>NW_028317893.1:3192500-5725000 GCF_062004578.1 Staurois parvus
TGTATGTATGTGTATATATATACATACATATATACATATATATATACATACATATATATATATACACATACATATATATATACACATACATATATATATACACATACATATATATACACATACATATATATACACATACATACATATATATATATATATATATATATATATATATATATATATATATATATACACACACACACACACACACACACACACACACACACACACACACATATATAATTTTTTTTTTAAACATACTGTCACCCTAGCAGTAGTGTCACCATAGTAGGGAAGATTTTTTTTTTTTTTTTTTTAACACTGATTGCTTTTACACCCATAAAGGCTGTAAAAGCAATAATTTCTCCTCTCTGGCTGCATTCTTGTAGCCATTGAGAAATACTGTGAAAGCTGTGATTGGTCACATCTTGTCCCATGGTGCGAGGCTGTTGTGAATAGCCTTGTACCATGTGACCTCTGTGATCATTCACAGATCTCTCAAGTAGTAAACAATGAAGTCAGGAAGTGACATCTTGTTTACTACTGTTCGTGTGATTACTGATTGGCCAATCACATGAATAGGGACATCACACAGCGGTCCCATACATCGATCTGTGTTTCGCTGTGTCCCTGGGAGTGCGCACAGCCAATGGATGCGGTGGAAGGGGCGGGGGGGTTGGGGGGGGGACCTGTGCGCTGACGCACAAATGTGAATGCATACATAGGTCATGTACTCCTAGGTAACATGTGTTTGTACCCCACGTGGGGTATTGCCGCATACATTATAGCAAGAGCAATAGTTCTAGCACTAGACCTTCTGTGCAACTCTAAACTTGCAACCTGTAAAGGCTTTTAAAGCGTCACCTATGGAGATTTTTAGGTACCATAGTTTGGCACCACTTTAAAGCAGCGTTCAGTTCACCATCTATTTACTCAAAGTAACATCTTTTATTTTACCAAACAATTGGGTAATATAGTGTGTGCACTAAAATTCATTAAAATGATGATTTGCATATGCATGAAAAAAACGGTCCAGTAGGGAAGTAGTTAAAGGTGCATTCATCTTACAAATCTAATAACTTAATAAAAATAAGAAAATTTTCAAAAGAAATAGCAGGCAGAAAAACATCAGCAGATTACATATAAAGCTAGGTAGTAGTAACGGATTTGTAAACATACCTGTTAAATATATTTTCACTTGCAGCGTACTTGTCCAACCTTCCAAGTGGGGTCAACATTTCATCTTGTGAGACAAAGTCCAGGGCTGAAGGTATAATAATCACATCAGACTCTGAGCTGTAGTCATCCACACCAACTATCAGAAACATCAGAAACATAGCTTGAAAATCCAGTTACATTATACTAGAAAAAAAAAAAAAAAAGATGGCGTAGTGCTGCTGAAAAGATGTATTACTGTCGAGAGCACTGGGCAAAGGCCGCCCCCAGCTTTGCCAAAATGTCCTGAAAGGCAACACATTAGAGAGACTTCTATGATTGCACACAGTTCTCCAGAATGAGCCTGCACTATTGTGCAAAAAAAGCATTATATGTTTTTGTTTTTTTTTAAAGGGGAAAACAAAAAATACTTTTGGCAAATGTCAAATTTAAAGAAACAAAAACCCTTGCAGTGGGGTTCATTTAGTCTAGCGGCAGAGGATTAAAGAGTAAGGGTGAATTCACACTGATTTGAGCTAAAATGCATGTACATTTCCAAGCATTTTCATCGCGTTTTACCCTGCATTCTAGCATTTGTAAAATGCAAGTCAACGCATACAAACAGTTGTTTGTTATGTGTCCTGTTCACACTACAAGGCTGCAAGCAACATGTAAGCATTTTAACATAGCGCAACACAATGCAGGTCAATGCAGCATTGTAGTGTGAACAGGACACAATTTGTGTGTGTATGCATTGATTTGCATTTTACAACTGCGCAGATCAACACACATTAAAACACAACTAAAATGCATGGAAATGTGCATGCATTTTCAATGTATTTCAGTGCAAGTCAGTGTGAATTCTCCCCCAAATACTTGCCTTACACCAGCGCTGTGACCAGTCCCCCATAGCTGCACTCTAAGATGTGTTTGGCTGACTCCATATTGGAGTTTGGACTTCACTTGTTGCATGTGTTTGTATTTTTATTATTTTTTACACATGGGGCAAGACTAAAGCGTACGCCCATGAATGGTCATTTACACCTCCACAGGGATGCACAGATGTTCTGTACAGGCAATCCCACTGATGTCAATTGGGTGGCAGCGGCTGCACGGATACAGATGCTGCTCCCAATTGGACATGCGTATAAATGCATGGCCCCGAACAAAACTGCTGTGTACCACGTAACATCAATGTGACTGCCGGCATGGGGTTGCACGAACACTTGTGCATCCCCATGTGGGTAAACATGGTCCTTCATGGGTGCAAGCTTTAGTACACCCTATGTGAATAAGGTCTTAAAGCGTATGTTTAGTCCAAAATGTTTATTAACCTCCCTGGAGGTATTCCCAAGTGCAGCTTGGGGTAAAGTTTCAGCACCACAAGCGGTAACCCCGAGCTACACTCGGGAATACCCTGCAGCAATGCTTCGGGATCCCTCGATCACTTACCTTGTCCTGCACTCCCGCGATGTCCCCCCTGCAGCGTCCCTGGCAATGTCCTCCGGCCGATGCCAGCATCTGTCTTCTGGGTTCCATCCCCTGCGACGTCAGGACGTACAGGGACAGAACTGGTGGGAAATTTACAAATTTCAAAAAGTGGCATTCACTAAATACACTAAAATCACATAGTAAAACATTACTGTATCAAACCATTTCACATACTGTACATTTTGTCCCAAGTGCTTTGTCCTGTGCCCTGCCTGCATTTTTACTGTTCTTTCTGTCTTGAAACTGAGAAATGTCCTTGGCGTCCAAAAAGGGTCCTTTTAGGACAAAATCGGTTTTAGACCAGCTAGAGAACAGCGATAGTAAAGTAGAACCACTTGCAAAATTGAGCAATAATGATTCGTGGGGAAATTCATCATCAGACACTGAAAACGATTTTGAAACTTTGCTCAGTGATGTGCGAACTTGGAGCTATATTTCAAATTTCAGCGTTTTTGGTTTGATTATATTATTGAATTAAATGTATTATTTTTTATGATTATTTATTAAATTATAATTTATAATTTTGTGTTTCAAATTTTAACATACCCGGGATGTTTACTAGACTATTGTTCTGACAGATTTCAGTGAGTTATTCCTAAAAATTACAGGCCTACAATAAAAAAATACATATTTCCATGCAAAAAAAGTACCGCTTTGAGCACATAAATACTGACATAATCAGACCGCTAGGGTGGCTACGTGTTGAATAGAGTAGGGAAGTGTTACAACCTCTTTTTTTTTTTTTTTTTTATTGCTGTCAGTGTCTGCACTGGTGAGATTCCCAATATCTTTTTCCTGTTTACCATTGTTCCGAAGACAAAAAGTAATGAGAAATTCAAACATATAGAGTTGTCAACAAGTGGCTAGGGTAAATATTTCAAAGTGGATACCTACTCTAGTGACAGCTGTCGAATTCCCCTTACTTTGAAGAGATATCCTCTCACTTTCTGTTGGGCCTCTGGGATAGGAAATCAAGGAAAATGTCATCAATGTGAAAAACTGCAAAGTGACAGGTGATTTATCCTGTCCGTACTTTTCAAAATTAACAACACTTTGGATTGTATGTACCGTTGAATGATAAGGGAATGTAGGGTTTATTTTTATTTAGCTTGCTTCTCGAATATGATGTTCCTATGATGGATTATTTCATTATAAAATAGTGAAGCTTTAACCCCTACAACTAAAGAGTGTGCATTGTTAAAAACTAAAAGGGACTCTGATAGGTATTTGGAAAAAGGAGTTTTGTTTGGTAAGGTTATTGTCAAGGGGAAAACCTGTTGGTCCTCACCAGTCATATGGTATGTAGCATTTAATCAGCGCCATGTGATTTATTTTGAAAATGTTGCATAATTCAGGGCTTGACAAATCTGCTTTGAATTTAGGAGCCAGCTAAAAAAAGTTAGAGGCCAGTTTGTTTTCGACTAACAGGGCTTTATTGTTGACAACAGATATTGAATTTGCATGTGGAGGGGACTGGAGCCGGGCATGCTGCTGGGTGGGATGGCATGCTCACTGTGGGTTTCAGGGGATGCGTGTTCCTTTGGGGCTCTCGGGAGCGTGGGGATTTGACACTTGAACTTGTTGGGGCTGAGGTTTTTGGTGTGTGGTATGCTGTGTGGGCTCACCCCCCTGCTGGTCTCCAGCGCCAGGCATGGGAACTGGCGGGGGCGAAGGAGTAGGGGTGGGGCACAGTGCGCACGGATTGAGGGAGAGGGTAGTGTGGTTGAGTCTTTCCGCAACACAACGGCAGGTCTGCCGGGGGAGGGGGCAGTGTGTTGAGAGGAAGAGAGAAACTTTGGCTCTGCTACAGGTAAGCAGCAGAGCTGGAGTTTTTTGGATGTTGGAGGCTCCCACAGACAAGACTCCTCCCATGGTCAGTAGTGAAGTCATCAGTAATGAAAGCATGTCAATTTTGCAATTAGCCTTTACCACAGAGAACAAGACCCCTCCCCCTGGCTTGCAGCTCCTCCCATAAGGATCCGATTCCTCCACTTGGTCAGCAGCCTCTCCCATATTCACCACAAATATCAATCTACAATACATTATTGTGCTCACATCATAAGTTAAAAGACGTGCCAAAATTCATCACCACGTGATATCACAAACAATCCACTTTCTTTACTATATACTCTTACACTCAATATGTGTATGTGTCCAAGATTCATAATATCCATATCCTTTTCTTCCAAAATTCTGCACTAATATCAGCTTTACTTCCACCTCCTCTCTGAGCTGGAAGGTTGAGAAGTGCAATTGCTTGAACTGGAGGAGGAAGCACAGTGGCGATGAATTTTGGCACGTCTTTTCATTTATGATGTGAGCACAATAATCTATGGTATATTGATATAAAATGTTGAACACACAAGGACTGGGGGAGATTACTAAATGCATATATTTTGTATGTGGGAGGTTAGTTATATTTCTAGCTGCTCGGTATATTATGCCTTTTGGTGCTGTTGGGGACTATATAATGGGAGTTGCTCGCGCCTGGTGCAGGTTGGTGAGTGGGCTGGCGGAAGCCAGGCTCCAGGTCATGGTTTCTGGTCATAATGGTGACCTGGCAACTGGGATTTGTCAAGCCTAAGCAAAATTAAATATCCATTAATCTGTGAAATCAAAACTGGCTTGTACAAAGAGAAACATTAAAGCCGAAGCCACAGAGGTCACAAAGGATCAATGAAGCCACCAAATCAGCAGGAGTGGAAAACAAATAGCAATTCAAAAGGAGAGGTCACCATAGCACAAATACAGTTAGGTCCATATATATTTGGACACTCTCTAAACACTGCAGAATTCATCCGGCTGTTTCTGTCTTCTGTCACATCATCAATAAACACCAATGACCCAATGCCACTGGAAGCTATGCATGCCCATGCCATCACACTGCCTCCAACATGTTTTACAGATGACGTTGTGAGCTGTTCCAAGCTTTCGCCACACTTTTTCTTCCCGTCATTTTGGTACAGATTAATCTTAGTTTCATCCATCCAAAGAATGCTTTTCAAGAACTGGTCTGGTTTATTTTAGATTTTTTTTGGCACTCTAATCTGGCATTTTTTTTTTTAGGCTTATGAGAATGGTTTGCACCGTGTGGTGAACCCTCTGTATTTGCTCTCGTGAAGTATTCTCTTGATTGTAGGCTTTGACAATGACACGCCCACCTCCTGGAGAGTGTCCTTCACTTGTCTGGATGTTGTGAATGGGCTTCTTTTTCTTTTTTTTTTTTTTTTACCATAGAGAAGATCCTGCGGTCATCCACCACTGTTGTCTTCCATGGACGTCCATGCCTTTATATGTTGCCGAGTCCACCGGTGCGTTCTTCTTTCTTCAGAATATACCGCACTGTTGATTTGGCCACTCCTAATGTTGCTATCTCTCTGATGGATTGGTTTCATTTTTTAAGCCTTACAATGGCCTGTTTCACTTGCATGGACAGCTCCTTTGAACGCATGATGTAGGTTCAAAGCAATAGATTCCAAATGCAAATACCACACTCAGAATGTACCAAACAGTTGATTTGGCCTGCAGAATACCAGGATACGGCTTCCCAATTTATAGATCCGCCACCACCACACATGTGCTTTGGAAGACTGAGATTGAGCTCTGCAGTCACTTTTGCAGCAGCTATTTTCAAGTCACAGACCTGTACTATGTCCTTTTGTCTCTTTCAGTCAGTTGACCATATCGACTGTACTTATGCTCATCCGATGACGTTTTCCTGGAAACTGTATATGCCTTCATAACCTTTGATATTGTACCTCGTGATGCCACAAATAAATGGGCAACTTCAGTCACCGAGGCACCAGCTAAGCAGCCACCAACAATTTGAAACTCAGTAAGCTCTGATATGTCTCCATATTACTAGCAGCGCACGCAGTGAATGACAAAAGTGAGGCTTCCCACTTGTTGGCTAGGTGTCTCATCACACAGCAGAAGCAAAAGACATAACTTCTGCTTTCAATGCAACACATGCCCTCATTTTCACACCTGCAAATCATGTAGCGTTTCCTTATTTTTGTCTAACTCCTGTATATCTAAAGCATTTTTTAGGATTGAGGAGGAAAAGTAAGCGGTCAGTTTTCTTTGTCCCATTGGAGGAATTTCTTTAGGGCAGGAAATGAGTGAAAATCTCCTCTTAGACAGCTTTCATTGCAACAAGCGCCCCATTTGGAAAATTGCATCACAGTGAAAACTATTGTCCCGACAGAAAGTCAGAGTTAATCTTCCCAACAGGGACACAGCACTTAAAAACGAAAGCAGACTTTTAAACCTTCTCCACTTAATCGCAAAACTTCTGGATTACCAGTTTAAACTTGTTATCTAACCACATTACATTTTTAGTGTACAAGATCTTTTGATGTATAGAAGTTTCACATGGCCCAACATTGTAAAAACTTCAACCACTAATTTATACTTGTGACAAGACCTGTCACAATACCTTGGAGTGAGTCACACCATAAAGCAAAGACTAAATTGGCCAGAGGAGACACAGACATATAAAAGTAAGCACTAGGTGGAAATAGCCAGAGTAACAGAGGTATTTAGGCAAACATAATCCTCTAATATAACAAAATCATGTATTCACAAATGAGACTTTTTAACCACTTCAATACTTGGTACTTTAACCCCCTTCCTGCCCAGGCCTATTTTCAGCGCTCTCACACTTTGAATGACAATTGTGCTGTCATGCAACGCTGCACCCAAACTAAATTTTTATAATTGTGTTCACACAACCAGAGCTTTCTTTGGGAGGCATTTAATCACCACTGGGTTTTTTATTTTTTTGCTAAATGAATGAAAAAAAGACAAAACATTTTTGAAAAAAACAAACAAAACAAGAAAACACGTTTTTGTTTCGGTTATAAAATTTTGCAAATATATAGTTCTTCATAAATTTAGGCCAAGACGTATCCTGCTACATTTCTTTGGTGAAAATATCCCAAATCAGTAATTATTATTTAGTCTGTAGGAAAGTTAGAGAGTTCACAAACTCTGGGATATATCTGAAAATTGCTCAGTCCTGAAGTACTGACAGCCAATATAATTTCTTGAGGCTCCAAAATGTCAGGACAGTACAGATATCCCGCAAATGACATAATTGATAATTTTTTATAATGTAATAAAAAAAAAGTGATTTTTAAAAAAAATTTCCTAATGATCAACAGTGCAGTACAGCGTTATCATATAACTGGCGTGGTGGTGATCAGGGGACACTGGTGACAGTGCGAAAAAAATAAAATAAAAAATGTATCATTAAAAGAAAAAAATGTTTTCATAATGCACTGACCAGAGTAGTATGTTACCATAGTCACATTGTACCACTTTGGGGAAGTGATCCGTATCCCCCCCCCCACACACATTATGATTGCTGAGAGCAAAGAATTTCTTTGCCACAAGCAAGCATTTACCTGAATGAAGTCAATTCATTCAGGTTTTTGTTGTTGTGATTAGCTGTGAATGGCCAATGCTAATCACATGACAGGCTGTGATTGGCCAGTCTGTACATGTGATCACTGTGACCAATCACAGCTAGTGACACAATTTTATACAATGGATGGCATGAAATGAAGCCATCCATTACAATGTGATTGGTCACAGCATGTCACATGTTACTGGCAAAGGGCCGGTACACAGATCTGTTATCAGCTATGTCCGAGGTACACAGCCAGTGACAGATCTTGCCACAGTGCAGCAATGCAGGCACACACAAGGCGTGATCCGGGAAGGACATCATATAATGCCCACCTAGAGAGTCCCGCTCTGCCGTCATTCTGCTATTGGTTGGGCGGGAATAGGTTAAAAGCATTGGTTACTTGCTACTCAACTAATACCCCTTCAAAACATAAAAAGTAAAGAAGGCCATGCATTACTTGAAATTTGGCTGGTTCAGTGGTAACTGGACAAATTGCGATCCATGTATGGGAAGGCTGGTTGTATAGAAGTTGATCTACCTCTGTACGATCCATGTATGGGAAGGCTGGTTGTATAGAAGTTGATCTACCTCTGTACGATCCATGTATGGGAAGGCTGGTTGTATAGAAGTTGATCTACCTCTGTACGATCCATGTATGGGAAGGCTGGTTGTATAGAAGTTGATCTACCTCTGTACAACCAAGCTGTTGGTTTTTGCCACTCAACCAGCGCTATAGCCAGCAGCGCTGATAAGTGTTCTGATGGTGGGGAAGTCTTCAGAATACTTAAATTGTGTGGAGCTGCTGGCTTGGAAAAAAAAAAAAAGGACTCATCTATGGGCTGCTTAAATTGATTCTAAAGGCTGAAGATTTACCTTCATTCTTTGCATGAAGGTAAAAAACCTTCAATATGCAGCTCTCCCAGCAGCCCCCTCAAATACTTAGAGCCTGATTGAGATACAGCGATGTGCACGAGAGCAGCTGACCTCCCAGCTCTCTACCACCTTATTGGCTCAGAGGCAGCATGGGGGCACTCAGCAAGAGGGAGGAGCCAGGAGTGCTGTCGTGGAACCCAAGAAGAGGAGGATCGGGGCCACTCTGTGTAAAACCATTGTAAACCAGGTAAGTATAACATGGTTATTATAAAAAATGTGCCTTTAATATCACTTTAAATAAAAGAAAAAAGAAAAGTGTAGTTTCTTGTAATTTATGCAGTTGGGGTTACCTCAATAATGCAACATTTTCCTAAACTGTAATTTCTGTCACTTAGGGCTTGTTCACACCAGCCCTGTGGAGCAGCACTGCCCAATGCATAGATAAGGTAATTTGACTTATGTACTACTGCTTCAATTAACACCAATGCTTTGAATAGAAAAAAAAACCGAATAGAAAACCTGGGTAACCAATATAGGAACTGCATTAGCAGTGTTTTGAGCTGGCAGAACATTGTGTTGACCACTGTGATTACTTAGCTTGTTAATGTGTAAAGAATCAAAAGTCTGGTAAGTAAAAGGTCTCCAGTCAAACACACAATCTGACAAGACTCTGGTACAAAAAGTATGTTACTACACATTACACAGCTGTAAACAAATATGAAGGAAGAAGAACATATCAAATCTATACAATGGTAGTGGGAAATTATCCTTGTAAGAGGTACTTGTACAATTAACTTGCGCGGTCATGCAACACTGTACCCATATGACATTTTTAGCATTTTTTTCGGTATTTACTCACTACTGGGTGTTTTATTTTTTGCACTATAAACAAAAAAAAAAACAAAAAAAGCCCTTTTCTTTGTTTCTATTATAAAATTTAGCAAACGGGTAATTTTTGTCCATCACTGATATGTGTTGATGAGGCTGCACTGATAGGCAGCACTGATGGGCACTGGTAGGCGGCATTGATAGACGGCACTGATGAGCTGACACTGATGATGCAGCCAATAACTGGCAACTGTATTTACTCGGTGATCTGCTGTGTCATTGGACACAGCTGATCATGTGTAAAAGGCTGCTGTGATTGGCCGTTTACCGTATCACGTGATCAGCTGTGTCCGTAGGACATAGTGATCACCGGTGGGGCCGGGTGCACACCGCTGGGGGCGTGTTCTGGAATCACGTCCATGGACGTCGTCCCAGAACTACACAACTGCGCTGTAGCCGTCCTTTGGCTATAGCGCGGTTGGGAACTGGTTAAACCTGATCTTACAGGTAAACATCAAATGTGGGAACATAAAGCCAATATAGAATTAACAAGGTTTTAACCAAGAGGGCTTTATTGCTAAAGCGGTTTATACACATTGCAATCTTGGGGCTCATTCACTTACACCGCCCAAATAAGAGTTTTTCAGCAGTGGATACAGCCAGCTATTTCTGATTAACTGTGGGCATGAAGTCTGTACAAAACAATGACAATCTGGCACTGTCCACAGCCATTCATGACTAATTGCTCAAGGAGCAATAACATGTAGTTGGGGACAGATGAACTCTGTATGCAGGCAGATTGTTTGTATACTGAAGGCCTCTCATCAGTTCCTAACTGCAGGTATTCACTCCATATGCAATTACTTGTAAACAGCTTTGGAACCTCTTAGCCTATCACTGATTTGTACAGGATGAGCAGCTGCTTAGAAACGCCTTGCTGTATCCGCAGAAATATGCTAGTCTAGGCGGTGTACATCTAGAAATAGCCGTGTGAATAAGCCCTTACATTACAGTCTTTGTATATTTACCAACAGCTATGTAGTTCAAAGGCCCACCTAAGCAATTAATTCAATTTTCATTTCTTTGAATTGATCATTCAAAAGCCCTCATATTACAAAAATGCATTCAAAGCCTAACTTCATATCAAAGGCATGATATGAGAGTACTGAGCTTTTAAAGCAGTGTCTGTTCCACACATTTATTCCAAGTCAGTGACCCAGCTGCTAAAGGTTCCAAAGCCCAAAAGTTATCATGGCAGCCAGTAAAACTAGCATTTTCTGGAAATGAATGATGACAGTCATGGTATTTCTCCCATGAAAATTTATGGTTGGTAACCTTGCAGGGAGCATTTACATTTAAAAAATGGTGGAATATAGCTTTCCCCAGCATTTTTAAAATGACAGCCTGAATTTAAAAATATATTGCAAGTACTAGGGATGCACCGAAATTTAGGCTACTGAAACATATCGGCCAAAAATTGTCCTTTTGCCGGTAGGAAAAATTTAGCCGATACAGGAGACTGTGTACTACAGGTTTTTTTTCCTTCACTATAGCTCAGAATTAGCACTCACTTTCCTCCAGCAAAAAGAAACAAAAAAGTTTCCTTTTAGTTTCATTCCCCAAGTGAAAAGAAACAAAGTTTCCTTTTAGTTTCTTTCCCGAGATATAAGAAACAAAGTTTTCTTTCACTCCCGAGAAAGTGAAAGCTTATTCTGTGAGCTATAGTGAATAAAAAGCCAGTAATTGCATTTAAAAACTGTCAATGACATATAGTGACAGCCAATGAGGGAGCCTCACTGTATACATTGCTCCTCTCCTGCTCACTGCTTGCACACACTGCCCCCCACCCCCTACAAAGAGGACCTGTCACTCATATGCTATCACATAGGGGACTAATGATCCCTTATGTGATAGCAATAAAGCCATAAATTAAAAAAAAAAGAAAAGAAAATGATACATGAAAGAAAAAAAAAAAATAAAAAATTGGAGTCTTCCCACCCCCACATACATTTTGGTTTTGGTTCGGTTTTCGGCTACATGCATTCTGAATTTTCAGTATCGGTTTCAGCACCAGAATTTTCATTTCGGTGCACCACTAGCAAGTACACCATAAAACACCATCCTTTATTTGCTGTCAGATGTATACATTTCTACAAATACTCATCTTAGAAGATTTCTCCAGCTACAAAAACACTAGTAGCAAAGACAACAGAACAATCCATCATGATGAAATCTCTCCCCAGATTTCCACTTGTCTGGTGGAAAATGACCCCACTAAACAAAATTTCATTTTTGACGTATGCAGCTAGTTTTTTTTTTCTTCTCTGAGAGTTCAAACTTAAAAGTGCTAGTTCACCTTTCAGAAAAAATGTAAAGGGTGAACTAACAACATACACCCTCCCGACAAGTGGTTAATCCCATCTGGGAATTGCTCAGGGTTTTTCCTTGTGAATTCTCTTTTTCCCCCTCTCTCTTTTTCCCCCTACCCAGAGAGTTATTTTTCAAAAAACTTTTTCATGTTCCCAGAGTTTATAGGATCAAATTTGCCTTCTATAATGGATAAGTTTGATCCGGTCTTTGTGTATTTCAGGTTCAATACCCTACACTTCCAGTGTGAGTGGCATTATTTCAGTTTCTGACATAGAGAATTTGAATCTAGTCAAATGTTATTAGTTACTGGAACATTATTGACATGTTGTGGCTCACAATTGATATGATCCAGAAATATTTAGACAGAATAAATGTGAACAAAGCCCCGGATGGCATGCACCCACTAGTCCTGAAAGAATTGAGCTCTGTCATTTCAAAGCCATTGTTTCTAATTTTTAGGAACTCTTTAACCTCCCTAGCGGTATGATTATGTCAATATTTCTGTGCTCAAAGCGGTACTTTTTTGTATTTCAATGGTTTTTATTAATTTTAAACAGTATAAAACAGAGGCAACAAAACACGCCCACGCAGGGGCTATCAATTGCACCGATAGAAAATGCATAATAGAGCAGACAACGCTCTAATTCCAATAAGGCAAAACGTATGCCCACGTAGGGGCTATCAATGGCACATAGGTAACAATAACATCAGTGAAACTCAGATTATCGCAACTAAAGACAGCTGTCCACTGTCACATCAAAACAAACAGAAAAGGAAAGAAGAAAAGCAGAGAAGAAAGAAAGAGAAAAAACAAAAAAAAAAAAAACACACACCAGAGAGCAAGGGTCCATGAGCGCCAATACAAAACTCCATCACCTCCCTACACTGGCCGGGGGGGAGCGTGGGAAAGGCATATTGCAACCATGGCTCCCATATGTTGAGAGTCGTTGCATATACTCGACATCTGTTCATTGAGCATCATAGTAGTCATACGATCCCGCACCCCCTGAAAAAGTACAAACGGACTCTTCCAGGCCTGGGCAATTGTCCTAGTGGCCGATAAAAACAAATAGGAAGCCAACCGCTGCTGACGAGCCAAGAGGCCCGGTATGGGGCAATGAAGCAAAGCATACCGAGCATCCCGGCGTATGGAGAGATGAAACAAAGTGAAAAGGAGGCCAAACACACGAGACCAAAAACGAACCAACCTCGGGCATGACCACCAGATATGCAGTACATCGCCACGATGGCCACAACCCCGAAAACATCGATCACTACAGGCAGGGTTAGCCTGGGCCAAACGAGCCGGCACCCAATACCAAAAAGCGGTACTTTTTTTGCATGGAAATATGTTTTTTTATTGTAGGCCTGTAATTTTTAGGAATAACTCACTGAAATTTGAACAAGAGTCCAGTAAACATCCCGGGTATGATAAAATTTGAAACACGAAATCATAAATAATAATATAATAAATAAAAAAATAATAATAAAATTTAATTCAATAATATAATCAAACCAAAAACACTGACATTTGAAATATAGCACACAGTTCGCACATCACTGAGCTTAGTTGCAAAATAGCTTTCTGTGTCCAATGACGAATGTCCCCACGAATCATTATCACTCAATTCTGCAAGTGGTTTACCATCGCTGGATTCTAGCTGGTCTAAACCGCTTTTGACATAAAGGGACACTTTTTGAATGCCATGGACTTTTCTCAGTTTCAAGGCAGAAAGACCAGTAAAAATGCAGACAGGACACAGGACAAAGCAGTAAGGACAAAAATGTATGTGAAATGTTTTACTTTGTGATTTTAGTGTATTTAGTGAATGTCACTTTTTAAAATTTTAAAATTTCCCACCGGTTCCAGCCCCCGTACGTCCCGATGCTCGCAGGGACCGGAACCCGGAAGACGGATGCCAGCATCGGCCCAAGGAGATGGCTGGGGACACTGCAGGTGGGACATCGCGGGAGCTCAGGACAAGGTAAGTGAAACAGGAAATTACTGAGTAACGCTGCAGGGTAATCCCGAGTGTAGCTCGGGGTTACCGCTTTTAGCACTGATAATTAACCCCGAGCTACACTCGGGAATAGCGCCAGGGAGGTTAATGACTGGCACAGTACCACTTGGCATAAGGCCAATGTGGTGCCTACATTTAAAAAGGGATCAAAATCTTTACCAAGTAACTATAGACCTGTTAGTTTAACTTATTTATAGTTAGATACTGGAGAGTTTAATAAAAGACCACATAGATGAGTTCTTGCTGGAAAAAAATAATTTAAGCAACAGACAGCATGAATTCATGAAAGACAGAAGCTGTCAAACAAATCTGATTTTTTTTTTTATCAGGAGGTGAGCAAAACCATGGACAGAGGGGTGGCAGTGGATGTGGTATACTTGGATTTTGCAAAAGCGTTTGACACAGTTCGGCACACACGGCTAATGTGTAAGGTAAAGTCTACAGGCTTGGAAAAATCCGTATGTACAGTGCATCCAGAAAGTATTCACAGCGATTAACTTTTGACACATTTTGTTATGTTACAGCCTTCCAAAATGGATTAAATTAATTTTTTCCTTAACATTCTATAAACAATACCCCATAATGACAACATGAAAGAAGTTACTTTGAAATCTTTGCAATTTATTAAAAAAAAAAACATAAGTATTCACAGCCTTTGCCATGACACTCAAAATTGAGCTCTGGTGCATCCTGTTCCCACTGATCATCCTTGAGATGTTGCCACAACTTGATTAGAGTCCACCTGTGGGAAATTCAGTCGATTGGACATGAATAGGAAAGGCATAAACCTGTCTAGATAAGGTCCCACAGTTAACAGTGCATGTCAGAGCACAAACCAAGCCATGAAGTCCAAGGAATTGCCGGTAGACCTCTGAGAAAGGATTGTATCAAGGCACAGATCTGGGGAAGGGTGCAGAAAAATGTCTGCAGCATTGAAGGTCCCAATGAGCACAGTGGCCTCAATCTTCCATAAAATGGAAGAAGTTTGCAACCACCAGGAATCTTCCTAGAGTGGGCCTGCCTAGCCAAAGTGAGCGTTCAAGGGAGACGGACCTTAGCCAGGGAGGTAACCAAACACCCGATGGTCAATCTAAAAAGAGCTCCAGTGTTTCTCTGTGGAGAGAGGAGAACCTTCCAGAAGAACAACCATCTCTGCAGCACTCCACCAATCAGGCCTGTATGGTAGAGTGGCCAGACGGAAACCACTCCTCAGTAAAAGGCAAATGGCAACCCGCCTGGAGTTTGCCAAAAAGGCACCTGAGGTACTCTCAGACCATAAGAAACAAAACTCTCTGGGCTGATGAAACAGAGTACCAAGTGTCATGTCTGGAGGAAACCAGGCACCGCTCACCACCTGGCTAATACCATTCCTACAGTGTTGCATGGTGGTGGCGGCATCATACTGTGGGGATGTTTTTCAGTGGCAGGAACTGGGAGACTAGTCAGGATTGAAGGAAAGATGAATGCAGCAATGTACAGAGACATCCTTGATGAAAACCTGTTCCAGAGAGCGCTAGACCAGGGCGACGGTTCATCTTTCAACAGGACAATAATCCTAAGCACACAGCCCACATAAAAGGAGTGGCTACGGGACAACTCTGTGAAATTCCTGGAGTGGCCCAGCCAGAACATCTCTGGAGAGATCTGAAAATGGCTGTGCACCAACGCTCCCCATCCAAACTGATGGAGCTTGAGAGGTACTGCAAAGAAGAATAGGAGAAATTGCCCAAAAATAGGTGTGCCAAGCTTGTAGCATCATACTCAAAACGACTTGAGGCTGTAATTGGTGCTAAAGGTGCTACAACGAAGTATTGCACAAAGGCTGTAAATACTTATGTACATGTGGTATTTTTCATTTTTAATAAATTGCAAAAATTTCAAAACGAACTTCATTCACATTGTCATTATGGGGTATTGTTTGTAGAATGTGGAGGAAAAAATGTAATTTAATCCATTTTGGAATAAGGCTGTAACATAATAAAATGTGGCAAAAGTTAAGTGCTATAAATACTTTCTGGAGGCACTGTACATGCATGACAACGTCGAAGCATGCTCCTAATGTGACAACAGATGGTGTCCTGGGGTATTTCCTCCTAGATCTGGACCAGGGCATCACTGAGCTCCTGGACAACTGAGGTGCAACCTGGCGGCGTCAAATGGACCGAAACATGATATCCCAGAGGTGTTTTATTGGATTTAGGTCAGGCAAGATTGGGGGCCATTCAATGGTATCAATTCCTTCATCCTCCAGGAACTGCCTTCATACTGCATACTCTCGCCACATGAGGCCGGGCATTGTTGTGTACCAGGAGGAACCCAGGACCCACTGCATCAGCATAGGGTCTGAGAATGGGTCCAAGGATTTAATCCCTATAACTAATGGCAGTCAGGGTGCTATTGTCTAGTCTGTAGAGGTCTGTGCGTCCTTCCCAGACCATCACTGACCCACCACCAAAACGGTCATGCTGAAGGATGTTACAGGCAACATAACATTCTCCACGGCTTCTCAAAACCCTTTTACATCTGTCACGTGCTCAAGGTGAACTTGCTCTCATCTGTGAAAAGCACAGGATACCAATGGCAGACCTGCCAATTCTGGTGTTCAATGGCAAATGCCAATCGAGCTCTAAGGTGCCAGGCAGTGTGCATAGAGCCCACTAGAGGACATCAGGCCCTCAGGCCACCGTCATGAAGTCTGTTTTTAATAGTTTGGTCAGAGACATTTACACCACTGGCCTGCTGGAGGTTATTTTGTAGGTCTGGCATTGCTCATCCTGTTCCTCCTTGCACAAACGAGCAGATACCAGTTCTGCTGATGATTTAAGGACCTCCTAAAGCCCTGTCCAGCTCTCCTAGAGTAACTGCCTGTCTCCTGGAATATCCTCCATGCTCTCAAGACTGTGCTGGGAGACACAGCAAACCATTAGGCAATGGCACGTATCGATGTGCCTTCCCGGAGGAGTTGGACTGCCTGTGCAACCTCTGTAGGGTCCAGGTATCGCCCCATGCTATCAGTAGTGACATTGACCCTAGCCAAATACAAAACTAGTGAAAAACAGAAAAGATGAGAAGGGCAAAAATGTCAGTGGCCTACACCTGTAAAACCATTCCTGTTTTGGGGGTCATCACATTGTTGTTTATCTAGTGCACCTGTTGTTAATTTCATTAAAGTGATACTAAACCCAGGACCCTGCATTCACTATATCTGGTTTCCCATAGTACAAACGACATGGAAATGCAATTTTAGTAAATATATACCTTTTCTCATCAGCAGTTAGAGCAGTCTTGTGACTTTAGATGAGCACTGGTTAAAGCTTGTAGGAGGAGTTTTCTTTCTGCTCTAGGAGGAGATGAAACCTCTGACCCTCTGTCTAGATAGTGCCAATTGGCCCTGTGCTGATCACATGCACCCTCCCAAAAAAAAAAAAAAAAAAACCTCCAGCAATACACACTAAACTGTGCATGTGACCAGGGGTGCAGACTGTATCAGGTGGTCATTTCAACAAGAGGAGGGGCAGAGAAGAAAAGATCAAACAGCCTTTTTACACAATGCAGAGGATTAACCCTCTTAGGTTCGACAGTGTGTACAACAAGCATGCTTTGCTGCATACACAGACTGATTTTACTGTTATGGGTTTAGTAACACTAACACCAAAGCAGCTGAAACGGATTAACAACTCCCTCTGCTACTTAACTGACCAGATCAATATCCCAGGAGTTTCATTGATTTGATGCTATACTCCGATTGAAAAGCATTCCTTTACCGCCTTTCACATAGCAACTGGGGGAGGAGAAATGGGGAATTCTATAGAGTGTCAAAGAGTAAGTTCACCTTTTTACAAAAAATAATAAAATACACAATTTTGGAGGTAAACAAAATGCGTTTTTACTATTTTATGGGTGTAAAATGTTCAGAAAGGGAAACTTATTCTTTAAGTGACAGGACAGAGTCTAAAGGAGATGCTGACATAACATCCAATATGGAGATACCCAGCAGGAGTCTTAGGGCTTTTGAATGTCTACACAACTGAGGCTTTGACAGATAAATTACATGCTTAAAAAGATTTTTGTTGAAACAAATGGTCTGGTGACATGGTCAAAACCAGTGTTTCACAACCTTTTTTCAGTCGAGGCACCCTTTAAAAATATGCACAATTAGAATTATGCACAATTCTAAAATGTAAAAAACTAAACTAATTTTACATAGCACAGCAGAATCCACACACGTGGGACACCCAACGTTAGAGGCGATTTATTCTTCCAAAAGAAATAAACCTTTGCACAGACTAGTATTTTAATTTTTCGCTTCTCTCTCAGTTTCTCTCCCTCTCTCAGCTAATGTGACCCCAATGCTGATGGAGAGGGGCAGGGGAGGGGTAAACAAGGATGCTGTGCAGGAGCCCGAAGTCCTCCTTATCAACCAATGACATCATTGGTTGTTAGGACGCCGGGGGCTAGAAAGTTGTAATGGTGAACAATGAAAACCTGTGGCTTTGTTTAACTAAGAGGCAGGCTTGATTACAATTTTTTAATTTTTTTCCAAGGAACCCTTGAAGAAACCTGCAGACACACTGATTGAAAAAGGTTTAATAATACAATGCAAAAAAACAATGGTGTGCTGCAATCTATGAAAAAAAAAAAAAATCACCTTTCATAATTATACTGAAAGCTGACACAGAAGGCCAGGGTACTTAAAACACAAAATAGTGGCTTCCATCTCCAAGGTCAGAACTCAAGCACACGCCTGTATCTGTCTACACAATGAAATCTCTGAAGAGAGGTATACATTGCAAGGAGGAAACAGGCATGCCTAAAATATGACTTCACAGCTGAAAGTGTGCATGGTTATTACTGAAATAAAGAACACTGGACAGTGATAAAGATGAGCACACAAATAAGATGGATGCAATAACTGTAAAAGAGAAAAGGCACTTACATCCATCTATCTCTTCCTGCACATCATCCTGAAGCAGCGACAAATCTACAAGAAACGTAACATATGAAATGACAAAAAACAAACAAACACTCATGCTTACCTAAACATTCACACTGCCAATACATTTTAAAAATTCATTTGGGGTGTTAATGTCTAGCTTGCAACTCATCAAAGCAATTCCTTATAGAGCTTTAACAGTAAATAATCCAGAAATGTTAAGATTGATGTAAAAGATTTCAATAAAGGGTTAGTTCACTATAGTATACTATAGTAAAATTTACAGTGCAGTCAAGGGGTCCTATTAATTTCCAAATTCTGCAGAACGCTCAGATTGCTACTTTTTGGCCAGGCTTTGCAGAAGCCATGCGTGGCCTACAGGTATTGTAATAGAACCAATGCAAAATGATTTGTTACAGTATATGTGAGCTCTCAGCTTATAAAATACACATTTTAACATAGAAATGAAAGGCAAAACATTTGTGTATACATTATAAAAAAAACAAAACAAAAAACACACACACATACATACATACACACAATACCACCACCACCCCCCCCCCTTTTTTTTTTTTTATAAGTGATCACATTCCCTCTGTTCTCAGCTGCAGAAATAGCTCAGAGAGCTGGGGAAGGAGAAGTGTCAGTACACTGATGTTCCCAGTGAATGGCTGTGAAGGGAAAGGGGGAGGCTGTCAGCAAGTCTGACCAGTGGAGAACAGACTGAGTTCTCAGCACAACACTGTGCTCTCCTGCCTAGTATGGTCAAAAAGTGATTAAACAAAAAAAAAAAAAATCAGGCCCCTATTGGTTTACGTCATAATGTCCTAGTATGCACTGCATACTAGCACATTATGACAGAATTACCTGGATACTGTGCCCTCCAGTGCAGCGCTGTCATGACTCCCGAGCACATCCATCTTCCTCCAGTCTTCCTTCCAGGTTAACGGACTCCGGCTGTATGAATGGCCTGGGCCCTAATGATGTCACCATGTGGAGCACCCAGCACAAAGTTCTAAAGGTATGGCATGGGTATGCTGATCCTTCAGAGTGCATGCTCCGGTGACGTCAACAGGTGCAGGCGGTGTGAATAACTCCTATACAGTGCAAGTTTAGGTGATATTTACTGTACCTACAGGTAAGTCTTATTGTAAGCTTACCTGTAGGTATAATGTCAAAAGTGGACTTCCCTTATAATTTAATAGGAAAGCAGAGGGACTGGCAGGAACATCAGGGATTTCACACAAAGGAAGCAATGCAAAGAGAACAGGGGTACTTTTTCATGAAAGTACATGGTACAGCGGGCACATATCAATATGAAATGTTGGGTTTATAAATTCTTTATAAAGCAGTTGTAAAAGGCTTAAGGTTATTTACCTTCATGCATTCTAGGCATGAAGGTAAAAAAACCTGTGTGCAGCAGTGCCCCCAACCCCCTCAATACTTACCTGAGCCTCATCAAGATCCAACAATGTGCACAACAGCCTCAGCTGTCCCAGGTCTCTGCCTCATTGGCTGAGACATTAAGCGTGTGCCATTGGCTCCCACTGCTGTCAATCACAGCCAGTCAGCCTAAAAGGAGAGGGGACAGGGCCAAGCCTTGGCTCCGTGTGTGAATGGACACATGGAGCAACAGGTGCCTCCATAGCAAGCTGCTTGCTATGGGGGCACCCGACAGAAAGTGCAAAACCACTACACAGAACAGGCAAGTATAGACATGTTTGTTATTTAAAAATAAAAAAATATATATATGAACCTTTAGTATTGCTTTAACTACTGGGGCCTCTTAACTACACTTTAGGGGTTTGGTTCATCTATATAGTAAAATATGCACCCAGGAACACCATCGCATATGATTGGTTCTTTCTGATCATCTTAGCACTGCGTAAAACAAATTAACGTGTCACTAAACCCACATCACAAAGACCTATCAATAAACATTGTATTACATGCTGTTCATACTCACTCAGTCACTATGGGATTTGTTTTCTGTATTCTGCAAAAAACCTGGTTCATCCTGTTGTTATCTATCTCCCTAATCTGTCCATGTCCCCAAAGCAGTTGGGGGATTTTGTAGAGCAGTGTTGGCCGTTCACACATCTGAGCAGCCCATGTGACTATAGAATCATACATGTGAACGTATACACAGTGGAAAATGACAGCCCACTCCCTTCCTCCTCCTCCATGCCCACTAATCAGCTAAACACAATGGGAGTGGGGTATTACATCTTGATTGATGGAGGCTTCGCCTCCATGTTATTCTAAGACAAAGGTTGGAAGGGAGTAACACAGCCAGTGACTGGCAGAAATCTGCCCACACCATGTTACTGCCAAAAAATAAAGATTTTATTTTATACATACACCCTATATTGCCAAAAGTATTGGGGCGCCTGCCGTTACATGCACACAAACTTTAATGGCATCCCAGTCTTAAGTCTGTAGGGTTCAATATTGAGTTGGCCCATCTTTTGCAGCTACAACAGCTTCAACTCTTCTGGGAAGGCTGTCCACAAGGTTTAGGAGTGTGTCTATGGGAATGTTTGAGCATTCTTCCAGAAGCTCATGTTGGATGAGAAGGCCTAGCTCACAGTCTCCACCCCAATTCATCCCAAAGGTGTTCTATCAGGTTGAGCTCAGGACTCTCTGCAGGCCAATCAAGTTCCTCCACCCCAAATTCGCTCATCCATGTCTTTATGGACCTTGCTTTGCCCACTTGTGCACAGTCACGTTGGTACAGGAAGGGGCCATCCCCGAACTGTTCCCACAACGTTGGGAGCATGAAATTGTCCAAAATGTCTTGCTATGCTGATGCCTTAAGAGTTCCCTTCACTGGAACTAAGGGGCCAAGCCCAACCCCTGAAAAACAACTGCACACCATAATCCCCCCCTCCACCAAACTTTACACTTGGCACAATGCAGTCAGGCAAGTACTGTTCTCCTGGCAACTGCCAAACCCAGATATATCCATCAGATTGCCAGAGAAGCATGATTCATCACTCCAGAGAACACGTCTCCACTGCTCTAGAGTCCAGTAACGGCGTGTTTTACACCATTGCATCCGACGGTTTGCTCTTGGCGATGTAAGGCTTGGATACAGCTGTTCGGCCATGGAAACCAATTCCATGAAGCTCTCTACGCACTGTTGTACTTATCTGAAGGCCACACCAAGTTTGGAGGCCTTTAGCTATTGACTCTGCAGACAGTTGTCGCACTGTGCTCTCCAGCATGTGCTGACCCCGCTCTGTCATTTTACGTGTTGCTGCTATTCCCAGATGCTTCCACTTTGTTATAGTACCACTTACACCCCGGTCACACTGATCAGACTTTGAAATCGTGCGACTTACAGTGAAGTCGCACAATTTCAAAGTTGGATGTCATTTTGACTTGAGGCGCAACTTGCAAGACATCTGCGGCAAAATACAGATGACTATGCAAGTCACACCTGAAGCAGTGCATGCACTACTTTAGAAATCGGTGTGGCTGCGACCACGTCAGATTAACACTGATATGACTGCTTTAACTGCGGACAATAGGGTGCGACTTGCCATGCGATTTGCACCTTGCATTGCATGGCAAATCACATGGGAAGTCGCACCCAGTGTGACCGGGGTGTAACACTTGACTGTGGAATATTAAGTGGCAAAGAAATTTCATGGATGGAATTATTGCACAGGTAGCACAATGGTGACCTATTCCTTCACAAATGTTTGTAGAAGCAGTCTGCATGCCTCGGTGCTTGATTTTATACACCTGAATCCAATGATTTGGAGGGGTATCACAATACTTTTGGCAATATAGTATATATATAATCTTTGCATGACACTTTAAAATGGTTTATTGCTACTATTTTTTACGCTGTATCCAAAAGGCTGTTTTTTTTAAATATATATTTTAAACAGGTGACCAGAAGCCGAGAACTAGGAGCTCCTCCTGCTTAGATTTCTCTGCAGACAGGCTGGGAAAGAGCTTGGTCATGTGATAGCTGTATAATGATTAGGAAGAAGATACATAGATGTTTTTTATTAAAATAATTACAGTGCCATCATCTACCTATACAAAGAGAAGGGATAATGTAAATTAAACAGTGTGTGTTTAGTATCACTTTAACTTCTAACCACCTTTTTGTATGTTTAGACTTTTCCCTACATGGCATAATATCCTGGTTGTATTTTTAATGCCTCAGTTCTGCACCACACCTTCCACCTATACTGTATAGATATGCACAGTAAGAATACAGAAGGGAAAAACAGTCCTGTGTGTCAGGGAGAGTTACACGCTGAAATATAAGGCTTGTTTCACACAGGCTCCAGCTTATATAAGGAGCAATGTGAACAGAAGGCTTTTACAAAGTATCTGCAGAGCTTTCAGAAAGTTTTAAGGGACAGGTCGCACCACAATTGCACAGGAACACAGTATGCGTCATGTGCGATCTCTTGAAGTGCAATTTTGAAGTCCACTTATTTGAATGGGCTGCCAATCTAACTGGACAGAGCAAAAAAGCAATGCATGCAATACTTTTGAAAAATGCATCGCACCAACTCTCACTGTGCTGCAAGACCACGTGAGCTGGTGCATAAAAAAACTATTTGTGATGTGTTTGAAGTGCAGCTAACGTATTGCTCCTCACAACAGATCACAAGAGAGGTAAGCGGACAAATGTTTCTGTGACCCAGAAGACGTGTATGAGGTCACAGCTGTCACTTTCCCTGGTAAGAGACCAGTGCGATCTGCATTGCATGCAATGTATTGCATACCCTGCATGTAAAGAGAACCTATCCCCTAAAAATCAAAACAAAGGGGACTTTGTGTCTACTATGTGATGACTGAAAAAATAAAAATTAAGCAAAAGAGAAAAAAAAGTTACACCCAAGCATATATAACATCAAAGGCCCCCCCCCCAATTTTATTTTAAGCCCCCCCACATATACGCACATACGTAAATGCACACGGCAGGGTGCCTATGCATGCAAACATCAACTGCGATACACGTTATATATCACCACGCACACCAGTGTGAGTGTAATAATTCTAGTATAAGACCTCCTCTGGAACACTAAACTGATGACCTATAGGGGTTTTTGAAGTGTCGCCTATAGAAAATATAGGGTACTTTAGTCTGTTGCTATTCACAAATTTAAGGTTTGGCATGTTGGGTATCAATTTACTCGGTACTATCCTGTATGCATTACTTACCCCCATGGTATTCTACCGGCATTACCTACCCCCGTGCTATCCTATAGACCAGGTGTCTCCAAACTTTCTAAGCAAAGGGCCAGTTTACTGTCCTTTGGGCTTTAGTGGGGACCAGTGCCTCCCTCCCGCCATTGGTGTCAGTTGGTGGAATAGTGGCCCAAGGACCAGATATAGGCAAGCAAAGGGCCACAGCTTGGAGACCACTGCTATAGACGCTGCCTACCCCCACGCTATCCTATGGACACTGCCTACCCCCACGCTATCCTATGGACACTGCCTACCCCCACGCTACCCCACGGACGTTGCCTACCCTAATGGACGCTGCCTACCCCCGCGCTACCCCACGGATGCTGCCCGCACGTTTTAATCGCTTCCTGTACACACTATAGCAGATACACTGCTACAGGGCAGCACAGGTGTGCAAAATCACGCCATTTGCGGTTGTCAATCACCAGGTCCCGGCTGGTGATTAATCGCCAGCACCCGGTGATTGCCGAGGATCTCTGACCGGGGAACTGTCAGTAAACAAAACAATTCTCATCCCTGTCAGCTCCTGCACACTGCTTTGCATGGCTGTGCACAGCAAAACCATGCAAAGCAGTGTGCTTACAGTGAAGCACAGACACAGGCCCATAGTAAAACACACCCAGCACACAGTTAACCCTTTGATTGCCCCAGATGTTAACCCCTTCCTGCTCAGTGCCATTAGTACAGTGTCAGTGCATTTTATTAGCACTGATCACTGTACTGGTGTCACTGGGGATGTCAGTGACACCAAGTCAGTTCCCCCCAGTGTCAGAATGTCTGCTGCAGTCCCGCTATAAGTCGCCGATTGCCGCCATTACTAGTAAAAATTAAAAATCCCAGTATATATACTCCGTCATTTGTAAACGCTATAACTTTCACGTAAACTAATTAATTGACACGTATTGGGATTTTTACATTTTGGCCTAAATTTATGATGACATTTGATTTTTTGATTTTTTTTTTACTGGATATGTTTAATAGCAAAAAAAAACAAAACACAAATTTAATTTAGGTGCAGCATTGCATGACTGTTTAATTGTCAGTTAAAGTAACGCAGCTCTGTAATGCAAAAAAAAAAAGGCCTGGTCAAGAAGGGGGGTAAATCCTCTGGAGGGCAAGTGGTTCAACGCGGTATGGAAAACGTGACTTTCCCGCACAGCTTAATGATGTGAATCAGCCCTGAAGCTTTTAAAGTGGCCTTCATCTTCAGTTTGTAAATGTTAAACAAAGACCCTAATGGGGTTTTTGACCATCACTTTAACCGTTTCAATACCGTGCAATTTTACACCTTCCTGCCCAGGCCATTTTTCAGGTTTCAGCGCTCTCACACTTTGAATGACAATTGCGCAGTCATACAACATTGTACCCAAACTAAAATTTTATCATTTTCTTCACACAACTAGAGCTTTCTTTTGGTGGTATTTAATCACCGCTGGGGTTTTTATTTTTTGCTAAATTAACAAAAAAAGACCAAAAATTTTGAAAAAAAAACACATTTTTCTTTGTTTCTGTTATAAAAGTTTACAAATAAATAATTGTTCTTCATAAATTTAGGACGAGATGTATTCTGCTACATGTCTTTGGTGAAAATAACCCAAATTAGGATGTATTATTTAGTTTGTAGGAAAGTTATAGAGTTCACAAACTATGGTATAGATCTGAATATTGATCAATCCTGAAGTACTGACAGCCAATCTAATTTCTTGAGGTCCAAGAATGTCAGAATAGTACAGATATCCCCAAATGACCCCTTTTTGCTGAGTAGACAGTCGGACGTACTTCATAAGAGGCATGGCGAGTTTTTTGAAGTTGTATTTTTTTGTCATAATTTTTCCGAAAATGAAAAAATGAAAAATATTATTTTCACTATTTTTTTTTTTACATACTGTCACCAGTGCAGTACAGCGTCATCATATAACTGGCATGGCGGTGAACAGGGACACTGACTGGTGACAGTATGAAAAAAAAAAAAATTATATTTTTTTTTAATTTTTTTTTATTTTTTTATTATATTTAATTTTTTATTACATTTTTTTTTATTTTTTTTAAGATTTTTTTTCATATTTTACTATGGCCAAAATAGTACAATGTTACCATAGTAACATTGTACTACTTTGGGGAAGTGATCAGTATTTTTTTTTTTTTTTTTTTTTTTTTTACACAATTTGCTTATAGCAAAGAATTACTTTGCTATAAGCAAGCATTTAGCTGAATGAAATCGATTCATTCAGCTTTTTTTTTTTTTTTTGTGCTTAGCTGTGATTTGGTCACAGCTAATCACATGACATGTGCATGTGATTAGCTATGACCATTCACAGCTAGGCACTAGTATACAATGGATGGCATCATGAATGAAGCCATCCATTGTATACAACTGTCATGTGACCTGCTGTGATTGGTCGCGGCAGGTCACATGGTACCGGCAACGGGAGCCGGTACTCGGATCTGTCATCGGCCGTGTCCAAGGTGCACGGGCGGTGACAGATCCCGCTGCTGCGCCGCTCTGCAATAGCGCAAACGGCGCATGTGCGGGAGCACGCCAAATGGCGTGGACCCGGAAAGCTGCAGCGCTTTTCAAGCCGCCAAACGGCTATTGGCCGGGCGGCTAATGGTTAAACAAGCTGCTAGCAGGCTTCAGCACTACGTGAAGCTTGCTTAAGCCCCCGGTCACATCGGGTGAGACTTGGCATGTGATTTGCATGCCCTGTGACTTGCAAATTGTATGCCAAGTCGCACCCTATTGTCCGCTATTAGAGTGGTCATATCGGTGCAGTCCCAACCTGGACGGATCCGCACCAATTTCTAAAGTAGTGCATGCACTACTTTTGTTGCAATTTGCATAGACATCTGTGTCAGATGTCTTGCAAATCTCAATGAAATCAGCAAGTCACCCGATTTTGAAATCATGCGACTTTACTGTAAGTCGCATGATTTCAAATTAGGCTTTGATGTGACCAGGGGGTAACAGGACAATCAGCACTCCCATTAGCATCTGTGTATAACATTTCTAAACAGGACCTGAAGGGCACTTTAACCCTTTTGCCACCAGGTCCTGTCAGTGGGGGGGGGGGGTATATACAGATTTTGGTGGCTGCAGCCACCAGGATTGTGTATAATATGGACAGGTGTCAAGTGGAAGCAGTCTGCTTTCACAGTCCCCAGTACTGGCCCCTCCCCCCGCCATGTATCCGGGCCCCGCTTGCCTATCTGTGAGCCCAGGGAGCGCCATGGCAGGTGGAGGGAAGAGAGGTAAGCGGACGAATGTTTCTGTGACCCAGAAGAAGACGTGTATGAGGTCACAGCTGTCACTTTCCCTGGCTAGAGACCAGGGCGATCTGCATTGCAGACTTTGTGTCTACTATGTGATGAAAGAAAAAATAAAAATTAAGCAAAACAAAAATAAAGTTACACCCAAGCATATATAACATCAAAGCCCCCCCCATTTTATTTTAAGCCCCCCCACATATAGGCACATACATAAATGCACACGGCAGGGTGCCTATGCATGCAAACGTCAACTGCGATACACGTTATATATCGCCACGCACACCAGTGTGAGTGTAATAATTCTAGTATAAGACCTCCTCTGGAACACTAAACTGATGACCTATAGGGGTTTTTGAAGTGTCGCCTATAGAAAATATAGGGTACTTTAGTCTGTTGCTATTCACAAATTTAAGGTTTGGCATGTTGGGTATCAATTTACTCGGTACTATCCTGTAGGCATTACTTACCCCCGTGCTATTCTACCGGCATTACCTACCCCCGTGCTATCCTATAGATCAGGGGTCTCCAAACTTTCTAAGCAAAGGGCCAGGTTACTGTCCTTTGGGGTTTAGTGGGGGCCAGTGCTTCCCTCCCACCATTGGTGTCAGTTGGTGGAACAGTGGCCCAAGGACCAGATATAGGCAAGGAAAGGGCCACAGCTTGGAGACCACTGCTATAGATGCTGCCTACCCCACGGACACTGCCTACCCCCGCGCCACCCTACAGATGCTACCTACCCCCCGCGCTACCTCCGTGGACGCTGCCTACCCCCACACACCCCGCCTACCCCCGCACTACCCCACGGACGCTGCCTACCCCCGCGCTACCCCACGGACGCTGCCTACCCCCGTGCACGCTGCCTACCCCCGTGCACCCTGCCTACCCCCGTGCTACCCTACGGACGCTGCCTACCCCCGCGCTACCCCACGGACGCTGCCTACCCCCACACACCCTGCCTACCCCCACGCTACCCCGCGGACGCTGCCTACCCCCACGCTATTCTATGGCCCCTTTAAGTAACGTCCTGTGGCCCCCTGTACATACCTGCTCAGTGACTACTCAGTGAAGACAATACAGAGAAGTGCGGGGATTCTATACACAGAGCAGCCAATAGAAATGCACCGTCGGCCCCTAGTGCTGAGACTAGATGTCAGAGCCCTGTGCACGAGTCTATAGACCTCCCAACACACAGCCCAATGACTGGCCACTTTCCACCGCCCCGGGCCCAGTCACACCCCTACACCGCTCCGAGCCCTGCCATGGCACATGACACTTTCTATGACACGCACACGACGCCGTTCCTCTCACCCGCCATCTTGTGTCCCAGGCCGCGCCGCTACATGGAGTCTGCAGCCCGCACAGTCTCCGCCCAGCTCCCGGGGGTGTGTATGAGGTGCGGTCACCGAGGGGAGGGTGTAAGTCCCCAATGCGCCTCCGTCTTTTCCTCCAATTCCCAAGTTGCAGCCTCGGATCACGGAAGATACAAGATCGGAGGGGTTAGGAGGAGGAGATGACATCACGGTCATGTGACCGCACCATGTGACCTCCGCAGGACAGATGGGACAAGAGTGGAAGTTGTGTGTTCCCGGAAAGTGTGTGTGTGGAGGATCACAGCTCTCAGCCATCTGTGCAGGGTGTTTATGGTGTGAGGTGATTGGTGACACCCCTCTGTCTAGAAAATGGGGGTGCAAAGTGTATACGTCCAGGGGTTGGGGGGTGACCACTGCCCCTTATTTCTCTTTTATTTATTTTATTTGGTGGGGGGTATGAGAACTGGCTATCCCCAAGGAGGATATTGTACTAAATGTATAGGTAAATAAGAGAATGAGAACCTTTACTAAGTGGAAGCGGGGTTAACCACTTGACCTCCACACCTTTTTCTGACTTTTTTGTTTACATGTAAAAAAATAAATTTTTCGCTAAAGAATGACCTATAACCCCAAAATTGTTTGGAAAAAATGCACTTTTGGATTTCAATGAAAAAACGCAATGCATAACTAATTTTTTTTGGTAAAATATAAAAGATGATGTTACACCAAGTAAACAGATACCAGACATGCCTTGCTTTAAAACTGCGCATGCCTATGCAACGATGGCAAACCACTTAAATTTTACGATCCATAATTGGCGTTTTAAAAGCCTTTACGGGTTACCACTTTAGATTTACAGAGGAGGTCTAGTGCTAGAATTACTGCAAATCGGTACAGAGAAGATATACATCCATTCCCGCTTCCACCCCATACAAGCTGCAGCCTTTTCGGGCCGGAACAGGCAATGTGAAAAATACAATGTGTCAAAATAATTATCTGTTGGTGGTGACCAAAGAGGACCCTTATGCAGGTGATAGACGGGTTGAAAACTGGCCGCAATACTTTTTCGTATCAAATATATTAGCGGACTGGAATTCTTTTTTCTTCTTCTTCTTCTTCTCCCATCATTGCCGGGAATATCGGATGATTTTTTTTCCAATGTTACCGATAAAAGAAATGTGCCAAAACCCCGAAAAACGGCCGACCAATTAACCCACTAACGGTGTGAAAATCGGCCGATTTTCAACCCGTCTATGGCCTGCATTAGGGGCCTGTAAATGAAAGATCAAAAAGAAAAAACTAAATCTAATGTAAAACTGTTTATCAGGTCTGGTGTCTTAGACCACCCTGACCCATATAAAGTGGGCAATCGCCCTCAAATTTTCAGCAGGCCATAAGGGGGATATACCCCTCATGGCCCTTGGTTAGTTAATGTTCAAGACCAGGAAAGGGGGGAAAGAGAAGGCGAGTTAAAATGGAAAAAGAGTGAGAATAGAGATAGGGGAAGTAAAGAAAGAAAAAAGGAAATAACAAAGGATGTTTGTTGGAGAAGGGTCCAGTCAACAGTTGGGTGCGGGGAGCAAGACGGTTAATGTTTATCAACATCCCATGTCAACTATCCTCCATCCTAGGATGATGCTGAAAGATATTGCATCCAAGGATCCCAGGTTTTTTTCAAAATATACCATCCTGTCATGAAGAATAGCGGTCAAATGTTCATTGACCATTATCCAGGACAACCTGGCCTTCAGGAGGTCAAGGAGGACCGCCAAGAGCGTGCAGTGGATATCCTGGTAGCAGTAAATATAAATACGATCAGGCGTTTCACATACCTGGGTACCCCTTCCACCGGCTTCCCTAAGAAGCCATTTCCGAACTCAGGAACGTATGCGTTGGGATGGTGCATTCTATGTGGTAACTTGGGTTTCTCTGGCGGCCGGGAGAGCCCAAGAGAATGGTGGGGGGCATCCCCTCTTGCTGGTTGTAAAAGCAATTGAGCGGTTAGTTAGCCGCTTTTACAGCTGATTGCTTTTACAAGAGTGTCAACTACCAGCTCTAAAAAATGTTACTGGATGCCTGCAGCTGCAGGCATTATCCCAGTAAAACCACTTGAAGTCCAGTGACGTATGGGTAAGTCCCAGGTCCACAAGTGGTTAATAAAGTTGGCAGTGCCTACACCCAGGACAGGGTCTCTGTGAATAGAGGGGGTTCCTTTCCTGGGATATTAACCAGTAACCTGATCAAAGTATTTGGGAGTAGAGGAGCTACTGCAACCAGCATATAATATTAACCAGAAATATATAGATACACACCAGTATAGGTAATACAAGGTTTATATAAGAAAAAATTAATAACAGTATTCTTTTACAAAGAATTTTATTGCAGAATAGATAACATCAGAGAATCGGTCAAAAACAGATGCACTGACCGACAGAAATAAAACATACATGTTTTCTGATGAATGATACAGAGTATGTACTGATGGAAAGACAAAAAAATAAATAAACTTCGTACTCAAGTGCCGTATATAAAAAAGGAAAACAAAACAATAAGTTGCAAAAAAGGTACACATTTAGAGACCAATGACATAATAAACTAAAAGAAAAAGTTGTCACTCTATCTGTATACAGAAGGTGGAAAAGATGGAAAATGAAGCCTCACTGAATGCATATTGTACTCTATATTCTGGGCTCCCGATGGATATAGTATTGCTGGTACGATACTCAAAGAAGAAATCACAATCAGCACAAATATCGTAAAGACAGACTACACAGAAGGAACGAGGAGAAAGGAGACAAAAAAAAAACACAAAGAAAAGGGCTCCAGGGGGACTTCGACAAGAAAAAAAAAAGAAAAATGAAATAGTATGTAAATCTTATAACAACAAAAGGGACTGATCGAATCTCGACGGTTGGGCTATATCAAGCCAGGGATGCCATGTCTGCAGGAACTTTGTATGGGTGTCTAACAGTATAGCAGTCAGCTTTTCATTAACCATGATAAAGTTCATCTGATTTTTGAAAGCCTCGAAGCTTAGGAGGGGAGTCTTCCAAGCCTTTGCGATTGTCAGCTTGGTAGCCATAAATAGATGCGATGCCAGCTGCCGTTCAGTACGAAGTAGGCCCACTAATGGTTTAAATAAGAGCGCTTCATACGGGTTGCGCTTAATATCTGTGTGAAACATAGTGCGGAGAAGGGCATAAACCCTGATCCACAATCTGCAAACCTTGGGGCAAGTCCACCAAATATGGACCATAGTGCCTATTTTTTGACAACCCCGAAAGCAAGTCGGGGAGTATGTGGGGATAAAACGATCCAGACGAGCAGGCGTGTAATACCATCTATAAAGAACCTTATAGGCATTTTCTAAAATGATAACTTTCCTAGAACATTTAGATAATGCTTGGGTCATGGTCCGCCAATGCTGCTAATCCAGAGTGCCCCCGAGTTCCGACTGTCAACACTGATGATAAGAATGGACCGGAGGCGTTCTATACCAAAATAATGGAGGAGTAGACCAGAGAGATTAAGCCCGGAGCATGGGGTCTATGTCTGCATTGACTTTCAAAGGGGGTCAACCTGTAGGGTCCCGAATGTGTCTGTATTAATGTATTGATAAAGTGGCGGAGTTGAAGGTAGCCAAAATGCTCTCGCAGAGAGATATCATAAGAAGAGCGCAGGGTTTCAAAGGTGAGTATCCGAGTGGGAGAGAGCAAGGAATGTACATCATGGAAACCATGGGCTTAATAACAGTAGTCTATGTACAAACAGGTATTATCAGCAAAGGGCCCAAAAAGAGTGCTAATGGAATTGTGCACATATACTGTACCTGGGTATATATACAGTTGCAAGAAAAAGTATGTGAACCCCTTGGGATTACGTGGAGTTTTGTATGAATTGGGCATAAATGTGCTCTGAACGTCATCTAAGTCACAACAATAGAAGAACACAGTCTGCTGAACATAATACTACACAAACATTAGATGTTGCCATGGTTTAATTGCACATAACATGTAAACATTCACAGTGCAGGGAGGAAAAAGTATGTGAACCTTTGGACTTAATAACTGGTTGACCCTCCTTTGGCAGCAATAACCTCAACCAAACGTTTCCTGTAGTTGCAGATCAGACCTGCACATCGATCTGGAGTAATTTTGGACCACTCCTCTTCACAAAACTGTTTCAGTGTAGCAATATTCTTGGGATGTCTGGTGTGAATCGCTCTCTTAAGGTAATGCCACAGCATTTCAATCGGGTTGAGGTCAGGACTCTGACTGGGCCACTCCAGAAGGCATATTCTGTGCTGTTGCAGCCATTGTTTTGTTGAATTACTTGTATGCTTTGGGTCATTGTCCTGTTGCATTTTTCTTTTTCTTGCAACTGTACACACATACACTATATTACCAATAAAAGTATTGGGATGCCTGCCTTGACATGCATGCAAACTTTTAATGGTATCCCAGTCTTAGTCCTTGGGGTTCATTATGGAGTTGACCCACTCTTTGCAGCTTCAACTCTTCTGAGAAGGCTGTCCAGAAGGGTAAGGAGTGTGTCTATGGGAATGTTTGACCATTCTTCCAGAAGCACATTTGTGAGGTCAGGCCTAGGATTGCCAGACAGAGAAGCGTGATTCGTCACACTTGTGCTAATCTGAAGGCCACATGAAGTTTGGAGGACTTTAGCTATTGACTCTGCAGACAGTTAGTGACTTCTGCGCACTGTGCGCATCAGCATGTGCTGACCCCATTCTTTCATTTTACGTGGCCTAGCACTTTGTGGCGGAGTTTCTGTTGTTCCCAACTGCTTCCACTTCCACATGTTATAATACGACTAACAGTTGACCGTGGAATATTTAGTAGCAAGGAAATTTCATGGACGAACTTGTTGCACAGGTGGCAACCTACCATGGTACTTCACTGAGCTCCTGAGAGTGACCCATTCTTTCACAAATGTTTGTAGAAGCAGTCTGCATGCCTAGGTGCTTGATTTTATACACCTGTGGCCATGGAGGTGATCGTAACACCTGCATCCAATGATTTGGAGGGGTGTCCCAATACTTTCGGCAATACAGTGTATATTTAAATTTGCTCTATACAATGATTTTGTGCTTTACAAAGCAAAAGGAAGAAGTGGATCCTTCCTAAAATTTCAGGAAGCAATCATCACTACCCCTTTGTATCCAGAAGGTGCTGTGGCCCATATCCAGATGCAGTGAGTCGACTGCATGAAAGGCATTTTCCTGATGTCTTTCTTGGTACTTGAACCCAAAAGTCACCCCAAAAAAGATGTTGTGTCTGTAGCGTATGTGGAATTAGGTGCGACACCCGTTTTTTCTGTCCCTCCTGTCCTGGCCAGCCTGGTGTCTGCATAAAGGACTGATACCACACACTAGCGGAGTAATAGTTTAGGGTACAGCATGGCACAGTTTAGGGTACACAATTCATGCACAAGGGTCTCAAAAGATGTTAGGTAATCAGGAAACTATCGCATTTTGAGAGATGCTAAAATTAAAGGCTGCAAGGTTATTGTTTTAAATTGTTAATTTGGTTGTAAAGGCTCAACGTTTTTTACTTACGGTACATGCATTCTACTCACTTGCCTCAATTCTACGCACACAGTGCATACCATGTTTGTTTGTTTTTTTTAATTGCTTTTAATGTCACTTTAAATTACAAAAAAACTTAAAAAGTAATAAAATAATTAAAAAGTAAAGCAGAAAGAGTTGTGTTTTATTGAGTTATATTGTTAACTGTTGTTGTTGTTTGCTTTTCAGGAACGCCAGTCGGCTGCAGCATTGACCTGTTTATTCTGACAGCAGCAGGGTATTGCTCTCAGAATATACACTCACCGGCCACTTTATTACATAGTTACATAGTTAGTCTGGCTGAAAAAAGACAAAAGTCCATCCAGTTCAACCATTAAAAAAAACCCCACAGTTGATCCAGTGGAAGGCAAAAAAACCCCCAGCAAAGCATTTTCTCCTGCAGGGAAAAAAATTCCTTCCTGATTCCCCGAGAGTCAATCGGATATTCCCTGGATCAACTTTACCTATAAATGTTAGTATCCAGTTATATTCTGTGTATCTAAGAAAGAATCCAGGCCTTTTTTAAAGCAATCCACTGAGCTGGCCAGAACCAACTCTTGAGGAAGTCTATTTCACATTTTCACAGCTCTCACTGTGAAGAAACCTTTCCATGTTTGGAGATAAAATTTCTTTTCCTCCAGACGTAAAGCGTGCCCCCTTGTCCACTGTGATGACCTCAGGGTGAATAGCTCTACACTGAGTTCCCTATATGAACCACTGATATATTTACACATGTTGATCATATCCCCCCTTAATCTCCTCTTTTCAAGAGAGAATATATTCAGTTCCTCTAATCTTTCCTCATAGCTGATCTCCTCCATGCCTCTTATCAGTTTAGTTGCCCTTCTCTGTACTTTCTCCAGTTCCCCAATGTTCTTTTTGTGAATTGGTGCCCAAAACTGAACTGCATATTCCAGATGAGGTGTTACTAATGTTTTGTACAGGGGTAACATGATCTCTCTCTCTCTCTCTCTCTGGAGTCTATACCTCTTTTAATACAAGAGAGGATTTTGCTCGCTTTAGAAACCGCAGCTTGGCATTGCATGCCATTATTAAGCTTGTGATCTACCAGAACCCCCAGATCCTTCTCCACCATTGATTCCCCCAGTTGTACCCCCCCTAGTATGTATGATGCATGCATATTCTTAGTCTCCAAGTGCCTAACCTTACATTTATCAAAATTAAACCTCCGGTACACTTGTTCAATTGCTTGGTAACACAAATTGCTAATCAGCCAGTTACATGACAGCAACTCAAGGCATTTAGGCATCTAGACGCGGTGAAGATGACTTGCTGAAGTTCAAACTGAGCATCAGAATGAGGAAGAAAAGGGATTTAAGTGACTTTGATTGTGACATGGTATTTGCTGTCAGACGGACTGTCTGAGTATTTCAGAATTTGCTGAACTACTGGGATTTGCACGCAGAACCATCTCTAGGGTTTAAAGAGAATGGTCCAACAAAGAGAAAATATCCAGTGAGCGGCAGTTGCGTGGACCAAAATGCCTTGCTGGTGTCAAAGGTCAGAGGAGAATGGGCAGACTGGATCAGCTGCGAAATTCAAATGGTAGTATCAGAATTTGGCATAAACAGCATGAAAGCATAGATCCATGCATTCTGCCTTTTATCAGCTGTTCAGGCTGGTGGTGATTTTGTAATGGTATGGGGGATATTTTCTTAGCTCTAGCAAGGTGTACCTAACAAAGTGGCCGGTGAGTGTATACATCAGTGCCTGCATCACTGCAGGAGGAGATTTCTGATCCGCAGCAAAAAAAAGAATGTATCAATAATGCAATCAGCTGCAGCACTGATCTGTTTATTTTGTTAGCAGCAGGGTGCTGCTCTTAGAATACACATGTCAGTGCCTGCAGCACTGCAAAAGGAGATTTCTCATCTGCAGTTAAAAAAAATGTGTATGCCCAAGCATGAGGGGCCTGGGTTGGTCAGTGGGCTCATTGCTCCTATGCTTTGGCATATAATTTTTTCACTTTTTTTCTGGTAGAGATTTCTTCATCCACATTGATCGATGTGAAAGGAGGAATCTGTTCTTTTTTTTGTTCAGGCCACAGGCTGTCAGAAAAGGCTTGGTGTTCAAGTGGTTAGAAGAGTGGGTGATGTGTGGCAGAAGCTTCTAATGTTGGGCATAAAATGCCAGGACAGTTCAAACACCCCTGAATGATCCCTTTTTGTAAACTAGACACCACAAAGTATTTGCTGAGAGGCATGTTGAGTGCATGGAAGTTTTTTTTTTTGCCACCAGTTTTTGAAAAATGGCAAAAAAAATATTTTTTTTACAAAAAGATGTCACTTTAATGAGACGTTTCTCATACATGCCATGGGTATATGTGGAATTACATACCAAAACACATTCTGCAACTTCTCTAGAGTGTGGGGATACCACATGTGAGAGATGTTTTGGCAGTCTAGCCCCATACAGGAGTCCAAAATTCAATGACCACCTTCAGGCTTTCAAAGGGCATTATTTCTTCATATCACTTCCTGACTACCTATCACAGTTTCAGAGACCCTGAAATGCCAGGATAGTGACATTTTTGTTAAGGGACATGGCAAGTATTTGCAGATCTCATTTGTTGCCACAAGTGTTTGGAAAATAAGAAAGAAAACAATTTTTTTTTCACTTTTCAAAACCTTGTGACAAAAAATGAGATCTTCAAATACTCACCACGCCTTTTATCAAATACCTTGGAGTATTTACTTTCCAAAAATGGGTCATTTGTGGGGGTGTTTGTACTATCCTGGCATTTCAGGACCTCCGAAACTGTGACAGGTAATGAAGAAGCGACATGAGGAAATACGCCCTTTGAAAGCCTGAAGGTTTAATTCCAATGAAAAAAAATTCTGCAGAAGGAGGTGATGTTAGTCATCAGTACACTATGCTAGTCAGAGTCAAGCTTTGCCTTCTTATATATGTTAGGGACTCCACTGTTGTTTACATTAACCGCATCCCGACTGCCCCTATAGCCGAAGTACTGCTACAGGGCAGCAGGGATGTGCAAAATCACATATATATATATATATATATATATATAGGTTAATGCACTCCCTATCTGCACTGCTATTGGCTCCTCGGCATGTCAATCACCAGGTCCCGGCCGCTGATTCTCGGCCGGGACTCAGTGATCGTCTGCATAGCTGACAGGGGAGAGGTCTGTATGTAAACAACACAGATCTCTCCTGTCAGCAAGTAACAGACTGCTTTGTATAGTAAAACACACACAGAACACTGTTAACCCTTTGATCGCCCCAGATGTTAACCCCTTCCTGCCCAGTGTCATTAGTATGGTGACAGTGCTTTTTATTAGCACTGATCACTGTATTGGTGTCACTGGGGATGTCAGTGGCAGTTAGTCAGTTCCCACCCAGTGTCAGAATACCCGCCGTAGTCCCACAATAAGTTGCTGATCATGACCGTTACTAGTAAAAAAAAATAACTAAAAATTCCAGTAACTATACCACCATTTGTAGATACTATAACTTTCATGTAAACCAATTTACATGTATTGGGATTTTTTATAGCAAAGACGTAGCAGAATACATTTTGGCCTAAATTTATGAAGAAAATTTTATTTTTAAACATTTTTTTACTGGATATGTTTTATAGAAAAAAGTCAGAAATTTAGTTTTTTTTTTAAATTGTCTGTCTTTTTTTGTTTATAGCGCAAAAAATAAAAAATGCACAGGTGATCAAATACCACCGAAAGAAAGTTCTATTTGTAAAAAAGGACATACAGTACATTTCATTTATGTACAGCGTTGCATGACCGCGCAATTGTCAGTTAAAGTAATACAGCACTGTATCACAAAAAATGGCCTGGTCAGAAAGGGGGGAGGTAAATCCTCTGGAGGGCAAGTGGTTAATGCACTGAAACAGTGAACAGTAGATAAATATTTGCTCTTAAGTATGATCACTGTCGGGCAGCACAGTGGCTTAGTGGTTAGCACTTCTGCCTTGCAATAATTGAGTGATGGGTTCAATTCTCAACCATGGTGCCTCCTGCATGGACGAATCAGTATAATGATGCAGCGCTATATCATAAATCTACTGAGTGGATGTGAGAAAAACCAAATACCTGTACACATAAAGCAACATACATAGCAATAACAATGAAGTAGATCCTGTTTTGTGTTAGATCTGACCGGATCTTTTAGGTGACTTACAAGTGGTTAGCGGTGCAAATAAGAGGTTCAGTGGTGAACCTTAGCAAGTGATATTACCTGTCCCCCATCAGGGGATCAAACCATTCAAGGTATAAGTGAAAAGAATATAAAACACAGTGAGTCCCTATACAGGGATAAAGGCTACCACATATAAGTGATCAGTGACCCGTATCAATTATTAGCCCATCAATATAAACAAAAGTCCATAATGAGCTAACATAATAATGCATGACGAAAAGTAAACAATGATTTTCCAAGCGTGCTCCTGTGCTGGTGCAAGTGGTGAATGAGAATCCTAAATGGCAGGCATGCCTGCTCACCTTCCTGCTGTGACCCACAGGGGCCAAAACGCCTTTCGGATCACCCCGGATCCTGCACGCAATCTCCATGTAAGATAGGTTCCACAGCCCCTACTGGTCTCTCCTTCACTCTCTGTTACTCCTCCATACACAGGTATCGGTGTATATGCCCATATATGCACATCATGTTGGAATCATACAATGATAAAACAAAGATCCTCCATAGTGCAAGACTACATTTATTGTTAAATAAGGTAAAAACGCCAAGTAACAACTCACATTTATGCAGATAATAACAGGCTTTTCACACCACTGTGTGTGTACTGGATGCACTCGGGTGTACTAAGATGGCACTTACCTGAAGTGCATCACCACGCCGCGTCTATGCATTACACCACGCCCAAGTAAAATAATTGCTAAGAGAATTCATGGAAAAAGTCGCTTACGAGTCGCTTACGAGTGACAGTCCATGCAATCGCCAAGGGTCAGATACGACTGAATGGATAGATAGATGATCATTGTTGTGATCAATTTTTGAAATATATCTAATTACCAGGGGCGGACTGACCATTTGGAAACTCGGGCACTGCCCAAGGGCCCGAGATTAGTAGGGGGCCCCATGAGATGCCCCTGGTACCTTTTTCATAGGCTTTTTTGAATTTGAGCAAGGACACAGGGGCCCCATGATCCGCTATTGCCCGGGGGCCCCATGAGTTGTCAGTCCGCCCCTGCTAATTACCATTTATTTGACTCTAAGGAATTGAAAGCCTCTTATAATTTGCCCTAACTGTGATTATTGCTTTTCACTTTTATAAGCTACTTTTGGATACACTTTTATACCGCGCAATTGTCAGTTAAAGTAACGCAACGCCATATCAGATAAATGGCCTGGTCAGGAAGGGGGGTAAATCCTCTGGAGGGCAGGTGGTTAAAAACATTAAAAGTTTATCTCCATTTCCCCTCTCTGCCTGTCTCCAGCACCGCACCCCGGGACTAGCAGGAAGGAACGACCTTTCAGTGTGACGAGAACTGATTGGGTGCTCATCAGGAAAGGGGAGTGTCGAGCACTCTTAACGCTCAGGTCTCAGCGTATCCGGTGAGCGAGTAAATAAGGTGCCGACCCCAATGAGAGAAAAAAAAAAGAAGTTATTCCCTCAGGTTAAAATAACTAAACAACTATTAAAGCTTTTTCACACTTTTCTGGGTAAACCCATTTTTTAAATTTATTTTCAGCATCTGAAATGATTAAAGCGTGATATATTTTTCTGCCACTAGAGGGCTTCTCTATGCTTTTGATGTTACTCTGCATACATACAAATGTTATTAGTGCTTCAGTCATTTGTAAAATCATATTCACTCAACTCTCTATGGGGGTGGGGAGAGGAACTTCAGTTTGTCATGCAGGAAGACAAGTTTGTCTTCATTTTGTTTAAAACAAAAATTCTTGTGTACCTGCTTGAGTAATGGAACTTACAGAAAATTTGTTGATGAAAGGAATCTTGCAGTCCGAGTTAACCACAAACAGATGTTTCAAAACGCTGGACTTACATAGGAAATGGTGGATCTCAGATAGAACTCAGATTCCTTTAAGGGGGAAGGTAAAATAAGGCCTTGTTCATTGCTTTTGCTTTAGTAGCTTGTTTTGTATTTTGTACAGAGTATGAAGGCAACTCAACAAAAGAATGTTAAAGTAGTACTAAATCCTCACATTTTTTCTTAGAATTTGACCTATATAAGCCAAGCAAACAGAGGACATGAAAATGTTTGATTAAAGGTTAAAGTGGAGTTCCACCTGAAAAAAAAAAAAAAAAAGGCGGTAGCAGCTACAAAAACTGTAGCTGCTGACTCTTAAAATATAGACACTAACCTGTCCCTCGATCCGGCGGTGTCCTCACCACGGCTGGTTTCACTGGCCGTCTTCTCTCTCTGGTGCCGGCATCTTCAGTGTGGGCACCCGGCTGTGACAGCTTGCGGCTTCTTAGCTGGGTACCCACTGCGCATGCGAGAGAAGCGCTGCACTTTGTGAATGGCCCCATAGTCTTCTGGGACCTGCCACGTGTCTCAGAAGACTACAGGGAGGGAGGACAACTTCCTCTTCCGATCGCCTAGGGGATTGCAGTGGAAGTGGGAGCGGATACCTGTCAAATTTGGGTATCCGCTCCCCCCCCAAAGTTGCCAATTCTTAATGGGGAGCGGGGGACAAAGCATTAAAGCAGAACTTCCCCTTTTGGGTGGAACTCCGCTTTAATGTCTTCAGTGGCTTTTTAAATAAACAATATACTGTAGTTTGTGCAATATTTGTGTGAGGGTTTTCGGTCCCCCCCTCCTTGAGCTACCTTGACTCCCTTTTCATGCTCTCCCCTTTTATGGTTTCCTTCAGTCCTCCCCTTTCATACACACTTTCAGTAACCCCTCCCCCCTGTCTCCCCAAAGGTGCCAATCCTTAATGGGGAGCGGGGAACAAAAGGCTTAAAGCAGAACTTCCCCTTTTGGGTGGAGCTCCACTTTAATGCAGAAATACTTACAAGCTGTTTGGTTTGAGCACACAGTTTCTTCCCCAAACGTCTGGTCAATGAGCACGCCCCTTTGGTCCACCTTTCCTGAATCCTTTCCTATTTTATTAGTCAGTAAGATTGCATTCACACTTGAGCTAGCATGTTATTTTTAGTTAATGGAAAACAAGTTACTGGGGAGATACACGTGGTTTTCAGGTGCTCCCCTTGAAGTCTATTGAGGCCAACAACGCTCAAAGCTTGTAGCTCAAAAGAAGCTCATGGACCTTTTAGTGTTACAAACTTTAATCAACACTACACTCAGGTGTGAATAGGCACAAATGTGAACCATGGGAATTTAGACGCTGAGCATTTTCGTGCATTTAGCTGGGGGACTAAGGGCCTTCCATCACCAAAAGAGACCAACAATGAGGCTTGGGACTGTCAAGCTTCCTTGCACATTAATCCAGCACCAGGTTTTGCCTCCTGTCTGAGTTGCTCGGGTTCCTGCCTATCTGCCCTGAACCTAGGTATTATTAAGCCTTTGCACCAGTGTGTTAGTGTTCAAGCAACATTTCTTCACGTAGGAGCCGGACCCCTCTGATTCCTGTGGTGTTTGCCACCATTTGAGTACTCTCATATTCTGTGTGTCGTTTGATCCTGTCTTTGTTCTCAGTGTTTTCCCTCTGGCTGTGCAGTTATATTCCCTTTGGTTTTTGTCCATGGATTCCTTCATCCTCTGTTGTCTGTGTCCTCCGCAGCATTTTTTCTTGTTTGTTTGCCTGCAGTCTATTCCAGCTTGCTGCAGTAGGTTGCCTTGCTTCCTAGTATCCTATGCGTACCCCTTGTCCTTCCAGCATTCTACTTGATTGCACTGTGCCCACACAGGTGTGTTAGAGAGCCCCAACCTGAGGGGCTGCCATGCAGCGCATCATCCATACTTCTAGCAAATCTGGTGAAGACCGGGTGTCTCCTTAGATCATGCGACTCTGACATACCACTGTTTGCATGCAGTCACGCTGCTCGTGCATCCTTGAGGACAGGGACCTGGGTTCACCTGTTTAGTTTTTGCCACTGGCCCGCTAGTTTTTGAGTTACAGTCACAGGTGGTCTTACCCCCTGAACGTGACAGGGACCCAGGAGGTAGCAGGCCAAAATGCAAGCGACTGGGTTGTTTTTGATATTTGCATCATAAGGTTGTTCCAGATTTCAGCAGTCTCAGTGTAAAGGGTCCCCACCCACATTTGAGAAATGCCCCATAAGCTTCTCTAATGCCCCAATAAAATGTCTGGTCCCCTGGCAACATAGCTTAATAAAAACCGCCAGCCGCACTAATATAAATGTTAATAGGGCCTGGACTGTCACTATGGCCGGCCAAAAAATTTGTATTATTGCGGCCAGCTGGTCCCATTAAGTGCAGGGTTCACTTGCAAAGCGGACCCATGGCCCTTGCACTCATTCCTCCTTCCTCTGTGGCAGCGCTGGGAGGAGGTGACATATAACTACACTTCCTTCCAGCCAGCCGCTTAGAAGGGAAGAAAAGCATCACTGGATGTCAGGGAATGACTCTGCTAGGTAGTTTTTCTGGTTGTGGCTGGCTGATGGAGCGCGCATACAGGGGAGGACTGACAACTCATGGGACCCCCGAGCAATAGGGGATCATGGGGCCCCTGTGTCCTTGCCCAAACTCAAAAAAGCCTATGAAAAAGGTACCAGAGGCATCTCATGGGGCCCCCTACTGACCCCGGACCCTCGGGCAGTGCCTGAGTTTCCAAATCGTCAGTCCGCCCCTGCACACATTTTGAAAGGAGTGAAAGAAAACAGGAAAGCGATGGTGATGGGGGGGACTGAAAGTGTGTATGAAAGGGGAGGACTGGAGGAAACCATGAAAAGGGAGCCAAGGTGGCTCAAAGTGGGGGGGGGGGGACCGAAAACCCTTACACAAATATTGCCCAAACTATATTTTTTATTTAAAAAGCCACTAAAGACATTAAAGCGGAGTTCCACCCAAAAGGGGAAATTCCACTTTAATGCTTTCTTCCCCGTTCCCCATTAAGAATTGGCACCTTTGAGGAGGGGGCAGATACCCGAATTTGAAAGGTACCCACTCCCACTTCCGCTGCGATCGCCTAGGCGATCGGAAGCGGAAGCTGTCCTCCCCCCTCCCTCCAAGTAGTCTTCTGGAATACGTGACAGGTCCCGGAGGACTACGGGACCATTCACAAAGCGCAACGCTTCTTGCGCAGCCACAAGCTGTCACAGCCGGGTGCCCACACTAAAGATGCCGGCACCAGGGAGAGAAGACGGCCCATGAATCCAGTGGTGTTGAGAATACCGCTGGACCGAGGCACAGGTAAATGTCTATATTTTAAAAGTCAGCAGCTACAGTTTTTGTAGCTGCTGACTTTTTTTTTTTTTTTCAGCTGGAACGCCACTTTAGTACTCTTAACTTAGTGTGCCTTTGAAAGAGTGAGAAGTAGAAGAGGCATTGCTCAGCTTAATGAGCAATTAGTGTGAGGTAGAGGGGACATTGCCTAAAAATAGGAGATATTGGTGGAGTTTGTTATTTTATGTATTCTTAAAATAATTACTTATTTTAAAAGTCTAAAACAGTGATTTATTATGTAAAAATATGTACATTGTGGAATACTGCACAAGTTGTTTTGTGGAATAAATTATAATGTTTCAGAAATTAAATTATTTTTGGGTTGCAACTTAAAGCAGAGCTCCACCCAAAAGGGGAAGTTCTGCTTTATGGACTGGTCTCCCACTCCCCGTTAAGGATTGGCACCTTGGGGGGGTGGGGGGGGGGGTGCGGGTACCTGAAATTGACTTGTACCCACTCCCACTTCTGCTGCGATCGCCTAGGTGATTGGAAGCAGAAGTTGTCCTCCCACCTTCCTCCCCGTAGTCTTGACAGGTCCCAGAAGACTACAGGACCATTCAGAATGCTCAGTGCTACTCGTGCATGCGCAGTGGGCACCGTGCTATGAAGCCGCAAGCTGTCACAGCCGGGTGCCCACACTAAAGATGCCGGCACCAGGAACAAAGGACGGCTGGTGAAATGGTCTGCAGGGAGGACATCATGGGATCGAGGGACAGGTGAACTTCTGTTTTTTTAAAAGTCAGCAGCTACAGTTTTTGTAGCTGCTGACTTGTATTCTTTTTACAGTTTCACTTGAACTCCACTTTTATTTCACATATTCTTCACTTGAACTCCACTTTAAAGACCAAGGACAAATGTGGGTCCTGAGGTTCCACAGTTTGAGAATCACTTCTCCAAAAGATAACAGAAGTTATTTGTAGCCACCGCTGGATGTATCCTACTACCAGGGGTGGACTGACAACTCATGGGACCCCCAGGCAATAGGGGATCATGGGGCCCCTGTGTCCTTGCCCAAACTCAAAAAAGCCTATGAAAAAGGTACCAGGGGCATCTCATGGGGCCCCCTACTGACCCCAGACCCTCGGGCAGTGCCCGAGTTTCCAAATGGTCAGTCCGCCCCTGCTTAATACCTGTTTCCATCATTAAAAGTACTGTCTGTTATGTTTTTTGTTTACTCAGCCATTCACACAGTGTTTTAGCTGGACATTTATTGTTTGGTGAAATGTGCTATATATCTGATCATGAGGAGAGAGAGTGTAAACTAATGAAGCGTGGGCTTATAGGAGGCAAAAAGGGAGCTGTTCATAAGCCACTGGGAAATGAAGTAGCAGTGGAATTCATTACAGACAATGAAGTAAGAAGAAGGAGGCAGAATAGCAGCTGAACTTCAGGGATGAGGCAGAATGGCAATTGATGTAGTCCAGGGGAGTGAGGAGGAGCGGGTACCTGAAATTGATCCCCCCTCCCTCCCTGTAGTCTTGACAGGTTCCAAAATACTACAGGACCATTCAGAGAGCACAGTGCTACTCGCGCATGCTCAGTGGGCACCAGGCTATGAGGTTGTAAGCTGTCACAGCCAGGTGCCCACACTGAAGATGCCAGCACCAGGAAAACAGGACTGCCGGTGAAATGGGCTGCAGGAAGGACACTGCGGGATCGGGGGACAGGTGAGTGTCTGATTTTTAAATGTCAGCAGCTACAGTTTTTGTAGCTGCTGACTTGTATTTTTTTACAGCTTCACTTGAACTCCACTTTAATAACCAAGGACAAATGTGGGTCCTGAGGTCCACAGGTGGAGAACAACTACTCCAAAAGATAGCAGAAGTTATTTGTAGCCACTGCTGGATGTATCCTACTACCTGTTTCCACCATTAAAAGTACTGTTTTTTATGTTTTTGGTTTACTCAGCCATTCACACAGTGTTTTTGCAGGACATTTATTGTTTGGTGAAATGTGCTATATATCTGATCGTGAGGCGAGAGAGTGTAAACGAATGAAGCGTGGGCTTATAGGAGGCAAAAAGGGAGCTGTTCATAAGCAACTGGGAAATGAAGCAGCAGTGGAATTCATTATAGACAATGAAGTAAGAAAGAGGAGGCAGAATAGCAGCTGGACTTGAGGGATGAGGCAGAATGGCAATTGGTGTGGTCCAGGCGGGGCCTTTCACAAGACAGGGGGTAACTAATCATGGCAGAATGTAAAGAGTAGATAGAAATGACAGCTGATTGGGATACAATAGGACTGCCAATGTAAGAGAACAGGAAGGAAAGTTCAAACTGGTGAAGAACCTAGTACAGAGAGAGAGCAGAAAGTAGATAATCAAAAACATGAGAATGAGAGAATAGGTAGACTCTGAGCTGACCAACTACAATGGAAGTAAAAAAGTCACAGAGGAGATGATCATGGATTGGAGGAAGAGAGAGACTGCAGTAGAACTGCACAGCGTAGAGAAAAGACTAAACATGATCTTGTTGTGGACCATCATGGAGCATAATTAAAATGGGCATAAGCATGGTTGGGAGTAAAGGGAAAGATGCTTGTGCTTGGGGGGTGGTGGTAGAGCAGGATCTAATAGTGGATAATTCAAAGAGGAAGCAGAGCAGTAAATTACTGCTTCTGAGGAGTGACGGGGGGCGTCACTTCTCGCTTCTGGTTTAAAAATGAAACACATATGAGAAAGTGTGTGGCTTAAGAAAGAGGGTAAAATTTAATGAGAAATGCCTGGGCTTAGCATATGTAGGACTCTTGTGTTTTTATGGAATGTCATGTGATATTTAAAAAATTATTCTAGGGGACAGTATGGATACCATTTTTGGAGAATTAAGCTAGAAGTGTGCTAGCGTCACTGGACCATAAATGCAGTGGAAAGACCCCTGCCACTGGACTGAACTGAACAACTATAAAAAATATAGGGGAGTAATGCTGAATAAGGCAGATGATACGAAGAGAAATTGGGGTGTAGTTGTGTCAATAGGTGTTGCATGATTGGGCTGTTGCATGCACATACAGTGGAGATAAAAAGTCTACACACCCCTGTTAAAATGTCAGGTTTCTGTGACGTAAAAAAAATGAGACAAAGATAAATCATTGCAGAACTTTTTCCACCTTTTATGCGACCTATAAACTGTACAACTCAATTGTAAAGAAACTGAAATTTTTTTGGGGGAAGTAAACATAAATAAACTAAAATAATGTGGTTGCATAAGTGTGCACACCCTCTTATAACTGGGGATGTAGCTGTGTTCAGAATTAAGCAATCACATTCAAAATCATGTTAAATAAGAATCAGTACACACCTGTCATCATTTAAAGTGCCTCTGATTAACGCCAAATAAAGTTACATTTGCTTAGTCGCATCCTACAGCAAAAGCCATGGTCCGCAGAGAGCTTCCAAAGCATCAGAGGGATCTCATTGTTAAAAAGTATCAGTCAGGAGAAGGGTACAAAAGAATTTCCAAGGCAATAGATATACCATGGAACACAGTGAAGACAGTCATCATCAAGTGGAGAAAATGTGGCACAACAATGATATTACCAAGAACTGGTCTTCCTTCCAAAACTGATGAAAAGACAAGAAGAAAACTGGTCTGGGAGGCTGCCAAGAGGCCTACAGCAACATTAAAGGAGCTGCAGGAATATCTGGCAAGTACTGGCTGTGTAGTACATGTGACAACAATCTCCGGTATTCCTCATATGTCTGGGCTATGGGGTAGAGTGGCAAGACGGAAACATCTAAGCTAAATCTAGGCTACATTTTGCAAAAACACACCTGAAGTCTCCTAAAAGCATGTGGGAAAATGTGTTATGGTCTGATGAAACCAATGATGAACATTTTGGCCATAATCCTTAAAGATATGTTTGGTACAAAAACAACACTGCACATCACCAAAAGAACACCATACCCACAGTGAAGCATGGTGGTGGCAGCATCATGCTTTGGGGCTTTTTTCTCCAGCTGGAACTGGGGCCTTAGTCAAGGTAGAGGGAATTATGAACAGTTCCAAACACCAGTCAATATTGGCACAAAGCCTTCAGGCTTCTGCTCGAAAGCTGAACATGAAGAGGAACTTCATCTTTAAGCATGACAACGATCCAAAGCATACATCCAAATCAACAAAGGAATGGCTTCACCAGAAGAAGATTAAAGTTTTGGAATGGTCCAGCCAGAGCCCAGACCTGAATCCGATCGAAAATCTGTGAGGTGATCTGAAGAGGGCTGTGCACAGGAGATGCTCTTGCAATCTGACAGATTTGGAGTGTTTTTGCAAGGAAGAGTGGGCAAATATTGCCAAGTCACGATGTGCCATGCTGATAGACTCATACCCAAAAAGACTGAGTGCTGTAATAAAATCAAAAGGTGTTTCAACCAAGTATTAGTTTAAGGGCGTGCACAGTTATGCAACTGTATCATTTTAGTTTTTTATTTTTACTTCCCTCCACCTAAAAGATTTCCGTTTGTTGTTCAACTACTGTAAGGTTTACAGTTTATAGGTTACATTAAAGGTGGAAAAAATTCCCGAAATGATTTATCTTTGTCTCATTTTTTACATCACAGAAATCTGACATTTTACCAAGGGTGTGTAGACTTTTATATCCACTGTAGTAGGAGAAAACTTGCAAAACAAACTACTGTAAACAGGGAGCAAGAGCAGTGAGAATGCAGTGAAGACAGTGGTGGGTAAACTGCAATTAAATGTAGTGTGAATTGTTGGAGGATGACTGCCAGAAAATGTAGGCTGCCAAAGAGCATAGAATGTAGTGCACAAAGCAGGAAGAGAGCTGCCAGGGGAAATTTTATGGGGAAAACATCAACAGAAACTACTGATAACATTGAGAAAAGGGGTGCAAAACAGGCATGTGAAAAATATTGTGTTGTAGATTTAGGGGGGAACAATATGTGTTATGGACATAGACTCTCATGATAAAAGAATCTCTTCCAGGGTGTGGGTACTTCTGAATGAACAATGAGTGTGCTAGTCTTTTCAGTGCTGCAGCATAAAACTCTGGAAGGGGCTGGATGTGAGAAACAGCACATGTGTTTCTAGCCACATTCTATCCTGGTGGTAGATAAAGGGAAAAATACAATCCTTGTAGCACAAAAACTCACATGTACAGGACCAGCTGGACAGGACTGACAATCACCATGTTTCATGAACAGCTGGAGAGGACTGAGATCATCATGTGCTATGAACAGTTCTACAGGACTGCAAAGTATGTTCTGTGAACAGCTGGACAGGACTGAGAATCATCATGTTCTGTGAACAGCTGGAGAGGACAAAGAATCATCATGTTCTGTGAATAGCTGGAGAGGACTGAGGATCATCATATTCTGTGAACAGCTAGAAAGGACTGAGAATCATCATATTTTGTGAACAGCTGGAGAGGACTGAGGATCATCATGTTCTGTGAACAGCTGGAGAGGACAGAGAATCATCATGTTCTGTGAACAGCTGGAGAGGACTGAGGATCATCATATTCTGTGAACAGCTAGAAAGGACTGAGAATCATCATATTCTGTGAACAGCTGGAGAGGACTGAGAATCATCATGTTCTGTGAACAGCTGGAGAGGACAGAGAATCAACATGTTCTGTGAACAGCTGGAGAGGACTGAGGATCATCATATTCTGTGAACAGCTGGACAGGACTGAGAATCATCATGTTCTGTGAACAGCTGGAGAGGACAGAGGATCATCATATTCTGTGAACAGCTAGAAAGGACTGAGAATCATCATATTCTGTGAACAGCTGGAGAGGACTGAGAGCCACCATGTTCCGTGAACAGCTAAACAGGACTGCAAATCATCATGTTCTGTGAACATGTCAGGGTTCTGTCCACAGCAGAAGTTCTAGGAGATCTGGCATTCCTGCCAGTACCCTGCATGGCCGCAGAAGTGCAAAGATCCATGTGCATTGGCGCACGGACTTGAGGCGGAACACGTATGCGCACTGGCGCATAGTTACGCACGCATTTGCTCAGTTTGGTGCCAGACAGCCTTTATAAGGAGGCTTATCACTCCCTCAAGTTGCTGGTTGATCTCTGGCTCCCCAGTACCATTGTCTGTGTTCCTTCCTTTAGTGATTTCCTATTACCGACCTGGCTTGCTCTTGGACCTGTCTTCTCTGCCTGACTCCTGACCTGACCCTGGCTTAGCTAACGAATATTCTCTCCCGCTCCTCTGTGTATGACCCCAGCTACTCTACTGACTACGTCTGCTCCAATCTCCACCTGGCACTTGACCTTGGCTTTGAACCGACTACTCTGTAGTCCTCTGTTTCCCTGAAGGCTTGCATACCTCTCACAGGTGCCACCTGTCTGCAGACTCCATTCCAGTGCATCAGCTGTGCTCTTGGGTGTACCTCTGATCAACACTCCTACAGGCGACCTGTGCTACTTTGGGCCCGACTCTTGCTGTCCCATATCCAGGGGAGTCTGGAACTTAGCCGCAAGGGAAGCCCTCTCTCCATTGGCTTCCATCACCAGGTACATGATAGAACAGCTGGAGAGGACTGAGGATCATCATGTTCTGTGAACAGCTAGAGAGGACTGAGGATCATCATGTTCTGTGAACAGCTAGAGAGGACTGAGGATCATCATGTTCTCTGAACAGCTGGAGAGGACTGAAATCCACTATGTTCCATGACCAGCTAAACAGGATTGCGAATCATCATGTTCTGTGAACAGCTGGAGAGTACAGAGTATCATCGTGTTCTGTGAACAGCTGAAGAGGACTGAGGATCATTATGTGCTGTGAACAGCAGGAGAGGACTGAGGATCATCATGTTCTGTGAACAGCTGGAGAGGAAAGAGAATCATCATGTTCTGTGAACATCTCTACAAAACCGAGAATCATCATGTTCTGTGAACAGCTGGACAGGACTGAGAATTGTCATGTTCTGTGAACAGCTCTACATGACTGAGAATCATGTTTTGTGAACAGCTAGACATGACTGAAAATCATCATGTTTTGTGAACAGCTGGACAGGACTGAGAATAATCATGCTCTGTGAACAGTTGGACAGGGCTGAGAACCGTCATGTTCTGTGAACAGCTCTACAGGACTGCAAAGTAGGATGCAGGAGCAGGATGAGGCATCATCGTGTTCTATGAACATTTGGACAGGACTGAGGATCATCATGTTCTGTGAACAGCTAGACAGGACTGAGATTCATTATGTTCTGTGAACAGCTCTACAGGCCTGCAAATTATGTTTTGTGAACAGGTGGACAGGACTGAGACTTATCATGTTCTGTGAACAGCTGGACATGGCTGAGAAACTTCATGTCCAAAAAGTAGCTGGATAGGACTCAAAATCATCCTATTTTGTGAACAGCTAGACAGGACTGAGAATCATCATGTTCTGTGAACAGCTGTACGGGGCTGAGAACCATCATGTCCCAGAAGTAGCTGGATAGGGCTCAAAATTATCCTATTTTGGACAGGGCTGAGAATCGTCATGTTCTGGGAACAGCTGGATAGGACTGAGATTCATTTTCTGTGAATTGCTGAGAACAGGACTGATCACCTAGATCTGGGAACGATGCATTGAGCACTCACAGGAAACACAAGCAAAATTCCAAGATAAGCAATACATTTCAATCCCTCTTTTTATTGTATTTTTATTGATATTTTTCACAATACAAAAGAAAAACGAGTGAGAGGTGCAACATATATAGAGCCAACAAAGGAAGACTAAACAGGTTATAAACATGCAGCGTACTATATACTAAATTGTTTCACAATCTAGGATAACATCCTAGGAGGAAGGGGGGAGCCAGGGTGGAGAATCGTCAGGTGAAGGCTCAATATCCGAGGCTTGTGAACCATGGATTTGCAATTTAATTCTAATGGGTAGTTTCACAAGTGTAATAAAAAAACAAAAAAGAAGGTCCCCTTCTCCTTAGCCCCTCCACCCTGGGTCATTTCAACCTCCTTTAAAATATTTAGGAAAGGAAGTACAGGTATACTTGAACCAATAAAGGAATTTTTGGGTACAAAGGAATAACACCCCATGCATGCGCTGATCAGTGTAGCTCTTTAGGAACTGATCGTTTGACACCTGGGCTATGAGTATAAGAGATGCCAACAAGAGTCTTCAACCTCGGTGATCAATGAAACCATGTTTTTTTAATTGATATAATGAACTTGCTCTGATTCATACTCTGAACCAGAAGCATAATGCCGTTGTGAACCCCCTCAAAAATATGCATCACTTAAGTCAATAATGACAAAATTATTGCTAAATCAGTAGACCCATAACTGCTCTGGTCCCTAAGAGTAAACCTAAGTGAGACCGACATGGTTAAAGATGGTTGTTTTTGCTTCTTATCGAAAATACATGAGACATAACATTAGTTTTAAGACTTTCCACTTTTAACTTTTCAACCATGGAACATTAAAATGAGTTTAAAACGGCATCCGTTAAAACACTTGTACAGCAATTAAATTTGACAGCGGAGTATGATAATAACAGTGCATGTACATGTGGTTAAACTTACCACATTGTTTACTATATAATTTTCTAAAATAAAATAAAGTATTCAAAATACCTAAACTATAAGTTTTTGCTTTATAAGGAGATCTAGAACAATACCTCCTCTTCCCTTTAAAACAGGAAAGATCACCTATAAACTTTGAGCTAGGTCTTTTGTTATTAATTTCTTTAAAATCCTTGGCATATTGCATATTCTAATATAAAGGAAGAATTCTCTTGTTGCCTGAACATTCTTGGTGATAGTCGAATCTATGGAAAATTCGACTATGTGAATCCCCCTTTCCCCTTTTTTATTTTATTCATTTTTGCATAACCTATATAGTATGGTACAAACAAACAAAGGATTTCCCAGCACACTTACCAGCCAGCCTGCAAAATAACCAAACTGGCCCTGTCTAACAGTTTGCAATAAAAACAGAGGGTTTTGTTTGCACACATTTGCAAATACATATGTAAGCCACAGTCAAGTGTCAAGGGGCCTCTGTATGCTGCATTCCAAACTCTAAAATGTGCAGATCCTTCACATTGGGAGCACATATATAATGGATAGGTTAAGGGCAGGTGTGCCTAGATGGAGCCTTAAGGGCCAGTTCACACCATAGAAACGCAGTCTGTAGGCATTTCTGTATGCACATTTTTTATGTGTTTTTGATGCGTTTTGAGGCATCCCAGTGTTATTTTGATGTGTTCTGGTTCTTTTTCTTCTTCTTCTTCAACTTAATAAAGCCATGTACATTCTGGTGCATTTGTGATGTGTTTAGGTGTTGTCCGCTGTGTTTTTACTGCGCTCCAGTACAGTTCAGTGCAGAAAAAATGCAGCATGTTCTACTTTTTTTCCTGGAACTGTAACACACTAGAATTGACCGTACTTGTGTAAACTATGCCATTGGAAACCATGTAAACTACTATCAATGCGTTTTTGATGCAGAAAAAAAAACACACTGGACTGCATGTGATGTGAACTGGCCCTAAGGGCACAAGAACGCATGTGACACCCAGCTAACAACAAAAATCCTCTGTTTTTAATACAAACTGCTAGACAGGGCCAATTTGGTTGTTTTGAAGTCTGGCTGATAAGTGTGCTGGGAAATCCTTTGTTTGTGATGTGCACCTAGCTACTAAGGCTGGATATAGGTTGGAATGGTTGCCATTTTTTTTTGTACTATATTGTATGGTCTTCAAACCACCTGCTGCTGCCTTTATTCCCTGATTATTTGTTGTCATGTACTGCCAGTATTTTCATTAATTCACCGCCAGACCGATGAACATCTTTTTCTTTTGTTTTCTTCTTGGTCGAGCCATTTTGAACTGTATCTTTAGTTATGTTGCATGTTTGCTACATGAGTAGTGATGATACAGCACCTTATTTCCATGTTCCTTAACGGCTGCTTTATTCCATCTTGTTTGTTTGCCTTTTAGGCCGCGTCACGCACACAGGGTGTTTTTGTATATTGACAGCTTTTTACAACCGCTAGTAGAGAACACACTAGCATATTTGAAAGATACGAAGCATGTTATACAGTTGATACAGAAAGTACAGGTACATGACAATACTATTATGAGCACAGCAGATATCTCCTCATTATACACGAACATTGACCATGGAGGAGCAGTAGAGGCAGTAAAGTGGGCTCTAAACAAATTCTCGAGTATTCCCAACAAACATAAAAAATTCATTATTAAAAGCTTGAAATTTTGTCTATTACACAATTATTTTTGGTACAATAAAGAGTATTACCTACAAATTAGGGGAGTAGCGATGGGCGCTAAATTCGCCCCGAGTGTGGCGAACCTGTACATGTCAAAATGGGAGGAAGAGGTAATTTATCATCATCCCAGGGAAGAAATCAAATTGTATAACAGATTTATTGATGATATTATCATAATATGGGATGGTAGTAAGGAAAACCTAGAACTATTCTATAAAGATCTTAATATATATAGAGATAATATTAATTTGAGCTGGATTATTAATGAGGATGAAATCAGTTTTTTGGATATTCTAATTAAGAAAGAAGGAGATACACTGTATACTAAAAATTATTTTAAAAAAACTGATCGGAATGCATACATTCTAACTACTAGCTGTCATTACCAACCGTGGATAAACAATATCCCGAAGGGCCAATTTATAAGGTTAAAAAGGAACTGCAGTAGAAAAGAAGATTATAGGGCACAAAGTGAAGTCTTAAAAAACAGATTTTTAGCGAAGGGATATGATCCAGTAAAAATAGAGAAAGAGAGAAATGAAGTGGGACAGATGAATAGAGATATCTTATTGATGGATAAACCAAAGAAAGATAAAGGAGAATACGATATGCATATAGTGCTGGATTATCACAAACAGTATAAAGATATACAGAGAATTATATCCAAACATTGGGGAATATTAAAATTAGACAAACATCTTAAAAATATTATCCCCCAAAAACCGAAATTCATATATAAAAAAACGCCTAATTTAAGAGACACGTTGGTCAAAAATGTATTGGAACCATTGAAAACCAATAAAAATTTCACCTTTTTTCAAGGTGAAGGGTTCTATACATGTGGTAGGTGTTATGGGTGCAAGAGAGTGGTAAATAACCCCAGACGCAGATTTGAATTCTCTAATACACACAATGACAAGGTATATAAAATTAAACAATTTATTTCCTGTGAAACGGAGGGAGTTATTTATGCGTTGAAGTGCCTATGTAATTTAATATAGATTGGCAGAACTAAAAGAGCATTAAAAGAACGCATTAAGGAGCATGTATACAACATTAATAGAGGATACAGATACCACCATGTTTCATACCACTTTCGACAATGTCACAATCAAGATGCATCCAAATTACAATTCTGGGGAATAGAGAAACACAACAGACATTGGAGAGGGGATAATTTGGTAAGGGAGATAAGCAAAAAAGAATCAAAATGGATTCATGAAATGAGATGTTTAGCCCCGCATGGTTTAAATAAGGAATTTGACCTCACTTGTTTTATTAGCAATTTTTAACAATTTTTAAAATATTTTTAATAATTTTTTATTAGGTGTATTTATAATAATTATACAGTTACATAATAATTGAATAGAGAGTATTAGTACTGTAAGCATGAGACATAAGTATTATATATCGAGATAAATATAATAATAGTAGAAGAGTTAATTATTCTTATCATGGTTAGAAAGTTAAAATCATGCTAAAAAGTTAAATTATGGTTAAAAACGAATGTGGAGGAATAGGCTTTATTAGGTGATTGATTGATATGGTATCTGTAATGAGGGGGTTAATAAATAGAGATAGAATCAAATATTGGTTGGAGAGAGGGGGATATAATGTTTCCAAATATAATTGTATGGTATATATGTAGATTGGGTTGATGATATTTTGTGGTTTTTCCAAATATTTTTTTAAATATTTTTAATTGTTTATATATATATATGTATATCAATTCATGGGTATATATATATGTATATATGATTTTATAGTCTCATATTTTATATTAAAAGCCTTTTATTAATAATTACATTTTATAATAAAATTATGGTATAGATAAATTGTAATATAATTATGTATGTGATAAACGTTATTTTTAATATTTTTGTATTAATTGTAAAGCTGTATATGTGCTATGATCCTGCAGGTTTGTGAATAGTGACAGTATAGTCAGAAAAGGTATTAGATACGTAGCTAAACAGACTGGAAGGAACTGATGATATGTGTTATACATATCAGAAGTGTATCAGCATATGTAGACCCCAGGAAAATGGCCGCGTCCATGCGGTCTACAAGAAAATGGCGCCAACTGCCTATATAAATAGAGCAGAGCACAGTGACGTCCAATTATTTTCCCCCTGATGAAGCCACGTGACCCTGTAGCGTAACGCGTAGGGGAGGAGCTCTGACGTCACGACGCCGCGGTGGATGAGCGGCATTCACAATCACAGGATCTGGGGCATGTACCTGCTGAATACTGATCTAGTGGACACTGCAAAATGTGAGTGGTGACTTTACTCTACTAATAAAAGATTGAACCTCACAAAGGATAAGGCACTATTGTGGCTCTCTTTTACATGGTTCATTGAGAGGAAGATATACCATCCAAATCATTTCTACCCATCCATTGAGGCTAAAATGTGGAAGGAGGAATAAGGGAGACCTCTGGTGGCAGAAATAAGGCAATCCACAGCATGGATGGAAACACGTATTTAATGTGAAGATCCCTACCCTGTCCTGATAAGGACAAAAAGTGTTTTTAGCCTTTTTGGCTAATTAAGGAGGTGAGCGCACACCTATCTATAGAGCACGGGGAGTGTGGCACGAATCACCCTATTTGTCACTGAAAAGTTATAAGAGCATAAAGAGGACTATTTATGAGTATTGGATTAATATTATTTTTGTAATAGCATCACAAGGTGCACTGGTTTGAAGCACTTTTAATTTTTTCACGTGAATATTCATATGATCACTAATATATGAGTTTATATGTATACTTTGGAGCGCGACACGTATATATATATTTGTAGATATATATTAATTTTTTATTTAGGGTGTTTTTGTAGCCACTTTTAGGGGCATCAGGTGTGTTTTTTGTTTTTTTGTTTTTTTACTGCTTCCAAACTGCTCTCTTTATTCCTATGTGTCCATGCACACATAGACTTTTAGTAGCAGTAGCGTTTAAGAGCAGGAAAAAAAAAAACAAGGCCAGTGCATCAAGGAGCAGCAGCGTTTTGGCAGAAAAAAAATGCTTGATGGGGTTAAACGCTTCTAAACGTGCCTAAAGGTGTGTTAACGCTAGGCGAGTTTAGCACTTGAGTGTTAATTAAATAATTATTCTGGCCAATTAAATTAACACCCAAGCGCATGACCACTTGACACTTGTAAACGCGCCTAAACTCTTAGATACTTTTACTTAGATACTTTCTGCAAAAACACTGCTACCGGAAGGAAGGCTTCTAGAACAGTTTTTTTTTTTTAATGTCCTGTGTGCATGAGGCCTCATAGGACATTCAACAATGTCTTTCGCTTATTGACTTTGAGTGATATGTGTTCATAAACATGTACTTTTGCTCTCTTGTTTTTCATGTCAAATTTCAATGGAACTAAAATAAAGGAAGAGTTGAAGCAATAAGGTATGACTCAACTTTTTTCTTCCTTGTTTTTGCAAGAGATCCGCAGTGCTTATCTCCCAAGACTACATTAAATAGGAACAGTTTTGTCTGTGGGAGAATACGGATGTCTTTGCAACACAGTGACTTTGTCTGAAAGTAAGTTTGGTGTTTTGACCATGTATTGTGAGGGCAACTGGTTGTGCTAACCAGGTATTGTAAGAAGCCACATGGTGGTGTTGGTTTTTATTTTTGTTTGAAAAAAAAACAATAAAAACAATCCTAAGAAAAAGTTTGGTCTTTTGCATACTCCTTTTCACAGAAATAGTTTACTGGTGTCTGTCCCCAGTGATTTTTTTGATATGTGATTTGTGATAAGTACAATTAATCTAAAATATCTAAGCTGGTTCATTCCTCTAGGGCTGGTCACGAATGGCTCGTCACGAAGTGATACTTTTGAGCTTGGAATATCTTAGAAGTGAACCTGTGAGTGAGCCATATTTAACATATACCATAGATAATTACATTGTTTAGTTGGCTTTCTAATAGGTTTCAAAGCACCTTTTGTACATCATAATTTTGGTTCACTCTGAAGAGGAGACAGTGACCAACTTCCATGCTTGCTGGCTTTGTCCTGCCTGCAGGGCCTCTCTATTTGACAGCACAGTTGTTCATCATAGTGTGAGGCCAATAGCATGGTGCAGGAGGCAGGAACGAATAGGGCAGAATAGTGAATAGAGGATGTTGGTAGCTGTTTCTACCTCAGAGGTCACTATTTTAAGGGGTAAGGTGGTTCTCTGAAGTATTATGTCTTTTAGATAATGTATTGTAAGTGTCAGCTTACATTTTGTACATGGCTGAAGATTTGCACTGGCCACTTTTAGATGTGTGTGACCCATCATTAGGTCTAATTTACGCCAACTATGGTTCTATTCAGTTTTGGAACACATGTCATAGGAACCCCTTCCCACCATTCGGTCTATACTGGTTTTTACGTGCACTGACATAGAGTTTCCCATTCAAGCCTTATGCTAGCCATACACTAGTCAAAAAATCATTTGAATGGGTTTTTAAAAAACGAACACTCAGTTGTGAGAGCAAATAATATTGCCATCATATCATGACCGAATTTCAAACCATAAATTGTTCAATGAAAATAAATGAATCAATTTTATGTCCCCTTTTTTTTTCTTCTGGGTCACATATGCACATTATGAACAGTTTGATTTTTATTTAAATTTATTGTCTGTTGTTTCAAACTTTTCCTTCGATTCTTTGGCTCAAAAATGTCTCTACCGATTTTTGATTTGTGCCCATTAACTGGACGAAAAACAAACAAACTGTCCAAATGACAGATTTTTGATTAGTTCTTTGTCTAGTGCATAGGCATTAGACCTTCAAAAGAATCCCAACCCCGGCACCACCTGCCTGGAGTTTGCATGTTCTCCCTGTGACTGCGTGGGTTTCCTCTGGGTATTCCGGTTTCCTCCCACACTCCAAAGACATGCTGGTAGGTTAATTGGCTCCTGTCTAAATTGTCCCTAGTATGTATATGTATAAATGTGAGTTAGGGACCTTAGATTGTACGCCCCTTGATGGTTAGGGACTGATGTGAATGTACAATATATGTATGTAAAGCGCTGCGTAAATTGACGGCGCTATACAAGTACCTGAAACAAATAAATAAATAAAAGACATTGCAATGTGTCAGAAAAAGCTAGTCAGCTTGCGTTAAAGTGCAGGTTATATACTTTTATGCTGTATATGCTTTTATATATGCTTATATGCTTATATGCTTTTAATGAGCAAATCCAGGGAATGAGTTCGAGAATTCAGTGAGGTACTAATGTAATACAGTACAAACAATAACTGTGTCAAAGTTAATTTAAATTCAGCTATATGCTTTCTCTGTAATCCCCAGCAGAATATGCACACACAGCTCCACAGAGGGTCAGAAGGAGGGCAGTAAAAGAGTACTTTCTAAGCCCATTTTGTGTGACTTTCCCTCTCTGTTTCAGGTTCCGGGATCACCAGTCACATTTAAAGATACAGTATGTGTGAATCTGAGTAATGGCTGTGAGAAACCGCTTAGTACTGGCATTTTTTTGTACATGAGAATTCTTGTATAAGAGAGGCAGCATGCTGAATGTTCCAGCATCACCATTAGGTATGTTCCAGGATCAATACAGTACAGACAATTGAGGTAGATTGATGCTATACAGCAATGGCTGGATAAAAATTTGCAGGGCTAAAAATGAAAAGTTTATCTAAACCCAAAATCAAAAATTTAATATATTGTAGAATATCATTCCTTTGATGTAATGGTTGCATTGGTTTCCTTTTTCCTTTTTTTCCACCTAATGATCCTGACAGTAACACGCTTCCTATCCTAAGGTGACAACAGTTACTCTCTGTACTGTATCTATGGCGAGGCAGCGTTGCAACCTAGGCTACTTTTCTGATTTCAGTTACAGAACATCTCCCTCTCTCCTAGTAACACACCTACAGAAGCAGAAAATGTACTTAGTTTAAAAAAAAGAAAACAAATGCAACCAGTATGTCTAAGGACTGGTAAGCAAAAATACTGTAAAATAAATGTTTTTTCTTGGGTTTAGATACTGTTTAAATTTTTTCATGTTGGCTTTCATTCATACAGTCTGTGAAGTGAATGAACATTTACAATCTCATTGTCTGTTGAATAAGTTGACCATCATTGAAAAGTGAAAATGACACTGCAAACAGAATAGAAAGGGGAGCTCTTGACAATAAATTACTGATATTCTAATCTCTTACGCTGCATACAGAGATAGTCATAAATTGCTTTATTACCAGTGCTGTTATCAGCAACTTGGTAGACATTTCCTTACTCAATATCATTATTAGTTTTTTTTGGAAGGGAGGAAAGATAATGTAGTGTAATAGTGAACTTCAGAATGAGGGACACTTAAGGGAGGAAGTGACCTGTGGTGTGTAGCGTGCCGTGGTAAAAATGTGTGTGAACAAATGCTTAACCATGGGAGGGGCATAAGGGGCATGATTTTAAAAAACTCGGGCTTCCTTGTACCTATAAAATATGCTTTGACTGCTGTGCCACAAGTAGGAGTCTCAAACCCCAGTACACTCATTTAAAAAAAAAGAATAAAAAGCTTCCATTACAAATGGTTTTGTGCATACTGTAGAAGAGTGCATTACACAAAGTGTGAAAGGATTGAGGAATGCAATATGCACAGAGTGCAGGATTCAGGAATGTGTTTCATACAGAGTGCAGGATTCAGGAATGCGTTTCATACAGAGTGCAGGATTCAGGAGTGTGTTTCATACAGAGTGCAGGATCCAGGAGCGTGTTTCATACAGAGTGCAGGATTCAGGAGTGCGTTTCATACAGGGTGCAGGATTCAGGAATGTGTTTCATATAGAGTGCAGGATTCAGGAGTGCGTTTCATACAGGGTGCAGGATTCAGGAGTGCGTTTCATGTCTTCATGTCAGGAGTACGTCTTCCATGTTGCTGCGGTATTATCCTTCTGGAGTGTGGACAGGGTTAAACTGAATATCCATTAATGCAGAAGGGAAGCAGACATCTTTAAGGAGACCAATTTACAGTGCTACTCTATGGAGTGTTTAAAGTCCAGGGGGCAACCATCTTGGCTGTGTCTAGAGGATGGCGATAAGCTGATGCAACAGAGCAAGGAGACAGTGAACTGGGCTGCTGGAAAAGGGAGCTCAGAATACAAGGAGGAAGCCAATGTGGGCACCATGTGCTGCTGCAAGCATTTTCCCCTGCTGAGAGAGAGCACCACAGTGGTGAACAGTGGTGTGACCAGAGTATACTGAAGCTATCTGATGCTGTGCTGCCCAGGAGAAGAGTGATGATTTCATGTGAGGGGACCTGGAACCTGAGAACCTGCTCTGGTGATCAGTGTTTCACTTGCTGTACATGACAAGTGACTGTGACCATAAGCGGATCCCTGACCATCAGGAGAGGACCACTGGCTACTGCTGGGTGTTAGCTTGTGAGGACACTGTGGATCTGAAGCCACAGGAATTGAGGCTGGTCTGAGGTCGTAGGAATTGGGAATAATCTGAGGTCTGAAAGTGTAGGAATCAGGTTTGACTTGAGATGTAAATATGCAGAAATGGGGGCTTATCTAAAGCTCGAAAACTATGCATTCATTGGGGCTGATTTAAGGCCTGAAGTCCATGCAGTACCTGGAACTTGGTCAAACATTTGAAAGTGCAGGTTTTAAGGTTGATCTGAGATCTAAAGTGTATGGATTGGAGCTGGTCTGAGGTTTGAAGGTGCAGGAATTGGGCAGTTCTGAGGCCTAAAGGCACAGAAATCGAGGCTGATCTGAAATCCGAAGGTGCTGGAATTAGGCTGATCTGAGGCCTAAAGTCCATGCATGCATTGGGGATGAACTGAGGTGTGAAGGTGCAGGAATTTGGCTGATCTGAGGTCTTAAATGTATGGATTGGGACTGATCTGAGGTGTGAAGGTGCAGGAATTAGGGCTGATCTGAAGACTGAAGGTGCAAAAACTGTGGCTGTTCTGAGGTCTGAAGGCACAGAAATTAGGACTGATCTGAGGTCTAAAAGTGCTGGAATTGGGGCTGACCTGAGGTCTGAAGTCAATGCATGTATTGGGGTTGATTTGAGATGTGAAGGTGCAGTAACTAGGGCTAATATAAGGCCTTAAGTCCATGCATGAATTGGGGCTGACCTGAGATGTGAAGTTGAAGGATTTGGGGCTGATCTGAGGACTGAACGTGCAGGAATTTGGGCTGTTCCGAGGTCTGAAGGCACAGAAGTTATGGCTGATCTGAGATCTGAAGTTGTAGAAACTGGGACTATTCTGAGGTCTGAAGGTGCAGAAATTGGGGTTGATCTTCTAAAGGTGCTGGAATTAGGCCTGAAGTCCATGCATGCATTGGTGCTGATCTGAGGTGTGAAGGTGTAGGATTTGGGGTTGATCTGAGGTCGTGTTTGGATTAGGACTGATCTGAGGTCTGAAGGGGCAGGAATTGAGACTGATCTGAGCACTGAAGATGCAGGAATTGAGGCTGTTTTGAGGTCTTAAGGCACAGAAATTAGGACTGATCTGAGGTCTAAAAGTGCTGGAATTGGGGGATCTGAGTCCTGAAGTTCTTGCATGCATTTTGGGCTTATCTGAGGAGTGAAGGTGCAAGATTTTGGGTTGATCTGATGGCTAAAATATATTAATTGGGGGTCGCTCTGAGCTCTGAGCTGTATGCATGTATTGGGGCTGATCTGTTGTCTGAAGTCTCAGGAATTGGTACTGATCTGAGGTCTGAAGGTGCAGGAATTGAAGCTGTTCGAAAGTCTAAACGTGCAGAAATTTAGGCTGATCTGTGGTCTGAACGTGTCGGAATTGTGGTTGATCTTAGGATTGAAGGTGAAGAAACTGGGACTGATCTAAGTCAATGTAACTTGTCATCAGCAGTAAACCTATGAGTGCAACTGCATGTAGGTTGTCTAGTGCTGTATGTAGTGTAGCACCCTCCTAGTTAGAATGTTTAACTGCCCCCCCCCCCTTTCTTATAGGTTCTAGAATATACAGTTGTGTTCAAAATAATAGCAGTGTGTTGAAAATAGTGAATAAAGCTCAAAATCCTTCTAATAGCTTTTATTTCCATACACACAAATGCATTGGGAACACTACACATTCTATTCCAAATCAAAACATGAAGAAAAATATATCAAATTTGTGTTGTTCCTCTAAAAAAAATGAAGAAAATTTAATATTAGACTGTTCAAAAAAATAGCAGTGGTTGTATTCTTCTTTACAAACTCAAACATTCACTATATGAACTGAAAAATGTTTGAAGATTTTGCTTTCCTTTGAATCACTTAATTAATATTTAGTTGTATAAGCACTGTTTCTGAGAACTGCTGTACATCTGTGTTGCATGGAGTCAACCAACTTCTGGCACCTGTGAACAGGTATTCCAGCCCAGGATGATTGGACTACATTCCACAGTTCTTCTCTATTTCTTGGTTTTGCCTCAGAAACTGCATTTTTGATGTCACCCCACAAGTTTTATATTGGATTAAGATCTGGGGATTGGGTTGGCCACTCCATAACGTCAATCTGGTTGGTCTGGAACCAAGATGTTGTACGTTTACTGGTGTGTTTGGGGTCGTTGTCTTGTTGGAACACTCAAGGACATTTCCTCTTCAGCATAAGGCAGCATGACCTCTTCAAGTATTCTGATGTATTCAAACTGATCCATGATCCCTGGTATGCGATAAATAGGTCCAACACCGTAGTATGAGAAACATCCCCATATCATGATGCTTACGCAACCATGCTTCACTGTCTTCACAGTGTACTGTGGCTTGAATTCAGTGTTTGGGGGTCGTCTGACAAACTGTCTCCAGCCACTAGACCCAAAAAGAACAATCTTCCTTTCATCAGTCCACAAAATGTTGCACCATTTCTCTTTAGGCCAGTCAATGTGCTCTTTGGCAAATTGTAACCTCTTCAGCACATGTCTTTTTTTCAGCAGTGGGACTTAGCGAGGGCTTCTTGCAGATAGCTTGGCTTCACATAGGCATCTTCTAATTGTAACAGTACTCACAGGAAACTTTAGACCTTCTTTGATCTTCCTGGAGCTAATTGTTGGCTGAGTCCTTGCCATTTTGGCTTTTCTTCTATCCATTCGAATGGTAGTTTTTTGCTTTCTTCCACGTCTTTCAGGTTTTGGTTTCCATTATTAAGCATTTGCGATCATTTTAGCTGAGCAGCCTATCATTTTCTGCACTTCTTTATATGTTTTCCCCTCTCCAATCAACTTTTTAATCAAGGTACGCTGTTCTTCTGAACAATGTCTGGAACGACCCATTTTCCTCAGAATTTCAGAGAGAAATGCACTGTAACCAGCATGTACAACATTTGCTGCCTTCCTTCCTTAAATAAGGGCAATAATTGCCACCTGTTTTTTAAAGAATGAATGACCTCACTAATAGAACTCCACACTGCTATTATTTTGAACATGCCCCTTTCAATTACACAGAATCAGCAGCATGCATGTCATGACTGTTGGGTCTGTGGGATTCCTATTACTCTACTACACCTGCTAGTAAATTATTTGCCATGTAGAAATATCATTGCTACCAAAAACAGTGATTGATCAAGTTAGTGATGTCTGACTGCTATTATTTTGAACAAAACTGTAGTGGGTTGGGAGAGGTAGTCCCTGGGCTGAATATTCATACAGCCTCAGCCAATCCCTGACCAAGGGGATGACTAGCATGGGGCTGAGGTATGTATAAATAGTTTGGGGCCTTGAACAGCAAGGTTTTTTTCCTGGTGCGAGAGGCCCACCTGAGGGTTTTTTGCAGGGTTTTTTGCAGGAGATTCAATGTGGTCCCAACTGTGCTGTGGGGCTTAATTCTAAGGCTGCTGAGAACAGTTGTGAGACGGTCTGCTGAGGATCTGGCCTAGAGGCGCACAGTATAGGTCTGGCTGGTACTGGAAGGAGGCATCTGTGACGAACGTGGTGCCTGACCCCTGCCCTTCTCACCAACTCATGACAAAGGACCAGCCAATCTCGCACCGCGCTGTCACTTGCGTAACAATGCCACTCTTAGCTGCACCCTGCAGAAAGATTTTCCAGCTCGTGGGACCACAATCTATTGCCAGCAGCCTGAGATTGTCACTAGGTTAGGTTAATTACGCAATTAACCCTTCTAACTGCCACTACCGCCTTTTTACAGAGAAGGAGGAAACTCATAAATCCTAGCATTAACACTATAACTTTAGCATAAATGTCTGCAACACACACTGTCACCACAGACAAGTATATTTAGAGGATTATTATATACAGTAGCACTCTTCAAGAAACTTCTTTAGTTTGCATTAAAAACTTTAGAGACAGTTTCATCACTTTTCAAAATAGGGTTTATTACTAAAAAGGTCAAAATGGTGCAATTTAAATATTTACAGAAAGGGATGTTACAAAGACATAAAGAGAATAATAAAGCAACAGAGAAATAACAGAAAGTAATTAAGAAGGTAGAACACTTGCAAAGTCCTGGTTTTAGCAGAGTCCAATTGTCTGAGCAAAAATGTTGCCTTGGCTCTTAAGTCCATTAAGATGTTCCTTGATTGTCGTTAAACAAGAGCTCTCCCTTCACAAGTCCTGTCAGTCCTTTTCTATGATATCAAAGGGGTGTGGACAAACTGACCAATAATCCAGTTTAGGGATGGGTGTTGGGAGGTCACCAAATTTATGACCAAGTCCCAACTACAGTTTCATACTAATATTAACAACTTCCAATACGTGCAGGTGGTATTCTAGCAACTGGCATATTATTATTCAGAATTATGCAGGTGTACCTCGGTTTACGAATGCCTCGGTTATCGTAATTTTCGGTTTAAGAATGAAAATCCATTGAAAATAATTCCTTGGATTATGAATTTTTTTGCAATATGAAGTGTATGTCGGTGCCGATTTTTAAATGCAATTGCCGGCCTTTTGTTTTCTTCACTATAGCTCACAGAATTAGCTGTCACTTTTCACGGAGCTAAGGGATACTTTGTTTCTTTTATCTCTGGAAACAAACTAAAAAGAAACATTGTTTCTTTTAACACGGGGAAATAAACTAAAAGGAAACTTTCTTTCTTTTAGCTGGGGGGAAAGTGACAGCTGCTTCTCTGAACTATAGTGGAGAAAAAAAAAAGGCGGTAATTACATTTAAAAACCAGCACTGACCTATAGTGGCAGTGATTTTTTTTTAAACTTTTTTCTGACCTCAGGAATGGATTAATTGGTTTTCAATGCATTCCTATGGGAAACAGTGTTTTGGTTTACGAATGTTTCGCAATATGAAATGTCCCGGGGGAAAACCTGTATTTCGAACTCAGGGATACCAAACACAGCACACCTTTGTCACACAGGAGGGAAGAGACTGCTTTCTCCCCTTTCCTATGTGCTAACATAGTCATGTATGACCTTGATTTGTTCAGTATGATGTTCCCTATTCAAATATATACCTAATATTGATGTGCCCTGTTCTTGCTGAATTCTATGAATTGTATGTGGAATTGTTACATGTGGAATAGACGTTTTATGGCACGCTCTGCATTCCTAGAGCTCTAATGGCCTTACAGGTCATGTGTGACAGCTTGACTGAGTTATTATTGTTTTACAATAGGGCAGAGGAAAGTGTTTTCCATGGTTCATGGTGCTTGCAGTGATTGTAGCCGTATTAGTGCACTTGCGACAGAAACAATTGAGCACTGACGTGATACTTTTTTTATTTGCACTAACATACAATTTTGAGGACAAGCTTTCGGGGTATGTCCCCTTCTTCAAGGTCCAGGCAGTACTACTCAGTAGTAGTACTGCCTGGACCTTGAAGAAGGGGACATACCCCAAAAGCTTGTCCACAAAATTGTATGTTAGTGCAAATAAAAAAAGTATCACGTCAGTACTCAATTGTTTCCATGGTTCATGGAAAACAGACATCCTGCCAAGACTAGTTAGTTGTTTACAGCCCTGGACACTGGCGTCTATTTGTGTTTTAATTAAGATAAGAGGCTCTTTTGAAGTTCCTTACAAGTCACAGCTATAAATTCCAATTTTCAGGAAGAGGGAGGCGGAAGATTATTGCTCATGAAAAACAAAAATGGCTGAGACCGTAACAAGATGGCTGTCGTGTACAGCTTCCATGTCTCTATTGCGCCCAGTTGTTACAGCATCCATGTACACAGACACAGTGAGTAGAGGTCTGAAAGAGATCCTTGAGATACCATTTCTGTCTGACTTTAGAGAGACTGCTTCAGAGATGCTGGCTTAGCGCTGCTAAGTGGGAGACCCGTAAGCTGAAGGTTCACCACCAAAGTATCTATTATAAGAGGTTCACCTGAAGATTTTAGTTACTACCAGAGAGTGTCCTCTGTTTGCACTGCATTTGGAGTATCCCAAGGCTCACCCTACACCCCAACCAAGTTTATTCAGCATTAAAAGTTAAAGTGTTACTAAACCCAGGGCCCTGCATTCACTCTATCTGGTCTCCTACAGTACACACTACATAGAATTGCAATTATTTTAGTAAATATAAACTACTAAATACCTTTTCTCATCAGCAGTTTGAGCAGTCTTGTGACTTCTATCAGTATCCAGCAGAGCACATGCTCTAGGAGGATGCAGATCTCTTGACCTTTTTATGGACAGTGCTGATTGGCCCTGTGCTGATCACATGCCCTCTCCCAAGAAAAAAAAGAGATAAGAGGGGGATACTGAAAGAAGGGGAGGATGAGAAAAGTCAAGATCAAACAACCTTTTTACACAATGCAGAGGATTAACCCCTTAGGTTCCACAGTGAGTATAACAAGCATGCGTTACTGCATATACAGGCTGATTTTACTGTTGTGGGTGTTGTAACACTTAAAAAAAAGACACTGGCTGCCTGGTTATTGTGTCAAGATACTGGGGAGCTACCGTGTGCCTGGGTACTGTGCACCTAATAGGGAACCGAACCTGGGACAATCAGTGGGACCCATTATGGGTCAGTGCACTACATTACTACAGCTCTTACTTACTAATTAAGTGAGCAACAGTGAGCTGTCTGTATTCACACCTATACTGATCTGAAGTCCCTATTTCTAGTGTGTATGCTGCAGCGGATTGATCTGAGGTCTGATGGTGGATTTTATTTATATATATTTCTATATACAGTATATCTTACGGTGAAACTATTTTTGGGCACAAGGACAGTGTCAAACCATGTGCAGGGTTTACTGTGAGTAGATTCACACTGTATTTAAAGAGGTAATTCTCACCACAGCGATAAGGTGTTCCCATCACTCTTCCTTGCTCCACCCTTTTTAAATAGCTTGTGGAAGCTCAGATATGCCGCTGGTGTCTACTACAGTTGCAAGAAAAAGTATGTGAACCCCTTGGGATTATGTGGAGTTTTGCATAAATTGAGCATAAAATGTGCTCTTAATGTCATCTAAGTCACAACAATAGAAGAACACAGTCTGCTGAACATAATACTACACAAACATTAGATGTTGTCATGATTTAATTGCACATAACATGTAAACATTCACATTGCAGGGAGGAAAAAGTATGTGAACCTTTGGACTTAATTACTGGTTGACCCTCCTTTGGCAGCAATAACCTCAACCAAATGTTTCCTGTAGTTGCAGATCAGACCTGCACAAAGATCTGGAGTAATTTTGGACTACTCCACTTCACAAAACTCTTTCAGTGTAGCAATATTCTTGGGATGTCTGGTGTGAATCGCTCTCTTAAGGTCATGCCACAGCATTTCAATCGGGTTGAGGTTAGGACTCTGACTGGGCCACTCCAGAAGGCGTATTCTGTGCTGTTGCAGCCATTGTTTTGTTGAATTACTTGTATGCTTTGGGTCATTGTCCTGTTGCATCACCCATCCTCTGCAGAGCTTCAGTTGGCGGACAGATGGTCGTCCGTTTTCCTGCAAAATGTCTTGATAAACTCTGGAATTAATTTTCCCATCAATGACAACAATCCATCCAGGCCCTGATGCAGCAAAGCAGCCCCAAACCATGATTCTCCCTCCGCCATGTTTTACAGTGGGGATGAGGTTTGGATGTTGGTGTGCTGTGCCTTTTTTTCTCCACACATAGTGTTGTGTGTTCTTCCCAAACAACTCAATCTTGGTTTCATCTGTCCACAGTATATTTTGCCAGTAGTGCTGTGGAACATCCAGGTGCTCTTTTGCAAACTTCAAACGTGCTGCAATATTCTTTTTGGACAGCAATGGCTTCCTCCGTGGTGTCCTCCCATGTACTTCATTCTTGTTTAATGTTTTCCTTATTGTAGATGTGTCAACAAAAATGTTAGCATGTGCCAGAGATTTTTGTAGGTCTTTAGCTGACACTCTGGGATTCTTCTTTACCTCATGCATCATTCTGCGCTGTGCTCTTGCAGTCATTTTTACAGGACAACCACGCTTGGGGAGAGTAGCAACAGTGCTAAACTTTCTCCATTTGTAGACAGTCTGTCTTACCGTGGACACATGAACATCAAGGCTTTTGGAGATACTTTTGTAACCCTTTCCAGCTTCATGCAAGTCAACAATTCTTGATCGTAGGTCTTCTGAGAGCTCTTTTCTGAGAGGCATGGTTCACATCAGACAGTGCTTCTTGAAACCAGTAAACCCAAAACAGGTGTGTGTTTTTTTAAGGGCAGGACAGCTGTCAGCAACACATCCAATATCATCACACTGATTGGAGTCAAGGTTGGCTCACTCCTGGCTCCAATTAGCTCTGGGAGAAGTCATTAAGCTAGGGCCTCACATACTTTTTCCTCCCTGCACTGTGAATGTTTACATGTTATGTGCAATTAAACCATAGCAACATCTAATGTTTGTGTAGTATTATGTTCAGCAGACTGTGTTCTTCTATTGTTGTGACTTAGATGACGTTCAGAGCACATTTTATGCCCAATTCATGCAAAACTCCACGTAATCCCAAGGGGTTCACATACTTTTTCTTTCAACTGTATATTTGGAAACTGGCAGAGATCCATGGCACATCTGCACACATATGGGGGATTCCCCTATTTGGGCACGTCATTCTTTCTCAGGCAGAAAACGAAGAAGTGCTGCAGAGCAGAACTGTAAAGGTTATAAATGTCTCCAAAACTGAGGAACCGTTCTGCAATTGTGTAAGGAACTGTTCTGCAATTTTGTAAGAGGGAGGGGAAGGAAAACGAAGCAAGAAAGGTATTTTAATAGGTGAATGTTTGCTTTAAAGTGATTCTAAAGGTTCATTCTTTTTTTTTTTTTTTTAAACTAACAAACGTCTATACCTACCTACTGTGTGCAGTAGTTTTGCACAGAGCAGCCTGGATCTTCCTCTTCTCGGGTCCCCTGCAGGCTCTACTGGCCCCTCCCTCCTGTCGGGTGCCCCCACAGCAAGCAGCTTGCTATGGGGGCACCCGCAGCTCCGAGTGTCCATTCACACACAGAGCTGCGGCTTGGCCCAGCCCGCTCTCCTCAATGGCTGATTGGCTGTGATTGACAGCAGCGGGAGCAATGGCTCCCGCTTGCTTTCTCAGCCAATGAGGAGGCAGAGACCCGGGACAGCCGAGGCTGTCATTCACATCGCTGGATCGCGATGAGGCTCAGGTAAGTATTGAGAGGGTTGGGGGCACTGCTGCATACAGAAGGCTTTTTACCTTCATGCATAGAATGCATGAAGGTAAAAAACCTTCAGCCTTTACTACCACTTTTACCTTGCCCTTTCACAGCACACCTAATATGCAGTTCATGGTAGCCACACCTAATTTTCACTGCAACGCACAAAGCATGACGTTAAATAGGCCCTTTTATGTTCCTTTCTCTAGGCCCCAGTGTACCAGCCTGCTCCATTAGGGGAGGTTAACAACACTGCCACTGACTTTCAGTGAAGAGGATTTAAATACAGCCAATGTAGTAGTTATTAAAGGCTATTAAACTGTGTGAGTGAATACTGTTTTGACTTAATTAGCCTTACTTTATTTTAAAATGTTTTTATTATTTTCTTGTCTGATAAAGATACGGACTCATGCATAGTAAACCAAGGAAGGCTGGGAATGGGGTGGGCAGGTTGGAATCTTTGTTCTTGGGAAACTGGATGACCTTGTTTTGACATTGCTACTGCACATCATAACTGAAGCTAGGCAAAGGCGGGTAGTTTTTTTCTTTTTTTTTTTTACTTTCAGCTCGCGGGCTGATTGAATATAACTGATTCCTCCTTCCATGCAGGGGAATTGAATGGAGGAATCCCAAATCCCCCCTTGCTGGGACATTGCACTCTGACAGCGGTACTCCCTGCTTAACTGGACAAATTTAGATTTGTCTTTTTCCAGCACTGTTAATTTGTTCTACTGCAACTGCTGTTTTTCTTTTTTTGTTTTTTAACACAGGGTACTTATTATAGTCCAGATGACTGGATTCCATCACTGATGTCCAAAATAACACCTCTTTGGTAGGGTCACTTCAAATATTTCCTTGTTTTTCTTATTTTAACCTGGCTTACAGTATTGTTTTAAAGTGATTCTAAACTCTTTTCTAACTTAATGCATTCTCTACCTACATATCTGGTCCATCATCCCTAAACACTTACCTGAGTCCTTTCACAATCTAGTGCTGTCCTCAGCTGCAGCAGCACTGCCCTCTCTTCCTGCTTCCACAGGACACACTGAGAACTGCAGGAGACATAGGCTACTGCTGCTGTCAATCAAATCCTGTGAGTAGGGAGCCAGGGGCATTGCTGAGCCATGCTGTGTGTGTGTGTCTATGAATGCACATGTAGTACCCTCTTGAGTACATAGTTTGCAAGTGTAGTTACAGGCTTGTTAGAAGCCTGGGTGTGAGGGTTTACTTCAGGTCAGGTTGGAGGACTGTACAGGTCAGTCCTATGGTACCTACCCCTCGTTCTAGAATCTGGGAAAAGTTTCTAGAAGCCAGTGGGTGGAGGGCAGGAGGAGCTGATCTGCATATTCATGGGAGTATGACCAATCCCAGGCAGGAGACCTGGCAGTGTGGTAGACTGGCCCATATATATGAGAAAGTCTAGTCAGCAGAGGAGTTGGATGGAAGATGGAGTGCTGAAGCATGCTGCTGTGTAGTTTGGGAAGGGACCCCAGAGAAGGAGGGTTCTGCCTCCAGGTTGGATGCTGGAGGAAGGAAAGAAAGGAAGCTGACAGAGGGAGCTCCACTGCCTTACACTCCACTGAGGAAGGACAGCCTGTTAGCCTGGAAGGAAACCAACCCAGCAAAAGCCTTAAGAAGTTTCTCCAAAGCTACAGGACACAAGGACTGTGTGAGTACCTACACCCCTGGAGCCTACAGGAGAGAGGGCTTCTGGGTTCTATACCTAACCAGTTCTCCCTGGGTCAGTGCTACCAGCCTGTACTAGAATCTCTTGCTCCGGGATACTCTTCAATGACAGCCAGGTGGATAGGCATTTCCTAGCTGGGTTCTGAAGAGGTTCACTTAGAGGGGACCAAGTGCTCCTTACAGAGACTGTGTTACTGATCCATCAAGAGACTGTTGCCACTCCAACGGGAGTAGGAAGTCCAGGATCCTAAATTTTTGTACAGAATTCAGGAAGTTTGATCTCGGAGTAATGGTTTCAAGTCAAGACTAGACTCTATGCAAGTTGTTTATTCCCAAATAAAACAACAAAAACAAGCCCATGGACTAGTTACTGACTCTGAATGAAAGTTGGAAAATGTTTTTGCCTGGCCATGCAGGAAAATAGGGGGACCCAAAACCAGTGACTCTCAAGGGGGTAGTGCCACACACACAGCCTGGCTTGGGAGCATACCCGCATGGGTGCCCCCATAGCACACAACTTCCTATGGGGGAAACCGCAGAGCAGAAAGTGCTGGTGGTGGTCTCCAGAAGAGAAGGTTAGCGGCAGGTAAGTATAACATCTTATTTTTAAGCAAGAAGAGAAGAGGTTTCCAGACTGCAGCACACTTCACCCAGCAATGTGGTAGACAAGTAAAAGCAGCCTCAGCTCAGTCCATCCATCAAGGCCACACTCCCAACATATTTTGCTCCGGGGCTTAACTGCTTCCTGGCTGCCCTATAGCTGAAATACTGCTACAGGGTGGCACAGGTGTATATATTGTGACAGTATGAACGGCGAGGTGATCGATGGACGCTATGGCCTTGATTCACTAAGATGTGAGTGTATTAGCAGAGACTGACCATTCAGGCAGACTCCGGTCAATCAATCAGTCGTCTGACCAGCGTCTAACAAGCTCATTAACGAGCGTCTACTTTGCCATTAGTGAATGTGGTATCCTGTCTGGCACATTTTTAGGTGCAATACCGGATATATTCGCTAGATGGCGCACAAGCACAGGCTTTATTAACATTGGCGTTTTTCTGATAGCAAAAGAGAATTTTTAGAATGTAATAAAGAGTACAGCTGTATTAGAATTTTCTATTTTTTTTTTTTGCTGTTTCTCTAAAATGATCAGGAAAGTAATGCATTTACTAATAAATGTCATACATTCTATTTTCAAATGTTAAACATTTTCACACTTATATCTCAAATAATTTATATACTTCTAATTTCCCAATATAGTTATATATCTTCATTCTCTTTAATCACATAACTATTCTATGTTAAAGACAAGTGCAGCGCTATAAATGCATGTGATCAATAATGAACGCATGTAAAAACCAAAAAGGGCAAAGAATTGCAATAATGATGTAAACTGGTAAATCGTGCTAAAATAAGTTCATATAATCATTCCTGAATAATGGAATGTCCTTCGTGTGAGAGTACCAACTCAGAGAGTGCCTATGAATGGCACGTGTGGTCTCTCCGTGACAGACAGTAGTGCATGAACTCGTGAAAGGTAAACCACCCTTGGGACTGGTCAACACTCACCAGAACAAAAGTATTAATGTGCATGGGTTATACACATCGCACATCTGGGGGTGCAGCGGTATACTGGCAGCTATGGGTTAGTCAACCAGCTCCATCCATCCATCCATCAGGGTGGGTGCCCAAATGGTCCTGGGGAGGAATTAGCTCAGCCACAGGAGCCAGAAAGGTGCTCAATAGTGTAGTACACTGTCACAGGGGTGGATGACCTTTCACGAGTTCATGCACTACTGTTCGTGGTTATATTTATCTTGTGTAATACCATTTTACTAGTCTATATCATTTGACCAGCGCTCGCTTTATCATTTTTAAACAATGTAACTATTCTACATTATAACTCAAACTGTGTTTCCCACAGTGGTTTAGTGGTTAGAGCTCAGAACTTACAGCACTTGGGTCATGGGTTCTAATCCCAGTCTTGGCAACATCCCAAAAAAATGGAGATCAATTTTCTGGGTTGTGGCAGGAATATTGATCAATCAATTATGATTTTGCCTAATGACTAGAAAGTGGATGAATGTTACTTGCGTACTGTTCTTCTGCCAATTAGGTCATGTGCAAGTTTCATGCCGTGTATATTTCATTGTAACTTTTTTCTCTTTTAAATCTGTCTCCTTATACAACTTGACCCCCTCCCCCACCCCATCATCACCTGTCCCATATGCAAATCTATGGATCACCGTCCCACTCTTTAACTATCTATTTACTGATCAAGTGAATGTGTCTCATTTTCTATCAGCTACAGCTCAGATCTCACATTATTATACAATTGCTGATTGTATCTCACCACTAGTCTGATTGAATTCACAATTCCTGGTCAGTCCTGTTCCCTGACCTCTAATAACCTTTAGGGCCAGTTCACACTACATGTGTTTCAGTTGCTTTTTCAGCATCACAAACGCACAGAAAGAAGGTTATATGGTTGTCAATGTCATAGTTCACATCAGCGCTTGCATTTTCAATGCATTGCAGGTGCTGTAAACAAAGTTGACCACGCTGCATTGTTTCTGCACAGAACTGTACTGGAACACATTGAAACGTCCTTGAATGTACTAAAACGCACATGTCCCTAACTACATTGAATACAAAGAAAATAGAAAAAAATAAGTGGAAGGGATACAAAAATGCAATGTAAACATGTCCAAAACGCATCCAAAATGTACTGGAACACACTAAACATGCATGCCAAAAGGGCATGAAAAAAACCCATCAGGAACACATCTAGACTGTTTCTATAGTGTGAACCAGCCCTTAGGACTTGTTCAGACCATTGGTGGTGCAGAAACGCATGCAAGAACACACATTTTCCAGCACAGCAAAAAAATGCAATGCCCTATGTAGATGTGCGCAGGTATCATGATGAAAACGTTGTTGCACCTACACACGTCTATTAAAAACAGCCCCATTCACAGCCACAAATACGCATGGCACCACACTACTGTGCGGTTAGGTGCGACACACTTGGAAAATAACATAAAAATAAGCCAACATGGCTAAAACATATCTTGAAAATATGGGGACTCTGATATCCGGCGACAGTCCGTTCACGAACGAGAAGCAATTCTGCACCCCTAAAACCAACATAGAGGAAAGGGATGGTCAAATTGCTGTGCTGCTTCCAAACCACCTCTGGCATGCCAGGGTCATTATGCAGGTCCTCGATGCCAGTTCTTGCCTGCGGCCACAAAATATCCACTGGCCACAAGTGAAGGTGAGTGGAGGACGTGAAGGTGGATTTCTACCAGCTTCAACCGCAAGCAGTACCACTCCTGAAAAATGAGAGCAAATAATCATTGACACGTCATCATGACAGTCAATTCTCAGTGCAGGCTATCTAGAGTGTCTTTCCTTTTTAACCATTTCAAGAGTTCAAGGAAACATTCTTGGAGCATCTACTGTGTTTGGAAAGGCCAAAGGTCCCCCCCCTCCCCCAGGCACACTAATGCTTATGCAGGCCATAGACGGGGAGAAAAACAGCCGATTTTTCTTTTAAAAAATGAAAAATCGGTTGTTCAAGCGGCCGACGTTACCAGCAATGGTAAAAAAAAAATCGGCCGATTTTCATCCCGTCTACAGCCGGCAAAAAGTGTCCCTGCAGAGAGCTCCGCTATTTCTTTGACAGTTCTTTGACATTTATAGCGGTTGCAACAATGTATTTGTATCCATTTCGGATACAGATGTTTTTATTCGGAAACAAATAGATACAATGTTGCAACCGCTGTAAATGTCAAGGAACTGTCAAAGAAATAGCGGAGCTCTCTGCAGGGACACTTTTTGCCATACTGGAATTCCTCTCATTTTTCATCCTTCTTCTTCCTCTTCTTCTTCCTCTTCTTCTTCATCATCATCATCCTCTTCTTCTTCATCATCATCCTCTTCTTCATCATCCTCTTCTTCTTCATCATCATCATCATCATCCTCTTCTTCTTCATCGTCGTCCTCTTCTTCCTCTTCATCATTTTCTTCATCATCATCATCCTCTTCTTCCTCTTCATCATCATCCTCTTCTTCATCATCTTCTTCTTCATCATCATCCTCTTCTTCATCATCATCATCATCATCATCCTCTTCTTCATCATCCTCTTCTTCTTCTTCATCATCATCCTCTTCTTCTTCATCATCATCCTCTTCTTCCTCTTCATCATCTTCTTCTTCATCATCATCCTCTTCTTCCTCTTCATCATCATCCTCTTCTTCATCATCTTCTTCTTCATCATCATCATCCTCTGCATCATCATCCTCCTCTTCATCATCATCATCCTCTTCTTCTTCTTCATCATCATCCTCTTCTTCATCATCCTCATCTTCTTCTTCATCATCTTCATCATCATCCTCTTCTTCTTCTTCTTCATCATCCTCTTCTTCCTCTTCATCATCTTCTTCTTCTTCATCATCATCTTCATCATCATCATCCTCTTCTTCTTTTTCTTCTTTTTGTCTTCCTCTTGCAGGTCACTGCTCATGTGCAGATTTTTTATCAGTAAAAAAATCGGCCGATTTGCCCATCATTGCCGCGAAAATCGGCCGATCGGCAAATTCGGCCGTTTTTTTCCAACTTTACCGAAAAAAAAAATCTGCCAAAATACCGAAAAACGGCCGAACAAATAGCCCACTAACGATCCGAAAATCGGCCGATTTTATTTTCGGCCGAAAAATCGGCCGATTTTCGACCCATCTATGGCCTGCATAAGATATGGTGTGGCCCTAGGGTCAATGTGTGTTTAGAATACTTCCAAAATGCACATACAAAAACACTACATACAAATGCATGTTCCATTTCTATAGCATGTTAAACAGAAGAAAAATGCACTTCCATAATGTTAACATGCGCAAGTAAAAATAGACAAAATCCACATCCTTTTATTCTGGCTTCACATACATGCATTGTGGTCTAACACCGCACTCCTGGGCAAATCACATGCAATTTGTGTGCGTTGCAATTAGAGACAAACATTTTGCACACCTCAAATTGCACCGCATCCGGGCCAAAAATGTGCAGGACCCTTTTTCAGGGTATGCACATGGGTGTGAATAGGCATGCCATCCAATTTGGCAAATCGCAATACGCTTTGTGTACCAATATTGGTGTGTTGGTAACTTCACCTAGAAAGCCGCAGCAGGTGGCATGAAGGGGTTGCGGTTGTGATGCGGTGCAGCGCTTGCACAGAAAACACTGCAAATTTCACATGGCATCTGTGTGACACCAGAATGTGCCAATATGTGGCTTGACAAAGCACAGTGGTCAGTGCAGATTATTTTCAATCCATGTTTTTTTTACACTTTTCATTCACTGGTTTAACTCAGGTGATCATTAATCCCAATTATCTCCGGCGATCACATGCAGCCCCTCAACCATCTATACATATCTCTGGAAATCTATACAGATCTCCTTGAAAAAATGTCTCCTCTCTTCTTCGGAAAACAATTGTCCTCCACCTCATAAACAGGGGGACAGAGAAGACTTCTCCTTGATAACTAAAATCAGATGAATTATCTGTGCTTAATAAACATACACCAATACTGCAAATGCATTGTACTGTCCAAGGCATTGCACACTAACACATTGCACACTAGAAATGTCAAATGCTTTAGTGTGTACAGTGCATGAGTGTAAAATGCTTTAGTGCAGACTGCAGTGTACAACGCATTGCACACTGTAATACACTGTACAAAGTAATACCGTGTACACCCACACATTGTAGACTGTAATGCACTGTACTCTGTCATGCAGGATGGAGCAACGCATTGCACACTGTGATACCGTGTACACCCACACATTGTAGACTGTAATGCACTGTACACTGTCATGCAGGATGGAGCAACGCATTGCACACTGTGATACCGTGTACACCAACACATTGTAGACTGTAATGCACTGTACACTGTCATGCAGGCTGGAGCTACGCATTGCACACTGTGATACGCTGTCCACTGTCATGCAGAATCCAGCAACGCATTGCACACTGTAATACCATGTACACCAACACATTGTAGAATGTAATGCATTATACGCAGTATACATGTCCAGATATTCAAAGATTAGCCATGAAGGCCTAGCTGGTTACCTATTTGGCGACCGCAGATAGCCGAATAACGCTACACTGCATCCAGGCAGCTCTGGGAGGGTGTCATATGACATCCTGGCAGAACGCGCTCTCCGTGATTGCTGTGTCCTAAGGACACAGCTGATCACGTGATGCGGTAAAGACCAATCACAGCGGCTTTTTACCATGTGATCAGCCATGTCCAATGACACGCTGATCACCGGGAAATGCATTTGCCGGGTCTTGGCTGCACTTTCATCACGCTGTCAGAATGTGTGGAAAGTACTGCCGAGAACCAGCAGTTATCAAAGCAGGGGTCGGCCCCGATGATCAGTGCCCACCAGTGCCACCCAACAGTTCCGCCCACCTGTGGCCAGCAGTGCCGCCTCATCAACGCACATCAGTGTTGCTAAATTACCAGTTTACCAAATGTTATAATATAAACAGACTTTTATTCATTATGAGCTATTTTGTGGTTTATCGAGCAAAAAGTAAAACTCACAGCAGCAAGTCAATACCACCCAAAGAAAGCTCTATTTGTCTGAAATAACTGATACAAATTTAAGATGGGTACAATGTGGCATGACCGCACAATTGTCATTCAAAGGGTAACAGTGCAGAAAGATGAAAATTGGCCAGGACAGGAAGGGGGTAGGAGTACCCAGTAGGCAAGTGGTTAATATAATTGACCCATCAATACCCAGGAGCTAATGTACAGATAAGTAGCATGTGCACCAAGTGAGATTCTGCTAGGCCCCACCCACAAAATTGCAATTACTTGTCCCTCACATGTTATAAACATATTTGCAATGGCCACAGTTACTTTACATATAAGGATCATCTCCTCAGTTGAGAACTGTGCTCTCGCCATGTCCAAATGCCAATAAAGTCATCAAAATTTTCAACCAACACAAAACCTCCAACCACTTCTCATCCACTTACACTCCCCACAACCACTTCCGGGTGCGCGCGCACCAGATGACGGACTTCCAGGAGGATAGCTGCTCGTGCGCCATGGGGGACACCTGTTTGGCGTTTATTTGTGCACGATCGCGCATATCTATGCACGATCGCTCATTTCTATGCACGGCTATGATAGCTTTCACGAATGTGTGTTTCTTAGTGATTTTTTTCTTTTTAAACCTTGGCTAATATATATTTGTTGCCAAAGGCCAAAAATCAACATACAGTGGGGACTATTTTATTACTGTAAATCAAATTGTAGAAAACCTGTAGCTGGCTGCACAGTGAATGTGACATATTCATTAGTACATAATATTGTGGTGCAAGCAGGTTTTTTATTTTTTTGTTTGGTTTTGAAAAAGCCAGTTTGCACACACTTGTATATTCACGCTCTTACAAGCTACATTTGAGCAGATTATATAAGTATACAAAGTAACTATTAAGGTTGTTCATATATTGAACATAAAATAAACACAAAAACATCGGTGAAACATTTATTGATCAAATATATCTTCATTTATTTGGTCAGCAGGAACAAGTAGGTACAGTCAATATCTTGGTGAGTCACAAAAATAGGATTGATGTGGCAAAAATAAAACACTCCTGCTCATAAGAGCTTACAATCTAAAGATACTTCTAATGAACTGTGTGTGCTCAGGTTATAGCAGGAAACAAAGGGGAAGATGAATCAAGTAACATTTTCGTGCACATAAGGTTTACTTACACAATCATTTAGTATAAAGATCCATTCACAAAAAAAGTCTACACATCAAAATATCAAGAAAACAAGACATATGTGAAAAACCCCTGCCACCTCTACAAATCCCCTCCCACCTCTACAAATCCCCTACACATACATTTGTCAGCAGGTTTGTAAGAAAAATGCATTTGAGTCTAAATAAGCAAGCAAAATTAAAACAAGAGCAGATTTTAAACAAAACGATTGACATGTGTGAGGCTTTCAATGCAAAGAGAAAAAACACAATCATTGTGCAATAACACACAAACACACTTTACAAGGCCAAAAATATGCAAACGTTTCCAGCCCACTTCCAAACACAGCCTGAATTGTCTGGGGCAATTCAGCACAAAATCTCTTCCTCCCCCAAACCACTACAAGCAAGGACTTAGTCACAAACCACCCGGCCTAGTAACAGGCCAAATCACTCCCTACTGCACATCTTTATATAAGCTAGGTTGTATTTGGAGCGTGCCAAACAAGGCCCCACACCCAATGAACCCACACCCACCACTGACCTTAATTTGGTCAGTGAAAGTGTTTTCACCTGATGAATCCGCTTCCTACCTGCATTAACCCTTGGTATACAGGCCCCACAAATCAGAAAGAAATATACAGTGAAATGTACGTGTGCAGCATACAACAGAACATTGAGCAGGGATGTGAAAGGGAACCCCAATTGGAACCTTTATTGCTACTATGGTCACAATTCCCTCCAGATTCTCGCATGAGTTAAGACAGTCACATGACCACATCTTGTATGCAATACTGAAAATGACAAATCGATTTGACTAGTATGGTGAATTTCCCATCAATTGGTAAAACACTCCAGAAATCAAACATCACCAAACATTACACTCTGGGCAAAGCTGATTTACAAATCATGCAACTTACAGTAAAGTTGACCATTTCAATGCAATTTTCAAGACATCTGACACAGATCTCTATGCAAATTGCCACTAAAGTAGTACATGTACTACTATAGAAATCAGTGTTTGAAACGCACCCATGTGGTCACTCTAATAGCAGACAATAGGGTGCGACTTTGCAGACGATTTACAGCTTGCATGTTGTGCAAATCACATGCCAAGTCCCACTCAATGTGCACGCTATTGGAGCGTTCATATTGTTGTGGTTCAAACTTGGTAGGAGCCGCAAGTAATAATAGAGTAATGAATACACTACTTTTCATGCAATTTGCTGAGAGATCGATGTCGAATGTCTTGCAAATTGCACTTGAAATCACCATGTACCCCGACTTTGAAATCATGCAACTTCTATGCAAGTCACATGATGTGACTGTGGTGTCAATAACACCACTTAGAAATCTGCTTTAATGTGACCGGGTAGCCCCCAGTAACATTGTTTGCGATTGCCATGCAATTGGCATGACAGGCGACTTGCAAATCGTAGACCAAGTCGCACCCTATTGGCCACTGTAGACTCTGTTCACATCCAATTGGATTGTGAACTCGTGCAACTTCACTGTAAGTTGGGCAATCGGATTAGATGTGACAGTGGTGTTGGCCCCCAGTAACATTGGGTGCAATTTGCCATGCAAAGAGCAAGCTGCTGGCCATGCCAATCACATGACAAGTCACATCCAGGGTGTGCAATTTCAGGTGCGATTTGTGCATTGACATCGTACCTGATATTGGATATAATGAATGTGAGTGTATTAACATACACCATTTGTTGCAGCGAGAGTTCAAAGGTATTTGAGAATTGTGGCCATTTATTAGCAATTTAACATCTAGACTCAAATAGAAATCGCAATGCTACACACAATTGAAAACACAACTAGTTAGTAATTCTCTAGAAAACACAGTAAAATTGGCAACTTAAAGAGTAATTTTCAATTGCATATAGTGTGAGCGAAGCAGGAAAATCAACAAAGGAAATAAATCTTTGAAGGCGTGCGGTACCTGCCTGCTGGGATAAGGGTCTGCTATGCATTTGGGGGAAAAATGCACGCCAGGATTTGTGACAAGTTTGATGTGTGGATTCACCAAACAAGTCTTTTCTCTCTCGTTCACTCTTCTGAATGTCTCTCTTTATCACTCTTCAGTATGTATCTCTTGCTCACTCTTCTTTGTCTCACTGGCTCGCTCTTCTCTCTCGCTCACTCTTCTGAATGTCTCTCTTTATCACTCTTCATATGTATCTCTCGCTCACTCTTCTTCGTCTCACTCTTCTCTCTCTCTGTCAGCTCTTTGCTTGCCAAATCCTTCACAAAAGTGGGTGGAGTGTAAACCATCATTATCAAATCTATTAGTGATTCAGGCCCTTATCTTATCCCATTGTATGACATTCACATAAGGTGCAGCTTTGAAGGTGTTTCAACAGACAAGGCCTCATTCTAATTCACATTTTAGGGATCATTTAGACAGAAAGCAAAGATGTTGCCAGAATATGTATGTGAAGACAGCCACACACGGAGATCATGCTACTACCTCGCCGGGGTTGGGATTCAAACCTACAACCCTAGAGTTATGAGGCAGTAGTGCTAACCACTAATCCACGGAGCTACATTGCTAACCCAGCCTGTATTTCTGTGCTGTGAATCAATCCTAGGTCCCTGGGCATGGTCAGTATAACTAGCCAGATATCTCCAATGTGACACAAATGTTGTGCTATGTTGCCAATTCAGATGTATGTTGGTTCTATGTATCCCAATACAAAGGATTGCAATACTAATACAGGCGTACCTCGGTTTACCAACGCCTCAGGGAACGTCATATTTGGGGTACAAATGTCAAACCATTTCAGTTAATTGGTCTGTTTACAAATGTTTGAATAATTTGGTATGGGCATGTGGCCTGGTATGGTTCAGGAGAGGGGGAGGCGCTCGCTCGTCGTCGTCCCCCCTTTCCTGACCTGCCGGGCTGCATGCTCGGATAAGTATGTGTTATGGATTTAGGGGGGTACCCCATGCTGTTTTTTATTTAATTTCAGCGTGGAGTTACCCCTTAACATCCATACGAGACCCGAAGGGCTTAGTATGGATGGGAGGGGGGACCCCACGCCAGTTATTTAAAGAACTGTTTATAAATCACTGCAATACTTTGACATTCAACTGTCAGTGGGGAAATCCGCCGACAGCTGAAACATGAGCGCTGCATTGGTTTTCACTACTAAAACGCTGCATGAGTTGATAACATAACTCATGCGGGATTGTAGGAGCGACAGCCATGTGTTAATGTTTCAGCTGTCAGCGGGGTTCCTCACTGACAGCTGAATGTAAAATAATTCCCTTTATTGCATAAATAATAAAAAAAAAAGCGTGGGGTCCCCCCTCCCATCTGTACCAAGCCCTTCGGATCTGGTATGGATATTAAGGGGGAACTCCACGCTGGAATTAAAAAAAAAACCAGCGCTGGTCCCCCTCAATATCCATACCAGACCCTTATCCGAGCATGCAGCCCGGCAGGTCAGGAAAGGGGGGGGACGAGCGAGCGCCCCCCCCCCTCCTGAACCATACCAGGCAACATGCCCTCAACATGGGGGGGTGCTTTGGGGCAGGGGGGCTCCCCCCCCAAAGCACCTTGTCCCCATGTTGATGAGGACAAGGGCCTCTTCCCCACAACCCTGGCCGGTGGTTGTGGGGGTCTGCGGGCGGGGGGCTTATCAGAATCTGGAAGCCCCCTTTAACAAGGGGGCCCCCAGATCCCGGTCCCCCCCCCACTACGTGAATGATTCTGTGGTACACGGTCCGAAGACTTATTCACAAAAAAACTAAGTGTGGTGTAAAAAAAACACAGTACAGGGTCTTTGACAAGTCCTTTATTAAAACAATGTCCCCCGAAGTAGATCCAACGTCAATCGCGGTGGCAGGGACCCGAAAAAAAAAAAAGTTCCTCTCCCGTCCGAGGCTTCCAGCCTTGTGAAGAAGAGGCTAGCTGACATTTCTTATATAGGTATGGGGCGGGGCCAGCCGGGGACATCATCTGAGTGACCCGCCCCATGTCACATGCTTGCTCTTCCCGGCTGGCCCCGCCCCATAGCTATATAAGAAATGTCATACTGTCTCCTGCATTCAGCTAGTTAGCCTCAGTGGAGAGACAGGGTGACATTTCTCAAATAGGTAAGGGGCGGGGATGATGTCCCCGGCTGGCCCCGCCCCATACCTATATAAGAACTGTCAGCTAGCCTCTTCTTCACTAGGCTGGAAGCCTCGGACGGGAGCGGGGCCAGCCGGGAACAGCAAGCATGTGACATGGGGCGGGTCACTCAGATGATGTCCCCGGCTGGCCCCGCCCATACCTATATAAAAAATGTCAGCTAGGCTTTTCTTCACTAGGCTGGAAGCCTTGGACGGGAGCGGAACCTTTTTTTTTTTTTTCCTTTTTTCGGGTCGCCGCCGCCGCGATTGACGTTGGATCTACTTCGGGGGACTTTGTTTTAATAAAGGACTTGTCAAAGACCCTGTACTGTGTTTTTTTTACACCACACTTAGTTTTTTTGTGAATGAGTCTGCGGACCGTGTACCGCAGAATCATTCACGTAGGGGGGGGGGGGCCGGGATCTGGGGGCCCCCTTGTTAAAGGGGGCTTCCAGATTCTGATAAGCCCCCCGCCCGCAGACCCCCACAACCACCGGCCAGGGTTGTGGGGAAGAGGCCCTTGTCCTCATCAACATGGGGACAAGGTGCTTTGGGGGGGGAGCCCCCCTGCCCCAAAGCACCCCCCCCATGTTGAGGGCATGTGGCCTGGTATGGTTCAGGAGGGGGGGGGCGCTCGCTCGTCCCCCCCCCTTTCCTGACCTGCCGGGCTGCATGCTCGGATAAAGGTCTGGTATGGATATTGAGGGGGACCCACGCTGTTTTTTTTTTAAATTTCAGCATGGAGTTCCCCCTTAATATCCATACCAGACCTGAAGGGCTTGGTATGGATGAGAGGGGGGACCCACGCTGTTTTTTTTTTTTTTTTTTTATTGCGGACCTTTATTTTTACATTCAGCTTTCAAAATAAATATTATCTAGACCTTCAAAATAAGTAAAATCATAACAGAAATAATTATAAAGGATAAGAAACAAAAATAGAATCACTAGAACTAAGGAAATCTAATTAGATTACATGAAGATATGCCGAGTGCTGTTTATTAAACACAATAGTCGCGACCGAGTGCCGGCTGTCAGAGGAATCCACAATCAGATTCACTATTAGTCAGTGGCTAAAAAGCAAACGCCCATGGCAGAGGTCTAAAAGGTGTTCTGCACATGCTCAGTTCTATCTGCCAAAGACACTGCACGGGCGTCTAGATTTTTACTGTGTCGATTTCCTTGAAAAAAACGATTTTTAACACATTCTTAATTTTTTTGGAAATAGCAGATATTGTTTAAAGTGAAGTCCTGATATTTGGCAAAGCAAATTTCTAAGTGAACATGTCTCTGCAGTGATTTTTCATGGTGTTAGACGTGCTTCTTAGCAAGTCTGCTTTTGTGAGTCTGATTCCGGGCGTGTGTCTTTTTGTGAATTAGATTGGGCGTCTGCTTATGGGCTCTGCTCAATAGTGAATTAGGTTGCAGGGTAAAAAATGGACGGACGCCCATGAAAATTGGGCTTAAGCCCATAAATATGCGCCCACGCCCAATAGTGAATCAAGGCCTATGTGTCACCTCGCAGGTGATCATACTTTAAAATTTAAGGTGGAGTCCATTCCGGATTTTCGGGGCCACAATGGCAGAGGTGGTTCCGGACCGGATTTTATGCTCCACTGAGGACCACCAACAGGTGGTATAAATAAGACAGGGCTGGAGCAAGGAGTCGCTCGTGGCCTGGGACTCAGAGAGCAATTCTGAGAGAGCTGTGCATGAAAGTGATTGTTATACAAACAAGAGAAAAGGTTTGCTTATTGTTTTGTTTTTGGGTGACAGGGAGAAGCCCTTCACCTCTGAGAGAGGAAAAATCCTATGTTTAGTTAGTGCCTGGATGGCAAGGGTTTATTTTGCTGTTTTCTTTGTTTTGATATTTTGCAAACCTTTTTAAATAAAACTGACAACCAGTCAGATTTTGAAGAAAAACCTGCTGTGCGGCCTACCTTTTTTCCCAGGGAAGGTGATCCCCATCTGAGCTACCCCCACAATATATATATGTGATTTTGCAATTCCAGGTAGGGGGCGTGGCCGCGGCTGTCAATCACTGGGCCCCGGCTGGTAACTACACGCCGATGCCCAGTGATTTCTGAGGATCTCTGGCGGGCAGGAGGACTGTATTGTTTACTAACAGTCCTCTTCCCTGTCAGCTCTTGCAAACTGCTGTGGATGGCTGTGCTATGCACAGCACAGCACAGCCATCCACAGCAGTGTGAGTACAGTGAAGTACACACATCCCACCCCCTAGTAAAACACTCCCTGCACACAGTTAACCCTTTGATTTCCCCTCATGTTAACCCCTTCCTGCCCATTGCCATTAGTACAGTGTTAGTGCTTTTTTTTAGCACTGATCACTGTATTGGTGTCACTGGGGATGTCAGTGAAACCAAGCCGGTTCCCCCCCCAGTGTCAGAATGTCTGCTGCAGTCCCGCAATAAGCTGCTGATTGCCGCTATTACTAGCAAAAATGATTACAAAAAAAATCCCAGTATATACCACCATTTGTAAATGCTATAACTTTCACGTAAACCAATTAATTTACATGTATTGGGTTTTTTTTTTTTTAGCAAAGACATGTAGCAGAGTACATTTTGGAATAAATGTATGAGGAACTTTGATTTTTTTTTTTATTTTTTACTGGACGTGTTTAATAGCAAAAAGTCAAAAATATTGTTTTTATCTCAAAATTGTCTAACTTTTTTTTTATAGCGCAAAAAAATAAAAAACGCACAGGTGATCAAATATCACCGAAAGAAAGCTCAAGTCGCGGGGAAAAAAAAGGACATAAATTTAATTTGGGTGCAGCGTTGCATGACCGCGCAATTTTGTATAACCGCGCAATTGTCAAAGTGTCGTAGCGCCGTAACGCAAAAAAAATGGCCTGGTCAGGAAGGAAGGGGGGGGGGGGGTAAATCCTCTTTAGGGCAAGTGGTTAATCATGGAGGAAAGTTGCCTCATTTCCTCTAACAGCTTTACCCCTCTGTATATAACTTCAAGCCTAGCAAAAAAACATTACTTGTAAAAAGTACAATCTCAATATTGAATAGCTTGCAAAATTGGTACAAGGGACCCTCACAGACCCTAAATATACACCTGACGTTTTTCTTTTTCATCTGAACACTATCCCCAGATCTAAAAACAAATGTTCCTTTACTATCCACCTTCTGTATGCAGCCAGAACCTGCATACCAGCTTTATGGAGGAACCTCTTCCCCATTTATTTCTTCCTTCACCTTATTGTTGCCCTCATGGTTTTAGAAACATAGAGCTCAATGTGCTGTAAACGCCACTATGTTTGTTACATTTTCCCATTGACACAGCATACCTAAAAATAGTTTTTAAAATTCCCCTCATTAACATAATGATGCAGAAGCCCAGCTTCTAGATATTTAACCCTTTGTTATGGTAGAGAGTATTCAGTGTTGCCAGTGTGAAATATCTTTTTTAAAGGCCTGCTCTAAAATATTCATAATGCTCTTGTCTAAAATTGGCATCACGGATAGCAACAATTTGTAGCTGATAAGGCATCATATTTGACATTTTTTTGTTACCATACTGAAAAAAATCAACATTTCTTGAAAAAATGAACATAACATATTGTATTTTACATATGTTTATAAACAGTTTTTAATAGGAGTCATGGTCACTCTTATGCAGTGGCGTCCCGAGGCAGGTGTGGGGGGTGTGGCCCGCACCGGGTGACACCTACCGCACAGGGTGACAACGGACCTGCTCCACAAAAAGGTAAGTTGTAAAGCAAGCCGACAATCCCCGCAGGATGGATCCGATCCATCCTGCGGGGATTGTCGGCTTTCTTTACAGCTTACCTTTTCGTGGAGCGGGTCCAGTGTCAACCCGTATGGGTTGCATGCCGATGATCCCAGGATGGATCGGATCTGCGGATTGGGGAGCATAATGGATCAGACTCCGATCCATTATGCTCAATCCGCAGAAACGATCCATTTTGCAGGGATCGTTGGAGGTGGTGTCACCAAATGTTATCGCACTGGGTTAAACCAACCCTAGGGACGCCCCGGCTCTTATGCACTGGTTTTCAAGGTGTGTATGTGTGTATATACATTTATATATGATGCTAGGATTGTGTGGCTAGGTACATCCCTAGGATCAATAGATACAAACACATTTTAGTTATGATAATTTAAAGGTGTGAAGAATTGTACCAAAATATGCTCTACTCTTAAAATTAAACTTTAATTATAAAACAGTTAAAACAAGTGTGATTTGAACTTTGTACCATATGTAACAGGTAACTTACATTATATGGATACATAAAACTTTTTTCCATGTGTTTTACGGTTAATCGCTATGTATTCTCCTCCATTCAACAGTGAGGCTCCCAGAAGGAAGTTAGGGTCCCCTTGGGGGAAGCAAAGCAATAATTACGATGTGTTTCATGGGCCTCAACCCCACTTCCTCATGTTCTGTGAAACAGAAGATACAGAATTAATTTTGACCAATTTCTAACTACTGTATATACATATACTTTTTACACATATTTCTTTAAGTACCTTAAACTAAAATAGAAGGTTAATCCCGAACTGGAATCATAGGCCAGGCTAAATAACTAGAACAGGTCCTCTTTGGTGTTACTGTGCACTCCGGCTCTCTGGCTAAACCAGCTAGGTACAGAGGAGCAGAGGGCATTTCTTGTGACTTTAGGTAGTGAAGTACTTAAAGACATAATGTGTAAGGAGTATGAGAGTTGGATGAGGTTATAAGTTAAGCCGCAGGTAAGATAGAATCAGGGGCGAACTGACAACTCATGGGGCCCCCGGGCAATAGGGGATCATGGGGCCCCTGTGTCCTTGCCCAAACTCACAAAAACCTATAAAAAAGGTACCAGGGGCATCTCATGGGGCCCCCTACTGACCCTGGGCCCTCGGGCAGTGCCCGAGTTTCCAAATGGTCAGTCCGCCTCTGGATAGAATGGAGGATCTTCCTCTTCCCAGGTAATATTTTTGTTACTCTAATTTTACAGATAGACTTCGAGCAACTCAATATAAATAATCACAACCCCCCATTCGAATACCATCTAAACAATTCAAAGAAACAAAACTAGCACTCACACCACCTGAACCTCATTCCCATTTGCCCCCTTCTTACATTCTGTACCCCTTTTTTGCATACACTATGACATTCCCCCAATCCCCTAGACTTACCTAAGAGGCCCATCTGTTTTACAGGCGTTTGACTTTTTTAAATTTTTTTTCGTCTCTGAATGCCCCTCCATGTTAACGTACTGTATGTGTCTATGCACACAAAAGTGTTTACAGGAGTTTAGAGGCAGAAAAAAAAAACATCACTTGTCAAGAGACGAGTATTTTTGCTGAAATAAATGCCTAAATGCGCCAAAACACATGTAAATGCATCTAACTGCACCTAAGTGCTAGGCTCATTTAGTGCTTGAGCGTTTTTTTAATTTTAATGGCCAGAAAATAATTTACTGGCAATGAAATAAATAGGTGCTTGATGTGCCTAAATGCATTTGCAAAAAACATGGCTTAGGCAAATTTTTAAAGCAGCTTTTCACCTACCAGGAGAAAAGTGTTAACAAAAGTCCCAGGATGCATAAGTCGTTAATCATTTGTGTCTTGAATATCTTTCCCTGGAATCACCCCAAATTAATATTTTCAACTGTCATTTTTTAAAATCTGTTTAGGAAATATTTGTCATGTTAAACAATGTTTCTTTTAAATTGCTAGTCCCCAAGGTCCATGGTTTGAATTCCTTTTCAGGACATTATCTGCATGGAGTTTGCATTTTCTCCCTGTGCTTGGGTGGGCTTTTGCTGGCTACTCAGGTTTCCTCCCATACTAAATATGTGCTACTAGGTTAATTGTCTCCTGTCCGAATTGCTGTTAGTATGCTTTGTATTTAATAACCAAAATGTATGCGCTAGTGTGTTATAAAACAATTTTGTGGACGTGTCTCAATAACAGAAAAAAGCAGCTGCACTTGCTATCTAAAATATACACAATATATTTTATTTTATGTAAATATATTCACATTACACAAATGTAAATTGCATTGTGCTACCATGCATAAAAAGTGCATGTGCACTAAAGAAATATACAATAAATTACATTTATATATAATCAAGAAATTTAAAAAAACGTGCTCTGCAACAAGCATGTGAACAAATAAATAAAAAATTCCAGATAGAGTTCATAAAAATACTGTATATAAAGTCCACAACCACGGGAGTTAAAGAGCCCAGATGATCCCTTCAGCAGGCAAATTCTTCATCACTTGTGAACACCAACATATGAAAGCTGCTTACCAGACTCTTAGAACTCAGATTACAGGTGATCTAGCTATGTTTTTATAGAAAAAAACACAAGAAAGATGGATGGGTGGATGGTGGCTTCCCAGCCTGTCAAGTGTTTGTTGAATGGATGGATCAATAGATGGACAATCACCCTCTGATTCAATAAATGGTATATATGCTTTCACTCCCTCCACCTATACATTGCTCATCGCTCTAGCAACACCGATCCACCATAAACTAAGAAGAACTCTCATGTGCAGTATTAAAAAAAATCACTTTAATAAAATTAAACAACTACTTTCAAAGATAAAAGTTTAAACAGCATCACTAATAATCCACAATAAGTGCCTTGGCGGGCGTGATGACATCATCAGTGTAGCCCCATAGGTTAATTGGCTCCAGTCTGAATTGCTGCTAGTACTGTATGTATTTGCATGAATGTGCATGCGAGATAAGCACTGTGTAAATTGTTTTTGCTATATAAATACCTGTAATAAATAATAAATAATTTTAGATCAATTTATCTTTTAATGGAAACAGTGAAATTACTTTACTTAGAAGTGTGTGTGTGTACATGTGTGTACCGTACATTAATGCAACTGACTTTACATGTATTTTACTTGTTTCGAGGCTTAGTATTAACATTTTTTTAAAAAAGACTGAAATTATACCACTAACAACACAAAGCTAGGCACACAAAAGAAAAACAGTAAATCGGAGAAGCAGTGATGCTTTGCAATCCAATGGAAACATCTCAGTGGTGGGTTACAGAACAAATAAACAGTCTCGGTCAGACAGATGCCTGTGGTCAAGGCAATCTTAAAGCAAGGGCGCAAAGTAAAAATGTACAAGGGATATTGATATAAAAAGGACAGAGTAGCCTTGAAGTCTGTATGTGTTCTTCTGAATGAGTCTGTAATGCCACACTGTCTAATTAAAGTGGTTGTAAAGGCAAAAGGTTTTTTACCTTCATGCATTTTATGCATGAAGGTAACAAACCTTCGGGGTGCAGCTTCCCACCCACAGCCTCCCCTTATACTTACCTGAGCCTGACCTCAAGGGAGTGGAGGGCGGGGCTGAGCTGTGCTCTGTGTGTCATATGAACACACAGAGCCATCTCGGGAGTGAGCATACAAAAGTGCCCCCATAGCAAGCAGCTTGATATGGGGACACTCGGCAGAGAGGGGGAGTGAGGAACGTTGGCGAGAGACCCAAGAAGACAAGGATTGCACATTGCACAGAACAGGTAAGTATAACATGTTTGTTATTAAAAAAAACACCAAAAACCATACATCGCCTGCCTCCATGGCTCTTGGTCAACTACGCCAGTGAGTAGAATATGTTATGCTTAGACTTCTTTTGTTACGTTGTTGGTATAATGTTTGTTTACATTGACTGTACCTTACACTAAAACCCAATGTGTACTGCTGTATGTTTAATTTGCCATTCTTATTTCAATAAAAATTATTGAAAGAAAAAAAAATGTTTTGAAACACTTTAACCACTTGGGACCAACCAACAGTAACTTTGCTGCTGGCCGGCGGCTTCCCCTGGCACCGTGATGTACAAGTACATTGTTGTGTTTGAGCGCACTGCTTGCGTTCCCTGGGGCATGCAATGCCGCAATCTGCAATCGCTGTGTCCATCCGGCACAGTGGATTGCAATGCTCAGTATCAGGCAAAACATTAAAACTTCAAAGAACTTGGCATGCCTCTTACTAAATACCTGGGGCTGTCAACTTTCCAAAAAGGGGTCATTTTTGGGGTATCTGTACTGTCCTGGCATCTTAGGGCTTCAAAAATTATATAGGCAGTACGTCTGGATATATATACACACACCATAGTTTGTAGAATCTATAACTTTCACACAGACTAAATAATATACACTTATTTGGGTTATTTTTATCAAAGAAATGTAACAGACTACATTTTGGCCTAGGTTTATGAAGAAAGATTATTTGTTTGCAAACAGAAACAAAGAAAAATGTGTTTTTTTTCCAAAATATTTCGCTTTTTTTTATTTATATAGCAAAAAAATAAAAAACACAGTAGTGATTAAATACCACCAAGAAAAATCTGTATTTGTATGATAAAAATTATATACTGTACATTTCATTTGGATACAGTGTTGCATGACAGAGCAATTGCTAGTTAAAGCAGAACTTTACTGAATAGCAAAAACTGCCCTGGCCATGAAGGGGGAAAAACCTTCCGGAAGTAAAGTGGTTAAGAGCTTCTCAACCACTATTTTGTCAACTATATATAGTATATATACAGTCAAGTCCATAAATATTGGGACATCAACACAATTCTAAAATTTTTGGCTCTATACACCACCACAATGGATTTGAAATGAAATGAACAAGATGTGCTTTAACTGCAGACTGTCAGCTTTAATTTGAGGGTATTTACATCCAAATCAGGTGAACGGTGTAGGAATTACAACAGTTTGCATATATGCCTCCCACTTGTTAAGGGACCAAAAGTAATGGGACAGAATAATAATCATAAATCAAACTTTCGCTTTTTAATACTTGGTTGCAAATCCTTTGCAGTCAATTACAGCCTGAAGTCTGGAACGCATAGACATCACCAGACGCTGGGTTTCATCCCTGGTGATGCTCTGCCAGGCCTCTACTGCAACTGTCTTCAGTTCCTGCTTGTTCTTGGGGAATTTTCCTTTCAGTTTTGTCTTCAGCAAGTGAAATGCATGCTCAATCGGATTCAGGTGATTGACTTGGCCATGGAATAACATTCCACTTCTTTCCCTTAAAAAACTCTTTGGTTGCTTTTGCAGTATGCTTTGGGTCATTGTCCATCTGCACTGTGAAGCGGCGTCCAATGAGTTCTGAAGCATTTGGCTGAATATGAGCAGATAATATTTCCCGAAACACTTTAGAATTCATCCTGCTGCTTTTGTCAACAGTCAAATCATCAATAAATACAAGAGAACCAGTTCCATTGGCAGCCATACATGCCCACGCCATGACACTACCACCACCTTGCTTCACTGATGAGGTGGTATGCTTAGGATCATGAGCAGTTCCTTTCCTTCTCCATACTTTTCTCTTCCCATCACTCTGGTACAAGTTGATCTTGGTCTCATCTGTCCATAGGATGTTGTTCCAGAACTGTGAAGGCTTTTTTAGATGTCGTTTGGCAAACTCTAATCTGGCCTTCCTGTTTTTGAGGCTCATCAATGGTTTACATCTTGTGGTGAACACTCTGTATTCACTCTGGTGAAGTTTTCTCTTGATTGTTGACTTTGACACACATACACCTACCTCCTGGAGAGTGTTCTTGATCTGGCCAACTGTTGTGAAGGGTGTTTGACAACCACTTTGAACATGAATTCTGGTGCCTGGCTGAACTGAGCATTCATGTTGATGCTGACAGATCAAGAAACTGAAGAACTGTTGGATTATGCATGCGTTCCAGTTCCTTCTAAATGTATGGGCACCTATTCAGTATAGAAGGTTAAACAATTTTCAGAAGGGATTATAGCAGTTTGTCCATGAACTCACTGGAAAAAATTAGAAACATAATATATAGATATATACAAACTCCATTTAATGAGTTAGTTTTTCTTGATGTTTAAAATTTTCATAGCCAAAATTAGGGAACGGTGAAAACTCCTACCAGGTTAGTTTTTGTGTCTTGCTGTGAAGATTTCCTTCACTTTCTGTACTGAAGACACCTAGGAAGTGAGAGGAAGTCTACCAAAAGTGATGGGGAAATTCCCATCTTAGACATTTGACCCTTTGGAAGAGTTCTTCTTACCTTATGATCTCATGGCCACTCTAAAATTAAGGATTTCTTTTTACTTTCTGTCTCTGATAACGGTCATCAAACAGAGGGGTTACTTGCCCCAGCAGAGACACAATAAAAAGTTGACAAGGGGGCCTAATCTTTCCCTACTTTATCCAAAGCTAAAAGAAGGTTTTGCCTTTACATACATTTTATTTACTTGCTGGGTCTGACTGAAACATTTTAATCAATGGGTTTGGTACATTATGCACCTAAAGTGATATTAAATCCTCTTTTATGAAGTTTAAAAAAGGACTAGACATGCTTTGTGTCACATACTGTATCTCTGTCTCTGTTTTTTTGTTCTTGTCCTTGGAGGCCCGAAAGGTGCTGGCCCCCTTTGTTTGTACGTATCTCCTTTAGCTAGCTGGGTAGTAAAGACACACCATGCAGGTACCTTCCTGGCTGGTGCTGCGTGTGTCAATAGACACCAACAATGCCTGCCAAGCCATGCTCTGCTTCCTCCTCCTCCTTTAGAAATCTTATGAAGACAGTTGTAGTATATTGCTCCACTGCTCTTGGTATTTCCTGCACAAGAAGGAAGTTTGGGAAATGGTCTTGATCGATTCCAGGTCCCTAGTGACAACACCAAGTGTTTGGGGACAGGAGTTTTGGCACTGGTACTGATTTGGACTTTGTCCTAATTATGTGAATGCTTTCAGGTAAAAAGATTGAGCCTTTAGCACTACTTCAAGTTTTTTTTCCATATTCTGCTGTAGATAAGATAGGCAGTCAGCTTATTGTGAGACACACCAGTAGGAACCAAAAAGCTATCTGCAAAATACTTCAAATACCATGTTGCCTTCCTAAATAAACAATGTAAACAGGACAGTTGTAGGCTGCCCAAATGCAAAATTATAATTGCATGACAAACAGTGTTGTACCAACTGCATATCTGGCCATGTTACCGAATGTCAGATATATCATCATGACATCAGAATGGTAAATGTATGTATAGCTAGACTATGTAACATCTAAAGGAGCCTTGGGGGTGTGCTGCTTCTAGGCTTTAACACATCTAAGGGAGCCCCGGGGATATGCTGCTTCTAGGCTCTGTCACATCTATAGGAAGCCCCGGGATACGCTGCTTATATGTAGGTTCTGTCTATAGCTGGGTGTTAGTGGAAATTTATAAAAAAAAGTTTGTGGGATTATAAATCTCAGTGAGGGTGTTAAATATATTTTTGTTGACATTCCATGTCACCTCACCTAATTGGCTGGCACTGGACCTTAGGGCAGTGGCTGAGAAGCACAGTTCTGGTGTGGAGGACACTGCTTCCCTCACTGCCCCAGGAGGAAACTACAGCCTCCAGAAGGTTTTGTGTTCAGGGGGAGGGACCAAGATAAAATAAAACTGTCCGGCTCTAGAAGGGTCTGGAGAAAGAGCACAAGACCTGGGGAGAGAGAAGCATGTAGACCTGGAGCTCTAAGTCTGTGGAACCCTCCTGCCCTCCAGTGTGTCATCTCCCTCTGAATTAGGAGTCTCTGGCACCTCCAGATGGAACAGCCAGTCATTTCGGAAGATTTACAGCATTCCCCCAGTCTCCTCAGATAAGTCTCCAGCCAGACACCTCAAACAAACATTCAACTGAACATTTAAGGCCCCTTTCACACAGGCGGGTAGATTTCAGCTTTTAGCTGCAGTTAGAGGAACCTATTTACCGCAGCTAAATGCAGACAATGTTTCACATGACTGTCATATTGACTGTCATAAGCCTTTAAGTGTTTCTATATTTTGTTTCTGCTCCTCCCTTTCCTTTGGTTTAGTTAATGCTCTATAGATAGTCCTCCCCCTTTCCCAAAAACGCATTGCAGCTCTAGCCTCCTGTCATGGAGCAGGAAACATTGATCTTTTGACCTATCAAATGTTCGTTGTTGTAAGATTCTCTCAGTTTATGGAATAAACTTCACAAGATCTACAAGATGTCTTATCGATTGAGTCACTGACTGTGGTATCCAGCTGAGGTTGACGTTATCGCTATCTCATTACAACTGTAAGTTGCAGAGATCACACTATCAATCCTTAGATTGGAGAGACAGAACATACTGTGTTTAGCGACATTTTCATAACATATGGTTTTATGTGTTTTGGAAAAATAAAGTTGACAGTGTCCAGGAGCGATGTACCGCAGCTATCTGTACATAAATGCAGTTAATCGCAGTATGAAGAAAAAATAAGTAAACAGTTGCTATAGAAAAGGCAATAATTTACTACTGCAGCTACATGAAGCCACATGTAATCACATGTAAACACATGTAATCGCAGATAAACGCAATGTGCAAACGCAAGTGATCTCTGTGCCAGGAGTGTTTGAATTTCAAAATAAAAAAACCTGCATTTACAAGCAGCAGAACAACCACCCGTGTGAAAGAGGCCTTAGTTAAGTCTCTGTCAGGAAACTAGTGCAGCTAATGCAAATTCTTCTTCAGCTATTGCTAATTCCCACGCATCTCGTCCACGTGTACCAACATACAGACAAGCCCAGGTTAATATCCAGCGTGCACTGACACATAGGCGCATTTCTATGTACCATCACGTATTGGCGTGCACGTCTTCCCTCACTGGTGCCAAGCTGCCAATTTAAAGGAAACTTTGCTGTGTACTAATCGCTGGATGTTCTTCAGCTTCCTGTGACCCATGTTCCTGTATTCCTGCTTGTACTGACTGATCTTCCACTGCTGACCCGACTTGCTCCTAACCTTGCTCTGTGGATTACGGATTCTGACCTCGGCTTGCCTTAGACTACTCTCTGCCTGATCTCCTGGTGCTGACCTTGGCTTACCTCTGACTATTCTCTTCCTGATCTCCTGGTGCTGACCACGGCTTGCTACTGGATCTCGCTCTGCTTGCTAACCTGGTACTGACCCCGGCCTGCCTCCTGTGTATGATCCCGACCATGCTGCTGTGTATGATCCTGGCTCAAATTGACTACATCCCTGACCATGGCAATCACCTGCTATCAAGCTATTGTCACTTGTGCTCCTTTGAGCTTTGTACCTCTGTCACCACATTCAAGGGTGCTCAGACCAGAGCCGCAAGGGAAGCCCTCTCATCAACTCGGCCTTCAACCAAGGTATATGACAGTCTTCCACTAGACATCTCAGACCCGCATTCTACCAGTCACCTCAGACAAAGCTTTGGCCGGTCACTCTAGGCAAACATTTAGCCTGTCACCTCAGAAAAAGGACTAGCCCAGGGGTCCTCAAACTACGACCCGCGGACCACATGCGGCCCGCCGAGGACATTTATCTGGCCTGCCGGGCAGGGGCATATCTGCCGCGAGGCAAGGGTCTAGGGTTTGGCAGGTTGGGAGAGCTCGGCAGGGCTCGGGAGGGAGGCAGGAGGGAGGGATCAGCAATTCTAGAACAGGGGAAGGTGGGCTCGGCTTATGAACCCGCACTACTCACCTGGCCTCTCTGCAGCCAGCCGGCCATCTATTCTGATCAGTGCATGCAACCGTCACGGCCGGAGGGCGGAGCCTAGAGCTGACAATGAAGAGGGGGAGCAAGAGAGGAGACTCCATCGCTGCATGTTGGGTATCACGGCCACGGACCCTAGATAAGTGCAGTAGATGATCGATCTCCTCCCTCTCTCCTTCCCTGCTCTCTCCTCTCTCCCTCTCCCTTCCCCTTCCTCTCTCTTCCCCCCTCCTCTGTCTCTCTCCCCCCTCCCATGTCTCTTCCCCCCCTCTCTCTCCCCTCCTCCTCTCTCTCCCCTTCTTATCCCCCCCCCTCTTTACATTGTACACAGATCTGACCCAACAAGGTGCCCTGCATTTACAATATATTTCTCTCCATAAGACACACTTGGGGGGAAATGTCTGTGTGTCTTATGGAGCAGCCGGCCCAGTATTCCCGCCGCCGTTGTACGTCCGCAGTCTCTGGTCATCTCATGTTCTATGTCCGCAGTCTCTGGTCAACTCCTGTACTGTGTCCGCATTTGTTCATTGTTTTTTTTTTTAGACTATAGTCCGGCCCTCCAACGGTCTGAGGGACTGTGAACTGGCCCACAGTTTAAAAAGTTTGAGGACCCCTGGACTAGCCAATCTAAAACCGCGATGTCATGTGCGTAACAATGCCATGCCCAGCTGCACCCTGCACAACGATTTTCCAACTAATGGACCACAATCGATGTACCGGCAGCCTGGGAGCGATTGTTACTGCGTCAGGTTAATTACGCAATTAACCCTTCACACTGCCACTACCTCCTTTTTGTACAGAGAAAGAGGAAACTATATTGTCACCGCAGACAGGTTATACAGAGGGTTAAACACACACAGTAGCGTTCTTCAGCGGCATGAATTCGTGTTTGCATTAAAGAGCTTTAGAAACAGTTCAACACTTTCAGAAAGTAAGATTTATTATTATTATTATATTATTATTATACAGGATTTATATAGCACCAACAGTTTGCTCAGCGCTTTACAATATAAATTATTAAAAGGTCAAAAGGGTGCAATAAAATTATTTACAGAAAAAAGATGTAACCAATATATATATATATATAAATATACAGAGAACAATAGCACAGCAAAGAGAAAACAGGAGTTTAAAGGGTTAAAGTACTTGCCAATCAGCTTTGGTTTAAGCAGTTTCAAGTCTTATGAGTTCAAAAAGGATTTCTTGTCTCTCACTCAGTTTCGATGTTAAACGGGAGACTCTTCTTTCTCTCACACACCCAACTCCAAGCACTTTTTCTAGGATCTCAGCAGGGTGTCTCTTTGGAGTAGTAAACCAATCGTCTCCTTTTGGGGAGGGGAGTGTAGGTGGAGACTTAAGTTATACCCAGAAACTCTCATAGCTGCAATTAAGATTCATAACTTGGTCTTGGGGCATTTGCCGGCCTGGCCAATAGTATATTAATATTTAGCCGCAGCTGCGGAATGGTTAGAGATAAAACATGTCATATACACTTGAATGGTTCAGGAGATATACTTTTCTGCTTTTCTATGTATGCCAGTTAAGGGGTGTAACATACCAGGAGAATGGTCTCAAATTGAGCCTTCCGAATATGGGCTCCGTGTTTAGGTAATTATGTCCTATGTGAAGATATTAACTTATATGAAAAAGTGAGTTTTTAAAAGTAAGTCTGTCTTTACAACCCCTTGGAAGGTCTTTTGAAGTTCAGTGAGGGACTTGGTTAATACTTTTACGATATGCCCCAGCTTCCTTGGGGGTTTTATAGCTCGGAGCTTCCTGCTGTGCTTTGGCTGCCTGTGACCTCTGCCATCACTCAGGCCACATGTCACCCCACAGCGAGGGGAGGGGGATGAGCAAAGAGGGGGAGAGAAATCTACAAGATGGAGGGTTGGAGCAAAATGGTTGAACCGCGTTCATCTCTGTGGGTACGGTTGCTACACCGCATTCTGCCAGTAACTTCAGACAAAGCTTTGACCAGTCACCTCAGACAAACATTCGACTGGTCTTTTTAATCAAGTCTCCCATCAGACACCTCAGACCTGCATTCTGCCAGATACCTAAGACAAAGCTTCAGCCAGTCACCTGAGACAAACATTCAACCAGTCACCTCAGACATCTCCAGCTTCAACTTAGGCTATCCTTATCTCACCTGGCCTAGTTCAACCTGCTGAATAAAAAGAGTTATTTAATGGGGGGCACAGTCTCTGATGGGGGTGCTGCTTGTGATGGAGTGCGGCTTTGAATGAGTGCAGAGCAGTTGAACACAGCACTTTAGTTGTGCCTTCTCTACTTTCACAGGTAACTGCATTTATCTGCTACCTCCACTCTTAACCAGACAAACGCATTGACTCCTGCTGTTCTTCTCTGGGTAACTGCATTTATCTGCTACCTCCACTCTTAACCAGACAAACGCATTGACTCCTGCTGTTCTTCTCTGGGTAACTGCATTTATCTGCTACCTCCACTCTTAACCAGACAAACGCATTGACTCCTGCTGTTCTTCTCTGGGTGCACTCAGGTTTATGACTGTGGCCTGGTTCCTAAGAAACATCCCCCCCATTCATGTGAGCCTTATCAGCTTCTAATTGGGGCAGAGTTGAATGCTCATTTGAGCATCTCCCTATAAATTTAGTTCAGCTCATGGGGGAGATCTCTGATGGGGGGCACAGTCTCTGAATGGGGTGCTGCTTATGATGGAGTGCGGCTTTGAATGAGTGCAGAGCAGTTAAACACAGCAGTTGAACTAAAGCAGGAGAACTTAAGCAGCAGGAAGACACAACAACAGCAAGAAACTCTACTGCATGCTGGACAGACTGCAAGGAAACACACTGGGAAATATCTTTTACATACCTGAGTTCCACTCCGTGTACCTTTTATATAATACACCCCTCTTCTCCTCTTCATATTACTATCCTCTGTTCCCAAATCTCATTTCTTTACCCCTCTGCTCCACCCCAAAACTTGTACATCTACCCCTCATTGCTATCATCTCCCTACTATTGCTTTCATCACCTCCCCAAAATGCCTCTTCCACTCCTCCTTCTCATTTTCCTCTCCTCTGTTCCCAAAATCCATTCACTATATCCCTCTGCTCCTCCCAAACATTTGTATATTGTACCCTCACTGCTTCCCTCACCCCTCTATGGCACCTACCACCTCCTCCTATTACTCCACTCTCCCACTGACCCGAACACCTCCACTAGTAGTTTCTCACGCTCCTGCACATCCCGCTCCCATGCCACCTTTCTCACCCTTCTCCTCCTCATAACCGCGGGGGACATCTCCCCGAATCCTGGCCCTCCACTACCTCCCTCACCCGCCCAAAACCCTCCCGCCTCCACGTCCTGCCGCAACCCCCGCAACTTAGTATCTGTCCCCCTGCTCCCTAAAATCTCCCCCCCGTTTTCATGTGCACTCCTGAACGCCCGATCGGTGTGCAACAAGCTTACCGCCATCCACGACCTCTTTGTTTCCCGCTCCCTCAACCTCCTGGCGATTACGGAAACCTGGATCCAGCCCACTGACTCTACCTCCCCTGCTGCACTCTCCTACGGCGATCTCACCTGGACCCACTCACCCAGGCCCAACGGTCGTAAAGGTAGTGGGGTTGGCCTGCTCCTGTCACCGCTGAGCACCTTCCGAGTCCTCCCAAACCCCCCCTCCCTATCCTTCTCCTCCTTCGAGGCCCACTGCGTCCGACTATTCTCCCCAACCCCCCTGAAGATTGCTGTGATATACCGGCCTCCTGGATCCATCCCCCGCTTCCTGGAAGACTTCTCCTCCTGGCTACCCTTCTTCCTCTCCTCTGAGCTACCCACTATCATCCTTGGGGATTTCAACATCCCTGTCAACCTCGACAACCCGGACACAGCCCGTCTCCTCCACTTAACCTCCTCCTTTGCACTTGCACAGTGCATACAATTCACCACCCACTCCGACGGTAATATCCTTGATCTTGTCTTCTCCAACCGCTGCGCTCCCCACAACCTCACTAACACCCCCTTCCCTCTCTCTGACCACAACCTGATTACCTTCTCTATCTCCTCATCCTCCAACGCCTACCCCTCCAAATGTCACACTACTACCAGCCGTAACCTCCGCAACCTTAAACCTGCCTCCCTCCACTCCGCAGTTGATCAACTCCATGACCGCATCCTCCCCCTGTCCTGCCCCGACTTGGCTATGACCGCCTACAACAATGCGCTGTCAACAGCCCTTGACTCACTAGCGCCTTTAACCACACGCAACATCAGACCCCGACCGCTCCAGCCCTGGCAGACTGATCACACCAAAACCCTCAAACGACACAGTCGTGCCCTGGAGCGACTATGGCGCAAAACCAAATCCCAACAAGCCTTCACCCGATACAAATCTGCCTTCCACACCTACACCTCCTCCCTCCATACTGCCAAACAAGCCTACTTCCTGACCCTCATCAAGGCCCTCTCCTCCAATCCTCGCCGACTCTTCTCCACCTTCAACTCTCTACTCTCGCCACCCCCACCTCCACCCAGCACCTCACTCACTGCCCTTGAGATTGCCAATCACTTCAAAAACAAGATTGACACAATTCGCAAGGACATTGCCGCAACTCACACGCCTTCTCAACCCGTCCCCTCTCACACAGCTACCCCCTCATCCCCCCTCCCCCTCGACATAACCCACAGGGACTTCATCGCTGCTCAAACTCCCTCCAACCCCCTTCCCCCTCACTCAGCTACCCCCTCTACACCCCTCTCCCACGGCCCCACCACTGCTCTGACCTCCTCTCCCACCCCACCCTACATTCCTCATACTGAAGCTCCCCCAACACTCCGCACCTTTGACCTTACTACCATCGAAGAAGTCTCCAAGATCCTCTCTGATGCCCGCCTCACCACCTGCCCCCTTGACCCTATCCCCTCACAACTCCTACAACCTCCCTCCCCCTCCATCCTACGCTCCCTCACTCACATCTTCAATCTCTCCCTCTCCTCCGGCACTTTCCCTTCCCCTCTGAAACATGCACACATCACCCCCATACTTAAAAAGCCCTCCCTGGACCCCAATGACCCGAACAACCTCAGACCCATCTCCCTGCTCCCATTTACATCTAAACTCCTCGAGCGCCTAGTCTACGCCCGCCTATGCTCTCACCTCAACGACAACAACCTCCTCGATCCCCTACAGTCCGGCTTCCGTCCCCTACACTCCACCGAAACTGCCTTACTCAAACTCTCCAACGACCTGCTAACCGCCAAAGCTAATGGCCACTATTCAGTGCTCCTACTCCTTGACCTCTCTGCGGCCTTTGACACAGTCGACCACCCCCTCCTCCTCAAAAAACTACACTCCCTCGGCCTCAGAGATTCTGCTCTCTCCTGGCTCTCATCCTACCTGTCACAACGCTCTTTCAGCGTTACCTATAATGCCACCACCTCCCTCTCACTCCCCCTCTCTGTTGGGGTCCCTCAAGGCTCTGTCCTCGGGCCCCTTCTCTTCTCCATCTACACCTCCTCCCTTGGCCAACTCATACACTCTCACGGCTTCAACTACCACCTCTATGCCGACGACACACAAATCTATCTCTCAACCCCCCACCTCACCCCCTCGGTCTCCGCCCGAATCACACACCTGTTGAGCGACATATCAGACTGGATGTCGCTCCACTTCCTTAAACTGAACCTCTCCAAAACCGAGTTTCTTGTCTTCCCTCCAGCCCGGACACCACCCCCCATTGACTTCTCCATCATGTCCAACAACACCACCATCAAACCCGCCCCGCAGGCCAGAGTACTTGGTGTCATTTTGGACTCCAACCTATCCTTCCAGCCCCAAGTCCACTCTTTAACAAACTCGTGCAGACTCCACCTCCGCAACATCGCCAAAATCCGCACGTTCCTAACTCCAGAAACCACTAAACAGCTCATCCACTCCCTCATCATATCACGACTCGACTACTGCAACTCCCTCATCACTGGCCTGCCTCGCCGCTGGCTATCCCCGCTTCAGTCCATCCTGAATACGGCTGCCAGACTCATTCACCTTTCCAACCGCTCCGTTTCCGCCACCCCCCTCTGCCAATCCCTCCACTGGCTTCCGATTGCGCAACGGATCAAATTCAAAATCCTAACGCTGACGTACAAAGCTGTCCACCATACTGCCCCGAACTACATCACTGACCTAATATCCAAGTACCGCCCAGCACGCACACTCCGCTCCTCACAAGACCTCCTTCTCTCTAGTTCCCTGGTCTCCTCCTCCCATGCCCGCCTCCAGGACTTCTCCAGGGTGTCACCCATCCTCTGGAACTCCCTGCCCCAACCCATCAGATTATCACCTACTCTCCTCTCCTTTAGGCGCACCCTGAAAACCCATCTCTTCAGGGAAGCCTACCCCACCCCCTGCTAACCTGCCGACCTCCTCCACTCTTCCTACCACTCCATCCCCCACAGCTATCTCCTCCTGTACCACTATCCCCTCCCTCCTAGATTGTAAGCTTGAAAGAGCAGGGCCCTCGATCCCCTCATGTTTTGCATTGTATTGGTATTGTTCTGTCACATGGTCTGTCCCCCTTTATAATGTACAGCGCTGAGCGAACTATTGGCGCTTTATAGATACTGTATAATAATAATAATAATAATAATAATTGAAGTTGTCTTTGCCACCTGTATACCACCGGAAAGGCCCCCAACTAAGCTAGCAAAAGTAATCATCTGAGACTATTCCATCTTGTCCTATCATACAGGACATGTATTTGTTTCACAATTTATATTGTTGGGGGTTGCTCTATTTCTCACAACAAAGCCCGGGAAGCAAATTTGGGCTTATCAGGACCACCTTGAAGTCTTACGTACAGCCTAACCTCTTGATATGTTATTTAGGTTTATTATTTGTACTTATTTTTTGTGTTGCTGCCTTGGCTATGTTCTTGGTGGTCTTGTCCTAGCTGGTGGTGATATCTAGGCCAGACACCTTTAGGGTTACTCTCCAAAGTCAAAATTGTTACAGTATATGACAAAATTGTATTATAATGGTGTGTTATAAGTTCATTATTGCAAAGCTGTACATTTATATGATTAGGAGTAGGAAAGTTACTCCACCACGTAAAGAATATGTAAACTCAACATTTCATATTCCTGGTATGTGCCTGCATTACCATGTACTTGTATGAAAAAAGTATCCTGTCTTCTTTTTATTGCTCCCTTTGTATGAAATACATGGTGTTCCTGCCAGTCTCTCTGCTTTCCTAATAAAAACTGACCACACTAGGCATGAGAGTACAGCGTGGTCAGTTCTCTAGCGTTGCTGGAAACAAAGTGTGCTTTCCTCCAATGGTCAGATTTCTGTTTACATGCCCCACCCCGTCTTGCATAGCTATTCAATGGGAAGATCAGTGTACTACTGTTTCCCCTCCCCTAGCTCTTATGCAGCAGAGAAAAGAAGGAATGTGATCACTTATAAAGAAAGGAAAAAAGATGTATATAATTTTTTTTTTATGTCTACACACAAATGTTTTGTCTTTCATTTCTATTTTAAACTGAATGGGTTGTTTTAAAAGGCGTGGGTTTACAATAGCTTTAGGCTCAGTAAAGGAAATCAAGTTTTTAAAAGGATTACCAAGCTAACGGCTTCTGCGGGGGTGTTCCACATATGAAAATACGGGGGCACAAGCGGTGTAGCAGTGTCATAATTTGCTAAGAAACAAGCAAATCTTTGTAGTAAATGCGAAAGGTCTCGATGTGCAAAGTTTTCCAGAGATAGTACTGTAGCAGTGAATTCCTCTCCACCCTTATTCCTGGATTACAATCACTTTCCACTGTAGCTCATCCTAGCTGTTATGATTTACGTACTGGATAAAAAAAAAACTATAATAAACCCCTTAAACAAAGTGACCTAACAGTTCACACAGCACCTCCTGGACACGTAAGGTATTCTTCTCAGTCATTGCGTGCCCCTAAAGTATTTTTTTGTATAATGTGCAGCATTTTTGGGGGATTACGAAAGCAGCAAATGAGTAGCTGTCTGCAGGCCATGTGACAGGGCTGCCCATAAATAGCCCAGACTGGTTTCCGTTTGTTTTGTAGGAATTAAAACCTCCTCTCTCTCTCTCCCCCCCTCTCTCTCTCTCTCTCTCTCTCTCTCTCTGTCTCTCCCTCTCTCTTTTTGTTAAGTCAGGAAATTATTTGCATGCAATCCACATGAGCATACAAGAGCAGCTTGGGAGATGTCTGTGTGCTGAAGCGCTGCTCTCCTGATGATGTGGTATAGGAAACAAGAATTCCTTTAAAGGATGGCTATCCGAGAGCTGAAAGTTTGCCTTCTGGGGGTGAGTGTGTTGTTTAAAATTGGTTTTAAGAGAAGGATACGGGTGGGATGACGGTGTACAAAGGAACAAAGTTCCTAACCGAAGAAGGATATTGGCTTAGGGATTCTGTATCGAACACTGATTATAAATTCAAGTCACTGGCAACTGTACTTGGCTCATATTTGTAAGCATTCTTCCACCAGTAATGCACAGTGCAGAACTGCATCTTAAAGAATAAAGGACAGGAAAGGTATTGCTCAAAAGAGACGACGGGTGCGCTACTTAAACAGTGGCCTTACAGTGAAAATTTCCATCTTGCTTTTGTCTTTTTTTATTGTTCTGTACAACATTCAACCACAAACTTTGATTCTGGCAGATGTTATTGAGGAACGCATGTGTTGGCAGCTGTGTACAGTTTTCCTTTTACTCTTCTATTATTATTCTCAGTGCCAGGGTATTGTTCACTTTTTAAAAATACTCAGCTTGTATATGCAAAAAACCTCTTAGCTTTAGCAAGTAGAAAATGTCTGATTTAAAGACTAACTGCAAGAATGTAGTAGTTACTGGATAATGACTTTCTAAAACTCATTTTATGTTTTTATTCCCAGCATTTAAGACTAGCCATTGTCATAGGTGCTGTTAAAGCTGAACTCCAGGCAAACATTTAAAACAAAAAACCCAAAAGCAAAAATGTATTATATTACAGCTTACCAATTATTAGATGTGGTAATTACATCAGTTTTCTTTTCTTTGGCTTTTTTCCCTTAGTTTTTCCCTGGCGAACTGGCCAGTAACCCACCTCCTTTATTAGTGAGATACCACTCTGGATGAATGAGCACAGGAGGCACAGCAGAGAGCACCATTGCCAGTCAGGGGGGAGGGGAGTGTTAAATGTATTAGTAAACTAACAAATTAAAGCTAAACTCCAGCTTTGGCTTTTTTCCTTAGTTTTCCCCTGGTGATCTGGCCAGTAACACACCTCCAGTATTAGAGAGATACCACTGTGGATGAATGAGCACAGGAGGCACAGCAGAGAGTACCATTGCCAGTCAGGGGGGAGGGGAGTGTTAAATGTATTAGTAAACTAACAAATTAAAGCTAAACTCCAGCTTTGGCTTTTTTCCTTAGTTTTCCCCTGGTGATCTGGCCAGTAACACACCTCCAGTATTAGAGAGATACCACTGTGGATGAATGAGCACAGGAGGCACAGCAGAGAGTACCATTGCCAGTCAGGGGGGAGGGGAGTGTTAAATGTATTCGGAAACTAAAACATTAAAGCTAAACTCCAGCTTTTGCTTTTTTTCCCCTTAGTTTTCCCCTGGTGATCTGGCCAGTAACACACTTCCTGTATTAGTGAGATACCACTCTGGATGAATGAGCACAGGAGACATAGCAGAGAGCACAATTCCCAGTCAGGGGGGAGGGGAGTGTTAAATGTATTAGTAAACTAACAAATTAAAGCTAAACTCCAGCTCCCACTTTATAATCAGTTACAGCAAACTTTGTTTTTTGCCTTTTGGGACAAAGGTTTTACATGAAAAATAAAAGCTGATCATTTTATACACCCCTGCCAGTGTTAAATGGATTGTCTCATTCATGTAAACTGATACATTCCGCTGGAGAGCTTGAGCTTTTGGAAAACAGTAGACCTGTTGGGTGGATAACCAGATGAAAATAGAAGAAAGAAAGACAAAAAGAAAATGAATGCAGCTATCATGTCTAAGAATTGGCAAGCTGCAATGTAATAAATGTTTGCTTTTGGGTTTAATACCACTCTGCATACAACAATTAAATAATTATTTCTGTTCATCTAATCCTGAGATTTACACAGCTTTACCACTTGCCACAGTCCCGTCTAGCATAAAAGTGGCCTGATCTTTCTTTGATGCAGTTTCAGTTTCACTTACAGGTCTCCTAAACTGTTTCTGGACAGTGAAAGAAAATTACAGTGCCTTGAAAAGTATTCATACCCCTTGAAATGTTCCACATTTTGTCATGTTACAACCAAAAGCGTAAATGTATTTTATTAAGATTTTATGTGATAGACCAGGAAGTGCCTAAACTAAGACCTTCATGGCAGGATCATAAGGTATCATTTCAATGAAAGCCATAGATTTCAAAAGATTGAAAACAACTTTTGAAACTACATTAACATGGCAAATGATTGGGTCCAAACTTACTTAAAGTGTTACTACGCCCACAACAGTAAAATCAGCCTGTATATGCAGTAAGGCATGCTTGTTATACTCACTGTGAAACCTAAGGGGTCAATCCTTTGCATTGTGTTTAAAATGGTGTTTGATCCTGACTTCTCTGATCCCCCCTTCTTCCTGTGTCCCCCTCTTATCCCCTGATAAGACATATCCTGTGGAGACACTCTGCACATGCTCAGTTTGGTGTTTATTGCTAGAGAAGTTTTTTTTTCTTGGGAGAGTGCATGTGATCAACATAGTGCCAATTAGCACTGTCCAAACAGAGGTCAGGGGTTCTGCATCCTCCTAGAGCAAAATGAAAACTCCTCCTATAAGCTTTAACCAGTGCTGTACTGGACACTGATAGAAGTCACAAGACTGCTCTAACTGCTGATGAGAAAAGGTATTTAGCAGTTTATATTTACTAAAGTAATCACACTTCCACGTTATGTGTACTGTGGGAGACTAGATATAGTGAATGCAGGATCCTGGGTTTAGTAACACTTTAAGGCCTCATGCACATGAGGCCAAAAAAACAAAAGTACTGCTTTTTTATTTTTTACATTGGCTAGAAATGTTGGCTTTGATCTGTGTATGTGCGCTAGGTCAATGACACCAGAGACAGCCAAGTATCTTGCAGTTTTGAAACAGGTTAGTAGTGGTAGCCACCATATTTCTTTCCCTTTAAAGCTGATTGCTGGCCTTATTTCCCACCCTCCACTAAACTTTAAGCACCTTGCTCAAGCTAACTCCTAATTAGATTCTTTAAAAATAAAACTGAATGTCCCAATTTGTGGTTTTGTGACAATCCAGGTTCCAAGTCTACTTTCTTCTGCATTAAATTGTAAAAGGGTACTTCTTCAAGTGGCCATGTCCGTGTATGGTGACATGAACACTTGCTATTGGCTATCCATCGTTGGGGTCCTCACATGATCCCAAAGGCTTCAGCTATGTGATGACATCATGATGAGGAGCTTCAAAGAGGCCAGTCAGCAGTGCACTAGAAGATAGAACTGCTGCATCCTAACCTACAGAAGTGGTACCAGTGGCACCACTTCTGTAGGTTAGGATTCAGCAGTTCTAGTGACTAAGCATCACGACTGTGAACCTGGGTAAATAAAAAATGTTTCTTTTTTAATTGCATATTACTCAGAGCAGAGTGGTTGGAAAGGATAACTACTTTTCCCTGGAGACAGGCTTTAGAACATAATTTATACCTGAAGGTAAAACATTCTTAGAGTTAGGTATCATATAGTCCTAATGCAATAGACATGAAGTCTTGAGACCTGTGGTAATAGTATATGCCACCAATTATCTCTGGACCATAGTAAAAGCCCTAATAAGGAAAGCTAGTACAACTCAAAAGCCCTATGGCCTGTACTTATTGACTGTTACATGCACTGTGGAAGAATGGCGCAACAAAGGCCTTTAGCTCTCCAGAAAGGTCCTGGTGGCCAATGCATCATGAACGCGAAGCAGTAAACTGTCAGGATTCAAGTGGAAGTTTCATCAGATGAGGGTCAGACCCATACCAAGTAGAGCTTATCCATTGATCAGTAAAGGAAATATGTGTAGCAGGCAGGGGCATAAGCAATAACAATTTAGTAGTGTATTCAGAGAAATAGAGTAAATAAGTTCTGGCCAGGTCAACAGTGTGTTTATAAGGTGCAGCGCTAGATTGTTCAATTAATGCATTAATTCATCATAAAAATAAAGTGACGTGACATAGTGCCAAAAAATACATATACACACAGTGACTTTTGTGATCTCATATAGTCTGTCACTATTAGAGTGACCAATGGTGATAATACTAGAATAATAGTCCCAATGAAGAGTATGAGAGATCAAATTCTCTCTAATAAATGGTGCTCCATCCAAACTGTGGTGAAATGCCCGATAGTGTGTAAAAGCTGTGCACTCACCAGATGCACAGTTTATCTGCGCATTTAGAGAAAATAATCTCTGAAGACTCCTGTATGGATGGATCAGGTCTGGTCAGGTGTACCCCTCACTGCTCTCTTCTACTGGTATTGTGGCTCACTCTCCCCTTATATGCAGCTCTGTGGGTTGGCGATAGCTCACAAGGAGCACAAAAAAGAGGAGGCCAATAGCGTGATACCATTTTGCATATGGTATATATTTATTCCAGTAAAGCAGTACAAATAGGGAAAAGACAAAATCACTGACCATAGGTTGGATTCCAAGATGGCCGCCGGGACCCACGTGGTGCCGGCGGCGTGACGTCAGAACGCTGTAGCTCCTCCCTGGCGTGTTTCGTGCTAACCGCACATAATCATAGGGGGTGTGCAAACCAATTCATGCAAGCTGGTTAGTAACAGGTGTCAAAAGATCAGGTTAGGTGGCAAATTTGTTTAATAATAATGTGTGCCTGTCGGTGTTTTATACACCCAGGAGGCACAGGTGCAGCGTTCAGCAACAAGTCTATAGCAGCCTGTCCATGTCTATAGCAGCTTAATTTACACATCACATATCTCCAAACATCACCCTCGAAAACACAGCTTTGTTTCTTATTTTTGATGAGGAGTATTAGCTAATACCTCAATTCAGAATTGCTTTCCTGGGTAAAGCTAACATGCCGGTCTTTTGTAAGTACTGTTCACTTCTCTACAGCCGACAACCATGCTCATTGTCACTGAATGCAATGAATACCAGATCCGCTGCTCGGCAAGTGGAAATTAAGTTCTGTTTCTATTACCCATGTCTAGTACAGACATGGCTTGCATGCACTTCAAGCCTTTCTGTTTTCGCAGTCCCATTGCTGGGGCCTTACTCTCTCTCCTCCTACCAATTCTCTTCCACCAGCTCCGTGTGCACCAGTCTCTCTGATGGCTCCAGACCTCCCAAGTTCATCCGTCATCACTGAAGGGTTGTCACGATACTTCATTAGGGACAAGAAACGCTTCTCCATTTGTAAAAAAAAAAAACCTGGAACTTTATTCACCAGACAATTAAATACTCAGAAGCAAATAATCTTGAAGCACAATTAAACCCCACAGGTAACATCTTTCGGACACGAACTCCAAGAAGTAATGGTCCCTACAGTCTGGCTCTCACCATCCACATAATGCATTTCAAAGGTAATAGGTCCTTCTTCATCATGGGGGTGGGTAGCCAGGCTCAAAAACTCTTATATAAAATCACATTTTGCTGTTACCTTTTGTAAAATCAAACATTTTAATGACCTAGAGTCCAATTAAGGAAGCATTTAAAATGATGGGTTACACCAATGTTTTTTTGTTTACTGGTAATATTTCTCACTTTCTCTATTACACATTTAGCTAGGGTTATTTTTGTATGGTCCTCATACTGTTCACGTTCACACTTCAGTAGGTGGGTAACATGCATACTACTGAAAGTCAGGAAATCACTAATTTCATACAGTTTTTAAGCGACTTAGAACTTGTGTCGAAGGAGATGTTTGGGAATATGTGGGTGCTGGCATACTAATGTGTAAATTAGGACGATTAGGCCCATATGGTGATATGACTATGCAGGCAATAAGTCAAACAGAATTTCACAATCCTGCAGTCTCTGATCTCTGATTGGCTGCTTTATTATACTTTACATGAAGTTATTTGGTTTCCTAAAGACAGACCATGTTCTTTTGATCTCACATCTTCTTTTCAACAGTCATAAACTTTAACAGTTTGACCGAAAAATAGGCCTAATAAATGGTGTTCCTTTTTTGTTTGTAAATTAAATAAAATGTGTACTGAATAATTATGGAGGCTGTCATTGTTACCTCTCTTTCTGAAAATACATGTTCCTTGGCTCTCATGCTGATGCACTGGGTTCAGTACTTTCTCAGTCACTGACAAAGAACAAGTATGCAGATTAAGTGTTTACTTTGAATTTCCGGACATGACAGCCTGGTAGATTCACAAGACATGGCACTGCTCCAAACCCCACTGGATCCATACTCAGACATACCAGATGTAGACTAAAGGAAGTTTGTCTTCACTCCATCCCACCATCGATTTCCAAACACCATGTCGCACACTAGTTGTAACGTACCTGGTGGTGGAACCTAAAGTGCAGAGAAAGGCCTCTCTTACAGCCCTGGCTCAGGAGCCCTGGTAAAGTAATAGGGAACGCAAAGCGCAGACGGGCACAAGTTCCTGGTAAGACTTCTGCTGATGGATGCTTATGTGCTTCTGGGATGCAGGAGTAGCTGGCTGGTGGCACACTGGCAGAAGTGCAGGAGCAGGTGGCATGCAGGCAGAAGTATAGGAGCAGCTGACAGATGGTACGCTGGCAGAAGTGCAGGAGCAGCTGGCAGATGATAGAGGTGCAGGAACTGGATGCTGGCAGAGATCAGTTGGTCCAGGTGCAGTAGGCAATGTACAGGCAAGGTCCGACAGTCCGTGTTGGCAACTAGCAGGCAGATCAGTCATAAACAGCAGGCAGAAGAATAGTCAAAGGGCCGGCCAGGGGTTGGTACAGGCAGCGCTCAGGTAAAAGTCGATAACAGGTGAGGTCGGCAACAGAAGATAACTCGAGAACAGAATGCACAGATGCTAGAACATAATAGACCAAACAGTACTGATGCAAGGCACTAGTTCAGCTTAAATAGCCCGCCTGGCACCATTGCATCGTCGCACATGCACAACCGCACTTGTGCACCTGTGTGCGCAATTGTGCACGCGCACCTGATAATGGGCTATGATAGGGCTCACAGGAATTCTGTGCCTGCGCATAGGTATGTGAATTCCCTGACACTAGTGATACCATGAGTAGTAAAGTTTATTCAGTCAGCACAAATATTACCATTAAGCCCGTAAGGGTGAAAACCTGTGAGTGGGGACTTTGTGCTTGCTGGATAAACTTTACTACGTATGGCATCATTAGTACTGAAACCAGTGCATAACAACCAGGCATGAAGTATTTTTAGAAGTTTAGCATTTGCAACCCCTGGGTTTCTTTTGGGCTGGCCATACGCTGTACACTCACCAGCCACTTTATTACGTACACATTGCTAGTATTGGGTTGGACCCCCTGTTGCCATCAGAACTGCCTTAATTCTTTGTGGCATAGATTCAGCAAGGTATTGGAAACATTTCTCAGAGATTTTGGTTCATATTGACATGAGTTACTGTTGCCTTTCTTTCATCTCAAACCCTTGAGAGATGGTTGTACGTAAATCCCAATAGATCAGCAGTTTTTGAAATACTCAGACCAGCTCGTCTGGCACCAACAACCATGCCACGTTCAAAGTCACTGAAATTCCCCATTTTGATGCTGGTTTGCACTTCAGCAAGTCGTCTTCACCATGTCTAGATGCCTAAATGCATTGAGTTGCTGCCATGTAATTGGCTGATTAGCAATTTTTGTTACCAAGCAATTGAACAGGTGTAACTAGTAAAGTGGCCGGTGTGTAATCTGATTGTACAACTTCCTTTTAGATTTACCAAAACTACAGTATGTGAGGACATACCTAACCTATCTAGTTCAGATAGAACACATCAGGCAGGCCCTTGCACTATATAGTTTGTATATTTGTATATTGTAAAATCAGAATGTATAGGGTATAGTCAGCCCTAGGAAAGGTTTTATTTAAACCTGGACATAAATGGATTCAACAGGAACCAGACGAATTGTGATCTACCTATGGCTGCTCCTGTTCAAAAGCAGACGATCTACTAATCAACTGCTCATGAATAAGCTTGCTGGAAAACTTTAGTTTGATCAGCACTGCAGCCAATAAGCTGCAGGGATGATCAGTGTATTCTGACAGTGGAGGAGTCTAGCTAACCCCTCCACTGTCAGATTACAATAACACCATGGGGAGGATTCCCCCATCCACCTCGAATATGTGGATGAGGAAGCTGGTTTAATTTGTTTTGTTCAGCCCGCTGGCTGAACAAAAAATAAATTAGGCCATGTATGGCCAACTTAAAGGAGACAGGAGGAATTATAAAGAAAACAAACATACCTACTTACCTACCTGCTGCAGCATCAGTCCAATGATGCAAGCTGTCCCCACGGCTCTAAGTTTGAGAACTGAGCGATCATGTGACCACTGGAGCACAGGACAGGAGATGGGGCAGAAGTGGCTGGCTCTCAATGGAGCGCTGAAAGGCTGAGCCAGTTGCCTGTAAGATATCTGGGTGAATCTCAACATTAGTCTGGAGTGGGTCTGTGATGTTAGCTGGCGGATTTTGCGTCACAGGAGGGCACAATAAGTTTACACTTGTGACCCACATAAGAAGTATGGCCAAAAAAGCTTTGGTCATACTTCTCTTTTAGGTTTTCTGTAATATGAAAACTTTGATGTGATAATTGGTCTTTTTTTAATATAATGTTGGCACTTTTACTTATATAAAGGCAAGGAAAATCTTTTTTCTTTTCACATCTCCACATTTATTCCCTTCTGGCAAGAAGGAAATGCCAGAGACAGTTTGCGTATAAGTGGCAGGGGCAAGATAAACAGTGCATTCATTGTTATTATTATTACTATACAGGATTTATATAGCACCAACAGTTTGCTCAGTGCTTTACAATATAAAGGGAGACAATACAACAACAATGCAGTTCAGTACAAGAGGGTTAGGAGGGCCCTGCTTCTTGAAGCGTACAATCTAAGAGGGAGGGGCTGGTGGTACAAAAGGTAATAACTGTGGGGGATGAACTGATATGAGGAATAGAAGATTCCGTTATTTGCTTAAGGCGGGAATAGATTTGGGTAGAATGTTCCAGAGGATGGGGGAGGCTTTGGAGAGGTCCTGGAGATGAGCATGGGAGGAAGAGACAAGGGAGCTAGAGAGCAGGAGGTCGTGCGAGGAGCGGAGAGGACGGTTTGGGTGATATTTGGAGACAAGATTGGTGATGTAATTTAGGGGAAGAGTTACAAATGGCTTTATATGTTGTTGTTAATGTTTTGAATTTTATTCGTTGGGCAATGGGAAGCCAGTGGAGGGATTGGCAGAGAGGGGTGGCAGATAAGGAACAGTTAGTAAGGTGGATGAGTCTTGCAGCAGCATTCATGATAGACTGAAGAGGGGATAGCCTGCGATTAGGTAGGCCAATGAGGAGGGAGTTACAATAGTCAAGGTGAGAGATAACAAGGGAGTGAATAAGCTGCTTAGTGGTTTTGCGAGGTTAAGAACGGGCATATCTTGGAGATGTTGCGGAGGTGAAGTCTACATGATTTGGACAGTGATTGGATTTGGGGCTGAAAGGACAGATGGGAGTCTAGGATTACAGCTAGCACCCTGGCATGAGGGGAGGGAATGATGGTTGTATTATTGATCTTGATGGAGAATTCAGGGGAGGGGGCTGGAGGGAATGTTATGAGCTCCGTTTTGGAAAGATTTAGTTTGAGCAAGTAGTGACATCCATGCCGGTATATCACTTAGTAGGTTAGTAATGTGAGAGGAGACTGAAGGGGTGAGGTGAGGAGTAGAAAGATAGATTTGTGTGTTATCAGCATAGAGATGGTACTTAAAGCCATGGGAGTTTATCAAGTGACCTAGGGAGGAGGTGTAGATGGAGAAGAGAAGGTGTCCAAATACAGAACCTAGAGGGACCCCAACAGAAAGAGGAAGTGGAGAGGAGGAGACAGAGTTATAGGTAATGCTGAAGGAGCGCTGCAATAGGTAGAACCAGGAGAGAGCAGAGTCTCAGAGGCCAAGAGTGTGGAGTTTTTTGAGGACGAGGGGATGGTCAACAGTATCAAAAGCCGCAGAGAGGTCAAGTAGTAAGAGTATGGAGTAGTGGCCATTAGTTTTAGAAGTTAGTAAATCATTAGTGAGTTTTAGTAGGGCAGTTTCAGTGGAGTGTACTGAGCTAAAGCCAGACTGTAAAGGGTCAAGAAGGTTGTTGTCAGTGAGGTAGGAGCTCAGGCGATTGTAGACTAAGCGTTCTAAGAGTTTAGAGGTAAACGGGAGCAGGGAGATGGGTCTTTAGTTATTCAGGTTGGGGGGATCCAGCAAGGGCTTTTTAAGTATGGGAGTGATCTGTGCATGTTTTAGAGGGGTGGGGAAGGCACCATTAGAAAGCGAGAGATTGAAGATGTGAGTGAGGGAACATAGGACAGAAGAAGAGGGTGACCGTAGTAGTTGAGAAGGGACAGGGGGCAGGTGGTGAGATGGGCTTCTGAGAAAACCTCAGTAGTAGCAAGGTCAAAATAGTAAAGTGTTGAGGAAGGTTTAGTACAAGGTATGCTAAGTGGGATAGATGTCTGTATAGCAGAGATGCCCCTACGAATTGCATCAATCTTGTTTTTGAAATGATTTGCAATCTCGTAAGCAGTGAGTGAGTTACTGGGTGGAGGTGGAGGAAGTAGAGAGATAAAAGAAGAGAAGGGACGACGAGGACTGGATGACAAGGTATTAATAAGAGTGACAAAGTAGGCTTGTTTGGCAGCATGGAGGGAGGAATTGTATGTTAAGAAAGCAGATTTATATAGGGTGGATGCTTGCTGAGATTTGGTTTTACGCCACAATATCTCCAGTGCACGACTATGGCGCTTACGATTTCTGGTGTTGTCAGTCTTACACAGTTGTAACGGTCGGGGCCTGATACTTCGTGTAGCTAGGGGAGAAAGTAAGTCTAGTGTGGATGAAAGCGAATTGTTGTAGACAGCAGTGGCCAGGTCAGGGCAGGACAGGGGAGAGATTCTGTCATATGCAGTCAGTGGCAGAGTGGAAAAGAGAAGGGTTAACGTTGTGAAGGTTTCTACAGGTAATTTTTTGCTGCTTGAAGAGATAAGCGTTTGAAGACGAGGACGCTGTGAAGGTTATGAGAGTGTGATCAGAAATAGGAAAGGGGGTGTTTGTGAGGTTGTAGGGAGTGCAAAGATGGGAGAAAACAAGGTCTAATGTATTCCCATTAGAGTGAGTGGAGGAGTGTATCCTTTGTGTTAAGGTAAAAGATGAGGTTAGGTTGAAGAGTTGGGATGCAGCTGGGTTGTTCACATTAATGGGGATGGTAAAATCTCCAAGAATGATAGTGGGTATTTCAGAAGAGAGAAAGTAGGGTAGCCAAGCAGAGAAGTCATCAAGAAAGCGTGACACCAGTCTAGGAGGCCGGTAGATCACTGCAATCCTCAGAGAAATGGGAGAAAACAGCCGAATGCAGTGACTGTCAAAAAAAGAGAAGGATAGAGAGGGAGGGTTAGGGAGGACTTGAAAGGTGCTCAGTGGGGATAGACGCAAAGCAACTCCACCTCCTTTCCGACGACTAGGTCTGGGTGAGTGAGTCCAGAGAAGGCCTCCATAGGAAAGTGCTGCTGAAGAAGCAGAATCTGATGCTTGAAGCCAGGTTTCTGTAATTGCTAGTAGGTTAAGGGAGTGGGAGACAAAAAGGTCATGGAGAGAGGAGAGCTTATTACAGACAGAGCGGGCATTCCAGAGTGCACATGAAAAAGGGAGGGTGGTTTTTAGGAGCATATGGATCGAGAATAAATTGAGTGGATTGTGGCTATTCCTGGAGTAAGGAGGGTGCCTGGTGTGGGGGTGAGATACTGGAGGACCAGGGTTTGGGGAGATATCCCCAGAGGTTAGGAGAAGAAGGAGGGTGAGGAAAGTAAGATGGGGGCGGGATGTATATGAGTGCACATGCCTTCATGTCCTGGTTTTTGGGTCAGCAGGTGAGTAAGTATTAGCAGGAGGTGATGAGAGTAGTATTGGGAGATAGTAGAAGTGAGCGTGATATGTATAAGCTTTGGGGTGGAGTAGAGGGGTAAAGAGTTGAGATTTTGAGAACAGGGGATAGTAATATGAAAAGGAGGAGTAGAGGGGGCATATTAAAAGGTACATAGAGTGGGAATCAGACTTGTAGGAGGGTGTTTTCTTCCAGTCCATCCAGTGTGCAGTAGAGTTCTTTGTTGTATCTTCCTGCTGCTTGAGTTATCCTGCTTTAGTTAAACTGCTGTGTTCAACTGCTGTTTTGCACTACAGCAGACAATGCTGGTTTTCTGTGCAGAAATTTGGAGGGCGGACTTGACATGATTAAATTTTGCAACACCAGTTGTAAATAATTTTGCTGCTAACTGGCAAGCAAAACAAACCACAGACAAGTCAAAGAATGAGCAATGTAACAGCCTGGCGAGTTCCCTGTCTGTTTCACCTCCCCCTCTTTCCTTGTTAACCTCCGTCCTTGTTTCAATCAGCGAATGCAGGCAAATAATGTGCTTCCTGGAAATTCATCCAGATAACATTTCCATCTGGGAAATAGCTTCTTAACCAACAGATGAAAGTGCTGTGGATACTCTGTCTTCATTGCTGCTGCTGCCAGGAAAAGGAAAAGCCATAATGGTAATAAAATGACATGAGGTCTGCCTTATTCAAGTACAGTTTTCTAGTGACTTACTTCATGGGCTACTGAGACTTGCAGCCGGAAGTTGACAACGTAGGGATATAAGATTACAAGTCCCTGCGCAATATAGCAGTTTACATCAACTTATATTAGTTGCAGACCACATGCTGGAGAATGGTAGGAACTTGAATACTCTCCCTTATGTGTGGTGAAGTCTAAAGTGATACCTGACCTGGCAGTGCAAGTCAACAGTCCTTTGCATACCTGCTCCAGGCCTTACATCAACAGACCCTGCTCTGCTGCTTGGGCACAAGTTTTATTTCCAGGAGATGTTCTCGTATAGAGATTAGGAGAAGAAATCCACATCAGAAATGCCTTTAAACAGTTTACTAATTCAAAAGAGGCAGAGATATTTACATACTTCAGCCATCCCTTGAAGGTGGTTTGTAGCTGTAAGTTGCAAACAGTTCTGCATAGTTCAGAGTGGATTCCTCACTCATTATCCAACAGTTTTATGACTATCAGCTCAAGCTTGACTCACTCTGTGTGAGTGAGTGTTGTCTTCCCCCCCTCTCCCCCCCCTTTTCTTTTGCTGTGTCTTATCTCTAGCCTCTTTTTTTTTTTTCATCTCTTCTAACATTCTGCTAAAACTTTGTGATTTGTATAGTCATGCTTGGACCTTGAAGAAGGGGACACTCCCCGAAAGCTTGTGCTCAAAATTGTATGTTAGTGCAAATAAAAAAAAGTATCACGGACAGTACTCAATTGTTTCTGTCGCAAAGGCACTAATACGGCTACAATCACCTCAAGCATAGTTCAGAGAAAGCCTTACTACTCACAAGAAGGAAAGCCCTTCTGCCACATCAGGCTTCCTCCCTAAGAAGAAGGGAAACAAATAATGCCAAAATGCCTACATGTTGATCTGGTCCAGACTAGATCCACAGACAACCACACTTTCCCGGAAAGCTCTCTGCCTTCCTAATATACGCTTACCCAGGGTGCTTCTCTAATAGCAGGGGCAGGGCTGGCACTTAACCCTTACATCTCCTGACCCTTCCCTGACTTATGGCTATGGAGACATCATATGACTTAAAGTGGAACTAAAGTGAAAAATACCTAACTCTGTTTCAACTGTCCAGTATCCACAGGGTTCCTCACTAGCATCTGTCCTCCAGCTTCTTTTGGGTGCTAGTTTTTGGCTGTCTTAAAAGGCTGGCGTGGGGAGTGTAGACAACTTGGCGACAGGTACTGTGCCAGAACAGAAGCTGAGCTGCGCGGGTTCAGCTCAGTGCACATTCTACAGAGGATTGTGAACAGGCAGGTAAGTATATTTTATTGCAGAAGAGGCATTACATGTCTCTTCTGCAATCAAAAACCTTCCTGTTCGTATTTTTTAAACTTTAGTTCTGCTTTAAGAGGGAATTATAATGGGCCAACTCTGTGCCCAATCATACAGATCTAATCCTCTGTTCAGTAATTAAATTCAGAGTATGATCCTTGCTATTACACGTCATTACTATCTACTTGCCTCACATGCCATCTATAGAGTGTGGTTGGGACCAAGTTACAGCTTGTGTTCTGCTCTCTACCTGCCTGGACAGTTTATAAAATGAGGGGCATAGGTCAGTTTATTGCATGAGCCCACTGCCCTGAAGAAAGGGGATTACTTGGCAACCATGATGGGAGGGTGATCTTATAAAGCCTTAACATCCACAATCATAATCTGCACAGATGTCAGTAGTGAGTGTTTGCTAACATCATTATTCCAGGGAGCTGTACAGACATCACAAATTCCTTGCAAGAGCCCCACAATGAGATATGTTGTAGGCCTAAATATGTCCAAAAATTAATGCACTGAGTAGGATCACTGTTGTGATCCATTTTTGAAATATATATTGTATAATTACCATTTATTTGACTCTAAAGATTTGAAATCCTCTTATAGTTTGCCCCAACAGCGATCAGTGCTTTTCACTTTTATAAGCTACCCTTGGATACACTTTTATACCAGGTCTGGTACTTGGGTCCTCAGGAATACAGGACAGGGCTACAGGACTGTAATGTTTGAAGAGAGTAGCCTTTTCCCAACAGAACTCACGGAAGAGAGTAGTGGGTTGTAGAAAGAGGCTAAGATCAATTTACAAATATTAATGCCCCAAAGGGTAAACACAGCCTAGTAAGGGTAAAGAAAAGGGTCAAACCAGCTGGGGATGTGTAGAGGATTCTAAGGAGTGAGCTGAAGCATATCTGGGGATCACACCACTGGTTGATTCCAGATCAAAAATGGTTGACAGTAAGTGGTTCCAACCCCACATTCTAAAAGTTAAAAAAAAGGAGCCACAGTGCTATTTTAATCACAGATTACATTATTTCAGTTAATGTTATTTCCTATTTTTCACTTATATGCAAATACTGTATCTAAACCAAGTACATGTTCATATATTTTTCAGTTTTTTGTGTAGTATTTTAATTAGTTCTCTTCTGCAATTTATTGTATATTTTACAGGATTTTAAAAAGCTTTTCATACCTGCATAACCTGACAATACAGGCATCAATAAATGTAGTTTCATTGTCTTTTGATTGCTTTTTTTTTCACTCATACAAAAAAAGTAAAGAAGTCAGTGCTTTTTTGAGTTTGGGCATCGAGCCAATGGTTACAACATAAGGCCTGAAAAATAAACATTCCTGTGGGACATCTTTTCTTTGTGTCTACAAGAATATTCCGCTTGTCCCTGCAGATTGTTTATTTCCTGCTTATATGCCCTTGTGTCATTTCCTGTACACAGATGTACAGAGTATGCATATTCTAGTCTGTGCTATAGATTTATAATTATCGTTACTATAAAAAAAAGGAAATACTCGAACACCTCATCAGAGTAAACCCAAACATCCATGGCCTGAATTCTGGATGCCACACTTATAAAATCAGCCTCTTCACTGACGATTAAATGTTAACCCTAACTGAACCTATTGTATTGTTACCAAACTTTTAGTTCATGCTAAACTTATTTGCTCAAATCTCCAATTTATACATTAACCCCTTCACGCCTAAGGGTAAAACAAATCTTAATGCCTAAGCACAATTTTGCAACTTAGACATGTGTTAGTAAAACTGTACATATCATCACAACTACTTTGTACATCCAAGTGAATTATACCTTATTTTTTTTCAGGACAAACTGGGCTTTCGTTTGGTGGTAAATGGTAATGGATATCTTCTGATTTTTTTTTTATTATCAAAGGAAAACTGGCCCAAAATAATTTTTTTTATTTAGCTGTGTGTTTCTTCTTACTACCATAACCTACCACCAAAGAACAACCCAAAATAAATTCTCCAGCTCTTGATGATTGCAGCGATGCCATATGTGTGTATGTTTGTTGTTTGTACCCATAGTAGAAACAATAGTGCACATTTTGTTTTTGTCTTTTTTTTAACCTAAAACACACTAACTGACACCAATTTTTTTTTTAAATCCTGACCTTTGACCCTGACCTTGACACAAACACTAACCCTGGCACTGAACTAGATCAAACCTTGATCTAGGTATTTTTTCTGTATTTTTTAATATTTATCTCTTTCTTTTTTTTTTACAAACTTTTTTTTCCCTCTATGCCAGGAGTTAGAGAGATACAATGTATCTCTCTCCTCCATTCATAGAGAGATAGAGAGAGAAAAAAACAAGGGGGCCGGGCTGTACAGTGACTGATCACTATGATAGCCAATCAGAGGCTATCACAGCTATCATGTGACCCGGAATCTGGAGTCCCGGGTCCCAATCATTAGAACGGGACTCGGTGGACTCGGTGCACTCAGTGACACCGCGGTCTTTATGCTGGGAGCGCACCGCACAGCACAAAGACAGGTATGCAAATATGCAGCCCCACAGAAAAAAACCCAGTTCTGTGAGGCACCATATTTGTGTTACGTTGGCGTCTAGGGGTTAATGAAGAGAAATCAGTCGCCCTAACATCTCCCTACCCAACTCAATGTCTGAAAAACTCAAATCCTACTTCAAATTTATATTGATCTATATTTGGCAAAGTATATAGCAACTATCCGCAACCTAAAAACCCAAATATTGCTCTGAACATAACAGGCCATCTCATGGATGGGGAGAATCAACTTAATTAAAATGAGCTTCCTACTAAAACTTTTTTACCTTTTTCGTACCCTCCTGATTTAGATCCCCTTTATTGCTGTTTAGCCCTTTCAAAATCATGTCATGTCCTTCATTTGGCAAAACCACAGACTGAGAATTCCCAGGTGAACTATGTATATACATAGGTGTCAAGGGGGCCTAGGCATTCCAAATTTCTTAAAATATTGTCAAGCCGCCCAAATGACCTCTCTTGTTGCTCTATATGCAGCTAATGATGTTCCTTTGTGGGAGGAACTGGAAGCTACTTCCTGTACTTCCATTAATTTAAAAGCATTACCCTGGACTTCCTCTAACATGAGACCACTAACAACTAGTTTTGATGAAAATTATTGATGAACATTAGAAAATCTGGGATAGTATCAAATATTCTAGTAAAATACTTTCTGCTCACTTTCCCTTCCTTCCCCTAGGGGGAGATCCTCTTTTCCCACCAGGACTTAAGTCATTTGCAGCCTTTACTTGGTGGGTGACACATGGCCTCACTACAGTTTATACACTTCTGGAGAAAGACTCAGTCTTTTCATGGCCTAGTTTTATTTATTACAGGTACTTATATAGCACTATTAATATACACAGCGCTTTACATATACATATTGTACATTCACATCAATCCCTAACCCTCAAGGGGCATACAATCTAAAGTCCCTAACTCACATTCATACATGGGTCAATGTAGACAGGATCCAATTATCCTACCAGCATGTCTTTGGAGTGTGGGAGGAAACCAGAGTACCCACAGGAAACCCACACAGGCACAGGGAGAACATGCAAACTCCAGGCAGGTGGTGCTGTGGTTGGGATTCAAACCAACGACCCTAGAACTGCCAAGCAGACGTACTAACCATTTAGCCACTGTGCTGCCCACAGTTTCAAAGAGTTTTTAGATACACACAATTTAAATACTGGATTACATCACACATTACATTACATACAAAAACAAGACCTCTCCACCAATTTAACCACTTTCAAGCACATTTGTCACTATACTCCCTTGGTGCTCAAACTAATCTCTATAGGTTATTCACTTACCTTCACCCACCATGCACACTTATATAGTAAAATTGGAGGAAGATTTAAGGCTAGGTTCACACCTATGCAGTTTGCATTTGATGTGTTTCTGCAGTTCTTTTTGCAGAGCGTTTTGTGTTTTTGTACATGTGTTGTTCACGTGTTTTTTACCAACTTGTTGCTGGGCAGATTAAAACGCAAAATGCATCAAAAACACACTACATGCATTTCTGCAGTGTCTCCATTGAAGTCTATTGAACCAAAACACAACGTTTTGTGGTTAAAAAAGTCCCTGACCCTTTTCAAAAAAACCCACCAGGTGAAAACGCGAAAATTAGATGTGAACGTGTCCCATTGGAAATCATGTTAAATGGACTGTAGTGATTTCTGCAAAACACTTAAGTGTGAAAAATTTTAGAAAGATTGGCATGACTACTACTAATAATTGTTGCCTTTAAATCAATAAAAATTGAACATGAAAAGAAATCATGGGCACTAAATAGTCATATCTTTTCAGATAGTGACAAGTACTATCTGAAAAACTGCCCATAGATAATAGATGTGGCCGGGGCAGAAATTCCAAAAATTTCTATATCCTTCCATAAATTTATTCTATTAATATGTAAATTGGAAATTTGAGCAAATAAGGAATGTACACACCGTAAATTTTAGTTTGGTTTTGAATGCATCTCAATTTCATTTAGTCATATTCGTTACTCTGAAGCATTCGTTTGGTATATTTGTTGGTCCGGATGCTTTAGAAAAATGTTGCTTTTTTTAAAAAAGATTCTATATATTAGTTTTTGATTTTCATATTTCGGTGGATTTGTTATTCACATATAAAAACTATTCAATATTTTCCGACGCAACGGAATAAATAATGCAGAATTTGGCAACCTTTATTTTTTCAAACCATATTTGAATTTATTTCCCCAACCTGAACTTCTATTGCATCATGTAACATGCGATTCCTTAATTTCATTATAACTTTTTACAGATTTGTTAACATTCGTTACTGTGTCCATTCGACATTCCATGCTTGTATCTGCCAATAAATAGCTGTCAGATCGGTTATGAACCTGTGGTCAATCTTTGAAGACCTCCAGAGTTGTTCAATATACAACAGAAACATATAACACTACAGTACCTTGAAAAAGTATTCATACCCCCTGAAAATTTTCCACACCTTGTCATGTTACAACCAAAAACAGAAATTTATTTTATTAGGATTTTATGTGATAGACCAACACAGTGGCAGCACATAATTGTGTAGTGGAAGAAAAATGAAAAATGGTTTTCAAATTTTTTTTACAAATAAATATCTGAAAAGTGTGGCATGCATTTGTATTCAGCCCCCTTTACTCTGATACCCCTAACTAAAATCTAGTGGAACCAATTGCCTTCAGAAGTCACCTAATTAGTAAATAGAGTATGCCTGTGTGTAATTTATTCTCAGTATAAACACAGCTGTTCTGTGAAGCCCTCAGAGGTTTGTTAGAGAACATTAGTGAACAAACAGCATCATGAAGGCCAAGGTACACACCAGACAGATCAGGGATACAGTTTAAAGCAGGGTTAGGTTATAAAAAAATAGCCCAAGCTTTGAACATCTCACGGAGCACTGTTCAATCCATCATCCGAAAATGGAAAGGGTATGGCACAACTGCAAACATACCAAGACATGGCCATCCCCCTAAACTGGCATGCAGGGCAAGGACAGCATTAATCAGAGAAGCAGCCGAGAGGCCCATTGTACCTCTGGAGGAGCTGTAGAGATCCACAGCTGAGGTGGGAGAAACTGTCCACAGGACAACTATTAGTTGTGCACTTCACAAATCTGGCCCTTATGGCAGAGTGGCAAGAAAGCCATTGTTGAAAGCCATAAGATTTGTAGTTTGCGAGAAGCCATGTGGGGGGCACAGCAAACATGTGGAAGAAGGTGCTTTGGTCAGATGAGACCAAAATTTAAATTTTCGGCTTAAAAGCAAAACGCTATGTGTGGCGGAACACTAACACTGCACATCACTCTGAACACTCCCACCGTGAAACATGGTGGTGGCAGCATCATGTTGTGGGGATGCTTTTCTTCAGCAGGGACAGAGAAGCTGGTCAGAGTTGATGGGAAGATGGATGAAGCCAAATACAGGGCAATCTTAGAAAAAAACCTGTTAGCATCTGCAAAAGACCTGAGACTGAGGCGGAGGTTCACCTTCCAGCAGGACAACAACCCTAAATATACAGCCAGAGCTACAATGGAATGGTTTAGATCAAAGCATATTTATGTGTAAGAATGGCCAAGTCAAAGTCCAGACCTAAATCTAATTGAGAATCTGTGGCAAGTCTTGAAAATTCCTGTTCACAGACGCTCTCCATCCAATCTGACAGAGCTTGAGCTATTTTGCAAAGAAGAATGGGCAAAAATGTTACTCTCTAGATGTGCAAAGCTGGTAAAGACATCCCCAAAAAGACCTGCAGCTGTAATTGCAGCAAAAGGTGGTTCTACAAAATATTGACTCAGAGGGGCTGAATACAAATGCACGCCACACTTTTCACATATTTATTTGTAAACAATTTTGAAAAACGTTTATTATTTTCCTTCCAATTCACAATTATGTGCCATTTTGTGTTTGTCTATCACATAAAATCTTTATAAAATATATTTACGTTTTTGGTTGTAACATGACAAAATGTGGAAAATTTCAAGGGGTATGAATACTTTTTCAAGGCACTGTATTACCATAGAAAAGTAACCTCATTTAGTGGTAACTTCATGTATCTTTTCTTACAGACATAAAATGTTCAGTATTAGAAGTTAACAATAACTTATTAGTTTTATGATTTCATTTGCAGGACACTGGGGTTGGCAAGTCAAGCATTGTTTGTCGATTTGTTCAAGACCATTTTGACCATAATATTAGCCCTACTATTGGGTAAGTAATATGCACAACAATGTGTCTGTTTTATTGACTGTAAGGCATAATCAGTGAGACAAAGGGCAATGTAAAAAGTTCAATAGCTAAACTGCTTTGCATTGGCTTTGTAGGCGTAGGGCTAACTTTATTACATACAATTTTGACCTGCACAAACCAGAGCAGTAATCCATTGCAATAAATCATACATTTATTTGTTCAAACTGCTCAGTTCAAATACAAAAATTGTGCAAAGATTATATTTCTTAGTGTTACTACAAAATTGTGGCTGTTTGAGGTAGCTATGCAAAATTTGGAAATGCTGGAAACAAATGCAATCTGTGAAAGCCAGAAGGACCCAGAGCTATGCAAAGAAGCTAACTTGACAAGCTCCTTGGCTTCCAGTCCTGGTGGGGAATATGATGTAAACACCATATTTATGCTCTATGTTTTATGCCCATCTATAAGCAAGGCAGAGTTAACCACTTGCCCTTCAGAGGATTTACCCTCTTTCTGACCAGGCCATTTCTTGCGATACGACGCTGCGTTGCTTTAACTGACAATTGTGTGGTCATGCAATGCTGCACCCAACTTAAATTTATGCCTGTTTTTCCCACAAATAGAGCTTTTTTTCAGTGGTATTTGATCACCTCTGCGGTTTTTATTTTTTGCGCTAAAAACAAAAAAAGATTTTGAAAAAAAACAATATTTTTAAACTTTGCTATAAAATATATCCAGGGAAAAAACTTTTGTCATAAATTTAAGCCAAAATGTATTCTGCTTCATGTCTTTGGTAAAACAAAATCCCAACACATGTAAATTAATTAGTTTACCTGAAAGTTATAGCATCTACAAATGGCGGTATATATACTGTAATTTTTTTTTTTGTACTAGTAATGGCAGCAATCAGCGACTTATAGAGGAACTGCAGCAGGCATTCTGACACTGGGTGGGAACAGACTAACTGCCACTGACATCCCAATGATACTAATACAGTGAACAGTGCTAAAAAAAAAAAAGCTCTGACACTGTGCTAATGACACGGGGCAGGAAGGGGTTAACATCTGGGGCGATCAAAGGGGGTAACTGTGTGCTGTTTTACAACATGTGCTCTGTGTGTTTTACTTGGGAAACATGCTGCTGTGCAGAGAATTACACAGCATCATGTTCTTGCTGGCAGGAGAGAGACCTGTGTTGTATACACAGGTCTTTCCTGTCAGTTTTACTCAGCAATTGCCGAGTGCTGGCGGTGCGGGTAGGGTGGCACATGCTGCTCGCCCCCTACCCAAAAATGCAAATCACATATATATACAATACTTGACTTTGTGCAGCCCTGCAGCAGTATTTCTGCTATAGGCAGAGGGCAACTGGCCAATCTTGTTTTTCTGTCTTTTTCTGAGCCAGTCCTTGGCTGCCTGATTCAACCCTTGAAAAGTTAAATCACAATAAATAAAAATACCACCCCTCCTCTTTATTTCCCATCAGGGTCATGACTGTGTGTGATGGGAACCCAGCAAAACAGTTTAGAAATCTTCTGTCTATTTAATCCGCATTGCAAAGACAATTACTGTAGTGATGTACAATGCTACTTGCTTTAATAGCAACCGTATAGGGGGTTCTAGTTTTAAAAACATTAATTTTGCCCTAATATTTAATTCTATTGATAATTGCATAAATCACAAAGTAGCCAGACAGCCCTGAGCCCCCTGTATTTCCAGGTCCCATACCAGTCAAATGATCTCATATGGCTATATACAATATGCCCTTGAATTTACAGTCCTGTGAAAAAGTATTTGCCCCCTTCCTGGGTTTTTTTTTTTAATATTTGTCACACTTAAATGATTCAGATCATCAAACAAATTTTAATATTACACAAAGATAACCCGATTAAATACAAAATGCAGTTTTTTAAATGAGGATTTCATTTATGAAGGGAAAAAAACTGTCCAAAGCTGCCTGGCCCTATGTGAAAACGTAACTGGCTGTGCCACTCTTGGTGGCAACAACTGCAATCAAGCATTTGCAATAACTGGCAATGTGTCTTTCACATCGCTTTGGAGGAATTTTGGGCCACTCTTCTTTGCAGAGTTGTTTTTATGCAGGCATATTGGAGGGTTTTCAAGCATGAACAGTCTGTTTAAGTTCATGCCACAGCATCTCAATCGGATTTAAGTCAGGTCTTTGACTAGGCCACCTCAAAACCTTCATTTTGTTTTTTTGAGCCATTCAGAGGTGGACTTGCTGGAGTGTTTAGAATCATTGTCCTGCTGCATAACCCAAGTGCGCTTGAGCTTGAGGTCACAAATTGATGGCCAAACATTCTCCTACAGTATTTTCTGGTAGGGCACAGAATTCATGGTTAAATTAATTATGGCTAGTCGTCCAGGTCTTGAAGCTGCAAAGCAGCCCCAGACCATCACACTACCACCACCATGCTTGACTGTTGGTATGATGTTCTTTTTATGAAATGCTGTATTAGTTTTATGCCAGACACTTTTGTCTCATCAGTTCACAGAATATTTGCCCAAAAGTCTTGGGGATAATCAAAATGTTTTTTGGCAAATTAATATTATTATTATTATTATTATACAGTATTTGTATAGCGCCAAAGGGTTTGCTCAGCGCTGTACAATAGCAAGGGGGACGGAACATGAGACAAGACAGAAACAATACAATACACGAGGGGTTCGAGGGCCCTGCTCTTTCGAGCTTACAATCTAGGAGATGTGGGATGAGCCTTTGTGTTCTTTTTGGTCAGTAATGACTTTCACCTTGGAACTCTCCCATGGATGCCATTTTTGCCCTGTCTCTTTCTAATTGTTGAAATACTGTTTTAGTTTTATGCCAGATGTAACAGGATGCACCCTTTTGTCTCATCAGTCCACAGAATATTTGCCCAAAAGTCTTGGGGATAATCAAAATGTTTTTTGGCTAATGTGGGATGAGCCTTTGTGTTTTTTTTGGTAAGCAATGGCTTTCACTTTGGAACTTTCCCATGGATGCCATTTTTGCCCAGTCTTTCTTATTGTTGAATCATGAACAGTGATCTTAACTGAGGCAAGTAAGGCCTGCAGTTCTTTAGATGTTCTTCTGGGTTCTTTTTTGACCTCGTGGAGTCGTCGTTAGGCTCTTGGAGTAATTTTGGTGTTCCAGCCACTCCTGGGAAGGTTCACCACTATTCCAAGTTTTCTCCATTTGTGGATAATGTCTCTCACCATTGTTCACTGCAGTCCCAAAGCCTTAGAAATGGCTTTGTTACCCTTTTCAGACTGATACATCAATTACTTTGTTGTTGAATTTGTTTAGATCGTGGTATGATATGTTACTTTTTGAAATCTTTTAGTGTGCTTCACTTTTTCAGACAGCTTCTATTTAAGTGATTTCAGCAGGTCTGACAATAATCAGCCCTGGGTGTGGAAAGTGAAATTTAACTCAGCTTTCCAAAAAATTTGGTTAATCACAGTTTATTCATGATTTAGCAACGATGCGGGGCATTTACGTTTTCACATAGGGCCAGGAAGGCCAGAGGCAGCTTTTTTTCCCCTTAATAAATGAAATCATCGTTTAAAAACATGTTGTATTCACTCAGTGAACATTTTTTTGATAATCTGAAGCATTTAAGTGTGACAAATATGCAAATAAATAAAAAAGCAGGAATGGGCAAATAATTTCACTTTTGTGTAAATGCTGTGGTCCATACTTGCAGTAACGGTTCAAGAGTCAGCACTCACGTCAGTGTGCATAATGTCATTTAAATTATTTGTAATCCCAGATCTGTGAAAATTGCACCACACAACTTTGTTACTTTACACATAGCAACGTAATGTTGAAAGGAAAAAAATGACTCCTAAATTGAAAGACAAACTTTGTGCTTTGCCACTCCACAATGCTGTGTATAAAGTGCTCAGCATAAATGAGTACACCCCAACAGATTTGTCAGAAAACCTTTCCTTTCCTTTCAGAATCAACATTTTCTATGGGACACTATACTACAAAATACTCCCACAAATGTGGGCTATTGATTGCAAACAAGATTTGCTAATTAGCACACAAACAAGTAATTTTTCCTAACAAATTCTTTCAAGACCATGTTGCAAAAATGAATACATCTCAATGAAAGTCTTAGGAGCAAAGCTAAATTTTAGATAACAAAATCCTAATTACCAAGAATTCAACTACAGGTGAGTCTAATTATTCATTAGACAGGTGTCCAGCAGACAGTTAATTATAAAAGGGCATTACTTAACAAAGAAAACCCCTTCCCATTTCATACTGTCAGCAATGGGACCACATGGAAGAGAAATGTGAAGGCTACAAGAAGATCAGCAAAGCTTTACTTATCAGTCAGAATACTGTAGCAAAAGTGATACAAACATTTAACAAAGATGGAACTGCAAACATCTCAAAGAGATGTCCAGGCCTTTCACAGAAGTTAACATCTAGACAGGAGCGTCTTCTGATTAGAAGGGTTGAAGAAAATCGCCATGCAAGATCACTGCAGTTAGCTGAAGAAGTAGAAAGCCAAATGTGGGTGATTGTTTCTCATGACACAATATGGTGTACACTGCAGAGGAGTGGCATGCATGAGTGTCATCCACAAAGGAAGCCCATGCACAAAAAAAGGCCACCTAGAATTTGCCAGGGCCCATGCTGAAAAAGAAGAAGACTACTGGGACTCTGTACTCTGGAGTGATGAGACCAAGATAAATGTTTTTGGAACTGATGGCTTCAAAATTGTATGGTGTCCCAAAGGTAAGGAGTACAAAGAAAAATTAATGGTGCCTACAGTGAAACATGGTGGTGGTAGTGTCCTTCTGTGAGGCTGCATGAGTGCTGCTGGTGTCGGGGAACTGCATTTCATTGATGGTATCATGAATTCACAGATGTACTGCTCTATATTGAAAGAGAAGATGCTACCATTGCTCCGCGCCCTTGGCTTTTCCAGCATGACAATGATCTAAAATACATATCTAAGGCCACAGTTGCATTTCTGAAGAAGAACAGGATGAAAGTGATTCAATGGCCTAGTATGTCTCCTGATCTGAACCAAATCAAACATATATGGGGAATTCTCAAGAGGTAGTTGAGCATCACACTCCATCCAGCATTCAGGCTCTAAAAGAGGTAGTTCTTGAAGAATGGAAAAAGATAGATGTTGCAATATGTCGCCAACTTGTTCATTCAATGCCTAGAAGACTTGGTGCCGTCCTTACAAATCATGGAGGTCATACAAAATACTAGATGGAGTAGTTTTTATTGTGGGGTGCATTCATATTTGCATCAACTAATATGAGTGAAATTAAACATATTGTTATCTAAGTTATAATATTAACTTTACTTTCATATAAAGCTCAGTTTTGTCAAAATTTTGGAAATTATTCTTGTGTTTATTGAGATACTGATTAAAATCTTATTTTTCAAAAAGGGGTGTACTAATTTTTGCTGAGCACTGTATATAGTATGTATGCACATCTGCTACAGATTTAAAGCCCTATATGTCCTGAAAAAAGACAGTTATTAGATCAAGAGGCTCAAAATCTAAAAAGGTCCAGGGACTCTGTAAATAATATAAAATTTGTGATATACCTTATTTTAATCTATAAACTGCCACTTCATATGAGCATCAGTAGTTTTGTCTGTGATACCTACAAAGTAACTTCTTTTTTTTTTTTTTAAGGGCATCTTTTATGACAAAGACTGTACCTTGTGGGAATGAGCTGCATAAATTTCTGATATGGGATACTGCTGGTCAGGAACGAGTGAGTATAAATGAAATATGTTCGTGTTTGGTCGTTTGGCACTCTCTGCCTCCTCTTGTGGGTCTGCCCCTATAGCAAGGGCTACTATGGGGGTAGACGTATGAGCTTGCTTCAGAGCCAGGCTGTGTGCATCTATAGAGTCACCCAGTGTGGATGTGTCCCGCCTCCGACTCTCTGCTCTCAGGATTTGCTAGACAGCAGGAGGAGCCAGTGGCTCCCGCTGCCTCAGTGAAGTCCATGAGAGTGGGGAGAGGGGAGAGAGCCGTGACAGACCGGCACAGCACTGGATTTAATGTGGTAAGTATTTGGCGGATGAGGGGCTGATACTGCTCCTGGGATATTTTTTACCTTGCAGCGAATGCTTTTAGGTAAAAAATGTCTGGCACGATCTGGAGTCAGGCTCAGAGGTCAGTGGCTGTAGCAGCTGAGAGATTGACAAGTATTCATCTGGGTGAATACACAAACAGATCTGATAGTAGATGACGCAGGCTCACCCAAGGTGCAGGGTCTAAACACCAGCCAGCCTTCACCAGAGCTCCTGATGGTTTCACTGTGTGCCAATGCCAGGTTGCGGTCCTCAAGATTGTCCCAGCAGGGACAGAGCAAGCGGGAGGCAGGCAGTGGATGAAGCAGACAAGGAACAGGCAGGCATGTAGTCAATGAACAAGCCATGGGTCAGTACCAAACAGTAGATGAAGGGGATCAGATGGAAGCACAGTTGAGGAACAAACCAAAGGTTGGTAATGAGCAATAACGAAGATATGGACAGCAGCAGAAGTGTCAAGAGTGAGATATTGGAAGGAGAGAACACAATAATCTGGCAAACAAGAAGCACAAAAGCATGGTCTAAAGTTCATAGCAGGAGCAAAACGTTCAAGGTTCACGAGAAACAAGATACAAGACAAGATCTGATGGGACTGCCCAGGGATCTGTTTAGCATTACAGGTAGCTCAGCAAAAAGAGACCTCGTCTGAAATAGCAGAAAGCACAAGTTCAGACCCGGACCCTGACAATGTTAATGCTTCCTTCATCCATACAAATAAGGTGGGTGAAGGAATCCCTCTTGTTGGGACATTGTATCCTGACATGGGGACTCCCAGCTGTCAGAATACACTGACCAGCAGCTCCAGCCACTGGTTGGCAAAAGTTTTCCACCATGCCCCTTTTCTTTGACAGAAATGAACCAGCTGAACTTCAATCTGTCTATGGCCAGCTTTAGACAAACTTTAAGGCCCCATGTACACGGGAAACGTCTGAACGATGAAAACTGATTGCTGGAAAACGTAGGTTAAAAAACGTCAGTTTAGCAACGTTTGCATACCACGTTTATGAGCATTTGCATTTAGAAGTGTTTTGTAAAGATAACCTCAGGAGACCTTCCAAAATGCCCAGAATGCACTGAAAAACAGTAAAAATGAACTATTTCAGACATTTTGAGAGAAATAGAGAGAGCAGAAGCAGCAAGAACAGTATGTGTTCAGGTTAGCTGTCTTCTTTTTTTGTGGTGTTTGGATGTGTTTTAGCTCATTTCTATGCAGAAATTATTGCAGCAGTGTCTAACATATTTATGCAAAACCTCAAAGTATGGTGTACCAGGTCCATTTGAGTATCGGAAAAATGATTTGCATGCATTTTTCATGACGAAAAAAGGCTCTGGACAGCATTTGGAAATGGAAGAGTTAAAAAAAAATGTCAAACGCCTATAAACGCGTTTAGCTGCATTTTGCGTTTGAAACACTGATAAAATCTACTGCTGAATGCAAGTTTTCTGCATTCAAAATAATGACTGTAAACTCAACTGCCTGTAAACGACGATGGAAAGATGGACACATAGGAAAACATTAGGGTGAGTTCAGGGGCTGCTGAAAAAAAATGCTGAACAGCCCCTAAACGTGAGTTTATCAGCTGCATTGTACATGAGACCTAAAACTAAAATTCCACCCTTGCAGAGGACCCCCTCCCCCGACAATGCAAGTGTTAAATGCTCCTAATATATAGGGGATTGCAGGACATGTTATATACCTGGTTCCTTTCTTCAGCCAACGCCACTACTCTTCTCTCTCTGAAGCTCCTCTCTATGGGGCGGAGCCTTGGCATCATCACATACCATACAGGGACATTATCCCTGCATTGTATGTTTAGGAGGCTGTTGGCATGAATAGGAAGGTAAGTGTTTTCTCCTTAATCCTCCACACCTAGACTAAACAAGCATTTAATCTTTGCATAGTGAGGGGAGGTCCCACTGTATGGATAGATTTTTTCATCTTCATAGAGTTTGGGCTTTAAAGAATATCTATGGTCACAGCACACACTTTCATTTTGTAATATCAGCATTGTAATAACAATACAAACAGTTTTAAAATTATTTTAACAGTCCAATAAAAGCTTACTTGAAAAAATATCCTTTTACGTTGTGAGTGCTGTCTGTCTGCTGGCCATCTCTTTCTACAGCTTCCTAGTTTCCCTGTATGCGTTGCAGCCTGTCCTCTGCTGTTTATGTCCAGGGACTACATATCCCATGGTACCTTCCTGTCTGCAAGTGAATCCTGTACTGACTCCACCTTCAGAAGTTCCTCCTCTCAGTACCTATGTAGTTAGGAAGGAGGGCTTTGTGTAATCTGTGACACAGTAGTGCCTACTCACAGGGCATCGTAAATATGTCTCACAAATACAAAGAGGTAATTGTGTGTGTAGGTTAGAAATAATTGAAATAAAATGTGGGAACAGATATATTTTATTCAATGTTTCCTATAGGTAGGCTTTAAAGCAGTATTAAACCCAAAAACAAACATTTAATATATTGCAGCTTACCAACTCTTAGATGTGATGGCTACATTGCTTTGCTTTTTTCTTTGTTCTATTTTCATCTGGTAAACTGGCCAGTAAGTTTGTTATTTTTCTTAAAAAACAAGCTGTCCTGCAGATGTAGCAATTAGAGGGATGAGACAAACCATTTACCACTAACAGGGGTGCTTACAATGATCCGCTAATTATGTAAAACCTTTATCCCAAAAGAAAAGAAAACTGTTGGTTGTAACTGCTTATAAAGTTTTAGCTGGAGTTTGGCTTCAATTTGTTAGTGTATCTAAATTTAACTCTCCCCTGCCCCAGACTGACAATGCTGCTGTCCAAAGGAGCCCCTGTGCTTCTTTGTCCAAAGTGTAGGCACTCTAATACAGGAGGTGTGTTACCAAGGCTACTGTTAGAAACCATGGGGACCCATACAGCCAACCTGACAGGGCCCCCTCAAAACAAAAAAACAGTTTACTATGCTTCAGTTATGAATGAACAAAATAAGTGATCAGTACCAATCCCACATTGTGTTCATTCAGGAAAGTAAGGGGCTGGTAAATTTGACATATTAACCGGAACCTTCCCTCAGTCTCCATCCTGAAGGAACCTTATGCGTGACTGCAGTTGCCGGTGGAAAGGAGAGGAGGGAAGCCGGAAAAACTACAAGGGTGGGGGCACACAGGGGGCCTGGGCAGCTAAAGGAAACATATGGTGCACAGGGTGGGTGATGGGTGCGACAGGGGTGGTGAATTACTGGAATAAATCCCATGTATGGCTTTCTCTGCAACAGATGAAAGCCAGCAGGAGGGAGAGGAGAAGAAGCCAGCTTTCAGCTGCTGCAGAGACCCATACAGGGGATTGGTCAAAGTAATTGCCCCCCCCCCGCCATGTTGATCACCCTCCCTGTCAACAAATCTGATTCACCCAGCTGCCTGGAACCCCCTGCTGGCCTGGGCCCAATACAGGAGGACTGGTGGTGCCCCCTTCTCCATGGCCCTGTATGTTACTGGCCAAATCACCAGACGAAAACAGAGGGAAAAAAGCCTAAAAAAAGAAAACTAATGAAGCCACCACATCTAATGGTTAGTAAACTGCAATAAATCACATTTTTGATTTTGGGTTTAACAATGCTTTAAGATACGCTTCAAACCCCTGTGAGTACTGCTTCTTTATAATGTTGCATTTGCTGTGTATATGTGTTTTAGTCATGTTTTAATACATCTATACACACATGCTTTTACTTCTGTCTAAAGTGCTAACTGATAATCCCTGCATTATCTTATATATACACATATGCTTGCATGATGGTTATGCATGTGCTGTATTTACAAATGTTGAATAGGGTAAGGAAGTTCCAATGTAAATGTAAAAACGACATAACTGACTAACAAAGGAGTCATAAGCAAAGAAATAACTTGTACATGAATCCTCGTCATATCTCAGTGGTGAGGTCATATGATAGATATATATATATACCCCAGATCAGATGATTAATTTCTGGTACAAAGTTTATAGATTAGGGAAACACTATACAAGGGACACTATAAAAAGATCAAATTATAAGGCAAAATTGTTCCCATGGACTTAATAACTATGGAAGATCTTGTAAAGTTGCAGGAGACTGCCCAGTTAGTGACATGTGTGGTTCATTTTTGCCTATGATATTAATCATGAACAGTTTTGTGCCTTGGTTATCTAGAAATTATGCCTCCTAACATTTCCAGACTTTAAAGCAACATAATTACTTTCATGTGAAGCACTGATGGCCCAATCCACCAAGCAGAATACTTTCATGGCTTCAAGTGGCGGTATCAAAGTGACACAAACAATTACTGATATTCGCATTGCCAGCATTCATGTCAACGGCTTTATGTTTATTGAGTCATTGGATGCTGCTATAATTCTGTATTAATTTATAGGCATTTTTTTTTCAGAGTGTGGACCGTTTTTTAACAAGTATTTCCAACTAATGCATTGACATTGTTTGAATTACTAAATAGCTGTGCGGGCCTTCATTGCATGCTTGTTTGCAGCATTTAATTGTTGCAAGTAATTTAGCAACTTTGCATGATTGTACTATTAAACCCTTTTATTACACTGTTACTATATTATTTTTAGTGGCCCTTTTATTAAAATTATACTTAAAGGCTACATTCACCTTATATGGGTGTAACATGTAACAAGCTCCTTTGAAGCCACCTCCTGCCGTCAGCGCTTCCTGCTTTGTGACAGCGGGTGGGGGATTTTCTCCCCGTATTCGCTCTCACAAATTAAAAACAATGTGGCCATGGGGGGCTCTTCCCACAAAGCGGTGTCATTCAGTTTCCTGTGAATGAATTGGACTACAAGTACCATCAGCCATTGCAGCTGATGGCTTGTAGTTCTCAATGAACTGTGAGGGTACTGGTAAGCGCTTTTGTAGTTCATGGATTTTTACTGACATTCAGTAACTGCCTGCCCATATGGGAGGAACGGCAGACGACTGACCTTACTGTATCCTTTAATGAACATTTGCACAACTTTCATGGAACATACAAAGTCATATCTTCTAATTGTACAGGTCATGGGCTTTCTGAAAATAATGGTTTGTATGTATGTGTGTTTTTTTTTTTAATCACAAATGTTCAAGGCTGTAATGTACCCATGAAAAACAGCTAAATTGGCCTGGCTACCTAAGGCACAAACCAAAAAGCATAGCATGGCAGTGAAAGGGTTAAAACAAAATTTATCTCTGGTTTGGGGATCTTAAAGGATAAGTTCACATTTTAATAAAAAATAATAAATGCACATTTTTTTTCAGGAAAAAAAACCTGCATTTATTATTTTTTGTTTCTTAAGCCTCTAAAACATTGCACTAGCGATCAACAGATCGCTGGCGCCATGCAGGTTTCCCCCTGACCTGTCAGTATATCTGCTTGTCGTACATCCCGTACAGACAAGAAGATACTTAGTGACAGGATACTCAGTGAGCTGTGGAGCACCGTGGTAGTTCATTGAAAACTACAAGCTGATAGCTGTAAAGGCTGTTGGAACTTGTAGTTTTCCCAATCATAGAATACTGTGAATGAGTGACAGAGGTGGAGCCCCGCAAATTGTGACAGCTAGCTGGGATCAGGGGGTGTGGGGGCCAGTCGGACAGTAACATGTTACATGTTATACCCTGAATATGGGTGTAAAATGTAACATGTTATGAAAGGTAAACTTATCCTTTAAACACAGATATTACTGCACTGGCTGGGTGTAACTTTGCCCATTCACATATATGCAGATTGGATGCAGTTTGAATGTGAAAAAACATTGTGAAAAAACATTACTTCCTATGGTGCCTGTTCACATATGTCCAGTGCACTGGTGGTGCAAATTCAGTGCAGATTTAGTGTGGTTTTTAAAAGAATGCTTTCCGTTTTCTGAGTAGTGCGGCCCGGATCAGGTGTAGATGACAGGCTATTGACTTCTATGGGAGCTGTTTCTAAACGGTATGTGTGTGAACAACATAAGATCCTGAGCTAATCCTGTCCTGAACCTGATGTAAACCTGACCTGAACCTGTGAACAACTACTCTATCAATTAGCTGTGAAATCTGAGCTTCATCCACACCGCACAGCATATGTGTGAATCAGCTAAGCTGGCTAACAAGTTTCAGCAGGTTTTTAACAAGTATTGCTGAAGCGCTTGTATAAGCTGCTAGCTAAGGGACAGCACTCAAATCACTTCAAACACTCATCTAATCTTTAAAGCGGTAGTAAACTGCAAAAAATAAAACAAAATAATCTTCCCCCTGCAACTTAAGAGCATAATGTACTAGTATGCTTCGCATACTAGCACATTATAAAAAACGTACCTGAAAACGAAGCCCTCCAGCAGAGCGGTTCCATCTTCACTCGGACTTCCAACCAGGTTCGCAGGATGTGGCTGTTTGACTTGCCGAGCCATGATGACATGCGCACAGGGTCTTGGCCATGGCACAGCTCTCTCAATGGACAGCACACCGTCCATTGAGAGTGCAGTGAGCTTGCGCCGGTGACATCACCAGCGCTGCTAAAGTAAATAGCTCCTAAACGGTGCATGTTTAGCAGATTTTTACTGTGCCTACAGGTAAGGATTATTATAGGCTTACTTGTAGGTATAAATAAACAAACAAGACTTTGCTATCACTTTATCATGTTCATGTCATTTCAAAAGGCATTTTCAATATTTCTAAATCTGCACCTGTCATGAAAATAATACCGGGTAATCCACTCACACTCAGATCACTGAAAGTGCAAACTGTCATTACAATGCACTGACACCACATAGGGTTGCCACCTCATCCCTTTAAACCCGAACACATATTAATGACACAGGTTTTGAGGCTAATTTAATGCAGATAAGGTTCTAAGTGAGTTTATTTGCCACCTTAATCAGCTAAAAACCCTGTGTAATTAATATGTGTTTGGGTTTAAAGGGATGAGGTGGCAACCCTAGCACCACACCAATCACAGCGTATATCATTGGCCCCAGTGTAAAAGTGCTGGTGGGGTGCACAAGCCCACAAGCTTCAAGAAGGTTGCTTGATGTTGGCTGAAAGTCTTACCAATGCTTTTTAACTACTTGCACACACTGTTCTGTACAAGCTGAAGCCCATGTGTTCAGAGCATAAAAACACAGCAGGTCCAGGTATGTTGGCAGATCTATGATATTGCAAAGAAATTAAAGATGGCAGAGGTCTGCTATTATTACAGTAAATGTGAATAGCGTGTTTTCTTACTAAAATGATTGATTATGTATTCTGTAACTCAATGACATCTGATGTCTTTACAGTTCCATTCACTGGCACCAATGTACTACCGAGGCTCGGCAGCTGCTGTTATTGTATATGATATTACAAAGCAGGTAGGATTCATTATACTTAAAGTTATAGCAAACCATGCAACTGCAATAAGACGCAGCATCATTGGATTCCCAGTACTATCTTGCTGCATAATAATTTTTTCAGTTGGCAATAGCATTAGCTAAATTGAATGTAATATACACTGGTCAAAAAAAGTAATTAACACTTTTTAATCAGAAATAGCATAAAGTCAATTAATCTCCTGGGATATTGATCTGGTCAGTTAAGTAGCAGAGGGGGTTGTTAATCAGTTTCAGCTGCTTTGGTGTTAATGAAATTAACAACAGGTGCACTAGATGGGCAACAATGAGACGACTCCCAAAAAAGGAATGGTTTTACAAGTGGAGGTCACTGACATTTTTTCACATCTGTTCTGTTTTTCACTAGTTTTGCATTTGGCTAGGGTCAATGTCACTACTGGTAGCATGAGACGATACCTGGACCCTACAGAGGTTGCACAGGCAGTCCAACTCCTCCAGGATGGCACAGCAATACGTGCCATTGCCAGAAGTTTTGCTGTCTCTCCCAGCACAGTCTCAAGAACATGGAGGAGATGCCAGGAGACAGGCAGTTACTCTAGGAGAGCTGGACAGGGCCGTAGAAGGTCCTTAAGCCATCAGCAGGACCGGTATCTGCTCCTTTGTGCAAGATGGAACAGGATGAGCACTGCCACAGCCCTACAAAATGACCTCCAGCATGCCACTGGTGTGAATGTCTCTGACCAAACAATCAGAAACAAATATCATGAGGGTGGCCTGAGGGCTTGACGTCCTCTAGATGGCCTTCTCCTCACTGCCCAGCATCATAGAGCTCAATTGGCATTTGCCTTTGAACACCAGAATTGTCAGGTCCGCCACTTGTGCCCTGTGCTTTTCACAGATAAGAACAGGTTCACCCTGAGCACATGTGACAGACATTAAAGGGTCTGGAGAAGCCATGGCAAATGTTATGCTGCCTGTAACATCAATCAACATGACCATTTTGGTGGTGGGTCAGTGATGGTCTGGAGAGTCATATCCATGGAGGAACGCACAGACCTCTACAGGCTAGACAATGGCACCCTGACTGCCATTAGGTATTGGTATGAAATCCTTGGACCCATTGTCAGACCCTACGCTGGTGCAGTGGGTCCTGGGTTCCTCCTGGTGCACGACAATGCCCTACATCATGTGGCGAGAGTATGCAGGCATTTTCTGGAGGACGAAGGAATTGATACCATTGAATGGCCCCCACGCTCGTCTGACCTAAAGCCAATAGAACGCCTCTGGGATATTATGTTTCGGTCCATCCAACGCCACCAGGCTGCACCTCAGACTGTCCAGGAGCTCAGTGATGCCCTGGTCCAGATCTGGGAAGAGATACCCCAGGACACCATCCGTTATCTCATTAGGAGCATGCCCCGACGTTGTCAGGCATGCATACAAGCACGCGGGGGCCATACAAACTACCATTTTGAGTTGCTGCAATGAAATTTCAGCAAAATGGACTAGCCTGCTGCATAAATTTTTTACTATGATTTTCAGGGTGTCTTTGAATTCAGTCCTCTGTAGGTTGATAATTTTCATTTCCATCAAATGATGGGGCAGGCTTACGTTCCTAACACAGTACCCAGTCCATATAAGTATAGATATCCAGCATTATATTTTTCCCCGTTGAGATCTGATATGTTTTCAGAGATGTTCCTTTCATTTTTTGAGCAGTGTATATGTACTTTGTGACTGAGAAGATTACTACATAAGCAATTAGATTCGGTAACACTAGAGGGATTGCCTTTGTCATGGGTGATCCCGAAAGGTTTTGCTATGGATCCTTATAACACAGGTATATGCCAGAATATGTGTGGCATCTTGGGCAACTTGTTTCATAATGGAGTGTTATACGTGACATGTTCCTGCATGATTTGAGCCAAGTGTGCAGTTTTAGAAGAAGATGAGTGTAATTATGGTTCACTTTTTCTCTTGCAGAGACTTCTAAATCCAGGTACACAGTGGGAGTCAAAAGCTTTTAGGTTATTTCCATAATACTACAAAATACTACAAGGTGTCATTCTCTGGTTCTCACACCTCCATGCCTCAGAATGCAAACCATTATGATTCCAGTGCTGTATCACTGTCCTGGACATTATGGCATATATTTACAAAGAGGTGAATCTGACTTTCCTTTTAGGCCCATTCACACCAGGTGTAGTGGGGCATCCTTGTCCAGCGCAGTCCCACTGAAAGTCAAGGCAAGTGCCTTGTCTCCTATCAGGATAGTTCACATCACTCCGTTTTGGTGCTGTTTACTAAAATAAGAACAGCATGCAAACCTCTTTCAGTTTGGTGCAATGCAATCCAGTACCTCGCACCACATTGAGGTCAATAGGTCTTAATGAAATGTCAGAGACATTCCAAAAAAAGTTTGCTTAAAAAAGAAAAAGTCAACAGTGAGATATGCCAGTACTGGTGCATCAGCACTGTCATCATCCTATTACCTTTACTTACCTTCTATTTTGTTCTTCTCAGGATGACAGGAACTGTAAGAGTGCTGAGCACCACCATAGTTCATATATATTTATTGGAAGTTTTAGGGAAGCACTAATTATTTTTTCTGTAAAGCCACTGAAAGCCAAAATCCAGCTGGTCATAAAAAAGAAAAGAAAGTTTCCAGCTCAACTTGCTAGCCAGCTTACTAACAACCGAATTAACATGTCTAACAGTATGCATTAAAACCAGGGGTTTAGTTAGTACACATTTGCAAATACATGCGTAAGCTACAGAGCCTCATCACGGCACCCTGATATTCTGTGGTCCTAACTCTACATATTTTGAGAGCCCCCATAGTAGAGGCACATGTATTTAATGGATAGACCAAGGGCAGGTGAACCTGAGGGAGCCCACCCCTCCCTATAGGTACTGGAGCGCACTGGACACCTAGCATGTAGCACAATGGCAGCCAGGGTGTCCAGTGCACCCACTCACCAACAATTCAGCAGTAGAAAAAATGGCCCCTGGCCCGGTCTAAAACTGGCTTTTACAGCAGGGAACACAAGGATGGGCAACGCATGTCAAAAAAATAAAAGAAAGTTCTCAGCTCAACTTGCCAGCCAGCTTACTAACAACCGAATTAACCTGTCTAACAGTATGCATTAAAAACAGGGGTTTAGTTAGTACACATTTGTTGTCATCCTATTACCTATACTTATCTTCTATTTTATTCTTCAAGGATGAGAGGAACTGTAAGAGTGCTGAGCACCAACATAGCTCATAAATATTTATTGGAAGTTTTAAGGAAGCACTAATTATTTCTTCTGTAAAGCCATTGAAAGCCAAAATTCAGCTGGTGCAGATAAAATTTAAAAATTGTCTGACGTTGTCGAGTGCAGTCAAAAGTAGAGCATTTTGTTGCACTTATAAGTGTCAATGATACTGGAAGATCTTGTTGAGCTTTGGAAAAATGAAGTTATAGTGCAGAAATTAAAGTAGAAAGGTTATGGTTTATTTCAGAGTAAAAATTATTTCACGTGAAAACACCAGTATGGGTCCAACCAGTGATTTCAATTATGGGAAATTACATATAGCTTTTGAAGCATTTATAGGAGAATCACTTTGAAAAGCACATGTTTAAGCACTAACAAATGCTTTGTTTTAGTATGCAATAATACATTCAAACTTTGAGATATTTTGGGGAACCATCAAACAAGAGGCAATGAATGTGTAATGCTCTGATATGTACACAGGACTCGTTCCATACACTGAAGAAATGGGTGAAGGAGCTGAAAGAACACGGTCCAGAGAACATTGTTATGGCCATTGCTGGAAATAAATGTGATCTCTCTGACATCAGGTAGAAATTCATATACATGTGTTTACTAAGGGCAAAGCAAGGATACAGAAAGTAAGAACAATGATTAAATTATTGGGGTCATCTTTATAAACCTAGTGTGTCTTAGAAGAAGTTTTTTTGATGCTCCTCAGTAAAAGAAGAGTAGTTATATATTTGCATCTGTACAAATATAGGATAAGGGTTTGTAGGGGTTGTAAAATTATATATACGGCTTTCTCAGATTTAGAGAAGAAAAATTGTTGGGGAAGTTATGAAAAATTTAGAGTTTGATAAGTAATTATGCTTGCAGTATAATTTACTGCAAGCAGAATTTCTTCAATATCTACTTTATGGCAAATGAAGTATTGTTGATCCTGCCGGAAATCCAGATTCTGTGTCCTGTACTCTCTGTATTCCTATCTCAAGCAGTTTTATAGCCCTCCCAGTTCTCACCTTGAGCTACAGAACACCACCCCTATTAGGAACTGAATGCATTTCTACCAGGATCAACAAGGGTTTTCTGTAACTGCAAAATCTCTAAAGGGATAAAACATGGGAAAATGTGATGTACCATAGTGAAATACTGCATGTGTTTGTTGTTTTTTTTTTGCAATCACATACATTTTAGGCTATGAAGGGATAACGGCTAACCATCTCCATCCAAACATAGCTGAAGTATCCTATGGTATACCCAAACATACTCACTGCAGACATTTTGTGGCCTTTTACCTGCAAAAAGCCTGATGTAACAAGTTGAAAAGTTTATTAAACATGACTTAGAGATTTGAATCTGATTGGTTATACACTGTGTAACATTTCAATAAAGTTAAAAAAAACATAAACAGTACCCTGTATTGTAAAACACAGGGCACCGCCAATAAAGTTGAAATGCAATTGAGCACTAAACCACACAGGAAAACTGATAATTTACCTTTGTGAATAGTGTCAAAGATCCCTAAGGAAAACCTGTACGAAGAAGGAGTTTGCTATTGCTGACCTCTTTCTGAACACATCAATTATCTGGCTGACAATTGACTGGAACATGTATTATGATAAAAAGTTCTGACTTTAAATGCTTTATACTTATTCCAGGTCAGCAACTCAAAAAGCTTTGAAACTAGAGGCAGCCAGGCAACTAGCATGTTCAGAAGAAGGTCACTAATAGCCGCATCCATTTTTTCTCAGTACAGGTTTGTGCTAAAGTAATATTAAATGCTCAGTGTTTTTTATTTGAACATATTGAGCACAGTAAAACAAACATTCCCCAGTAAATTATTTGTTACAATTCCTACCCCAGCACTTGCTTTTTGCAACTTTCAATGCTGCTGGCGTTTGCTCTCTCAGTGCTGGTTTACTGAATTCTCTGTCTTTACAGTGTAGCGCTAACCCCCGAGGGACTACTGGACATAGACAGGTTCTCCCTTGTAGTACAGAGGTTGCCAGTCACACAAGCACAGTCCCATGCATACCGAAAATGTAGTCTCTGACCAAGGGATGTCTTTTTAAAATGTATTGCTGAAGAACATTGACAGGAGAGGGGTTTAGGGCTACAAGATACTCCAAAATGTTCAGTAACAATGAAAAGAGGACAAACTTCTCTGTAATCTTTCAATATCAACTTTCTGGAGGTAGTATGGAATGGCCATTATATCTAGGACCTTACAGCAGCAGTCCATATAGCCCACATCTGGCACTTAGTTCCCTTCTGGTACTTGCACAACTTATAGTCTTCAGCAAGGTCTCTACTCACAGTGTCCCAGGAGCTGTCTACAACCCATTATTCACAGGTAGATCCTCAGTGAGGGGGATAACAAGATCCTTCTCCAGACCAGGACTTCAGTGCAGTGCCCTCCAGAACCCTCCGGTAATCCTCCTCAGGCACTCAACCCAACAGCTGTGGAAGCTTAGACTGCAGATTCTTATCTTAGTAGAGCTTCCTTCAGGGGCAGCAGTCCCAAGAGGACTGAAACCCTCCCTAGAGGGAAAAGAAGTCTGTTTAGGCCTCCTGCACATTTATCACTTTCTCAGCCACTTTCCGGACACCTCCTTCCAGGGATCGGCTAAGGGATGATAATTATTCAACTGATCATTTGAATTTCCATGCCCTAAACTCTGGGAGCTTCTTTCAGATGCAGGTGGGAGGAATCAAACTCTGAGCTCCGGAAACCCTGAACAGACTAAAAGCAGTGAAGCACTGTTCCACTCGATACAACGTCAAAGACTAAATTTACCTAACAGCCTAACCAGATGCGGGTGCTACACCAGAAAAAAGTATACAGTGGACAGTGCAGTCTGCAGCCAGTCAGTTAGCCAGGAAAATGGAGGGGGGAGGAGAAGGGAGGAGCAGGGGAGTGCCTTGCTCTTTTAGGCTATGGGTTTGTGTGTTTCTAAAGATGCACACAGTGTCTGGGGACATACCTTTAGTTTCCTCATGCAAGGGTGGCTCTCTAAGACAGTGGAAGAGAAAGGAACCACCCTGAAACAGGAAACCTGAAGCAGCATTCATGGCACCAGCCTAACCCCTAGACGCCGAGCGCACACACAAATGTGAGGCCTCTCGGCATCTAGGCCTTTATGCCAAGCAGCCGCATATTTGCGTGCCATTAGAAAATACACATGTGCTGAGACCACGCACCCTGTGCTCTCCCAGCACATATATATGTGACTCGCGGAAAGGTCCCAATCTCCCCTTGCGATTGGGACCTTTTCCAATCATGTGACAGCGAATCACGGCAGTCACGTGACCCTAGAACCCTGCCCGCCTCCCGGCTTCTGAAACTCTTAAAGGGCCGGGCCGGGAGGTGCCAGCGGAAAGGGGTTAAACTGGAACATAGACAACGACTGAAAGATGAAATAAGTGATTAACTCAGCTGTCATATCAACTTCAGGTCACATTTATACAGTAAATGGTTAAAATGGAAGATTTCCATGGGCCATAATGTTACTGCTAAGGACCTAAAGTATTCAGTACTAAACATTGCTTGCTAGAAACAGACATGGGAGAGCTTTGGTTCTCCAAACAATTGTCAGGATTTTTTAATGACGGGGTGGTCCTTGGCTTTATTTATTGACCTACTCTAGTTTGGTATGACAGGAGTGCTTTGTTTTATATACTTTATCTTCTTAGTACTTGTTCCTTCAGCTTTTGCTGTGGCAAACAGATAAAAGGTACGCCCCTTTAGGGGTTCTCTGGCAAAAGGGAGGCAACTTCCCTGCCAAATCAGTGGTAGCCTTCCTGTTCTTCCCTGTACCTCCTTTTTAGCACTGGGAGAGAAGTGGTGAGATAGAATGAATAATTTAATTTGACATCACTGTGTGTATTTAGGGTGTAGCCCTAGTACTAAAAATAATTTCTTGTTGTTCAGTATATGGAGTGCCATTTGCAGTAATGCTTTCCTCTAATTTCACAAGTATACTTTCATAATACCTACTTGCATAAGTCATCATGAACCAAAAAAAGTCATAGTGAACAGCTCTTAACAGCTCCTAGTAATCAGCTATTCCCTTTTTTATAGCTATAATTTTTGTAATTATTACACCTACAGCTCACTATTTCTTTTTACAGTATCTGTTAACTCCAATTTATTACCAATAAGTGATCGTGTAAATGAAGACGTTATCCCAATAAGCTGTTAAAAGTCGAAAGCAAAAAATTATTTATTTGGAACAAAATACTCTAAAATTCTGTATTTAAAGCCCAAATAGTTTTTTCATTTTGGCTAGATTGAGAAAGAATTAAAACTTGATAACATTGGCTCCACTATGGAGATTTACCCTCTCTATTTATCTTATATCCATTGTCACTGGGACAGAAAGCAGTTATGTATTTTATATACCTTGCATCTGCTATAGCTACTCCAGTGCCTTGAAAAAGTATTCATACCCCTTGAAATTTTCCACAGTTTGTCATGTTACAACCAAAAACGTAAGTCCAGTCCTGAATCCAATTGAGAATCTGTGGCAAGACTTGAAAATTGCTGTTCACAGACGCTCTTCATCCAATCTGACAGAGCTTGAGCTATTTTGCAAAGAAGAATGGGCAAAAATGTCACTCTCTAGATGTGCAAAACTAGTAGAGACATCCCCAAAATGACTTGCAGCTGTAATTGCAGCGAAAAGGTGGTTCTACAAAGTGTTGACTCAGGGGGGCTGAAGCTGAATACAAATGCACAACACACTTTTCAGGTATTTATTTGTAAAAAATTTTGAAAACAATTTATTATTTTCCTTCTACCTCATGATTATGTGCAACTATGTGTTGGTCTATCACATAAAATCCCAATAAAATACATTTACGTGTTTGGTTGTAACATGACAAAATGTGGAAAATTTCTAGGGGTATGAATACTTTTTCAAAGCACTGTATAAAGAGAAAAGTTGGGGCTACCGCTGCTGACTTCCTTCTAGGAAGAATATTTGCCTGGCTGTCTCTGATTTGAATATTTACAGATTTCCTTTAAATGCTGGTCTGATGATTCTGATTTTTTTAAAGAAAGTCTTGTTGAGAAAATATTTAAACTGCTATTTCTGACTTTTCCTTCTGCTAGTTCAGTGGCTCTCATACTGACCCAGTGGCTTTAAAACTGGGTCAGTATTACCCTAGAACAAACATATGCACTCTCCAGCCTCTTTATTAGGTACACCAGTTCATTTGCCTGTTAACACAAATTGCTAATCAGCCAATCGCATGGCAACAACTCAATGCATTTAGGCATCTAGACAAAGTGAAGATGACATGCTGAAGTTCAAACCGAGCATCAGAATGGGGAAGAAAGGGGATTTAGGTGACTTTGAACGTGGCATGGTTATTGGTGCCAGACAGGCTGGTCTGAATATTTCAAATACTGCTGATTTACTGGGATTTTCATGTACAGCCATCTCTAGGGTTTTCAGAGAATGGTCTGAAAAAGATAAAATATCCAGTGAGCGGCCATTGTATGGGCAAAAATACCTTGTTGATGTCAGAAGAGAATGGGCAGACTGGTTCGAGATGATAGAAAGGCAACAGTAACTCAAATAACCATTTATTACAACCAAAGTATGCAGAATACCATCTCTGAACACACAACATGTCGAACCTTGAAGCAGATGGGCTACAGCAGAAGAAGACCACAGCAGGTGCCACTCCTGTCAGCTAAGAATGGAGAATGGAGGCTACAATTTGCACAGGCTCACCAAAATTGGACAGTAGCAGATTGGAAAAATGTTGCCTGGTCTGATGAGTCTCCATTTCTAGCTGCAACATTCAGGTTTGGGCCCCTTAGTACCAATTTAGCATCATTTAAATGCCACGGCCTACCTGAGAATTGTTGCTGACCATGTCCATCCCTTTGACTAGTGTACCCATCTTCTGATGGCTACGTCCAGCAGGATAATGCACGATGTCACAAAGCTCAAATTATATCAAACTGGTTTCTTTAACATGACAATGACATTACTGTACGCTAATGGCCTCCACAGTCATCAGATCTCAATCCAATAGAGCACCTTTGGGATGTGGTGGAACAGAAGATTTGCATCATGGATCTGCAGCTGACAAATCTGCAGCAACTGCGTGATGCTATCATGTCAGGGTGGACCAAAATCTCTGAGGAATGTTTCCAGCACCTTGTTAAATCTACACCACAAAGAATTAAGGCAGTTCTGAAAGAAAAAGGGGGTCCAACCTGGGACTAGCAGGGTGTACTTAATAAAGTGGCCGGAGAGTGTAGATTTGAAAGCCAAAATCTGCATACTTGTTTTAGATCAGTGCCCCGGCTTTTATTGGTATGATGACACTAGAACCTGGAGCTTACGATAAGTTGCAAATAAATGTTCCAGTTGGTGGCACAATTGGAGGTAGGTTGATGAAATTCTGAACAGCAAAATAAAGTGCCACACCATGTTCAGAATTTCATCAACCTAACCTAGGGGGGCCATTTTTACCCCTTGGTGTGCTGAAGCTGCCTACCCATCAACCAAGTACTCTACAGGGACCACACCAACACAATAGTGCAACCAACTGGAACATAAAACGACCACTTCTCTTAAACTCCAATCTACTTCCCTGCAGCAAAAAAAAAGTTGAGGCACTGGCCTAAAACAGGTATGCAGATTCTAGCTTTCAAATTTACTTTCAGTTTTCACCAATGTTGCTGTTTGTTCCTGTCCATTGTCACCTGGACAGGAAATGAGAGGAAGTCTCCCTAATGGGGACCCCGACAGCAGTAAAAACCTGATGGGGTTTCAACCCCCCCCCATTCAATCAAAACTAAAACTAATGCTGACCTCTATATGAAATTCTATATTCCTGGTTGTCAGGTTGATCCAAGGACTTCAAGCCAGGCATGTAGCATTTCAAAGGGATACATTTTTATCAGTCTTTTTACTTCTGTGGGTTTCCTTTAAAGACAAACAATGAGTGGAAAAGTTATATAAGTAAATACTAGAAAAGCTGTTCTTGCCTCCACCAGTAGTCTATGGCTTGAAAATGAGGGAGTGATGGCAGTTTAGAAATCATGTCCTGATTTTTCAGCTCACACTCTAGCTTTTGTTACTCTGCTGCCTGCTCACACACCTGGGTTCCTATGGCAACTCACTCTACAGCAAGGGCAGAGAAGAGCGGTTAAAAACAAACTGCTCCAACTTGCTCACTTCACTGGCGGTTGCCATATTCAAACGGTTGTCGTTTAAAAATTATAAATCCTACACCAAAGAATTGTGAGAATCACAAGACCCAGACCTACATTTTAATGTATAGTATGTCTCTGAAATATTAAAAATGAACGCACAGTCGCAGTTTAGAAATTGCCCTTCAAATTTGAGGTGGCTAGAGTGGAGTTTCAATGAATGGGCGGCGTGAGTTGCAAACAAATGGTCATATTGTGAAAACTATCAGGACTTTGGCTTAGCTGTGGACATTTTTAGTGGCAGCAGGGATAGCTGAACGTTTTGATATAAGATTTGTGTAGGTGGGCTTGAAAATGAGGGAGTGATGGCAGTTTAGAAATCATGTCCTGATTTTTCAGCTCACACTCTAGCTTTGAACATTCCGCCATTCATTCCTATGGGACCAATTTCACCACAAAAACACTGATATTTCGTGAACCATTCGTCGAAACGTTCCACAAAGTAATAGCACACCAATCAGGAACAATCCGCACGTTTCGGTATATTACTGTCTATGTAGTGTAAAAACTGTGGGAGGAGTTAGGGTGGTAAATTTGGCTATAAGAATAAGAATATATATGTGAGATAACAGTAAGTGGTCTTGCCATGGAAGAACACTTAATAACCTCTTCACAGCCTGTAATGTAAATGTAACCAATTCAGTGACTTGTGCTTGTCTTCATTTCAGGGAAGTATCAATGAAAGATGCCAAGGAATATGCAGACTCTATTGGGGCAATTGTTGTTGAAACTAGTGCAAAGAATGCCATCAATGTGGAGGAACTCTTCCGTGGTATAAGTAAATATATGATTTTCTGTTATTTTTATTAGCATAGTGTGTATGTTCTTTTTGATTTACACTCTGCAACCTGTTACTTATCTCTGCAAACCCCTCCCCCCACCGCCAATTACAGAAAGAACAACATTTCAAAATTTTAACTCTAACCTACAAAGCCAAGTGTCCCTACATTGCATTTCTTCATTTAAATCTTTTTTTCTGAAATCTAGGTAAGTGACATATGTAAAATAATTGCTTCTGTGACTAGGTTTGAAAAGGGGCTTGGGCCTCTGTTGCCACTCCCTGCTCCTATAATCTCTGCACACATTGTGCTGTCTTCACTTCTTCAGGCATCCTTGTGATTTTGCAGCAACGCTATGGGCTTGTCTATAATGACAAAGCTGACACATACAGGAAAATAGAAGAAAAGTTTGCATACCCTGGCAGAAATTGTGAAATATTGGCATTGATATTGAAAATATGGCTTATCATGCCAAAAACTGCCTTTTATTTAAGGATAGTGATCATATGAAGCCATTTATTATCACATAGTTGTTAGGCTCCTTTTTAAATCATATTGATAACAGAAATCACCCAAATGGCCGGAATCAAAAGTTTACATTCCCTGGAATTTTTGCCCTTGGTACACACACACAAGGTGAGACACACGGATTAAAATGGCAATTAAAGTTTAATTTCCCACATCTGTAGCTTTTTAAATTGCAATTAGTGTCTGAATATAAATAGGCAATGGGTTTGTTAGCTCTCACGTGGATGCACTAAGCAGGCTAGATACTGGGGAGCAGAAAAGAACTGTCAAAAGACCTGCGTAACAAGGTAGCAGAACTTTGTATAGATGGAAAAGGATATAAAAAGATATCTAAAGCCATGAATATGTCAGTCAATACTGGTAAATCACTTTTTAGGATGTGGAATATTCGGGGATCTCTTGATGCCAAGGTCAGGTAGACCAAGAAAAATTGCAGCCACAGCTGCCAGAAGGAAAAACTCACAGATAACCTCAGAAGAAATACAGACTGCTCTTGAAAAAGACAGTGTGGTTGTTTCAAGGAGCACATAATGACGATATTTGAACAAAAATAAGCAGCATGGTCAAGTTGCCAGAAAGAAATCTTTACTGTGCCAATGCCACAAAAAACCTGGTTACAATATGCGCAACAACACTTTGTCATGCTTCTGGCACACTGTAATCTGAAGTGATGAGACCAAAATAGAGCTCAAATAGGTCACAACCATAAGCACTATGTTTGGAGTGGGGTCAACAAGGCCTATAGCGACAAGAATACCATCCCCACCACGAAGCATGGTGGTGACTCACTGATGTTTTGGGAGTATGTGAGCTCGAAAGCCATGGGGGAATTTTGTGAAAATTGATGACAAGAAGAATACAGCATGTTATTAGAAATTACTGGCAGACAATTAGCATTTTTCTGCATGAAAGCTGCACATGGGATGCCCTTGGATTTTCCAGCATGTCAATGACCCTAAGCACAAGGCCAAGTTGGCTCTCTACTGGTTACAGCAAAAAAACGTGAAGGTTCTGGAGTGGCCATCACAGTCTCCTAACCATAATGTCATTGAGCACTCTGGGGAGATCTCAAATGAGCCGTTCATGCAAGAAGACCAAAGACTTTGCATGACCTGGAGACGTTTTGCCAAGATGAATGGTCAGCTATACCACCTGAAAGAATTTGGGGCCTCACAGACTACTATTACAAAAGACTGAACGTTGTCCTTGATGTTAAAGGGGGCAATACAAAGTGGATACGTTCACCTTTTATAACATGTTACATGTTACACCCATAATCAGGGTGTAACATGCAACATATTATGAATGGACTGGCCATTGTGACAGCTAGCGGGGGATCTTCTGCCCTTCTTATCCCCCGCTAGCTGTCACAAAAAAAAAAAAATGCAGCATTCTGTGAATGAGAACACTACAGGTTCCAAAAGCCTTTGCAGCTGTCTGCTTGTGTTTCTTAATGAACTACCACGGCGCTGTGGAGCACCATTGTAGTTCATTGGCTTTTCGAGTCCAGGAGACTTGCATGACACCAGTGATCTGCTGATCTGGTTGGACATCCGTTCTAAAACTAGATGCAAAAAAAAAAATCAAGCACATAGCTATAATCATGTGATTTCCATTGACAAAGATTACCATACATAGACGTTTTAGACAGTTATATGCTTCCAAGTTTGGAGGTTAATGGAAATATAGTATGTCATCAGCACACCTTGTGGCATGTCCAAATGAGTAATCACATATAACCACCACTTCAAGGCTGCTAGGAGGGCTCCTTGGTCAGGCAAAAGTGATACATCACTTTTACCTGATGAAGGAACTTTTCTAGCAGCTCCAAAAGGGTGCTTACTTGTGTTATTAAAGGAGCTTTGGACAAACTACATTGTAGGCAGATGATGTACTGCATATCCATGACGTATCCATGACTTACTTAGACAGCAGCATCCATCTTGGTCGTTCCAGTACACTTATTTAGATGACCAAATTTCTGTAAAGTCCTGAAAACTCTACATTTGAAGCAGTTTGGCTAAAGATTTTTTTGGGCAGCATGAAATCATCCCTGTGCACAATGCCAGGTTTGTAACGACATGGCTTTGCAAGCTTGTTCTGGAGCAACTTGAATGGCCTGCACAAACCTATAATCTCAACCCTACTGAACACCTTTGGGATAAATTGAAACAACTATTGTGAACCAGGTCTTTTCATCCAACATCAGTACCTGACTTCAAATTCCAACAAACACACCAAAAGGGAAAATTCAATATTATTGCCCATTGTTTGGAGTGGTAAGGCCAACAAGTTCATTTAGATGTAATGGTTGAATGCCAACAAACATATTGGCCATATGATGTAGTTGACCACCTTCTGTTATATGTATATGTATATTTAATACATGTTACAGAGGCTCAAAGTTAGTAGCAACAACATTTAATGTTTTTTCATATAAAAGAATTATGTGAGCACTAGGAATATGAGGATGTGTATTAACTATTATACATATGATAAAATCAGCTATACAAATTTTTATACAGGCAACCCTTGCCATGTGCTAAAGGGTATTTATTAAAGAAAGCTTATCTCCTTCCGTCTTGAGAAAATGTTTGCTTTTCTGATGATAGGTCTACATATAAAAAGAATATAATTTTAAAGGCAAATAAATCAAAAGGACCTATCAATTGAAACTGTTGACAAAATGGCTGTTTGTTTATTGCAGGTCGGAGAATCCCTCCACTGGATCCACATCAGAATGGCTCTAATGGAGCAATGAAACTCGGACGACAGACCACGCAGACCACAAACAGATGCTGTTGATCTCACTAGCTATCATTTACATCACTCTATTCACACATTGAAATGGTTTGCTAACAATAAGCAGTACCTTGAAACGAACCAAGAGAGGATGTAAAACGGAACAAAAGCATGCTGAATTTTAAAACCTAAAGCATGCAGTTACAATTTTTTTCATTGTTTACAATTGCTTTCTACTCGATGTTTGATTATATGAAAGCAATTACTGTACTGCATTTTTTATATTTTTATCAGAGGCCTTGAAATTGTGACTTTTTTTTTTACAGTGAAATGCATACGTTTTTATGAAGGCCTAGTAACCTAGTTATATTTTGCACAGTACTCTAAAACTCAGCCATTTTTATAGTCATTTTCATGAGCTGACAGGGAAACTAATGGGGATGTAAATAAGGTTCACTAACCAAAATACCTATTGGAGGAGTTCAGGTACAAGGACCTTAAAGTCATCATAGATCTCTTTAGCTTTGTACTCATGTACAGTATAAAAGTCAGTGTTTACCAATGCATGTATTACAAGGCTCTAATACTGTATTAATGTTTTTATAAGAGGGCCTGAAGGTGTGCCCAAAAAAGGCAAGTAGTGGATAAAGGACTAGTCAACTTCTCGGCTCCTCCTGCAGTTGATCCTTTTCCTATTACTGACTTGACGTTGCTGTTCTGCACTGTTTCTGTGTGGATGTGGACATCTTCATTGAAGAATAGGGCTTTGCTTCCTTGACGCTGCACCCCCCCTTACCCTTTCCCCTCCCATGACTGGGGAAAGAAAATTTAAGAAGTAAAGGTGTAGGAAGCACAGATCCACAGAAGAGATGAAGAAATATCAGGGAGATGCATGCAGTGCATATTCCTTTTCAGCAAGCAATACAGTAGTGACATCTCCAAATCTCATTAGACCAGCGTTAAGATGCAGCAGTGCTTTACATGATCTCACACAACAGACATGCAAGTAAGAGACTATAGGCACAGAAGTACCTAGGTACCATCACATGTCAGGAAGTGCATTGCTAATTTTCAGTTGGAATTCAAGACAAAGGGTATTTTTTCAGAGTACTACACCATTACCATTTCTAGATTTTTCTTATACCACAGAAAATATTCACTTCTTAACATCAGGTCCAATTTAAAAACTAACAATAATTATTTAGATATTTTATATCAGTTTTATTATTTGCTTAAACTCCAACATCCCTTGGACACTTTTTGGGAAGTCTGTATGGCAATAAAAAACCCCAAGACATGATCACACAGAATGCAGTCCAGCTAAGGGTATTTTTTAGAACTAAAAAATATCCTCAATTACAGTTTCCACCTAGTGTTCATTTTTTTTAATACTTTGATGTGTTTTCTTACATTACGACAGTTTTGAAGACCCCATTATGAAGTGTTAAGTAGTCCAGAGGACTATTTTACTAGATAACGTAACTTTTATTCCTTTGGAGGCCTCAACATTTCTCTGAGCCCTAGACACAGTACCTCATTTGCCTAATGAGAAACTGTACCCTATACCGATTCAGTTATCTTTCCACATGCAATCAGTCAATACACAGTTTAAGAAATTTTACATTGTGAATTGCTATACAGAATGCTACCCTTTCAAAAAGGCTGGGATATCTGTATTGACATTGAAATTACTCAGAGATTCTATTGTCAAATTCCCTGTTGAAGGGATCTCAAATTTTAGAGTAGCTGGAAAGTTTGGCATTTTCTACCACTGAGACATGAGGCATGCAGGTGTGATCAGACCGTCATGGTCTAATCACATACATAAGGTCCAGAAACAGAGGTATTGCAGCCTTCTGCATAACTTTGAAACTAAAATCTACTGGTTTATAATAGAGCAGAGTTGACAAGCCAATGCTTGTTTTTTTTTGCCAAGTGAATATTTCAATTCAGTGAATTGGCAACAGTCATAATCAGACTTTAAAATGGATATCGTGATTTGTTAAAAATCAAATGATAAGATACAAAATAATAAGTTATAGGAGCATTAAGAGACTTATTATTCAGTAGTAAAGGTTAGCAGGGACAGCCTCCATTCTGTCAATGCAGGTTTTTATACGTTACACAATATTTCTCTTATATGTCTCCTCACATTAAAAAAACCTTTTCTGCCCAGGAACACAATATCCATCATTGCTTGTTTATGACCCCCAAGTCTTTAAAAGTATGGAAGATGACCCTTAAAAAGAGTTACCGTACATTTAAAAGTGAAAGCCGAGATCAATGTTTTCAGGAACTTCACTTTTATCATAAAAATTACAACAAAGGCACATTTAGAAATATTTAGTAATGGCAATCTACAAACAAATGCATATAGATAATTAAAGGCTTTTACTGCTGTCTGTACCTCTTTTGGGGAGATTTGTCCTTACTTTCTATGGCTCCATGCCCACTGGCTTATAAAAGCATTGCTTCTACAGTTTAGCTTTTTGACTGTGGAAGCAACTAATGTTATCCTATGTGTCCATTCACATTAGGTAATCTAGAGGTGTTTTTTAACCTCAGCGCTTAGAAGCAGAAAAAAAACGCTCCTGTTTTGCATCTTTGAGAGTGTTTTTCTTGCCAAAAAAAACTCTAAATGCCCCTAAACGTTGCTAAACACTCCTTAATGCTAGCTCAAATTTTTTTTCAGCAAAGAGCACTGGCGTTTTTTAAAGCGACATTAAACGTTAGTTTTTTTTTTTTTTTACTAAAATAACAGACATGGTATACTTACCTGCTCTGTGCATTGCACAAAGCTGCCCAGATCCTCCTTTTCTGGGGTCCCCTGCTGGAACTCTAGGCTTCTCCTCTTTGGTGGGTGCCCCCCATGGAAAGCCACTTTCCATGGGCACACCCAAGCAGGCACACTCTGGAACTGCCCTGTCTGCGTTCATTGACACAGAAGAGGCAGCTGGGCCCCGCCCCTGCTAGGTCAGCACAGCATTTGATTGATAGCAGTGTGAGCCAATGGCTATCAATCTGCCCAGGGAGGAGGGAGACAATGGCGAGAGCCGCTGCTCTCATGCACATTGCTTGATCGGGTTCAGGTAAGTATATCTAAAACAATAAAAAAATAACATTTTAAGTAGAGTTTCATTAGAACTTGGCATTAAAACTTTGGCCATATACAACCTGCTAAAAGTAGGTGATGTAACCAATAAGAAAATCACTCATGACAAAAAAATGTCATGACAATAAGGCTAGTTACAAAAAGTTTAAAACAAGTATTTCCAACTGTTGGAAGTGATAGCATTAACCATTTCCTGACGATCTTTTCTTTATATGAAGAAAAGGGAAAGAAGCTTTTACTGTGTGTGTCCTATTTGTGCATTGGTCAAATTTAGGAGACTAAGGCAGGCCTTGGAAGCAAGTGAGTTGACTTTCTTAACCGCTTTCCTGCTGCCCTATAGTGGAACTACTGCTACAGGGTGGCAGGGCTGTGAAAAATCACATGTATATATACGTGATTTGCATTTCCGGGTAGGGAGCGCATGTGCACGGGCACGTCGCCCTACCCGCACCGCCATTGGTGGCTAGGGATGCCAATCACTGGGTCTGTCTCCTGTCCTGCCAGCAAGGTAAACAACACAGGTCTCTCTCCTGCGAGCAAGGACATGCTGCTTTTTATCTCTCTGCACAGCATGTCTCCCTAGTAAAACACACACAGTACATAATGTAAAACACACACAGTACATAATGTAAAACAGCACAAAATTAACCCTTTGATCGCCCCAGATGTTAACCCTTTCCTGCCCAGTGTCAGTAATACAGTGTCAGTGCTTTTTATTAGCACTGATCACTGTATTAGTGTCATTGGGATGTCGGTGACAGTTAGTCAGTTCCCACCCAATGTCAGAATGCCCACCGCAGTCTTGCTTTAAGTTGCTGATCGCCGCCATTACTAGTATAAAAAAAATAAAATAAAAATGCCAGTATATATACTGCCATTTGTAGACACTATAACTTTCACATAAACCAATAAATTGACATGTATTGGGATTTTTTTTATAGCAAAGGCATGTAGCAGAATACAATTTGGCCTAAATTTATGAAGAAATTAGATTTTTTAAATTTTTCACTGGATAGGGTTTATAGCAAAAAGTAAAAAATATTGTTTTTTTTTTAAATTGTCGGTCTTTTTTTGTTTATAGCACAAAAAAAAGACATAAATTTAATTTATGTACAGCATTGCATGACCGCGCAATTGTCAGTTAAAGTAATGCAGCGCCATATCGCAAAAAAATGGCCTGGTCAGGAAGGGGGGTAAATCCTTTGGAGGGCAAGTAGTTAAAAGAAAATTTGATAGGTGGGACAGATTAGTAAACGAGACTCATTGGTCAAGGTAAGGTACTAGATACACAGCTTGTGCCAATTTATGGATATTAGGGGACAATTTGAAAAAAAAGGGAAAGGGGCAACAAAATACATAAGTAAGCAAATAATGTACCATATCAAACAGGACTTAGGTATGCAGATAGTTCCCCGCAGCATCTTGATACATGTGACATATCTGTAAAGGATATGTCACAAAAAAGAAACCAGAATTCTGAGTAGGTTATCTGTTAGGGGTATGGGATAACTAGGCTTTCTTGCAGCATAAATGCAGGCTGTAATCATCAGAGTGTCCATGAAATTAGTTTTCAATCTTACAAAAATAGTACATTGCTAAAAGTTGTATCCTTTTTATTCTAATTTCCAATATTAATGATATTATATATTTCCTCTCCATTTTATTGTCTATAGAGGGAGCCAAAGCTGCCACCTGGGTTAGACTTCAAGCATATATTTCCCTCTTTATCTCCATTACATGGGGAGTGGTGAATTAGTAATTTACAGAAGTAACTTTCAGTTTAGCTCACATAAATTGACAAGGACACAGCATTTTCGGCAAGATCAACAGACATTTTCTGTACTTGCTGAAAATGTTACTTAGCCACCACATCTGAGGACTGCTCAGCTACAATTTTTAGTTTTTAAATATCCATTAAAGAAACTTTGATAGTCCTGGCTGACTCTGCCAAATGTGCAGTTCTGCACTGGAAATGAAAATTTGAGAATGAAAGTGTGAATCTGATGTTTTACACTAGGGTAATACAGACAGTTCTTATTAAATATGCTAATAAAGTATGCCAGGTTTTTACAACAGGTTTAGGGTCAATCTTTTTCCTTTTTTTATTTATACATTTTCAAACATGATATATATCCATTTGACTATTAATATATAATTTTATTTAAAAAAAAAAAAGAAACTGTTTTAAGACTCTCTCTCTAAATAGAAGATTATATCCAAACGAAAAGAGCAAGCAGAGGCTGAAGGAGAGATGTATTATTCCTCTCATTCAGTCCTGCATGTACATTTGAAGCTCAGTAGTTGAGCTCTATAAACAGAATGCTTTTTCTTCAAATATGCTTAAATACATCAAGACTTGCCCAAAAACGTGTGAAAAGAAGCCTAGTCTCCATCTGCTGGCTGTAAATGTGAATATGAAGTATTCATATGCAATATGTTGAACTGTATTTACCTGTTTAAAAACATTTTTAACATATATTTAGTTTTGAATGAAGTAAACTATATACAGAGACATTATATATTCCCTTTAAGAATTACCATTTTGTATTGACCCAGGGCAATCAGTGTGATGCAAATCGTAATTCTCTTTCAGGTTTTTTCCAGTGCATGTTTGAATTTTATTGGTGGCTGAGCACCAACATTGAATATAATGGGGTATTTTACTAAAACTAGAGTGTGCAAAATGTTTAAACTGAGAAAATGTACCAAGAATAAAATAAATTAATTTTGAAATTGATGGCAGCAACACAACTCAAAAAAATTGGGACATGGTAACAAAAAGCTGGCAAAATGGGGTTGATTTACTAAAACTGGAAAGTGCAAAATCTAGGGCAGCTCTGCATAGAAACCAATTAGCTTCCAGGTTTTATTGCCAAAGCCTAATTGAACAAGCTGAAGCTAGAATATGATTGGTTACCATGAACAATTGCACCAGATTCTGAGTGCACCAGCTTTAGTAAATCTCCCCCCATTGGTTCTTAGGTAAGATGTGTTGCTAAATAATATATCACCCTAAGGCTTCAATACTGTGAGTTGCTGACCCTAAACAAATAAGTCGAGAAGAAGCATGACAGCCAAGAAACTAGCATTCTCAAAAGGAGGACAGCTCCTGTTATTCTCTTCTGACAAGTTTAATTTAGTTCCTATTAACATATTTTTAGTAGGCATGTGGAAATCAAGGCTTACAAAATGCACAGAAGCAGATGTGTGTAGTAGGAACACAGTCTTTAATTTGGTCTTGTCTTTATGCTGTTGAAACACTCATGGAGACTTACCCTAAGTACTGTAACATGTTATAGTTTGCAATGTGGAATGCAAGGAAAGGTCGGATATGTAAATATTAATGTAATGTGCCTCTTGACAAAATAATACTGTATGTACGTTAAATGTAGCTTTTAAAATCAAATGTTTCACAAAGAGTGCTTTGTAATAAGGCTAGGTTCACATCTGTGCAGGTGGTGCTGCTACGGATCTGCACGAAAATCCGTGCAGCCTCACCACCTGCACAGAGAAATGCGGACCCGCGAACGGGTGCCATTAGTTTTAATGGCATGCCACCTGCACTGGAAAATGCAACCGTACTGGGAACCGAGGCTCCCGTGCTGGCTACGTTTTCAAAAAAAGTGCAGGGACTTCTTCCCTGCGTGTCACGGGGCACGGGAGTCCATTCAAATGAATGGGCTCTCGTGCCCATGAAAAACGTGGCCCGCGTGACCACATATATGTGAACCTGTGCTAAGAGTTGGCATTAGTTGAATCTCAACAGTGGTCACTGTTCGTGAGAATACTCAAAATGGTTGTGTTTTGGCATGAATGCTAAAGAGAGTTGTGAAAGCTCCAATTCAATCTATCATATATGTTAGTTTCATATCCTGCTTCCACCTCATGCAAACCTATCCAGATATATTAGTGTTATTATGTGCAATGATTATTACTTGTTTTTGTTATTCTATAAATGTGCGAGTGGGCTGGTTCCCAAGTTTTGGAATTAATGTATAACACTCAGAAAATATGTTCATTATTCAACATTTTATTATATTATACTTTTTATGTGCTTATGATTTTATTCAAGACTAAACTGAATAAAGACTTGTTTTTCATAACCTGTGATCATGGAGTCATAAACAGTATGATTTTAGTTCCTAAGGCTATATATATTTATATATATATACAATATATTGTAAACATTTTGATGCTTGTTCCGGGCCCTCCTTTCATCTGTTCTTGCTATTTGTTCTGCTTTCTTTTGGTTGTTTCAGATTCCTGTGTCCTTACTGTGTCCTGGTGCTGCTGGTGTTCTGCTTGGCTCAGGCTCCTTTAAAAAAAATTCATTCCACACTCTAGATGCCAATTAAAGTGTTTATTTGCTTGTTGGTGCATATGAAGATACCCTCTGGTAGGTTACATGGGTTTATTGAGGGAGCAGACTCTAAAGCCTGGTTCAAATACAGGTAAAACTCGAAAAATTAGAATATCGTGCAAAAGTTCATTTATTTCAGTAATGCAACTTAAAAGGTGAAACTAATATATGAGATAGACTCATTACATGCAAAGCAAGATAGTTCAAGCCGTGATTTGTCATAATTGTGATGATTATGGCTTACAGCTCATGAAAACCCCAAATCCACAATCTCAGAAAATTAGAATATTACATGCAATCAATAAAACAAGGATTGTACATAGAACAATATCGGACCTCTGAAAAGTATAAGCATGCATATGTACTCAGTACTTGGTTTGGGCCCCTTTTGCAGCAATTACTGCCTCAATGCGGCGTTGCATGGAAGCTATCAGCCTGTGGCACTGCTGAGGTGTTATGGAAGACCAGGATGCTTCAATAGTGGCCTTCAGCTCTTCTGCATTGTTTGGACTCATGTCTCTCATCTTTCTCTTGGTAATGACCCATAGATTCTCTATGGGGTTCAGGTCAGGCGAGTTTGCTGGCCAATCAAGCACAGTAATCCCACAGTCATTGAACCAGGTTTTGGTGCTTTTGGCAGTGTGGGCAGGTGCCAAGTCCTGCTGGAAAATGAAGTCAGCATCCCCATAAAGCTCATCTACGGAAGAAAGCATGTAGTGCTCCAAAATCTCCTGGTAGACGGCTGCGTTGACCCTGGACTTAATGCAGCACAGTGGACCAACACCAGCAGATGACATGGCTCCTCAAATGAACACAGACTGTGGAAACTTCACACTGGACTTCAAGCATCTTGCAGTGTGTGCCTCTCCATTCTTCCTCCATACTCTGGGTCCTTGGTTTCCAAATGAGATGCAAAAATTGCTCTCATCACAAAAGAGGACTTTGGCCCACTGAGCAACAGACCAGGTCTGTTTTTCTTTAGCCCAGGTAAGATGCTTCTGATGTTGTTTGTTGTTCAGGAGCGGCTTGACAAGAGGAATACGACATTTGAAGCCCATGTCCAGGATCCATCTGTGTGTGGTTGCTCTTGATGCACTGACTCCAGCCTCAGTCCACTCCTTGTGAATGTCCTCAACACTTTTGAATGGCCTTTTCCTGACAATTCTCTCCAGGCTGCGGTCATCCCTGCTGCTTGTGCACCTTTTCCTTCCACACTTTTCCCTTCACATAACTTTCTATTAATGTTCTTTGATGCAGCACTTTGGGAACATCCAACTTCTTTTGCAATTACCTTTTGAGGCTTTCCCTCCTTATGGAGGGTGTCAATGATGGTTTTCTGCACAACTGTCAGGTCAGCAGTCTTTCCCATGTATGTGATTCCTACTGAACCAGACTGAGAGACCATTTAAAGGCTCAGGAACCCTTTACAGGTGTTATGGCTTAATTAGCTGATTAGAGTGGGACACTTTGAGCCTAGAATATTGCACCTTTTCACAATATTCTAATTTTCTGAGATTGTGGATTTGGGGTTTTCATGAGCTGTAAGCCATAATCATCACAATTATGACAAATCACAGCTTTAACTATCTTGCTCTGCATGTAATGAGTCTATCTCATATATCAGTTTCACCTTTTAAGTTGCATTACTGAAATAAATGAACTTTTGCACGATATTCTAATTTTTTGAGTTTCACCTGTATTTATGGGTGGTGCTGCTGAGGATCTGCATGAAAATCCGTGCAGTTACACCACCCGCACAGAGAAATGCGGACCCGCGGGCGGGTGCCATTAGTTCTAATGGCACGCCGCCCGCACTGGAAATCGCAACCGCACTGAGAACCAAGGTTCCCGTGGGGGCTGCCGTTTCCAAAGAAGTGCAGGGACTTCTTCCCTGCGTGTCACGGGGCATTGGGGTCCATTCAAATGAATGGGCTCTCTTGCCCGCGCAAAACGTGGCCTGCACGGCCGCATATATGTGAACCAGGGCTAAGACCTCCTAATGGATATCCAGACCTCTTGATGGTGGAGATGGGCTGGAAACCCTAGTGGTCTGAGCACTCTTCGCTACAGCTGGCACCAGGTTATGGCCCCTGGAATTGACCCACCAAGTGGTATCAAATTGGTTATCAGGGATTCTGAAATGTCGTAAAAGTGCTTTTCTTTGTGCTTCTTTATTTATCTCACTGCTGACCCTCTCTGGACCTACTCTGGTCTTTTATTCCATTTGACAGGTTGGCTTTGCACATGATTTTTAGCTCGTATAGTAAATATTCAACCCTTGAATTTTGTTTTACCTGATTACATGAAGCACAGCTAGTTTTGACCCCTGCTTGCACAACTACTACTCTGCATTTGATTCTTTGGCACTGTTATCGCAGTTCACACTGGTTTAACCTTGTACTGACTGACCACCCACTCGTTCTCCCCTGTATGCTATAGGTGAGATGGGGTTCAGCTCTTTGTACAAAGCTAGTTTTCAAACCTTACAGCAATGATGTTACATCAATCTAGGCACATACGTGACATTACCCTAGGCTCACACTTATGCAGATTTCAGTGCGTTTTACAGTTTGCAAAAATGCATTACAGTCCATTTAAGATGATTTCCTATGGATCTAGTTCACATATGTATGTTTTGAGATGGTGTGTTTTTGGAAAGGGTCAGGGACTTTTTTTCCCCGCAGCAGATTGCGTTTTGTGTGTAAAAGACATAATTTGCTGCTTTTTGTGGGTTTTTTTGCTGATAGAAAAGTTCATATAGTGCAACTTTGATGCGACTTTACACCGGCACTCAAGTAGCATCAAAGTAGTGCAGGAACCTTTATGTGACCAGTCGCATGTTAGGGTTAGAGCTGATTCACACATATGTGGTGCGGATTGAAGCTCAGGTTTCACAGCTAATTGATACAGTGGTTGTTCACAGGTTCACGTCAGGTTTACATCAGGTTCAGGACAGGATTAGCTCAGGATTTTGTGCCGTTCACACATATGCGGTTTTGGAACGGTTCCCATAGAAGTCTATAGCCTGTAATTTACACCTGAACCTGGAAGCCACTGCCCAGAAATTGGACATGACTCTTTTTTAAAACTGTACTGAATCCGCACAGAATCTTTACTGCCAATACACCGGACATATGTGAACAGGCACCATAGGAAGCAATGGTATTTCACATGTCATGCAGATTAGATGCTGTTCAAACCGCATCCAAACCTCATATACAGTTGTGTTCAAAATAATTGCAGTGTGTTGAAAAAAGTGAATAAAGCTCAAAATCCTTCTAATAGTTTTTATTTCCATACACACAAATGCATTGGGAACACTACACATTCTATTCCAAATCAAAACATGAAAAAAATATATCAAATTTGTGTTGTTCCTCTAAAAAAATTGAAGAAAAGTGAATATTAGACTGTTCAAAAAAATAGCAGTGTTTGTATTCTTCTTTACAAACTCAAATATTCACTATATAAACTGAAAAATGTTTGAAGATTTTGCTTTCCTTTGAATCACTTAATTAATATTTAGTTGTATAAGCACTGTTTCTGAGAACTGCTGTACATCTGTGTTGCATGGAGTCAACCAACTTCTGGCACCTGTGAACAGGTATTCCAGCCCAGGATGATTGGACTACATTCCACAGTTCTTCTCTATTTCTTGGTTTTGCCTCAGAAACTGCATTTTTGATGTCACTCCACAGGTTTTCTATTGGATTAAGATCCAGAAATTGGGCTGGCCACTCCATAACATCAATCTTGTTGGTCTGGAACCAAGATGTTGCACGTTTACTGGTGTGTTTGGGGTCGTTGTCTTGTTGGAACACCCATTTCAAGGGCATTTTCTCTTCAGCATAAGGCAGCATGACTTCTTCAAGTATTCTGATGTATTCAAACTGATCCATGATCCCTGGTATGCGATAAATAGGCCCAACACCGTAGTATGAGAAACATCCTCATATCATGATGCTCGCGCAACCATGCTTCACTGTCTTCACAGTGTACTGTGGCTTGAATTCAGTGTTTGGGGGTCGTCTGACAAACTGTCTCCGGCCACTAGACCCAAAAAGAACAATCTTACTTTCATCAGTCCACAAAATGTTGTGCCATTTCTCTTTAGGCCGGTCAATGTGCTCTTTGGCAAATTGTAACCTCTTCAGCACATCTTTTTTTCAACAGTGGGACTTTACGGGGGCTTCTTGCAGATAGCTTGGCTTCACATAGGCGTCTTCTAATTGTAACAGTACTCACAGGTAACTTTAGACCTTCTTTGATCTTCTTGGAGCTGATTGTTGGCGGAGTCCTTGCCATTTTGGCTATTCTTCTATCCATTAGAATGGTAGTTTTTCACTTTCTTCCACGTCTTTCAGGTTTTGGTTGCCATTTTAAAGCATTTGCGATCATTTTAGCTGAGCAGCCTATCATTTTCTGCACTTCTTTATATGTTTTCCCCTCTCCAATCAACTCTTTAATCAAGGTACGCTGTTCTTCTGAACACTGTCTGGAACGACCCATTTTCCTCAGAATTTCAGAGAGAAATGCACTGTAACCAGCATGTACAACATTTGCTGCCTTCCTTCCTTAAATAAGAGCAATAATTGCCACCTGTTTTTCAAAGAATGAATGACCTCACTAATAGAACTCCACACTGCTATTATTTTTAACATGCCCCTTTCAATTAGTGATTCAATTACACAGAATCAGCAGCATGCATGTCAGGACTGTTGGGTCTGTTGGATTTCAATTACTCTACTACACCTGCTAGTAAATTATTTGCCATGTAGAAATATAATTTCTACCAAAAACAGTGATTGATCAGGTTAGTGATGTCTGACTGCTATTACTTTGAACACAACTGTATGTGAACGGGCACTTAGGGTTAATGGCTAGGGTTAAGGTCTAGAATTAGGGTTAGAGATAGAGTTAGAGGTAATTGTTCGGGTTGAAATGCTAACTCTAACAATTACCGCTAACCCTAACCTTCACCCTAACTCTAACCCTGATCCTAGTTCTTAATTCTAATCCTTAACCCTAGCTCTTAACCCCAACCTTAGCTCCTCCCTATCCCTAACAGTTAACCCTAACCCTAGACATCAATCTTAACCCTAACTCTAAAATGCAACTTTGGTCACATAAAGGTTCATGCAGTACTTTGATTTGACTTTGATGCTACTTGAGTGCAAGACAGTATAAAGTCGCATTAAACTCTCACTAAATGAACAGAACTATCATACTTTTCTATTAGTAAGAAAACCCGTGGTGGTTCCGGGGCGGAGCCTGACGATGGCGGCGGCGGAGAGCTCGTGCTAGGAGCTCTTGCAACGAGCCTTCTCTGACCGACCCCCCCTATTTTCAGCCTCAATTCCCCCCAGCGGTGTGAAGCCCTAGATGGCGGAGACATACCTCGGCCGGGTGGGCTTCCCTTGATGGGCAGCGGTGCGCGGTTGGAGGAGCCGGGGAGCCGGAGAGCAGTGGAGAGAGACTGGGATGCTGAGCCTGGTTGCCGGGAGACGAGGAGGCGCGGCCGGGGCACGTGACCAGCCGCGGTGCATCCCTGGGAAGCAGGGATGCCGGCCAGCCGAAGACTGACAGGAGGAAGGAGAGTCGGGTGAAAGTGGAAGCTGGCTGCCTCCTCGATGTGACTGGGAGACGCTCACTGCTGCCTATACCCCCCCTGGCTGGCTGTCCGTGCCTGGGCCTGGTGGACCCAGGAATCCCAGGAAACCCATCCTGCCTCCCTGGGACGGATCCTAAGGAGGAAAGGAGGGAGAGAGGAAAGGGGAGAAAGGAGAGAAGGAAAGAAAAAAGAAAAGGGAAAGAAAAATAATACAGCATCGGAAACCCTGAGGAATCCCCCCCCCAGGACTGAGCAGCAGTGATGGCCCTCCGCATAAGCATGGAACCACAGTCCTGAGAAGGGAAGGGTGAGTGAGAGCTACTGGGGGCTTATTGTGTAGTGGACCCCAGAGTGACATAGGAGACCAGGTGGTGAAAGAGGGGACGGGAGGATTCCCAGGGGTTGGAAGAGAAGAAGAGAGGAGGCCCAGGTGTCCTAGGAAAATAAAACATAAAAAATCGCAAGTGTGTCTAGTCCAGCAATTATAAAGGAGAAGTATAATCCCATCTTGAGGATATAGAAAGAAAAAATTAATAAAAGAAATTTACAGAGGATATGAAGAATAAAGGTCCCAAGGCAGCAGGGCCCAAAGGGTCTCAAACAGGAACAATAAAGAAATTCACATCATATGGAAATATTACGCCAGAAAGGGCCCAAGGCGCAAGTACAAAAGGGGAAATGGACACTAGTTCAGGTAATAGTCCGAGATTATCATTGGGCATGAATAGCAGCTGCAGCCAACAAATAGAGGATGGCCCGGGAAAAAGAGAATCAGATGGGGAACTACAAGCACCAAACAAGAAGGAGATGATAGAAATGTTTCAGAATTTGGAAAAAATGATTAAACATGAAATGACAGCTATTCGAAATGACCTAGGGCACCTGCTATTAAGAATAGAAGAAACAGAGGAGAAAGTTAAAATCCAGGCCCAAAACATTGACAATTTAAGGAAAAAAATAAATCAATTGGAAAACACCCAGAAAAAATTGACCTATAGGATGGAAGCCCAAGAAAATAAAGAAAGAAGGTGTAACCTTAGGGTACGAGGAATTCCAGAGTCTGCAAAAGGCGAAACACTATATGAACTAGTGAAAAAAATCTTGAACTCCATACGAGATAGACCAGAAACAGACGGGATCAAATTAGATGGATTGTTTAGAACAGGAAAGCTTAAACAGGCTACTGAGAAGGAAAGACCGAGAGACATAATTGTCCAGTTCCAAAAATTCGGGGTCAAAGATGAGATTTGGAAGAAGACCAAGGAAAGATCATTAATTAAGTATGGAGATTTGACTATTCAAATTCATGCAGACTTAACAGTAGAGACCCTATGGAGAAGGAGATCCCTGAGACCCCTGTTGGAGCAAATGAGGAAACAGAATGTGCAGTATAGATGGGGTATCTCAGCATCTCTAATTGGCTGGAAAAATGGGGTCACAGCCTATTTGAGATTTCGGGAGGAACTAAGAGACTTTTGCGAGAGACTGGATTTGCAAAGAATGGAGATAGCAGGGTGGGAAGAAGAAGAAGAAGATAAAGGAGATATAGATGTTTCAAGAAAAGAGGACTGGCAGCGGGTCGGGGGGAGGGGGAGGAAGACTTTGGGGTTGGGGAGGGAAAGGAGGGAGAATTAAGTAGAAATTGTGTTTTGTTTTGTTTTTTTTTTTGTTTTTTTTTCTCCCACTTCCATCTCTCGCCCTTGGTCTCTCCCCTCCGGATGTTGAGGTCCTTTAGAACGCTCTGGTGAAGGGAGGGAAGTAAAGATTCTTCTTGAGCCTGGAGGATAGAGAGAGGAGATTTGGGGGGGTCGGAGGAGAGGCGAGCCATCCATGGGCGGAGCTTACGCCCTACTTTTTAAATCAAAGGTGGAAACAGATCCACAAATGATTTGTAGACAGTTTATAAGCCTAAAAACGGGTAGGGGAAAAAAAAGAGAGGGGGGGAGGGATGGGGGGTGGGAGATGGGTGTCGGGTGGGAGGATGAGGGGGAGGGGAGGTGGGGTTAAAATACTGCACGATAGAAGGGCCTAATAGAAAGAGGTATATTAGAAGAGAGATAGACAGATTTAAGAAGGATGGAAGAAATACAGGTTATAACATATAATGTGCATGGGTTGAACTGTCCTGGGAAAAGATTTAAGTTGTTTAAAGAGTTACACCATAGGGCAACGTCAGTGGTATTTTTACAGGAAACACATTTTGAGATAAAGTCAAATGTGAAATTAAAATCTAAATATTACCCAACATGGTACTACGCTGACTCCCCAATTAAAAGAGCAAAAGGAGTGGCAATAGGGTTGGCAAAGAACATGAGATTTGAGCTGGAGGATAGAAGAACTGATCCGGAGGGGAGATTCCTGTTTTTGAAAGGTAAATTACAGGGAATCGAGTGTACATTAGCCAATATATATTGCCCCAACAAAAAGCCGGAGAACTATTTGAAGGGTCTGTTGAAAAAACTGATGGACTTTAAAAAAGGGCGTTTGATAGTAGCAGGAGACTTAAATCTCTGTATGGATCCCCAAAAGGATGCAACCTCCCCTGTGCGGAGAGAGGGGGGTGGGTCTCTGAGAGCTTTGAAGAAAGCGATTCACGAGTACCAACTGGTGGACACTTGGAGAATAATGCATATGAGAGACAGAGACTACACCTTCTTCTCTAAGGCACATGAGATATATTCGAGGTTGGATTATATTTTAATAGATCATCAACTCATAGAGTTATTGGTTAAAATAGAAATAGAGATGAGTACATTCTCGGACCATGCCCCTGTCACAATGAAAATGGGATGGGGAAGACGGTGGACGGGAGGTTTAGGATGGAGGTTAAATGAGGCCCTTCTTTTGGATGAGGATATAGCGCAGAAGATTGGGGAAGAGATCAAGTTATATTTTAAGGAGAATGAGACAGAGGAAGTATCGACAGCCACAGTATGGGAAAGCCACAAGGCATATATAAGAGGTATCCTGATTGCGATGGGAGCAAGGAAGAAAAGAGAAAGAAGAGAGAGGGTTAGTGGGCTCCTAAAAGAAATCCTGGATTTAGAGCAGATACAAAAGAAGAAAATAACAAGAGAAATAGGACAGAAGTTAATGGATAAAAAAGATGAATTAGAGAGATTGATGGACGAAGAGAGGAGAAGAGTATATAATAAAGTACTAAATGAAAGATACAGATGGGGCGACAGACCAGGAAAATACTTAATGAGAGCTTTGAATAAAAAGAAAAATAGAAATTACAGTCATGGCCGAAATTGTTGGCACCCTTGATATTTCTCCAGGAAATCATGTATTTCTCACGAAACGTATTGCATTAACACATGTTTTGCTATACACATGTTTATTCCCTTTGTGTGTATTGGGACAAAACAAAAAAAGGGAGGAAAGAAAGCAAATTCGACATAATGTCACACAAACCTCCAAAAATGGGCTGGACAAAAGTATTGGCACCCTTTCACAACTGCGGATAAATAAGAATGTTACAAGCATGTGATGCTCCTGTAAACTCACCTGGGGCAAGTAACAGGTGTGGGCAATATAGAAATCACACCTGAAAGCAGATAAAAAGGAGAGACGTTCACTTAACCTTTGCATTGTGTGTCTGTCTGTGCCACACTAAGCATGGACAACAGAAAGAGGAGACGAGAACTGTCTGAGGACCTGAGAACCAAAATTGTGGCAAAATATCAACAATCTCAAGGTTACAAGTCCATCTCCAGAGAACTAGATTTGCCTTTGTCCACAGTGCGCAACATTATCAAGAAGTTTGCAACCCATGGCACTGTAGCTAATCTCCCTGGTCGTGGACGGATGAGGAAAATTGATGAAAGATTGCAACGCAGAATAGTCCGGATGGTGGATAAGCAGCCCCAAACATGTTCCAAAGACATTCAAGCTGTCCTGCAGGCTCAGGGAGCATCAGTGTCAGCGCGAACTATCCGTCGACATTTAAATGAAATGAAACGCTATGGCAGGAGACCCAGGAGGACCCCACTGCTGACACAGAGACATAAAAAAGCAAGACTACAGTTTGCCAAAATGTACTTGAGTAAGCCAAAAGCCTTCTGGGAAAACGTCTTGTGGACAGATGAGACCAAGATAGAGCTTTTCGGTAAAGCACATCATTCTACTGTTTACCGAAAACGGAATGAGGCCTACAAAGAACAAAACACAGTACCTACGGTAAAATATGGTGGAGGTTCAATGATGTTTTGGGGTTGTTTTGCTGCCTCTGGCACTGGGTGCCTTGACTGTGTGCAAGGCATCATGAAATCTGAGGATTACCAAAGGATTTTGGGTCGCACTGTAGGGCCCAGTGTCAGAAAGCTGGGTTTGCGTCCAAGATCCTGGGTCTTCCAGCAGGACAATGACCCCAAACATACGTCAAAAAGCACTCAGAAATGGATGGCAAAGAAGCGCTGGAGAGTTCTGAAGTGGCCAGCAATGAGCCCAGATCTAAATCCCATTGAACACCTGTGGAGAGATCTTAAAATTGCTGTTGGGAAAAGGTGTCCTTCCAATAAGAGAGACCTGGAGCTGTTTGCAAAGGAAGAGTGGTCCAAAATTCCGGGTGAGAGGTGTCAGAAGCTTATTGATGGTTATAGGAAGCGACTGATTTCAGTTATGTTTTCCAAAGGGTGTGCAACCAAATATTAAGTTAAGGGTGCCAATACTTTTGTCCAGCCCATTTTTGGGGTTTTGTGTGACATTATGTCATATTTGCTTTTCTGCCTCTGTTTTATATTTGTTCCAATACATACAAAGGGAATAAACATGTGTATAGCAAAACATGTGTTAATGCAATACCTTTTTTGTGTGAAATACTTGATTTTCAGGAAAAATATCAAGGGTGCCAACAATTTCGGCCATGACTGTATATAGAAAGGATAAAAAACCCTAAAGGAGAGTTGGTTTATTCAACCAAAGAGATTATTAAAGTGTTCACGGAATACTATAGAAAACTGTATAATATTAGCCCCCATGGCTCTTCAAAGGAAAATGTAAAGGATATTAACGAAAAAAGGATGATATATATAAAAAATGCAGGATTACCAAAGTTAAGTGAAATACAATTGAATGCTTTGGACGCGGAAATTTCCCAGGATGAAATAAAAGTAGCATTAAGAAGTACAGGGGGTGGAAAAAAAAAATCCAGGACCGGATGGGTATACAGTTAAGTACTATAAAAAATATAGTGAAATATTGTTACCTAAGCTGAAGAAGTATATGAACGACCTGGGAGGAGGGATGGAGGGGAGAAGAGAATCTCTTCAGGCCCATGTTGTACTCATTCAAAAGGAGGGAAAAGACCCTTCCCAGTGTTCTAGCTATAGACCAATTTCATTATTGAACACCGATACTAAGTTGTACGCAAAGGTTCTAGCAAATAGGCTGAAAGATCTAATGCCTGAATGGATTCACGGAGATCAGGTGGGCTTTGTCCCAGGGAGAGAGGGTAGAGACAACAGGTTGAGAACACTGATGCTCATTCAGAAAAGTAGAAAAGGGAAGGCCCCGACGGTACTATTGTCGATTGATGCCGAAAAGGCGTTCGATAGAGTGGACTGGGGCTTCATGATGGACAACTTAGAAGTGTTGGGGATTGGAGAGAGAATGCGTGAGTGGATAGGTAAATTATATAGGGAGCCCACCGCAATTATCACGGTAAATGGGGAGAGGTCGGAATCCATTGGAATGTCCAATGGAAGAAGACAGGGCTCCCCACTGTCCCCCTTGCTGTTTGTTCTGTCATTGGAACCCCTGTTGTCTACGATAAGGAATAGTGGAGCGGTAAAGGGAATCCAGATAGAAAATACAGAGCATAAAGTAGCGGCCTTTGCGGATGACTTATTGTTTTATGTAGACAACCCTCGAATAACATTACCAAATATAATGAAGATCTTGAAGGAATATGGCGATCTATCAAATTTAAAAATTAATCCAACAAAAACAGAGATCTTAAACATCAACGTACCAAAGAGTGAAAAGGAAAAGCTCCAAAAAGAGTTCCCCTTTACATGGAGAGAAAAAGATTTAAAATATCTAGGAATAAAACTTGCTATCTCATATAAACAACTGTATAGATTAAACTATATTTCTTTGATAAATGAGATCAAGGAAGAATTAAAAATATTAGAAGGTGGAAACTAGAGATGAGCGAAGTATTCAAAAATTCGATTCGACTGATTCGGCGAATTCGTGGAAAAATTTCGATTCGAGTCGAATATATTCGCTGTGAATTTAACTTAAAAAAGGGTGTTTCTAGGCTTCAGAGAGACTTAATATTAGTGCTGAACACTGTACCTTTAATTTAAATGCCCTTGGAGTCTGCTGGGGAAGAGAAATAATACTGTCAGGCAGTATGACATGCAGATGAGTGCCGTCGATCTTAGAATCACCGCACACTTCACTCATTTGGCCAGTCACGGGGCCAAAACCAGAGTGTGGAGCCACAGTGTGGCGGTGGAGGCAGCAGCAATGGGAGGCCATACAGCACCCTATGACAAAAATGGAAACCACCAGCAGTGTGAGGAGACCTGAAAGTGGCACATGGCAGAGTGTGGCGATAGAGACAGCAGCAATGGGAGGCCGTACAGGGACCCATGACACACTCTGGACCTGGCAGCAGCATGAGGAGGCGGTACAGGGGCCCATGGCAGATTACGGGCCTGGCAGCAGCATGAGGAGTCGGTACGGGGGCCCATGGCAGATTACAGGCCTGGCAGCAGCAATGGGAGGCCGTACAGGGACCCATGACACAATCTGGACCTGGCAGCAGCATGGGGAGGCGGTACAGGGGCCCATGACAGATTACGGGCCTGGCAGCAGCATTTGGAGTCGGTACGGGGGCCCATGACACACTCTGGACCTGGCAGCAGCATGAGGAGGCGGTACAGGGGCGCATGACAGATTACGAGCCTGGCAGCAGCAACTTGGACAGGAGGACGTTCAGTTTCTGCACCGTCTGGTGCGTGCTCGCAAACTGTTGTCTCTTGGAAACGGATTCCAAGAAAGACTGCTGACGGAATCCGTGAAGAGGAGTAGCAGGAGAAGGAGCATCTGAACGAGCGGAATATGCCAACAAGCGACAACAGGGGCCCATGACAGATTACGGGCCTGGCAGCAGCATGAGGAGTCGGTACGGGGGCCCATGGCAGATTAGGGGCCTGGCAGCAGCTATGGGAGGCCCGTAATCTGCCAGCACCCTATGACAAAAAATGGAACCCACCAGCAGTGTGAGGAGACCTGAAAGTGGCACATGGCAGAGTGTGGCGATGGAGACAGCAGCAATGGGAGGCCGTACAGGGACCCATGACAGACTCTGGACCTGGCAGCAGCATGAGGAGGCGGTATAGGGGCCCATGGCAGATTAGGGGCCTGGCAGCAGCTATGGGAGGCCCGTAATCTGCCAGCACCCTATGGCAAAAAATGGAATACACCAGCAGTGTGAGGAGACCTGAAAGTGGCACATGGCAGAGTGTGGCGATGGAGACAGCAGCAATGGGAGGCCGTACAGGGACCCATGAGAGACTCTGGACTTGGCAGCAGCATGAGGAGGCGGTATAGGGGCCCATGGCAGATTAGGGGCCTGGCAGCAGCTATGGGAGGCCCGTAATCTGCCAGCACCCTATGACAAAAAATGGAACACACCAGCAGTGTGAGGAGACCTGAAAGTGGCACATGTTTGGGGCATGATTCATGGCGGATTTAGTCAGTTGTGTCAGGAACTGGTGGTTTGAAATCCAGACTAATCCACGCCTGATTCATTTTCACAAACGTCAGTCTCTCCACACTTTGGGTGGACAGTCGTGTCCTCCGCGGAGTTGCAATACCTCCTGCCGCACTAAACACGCGCTCCGATGCCACGCTACTGGCCGGGCATGACAGCCTTTCAAGGGCAAATTCAGCTAGTTGGGGCCAAAGGTCAAGTTTCGTTGCCCAGTAGTCAAGGGGATTGTCTACCTCGGTTGGCAGGGTGCTGTCCAAGTAGGCCTAAGCCTGTTGTTTGAGGTCCTGCTCCAGGTCCACCTGATGCTGCTGCTGCTGCGGCTGGTTAGTAGTTTCCTCACTGCGCTGGTGAAGAAAGCTACTCATCATCGACTGCAGACTGAGGCAGCCGCTGCTGGTGGAGCTGCCACTGCTCCTACCACCCCACCCCTCCCCTGCTGCCATGGCAGCGGAACACGAGCGCACAGGGCCCACAGTGTCTGAGGATGGACGTTGGCGCAGACAGGCAGAGACCAGCTGACTACATAGGTGGTTTTTATAGTACGTTATTTTGGCCTCCCTCTCAGCAGGTGTGAAAAAGGCCACCATTTTTGAACGGTAGCGAGGGTCCAACAAGGTGGACAGCCAAAAGTCATCCCTCTGTCTGATGGTTATTATTCGGCTGTCGCTACGCAAGCAAGCGAGCATGCTATGGGCCATTTGTGCCAAGGAATGCGAGGGACTCCCTGCCTCCATCTCCACAGCATACTGCCACGGTGCGTCTGGGTCCTCTGTCTCCTCCTCCTCCTCCTCTACCAGATGCTCCTGCTCCTCCACTCCTGTCCGCTGAGTGGAAAAACCACCCATTTCACTCAATAATTCCTGAGCACCAATGTCCTCCTCTACCTCCTCCTCTTCTTCCTGTCCTGCCCCCACAGGGGTCATGTGGCGTTGAGATCTGTGCGCCACGTCTACCGCACCCTGACCAGCCATTGTTAACAGCATTTGTTCCAGGACGTGCAACAGAGGAATGACGTCGTTCATCCCATAGTCCTGGCGACTCACGAATAGCGTGGCCTCCTCAAAGGGCCTGAGCAAGCGCAGGTGTCACGCATGAGCTGCCAATGGCTGACATCTAAGTTACACAGGGAGTACCTTTATCCGCTTTTAACATCAGGAAATCGGTGATGGCCTTTCGCTGTTCGTAAAGGCGGTCTAACATATGTAGGGTTGAATTCCACCTTGTTGCAACGTCACAGCATGAGGAGTCGGTACGGGGGCCCATGGCAGATTAGGGGCCTGGCAGCAGCAATGGGAGGCCCGTAATCTGCCAGCACCCTATGTCAAAAAATTCTACACACCAGCAGTGTGAGGAGACCTGAAAGTGGCACATGGCAGAGTGTGGCGATGGAGACAGCAGCAATGGGAGGCCGTACAGGGACCCATGACAGACTCTGGACCTGGCAGCAGCATGAGGAGGCGGTATATAGGGGCCTATGGCAGATTAGGGGCCTGGCAGCAGCTATGGGAGGCCCGTAATCTGCCAGCACCCTATGTCAAAAAACTGAACACACCAGCAGTGTGTGAGGAGACCTGAAAGTGGCACATGGCAGAGTGTGGCGATGGAGACAGCAGCAATGGGAGGCCATACAGGGACCCATGAGAGACTCTGGACCTGGCAGCAGCATGAGGAGGCGGTATATAGGGGCCTATGGCAGATTAGGGGCCTGGCAGCAGCTATGGGAGGCCCGTAATCTGCCAGCACCCTATGTCAAAAAATTCTACACACCAGCAGTGTGTGAGGAGACCTGAAAGTGGCACATGGCAGAGTGTGGCGATGGAGACAGCAGCAATGGGAGGCCGTACAGGGACCCATGACAGACTCTGGACTTGGCAGCAGCATGAGGAGGCGGTATATAGGGGCCTATGGCAGATTAGGGGCCTGGCAGCAGCTATGGGAGGCCCGTAATCTGCCAGCACCCTATGTCAAAAAACTGAACACACCAGCAGTGTGTGAGGAGACCTGAAAGTGGCACATGGCAGAGTGTGGCGATGGAGACAGCAGCAATGGGAGGCCGTACAGGGACCCATGAGAGACTCTGGACCTGGCAGCAGCATGAGGAGGCGGTATATAGGGGCCTATGGCAGATTAGGGGCCTGGCAGCAGCTATGGGAGGCCCGTAATCTGCCAGCACCCTATGTCAAAAAATTCTACACACCAGCAGTGTGTGAGGAGACCTGAAAGTGGCACATGGCAGAGTGTGGCGATGGAGACAGCAGCAATGGGAGGCCGTACAGGTACCCATGACAGACTCTGGACTTGGCAGCAGCATGAGGAGGCGGTATATAGGGGCCTATGGCAGATTAGGGGCCTGGCAGCAGCTATGGGAGGCCCGTAATCTGCCAGCACCCTATGTCAAAAAACTGAACACACCAGCAGTGTGTGAGGAGACCTGAAAGTGGCACATGGCAGAGTGTGGCGATGGAGACAGCAGCAATGGGAGGCCGTACAGGGACCCATGAGAGACTCTGGACCTGGCAGCAGCATGAGGAGGCGGTATATAGGGGCCTATGGCAGATTAGGGGCCTGGCAGCAGCTATGGGAGGCCCGTAATCTGCCAGCACCCTATGTCAAAAAATTCTACACACCAGCAGTGTGTGAGGAGACCTGAAAGTGGCACATGGCAGAGTGTGGCGATGGAGACAGCAGCAATGGGAGGCCGTACAGGGACCCATGACAGACTCTGGACTTGGCAGCAGCATGAGGAGGCGGTATATAGGGGCCTATGGCAGATTAGGGGCCTGGCAGCAGCTATGGGAGGCCCGTAATCTGCCAGCACCCTATGTCAAAAAACTGAACACACCAGCAGTGTGTGAGGAGACCTGAAAGTGGCACATGGCAGAGTGTGGCGATGGAGACAGCAGCAATGGGAGGCCGTACAGGGACCCATGACAGACTCTGGACCTGGCAGCAGCATGAGGAGGCGGTATATAGGGGCCTATGGCAGATTAGGGGCCTGGCAGCAGCTATAGGAGGCCCAAAATCTGCCAGCACCCTATGTCAAAAAATTCAACACACCAGCAGTGTGAGGAGACCTAAAAGTGGCACATGGCATGAGACACTGTGGACCTGGCAGCAGCATGAGGAGGCGGTATATAGGGGCCCATGGCAGATTAGGGGCCTGGCAGCAGCTATGGGAGGCCCGTAATCTGCCAGCACCCTATGTCAAAAAATTCAACACACCAGCAGTGTGTGAGGAGACCTGAAAGTGGCACATGGCAGAGTGTGGCGATGGAGACAGCAGCAATGGGAGGCCGTACAGGGACCCATGACAGACTCTGGACCTGGCAGCAGCATGAGGAGGCGGTATAAAGGGGCCCATGGCAGATTAGGGGCCTGGCAGCAGCAATGGGAGGCCCGTAATCTGCCAACACCCTATGTCAAAAAATTCTACACACCAGCAGTGTGTGAGGAGACCTGAAAGTGGCACATGGCAGAGTGTGGCGATGGAGACAGCAGCAATGGGAGGCCGTACAGGGACCCATGAGAGACTCTGGACCTGGCAGCAGCATGAGGAGGCGGTATATAGGGGCCCATGGCAGATTAGGGGCCTGGCAGCAGCTATGGGAGGCCCGTAATCTGCCAGCACCCTATGTCAAAAAATTCTACACACCAGCAGTGTGTGAGGAGACCTGAAAGTGGCACATGGCAGAGTGTGGCGATGGAGACAGCAGCAATGGGAGGCCGTACAGGGACCCATGAGAGACTCTGGACCTGGCAGCAGCATGAGGAGGCGGTATATAGGGGCCTATGGCAGATTAGGGGCCTGGCAGCAGCTATGGGAGGCCCGTAATCTGCCAGCACCCTATGTCAAAAAATTCTACACACCAGCAGTGTGTGAGGAGACCTGAAAGTGGCACATGGCAGAGTGTGGCGATGGAGACAGCAGCAATGGGAGGCCGTACAGGGACCCATGAGAGACTCTGGACCTGGCAGCAGCATGAGGAGGCGGTATATAGGGGCCTATGGCAGATTAGGGGCCTGGCAGCAGCTATGGGAGGCCCGTAATCTGCCAGCACCCTATGTCAAAAAATTCTACACACCAGCAGTGTGTGAGGAGACCTGAAAGTGGCACATGGCAGAGTGTGGCGATGGAGACAGCAGCAATGGGAGGCCGTACAGGGACCCATGACAGACTCTGGACCTGGCAGCAGCATGAGGAGGCGGTATATAGGGGCCTATGGCAGATTAGGGGCCTGGCAGCAGCTATGGGAGGCCCGTAATCTGCCAGCACCCTATGTCAAAAAATTCTACACACCAGCCGTGTGTGAGGAGACCTGAAAGTGGCACATGGCAGAGTGTGGCGATGGAGACAGCAGCAATGGGAGGCCGTACAGGGACCCATGAGAGACTCTGGACCTGGCAGCAGCATGAGGAGGCGGTATATAGGGGCCCATGGCAGATTAGGGGCCTGGCAGCAGCTATGGGAGGCCCGTAATCTGCCAGCACCCTATGTCAAAAAATTCTACACACCAGCAGTGTGTGAGGAGACCTGAAAGTGGCACATGGCAGAGTGTGGCGATGGAGACAGCAGCAATGGGAGGCCGTACAGGGACCCATGACAGACTCTGGACTTGGCAGCAGCATGAGGAGGCGGTATATAGGGGCCTATGGCAGATTAGGGGCCTGGCAGCAGCTATGGGAGGCCCGTAATCTGCCAGCACCCTATGTCAAAAAACTGAACACACCAGCAGTGTGTGAGGAGACCTGAAAGTGGCACATGGCAGAGTGTGGCGATGGAGACAGCAGCAATGGGAGGCCGTACAGGGACCCATGACAGACTCTGGACCTGGCAGCAGCATGAGGAGGCGGTATATAGGGGCCTATGGCAGATTAGGGGCCTGGCAGCAGCTATAGGAGGCCCATAATCTGCCAGCACCCTATGTCAAAAAATTCAACACACCAGCAGTGTGAGGAGACCTGAAAGTGGCACATGGCATGAGACACTGTGGACCTGGCAGCAGCATGAGGAGGCGGTATATAGGGGCCCATGGCAGATTAGGGGCCTGGCAGCAGCTATGGGAGGCCCGTAATCTGCCAGCACCCTATGTCAAAAAATTCAACACACCAGCAGTGTGTGAGGAGACCTGAAAGTGGCACATGGCAGAGTGTGGCGATGGAGACAGCAGCAATGGGAGGCCGTACAGGGACCCATGAGAGACTCTGGACCTGGCAGCAGCATGAGGAGGCGGTATATAGGGGCCTATGGCAGATTAGGGGCCTGGCAGCAGCTATGGGAGGCCCGTAATCTGCCAGCACCCTATGTCAAAAAACTGAACACACCAGCAGTGTGTGAGGAGACCTGAAAGTGGCACATGGCAGAGTGTGGCGATGGAGACAGCAGCAATGGGAGGTCTCCCATTGTCCCAACATGGCCCAAATAGTCCCAACATGGGCCCCCTGGCCACGCTTGACTTTCTGGCCACATAGTCGACATACGGCTACGTTTACTTCCTCGGGCGGCTTGATGAAAAATTGCCACACCGCCGAGTAGGAAACTTTGCCCCCGATACTCCTCACTGGCTGACTGCTGCTTCCTCCGTGCACACCGGCACCACTACTGGCCGTGGTGGTAGGCTGCAGTGGAGCTGGTGCTCTACTCCGTGGCCGTTTGGCTCCACTGACACTGCTTCCACTGACACTGCTGCGACCCTGCTGCTGTCTCCTGGGCAACCCACTGACTGTTTCGCTCACTGCCAAGCTGCCACCCTCTTCTCCTGATGATGCGGAAGAAATTGCCTGATGACGACGAGGCTGCCAAGTGCGATCAACCTCCTCATCATCAAGTAGGGTCTCCGCCTCACTACTAGCCCCCTCGGCTGCGTCTGGGTCAGGAGACAGACCTGTCTCTAGACCGGCTACCGGGCCACTCTCCTCGCCACTACTTCTTCGCCTAGCTGCTGAAAAGGCGGATGTCTCCCCCCGTTCCTGACCGCCCTCTGTTAGCTCTTCCTCACTGTACAGTGGGGCTGAGCCCACAGCATGCGATACTTCGCTTGGTGAGGGAACACCAAAGGACAGGGGCAGGTAGAGGACACGTGATTTCAGTGGGCTAGGTCCCGGGCCATGCCAACTAACGGTTGTGTCTGACGTACCCACCGACCGTTGGCTGTAGGTGTCAGAGGTGACCTGGGAAGAGGAAGACGACCGAGCCAACCAATCGATGACGGCAGGGTTGTCGGTGGAGACACGACCGCTGGATGACACCGGGAGCACTGGCCTCTGGCTGCGAATAGTGCTGCCTCGACCCCTTCCTCTGCTGCCACGTCTGCTCGCTCCTAAAACATTGCCTCCTCTGCCACTCCTCTGCATGTTGTCTGACATACTCTTTAATTAAACGATTATGTGTCCCTGAGTAACAATTCTGTGTCCCTGAGTAACAATTCTGTGTCTGTGCGAGTAACAATTCTGTGGCCCTAAGTAACAGTTCTGTGGCCCTCAGTAACAATTCTGTGTCTGTCCCTGAGTAACAATTCTGTGGCCCTAACTAAAGTTTCTGTGGCCCTAAGTAACAATTCTCTGGCACTCAGTAACAATTCTGTCTGTCCCTGAGTAACAATTCTGTGGCCCTAATAACGTTTCTGTGGCCCTAAGTAACAATTATCTGGCACTCAGTAACAATTCTGTCTGTCCCTGAGTAACAATTCTCTGGCACTCAGTAACAATTCTGTCTGTCCCTGAGTAAAAATTCTGTGGCCCTAAGTAAAGTTTCTGTGGCCGTGAGTAACAATTCTCTGGCACTCCGTAACAATTCTGTCTGTCCCTGAGTAACAATTCTCTGGCACTCAGTAACAATTCTGTCTGTCCCTGAGTAAAAATTCTGTGGCCCTAAGTAAAGTTTCTGTGGCCCTGAGTAACAATTCTCTGGCACTCCGTAACAATTCTGTCTGTCCCTGAGTAACAATTCTCTGGCACTCAGTAACAATTCTGTCTGTCCCTGAGTAAAAATTCTGTGGCCCTAAGTAAAGTTTCTGTGGCCCTGAGTAACAATTCTCTGGCACTCCGTAACAATTCTGTCTGTCCCTGAGTAACAATTCTCTGGCACTCAGTAACAATTCTGTCTGTCCCTGAGTAAAAATTCTGTGGCCCTAATTAAAGTTTCTGTGGCCCTAAGTAACAATTCTCTGGCACTCAGTAACAATTCTGTCTGTCCCTGAGTAACAATTCTCTGGCACTCCGTAACAATTCTGTCTGTCCCTGAGTAACAATTCTCTGGCACTCAGTAACAATTCTGTCTGTCCCTGAGTAAAAATTCTGTGGCCCTAAGTAAAGTTTCTGTGGCCCTGAGTAACAATTCTCTGGCACTCCGTAACAATTCTGTCTGTCCCTGAGTATGAATTCTGTGGCCCTAACTAGCGTTTCTTTGTCCCTAAGTAACAGTGCTGTGGCCCTGAGTAACAATTCTGTGTCTGTGCGAGTAACAATTCTGTGGCCCTAAGTAACAGTTCTGTGGCCCTCAGTAACAGTTCTGTGTCTGTGCGAGTAACAATTCTGTGTCTGTGCGAGTAACAATTCTGTGGCCCTAAGTAAAGTTTCTGTGGCCCTCAGTAACAGTTCTGTGTCTGTGCGAGTAACAATTCTGTGTCTGTGCGAGTAACAATTCTGTGGCCCTAAGTAAAGTTTCTGTGGCCCTAAGTAACAATTCTCTGGCACTCAGTAACAATTCTGTCTGTCCCTGAGTAACAATTCTCTGGCACTCAGTAACAATTCTGTCTGTCCCTGAGTAAAAATTCTGTGGCCCTAAGTAAAGTTTCTGTGGCCCTGAGTAACAATTCTCTGGCACTCCGTAACAATTCTGTCTGTCCCTGAGTAACAATTCTCTGGCACTCAGTAACAATTCTGTCTGTCCCTGAGTAAACATTCTGTGGCCCTAAGTAAAGTTTCTGTGGCCCAGAGTAACAATTCTCTGGCACTCCGTAACAATTCTGTCTGTCCCTGAGTATGAATTCTGTGGCCCTAACTAGCGTTTCTTTGTCCCTAAGTAACAGTTCTGTGGCCCTGAGTAACAATTCTGTGTCTGTGCGAGTAACAATTCTGTGGCCCTAAGTAACAGTTCTGTGGCCCTCAGTAACAGTTCTGTGTCTGTGCGAGTAACAATTCTGTGTCTGTGCGAGTAACAATTCTGTGGCCCTAAGTAACAGTTCTGTGGCCTTCAGTAACAATTCTGTGTCTGTGCGAGTAACAATTCTGTGTCTGTGCGAGTAACAATTCTGTGGCCCTAAGTAAAGTTTCTGTGGCCCTAAGTAACAATTCTCTGGCACTCAGTAACAATTCTGTCTGTCCCTGAGTAACAATTCTCTGGCACTCAGTAACAATTCTGTCTGTCCCTGAGTAAAAATTCTGTGGCCCTAAGTAAAGTTTCTGGGGCCCTGAGTAACAATTATCCGGCACTCAGTAACAATTCTGTCTGTCCCTGAGTAACAATTCTCTGGCACTCAGTAACAATTCTGTCTGTCCCTGAGTAAAAATTCTGTGGCCCTAAGTAAAGTTTCTGTGGCCCTAAGTAACAATTCTCTGGCACTCAGTAACAATTCTGTCTGTCCCTGAGTAACAATTCTCTGGCACTCAGTAACAATTCTGTCTGTCCCTGAGTAAAAATTCTGTGGCCCTAATTAAAGTTTCTGTGGCCCTAAGTAACAATTCTCTGGCACTCAGTAACAATTCTGTCTGTCCCTGAGTAACAATTCTCTGGCACTCAGTAACAATTCTGTCTGTCCCTGAGTAAAAATTCTGTGGCCCTAATAACGTTTCTGTGGCCCTAAGTAACAATTCTCTGGCACTGAGTAACAATTCTGTCTGTCCCTGATTATGAATTCTGTGGCCCTAACTAGCGTTTCTTTGTCCCTAAATAACGATTCTGTGGCCCTCATTAACAAGTCTGTGTCCCTGAGTAATGGTTCTCTGTCCCTAAGTAACTTTTCTCTGTCCCCAATTATCGTTTCTGTGGCCCTAACTCTGTCCCTGTCCCTAGTACAGAGCGGTCTGCCTCTGTTCAATGACTGCAGGCAAATGAAGAATTCCAAAATGGCCGCTATTTATAGCTCGACCATTACACAGTGCTGGCTGGCTGGCTGCTGATTGGCTGATGCGATCACATGTAGTTGAGGAATGCATTATGGGTCAGCGCGCCTTGTCTGCACGCCTTCCCAGACATCCCCGCTCCGTCGCCGCACATGTCAGCCGCCATTTTCTGAAAAATTTTGATTCGCGCGTCCGAATTAGGCTATTTTTCGGATTCGGCACGAATCGAAATTTTTCCGATATTCGACTCGAATTCCACTTCGGATACTTCGATTCGCTCATCTCTAGTGGAAACCCATCATGGATAGGACGTATAAACCTAGTTAAAATGGTAATCATACCTAAAATACTGTATAGATTCCAAATGGTCCCAATTAAACTCCCAGAGGTTTTTTTTAAGATAATGAAAAAAATGTTAATAAGATATATCTGGAGGAACAAAAAATCAAAAATATCATATGAAATATTGAGTAGAACTAAAGAGAAAGGGGGAATGGGACTACCTGATGTCAAGAGATACTATAAAGCAGTAATTTTAGCAAGAATTTATGATTGGACATTCAATCACAAGGGGAAGAGTTGGGTAAAAATTGAAAACGAATTGAGTGGGATTAGTTTGAGTAAGATGATATGGGTCCCAGCACATCTTAGAAGAGTTAAAGAAAGCACAAGTATTTACACTTTAAATGTTTAAGGGCATGGGATAATTTACACAAAAGTAGGAAATGGGAATTCAATTCTATATTAATGCCTCTTGTAAATTCTGATTATTTCCCCCCAGGAAAGGATGAGATATCTGGTAGATGGTTTAAAATGGAAGATATCCAACTGAGAGATGTACTGGTAGAGGGGGAATTGAGACCATTTAAAGAATTAAAAGAGAAGAAGGGAGAAAGTTTTATTGGAATAGACGAGTGGAAATATCATCAGTTAAAATGCTTTATTGGAAAACTACCAAAACCCCTGAGATTAAAAAAGGATTGGAATATGTTTGAAAGGTTGTTGGAAACACGTAGAGATGGGAAACACGGTATTGCCAAAGTTTATAGAATACTCACAGAATTAGACACAGACACAAAGTTAATTTTTATAACGAAATGGGAATGGGATATGGAGGTGGTGTTAGACGAGCACCAACAGAACAAGATATATAGATTGATACACGAGAATGTTAGTATGAGAGACGTGGAGATTAACTATAAATGTTTGACTCGATGGCATATTACACCGAGTATTGAGCACAAGATGAGGGGGGAGAATTCTAAAATGTGTTGGAGAGGTTGTGGGGAGGAGGCCACGGTGTTTCACATTTGGTGGCAATGTCCGAAAATTCAGGCTTTCTGGAAGATAATAGTTAATTCAATAGAAATAATAACTGGAAATGACATAGGGTTAGACCCAACGATGTGTCTCCTACATAATGTTGGGATCACAGTAAATAAATATAAAGAATCAGGCGTATGGTACTATTTAAATGCTGCAAAGGGGTTGATACCCAAGTTCTGGCAAAAATCAGAGGTGCCGAAGGAGGAAGACTGGATCAACAGAGTAAATCAGATAAGTAGAATGGAAAAATCTTACTATATGCAGGAAGATAGGATGGGAATATACTATACAAGATGGGAAAAATGGGAAAAATCAGGACTGAAAGAGAAAGTATGGAAAGTATAGAAAACTATAAATTAAGAAACTATTGGGCCTCGAGAGAGTATAGAACGTGCAAAGGGGAGGGAGGGGGAAGGGGGGTGGGAAAGGGTTGGGAGGGGAGGGAAAGAAAAGATTTATTAGAAGGGGCAAGGTAGAAATGCATGGAATATTTATATGTATTGTTATCTCTTCTTATGGAATTTTTTTTTGTAAAAAATGAAAAACTAATAAATATTTAAATTAAAAAAAAAAGTAAGAAAACCCGCAAAAACATGTGTTAAAAGAAAGCAAAGCACACCACAAAACGCACCAGTAAAAACACCAACCGCAACCTGCATAGGTGTGAACCTAGTCTTATTCTGTTTTAGAACATCAGCTGATCTACATAATAACAGACCTATGAATATGATAATAGATTATTATTAGAGATGGAAACAGCTGTGCTATCAGAAAGTATAGAAATGTTTTCAGTTAGACTGCAATTTACCATTTCGTACATATTATACACATTTATCATTCTGGAGCTATTTAATTGATATAAAGTACATGTAGATGGTAAGATTACATTAGCCATCCCAACCATTTATTATCAGCACTTGTCATTTAGCACAGAACTTACAGTTATTCAGTTCATAGTCGATATAATGGCAGAGAAAATTTGAAACGGTCTCATCTGGCTGATAACTGTGACATGGACGCTTTTAGTTTTGCAGGTAGTCCCTTTAAAATAATATGTCTTAGAACTCTAGTGCTGTAAAGCGCTACTACTACTGAACTACCTTAGTGAGATACTAAATTCAAATATTGAGATATGATATGTGTGCCACTGGAGACCTCTTATGAATAAATGGGGCTATGACAAACATTCACAGTATGAAGAGGGGCCAGCTTGGACTTTATTGGAAGTAAGGTACGGTAAATATCATTCTAGATGGGCAGCACTCAAGGTGATGAACGGATTTATTATAGGACAATGTCACTAAAGCTAAAGTGATTGGTTTACATAGCTGTATATTTTAACAAACAGACCACCAATCTCTAAGGCTGGCCATACACTATACAATTCTGCCCAATTTACTTTAGATTTGCCTTCAACTATGTTGTGCAAGGGCCTGCTTAATTGGATACAATTGAAAGTGTTGTTCAGGTTTGACCTCATATTATATGGTTTTTGGTAAATCTAAAGCAATTTTCTAAAGAAAATTGTATAATGTATGGCCAGCCTTAGTCCTCATGCAAACTTGACATTTTGAGAACGCTGGTAGCGTTAGCTGTGTAAAGTCACATTAAAAATGTGATTTTTTTCAGCTTTTTTTAGGGTTTTTGCATTGGCGTTTTTATCGTTTTTTTACCCAAAAATATTTTTTTGTCAGAAAAACCTCCAAAAACGCCCATTTGCGGCGTTTTACTGTGTTTTTCAGAGTTAGAGTTTTTTTTTATAGCTAAAAAGAACTCCTCTAGAAACCCGCTACTCCTAGGTTTTTTTTCCAGCCAAAAAAAATTTGATTACAGCCTATGTGTGCATGAACACATAGGATAACTTGCTGGGGGGTTTACTACCTGTAGAAAAAAAACGTCTAAAGACAAAAACAGCAGCTGTAAAAACATGTGCATGAGGACTAAGGCAATGCAATATATGTAAGCTAGCCACAGATATTACAATCAAATTGTACAGGAATTTTTACATCTATTAACCACGTATTGCAAGGGTCCACCCAACTGGATATGATTATTGAATCTGGAAGCGCTTTATCCCTGGTTCACATATATGCGGCCGTGCGGGCCGTGTTTTGCGCTGGCACGAGAGCCCATTCATTTGAATGGACTCCCGTGCCCCGTGACACGCAGCAAAAAAGTCCCTGCACTTCTTCTGAAAATGCAGCCTGCACGAGAACCTCAGTTCCCAGTACGGTTGAGTTTTTCCAGGGCGGGCAGCGTGCCATTAGAACATTAGAACGGCTGTTTCGTGTGGATCCGCAGCGGCACCACCCGCACGGATGTGAACCTAGCCTTACTGTAGTTATTAGGGAATATGCAAAGTTTAATTGAAAGAAAAGTATTTTTATCTGTGCTTGCAAATTGTTAGTTATCTGTTAAAAGTGCTCCCACACCTTACAATGTTTGGATCTAAGGTGTTTTTAAAAAAAGGAGGGCTATTTGTGGGAAAATATACTACCATATGTTACATCAAGGGGTTTCATAACTTCCTACAGCCTGATCATAATTTAATAAGTAATAGACATAGTCTTACTTAGTAATTGCTAGACTTCACTGCACTTGGGGAACGGTATATTGTATCTGCAGATTCCATAATGTACAGTAGGTGTATGTTACAAGCTAATGGCTTCATGTTACATTCATATTACTTACACATATGCATTATTCATTTTAGCCTGTTGATGGCTACAACAGCCTATGGTAAAAGATGTGCAGCTGATACCTGTTTTAACTGAGTAGTCCTGAGCATAACATTCCTTAATGAAAAGGCACTGACTCCAAAAAGTTATTGTCACCTAAACTGGTTGTGTTATGACACAACAGACATAGGGAGTGATTTACTAAAACTGGTGCACATAGAATCTGGTGCAGCGGTGCCAGGGGTGAAAATGACAACTCATGGGGCCCCCGGGCAATAGGGGATCATGGGGCCCCTGTGTCCTTGCCCAAACTCAAAAAAAGCCTATGAAAAAGGTACCAGGGGCATCTCATGGGGCCCCCTTCTGACCCCGGGCCCTCGGGCAGTGCCCGAGTTTCCAAGTGGTCAGTCCACTTCTGAGCGGTGCATAGTAATGAATCTGCATCTAGGTTTTACTGCCAAAGCTTCATTGAACAAGTTGAAGTTAGAAGCTGATTGGTCATTGTGCACAGCTGCACCAGATTCTGCGTGCACCAGTTTTAGTAAATCCCCCCCATAAAGAAAAGACCCTAAAGTAGTGATGGGAGTATATTCCTAAATTTGCATGTAGCACTTTGTTTTTATTTTCTTGAATGCATGCAAACAATTCCACAAAGTCTATGATGGGTGCCATAGATAAAAATGAAAAGCCTATCTCCCTATACTGCAAACAGGGAATAAAGCTATATTCAGCACATGTCGATAGGCACGTGCAACATGGTTTCAGCTGCATTCGGTTTGCTGTTCACAATAACCCCTGGTTCACATATATGTGGCCGTGCGGGCCACGTTTTGCACGGGCACGAGAACCAATTCATTTGATTGGTATCCCGTGCCCGTGACACGCAGGGAAGAAGTCCCTGCACTTCTTTGGAAAACGCAGCCCACACGGGAACCTCGGTTCCCAGTACGGTTTCGTTTTCCAGTGCGGGCGGTGTGCCATTAGAATTAATGGCACCCGCCCGCAGGTCCACATTTCTCTGTGTGGGTGGTGTGGCTGCACGGATTTTTGTGCGGATTCACGGCGGCACCACCCGCACAGATGTGAACCTAGGGTAAATGTGAAGTTCCTGTAAAGGCTGCTGTTACCTTCCTCTTCAGTCCGTGGATGCTCACTCCCCTGAGGTCTGTTCTATTTGATACAACTACTACAACTACTACTAATAATAATAATAACATAAATATACGAATACTGTTAAAGCCACAATCTATTTCTGAACTATTTACATTAAAAAAACTAAATGCTGGACTATGCTTGGACATGCAACCAAGCTGGACAATGCTTGGTTGCATGTATTCATCTTGCATTTGGGATGTTTTTGAGATCAATAAAGCTGAACTTCAGGCAGATATGAAAATATTACAATGAATGCAGTTATGATGGTATTAAAACATAATGAAATGTATTTTTGAAAGGAGCTAGTACAAGTGTTTAAAGTGTTACTAAACCCAGGACCCTGCATTCACTATATCTGGTCTCCCACAGTACACACAACATGGAAATGCAATTACTCTAGTAAATATAAACTGCTAAATACCTTTTCTCATTAGCAGTATATAGCAGTCCTGTGACTTCTATCAGTGTCCAGCAAAGCACTGGTTTCAGCTTGTAGGAGGAGTTTTCATTCTCCTGTGGGAGGATGCAGGACCCCTGACCTCTGTCTGACAAGAACTGATTGGCCCTGTGCTGATCACAAGCACTCTCCCAAGAAAAAAAAAAACTCTCTAGCAATGCAAACCAAACTGAGCTTGTGCAGTTTGCTCATGAGCCTCTGTTCTATCAGGGGATGTTTAGGAAACACTGGAAGAGGGGGAGGATCAGAGAAGACAGAATCAAATGTCCTTTTCACAGGATTAATCCCTTAGGTTTTACAGTGAGAATAATAAGCATGCTTTACTGCATATACAGAATGATTTTACAGTTGTGGGTTTAGTAAGACTTTAAATTTGACTAAGGATCAGCCTCTTTCAGTTCACTGCATGCCAGAGTTAGATTGGGAGAGGGAGAATCAGCACCAAGAGGCAGTCATTTGTGAGAAAGATGAGCTCTTCAGTGTGCTGCTTCTTCTTTCCTTGTCCAGTCACAATCAAGACCAATGGTTTATTTCTCTGCAGAAAAGAAAATTCGGGTGGTCTGCCCAGCCAGACAGGCTATGCTTTGTGGCAGAGCCCTACATGAGTTTCAGAATTTGACAGACAGAAATACAAATCCTTTGGCTTATACAGTATATATTTCTGTGTATTTTTCTGCTTGCCTGGAGTTCAGCTCTTCCTTCTAAGCTGATTATAGACAGAGAATGACCAATGGGATAAGAAGCAGAATACGAATAGGAGACAGTGTGGCAACTGATCCTGTACTAGGGTAAATTGAATGGGAAAATGGCAATATACTGTAGACCATTTGGGAATAGAGACACAGAGAAAAAGCTAATCATAGCTTGGGGTGAAAGTGGGAAAGAAGTCACAGACAGGAGAATGGTTGTAAAGACTGAGCAGGACATGACTGTGGATCCTGAAAGGGAAAAAAGGGAAGCAAAGCATGAGCTGATCGAAGACTAGGGAAAAGATAGTAGGCATGTGCACGTTGGAAATTTTCATTTCATTTACTTCCAGATGCATTTGTTAATTGAAGTGCATGCGCAGTAGCGGCCGAGCATTCTGCCCAGCTGCAGCTTGTTTGGAGAGCTGTCATCTGAGAACACTGACTCCACACCAGTCCACAGCACACATCTTGGCAGAGACTAGGGAGGAATTGAGGAGGATTGTGCACTGATTGATGTGCCTTATATACTTCTGCATTGGTTTTCTTAATTTTAACTTTTAAATAAATGAAGTTACACTAGGGCGGATGTGCGCTCTCTGCTGCTTTTGATTCATTAATTGAAGAATTCCGTTTCCTCATATTCATTATGTTGAACCAATTAGTTTTTGCAGTTCGTTACAATTCTGTTGGCATTTGTTTTCTATATTCATTGGTCCAGGTGGATTCTAGATTTTGCAGTTTTTCAGAAGATTGCTATATAATCGATATATTATGGAAACGATTATAAAGGATTCAATATTTTGAGACACTAGTCCAACCCACCAAAAGAAATGGCATGAGCTGAATGGACAATATCAATTGGCATCATGTGCATCCAAATGAAACAATGAACGAAATTTGGATCCATTTGTTATTTGAATCCAAAAATTCAAACAAATTAAAAAATTGAATTAATTTCCCTATGGGCTCAAACTACTATATCATCATGTGATGTCATCCAAATGAAATTAACTTTTTTCAGATTCGTCGCCATTCATTTCTGTGTCCATTCGGAGATGCGGATACATCCGAAACTCTGAAAATGGAAAAACAAATATTTGTAGTGAGGATGTGGACACTGGGAAGATACTTGACATAGTTACATAATCAGTTTGAAAAAATAAACAAGTCCATATAGTTCAACATGTAGAAGAAAATATATAAATAGAAAACCTCCATATACAGAACCCTATACCCACAGTTTATCCAGAGCAGCCTTTTTCAACTAGGGTGTCTTCAGGGTTCTTTGGGGGTGCCTTGGCAAAATGCCTAAAAATTGCCCCAAAAATTGGGTACAAACCAGCAGGTGGGTCAAGCTTACTGTTTTGTTACACGAAGCAACAGGTTTTCATTGCACTACCTTGGGTACTGTGTAAGCTAGCCACCATCATCCTAACAACCACTGAAGTCATTGATTGATAAGGACATCAGGTATCTGCACAGCATCCTTGTTTGACCCCTTGCACCTCTCTGTCCGCACTAGAGTCATGTTAACTGTGTGGGAGAGAGAAAATGTCAAAGAAATGCTGGAATACTAGTCAGTACCAGTGTGCAACAGTGTATTTGCTTCGAAAGAATAAATTACCTCTAATGTTGGGTGTCCAATGTGTGTGGATGCTGCTGCAATATTTAAAACTATTCGTTTTAAAGGATGCCTTGACTGGAAAAAGGTTGAGAAACACCGATCCAGAGAAAGGCAAAAAAAAAAAGCTTATAAAGCATGGTCCAATTTGCTCAAGGGAGAAAAAAAATCCCCTAAAGGCAAAAAAATATTCTCTGGATCAACAATTGCTGGTGTTATTATCTATAAATGTTAATATGCGGTTATATTTTGTGTATTTAGGAATGTATCCAGCTCTTTTTTAAAACAATCTACTGAGCTGGCCAGAACTACTTCTTGAGGGAGTCTATTCCACATTGTGTGCAGCTGTTCAGGGCTGATAATTAAGGTCTGGGATCTGCTTTCTGTCTGTGTTAGGGGACACTCACCAGCATCCGCATGCCTGTCAAATGAGGATGATTGCCTTGTCCATACAGCCACTAAGTCCCCATAGCCTGCCTGCACATACACCTGGCTGTACGGGCCTTGGCTCCCATGTGAATGAGACCTAAAGTAATGAACACTCACAGCTAGCAGACTGTAGCTTCAGTTGTTGGAAAAATCCTCTGTTGAGATTATGAAGTTACAATACCTCTTTAATCTAGCACTAACCCCTGAAGGGGCCGCTAGATTTGTCCAAGTTATTTTCTATTCAGCGCAGTATCACCTAGGTACACAACAAACAGTTCCCTCACTCCGGCTCAGTCTAGGGGATGTGTTTATTGCTGTAGAACAGATGATGAACAATGGGGAATTGGATACTCCACATACACAATTAAGGACACTTCTCTATAGCAGTAACACAGGCACAAAGCTCAAAGCTGAAGGCCAGGAACAAAGGGATTTTAGCATAGATTGAAGTAGGATGGAGCAGTCTAATACCCTTGCAGCTGATGACTACAAGGTTTGTTGAGAAGGTTCTGGTCAATTTGGAACAATCACTATCCACAGTAGTAGACCATGGAGACTGCAGCTCAGTAATCAAGTTCTACTCACAGGCCAAGGAGAAAGATCCAAGTTTAAGGGTTCTATCCATAGCACCAAGTAGTCCACCAGCCAGTCCTGGATACCTCCAGGGGCAAGCAGCCTCCTGAAGCCTCAGCAATCCATCTTCAGGCAGGTAGGGCAAAACACCAACTAATCCCCCTGCCTTGGCTTCAGCCTATTTACACCCTCATTGACCACCTACTGGCACACCTCCTGAATATGTATAATAAAAAAACAATGGATATATTTAACATTCTACAACAAGAAAAATGTATTAAATATAGTATTTTTGGACTACATCATGCAGAATGGAGAAATTATGTCAAAACTCAAGCAGAAACTATTGAGAAAAAACAATTAAATCCTTGCGAGAGCTTTGGCATAAAAGTGGGAATAAGAACATTTGTAAACATCAGTGAGCCCCACTTTTGTTACACCTGGACCCTTCCTAACTAAACTAAAAATTGTATTTTTATTGCTGCCTATGTACCTAATTGGGGGTACCCTTACTTAACGCCCATCAAATGGAAGATTTTCCTTTAGTCTCTGTTCGGTCTGACACGTGTCAAATAGAAAGTGAAAAGAAATCTCCAAAATAGGAACAAAGTCACCAACAAAAAGTTTATAGAGGTCCTCACCCTTCTCCACTCTCAATACGAAGAGAAAAAAAAGTTTGGTTGGGGTTCAGCTTTAAAATACTTGTTTAGTTTTGCTTTAGATAAACTTGTAAAATTGATCAGCTTGAGGTGGAATAAACTTCTTTAGTTTTAAAGGACAGCTGTAGCTTTGCTAGGTGTTGTCTTTTAAAGTGGTTGTAAACCCTTTCATATATCCAGTTAAATGACTAGCCTCAGGTGATGCACAGCAATAAAACAAATCCTCCTACATAGGTTCTACCTGTTTATCTGCAGACCTCTCTTCTTTACATCCATTCAAAGCCCAGAATTCATACAGCTTGTCTGAGCTTTCAGAAAGCAGGGGGTGGAGAGCTCAAATTATACTCTGCAGAGCTCAGTGATGAGAGCTGAGAGCTGAATGGATGGAAGGGACACACCTCCCCTCACACAGCACACAGGAACAGAGCTGAGGCTGTCAATTATAGGCTTGTGCTATAGATCCTTATCCTGTCACCTTTTTACCTCTTGGTGTCAGGAAAACTTGTCAGGAGTTACCAGAGGACTAGCTTGAAGCTTGTGAGCCCTGATGCAAAAGTTAAACTGGGGTCCCTCTACTACCATGCTGCTTTCACTGCAAGCCAATATACTCCAAATGGCTAAAGAGTTATTTCAGATCTTTACTTACATATTGAGATGGCAATTCAAAAGATTTTGGAGAATCTGTCCACATTTTGACATACCTCTCCAACTCTTTTGTATACCTTGTAGCAAGAATAGGTAAGCTTTGAGAGGTGGCGATCTACCTACCAACAACATGAAAAAGATTAAAGTTCGCTGGGGTTTTGCACCCTTAAAAAGAAAAAACTAGCAAGGCCTAACTAAATAGTAAGGAAAACTTAAAAAAATATCAGAAAACAAATGTCATTGTAAAAATATAAAATTAGCTTACAGCTTAAAAGGGGACAGTGTCAGGCAGTAGAGCAGTGAACTGTGTGTGGATGGTGTCAGTAGGGCAGTGGACAGAATCAGTAAAGCAGTGGAGGTGTCAGTAGAACAGAGGTTGTTGTCATTATGACAGTCAACGGTGTCAGTAGTTTTTTTACTTTTATTGTATTTTTATTATTTTTTTTATCATGCTATTTATTTATTTACAATTTAATTTTTTATTATATTTTACAATTTTTTTTAGCAGCCCTGTTGGGGGACTAAACAGACCCTTGATGTCTCACTTCTGAGACAGAGAAAAGAGAAGGAGGACATAATCCTCTATCTCCATCTCCGTGGCACAGAATGAATAAACAGGAACAGCTCTGCACAGCTCCCTGTTCATTCACAAATTAAAGCATGCATGCCCTAATGACGTCTCCTCACAACTTCAATGCAGCTCAGGAACACAGTGTGCATGTGTGCTCTAAGGATGTCTCCTCACAGCCCCAGTCTCCCTGCATTGGAGATCATAGCCTGCATGTGTGTCCTAAGGATGTCTCCTTGCAGCCCATGTGTCCCTGTATTGGAGAACATAGTGGACATGCATGCCCTAAGGACATCTCCTTGCAGCCCGTCTTCCTTCAGCCAAGACCCTAGAGCACATGTGCTTTGTGGCATCTCCGTGCAGCCCAGAATATAGTGTACATGCGTGCCACAAGAACATCTCCTTGCAGCTCCAATCTCCCTGCTGCAGAAAATATAGTGTGCATTCCAGGGGCGGACTGACAACTCATGGGGCCCCCGGGCAATAGGGGATCATGGGGCCCCTGTGTCCTTGTCCAAACTCAAAAAAGCCTATGAAAAAGGTACCAGGGGCATCTCACAGGGCCCCCTACCGACCCCGGGCCCTCGGGCAGTGCCCGAGTTTCCAAATGGTCAGTCCGCCCCTGGTGCATTCACACCCCAAGGATGTTTCCTTACATCTCCTGTCTCCCCTCATCCTGAGAACACAGTGTGCATGCATGCCCTATAGACATCTCCTTGCAACCCAAGAACATAGTCTGGTTGCATGCCCTGCTGCAGAAAACAGTGTGCATGCACGCTCTAAAGAATGTATTCAGTGAACAGTGCATATGCATGCACTAAGGACTCCTCCTCGCAGCCTCAGTCTCCTTGCTGCACAGAACACAGTGTGCATGCTTGCCCTTAGAATGTCTCCCTACAGCTTGAGAACATAGACTTCTACTAGCAGCCCCGTCTCCCTGCTGTGGAGAACAAAATGTGCATGCATGCACTAAAGATATTTCCCCATTCCTGGGAACACAGTATGCATGCTTGCCCTAAGGCCGTCTCCTTGTAGCCCCAGTTTCCTCACAGCCTGTGAACGTAGTGTGCAGGTGTGCCCAAAGGACATCTCCTTTCACCCCTAGTGTCCCTTCAGCACGAGAACACAGTTCAAATGTGTTCAATGAGGCTGTATCCTTGCAGTCCCAGTCTCCCTTTTGTGGCAAACATAGTGTGCATATGTGCCCTAAAGATGTCTCCTAAAAGCCCCAGTCTCGAGTTCAGAGGTGAGTGGGTGTCAGTGGTTGGGATGGAGGATGTGGGTCATTAATTGCGGGGTGTCAGTGTTTAGGGGTGGGTTAGTGTAAGTCTGGGGTGTCATTTGTTAGTTTAGGGTATCAGGGGGTGAAAATGGAAGGTGTCAAGGGGTGGCTGGGTGTTAATCTGGGGTGTCAGTGATTGTAGGTTAGTCAGTTGTCAGCCTACGCTGTCAGTGGTTGAAGGTAGGTGGGTGTCAGTCTGAGGATACAGGATTCCACAGGCTTTCATAGCAAGAAGATATCAAATTTCATAGACTGTCTTGATGAGGGAATACCAGATTTAGGTTGTTTTACAGAGGGAAAACAAAATTTCCCTGGTTGTGTTGGTCAGGGGACACCAGATATCACAGGCCTTGTTAGCCTAAAGCAGGGTATACATGCTCAGGTTTTTTTTGTTCTTTCAACCAACGGGTTAACAAGGGGCTTTTTTCTGGGACTTTTGCCCTCAGGATAGAATCCCTGGTTCCCTACCTAATCCCATTCTCCCAGAAGTATCAGGATTTTGGGGATTCTTCAGCATCAAACAGTTGGTTCTTTTATGGATTGTGGGGCCACCACTTGATCCTCTGTTCCAAGTTTTCCAAACTGTTTTTGTTGAGTTCCTCAACACCAAATTCCCCAAATAAAGTCTTTAGGGACATGGGTTTGTACAAGAGGGCACAGTCATGTTGAAACAGAAAAGATCCTCCAAACTGTTGCCACAAAGTTGTTAGTGCACAATTGTCTAAAATATTTTTGTATGCTATAGCATTAACAGTACCCTTCACTGGGAACACCTAAACACAATAATTTGGAGGGATGTCCACAAAACTTTGGCCATATACAGTAGGTAGGTGTGTTGGTCAACCGTTCACATACTTTTGGCCATATAGTGTCACTAATTTGCTTGATAAATGTCCCTCTCTATGTCAATTTCCCAACAAGGCTATATTGCATTGTACACAAGTTCACAACACAAACTGTATATTATTCATTGGATGCCATCTAGTGCACACTGTAGGGACATGCAGGGTCAGCTTTTAAGCAATTTTTAATTTAAGCAATTTAAGTCAACATGGATACTATTCTTACGTGTTACAATATACAGCAAAAAAAATGTACATTTTTGTGATGAAAAAGGAGTCCTTTAGCTCCAGGCAATTGGCTATGCTTGGGAAAATAAATGAGGAATCTGCTGCAGGCAGGAGGAAGCATTTACTAGACCCCTGTACCCCAGTGATCAGACTGCAAATCTGTAGCAAATCACAGGTTAGAGGCAATAGCAGATGTGCTGATCTTTGTAGGACAGTCAATTCCAGGGTGGCCTCTCAATCCAGGAGAGAACTTTGAATGATACCTGAACAAAGATGACCCCATCCTCCTGGAGAGAAAATTAGATGGCATTATCAGGTGGAGTACTGTGATCTCTGTGAGAGATAATAAATACCTGGAAATGTTAAGTATGCAACAGAGTATATAATTGCTCAAATTCTGACTCTGATGGGGAAATCCTTCTCGCAGCGCTATTGTTTTGTGCTGGCAGGGAGCCTTCCCAGCTGGGAGAACAAAACGAGCTATAACCACCAGCAGTGATCGCATGTAAAAACAAATCCGACATACTGGTTGTACTGAAGTCGATCGATGTACCCAAGTGGATCCAATCAGCTTGCCCATAGATGGATTGAATTTCAGCCGGTCCCTGCTGAGTAAAACAGGGTATACATGTACATTTTGTTTTTTGTTCAACCAGTGGATTCCTGCATCAACACAAATTATGTGTGATGCAGGAATCTCTCCCTTCTTCCCCTGTCAAAATATACTGATCAGTGCTGCAGCCATTGGCTGAAAGCAGTGATTGAATGCTGGTTTTCCAACAGACATTTTGCAGGTAAAAAAATGTACATTTACTATTTTTGGTTGCAGGAGCCTGCATAGCATTGCACCAGCGATCGGCAGATTGCTGGTGCCAGGCAGGTGTCCTGCAGACCTGTCAGTATATCTGCTTACCCATACTTCCCATATGGGATGACAGGAAGATTCAATGAACTACCACGGCGCTCCACAATGCCGTGGTAGTTCACTAAGATCTACAAGCTGACAGCAGCTAAGGATGTCAGGACTTGTAGTTTATTCATTCACAGAAGACTGTGAATGAATGACGCGGCTGTGTAGGCAGAGCCCCACACGACCAAGCTGTTTTACAAAAAGTGACAGCTAGTATGAGGAACTTCTCCCCGTACTTCTGTCACAGGGAGGTGGGGCGATTGGGCAGCGGCTGCAGCACTGGGCACATATTTATTATTTTATTTATTTCAGGTACTTATATAGCGCTGTCAATATACTCAGCACTTTACATATACAGTTGTGTTCAAAATAATAGCAGTCAGACATCACTAACCTGATCAATCACTGTTTTTGGTAGAAATGATATTTCTACATGGCAAATAATTTACTAGCAGATGTAACAGAGTAATAGAAATCCAACAGACCCAACAGTCCTGACATGCATGCTGCTGATTCTGTGTAATTGAATCACTCATTGAAAGGGGCATGTTCAAAATAATAGCAGTGTGGAGTTCTATTAGTGAGGTCAGTCATTCTTTGAAAAACAGGTGGCAATTATTGATAAGGAAGGCAGCAAATGTTGTACATGCTGGTTACAGTGCATTTCTCTCTGAAATTCTGAGGAAAATGGGTCGTTCCAGACATTGTTCAGAACAACAGCGTACCTTGATTAAAAAGTTGATTGGAGAGGGGAAAACATACAGTCATGGCCGAAATTGTTGGCACCCTTGATATTTTTCCTGAAAATCAAGTATTTCACACAAAAAAGGTATTGCATTAACACATGTTTTGCTATACACATGTTTATTCCCTTTGTATGTATTGGAACAAATATAAAACAGAGGCAGAAAAGCAAATATGACATAATGTCACACAAAACCCCAAAAATGGGCTGGACAAAAGTATTGGCACCCTTAACTTAATATTTGGTTGCACACCCTTTGGAAAACATAACTGAAATCAGTCGCTTCCTATAACCATCAATAAGCTTCTGACACCTCTCACCCGGAATTTTGGACCACTCTTCCTTTGCAAACAGCTCCAGGTCTCTCTTATTGGAAGGACACCTTTTCCCAACAGCAATTTTAAGATCTCTCCACAGGTGTTCAATGGGATTTAGATCTGGGCTCATTGCTGGCCACTTCAGAACTCTCCAGCGCTTCTTTGCCATCCATTTCTGAGTGCTTTTTGACGTATGTTTGGGGTCATTGTCCTGCTGGAAGACCCAGGATCTTGGACGCAAACCCAGCTTTCTGACACTGGGCCCTACAGTGCGACCCAAAATCCTTTGGTAATCCTCAGATTTCATGATGCCTTGCACACAGTCAAGGCACCCAGTGCCAGAGGCAGCAAAACAACCCCAAAACATCATTGAACCTCCACCATATTTTACCGTAGGTACTGTGTTTTGTTCTTTGTAGGCCTCATTCCGTTTTCGGTAAACAGTAGAATGATGTGCTTTACCGAAAAGCTCTATCTTGGTCTCATCTGTCCACAAGACGTTTTCCCAGAAGGCTTTTGGCTTACTCAAGTACATTTTGGCAAACTGTAGTCTTGCTTTTTTATGTCTCTGTGTCAGCAGTGGGGTCCTCCTGGGTCTCCTGCCATAGCGTTTCATTTCATTTAAATGTCGACGGATAGTTCGCGCTGACACTGATGCTCCCTGAGCCTGCAGGACAGCTTGAATGTCTTTGGAACATGTTTGGGGCTGCTTATCCACCATCCGGACTATTCTGCGTTGCAATCTTTCATCAATTTTCCTCATCCGTCCACGACCAGGGAGATTAGCTACAGTGCCATGGGTTGCAAACTTCTTGATAATGTTGCGCACTGTGGACAAAGGCAAATCTAGTTCTCTGGAGATGGACTTGTAACCTTGAGATTGTTGATATTTTGCCACAATTTTGGTTCTCAGGTCCTCAGACAGTTCTCGTCTCCTCTTTCTGTTGTCCATGCTTAGTGTGGCACAGACAGACACACAATGCAAAGGTTAAGTGAACGTCTCTCCTTTTTATCTGCTTTCAGGTGTGATTTCTATATTGCCCACACCTGTTACTTGCCCCAGGTGAGTTTACAGGAGCATCACATGCTTGTAACATTCTTATTTATCCGCAGTTGTGAAAGGGTGCCAATACTTTTGTCCAGCCCATTTTTGGAGGTTTGTGTGACATTATGTCGAATTTGCTTTCTTTCCTCCCTTTTTTTGTTTTGTCCCAATACACACAAAGGGAATAAACATGTGTATAGCAAAACATGTGTTAATGCAATACGTTTCGTGAGAAATACATGATTTCCTGGAGAAATATCAAGGGTGCCAACAATTTCGGCCATGACTGTATAAAGAAGTGCAGAAAATGATAGGCTGCTCAGCTAAAATGATCGCAAATGCTTTAAAATGACAACCAAAACCTGAAAGACGTGGAAGAAAGAGGAAAACTACCATTCGAATGGATAGAAGAATAGCCAAAATGGCAAGGACTCGGCCAACAATCAGCTCCAGGAAGATGAAAGAAGGTCTAAAGTTACCTGTGAGTACTGTTACAATTAGAAGACGCCTATGTGAAGCCAAGCTATCTGCAAGAAGCCCCCGCAAAGTCCCACTGTTGAAAAAAAGACGTGCTGAAAAGGTTACAATTTGCCAAAGAGCACATTGACTGGCCTAAAGAGAAATGGCGCAACATTTTGTGGACTGATGAAAGTAAGATTGTTCTTTTTGGGTCTAGTGGCCGGAGACAGTTTGTCAGACGACCCCCAAACACTGAATTCAAGCCACAGTACACTGTGAAGACAGTGAAGTATGGTTGCGCAAGCATCATGATATGGGGATGTTTCTCATACTACGGTATTGGGCCTATTTATCGCATACCAGGGATCATGGATCAGTTTGAATACATCAGAATACTTGAAGAGGTCATGCTGCCTTATTCTGAAGAGAAAATGCCATTGAAATGGGTGTTCCAACAAGACAACGACCCCAAACACACCAGTATATGTGCAACATCTTGGTTCCAGACCAACAAGATTGACGTTATGGAGTGGCCAGCCCAATCCCCAAATCTTAATCCAATAGAAAACTTGTGGGGTGACATCAAAAATGCAGTTTCTGAGGCAAAACCAAGAAATAGAGAACTGTGGAATGTAGTCCAATCATCCTGGGCTGGAATACCTGTTCACAGGTGCCAGAAGTTGGTTGACTCCATGCAACACAGATGTACAGCAGTTCTCAGAAACAGTGCTTATACAACTAAATATTAATTAAGTGATTCAAAGGAAAGCAACATCTTCAAACATTTTTCAGTTTATATAGTGAATGTTTGAGGTTGTAAAGAAGAATACAAACACTGCTATTTTTTTGAACAGTCTAATATTCACTTTTCTTCACTTTTTTTTAGAGGAACAACACAAATTTGATATATTTTTCTTCATGTTTTGATTTGGAGTAGAATGTGTAGTGTTCCCAATGCATTTGTGTGTATGGAAATAAAAGCTATTAGAAGGATTTTGAGCTTTATTCACTTTTTTCAACACACTGCTATTATTTTGAACACAACTGTATATTGTACATTCATATCAGTCCCTAACCCACAAAGGTCGTACAAACTAAGATCCCTAACTCACATTCATACATACACATACTAGAACCAATTTAGACAGGATCCAATTCAACAACCATCATGTCTTACATTTTCCACCCTAAAAATTGGCGAACTTATTTTTGAAGAAAAGCATACACACGGGAGCTGTATGGAGAAACTACTTGATAGCAGAGACACACTAGAAAAATTGGGAGATCACTTGATTTAAATAATTGACTTTATCTTTGTTCTTTGCACATGATTACTGATTACTGTTTAGTCATTAGACCCTACACTAATACTAAAGGTGTTCATGCTGTTTTAAATCCAGTTAGCAAAAATAAAACAAATCTGTTTTATATCTAATGTAAACAATAAGTGATTTCATGACTGTACATAAAACAACTGAAGCATTTGTGGATGTTTTCCATTGCTTTGGATACATTTTAAGGGCTTTCCACTTTCCAGATTCTTTTTAGGTGGACAGGAACAAACTTTATTCAGGCTTTCTCACAAGGAAGGTGTTTGTCAGCAGCAAAGACAACCAGGAACTGTGATTACTGTGAGGGGATGAGTTAATGGAGAAAGTAAAAATGTAAATGATTTTAAAGACAATTAAAAAAAATATTCTTACCTGCTCTGTGCAGTGGTTTTGCAGAGCATCCCCTAGCTTCCTCTTCTCAGGTCCCCTGCCGGCGCTCCTGGCCCCCCCCTCCTACCAAGTGCCACCAGAGCAAGCAGCTTGCTATGGGGGAACCCAAGCAGGCTCACTCCCGAGCCACTGCTCTGCATGTACATTCATACATGGAGCTGCTGTGATTGACAGCATTGGGAGACGATGGCTCCTGCTGCTGTTTCAGACAATAAGGAGGGATAGTCCCTGGAGAGCCGAGGCTCTCAAGCACATAGCTGGAACACGATGGGGATCAAGTATTGGGGGGGGGGGGGGCTGCTGCACACAGAAGGTTTTTTAGCATCATGCATAGACTGCATGAAGGTAAAAAAAACTTTAGCCTTTACAACCATTTTCAGCTCGTTTGGTGTAGGAGGGATTGGTCTTTCTGAAGAGGTGGGTTTTAGGGATCACCTGAACCACTTCAATACAGGGCACTTTTACCACCTTCCTGCCCAGGCCAATTTTCAGGTTTCAGCACTCTCACAGTTTGAATGACAATTGCGCGGTCATACAACACTATGCCTAAACTAAAATTTTATCATTTTCTTCACACAAATAGAGCTTTCTTTTGGTGGTATTTAATCACCACTGGGATTTTTAGTTTTTGCTAAATTAACAAGAAAATACTGAATATTTTGAAAAAAAACAAACACGTTTTTCTTTGTTTCTGTTATAAAAGTTTGCAAATAAATAATTGTTCTTCATAAATTTAGGCCAAGATGTATTCTGCTACATGTCTTTAGTGTAAATACCCAAATCAGTGTTTATTATTTAATCTGTAGGTAAGTTATAGAGTTCACATACTATTGGATATATCTGAAAATTGATCAATCCTGAAGTACTGACGGCCAATCTAATTTCTTGAGATCCAAGAATGTCAGAACAGTACAGATATCCCCCAAATTACCCCCTTTTTGCAAAGTAGACAGTCCGAGGTATTTCATAAGAGGCATGGCGAGTTTTAAAAGTTGTAATTTTTTTGTCATAATTTTTCGGAAAATTAAGAAATTAAAAAAATTATTTTCACTATTTTTTTTTTTACATACTGTCACCAGTGCAGTACAAAGTCATCATATAACTGGCATGGCGGTGATTAGGGACACTGACTGGTAACAGTACAAAAAAAAAATTATAATTTTTTTCAATTTTTTTATTATTTTTAATTATTAAATTTTTTTTCATATTGCACTATGACCAAAGTAGTATAATGTTGCCATAGTAACATTGTACTACTTTGGGGAAGTGATCAGTATTTTTTTTTTTTTTTACACAATTTGCTTATAGCAAATAATTACTTTGCTATAAGCAAGCACTTACCTGAACAAAATCAATTCAGGGTTTTTTCGTGATTAGCTGTGATTTGGGCACGGCTAATCACATGACACAGCTGGGCTGTGATTGGCCCAGCTTGTGCATGTGATCGCTGTGATCATTCACAGCTAGACACACTTGTATACAATGGATGGCATGAAAGGAAGCCATCAATTGTATACAACTGTCATGTGACCTGCTGTGATTGGTCACAGCAGGTCACATGGTAGTGGTAACAGGGCTGCTACATAGATCTGTCATCGGCCGTGTCCGAGGTACATGGCCGGTGACAGATCGTGCTGCAGCGCGGCCCTGCACAATGAGCGTTCCGGAAAGGACGACATATGGCGTCCACCCGGAGGGACGAGCTGTTCGCCCGGCCGCCATCTGGCTATAGGCCAGGCGGCAACTGGTTAAAGTGCCCATAGTAGGAGATAGCTAGACAGCAGTAGGAAGTTTTAGACGATAAAGGTGGCTCTAGAGAAGTCCAGGAGGTGAGCATGGAAGGAGGTCACGACTAGCTAGACAGCAGAAGGTCTTGGGAGGAGTGTACAGTTTGGGAGATAATTTCAGATGGGGTTGGTGATACAGCTGGAGGCAGAATTTTGGATGGCTTTGCATGTTGTTATTGTTCAAATATTATTTGTTGGGCAAGCAGACACCAGTGGAGGGATTGGCTGAGAGGGGTGGCGGACACTGCGCAGTTGGTAACATTGGATTTTAAAAACAGAATTATGTATTAACATGAGAATAAGGAGAGGAACATGCAAATTAGGAGGGGGGCTGCCTTGCTATGGATCATCTGTGGAAATGGGGTTCTGTATATGGAGGTTTACACTTTATTCATTTTTGTTCTATTTGATGAACTTGCAGCTTTTTCTTACAACCTAAACAACTATGTTGCAGCCTGATTCCTAGGGGAAAGGAGACTAAGGAAATGGTTTCTCTCACCTGCAGCAGACTGATGACATCACCTCAGCCTAGGCAATGTCACCTGCTAAAGCTCAAGGATGACTTTTTAATGATACTGTCATTGTATGTTGTGACAGATCAGGAGTTTATTCACACAAATTTAGAAAGTTATGAAACATCCACAGGTGTCCCTGTACTCAGACCGAGCACTACTAAAGCATTTTTAATGTCTCCAAACCTCCTCTTCTGGGGTCCCCCATCTGCAATCTTGGCTCCTCCTCTTCAGTGCCTGTCCCCACAGCAAGCCGCTTACTATGGGGGCAGACGAGCAGGCTCACTCCCGAGCTGGCCCAGCACTACCCTCACTGAATGTAATTGACAGCAGCAGGAACCAATGGCTCTCGTTGCTCTCAGCAAAGCCTGTGAGACCAGGAAGAGAGGGAAAGAAAACCTGTAGCCGAGCACAAGGCTGAATTAATAAAGGACTCAGGTAAGTGTTTGGGAGGGGAGTGGGGGCATAGGCAGTGCAAGGTTTTTCACTTTATGCAGAGAATGCATTAAGATAAAAAAAACCATTAAGACTTTAGAACCACTTTAACCCCTTCCCACCCGGCCTATTGTAATATATCATATGACATCCTCCAAGGATCGCTTCTCATGCACACCCCATTGGCCACAGCTATCACATGGTACCAGCAGCAGACTGGTACAGTGATCTGTCATCGGCTATGTACAGTGGAAACAAGGGGTGACAGATTGCGCATGGCCCATGGGCTGCGCACGAGAAGTGATCCTTGCAAGATGTTCTATGATATCTTTCCAGAATCAGAAATCCTGACCAGTCATATTACAATAGGCCGGGCGGGAGCCCTATGATCCTGGAAAGATATCATATGACATCTTCCAAGGATTGCTTCCCGTGTGCACCCCATGGTCCATGCTCCAGCACAATCTGTCACCCGCTATGTCCACTGGACACAGCTGATGACAGATCACTGTACTAGCCCACTGCTGGTACCGTGCGATCAGTGTGGCTAATCACAGCAAATCACGTGACAATTGTGCACAATGAAAGGCCTTTCATTGTGTACTAATGTGATGAGCTCTGTGATTTGTCACAGTGAACACATGGTACAGACAGGGCCAATCACAGCCCATCTGTACCATGTGATTAGATGTGGCCAATCACAATAGTAAACACTAAATGAATAGTTTTCATTCAGAAAAAAAATGTTTCTTATAACTGTAAATTTCAGTTATAAGCAATCATTGTGTGTAAACACTGTAATGCTCTGGTCACACTATGTAAAAAGAAAAAAAAGGTAATAAAAAAGAAAAAAATATTTAAAAAATTGAAAAAAAAAGAAAAGGATTAAATTCTGTCACTAGTCATATGGTGATGCTGTACTGCACTGGTAGCAGGATGTAAAACACTCTTGAAAATTGTGGAAGAAAAAAATGTTTTTTAATTCCTTCTTTTTCCAAAAAAATGTCAACTTCAAAAAACGCGCCATGCCTCTTACTAAATACCATGGACTGTCTACTTTCCAAAAAGGGGTCATTTGGGGGATATTTGGCATTTTCTGGCCTCAAGAAATGAGATAATCTGTCAGTTAATCATCATGAGTAATTGATTTTCAGATATACTGTATATACCATAGTTTGTGGACTCTAATACTTTCCTACAGATTATATAATATGCACTGATTTGGGTTATTTTTACCAAAGAAATGTAGCAGTATACATGTTGACCTAAATTTATGAAGAAAGATTATTTGCAAAATGTTATAATAGAAACAAAGAAAATTTGTTTTTTTTTCAAAATGTTCAGTCTTTTTTCGTTTATTTAGCAAAAAAATAAAAAACAGCGGTGATTACATACCAACAAAAGAAAGCTCTATTTGTGTGAAAAAAAGCTGATAAAAATTTTATATAGGTAGTGTTGCATGACTGCACAATTGTCATACAATGTGCGACAGCGCTGAAAGATGAAAATTGGCCTGGGCACAAAGGGGGTAAAAGTGTTCAGTATTGAAGTGGTTAAATATCAGCTGGGAGTTTTGAAGCCACCAACAGCAGTTTGATAGCTCCAACTTGTTATTAGGAATCAGTATTTGCATAATAGGGCACGCATGGTTCCCAGCGTGCTCTGGGAAAGGAATGATTCTATTTTATACAGAAGATAGGAAAGGGAGTGGTCTGAGATGTTATTAAAAACTATCAAATAGAATAATATCGCATGTCTTTAGCTATTATGCCTAACAGTTGTGAAACTAAAACTTGAGAAGGGAGGGGGTGAGAGAGAACATTCTAGGAAATGCTTAGTCTGTGTTATGTGAAGGTCACTGAAACTGTGCTACATTGCATGGAAGATGGTGTCTCTTGTGCTTAAAGCAGGGGTACTCAAACTTTTTAAACAGGGGGCCAGTTCACTGTCCCTCAGACTGTTGGAGGGCCGGACTATAGTTTAAAAAAAAAAAAAACTATGAACAAATGCAGACACAGTACAACAGATGACCAGAGACTGCGGACACAGTACAGATGACCAGAGACTGCAGACATAGTACAGGAGATGACCAGAGACTGCGGACATACAACGGCGGCGGGAATATTGGGCCGGCCGCTCCATAAGACGCACACACATTTCCCCCCCAAGTGTGTCTTATGGAGCAAAATAGTGCCCCATCGTTGGTGTCAGTGGGGGGTGGAATAGTGCCCAATCGTTGGTGTCAGTGGGAGGAATAGTGCCCCATCATTGGTGTTAGTGGGAAGAAACGTGCCCCATCATTGGTATCATTGGGAGGAATAGTGCCCCATCATTGGTGTTAGTGGGAGGAATAGTGCCCCATTGTTGGTGTCAGTGGGAGGAGGAATAGTGCCCCATTGTTGGTGTCAGTGGGGGGAGGAATAGTGCCCCATCGTTGGTGTCAGTGTGGGGGGGGGGATAGTGTCCCGTCATTGGTGTCAGTGGGGGAAGGGGATAGTGTCCCAACATTGGTGTCAGTGGGAGGAATAGTGTCCCATTATTGGTGTCAGTGGAATAGTGTCCCATCATTGATGTCAGTGGGAAGAATAGTGCCCCATCTTTGATGTCAGTGGGAGGAATAGTACGTCATTGGTGTCAGTGGGGGGGAATAGTGCCCCGTCATTGGTGTCAGTGTGGGGGGGAATAGTGTCCCAACATTGGTGTCAGTGGGAGGAATAGTACCCCATCATTGGTGTCAGTGGGGGAAGTAATAGTGTTCCATCGTTGGTGTCAGTGGGGGGTGGAATAGTGCCCCATTGTTGGTGTCTGTAGGGGGAGGAATTGTGCCCCATCGTTGGTGTCAGTGGGGGGAGGAATTGTGCCCCATCGTTGGTGTCAGTGGAGGGAGGAATAGTGTCCCATCACTGGCGTCAGTGGGAAGAAACGTGCCCCATCATTGGTGTCAGTGGGAGGAATAGTGCCCCATCATTGGTGTCAGTGGGAAGAATCGTGCCACATCATTGGTGTCAGTGGGAGGAATAGTGCCCCATCATTGGTGTCAGTGGGAGGAATAGTGCCCCATTGTTGGTGTCAGTGGGGGGATGAATAGTTCCCCATTGTTGGTGTCAGTGGGGGGAGGAATAGTGCCCCATTGTTGGTGTCAGTGGGGGGAGGAATAGTGCCCCATCATTGGTGTCAGTGTGGGGGGGGAATAGTGCCCCATCATTGGTCTCAGTGGGGGAAGGGGATAGCGTCCCAACATTGGTGTCAGTGGGAGGAATAGTGTCCCATTATTGGTGTCAGTGGGAGGAATAGTGTCCCATCATTGGTGTCAGTGGGAAGAATAGTGCCCCATCTTTGGTGTCAGTGGGAGGAATAGTACGTCATTGGTGTCAGTGGGGGGGAATAGTGCCCCGTCATTGTTGTCAGTGTGTGGGGGGGAATAGTGTCCCAACATTGGTGTCAGTGGGAGGAATAGTACCCCATCATTGGTGTCAGTGGGGGAAGGAAGTGTTCCATCGTTGGTGTCAGTGGGGGGGGGGGGGATAGTGCCCCATTGTTGGTGTCAGTGGGGGGAGGAATTGTGCCCCATCGTTGGTGTCAGTGGGGGGAGGAATTGTGCCCCATTACTGGTGTCAGTGGGAGGAATAATGCCCCATCATTAGTATCAGTGACACCAATGATGGGGCACTATTCCTCCCACTGACACTTAACTTGCTGACCCCTGTTCCAGCATGGTGCTGCTGCAGCCAGCATACCTGGTTGCAGCAGCCCCATCTGCACGGTACACTTACCTGTCCTTCTTCACTCCAGCCTCTCCCTTACTCGATGTTTGCAGAGCCGCTCGGCTCCGCCTCCTTGCAGGTGATTGGCCGCCTGTGTGCCTTTCCTGAGCTACAGTTCTGGCACCCAATCATCGGTGAGGAGGCAGAGCTGAGCGGCAGCGCGAACATCGAGTGAGGGAGTGGCTGGAGTGAATGAAGGAGCAGCGCTTCCTGGACTGGATCGTCATGGGACTGGGACACGGAGCCAGGTAAGATACAGCAGCCCCCTGCCCGCCCCTGTACTTAGTGTCCCTTCCTTGCGGGAAATACGCCCCTGCCGGCGGGCCAGATAAATGTCCTCGGCGGGCCGCAGTTTGAGGACCCCTGGCTTAAAGTGTTACTAAACCCACAACAGTAAAATCAGTCTGTATATGCAGTAAAGCATGCTTGTTACAGTCACTGTGGAATCTAAGGGGTTAATCCTCTGCATTGTGTAAAAAGCCTGTGTGATCCTTTCTTCTCTGCCCCTTCTCGTTGAAATGACCACTTGATACAGACTGAATTTGTAATCACATGCCCATACTCAGTATGGTGTGTATCGCTAGTTTTTTTTTTCTTGGGAGTGCATGTGATCAGCACAGGGCCAATCAGAACTCCTCCTACAAGTTTTAACCAGTGCTCTGCTGAAGTCACAAGCCTGCTCTAACTGCTTCTGAGAAGAGGTATTTAGCAGTTTGTATTTACTAAACTAATTGCATTTCCATGCTGTGTGTACTGCAGGAGACCAGATATAGTGAATGCAGGGTCCTGGGTTTAGGAACACCTTAAAGTGGTTGTAAACCCTTATATATACCCAGTGAAGGGACTATCCTCAGGTGATACGCAGAGATGAAACAAATCCTCCTAAATAAATCCTACCTGTCTATCTGCAGTCTTTTCTTCTCTACATCAAGTGCTGAATTAATAAGCTTGTCTGATAATTCAGAAAAAGAAGACAGGGAGCTGGTTACACCATGCAGAGCTCAGTGAGGAAAGCTCTGAGAGCTGATTGGAGGGAAGAGAACCCCTCCCTCCAGCTCACAGGAACAGAGCTGAGGCTGTCAATCTGCTGGAGAGCCTTCTCCTCTCACCATTTTTCTCCTAGTGTCAGGAAAACATGTCGAAAATGATTCATGCAGATAAAAGAGGAATGCAGCAGCAGACAGAAATGACACCTAGTGCTCTTAATTGAGAAATGTACACACTATAGAGGGATATGCTTTGTTCATATTTCATGTCTGAGGTTTACAACCACTTTTAATGAACAATACAGTGAACATCCATGTAATTTCCTGGCTTTTGCTTATATAACACCATTCTTCTCCATATTACGTTCAGCTGACTGCTGGCAGCTCCTGCTAAATTGGTGCATATACAGTGGAGATCAAAAGTTTGGGCACCCCAGCTAAAAATTTGTATTAATGTGCATAAAGAAGCCAAAGAAAGATGGAAAGATCTCCAAAAGGCATCAAATTACAGATTAGACATTCTTATAATATGTAGATTTTATTTCCATCATTTACACTTTCAAAATAACAGAAAACAAAAAAATGGCGTCTGCAAAAGTTTGGGCACCCTGCAGAATTTATAGCATGCACTGCCCCCTTTGCAAAGCTGAGACCTGCCAGTGTCATGGATTGTTCTCAATCATCATCTGGGAAGACCAGGTGATGTCAAGCTCAAAGGTTTTAAATGCCCAGACTCATCTGACCTTGCCCCAACAATCAGCACCATGGGTTCTTCTAAGCAGTTGTCTAGAAAACTGAAACTGAAAATAGTTGACGCTCACAAAGCTGGAGAAGGCTACAAGAAGATAGCAAAGCATTTTCAGATGTCAATATCCTCTGTTCGGAATGTAATTAAGAAATGGCAGTCATCAGGAACAGTGGAAGTTAAAGCAAGATCTGGAAGACCAAGAAAAATATCAGACAGAACAGCTCGCAGGATTGTGAGAAAAACAATTCAAAACCCACGTTTGACTGCACGATCCCTCCAGAAAGATCTGGCAGACACTGGAGTTGTGGTACACTATTCCACTATAAAGAGATACTTGTACAAATATGGTCTTCATGGAAGAGTCATCAGAAGAAAACCTCTTCTACATCCTCACCACAAAAATCATCGTTTGCAAATGAACATATAGACAAGCCTGATGCATTTTGGAAACAAGTTCTGTGGACCGATGAGGTTAAAATTGAACTTTTTGGCCGGAATGAGCAAAGGTACGTTTGGAGAAGAAGGGGCACAGAATTTAATGAAAAGAACCTCTGTCCAACTGTTAAGCATGGGGTTGGATCAATCATGCTTTGGGGTTGTGTTGCAGCCAGTGGCACAGGGAACATCTCATGAGTAGAAGGAAAAATGGATTCAATAAAATTTTAGAAAATTTTGGATGGTAACTTGATGCCATCTGTGAAAAAGCTGAAGTTAAAGAGAGGATGGCTTCTACAAATGGATAATGATCCTAAACACACCTCGAAATCCACGGGGGATTACATCAAGAGGCGTAAACTGAAGGTTTTGCCATGGCCTTCACACTTAACTCACTATTAACTCTGCAGGGTGCCCAAACTTTTGCAGGCGCCATTTTTTTGTTTTCTGTTATTTTGAAAGTGTAAATGATAGAAATAAAATCTAACTTTTGTTGACATATTATAGGAATGTCTAATCTGTAATTTGATGCCTTTTGGAGATTTTTCCATCTTTCCTTGGCTTCTTTATGTACATTAATACAAATTTTTAGCTGGGGTGCCCAAACTTTCGATCCCCACTGTAGATGGTGTCCTGTTCAGCTCTCCCCTAGTTTTCTCAGAATGATAGGTTCATCAGGGGAGGTGGACCATCAGCTGGTACAGAGGATAAATTCACAGAAGCATAGTCTTATGAGGAAGTAGATACCAAGTATGAGAAACAAAAACACCACAATGTGAGTGCCTAATTTCTGTAACCAGGTTGCTATGTCATACAAGAATTCATCAAAACATCCTAATTCCTTAACCACTTGCCCTCCTGAGGATTTACCCCCCTTCCTGACAAGGCCATTTTTTGTGTTATGGTGCTGCATTACTTTAACTGAGAACTGCTGCACCCAAATTAAATTTACGCCCCTTTTTCCCCACAAATTGAGCTTTCTTTTGGTAGTATTTGATCGCCTGTGTGGTTATTTTTTGCGCTGTAAAAAAAAACAAACAACAATTTTGAGGAAAAAAAATATATATTTTTGAATTTTTGCTATTAAACATGTCCAGTAAAAAAATTTTAAAAATCAAATTTCATCATAAATTTACGCCAAAATGTATTGTGCTACGTCTTTGCTACACAAAATCCCAATACGTGTAAGTTAATAGATTTACGTGAAAGTTATAGCGTCTACAAATGGCGGTATAGATACTGGAATCCAGAGCAGTGTGCCCAAGCTGACAGGGAGGAGGATTGTTAGTAAATAAAGCAGTTCTCCTCCCCGTTGGAGATACTCGGTAATCAGCGGCTAGGACTCGGTGATTGACAGCCACGGCCTTGCAACAGTCACTGTGAATAACCTCACACATCCCACCTTGAGCTAATTTGAGACAATTTAGTGTTAATCTATGCTCTAATACTTTTTTTCTAAACTGAGCTATTTATTAATTAAATAATCCAGTGGTGGTAAAGTTAATAATCGTATCTAAAATTCTAGTTTAATCATTTACAATTTTCATTGTTTTATGCATCCTGGAAGGCCATACCATGCAATGGCACCCTCAGTGAACAGCTCCCTTTTGAACACAAAAGGGTATATTGGACTTTGACCTGGTCACACTATCTTTGTGAACAGCTAAAGCAGGTAATAACTTCCCAATATATCATGTTCCTGTAACATTAGTAGGACGCTAGGCATAAGCTTTATATCCACATGTAAAATATAACCCTTTATATATGGGTAGTATTCCTGCTGTGTGAAAAACTAGATGCAATAACATGGGATTACAGGTAATCAATATTACCACATATTGGAAACTGTGAGCAATCTGTTTATATAGGGTTCTATTTAACCACTTGCCAACTGCGCTATAGCTGAATGACGGCTACAGCGCAGTTGTCCAGTCTCATATGACGTCCTTCCAGAACGCGCTCTCCCGCGTACCCCCAGGGATCTCCGTGTCCTACGGAAACAGCTGATCATGTGATGTGGTAAAAGGCCAATCACAGTGGCCTTTTACCACATGATCAGCTGTGTCCAATGACACAGCAGATCATCGGTAAATGAAGTTGCCAGTTATCGGTTGCACTTTCCTCACGCTGCCACAGCGTGAGGAAAGTACTGCCGATAACTGGCAATTGTCAGAGGACAGATCAGCACCGATCTTCAGGGCACTGATGAGCAGTGCCACCCACCTGTGCCCACCATCAGTGCCAGCAGTCAGTGCCACCCATTAGTGTTGCCTATCTGTGCCCATCATTGTTGCATATCAGTGTTAGCTCATAAGTGCTGCCTATCAGTGCCCATCAGTGCTACCTATCCGTGCCACCTCATCAGTGCAGCTGCATCAACGCACACCAGTGGAGAAAAATTACCTGTTTGCAAAATTTTATAGTAGAAAAAGTTTGCTCTTTTGTTCATAGTGCAAAAAATAAAACACCCAGTGGCGAGTAAATACCACCAAAAGAAAGCTCTATTGTGAAAAAAATGATTAAAATGTCATATTGGTACAATGCGGCATGACTGCCCAATTGTCATTCAAAGTGCAACAGCACTGAAAGCTGCAAATTAGCCTGGGCAGGAAGGGGGTATAAGTGCCCAGTAGGCAAGTGGTTAGTGTTACTAAACCCACATCAGTAAAAGCAGTCTGTATATGCAGTAAACATGCTTCTTGTACTCACTGTCGAACCTAAGGGGTTAATGCTCCACATTGTGTAAAAAGGATGTTTGATCCTGACTTCTCTGATCCTCCCCTTCTTTTACTGTCCCCAATCCATCTGATAATAGAGACCTAAGTGTCACTCTGCACATGCTCAGTTTAGTGTGTATTGCTAGAGGTTTTTTTTTTCCTTGGGAGTGCATGTAATCAGCAGAGCACCAATCAGAGCCATCCTGAGGGTCAGTGGTTTTACAACCTCAAAGGATAATCATGGGAGAATGAAAACTCCTCCTACAAGCGTTAACCAGTTCTCTGCTAGACACTGATAGAAGTCACAAGACTATTATATACTGCTGATGAGAAAAGATATTTAGCAGTTTATATATACTAAAATAATTGCATTTCCATGTTCTGTGTACCGTGGGAGACCAGATATAGTGAATTCAGGGCCATGATTTTAGTAACACTAACATACAGCAAGCTTTCCATATGCCTTATCATCCAACAGTAGTGGAATAGTTATGAGACGTAATGGAAATTTGAAAACCAGATGTACAAAAATTAAAACAGAAACAGGAAAAGGGTGGATAGAATTTTTATCAATAGCCCTATATTCTGTATGACCTACCCCTAAACAACCATGTGGGCTGTTCCGCTATGAGATTTTATTTGGAGAGTTAGTGTACTTATATTTTGCATAACAGTTGCAGGCTTCTCACTCCAGTCTGTGAGAATATGTTTAGATTTTGCAAACAACATTGAATTACTACATAGACAAACTGATTTTACTATTGTGGGTATAGGAACACTTTTAGAGCTTCCATTACTCTTACTCATTTCTCCAGTAAGGTGGGTTCCTTTGTCACTCTCAATAGTTTCAGGAACTCCATATCTGCAAAATATTTAATTCAAAAATGTCTTTGCCGTTGTTTTTGCATTTGCCTTAGCCACTGGCCAGGCCTCAGGCCAATCTGAACATGTCAACACACAACTAGAGCACACGTATAGGTTCCTATTCTGGGCATCTGAATGTAGTTTGTAACTCCAATTCCAAAGTTGGGACCCTGTGTACAATCTACTGAAAAAAGAATGCAGTTATTTGCAGATCTCATAAACCCATATTTTATTCACAATAGAATATAGAAAATGTATCAAATGTTTAAACTGAGAAAATGAACCAAGAATAAAATAAGTTAATTTTAAAGTTGATGGTGTAGCAAACTTGCTCATCAGAGTTGGACGCGGAGTTCCCCTTTTCCTTTTATTGGAAGTATTCCTCAGTCCTACAGTCCCTACCCCCCTCCCTTCCTGAGAGGCAAACGTTATATCCTGACAAATGGGGGGGGGTCAACCCAAGTTAAGGCATCCTCAGTCCGGTGCCAGGCAGTCTCCGAAAGTGTAACCTTCCTCACCTAAAGCACTGACCTGAGAAACTTGTGTAGGCTCACCCATCATAAAACAGATAAGGCAGCTTCTCCCCGGACTTGAAAGAAGTTGAAACCTCACAGTTAAAGATGACAGAATGAAATGAACATTCCTCAAGTCAGGTTTTTTTCCCCCTATGTTTCATGTCATGGATTATGACAGATGTTGGTTCTAATTCAGAGTTCCCCTGACCCCTCCCAAAACAGCGTAATGGCCAATATTCAGAGCCACCCCCCCTTGCAGAGGGATTTTTTAAAAAACAGACAGGCTGGCAAGCCTGGGAGAAGAAAAGCACATCTCCTAAGCTTAACATCGAATGAGAAGATCAAAGAACCATCCTGCTCTGCAACTTGGATCTGCTACCAAGGCATGCTGGCAAGTAACCTAACCCTGTAACTTCCTTCCTATTATCTCTTTGCGGTATCTTTATATACATATTTTCGTGACATCTCTTTGTAAATATTTTATTGCACCTGTTTGACTCTTTTAGTAATAAATCTTTCTTTCTGAAAGTGTTAAACTGTTTTAAGCGCTTACTTGCAATTCATGAATTCCTGCCTTTTGAAGAGACGCTACTGTGTTTGTTTAATTCTCTGCCCAATTGGCCTGTGGGGTCCGCATTGGACAGGCGACTTTTCATCATTATAGTGTATATTTGATAACGAGATTTTCCTTCTTCTCTTACAAAAAAAGACGGTGGTGGCAGTAGAGGGTTAGTTGCATAATTAACCCGACCCAGTAACAAGCGCATTCGGGCTGCAGGCACCGATTGTAGCCCATTAGCTGGGCAATCGCTGTGCAGGGTGCAGCTGGGTGTGGCCTTGTTACGCGCGTCACACCACGGTTTTAGATCGGCCGGTCCTTCGGTCACGAGTTCGGTGAGGTCTGGGGTCTGACGCCGTGGGCGTGACGTATTACTGTTAGTCGCGGTCGTGCGATTGTTGCATGTTAGTGGCGGCGATCGTGACAGATGGCAGCAACACAACTCAAAAAAATTGGGACATGGTAACAAAATGCTGGCAAAATGGGGTTGATTTACTAAAACTGGAAAACGCTAAATCTGGTGCAGCTCTGCATAGAAACCAGTCAGCTTCCAGGCTGATTTGCACCAGATTTAGCACTCTACAGCTTTATTAAATCAACCCCAGTAAGGGGTACTAACGAGGAAGAGCTGGAAAAGCATTTTGCAACTAATTAGGTCAATTGGCAACAGACTGGGTAAAAAATAGCATCTTAAAACTGTCCAACAATTTCAGAATAATGTTCCTTAATGTAAAATTGTGCAGAATTTAAATATATCATGTACAGTACATAATATCATCAAAAGAGTCAGAGAATTTGGAGAAAGTCCTGTGCGCAAGGGACAAGGCAAAATGCAATATTGGATGCCTGTGATCTTCAGGCCCTCAGACAGCATTGCATTAAAAACAGGCATGATTCTGTGATGAACATCACTTTATGGGTTTGGAAAAATCACCGTCTGTGAACACAGCTCGCCGTGTCATCAAAAAGTTAAATCTCTATCATGCAAAGAAGAAGCCATAGTTGAACATGGGCCAAAGCTCATTTAAAATGGTCTGTTGTAAAGTGAAAAACGAATCGCTTGATCTACTAAAGTATTTCCTCTGGCTGTCATGTCATTCCCTCTTGCATGCCCTCTTACCTTCAGGATAGCAACTTCTGCTGGTTTCTGAAAGGCCTCAAATAGACGCATTATAAGTTTTGTATGTCGCACTGGTCAGCTGAACTGCTTCCCTGCACTGGCCAGAAAGTTCAATTTTTCCAAATGGGCCCAAAATCATGAGCTATTCCAATAGCATATCTGCTGTCAGTATTAGGCCCCTTTCCCACTCTTCAGAGGTGCAGCGGACCTGGAATCCACATGCTGAGCACAGTGGATCTGCCCAGTGTGAGAAGGGTCTAAATGTTTTCCCTTTTTCTAGGAGTTGACATGCTTTGATTACTGCACACAACTTCCTGCACTGACATATTGAGTATCAATGCTTCCCGTATTAATAGTGGTTACAGCAAACCCTGTGTGGCTGATCATCAGTGTAAAATCTGGAACCGACTACAAATAGGTGTCTCAATCTAAAGCTCACCTTTTCTGATGTGATATATGATCTAACTCCATCAGTCATACAGTTATGGAAAATTCTCAGATTCGAGCCAGACAGAGACAGATTGAAATTTCACTGGTTCAACAGGAAAAGTCAGAATTTCGATCCATCTATAGGCAGGCTGGTTTTACTGAAGTTGATCGATTGGTTGACTTCAGTACAGCTAGCATGTCTTTTTTTTTTTTCCCATACGATCACTGGATATACCACAAGTAGCCATCACCCACTTTGGCGTGTTGCGTGGACTATTTTGCACCTCCACTCTCCCTTATGTGTCTTTGTCCTTCAATAAAGCTTCAGAGTTTCTGAACGCATCCACTCCCCCATCACACCTGTTTCATGTTGAAATGTACTGAACAGCTTGTTTTGCCACGTAGGATGTGCGGGGAGGGGTTCATCTCAGACACTGCACGTGTGACACTGTGCCTCTAGGTACTTCAGTGGTACCTTAGGGGCCCTCACATGTATGACATGAGAGCTCAGAAAACATGGTTTTGCACCATGTTAGGCATCATACCCCTGAGTGAATGTCATTTATCGTGTGTTTGGAATGGTAGTGTTATGAAGTGTATTCATGTGCTGTGTTGAAGAACAGGGTGGAATATACCATGATTTAAGTATTTGTTTTTTTTATAGATTAAAAAAAAATCCAGTAAAATTCTGCATCCCCTGTGGATAGTGTACTTGAGCCCGTTCTGTCACTTGCAATGATGTAGCTAGAGAGGAAGGAGGCAGCTTAGACTCAGAAATGAACCCCACACCTGCAGACACTTCTTGTTTGACAGATGTCATCTCACAGGAGAGTAGTAGGGAGATGTTTAATCTCATCCACTTACCCTTAAAAAGCCTCAACTCCAGAGATCCCCATACAGTGTTAAGCACTGCTTATGACCCCACTCCTGTACAACATAAAGACACCGCCGCAATCTTACCGCTGCTGATTTCAACTACCTTTACGCTGCATTTACACTTGTACACCAGGAATGTGCATTTTCCCGACATGCACAGAAATGTGCTGCCCTTTAACAGATGTGCACCCCCATGCATCAAAACACATTGTGTGATCGAATTTTCTTGTGCTTAGGGCAACCTATTGAAATGAATGGGCTGCCTTGCATGGGACGCATGGAAACGTGCACCCGCATGGTGTGATTGGAGCCTTATTATTATACAGGATTTATATAGCACCAACAGTTTACGCAGCGCTTTACAATATAAGGGGGGCATTACAATACAGTTTGATACAGAAGGAATTGGAAGACCCTGCTCAAGGTGTCACGATTGCGGCGTCAGACCCCAGACCTTCTCACCAAACTCGTGACCGAAGGACTGGCCGATCCATACCGTGATGTGACGTGAGTAACAATACCACACCCAGCACAAAGATTTTCCAGCTAATGGACTACAATCGATGTACCTGCAACCTGAGCGATTGTTACTGGGTCGGGTTAATTACGCAACTAACCCTCCACACTGCCACCACCTCCTTTTTGTACAGAGAAAGAGGAAACTCGCGTTATCAGTTATAACACTATAATGATTGAAATAATCGTCTGTATTAAACAGTCCGCAGGCCGGTTATACAGAGGTTTAAACTAACAGTAGCTTCTCTTCAAAGGCAGGGATTCGTAAATCGCAATTAAGAACTATAGAAACAGATCCAGGGAAGAGGTAGAGAGAGAGCAGAGGAGGGGCCCAAGGACAGAGCCTTGGGGTACCCCAACAGCAAGGGGAGCGTAGAAGATGGTATTATATGTGACACTAAAAGAGCGCTGAGATAGATATAAGGATAACCAGGAAAGATCAAAGTCACAGAGGCTAAGTGAGTGGAGTTTTTTGAGGAGCAGTGGGTGGTCAACTGTGTCAAAGGCAGCAGAAAGGTCTAAGAGTATGAGTAAGGAGTACTGGCCATTGGTTTTAGCGGTTAGTAGGTTATTGATGAGTTTTAATAGGGCAGTGTCAGTGGAATGTTGTGGGCGGAACCTGGACTGTAGGGGATCGAGAAGGTTGTTAATGAGGTAATGACTCAAATGGTTGTGGACAAGGCGTTCAAGAAGCTAGGAGGCAAATGGCAGTAGGGAGCTGGGCCTTAAGTTATTCAAACAGGTGGGGTCCAGTGAGGGGTTTTTTTAAGTATGGGGGTGACCAGTGCATGTTTGAGTGGGGAGGGAAAGGTGCCGGAAGGAGAGGTTGAAGATGTGGGTTAGAGAGGTTAGGATGGAAGGCGGTTGCAGTAATCGTGAGGGGACAAGGTCCAGGGAACAAGTGGTGAGGAGACCAGCAGAAAGGAGTTTGGCAACTTCCTCAGTAGTAACAGGGTTGAAGGAGGAAAGTGTTGAGTATGCTGACTTGGTGTGGAAAGCTGGATATCTCATCATGAATTGTGTCAATGATTGGCAATAATTTAAAAAACAAAATCGATAGCCTTAAGGGTGTGTAGGGTCAGTCTGAGCTGTTAGTAGTTGAGGGTGAGTGTCAGTAACTGATGGTGTCAGGTTGGGGTTTGAGTAGTTGAGGGAGGGTATCGGTAGTTGAATGTGTCAGTTTGGGTATACTGGTAGTTAAGGGTGGGTGTCAATAGTTAAGGGTGTCAGTTTGGGGTGTCAGTAGTTGATGGTGTCAGTTGTTGAGGGTGGGTGTCAGTAATGTGGGGTGTCAGTTGTTGAGGGTGGGTGTCAGTAATGTGGGGTGTCAGTAGTTGAGGATGAGTGTCAGTTTGGGGTATTGGTAGTTGATGGTGGGTGTCAGTAGATGAAGCTGTCAGTTTGGGGTGTTGGTAGTGGAGGGTGGGTGTCAGTTTGGGATGTTGGTAGTGGAGGGTGGGTGTCAGTAGTTGAGGATTTCATTTTGGGGTGTTGGTAGTGGAGGGTGTCATTTTGGGGTGTTGGTAGTGGAGGGTGGGTGTGAGTTTGGGATGTTGGTAGTGGAAAGTGGGTGTCAGTTCGGCATGTTGGTAGTGGAAGGTGGGTGTCAGTAATTGAGGGTGTCAGTTTGGGGTGTTGGTAGTGGAGGGTGGGTGTCAGTTTGGTATGTTGGCAGCGGAGGGTGTCAGGTTGGGATGTTGGTAGTGGAGGGTGGGTGTCAGTAGATGAGGGTGTCAGTTTGGTATGTTGGCAGTGGAGGGAGGGTGTCAGTTTGGGATATTGGCAGTGCAGGGTGGGCGTCAGTAATTGAGGGTGTCAGTTTGGGGTGTTGGTAGTGGAGGGTGGGTGTCAGTTTGGTATGTTGGCAGCGGAGGGTGTCAGGTTGGGATGTTGGTAGTGGAGGGTGGGTGTCAGTAGATGAGGGTGTCAGTTTGGTATGCTGGCAGTGGAGGGAGGGTGTCAGTTTGGGATGATGGTAGTGGAGGGTGGGTGTCAGTAGTTGAGGGTGTCAGTTTGGAATGTTGTCAGTGGAGGGTGGGTGTCAGTTTGGGGTGTTGGCAATGGAGGGTGGGTGTCAGTAGTTGAGGGTGTCAGTTTGGGATGCTGGCAGCTGAGGGCGGGTGTCAGTAGTTTGGGATGTTGGCAGCGGAGGGCGGGTGTCAGTAGTTTGGGATGTTGGCAGCGGAGGGCGGGTGTCAGTAGTTTGGGATGTTGGCAGCAGAGGGCGGGTGTCAGTTTGGGATGTTGGTAGTGGAGGGCGGGTATCAATAGTTGAGGGTGTCAGTTTGGGATGTTGGCAGCGGAGGGCAGGTGTCAGTTTGGGATGCTGGCAGTGGAGGGCAGGTGTCAGTTTGGGATGCTGGCAGCGGAGGGCGGGTGTCAGTAGTTGAGGGTGTTAGTTTGGGATGTTGGCAGCGGAGGGCAGGTGTCAGTTTGGGATGCTGGCAGTGGAGGGCGGGTGTCAGTAGTTGAGGGTGTCAGTTTGGGATGCTGGCAGCGGAGGGCGGGTGTCAGTAGTTGAGGGTGTCAGTTTGGGATGTTGGCAGTGGAGGGCCGGTGTCAGTTTGGGATGCTGGCAGCGGAGGGCGGGTGTCAGTAGTTGAGGGTGTTAGTTTGGGATGCTGGCAGCGGAGGGCAGGTGTCAGTTTGGGATGCTGGCAGTGGAGGGCGGGTGTCAGTAGTTGAGGGTGTCAGTTTGGGATGTTGGCAGCGGAGGGCTGGTGTCAGTTTGGGATGTTGGCAGCGGAGGGCGGGTGTCAGTGGCTGGGGGGGGGAGGTAATAAGCAGAGTTCAGTATATACAGGAGCTGGAGACAGTGAGCTGACGGCTACACCTCACCGTCCGGTCCTACTGAAGGCCGCCTCCTCAGCCTTATCCCTCCCCGCCACCTCATTCCCACCGCACCGTTTCCCGCTCCGTTCGGGCGCTCACATGGTCCAGTCACATGACTGCCATGTCAGGAGGTCACATGGTACGGTCACATGGCCGTGACGTCACCTCCTCCTTCAAACCACTCCGATCTAGCATCTTCCTTGGTGTCATTTTGTGCCTGCCTCGGACTGGAGGCCTCTCGTCGCCTTTCCTTCCCCGCCGCGTCCCAGCTGTGAGGTGAATGTGTGCAGCCGGCGGGGCCAACATGTCCAAACACGAGCAGGTCCTGGTCCTCGACCCGCCTCACGAGCTCAAATTCAAAGGTAAACGGTGTCCGGCAGCATGAGGGGAGAAGGAGCGGGGAGGGAGTGCGGTGTGTCCTGTCATCAGGGCTGTATGTGAGGAAGGCAGGAGGGGAGCACAGCCCACACCTCAGCCCTGGCACTGCCTGCGCCTCTCCATTCCCGGCCTCCTCCCAGGGATCCCTCCCCCACAGAGGCCAGGGACTAGTCAGGCCTGGATTTCTCATTCACATGTGTACCCAGTCAGAGTGTTCTGGGCTCACACTTGTCACCTGCGTTGGCCTGAAGTGCTTTATCGTGCGTTAAGGTGGTAACAGAGCAAACCGTTTAGAAATAGAGCAGAATATTGGTGGGTGCAGAAGCCTGTAATGTACAGCAATGAGCTGCAGCGCATGCACTGGAGCCGCGTTACGCCACTTATGAATGGCACCACAATGCACGTAACGCACCGAAGCAGAAGAGACATTTCTGACCACATAGTGTGACACAATGCATGGCCATTTTCTAAACTTTTCTTTTTTTTTGCTTTAGCCGTGCGCTGTGCTCCTCCTTCCTCTGTGAATGTCATAGTGCTGGGAGGAGTAGAAGCAGCGCAGGAGGCTGGCATTAAAGTCAGGGGTATTCACCTAACACTCCCAAGGTCTGAACCCCGTGAGGGCCCTCATGGCTCTCCCTGGGCCTACTTGGTTAGTGTAGGATGACATCACTCCCGTGCATATGCAGGAGTCTTTCATCCTTACACACTGGCGCTGTGCTGCGCATGTGCAGCTCTGTACATCTTCAAGAGGATTGCGAACAGGCAGGTAAGTATATTGCAGAAGATACATGGCTTGTCACTTTTTTGCCACAGAGAACCTGCATGTTAATTTTTTCACCCTTTAATTCTGCTTTGTGTTACCAAAGGCACACAGACAAATTGGAGTGAGACTTTGTGAGGTTTTTTTTTTTCTAAACTTGTTATACCTACCTGCTCTGTGTAATGGTTTTGCACAGAGTAGCCCCAATCCTCCTCTTCTCGGGTCCCCTGTAGGCTTTCCTGGCCCTTCCCTCCTGTTGGTTGCCCCCACAGCAAGCAGCTTGCTATGGGGGCACCCGCTGCTCCGTGTGGCTCTTCCTCCTACCCCCCCAGCAAGTGTCCACCATAGAAAGCTGCTTGCTATTGGGAGAATTGTTCATGCTTGTTCCCAAGCTGGCTCTGTGTACATAAGACATACAGAGCGTGGCTTGGCCCATCCCTCCATTGTCAGCAGTGGGGGCCAGTGCCTTCTGCTGTGTCTGAGCCAATGAGGAGGGAGAGGCACAGCTCTCATGCATATGGTTATATCAAGATCAGGCTCAGGTTAGTATAAGGGGGAGGAGGGGTAGCTGAATGTGGAAGGTTTTTTTTATCTTCATGAATCTAATGCGTAAAGGTAAAAACTTTCTGCCTCTAGAACCATTTTAACCCCTATATGACAGCATTGCGCATATGTGCAGCGGCAGAGCAGGTGGGCCCTAATGTTAAGCCATTGCATATATGCGTTGTCTTGTCCAGGTGCATGCTACAATGGCACCTTGAGAATTGTGACGGAGCTGTCACTGACTGACAATCTGGAGCCAATAGGCAGGCCAATCGCAGTGCAGCAAGATCAGAAGCACTTCCTACTGGATTAGGGACAATGGCTCACATTTGGTGGGAGTGTCCAAAAATACAGGTAATTTGGCAAGAAATAATTCAAAATATACAGGCGCTATGGGTTCCTTCAATCCAGAAGGACCCATGGGTGTGTCTTCTTTATAAAACAGAGATGTCAGTAAAACAATATAAAAATAACATAATATATGATCTGTTTAGTGCGGCAAAAAGCTTAATTCCTAAATTTTGGCAGCTCCAGGATTCCCCCGACAATGAGGGACTGGATAGATAGAACTGAGCTGGTAGGTGGATTGGCTCCTGTCTAAATTAGCCCTAGTATATGTATGTATGAATGTGAGTTAGGGACCTTAGATTGTACGTCCCTTGAGGGTTAGGGACTGATGTGAATGTACAATATATATGTAAAGCGCTGTGTAAATTGAAGGCGCTATAGAAGTACCTGAAATAAATAAAACATATAATAATAAGATGGAGGAGTTGTTATATTAAGGAGGATAAGATGGAAATATTTAGAGCAAAGTGAAAATATTTAAAATTGAGGGGTGATTTGGTAGTAGAGTTGGAGAATCAAAATGGTTAATCGGACATATAGAAATGGGTTGGTTAACAGGAGGGGAAAGAGAATTTGTTTGAAATGGACAAGGGGTTTTCTAGGGGGAGGGTAGTAGGCTTTGGGGGGGGGGGGGGCAAATGGTGGAGTAAAGTGGGTGTTTTTGATGTGATTAAGTTATTTGTATTGATTGTTTGTTTTTTTTTTTCTAGAGAAAATGAATAAAAGATATTTAAAAAAAACAAAAAAACACTTCCTACTGGCTCTGAGCATCATGGCCCATGTAAAGTGCTGCCTCCGGCCATTATAACTGGCTTAATAAGAGAAATAAACAGTAAACTAATACATTAAAACTTAGTTTTGATTCACTTGTGGGTGCAGCACTGTGTACAGGGACCCAACTCAGTTCTGCAGCTGCTTTGCTTTCCTGGGCCTGTTATCACCAGTAGTTGTGGTAGAATTCAGTTGGTGTGTGGTGGAATGAGTGATCATGGCACATCACGCATTTTTTTTTTTTTTTTTTTTTTTTTTTTTTTTTTTTAATTTAAGTACGTGTGCTTTATTGAAATGTTACAAAGTGCAGTAGTCCAGCTTACCCTGCCAGTACTGACTTATTACTCACAACACAAACACAAAAAAAAAAAAAAAAAAAAAGTGCTGTCAGGGCTGCATGATCGATGTGCTGGCGATGTGTATACTTACAAGCAGCCGTCAGTCTGCACAGCCCGGACAGTGCTGACTGTTCATTTAGTGCAAGGCCTTGTGGTCCATTTGCCAGCTGTTTTTAAAGCTACACAGGTGGGGCGTTTAATAAGGATTTTTAACCCTTTAATGTCACTGTGCCTTTAAGTGGGCGTTAACCCTTTCGCTCCCAAAGCCATTTTTGCATATTTTTTTTTTTTTGTACATATGTTTAACAAAAAAAAAAATCATTTTAGGCCTGAAGATTACACAAAACCCCCAAAACATATATTTTCTGAAAGCAGACACCCTAGAGAAAAAAATGTTGGTAGTTCCAATTTTTTATGTCATAGTATAGTAAAGGTCTAGGAAATGCAACATTTCAGAAAAAAACACGCTAAAGTGATTTTAGGGTAAACAAACACAATAAATTACCCAATTTGTAAATTATGAAATACGAGGTTGCGCCAAGTAAATAGATACCTAACATGCCAAAACTTAAATTTGCGTGCGCCTATGAAATGGTGACAAACTGCAGTACTCTATATTTTCTGTAGGCGATGCTTCAAAAGTTTAGCATTACAGAGGAGGTTTTGTGCTAGAATCATTGCTCTCACTTTGATGTGCAGGGCGATATGTAACTTGTACCACAATCGACATTTTCACATATGGACGCCCTGATGTGTGCATTTTTGTAACGGACATGTAAAATTTATTGTAACGGACATGTAAGATTTGAGTGGAAATATGAAATCCTAGCCATAACAGGTGAGTAGATTAGATTATGTCAGGCCCTTTCATTGCAAAGGTGTGTGCAGGAACAGTCTGGTAATTAAGGATGTACATTGAGCCCCTGGGCAGTAGGGAAATGAATAGAAGGTACAAACAAATGGTCTGGGATCAGATGCATATGTATACACAATTACTCAATAGGCCTTACAGACCCAATCATCATTTAGCATTAATTAGTCTAAAGCCAGGTTCCTGGAGGTGACACTTTTTGTGTGTCAATCAGGTTATTACCTTCTGGGAAAACCAGTGACAGCAGACAGACTGTCTGCCTTATGTGGAAAGCTCTATAGGTAATATTCACATCAAAGGAGTATGTTTAATCTCACGCATGGCGTGTGGTGGACACGTGACAGGGTGATCATTTAACGAATCCTTAACAGTTTTACATTCGTATGTGCTTATATGTTGGGCTGGGGGACCTCAGAAATGTATTTTTTCATCACATAGGAGACACAACATCCCTCTATGTGATGATTTTTAGGCGACAGGTTCTCTTTGAGACATGCAATGTCTAAGAGACCCTGCATGTCTCCTCTGGGCTCCACTGGATGTATTGTAAGGCAGATCGCATTGCAACACATTGCTTCTCGGCTTTGCTAGCCGAGAAATTGACAGGGGTGACCTGGAAATGGCGTCAAACACCACTGGGTCACAAAAAGAAGGGGAGGAGAGCGGACGTTCGTCTGCTCTCCTCACTCCCCTCCACCCATCGTCTTCCACCATGGCACTCCCCAGGCCTGCAGATGGGCAAGCGGGGCCCAGATACATGGTGGGAGCGCGGGGGACCAGTACTGGAGGCTGTGGAAGCAATTGGGCGGTAGCGGAGTCACCTGACTGCTTCCACCTGACAGGCAGCAGTCTGCCTGTCAGTTTTATACACAATCCCAGTGGCAGCAGCCACCAGATTGTGTATAAACCTCCCTGTTGTCAGGTCTGAACATACAGACCTGGCGGCCAAAGGGTTAATGCTTGGGAGGGGGCATGGCTTCTCTATTATGTGACTGCTGTGATTGGCTCTTAGACTAGGTTCACACCTATGCAGTTTGTGTTTGATCCATTTCTGCAGTAAGTTTTGCGTTGCGTTTTTGCACTTGCTTTTTGATGCGTGTTTTTTTTTCCTTGTTGCTAGGCAGATTTAAAATGCAAAACGCAGCAAAAATGCACTACATGCTTTTCTGCAGAGTTTCCATTTTAGTCTATAGAACCAAAAATGCAACTTTTTCCAAAAAATGCATCAGGTGAAAACGCGGAGATGTGAACGTACCCATAGGAAATCATGTTAAATGGACTGTAATGCGTTTCTGCAAAACGCTGTGGAAACTGCTTAGGTGTGAACCTAGGGTTACAGTGGTCACATGATCGGGAGCCTTTCTGCTGTCTCCCAGAAGCTGTGACTGAGGGCTTGCTCAGTATGCACTCTCACAGCACACAATCCCAAGTTTCTGTGGACACACGTGTACAGTAATTGCTTGTTTAATCCCACTTTTCCTGCATGTATGCATTATGCAGCTGTCAAGAGGTTAATGTGTGGTTATACCTTGTTGGAAGAAAATCTTTATTTTTTTGAATTGGCGTTAAGTATGGCTTGGCGCACATGTTACAATGCATATCTTAGACCTGAAGATTACTTAAAAGAGAAGTGGGGTAATTTTTTTTTTTTTAAGTCGGTATCTTTCCCCAGCCTGCTCCGGCTGAGGGATTTTAGCTCGCTGTCAGCTGAAAACGGGTCACAGGAGTGCAGAACAAATTGCACTCCTGTGATCCACAGAAGTACAGACGAAAGAGCTTTGGCTGTACTTCTCCTTTTAAAACCTCCAAGCATTTTATATTTTTTGAATGAGAACCCTGTAAAGTAAAATGGACCAGTTGTTGTTTATTTTTTAATTCTCACAATATTTATGCTACTATTTATCAAATTTATTTTCAATATTTTCAATTTTTTTGTAAAATATAAAAGATGAGGTTGCTTTGAGTAAATAGATTCTAAATAAGTCATGTCTCAAAAAAGCACATGCCTGTAAAACAGAGAAAATTGTCCATAGGTGATTTTTATAGCCCTTTACAGATTATAAAGGGTTGGTCCTAAAATTATTGCTTACTCTGGTCTGCATGGTGATAGATATGTGTAATGGAAATATCATTTTGGTACGTGTGTGCACCCAAAATTAGCATCTACGTGTATATGTGCATGTCTGGTGGGGGCTTTAAAAATGTTTTGCGTTTTTTATGTATTGTATAAAACTTTAATTTGCCTTTTATTGCTTTCATAAGAGGGCTGATAAGCCCCCTATGTGATATCCTAGTGCAGATGACAGGTTCGCATTAGGGAGACATGAGGGCCTTCTTAGAATCCTAATGTCACCTCTGCATTCTATAAAGCTGAATGATCACAGGCAGTGCTTGATCAGCTTCTTCCAAAATGGCTGCAGTCTGAAGGTTTTGGGAGCACGTTTACATGCTGGCCCTGTTGTTGACCTAAGCGTTACATTGGCAGAAATAAAAGGATTCAAAAGAATTTTGCTGACAATTGTTTTTTTTTTTTTTTTTTTAAATATACATGTGAAAGAGACTGATAAAGTAAACTGTTTATCAATGTGTGTTGCTTTTATTGACTTTTTTTTAATAGTTTGTAAATTTATATTACATGGAGGCAGCCATGTTTGCTAATTACAAATGCAATCTTTGCTTCCTTCTTATGAGTGCCGGTGTTTGACAATTGTCTTATTCCACTGTAAGTTGACTAGAGAGGGTCTGTCTCACAGAAGAGTCTGTGCAATATAATGATGTGAAACAGCCAAACCTCTTCTGAGAACTCCTACAGGGTGATTTGTTTTTCTGTACAGGCTTTAATGCCATAGCCAAAATAAAAACCACAAACATCAGCACAGGGGACACAACTTAGTCAGTAGGAAGTGTCCTTTGTGCTGATACCTCTCCTGTTAGGTGAAATCCTCCTCCCATCCATGCCCCCATCCCTTCTGCTGTAATCTTCCCATGCAGTGGGGGTTGATAGAACTGAGCAGCTGTCACATGCCCTCATCAAGAGTGCCAAACTATGCCTGCCCTTTCCGCTCTGCTGATCCATTCATAGAAGTTATACTACAGCTTCTATGAATGGAGGGGGGTCGACCTTTTAATCATCCTGGAGGAGCTGCGTGGAAAGGGCGTGCATAGTCAGGCACTCCTGACGAGGTGACAGACCCTTAGTTATGTCAACTGCTGCCATACTAGCAGACTACAGCAGGAGGGGTCATAGGAGGAGGATTTTACCTAACAGAAGAGGCATCCGCACAGGGGACACATCCTACAGGGATTGTAAATTATGTCCCTTGTGCTGATTTTTGTGTTTTTTATTTTGTCTGCACTTAGGCTTTAAATCACAAGGGGGAGCTTGGTTATGAAAGCGGTCCTAAAATAGTAATGTGATTTTGGTGACTGCCATGTATCCTACAGATCCATGTGAAGTGTGGATTTCAATGAACAGTCCTATGGTTAGTTATAGCCCCCAAATCTCTTTGCTGTTTCCATTCGTTAGATTCTGGGGGTAAAATGGGTGTTTAGCTTTGGATTTGACCACAGCCTATAGATTAATGCTTTAATAGCAAGTTCTGTACAAGAAGAATGTTAGTCTTTCATTGTTTATAGCTATACTATGTGTGCTTCAGTACTGGAGCATGAATCTTAACTGTGTGGTAGCTGATCTCGGAGAAGGTGTGATTAACTATTCTTCCTGCAGGGAAGTTTCAAATCTACAGAGATGAGATCAGTTGAACATGTAGGGATTCTGTGTTAAAGGATAAGTTCACCTTTGGAAACATGTTACATTTTCCACCTGTTTTTTAGAGTGAAGCATGTAACATGTTCCCAATGCTGCCCCTCCTCTCCCCTGTGGCAGAAGTACAGAGAGAAGTTCCCCGTACTAGGTGTCACTTTTTAAATATAGCGCGGCCTCACAGGTTTCCGGCCACACAGTTGCATCATTCATTCACAGTGTTCTATAAATGAATGATCTACAAATCCTGAGAGCCTTAGCGGCTGTTTGCTTATAGTACATTGAATCTTCCTGTCAGTATATCTACTGGCTCGTACATCCCATATAGGCAAGCCGATATACTGACAGGTCTGCAGGAGACCTGCATGGCATCAGCCATCTGCTGCTCATTGATTCAATGCCTTACAGGCTGCAACCAAAAATAATAAATGCACATTTTTGTAACCTGCAAAAAAAGTGCATATATTATTTTTTGACAAAAGGTGAACTTATCCTTTTAACTGTATAATTATTATACTTATTCTTGTTTAAAGCAGTAGTACACCGCACCTAAAAGAAAAAAAAAAAAAAAATACAAAATCCCCTGCAAGGTAATGTCATAATGTGCTAGTTTGCATAGCATACTCGCACATTATGAAGGCCTTGCCTTAAAACAAAGCCCTCCTGTGGTGGGCTGTCACCACTACAGAGGCTTCCATCTTCACCCGGTCTTCTTCCGGGTGCATGAGCTCTGGCCATCTGACTGGCCGAGCCGCAATGATGTCATTCCCATGAATGCTCTAAAGAAATTACATGGGTATGCCGTTCCTTCGCTGTCAAAAGGAGCGAATATCTCCTAAACGGTGCACGTTTAGGAGATATTCATTTTACCTACAGGTAAGATTTATTATAAGCTTACCTGTAGGTAAAAGTATACAAAAGGAGTTTACTAACACTATAACAATTGGATATATGGGTTTAGATTATAATATTGTGATTGACAATAATACAGTATATGCACAGATGGCTTAAAATGGTTTTAAAGGCAAAAGGCTTTTTTAACCTTTCATGCATTCACTTCATTAAGGTAAAAATCCTTTCTATAGCAGCTAAAAAAATTAAGTTAGTAGCTATAAATACTGTAGCTGCTGACTTTTAATAAAAAAGGACACTTGCTTGTCCAGGGGTCCAGCGCTGCCTTCACCTGGGCCGGTTCTTCACCAGTCTCTGTGTCCCTGGCACTGCAGTGCTAACTGTGGGAAGCCAGCTGTGACTTCTTGTGGCTTCACAGCTGGCTCCCCACTGCATGCACATGCTGTATCCACGGAATGGTCCCGCAACCTTCTGGAACCTGCGGTATGTCCCAAGATTCTGCAGTCAGGGTTGTAGGGAAGGGGGGGGGAGCAGGGGAACTTTGACTTTGATCATCTAGGTCACAGGTGTCAAACACAAGGCCCGCGGGCGGAATCTGGCCCTCCAAGCCGTTTCATGTGACCCTTGCACTTCTCCTGCAGGTACCCCCTTGTCTCCGCTCTCACCTTGTCTTAACAGTCGGAAGCAGAGAGGAGAATAGAACTCCTCTGCCAAATCCTGCAACCCTCAGTGCAGCACCCCTCATCTCTTCCTCCCTGTTCTCCGCATTCAGCAGACTCTGGTTAATAACTCCACTCTCCTCTGGTCCTCCTCCAGACCTAGCACTTTCTGCTTTACAGCTCTGCCCCCAAAGGAGGTGCACGGTGATGTTAGTGAGGACTGACCTAGGCGATCCGGGTGAAATTGGAAGCAAGTACCTGTCAAAACCAGGTTCCCCCCCCCCTTTTCCAAAAAAGTGACCAAACATGGAAAGGTGGGGGAGGAGGTGGAAAAGCAGAACTTCCCTTTATAGATGAAGTTCTGCTTTAAGTAATGATCAAACTGTACTGGTTGATTAGATACTAATTATATAGCATAGAAATGGATATTTAGTAAATGGGATTGAGTAATTAGGTTAACTATTGATTAGCTTATTTTGTCTTAATTGGTTAATTGATTTCATTGTTTCCTTTTCCAGGTTTATGTTTACTTTTTAGTAACTTTACAAGATTGTATGTATGAGTAAATATATACAGGAACAGTATAATTTTACAAACAAGCATCACCTATATCATTAAAGTGTTTGTAAACGCTGAAGGTTTTTTACCTTCATGCATTCTCTTCATTAAGGTTAAAAAAAAAAAAAACCCACCTGTGTACCCCTCCCTTTATACTCACCCTCTTGATCCAGCAATGTGCACAGGAGCCTCGACAGTCTCGGGACTCCCCTTTCTCATTGGCTGAAACAGCAGCGGGAGTTGTTGGCTGTCAATCACAGCCAGTGGACCACTGAGGAGAGACTGGGGGGTGGGTCAAAGCTGTGGCTCTGTGTCTTATGCGTTCATGAAGCGGGACTCAGGAGCAAGCATGCACCAATGCCTACATAGCAAGTGGCTTGCTATTGGAGGCACTGGTCAAGGAGGAGCCAGGAGTGCCGACAGGGGACCCGAGAGGACCAAAACTATTTCCTAGAGCATTTAAGTATGATATAATTATTGAAATTAAAAAAAAAAAGCAGAACCTTTAATAGCACTTTAACCTCTTCCTGTCCAGCCATAGTCTAAAGATGGTGGATGGGGAGCTTTGCCGATGCATTCTAACGTACCTGTTCAGCATTTCAAAGAGCGTGCACCCGGGAGCTCGGCGATCAGTAGATCGCCCAGACACAGAAGATCACATTAGATTGTAATCTCCACGAGCAGGTCCCTCACATTCCTTCTGTATTTGTACTGTCTCCCTTATATTGTAAAGCGCTGTGCAGACTTGGCGCTATGTAAATCCTGTATAATAATAATTACTGCTGTGTCCGGGTGATCACATGGTATTTTACCATGTGATTGCTGTGTCCAATCACATAGTAAACATTGGCAAGTGAAACTAAAGATCGCCTCTCTCTACTCTGTGTGAGAGCAGAGACAAGCGGCCTGTGAGTGTACAGCAGCTTGTCAGGCTGCTTGTACACTCAGACTGCTCTGCCAGCCAGCCACAGTGTCCCTGATCAGTGCCCCAGTATATTCATAATAAATAATGCAACCATCCCCTGTCACCTTGTCCCTGAGTGCACAAAAACACCCCCATTCACCATACCTGCGCCTTGATCCTGGCCTTGCCCCATACCTGCGCCCTGATCCTCGCCTTGCCCGTTTCAACTGCTCAATTTTCAAATATCTATCTAATTAACTATCTCCCATCGTTTGTAGACTCTATAGCTCTCACACACACTAAATAATATACACTGTTTTGGGTTATTTTTACCCCATAAAAGTAGCAAAATATATTTTGGCCTAATACTGTGAAGAAAAATTATTTGTTTTTAACATTTAAGAAAAACCTAAGCAAAAAAATTTTTTTTTTTTTATTTTAATTTTTTCAAAATATTCATTATTTTTCATTTATATAGCAAAAAATTCAAATACCACCAAAAGAAAGCTCTATCTGTCTCAAAAAATAAGAATTTCATATGGGTACATTGTTGCATAATTTTCACTCAAAGTGTGCTGAAATCTTAAAATTGGCCTGGAAGGGGCGAAGGTGTCTGGACTTGAAGTGGTTAAAGAGCTGTCATTGAGTTTCTGTCAAGTGACCTAGGCTGAGATGATTTCATTGGTCTGCTGCCCACAGGAGGACGCATTTCTTCACTCAATGATCAGGCTGTTGTATTTCAGTGGGGCTCCCCTGAACTGCAAGTGTGAAATGCTCATTTAGCTTAGAGGGGGAGGAATACTACACCTTTTCCCTTGCTCCCCCAAATAGCTAGAAACTTCTCCGATGGCCTGGAATTGGGTATGCCCTGGCTGTACTTGTGTACAATGCACGACTACTGGTCGTGCATTGTATTTGATGATATCCGCCTGCGACTGGTGGAGCAAGAAAGAAAAGCTGCTTCGGGTGGCTGATTGTACTTTGTGGTGGAAATCTGCTAGAATGAGGCAAGTGTTAAAGCTTATTCCTTTACTCAACAATTCCCAGTCCGTCGGATGTACCCGAACGTCTTTGGATGGGAAGCGTGAAATCTCGGTCATTGCTGAAGCGAGGACTGAGATATCATTCTTTACAAGCAGTGATTCTGTACAAAGTAAAAGTAATCCGAGTGGCTAAAGTGCTGCTGGATTGGTTTTACAGGTGGTGGAAGGGGTACCCCCCACCCACTGCCTTTACCAGGCTCTCTCCTGTGTGATCAGGGAGCACAGTAAAGATGCAACTGTTGGTATCCAACTCTGGGCACACAGTGAGAGGAACAGATGTCATTCCGATAAGGATTTCGTCCCTTTCAATTTTGGCACTTTGTTTACAAGTTAGAAAGCATCGGATTGAACCAGAGTTTGATCCAATGCTTTCAAGGGCAGAGGAGAGATCTAGGGTCTAATAGACCCCAGATGTCTCGGTAAAGAGGACCTGTCACTGCTTATTAAAAGTGATCAAAAAATATTTAGGGGCAGTATTAAAATACTTAAAGTTTTTTTTTTTTTTTTTTAAACTTGAATGTGCTACTGTCCCACTGTGCTTGAGCACAATGGTGAACGCACACGTCAGTCCCGCACACACATGTAAATGTTAATTGCACCACAAGTATTTCTCTTTGTCTTCTTTGTGGCACACAGTGTGTCATGTAGAATGTTCTTTTTTCTTGTAGTCATATCGTTATAACATTGGTCTGTTTGGATTTTGACCGCAGGGTATTTCCTATATTTTAGAATTCTATTGTGTGTAAAAAGGAATAGCTTGCTGACTTCCTTCTCCAGTGTAATGGGGGATGGATAAAACAAATGGCACATGTTAGTGCTTTAAAAGCTCCATTAGCTCTGGGCTGTTTGGGATACATGGTTTGTGAAGAAACAAATGTTATTAGTGGTTTGTGAGGAATGTTTTAATACTATCGTGTTTTTGTGTGTTCGGTTGAACTTTGACTTTTAACTTGTATATCAAATGAAGTCTGAAAATACAGCTGATAATAGTAAAGGTCTAAACTGATGGTTGATGAAATTTATGGAATGGATCAAATAGTAAAAAAAAAAACGAATGCTCTATACCAGATCATTTCACATAATGTAGTGTGTGTATGTAAAAGGTGTGAGAATTGTGTAATCATTTTCATTCATCTGATATGGGAGGTTTATCTCGAGGAATATGAAGGGTGTGAGCACCTAATGGCCACAACCAACGGTCAGGCTGCAAAGAATGTTAAATCCTTTTCTAACATGCAATTTTTTTTTCTCCCTAGTATATAAATACTTGCTCCATTCAATCACTCCATGCTATTTGTTTTTTTTTGTTTTTTTTCAAATTTAAAAAGGATGAAGAAAATTAGAGTGACTGGCATAGTATCACTGGGTTGGCTTAAGGACAACGTGGTGCCTATATTTAAAAATAATCAAAATCTTTACCAGGTAATTATAGACCTGTTAGTTTAACATCTATAGTTGAGAAGATACTGGAGCGTTTAACCACTTCAATACCGGGCACTTGTTCCCCTGTTTCCTGCCCTCTTGCAGCCTGATTCCTAGGGGAAAGGAGGCTAAGGAAATGGTTTCCACCTGCAGCAGATTGATTACATCATCTCAGCCTAGGCAATGTCACCTGCTAAAGCTCAAGGGGGACTTTTTAACCACTTCGATAGCGGGCACTTTTACCCCCTTCCTGCCCAGGCCAATTTTCAGCTTTCAGAGCTGTCGCACTTTGACAATTGTGTGGTCATGCAACACTGTACTCATATTAAATGTTTATAATTTTTTTCACACAAATAGCTTTCTTTTGGTGGTATTTAATCACCACTGAATTTTTTTTAATTTTTGCTAAATAAAACAAAAAAAACCTGAAACTTTTGAAAAAAAGAACACTTTCCTTTGTTTCTGTTATAAAATTTTGCAAATAAATTACATTTCTTCATAAATTTAGGTCAAAATATATTCTGCTACATTTCTTTGGTGAAAATAATAATTGAATTTTGTATCTTTTTTTTTTTTTTTTTTTTTTTTTTCCATTTTATTTTTTTATTTTTTTATTTATTACATTTTTTTCTTTTTTTTACTTTTATTTTTCAGCACACTGTGACCAAAGCAATACAATGTTACCATAATAACGTTGAACTACTCTGGCAAGTGATCAGGAATTTTTTTAATTGTTAACATGTTCTGATTGCTAATGCCAATGTATTTCATTGATATTTGCAATCGTTACGGAATGAAACTGATTCATTCAGTCTTTTTTGTTGTGATTAGCTGTGATTGGGCAAAGCTGATCACATGATACAGATGGGCTGTGATTGGCCCTGTCTGTATCATGTGACTGCCTCGACCAGTCACAGCTAACAACATAATTGTATACAATGGCTGGCATGACAGGAAGCCATCCGTTATATACAATTGACGTGATTGGTCACATGACATTGGCAATGGGCCTGTGTAGTGATGTCATTGGCTGTGTCCTGTGGACACAGCCGGTGACAGATCGTGCTGCTGCGCAGCCGCGTGAGCGGCTCATTTTGACAGGACGTCATATGATGCTCAGTCAAAACGGCGAGTGTTCCACCCGGCCATCAATCTCCTATAGGCCGGGCAGGAAGGTGTTAATAAAAGACCACATAGATGAGTTCTAACTGGCAAAAAATATTTTAAGCAACAGACAGCATGGAGTCCTAAAAGACAGAAGTTGTCAACAAATATGATTTATTTTTATGAGGAGGTGAGCAAAACCTTGGACAGAGGGGTGGCTGTGGATGTGGTATACTTGGATTTTGCAAAAGCGTTTGACACAGTTCCCCACACACGGCTAATGTGTAAGGTAAAGTCTACAGGCTTGGAAAAATCTGTATGTAAATGGATAGAAAACTGGCTAAAAGATCGTATTCAGAGAGTAATGGTTAATGATTCATACTCTGAATGGCCTAGGGTTGTCAGTGGTGTACCCCAAGGTTCAGTGTTGGGACCCTTACTTTTTAATATATTTATAAACATTTTAGGATCTGAGATTAGAAATCCCATTTCAGTCTTTGGAGATGACACCAAGCTGTGCAGTGGAATAACATCCTTACAGGATGTCTCCAATTTACAAGCCGACCTCAATGCACTGTTTAATTGGGCAACTATGTGGCAAATGAGGTTTAATGTTGATAAATGTAAGGTTATGCACTTGGGGGCTAAGAATATGCATGCATCATACATACGGGGGGGGGGGGTACAACTGGGGGAATCAATGGTGGAGGACTTGGGAGTTCTGGTAGATCAGAAGCTTAATACTGGCAAGCTACAGATCTTTAGTAACACCTCATCTGGAATATGCAGTTCAGTTTTGGGCACCAATTCACAAAGAAAATTGGGGAACTGGAGAGAGTGCAGAAAAGGGCAACCAAACTGATCAGAGGCATGGAGGAGCTCAGCTATGTGGGAAGATTAGAGGAACTGAATTTATTCTCTCTTGAGAAGAGGAGATTAAGGGGGGATATGATCAACATGTATAAATACATCAGTGGTTCATATAGGGAACTACGTGTAGAGTTACTCACCCTGAGGTCATCACAGAGGACAAGGGGGCACTCTTTTTACGTCTGAAGGAAAAGAAATTTAATCTCCAAATATGGAGAGGTTTCTTCACAGTAAGAGCTGTGAAAATGTGAAATAGACTCCCTCAAGCGTTGGTTTTGGCCAGCTCAGTGAATTGCTTCAATAAAAGGCCTGGATTTTTTCCTAGATACACTGAATATAACTGGATACTAACATTTATAGGTAAAGTTGATCCAGCGAATATCCGATTTGCCTTCCTCTGGCTCAACTGTGGGTGTAGGATTTTAACTTTTTTTTTTTTTTTTGTTCAACTGCATGGACTTTTTTGTCTTTTTTTTCAGCCAGACTAACTATAGGGTAAATTCACTAAGAGATAAATACTACATAGATTTTTAAGTTAAAATGTGGTATTTATTTCAAAAGTAGTTGATTCACTAAAAAAGTGTTATTTACTGAATGCATTTAAATATTTGTTTTGCGATATTTAGCACTTAAGTTTTGCGTTTTTTTTTTAGTTTTTGGTAGGTTTTGTCACAATTTTTTTTTTTTGCAGGCTAACATTGCACCATCAATACTGTGAAACTATGAAAACATTTTCATTTACAAAATGATCTCCCTCTGATGAAATTTTACAATTTATTTTCATTCCTGAGCTCAGAGGAGAACATTTTACCACTGATACATTGTATATTTTGCACTTTCTGACCAGTGCAGAGTTCCTCTAATTGTTTGGTTTTTTTTGTACATTTCTAAAATACCGCCAGCAATAACCTGGTGATAAATAACGAACGTGGGAGCTTTTTATTGAATTTAATGATTTATCTCATGTTTTTTTTGCGGTATATATCTCACTATTTTAACAAATGTGTTGTATTTACCTCACATTCGATATTTTAATTTGATGAATTGACTCTATTATCTCATGCAATAATTTATGCAAATAAGTCACGTGACCGTGTTATCACATGCGTTAAACTTTAGTGAATTGACCCTCTATGTAACAAAGTGGTTGTAGACGCTGAAGGATTTTTAACTTCATGCATAAAGGTAAATCCTTTAGTGTACAGCTCCCTCCACCCGCAGCCCCTCTAATACTTGCCTGATCTTGATCCAGCGATGTGCACAAAGTCAGTATCTCTCCCAGGTCTCTCTCTCCTCAGTGGCTGAGGCATAAGTGGGAGCCATTGGCTGATTCTGCTGTCAATCATGAGCAGTGAGACGCTGTGTGTATCCCATAGACACAGAGGTGGCTCAGGAGTGAGAACGCACAAGTGCCCCCAGAGCACTCAGCTTGCACTTGACAACAAGGAGGGGCCAGAAGTGCTGGTGGGGTACCTGAGGAGAAGAGGCTTTGGGCTGCCCTGTGAAAAACCATTGCACAGGGCAGGTAGTATGACATGTTTTTATAATATTTTTTTTTTTTTTCAATTTTTTTTATTTTGTTTTAAAATGTCAGGAGAAGAAAAGAAGAAATACAAAGAAAAAAAGAGGAGAATGAACTCCTCACATAGGAAAGAAAGTAAATGGGACTTAGAGGGTACCAGAAATAATAATAATTAAAAAAAAGAATTCTGGGTTAAGTTAGTGTTTATTTTAATCACTAAAACATCTCATGTTAAAAGAAATACATTTGAATATCCCAAACTTAATGATAATACTTGTTCAGTAACATGTATCCGATGCAATATTTCTCAACCAGAATATTAAATATAGCACCTACAACAACAAATCGTTGATTATACAATATGTCAACAGATTAAATACCCTAAGTACACATGTCAGCAGTGAAACAAATTTAGATCACTACAAATCAAATGTGATTATACATTATATAAATATCTCAGAAATTATTGAAGGGCAACTTTCCAAATAATTCATAGCTCAGAAAAACAAATAGTATACAGAGCTATTCTAGAGCATTTTGATAGAACCTAAAGTCCTCAGGCCCGCATAGAAAAGCGCCTCAGATGGTTGGTGGAGGAGCTCACAAGCTGAATTTAGAAAAATATAAAAACATCAGCTACCAATGAAAGTTTCCAAAAGATGCTCTGAAAATTGAGGTAAAAAGAAATATACCTTTTAAGAGATAAACACCACAGGTTAAATGCTCCACATAGACAATAATTACTCTCAAGTTTGGCAGCATTGCATCACAAAAAAGGGGCCCGAGAAACGCAGGTCCCGAATCGGGTACTAAAATATAGAGTATGTTGGAGCGAAAAAGGGGGCTACTATCCCTGCCAGTAGTGTAATAATGATAATAAAAATTAATATTATGTTTACCTCAGTCAGAACAATTAGGAACCCCAAAGGGATTGGCAACAATCAAATGCGCAGTATATAGTGGACCAATCCTCAAATAGGGAAACGCATGCTAAAGAATAAAGACAACAAGGAATTAGATAATACCTATTGCGAGACAACCAATATTGTACAGTACCAGCCATAGGCTCCAGAATGCATCTTCAAAGTCTCACCAATGTTGCACCTGCACCACAACACCACCTCCCCATCAACCAACAGACTTTAATGCCAAACCAACTCATTTTTTTTTAAATTTAAATATTTATTAATAGTTTTCACAGAAATAACAATAGAAAAAAGATAAAAAAGACATTTTCATCTCGATCATCATAAATATGCAATTATTTATTATTACTTCATTTACCCCCCTCTTGAAACCTTGACGACCCCCCCCCCCCCCACTCTGCATTTTCCTTATCTTGTATCCAAAGCAAGCATATCCTACCCAACTGTTCTCTGACGTTCTACTTTTCACTTTGTCACGCTTATTACAACATTTTTCCATTTTTTCCATTTCGCGAGATATACCTCCAGCTTATCTTCCTGTATATAATATGTCTTCTCCATCTCCCTAGTCCAGTTTACTCTCTCTATCCACTCCTCCTCTTTCGGTATTTCTTTTTTCTTCCAATACTTAGGGATCAGGCTTTTTGCTGCATTCAAATAGTACCCTAAACCTAATTTCTTATATTTACTAACTGATAGCTCTGAACTGTGTAACAGGCACATCCCTGGATCTAACCCGATGTTCATTTCAATGATGTTCTCTATTAAATATATTATTTTTTTCCAGAATATTTGAATCTTTGGACATTCCCACCAAATATGATAAACTGTCCCCACTTCCCCACACTCTCGCCAACACCACTGTGATTTCTCCGCACTTATCTTACACTCCACACTCGGAACAATGTGCCATCTTGTCAAACATTTATAATTTCCACATCCCTCAAACTTACATTTCCGTGAACTAATCTATTTATTTTCTTCTGTTTTCCTTCATCTAATACCACCCCCATATCTCTTTCCCAATTCACAATGTGCAATGGTTTAGTGTTTGTGTCTAAATCTGTGAGGATTCCATATACTTTAGCTATTCCATGTTTCCCATCACCCCGTGCATCTAGCAACCTTTCAAACAAATTCCAATCCTTTTTCGTTCTCAGGGGTTTTGGGAGATTTCCCCAAAAACATTTTAATTGATAATAACGCCACTCATCTAGCCTAGTGAAAATATTTCCCTTTTCCTTTTCCAACTCTTTAAAGGTCTTCAGTTTCCCTACCTGTTATCTCTTCTCTACCTGGTGGAAAAAATTCTGTGTTTCTTAGTGGCATTAGTATAGAATTAAATTCCCATTTCATATATTTGTGTATTTTATCCCATTCCCTTAATACATTTACAGTGTACAAACTTAAATCCTCCTTCAATCCTCTATATTGCGTCGGTAGCGGTTCCACTAAGTGTATTCTCAATTTTTACCCAACTTTTCCCCGCTAAATTGAACGTCCAGTCAAAAATTCTCCCTAATATTACTGCTTTGTAATATCTCTTTATATCTGGAACTCCCAGACCACCCTTCTCTTTATCTCTACTTAGTATTTCGTGGGACACCCTCGGTTTTTTCTTCCTCCAGATATATCCCGTTATCATTCTTTTTATTTCTTTGAAAAAAGCTCCCGGGAGTTTAATTGGTATCATTTGGTATCTGTATAAGATTTTTGGTACAATTATCATTTTTGCCAGGTTTATATGTCCTAACCACGATGGGATTCCTCTCTCTAATGCTTTTAATTCCCCCTTTACTTCATTTAATAATGAAATATAGTTTAGCTTATACAAGTTTTTATACAACGCGCTGAGCCTTATGCAGGCCATAGATGGGGAGAAAAACGGCCGATTTTTCGTCCGAAAATAAAACCGGCCGATTATCTTATCGTTAGTGGACGATTTTGTCGGCCGTTTTTCGTGTATTTTGGACTTTCAGATTATCGGTGATGTTGGAAAATTTTCGAAAAACGCCCGACTTTATCCTCATTGATGGTCAAAAACGAACGATCGTTTTCCGAAAAAGGATCACAAAGGCCACAAAATGACATCATTTCCCGTTATAGGTTACTCATTAATCGGCCGATTTTCGTAATAATTGGTGGTCAGGTAAGTTTTTTAGACCGACCGATAGTTCGTTAATCGGCCGAAAATCTGCCGTTTTTCTCCCCATCTATGGCCTGCATTACTCCCAAATATTTTATATCTTTCTTTCCAAATAAAGGGAAATTCTTTTTGTATTTTTTCTTGTTCACTCTTTGGGATGTTTATGTTTAAGATCTCAGTTTTTGTTGGGTTGATTTTTAAATTTGATAATTCTCCATATTCCTTCAGCAGTTTCATTAGATTTGGGAATGTTATCCTGGGATTCCCCACATAAAACAGCAGATCATTGGCAAAAGCTGCCACTTTATGTTCTACACTTCCTATCTGAATTCCCCTTATATCTCCATTTTTCCTTATTGTTGATAAAAGAGGCTCTAATGACATAACATATAATAAGGGGGACAGAGGGCAGCCCTGCCTTGTTCCATTTGACATCCCAATGGGCTCTGTTTTTTCCCCATTTACTATTACCACTGCAGAGGGCTTACTGTACAGCTTTCCAATCCATTCCCTCATTCTAACTCCAATTCCCAGGGCTTCTAAGGTGTCCATCATGAAGCCCCAGTCTACTCTATCAAAGGCCTTTTCTGCGTCAATTGAAAGGGCCACCACTGGTACCTCCCCTTTTTTACTTCTCTGTATCAGCATCAGGGATCTCAGCCCATTGTCCCTGCCCTCTCTTCCTAGGACAAAGCCCACCTGATCTCCATGTATCCATTCAGGCATAAACTCCTTCAACCTATTCGCTAGGACCTTTGCATATATCTTAGTGTCTAAATTCAACAGTGAGATGGGCCTATAACTTGAATACTGTGAGGCATCTTTCCCTTCTTTATGTAACAGTACCACATGAGCCTGTAAAGATTCTCCCCTCATGTCCATCTCTCTCCCCAGGGCGTTCATATATTTTTCCAATTTGGGAGTTAATATTTCACTAAATATTTTATAGTACCCTGCTATATAGCCATCCGGTCCTGGGCTCTTCCCCATCTCCATGCTTTTTACTACTACCTTTATCTCTTCTTGTGTGATCTCTGCTTCAAGGGAATTTAGTTGGTCCTCTTTTATTTTCGGTAATCCCGCATTTTTTAGATCTTCCTTTTTTCCCTTTTTTCCTTTTCCATATTATTTACTTCGTCGTATGGGATGATATTATACAAATTCCTATAATAATCCACAAACATCTTTGCGATCTCTTTATTTGAGTGGACCAATTCTCCCTTGGGGCTTTTTATTTTATCTATATAATTCCTTTTTTTTTTTTTTTCCTTAAGGTTCTCATTAGATATTTTCCTGGCCTATCTCCCCATTTATAATTCTCACTTAGCACTTTGTTGTAAACTCTCCTTCTCCATCAGAGTTTCCAGTTCCTCTTTCTTTTTTGTTATCTTCTGCTTAATTTCTTTTACCATACTATTTTTGTGTATCTGTTCTAGCTCCGATATATCCTTTAAGAACCCACTAATTTTTTCTCTTCTTTCTCTTTTCTTTCTTGCCCCAATAGCAATCAGGATTCCTCTTATATATGTCTTGTGAGACTCCCATACTGTTGCCTTAGACACGTCCTCTGTCTCATTCTCTCTAAAGAATCTCTCAATTTCATTCATATGTGATCCTCTGCCGCCACATCTGACATCAATGACGTCACGACGCTGATGACATCATGACACGGCGCGGATGTAGGATGTCACTTCTGCCCACCATCTGCACAGCGCTAACCAACATGGCTGTGCCGCCACAACACCACATAATAGAGATCACAGCAACCAACACACTGCCGCCATATAAAGGAAAAAATGGGAACAAAGCGCATCAGTAGACGCAAAACCAATGGGCCAAATACTTAACTTCACTTAGGCTCTTAAACACAAAGCACCATCTATGGGACAGATTGCATGTTACAATACTCATAATAACTAACGCATCTAGGTTGAATATGAAAGGCCGAATATACCTCCTACAGGCCAGCCGTCCAAGCATCATATGTCCAGGCTATAAACAATATAATGAAATATTTGTCAATAGCCATGAAATTTTATATATTGGTGATTAGTTTACAACATAGTGCCCTTCAATAATTTCAACACAATGATGCAATATGCATGCCTAGTTATTTAAAACAAAAATACATAGAAACATTGATAGATGGCCATTATTAGGATCACATCTAACAGGGATTCTGAACTATAAAAAGGGTTTGAAGCTTATAGTCCTTTAAACCTGGAAATTTAGTAGCTTGCAGGGTGAAAATTCACTTACTTTCACGCTGCAATAAAAGACTATCCACATCCCCACCTCTCTCATGGATGGGGATGTGCTCTACAAAAAAATGTACTTTAGATAGGTCATAATTGTGATAAAGACTACATGTCTGCTAATAGGCGTTTCCGGTCTTATTTTGATGATTAAAGATATATGATCGTGGATGCGTTGAGAAAATATCCGCTTCGTTATAACCTCAGATATACAGCACCCATAGTTTGGAAATTTTCTGAACATCTTGGTGTGTATACACGTCCATTGGGTACATTTACTGCAGTGGCTTTGAACAAATACTGGCAAAAATTGCATTTTTCCACAAGGTGATGTGCCTATTTGTTTAGGTTTGGGCGAATCCTTTCTTACATAGTGACTCTGTACCAGTTGATCCTTCGAGGATCTAGATATACGAAATGTGATTTGTGGTGAAGAGCTAATGTATTTGTAAATCGTATCATCTGCCTGAAACAAATACCGAAAGATACCTAAAATATCACGCACCAATTGCTCTTGACCTGTAAAGCAAGTAATAACTCTGGTGGTAGAAGGAATAGATCTATGTTTAGATTGATGAATTAGTTGGGACCTGTTTAGATCTTTAACTCGATTGTAGGCTTTCTTTAAACAAGATCTACTATAGCTCCATTGCAAGAGGCTTGTTTGTAAAGCTTTGGCTTCATTTACAAACTCCATATTTAGTACAGTTCCTTTTAATTATTAGATACTGGCTATATGGAATACTCAATATTAACAATTTGGGATGTGAGCTTGTGGCGTGGAGAATGGGGTTTCCCGACATAGGTTTCCTATATAGTGAGAACCAATGCTTCCGTCAATGTTTACAAATATTGTGACCTCAAGAAACGTGATGGCTTTTTGATCACAGTTGATGGTGAATTTCAAATTGAATTGATTATTCATCATTTTAGAGAGAAATGATTGTAGCGCTGTATTGGTGCCCCCCCCAAACGAAGAGGACGTCATCGATGAAACTATGCCAGGTGATTTGCCCTATATCATCTTGCAAATCCTCCCTTTACAAACAGTTCTCCTCCCTGTTAGAGATGATCGTGAATCACGGGGTGCTGGCGAGTAATCCCTAGCCAGAACCTGGTGATTAACAGATGCGAATGGCGGTGCGGGTAGGACTCGCATGCCGAGCGTACCCGGAAATGCAAAATCACATATGGGATTTTTCGTACCCCTGCCGCCCTGTAGCAGTGTATCTGGTATAGGGCGGTTGGGAAGAAGTTAAAAAAACTAAAGGGAAAAATAAGCAGGCAGAATCTGCTGGCATGCAAACCAAAAATAATCTGGGAAAACATCCCCACAACAATTATTGGGCTTTACTGGCACATCACAGGACAGAGATTAAAATATAGAACATTTTATTACATTATCTCCATAAAACATACAAAGAAGAAATTCATAAAAATGAACACCAATATGGTGTCCTATACAGCAATGTGATCTAAAAACACAATACCCCAAAGTGATTAGGAAATGTAACCTATATATTATGTACACCCAACCCAGGTGAAATAAGGTAGATAGGTCCCAATATGAAGGTCAACATGTTTCTCAAAATAGCGTAGCTTCTTCAGGACCATAAATTGTGGTATATTTTTCTAAATGGAAAAAGCAAAACCAGTATTACCAAACAATATGGATACAGAAGGCATTTAAATTCAATCATACATATAGCCAGTGGTGCATCGAAATTAAAATTCTGGTGCCAAAAAACCTGAAAATTCAGGATGCACTTGGCTGAAAACCGAACCCAAAATGGACAGTTTTTAAAAATTAATATTTTTTTAAACGCAATTTAATTTTTTGGGAAAAAAAATTACACTTTAATGAATAAAAAAACAAAACACAAATATATACCCCAATTTTTTTGTAAAATATGAAAATGTTACTCCAAGTAAATAGATACCCAACATGTCATGCTTTAAAATTGTACATGGTCGTGGAATGGCAGCAAACTACAGTACTTAAAAATCTTCATGGGTGATGCTTTAAAATTTTCTACAGGTTACCAGTTTAAAGTTAGAGGAGGTCTAGTGCTAGAATTATTGCTTTGCTCTGACGTTCGTGGCAATACCTCATGTGTGGTTTGAACACAGTTTACATATGTGGGCATGGCCTAAGTATGTGTTCACCACTACTCGGGAAGGGGGGGCGGGAGCAGGAGCACTTTCAACAATTTTATTTCATTACTTTTTTTCACACTTTTTTTTTTTTTTTTTTTTTTTTTAACTTTTTTTTTTTTTAATCACTTCTATTCCAAACACAAGGAATGCAAACATCCCTTGTGATAGAAATAACAGTGACAGGTCCTCTTTATGGAGAGATATGGGTTTAATAAGACCCACATCTCCCCTCTACAATGTGAAGCATTGATCTAGTGCTGTAAAAAAAAAAAAAAGTCTTGTTTGCAAGGCGCCAGAACAGGAAGTGGCATAATGACGTCGCTCCGGTCCTCCAAGGGCATAGAGGTGACTGGAGGCCATCTTTCCTTCTATGCGTCGGGATCGTTGGATGGGTTCTCAGGTGGGGGGGGGTATTTTTGGCACCTGTATTGGTGCTTTTTCTTTTATTAGCCTAGGGCCAATAGGGGTATTTTTAATGCTTCCATTTAAAACGGCTGCCTGGCATTTTATGTAACAAGTCTGAAGGATGGCTATAGGGGCCTCAAATCCCCAATAACTGGATGGCCCAAATATGCAGCGGGATACGCTCCAAAAAGGATCCTAGGGAAGCACAAGGCGTATATATATATAGACTTAAAGTGTTACTAAACCCAGGACCCTGCATTCACTATATCTGCAATTGACATATATTTAGAAAATGCTTTGCGGTTTGTTTGCTACATAGACATGATTATGTCAACGCTAAAAAGCAGGAGGGTTTAATGCATCTGTATACAGAGTTCTGCAAATGTGAGAACTACAACTACCTGGCGATGAGCGCTTTAGGTAGTTCATTGATTCTCACTGTCATTCAGTAACTGCCTGCCTGTAGGGACAGACGGCTGCACTGACAATCTGCAGGAGCTTGAGATTGCACCCGTGATCTGCTGATCGTGGGTGCAATGCTTTTCATGCTTCTATAAAAAATAATAAATGCACTTTCTTTTTGGGCATTTTCTCCTATTCTTCTTTGCAGTACCTCTCAAGCTCCATCAGGTTGGATGGGGAGCGTCGGTGCACAGCCATTTTCAGATCTCTCCAGAGATATCCAATCGGGTTCAAGTCTGGGCTCTGGCTGGGCCACTCCAGGACATTCACAGTGTTGGCCCGTAGCCACTCCTTTGTTATGTGGGCTGTGTGCTTTAGGGTCTTTTTGTCCTGTTGAAAGATGAACCGTCGCCCCAGTCTAAGGTCCAGAATGCTCTGCAACAGGTTTTTATCAAGGATGTCTCTGTACATTGCTGCATTCATCTTTCCTTCAATCCTGACTAGTCTCCAAGTTCCTGCCCCTGAAAAACATCCCCACAGCATGATGCTGCCACCACCATGCTTCACTGTAGGGATGGTATTGGCCAGGTGGTGAGCGGTGCCTGGTTTCTTCCAGACATGACACTTGGCCCTTTTGTTTATTCAGACCAGAGAGTTTTGTTTCTCATGGTCTAAGAGTCCCTCAGGTGCCTTTTGGCAAACTCCAGGCGGCCTGCCATTTGCCTTTTACTGAGGCGTGGCTTGGTTACCTTGCTGGCTAAGGCCCTTCTCCCTCGATCACTCATTTTGGCCGGGTGGCCCGCTCTAGGAAGATTTCTGGTGGTTCCAAACTTCTTCCATTTATGGATGATGGAGGCCACTGTGCTCATTGGGACCTTCAATGCTGCAGAAATGTTTCTGTACCCTTCCCCAGATCTGTGTCTTGATACAATCCTTTCTTGGAGATCTATGGGACAATTCATTGGACTTCATGGCTTGGTTTGTGCACTGTTCACTGTGGGACCTTATATAGACAGGTTTATGCATTTCCTAGTCATGTCCAATCAACTGAATTTCCCACAGGTGAACTCTAATCAAGATGTGGAAACATCTCAAGGATTATCAGTGGGAACAGGATGCACCAGAGCTCAATTTTGAGTGTCATGGCAAAGGCTGTGAATACTTATGTACATGTGGGTTCTTTTTCCCATTTTTTATTTTTAATAAATTGCAAAGATTTCAAAAACTAACTTCTTTCACGTTGTCGTAGAATGTTGAGGGGAAAAAAATAATTTATTCCATTTTGGAATAAGGCTGTAACATAAAATGTGGCAAAAGTTAAGCGCTGTGAATACTTTCTGGATGCACTGTATATTTTCAGTATTTTTATGCATTTTTTTTCTTCTCCTAGAAGCTAAATCGTGTTATCCTATGTGTCCATGCACTCTATTTTAGGTTAGTAGTGTTTTTCAAGTGTCATTATTTAGGAGCAGAAAAAAAAGCATTTTTCTGGCAGAAAAAAAAACGCTACTAAAAAAAAAGCTTTTTTTTTTTTTTTTTTTTTTTTTTTTTTTTTTTTTCTTCTTCTTCATGTACTGTAAAAATGCTAAGCCCTGCAACAAGCCGGCACAAAAACGCTATTATGTTTTTTTTTTTTTTTTTTTTTTAAATTTTCCTTAATTTTTTTGTGCTTATAAACACTAGTGTGCATGGAGCCTTAACTGTAAATTATTATTATTATATATATTTTTTTAAGGTTTGTTAAACATTTTGATACATTTCACCATCATACTACATTTTACTTATGGATTTGTCTACAGCAAATTGAAAGATTTGAAACCATGTCGTTTGCCAGCATTAGATTTTGCAAATTGGTTGTATTTAAATTATGCTCAAAAACTACACATTTTTATGAATTGATTCCTACTCATGAAAGCTACAAATATATAATCTAATATACTATAGTACATTTATATGTGGCTTCCTGATGACCATGTGCCTTGAAATGTTGCTGTGATCTCCACTGTGTTAAGTATTATTCTTCTGTCCTAGAAGAATAAGCACACCTTAAGAAAAACTACATTTTTATGTCACAACAGTTTTTTCTGTAATTTGACCATAGCATCTTCCTATTCTTGGCACTCTTCTATCCCTTGATCTCCATTCTTCATCATTGCTGCTCTTGCTTTTGATGAGTTGCTCAACTGCTAACCTACAAAGGCCCTTAGAGAGCTGGTCCATTGCTATTACATTTTCCTACATACCTGGAATTACCAAGTTTTTTTTGTTCTGCTTCCAGCAGGTTCTAGGGAGTAGGGAGTGGTCAAAACAAAAGTGTTGCCTAGTGTACATGAGGCCTTAAGTCCACTTTATCATCCATAACTAGTTTTAATATGTTTGGAATTAATTGGCAAAAAGGCACATCTCTATTGAAGTGTTTGAATGGTTGTAGCACATCTTAGCTGTAGTCATAGTATTACTGCAAACTGAGAAGGTTGTCGTGCAGCTAAAGATAGCTTAATGTAAAATGCTTCCTTGCAATCCTAGTTTGTTGCCAAAATTGGCAGAGACATTTCCCTCACTATAAGTGTGGGATCTCAGCCCTTTAAAGTGATGGGGATCTGTTGCTCTCATACAAGTCATCAGACACCTTAGGCTTAAATTACATTTAGCCTAAGGTCCTTCCCTCATGCTGTCTTTGTATGTGAAATTACAGCAAATGTTTGAAATGTATTTAAATAGAAATTACAACAGTATATTATGTAACAGCCATTGAGTTTTTTTGTGTACATGGTCAAGAGATGGGGCTGCACGCAGATCAGCATATTTCTATGGTGGATATGGCCAGATGTTTTTGATCGGCTGCAGACAGGGAGCCAGTATAAATCAATGACAGGCTGACACTGTTTGCGGCTCTCTGCTGCTGTTTGCACCTAATTGCATATGAAGTGATTTATCCATAGTTAGGGACAGATGCGCCCCTGGATGCAGAAGGTTTGTGTCCAGGGGCACATATCCATCTCTAATTGTAGGTAATCGCTTTGTGTGCGATTTTTGTGCGAACAGCTGAGGGCAGTGTTAGTCTGTCATTGATTTGTCTGCTAATGATCAGAAACGCCTTCCCATGGCCACTGCAGAAATATACCAACCTGGATGGTGTACAGCTCTAATTGGCTGGGTGAGCCTAAGCTTAATTTTAAAGGCTAAGTTTACCTTTTTTCTTCTTTTTTTATTTATTTTTTTTTCCCCACTAAATTCCAGCTCCCCTATGTACCAATATACCATTACTGTAGTTCTGTTTCTGAAAAGATAATGCTTTCTTAGTATTTTAGGATAGCCTTACCTATCCAGCTTGCTCCATAGAAAAGTTCATGAATTAGGCTGGGTTCACACTGATGGTGGTGCGGAATTCGCAGCTTTTTCTGTGCAAATTGTGCACCTCATCAGAATTGCACCCCGTTCATGCACACCGCTGCAGGTGTGTATGTTACATTCACAACACTCCGAAATCGGTCCACAAAACGTGGTGCGATGTGCAGAATCGGATCGCATGAGATCTGATTCTAGTGCGGACCAAAAAAGGAGTCCTGCACCTTTTTGGTGCGGTGCAATTGGAGCCATAGAAAATGTATGGCTCCAATTGCCCCGCACACAAATCGCATGTGATTTGCACAGGAATGAGGTGCAGTTCCTGTGCGAATCACATGCGATATACCGCACCACATATCTGTGAACCCAGCCTGACTGGTATGTAGATTTGGGACGTAAATACTGTCAAGACACCAGAAGTAAATTCACCAGCTGACCTCATTAGCATGCACCCTGCACCTGTTCTACTCGCCTGCAGGCTGTAGTATTGAAAACAGAAGAAGTCTGTAAAGCTCACCATATGCTATTCAATCTGATTGTACAATCTTATTTTAGCTTCTACCATCAGTTAATGTAGTGCAAGGGTCTGCCTGATTGCGAAGACAGGTGTCCTATTGTATAGTTTTGATAAATATAAATAAAATTGTACATTCAAATTGTATGGTGAGCTTTACAAACTCCTATTTTCAATACAGTTTACGTATGTGTACAGGATTTATATGTGTATGTGTTCGCATTTGCGCGTGAGCATGGGGGGACGGGAGTACTTCACTTTTTTTTTTTTTTTTGCTATTTATTTTATTTAAAGCTTTTTTGTTTTTACATTGTCAGTCTACTTTTTTTTTTTTTTTAACGTTTTATCAACTTTATTGTTATCACAAGGGATGAACACCTTCCCTAATGATAGCATGGGCTGTGACAGGTCTTCTTTATGGAGAGATCTGGGGTCCTAGATCTCACCTCTGGCCTCCAATCAGACATAGATCAGTCTGGCTGATTTCCTGACTGCTAACGGCCAGGTAAATAGAGAAACGAAAATGGAAGTGACGAAACCCTGGTCTCTTCCAGTCTCTGGTGTCAAAGTTGGAAGAAAACTTTCTATGTGTAGTGCAGCCATTGTAGCTGGTTAGAGCGGTCTGGAACTTCCAGATCGAAATGGAGAGCATGGAAAAAGCAGGAGTAGGGGGACCCCTTCCGCTGCCCGCAGAAGTGATCGAGAGGCAAATCGCTCCTGCTTAACAGGGAATCTCTGGCTGTAAATGTTGACACCTGCAGGCATCATCCTGGTATAATCACTTTACTCCCAGGACATCATATGACGCCCACTGAGGGGAAGGTGCTAATACCACCAAGGCTAATTAAGGTTAAAAATGGGCTGCTATGGGATTTAATAGAAATATTTTAAAATATTTATTTATTTTACGTGCAAGGTTTCTTTAAAAGATGTCATGCAAGTTAAAGTGGTGAGTCAAACCCATGTGCATTTCCCACACCATGTTCAAAACGCACTGCACTTGCGATCTGTAACAGGTGTCCGTGTTAACGACAACCCAAATCAGGTAGCAAACACAATGTGTTTGCCTGCCCTTGATTGCATGGTAAAGTAATACCATGTGATCTGGCTGCCTTTTTTTTTTTTACCAGCTCCCTCCCGGCCTATAGTTAAGTGACGGTGGGACGATGACGGTCTTCTGGACCGCCGCTTCGCGCGGGGACACACTGCAGCGAGATCTGTAACCGGCTGTGTCCGCCGGACACAGCCAATGACTGCTCTGAGTACATCCTGTTTCCAGTACCATGTGACCAATTGCAGCAGATCACATGGTAATTATAAACAATGGATGGCTTCCTTTCATGGCATCCATTGTATACAATTGTGTTGGTTAGCTGTGACTGGTCACAGTGATCACATGGTAGACTGGGCCAAACACAGCCCATCTGTGTGTTGTGATTAGCTGCGGCCAATCACAACACACAAACTGAATCTATTTCATTCAGTAAAATGCTTGCTGATAGTAATGACATTCATTGCTATATCATAATGTTTGTGTTAAAAAACAAAAACAAAACTGATCACTTCCCCAGAGTAGTACAATGTTAATATGGTAACATTATATTACTCTGGACACAGTATGTTATGAAAAAAAAAGCGAAAATGTAATGAAAAAAATAAATTGAAGAATTTTTTTTTTATTCCCGGATTGTCACCAGTGTTCTTGATCGCCGCTACACCAGTTATAGGATGATGCTGTACTACACTGGTGACCGTATGTAAAAAAAGGAAAAACAATTGTGATTTCACCCCCCCCCCCTTCATTTTCAAAGAAATTACAACTTCAGAAAACTTGCCATGCCTCTTACTAAATACCTTAAACTGTGTACTTTCCAAAAAAGGGTAGTTTGGTGGATATCTCTACTGACTTTTTTTGGCCTCAAGAAATGAGATAGGCCGTCAGTACATCTGGATTGATCGATTTTCATATATATACCATAGTTTGTGGACTCTAACTTTTCTACAGACTAAATAAATATTGATTTAGGATATTTTCACCAAAAAAGCACTATAGTGTGTAGCAGTAATTTATGTAGAAAAAAATAAAAAACCTAGTGGTGATTAAATACCACCAAAAGAAGGTTGTGTGAGCAAAACGATAAAAATTTAGTTTGGGTACAGTGTTGCATGACTGTGCAATTGTCATTCAAAATGTGAGAGTGCTGAAACTTGCTGCCTGGGCAGAAATGGGCTAAAAGTGGTTAAAGTAGTGCATTCACTACTTTTGGTGAAGTCCAGCACAGTTTCAGCCTATTCAAATGAATGGGCTGAAATAGCACTGCACCAAGATCGCATGGAAATTGCACAAGAAGGCATAGCACGTTGTTGTGTGATTCATGGTGTGAACCAGCACTAAATCCACATGTGAAGAAAATAGTAAGTACAATGGAACAATACATTATTACATTGTATTTACACAATAACACTTGCAGACTAATTGATAATGTCATCTTTCGCAGGAGTGGCTGCATTTTGTGTAATTAAGTGCAACTCCGTTCATTGCTCCTGCTGTGTCATACAATGCAATGACAGCTGGTTATTTGTTAATAGTATCAGGTGAAGAGGGGCAGGACACATTTCTAAGCCTTTCAGGTCTCCCCCCCCCCCCCCCCCCCTTCTTCGTCTTCTTCGTCTTCTTTTTCCTCTTCTTTTCCTCCTTCTTTTTCCTCCTTCTCTTTCCTCCTTCTCTTTCCTCCTTCTCTTTCCTCCTTCTCTTTCCTCCTTCTCTTTCCTCTTCTTCTCTTTCCTCTTCTTCTCTTTCCTCTTCTTCTCTTTCCTCTTCTTCTCTTTCCTCTTCTTCTCTTTCCTCTTCTTCTCTTTCCTCGTCTTCTCTTTCCTCGTCTTCTCTTTCCTCGTCTTCTCTTTCCTCGTCTTCTCTTTCCTCGTCTTCTCTTTCCTCGTCTTCTCTTTCCTCGTCTTCTCTTTCCTCGTCTTCTCTTTCCTCGTCTTCTCTTTCCTCGTCTTCTCTTTCCTCGTCTTCTCTTTCCTCGTCTTCTCTTTCCTCGTCTTCTCTTTCCTCGTCTTCCTCTTCCTCCTTCTTTTTTTTTTTTTTTAATTTAAAGATGTATCTTATGTGTTTAAAATGCTGTAGTGGTTAAATCGATATTAAACCCAAAAATATATTATATTGCACATTACCAGTTATTTGATGTGGTGGCTGCATTAGTATTAGGTAATTTAAAAAAAAAAATTTTTTTTCGTATGATTTTTCCCGTTTTTAACCTGGTGATCTGGCCAGTAACACACCTTCTGTATTAGAGTGCCTACAATCTGGATGGAGTACAAGGGGCACATTTGGACAGCAGCATTGTCAGTCTGGGGGAGAGGCGTGTTATATGTACTAGCATATTTAAATACACTAACAAACTGAACTCATACACTTTTTAAGCCGTCATATCAAACATTTTTTTCCTATTGGAATAAAGATTTTCCGTTAAAAAAAGCTGATCATTGTAAATGGTTTGTCTCATCTCTGTAACTGCAAGAGCGTTTTCTTTAGAAAAACAACTGACTTACTGGCTCAATCAGCAGATGAAAATAGGAAAAGAGTCTAAAAAAGAAAACCAATACAACCATCACATTTAAAAAATGGAAAGCTTTAATTTTAATGTTTTATTTGAATGTAATACTGATTTAAATACTAGAGCTGCAGTTTCCACAAGGCATGATAGGGATTGTTGCAGTTCCATGAAAGAGGTGAGTCTAGAGTTCAGATTTAATTGATGTGTGGGTGGAGCACACACCGCTTTTCTCAGTCCTGCTCCCTCCTCACTGTCTGTCTCAGCCAAGGAGGCAGAGACCCAGGAGAGTCTCTGCTCTTGTGAACATCGCTGGATTGAGATTGTGCTCAGATAAGTATTGGGGGTGCTGAGGGGGGAGCTGCACACTGAATGTTCTTTACCTTCATGTATTCTATGCCTTTGCAACTGCTTTAAGTATGATGTGAAGTCCGTATGTGTTTGAAATGAAGGCAGGTAGACCTACAGAGTCATGAAAGTATCTATCTGTGTAGAAAAAAAGCGCACCAATGGAAGGAACTCCTTCCAAAGGACAAGAGTCTAAATCTATTGGTTTACACTTGCAGCCAATGCTTTTCATGGAAAAAAATAAATAAAAAAAAAACCAAAAAAACTTTTAACATCCAAGCGAAAGATATAACACCAACATGTCAAAAAACAGAATCAGAGTTGGAAAAAGGATTACCCCCTCTTTCTCCCCCCCCCTCCCCCCCCCCACCAGAGGTGTGGCTTTTTTTTTTTTTTTTTAATGTCAATGTGAGCATCGGGTCCCGTTTTTAACGATCTGGACTCCTGATTTCAGATCACTTGATCACTGTGATAGCCTCTAATTGGCTATCACAGTGATCAGTCACTGTACAGCCCAGCCCCCCATTTTTTTCTTTTCTATCCATGAATGGATATAGTGTATCTCTCTAACTCCTGGCATAGAGGGAAAAAAAATGTTTGTAAAAAAAAAAAAAAAAAGAATGGATAAATAAATTTTAAAAAATACCTAGATCAAGGTTTGATCTAGTTCAGTGCCAGGGTTAGTGTTTGGGTCAAGGTTAGCATTAAAGGGTCAGGGTCAAAGGTCAGGATTTAAAAAAAAAAATAAAAAAAAAAATTGTCAGTTCGTGTCAATGTCAGTGTGTTTTAGGTAAAAATAAAAAGACGTAAAACAAAATGCACACTATTGTTTCTGGGCTGTACTACGGGTACAAATAACATACACATATATGGTATTGCCACGATCGTCGAGCTGGAGAATTTATTTTGGGTGGTTCTTTGGTGGTAGGTTACTGTAGTAACAAGAAAAACGCAGCTAAATAAAAAAAATTTTTTTTTTTTTTACTATTTTGCACCAGTTTTTCTTTGATTAATATAAAGAAAATCAGGAGATATCAATACCATTTGCCACCAAATGAAAGCCCAGTTTGTCTTGGGAAAAAAAAAAATTTATAATTCACCTGGATGTACAAAGTAGTTGTGATATGTATGGTGTCAACGTTGCAAAATTGTGCGTAGGCATTTAGATTTGTTTTACCCTTAGGCGTGAAGGGGTTAAATCTGCTTTAAGTAATGTCTGGAGCTTTTAAAACGAAAGGGGCTTTATGGCAACTTAATTGTTTAATATTTTTAACATTGCGCTGTTTATCCCCTCCTCCCCTCCCTGCCTGTCTCCAGCACCGCACCCGGGGACTAGCAGGGAGGGAGAGACCTTGCAGTGTAATGAGCACGGATTGGGTGCTCATCAGGAAAGGGGAGTGTCGGGCTTATTCTTTATCCCTTTCGCTGCCAGAGCCATTATTACGATTTTTGCACACGTTTAAAAAAATTAAGGCCTGAAGATTACACAAAACTCCAAAACATTATATATTTTTTGAAATTAGAGACCCTAGAGAATAAAATAGCGGTGGTTCCAATTTATGTCACGTGATATTACCATAAAGGTCTGGGAAACGCAAAATTTCAGTAAAAAATACACTTGTTAATTTTAGGGCACAAAAAACAAATTATCCAATTTCTTTGTAAAATATAAAAGATGAGGTTGCATCGAGTAAATATCCAACATGTCAAACCTTAATTTTGCATGCACCTGTGAAATGGCTGCAAACTTTAGTGCCCTATATTTTCTATAGTGCTACGGAGGAGGTCTGGTGTTTAGAATTATTGCTTTCATTCCGGCATGCTCAGTGACATGTAACGTGTATCGCAATCGTCATTTTCATGTGTAAGCGCCCCAGTGCATGCTTTTACATTGTAGGGGTTTTGAAATAATTGGGTGGGGTATATGCTTGGGTGTACCCTTTTTTTTTTTTTTTTTTTTTTTTTTTTTTTTTTTTTTTTGAGACCCCAAATGCCTCCCCTGTGCTCCACTGAATGTAATGCACTGCACATCGCACCACATTACATTTTTTTCCCGGCCTCTATTGCTGGAAATCTGTCAGTGGGGACCTGGAAGTGATGTCGCATATCACTTCCAGGTCAGCACAAGAAGGGAAGGGGAACAGATGTGTCCGCTCTCCTCCTTCCCCTATACCGCATACCGCCGGCACCCACGGAATCAGTCCCGGGCCCGCAGATGGGCAAGTGGAGCTTGAGATATAACAGGCAGGGGGGCAGCAGCTGGCACTGAGGGCTGTGTGGAAGCAATTGGTTGGCAGCGCTGCCCCTCTAATGCTTCCACCTAACAGGTGAGCCCTGCTGCTTACCCGCAGCAGGACTAAAGGTAAATAAAAACTACCTGCCCAGGCGCTATAAAATAAACATCCCTGCCCCCTTGTCAGTATTTTGTTGAACCACCAGCTTTTAGTCTGTTGAGGTATTTATCTACTTTACACATTTAGACTTTGCAATATTTGCCCAATCTTCTTTGCAGAATTGCTGAAGTTCATTTAAGTTTGATGGTGACCGTTTGTGGACTGCAGTCTTGAAGTCATTCCATGGATATTCAATGTAGTTTAAATCTGGGCCCTAAATAGGTCATGTAGGGAGATTCACACTTTTGTCCTTTAACCACTGTGTGGTCATTTTTGCTGCGTGCTTTGGGTCATTGTCATGTTGGAAGGTAAACCTTCTCATTGATAACCTTCTGGCAGAGGGCAGCATACTTTCCCCAAGAATTTTTAATGGTATTTTGCCCCATCCATTTTTCCTTCTATCCTGACAAGTGCTCCAGTCCCTGCTGCAGAGCAACACCCCCATAACAGGATATTACCACCTCCATGCTTTACTGTAGCAGTGGGGTTATTTGGATGGTGAGCTGTATTGGCTTTTCACCAGACATTTAATTTAGTGTTATGGTCAGATGAGACACAAATGTAATTATTTGGCCTCAACACCTTTTTCCACGTGGCCTCAATCTTCAAGCTGCATTTTGGCAAAGCTCAGTCATGACTGCATGTGGCCTTTCTTGAGGAGTGGATTTATTTATTTATTTTTTTGCAACCCTCCCATACAAGCCACATTTGTGGAGCATTTTTGATATTGTCACATGCACACAATGGCTACTACAAATTCCTACAACTGCTTCAGAGTTACTGTAGGCCTCTTGGTAGCCTCTCTGACCAGTTTTATCCTGGCTCTTTCATCCAGTTTGGAGCGACGTCCTGATCCAGGGAGGTTCTGCTGTACCAAATACCTTCCACGTCTTAATAATAGACTTTTCTGTGCTTCAAGGCATTGATGAAGCTTTTGAATTTTTCTTATCCATCTCCTGACTTTTATTTTTATCCATCTCCTGAATTTTATTCCGGAGATCTTTTGACAGTGCCTTTCCACCCAGTTGATTTGTTTTGCTTTAGTTGCACTACCAGGGACTGAAATGCTCCAGAAAAGCTCTTTTCATGCTGAGCTAATCAAAATGATCACAGTTGAAAGTCAAATGGCTTTGTGTGCAATTGAGAGGGAGATTATTTACGCTTGACTTGAGTTTACAAGTTACTTTTAGGAGGGGGGTGATCTTTTTTCCAACTCAGTGATTGTTTTTGAAATGTTTTTTTTTTTCTGACAAGTTGGTGTTATATCTTTCACTTGGATGTTATAGGTTGCAATGATAAAACAGCTAGATAAAACAAAAACTGTGTCTGTCTTCATTTCAGGCTGCAAAGCAACAAAATGTGATTATTTTAAAGGGGGGTGATTCTTTTCAATACCCGCTCTATGTAAGGCCAGTTACTGCCCTAATCCAGCAGTTGGCACCCTACATAGAATCACCCAGGAAAGCCAAGTTTTGAGCCCATTCAAGGTTTTTATTTTTAACTGAAGCCTTGATGTACAAGCTTTTTCTGATACCTGAAACATGTTTGATGTTTTGGTGTGAGTTAGTTTTTGGATTTTTTAAAATCCTTTTGATCTGGTCCTTCTTCCGTTGCTTTTTTTTTTTTTTTTCTGGTAACCCGCTGGGTACCCACCTGAGGGTAGCCCTGTCTGTTAACAGCCAAACCTGAGCCAGTGAGCTCTCCAAATGTTTTGGTCCTTTTACCACTTTTTATGAATTCGCATCAAATTCCCATCGCCTCTTGGATGTTTTGTTTTTCTTTGTGAAAGCATTTGTAGTATCACTGCCCCAGGATTGTTCTGCCTTTTTAAAGGAGGAGAAAATTATACCTGCCGGCTGACTACTTTGATAAAATGAGAGCACCAACCCACTTGCACAGCTATATTTTCTTACAGGAATTAAGGAATACCAACAGTCATTTATGAGGGTCAGTGATGTATGCAACATTGGACTTTACATTTTTTTTTCATATTGAATACAACAGGGGAGAATACAGCCTTACCCAAACCCCACCCCCACCCCCAGAGCAGTACACATGTGTGAAGGTGATGGAGTACTGAAGCACATACACAGAAGGAATTGATTGCTATTTATTTATGGACGTTCTTTAATTTGATGGCACTATTCTTAATCACCTTGTTTAATCACAAAATGTATTTATTTGTGAATTATTTGTCACTTTGTAAAGAGCCACATGAAACTTGTTCCAATCATTATGTATTCTCATTTTCACTTGTGATTATTAATGATTTAAAGGGACAGCACAAATTTTGCACATTTAGGTTTTAGATTTATTGTATTATAGTTTCAGTGAGCACTATTTAAATGTATGGGTATGTACTAAGCACAGTTTCCCCCCCCCCCCCCCCTGAGTTAGTATGTAAAGGGTCCCCTTGAACTTAGATTGTTGTCCAACTAACTACATGACAGTCATGTAATTCTGTTCATCCAGTTTGTGGTGCAGCCCCTCTGCCGCTTAACACAGCCAGGTCTTCAACCTCTGCTGGTGCAGCAGCACAGCAAAGCCAAGAACAAATCGCAGGTTGCTGATTGAGACAGACTACTCTTTCTTCCAGTCAGCGCTCGTGCACTACAGCCTAATGTGGTCTTCCCTTTTGGTCTGAGCGCTGCTGTTCATCAAATTACTGGAGGCAATTAAAGTTTAACATTAATTAGAAAATAAGTCCTCCTAGATCACTTTAGGCTGACCCTTTTTGCAGGTATTGCTAAGTAAAACATTTAAAATACGTGCTTATTCTGTTTAAAATCCAGTAATACAATGTCTGTCCCTGTTCTGCACATGCTCAGTTGCTCTCTATTTTTAGGCACTGTTGAATTTGTACAGGCTGATCTGCTGACAGCCTTAAAGCAGAATTAAACCCTCCTATCCTTTACAGTCAAGGAAGTTGCTTATGTTTGATCTGCAACTGGCATGGTGGTGCACATGTGATCAGTTATGACACCAGGCATTTGATGGTTTGGTTGAGGACGCAAGCAAATGTGACAGTTGGCATTCCAGGAATGTAAATGTTTTTTTGAAATGGTTAAATCAATGAGTTTAGTTCTTTATGATTTATGTCTGTTCAGAGGCTCTGGGCTTCAGCAAAATGACAGCCTCCTCCAAGAAGAAAATCGGAACAATGCTGTAGGCGGTTTACAGCATCCACTAATTTTGGTAGCATAAATATTAATGTATGTTTCTTGCTAAAAACATTTTTTTTTTTTTATCAAATTGTTATAGATAAAGTTCTGCTGTAAGGCAAATTCAAATATTTACACTAGTTTAACTGAAAGTACATAACTGCTTTAACATTGTGTTATCTTTCAGCTTTAATTCTGCTTCCAATAAAGCCACTTGCAAGCTAACTGACTCTTTCATTTCTAGGTCCGTTCACAGATGTTGTCACCACAAACCTCAAACTTCGTAATCCGTCTGACAAGAAAGTATGTTTCAAGGTGAAAACTACAGCTCCAAGGCGCTACTGTGTGAGGCCAAACAGTGGCATTATAGATCCTGGAGCCACAGTAACAGTTTCTGGTAATAATAGCAGATGTTTTAAAACATGAATTTTATTGATGCAATGATGTTAAAAAGTAATTTAACAGATATATATTACACAGTACTGTGCAAACGCTTTAGGCAGGTGTGAAAAAATGCTGTAAATTAAGAATACTTTCAGAAATAGAAGTGTTAGTGATTATTTTTATCAATTAACAAAATGAAAAGTAACTGAACAGGAGAGAAATCCAAATCATATCAATATTTAGTATGACCACCCTTTTGCCTTCAAAACTGCACATATTTTTCATTTTTCTAGGTACGCTTTCACACAGTTTTTGAAGGCACTGGGCAGGTAGTTCCAGATCTCTTGGAGAACTAACCACAGATCTTCTGTAGATGTAGGCTGCCTCAGATCCTTCTGCCTCTCATATAATCCCGGATGAACGCCATGATGTTGAGATCAAGGTTCTGTGGTGGCCAAACCATCACTTCCAGGATTGTTCTTCTTTGCACTGAAGATTGTTCTTAATGACATTGGTTGCATGTTTGGGGTCATCGTTCATTAGTGATATTAGATGCATAAAAAAAGCTGCCTTTAAAGCTAAGCGTATTTATTACAAATGCCAAAATAGTTCTACACTGACAACCACTGTAACAAAGCCTGTTTTAAAACACCAGTCTTCTGGTCTGCTATGAAAATATAGTGTAAAATGGCTCTCAATGAGCAGGCTTTTACTAACAACATATATGTGGATTACAGTTGTGTATATATACTGTTGCAAACCCTTTAGAAATGTGTCAAGCTTTGTGAGAACTATATGATTCTGTCATTGGTAACAGGTCTTTGCATGACCACCATACCTGAAAAATGGTTTGTATCAGCTGTAAGAAACTTTGCGAGAACTGTTTGGATGCGGTTTGAACTGTACCAAAAGTGTGCATATCTGCCAAATTTGAGCTACAAAAATAGTTCCAGAGCTTGTTTGAGCTTCAGGCATTTGGCTTCATGCAACTTAGAGTGGAGATGTGAACCATCTCCATTGAGAATAATTGATTTTTGATCCTCAAGGGTTTTGGAGCTTCGAGCTACAAAATGCTCAGGTGTGAATGTGGCTTTACAAACTGAGGCTTTCCAGAAACATGATGGATCTATGGGAGGCCATGTTAAAAGGGATTTACGTCTGTTTGGATTCGACTACCTAGAATCTGTCATGTTTAGGTCCAAAAAAAAAAATGGAAAAGGGTAGAGACATTTTTGTATTCATAAAAGATTTTTTAGGTTTTTCCAAAACATTACAAAGGAGTCATAGACTAGAAGCAATAGTACAATATAAGGGTACAAATGAAAAATCAGAGTAAGGCTTGCATTGTATAAAACACAGTAAATGAGCCAAGAATATCGCGTAGGATGAAATATGCTGAACAGCTATACAGTTAGAATGAGATATATGTACAGGTCTAGTGCAATGAACCATCCAGAACAAAGAATGTTTTTCGTTAACTGTAAAAAGTGCCTTGCTGACTGGAGAAAAAAAAGAAAGGTCCCTCAGATTTTACAGCCATTAAGGCAAGAAGGGTAGGAAGGGATAGGGATAGGGATAGACAGGGCTATAGAGAAGTTAGAAACATAAAAAGTGAAGAGTGGACCCTCGTGGGTCAACTGGGGGGGGGGGGGGCTTCACCGTTTGTCATCGGGATAATTTACAAAGAGAGCAAGTTACAACCTATATTCTTCTGAGTGTTAAAACCAGTCCAGGGACCTTGAGGTACTGGATGTGCCGTGTTTTCAAGGATAGATGTGAGCTTCTCATGTACCATAATGCCCATGGGTCTCTGTCAGACCTTTTTAATTTTTCTGGACAGACTCTGAGTTAACCATATGTTTACATCTACCTGCCCATAGACTTTACTTGGAGCTCTTGATCAGGTCTACCTGAAAAACGGACAGGTGGGCCTGATCATACCTCCCATGTGGAAGAGAACCTTAAGGATATTTATTGATGAACACACATATGAAATCTTGTAAACTCAGTGATAATGGTATGATGTTATTAGCAATGTGTTTGTGCATCATACTCCTGGAAAGTGTCTGTCAGCTATGAGAAGCTCAGTGAGAAATGTATGATGCGGTTACTATCAACAGATCTGTGTTTTTATAACTATGCTTGCAAATAAGCCTACACTGACAGTGGAAAGTATTTCTACTTATTAGCAGAATCATATATGGAAATACTTCTCCATATACAGTACATGGATTAAGCAGCTTTGCAAGCTCGCTGAGAAATGTGACATTTCCGTTTGCAACAGGTCTTTCATTCTTGGAAACCTGATTCCATATTTTTGTCATTTATTTAAGAAATTGTCTACATCTGGGCACAATATATACAGAAATATACTCCTGTGGACTGTTGGGTGATCATTTCTATTTTTTATCCATTGTTCATAGAGCACATACTGGAAGGTATAAAAAAAGATACAGTTGCTTTGTTCTTAAATACAAACACAATCTGTTTGATATCTTAATTTCTTGATCTGAAAATATCCATAATAATTTTTTTTTTTTTTTTTTTTTGTGGTTTTGTACAGAGCAGCCCCAATTCTCTTCTCAGGCCCCCCTCTGGCTCTCCTGACCCCTGCCGGCTTCCGCGTGCCCCCAGAGCCAACCGCTTGCTATGAGGTCACCCAAGCAGGCTCGCTCCCAAGCTGCTGCTCTGTCCATTCACACACGTGGCTCCGCCACCCCAGCTTTCTCCTAATTGGCTCACTGGCTTTGATTGCCACTAGCAGGAGCCAATGGCTTCCGCTGCTGTCTCTGTCAATGAGGAGCTAGAGATCCAGGCGAGCCACTGCTCTCGTGCACATCGCTGGATTGAGATGGGGCCGATCAGGTACGTATTGGGAAGGGGGGGGGGGCTGCTGCACACAGAAGGTTGTTGTTGGGGTTTTTTTTTGTTTTTTTTTTACCTTCATGGGTAGAATACATGAAGGTAAAAAACCTTGGACCTTTACAAGCACTTTAACATTTGTTACCATGGTTTGTAAATGTGCAAACCTATTTGGGTTTTTGGAATAAAGTGCTTAGCTACCGTAGGCAGTTTTGTTTTTAAATTTATTTCCTTGATTTATTTCTTAAGTGGACAGTAAGACACAGGCAGAATATTCATATATCATGGGTTATACGCTTGTACTTTCAGGTGATTGGACAAAACTTTAGAGGACAACCCTCTGGGCACTCCCCTGTAATCCTAACCCACTCTGTAGGTCCTTAATTTTGTGGTAGTGTCTGAAGGTGAGAAACTCGCCCTTAGGTTAATTGGTTTTTTTTTTTTCTTTATTGAAGAATCTGAGGACAAAATGATAAAGAAAAAGCATAAAGCCCTTGCTGACTTCTAATGCCAGCATAGAAGCAGTGTATCCAGATTGGTGCAACCTTGGTAAAAGCTTGGGAGCCGTACCCAGACCCCATACCACGGGGGTGGCCCATAATGTTGCTTCTGGCAATAGATCCCGCATGGGTGTTCTCCTTGCTACTTGTTGCAAAGCGTTGTTAACCGTAGGGTGCTATATAGTTCCAGGACTGTGGTCCGTCACTTAAGAACCCAGTCACTGAATGTGGAACTTTTACAGTCCAGCATCGTGGACAAGTAAAACAGGCTTGCTCTGTATCTTTGACTGCTCTGCATTCACCGGTGTAAAATGTTTGAAACTTTTGTATGCCTTTCCAAGGAAGATGTCTGTTTGGTGAGGCACTTAACCAATTTATCAAAGAGGTCACACATGGGAAGGGTTCAAAACCACCTTTTTGTAGGATCCCCAAGCTCCTTAAAACACAAAGCACCCATCTTCTTCACCTTTAAAACCTAGGTTCAGACCTTCTTTCTGGTGCAGGACTTGACCCTTCAAGGCCACCAAGCTTTTCCTAGGGACCTTCTTCACAATGAAGGGACACCCTCCAAAGAATTAGAAGATTGTTACTGTTGGCCTCTCTCTGAGTCATAGACGTCCCAAACCTGTGGGTTCAATCAGTGGTTTCAAAAGAATACAAATGAAGTTCATAATCATTTCACCACCTTATTTCTATATACCACAAACTGCCCAAGGACAATTAGAGTTGCAGAATGCCATGAACTACCTTTGTCCCAGGGAGTCATTGTGCCCGTACCACCACAAGACAGGGTTGGGCTTTGGTACTACTGAAGAGGTTTAGGTAGTATCCTCTCAAAGGAGGTATTGTCCTATTCTGGATTTAAAATTAATTAAATATTCCTTCAAATTCATAAACTTTGCATGGAATACTTGAATCTGGTTCTGGACACATCCCAGGAAAGTCTTTCTACCAGAAAAGAGTTTTTCTAAGAGTACCTGCTTGAGTTTTGACATTCAAAAGACCTCGCACCTTGAAATTTCAAGGTCTAATGGTAGCCTCCTTCAGAGCAATAACATTCCATTGAAGAACTCCTTTAACAAAACGTGTTATTGTCCTGAAACATGCAAGCTCCTTCTCTTGATTTGCCAAAACAAGGAACACTCCTATCTTGTTGGACCACCAACCCAGTTCTAATAGTGGGTAAATTCTTTCTTCCCTCTCACTGGAAAGTTATCAACACAAGTCTCACAGGCTGGGGAGGAATGTTCCAATCCCTAATCCTGGCCACGATCATATCTGCCAGATGTGTTTCTGAACTGCCAGCTGTTGCTGTAAAGTGTCTTCATTCCTTCTCAGTGACAAGGCTGTCTTGTGTGCAAGGCCATCCTTTCTTCTGAAAGTGTTGTCAGCATTCCACCTCAATGAGGACATTGACCTCCCATTCTTATGCCTTTCTCCTAAACATCCAAAAGAGATCTCTCCACATTGTCTGTTTTCCCTGCTCATCCTTCCCTCATGGGGGCCTAGGGCATCTATGGCAGGTGTCAACAGGGAGAGCATAGAAAGTCTAGCAGACATCCTAGCTAGACTGCACCTGGAAGCAAGGAGCTTTGATCCCTTTTATTTTGAGATCTCTCATTCCAAGACTCTTGTGGTCAGGAAAGAAGCTAATTGATCTGCGCTCATTTGCTTGTTTAGCTTCAGAGGAGTGCAGTGGTGACATCAGAGCATATGAAATTTTGAGGCTTGCCATATTTGGTGTTGCATATAACATCTTGGGTGTTTTTAGCTACAGGCTTAAAATGTGCATTTTAATGGTTGCAAAACCATCTCAGTCCCCCCCAATAAAAAAAAAAAAAACATTTTTGGCAGCAAATGGGTTAAGGTCAGGTTCCAAGTTAAAGTGCTGAACTATCTTTTTGCAGACATTGAAACATGAGTTTGTTTGCACTGAGACTATGTGCATGCAGTCTGTGTAACAGGAGAAGACTGAATATGTAACTACTGTTGGCTGTCTCATGTTATTGGGTAGAAATGTTTTTATTCTCCCTCTTCTGATGAACTGACTCTTAAAGAACAGCTTCTGTTTTAGGAGTTTCAGGTTTATATATAATTTCCTTGTGTTTATTATCTGGCTGTCATACTGATCCAATAGCTTAGAAATTTTTGCCTTTGCATATTTCATACCTAGCACGAATAGATGACTCGAGAAAAATTGGAACCATAAGATCAGCATAACAGTATTTTCAGACTGGCTTTGCAATGGTAACCCACAGATATTTTTTAACAATCTGTGACTTATTATTAGTGTGCATATGAGAGTTTTGGGGATTACTTGTCAAGCGCGCACTCAGCACTGCTTTAAAGTGTAGTCCAGTTTTGGAGCCAATTTGGGATAACACTTACTTTGTTACATGTCTCCATGTAGCATAATTTAAAAAATATTTACAAATGACTGTTTACTTTTTTTGTTCTTGCTCTTTTCTGATACTTCCAGCAAGGTAAAATTCTGCTTAGTTCTCTGTTGTGAGGGAATTGGGATGCTGTATTTTGTCGCAGTCAACCCTGTCTGTAATTTTTGCAGGCAGATCTTAAGTATCAATTGTAACTTTGCGTGCATCCAGCAGCGGTCACTGCAGGTAATTGCTATCTGTGCAAACAGCCTTGAAAAGCTGTCCCCTCTGACAACCTGTCATTGAAAGGTCTTGGCTTGGCGCCTGCAGCTAGCCGCTCACTCCCAACAAACACAGCGACCAGAATCGGTAGTTTAGTGCCACGGTGATTCACACCGTGGGAATGTAGCCTGAAGCTTGGTATAAACAGAGTTGAACGATAAAAACTGAGATTCCCCCACAAGCGATGTGGATGCAGGAATTTCCCTTGCTGTGCTATTGTGGGAAACACTGGTCAGAATACACAGATCAGCGCTGCAGCCATTGTCTGTCTGGTTTTCCAGTAGAACTGTTTGACAGAAGCCAGTCTAAGGACTGTCTTTTCTTGAATAAAGAAGAATACACATTTGGCTGAACTGGCCAAATTTCCATAAAAGTATACCTTGCTTCACTCTGACTTTGGCTCTCAGCCATGACACCTTCCCCTTTTAATCAGCTGCAGCCAAAAACACTAATAATAGCATAAAGGGACATGGGAACAAAGTCTAGGAGCAGGGACACCAAGTGGCTTTACTCCATAGTAACATATGGTTGGTAGTTTTTGGCTCTTGTTCCTACTTCATCAGACACTATTTCAATCCTAAAGCTGAGGCTTGGCAGCATCAGCCAAAAAAAAAAACAACAATTTAAAGCAAATTTTGCAGCAACCACCATTGTATTTTATTCTCTAGGGCCTCTGCTAAAAATATGTTTGGGGGTTCTAAGTAATTTTCTAGCAAAACAAATACTGATTTTTACATGTAGGAGAGGAGTGTCAGAATAGGCTTGGTCTAAAGTGGTTAAACCTCTTCCTGGAGCACAGAAACCCGGGGGATAAATGCTGTGAAACTAAAAGTAAAGAGTAGCTCTTCATTCAGTGCAGTAGATGTTTGCGGATTTTGTCCTCTGCTTTTCCCTCACACACCCACCATGAATACTTGGGGCACCAACAATGGGGAGACACATTGCTGAATTTGTGAAAGTGATTAGGTGGCTGTAAAGCTTCACATCACTAGAAAGACAACAGAAAAGCCTAATATATGTAAACGGACTACTAGCTGTAGAGAGAGGAGTATGAGAGGAAGAAGCAGTACACGGAGTCACTCAGTTTGTGCTGACAAGGAGCATGTTGATAGGCAGTGAAAGCAGAGTGACAGAACTCATCACTGTACTGCTTCTCCTTTTACTATCCACTCACATGCTGGGGTGAGTCCAGGATGACCTGGGCTTGGAGGAAGCGATTTGAATGATGCTGGCCATCAGACTGAGCATTTAACAACATCAAAAAATACTCTGGGATATCTCTATTTGTAGCGGAATATTGTAGCAAATGCTTGTTTTATTTTATGTTTTAATGGGCTATTCATTTTCATTTTTTTTTTTTGGCTGGATTTATTTTGCGTTAATCTGCTTCGGGTTTATCTGCTAACATATTAAAACTTGAATATCCCACATGGGCGCCTCACATGCATGAGATCAAAGATCAGAGTGCACAGTACTGAGCTGAGCTGCACTTGACTCTTGCTAAAGCCTACTCAGTGTGTGCATAGCATAGTGGTCATAGATCACTGTTCTTTTAGTTTATCCTACTAAAGTAATTTCTTTTTAGTATCTCCTCTTCTTTTAGAATGTGAAATAAGTTCTAAGCTTACTGAGATGGAAATAAAATGTTGAACAATTTGTGTTTGGTAACCATACAGGAGAAAGCCAACCCCCTTCTTTTTTTTTTTTTTTTTTTCCCTTGTATCACTGTGACCATATGCATAGACTTTTGTTGAAATGCTTTTATCTGTGCTAATAACAGATAATGTGTATTGTTTTTATTTGTTCACAGTAATGTTGCAGCCTTTTGACTATGATCCAAATGAAAAGAGTAAGCACAAATTCATGGTGCAGACAATATTTGCTCCATCAAATATGTCAGACATGGAAGCTATGGTAAGTGTTTTTTTGTTCTCTTTTGTTTTGTAAAAGAGACACCATTATCCTTATTCTCATAAACTAACAGTAGTGGGCTGATTATTATACATGCAAAAGTACATACAAATTAGCAATTGGTTTTGGTTTAACTCCTTCATGACAGAGGGGTAAAACAAATTCTAGAGTCTGAACAGAGTTTTGCAACTTTGACATGTGTTGGTAAAACTGAACATATCATTGCAACTTTATCCAGGAGCATTTTACCTTGATTTTTTCAGGACAAATTGGGCTTTCCTTTGATAGTAAATAATAATTAATATCTCCCTGAATTTTTTAAATTATCAAAGGACATTTAACTGCATATTTCTTGCTATTACCATAACCTACCACCAAAATACAACTCAAATTAAATCCTTCTGATGATCACTACTATCCAACATACAGTATGTGTATTTTTGTGCACATTATGTGCTTTTTTTTTTTTTTTCCTTTACAATAAAAAACCCCAAAACAAACAAAACAAAAAACTAAAACACACTGACACTGATCCCAAGGCCTGATGTACATGTTAACTGCCCTAGACGTTTAGCTCTCCTAGCAGCAGAAAAACTTTGTGTAAATGCGGTACTATGTCTAGCTGTGTTTAGTAGTTGGATGTTTATTCATTTGATTGGCCAGAGTATTCCATTGACATAAATAAACGCTCAAGCGCTAAATGCAGCTAGCGTTTAGATGCGTTTACATACGTTTTTGTGGTGCTTGGTTTTTTTTGGGCAAAACGTTCCTCTCCTGAATGTGATTCTTCTGCGTTCAGGAGAGGAATGTTTAACTGCTCCTAAACTCTGCTGCTCTTAAACGCCTGGCAAAAGCCTAAGTGTGCATGGACACCTAGGCTTTTATTGAGCTGAGTTCAGGGACTTTGGCAAAGAAAAATGCCAAAAGCTGCTAAGCTCATGTTTAGGAGCAGCAGTGTACATGAGGCCTAAATGCCTTTTTTTTTTTTTTTTTTTTTTTTTTTTTCTTCTCACCAAAAATACACTAACCATTACTTTTTAGCCTGAACTAGCTCAAACCCTGATATACATATTTTCTTTGTTTTTTATTATTTAAATAATATATAATTTAGGTCCTCATGCACAATGGATGTTTTTACAGCTGATGTTTGTCTTTTGATGTTTTTTTTTTTTTTTCTACAGCCAGTAAACTCCCCAGCATGTTATCCTATGTGTCCATGCACACAGACTTTAATCAATGTTTTTTGGCAGGGATGTTTTTTGGCTGGAAAAAAACCCCCAGGACTAGTGGGTTTCTAGAGGAGTTTTTTAGCTGTAAAAACACTCTAATGCTGAAAAATGCAGTAAAACGCTGCAAACCTGCGTTTTTGGACGGTTTTTGATACAAAAAAACCCCGCTAAAAATGGAAACGTACCAAAATACCGCTAAACGCTAGTGCAAAAATGCTAAAAAGCTGTAAAGAAATGCACGTTTTTAACGTGACTTTACACCGCTAACATTAGCAACATTATCAAAACGCCCAGCATGCGTGGAGCCTAACAATTGAGTTTTCTTGTGTTTTTTTTGTTTTTTTCTTTTCTCCTCTTGAATGAATCCATGCCAGAGGGAAAAAATGTAACACAGGGGTGTTGTGCTACACTGTGACTGTTCACTGTGATAGCCAATCGGAGGCTATCACATCGATCAGGTGACCGAAACTCCCAGTTCCCAATCGTTAGTACAAGACCCGGGGTTCTCGGTACGAACCCGATTTCAGTGCTGGGAGTGCGCTGTGCAGCACACTTCCAGCACAAACTCGGATACATATATATGCAGCCTTACAGATTAAGATCCGCTTCCATGAGGCTGCATATATGTGTATAGGTGGTGAGAAGGTGTTGACTATGCTACAGTTTCTATTTTTCCTTTTTATTGAAGATTTCTCAGTGGTTTAACCATTTCCATTTTTGTGGGGAGAAAAAAAAGTGAAAAAAAAATGTTTTAAAACAAGATCTTTTTGATGGGAAAAATTTTGTCCATTATTCAAATACAAGTAACCTGTTTAGTGTGTGTGTGTGTGTGTGTGTGTGTGTGTGTGTGTATAAAAACTTTTAAAAATGATCTATCATCAAATTTGGACATAGTAGTTGTATGTCTATAAAAAAAATCTTTCTTTAAAAAAAAAAAGAGTCATGTAAAAGACTTAATATAAGAAAAAAATGGACCTTTTTTAATGGGTATAGCTGCACATCACTGAGGCCTGCTTTAGTACTAACCTAAGCCTGTGGCCAGCCACAAAGGGAGCATTGTCAGCTACTTTTAATTCTCCTTCTGGTGCTCTGGCTACTTTGAGGGCATATAGATTGTAAGCTCCGAGGAGCAGGGCCCTCCTATCCCTCTTGTATTGAACTGTATTGTTACTGTATTGTCTCCCATTATATTGTAAAGCACTGAGCAAGCTGTTGGCACTATATAAATCCTGTATAATAATTATAATAATAAAGGTCTTTTCAGGTGAATAGATTGGGACTGCTTGACTCTTGATTGGCTTGGCCACCTCCTGTCTAACATCATACTCTCCCACCTCTTGTCAGGGTGGATAGACTGATGAAGGAAGGAGGTATTGCCCCAGCTGGATAGTGTCAGTGCCATTGGCACAGCTTTTGGTGGTTACTACAGTCGTCTCCATGATGTTCAGTGCCAACTAGACTAAACTACAGATAGTTGGTTAAACGATTTTGTTTGTTGTGAGGAGAAAATGTGTGGAGTGAATATAATTATTTATTTATTTTTTTAATGACTTGTCAATGGATCTACCCACACAACCTTTTCATCCATACATAGGATCTGTGAATGGAAATACTAAAGGTTACATCTGGCAAAATAGCAGGGAGACAAAATGTAACGCTCTTTATTATTATTATTATTATTATTATTATTATTTTACATTTTTTTTAAATAAATGTGGGTATAGTTTATTACTTTTTTTTTTTTTGTAAAAAGATTGACTGTGCCTTTAAATGCAAAAGGTTGAATTCTATGCTAACTTGCAATTTGCTTTTGTTCCGTGTTCTGTATTGATTTGTAAAGCAGTAATAACTGCTAATATGTTGTAATTTTGCAATGCCTAATGTGATAATTTTGTGGTTTGTAGTGGAAGGAAGCAAAACCTGATGATCTTATGGATTCTAAGTTAAAGTGTGTGTTTGACATGCCACATGAACATGAAAAGCCGGTAAGTTAGCTTTTGTTCATTTATAATGCCATAATATTGTAAGGATTCCATTATAAGGTTTTGTTCTATAATGCTGCTGAGTATATTTGGCTGTAGCTGTGTGATGGGTCTTCTAGAGCAGTATGCACTTCACAAGCATTGTTAGACAATGGTCTTATAAGAGTCACTTAAAAGAGAAGTTTGGGTTTTTTTCCCCCAAATTATACTTGCCTAGGTGGATGCAGCATCGGTCCAATGTCTGCCCCTCGCTGGCTCTAAGTGTGAGTACTCAGTGTTCACATGACCGCTGAGTTCTCACCGCTGCTGTGAGCAGAGAGCAGTGATTGTCATTCTCTGCTGTCCGCTCTGACGTGCCCCCTCGCACTCACTTGAACGCTAGGTTGTGGAGGGGGAGGGAGCGGCTGGCTTGGCCTCTCAGCCAGGTGATGCTCCAGACTCTGGCGTTGATCCCAACTTTTAAAGGCGGGATCTTTCCTCAATATAAACCGGCTGAGTGACGTTAGCCAACAGCGGGCTTCAGCCTGCTGTCAGCTGAAAATGGGTCACAGGAGTGAAGAACGAACTGCACTCCTGTTACCAACACGAGAAGTACAGCCAAAAGAGCTTTGGCAGTACTCCTCTAACATAGAAGATGCACTCCACAAGATATTAATGCATAATACACTTAACGATTTCCCCATGCAATTCATATTCTGCCTATGTTTGTTACATAACTGACTGCAGCCTGTTGCTCCTTTTTATCAGCCATTGCAGATTTTGGAGATTTTGTTTGAAAATGAGTGATTACGTTGCCTGTCAGTTGAATTTTATAGAACAGCAAGTTACGCTCACACTGAATTTCAATCTGTTTTCCCCAGGTGGGGGACAAACCATGTGCACCTTCTGGTGTCCAGATTCAGCAGCAAACTTGACAGGTTTGTTACTAGGTTCAGGGACCCTCATGCTTTTGCAGTAGACGCTCTGGTGATTGTGTGGGATCAGTTCAGTCTGATCTATGTCTCTCTGCCCCTTCAGCTTCTCCCATGCCTATGTCACAAAACTTTTTGCTTCTCCCTTGCCTATGTCACAAAAATATACTCAAGTTCCTGGCAGATGCTCTATAGGCTATTCTGGATTGTTTGCACCTTCTGTCTCGAGCCATTGTTCTAACCTGCTTCTCAGTCAATGGTTTTAGTGGCATGACTGAAGCCACAGTCTTGAGGGATAGGGACCTTTTGGATTCGGTCATCCCTACCCACTTGAAAGGCTAGGAAGTCTACTTCTCCTCAAGTCTACTATTGCACCTGGAGGACCTACTTCATTTGTTGCGGGTCAAGAAACTTTAATCCTAGAAAGTACACGGTAAGACGTATTCTGTCCATCCAATATGATGGGCCAAAACTGGCCTTAAGTAATATTTAGGGAGAGATCTCTGGCCTTTCACACTCTAGTTAAGGCATTTCTTAATGGAGTAGCTCACATCTCGCCCCCTGTTCGTTCCCCTATCAGAGATATTCAGTTGTCTCTGAGTTGGTGGCCTTATCCTTCAGGGAGCGCTATCTTAGTGTTGCGCATGGACAAGGCTGCTTTTATTCCAAAGGTGGTCTCTGCATTCCACCTTAATAACTATATTGTCCTTCCTTCCTTATGTCCTGCTCTGAAGCCTCCTAAGGAAATTCTCTACATTATCTGGACAAGGTGCATGCAGTTAGAGCTTATCTCAGCTATTGCCGCTTTTTGGTAATTTGATTTATTCTTTGTGCTTCCTGAAGATTCCCTTGCTCCACTATTTATAGGTAGATCAGAAGTGTTATCAATAACTCTATAGCCTAAAGGATGGGGTTCTTCCCTCCCTTGTTGAAGTTCAGATTTTTGATTTACTAGTAAAATCTGTTTTCCTTTTTTTGTTTATAAGATGTCCCTATTGCTTGCTACAAAACTAAGGCTAGCTGGGAGTGGGAGATATTTTATATAAGGGGTTGTCCCTGCAGCCACCTCTATTTCGGAGTGTCCAATCACCAGAGGATAGCTGCATATAACTTAGTCGTAATTATTTTGGGTTTCATACTGCTTTAAGTTGTAAAACGGTTTTCTAACTTTGCTTCTTCAAAATCCCATGCTTGTACTTCTTGCTGCCACTTTGTGAGCTCAGGAGCACTCCAGACATCAGGGTCAGTGCTTCCATAGCAGTAAGTACAAGCTTTCCTATGCTGTCATAAGGATTCCCATGTCGAGGAGCACTGTAGGTCTTCACGCTTTCAGCTAGAAAGTGTTGCAGATGGAACTGGATATCCACACTATAAGTCCATCCGTGAAATTTCTTTGCTACTAAATATTCCACAGTCAACTGTTAGTGGTATTAGAACAAAGTGGAAGCAACTGGAAACAGCATCTCCGCCACGTAAAATGACAGAGGGGGGGCTAGCACATGCTGAAGCGCACAGTGTGCAGAAGTCACCAACTGTAAGCCAAGTCAATAGCTAAAGACATCCAAACTTCGTGTGGCCTTCTGATTAGCACAACAGTTAGTAGAGAGCTTCATGGAATGGGTTTCCGTGGCCGAGCAGCTGCATCCAAGCCTTACATCACCAAGTATAATGCAAAGCGTCGTATACAGTGGTGCAAAGCTCGCTGCCACTGGACTCTAGAGCAGTGGAGGCGTGTTCTCTAGAGTGACAAATCACACTTCTGTCTGGCAATCCGATGGACGTGACTTGCCCACACAGAGTCCTGACCTCAACCCAATTAGAACACCTTTGGGATGAATTGGAGTGAAGACTTCGAGCCAGGTCTTCTTGACCGACATCAGTGCCTGACCTCACAAATTCGCTTCTGAAAAAATGGTCAAACATTCCCATAGACCAGAGCTTGACAAATCCCAGACGCCAAGTCACCATGGTGACCAGAAATATTGGCCTGGCAACCGGTCAGCCCACTCACACCGGCAACTCCCACTGCCCTACATCCTGGACATGCAGCTCCGAGCACAGGGCAACCGATCCTTTCCCCCCCCCACCCCCCCCCCACCTTCTGGTCTCCATAGTTTCCCTGGAAGCAGGCAGTAGGCTAGGCTGAAATCCGCTTTCCGGTTGTCAGGCCCAGTGTGAGTGACAGTTGGGTGTGGCCGAGCTCCTCTCCTCAGGCCGACCGCTATCCCCTCTCCCAATGCCCGAGCAGGGTCCAAGGATGAATGACTTCTCTCTGGGGGAGCGCTTTTGGCTCTTCTGCTTCCTTCTGTGCCAAAGCCACATCACCGCCATGCTGGCCTTGCTCCCCCTGGTGTGCACATGGTGTGGGAGGCAGAGGGGTCGGTGGGGGGTGAGGTTGGGACTCGTCAGCCTGTGTTCCGCCCCGAGTGACCTCAACCTGACGGAGCGGGCTTAGTAGTGCTCCCTGCAGGAGCTTGATGCAGTACAGGTGCTCTGGTGGAGGATGGAGCGAAAGAGCAGCTTGCTCTGTATGTTCGCCTGCTGTGCCCTGGGAATGGTGGATGTGTGTGTACAGTGGATATAAAATGCCAGGTTTCTGTGATGTAAAAAAAAGAGACAAAGATAAATCGTTTTCGAACTTTTTCTACCTTAATGTGACCTATAAACTGTACAACTCAATTGAACAACAAACTTAAATCTTTTGGGGTGGGGGGGTGTGGAGACGAGTAAAGTAAAAAACTAAGAGAAATAAAGTGCAGTGCTTAAAATGAAACTGGGGTAGTGGAATCAGTCTGAGAACATATGAATAATCCAGAAATCCAAAACCGCTGTCGAAAATGGTAGGCTTGTGCACTTACCAGATTTGCATCGAATATGCGCATATGAAAAACTAGGGACTAGTGGTAACGATGTGTGATGGTAATTAGTAGAACATCCGTCCAGGAATGGGCAGCTCTGCGGTCGGTGGAAGATGTCTGCTTGGTTCCAGAGGTCTCCTTTAGGGTCTGCCACCTGTTTACACGGATTCCCTTCCTCTGGGGACTCGTTTCAGACTGGTACTCTTCACAGGCTCTGAAGGCTTAAAGGCTCCATAAAGAAGCCATAAGAATTGTGCCCATAGTGTAGTAGATTAAAATTTTCTTGATTTTATTTCACAGACAATATTTCAGTAAAAAAAGATGACAGGTGCACTGACCATTCCAAAGATGGCCGCCGGACCAGCTCGTGGCTCCGGCGGTGTGACGTCACAGCTAGTTGATCTCTTGAGGCCTTTCGTGCAACCGCACGTCTTCAGAGGAAAATCAGCTGAGTCAGAAAAACACTCAAGCCCAGCTAAATGTTTCAAAAAAACATCTGATGCCCCCAAAAGCATGTGGGAAAATGTGTTATGGTCTGATGAAACAAAGGTTGAACGTTTTGGCCATAATTCCAAAAAATATGGCACAAAAACCACTGCACATCACCAAAAGAATTAATATATAAATATATATATATATATATATATATATATATACATACATACATACATACATACATACATACATACATACATACATACATACATACACGCACACACTTAGGTCCATATATATTTGGACACAGGCACAACTTTAATTTTTTTTTTCAGGTATTTACCAAAACATATTCCGGCTATAGTTATATAATGGATATGGGTTGACCGTGCACACTCCCAGGTTTAATTTGAGGGCATGTGCTTCCAAATTTAGAGGAAGGGTTTAGGAATTACAGCTCTTAAGAGTAGTCTCCCCCCTTTTTCAAGGGACCAAAAGTAATTGGACAATTGAATCGAAAGCTGTTTCATGGCCAGGTGTGGTCTACTCCGTCGTTATTTCTTCATAATTTAGGCAGGTAAAAGGTCTGTAGTTGAATCGAAGTGTGGTATTTGCATTTGGAATCTATTGCTGTGAACCTACATCATGCGTCCAAAGGACCTGTCCATGCAAGTGAAACAGGCTATTGTAAGGCTTCAAAAACAAAACCAATCTATCAGAGATAGCAGCAACATTCGGAGAGGCCAAATCAACAGTTTGGTACATTCTGAGGAAAGAGGCACTGGTGAGCTCAGCAACATTAAAAGGCATGGATGTCCATGGAAGACAACAGTGGTGGATGATCGCAGGATCCTCTCTATGGTAACGAAAAACCCATTCACAACATCCAGACAAGTGAAGGACACTCTCCATGAGGTGGGTGTATCCTTGTCAAAGCCTACAATCAAGAGAAGACTTCACGAGAGCAAATACAGCGGGTTCACCACAAGGTGCAAACCAGGTGCAAGCCTGAAGAATAGAAAAGCCAGATTAGACTTTGCCAAAAAACATCTAAAAAAAGCCAGTTCTGGAAAAGCATTCTTTGGACAGATGAAACTGAGTGTGTACCAGAATGACGTGACGAAAAAAGTGTGGAGAAGGCTTGGAACAGCTCATGATCCAAAGCATACAACGTCATCTGTAAAACATGGTAGAGGCAGTGTGATGGAATGGACATGCATGGCTTCCAGTGGCACTGGGTCATTGGTGCTTATTGATGATGTGACAGAAGACAGAAGCAGCCAGATGAATTCTGCAGTGTTTAGAGAGATACTGTCAGCACAGATTGCCCGACGCCCCAGACATGCAGCTTACCCACAGCAGAGTCAAAATTTCTCTCTGCCTCTCCACACACCTGGAACCCTCTGCCCCCTCCCCTCAGCAGACCCACCGCTGCCCTACAGAAAGGTACCTCCACACTCCTCTCCCTTGACACCAGCCAATCCAGGCATACCATGGCCCATCCCTCCTCCTCGACTCCAGTCTCCACACAGAGTTGAGCCCGCACAGCATGCCATACACACGTCAAAAATCTTGGCTTCAGCCGCCTCCATGCACAAATTCAAGATCTGCCATTTCTATCATCGAAACTGGCTTCTAACTTTTTTAGATGGCTCCTAGATTCAAAGCAAATTTGTCAAGCTCTGCCATAGACACACTCCTAAACCTTGTGGACAGCCTTCCCAGAAGAGTTGAAGCGGTTATCGCTGCAAAGGGTGGGTCAACTCAATATTAAACCCTACAGACTGACTGGGATGCCATTAAAATTCATGTGCATGTAAAAACAGGCGTTCCAATACTTTTTGGCAATACAGTGGGGAAAATAATTATTTGATCACCCGCAAATTTTGTAAGTTTGCCCACTTACAACGCAATTAAGGGTCTATAATTTTTATCATAGGTGTTTTTTAAATGATAGACAGAATATCAACCAAAAATGCAGAAAAAACACATAACACAAATGTTCTAAATTGAGCTGCAGTTCATTGAGTAAAATAAGTATTTGATCCCCTACCAACCAACAATAATTCTGTCTCTCACAGACTGGCTATGTGCTAATATGGTACACAGATTAGTCCTGTCAATTTGACAAAGTGCTCCTAATGACAGCTCGTTACGTGTATAAAAGACACCTGTCCACAGAATCTTTCTTGGCACCACCATGGGCAAGACCAAAGAGCTGTCAAAGGGACAAGATTGTAGATCTGCACAAGACTGGAATGGACTACAAGACCAACAGCAAGAAGCTTGGTGAGAAGGAGACAACTGTTGGAATGATTATTCGCCATTGGAAATAAAAAAAACTATCAATCGCCCTTGGTCTGGAGCTCCATGCAAGATTTTGCCTCATGGCGTAAGGATGATCATGAGAAAAGTGAGGGATCAGCTCAGAACTACAGTCCCCAAACAAACTATTGGTAACACAATACACCACCATGAATTGAAATTCTGTATTGCCTGCAAGGTCCCTCTCAAGAAGGCACATGTGCAGGCTCATCTGAAGTTTGCCAAAGAACATCTAAATGATATAGAGAAGAATTGGGAGAAAGTGCTTTGGTCAAATGAGACCAAAATTGTGCTCTTTGGCATTAACTCGACTCTCCATCCTTGGAGGAAGAAAAATGCTGACTATGACCCTAAGTACACCATCCCTACAGTCAAGCATGGAAGTGGCAACATTATGTTTTGGGGCTGGTTTTCTGCTAAAGGCTGACTTTGCCGCATTGAGAGGCCAATGGATGTGGCCATGTATTGTAAAATCTTGAATGAGAATCTTCTTTCCTCAGCCAGAACACTGCAGGTGGGTCGTTGATGTGTATTCCAGCATGACAATAACCCAAAACATACCACCAAGACAACAAAGGAGTGGTTCAAGAAGAAGCACATTAATGTCATGGAGTGGCCTAGCCAGACTTAATTCTATAGAAAATTTATGGAGGGAGCTGAAACCTCAATATGCCAAGCGACAGTCAAGAAACCTTAAGGATTTAGAGAAGATCTGTAAAGAAGAGTGGACCAAAATCCCTCCTGAGATGTGTGCAAACCTGGTAACTAATTAAAAAAAACATCTTACCTCTGTGCTTGCAGAGAAAAAAGGGTTTCTCTACCAAGTACGAAGTAATGTTTTGCTTGGGGATCAAATACTTATTTTACTCACTGAACTGCAACTCAATTTATAACATTTGTATTATGTGTTTTTTCTGGATTTTTTGGCTGATACTCTGTCTCTATTATTTAAAGAACAACATTGATAAAAAAATTATAGACCCTTAAATTCTTTGTAAGTGGGCAAACTAACAAAATCTGCAGAGGATCAAATAATAATTTTCCCCACTGTATAGTGTATGTGATGATAAAAGAAGTATAGAACATGAGCTATGTAAGTGTCCTGTAAATACAGTAAGTGTGGATTTATGACAGCATCTCTAAAGCCAACCTCCAGGCTGATACAAAATTTTGCCGTTTAAACCTATTATCTTTTTATAAAAATATATATTCTAAAAACATTTAGTATTAACTTGCTATTTTAGATGCCTGAATATGCCTTTATATTAGAATCTTGTACTCACCTGCATTGTAGCACTGGAAGGGGGGGGAAGGGTGGCATAAGAGGATGGATCAAAATGATGACTTAATCGGTGTTTTGTTACTTTATTTTGCAGTCTGGGTGAACAGGTTAGTATCCACTTTTCTGCAACAGTTACAGAATAAAGCCTGAAGTCACAACCCAGAGGTGTAACTAGAACCTTCAAGGCCCCAGTGCAAGAAACCACGTAGCGCCAGCACACCCCCCCCCCCCCTTCCTGTCATGGGGGGCCTTCCCCCACGGTAACAACACCAAGGCCCAGTTGTAAATGCGACCTTTGCGATCTGGTAGTTTTGCCACTGATGTCAGTAATATTTTATTTTATTTTTGTAGGTATGAGATATGTTTTGAGATATCTGGGGTCTAATCAGACCTCTGATGTTTGACCTTTCTCTATCTCTGCAGCCTCAGTAGCACAGAGTAAATGGACAGGAAAGCTTTGTACAGAGCCTCCTGTTCATTCACAAACCGACGCATAGTAAATACAGTGAGTCAGTGATTGGTACTGATCACTGACTCTGGCCATTCAGAAAAGGTAGGAGGCCTGGCCAGCATAGAGTAACCTGAATAGGAGGAGGGGCGGTATATAGGAGATCTGATCCCCTCCATTGTCCTCATGCAGGCGCTGAATGCCTGCTGGAGGTAGAGGAGGAGAAGCAGGCTTTCAGCAGCTTCAGGAGGAAAATTTGAGGGCTATCGGTTCCCTCTGTGCTGCCCCTCCTATTCAGTATACAGGGGAATCACATGGGGCTGGGTTGCTATTGTGACCCCTGTAGTTACACCCCGTCACAACCTCCTATTGCTAGGCAAGGAATAGATATGCAAATCTTTTGGCAAATAAGATGGACAAATGTGTGTATCCTTTCAGTTTTGTAATCCAGCCAGTTTTACTATTGTCTAAACAGAATCACAAAATCTCATGGGTGTATCTACTTATAGACGTTTAAGCTTATGCAATTGAGCAACGCAATCAGAAGTGATCATTTTTGTAATTTTTCTATTTTTCATAAATAAAAACAACCAGCCTACTTTTAGCTAGTTCTGATTAGTTGGTATTTGTTCGACTATGGTACTTCCCACCCTACTAAAATAATGCTGTAAACGAGCAGTGCAGTAGGAAGGATTTGATGATATGGATGCAAGGAAATCGAAATTAAACTGAGACCGTTACCTATAGCACAGTGACTTATGTTTCATTCTCTAAACCGCTTTGAAAAGTAATTGTGGTTGCTGTTACAGGTCTGCTGTCCCTGGCCTGGACTTTGAGAACTTTCTAATTTGCCACTACATCTATTTTGTTTTGTTTTTCAGACACATGAAACCACAAAACTGTTTGCTGCTTTGCCAGTGAAAGGTAGTTCTTCAATGGATGATACTGAAACTAGGAAACTTGTGGAAGAATGCAAGAAACTTCAGTCTGAGATTATTAAACTGTCAGATGAAAATCAGCTGCTGAAAGTGAGGAAATGACCCACCATATTTTCCTTATTGTTTGTGTTTTTTTTTTTTTTTTTTTTTTTATGTTCATGTGATCGTTAATTTGGCTGTTATACACTCAAAAACCAGAGAGCACGTCATCTAGTGTTTAGCACTCTTGGTGGTTTCTTATTCAGTTTGCATGCTGAAATGAAAACCAAAAATGTGTAAGTCATTATTATATTGGACATAGTATCATCATTTTCTCCAGTGCCTGCAAAGTGTGCTGCTGTAACCAACGTCAATATAACATACAAATATAGTCAAATTACCAGCACATTTGTTGTTGGGTAATATGCCGCTACCTTCAGCTGATTGGACACTGGCAAAAGCTTTGCTGGGAACACCGCCCAGTGCATGCTCATATAACCCCTCCAGTTTTTTGTTAATATCCTCAGCTGATGTTGGAGAATTGCTTCCGATCATCAAAATCGTGTACCCGCTCCCCAAAGATGCCAATCCTTAATGGAGCAGGGGAAGAATCCTTAAAGTGGAACTTCACCTTTTGGGTGGAGCTCCGCTTTAATGCTTCAGGGCACACTATGTTCCCCTGAGGATCTTGGGAATGGTACCTGAACAGGGGTGACCTATATTGTTTGCTTTGGGCACTGGATCCTGCATTCAGTGCTTACCTTGACACATGGTGCCAAGAATGTAGTTAGCTGCAGGGTGCTATACAGGTCCTATGGCACCCAGATCCTGAATCCTCCTTTGGCGGTATGCCACCAAGATGGGTGAAAATGTGTCCCCTTAAGGAACCTGCAACATGGAAAATGTAAGATAGGGATCAGCTTCTGTTCAGCCGCGATGGCTATGCTGTAGCTGGTTCAGCATGAATCAAATTTTTATCCATGAAGGCCAGCTTAAGGCTTCAGAGCATATGCTTTCTGCAGTAAGTTCACTGTTTGATGTGTGCATATGTATTTTTTTTTTTTTATTACATACAAAAGTTAAAAATCAGTACACAAGCACTTTGAATACTTTGTGAGTCCCGTAAATTAGGTGTACGTGACCAAAAATGATTTAATGAAAGAACGTACAGTTGTATAAAACATTTAGTTCTGGCCGTCGGGCAGGTATTTTGGCCCTGCTGCTGGCAAGCAGCGGGCTCACCTGTCAGGTGGAAGCATTCGGGTGGCCCGATTGCTTCCACACAGTGCCAGCCTCTCTTGCCCCCCCTTAGGGTCTCCCGGGCTCCGCTTGCCCATCTGCGGGCCCGGCACTGGCTCACCACCGTATGCTAGAGGGGAGCATATCTTGTCCCGGAAGTGACGTTCTGATGTCACTTCCAGGTCTCTATTGAGAGATTTTAGGCCATGGAAGCCGGGAAAGAATGTAATGTGTTGCGATGTGCACTGCTTTGCATTCAGTGGAGCACAGGGGAGACATGCAGGGTTTGGATGCCTCAATAAAGAGAACCTGTCACCAAAAAAAAGTAAAAAAAAAAAACCTTGTACAAACGTAAAAGCACATGCTGAGGCGCCTATGTATTAAAGCATCGACTGAGATACACGTCGCATATCGCCGCGCACGCCAGAATGAGAGCAATAATTCTAGCACCAGACGTATCGCTAAACTGATGACCTATAAGGATCTTTAAAAGTGTTGAAAATCTAGGCTACTGAAGTTCATCGCCATTTCACGAACACGCACAAATTTAAGGTTTGACAAGTTGGGGATATCTATTTACTCGGTGCAACCTCATCTTTTATATCTTACAAAAAATAGGGTAGTTTTATTGCTTTTTTTTGTGCCCTAAAATTAACTTACTTGTATTTTTTACTGAAATTTTGTGGTAATACGACATAAAAAATTGGAATTATTATTTTATTCTCCAGGGTCTCTGCTTTCAGAAAATATATAATGTTAGGGGGTTTTATGTAATCTTCAGGCCTAAAATTATTTTTTAAACTTGTGCAAAAAATGCAAAAACAGCTCTGGCAGCGAAGGGATAAAGGATAAGCCCTGACCCACCCTTTCCTGAGGCGCAGCCAATTGGTGCTCATTACACTGCAAGGTCTCTCCCCTCCCTGCTAGTCCCCGGGTGCGGTGTTGGAGACAGGAAGGGAGGGGAGGAGGAGATGAACAGTACAATGTTAAAAATATTAAACGTTTAAGTCGCCATAAAGCCCCTTTTGTTTTTAACAGTCCTAGACATTCCTATTATCACCTCCGATTTTAAATACAGTTTTGGTTAAAAGTCTTTTTGTTTTTTTTTAATCTGGACAAGTAGATTGTCATGAGGGACAAGTAGATTGGGGCACCGATTTAGTCCCTGGACAAGTAGTTTGTTTTTTTTTTTTCCAAAAATCAGAAGTGTGTGTGTTACATATGTATAAAGCAAGAGATATAATTTTGAGTCTAGAATAAATTACAAAAAAAAGCTTACCCCTAAACAGCAGTATGGTGGCCACAAAAGGGAAAGAAGAGCAACTCATTGTGCTTGCTGGCCCAAGGTAGACCACCACAAGTACATATGGGTCCCAGTGTCCAAAAAATATATGAAATGCAAATTTTGAGGTCTATATTACCATTCCTACACATTCAACACCTTGATCTCAAAATTTGGTAGTGAGTCCCAGAAACCCTTTTCACTACAAAGGGGCTTCCCTACTCTGGAGTGAGGGGTGTCTTTTTTGGCCATTGTATCAATCTGGATCTACTCAAAGTTGAATGGAGGCATTCACCCCATTTTGGGCTTAAAATTCCTAAACCAATATCTACCGTATTTTCCGGCGTATAGGGCGACTGGGTGTATAAGACGACCCCCTAATTTTCCAGTTAAAACATAGGTTTTGGGCTATTCTTGCCGTATAAGACTACCCCCCTTTCGAAGGAAACACCATTTAAAAACATCAGATTTTTTAATTGACATGGTTATGACTTACCGGTACTTTAAAATCCTTCAAAATCCTCATGTTCATCCTCTGACATCATAAGTTCATGAATGACATCTTGTGGTACATTTCTACGATAGTCATCATATGTATCAAACCAAATCAGATGGTTACCGCTGGATGTGCGATAATACGGTAGCTTTAGCTACATACAGTATTCAGTATATATACAGCCCGCTGGATGTGCAGTAATGTACATACAGTATACCGCCCTGAGCCAAGCTGGCTCAAAACAAATGTCCCTATGAAAGATTAATCTGTCAGCCCGCTGGATGTGTGGTGTATATACCGTATACTGAGTATATACCACTGTGGTATATACAGTATACTGATCCAAGTTGTTTCAAAATGTACCGGTACGTCCCTACGGTAATCAGACCGCTGGATGTGTATGTACAGTAGCTGAGGCTACATACAGTATACGCTGGGCCAATCACGGTGAGTGATGTATTCTTCTAATGGATTTAAAGCCTGCTCGGATTGGCTGAGGTTGTGACATAATCAGCCCACCTCTCTGACTCAGCCAATCCGAGCAGGCTTTGTATTCATTAGTAGAATACATCACTCGCCGTGATTGGCCCAGCGTATACTGTATGCAGCCTCAGACCGCTGGATGTGTTTGTACAGTAGCTGATTACAGTAGGGACGTAGCGGTACGTTTTGAAACCGCTTGGCTCAGTGCAGTATGCTATATATACCGCACATCCAGCAGGCTGACAGATTAATCTGTCATAGGGACATTTGTTTTGAGCCAGCTTGGCTCAGCACGATATACTGTATGTACAGTATTACCACACATCCAGCCAGCTTGACCCAAACAAACTTAAGGTTCACAATTTATACCCCGCGTATAAGACGACCCCCAACTTTTGGGGTATATTTTTAAGTATAAAAAGTAGTCTTATACGCCAGAAATATGTATATGTGCCTAAATTTTGTATGGAGTCTTTACAATCTGTTTTTTTTTTTCTCTCAGAATTAGAATTTCTTAGATGCCCATCTTCACTTTTCCATCTTTTACATACACCTATGCTTTGCTGTGGCAGACCAATGCTTTCAATTTGTCTTCCATTGTTGATTCTCTTCCTCACCATTGGTCTTCACAAAGTTGCTGGTTTCACTCCTTGCCCTTATAAGATCTCAGGGCTTCTATGTCACAGGATACCTAGATGACCTGCTGCTTAAAGGCTAAAAGACACCCCAGCCATACTCTACCACAGTTCAAAGGACGATTCAAAGGAATTTTCAGAAAGGTGTAAGCTCTTATGAGCAGGGCCGTCCTAACCCAATTGGATTGTATTGTGACTGTACTGTCTCCCTTTATATTGTAAAGCGCTGTGCTAGCTCTTGACCCCATATAAATCTTGTATCCTAATAATAATGATCAGCTTCAAAACATCAGCCTTCCCAACCGCCTAGCAGTATCTGAGACTAATTCTAGACAGGGCCCGGGTCGAGATTTTCCTTCCTCCTTTCCCTAGCTCCCCAGTGTTCTAAAAGGATAAGGTAGATATGTTCACCTTTCGTAACATGTTACACCCATATTCAGGGTGTAACATGTAACCTGTTACAATCTGACTGGCCCCGGCTCAACACCCCCCATCCAGCGATTTGAAAGCTAGCGGGGGATCTTCTTTGTTTCCAAGTACAAGCAAGCAGATATTCTGACAAATGTTCACGAAACCTGCATGGTACATGGTTGCTGATCGTTGGTGCAATGCTTTAGTCTCCTGCGGACAGAAATAATAAATGCACTTGTACTTTTTTTGCAGGTTAAAAAAAAAAAAAGTATTTTTTACTAAAAGGTGAACCTATCTTTTAATAAAGAATCCCTAACACTTAACCACCCTATCCCCGAACCATTACTTTAAAGCGGTATTAAACACAAAACCAAAAGTATAATATATTGCAGCTTACCAATCATGAGACGTGGTGGCTGCATCCAGTTTTCTTTTCTTAGGCTTTTTCCCTTTTTTTCACTTCGTGATCTGGACCAGTGTCTCTCAACCATAATTTTAAAGGGTGCCTTGACTGAAAAAAGGACAGTCCCGAGGCATCTCTTAAAAATATAGACAGTCTTGAGGTACCCCATTCTAAAATGTGGTGCCTCTAGACTGTACATAAATTTAAAAGGACACCCCATTCTAAAATGTGAACAACTATTCTAGTAGTTTTATATAATGCAGCAACATCCACACATGTAGGACACCCAGCATTAAAGGTGAATTCTTCCAAAGCAAATACACTTTGGCACACTGGTACTGTCTAGTATTCCAGTGTTTTATCCATCACTGAGCTAATGTAACCCCAGTATTGACAGAGAGGGGCAGGAGAGGGTCAAACTAGGATGCTGTGCAGGCAACGGACATGGTCCGTATCAGCTGATGATGCCATTGGTTGTCAGGATGGCTTGTATACAAGTTTTGGGCAATTGTTAGACATTTTGCCAAGGCACCCTGGTTGAGACAGTCTGATCTGGAAAGTAACACGACACCACTCTGGAGCAATGAGCACAAGAGGCACAGCAGCATTGTCAGTCTGTGGGGAGATTTAAATACACTAACTGAAGTCAAACTTTAGTTCACACTTTATAATCAGTTACAGCAAACAGTTTTTTTTCCCTTTTTGGGATAAGAGTTTTACATGAATAAATGAAAGGTGATAATTAACCACCCTGCCAGTGTGAAATGGTTTGTCCCATCCATATAAACTGATACATTCTGGAGAGCTTGAGCTTTTGAAAAAGACTTGCTGGCTGGATCACCAGATGAATATAGGAGAGCCTAAAAATGAAAATCAATGCAGCCATCAAATCTAAGAGTTGGTAAGCTGCAATATAATGTTTGCATTTGGGTCAAAACCATGTTTATTGGAAAGAGGTGATGATGGTGATTTACTGCTCAAAAAGGAGGCTGGAGACAAAGAAGCAAAATAGGAAGAGCCTATACTACTCAACCCTTAAAGTAGATCTAATCTTTGACTGGGCAACGTTTAGTTTTCTAAAAGCACTGTGTATTATACAATGTCACAGGGTTTTTCCCTATAAAATACTCATTTTTCACCTTTTTATTATATCTGATTTTACATATTGGCGCTGCTGATCTTCAACCTCTTTTAGACACTTTCGGGTTTATTTACTAAAGCTGGTTCACTCAGAATCTCATGTACTTCTGCATAGAAACCAATCAGCTTCCAGGTTTTATTGCTAAAGCTTAATTGAACAAGTTGAGGTTAGAAGCTGATTGGCTACCATGCACAGCTGCACCAGATTCTGAGGGAGCCAGCATTAGTAAATAAACCCCTTCCTGTCTACATTGTATTGCAGCTTCCTATTTTGCCTCTGTCTCTTCACTGGGCAGTAAACCATCATCATCACTTCTGTCCAACAAACAGGGTGCTGACTGAGGAATCAATAAAGCTAAACCAGGAAGCAATGAAGTGATCCTATAAAAAGAATTGTGTGTGTATAACAAGTAAAGCTGGCCAAAATTGCAAATACTTTGGCAGGTGAATTAGCATAAAGATTTTCAAATCTCTTGATGTGGCACAATTCCTCTCAAATTATTTTAAAGTAATTATTTGGTCACCACACTACTCCCCCTAATAAATGCAAAATTATAGTGCTCATTTGGTCTATAAGATGCAAATAAAGAGAAATTCTTCTCTTAATCCTCAGTCATGTGGCAGCCAACATGTGGATACTCTGTCCTCCATCTCTAAAATGTGGATGGGCTTTTGACATCACATGCCGGATTAGCAGTAGCTGTTGGTCCTACAGTGGATATAAAAAGTCTACACACCACTGTTAAAATGTTAGGTTTCTGTGATGTGACCTATAAACTGTACAACTCAATTGAAAAACAAACTGAAATCTTTTGGGAGAGAGGAGTAAACATAAAAAACTAAAATAAAGTGGTTGCATAAGTGTGCACACCCTCTTATAACTAGGGATGTAGCTGTGTTCAGAATGAAGCAATCACATTCAAAATCATGTTAAATAGGAATCAGTACACACCTGCCATCAATTAAAGTGCCTCTGATTAACCCCAAATAAAGTTCAGCTGTTCTAGTAGGTCTTTCCTGACATTTTCTTAGTTGCATCTTACAGCAAAAGCTATGGTCCGCGGAGAGCTTCCAAGGCATCAGAGGGATCTCATTGTTCAAAGGTATCAGGAGAAGGGTACAAAAGAATTTACAAAGCATTAGATATACAATGGAACACAGTGAAGATAGGAAGATAGTCATCAAGTGGAGAAAATATAGAGCAACGGTGACCTTACCAAAAACTGGACGTCCCTCCAAAATTGATGAAAAGAAGAGAATAAAACTGGTCTGGGAGGCTGTCAAGATGCCTACAGCAACATTAAAGGAGCTGCAGGAATATCTGGCAAGACGGAAGGCTTTTCTTACTTAGAAAAACACCCAAGCCCAGCTAAATTTTGCAAAAACACATCTGAAAGTCTCCCAAAAGCATGTGGGAAAATGGGTTATGGACTGATGAAACCAAAGTTTAACTTTTTGGCCATCATTCCAAAGGATATGTTTGGCACAAAAACAACACTGCACATCACCAAAAGAACACCATACCCACAGTGAAGCATGGTGGTGGCAGCATCATGTTTTAGGGCTTTTTGTTCTTCAGCTGGAACTGGGGCCTTAAGGTAGAGGGAATGATGAACAGTTCCAAATTCCATTCAATATTGGTACAAAACCTTCAGGCTTCTGCTAGAAAGCTAAACATGAACTTCATCTTTCAGCATGACAACAACCAAAAGCATACAGTTGTGTTCAAAATAATAGCAGTGTGTTGAAAAAAGTGAATAAAGCTTAAAATCCTTCTAATAGATGTTTTTTTCCATACACACAAATGCATTGGGAACATGAAGAAACATGTATAAAATTTGTGTTGTTCCTCTAAAAAAAAAAAAAAAAAATTGAAGAAAAGTGAATATTAGACTGTTCAAAAAAATAGCAGTGTTTGTATTCTTCTTTACAAACTCAAACATTCACTATATAAACTGAAAAATGTTTGAAGATTTTGCTTTCCTTTGAATCACTTAATATTTAGTTGTTGTCAGGGCAGGGCTGTGGAACGGACAGGTAGGCCTAGTGGCAGGGTAACGCACTGGCTGACGACAACCACCACCAACAGACCGAAGTCCCTCAGGGCGCGGAGTCTAAGTCCCAGGCTGCCCTTCACCAGGGCCCCTGATGGTGGGGATGGACTTGACGCAGCCAGGTACCAGGTCGCGGCCCCCGAGACACCCCGGCTGCGGTAATGGCTGCCGCCAATGGCGTGTAGCTGGTGAGAATGACAATAGCGTAGTCAGGCAAGCTGGGTCGACAACAACGGGACAAAACGGTACAGAACAGTAGACAGAGAATCACAGGTCACGGGCCGGGTTCAGCAACGGAAGGTCAGATCGAAGGAAACCACAGAGAATGGTCTTAATCACAAGCCGAGTCAGAATACCAGAAGAGTCACGAGCGTATACACAGAGCTGTAGGAAGACCAAGACACGAGACACAAGTGCAAAGAGCATGTGCAGGCCACAGGCTTATATGTCATCAGCCACACCCCTCTGGGGAATGGACCTCAGAGACCTGAAGGCATAAAAGGATTCCCACCATGCACAGCAGAATCCAAGATGGACGCCAGCACATGGAGTAACAAAACCTCAGGGAAAAGGTAGGACCTTGACAGTTGTATAAGCACTGTTTCTGAGAACTGCTGTACATCTGTGTTGCATGGAGTCAACCAACTTCTGGCACCTGAGAACAGGTATTCCAGCCCAGGAGGATTGGACTACATTCCACAGTTCTTCTCTATTTCTTGGTTTTGCCTCAGAAACTGCATTTTTGATGTCACCCCACAAGTTTTCTATTGGATTAAGATCCGGGGATTGGGCTGGCCACTCCATAACCTCAATCTGGTTGGTCTGGAACCAAGATGTTGCACGTTTACTGGTGTGTTTGGGGTCGTTGTCTTGTTGGAACACCCATTTCAAGGGCATTTCCTCTTCAGCATAAGGCAGCATGACCTCTTCAAGTATTCTGATGTATTCAAACTGATCCATGATCCCTGGTATGCGATAAATAGGCCCAACACCGTAGTATGAGAAACATCCCCATATTATGATGCTTGCGCAACCATGCTTCACTGTCTTCACAGTGTACTGTGGCTTGAATTCAGTGTTTGGGGGTCGTCTGACAAACTGTCTCCGGCCATTAGACCCAAAAAGAACAATATTACTTTCATCAGTCCACAAAATGTTGCTCCATTTCTCTTTAGGCCAGTCAATGTGCTCTTTGGCAAATTGTAACCTCTTCAGCACGTCTTTTTTTCAGCAGTGGGACTTTGTGGGGGCTTCTTGCAGATAGCTTGGCTTCACATAGGCGTCTTCTAATTGTAACAGTACTCACAGGTAACTTTAGACCTTCTTTAATCTTCCTGGAGCGGATTGTTGGCCGAGTCCTTGCCATTTTGGCTATTCTTCTATCCATTTGAATGGTAGTTTTTCGCTTTCTTCCACGTCATTCAGGTTTTGGTTGCCATTTTAAATCATTTGCGATCATTTTAGCTGAGCAGCCTATCATTTCTGCACTTCTTTATATGTTTTCGTCTCTCCAATCAACTTTTTAATCAAGGTACGCTGTTCTTCTGAACAATGTCTGGAACGACCCATTTTCCTCAGAATTTCAGATAGAAATGCACTGTAACCAGTATGTACAACATTTGCTGCCTTCCTTTCTTAAATAAGGGCAATAATTGCCACCTGTTTTTCAAAGAATAAATGACCTCACTAATAGAACTCCACACTGCTATTATTTTAAACATGCCCCTTTCAATTAGTGATTCAATTACACAGAATCAGCAGCATGCATGTCATGACTGTTGGATTTTTATTACTCCTACTACACCTGCTAGTAAATTATTTGCCATGTAGAAATATCATTTCTACCAAAAACCGTGATTGATCAGGTTAGTGATGTCTGACTGCTATTATTTTGAACAAAACTGTACATCCAAATCAACAAAACAATGGCTTCACCAGAAAAAGATTAAAGTTTTGGAATGGCCCAGACCTAAATGAGATCGAAAATCTCTGGGGTGATCTGAAGAGGGCTGTGCACAGGAGATGCCCTCGCAATGTGACAGATTTGGAGTGTTTTTACAAGGAAGAGTGGGCAAATATTGCCAAGTCAAGATGTGCCATGCTGATAGACTCACCCAAAAAGACTGAATGCTGTAATAAAATCAAAAGGTGCTTCAACAAAGTATTAGTTTAAGGGTGTGCACACTTATGCAACCATATTATTTTAGTTTTTTATTTGTACTTCCCTCCACCTAAAAGATTTCAGTTTGTTGTTCAACTTAGTTGTACAGTTTATAGGCCACATTAAAGGTGGAAAAAGTTCTGAAATTATTTCTTGGTCTTATTTTTTTTTTTTACATCACAGAAACCTGACATTTTAACGGGGGTGTGTAGACTTTTTATATCCACTGTACATGTATATGAAAATGTTGACCTAAGGGCTGGTGACATGACTGGAGAAGATCAGCTTCAGGGGACTAGTAGTCACCACTGGAGGAATACGCCTGGAGAACCATGAGTTAGATAAGTGCTTTAAAACAAAATGCCATATATCCTATTTGAGGATGTTGACTTTAAGGGCTGGTGACATGACTGGGGGAGATCAACTAGAGGACCATGGATTAAAGGATACTTTCTTTAAAACAAAATGCCAAAAATCCTTGTTGCTCCCTTCCCCTGCCCTAATTTAACTCCCCCTCCCCCTCCACAGATGTAAACACACTCATAAAAGGCTTTTTAGGGCTATAATGTGTTGCTGCTGCCTGGACAAGACTTGCAGCACTGGATATGATCAGACAAGGAAATTGCGGCCATTGGATCAAGATATGCTTCTCTGGATGGTCAGCTGGATTGGGTCCGGGGGAAGAAAAAAAGATAAGTGCCCTTTTTTGTAAAGTGCACTTATAATTTAGGGTAGGCAGGTTAAATGATCCCCTGGAAAAATTAGCATTATTTTCTGCATTCTCTGGTGGGGGCACATTTAATTTCTGTGGCCATTTGGGCGTTGGGCTTTAAAAGACAACTTCATTTTTAGTGAAGTTATGACTTACATACTCACCTTTAGTAAAATACGTACATTCAGACTACGATGTTCACTGTGCTACGCTACTTTGCATCATACATCCTTAGGACAGGAATCAGCCTGATGCTGTGCTTATTGCACATTTATATCTGTAACTGGTCCTTACTCATGGAAGACTTCAGCCATAGGAATAAATGAAGTTGCAGGGTGCATGTGCAGTTGTGAACAGTACCTGTCCAGACCTTTTTTTTTTTTTTTTTTTTTTTGAGCAAAGCTTGTGCGGTGCAGGACAAAGCTGCACAATGAAGATCCCTAAACTGGGGCTGAAAGTAATGATGTATTACACTGAGGGTGGGAAAGGACAAACTAAAGGATAAAGTTCAAATTCAGTTTGTTTTTGCTTTTTTCTTAGTATGAATCCTCTAGATGTTTCCATTTGTCAGATCTAACGCACCAGAACACTTGCTTTCCTTCATTGCTCAGAAACATTAAATTATATTATGACGTATGAAAGCTGATACTTGGGAACAGAAACTTTAATTTAAATATGTTACTCAATAGCTACAAGTGATATAAATTGTGTGAACTAAATGCCTTTGCAAACCCAGTTATTACCTCATTGCCATGACATCATCACTGTGCTGCACGTAGCCTGTGCAGACAGCAGAGCTGTGGGAGCGATCCAACAAGCCTTCCCTGTACATGCTGCCGGCAGAAAGCTACAGAGGTGAACACAAGAACAGTCATTCTTTACAAGGCAAGAGAACAGCAGTGACTGTTTTTTAATACAGGATGCTCTTGCATAGAGGCTAAAATGACTGCACAGATCTAAAGGAAATGCATAAAGCACAGATAGAAGTAAAATACACATGCCTCTTGTATTTAGACAGTATTTGTTTGTGTTGGAGTTGAGCTTTAAGGTAAATTTTATCAAATGCATATAGTGATATATTATCAAGGGGAAGCTCTGGAAAGTGCACTAGAGATATTACTGTGCTATGCAGGACCTTGATGCAACACAGGCTTTCGTTTTACGGGTTATTAAAGGTGCCCAACCAAAAATCATTAATTTTTTTGCTAGACTTTAACCAGTTCGGTACAAACTTGCTGTTGTATACTGAGCAAAACCTCTCTTCCTAAGGCTACGTTCACACTAGCGTTGTGTGCAGGCGGCAGAAAGGCGTTTGGGAAGCGTTTTTACCGCTTCCCAAATGCCTCGGACAATTCTGCACATTGCAGCACATAGTGCTGTTCTAATGGGAGCGTTAGCGTCGCAGCGCAGCAAGACGGACATCTCTGGTCGAGTCAGGAGACGTTGAAGCCTCCTATTCTAGTCTATGGTGCCGCTCTGCAAAACGCCCGGCTGGCGTTTGCGGTGCGGTTGTGGGGCATTTGTGGAGCGGTAACGCCATTCAAACTTCATTATAGGCGTTTGTGGGGTGTTTTTTAACGCTCAGCAAACGCCTAGCAACCGCTGCTGAGCTGCGCATGTGGCGTTTGCGGAGAGTTTTTACCGCTTCCCAAATGCCTCGGACAATTCTGCACATTGCAGCACATAGTGCTGTTCTAACGAGAGCGTTAGCGTCGCGGCGCAGCAAGACGGACGTCTCTGGTCGAGTCAGGAGGCGTTGAAGTCTATGGTGCCGCTCCACAAACGCCCGGCCAACGTTTGCGGTGCATTTGCGCCACGGTTGTGGGGCGTTTGCGGAGCGGTAACACCATTCAAACTTCATTATAGGCATTTGTGGGGTGTTTTTAACGCTCGGCAAATGCCTAGCAAACGCTGAACCGCGTATGCGGCGTTTGTGGAGCGTTAAAAAACCGCTCCGCAAACGCCGGACCAACGCTTGTCAAACGCTATAGGGGCGTTTGGCAAGAGTTGGTAAAACAGTCAAGTGTGAACGAGCCCTAAGAATGTCAAGATTTGATTGGCACCTTGACCAGTACCCTGTTTAGTACAACGTAAATGATTGATGTACTTTTAGGTGTTCATGGGGGGGAAAAAAGAATGCATCTCTGTTAAGAAAAATTGTAAGTTAGAACTATGAGACAGAATATCTTCCCATTCCCAGACATTCCTAATATCCTGCTTTTGTGTTTTCTAGGATGAAAGAAGGAAGAGCAGAGGAATTGTGAAAGAGCAGGGAAGCCCCATCCCATCCCTCGTTGTTGTTATTGCAGCAATTTTCATTGGGTTCTTTTTAGGAAAGTTCATCTTGTAAATTAAGGCATGAAGTGCTATCACTTATTTTTGTTTCCTTCCTGGCCAGAAAGTTGTTTAGCTGCCATGTCAGTTTATGTACAGCAGCATTTTGGCATCACCGTTAACCGATCTCAATTCTATAAACAGTAAAAACAAACTGTCTGTGGGACAAAAATGTGTGTTCATGCATCAACATCAGGAGCTCATCACACATCCAGTCCCTTCTGGGGAGAGATGTATTCTACAGACCTTTATTTCCTGTGGTTTTATTGGGTTTCAGAAATGTTTTTGTACATGTTATTTTAATCATTTTAAAAATTGCCTGTTAACTTTTTTGCAAAACGGTTTCCTTAGATTGCTAATCTAAATCAGGTATAAGAGTTGAGGTATTTTGGGATTGTCTCTTCTGTGTAAAAGCTAAATTGTTTGTTTATTTTGCAATGTATATCTGTAATGACAGATTCTCTGTGAGGCAGATGTGACATATTTTTTTTTCTTGCATTCATGTCCCTTTACATTAGAGATTAAAAGGAATTAAACTAGAAAAAATCCTTTATAGATAAATATATATATATTTTTTCCTGCTGGATAGAAATTCGGTGTCCATATGGTAGAAAGGGCCTCAGAGTTCAGTGTATTTGGCTGCTTATTTTGTTATACATATCATCTTGTTTCCTATTTGTCTACAAAAATTAACACTAAGTACATGGGCTTTTTTTTTTTTTTTTTTTTTTTTATATCTTTTAACTACTTGCCGGCTTCCCCTTATTAAGCAGCACTTTAATATCCGTGTGTTGTAAGAAAGATGAAGTTTAATCACTCAGTAGTAAGAGATTAAAAGTGTATATAAAGCCAAAACTTTTTTTTTTACTTTGTGACAGAATGTGAACAAGTTAGAACGCCCCAGGTTTTTATTGCTGTCTGTGTCTCAGCTTGGGAGATTCACCCTCAAGACTGAACCATTTTCATTGTAGAAAAAGCGTTAAGAAATCCAAAATGTTTAAGTTGTCTCAAACATGAGGGTGGGGATAATCTTCCAGTGGTAAATCTGTTTTGGTTATAACTGTCTAAAAGGCGATATCTGCTATCTCTGCTGTGTCCCTGAGATGGGAAGGAAAGGGACACACAAAAAAAAAAAATCCTGATGGGTCTTAATGAGCCATTCCCTACTCTATCCAAAACAAACCAAAAAAACTTTGGCTTTACATACTTTATAAAACATATGGCAAAAGTTCATGAAGATCCTATCAGTATTAAGTAAGGTAACATCCACCTTTCCAGCAAATATTGAGCATCCCCATGTTCCCTTTCTTAATCCTATCCTGCATGTAACCTGCAAAGCTTGTCATAATTATAACCAATTCCTCCATCCACACTATGCAGAGCAGATGAATGAATCTCCAATTGAGACTATTGTATTTTGACAGCTGGCCCCATCGGCTGTCAAACTACTCATACAGCAGCGCTGCATCTGACTGGATGGAGCTGCTGTTTGGCTGAAAATTTTCCAGCAGGATCCTTTGACAGAAAGCACACCAAAATTGTGGGACATAATTGAAATCTGCCCTAAAAATCAAATACAGGCAGCTTTTTCCTCCAAAACAAATTGATTTCAAAACAATTGTTATACTAAATATAAATGGTTAATTTTTTCCTGCAGTATGTCCCATTAGTACCCATTGACACCAAAATGTATGTTTCCGGTACAAAGATTGGCAAATTTGAGGCTTTCATTTGCATATTACACTACAAAAAATGAATTTTTTGCAAACCGGATAAAACCTATTTAAATAATTGGAAAAAAGGCTAGGAAAAGCAGAGCGTGAAATGACATAATTAGGGGCTAGATAGTAGTGACAAAGGCTTAAAATAATTAAAGCGTTATTAAACCTAAACCCAAAAGTGTAATATATTGCAGGTTACCAATCCTTAGGTGTGATGGCTGCATTAGTTTTCCTTTTTTATGCATTTTCCCTTCTGTTTTCACCTAGTGACCTGACCAGTAACCACCTGTATTAGAGTGCCCCACACTGGATGAAGGGTCACTGCATACAGCAGCATTGTCAGTCTGGGGTAGAGGGGAGTGTTAGATGTACTAGTAGATTTAGATACACTGACAAATCGCAGCCAAATGCCAGCTCACACTTTATAAACTGTTACAGTAAACCAATTTTTTTCCTTTTGGGATGAAGTTTTAACATGAATAAATAAAAGTTGATCATTGTAAGCACCCTTGTCAGTGGTAAATGGTTTGTCTCAACCCTATAAACTGATACATCTGGAAGAGAGCTTGTTCTTTTGTAAAACAAATTTACTGGCTGGATTGCATAGAATAGATGGCATGGCTGCATTAGTTTTGAAGACTTTCTTCTAAGAATTGATAAACTGCAATATGGTACCACGGGATTAAAAAGTAAACCACTTTTTATAAAATAAATGTTTTATTCAGAATTTCTTCAGCAACTCATTTGGGGGGGAAATGCTTTGTAGTTAGTTGCTCCTGAGAAATGCAGCTAATTACATGCATCACCAAAGCCTCCTTTACATCAGCATACAGATCCGTATACCCATCAGAGGCCATCTTCAACCTATCGGGTGCACAGGTGTTCCATGCAGAGTCTTTCAAATCAATGGTAGGTAGCTGGCTGTGTGATCTCCATGTACATCCTGGAGTGTATATCCACATGGGCTCAGTGCAGAAATCAGTCTGTTACATCCTGATCTGTACAACAGACTTGAATGGATGTACGCTCAGAGATGTGATTTGGCTGCCTGCACGGATCTGCATGAAGCACATGTGTGTCCCAAGTGGGTGTGTGCATTGTTACACCCATGTAAATGAGGCCTAACAGTACCATGTTTTCTGCCAGTCAATGGTAAAAAGCTGCTAACTGCAGATATGTCACACAGATTTGGACCTCAGTTGTCAAACTGGCAACAAGTCCTAGCAAGCAGCTTCTTGGGTAAGTGTGGGCTCAACAGGTAAGGACCCCACTAACCCTACTCCCACCCATAAAGCTGTCGGGTCATTTTAGGTCCTTAAATGGATAAATATAAGTGCTAGATTTCTGTGGTTGCCGCTTTTTTTTTTTTCTACATTGGGTGAAGTTTACAGTTTATAATGTATGCTGCTTCCGTCTTCTACCCAGGGGCTTAGAGTTGCTCTGTTTCCTCTTTCCCACTGTGATTTTTATGTTTTTTTCTCCATGTAATACCAGGCTTATTTAAGCAGCAGGGATTCACTCCATAAGTAGTTAAATAACTGTAGGAATCATTCCTACCTTCATAATGATTATTTATGAATCTTCCATTTGAAAAGTATCCACTGAAGTAGTGAAATCAGTGATTTCCCTAATTCACCGCTTCCATTCAGCGGTAGCCTTGCATAACCACTTGTTAAAAAAAAGGAATAGCGTTTTGGAGGTTTGATGATTAAATGTTTATATTACTAGTTTTACCAATTTGGTATTCTTTAGACCAGGGTCCTCAAACTTTTTAAACAGGGCCAGTTCACTGTCCCTCAGACCATTGGAGGGCCAGACTATAGTTTAAAAAAAAAAAAAAACCCTATGAACAAATGCGGCCACAGTACAGGAGATGACCAGAGACTGCGGACATACAATGGTGGCGGGAATACTGGGCCGGCCGCTCCATAAGACGCACAGACATTTCCCCCCAATTGTGTCTTATGGAGCGAAATAGTGCCCCATCATTGGTGTCAGTGGGAGGAATAGTGCCCCATCATTGGTGTCAGTGGGAAGAAACGTGCCCCATCATTGGTGTCAGTGGGGAAAAAACGTGCCCCATCATTGGTGTCAGTGGGAAGAATCGTGCCCCATTATTGGTGTCAGTGGGAGAAATAGTGTCAGTGGGGGGAGGAATAGTGCCCCATAGTTGGTGTCTGTGTGTGTGGGGGGGGGGGGGGGAATAGTGCCCCGTCATTGGTGTCAGTGGGGGTTACGGGGATAGTGTCCCAACATTGGTGTCAGTAGGAAGAATAGTGCCCCATCTTTGGTGTCAGTGGGAAGAATAGTGCCCCATCTTTGGTGTCAGTGGGGGGGAATAGTGCCCCATCTTTGGTGTCAGTGGGGGGGAATAGTGCCCCATCTTTGGTGTCAGTGGGGGGAATAGTGCCCCGTCAGTGGGGGAAGGAATAGTGTTCCATCGTTGGTGTCAGTGACACCAACGATGGGGCACTATTCCTTTCACTGACACCAATGACACTTAACTTGCTGACCCCTGTTCCAGCATGATGCTGCTGCAGCCAGCATACCTGGTTGCAGCAGCACCATGTGCACACTTACCTGTCAGCTGTCCTTCACTCCGGCCTCTCCCTCACTCTATGTTCGCGGGGCCACTCGGCTCCGCCTCCTCGCAGGTGATTGGCCACCTGTGTGCCTTTCGTGAGCTACAATTCTGGCGCCCAGTCACCGGTGAGGAGGCGGAGCCGAGCGGCAGCACGAACATCGAGTGAGGGAGTGGCCTGAGTGAAGGAGCAGCGCTTCCTGGACTGTATCATTGTGGGACTGGGACACGGAGCCAGGTAAGATACAGCAGCCCCCTGCCCGCCCCTGTACTTAGTGTCCCTTCCTCGCGGCAAATACACCCCTGCTGGCGGGATGGATAAATGTCCTCGGCGGGCCGCATGTGGCCCGCGGGACGTAGTTTGAGGACCCCTGCTTTAGATGATAGGTTTTAGTTTCACTCTACTTAATGATATAAATTTATAGCTTTATTGTGTGAGCTGAACTCAATACTAAATTTGTCATGTTTATGTAAATGGTTCAGCACAGTTGGGCTTCTTCAGGAACAATAGTATACAAAGCAAAGAATATTTATTAAGTGGTGTAAAACATAACAGCCATCAATATATTTACTGACAACAGATAAGTAATATATCAGTTTGGTTGCTATGGGATACTGCGATTTTTTTGCTTTGGACTTTGCCATACTGAGTAAGCTTAATAATCTCCCTCATAATGAAAACATTGGTGCAATGGTATTGTTTGGTTATAAAATGTTTTCATGTGCTGCTGAATTCTACATCTACCAGTACACATCTGAGTAGGGGGTAAGTATGGTGACATCACCAGTTACACACATATATACACACACACACTACAGATTTCTTTTTTGTGTTCAATGCTTTGTCCTGTTGTTGTTACTGCACATGCATCTAATTATAGATTAGTAGCATGGCTTATTTCAAATTTATTGTTGTTAATCATTTGTTGTGCCTTCATTTTCTAAACCTGTTTTCTTCCATGTTTTCCATTTTTTCTTAAACGTCTTGTTAAAAAGTGCATTGTTATATTGTATTTTAAAAAAGTACACATTGCATCATTGTACAGAAATAATAATTGCTCTAAGGGGTACGTTAACTTGTTGCAGTAAAGTTCTTATGTTGCATTTAAATTTAAATGTGTATTTACTGGGGAGCTTTTCACTTTATACCGCTCTTTCATAGGATGTGTTTTTCCTTTCAAACGTGTGCTCTGTGCAAAAGTCATGGGGTTTGGAATGCAAAAGAATATGGCTCTGCTAGCAGTTATTTTAAAATTCACTGTTTTGCACTGTGGAATAATGCTTTTAAAGCTGAACTCCAGGCAGATCTACAAACACCAGTAATTGCAGTTATGTACAGTACTTACTAAAAAAAAAAAAAAAGTATTTAAAGTGTTAAGGTGTGTGGTTTTTTTTTTTTTTTTTTTCCCCTTCACAAACTTGGTATACTTACCTGCTCTTTGCAGTGGTATTACACAGAGCAGCCCCGACCCTCTTCTTCTCGAGTCCCCTTCCGGCGATCTTGGCTCCTCCTCTGTGTGTCCTCATAACAAGCCGTTTGCTATGGGGCACACAGTGCGTTGCCACTCCCGAGCTGTATGTTGATGGAGCCATGCTTTGCCCCACCCCCAACTTCCTCCTCACTGCATTTGATTGACAGCAGCAGGAGCCAACGGCTCCTGCTGCTATTAGTCCCTGCGTGAAGAGGAAAAGAGGGGAGAGGAGATGTAGCCATGCACAGCGCTGGATTTCTTCTCCCCTCTCTTCCCTTTCACACAGGGAACGGGAGGATAGAAAACTATATAAAACTTTTTTTTTTTTTTTTACCTTAATGCAATGAATTCCTTAAGGTTAAAAAAAAAAAAGTTTTTACCTTTTAGAATAACTGCAGCTAGTGTAAGTATCTGAATTTGACTTTGTATCAGTCAGGCTATGCGGCATCATATGTAATGACAAGAACAACTAATGATCCTTACTGTCCAATCACAGGCTGGGGGAAGGGAGGTGACCTACTTCTTGTTTAACAGCAGATAAAATCAGGTCACTATTCTTTCTGTACAGTCTGGCAAAGCTGTGTAATCTCAAAACTTGATGGACAAAAATACAAATTGTTGGCAGGTGAAACAATGCCCATACATATGTTTCAAATGTATATTTAGCTATTTGCCTGAAATTCACTTTTAAAGTGAGCTTGACCTGGCCTATAATGTGCTTAATAAAACTGTGTATGCACCTACCTGTTTTAGTCTTTCAGTCAATCCCTTTGACCCTAGTGCTGTGCAGGGTCTTGACGTCTGTATTGAATGACAGTACCACTCCTTATTGGCTGCTAACAATGACCCCTCCTAACATAAGGCTCTATGCCCTGTCATTCAACTATCAAATGCCAAAGCACAGGCTCTGGCATTTGCCACCTGAATGACACCGTGCAGGGCTAAATGCAGAGAGAAACATGTCTTCATTTTAAATTTGTACAGAATTCAAGGCTACATTTACATCTTCGGTCTAGATTCCAAGGGGCTCAGCAAGGACACTGGTATTGGTTTGAAGCCTTTGGGTTTGTTCACACTGGGGTTGATTTACTAAAGGTAAATATACCGTGCACAGCATGTACAATTGCTTTATATCCGAGGGGAAGCTCTGAAATGCGGTGAAGCTCTGCTGATTTTTCATCCAATCATGTATAAGGAAAAAAATGCTGATTTTATTCTCCTTGTATGTCCCCCTTAGATCTAGAGCAACTGCACTTTCAGCACACTTCCAAGGGCACTTGGGAGACTGCTGTTTTTATCCTCTAACTTACATATAAAAAAAAAACAAAATGTTTTCTATGTGCCCCATTCACACCATGACACTGGTGTGGAGTGTGGTGCAATGCAGAAAAATGCTGTATGTTTCTGCAGCAAACTGGATGGCACTGCATGTCACTGCCCTGCACTCCTGTTTGGAAGATGCAAATTTAGTTTCACTGTCACTATTTGACACTTCAGATAAAACTTTAAAGAAAAATAAAAGTTGAAATCACTAACTGCCGAACCCTACGCTGACAGCTGCCTGCATGGTAAAATGCTGTGTGTTTACCATGTGGGCTAGTGTGAACAATTTACTGGGACTTGCTGGACTGGGACTTGCCTCTAGACACATTTTAGGCCAGGCAAGGTGAGGTTTCATTTAACTTGTTTTGTTAGAGGGCTGAATTATCTATAAAATAAAAAGTAAGAAAGGAAAGGAGTCCGCTACTTATAGTAGCCCGTCAGATACATTTTATTTTTATCTAATTCCCTGGAAAAAAACTGCTGGAATCTTGTCAGTTCTTGTGGACATCAGACACATATTTCTTTCATTTGTAAATGTCCATAGTCCTTCTTTGCGATACATATGAACTACCCGGTATATTTGCATTTATAGGAATTTGTTCACTCACATCAACACATTTTAAAAGTGTTTGCAGTCTTTATAATGTGTCAGGGGAGGCAGTCTAGGGAAAAACTGGTATTACGGTTGTTAGTGAGCTATTGCGGGCTTAATCGCCCATTGCCTTCTCATATCTCTCTAGACCTCAAGTGGTGAGAATTTTTTTTTTATCTTCCTGCTCATTTTCAATAATACAAAACAAATTAAGAATCAAGCAGGGTATGTGAGACTTTAATGAAATGTCTCAAGCAGGTAATCTGAGCTGGGGACTCAAGTGCAGAGACCTTACTACTATAGTAGTTTTGGGTGGACAGACCCTTAAATTACCAGGCTTTACAAACCTGTAATACAATAACATTACAAAAAAAAACAAACTACACTGTACATATCAATCTATGCAAAATGCCAAAGATTTTGGTAAATTTTGCATACTAGAAAAGCAAGTTACATTGTGTGCTTTTTCTATGGACTCCTTGTCACAAGATGGTGGTTGTTTTGGTCTTCCAGGTACCAAGAAACATGTTTATCAGGGTGGATAGGGAGTAGTTAGCACATTACTCCTTTACTATGTTTTGTAATGCATTGGTTGAAGTGTGCTATTTAACAGCCATAAAATGTATGATGCCGAATATGAAATGTGAGGTGCTGTCATTCGTTCACAAAATTTAATGTTCGTAGTTTTGACATAGTGGATTTTTTTTTCTTCTTACATTTAATTCTCAACAGGGCACAATATGGATATTACAATCATCATTTATCTTTGTATGTACAGTTTCAAATCTGCTTTGCTTGGAAAAGTTTAGTGACTGATTCAGTGATGTATTTTAAATATATATATATATATATATATATATATATATATATATGCACAAACTAGCGGAGAGATGACTGTCATGTCTTTGGTGTGTTTTTTCCTATAAATACTAGCCTATTAACTGAAATTTTAACTCTTTAAAACACTATCTCAGCTCTGACATTTTATACCATTGTTTCATCTATAAATTATATTTTCATATTTTTGATATATTTGTTGATATCATATCATCTTGTTTTTAAAACATATGAAGAACAGACCAGCTTGAAGATTGGATAGCACGTGGGACCATAAATAGCATTCGCTACTGTTATATATAGATCAGTGTAAGATGTCTGAGAAACGGCAAATAAAAATAATTTACATATCTTATATTATAACTAAATTGTGTTTAATTAAACCTTTTGTGAAATTATGAATTTTGTTTCACAGTTTTAGCTTGTGATACTTTATCTATTTTCCATATATAAAGATAGTTATCTAAACATGTTATTTTACAGGAGTAGTGTACAGATCATTTCAAGGTTAGCTGAAAGGAGTTTCTTTCTGCTTTTAAAGTAAAGGGTAAAAAAAAAATGCCTATGTCATGAACTTGCTCATAAGCCCCAATATGAGGACAAAGCTAATTGTATCAAGAGATATAAAAGTGGTAGATCATTTTAAAGGTTGGGGGAATTTATCAAAATTGGAGCAGCTGTGCATGACAACCAATTGGCCTCTATCTTCAGCTTGTTCAGTTAAGATTTGAAAATGTAAGATAGAAGCTGACTGGTTGCTGTGCATGGTGCTACAGATTCTCCCTGCTCCAGTTATGATAAATTCCCCCTTTCCCCCGTCTTGTATTACAAGACTCTGGTAGCATGATTTCTATTCCCAAGTTCTTTTCCTTGTCCACTTGTAGTGGCCCTTGTATGGGGAGCATGCTCTGTTGAAATGTCCTTTTGATTTTACATTCTGGGCAATGCAACAGGAGAAGTAATTTTATTGTGCATTGGGAGCTGGATTTGCAGCAGTCCACTAGCATCCACTCATATTTAGATTTTATTATGTTCCTTCTGCTTTTTTTTTTTTTTTTTTTTTTATAACCGCATAGTACCATGATTCTATATTCAGTTTACATTTCTTTTATTTAACATCACATCTAACATCCTGAATGGGGCATTTGTTTTAAAACTTGTGCTAACATGCATCATACTTCCACTGGGTGCTGTAAGATTTGGTCTGCTCCTTGATTCATAGTGATTCAATGCTGTATATAGAATGTAATGCCCAGAATTCTTTGCTATTTGCAATGTCTTTTGAAGAAATCACCATTACTAAATTATGAAGTATGGATTAAATTGTCTTTGTTCCTTCAATATTTTTGCCACTTGTCTGTTTAATCAACTGTTTTATATATAAGGAAAAACATTTCCTTGTTTGTTCGTATCAATATTTCCATATGATACTGACAGTCTCATATATGCTTTAATTGATAACATTAATTATCTGCTCAAAATTACTTTAGACATGGATAAAAACAGTCCAGTTAACATATTTAACATAAAACAGAATTATTTCCCAAGTCTCATAATTGTCTCATATCGAAGTAAGTCCTTGTGTTTGACACTTTTTGGCATCATGTTTCAAAATAATGGCAAAGCCAGTTTATGGTTGTCTTGCAGACTGTTGCAGACCATAGTTCGTTTATTGGCCGAATTTCGGCCAAAAATGAAACATTGGTCATTCTGTTGCCACCAATGTTTACAAAAATCGTCTGTTTTTCTTAAATTTTCCAGCATGACCGATAAAAGAAATGAGGAACTGCGAAAATCTTGCCAATTATTCTTTCAGACGAAAATTCGGCCAATAAACGAACAGTCTATGGCCTGCATATGGGGGAGATTTATTAAACTGGAGCAGCTGTGCATGATGGCCAATCGGCTTCTAACCTCAGCTTGTACAATTAAGCTTTGACAAAACCTGGAAGCTGATTTGGTTTCTATGCAGAGCTGCACCAGATTTTGCATGCTCTGATTTTAGTAAGTCTCCCTCTATATATCTAGGACCATCTAGTGCTACTCGAAGCAAAATATGAACTCATTTCGGTCTGGTTCACAAATTTGTCATGTCTAAAGGGCAATCATCTTGGTAAGCATTTCCAGCCCATAATGTTTCTCTACATTCTGCTTTGTTGTTGAAAAATGTGGTAATTCAATGGCTTTGTGCCTTTTTTTTTTTTTTTATTCTTCTGTTCCTAGTGTGCTGGCTGTCTGGCTATGGTGGAGTGCAGGCTGTGACACTTTTAGAGCCAGCTCACATATATGAGGATTTGAAATAACATTGCTTCCTATGGTGCCTGTTCACATATATCTAGTGCACTGACAGTGTGGATTGAAAGAGTCTTGTCCCAATTTCTGAGCAGTGTGGTCCAGTTCAGGTGCGGATTACAGGCTCATTGGCTTCTATGGGAAGTGCTTCTGAATCGCACATGTTATGAGTTTGTGAACACACATTTTAGGCCGATTTTCTCTCCTGATCCCGATCTAAACCTGACTTGAACTGCTGAACAACTAATTTTGTCAATTGGCTCCGAAAACAGCATCAATTCGCACCGCACATGTGTGAATCCACACTTAAATGTGTTGCAGCCATGTAATGGGGCTGCTAGCATTTTTAAATTTTGGTACCATTTTCAGCCCTGTTCTGGCACAAGTATGTAGTGTAAACAACTGTTGCACTTCTGTGGCCTTGATATCCTTTGCCCTACTGCTTATGTGCGAGCCATTTTCTTTGTCTTTTGCTCTCTCTTCAGTGAACTTCTGTATTACATCATTGCAATGTTCCATGTGTTCCGGAAGCCTTCAGTGCCTGGCAGGAGGCAAGATCCAGGGTATCTCCTCTGAGCCATCTAGCACTTCACATGGGAGATCACAGAAGCAGGGTCAGAGGGCCTCAAAATCATAGGCGCACTCAGCTAAAGGCTGGGCAGTGGAGAGGTTAGCAGTTTGGTGATTTTTTTTTTTTTAAAGAACCTATGCTAACACCTTTTCAGTTCACTTGCATTTATTACAGTGACTGGCCTAACCCTGAAACACTTTTTGATCCTCTTAAGATTTTTGCATAGTAGTACCCTATTGTGGAGGGTTTCCTTTTGAACTGGGCAGTCCCATTGGATGATTCTTCTGTGCCATTGAGGGATCAGTCCTATCTGCTATACATTGCTACACATTGTTTCCTTTACAGTTTCTCCCTCGTTACTCTGCAGGATTGAGATTGGGCATTCTGGTGATTCTCCTTGCACCAGACTGGCCCAGGAAGACTTGGTTCTTGTGTGTCAAGGGCCAGTTTGCTATCATGCTTTATGGCTGCCACCATGGCTGTTGAAGCCCAGGTTATAAGGGACAGGAGATACGGTGATCTCTAAGCTACTAATAGCTTGGAAACGGTTTTCTTGCAAAGTCCACCATTAGCTTACTTTTATATAGTGCAAGAACAGAAAATTTCACACTAGGAAACACTAAGTGGGATGCGTTCTGTCATTTCTCTAGTCAGGATGAGAAACTCTCCTCAATGGGAACATTTTGGCCTTGGGCATTTATTTTCAGAGACTGTTGGCCTCTTTTCTCATTGGTTCATTGATGGACACAGTGAATCTTCTCACAGGGAGGGAGGGTTTTATAATACCACATACTAGCAGTAGGGCGCTAGGCAGAGGAAAACTCGGCATATCTTGTTGGCAGTCCTCTTTTGCATAAAACCCCCCTTACTGCATAGGTCACCAGTTCTTTCTGCCTTGTGTTCAGGAGTATGGACCGAATTCCTTTACTTCCATTGATTTTTGTTTTGTTTGGCGAATTTCTTCAAGCAACAGCTGGACTGAGTGTTGGGCAGGATATTTGAAATCCATTTGGTTTCCCCAGTCTGGCCTACAAGTACATGCAGGCCCTTAGCTACACACTGGGTTGGCTGCGACAAACCCCATCCTGGACCGGGGTGGCCAGTAAGTTTAAAGTCTCGCAGAGACACATGACCTGGTGCCAGAGTCTGTCAGTTACCCTGGCTGGCAGCTCCCCCCCTGTTGTGGTAAGCAGGTGGAACTGTCTCTTGAGCTTTACTCACATGCTTCACTGGTTTGGTAAGTAGATGCCCCTCCTTTCTTCTGATAAAAGCGGTTTGGAGCGTCAGTGCTCCCTGTGGTGGTTGGTCCTGTGGGTTTTCCTCCATCCCCCTCTACCCCTCACCTCTGGGTTCCCCTCCTGGATGGATTGCTGACCTGCACTAGCATTACTTCCCTGCCAGTGGCTGTGCTGAACTTCTCTCCCTATATGCTCAACGTATGAGAAATCGCAGCACTGATTGCCTCTATACGTGTGGTGCTTAAGATGACTTGAGGACTTGCTGGGGTAGGGAATATCGTCCCATACCTTTTTTGGTACTCACAAGCTGGCTAGAACTATTGAGGTCTTTCCTTTCCCTACATACTTTGAATGCCCCCAGCCCTTGGAGAAAAATTTGTCAAAGCATCCCTTTATACTTGCACTTTGCTGTGCACAGTCCCTTTTGAGGAGACCCTTCTAAAGAATTGGCCCCTCTTATTTTCTAGGCAGAACAAGGCTATCATGATTCAGGTGGAGGAATCTCCTACTTCTATGGGAATTCTGTAGATCATAAGGTGGAGTCTCTTTGGTGTTTCAGTTTTACTGCTGCTGTGTCAGCATTGTAACCTGTTTTGACCACGGCCCTAGTGTCTCATCTTTGAATAGGTCAAGGTTTTGAAGCAGGTTGGGGCCTCTAGTGACTTGCCCAGGGTCTGAAGTGCATGTGACACATCGCTTGATGCTGCCCCATTTCTCTCCAAGCTTTCCTTTTCAACGCTGGTGGTTCGACGAGTCCTCTGGCTTTAGTGCTGATTGGCTGACTAGACCTTGAAGAAGGTTCTGGCGGTTCTGCCCTTCCAGGGCGAACATCTTTTTTGGGGATATGTTGGATGACATAATCAAGACTCTTAACTGGTGGCAAGAATACCTTCCTCCTTCAGTCGAAGTCATTGAAGGCGCCACGCAGGAAACATAGACTTTCCTTTTATGGTTCACAAGCATATGTTTCATTCTCCTGGGACGTGCCTCCTGCACGTTCTGACATCAGGTGTCTGTAAAAGTGTGAACTGATGACCAGGTCTCTACTTTGCAAACTTGAGACACAAAGTTTGTTTCGCAGGCTGCTTCTTGGTTTTCAGGAGCCCCTTTGGGGCTCTTTTAAGGTTAGTGCGTTGCCTCTTTTGCTGATTTCCCCATCCCTCGCTTTTTGGCACTGCTTTTGGATGGCATCATGTGTTATAGATATCAAGAGAAGAGTTGCTGTATCCGTCACTGATTTGAAAGAGAAAATGTGATTTTTGTACTTTCTTCCTTAGATCATTATGACTTGCCAGAACTAATACCTGCAGGTCATTGGACAATGGCAAAAAGCTTCAGGGACATCCTCCTGTATAATCACTCCCAGCATTTAGTTTTTGTTTTTTTTTATATATAAAAAAAAACTGTATATAATGTAACAAACAGGCACATAATCCCAAAGGGTGAGGGTCCTTTATTCTACTCCAGGAAAAACTTTTTACTGAAAAGTAAAAAATGTTCTGTTCCGTCATCTTTAATTTTGGTTTTCAAAATATGACAAATCACCAATTTTTCCCATGCAGGCGCTAAGACCGGAAGCATCACAGAGTGTAAAACAGTATGGTGCCAGGTACAGCCAAAACAATATAACGTACATACAAGTGAGAGGGAAGATCACTGTGAATAGCTCACAATTTAGGTTAATAAATGCTTCTTGTCAATAGTTCAACTCCAAAGAGAAGGGAACAAAGGCTAAGAGTCCCCAGCAAAAAGAAAAAGGGGGGGTGTAGAAGTGGGTAAAAGGGGTAGGGGATAACACGATATCAGGACTGTTTCAAGTTAGAAGTGTCTAAGCCTAGCTGGATGTATAGAGCAAAAATGAGTACTCAAGCCACGGTTCTTAAATTTTGAGAAACCTAAGACTGGGCGTTCTTCAAAATGCTAGACATCTGTTTGTTAATCATTAGGGCCCTCATATGGTCTTTTTCTCCTTGGAATGAGACTAAAGGTTATTCCATGCCTGGGACATGGTTTTCTTGACTGAGAAAAATAAGTTGGATGCCAGTTTCTGTATGTCTAGACATTGGATAGGATAATGTAATAGGGCACATTTAGCATCCTTATGGATTGTTGCATGAAACAAAGTATACAGCAGCCCAAAGATCTGGGACCCAAAGCTCATTAGTGGTGGGTATGTCCACAATGCCTAAAACATTGGTTCCTATAACTTGAATTGGCATGGGTGAACCAGACAGGGTCTCAGTACCACTGCAGGAGTACTGTATAAGTGGCTTTAAAGGTGGTGGTGTTAAAGGAAAATATTGCTTCAGAAAACCAGACCTTGCTTTAGTCTACCGTGTCAATAGTAGTTGTCCAGTCTCGCTCCCACTTCACATAAGAGACAGGGGAGGAGGATGCCCAATTATTTAGGGAGGTATAAAGCGTTGAAATAAGGCCTGACAACCCTTGGGTGTGTTGGGAAACATGTACAAAGTTTATTTTACAGAAAGGGTATATGGAGGTGCGATGGAGAGATGATATCTAGTGTTGGTGATATCAGAAGAATTCCATGCAAGATTGAGAAGGTGTGGGCAAAGTTTGAAAGCTCTGAGACCTTTTGGCAAGATTGTAATTTTAACTGAATTGATGCAACCTATCCAAGATAGATGGGGGAATTTCCAGGACTGCATGAGAGTGGTAAAGGAGTGCAGCAAAGTTTAGTAATGGCGAAGAAGGAAGAAAAAGCAGGGGTCAATTTAATTCCCAGGTAATGGATAGGGGAAGATTCCCATCAGTAGGGAAAATGTGACAATCACACAATTACAAAGTCAGGAGCCAGGGTCATACTGAGTGCTGTTGTTTTGTCCAGGTTAATATGAACTGAAATGTCTGAAAAGCACTGCAGGGCCTTCTGCAAGATGGGAAGAGTAGTGAAGGGGGTTTGTCAGAACCTAGAGGCCATCATCTGCAAAAAGGTTTACCTTGTATTTGCTACTGGCATAAGGGAGTCCAGTAACCTTAGCATTGTTGTGGAATTTTATCACTAGGGATTCCAGGGGCAGGATAGACGGATGGGGATAGCCCTGGCTTGTGCCCCTGAAAATCAAAAAGCATAGAGAAGTAACCAGTATATTTGACCGAAGCTGATGGGGCTGAGTATAAGGCCTTAAGCCAGGCCAAGATGGCTTCCCCAAAGCCCCAGGTAAAGTTATTGTACATTGTGGGAACTCCTGTACAATCAGGAAATTAACATTTTTTTTTTTACTTCTCAGGTCACAAGCTTCTTTAAATCACTGTGTCTTCAAGGAAATCCTCCTGTATAACCCCATCCACCCCACACGCTTCCAGCTAGTATCAGTTTTTTTTTTTTTTTTTTTTTTTTTTTTTTAGCAAGCAACAGGCACGTCCCCACACCTCCTATCACGGTAAGGACCACTAATCTAGTGAGTCAAACTTTGTGGCTAGTGATTGGGACCAACGCCCCCATGTTGCACATATAAACCAAATATAAAAAATTAATATTAGTGCAAAAACCTAAAGTGAATGTCCACACATTAAAATAAGCAGTCCATGTCCATAAAGAAAATTTGCTCCACCAACGTGCAAAGTGGCTACTCCCCTTCAGTAATGACCCATACTCTCATACAGGTCCAATATACTTTGTAAAATACCCAGACAACAACTGCTGCTTTCTCTCCATCTGATGAAAACCACTTTGCTGGCTACTCCTCAATCATCAACATTAGTCAGCAGATGCTCATAAACGATGGTGCAAATGGACTGCTCATAGTGTAGTAACTCAAACATGTATTTAATAAATAAAAAATTTCCACTCGCATGTTAAAATGGCTTGTATGCGTTCTACACAGAGGAATACCAATTCTTCCGGTCTTGGCCGTGACCGGAGGTGACATCACATGGCTCCGTCCGACGTGTTGCATCACAGATCACGTGACTTTTTCAGGAATTCCAGGTGACGTCACTTCCGGTCCCGTAGTACTAGTAGTAGTTTTCCTGAACAGGGAAGGGAGAAAACTTATCTTTCAGATTGCAGACCTTAACTATAAATTGAGTTTAATACTGCTTTAAAAGAAGAAAACAATAGAATACAATAATAGAAGAATATAGAATGGAAAATACAAGAATAGAATATAAAGGAATATAACAAAATAAAATATAGCCATCTTCTGAAATTTGAATAGAAAAAAATAGAATATAACCATTTTCTGACATTTTAATTTTGAATACAATATAGCAGTCTTCCAAAATTTTAATTTCTAAAATAAAATAGAATATAGCCATCTTCTAAAATTCATATTTTAATTTTTACTAGAATATAGCCATATTCCAAATTTGAATTTCAGATAGAATATAATATAGCTGTCTTCTGAAATTTGAATAGAATATAGTTGTCTTCTGAAATTTGAATAAAATGGAATAGAAAATAGAATAAAGCAGGATAGAATAGAAAAGAATAGAAAAAAAAGAGAATATAGCCATATTCCGAAATTCAAATCATGAACAGAATATACAGTAGCTGTCTTGTGAAATTCAAGTAGAAAAGTGTAAAGAATTTTAGCCATCTTACAAAATTCAAATTTTGAATTTCAATCTCGAATAGAATATAGCTGTTTTCCAAAATTCAGTTTTTAATTTGAATTCAAATCCATTGGGAAAATTTTTATCTGGTCGAAAATGAATAAAAAAAAACTAGACTAGACTAAACTAAACTAGTAACTTAACAAATTGATCAAAACCAAAACACATTTTTTCACTTTGCACATTTCTACATGAAAAATCTTTGATGTTGTAAGAGCTGCCTATCTGCTTGTCATCTCCTTTAACAATTGCCTGGATTCCCTGAGTGCTTTCAGCTTTTCCTCTGCTTATTCTTTTGGTTTACTATTTCTAATAACTACATATCCCATAGTACCTTGCTGCCCGTAAGAAGCGACATCTACTGGCTCCTGAAACGCCTCTTCTTGGCATCGCTGTAGGTGCACAGTCCACTTCAGGCCATGTAGTCACAATACAGCACCACCACCAGATGCCCTCCAGCAGGATACTTAAAACTAAAAATCCATTAACCTTGGTCATCCTGGAATGTCTTGACGATGCCACCCTAAGGATGGGAAAAGGGAATCAAATGCAAATTGAGTAGCAGGAAAAAGACGTAATTAACCCCATCCTGGCTTCACCTTCCACTGTGGGCATTCCCCACAGGGATCTTCAAAGACTGAGCTCCATGCTAGGAAGACCACAGCTTTGGACCTGTAATGCACCTAGTGGCTAACTCTGTGTGCCAAGGAGGAGTGCCCAAGGCTCTGCTGAGGCGTCCAGGGATCTGGAAGCTGCATAAAAAGATGCAGTGGCTATGGTGTAGTCAAGCAATGAAAGCATCCTGAAAGGAATGGTTTTGGAAGAAATCATCTAGCACATAAGAGAGAATAAAGCCTCCATAAAGGATAAGCTGCTCCAAGTAGAGAGAAGAGGTCTCTCATCTAAGAACACTAGCAAAGAAAAAGCTAGCTGGGAGTGGGAGGGGTTATATTGGTGATGTCCTTGCGGTCTTTCTTTTTGCAAGTGTTTAGTCACCAGACGGTAGTTAATATAGCTCAGCCATAAATATTAAAAGAAGCCTGTGTCTTGTACTGTATGATTTTTTAAAATTGAACTGGTTACTGCTACTCGTGCCCAGGAAATGGGATGGGCAGGAGAGGCATGTGCCCTGGGCACAGTCACGCTGTGAGGAGAAGGGGCACTGAGAGCTGATCAGCACCCTAACGGCCATGTAGCGGCGCGATCCGTCACCCACTGTGTCCACCGGACACAGCGAATGACAGCTTCTTGCAGTGGGCCAGCCCCAGTACCATGTGATTGCTGTGACCGATCACAGTGACCACATATAAAATAAACACAATGAATTGCTTTCATTCATAGCCATTCATTGTGTACTACTGTGATTCCTGTGATTGGCCAATCAAAGCTCTCACAATTGATACACAAAATGAATGGATGCCATTCAGAAAAATTATTGCTTATAACAGTGATTATCACTCTTAAAAGCAATCGTAGTGCAAAAAAAAAAAATCCTAATTACCTCCCTAGAGTAGTACAATAACACTATGACTGCACTGCTCTGGTCACAGTATGTAAAAAAACAAAACCGTAAAAAGTTAAAAAATGAAAGAAAATGTACTTTTTTTTTTTTTTGCATATTGTCACAAGTCAGTATTCATGATCACCACCACACCAGTCATATGATGAAGCTGTACTGCTCTGGTGACCGTATGTAAAAATAATTTTTTTTTTCTTCAGTTTTGTTTAACCTTTTTAACAACAAATTACCAAATTTTATTTAATTACAATTTTTTGGAAAATAAAGAAACAAAAAAAATTACAACTTCAAAAAACTCACTATGCCCCTTACTGAATACCTTGGGATATCTGCTTTCCAAAAAGGGGTCTTTTGGGGGGTATTTGTATTGTGCTGGCATTTTAGGGTACCAAGAAATGAGATGTCAGTCAGAAATAGGCTGTCCGTACAGGATTAATACATTTTCAGATATACTGTATATCTCATAGTTTGTAGACTACAATTTCACACAGGCTAATGTACACTAATTTGGTTATTTTTTACCAAAAAAAGTAACAGACTACATTCTGGCCTAAATTTTTGAAGAAAGATTAGTTAAAACTAGAGTGTGCGGTCGGCAAGTGGTTAATAGCTTACAGGGCAGTAGAGAGAACCCTTGTCAACTCACCAGCCTCAATCCATTACTATAGTCCAGGCCACATTATACTGTGTATATGTATGTGTGTGTATATATATATATATGTGTGTGTGTGTGTATATATATATATATATATACACACACACACAGTTGTGTTAAAATAATAGCAGTGTGTTGAAAGTTAATAAAGCTGAAAATCCTTCTAATAGCTTTTATTTCCATACACACAAATGCATTGGTAACATTACACATTCTATTCCAAATCAAAACATGAAGAAAAATATATTAAATTTGTGTTGTTCCTCTAAAAAAAATTGAAGAAAAGTGAATATTAGACTGTTCAAAAAAAATAGCAGTGTTTGTATTCTACTTTACAAACTTAAACATTCGCTATATAAACTGAAAAATGTTTGAAGATTTTGATTTCCTTTGACTCACTTAATATTTAGTTGTATAAGCACTGTTTCTGAGAACTGCTGTACATCTGTGTTGCATGGAGTCAACCAACTTCTGGCATCTGTGAACAGGTATTCCAGCCCAGGATGATTGGACTACATTGCACAGTTCTCTATTTCTTGGCTTTGCCTCAGAAACTGCATTTTTGATGTCACCCCACAAGTTTTCTATTGGATTAAGATCCGGGGATTGGGCTGGCCACTCCATAACCTCAATCTGGTTGGTCTGGAACCAAGATGTTGCACGTTTACTGGTGTGTTTGGGGTCGTTGTCTTGTTGGAACACCCATTTCAAGGGCATTTCCTCTTCAGCATAAGGCAGCATGACCTCTTCAAGTATTCTGATGTATTCAAACTGATCCATGATCCCTGGTATGCGATAAATAGGCCCAACATGCTTAAGTACTGCTCTAATCATAAGTTTTTGGTGGATGAACCTCCTCAACAAAACAGCTAAGAGAAATATCAAGACACTCATTGATGGTTTCCTAAATACTCTAGTTACCTTGGTGTGGCATTGATAATTCTGAGGCACAGGCCTAGAACAAATTTGGAACTGCAGACCTTGTTTGTGCATTAAGGTGTATTGCATCTCATTCAAAATGTGTTTCCTAGCACAACAAGCCTCAATACACAAAAATTAATATATTGCACTGCGTTATGGTGTGAATGGGCAATGAGATACTAAATTCCTTGTAACAATCTCATTAGTAGCACATTGACTATGTGTGTGCTGCAAAGGAGATGACTGCTATTAAGTTATTACATTTTTAATTGGCAGAGAGAAGCAACCATCAGCATAGACCTAGTATAAGGTAATGACGGTTCTCTCGTTCTGGGAGGATGTCACATGTCCTCCCACTCCATCTGCACATGCACACCCTTGGGGGTGCGCTGTGTCCCTGGGACACAGCAGATCACCGATCACTGTAAAGAGCCGATGACATCGGCTCTGTCGTGATCAGCTGTGTCCAATCACAGCTGATCACATGTAAATTGGAAATGCCGATTATCAGCAGTTCTCTTCTCACACTGACAGCTCGTGAGGAGAGCCAGTAATCGGAATTCCTCAGAGGGGACATCTACACTGATCATCAGCGCGCTGATGGTCAGTGTAGCCCCATCAGTGCAACCTGTCAGTGCCCATCAATGCCACATACTAGTGCACATCAATACCACATATCAGTGCCCATCAGAGCTTCCTTTCAGTGCTGCCTATCAGTGCCAGTCAGTGCCACCTATAAGTGCCACCTGTCCGTGCTGCCTACCAGTGCCATATATGAGTTCTGCCTTTCAGTGCCCATCAGTGATGCCTGTCAATGCCCATCACTGCCTCCTCCTCAGTGCTGCCTGTCAGTGCCCATCACTGCAGCCTCATTAGCACACATCAGTGATGGAGAAAATTTACTTTTTTACAAACTTTTATAACAGAAACTAAGAAAAAAACTTTTTTTTTCAAAATTTTAATTCTTTTTTAGTTTGTTTAGAAAAAAATGAAAACTCCAGTGGTAATTAAATACTACCAAAAGAAAGCTCTATCTGTCTCAAAAAAATGATAAAAACTCTGTTTGGATGCAGTATTGCATCACCGTCCAATTGTCATTCAAAATGCAAGAGCGCTGAAAGCTGAAAATTGGCCTGGGCAGGAAGTGGGTAAAAGTGCCCTGTAGGCAAGTTAATAAAATTTACTATAGAACAAATAGGGTAATCGACCACAAGATGGCGATATAGGCCTACATTGAGATTATTCTTTTGTGGATGCTGGTGAATGCTGATTAGGAGAAGAAAATCCTGGAAAAGTGTAAACTGATAACAACTGAAACAATTTGATTAAATACATTGTAAACCTTTTCTATACACTGGCCCATGGAACGCTTGCTGTATGTGTCCTATGACATTTTTTTTACCTACTTAAAAGGCAGCTTACAGTGACTCAACCATTTAATTGTTGGTGCGGTGGAGTATGATGCCACAGAAGTTTCTTCTTCTTTTTAAATTAATTTTGGACAAAGGAGGTAATTGTGCAACATTGTTCTGCATAGGAAATGGTGTTAATTACATTGTACCATTTCTTCCATGCACATCTCAGTGAAAATATATTACTGCGTATAATGCTAAATTGCTACTATTGCAGACATTAGCCATGACTACTTTTCTTAGGGATCGTTTACACTTGTGGCATCTGCTGAAGAACGACCTGTGAGGGGTAACTTTTCAGAGGGTGTTTGACAGGTGACTGGGAGGCATTATGTTGCCTCTTCATGGCCTGTTTTAACCCTGTAAAGCCTGCACCACTGCAACGCAATGATGTGGCTCAATTCACTTTTTTGCAAGTGTAAATTAGGGCTTATGGTGGAATATACAGTGGATAATATACTACACCATACAGTGTAGCAAACACATATTTAGTCAACGGTATTTACAAACATTAGTACATTTTGGCAGCACAATTTATCAGACAATCAGAAATTTAACCACTTATCACGCTATGGCCAAATGACGGCTACAGTGCGGTCGTTCAATTCTGGGAGGGAGGCATATGATGTCCTCCCAGAATGTGCCCCCAGCGGCATGCACCCAGTGCCGTCTGTGAACGCTGTGTCCTTTGGACACAGCTGATCACATGACATGGTAAAAGGCCAATCACAGTGACCTTTTACCACATGAGCAGCTGTATCCAATCACAGGTGACCACCATGTAAATACACTTGCCATTTATCGGCAGTACTTTCCTCACGCTGTCACAGTATGAGGAAAGTACTGTCGATAACCGGCAACTGTCAAAGGAGACATCTGCACTGATAATCAGGGCTGCCAATCTGTGCCCGTCAGTCAGTGCCACCAGTCAGTGCTCTGCAGTGCTACCTATCAGTGCCAATCAGTGCGGCATATCAGTGCCTCTTAATCAATGCTCATCAGTGCTACCTATTAGTGCCGCCTATCAGTGCTGCCTCATCAGTGCCCATCACTGTGGCCTATCAGTGCAGCCTTATCAACACACATCAGTGAAGAAGAAAAATTAGGCTTTTGAAAAACTATACAAGGCTGTAGCCTGTCTTTTTACTTTAAACAGTGCTTAATGCTAAGTTCTGGTCAAGTCCTGATTGTAGGAAGGACAGAAAGTGAGTGACAGATTCTTGGATTGAAGTGCCCGTATTCTCACCAGGCAAAGAAGGATTTTCAGGTAAGATAGAAGGTCTTTCTGAAAATGTCTTTTCTTGCTTTTAGCAAAGTAGGAATAACAAACTCACAGACTCATTTAAGACCCAGGCTTTAACAGCCATGCCATTAAAGCCAGTGACTGGGAAGCAGGATGGAATAAAGAGCCTTGAGATAGCAGGTCTGGCCTGTTGGGAGAAGGCTAGGGGCCATCTCCTAGTAGTCTGCCTGTGTACCAGGTTCTTCTGGGCCAATTTAGTGCAATGAGAATTTCCAGTTTTTCTCTTGTTTTATTTTGGAGGTGAGGTGAGTTAGAATTTACACTGGAGGGAAGGCTTAGATTAGTCTGAACTGAAATCAGGGAATTATCAAAGTATCCAATGCTAGTGCTATAGGATTCTTGGTCCTGGCCACAAAGAGAGATAACCTGTTAAATCTGAAGGCCAGGATATCCACATCTGGGGTCCCCCATTTCTGGGATATCAGGTTGAAGATGTTGAGGTAAAGGACCCATTCCCCTTGGTCCAGGCTGTGATAGTAATCTGCCCATCAGTTGTCCACTCCTGGAATGTAGGCAGCAAGGATTGCTGGACAGTGAGTCCCCATCAAGGAAATGATCCTTCAAGGATGTACGACTCCTGCTGCACCCTGGGTTGTTTATCTAGGCTAAGGGTAGGCAAACTTTGAGAGGTGGAGATCCACCATGACCAAGGTGCCGCAGCTTTTTTTTTTCAGATAACTATCAAGCACCTAAAGATCAGTAGTGGGTAGGGTGGTGTACAGATGCCAGTAGTATGTAAGGCACTGTACAGAGATCAGTAGTTGGTAGGACAGTGTATACAGCTCAGCAGTTTGTAGGGCCATGAACAGAGGTCAGTAGGATGTAGAGCGGTGTACAGAGATTAGTAGGGAATATGACAGGGGTGAGCAGGAGACAGACTAACAAGACAGAGAACAGAGCATCTACAGGGCAAAGGACGGGGTCAGCAAGGCAGTGAAAAAGGGGGGGGGGGTCAGGAAGGCACAGTACAGAGGGGTCAGGAGAGCCTGGTACAGGGGGGTCTGGAGAGCACAGCATAGGGGGGTCTGGAGGGTATGAAACAGAGGGGTCTGGAGGGCATGGCACAGGGGGGTCTGCAGGGCACGGTACAGGGGGGGTCTGGAGGAGGACACAGGACTGAAGGCTCAGAAGGGCAGCTATGGCACAGCTACTTGTTCTTTTTTTCTGATCCCCACTGGTCCTCCTCTCTCATCACATGATGTCACCCACCTGAATGAGCTAGAGGGGAGGGTTGGCAGAGTTTAGCTCACTGTACTCAAGGTTACTAGAGCCTGAACTAGCTGGCAGTGAATCCTAGGCAGCAGAGGCATTCCCTGATCAGCAGCTGCATATTAAAGGAGTGTGCTGCGGGACAGGGAATGCCTGTCTAGAACTGGCTTTGAATGCTTCCTGGCTTGAGAGCTCAGGTGGCAGGACCCCTGAGCTCATTCCTTCTCTGTGCTGCTCTGCCAATCATTGGAGAGGGAGGGAGAAGAGAACTTGTGGGTCGGCAGGGCAGGGACTCAATGGCGATCTACCTGTCACCTGCCCTCGGTACTTGGGCAGATTTTAGTTTGTTTAAGTGGTTAGGGGGTAGAATATTGAATTCTATTTCGTCTTCCTTTGACATCATTGATTGAACCCACAGGTCTGGGACATCTGTGATGTAGAGATAAGCAAACTGTAACAGACATCCACACAAAAGAGCAGGGCAGAAGGCAATTGCTGTTATTGCTCACTTAAACTCGGGTCCTGGAATACAGGATCGTGTTTGTTATTCATTACCCTCTTCCAGTAAGCTGCAGTTTCACAGAAAGAAATTGCAGCAATAGCTGGTTGCAGACCTGTACCTATAATTGTAAAGGGAACCTTTAGGAGCTTCTCAAATTTCCCCAATGCAGAATCTTTGAATGAAGGAATATCTTAAATTTGTACAGTAAGTTGTTTAAGACTGAAATAGCAGGGTCTACTACTAGAATAGACCAATTTTTAGTGAACTCTTTCCACTGGATAGAGCTCGGCAACAATTTTTGGAAGGGTAATAATCTTTTCTCAAGTTCTAGAATCACCATAAATTTCCTATTCTATTTGTTCATGACCAGGAAATGTCTTTTTTTATCTCTTTGTACCCAAAGGGGCATGGTGAGATGGGGGAGATTTGAGTGCAACAATGCTGAGGTTTGTGAGCAGAGCAGAAGTGAGTATATCTTCATTGGCAAGCATATTGTGTAAAGCCATATCATCAGGTGCATGGGAGACTGTAAGTGAAAAAAATATATATATTTTGTTTATTTTTATCAATTTACAAAATGCAAAGTGATCAAACAGAAGAAATATCTAAATCAAATCAATATTTGATGTGACTACCCTGTGGCTTCAAACTAGCATATATTCTTACACTTGCACACTTTGTACACTTGCACAAAGTCAGGGATTTTGTAGGATTAGAGTCAAGTTTATGATTAATTAATTAGACCAAGCAGGTGCTAATAATCAGCATTTTCATATATAGGATGAAACAAAGTCTTAATTGAAACAGAAACTGCTGTGTAGGAGGCTCAAAACTGAGTAAGGAACAGCCAAACTCTGCTACTATGGTGAGGCTGTGGGAGACAGTCACAGGTCATACACCATGGCAAGACTGAGCACAACATCCAAACACAAGGTAGGTATATTGTATCAGCAAGGTCTCTCCCAGGTAAAGATTTCAAAGCAGACTGGGGTTTCAAGATGTGCAGAGCAACCTCTTTTGAAGAAGCAGAAAGAAATGGGCAACACTGAGGACCGTACACACAGTGTTCAGCCAAGGAAACTTAATGCAATAGATAAAAGACACATCATGCTTACTTCCCTTCGACATCGGAAGATTTTCAGCATTGCCATCAGCACAGAACTGGCAGAAACCAGTGGAATCCAGGTACACCCATCTACTTTCAGGAGAAGTCTGGCCAGAAGTGATATTCATAGTGTCCAAAAAGCCATACCTCTGACATGGAAACAAGGCTAAGCGACTCAACTATGCACAATAATATAGGAACTGTGGAAAAATGGCAGCAGGTGCTCTGGAGTGATAAGTCAAAATTTTAAATATCTTACTGTAGCAGGAGGCAGTTTGTTCATGAAGGGCTGGAGAGTGGTACAATAATGAGTGTCTGCAGGCAACAATGATGCATGGTGAAAGGTCCATGCATCTTTGCAGGTGCATTCCTGCAAATAAATTTGGAGATTTGGTCAGGATCAATGCTGTCCTCAATGCTGAGAAATACACACAGATACTTATCCATCATGCCATACCATCAGGGAAGCATGTGATTGGCCCCAAATTTATTCTGCAGTAGGACAGTGACCCTAACCATACAGCCAATGTCATTAAGAACTTCTTTTGGTATAAAGAAGAACATGGAGTCCTGGAATTGATGGTTTGGCGCACACAGAGCCTTGATGTCAAAATCATCGCGTCTATCTGGGATTACATGAAAAACAGAAGGATCCGAGGCAGCCTACACCCACAGAACATCATGTAATAGGCAGAAGTGGTGATGAAGTATGTGACCTGTGGTGTGATGTAACATCTGGTCAGACTACGTTCTGAACGGCTGAAGGAATTTTAGGGCCAAGTTTGAAAATTTACACTGTAAAAGTGAATACATTCCATACAATCCCAAATTGTTTCACTAGCAGTCCGCGATACAGGGTAACCCTGTCTTACCTTTCCAAGTTGCTGGTCCAAGCTTTGGCCATCATGGTGGACACACCCACGGAGGAATTTTTGGTGCCAAGTTGGGCCAAGGTGAGATCCAGTGCCTAAAGTAATACAGAGTGGGGTTCAGGAAAGATTCCCAAAGTTTTAACAAGGTTGCACTGATCTAGATGCACTTCTTCTATTGTAGTATTGGACAGTAAAGACAGTAAAGAGTTGACTGAAGGGTGGATTGAAGAACCAAAAAAAAAAGTATTTAAGCTAAGATAATAAAGTAGTTAAGCTAGAGAAGAGGTCCATCCCCTTAGGACACCAGCAAAAAGTAGGACTCACAGAGTGGAGTAGGGTTATAGAGGGGACACTCAGGGGGCTTGTTCTTAAACACCTGCCAGTGTCCAATCAACTGAAGGTACAAGCCTATAATCCAGGGTCTATGAATACTCAGCCTGTGTCCTGTACTACACATTTAAGATATTAGAGTCAATGCATGCATAACAGCCAATGTAGCTGCTACAGGGCCAGGAGTAGGAGGAGGACCCCATTAGAGAGGCTGTTAGGAAAAACTAAACTGTGAACTTTCCAGTATAGAAGGGCTAAAGTCAGACCTCAGGATCATCACTAGTGACAGATTAATCTCTGTGCATTAAGGAGCATTAGCTTACTTGTCGTAGCAGTGTCAATTTATTGTTCCTTTGAACTTCTGCTATAGACTGCAATTAACCCTGTAGTTTCTCTGGAGCTAAAACCTTACAGGACAGGTCAGTTCCACAAACAAGTTTAAAGAAGCTAAAGTTTAAAGATGTTTGTTTTAAGGTTAAAGAGTAATAGTATTTATAATAAATCATTATGGTTAATATTATTGCAAATACAGCTATAACATTTATCCAAAACTCTGGACCCTCTTAGTGTACTCACTATGCTGAAAACTCTCCTGCTGCCCATTCTTGAATTGGGCATACTTCTTGCTAAGATCAATGACATGTTACATAGTCTGGCTGAAAAAAAGACAAAAGTCCATCCAGTTAAACCATTAACAAAAAAAAAAGTTATAATCCTATACCCACAGTTGATCCAGAGGAAGGCAAAAAAACCCAGCAAAACATGATCCAATTTGCTCCTGCAGGGAAAAAAATTCCTCCTGATCCCCCGAGAGGCAATTGGATATTCCCTGGATCAACTTTACCTATAAATTTTAGTGTCCAGTTATATTCTGTGTATCTAAGAAAGAATCCAGGCCTTTTTTTTTTTTTTGTCCAAAAAAACAAAGTATATTGAAAACAAGATACAAATTATCACACGAAAATGTACAGATGAAGTGTACATAGGACATACAGCAAAGCATGTATCATACAAAGGCAAATGAGGTCCAACGCAAAACCAAACAGTGTGGATGAACTAGGCCACAACAGGGTTGTGCCTGTAATATGTAGGTATGCTTGTCAAGTGCTAAAAAGAAAGAGACGTTTGGCCTCCTACCATATTGTCTTGCGGTAAAAATCTGTAGGGGGGAGACGAGCAAATACGATGCCTAAGTAGAAGTCAATACTACAGAATATGATGATGGAATTGTGCGAATGTAGGAGTAATTGTTGTGGGAACCGCTGACGAATTGCGGGAGGTGATGCTGACCACCTACTCAATGTTCTATTGGAAAAATTGTCCGAAACGTGTGTAAGCATATGAAAAGAAAAGAAAAGAGAAGGCGAGAAAAAAGGGAAAGAAAGAGGAAGGGGAAAAAAAAAAAAAAGGGGGGGGGAGGGACGAAGGGAAGCAAATATGGAGGGTATAATAAGAGGGGGGACAACCGTCATAAATATCTTATCCTCAATACAAACAGTAGCGGGAGTGAGTGGAACCTGCGCTTTCATCGGCGTCGAAAGAATGCGCGTGTAACACAGGGGGGAGTATGATAGCACCCTCAGGTCAAATACTACTAAATAACACTATCGAGAAGTCCAAATCAGGTTCAGACTGGCTGGTCCATGAGGGATCGATACTCCGGGATAGTCAGAAAATGGGTCCAACAGGCCCATACGTGAGAGAATTTCATAGGAGTGTCGAGGGCAGTCACAACCAGTTCTTCCATGTACGCCGTTTTACCCACTCGGGTGAGCCATTCACGTATAGAGGGAGAGCGAGTGGAGCCCCACAGAACCGGAATACAGAGTCTGGCTGCGTTGATCATGTGCATGGCTAATGATTTAAAGTACTGAGCCCTGGGAAGGGAAGAATGATGGAGGAGGAATTGAGCAGGAGAGAGAGCTAAGGGTAAGGTACTTATAGACACTACTAACCTATGGACCTCCTGCCAAAATGGTTGTAGAATCGGGCAAGACCACCAAATGTGAAGAAAGGACCCATCCGGGGTCCCGCATCTCCAGCAGCTGTTGGGGAAGGCGGGGTTAAAATGATGAATTCTTGAGGGAGTTCGGTACCATCTAGAGGCTATTTTGTAGCTGTTTTCTTGTGTCGAGACATTGAGGGAACATTTATGAGAGTATTGGAAGACCAGGTCCCAGTCTGAGTCCGACAGCTCAGCATTAAGATCTCTCTTCCAAGCCCGACATGCGGGGAGGGAGTCATAAGACCGGCTCTCCACTAGAAGTGGGTAGATCTCCGAGATCAGATGTTTCCGCGGTTCAGCCTTCGCGCATGCAGATTCAAATGGGGTAAGAGAGCGATGCCAGTTATGAGGGGGTTTATGAGAGAGCAGATAATGTCTGATCTGGAAATATACCCAGAAAGGGAAATCGCGAATACCCAGGCTTTCTTGCAATTCTCGGAGTGTTTTCACCTTGCCCTTGTGGAGAAAATGTTTCACTAAGATCTGTTTGTGTGGCCAGTGTTTCATTAAAAAGTCTTTATGCATTCCAGGGGGAAAGTCAGGGTTGAGGCGTATGGGGGTCAGGGGGTTGGGTGTGCCAGAAATGGCTGCAGATCTACAAGCCGAACGGAAAATTTTTAACGTAGGTCCCACCAAAGGATGGGTGAGAAGAACTTGTGGCGTGTGTTTCGGCGAAAGCCAAGGAATCGATGCCAGGGGGAAGGGCGAGCAAGCATTCTCTATAGATATCCAGTCTTTAGAGGCAGTGTGAACGTGCCAATCAACTATCCGGGAAAGATGACACGCCCAATAGTAGCGGTAAAGATCAGGGAATCCTATACCCCCTTTAAGTTTAGAGAGGGTTAATTGGGAGTAGGCAATACGCGGACGTTTGTGGCTCCAAAGGAACAGTGAACACAGTCTTTTGCAAGAAGCAAAGAAAGCAAGAGGTAAGTGAATTGGTAATGTTTGGAAGAGATACAGGAGACGGGGAAGTACATTCATTTTAATGATCGCTGCCCTTCCAAACCACGAGAAACAAGGACGGTGCCATTTATTGAGGTCTTCTTGCATAGAGCGAAGAGCGGGAAGAAAGTTTTTCACGTAAAGGTCATCAAGGTTGCTGGTGAGCTGTATACCAAGATAAGTTAGGGAATCCCTTTCCCAGTGAAATGGGAATTGGGCCTCACAAGCAGAGACTAGCTCAGCAGACAAGGTAATGTTAAGGGCGGCAGATTTGGAAAAATTAATTTTAAAATTCGACAAATATCTGAAAAGGGCAAAGTCTTTCAGTAGGTTCGGAAGAGTGATGTGAGGGTCCGCCAGGAACAAAAGAATATCATCCGCATAAGCTGCAAGCTTATATTCCTTGTCTGCCACCGTGATTCCTTTAACATCAGGGTTTAAACGAATTTTCCGCAACAGGGGCTCAAGGGATAGGACAAACAAAAGTGGGGAGAGGGGGCATCCCTGACGTGTGCCGTTCCGTAAATGAAAGGAGTTTGACAGATGGCCGTTCACCCGGACCCGAGCAGTAGGGGCAGAATAGAGGGCCATGATAAAGTTGAGCATCTTCTCACCAAAACCCAGTGCCACCAAAGACGCGTTCAAGTAATCCCAGGCAATCCTGTCAAAGGCCTTTTCTGCATCCAAGGAGAGGAAAAAACCCGGCGTGTTAGACCTGCGAAGCCAGTGATGGAGATTAAGGGCCTTGATAGTGTTGTCCCTTCTCTACCAGGGATAAATCCTGCTTGTTCCAAATTGACCAGGGAGGGAAGCGAGGGAAGAAGATGATTAGCAATGATCTTCGCGAATAGTTTGACGTCCACGTTCAGCAAGGAAATGGGTCTATAATTGGAGACCTGGGTGTTGTCCTTCCCGTCTTTGGGGATAACTGTAATGTGAGCCTCCGACAGGTGGTTAGGTGGCCCTGAAGGTTGAGCGAGAGTGTTAAAAGCAGCAAGAAATGGAGTACCCAGTATATCTAAAAAGGATTTGTAATAGGCTACTGAAAAACCATCAGGGCCCGGGCTCTTCCCCGGTTTCATCTGTTTTACTGCGGATTGCAGTTCAAGTAGGGTGAGATCATTTTCCATAGCGTGCACCAGATCCTCGGAGAGGGCGGGTGAACCGTAGAGATGGAGAAATTCAGAGATCAAGGTAGTTCTAGATTTGTCCGAATGTATGGGGGGACGTTCCGGAGGGAGGTTGTTCAAAATGGGCGGCAATATCGGGGTTGGATGTAGCCTCAATGCCATCAGAGCCTCTGATTTTATGAACCGTCATACTAGCCCGTTTCTCCCGAAGAGCTCTTGCTAGAAATTTCCCGCTCTTATTTGCGAACTCGTAATAGAGCTTATGTGTAAGAATGTATCTTTTTCTAACCACTTTACCCAGTTCCGTGAGAAGCTGTGTGCGTGCATGCGTGAGATCCGAAAGGGTCGACGCAGCCAGAGTCCGTTTGTGTACTCTCTCCAAAGAGCGGATCCTATCTGAGAGGAGCTTCAGACGCTCCTGTTTGGCTTTCTTACGTCTCGTCGCAAGGGCTATGAGGCTACCCCGTATGACACACTTGTGGGCCTCCCATTGTGTGATGGGTGAGGTGTCTGACGAGCTATTCAAGGAAAAATATTCAGCCATATTAGAGCGGAGCTCTTGAACAATAGCGGCATCCGTAAGAAGGGAAGCATCCAAACGCCAGTATTTGGAGCGCGGGTGCGAGATGGGGAACCGTAGCGTCATGGAGATGGGATGATGATCGGAAAGGACCATCGGTTCAATGGTAGCAGCATGGAGGAGAGGGAGATCTGGTTGCGACAAAAAAAAGTAGTCTATCCTAGAATACTTATTGTGTGGTGGGGAAAAAAAAGTATAATCTTTAACAGTGGGGTAAAGTGTACGCCAGGTGTCATGTAATTGTAGAAGCTGTAATTGTATATGTATTTGCCTGAGAGCCTTGTAGGGTAGAAAAGAGCTTCCCGAGGAGGAGTCTAGCAGAGGGCTTAAAGGGACAATCAGATCGCCTCCAAGTACCAGTAACCCTTCCTGGAAAGCAGCTAGGGCAGAGATGATTGAGCGCATGAAGGAGACCTGTTGAACATTGGGGGCATAGACATTGGCGAATGTGATAGGTCTGTTAGCGAATACTCCCTTTATAAACAGGTATCTACCCTCAGGATCCACCATGGAATCCGTTATATGAAACTGGAGGTGTCTGGCGAACAGTATTGCAACCCCCTTAGACTTAGCCAGGGGGTTGGCGGCGTGGAGGACCGTGGGGAAGTGGAAATTGTAAAGCTTTGGGATGGAGTCTTGGCGAAGATGCGTTTCTTGTAAAAAGACCACATCCGCTTTCTGTTTGTGTAAGTAAGAGAGGAGCATGGAACGCTTTTCGGGTATGTTCAAACCTTTGACATTAAGTGAAAGGAGTTTCAGAGACAGTTGTCCCGTCTGTGAGGCAGAAGAAAGCATGGCTGTTGGAAGGCGGAGCCTGAGTCCGGGGCTTCGGTATGCCGAGGATCCGGGGGATGGAAAAAAGGAGGGGGGAGGGGAAAAAGAAAAAAAAAAAGGGGGGGTGAAAAAAAAGAATATAGATAGTATACGGCTAGAGGAACAGACCCGCTGTTCCACGTGAGAGAAAGAAAACAGGAAGAGGGGAAAGGGTCGGGGAAAAAGAAGAGGAGCAGAAAGAAAGAAGAGAAGCTCAGAAAAAAGATACGGATAGAAGCCGAAAGAAAAGGGTCAGTGGAAGCTCGCCGAGCTCACTGTGTGGGGAACGAGGTCAGCGTGAAACCAGGAAGTGCGCATCCGTCGGCCGGTAGCCCCCTATGAGAAATTATAAAACAAAAGGCAAGAACAAGGGGGCGGGGTTCGAGAGAGGTAAGTGGTGTCAGAAGTCCGCAGGGGTGGGGCACATAAAGGTTTGGGTACCGGTCTTCCGTGGGAGATGAAGTGGTATGTGACATGCAGAGGAAGAAGACCTGGGCAAATTTAGTAGGTGTATCACACGTGAAATGTTGCCGAACGAGGGGTCTAGCTACGCTTAGTATTAAATAAGTGTAAGGCACTTACAGAGTGACCGCATTGGGAAGAGCAGCCTACGCCAAGGTGGGCGCGAGATAGTAAAGGGGCACCGCACTGAACGGAGAATATCGGAAGACCCCTGCACATATTACAGGCAAACCACATCACAAGGCACAAACATAACAAGTCAACAATATCAAAACATGAAGGAGCATGACAAAAACAGATAAAACGTCAATAAGCCCCTGTTCAGCCGTTACTAATGAAGCCCCCTAAGATCAAGGCCCATCATCATCCCACAAATATATGAGTATCAAGGGGACTAAATAAGACATAGAAAACCCTCCTCCCCCTACCCCCCCCCACACAAAGATAGTAGCTAGTGTCCCCAGGGAAACAAAGGGTACAAGCATCACCTCTCTCGGAATGGCGTAGGAGTGGGGAGGAGGAGGAGGAGGGAAGTGAGCATGGGAGTGATCAAAGGCACGCAGGCCCTCAGGTATGCCATTTCGGCCAAGTAAAGGCCGGGTTTAAGAGAATGACATGGTTCCATTCTGAAATGTCTAGCCAGTAGCGGGGAGAGGTGATGCTCGTCCACACAATCAGATTCCACTGACTAAAAGACCATTTATACTCCCCGAAAAAAGCAGTTATCCGTCCCCGCATACAATAACCACCTCCCCTCAAACCACCCCCCGATGGAAATTTAGAGACACTAACATATTCACCCAGAAATTATACATTACAAATTGAGCAGGGATCACTTCTAGAGGATTGGGAAGGCCAAGCGTTCCAATGTCCACGGAGAGGATGGGGGGGGCGAACAATTCATCACCGAACAGACCCAAGCGAGCAGCACGACGTCCGCAAAGATGTGAGGGCGAAGTTCAGAGCTTGCCAGTAAGACGATGTCGGAGGATGTTCATCGCCCAGGATGCCTCCAGATGGTAATAGGAAATAGAAGGCTAGGAGAAGGCACAAATCGATAACCAACTGGAGGCGGAGGACTCGCTGTGGAGTGCGGAGAACTAGGTGACGATTAGTAAGGCAGAGCCCAAAAACTGATTCCCCCTTGTATGAGGACGAGACAGCTAGAATGGGGCCAACTCCCACCCCCTTGTAAGGCATGAAGGAACTGTGGAGGCCCACTATTTGCGCATAGGGCAGTGACAGAGTTCCATGAATCACAGGCTGCAATCTTGACGAATAAGTAGTAAAGTAGTAAAGTAGGAGTCCGACGAGCATTGGTCAGAGAGCGCAAGTGCGCAACTGGAACATATGGGGCGGGTGGATGAAAAAAGGTGTGCAGTAACAGTAGAACGTAAATACTCAGCAGGGTATGCATCAAAGTAGCAATGTTGAGGGAAGAACAGGGACCATTAGGTTTCGCGTCTTGGCCTCCTGTGTGCTGGCGAGGCCGTCGGACTGAAGGTAGTCGTGGCGTCCCCCATGAGGGGTCTCAGAGGGGTCGATGGGGCCATCCGCCCTCTACGAGAAGACTGACCGCGCCAATCCATAGCACTATCCTCGGCTACCAAATCCTGGGATAGCGGCAATCTCATGGAGCTGAACCAATCAGGCAGGTCAATCAGCGGGATGTCTATGGAGGCACAGAAAGAGGGCAGTTCTTCAGGGGTTCGCAGGTTGTAAGAACGGCCACTAACTTGTACAGAGAGACAGAAGGGGAACCTCCATCTGTACGGAATGTTACGCGATCGGAGCGTATCCAGAAGAGGGCGTAAGGCGCGCCGTTGGCGCAGGGTGGTGCTAGATAAGTCCTGAAACAGTTGTATTTCTGTCCCCTCATATAAAAGGCGCCCTCTGTCTCTAGCACATCGGAGGACATCTTCTTTGAGCGGGAAACTGACTGGGCAGCAAACGATATCCCTGGGTGGGTCTGCATCTCCCCTCCTGGGGCGGATCGCTCTGTGCACACATTCGATGTCAATCGGGGTTGCTTGCGGGCGACCAAGGAGGTTATTGAATATGGCCATTGCTGCCTTGGGAATATCGGTATTTTCTACTGATTCTGGGAGACCGCGGATTCTGATGTTACGCCTGCGGCCACGGTTATCTAAATCCTCAATATGCCTGTGGAGCTCTCTGATAGTTGACGCGTGTATCGTTGATTGATGTTGTAAATCAAGAATTGCGGAACCATTTTGCCTGGATGCGGATTCCTCGTGATCCAATCGTGAACCCATGGCCCTTAAATCATTATGCAGATCCCCTAATGCTGCAGAGAGTGTGGCTGTCAGGGTGGCCTTAATGTCAGCGGCCACAGCCTGAAGATCCCTCAGGGACAGAGATTGTGAGGCAGAGGGGACATCATGCTGAGGCACTGTGTCTGGAGCTGCCTGCATGTCAGAGCAGGGAGGGTTAATTGTGTCAGCAGCCGTAGGGAGGGGGGGGGAGGGGGATGCAGCAGGAGAAGGAGATGGCTGCGGCCCTTCCCTTTGCTGCTGGGAGCGGAAGAGCTCCTTTATGTGTCTCCCCTGCACACCCTGGCCCCATGGGGAGCGCGATCGGGCACCGGATGAGGTCCGGTCAGTCTTCCCCATGACGGGACAGCTCCCTCTCACCCCGCTCCGTCGTGTGGCGATATAGAGGGATCCGGCCGGCGGGAGTTCCCTCTCTATGCGGCCATCTTCCAGCCGCGGCAGACCACGCCCCCAGAATCCAGGCCTTTTTTAAAGCAATCTAGAAGTTGGCCAGAACCAACTCTTGAGGGAGTCTATTCCACATTTTCACAGCTCTCACTGTGAAGAAACCTTTCGGTGTTTGGAGATTACATTTATTTTCCTCCAGACGTAAAGAGTGCCCCCTTGTCCTCCGTGATGATCTCAGGGTGAATAGCTCTACACCGAGTTTACTATATGAACCACTGATGTATTTATACATGTTGATCATATCCCCCCTTAATCTCCTCTTCTCAAGAGAGATTACATTCAGTTCCTCTAATCTTTCCTCATAGCTGATCTCCTCCATGCCTCTTATCAGTTTGGTTGCCCTTCTCTGTACTTTCTCCAGTTCCCCAATATTCTTTTTGTGAATTGGTGCCCAAAACTGAACTGCATATTCCAGATGAGGTCTTACTAATGATTTGTACAGGGGTAATATGATATCTCTCTCTGTGGAGTCTATAGCTCTTTTAATACAAGAGAGGATTTTGCTCGCTTTAGAAACCGCAGCTTGGCATTGCATGCCATTATTAAGCTTGTGATCTACCAGAACCCCCAGATCCTTCTCCACCATTGATTCCCCCAGTTGTACTCCCCCTAGTATGTATGATGCATGATGCATGTATTGTCACACTTGACATTGCCACCTGATTTAGCTATGGGGCTCCATGTTTTGTAGTTACATCCCTGGTACACAGAGCTCTGAGACAGTCTTTAAGGTTCGGTTCACACAAGTGCCATTTTGAATGGGCTGTTGTGTCTTGTAAAATGCAGGAAAAAGGTCCCTGCACCTTTAAAGAAATCGCAGGGTGTGATTTCCAGTGTGGGTGGCACCTGCCTGTGGGTCCCGGGTTTTGTGTCTGGGTGGTTGCAGCTTCCACCTGCACTAGTGTGAACCAAGCCTAAAATCCAGTTTGTTACTAATAAAGAAGGAATACACTTTACCTTATTGGTCTTCCTTTATGGTGAAAAGTGACAGAACAATAAATAATCTTATCAGATGGTTAATTTCACTGAATGATTTCTACCAAAGGAATGCAAATACAGTACAAAAAAGATGTTTGAGATAACTAGGCCTCCGGAGTAATACTGCAGGTGTAGAATATTCATTGTCTATCTCCATGGAATGTGTCAGGCCCTAGGGTAGGAGATCTTGTCATCTAATCACCTTGCAGTATGAATGACTTTGACCTTGATGCCCTGAAGTGTGAACATCACTAGAACTGATACTGAAACACTGATCAGAACTATACATTTAACCCCCAGAATTGTGGTTTCCTGTTACAAGTAGGCTCTGAAATTTAATAATGATGAATCACGGTTTGTAAAATTACTGTAAATATGTGATGTGCACAAAGAAACATGCTCCCATGTCCAAGTTGCTAACGTACAAAATACAGCAAACTCATGCAGCATAGTCACTGACAGCTAAAGTATCAGCTACATGACATTTCATCTAATGGGGGGTAACGTTTACAGAGAATGAAGAGTTAGTAATATATTAGTATTCAGTCATTTTTTTGTATTCATGTAATAATGTCAGTAAAAAGCAGAAATACATGTACAGTAAAACAACTTGTCCCTTGCATAATACCACCAACTTTTTGGTGTTTATTAAATACTTTAAATCAGGACAAAAAGCAGAGCACTGAGAATAAAATGCAATATCATCAACCAATCATCTTGCATCAGTCTAAGCGTAAAGGGATTTCTGATTAATTGCTAGGGATCATTGTACTTGGAACTTAGCACATTGCTCCTTTTTTGCAGACTAAAGCCGTGATCTCCAAATTGTGGCCCAGGGGCTGGATGTAGCCCTTTGCTGCCTTAATCCAGCACTTGGGGCACTATTCCTCCCACTGATATCATCCACTATTCCTAGCACAGACACTAACAATGGGGCATAATTCCTACCACTAGCACCAGAAATAGGGCACTACCTCCCCCTACTACCAAAGGTGGGGTATTGTTTGCTCCCACTGACTCCAGGACAAGTTCTACCCCACTGGTCACAGTCCAGCCCCCTAAAGTCTGAAGGACAGTAAGCAGGCCCTTTGTTTAGATAGTTTGGAGACCCTTGGACTAAAGGATCAATTCATAAAGCTTTAACACCACCAAGGCATTCTATTTACAGCCATGTGATTTCAAAATTTGTTCAACTGTACTGAAAACAACTGCCAGAACAAGAATATTAGCCTGGTGTGCTAGCCCTTTGAGTTGAGTTTTAGGCCTCATTCAAGCTCTGGCTGCGTCTGTTCAGCCACTGCTCCCCAATTGACAGCAATAGGACTGCCTGCACAGGGATGCATGGAACACCTGTGCATAACCATGCAGGCAAGCATGGCCCTCGCATGGGCGTATGTTGTAGAACAGGGGTGTCACACTCCATTTCATCACGGGCCATATCAGCATTACAGTATGGTTGCCCTCAAAGGGCCGGTTGTATCTGTAAGACTAGATGTCCAGAACACCCCCCCATTACATCAAGAATCCTCCACCCTCCCGTACATCACCGTGCACTCCCCTTTGGGAGCAGAACTGGAATGCAGAAGATGCAGAGACTGGAGGAGGACCAGAGGAGTGGAGTCAGTTATCAGAGACTGCTGAATGCTGAGACCAGGGGAAGCAAAGATAAGGGGGTGCTGCAGCTGCACTGAGAGGTGCAGAATTTGGCAGAGGAGTTCTATACTCCTCTCTACTGCGGACTGCTGAGACAAGGTGGGGACAGGGACAGGTGTACCTGCAAGAGAGGTGCAAGGGCCACATGAATTGGCCTGGAGGGATGCATTCAGCCTGCAGGGCCTTGTGTTTGACACCTGTGTTGTAGAAGAAGCTAAGGACAAGAGACCTTAAAGTTGTATTAAACCCAGATTTAAAGGATACATTCACCTTTTGTATCATGTTACATTTTACACCCATATTCAGGGAGTAACATGTAAAATATTACAATTGTGCCAACCCCTGCACCCCCCAGATCCTCCATTGTAACAGCTAGTGAGGGATCTTTTCCCCCTGCTCGCTGTCACAATTTAAAAAAAAAAAACAGCATTCTGTGAATGGGAAGACTACATGTCACAACAGCCTTTGCGGCTATAGGCTTGTAGTTCCTAATGAACTGCCATGGCACTGTTGAGTGCTGTGGTAGTTCATTCATTATTCCTGTCGGTGTAAAACTGCCTACTCGCATGAGCAGACAGATTACACTGACAGTCTGCAGGAATCCTGCATGGTACCAGCGATCGTTTAGGCTTTGTCTTCTTTATTTCATCTGCTGATCTGGCAAATAACACACTTACTATCTTAGGGTGTCTCCACTCTTAATAGAGGAGCAAAGGAAACGCCTTTAGACAGTAGCATTGTAGCATTGGGGGGAATGATAAGCTATTCAAACACTAGGAGAATTTTGTTCAACATTTTTCATTTTTTAAGAACATTCACTTTTTGAATTGTTGATGTGATCAAATCAACATTAATTTTTTTTACCTCAGTGACGAGATGATTTGAAGAAGCGGGATGAAAGTTTTTTAAACAAAGGAACCATTTTATAACAGTGTATGTTGTTTCTTTGGGGAAGTCTATCTATACCAAAATTGAATGTTAAAAGCAAATTAAATTTTGAAATACTTTGAATCTGCTTAGAGTTTTTGTAGGAATGTCCGTAGGAATGTTCTCTCAAAAATCTACCAGCAAGCCTAACCACTTGCCCTCCAGAGGATTTCCCCCCCTTCCTGACCAGGCCATTTTTTGCGATACGGTGCTGCGTTATTTTAACTGATAATTACACAGTCATGCAACGCTGTACATAAATGAAATTTATGTTCTTTTTTTCCCACAAATATAGCTTTCTTTCGGTGGTATTTGATCACCTGTGCTTTTTTTTATTTTATGCGCTATAAACAAAAAAAGGCCTGACAATTACTTTTTTGCTATAAAACATATCCAGTAAAAAAAGATTTAAAAAATCAAATTTCGGCATAAATTTAGGCCAAAATGTATTATGCTAAGTCTTTGCTAAAAAATTCTCAATACATGTAAATTAATTGGTTTATGTGAAAGTTATAGCGTCTACAAATGGCGGTATATATACTGGAATTTTTATTTATTTATTTTTTATACTAGTAATGGTGGCAATCAGCGACTTATAGCGGGACTGTGGGACTACCGAGAGCATTCTGACACTGGGTGGGAACTAACTGCCACTGACATCCCAATGACACTAATACAGTGATCAGCGCTAATAAAAATCACTGACCCTGTACTAACAGCACTGGGCATGAAGGGGTTAACATCTGGGGCGATGAAAGGGTTAACTTTGTGTGTTTTACATAATGTGCTGTGTGTGTTTTACTAGGGAAAAATACTGCTTTGTATTTCTGTGCTGTGCAGAGAAATACACAGCAGCATGTTCTTGCTGGCGGAAGAGAGACCTGTGTTGTTTACACACAGAACTCTCCCCTGTCAGTGTTACTCGGTGATCACTGGGTGCTGGGGGGGAATCTCCAGCTAAGACCCGGTGATTGACATCTGTAGCAGCCAATGGTGGCGTGGGCAGGGCAGACCGCGCGCCCCCCAACCAGAAATGCAAATCACGCATATACATATATATATACTGTGTATATATTTATGTATATATATATATATACCGTATTTATTCGAGTATAACGCGCAAAATTTTCTACCAAAAAAAGAAATCAAAGTTTGGGTGCGCGTTATAAACGAGGGCTGGGGTGGGGTGACGCAGTGGCGGCTGATCCATTGAGGGCGCAGGCGCTCACTGTACGCGAGGGCGAAGAAAAAAAAACGTCCCCTGTGCCGGCCCCGCCCCTTTAAGGGGCGGCGAAAACAGGGGATCGTTTTTTTTTTTTCTACGTCCCCTCGTCGCGTACAGTGGGCGGCCCGAACTGGCGAGATGCACTGGTGGGGTGACGCAGTGGCGGCCGGTCCATTGAGGGCGCAGGCGCTCACTGTACACGAGGGCGAAGAAAAAAAAACGTCCCCTCGTCGCGTACAGTGGGCGGCCCGAACTGGCGAGATACACTGGGGGTGAGAATTCTTATCCGCTGTAACATATGGTCGCCTCTTCATTTCCTTTCCTCGCCTCGCCCACACGTTACGGTAAGCATTGCTGTTTTGCTGTTTTGCACAATTCAGTGTTCTTCATATTTTTGGTTCTTCAAAAAGTGAAACAAAATTTTATACCGATTTTTAATCGAAAATTAGGGGTGCGCATTATACACGTGTGCGCGTTATACTCGAATAAATACGGTATATGTGATTTTGCGCAGCCCTGGCAATCTGTAGCAGTAGTTCTACTATAGGACGGCGGGGAAGCAGTTAAGATGCACAAGCAGATTTAGATGACTTGGCAAAAGCTGCCCATAGATGTGTAGAAGATGGACTTGACTTCATACTAACTTTTCTAAGATTTTTCCTAAGAATTTTTATTTGAATTTCTATCCATCTATGGCCAGCTTAAAGTGGTTGTAAACCTCAGACATGAAATATGAACAAAGCATATCACTCTATAGTATGTCTCTATTAAGAGAACTAAGTGTCATTTCTGTTCACTGCTTCATTCCTCTGCTATCAGCATGAATCACTTCTGACAAGTTTTCCTGACACCAAGAGAAAAATGGTGACGAAAGGGACCTACAACAGATTGACAGCCTCATCTCTGTTCCTCTGAGCTGTGTGGAGGGGGGTGTGTCCCTTCCTTCCAATCAGCTCTCAGAACTCTCTTCACTGAGCTCTGCAGAGTGTAATTTCAGCTGTCTGCCCCCTTTTTTCTGAACTCTCACTCAAGGTTTAAAATTCTGGACTTTGAAGGAATGTAGAGAACAAAAGACTGCAGATAGACAGGTAGGACTTGTGTAGGAAGATTTGTTTCACCTCTGTGTATCACCTGAGGCCAGTCACTTCACTGGGTATATGTAAGAGTTTACGACCACTTTCAAAAATTAAAGCTATTACTTTTCTCATTCTTCCTCTCTTTCTCCCCTTCCTTCCTAATTTTCCCTTCCTACTTGATCCCTAAAATTTAAACACAGGGTACAGAGGAATTCAGCAGTCTAGTTCTATGGGGCTGTTATAGATGGGTGGATGGGGGGGGGGGGGGGGGGGGGGCAGGCGAGAGCTTTTTTTATTTAAAAAGGGTTAAACAAAATCCCTATTTGCTCAGTGGAAGGGAGGAGGCGTAGAGAGGAGGCAACATGAAATTGAGGGTAAAGATCTGTTTTAAAATGTATGTCAGGGCAAATAAAAAAGGAATATCTCTGTAATACATACACATTTCATCATGCTTTATCCCTGTAAATACAATGCAAGTAAAGATAAAAAACTGGAAAAAAAATCTTGGGAAAATGCACATAGCTCCTAATTTCCTGTTGTGGACTGACAGCACAGGGCCTTTACTGAATGAAATTATAAGGAATGGTATTAGCCCTGCATGGTTGACTTTTTTGAACTAAGAAAACTTCTTATCTCCACTACATAGAGGAAGGAAGTTTTGTAGTTTAGGGAAGGGAGCTAAGCAGAGTTGATTAGACTCCTTGATATAACAACAAAGGCGGAATGAACAGGACAGCTCTGAATTTTAGAATCAACAGGATTTTTTTTAAACTTGACGAACTTGACAAACATCAAAAATAGCTAATGTCAACAAATCAAAAGACAGCAAATAAGAGAAGTTCATTGTTAGGCTGGCCATTCATTATACAATTTTCTTGTACAATTTTCCTTTAGATTTACCAAAACCATACTGTATAATATAAGCTCAAACCTAAACACTTTCAATTTGTATGCAGTCAGACTGGCCCTTGCACTACATAGTTGAAGGTAAATGTAAAGGAAATTGAACAAGAAAATACTAAATTGTATGACCAGCTTTAGAGTTTACACAGACTTTAATGTGTAATAGATTTGGATAATTCTCAGTGTTCAGAGAAAAGCTCACAAAGGAATTGTGCAGTCGATTACATTTAGATGAGAAGTGTACAGAAATCTTTTATGTGTGTATGCTCACCTTGAACGTATCTATACCAATTAAATAAGAGTGCATGAAGCAGAGACTGGATATATTGGAGAAATGGTACAAATTGTCATATACTGTATGATAATCTTTTTTTAATCCTAAAGTAGTTATTTGTAACATTTTTTTTTTGCACCCAAAAAATGATATCAATGTAGTCAAGGTTCAGACAACTTTCACCCAAGATCCAAACATTTTCACCCAAAAAGTCAGTAAAAAAAAAAGAAAAATAAGTGTTAACCTTAGGTCAAAGTTGCATGAGTCATGAATAAAAGTATACACTGTATAAATTATTTTTAAAAAGTTGAACAATCAGATTGTAGCACGTTATTCTGGATAGGAATATTTATTCTTTGTGCCTGTAAAAAAAAGCCTTGACCTGATGGCCTATTTGGATGTAGTCACTTTATTACATCCAATGTACTTTCTAAAGCTGTGTATACACAGTTTTTTTGTATACCAGCGTGCTGAGTGATAAAAAACTGACAGATCCCTGCATCCACAAAAGCAGTGTGGATGCAGGGATCTCCCCTCGTAAGAATACATAGATCAGCTTTGCAGCCACTGGCTGCAAATGCTGATTGAATGCCAATTTTCTAGTAGGACCATTCAACAGAAGCTGGTCCAACAACCAGCTTCTGTTGAACAAACAGGGTTAAACACAGAGTGAAATTCATCTGGTTCCTGCTGAACCGGCCAACTTTCAGTCTGTGTATACCCAGCTTTAGGCTAGGTTCACATAAATGTGGGAATGCATGGAAATCACACCCATTCCTGCACCTGCAGACAAACCGCACTGGTATTTACCTGATGCACTGGGTTGTCATTAATTCTCAAACAATATGTAGACACAACATTTCATATTCCTAATATGTGCCTGCTGTACCATTTACTTGCATGAAAAAGTATCCTTTTTTCTTTGTATAGCTTCCTTTGTGTGAAATCCCTGATATTCCTGCCAATCCCCCTGCTTTCCTATTAAAAACTGAGCACATAAGGCAGGAAAGCACAGCATGGTCAGTTCTCTAGCTGTGCTGGAACTCAGCCTGCTCTCCTCCAATGATCAAACTTTTGCTGACATGCCTCATCCTGAACAGCCATTCACTGGGAAGATCAGTGTGCTGGTGTTTCTCTTCCCGCACCTTTCTGAGAACAGAAGGTATGTGATCACTTATAAACAAGGGGGAAAAAGGTATTTATAAAGTTTTTTTTATACAGTCAGGTCCATAAATATTGGGACATCAACACAATTCTAACATTTTTGGCTCTATACACCACCACAATGGATTTGAAATAAAATGAACAAGATGTGCTTTAACTGCAGACTGTCAGCTTTAATTTGAGGGTATTTACATCCAAATCAGGTGAACAGTGTACGAATTACATCAGTTTGCATATGTGTCTCCTACTTGTTAAGGGACCAAAAGTAATGGGACAATTGGCTTCTCAGCTGTTCCATGGCCAGGTGTGTGTATTCCCTCATTATCCCAACTACAATGAGCAGATAAAAGGTCCAGAGTTCATTTCAAGTGTGCTATTTGCATTTGGAATCTGTTGCTGTCAACTCTCAAGATGAGATCCAAAGAGCTGTCACTATCAGTGAAGCAAGCCATCATTAGGCTGAAAAAACAAAACAAACCCATCAGAGAGATAGCAAAAACATTAGGCGTGGCCAAAACAACTGTTTGGAACATTCTTAAAAAGAAGGAACGCACCGGTGAGCTCAGCAACACCAAAAGACCCGGAAGACCACGGAAAATGACTGTGGTGGATGACCGAAGAATTCTTTCCCTGGTGAAGAAAACACCCTTCACAACAGTTGGCCAGATCAAGAACACTCTCCAGGAGGTAGGTGTATGTGTGTCAAAGTCACCAATCAAGAGAAGACTTCACCAGAGGGAATACAGAGGGTTCACCACAAGATGGAAACCATTGGTGAGCCTCAAAAACAGGAAGGCCAGATTAGAGTTTGCCAAACGACATGTAAAAAAGCCTTCACAGTTCTGGAACAACATCCTATGGATAGATGAGACCAAGATCAACTTGTACCAGAGTGATGGGAAGAGAAGAGTATGGAGAAGGAAAGGAACTGCTCATGATCCTAAGCATACCACCTCATCAGTGAAGAATGGTGGTGGTAGTGTCATGGCGTGGGCATGTATGGCTGCCAATTGAACTGCTTCTCTTGTATTTATTGATGATGTGACTGCTGACAAAAGCAGCCGGATGAATTGTGAAGTGTATCGGGCAATATTATCTGCTCATATTCAGCCAAATGCTTCACAACTCATTAGACGCTTCACAGTGCAGATGGACAATGACCCAAAGCATACTGCAAAAGCAACCAAAGAGTTTTTTAAGGGAAAGAAGTAGAATGTTCTGCAATGGCCAAGTCCATCACCTGACCTGAATCCGATTGAGCATGCATTTCACTTGCTGAAGACAAAACTGAAGGGAAAATGCCCCAAGAACAAGCAGGAACTGAAGACAGTTGCAGTAGAGACTTGGCAGAGCATCACCAGGGATGAAACCCAGCGTCTGGTGATGTCTATGCGTTCCAGACTTCAGGCTGTAATTGACTGCAAAGGATTTGCAACCAAGTATTAAAAAGTGAAAGTTTGATTTATGATTATTATTCTGTCCCATTGCTTTTGGTTCCTTAACAAGTGGGAGGCACATATTCAAACTGTTGTAATTCCTACACCGTTCACCTGATTTGGATGTAAATACCCTCAAATTAAAACTGACAGTCTGCAGGTTTGTTTCATTTCAAATCCATTGTGGTGGTGTATAGAGCCAACAATGTTAGAATTGTGTTGATGTCCCAATATTTATGGACCTGACTGTATCTATACACAAATGTTTTACTTTTAATTTCTATTTTAAATTCTATGGGTTGTGTTACAAAGTGAGTGTTTACATTTACTTTAATGGCACCGCCACACATCTGAAAACCCAGAGCGTTTTATGGGGTGAGAAACAACATGGTGCAAACGCACCATGTGATTTCCCTGTGGCTGAGATTTTAAAAAGGTGCAGGGACATTTTTCTTGCATTTCCTGTGTGAACATGACCTGCACCAGTTGCATAAGTGTGAACCTAGCCTTAGTCACAGATTTCACACAAGTATGAAAATTAAAAGTTTTGACTTATGACCCTAATCCCAGTGCTTGATCAGTGTCTTAAAATACTAAAGTCAGTGGCAAACAATCAGCTAAAGAGGTCAACAGTGGCAGACTCTAATGTTCTCTCAATGCAGGTTTACTTTAGGTCCCAAGCCATATCCATCATTGTCCTTCCTTGCACAGGTATACAGGAATTTTGCGAGGTTGGAGATATAAGAATTAAAGTTCAGACGTTTTTTGTTTTGAATAGAGTAGGAAAGGGTTAGAATACCTATCAGATTTCAACTTCTATTTGAGTTCCCATTATAGAGATTTCTCTTCCTTGTCTTGGTGATCATGGTTTCACCAGACTGGTGGTTATTCACCAAAACTGCATGGTGCAAAATCTGGTGCAGCTATGCATAGAAACCAATCAGCTTCCAGGTTTTATTGCCAAAGCTTAGTTGAACAAGAAGAAGTTAGATGCTGATTGGCTACCATGCACAGCTGCACCAGATTCTGAGTGCACCAGTTTTAGTAAATCTACCCCCAGGGTGATTCTCAGCAACACAGACAGAAATATATATTTTTTCAGCAAAGAAGGCTAGAGCACTAGTCGCGTATTTATTACTGTCCCATGAGTTTCATTCAACACTGTATATGTACAATTAACACAATATTTATCCAGAAATTTTCAAGTCTTTATTCTTTGGTGTAAAATGTGTAATATGTCAATATAAATCAATGCATCTTTCATATACATATATGTACATTCTAAGGATATATACAGCAAATATTCCGACCCATTTGAAGTTGAAGGGACTATATGACAGATACCCCCTTAGACAGCAATGGAGCCAGTTCATAAAAAAAGATCAGTCTTTAGCTTAGAGGCACAATACTGTACAAAATCCATCCTGATCATGTCAACACTGTTAGGAATTTGGTATGCATTATGGAGCACAGTTATGTCACAACAGCAATATGGCACAGACTAGATGTGTACATCAGTGGCTGTAAACTACTTATTTTCTCATCAATATATTAACTGAAAATTGTCAGCTGACATAAAGTGCAATTACTGTTGTACAACCAAATAAGGCAAGGTCAGCTTAGGTTAAGGGCAAATGTCAGTTGGAGATTTAGAAGTAGATAGGGTAAGGTATGATAGCCAGGGCACCATTTCTTGGGCATCCAACCAAGTGCATCAAGTAAACAAGTATAATTTCTTCAATGAAACAAGAGGTCCTTGGTCCCATTAAATTAAAATACAAAGGGCACTTCTTCTTAAGTTATTTCAGCTGGTCCAAAAATAAAGTAGTACAAATAAACACAAATATGGTAAAGGAAAACCAATGAATGTGGATGATGCAAGTAGGTGCGTTCCTGATCCGAGTTTGTAGACTCCATTATATGCCTCTTCCAGTCTGAGTGGTGAAGAGGCACACTGCACTAGTGGCACTTGGTAGGATGTTGCTCTCTTTTCAGGTCTATCTGGACTAGAGCCATCACTTGGTCTTTGGCCATTGAAAAGTAAATATCTTCCTCGCGCATCTTGCTCCATCCGAAATAGCTCATATTCTGTGTGCGGAAGCCTTATTCCCAAAGCCACACAACCATTTGTGTGAGTAACATCTTGCTCCACACCTACTTTCCAGGAACCCTCTGCTCCACACTCGTCACCATTGAAAACGTTGAGTAGAGAAGCTGTAGCATAGTCCATTGGAGTGACCTTCATATGGTTTACTGTAAAAGAAGAAAACATATTTCAGCCTGCAAGTAACTAATTTTCTGTCCTAGGGGTCAATACTCACTCACTATGGGGGGTCAGCATTGTCACCCCAGGCTGCTTTCCTGTCTTGAACTTCAAAAACCTCTTTATCTCCTCCTTCCTATCAAATAGTTTTTTAATTCACGGAAGATAGCTGGGAAAGCTGATAAACCTCTTTGAGATTTTGGTTCTTTTCTGACATTAACATTATTTAGAATACTCAACAAGTTACTTACTGCTGTTTTTCAAGGAATATTACACATTTTTGTCAGTTTTACATGTGCCCCCCAAGATATGCTCTTGTTATTATTGGCCTTCTATATAAATTATAATTTTTTGTTTTAATACCTGTATATTTATTCAATCTTTCATGTTCCTTTCTCACATTCCAAGCAGGTATCTGTTGCTATTTTCCATCATTCATGCAAAGATCCATATAAACTACCACGTCTTACTCACCTTTGAAGACAAATTCTGTCCCCCCCATGACCTTAGTTGACGTCACCCCTCTGCTGTAGCGCCCCTTGGCATAGATAGTAAATGAAGGATGCTTGCAGACAGGATCTGAGTAGTGGTAGTAATATCCCTCCCAGGTGTTATTCTTATCATGGAAGATAAAGTGTCTGGTGAGGAAGAGTACTTCTGGTCGGACCTCACAGCGTTGGCTCACCCATTCCCCATTCAGTCCAATAGTAAGGTCAGCTTTGGGAGGTAAGATTGGAGGGTGGTGTTCATCAGATCGGAAGATGATTCTGCAGGCGATACATGATTGATCGTGGTTCTGAAAAGAAGTATAAAACAAATTAGAGCATAAAACACATTTTGTCATATACTAATTACAGTAACTGGAATTGGGGCAATGGTTATTGTTTAGGACCACAAATATCAAAGGATGACATCACTTTGTTGCAGTTAAAGGAGAAGTATGGGGTTGTTACAAAACAAGCATACTGTATATACTCACCTCTATGCTGCAGCATTGCTGTGATGCTGCAGCTATCCTATGTTGGCTCTACAACACAGAACTGAGTGGTCACATGACCAGGGAACGCTCAGATCTCAGTCGGCACAGAGCAGAGAACAGTGAATGTTAGTCACTGCTCTCCGCTCTGCTCCTCTAGCGTCAGCTATCAAGCAGGCATCTGGGTGGATCCTGACAATATTGTCAGGATCCTTCCAGAGCCTGAAGCAGCTCTGTCTTGTCATTGTCCACTATTAGCTGACTCTGGGTTACAGGAGAACAAGAGTATGTGAACTCCTGTGACCCACTAGAGAAGTATGGCTTTGGCTATACTTTTGTCTTCTAGGGAAATGCAGTGGTGACACCTTTCTTCCCCCACTCTGTAGGTGGACAATGAAGAAGCAAGAGCAGACTAATGGGATCATCTCTCTTCTCACTCTGCTCTCTCCTATCAACTTTTTGCTTGTCAGTACATTTGTATACAGAACACCCTATTGATGTCCTGACTCTGAGGTCTAGTTCACACCATGTCCACTAAACTGCATTAATCTGCATTGATCAATACAGGCTCAACACAAGGACACAAAGAAAACAATTGTATTTTATGAACTCTGGTCACGCCATACAGGTATGTTGCATAAAAATGCATATATCCATTTTTACGCAACACACAGCAATACAATAAAACGAGTGGCAGCACATTACAACTTGCTGTTGTGCATAAAATTGAATCAAATGTTTCTTAACATTCAAAAGAGTTAAAAAAGGGAACAAAATATGTAAACACTGAATGCATTGTTACAATGCATAGCTGATGGTTTGAAGGAGACCTGATGCTTTAAAGTATGTAGTACATTTAATTTACATTTACTAAAACATATAGCAATAACAAATTATAAAAACTATAGAAGGCAATAAAATAAGTGCAATTCCACATCCCTCCAGCACCTGGTTATGTGACCAATGCTGGGGTAATCAGGGCTGCTGTTAGAAACCACGGGGCCCCATACAGCCAACCTGACAAAACAAAACAAAAAAAACCCCACATTTTACAATGCTTCAGTTATGAATGAGCACAATGAGTGATCAGTACCAATCAATCATTGTGTTCATTCAAGAAAGAAAGGGGCTGGTACATGTGACATATTTACTGAGCCCATCCCCCACTCTCCATTCTGAAGGATTCTATTGTGTGCTTGCAGCTGCCAGTGGGAACCACAGGTGGCAATCCGGAAGCACTGTGGGGGGTGGGAGCACACAGGGTTTGGGCTGAGCAGCAGAGGGAAATGTATGGTGCACAAAGAGTGATGGGGGAAGCAATTACTGGAACTGATCCCCTGATCTCAGTAGCATGTAGATGGAGAGGAGCTGAAGCCAGCTTTCAGCTGCTGCAAAAAAGCCACATACAGGGGATCGGTTCCAATAATTCCACGCCGTGCTGATCACCCTCCCTGCCCACATCCAATTCACCCAACTGCCTGGGCCCCCCTGCTGGTCTGGGCCCCGTACAGGAGGACTGGTGCTACCCCCATATCCAAGGGCCCCGCGGGTAATGGTCAAGTTGTCTCTGTTGTTGCGGAGCATTAATGTTCTATTAACCTCCCTGGCGGTATGATTCTTTCCGATTTTTTGTGCTGAAAGCGGTACCATTTTTTTGCATGGAAATATGTAGTTTTTTATTGTAGACTGTAATTTTTAGGAACAACTCACTGAAATCTGTCCGAACAAGAGTCTATTAAACATCCCAGGTATGATAACATTTGAAACACAAAATCATAAATTATAATTTAATAAATAATCATAAAAAATAATAATATAATTATAATAAATTTAATTCAATAATATAATCAAACCAAAAACACTGAAATTTGAAATACAGAGGCAAATTCGCACATCGCTGAGCAAAGTCGCAAAATCGTTTTCAGTGTCTGATGACGAATTTCCCCACGAATCATTATCACTCAATTCTGCAAGTGGTTCTGATTTACTATCGCTGTTCTAAAACCGCTTTTGACGTAAAGGGACGCTTTTTGGACGCCATGGACTTTTCTAAGTTTCCAGGCAGAAAGAACATTGAAAATGCAGGCAGGGCACAGGACAAAGCAGTAGGGACAAAATATATGTGAAATGCATTGAAACAGCAATGACAGCAAAAATGACATTTTTGTAAAAATTTCAAATTTCCCGACGGGTCCGGCGCCTGTACGTCCCGACGTCACAGGGACCGGAATACAGAAGCCAGATGCCGGCATCGGCTGGAGGAGATGGCCGGGGACACTGCAGGGGACACATCGCGGGAGCGAAGGACAAGGTAAGTGCTGCAGGGACCCCCAGAGCAACGCCGCATGGTAAGCCCGAGTGTAGCTCAGGGTTACCGCTCTTGGTATAGAAATTTTAACCCGAGCTACACTCAGGAACACCGCTAAGGAGGTTAACACTGTTGACTACCAAGCTCTGAACTAAACATTAGTAATCTAAGATTCTCTGGCATAGTAAAGGGAATGGCAAAGGCATCTCATTAAAGCAGACCTAAACTCAAGAGCCGAGTTCAGGTGTACCTACCTCCCAGTCTGCCTGCTGTCTGTAAACCCTAATCCGGATTAGGATTGCCACCTCATTCCTTTAAAACCAAACACATATTAATTACACAGGTTCTGTGGCTGATTAAGGTGGTAATTAAACTCACTTAGTGCCTTGTGTGCATTAAGCTTTGTAATTAATATGTATTCGGTTTTAAAGGGATGAGGTGGAAACCCTAACCCAGATGCTACCTGTGACCCAAAATGGAGTATTTCTGTGACCAACAGGCCTCTGATTCCAACCTACTTCCAGACTACAACCACAGTGATGGACACAAATTGTGAGACGTAGAGGCGCTCATTGACTGTTTCTGGCTGAGCAGCCAAATCAGTTCCTCAGCTGCTCACAGTCCCATTGCCACAGTCACTGTTAAGTCCCCATTCACAGTGGATGTTTTTACAGCGGCTGTTTTTTGGTTTTTGGAGTTTTTTTCTACAGCCAGTAAACTCCCCAGCATGTTATCCTATGTGTCCATACACACATAGACTGTAATTAACGTTTTTTGGCTGGGGTGTTTTTTGGCTGAAAATAACCCCCAGAACTAGTGGGTTTCTAGAAGAGTTTTTTATCTGTAAAAACGTTGTAATGCTTATAAAACACGGCAAAATGTGGTAAAACTTAGCAAACCCTCGTTTTTGGACTTTTTTAAGGTAAAAAACCCTGCAAACTTCAAAAAACGCGGCTAAACACCAACACAAATACACTAAAAACGTTTTTACCGTGACTTTACACAGCTAACATTACCAGCCTTATTAAAATGCCCAGTGTGCATGGAGCCTAAGGATTAACAGGGAGATCTAGAAAAAGATTACTTCACAGTCAAACATTTGGGTGCATTTTTTCGTTTCTCATCCCTATGCTCTCTTCTACTGTTTACTGTTAGCATCTGTGCACTGCATCCTGCATCAGACCCTAATCAGCTCCTAGTACTGCTTATGTCTCTTTTGGCTTTTGTTAACCACTTGCCCTCCTGAGGATTTACCCCTTCCCAACCAGGCTATTTTTTGTGTTACGGCACTGCGTTACTTTAACTGACAATTGCGCGGTCATGCAACTCTGCATCCAAATGAAATTTTATGTCCTTTTTTTCCCACAAATAGAGCTTTCTTTCGGTGGTATTTGATCACCTCTGCGGTTTTTATTTTTTGCGCTATAAACAAAAAAAACGACAAATGTGAGAAAAAACAATGTTCTTGACTTTTTGCTATTAAACATGTCCAATAAAAAATGTAAAAAATCAAATTTCTTCATAAATTTAGGCCAAAATGTATTCTGCTCAGGGGTGGACTGACTATTCGAGCACTCCGGCACTGCCCGAGGGCCCGGAGTCAGTAGGGGGCCCCATGAGATGCCCCTGGTACCTTTTCAGGTGTGGGTGTGGTTTGAGTGTGGGCGAGGACACAGGGGGCCCCATGATCCCCTATTGCCCGGGGGCCCCATGAATTGTCAGTCCACCCCTATTTCTGCTACATATTTTTGCTAAAAAAAATCCCAATACGTGTAAAGTAATTGGTTTACGTGAACATTAAAAGCATTTACAAATAGTGGTATATATACTGGAATTTTTTTTACTAATAATGGCGGCGATCAGCGAATTATAGCAGGACTGCGGCAGGCATTCTGACACTTGGGGGAACTGACTTGGTGTCACTGACATCCCTAGTGACACCAATACAGTGATCAGTGCTAGTAAAAAGCACTCTCACTGTACTAATGGCACTGGGCAGGAAGGGGTTAACATCTGGGGTGATTAATGGGTTAACTGTGAGCTGTGTCTGTGCTTTCCACTGTAAGCACACTGCTTTGTATGGCTATGCTCTGCAGAGCCATACAAAGCAGCGTGCTGGAGCTGAAAGGGGAGAGAACTGTATTGTTTACATACAGTTGTCTCCCCCATCAATAATGCTGGGCGTTCACCAGGTGCCGGTGAGTAATCACTAACCGGGACCCACTGATTGACAGCCGAGGGCGCTGATGGCGGAGTGGGTAGGGGGCGCTCATGCTAAATCACATATATATATATGTGATTTTGCGCACCCCTGCCATCATGTAGCAGTCTGCTACAGGTTTGGCGGGAAAGCGGTTAAAGTGGAACTTTAGTCAGAAAATTAAGTCCTGCTAGATCACTTCAGGTTGGCCCCTTTTCCAGGTATAGCTATGTAAAACATTACAAATAAGTGCCTATACTGTTTAAAATAAAGTAATACACTGTGCACCCTGCTCTGCACATGCTCAGTTGCTCTCCATTTTTAGGCTTTCTGGGGCACTGCTGAACCTGTAGAGGCCAATCTGCTGACAGCCTGAAAGCGTCATTAAACTCTCCTATCCTTACAGCCAAGGAAGCTGCTTCTGTTTGATCTGCAACTGCCAAACCAGCCATTTGATGGTTTGACAGTTTGAGGACACAAACAAATGTGACAGCAATCCCGGCATTTTTGGGGCTCTGGGCATCAGCCTCCAGCAAGAATAAACAGGAGCAATACTGGAGACAATTTACAGCACACACTCATTTTGGTAGCAGAATTATTCATGTGGAATAGATGTTCCTGCTAAAGAACATCATTTTTGATCACGTTATTATGCGTAAAGTTCTGCTTTAAGCAGCGTATTACAGACATGTCTAGGTACTAACACTAGTTGCATTTAAAAATACATTTTTTTTTGTATAATGAATACAAAACTGTATTACTTCGGGTTTTGCAAATTTGCCTGGAGTTCAGCTTGATCTTAGAAAATCGCATTTAGATGCAATTGCTAAATGGCTTTGCTGCCTGTGCCCAGTAACCTTAGCCTGGCAAATCTTTGCTAGGGCACTCCAGCGCTGGAAAGGTTAAGACTGAGGAACAGGCTGTGTTTGATGTTATATCAAAGCCCCCTTTGATCTCCATTAGAATATTGTGCTGCTTTTCCATAAAGGAAATGTTTGTCTGCAGAGATCTGTATCTCTACACTGCTGTCACATGTATCACGTTTTACAGCACTACATATTTCTTAAATCTGCGACCCTGACTTTTACTTGGAAATGCAAGTATAACTTGCCATGTTTAACAAAGCCTAGGATTTTTTTTTTTTTTAAATATAACATAATACACTATATATAACAGCCTTGTCACGCTAGACTGCATTTTTCGCACACAAAATTGCATTTCAAAAATGAATGATAATATTTAAAATATGTTCTGAAAGCCATTTGAAAAATTAGCTCATGCAGCATTTTCCATCTGTTCAGTTGCAAGTTCTCATTCAAGTAAATAAAACTGGGTGCTAAATGCTGCCCAAAAACTTTAATACACATCAAACAGACAGATCTGGAGTGAATTTGGTCTTAGGCTAGGTTCACACCTATGCAGTTTGCGTTTGATCCGTTTCTGTAGTGCGTTTTTGCACTTGTTCTTGCAGCGTTTTTGATGCGTTTTGCATTTTTTAACTTGTTGCTGGGCAGATTAAAATGCAAAACGCGTCAAAAATGCACTACATGCTTTTCTGCAGCATCTCAATTAAAGTCTATAGTACCGAAAACACAATGTTTTCCATTTAAAACAGTCCCGACCCTTTCCAAAAAACGCACCAGGTGCAAAATGCGTCAAAAACGCACTACATGCTTTTCTGCAGTGTCTACATTAAAGTCTATAGAACCAAAAAATGCAACGTTTTCCATTTAAAACAGTCCCTGACCCTTTCCAAAAAATGAACTGGGTGAAAAGGCAGAGGAAAATACATAGGTGTGAACCTAGACTTAACCCTGGTTCGCACCAGCGTGACTTGACAGTTCAAAGTCATGACAAGTCGCACCTCATTTGCGGCAATGTAAATGGACTTTGAAAAAGGTTCCTGCACTATTTCTGTGCAACTTCATTGCGACTTGCATTGACTTCTGCTAAATGAAGTCGCACACATGTCAGCAAGCTGAAATCGCACAGATAACTGGCTTTGTAGTCGCGCAGAAGTAGAACGACTTCAAAACCGTACAGGTGTGAACCAGGGCTAAAACCATACTGGCAATTTATATTGACGTCCAAGTTGAGGAAAATATTTTTTTCAAGTTTTGGATAGAGTAGGGAAGGGTTTGAACTTCTATTTTGTATTGCTGACTGTCCCCACCTAGGCATCTAGTGATACAAAATCTCTCCGATGGGGCAAAAGCAGCAGCAAAAAACACATTTATGTAGAGTGGTGAATGGTTAGAATTTCCTTCAAGTATCTATTCCCTTCCTTGCTAGCCAGCTCTCATTTCCAGTTCAGTTAATGGAAAATCTGTAAAGCTTAAAGTTGGACTTTCAATTACTTTTAACAAAATGTTTATAAGAAATTGGTGATTGGTTGTTTACACATGTGTAAAGCCCCGTACACACCATGGGAATATCGGATAAACGATCGCCCGTTCTTTTTCGCCTGCTAGTCTCACATCGAAAGTGAAAAGGTTAGTAAAGATACGAAAATTCTCGTACGAAAGAAAAGAATTTCAAAAGTGATGCCATGTATTTGTATTGTATTTTCAGGCGACTACTGTACTGATTAAATGAAAATCGTACGAGAAAAATTTTTGCGCTTCCCTTCGGATATTGTTGCATGAATTGTCGTGATCGGCTCTCGAAAGCTGTGTACTAACGATCCGATTATCGGACAATCGGTCCTCATATGAAAATTTTTGGACCATTTTCTTATAGTGTGTACGGGGCATAAGTTGTGTTAGTGTCTTATAGTGTGCCAGTGTAGCATCTGTTAACATGGTTTAAAAACTGATATATACTCAAAAAGTAAGACAGGGGTCTCCAAACTTTCTAAAAACAAAGGGCCAGTTTACTGTCCTTCAGACCTTAGGGGAGGCAGACTGTGGTAAGTGGGAGTAGAAAATACCCTAGTGTGGGTGGGAGGAGGAATATTCCCACATCATTGATACTAGTGGAGGAATAGTGTCCCATCACTGGTGTCAATGGAAGGAATAGTGTCCCATTTTTGGAGTCATTGAAATGAATAGTACCCCATCTTTGGCATCAGTGGGAGTAATAGTACCTCGTCTTTGGTATCAGTGGGAGGAATAGTGCGCTGTCCCTGATGTCAGTGAAAGGAATAGTGTCCCATTTTTGGTGTCATTGAAATAAATAGCTCCCCATCTTTGGCATCAGTGGGAGGAATAGTGCCCTATCTTTGGTGTCAGTGGGAGGAACAGTGCCCCGTCTTTGGTGTCAGTGGGAGGAACAGTGCCCCATGGTTGGTGTCAGTGGGAGGAATAGTGTTCCATTGCTGGTGTCAGTGTGAGAAATAGTGCCCCATCGCTGGTGTCAGTGGTAAGAATAATGCTCTATCATTGGTGTCAGTGGAAGGAATATTACCCCATGACTGGTGCCATTGGGATGAATAGTGCCCTATTGTTAGTGTCAGTGGGAGGAATAGCGTTCCATAGGTTTTTTTTTTTTTTTTTTTTTAGTATTTTAGAAATACATTTTATTTTAGGACTACATGACCAGATTACAGATGTGGCTTACTATAACCACTCAGAGTTTGGTTTTAAGTCTGATATGTGTGTGATAGTGCTGGACAGAAAAAAGTAGGAATTGGTTTGAATGGATATATATTGGAGTGTGTTTTCCTTCAAGAAAGCAGATCCTTGGTGAAAGTATAGAGAGTATGTGGGCCTTGTTTTGGCCCTAGACTGCTACCTCTCCAAACACGACAAGCCAATTGCTCAACGATCAACTCTTGTATGAGTACTGAGGAGCGCCCAGTACCGATGTTCGTACTAGTTAAAGTATTCTTTAAAGGTTTATCAGTTGAAAGCATCAGACAAATATCTCTGGCTCTATCTGATGCTTTTAAACCAATTAGCTTAGGTGTTCCATAGGTTTTATATCAGTAGGCAAAATGATACCCCCAATGTTGGTGTCATTGGAAGTAATAGTGGCTCATCATTGGTGTCTGTAGAAGGAATAGCCAGATAAAGGCAAGCAAGGGGCCACATCTAGCCCAGGGGTCACAGTTTGGAGATCACTGATCTAAGCCATATCTTACCCACTCTTGCATTTTAGGTCTGCTACTCTTGGAGTATCTTCCTTTGTTCTGTAGTGACAGTTGATGAAAACAATATTGTGCGGATCATTGTCTCATGGCTTGCTGGATTTGAAACTGTATCTAAAGACCTGCAGTGCAAGGAGCTCCTTGTATCTCATTCATTCCATTATTCTGTTTTTTTTCTCCATTTTCCTGTTGCCTACTGATGTCTCCCCCTCCTGTGCTGTTGCTGTCTTTGGATCCTGCATTCTAATAAACACCCTACCAGTCATCAGTTCACCTTACAGTAGTTTATTTTTATCATCGGCCATCAAGAAGGGCACATCTGACATGAGGAAGCAAAGCACTACTCCTCTAATAAGATGGCCTATTTCAAAGTGAGACCTAGTAGATAAGTCTTTGGGAAACGCTCAGCTAATTAGGTCAATTTCAGCAACCCCTTTTAGGCTCCATGTACACAAGCAGCTTCTAAACTCACATTTTTTTGCCAAAGCTCCTAAGTCAACTCCATAAAAGCCTATGTGTCCATGTACATATAGGCTTTTAGCAGAGTTTAAGAGCTGCTGAGTTTAGGTGAGGTTAAACCTCCCTCTCCTGACCGCGGAAGAATCACGTTCAGGATAGAAATGTTTTGACCACTGACAGTGGGAAAACGCAAAACGTGGCAAAAACGTGGTACCGCGGTTGCTGCGTTTTTTACCGCGTTTTGCATTTCCCAGTGGCCGGCGGTCAGAGTAGGCTCATGTACATGAAGCCTTATACTTTAGTTAAGGAGGGACATCTCGATATAAACTACTAAGCAAAGACAAGCTTCCAATCAGTAGTGAAAAAAATATGTAGGTTTATTGGGACCCTGATTTGGAGTCTGCCATTTCTGTCTCTTCCCCAAGATGGCCTGGATATACAAACCTCTTAACAAGAACTCCGCTTTGCTGCTCTGTGCATAGTGCTTGCTGGAATATCTGTGATATGTTCTGTGTTTGCTTACAGATAAACTGTTGAACTGAAGAGGTCAGCTCTGTACACAATTTAATATGAAATATTACATGTTAAACCAGTTAAACGGGTTGGATCTGTATCTGTTGGCTGGTTTACTTGGAGCAATTCAAAAATGTCTTTGTGTGACTAGCAGAAAATTACAATTTTGTTGGCAGCAGCGGATAATATTAATGTGATTTAAATAAAGAAGTGCTAGTATTAGGGCTTTGATGTTATGTAATGAGGATAATATTGTTGAGGATATCCTGTATCTGTGACAGACAATACCCATCCAGTTGGAGGAAGAGAGAACAAAATCAAAGCTTTCTTCCATTAAGTATACTTTCATTGTGGCAAACACAGGGCAGGGTGTGCTTAGTCCTGTCCAAGTATAATAGTGGAAGACAATTATAATGATCTATTGAAAGGAGTTTTGGGGACCCTATGAGGCAAACACATAACATATTTTGTAACTCAGACCAACCAATTTACACTCTTAATAGTTTAGAATAAAACCTTCTAAATATGCAAATGTTTTGTTTTATGTCATACCCAACTGCTGCTGACCACCCTCCCAGGCTCATACGATCAGTCTTTTGGGAAAGAACTTAGCTTTTACTCAGGCGGTATGGTGATGCCTCCATGTTCTTGTCCAGTTCTGCCAAGAAGTTGCAGATACTTAAGGTTAACTAATGCACCAGTTGGGTACAATGAGTAGATATTACGTTAGCACTTTGGTCAGTTCACCAATGAAAATCACTTGTTGCCTGAAGTTTTTCTTTAAGCTGGCTATATTCTGGAAGATTGGACAGCCTTGAAATTCACATACATGGACATTCCATTCATAGTGATAACCTAAATTATGAAAGGCATTTACCTTCTGAATGGGTGTCAATCCTGACCTTCACGTATTCCAAGGGGATGCATGCTGACTCAAGTGATTTGTTTTTTTAAAACCACAATAGAAAGTATTTTTTACAATTAATTGTGGAGTAAGTGTAGAATACAATGCGGATTCAATAGTTATGCACTAGTTTAAAGTGGAAAAATAGTTCCACTTTTTGTTTCTAGCTTTTCTGAATGTAGCAGTACTTACATGTGTCTAAGATATGAATTCCACTTATAAACTATATTTTCCACTATTGCATAATTGTAAAACATTTAGAAATATTTTACAAACATCTAAACCAGAGATGCACACAATGATCTAAAGTGTTTTCAAACCAGATTGGACTAATACACATCTACCACAAGGGCAAGCCCCAAGTACACTTGGACATAATTTGTTTTCCATTTATGTTTTTCTTAACTGTATTATTATTATAAAAAAAACATTTTAACAGTGGTATACCAACTCAGTCCTATGGTCTGCTATCCCCTATTAAAGCTGAACTCTAGGTTTGATTTTAATTGTATAGTTACATTTGGCCAGCTTGGACCAATGTAAGATGCATATTTCAATCTTGAGCAAATCACCTTTGCAGCTTCCCTTCTGCATAGCAACCACAGGCACTCACTCGGCACTGCTGCCATTCACAGAAGGTTTTGTATTTTTAATGCATACAAGACAACCTCTGATTGGAAAAGGTAGAGAGCCATGGTGGTGATGTCACAATCCCCACCTCATCCAATCAGAGAATGTCTTGTAACCAAGCATGTATGCTCACTGCTATTTTAATACCAGCTAGTATGGTCATTGGTATTGGGGACATGTTTTAAGAGGGGTGCCCAAAATGGGGTCTTTCTCAAACACCAGGCCAGTACTGATTGGTGCTTTTTTTATAGCACCAGTGTCTGAAAAAGTTGTTAATAAATAGGAAGGTGGTTTACCCCTCATGCTGCCATTGGTTAACTGAATTCAGTGGAGGCACAGCCATGATTCAAAGTGAACTTGTTCTTTTCCCATGCAGGGTAGAGCAACATGTTTATAATAATGGCTGCTTCCCCAGCAGCAAATACTCATTGTTCCTTTGCTCCTCTCTAAGGAGTGAGGGATTGAAGTTCTGTGAAAGCTAGTCACTCTAGGCAGTTTACACAGGGTTTAGAACACTTTACAGACCCCCATGTGACAGTGCTGTTCCAATCTTTAAGCTTGAATATGTCACATGCTTCCCTATACCCAGGAGTATTGGGAATTTTCTTTGCTCCCAGCAACTGAAGGGAAAGTAAAGGAAGGGTGATCAGGTGGTGCTGGGCAATGCACAGGTTTTCTTATAAGAACATTTGTTGGGATAGAAATATAGGTACTGCAATTTAACTATCTATCAAGTCACTGAGCTAGAAGGAACATGCAGCCAGTGAAGCTGGAGCCTCAGACCCTATAATTGTTTCAGGGTGGTGGATCACTAAGTAGTGAATGATAGTAGCAATTCCAGTCCTTGCACCAGTAATGGCAGCTCCCATATTTCTATCCTGACAAGTAATCTAGAAGCAAAAGGAATGTGCAATATGTCATTTCAATTTTAATCATGTGCAATTTAATTGACTTTTTCGTTTCGAAAAAGGAAATGTAAACGTTCTAACAAATCGGTATATGTCTTGTTACAACTTGCAAGGAGCATGTGATCATTGGGATGTACAGAGCAGTGAACCTGATTCCTTCATCAGCCTTGCTAAGATCAAACAAAATGTATATTCAGTACATAAAAGAAAGGCTTCTGCAGTTACTGGAATCTCTGTCTATTTATAATGCATCATCTAATATAGTTATATATAGTTGGGTGACATATGAAATTAAAGAAACATTGTAGATAATCATGATATACCCATTTGGCTGTCCTCAGACAGCCTCAGGCATGGCTGAAAGAAACCAAACGTCATATTAATAATGCGCCTTCATGTATTCATTTCATTAAGTTTTAGTTTTGCAAAAAAAAAAAAAATCAACTCCCTCCAGGGGAACATATATTTCAAAAACTTTATTCTGAAGCCATACTTCCTGTGCTGACATTGGCAACTCAGGTACACTTTATCTTACCTTTGAAATAAAGCCAGAGGTTCCCGTTAGGCTTCATGCACACGTTGCAATTTGAAATCATGGGCAGAATTGCCACAATTCTGCTCGCGATTCCAAATCGCGTGGCAATCACAGCACAACGTGAGTGTCATTATCCCCAATGGCACCGCAAACTCAATGCAATTCTGCTGCAATTGTCACACCACAGGGTCGTGCAGCAATTGCGGCAAGCCATGCCTCTAAAAATCGCGTAAGGCTTGTCGCCCAAAAAGGAGCAGGAGCATCTTTTCAGGCGACAAACGTGCATCGGGCAGCCCATTTAAGTGAATGGACTGGCCCTATGCAACATGAAGAATCATGTAGCAGTCAAGCTTGTTCCCACTAAGCGGTAATGTGAATGGGGCCTGAAAGTGACACTGTTGCTAACTGGGCCATGGTAAAAAGACATCCTCAGCTGGAAGTGGAATACCGGGGTTATGGCTGCAGCAATGTGCCATAACCCCAGTATTGTTTTTTTCAGCCGGTGATGCCCTTTCTGCTAAAAGTGGTCAGATTTGTCGCTAGATCACTTTTAGAAATGGCGGGAGGGATCTGATGATCACAGCAGCTGGGCATAAAGATGAGAGAATGAAAGATGGCTTCCACTCCTTTCTATGGTCTAGGACACAGGTGTCAAGCTGGTGGCCCTCCAGTTGTTGTCAAACTACAAGTCCCATGAGGCATGGCAAGATTGACAGTTACAAGCATGACTCCAAAGGGTAGAGGCATGATGGGACTTGTAGTTTTTGCAACAGCTGGACGGCCGCCAGTTTGACATCCCTGACCTAGGAGGACCGCAGCGACGTTACTGCGTCACTCCCACTTCCAGCTTAATGTAAAAGCATTACAGCAATGCTCATGCTTTACATTGTAGAGGCTTATTGACCCCAAATCTCTCCATAAGGAGGACCTGCTTGTTTCTATCATAAGGAATGTTTACATTCCTTGTGATAGGAATAAAAGTGCTACAAATTAAAGGGACAGTGTAAAAATAAAAAAATTGAATAAAAAAAAGTTTAAAATGCCCTCATCCCCCCGTGCTTGTGCGCAGAGGTGGACACACATGCAGGTCACATTCACATATGTAAACGGTGTTCAAACCACACATGTGAGCTATAGCCGTGAACGTCAGAGCGAGAGCGATAATTGTAGCACTAGATCTCCTCTGTAACTGTAAACTGTTAACCTGTAGCTTAGCAACAGTGTCCTTTTAACTGTTTACTTGAAAGGAGTTAAGTTTGTTCGGCCCTATCCATTTAATTACTTTCTCAGCCATCTTTAACCCTTTCCCTACCAGACCCTGCGCTCTACTTAAAACTCAGATAATTTTTGAACTTCTTTTTGTTTTGTTTTTTTAGCTTTCAGAGTTTGTATAAGTAAATTCCTGCTAAATCTAAAAGCTAAAATTGTATTGAGTTAATTACACATATTTTTTAAATTTTAATTATGACTTTTGTGCAACAGTGCAAATGAAAAGTAAATAGGCAACTTAAGCTGGCTATACGCTAAAAGATTTTCTAATGAACATTCCTACAAAAGTTGTTTGAACATTTGATGGCTGAATATCGTTCAAAAGTACTTCAAGAACTGGTGTACTTTTAACATTCAATTTTGGCATGAATGTAGTTTGATGATTGAAAATCACATTCACTGTTAAAAATGTGTTTGTTCAAGAAAAATTTTCCATTTATCACCTGCAAATTTTTTCTGTGGTTAAAAACAAATGTTGATTTGACACCACTAACGAACAGGAAATTGAATGAACAATTTTAGAATATTAGATTGCAAGATAAATTCTACTAGTGTATAGCCAGCTTTACTCTAACAATTTGGAGGTTATCATTTTTCAATTACAGCTTTCAGAGTTTGTAAAAGGCCTCTCAAACTATACATTTTCTTAAAAAGATAACAAAAGCAGATTGAAAAAAAACAAACATGGTATACTTACCTGCTTTGTTCAGTGGTTTTGCACAGAGCAGCCCTGATCGTCCTCTTCTTGGGTCCCCCGCTGGCACTTTTGGCCCCTCCCTCCTGCCAAGTGCCCCCAGAGCAAGCAGCTTGCTCTGGGGGCACCAAAGCAGGCTTGCTCCAGAGCTGCTGCTCTGTGTGTCCATTCACACACTATAGTTGATCAACCCTGCCCCCCTGCTCTTTCCTCATTGGTTCACTGGCTGTGATGACTCCTGGGAGTTAATGACTCCTGCTGTTGTATCTGCCAATGAGGAGGAAGAGTCCCCAGAGAGCCGCTGCTCTTGTGCACATCGCTGGATAGAGAGGGGGTTCATGTAAATTTTAGGGGGGACTGAGGGGGGCTGCTGCACACAGAAGGTTTTTTTACCTTCATGCATAGAGTGCATTGTGCACTGCAATGGTGTGCATTTTAATATACTGATGTGGGCATACATTTCATTGCAACGCAGACCATTACAATGCACGGCATTGTGCTGCATCACAGAGAGCTGAATGAATGTAATATAAAAGAAATAAAAAAAAAAAAATGAAATCAAGCACTGAAATGCATTGTAGCAATGGACTGCAACACTTGTGCATAATGCATACCAGCACACAGGTTATGGGAACCTTAACATGTGCTCACTGATGTGAATGGGCCCTTAGTGTGTTGGTGCACTGAAGTGTTTTAGGCCTCAAATACATGGCCACAAAGGTCTGTACAGACTCATTCACGCTCTATGGACACCTATGAATTAAACCTCAGTTGTTTATTAATATTTTCTACAATTTTTTAAAATTACTTTTTACAATTTTATCTTTTACATGCTGCGTTAAATTTGAACAGCCCTCTGCAAAGTAGGCTTTAGGTGGGTGGCCAGGGAGCAATAAAACCTCAGTTCAAGCACCTGTCTTTACTGCCCCCCTCCCCCCAGCCACCTGTGTGAAAGATGCCTTAATGAGCATTTCCAGGAATAATAAATATGCAAAATTTTGATTTTTTTTTTCTTTGCCAAAAATTGGCCCACTTCAACAAAATTTACCAATTTGTCAGAATGCATTGGGGTCAATGAATAAAGCAAAATTTAGAGGCTTTTTGGTGATTTCAAATTTTTAATAAATTATTGTTCCTGTAATTTATTTTTGGAACCACTTTTAAGAAATGTATTTTTTCTAGGCGCACCTAGAAATACAAATATCAAAAATTAAGGGGCTTTTTGGCAATTTCAAAGTTTTAATGAATTATTGTTCCTAGAATTTATTTTTGGAACCACTTTTAAGAAATTTATTTTTCCTAGGTGCACCTAGAAATACAAATATCAAACATTAAGGGGCTTTTTGGCGATTTCAAATCTTTAATGAATTATTGTTCCTAGAATTTATTTTTGGAACCACTTTTAAGAAATGTATTTTTTCTAGGTGCACCTAGAAATACAAATATCAAAAATTAAGGGGCTTTTTTGGCAATTTCAAATTGTTTATTAATTTTTAAACATTTATTATTTCTATCATTTATTTTTGGAGCCAGTTTTAAGAAAAGTATTTCATTCTAGGTGCACCTAGAAATATATATGGTGACAGCTGTCACTGACATGGCTATGTTAACAGCCCTGGGCTTGCTACTGTTTAAAAGTTCACAGCGGCATATTCAACATCCTGCTCTGATTTACTCTAAATCTTTCTGCTCAGTCATGACATATACAAGATAATTTATGAAGCTCTTATTTGGTAAATTTCAAGCTAAAATGAATATATACAATCCTAAAAGAAGCCCTTGAGCTGCAGTTCTTCATAGATGGATTCTGAAAGTTTGATTTACCACCTTGAAGTTGTACGAGAGCTCCTGGAATTTGGAACATAGCCAATTTTCTTGCACGCTGATTCTGTGGTTAAGGCGGCATTCCACTACATGGCAAGCGTGGGCCTTTCATTATCTCTCATTTGCAGCCACAAGCAAAGCCACTAACAAGTGGAGAATTTGACATCGCTGGTTATTCCCCAGCCTGGCCAGTTCAGCAAATGTTTAGGCTTTATGTGTGTGCTTGCCTGGATTTCAGCGACATAGCTCGAATATTATTTGGAATAACAAAACTAATGGAAGGATGACAACACTTTGACAAACATTGAGGTTCACTTTTGAACCTTATCTCTCTTAGATTACCCCAGGGGAAGATAAGCGCTTAAACAAACAGGTTTGTGTGTGAAAATGGCTCTTCGGCTCAGGGTCTTGTTACTTAACATGGTCTCTGAGGAGCTGCAATTAGACTAAATAAAACGGCAAGCAGCGGACAAGCGCAGATGAAAAGGCCAACCTTGAACTGCATGCCTGTGTTCTTCTTAATTAGGTTTTATTTTGCACAAAGCGTATATCGTGTTTTACTAATGTTATTTTTCTGCTCCTGAGAAAAACATACTGAGATTATGTTATACTCATTAACGCCTGAAGCATTTCAGTTGGTTTTAACACTTTTACTGCCATGGATGCAAGGCTTACGTCGGAACATATTTACTTGCAGGTTGGCTCAGTAAAGCTAGCCATGGACTTAGAAATTAAAGGACATAAAGGACAAGTTTACCTTATATTAACCACTTCCCGTCCGGCCTATGTACATAAACGGCCGGACAGGAGTAGTGCAGGGGCGGGTTGCCGTTCATAAACGGTGCCTGCATTTTCAAGCTGTGCGCGCTCCCTGGGAGCGCGCAGCATTGTGATTCGGTGCCCACTGTGTCCTCCGGATCGCTGTTCGGGACCTCTGTGTGAGGTCCCGATCATGTGATCACTGATTGGCCAAACAGTGATCACATGAATAGTAGTCAGGGGTGGACTGACCTATTTGGCACTGACCGAGGGCTCGGGGTCAGTAGGGGGGCCCATGAAATGCCCCTGGTACCTTTTTCATTGGCTTTTTTGAGTTTGGGCAAGGACACAGGGGCCCCATGATCCCCTATTGCCCGGGGGCCCCATGAGTTGTCAGTCCGCCCCTGATAGTAGTAAGCAAGATGTCACTTCTGATATCATTACTTACTACGTGTGAAATGTGTGAATGATCACAGAGATCAAATGGTACACAACAGCCTTGTACCATGCGACAAGCTGTGACCAATCACAGCTCTCACAGTATTTCTCAATGGCTGCAAGAATGCAGCCAGAGAGAAGGAGAAATCTTCATCAACCCCCACAAGTAGTACAGTGTCACTATGGTGACACTGTACTGCTAGGGTGACAGTATGTAAAAAAACCCATAAATAATAATTAAAAAAATGTAAATTTTTTTTTGAAAAATTGTAATTTTTGATTATAAACTAATTTGGGTTATTTTTTTTTAACTAAAAAGATAACCAAATAAACGTTGGCCAAGATTTATGACGAATGATTATTTATTTGCAAAATGTTATAAGAAGAACACTTTTTTACCAAATTTTTAGACTTTTTCATTTATATAGCAAAAAAAATAAAAATCCCAGTGGTGAATAAATACCACCAAAATAAAGTTTTATCTGTCTCAAAAAAACTCTAAAAAATTAATATGGGTATAGTGTTGCATGACCCGCTCAATTGTCATTCAAAGTGTGATAGCAGTGAAAGCTGAAAATTGGCCTGGACAGGAAGGGGGTAAAAGTGTCCGGACTTGAAGTGGTTAAACAATGTAAAAAACACTCTCAGTGCACTACAGGCTCATATCCTGTAAAGTCCATAATAGTTCATAAATGTCCATCACTGTATAATCGCTTAGGTGGCAGCCATTCCAGAGTATGCCAACTCTATATAGATAATGTATAAGAAAGAAGAGAAAGAGGTGCCTTCTAAGTGCAGTATTAACACAACTTAATAAGTCACTGTATACATAAAAATTCACAATAGTGAAGAAGTAAAAAAACCCATCAATAAGGGATAATCTCCAGGTTTGCCATCGTCATCCACATCCTGCAAAAGTCTGTCCGATTGCTATAGGGGCCACCATAGGTGGTAGAAGGGTCCCAGAACGCCTCCGCCGGAACTGGAAGTGTCTGTGACCAGCGTGGACAGCAAGAGCTGGGCAGATGTGATGTCACCAAGGACAGAGGCCTTCCTTGGTTGCCGAACTCTGCACACATGCACAGCTGCACCAATTTTCTCCAGTTTTAGTAAATCAACCCCATTATGTGCTTTACCGCAACTCACTGATGTGAATGGACCTGTGCTAGAGCACTTTAAGCAGCTGCTCTGCACAATCCCCATATGCTTGCCTTAATCTATTAATCTGTATATATAATCTAAGAAGTTCCTTTTAAGAGTTATGAGTAGAATTTTCTTTGAAATTGAGCAAAAGTTGCCATTTTGGTGATATGCATTGGAGTCAAGGCAAATTGGGGAAAATGAAATTAAGGAAGTTTTTAAAAGGGTGAAAGGCTTTAAATGGATCCCAAGGGTTATGGAAGCTCCTCTCTTTTTGGTCAGTTATATAGTTATCCATATCATAAATCTGATTATAAGAAATAGTGCTTACCTTGGCATTTTGTAAAGCCGGTTGGTAACTGGATGGCCTGTAATACATCCTCTGGGAGGTGTCAGTATGAACATCCCCTAGAAACAATTCTTCTACTAAATGATCCAAGTTGTGATGTAAATACTGCTTTTCCACACGAATGAGCTGAAGTTCATGCATTGCAAAGTTAAGAGCCTCCAAACATCTACAGCTGTTGTCTTCCTTCCACAAATCATAAGTGCCATCTATTTTCCAGGGCATTCCGGGGGGTATAATACCAGGACAAGTGGTGTTTACCATCCAAGTGAGTTTTTCGGCCATGCTTTCACTATGGGGTACCACTTGTACACTGTGCAACTGATAATCAGCCTCTGTCCCACCACGGATGATCCAAGATGCTTGCCGGAGACGGATTTTTCCACGAATAACCAAGGTATATGTGGGATTTGTACAATGGTTTCCTCCATAATAAAACTGATAAGCTTTAAACGTATTATTATTATAAAATCTGTAGGATCTTGTGATGAATTCTGGTCCTGATCGAACTTCACATCTGTAAAAATATGACCATGGTTTAATTCACAAGATTTTCAAAGAAGGCATAAATTATAGCATTGCTGTGTCTTCCAGTTCCAGTGCCAACTGCTGTTATTTTGTATGCTTCTGTCACAGGACAGGAAATGAGGCCTAATCTTCCCAGTGGGGTTACACACAGTAGTAACAACTTAAAGGAAGTCTTTACTTATCTCAAGTCTAAAAATGAAAATTGACAGTTCACTTGCTGAAAAACAACCCCGCCCCCGTATTATTTATGATTTTTGAGCAGTCAAAATTACACATGCTTATAAAAGCTAAAATATATGTAAACCTATTTATTTTTTTGGTTATGGCTAGAGTAAGGGAGAGTTAGAATCTTATTAGGTTCTCATTGCTGTCTGGTTTCCTCCAGGTTAAGAAAGTGATGGGAAACCCAACATTTATGAATTGTCACAAGAATTAAGGTGAAGGGAAATTTTCCAACGAGCAACCCTCTCCTGGTGATGGCTTTCTATGAGCGGATAGCCTTAGGTTTCAGAGAGCTCTTCTATTATTTCCTACTCTGTCTCTTAAGCTGACCATAGATGTATGCAGATAGAATATAGGGTTTTGACTGTGATTAGTAGACAGGTTTAGAAAGAAATAGGAAGAACTATCTGGACAGGTGTAACTATTGGTTTAGGGGGCATAGGGAGGGATGGATTGAGGGTTAAAAAAAAAAAGTCTAGTTGGACTGTTTATGTCATGATAAAGTGTATATTGTTATATCTTGTATTAAAATAAAAATGTAATAAAAGATATTAATAATAAAAAAATAAAAAAAATGGCCATAGATGGATAGAATGTCTAATGAAAATTCTTAGGAAAATATGCATGAAAATTCTCAGAACATTTGTTTATCATTCAAAATTCATTCGAGGACAATTATCCATCCTGCTCCTTTTCCGTCACTGTGATTGAAAACGAATGTCACTAATGATTAAAAACGTAAACAAACTTTCTTAGAATATTCTTTTCCTAAGAAGTTTCATTCATATTGTCTCTTAGATAACTGCAGTCTGTGTGCTCTTTGCGTTTTGTTCTTGCTGTTTTCTGAAATAAATTAGTCCTTGCAACAGCAGACCCTTAGGTTTCTATTGCTGTGACTAATGCAACAAGAAAACAGTAGAGATAGGAAGCAGAAAGCACATGAAGCAGAAGCCCAATGACACGTCATTACTGTTTTTAGCTAAACTTCAGAAGGGAAAGCAGGGGGTAAGTGTAATTAATAATTTCTACTTATAACCTGCTGCTTTTTCAGGTATAATTCCTGGAGCTCACCTTTAAATCTTCGCTCACACCAGTGCGTTGCGGGAATGCGTGCATTATCCCGCAATGCAAAAAAACACACTGCCCATTTGCAGGCGTGCAACAGTAGCATCATAAAAGGTGCTGGCACCTTTTTTGCACATTTCTTGCACATAGGCAGCCCACTAAACTAATGGACTGCCCTAAATTCAATGTGCAGGGACATGGGGAACTGTGCAAAAAAGCATGTGTGCATGTTCACACCTCTTGGTGTGAATGGAGCCTTAGACACTTTCATATATGATGGGCCAGTAACAGGAATTTTAATTTTATTTTTAAAAAACCTGGGGCTTTCAGTTTAAAAACTTTAACCAAAAATACGTAGAAGTCCAAAACATGATATTTTATATCTTATCTATTTATTACTTCTTTCACAGGATACAGGAAACTTGTCAGGATAGAAATATGGAAGTTGCCAATCCTGACTTATTTTAACTGCTTCCTGACCGCCCTATAGCAGAAGTACTGTTACAGGGCCGCAGGGCTGTGCAAAATCCTGTATATATATGTGATTTTGCATGTCCAGGTAGGGGGTGCGCCATTGGCAGCTTCAGCTGTCGATCATCGGGTCCCAGCCAGAGATTCCCCGCTGGCACTCGGCGAACGTTGAGTATCACTGACGGGGAAGAGGTCTGTATGTAATCAATACAGATCTCTCCCCTGTCAGCACCAGCACGCTGCTTTGTATTGCTCTGCATAGCAGAGCAATACAAAGTAGTGTGCTTACACAGTAAGGCACACACAGACAATATAGTAAAACGCACACAGTTAACCCTTTAATCACCCCAGATGTTAACCCCTTCCTGCCCAGTGTCATTAGTACAGTGTCAGTGCTTTTTATTAGCACTGATTACTGCATTAATGTCAGTGGGGATATCAGTGGTAGTTAGTCAGTCCCCCCCCCCCTAGTGTCAGAATGCCCGCCGCAGTCCTGCTATAAGTCGCTGATTGCCGCCATTACTAGTAAAAAAAATAAATAAAATTCCAGTATATACACCGCCATTTGTAGACACTATAACTTTCACGTAAACCAATTAATTTACACGTATTGGGATTTTTTTTTAGCAAAGACATGAAGTAGAATACATTTTGGCCTAAATTTATCACGAAATTTGATTTTTTAAATTTTTTTACTGGATAGGTTTTATAGCAAAAAGTAAAAAATATAGGTTTTTTTTCAAAATTGTCATTTTTTTTGTTTATAGCACAAAAAATAAAACACGTACAGGCAATCAAGTACAACCAAAAAAAAGCTCCATTTGTGGGGAAAATGGACATAAATTTCATTTGGCTGCAACGTTGCATGACCACGCAATTGTCTGTTAAAATAACGCAACGCCGTAACGTAAAAAATGGCCTGGTCAGGAAGGGGGGTAAATCCTCTGGAGGGCAAGTGGTTAATGTTGCAAGTTGTGCACCATTTTCCATGTTTCACTACAAAGGAAGTAGTCACTGATTAGAACAATGAAGCAGTGTAGTGTCAGGACACCTATCCTGTATGCTTACTTGTTCCAGGTCAGTGACCTACTTAGCAGTGAAGCAACAACTGAATTAATGGAAATCAGGATAATGGTGTGAGATTGTACAGTAAAAGTTTTATTATTTCTTTCCTAACAGTCTATCTTTAAGGAAAACAATAGGAACATCAAATATTTGTGCACATCAAAATATTTGTATCATGGGATAGTTAGTAAAACCACCAAAGTTCCTTCATTAGAGCTGGAGGTCCCAAGTTTCCTACTTTGTCTCGTAACACTTAATTCAAGTATGATTTTTTTCCCTTCTAGCGTGTTTGTTGAGCACAATAGTAAATTCTTGTCTGGAACATATCTATGTTTTATATAATCTGCAAGTGCAATGTCAGTTGTGGGGAGTGCGGCTTTTAAAAAACACTCAGATACATTAATGACCACAAAACATAATAGAGTTGGTTCTGTTTTCTGAAATGGTCAAAGGGCCCACTCATGACATGAGAATTAAAACCTGTGAGTTATGGCCTCGTAAGGAATGAATGTACTAGATTCTAAATATAAATGTAAAAAGAAACAGCCACAATTTGCCAAGCACTTCTAAAGCCAGACAGCAAGGAAACTCTCCATAGGCAGGTTTCCCTGGCATGTCCCATGCCAGACCACAAGGAAACAGGAGACTGCCTGTTGTGGCTGGAAGCTCTACTAGCTCATGAGTGGACACAGGAACTGTCAAGCCAGTAAGCACTAAAACAGTGTCAGGATTGCTCAGTGGTTGCCCTGCAGACATGGCAATTTAACATTTTGACAGCAGTGGTCACTGTTTCTGATACACATGTATCATAATAAGTCTATACCCCAAAATACAGCGAATGCCACAAGCCAAAGAGCCTTTTAAACATATAGGGGAACATAAAGAAACGTAGCAGTTAGCTGAATTCTACTGGGATAAGGATATGTAGACATAGCTCACCTCTCTCCTGCCAGATGTATTTAACCGATTCAGACATAAACCTGGCAGAAATGAAGACATTTATTCACAACATTCATATAGGGGTGGCTGATTGAAGGGTTTACATTTTGCTCAAGACTGCAAACGTTTGCTTATTTCTATATCCGGTAAGAGAATATTGAATAAAAACATTAGAATTTTCCCCTTTATCTATTTTTCTCTATTCTCCTTCACCCAGCAATGGTGGCCTCATTATACAATATATGTTCTCATCTACCATGTCCAATGAAGAGCCTGACTGGAATCCAAACTTGAAGATGTTCCACTGAATCAGGTGATAGGGCCCTAATGTGTGTTGATACTTTCAACCCTTTAAGTTACACAAGAAAACAAAATCTTTTCAATATGAAGATGAAATGCTTTTACCCTGTTGAGACCCACTGTCCCTCAATCACTGGAGGCATCTGCACAGTGACTCGAGCTCCATTGTGAAGATGTTTTAGCATGTGGTGACACTGTGATTCTTTGTAGGATCTCCATGCAGTTTTCTCCAAGGACCTGTGCTGTGACCTGTCTGTTAATAGCACATTGGACCCATTTCCCAAACCTGAAAAAGGACAATAAACAGTGTTAATGTAAAGATTTTACATATGTAGCTCAATTTTACTAACACAGTAGAAAGTTCCTCCATCCCTTATTTATATGATATTGAGAAGCGACACTATACCAATGTTGCTAGGTATTTTAACGAATGCCACTCTTATGATACTTCTGTTGTTTTGATTCCGATTATTGAAATAATTTAATCTCCCAAAAGTGTGTGTGTGTGTGGGGGTGTTCCGTATCCTTTGCAAGAGGGACGTTCACTGGATTTATCAGTTACAACCCTGTAAACCTGATGGTTTAAATTTTGAATGGGATGTCACCCACTATTATGAGTGACATGCTGCTTGTGGGTCTCCCTATTGCTGTTTTAGTTTTTTCCTTGTAAGCATACAGGTTTTTTCTTATATGGTCCCTTTCATATTTTTTCTTATAAGGTTTTTTCTTGGCTGTCTCTTTGCATTTTTGGTTTCTCATTTTTTTATAATTCTCTCTGTTGGTCTTATTTTTTACTTGCGATTATTACTTTTTGTTTTGTATTATAAGTAGGACATGCATTTTTTGCTTATGTTATTTTTATTTGTTTTGTAAACATTTTATCTCTAGCACTACTTCATAGATGTTTTGCCAGGGTATCTATTGGTGTTTTCAACTTTATTGTTCTTTGTATTGCTTGATATAATGCAAGAGTTAACTAACCTTACACCTGTGACTTTTTTCACTATTTAGAAGGCAGTTAGCTGCAGCTGCCCTGTGTTATGAATAAGCGCTGTCTAGCGTGAAACGCATCAACATCCATTCTCAGGTGTGTTCTCTGTGCTGTGATGTTTTTACTCTGAATCTTTTGATATGCATCAATAAAACAATTGACGTCCTGATGGAGTGTGTGGCCATTCATCTTCTATTTCTACACACTTACTTTGGTGGCATAATTGTTAATGTGGAATGTATGTTTCTTGCTAGAGAACATCATTTTTTTATCACATTGTTATGGACAAAGTAGCACTTTAATAGACATGGATTGGTGACATGGTCTACTTAACTGCAATGTACAGTATATTGCAGGGAGGTGCAGGACCTGGATATTCGTTTTGGGAGGATTACAAGATTGGTTTGGCAGGTAAAACTGTTCTATTATATAAATATATATATATATATATATATATATATATACATACATACATATGTTTTTATATAATTATGCTTTAGGCATATTATTATTATTATACAGGATTTATATAGCGCCAACAGTTTGGCGCTATACAGCAACAATACAGTTCATACAAGAGGGTTAGGAGGGCCCTGCTCCTTGGAGCTTACAATCTAACCTATAGCTATATAAAGTTTATACAAAGTTATATAAAGTTTATAACTAAGGCTCAGTTTACACTACTGTAACATAGGATCTGGCTTACTTATGAGACCCCATGTGAAATTCAATGTTTCCCTATGAGAGCCATCCTAACTGCAAACTACACAAGTCGGTCTGTCTGTAGAATAGGTTCCTGCACTACTTTGATCCAAGTTTGATAAAACTTAAGTGCCACAGAGTGTAAAAAGTCACATCAAAGTCATATCAAAGTCGGATTGCAAAGCTGCACTGAAAGTCGCGCGGCTATGGAGTCAGGATAGTGTGAACTAAGCCGTAAAGTTATAACTAAAAGGATACAAGCTGAGCATTGTAAGTGCCCCTGTCAGTGTAAAGGATTTGTTGCAACCTTCTAACTGCCACACTTTCTGGACAGCGCAGTCTGTTAAAGGAAGTTAAAAACATAATAGCCTTACTGTCAGGCTCAACAGGTAATAAAACTATGTTACGGGCACTGAGTAAACCAAAGACAGTTGTGTTAATACTGTATCATACTGTATATGTCATTTTTTATTTTGCCATCAGTTCCACTTTAAGCTGTTTGGCTGGATTTCAGTCTCCATAGCTAAAGATTTGGAGGGGTAGTTGCTTAAATGAAGTGTTTTTCTACTAACATTTCAATTTCAGTTGAAAAATGATTAACCCTTTTTAAGCCTCAGCCATAGAAATCAGCTCTTGGGACATCAATGCAAATAGAGTTCTTTGGTTTATTTTGACTGATATACGTGGCAAATTAGCTCTTATTTTAGAAACATTCCATCTGTTGTACCAACACCAATCTCAGATAACTTTTGGCAAGTTCTAAGGGGGAGCCTAAGCTTTCCATTGGGTATTACTTTGAACTTGAAAAAAAAATGGTAATACACAGAAAACAAAACAAAAACAGATGGTTGTAGATGTAAATTATTATTATACAGGATTTATATAGCGCCAACAGTTTGCTCAATGCTTTACAATATAAATGTGTGGATATTAGTAACAGCAGTATATTGAATGAATTGCCGTAACTATATTAAAGAGGGTCCCCCAAAAATGATATTTTAGTTACATGTGAAGCCTGGTGGAATGAGTCAGCCCTTGGTTTCTCACATGTTCTGGATACTCTGCGATATTTCCCAACTCCTGTCCATCTGAGAGTTGTGGGTATTCCCACCAGCCATTTTCCAGAACCTCCTACTGCATTATCCATATTATAAAATACATTAAATAATGTGACCCCCACATAGTGGCCACAGCAGTTGTGTAGATCCAGAAAGTCGAGAACAGAGATCTCACTAATAGCATCTGTCAGGTGATTTAACTCTTAAGGAAAAAAAAAATCAGTTTTTGGGCGTGCTGACCCTTTAATACTGGGATTACAAAGTAACTATCTTTTCACTGTTAAAAATACAACATTACATAAAATTGGCAAATAAAACAACAGGTTCCATTATTAATGAATCAATAAGAACTAAGCTATCAGATAAAAACTGTAACCTGGTTTACTTTGGATGAACATGCTAGCTGTATTGCACAATGCTTCCTGTACACCTTGCCCAAATAAATACAATTCTGTCAACAACATCAATGCCTGAAAAGGTTAATGTGCCCAAACTGTAGGAGATACAACAGCATACAGAATTGGCTTCTCAAAACTCAGTTAATATGTTTTCGTGCAAATGATGAGAAATCTGGTAATGAAGAAAGATGAAAAGGTTCATTGTTAGAGGGGAAACCATCACAGATAAAACAAACATGAAAGTGACAGCAAGGAAATAAGGATCATGCGGTTCAAAGCTTCAACACAGAATATTATAAAAGTTGACCCAGTTACCAAAAAGCAGGTTCCTGCATACTGTCACATGTACTAAACTACTTGACCCATCAGCAATTGCTCTGGGTACAAAGATAAATGTGTCCATCATCATTGGCTTCTAAAATTATTTGTGGATTCTGCTTCCGAGGTAATCCAATTTTATTTATAACCAAAATTTGTTTTTGTAGTTCTGTACAGAGTGGCGAAGAATTAGAACCCCTGTCTAGCTTTCATTGATGACTGTGTCCCCGCTAAGGAGATTTGCCTTCTCTGTCCTGGTAACAATTTTTGGCAGAACAGAATGTTGAATATAAATTTTCCAAAAACTAAAACAAAGTTTGGGGTATTAATTCCATATCAACCATTTGCAAATGCATGTGTTTGTTGACCCTACAATTTACTAGATTGTCAGAAATTAAAAGAAGAGCAGGACACTGGATAAGCAGGAGATCATATGGGTGTCTAATTTTTTCAGCATTGGATTCCCGCTGTCAATACACAAAGTAATTCACATGGAACTGCATGCTACACAGCAATCTGCCACCACACATGGTTTCATTTGTAGCCCAGTTTTGAGCAACTAAATAATTGTAACTGTGGTAGAAAAACAACTAAATCCTAAGGTATCTTCGATCAATTTTAACTAGTTGCTCCAGGCTGCAAGACGGCTGAAACAATAAATGGCAGGTTATGTGTAATACTTAATTCTAAGGAATTCTTTTTTTAGTAAAACACTTAAGAAGGTGCCAAACGTTCCAAATGTATGATCCACATCAGGGTTCTGGTCAAATTCAAGCACTGAATGTGATGATCAGATGAGAATCCAGTTGTGTAGGGCATATACTAGTCAAAAGTGATTGCTGATGGACATGGAGGTCCTGTTCTATTTCATCTATTTGTAAGTGATATACCTAAAGGTTTGTTGGGTAAGGCATGTCTTATTGCAGATGTCACAAAGGTGTAAAATAGGTTTGACATCCTTGGAGGTAAAAGTAACATGGAACATGATTTGGCATTGCTGGAAGATTGGTGAAAGCAGTGGAAACTTCAGTTCAATGTTTAAAAATGTAAAATAATGCACCTTGGGAAAAAGGCTCCCTTGAGTACAATAATGGGGTTACAGTGTTGGTCAGGACTACAGAGTCAAAAGATTTCAGGGAATTTATTTCAGATGATTGCAAAAGGAGCAAACAGCGTGGCCAAGCAGTGGGAAAAGCAAAAAAATGACAGGATGCATCACTAGAGGGGTGACCAGCAGGAGGAAGACAGGCCTGATTCCATATAGATCATTAGTTAGACCTTATTTAGAATACTGTGTCCAGTTCTGGAGACCTCACTTACAAAAAGATATTGATAAAGATAGAACAAGTCCAGAAACGACAACAAAAATGGTAAAGAGTCTGAGGGATAAATCGTATCAGGAAAGACTTAATATGCACAGTCTAAAGGAATGAAAGGAAAAGGGAGACATGAATGAAACCTTTAAATACATCAACGGGGTGAATAAAGTTCAGGATGGCAGTATTTTCAATATAAAGCCAAGGTCAAGAACACAGGGAAATGACGATTTTACCAAAAGAGTAGTCAATGCTTGCAATAGACTTCCAGCAGAGGTAGTGAGTAGAGATGAACCGATATATCAGCGGCCAGAATGTATTGCCGAAAATAGTGTTATCGCCATTTTGCCAATAGGAAATAGGTGTCGATAATGGCTTCTCTGTTTTTATTACAAAAGAAATGTGTCAAGGCAACTCACTTGAAAAGTTGTCCCACAGACTTTCATTCAAAGTCGTGTCCCATAGATTTTCATGAAAAAACACCCCCTAGTGACTTCAATGGAAAATCGTGTCCAATAGATTTTCATGCACAGTTGCATCCTATAGACTTCCATGCAAAGTCACGTCTCATAGACTTTCATGCAAAGTCACATCCTATAGAATTTAGTGCAAAAACGCCCCTTTGTGACTTCAATGCAAAATCACGTCCCTTAGACTTTCATGCAAAGTCGCATCCCCATAGACTTTAATGCAAAAACACCCCCTAATGGTTTCATTGCAAAATCACGTCCCATAGACTTTAAAGCAAAATCCCATCACCACAGTCTTCAATGCAGATGTTCCCCTATAAAACAAAAGAAAGAGCTCAGCCAACTTGTCAACAGTCTAGGTCTTTGGTACAAAAGAATGTTCCAAAAAAGTAAGATTTTTCTCTTCTAAAAATATACTTATGGTAAACAATGGGGCTAAATAATACAGAACTGATGCTTTCAGCTATAGGAATTACAGATGCATATTGTATATATTTAAAACCCATCTCTGGGGGGGAAAAAACACATGTTTAGATCTGGGGGGGGCCCGAAAAGTGATTTTACTTAGCTGAAACTCCATTCCATTAGGCAGCCAGCGCTCTGCTCTATTCCCCTATGCTCTGACATTGGACCGTTCCTTGGCATCCTCACATCCAGTGAAGGATTATGTGTTCTGCACTGGTCTTTATGACATCAGAGGAGGCATCTGTCCACCAGAGTGGTCTGTGGGGACTGATCTTACATCCTACAGCCTGTGAGAGCAGAGGATCAGGTAAGTAGAAGTGCATTTTTTGGTCTTCTAGACCTAGATTAGCATTTACCCCCTGCATTGCAAGGCTAGCCATACTGAAAAAGAGAATTTTTTTCTTTCCCTGGAATTCAGCTTTAACTCTTCTAAGCTGGATAAACAGACATGCAAAAAATCTGTTGAAAAGGGTCTAAAAAATTCCACCACTACAGACAGATATTACTTTGTAAATTTTCATCAGGCATCCCCATCAGAGATCCAGGAAAAAGCCACCTGCTGTGTTGTGTCTGAAAACACAGCAACATTAAATAATTAAAGGGAACATACAGTCATAAAATGCTAATTTTCTAGGTAACCAAAATAAAAGGGTTGTCCTGTAATTGGAAGACAAGAAGATAATACTTGACTTTCTCAGAATACATCACTCATGCTTATGTTGCGTAGGGTGATGTTTAATTGGCTGCCAGTAAGCCGGTTGTGCCTTCAGGCCACACAGCTCTTTAATATAACAACAATGATTACTGAGAGAGAATGTAGAAGATCCAGTGCAGCTGTGATTGTCAGGCAAAGACCCCTCCCGTATATACAAGACACTCTGCTTCTTATCATCCATGCCTTTCTGACACACTCACCTGAGCTTAGCTATTGACCTCCTTCAAAGGGTTTGCTTTTATTTTTGGTGAGTGGTTTCAGATGGGCCAAGATGGTCAAAAAGTGTTTTATGTTGGAAGAACTCTTGAATTCAAGGCTTTTGAGAAAGAGTTATCACTGTTAATCTTTAAATGTCTATCTAATAACAACACACAACACAATTAATTATTAAAATAGAAACTATTAACTAATTTTCACCTTTCATCACTTTGCAGAAGAATAATGGTTGAAGATAGTTTACTACAGGATGCCATATCTTCTACAAAAACAATTATAATGTGCTAGCCTTAAGTGGTATTAAACACAAACAAAAATATGGAATATATTGTAGTTTATGTGGTGGCTTCATTTGTTTTTGTTTAGGCTTTTTTCCCTTTATTTCATCTAAGGATCCAGCCAGTAACACACGTTCTGTCTTAGGGTGTCTGCTTAATGACCAGCTTCTGTTGAACAGACAGGGCTACATACAGATTGAAATTCTTATGGTTACTGCTGAACTGGCCGAATTTTGAGATGTGTGTACCTGGCGTAACCACTTGCTGCCAAATCACGTACATGTACATGATTGTGTTAGAATGGTTATACCGGAATTATGGCTGCAACTGTCAGCCATAACCCTGATATCCAAATTTTCAGCCAGCGAATCTCTACTCTATAAGTGATCCGAGCAGTGGTAGGGATCATTCCCCCCTTCCTGCCACTTACCGATATCCGCACCTTGTTTCTTGTTCTACTGAAATCCAATCCGGCAGTTGCGACCAATGAAGATAGAGGTGACCAGATCATCGTCAATCACCTCTATGAGAGACTCTAGGAGACTGGAAGGGACAAGCATTTTCCTCACATCCGGTTAGTGCAAATATAAACACCGCCATTTTTGTTGGGGGGGGTGCATGAGATCATGATTTAAAGGGTACAGGAAAGATCTGGGGTCTTATAGACCCCAGATGTCCCCCTGTGCTCGAGATTCAAATGCATCACACCTGAGGTATCGCCTCAAGTGTTATAGCGAGAGCAATAATTCTACCTTTACACCCCCTTTGTGACTCTAAATTTTTTAGGCATCACCTATGGAGATTTTAAGTATCGCAGTTTGTCGCCATCCCACGAGCTTGCACAATTTTAAAACGTGACATTTTAGGTATCTATTTACTCAGCGTAACATCATCTTTTGTATTTAAAAAAAACGGGACTATATATTGTGTGTTTTTTGCATTGCAGTTCATTAAAGTGTATTTTTTCCCAAAAAACTGCGCTTAAAAAACTGCTGCACAAGTACTGTGTGAAATAAAAAATTGCAATAAGCACCATTTTATTCTCCAGGGCCTCTGCCAAAAAAAAAATATAATGTAGAACTTTCTAGCAAAAAAAATACATATTTTTACATGTAAATAAAAAGTATCAGAATAGGTCTGGTCTTCAAGTGGCTAAAGCAGACACCTTTGGACAGCAGTACTGTAAGGCTGGCATTTTCAGGGGGGCAGCGCCACCCCCTGAAAGAAGGGATGGAAGAAGGGACACACGCAGCATGGGGAACAGGTGGGATCTGAGAGAGGTTGCGGGCTGCTTGATGGTGTATGCAGAGCCTGATTCTTGTTCCCAGGGATGTCAAGAGCTGTGAAGGTGAGTGTCTTCTCTATCACATGGGTGGGGGTTGCCAATGTATGGGGGGCAGTGGTAGTGGAAGGCTATCTAAGGGTGGGGGGCTGGGGTGTTGTTGGTTGATGTCAGGCTCTCTGCATGGGGGAGGGGGGTGTTGCGTCAGGGTCTCTCCGTGTGGGGGATCCGATTTTTGTGTTGCCTAGGGTAGCACGAAACCTAAATACACCACTGGGGACAGGGTAGTGTTAGACTAGTAGATTTAGGGTGGATCCTGGCCATATGGTCAGGGTCCTTCCAGAGCCTGCATTGGCTCTGTGAAGTTTAGCTGGTTGATTGTGGGTCACAGGAGTGCAAAAAGTAAGTGCACTCTTGTGACCCAGAAGAGAAGCATCATCAAAAAAGCTTTGGCCATACTTCTCTTATAGGCTGCATTCACACTTGAGCAGTTTGTAGCTTAAAGCTCCAAGCTCCAAAAGCACTCAAACATACAAAAATCAATTGTTCTCCATGGTGCTTGTTCGCGCGATCAGGTGTGAACAGGCACCATAGAGAACAGTTGATTTTTTAAGTTTGACCGTTTTTGGAGATTCGAGCTTCAAGCTACAAAACGCTCAAGTGTGAATGCAGGCTTCAGGTTTACATAAATTTTAGAACTTTGATTTAGCAGGAGACAAATCTCTTGGATTCTTAGTTTCAAAGTGCTTATTCAGTGCTGTTCACATTTTTGCTCTTGCTTATTGCTTTTTGTGGGTAATAATCAAATCAACACAGGGCATCAGATGCACGTCCAATCTGTATATTTAGACTATAGACATGGACCCTTCCTCTAACAAGGCTTTATATATTTCTGAATTCCATGCTCTAGCTGACAGTTTAAGTCCAAATAATGATCTCCATCAGTTTAAATCTACAACTCAAACCATGTTTAAATGCTATGGATAACAAGTTACAAACTTTCTTGTATGTAAGGTTATGCACTATGGCTAGATCATTAAATCCAGGTCTGCTTCTTATGTAGAAGTCCTGCTTTGCCGAGATAAGTTAATCCGTAGAAATGTTATGACACAGACTGTTCCACATTATTCATACTTGTCAATAACATCATAGAAAGACATACACTTATGATCTCACTTGGAATCTGGATCAAATCTCCTTACTGCAATTATAATAATTGTTGTTGTGTCAGCTACTGGAATCTCAATATATCCTTTTTGCTCTACATCCCTAAAGGGTATTTCACTTAATTATATATAGACACAACCCAGATACATTACAAAGTGCACTACTAACAAGCAGAAATGTTGGCAGACATGGCCTTGCTGGTGGGGTGTAATTATACATTTGTCACCTTTGCAGGAAAAAATAAGCTCCTCTTGGACTCTGCATGTTTGCTATGTAAAGGGTCATTTCCTAATTTCCATCTTGCCTCCACCCCACACACACGTCACAAAAATCTGTACAAAAGTGTGGGCATTGAATACCAGTAGTAACACCAAACCTAAATACACCATAAAGTGGAGAAATAAAGTTGGAGAAAATATTCTTCACAAAAGTGGAACATTTTCTAATAGTGACCAGATGGGCAAACTTGCATGTTTTTCCACATGGTAGAAGAAGGGGGGATTGCTGCAGGTGCTGGCCTGTTTTCATGGAAAAATTAATGATCAGACAGCAAAGTCCTCCCAAGGTGATCAATTCTGCTCCGAGCAGACTTAGTCAGGAGGGATTGTCTGTAAAGCTGGTCATACAATGATGGATATTAATGGTTACATTAATATACTCCAAAGACATGCTGGTAGGTGAATTGGCTCTTGTCTAAATTGTCCCTAGTATGTGTATGTATGAATGTGAGTTAGGGACCTTAGATTGTACGCCCCTTGAGGGTTAGGGACTGATGTGAATGTACAATATATATGTAAAGCACTGCGTAAATTGACACCGCTATTAAAGTACCTGAAATAAATAAATATATCTAATGGACATTTGGCTGGTTCAGCACAGAACGGATACATTTCGATCAGAGTGTGGCAATCTCATTTGATCGACTTCAGCTGAAAGAACAAGGTGGAAGAATTTCCTTGATCAGTGGCTGCAGCCAAACAGCGGCAGCCGTTGATCAGTGTATTTAGTAATTCCTCCATTCAACCTGTTTGGCTGAGCAAAAAAAAAAAAAAAATAGTGAATGGCCAGCTTTACTTCTTAAAGTGATCCTTTCTTTTGCCTAATCAGGGCAAAGTTACAGGTTCTCTTGAGAACCCAACTTCCTGCTGCTGGAGGTAAGGTAAACACATCTCTGCTCTCTCCTGGCAGCATGTTCCTTGTCATTTTATGTGAATGCAACAATCCTAATTTGCCTCAAGTACTCTGCTTCCTTCTAGCAGTCTAATGCAATCATAAACGGTTGAGGCTGATTCATACCTGATTTAAAGTGGAAGTCCAGCCTATTCATAACTAAGCTTAAAGCAGAGCTCCACCCAAAAAGGGAAGTTCCGCTTTAAAGATTGATCCCCCGCTCCCCATTAAGGATTGGCACCTTTGGGGGGCGTGGGGCAGGGGGGAGCAGGTACTTGAATTTGACAGGTACCCGCTCCCAGGTACCCGCCTAGGTGATCAGAAGCGGAAGGTGTCCTCCCTTCCTCCCTCCCCGTAGTCTTTTGGGACACGTGACAGGTCCCAGAAGACTACAGGATCATTCAGGGAGCGCAGCGCTACTTGCGCATGTGCAGTGGGTATCCGGCTGCGAAGCCGCAAGCTGTAAAATGGGCTTCAGGGGACACACTGCGGGACCAAGGGACAGGTGAGTGTGTGTTTTTTAAAAGTTAGAAGCTACAGTTTTTGTAGCTGCTGACTTTTATTTTTTGATAGTGTGAGTGGAACTCCGCTTTAAAGTGTTACTAAACCCACAACAGTAAAATCAGTCTGCATATGCAGGAAAGCATGCTTGTTATACTCACTGTGGAACCTAAGGGGTTAATCCTCTGAATTCTGTAAAAATGCTGTTTGATCCTGTCTTCTCTTCCCCTCCTCTTGTGTAAATGTCCACTTCTTATCTCCTGATAAGACAGACTGAACCGTAGCCATTCTGCACATGCTCAGTTTAGTGTGTATTGCAGGATAATTTTTTTTGGAGAGTGCATGAGATCAGCACAGGGTCAATCAGCACTGTCCAGAGAGAAGGTAGGGGTCCTGCATCCTCCTAGAGAAGATAGAAAAACTCCTCCTACAAGCTTTAACCACTGCTCTGCTGAAGTCACAAGACTGCTCTAACTGCTGATGAGAAAAGGTATTTAGCAGGTTATATTTACTAAAATAATTGCATTTCCATGTTGTGTGTACTGTGGGAGGCCAGATATAGTGGTTGCAGGGTCCTGGGTTTAGTAACACTTTAAATCTGCTCACACCCCTATATAAACACTATTCTATCCACCCTATGAAAGGAAGATATGTATAATTACCTATTCTGAGAGTGATCCGGTCCAACCAAGTGATCTCCCCAGCAACTGATTTCAGTGAAGAGGACAGATTGCCGACAACAGCTGCAGAGCCTGTGCGGTGAAGTCACCCATGGGCTTACTATGGGGCATCTGTTGTTGCCGATTTCTCCTCTACACTGAAGTCGCCGCTGACAGATGATCATGTGACTGGACCGGATCGCTCTCAGAATAGGTGGAATAGGTGTACACATCTTCCTTTCACAAGGTAGAAAGAATATGGTTTAGAAGGGGGGGGGGGACACTTAAACTTAGTTAGAAATAGGTTGGACTTCCACTTTAAGTCCTATGTTCACACCAGTCTGCAGAGTAAAATGCAGTATTCTCCCCTGCAGGTTAGTGCAATATCGTTTTATTTCAGTACATCTTACTACTTGTGTTTTTTTGTTTTTGTTTACAACTTTATTTGCAGTAGTTCTTTTACAACTTGCTTCATTTTTCCACATTGCACATCACACCAGTGTTGTGGTCTGAATCGGGCACACACAAAACAATAGTTTTCTATGTGCCCTAGCAGGTTACCTGCATTTATCCACAGCGGAAAAACACAGGTCACTGCAAATAGCGTGATTGTGCTCTTATAGTGATACTAAAGTCTTGGGTTTTTTTGTTTTTTTTTATAATAACAAACATGTCATACTTATCTGCTCTTTGCAATGGTTTTGCATAGAGCATTCCTGATCCTCCTCTTCTTAGGTCCCCTACAGTCGCTACTGGCCCCTCCCTCCTGTTGGAGGCCCCCATAGCAAGCAGCTTGCTATGGGGTCATCCGAGCAGGCACGCTCCTGAGCCGCGGCTCTATGTGTCTATTCACACACGTGTGTCCATTCACATGCCTGATAAAGGGGTCCTGCGAGACTCCGAAACATTGCCTTGCTGTAACTAGGTGGTCGTTCATTAAAACTTTTGGACCCATGTTGGTGATCCTCGGTGTGCTGGTGACATTTTCTCTTGCTAATTCTGTTCGGTTCCAGCCGTCAGTCGCTGCAGCACCCACCTATACACACAGCCATTTTTAACGCAGGAACACATGCGTTTGGGTTGTACACTGGCATTCACACACAGAGCCGTGGCTCGGTCCTGCCCGCTCCCTCACCTGATTGACTCACTGGTTGTGATTGACAGTAGCGGCAGCCAATGGCCTCAGCCAATCAGGAGTGAGGGTCTACGGAGAACCAAGATTCTCCTGGATATCGCTGGATTGGGGTGAGGCTCAGGTAAGTATTGGGGGGGCTGCTACACACAGAAGGTTTTTTACCTTCATGCATACAATACATGAAGGTAAAAAAACTTTGAGCCTTTACGACCACTTTAAACTGTCCACATAAACATGGGATTTTTCATTTAGCCCGTGGGCTAAACAAAAGTAGTCTTCCAATTTTTCAGCCCCTTCCAAAAAAAAAAGATTGAAAAATGTACTTTTGTTGACGACAGAGACGCCCATGCTGTGAATTCCAGCTAATGTAACAGAAATTTGACGTTTGAGCCACATTCAGCAGTTCTTACACTAGCTGTATTTGATAGAAAAACTTTTTTTTTTTACATATCTCTTTTAGTGTCTTTCTGGAAGTTCAGTACAAGAAGCTAAAGTGCAAAGTGCAGTAACCCATATCATCTAGTTTATTTGAAGTCGTTTCACATTGGCTGATTTTTCACAAAAAAAAAATCACACTTATCTGATGTAATAAAGTCTAGGCTTCTTCCACCATCCACCTCCATGTGATTAGAATCAAAATGTCAGCACGCTTTTCCAGATGAGCACAAAGTTCTTTTCTGTTGAGGTTTTTGTGCTTGGTTGCAGGGAGGATGGCTGCTTACTTGTTTATTATAGTTAGTGGCTCTTCTTGAAGATGACAAGACGTGGAAGATAAAAGGCACATTTCTGTCTCAAGTTCCCTCTAAAGGAGATCTCCGCTGATACAAAGAACAAAGGCCTGCTTTGTCTGGGAAACAAGCCACATGTAGCTCAGCACTTCTGATAGAAGAGACATCTTAAGAGGAGCTTTTATGAACTGACATTTACTTGCTAGCCTGTAAGTGAAGATACAGTAATACTTAAAGACGTATTCTCAATGCCTAGATATGTCAGTCTGATGACTCCAGGCAGAACTCGCTCAAGTTATCAATGGGAATTTTCCAGTAGAGGGTGCGGATTAACAGCTTCAAAGCACTTCAAGTGTATTCCTTAGTCATACTTCCCTTAAGGACAGTCTTCATGTCTCAGTTTTCCCAACCATCACATGCTTTTCTTCTACTTAAAAGAAATATTGATTCAAAAATGGCTTGCGTGTCTTTTGAGCCACTAGTTTTTTTTTCTCAGAGATCAGCTATAATTAGAAATGATCTTGTTTTTTTTTCAGTTGGTGACAAATATTTTTCTTTAACTTTATATTTAAACCCTATTCAACAACGGAAAATATATACACCCCTATGAGCCCAGACTTTTCCTTCTTGTAAAAGCGGTAACCTGATCACTGATTTTCAGTGGAAGATGCCAGGTCGCCCTTGCAGCTCCGAATCCTGGGTGGATGCCAGGACGGCCCCTATAATAATACTACCGGTTAATTGTAATGTATAAAAAGTAAAAATTGCTACACTAGCAAAAAACATTTTTCATTATGCTGGAAAATTTTTGTCAAGAGTCTGTCCAAACACTCAAGCGTTTGCAAGCAAAATACAAATCTGAAGTGTTATCTAAATATATTTTATTTCTAAGAAAACATATATTAGCTTTAATTTGCACACCCCCTGACTTTAACCACTTGCCCTCCGCAGGATTTACCCCCTTTCCAGACCAGGTCATTTTTTGCGTTACAGCGTTGCGTAACTTTAACTGACAATTGCACAGTCATGCAACGCTGCACCCAAATTTAATTTACGTCTTTTTTTCCCATGAATAGAGCTTTCTTTTGGTGGTATTTGATCTGCTGTTTTTTTTTTTGCGCTATAAACAAAAAAAGGCTGACAATTTTGAGAAAAAAACAATATTTTTGACCTTTTGCTATTAAACATGTCCAGTAAAAAAATTTAAAAATCAAATTTCGTCATAAATTTAGGCCAAAATATATTCTGTTACATGTCTTTGCTAAAAAAAATCCCAATATGTGTAAATTAATTGGTTTATGTGAAAGTTATGGCATCTTCAAATGGCAGTATATATAATGGATTTTTCCCCCCTACCCGGAACTGCAAAATCACGTATATATACGTGATTTTGAGCACCCGTGCTGCCCTGTAGCAAAAACAGTACTTTATGACCCATATGCTGCACACCTCTAAAAGAAATCACCTGATTAAAAATCAGTACCCAGACTCTGCCCTTGCATGGTGACATGCACAAATATTTAAAGTGACAATAATGATTGCAAATGTTTGGTATTTGTAATTAAATGCAGAGGATCTAAAAAAACTGATCTTTATAAGGCTCCATGTACACTGCAGCTGATAAACACACGTTTAGGAGCTTTTTTGCGTTTTTTTTCAGCAGCCCCTGAACTCTCCCTAATGTTTTCCTATGTGTCCATGTACACATAGTCATTTACAGGCAGTTGAGTTTACAGTCGTTTTTTTGCGTTCAGGAGTAGATTTTATCAGCGTTTAAAACACTTGTAAACGTGTGTAAATGTGGCTAACCACGTTTATAAGCGTTTGTGGTTGGAAATTTTTTTTCAACTCAAATGGACCTGGTACACCATACTTTGAGGTTTCGCATGAAAGAAAATATGTTAGACACTGCTGCAATAATTTTTGCACAGAAATGAGCTGGAACACATCCAAACACCACAATAAAAAAAAAAAAGACAGTTAATCTCAACAAATACTGCTCTTTCTGCTTCTGGTCTCTCTATTTCTCTCAAAATGTCTGAAATAGTTAATTTTTTACTGTATTTCAGTGCATTCTGGGCATTTTGGAAAGTCTCCTGAGGTTATCTTTAAAAAACGCTTCTAAAAGCAAATGTTGAAACGGGTATGCAAACGCGGCTAAACAGACGTTTTTTAACCTATGTTTTTCCAGCAGTCAGTTTCCATCATTCAGAAGTGTCCCGAGTACATGGAGCCTAATAGTGCAGTTTTATAATAGTGTGGTTTTGCTGATTTAAAAAGGGGCTGATTCTGTAGAATTACATTGGACATTTACTCTAAGCACAGAAAAAGTCTTTGCACATGTGCCTTTTAATTAAAAAAAAATACATTTCACTAGAAAATACATATATAGCTGGGGTGTAGCAAAAAATGAACCTGCTACCCAATATGCCTTTTAAAATTCTAAATAAGGATTTGTGTGATTGAGCGTGGAAAGCTCTTGTCATGAGATGCGGGTGTTTTGTACACTGCTGGGCTGCGTTGTGATGCTGGCACCTGCCTTCTCTATTTAAAGGATTTCAGCAGTGGTCTCAGTTAGCACATTTTTGCCTCCAGAGAATTTTTGACTTCACCTAACTACAAACACATGTTTACTGACCCACTGAAGAGCTGTTTGATTGTTTTGTCTCACAATGACCTGCATGTGATGTAGCAGGGAACTTCAAGGGCAATCGCCACACAAAAATGCTTTCAAGCAGAAAGCACTTATTTGGTAATATATACTATGTGGGTCTGTTTGCAGACACCTGCAATTTCCTTTCTTAGTGAACAGCTGATATAGCATTATGAAAGAGCCAGTGTCACCAGACTGGCTTTTCAAGTCAAAACAGTCAAAACACAAAAAAAATCTAGCTAGCATGATTTTTAATATTTTCTTCTCTTTCTTCATTTTACTTGTTGCTCTTTTTTTATACATAAATACCTAAACATTATTAAATGTCATAATATGGAAATTACAAGGTATTTTATTGATAAATATGACTACAAAACTTTTATGCCAAGTCTTAAAGTGGTATTAAACTCTAATATTACACTTTTCCCTGCAGGGAAGCTTTAAAGTCTTACCTGTAGGTACCTTGAAAATGGCATAAAATTGTGCCATTTAGCTGATATTCACATCAGCTCCAGCTGTTAAAGGCTAAGTTCACCTTTTGAAAAAAAAATAATAAATACACGATTGTTTGCTGGTAAACAAAATGTGCATTGGCTAATTTTTTTTTCTAAGGAGCCTGCAGAGCATTGCACCCACAATTAGCAGATCATGGGTACAATGTCAGACTCCTGCAGAATCTCAGGATAGCTGTCTACCCATACCTCATACGGGCAGGCAGTTACTTGAGAGCAGGAAGATCAATAAACTACCAGAGTGCTCATTGGCACTCTCGTAGTTCATTGAGGACTACAAGCCATCAGTAATTGGACAAAATAAATATAATCATAAATAAAATGTTCATTTTTAATATTTTGTTGAGAATCCTTTGCTGGCAATGACTGCCTGAAATCTGGAACCCATGGACATTACCAAAGACTGGGTTTTCTCCTTTCTGATGCTTTGTCAGGCTCTAACTGCAGAATATCAGGATAGCTGCCTACCCATATCTCATACGGCAGGCAGTTACTTGAGAGCAGGAAGATCAATGAACTACCAGAGTGCTCATTGGCACTTTTGTAGTTCATTGAGGACTACAAGCCATCAGCTGCAATGGCTGAGAATACATGTAGTGTATTTACAGGAAACTGTGAATGAGTAACGTGGCTGTGTGGGCAGTCCCCCCACGGTCCCAATGTCTTCAAATTGCGACAGCGGGTACAGGGAGAAGATCTTCCTTCCGCTGTCACAGGGGTGTCATGGCTGGGGGGTTGGGGGGAGAAGGTGCAGATGCTGGAACACTGTTCCACCCTAAAAACAAAATATACAGTATTCCAAAGGTAGACTTCTCCTTTAATGTTACTGGTGCATGAGCAGGACACTGCATTCACAGCAAACTGAATGCGCTGGGAATGCAGAGAGTTCTATGCCATGATTGTGGCTCCCGTGCACACGTGCAAGAGTGATGTCATCACGCCCAGAAGGAAGACCAGGAAAAGATGGAAGGGCTGAGCACGCTGGAGGGTTCCGTCTCACAGGTACATTTGTCATAATGGGATAATATGCAACGCATACTAGTAGATTATGGCATACCACCTGGGGCCCATTTAAAGAAAAAAAATAAGTTAAATACTGTTTTAAAGTGAATAGGGCAATGCAGGGAAAAACTTTCACCCCCTTCCCCAGCTGCACATACTGATCTTTCATTCACTCCTCCATTGTTCCCTTCAGCTTTTAAGTTGCTTCAATAGGAGCTTGCAATATGCTGGCACCAAACCCAGCAACCGCATGAAAAGGCTGTCTCAGGGTTAAAGTTTATAGTTGGGAGTACCTGGGTATTTTCTGGGCATATTCCCTAAATGTTTGCGTTCATGATTGGCATACATTTACAAGCTCCAGAGATAATTAATATTGTTAGAATTGTCATTTCATTTTCCTTTTGTTATATACTGTGCAGAGAATTGGAGACTCCCTGTAGGAAGCTTGCCTGGCATGGATTAATATCTATGGTCATTTACAACAGACACCAGTTCATTATGTCTTTGTGTTGGCAGTCCATTGCTGTGGTTTCAGTGCCAAAAGGAAGTAAAAGTATCAGCAGTATATGAGGTGAACTAAATCATCCTCTACCTAATTCTACCTTACAGTGCAACACTTAACACTACCTAAAATATGCCCTTAACTCTTAACCTTCCTTCCTGCACTTCTTAACCTCAATATTTAACCAGACCGTTATCTAAAATTAAAACAAACCCCTAAATTGAGCACCAGTTCTGGGATCCTGAACTCTAAAACTCTTCCAACACATTAATACCCATGTAAACACCTAACTTTAACCCCTAATACCTGAACCTAACACTAAACTAACTTAATCCTCATGATAATCGCTATCATTAATTAACCTATTTAGCATTGTATTCACCTTACCTTACACCAGGAGACTCTGTACCAAAAGACAACAGGTCTTGTAGTATGTACAACAGTGCCAAGATCCAGGTACTAGAAGCTTCTTATATAGCCAAAATGCTGCTAACTATAACTAATTAAGGGATTAAACTATCAACAGATAATCACAGAACACCATCTTTAGTTCTTACGTATATGGAAGGAAGAAAAAAAAAGTCATACAGTTAACCAACTTCTAGCTTTGTTAATTCATTCTCCATAGTTAAGAGATAAAATGAATCTTCGCTGAACACGTGATGGAAGCAACACATGAAATACTTATAAAAAAAACAAACTATATAAATCGTACATGAAAGGTGTAAACACTTAACTAGTAGACCAGCACTGTTAATGTAAATTATTTTCACAGTTGACCTTTGGGACAGTCTTTCATGTAAGCAGTGGGAATGGGTGATAATGGATATGTTCCAACTGAAATTTCCTGACACAATGCAGAGTCTACTGACAGCAGTGTAGTATTTTTACTTGTATCATGTCCCAAATGGAGACATTGTTCACAAGCAAAGCGAGGTCTGCTTAACGCATGAAGGTTTGCTTTTTTTATAAAAGGCAGGTTCATGGATTTGGGAGAACTGCTTCCAATCACCTCTTCTCTGTAGCAGATATAGTGAAGGCACAACTTTATAATAGTAGATTTGGAAAGTTTATTCTAATAAAACTTAAACAAGACTGAAACTACTAGTGCAGCTCACCACCCATGCCTCAACCAATTAATTAAAAAACAGGTGATGTTATGGGTCAATGAAAGGAAAAAGGGACCAGCTTTAAGCCAAAGGAAGAGGCTTCTGCTTTGCCACCATGGCAATAATCCATGTTCCATTCTCTGCAAACCAACTGATGCCAACCACGTCTGTCTATTTTAAGTTTGAAAGAATTGACTGAAAGATATGGTAATCAGGCTGTATCTGACACACAAAGTTGGAAATAGCAACAACATAAAAGCTGACAATGCCTTCATAGCCTTTAGAAAATAAAAGGCCCTAGGAAGATGCTTCTGCTCTGCTACCATGGCAATAACCCATGTTCCATTCTCTGCAAACTAACTGATGCCAACCATTTCTGTCTATTTCAAGTTTAAAAGAGATGACCGGAAGATATGGTAATCAGGCTGTATCTTACAGCTGGCAACGACCACAACATAGAGGTTGACAATGCCTTCAATAACCTATTCTTGACCAATCGTATGTTATAGACATATACACCTAATGACAGTGTTATCTTGGGATAACCAAAACCCGAAGAAGACCCAGCATGGGCAAAGACTTTTGCATCAAATGTAAGTGAAAATGCTTGAATATAGGGGTCTCCTGAGCTTTGCAGATGCTCATAGACATTATGATCATTGAGGAATGATCATGCTCTGCTACCTTGAATATCCAGGATTGCCAATAAATTTTGCAAGGATGAAAAACTATCACCTAGCAGCAGACAGTATTGGTACCTAAACCTAAAGTGAATAAAAAGCCTGATAAATCTGATAGGTGTAGCTTATAGAACACTAACTGATATCTTACCCAGGGCCATTTTGTCCTGGTGTTAGTGCAGATGTGAAGAAAATCCATTGTGCAGAAACACAGCTGTTACTTGAGTAAATGCATGCCAGGCCACAATGAACAGTAGGGTTCCATTATTTCTGAATGCCCAAATTTCCACAGATGGAACTAATAATGTTTTACTGAGCATAGATGGGGAACAAAAACATACAACAATTCTTTGAGCAAATATACTTTTGTGCTAGTGCCCCATTAGAAGGCAGTCAACTGGCTTCAGATATTCCATGGTTTGTAATTTAAAAATAACATTGAAGTAATGCACATGCAATTCAGATAAACTGATGACATTTCATGGCCTGCTTAACCCACAATGAATCCTATCCCCTTTACATCATGCTTTCAAAGGCTGTTGTGGAACAGGGTTGGATGAGATCTAGGCACAGCTATTTTTACGACTACAAAGTTTTTCGATGATTTTTGTGCTTAGTGGAGAGTGAATTTTAACACATAAGAAATTATTCCGAGAACAGATCATTGTCTTTGATATGTGTATGCCTTTGGAACACTTATTTTAGCAGAACACTGAATTGTTTCCCCATTTCATCTATTTGGCAGCTGTTGTTTTGATCTGCCTGTGGGCTCCGAGTTGTCTCAAGGTTATGCTGGGGATTAAAACTTCTCTGTAATTCTAAGCAGATGGGTCTGGGAAAAAAGCCTTATAATTATTTGCCATACCCTCTAACCACAAACTCCTCTGTTTAAGTGCTAGGCTGGTGGATCACAGGGGTTTAGAGGCACCTAGGCGTTTTGGCAGGTCTACAAAAACAAGACTTATTATGCAATGTACAAGATAAGATAGACATCAGATCAGATGCTGTCACTCCTTTCAGAACAGTAGATTCTTCCTAACATTCTCACAATGCATTCTGTAGCTATACTGCAAGTATATACAGTACATTTTTTTAGCTGGTCTGGGCTACCAGAGATTACTATTACTATTCACATACAGAACTATAAATGGACCCTGTAAGAAAGTGTCCTATCTTTTGGATAATATCCGATGGGCAGCATATACTGTAGGTTCAACTTCACTGTGCCAGAACTAGTATGTGACACATAAAACAAAAGATTCCTTCACATTAAGTTGTTTTTCTTCAAGTTCTTTTAGGTATCGCTTACACCAGATGCAGTATGAACTCAAAAGAGATAGAGCTCAATCTGGTTAAGTAAGGCGCCATAAATATATATTCAAGGGGGAAATGGGAAACAAAATGGAGGACTTTAAAGACGTCAAATAATCAAAGACAATTAAAACCCAAATATGTATCATGATTGGTTAAAAATGCAAAAAATGCAGTGCATGTGAAAATACAATAAAAAATTGGTCCATGCTCATCTGCATGAAGACACAGTGAGATAAAATAACATAGCCATGCGTACAAAACCCCGACATGTTTCAATTCTTGGTACAAATCTTCATCAGGGGGATGTGTATCCCAGTGGTACGAGCATATAGGTCACATAACCAACATACTAGAACAACCAAAAGCAGTGCATAACATAAAAAATCAATAACTTACAGGACCAACAGTTATATGTTAAACATATTTTTCCTGGAGGGGAAAGGGCAACTGGACTCATGAAACCAGTAGGGTTCAAATCCACTAAGCATAAAGGACACCGTAAGAGTTTCCTGCTAAAGGCAGAAAAGTGTAAAAACAAAGATCTATGTCAAGAAAGAGAAAAAAATGTTTTTATTAAATATATTATTATTTTTCTTGGAGGGCTGTAAAGCTACAAGAGGAGACATACAAGTCATATCTCCATCTGTGAAAGCAAATGATAAAAAAAAAATCAAAAAGTGGACTGAAAAACCATATACAATGTGGCCGTGCTGCTACAACATTTCCCAGAAATGCAACATGTGGTGGGGGCTGCCCATACAAGTAATTGTTGCCCAAGAAATAATGACCAATAACAAAAATACTGTGACAAAAAATGGCAGTGAAACCCCGAAAGCACATCAATTATGCCCAAGAGGGGAGATAGAGGTATATGTTCTCAGCATTCTCTGGCGTCAGCCAGCGCCGTAATGACGTCACATCCAATTCAGCATTGGGGGTGCTGGTACATGAAAGCTTCCCATGGTTTCCTAGCAACCCCCGGCCAAGGAGGAAAGGTGGGTGGGACAAAGCCAGTTTACGAGACCACCCAGTCATTAAAGACAAAAAACCCCCGCAGGAAGGACACAAAGTGACCCCGTGCGAGGGCTGCGTGTGCTGGGTGCCACAGTGGATAAACCACTAGGGGAGAGATGCAACAAAAATGTTAAGGCACTCAATGAAAATTACATAATTCACAATATCAAAGTATGAAAAATAAATAATCTGAAAAGAAGGAAATGGTAAAGCAAAAGACCAGTTTTTATTAAGAACACAATAAGGAAATACAAAATGAGAAAAATGAAAGACAAACAACCAGCAGGAGGAGAAAGACAGCGAGAAAAAAGGGTGGACAAAGAAAGGAGATAGGAAATAATGGATCCTAGCATTTAAAAAAGTACAGTATGCTGCATTTTTAAGCATGTAAATGTACCAGAACAAATGTGAATGCATATAAATGCACCACAAATGCATTTAAATGCTATCCATAAAAAACATCAATAATGCATAAAAAAGCACCACAAAAGTCCCACAAACTGGAAGAAAATGCATTTCGAATGTGTCACTCTCGTACAGCAAATGCACCTCAAATACATGTAAGTGCACATAAAAAACTGCACACTGAATACAGGGGATGTGGTGTAAATGAGTCCTTAAGACCTCATGCACCCTGGACATTTTGCCAGGGTTTAGGTGCGTCAAGAGCCTTGGGTGCAGGGGCGGACTGACCATTTGGAAACTCGGGCACTGCCCGAGGGCCCGAGGTCAGTAGGGGGCCCCATGAGATGCCCCTGGTACCTTTTTCATAGGCTTTTTTGAGTTTGGGCAAGGACACAGGGGCCCCATGATCTCCTATTGCCCGAGGGCCCCATGAGTTGTCAGTCCGCCCCTGCTTGGGTGTTAATTCATTTCACAGCCAGAATAATATTTGAAATGAATAATGCTCAAGCACTAAATGCATCTAGAGTTAACGTGTGTTTACATGCAGCAAGCATTGTTACTGCCAAAATGCAGCTGCTTCTGAGCACGCTGGCAGTGAAGGTTTTTTCTTCCTCTAAACCTCCAGCCTCTAACGCCTCTAAATGCCTATGTGTACAGAGACACAAAGACTAACATGCAAGGGTATTTAGAGGCAGAAAAAAAAATGCCAGACGCCCCGAAAAGGCATGTTAAAAATGTCCAGTGTGTATGAGGCCTAAAGCTGAACTCCAGGAACACAGCTAAATACATATATGAGATTGCATTTCTATCCACTACAATGAACTACAAATCCTGCATGGAGCATTTTCAGCAGCGCAATATACGGCAAAGTAACTTGTGTGCTGGGAGGGTGTATTGCAGTTCAGGATTAGCACGCTACAATGGCATGTACAGCCCTAAGTGATCATATTCACCTGGCAGTACTAGGGTTGTTGGTTCGAATCTCAGCAGCGGCACCACCTGCTTGGAGTTTGCATGTTCTCCCTGTGCCTGCATGGATTTCCTCCGGGTACTCCGGTTTCTTCCCACACTCCAAAGACATGCTGGGAGGTGAATTGGCTCCTGTCTAAATTTGCCCTAGTATGTGTATGTATGGATGTGAGTTGGGGACCTTAGATTGTACACACCTTGAGGGTTAGGGACTGATGTGAATGTACAATATGTATGTAAAGCACTGTGTAAATTGATGGCGCTATATAAGTACCTGAAATAAATAATATATAAATAAATAGTCACAGTCTTTCCTGAGCAAGGCCTACCCTCCCTGCTTATTGGACTCACAAGGGGTGTGTGGGACAGCATCAGAGAGACCACTGCTTCTACAGAGAAAGCAGCGGTCTTTCTCTGCAGCCTGATGGCCGAGGGCAGGTTATTTTACTATGGCTCTGGCTGCTTTATCAACAGTAATACTGTGATCACCTACCGCTACTCATTAAACATCTGATTGAGGGGTCAGTCCACCCAGCAATTTCAATTACAGCTGGAATTTGGTGCAATGAAGACCTGTTCCTGCCCACCTTGGGATGTCCTTGCTTCTCTAGTTGTATTCTTCATAATAGAAAATAGTTGAAATAAATGCTGCTTATAGAATTGTTGGGCAAAGTTGAAACTGATACGTAGTTTGCGTTAAAGGGGCTGCAAGTAAAGCCTGGCTGGGCAGGCAATGTCACAGATAGTTCAACTTGCCTCTACCTTACAGAATAGGAATCTGTCCTAGTTCTATTTCACCCTCACATTGCACATTTGTATGTAGGTGACAGGGAACATGGAGTAGTTATAGAAAGAAGTGCTTAGTGAGGAGATGAGAGTACGGGAGATTGAGTAGTGGCAGAAGATGTGGATGAATATACTGGCAATACAAAGCCCATTAGTCACCTGTAATAAAGCGGCCCTGCATAATGGTACTATGGGCACCCTACAGCATACAAGACATTAATCTATCACAATCCTCCTGAAGGTATAGAATGATGGTGGGTCGTGAAAACACTTTAGCTTTTATTTACTAACAGGAAAGAGCAAGTGTAGGGAGACACCACTGTGCTGTGGGTTCAACTGAGATTGCAGATGCCTGTGCACCCACCAAGTGCAATCCATTGACTTATCAGCTAAGATGTATACTCACTTTTAGTGCATATTTCACAGTAACTATTTGCAGTGTGCATTTAACGTGTGTGCGCTTTGTATGCATTTGCAGTGCACTAAATATAGGGAACTTTTATAGAGAAATCAAACGCAAGTAATCTAGTAAAATATATATTCTTCAATGCAGATGTTGCAGTCTCTGATTGCAATGTGTCCTAAACATCAAAATAAGAATTTTTTTTGTATCCCCAAAAAAGGTATAAAAAATGATAATGTTACAAGCACAAAGACTGCTGACTAAGGTATGAAAGGTGCATGGGCCAAACAAAGGAGCAGCTTCATAGAAAAAAGATAGCTTGGTTAGACCCTACGGTCCTCCAGGAGGAGGGCTGAGCTTTCATGCTTGCTCACAGGCTATCATTAACATGCAAGGCCTGAAAAAAACCCAAAACTTCAGATTACTTCCCAGAGGGCATCCTGAGATCTTCCAAAAGATGAACAGCCTCTGACAAGTGCTGGATATGCCTATTTTGTTCTATGATGTCTTTCTTCTATATTTTTTTCTGTTCATGCATCATTAAGGATTTACTCAAACATGAACTCAGCCATAGACTCTGCTTGATTCAAATATAGATTCTGCTTATCCCTGTGTTTTCTACAATTCTCATTTTCTCATTTTTGAGAAGTTCTACACAAAAACAGTTAATGGAAAAGCTGAGAAGTGACAAGGATGGCTCAGTGTCAAGCCACACAATACACTATGAAGGATCAGTCCACCCAGCAGTGAATATGAATTAAAGGTGGAATGTGGTGGGCTAAGTCACCTGCTGGCCTTTAATATTTCCCAATCTTTTGGAGACTTTGGCAGCAAGATTGGAAAAATCTACCTGCCAGAATTCCTGGACCTGTTTTTGTAGTTGACCACTCACCCTGAGATGTTTCTGCTTCTTTTGTTGCATTCTCCATAATAAGAAAAAACAAAATAAATTAAAATATAAAACGTATATTGTCTATGGCATAGTAAGGGAGATTTACAAAAACTGGTCCACTCAGAAACTGGTGCAGCTGTGCATGGTAGCCAATCAGCTGCTAACTTCAGCTTGTTCATTTAAGCGTTGACAATAAAACCTGGAAGCTGATTGGTTTCTGTGCAGAACTTCACCTGAATTTGCACCATGCAGTTTTAGTAAATAACTGCTAATGTCTCAAGCACAGATACCCACCTTGGGGTGTTCTTATTTATTTTATTTCAGGTACTTGTATAGCACTGTCAATTTATGCAGCGCTATACATACACATATTGTACATTCACATCAGTCCCTAACCCTCAAGGGGCAAACAATCTAAGGACCCTAACCTACATTCATACATACAGTGGGGATCGAAAGTTTGGGCACCCCAGCTAAAAATTTGTATTAATGTGCATAAAGAAGCCAAGGAAAGATGGAAAAATCTCCAAAAGGCATCAAATTACAGATTAGACATTCTTATAATATGTCAACAAAAGTTAGATTTTATTTCCATCATTTACACTTTTAAAATAACAGAAAACAAAAAAATGGCGTCTGCAAAAGTTTGGGCACCCTGCAGAATTTATAGCATTCACTGCCCCCTTTGCAAAGCTGAGACCTTCCAGTGTCATGGATTGTTCTCAATTATCGTCTGGGAAGACCAGGTGATGTCAATCTTAAAGGTTTTAAATGCCCAGACTCATCTGACCTTGCCCAAACAATCAGCACCATGGGTTCTTCTAAGCAGCTGTCTAGAAAACTGAAACTGAAAATAGTTGACGCTCACAAAGCTGGAGAAGGCTATAAGAAGATAGCAAAGCGTTTTCAGATGTCAATATCCTCTGTTCGGATTGGAATTAAGAAATGGCAGTCATCAGGAACAGTGGAAGTTAAAGCAAGATCTGGAAGACCAAGAAAAATATCAGACAGAACAGCTCGCAGGATTGTGAGAAAAACAATTCAAAACCCACGTTTGACTGCACGATCCCTCCAGAAAGATCTGGCAGACACTGGAGTTGTGGTACACTATTCCATTATAAAGAGATACTTGTACAAATATGATCTTTATGGAAGAGTCATCAGAAGAAAACCTCTTCTACGTCCTCACCACAAAAATCATCGTTTGAACTTTGCAAATGAACATATAGACAAGCCTGATACATTTTGGAAACAAGTTCTGTGGGCCGATGAGGTTAAAATTTAACCTCATGAGCAAAGGTACGTTTGGAGAAGAAGGGGCACAGAATTTAATGAAAAGAACCTCTGTCCAACTGTTAAGCATGGGGTTGGATCAATCATGCTTTGGGGTTGTGTTGTAGCCAGTGGCACAGGGAACATCTCACGAGTAGAAGGAAAAATGGATTCAATAAAATTTCAGCAAATTTTGGATGGTAACTTGATGCCATCTGTGAAAAAACTGAAGTTAAAGAGAGGATGGCTTCTACAAATGGATAATGATCCTAAACACACCTCGAAATCCACGGGGGATTACATCAAGAGGCGTAAACTGAAGGTTTTGCCATGGCCTTCACAATCTCCTGACCTCAACATAATTGAAAATCTATGAATAGACCTTAAAAGAGCAGTGCGTGACAGACAGCCCAGAAATCTCAAAGAACTGGAAGACTTTTGTAAGGAAGAATGGGCAAAGATACCTCAAACAAGAATTGAAAGACTCTTGGCTGGCTACAAAAAGCGTTTACAAGCTGTGATACTTGCCAAAGGGGGCAGTACAAGATATTAACTCTGCAGGGTGCCCAAACTTTTGCAGATGCCATTTTTTTGTTTTCTGTTATTTTGAAAGTGTAAATGATGGAAATAAAATCTAACTTTTGTTGACATATTATAAGAATGTCTAATCTGTAATTTGATGCCTTTTGGAGATTTTTCCATCTTTCCTTGGCTTCTTTATGCACATTAATACAAATTTTTAGTTGGGGTGCCCAAACTTTCGATCCCCACTGTACACATACTAGGGCCAATTTAGACAGGAGCCAATTAACCTACCAGCATGTCTTTAGAGTGTGGGAGGAAACCCATGCAGACACAGGGAGAACATGCAAACTCCAGGCAGGTGGTGCCATGGTTGGGATTCGAACCAACGACCCTAGTACTACCAGGTGGAAGTTCTAACCATTTAGCCACTGTGCTCTTGCATGTTTGGTTGCATTTTCCATAATATGGAATAAATAAAACATTTATAATGTCAACAACAACGTTTCTCAAGGACACTTATCTCACCATATAGGTCCTTAAAATTAGTAGCAGATAGGTGGTCAACTATTCCAGCATCTGGATTTTAGCTTGACTGACTTGGCCTGCTGCGAGAAAGAAAAGTGTAAAAGAAAAGTTTGTTTTTCCACAGGTCAGAAACGTGTCTTGTCTCTGTCCATCCTGTGAGGTCTGATAACAAAGCTCCAGACATCAACATGACTTTTTGTGGCCTGCTGTATATAGTACTGTCAGGCAAAGTTGAAACTGATACTTTGTTCACTTTGATGGAGCAACAAGTAAAGGCTGGCCGGACACAAGTACAAGTTCATCTTGTTTATGCATTACAGAATAGGAATCACAGTTTGAGACAATCCTAATAAACGCTCAAACGTTTATATAAATGACACTGCAACAGTAGGGAAGTAGGAGTAAATGGTTATAAAGTTGTATACTTAATAATGAGTGTAAAAAAAATTCACGCTTCTTTCTAAGATATAACAGGAGCTTGCACCAAACAAAGGAGCAGCACAAAAACATGTTCCCTCTGAAAGTAGAGCAAAGTATGGGTATTTTGTCATTACAACAAGCACTCTCAAGACAGAATATGAAACCACGTATGTGTGCTTGCCATGGTCAATGTGTACATCTAAGTTCATGAAAACAGTGAAATCCCCCAAGCATGTGTTATAACTTCTTTACTTTCAGGGCCCATTCATGTGTTAATGTTCAATGTGAAAATGTTCAAAATGCGCTTCCCTTGCGATCTGCAGTGGGGTGTCAATGCAATGCTAACAACACCCAACTGCAGGTTGCAAATGCAGTGCATTTGTCTGCACCAGATTGGGTGGTACAGACGTACCATGCTATCTGGTTGTAGTGCAGTTTTATAGTAGTGCATGCACTACTTTTTGTGCGGTGAAGTGCGGTTTCAGCAATTTCAGCCCATTGGCTAGCTTTGCACCTATGTGTATGGGTACCCATGCTGAAGCTCACTAGACGTTTTGATAATGCTGGTAATGTTAGCTGTGTAAAGTCACATTAAAAACGTGAATTTTTCAGCTTTTTTTGTGTTTTTGCATTAGCGTTTAACGATGTTTTGCCATGATTAGCAGCATTTTCCTGCGGTTTTCCACGTTTGTGGGTTTTTTAACCGAAAAAAATTTTTTGGTTGAAAAAAGTCCAAAAATTTGCAGCGTTTTACCGCGTTTTGCCATGTTTTTCAGCATTAGAGCATTTTTACAGCTAAAACACTCCTCTAGAAACCCACTAGTCCTGGGTTATTTTTCCAGCCAAAAAACGTTGATTACAGTCTATGTGTGCATGGACACATAGGATAACATTCTGGGGAGTTTACTGGCTGTAGAAAAAACGTCAAATGCTAAAAACAGCCGCTGTAAAAACGTCCACTGTGCATGAGGACTCAGTGATGCAAAGACAATGCTTTAACCCTTGTTCTGAGTTGGCAGCCAGTTCTAAATGGATGAAAAACCGCCTTAACATACTGCCCATTACTGCACAAAATTCTGCAAGTTAAAATGTATGCGGTAACGCAATGCAACAGATCGGAAAAGTGTGAAATAATCCTTTCACAGTTTTTTAAACGCCTTAACACCTTTAGTAATATTAGAATTCATTTGATGCTGTATTATTACACCATAAAAAAGAAAATCCAAAGAGGATAATTATTGCCAGAAAGTATTTTTACACATTTTTGCTCTAGGTACAAGCAGGGGTGTATTTACCACAAGGCAAACAAGGAATTTGCCTAGGGTGGCATTTTTCAGGGGAGCAGTGGCATTTTTCAGGGGGGCAGCGGCATTTTTCAGGGGGGCAGTGCCGCCCCCCAAAAGAAGGAGTGGACACACGCAGCATGGGGACCAGGTGGGATCTGAGAGAGGCTGTGGGCTGCTTGCTGGTGTATGCAGAGCCTGATTCTTGTTCTCGGGGATGTCCGGAGCTGTGAAGGTGAGTGTTTTCTCTCTTGCCGGGGGGGTTGCCAGTGTATGGAGGGGAGTGGTAGTGGAAGGCTTTCTCAGGTAGGGTTGGGGGGCTGGAGTGTTGTTAGTCAATGTCAGCCTCTCTTTGTGGGGGAAGGGATTGGTGTCGGTGTCAGGATATCTCCATGGGGGAAAAAAACAATTTTTGTGTTGCCTAGGACAGCACGAAACCTAAAATACACCACTGGGTACAAGACTGCTTTGCTGCTGTACCTTTGCACACTGGAGCATGTGCTGCTTAGCAAATCACAGCTATTTTTGAATTATCTGTATGTGCACTATCATAGTTCTGCAAAATGCTAAGGAAGTGTAACTAATGCATCAGCAACCAAAACCTTCTTTCTCAGCCTGGTTTGTTGATGTATTAATGCAGGGTTTCTCAACCAGTGTTCCATGGAACTCTTGGGTTTCTTCAGAGGTTGCTAAGGGTTCCTTGAACAATGAGCAATTTCTGACTCTCAGAGAAGTTCCCAATGACACCAATGATCTTTTTAGCTATCTGTAAGGGGGCAATTCTTCCCACCGACCATCAAACTGATGTATCATAAGTTGTAGAAATAGTCATTTTCAGCAGGGATTCCCTGAGACCCAAAAGTTATTTCAAGAGTTCCTCTGTGTTGAAAATGTTGAGAAAGGCTGCAGTAACGTAATTGCAAAAATGCATATTCTTTAGTAAATCAGACCCATTGAAGCTAGAGATTTACTTGCAGGACCATCCTGACTGGATGCCGGATCTCCTGTTCACATCGCTGTCAGAATTAGAAGCGCCTATGAGAATATCTGCTTTCTCCATATTGTGCTTGAAGTGTTTACTATATGTACACAGACTTGCATGTGTTTGATCACCAGTGTTTTCTCCTAAACATAGTTTGTACACATTCTACAAAATCACATGCATTATAAAGGAAAAAAATATTGCAGATTGGGAATATAAAACCAACTGGATCACATGGAGTCCTATGGAAAATGCTGCCTGTAATGACCAGTTGACATGAAACCACTTCACTAGTGACCCAATCTACCTAATAATGCATTTGAAATGTAGATCCCAAACACCCATAAAGACAAGAATTTGGAATTCCATGTGTTGGCTATTTTTACATGGGAAAAAAGATGACTGTGATTAAACATGAACAAATGTTGTAAAAACTGTCCCACCAGAAGACATTTCCAAAAATAAAATACTGCGATAACCAAAACACTTTGAGGATCCTCGCACACGTTACTGATGTATGAGCACTGGATCTTCTTGCGCAAAAATCGTGAGTGTGGTCCATATAGTGCACATGCTCTTATGCGTATATGCACATATACACACTTAAAAATACTTATAGCTCCCGTAAGGGCAAATGTTCAAAAAATATAATCTACTATTAAGGCTGGGTTCACACATATGCGATGCGGTATATTGCATGTGATTCGCACAGGAACCGCACCACATTCCTGTGCAAATCCCATGCGAATTGTGTGCGGTGTGATTGGAGCCATACATTTTGTATGGCTCCAATCGCACCACATCTGCACCAAAAAGGTGCACGACCCTTTTTTTGGTCCGCACTAGAATTGGATCGCATGAGCATTCACACCTATGCGATCTAATTCTGCATATCGCACTACATTTTGCGGCCTGATTTCGGGGTTTTGTTAACTTAACATACACACCCACAGCGGTTCGCATGAACGGGTTGCGATTCTGATGTGGTGCAGAATTCGCATAGAAAACGCTGCAAATTCCACACCGCATCAGTGTGAGCCCAGGCTTAAGGGACGAGTGATTTATGCACATATGTGCATATTCACATACAATACTGAATACTAACATAGATTTTTTTTCTAAGCTAAACGTTGAGCTCATTTACTGATATTTATGCACCTGTGTGTACAGGCCCATTAAAAACAATGGGTTGCATTCAGATCATTGCCCACGTGCAAGAGCTCTAAGGTTGAGTTCACATCTATGCAATGAAATGAATGGGCTGCACTACACCTGACAAGTGGGAAAGCACAAAAAACACACAGAAACACACCTGCGCTTGGTTGCACCTGTAGATGTGAACCAAGGCTAATAGAAATTATGCAACTTTCCACCACTGTGTTCGTGGATGAAAAAAATGTGCAATGCACAAGGGGTCTGATTTGCCTTGCTCTGAGTTTCATTCAGTCCAGAATAGAATTGGGGAGCATGGCTAGCTTTCAGCCACAGCATCTGTGTCACTGAGCATTCAATCTTACCCAAGGAATCATGGTTTTTCTTGCGCAGAAGGTAGGGTAATTCATTAATTCAGTGAAAACAAGCAATGATAGCAAGTATGGTTACAAAACAAAGAAAACAGATATAAAAAAAGTCTGCCAATAAACACAGTTATCCATTCTTCAAAACACAGACCAATCCAATGTGAACCTTGGTCCATATACATTACTTTCATTGTACCATTATCACCCAAAACTAGACAGTGCGTCTAACCTCATTCACGAAAGAAGCCCTCTGCAAACACAAGTTGCCCTCTGCAAACACAAGTTGCCTTCTTCAAACACAAGTTGCCTGGCAGTCATGTTGCTCTTCTGGTTTAATAGTTTTAGTCACGGACCCAGAATGATTAGGCAACATATGAAGTTGGAGTGACCTGTATACTTGTTGTGGGACAGTGAAATTAATGGTACAGCTTCACCACCAAGCACCTGATAGAAAGCCAACAATAAACCCAGAACAACCTATTTAAAGAGGCACTGGGAACGTTCAAATGTCTGCGGTCAAATTCACACAGGTTTGATAGCTCTGATGAAGAGTCTCCTACATGGCAAGGCTTCCCTCAATGGACACCTGACAGTAGCTCAAACCAGAAAGGTGCAGTAGATCAAGCAGTCCAAAATCATTTTAATTATTGGTAAATAAGTTAAATAAAAACATCCAGCATGTTTTTGGGGCAACCCTACTTCCCTTTCATTAGAACTTGTCCAGTTGCAATCTGCTGTTCGGCTGACACAGACAGGGTCCTGCACCTCCATCTTGGTCCACTTCAGCTGGTGCCTCGCTTCTGGATCCAGGCAGCCAGATACTAATGAAGTGCCAGGTTCACTCTCTGACCCTTTGTGTGTTGATCCTTCAGCCTCTTGGGAGATGTGCTGTACGTATTCAAGAAGGCTGCAGGACCACGGACCTGCCATTTTGGCCTAGCCACAATAATTAAAAACAAACACACATTTGCTTGTAGAAGGAGCAGGGCATTAAACGGAACAAACTCCTTCTCATGGAGTAACAATGTAATAATTGCTGAATAGCAAAATAGGAAAACATACTTCTATTTCTGCTCAGCAACTGTTACATTTTTACTCCATGAGGGGAATTGAATACCAATTTTAATGGCCTGAGAAATTCAACAACAACTTCCATATGCAACCAATGTGGGTGGGGCAAAACACATGAGAGGGTGTGACCAGTATGGCGGCTGAGGCCATTCCTTAACATTGGACTCCTGGGGTCGATTGAGCAGCATGCATCCCTTCACTTGTATTGGCTGACACTGGAATCGCTCAGACTCTTCTCACTTACCAGTGGGGTGATCCTTTACCTTCCATCCATAGCCTGGAGTGGCACCACAAGGTATATTTTTCACAATGTATAACAGACTTGGCGCACCGGCAATGCCAATCCGGTGATCCACAGCTTTTGCGGGTGCCAGCATCCGAAATGCACTTCCAGGGTTGGGGTTACATAGAATAGCATGAAGTCGCTGCACTCCTATCAGCCAAATATGAGATAACAGTGAAATACTCTTCTCTAGGCCAAGTCCATCTTGTTTCTCCCCGCCCCCGGGCTTAGTCATAGAAGAAGAGTAGTGGAGCAAGTGATGGGTATTTGTTCATCATTGAACACCTAAATAATTATTGTTTCTAATTATTTTGATGGCCTATGACTGTTACCTTACACTTGGCTGATAAGAGTGTGGCCTCTTCATACTATTCTATGTAACAGCTTCTGTTATATTTCTGTTATGAAAGGTTGTTCTTCAAGGATAGTGTATATTTAAAGTAGAACTAAAGGCAAAACTTTATTTTTCTTTTAATTTAGATAGCATAAGAGAGAGTTATAACCTATGCCAGGGGTGGGCAACTGTGGCCCTCCAGCTGTTGTAGAACTACAAGTCCCATGAGGCATTGCAAAACTGACAGTTACAAGCATGACTCCCAAAGGCGGAGGCATGATAGGACTTGTAGTTCACCAACAGCTGGAGGGCCACAGTTGCCCACCCCTGACCTATGACATTTGTATTGTCATCTGTGTCCCATTGTGGAGATTTCCCTTCACTTCCTGTCCTTTATCCAAAACAGGAAGTGAAAGGAAAGCCATAGAAAATGAGGGAATCCCTGGATGTCACCAGAACTAGTGTCCCCATTGGAAGATTTTCCCCTCTATTACTGTTTTTGGGACAACCCAACATGTGGGATTTTCCTTCACTTTCACCTTGCAAGTTAAAGGTGAACAGGACAAATAGATGGGGTGAATCTACCCAGGGGCATATTTACCACAAGGCAGACAAGGCATTTGCCTAGGGCAACATTTTTCAGTGCCGCCCCCTGAAAGAAGGGATGGACGAAGGGACACACCCAGGTGGGATCAGAGGCTGTGGGCTGCTTGCTGGTGTAAGCAGAGCCTAATTCTTGTTCCCGTGGATGTCTTGAGCTGTGAAGGTGAGTGTCTTCTCTCTCGCCAGGGTGGGGAGGTTGCCAGTGTATGAGAGGCAGTGGTAGTAGAAGGCTCTCGGATGGGGTGTTGCTGGTCAATGTCAGCCTCTCTTTGTGGGGGAGAGGAGGGGGGCGTTGGTCGGTGTCAGGGTATCTCCATGGGGGAGGGGGAGGAGAGATGATTTTTGTGTTGCCTAGGGTGGCACAAAACCATATAAATGTGTGATTCTAGTCAATAAAAATTAAAATACAATTGTGTCACACTCCACTTATACTTTCAAATGTGAATACATTACATCAGAGCCCCTCCCCTATGCGTTACGCCACTGGGTCACGTGGCTTCATCAGGGATTTCAATCTTTGCTCACCATCTTTTATCAATAATTTTTATATATAATTTTAATAATAACTTTTAATTTTTTTAAACTTTTTATATATCAGAGTACCTTATTGCACTTATTTTAATTATTATTATTCTTTAAATAATATAATTTATGATTTATGTAAAAATTCTCTGATATATCAATATTTGGTATTTGAAAATCAATAACTGGTATTTTATCACATAAGATAATTATTATATTCACATTTGAAAGTATCAGTGGAGCGCAACACAATTGTATTTTAATTTTTATTGACAAAACCTAAATACACCACTGAATCTACCTAAACGGGGCATAGACAGCAATGAAAATTTGCCAGGAGTTCTAATCAATCTCCATTCTATCCAAAACTAAAATAAAACGTTACGCCTTTAGTTCTACTTTAATTAATACTGTCCCTTCTGCCTGTTTCTCCAGCATAGGAATTTCTTCAGCACATCTGATCTTTTTCAGACATCTTTCTGGACAGTTTCTGAAAATAACATTAAAAAAAAAAAAAGTGTGTGAACAGAACGAGCTAAAAGCACAGCGAAAACTTCAGAAAGTTCTGTAAAAAAAAAAAAAAAAAAATTTGGAACGAATCTCTGGCAAGCAGGTTACGACAAGGCTCTAGATTGATTGGATATCACAAGGCGGAGGATAAACAGCTGGGATTAATGCACTAAAGTCAAACAGCATGCTCCTGGCAAGCAACCATTCTCATGGCTCACAACTAAATCATATTCTTCATTCAAACACCGCTAAATACGTGTTGACTGAGCCGAACGACTACAAAGAAAAGCTTGCAAACAAAACTGACAAGGAGAACTTTACCTTCAGACCAATGTGATAAATGCCTGGATTGCTCTGGAAGATTTTTGGACAGAATTTCTTTCAGTCCACTAAGCACTAAGAGAAATCAACTGACTGAAGAATGACAATGGAGGCAACTCAGCATTACCAAAACAGTGCTTCCTAAGAAAACACAGCTAAGTGCCCCTAAGCCTGTGCTTGCACAACGAATACTAATAATTGCAAACATGAAACTGTTGTATGTCTCAACCATCCCCTTGTCACTCAGCCTTCCAATAAACAAACTACAGGCTTACCTCCATTTACGAATTTAATTCGTTCTATGGGACTTTTCGTATTGCGAAAAATTTGTAAACCGAAATGCGGTTTCCCATAGGAATGCATTGAAAACCAATTAATTCATTCCGGAGGTCAGAAAAAAGTAAAAAAAGAAGTATTTTATCTGTTCAAAACATTTTATAAAGTGCACTTTAAAGGCATAAATACTGTACAGGGACATGATTAAAAAAATTCATAATGCATTGAAAACCAATTAATCCGTTCTGGAGGTCAGAAAAAAGTAAAAAAAAGTTTTATCTGTTCAAAACTCTTGTTAAAGTGCACTTTAAAAGCATAAAGGGACATGATTAAAAAAAATTCCTAATGCACTGAAAACCAATTAATCCGTTCCGGAGGTCAGAAAAAAGTCCTATCTGTTCAAAACTCTTTATAAAGTGCACTTTTAAAGCATAGTACTGTACAGGGACATGATTAAAAAAAATTCAAAATTAAAGAAAATTCATTGAAAACCAATTAATCCGTTCATATTGCTAAAAAAAACTGTAAACCAAGCCATTATTTTCAATGGATTTTCATTCGTAAACCAATAATTACTTTAACTGAGGCGTTCGTAAACCGAGCTACGCCTGTATGGGAAAGTGGACCTCATTTATAACAAAGTGTCTGCTATGGCCAGAACAGCCAAAAAGAGCCCACAGTGTATTTTTTCAGCAGGGTAAAAAATATGGATCAGCAGGGGATCTGTCTGCTAATTCCCTGCTGAGCAGAGCAAAGTGGGTGAATGACACATCCATGTCCCTCGGTTTCTGCAAAGCGAACACAGACAGAGCCTCACCTGTTCACTTACACCCGACTGCCCTCTGGTCTGATCCGCCTGGACATAGAGGGACAGATCACCTTCCTTTTTTTTTTTTTAGTGGACTGGATCAGACTGGAGGTAAGCAGGTGTAAACGGACACAAGTCCATTTACACCTGCCAGTCCATAGGGGTGAATGGAGGGTCTGATCCAGACTTACTGAAAAACTGACAGATGGACCTGATTGGACCTTTCGTGTGAAAGGGGCCTTAAAGTAGGACTACACTCAAAAATTTTTTTTTAATTTGGATAGAGTAAGAGAGGGTTACATAACTGCTTTCAGTTTTTTTTTTTTGCTATCTGTGTCCCATTGGGGAGATTTACCTTCACTTCCTGTCCAATAGCCAAAACAGTGAGAGGAAGTCCCTGCAAATTAAGGGAATCTCTTAGCCCCCCTATGTCACCTGAACTAGTGTCCCTATTGGAAGATTTTCCCTCTATTGCTGTTCTAATCCTGGGTTCACACTTCTGCGGCGCAGCATATCGCATGTAATTTGCACAGGAACTGCACCGCATTCCTGTGCAAATCACATGCGAATTCTGTGCGGTGCAATTTGAGCCATACATTTTGTATGGCTCAAATAGCACCGTATCCGCACCAAAAAGGTGTAGGACCCTTACTTTGTACGTACTAGAATCAGATCGCATGGGTGTTCGCACAGCATCTTGCTATGGGGGCACTCATGTGAGCTCAGTCTCAAGCCAGCTCAGCCTTGCCCCCAGCTCCCTCTTCACTGTCTGTGATTGACAGAAGCAGGAGCCAATGGCTCCCACTGCTGCCTCTGCTGAGACAGGACAGAAACGTTGCTCTCTTGCACATTGCTGGATTGAGATCATGCTCAGGTGAGTATAAGGGGGGAGTGGGGGGGGGAGCTGCATGCAGAAGGTTTTTTAACATAAAGTGGCTATAAAGATTCAAGATTTTTTACCTTCATGCACTCTATGCATGAAGGTAAAAAAACTTCTGTGTGTAGCAGCCCTCTTAATACCTACCTGAGCCCCATCGCAATCCAGTGATGTGCACGAGAGCCTGAACTCTCTGGGTACTCTCCCTTCTCATTGGCTGAGACAGCAACAGTAGCCATAGGCTGTCAATCACAGACAGTGAGCCAATGAGGAGAGAGAGAGGGAGGGCCGAGCCTCAGCTCTGGTGTGTGAACAAATACATAAAGCAGCAACTCAGGAGTGAGTCTGTTTGGGTGCCACGATAGCAAGCTGCTTGTTGTGGGGGCACTTGGCAGGAGGGAGGTACCAGGAGAGCCAGCAGAGGAAGAGGATCAGGGCTGCTCTGTGCAAAACCACTACCCAGAACAGGTAAGCATGACATGTTTGTTTGTTTTTTTTTAATTGCCTTTAATATCACTTGCAGAGAATACATTAAGCTAAAAAAAAACTTCAGTCTTTACAACTACTTTAAAGTGTATTTTCACTTTTGCAGTCATATTTGAGAAACATCACTTTTTTATTATTTTTTTTTAATCTTATGTCATTATTATAATAATTATTATTATTATTATAGTAATTATTTTATTTTTGTTAATTATGTGTACTCATTCACACAGCATACCTAAAAAATATTTATAACCTTTCTAGTTATTATAGAAAGGTAGATAGAACTCTACAGGCAATTTGTTTTTATTTTTTTTCACAATAGCTTACAATGAGCAATTTGGAGACAGATTTTAGGAGCAGATTTGAAAGTGCATTAAGATACAACGCACGACCCCTAATGCTGGATATTTTAACAATTTGTTAGGGTAGACAGTGTGCAAATTTAGATACAACTGATAATGGGGTCTGCCAGCATATTACAGAGTGAATTGTGGTAAACATAACTCCCCAGCCCCCTAATTACCAGTACACAGAAGGGGAAAACCCTGCAGGATTTTTTCCACAAGTAAAAATGTAAGTAAAATTTTTAAATATTTTTTTTTTTTATGTTATGATATGTGAATGGGAACATGTAACAAATCTAAAGTAGGCGTTATCTCAATCTGGCTTCAAAAGTGGAAATACGCTCTAAATTATCTCTTTCATGGCGTTATACAATGGAATTCTGCATATTATCCCTGCAGGGACCAAGCTGTTAATATGAAGGAGAGAGTGTGGAATAAATAAACAGTGGAATTCTGAAAATTCTTTCGATTATGAAATAACAGCATATTCTACAAAGGGTTTTACACGTAGCGGGTAGTTTATTAAAGCCCTGAAAACGTGATTGTTGAAGTAGACCAGCAAACGTGTTTAGTCAAACATTCAGCCGAGCGTGGCATAATACAGTACACTTTAGAGATCATTTATTTTTAAAATCCACCCGCAGTGTGTAAAATTCCTATGCATAAAAGGGGGCATTTCAAAGTACACGTGATGCTTATCAGAAAAAAATGATATCTTAGATTATTCTTTATGTATAATGTATATGAGATAAGATTCATCCACCAAATTGTTCTCCTTTCCTATGAATTTAGCTTTTACATTTGACTATAATCTGCTATCAACCCCACATCTTTATTCTTCACGTCTTATTCTTTGATCAGATGACACGTGTACAGACAATACATGAGGCTAACGTCAAACTGGCACTTTTAGAAGCTTTTATTCACCAATTGTGTAGGTTGTTTAATGCATGAGCTGTCTTTTTAATTAATCCCACAACAGTTTAAAGTAAACCCAAGAACCAAAATGTGATACATTGCAGCTCACAAGTTCTTAGATGTGGTAGCTGCATTTAGTTTCTTTTTTTCGGGCTTTTTTCTCTCTCTTTTCACCTGAGAAGCCTGCCTGCAACACACTTCCAGTCCTAGGGTGACAACGCTCACTCACTGTACTGCACTCCGTTGTCACTTCTACCTCCTGTTTTGTACTACACAACAGATCCCTGGTTCCCCCATCTCCATTTCATGTGGAAAGATGTTCTGTAGTCCTGCCAGTGCTATCCATGCAGAGCTTATGACACTGCTTGAGATTTAATTGAAATGGACGCAGAGTGCACAGGAAGTTATGGGCTGCCTGCATTTTTGGTAGGATCAACAAATATTTTTATGTACTTCTAGAGACAAATCAAGGAGAAATGTGCATGTATTGTAGTGATGTATTGAATACATTTTTCTTTTTAATTTGCCCAAACGTACAATTTAATGATCTGCCTCTGGTAGGAGTATCATTCATACTGAGAAAATGCTTTAACTCTCAGGGCTTTAATAAAGCCATATAAGTCCTGGTCTAGTACTGCTTTTTCCGGCAGGGATTAAAAGTTCCTTTCCTTTTGGCTCATTAGTTTAGCACATTTGAAGGCTCATTCACATCAGAGGCTGCATTCTACTACGGCCACTGGTGGGAGCTTTAATAGGAGCAATGCTGATGCGTGATAAATCATGCGATATTTATTTGTTTTGTACATTTCATTCATCATTATTTACTGCAGTGGACTGCAACGTTGTATAGTGCGTTGCAACACGCTGTGCTGAAAAATTGTATTGCCAGTTTTCTAGTGAATTGAAAACATGAGACTGCCTTTTATACGTATTGGGATTGCAAAAGTGCAAATTGCCTTGTCTATGCATTGGGACAGCGATGGACAAAGTTTCCCAGCACAGCCCAACACATACAGTATGGTGTGAATGAGTCCATATTGCCATCAGCAAGGGTAAATTCAAGTGAATTCAGGTTAGCCAGAGATGGTGGAGATATCGCCCTGAGAATGCCAAGCAGGTAATCAATCATCTGTCTGTCCTTGAATGCACTGGGACCTGTTTATGTACCTGTGCGACTGGGTGCATGCATGGTGAGAAGAAAGAAGATAGCACTGGGTCACCCAGAAATTTTCCAGCAAGATGAAAAATCTTCACTACTAAAGTTGGCAAGTAGGTTTATCCCCACAAGATAATCTCACAAATCACCTAGTTCTTCCCCAAGCGGCATTCATGGCCATCCTTAAAATTTTTCTTATGAAAAAATAATACACTTGGCAAGTGACTTTTTAACACTGAAATTGTCCCTCCTGTTATTAAATTGCAATTCTTCTATGGGGGAATTCAAATAAACAGGAATTTATCCAGCATGTCTGGATGCCTTAAGTCAGGGGTCTCCAAACGTTTCAAACAAAGGGCCAGTTTAATGACCTTCACACTTTAGGGGGGGCCGGATTGAGACCAGTGGGAGTAGAAAATGTCCCATGCCAAACATTAGTGAGGACAAACATGGCCTCAGGGTTGGTGGTCAGTAGGAGGAGTAGTGCCACATCAATCGTATCAGTGGGAGGAATAGTGCCCCATAATTGGTGTCAGTGGGAGGAATAGTGCCCCATAATTGGTGTCAGTGGGAGGAATAGTGCCCCATCATTGATACTAGTGGAAGGAACAGTGCCCCATCATTAATGTCAGGAATTATGCACCACTGTTGGTGTCAGTTGGAGGAATAGTACCTCATATCATTAGGAGGAATAGTGCCCCAAGGGCTGGATCAAGGCTAGCAAAGGGCCACAACTGGCCCTCGGGCCGCAGTCTGGAGACCACTGCCCTAAGTAAATATATTCACATCCCCAATACTGCAGTCTACTTCTACAGTATATCGTGAAAAAGTATACCTTATGGTGCCACTCCAAGCTGTGGATAAAAGGAGATCACTGCATCGGCAAGTGAGAAGAAGGGAGCATGAGTCCAAGCGATTCCAGTGTAAGCCAATACAAGTGAAGGGATGGAAGCTGCTCAACTGACTCCAGGAGTCCAATGTTGAGGAATGGCCCATTTTTCAACATTGGAATCCTGAGGTCAGTTGAGCAGTGTCCATCCCTTCAACTTTACTTCTATAGTATATCACCCTCTTTATACAGTTTTGGGAAAGGTACATCTAGAAGGGCACACAAGTGAACTCCGTCCCTATGGTTTATATTTTACAACCACCATCTATAATCAATACAGGAAATATGAATAATAAATCAAGAACCTTCATGGATAACATTTACCTTTCATTAAAGAATAATCCACACCAATGTATTTCATAATAAACAAGCTTCAAAAACCAAAGCTATTATCAGATATGTAAGTGAAGCAGAAGCAAAGCAGACGTTCAAATTCCAGAGGACACTTTTTGTGACAGGTCCAGGTAGAAGCATTCTGATTTATGGATTTATCATGGGTAGAGATACATTTTGACATCAAATATGGCAAAATGTAACATTAATAAACCTCAATTATAACATACTCTGATAATATATAGAGACTTTTCCCTTTACACACAAGGCCGTCCAGATATGGTGTGTCCCTCCTGGCGATTTAGTGCGCCCAGGAGAGAAAGGTGCAGCGTCCAGCCCACTCCTTGCTTCATGTCAAAGTCTATGGCAGGCATTCTTGTTCAGATCCCTATGAGATCGGGGTCAAAGGTGAAGGTGTGGAATGCAGAAGACCTGTCTTCTGACCTTCATCCCTGACCACACAGGGCTCTAAACATGAGTACCACTCGTGAGTACAACATTCAACCCCATCCTGCCATAGACTTTGACTTCCAGTGGGCTGGAAGCTGCACCTAGTTCTAGCACTGCTTTGCACTGAGATGGCCCCGTGTGCAAAGATCCTAATTTTCTGACAGTCTCCTGAATGCCTTATAAGCTGACAAATACAAGATATAGTTTCATGCTAAATAGTGAAGAGCATATAGATTCAAAACTCAACAATTATTACCTCTCTTCACAGGAGCATGAGGATAAATGAAAAAGTTCAATATATCAACTCTACAAAGAACGCACTTATCACACAGGAATATTAACCCTTGGCTGGTAAGGTGCCTACAGACATTAGACGGTCCAAGTAATATGAAGGATCACAGCACAAACATTAGGCAAATTTCTATGGTTATGGAGCAAGCACCGCAGCCTTCAGCCTGGAACGGGGAGAGGAAGCCTGAAAACAGCTGAAATGCACATCACACAGCTCCCTGCGTTTTACCATGCAGGCTAGTGTGAACCCAGCCTTCTACACTGCTGAGTTGCAGTTTGACTGCAGCATTTTTGTGTGGGTTACCCAGTTTCCCATAGACTTCTATAATGTTCCTCGTTTTTGGTGTGTTTTCTGAAAGCGCACAAAAAATGCAGGATGCAGGACTTTTGGTGCAGTTGCAGAAAATGTGCCAAAAATATGGGTTGTTATAGAAGTCAAAATGCCAAAAAATACAAAATACACAGGTAAACTTTGATGCACCCATGCTGCAGGCGGACTGCAGCATTGCAGTAACACTTGAGTTTCTGCATATGTTACTGCATCGTGTGGTCATGACTGTAACATACACTGCCACATTGCAGTAACATTTACTGTAAATGCTCTAAGGCACAGGTGTCAAACACAAGGCCCGTGGACCTAATCCAGCCCTCCAGGCCATTTCATGTGGCCCTTGCACCTCTCCTGCAGCTATGGTACCCCCCTCGTCTCTGCCTCCACCTTGTCTCAGCAGTCAGCAGCAGAACTCCTCTGCCAGATCCTGCACCTCTCAGTGCATATGTAGCACCCCCTCATCTCAGCATTTAGCAGACTCTGATAACTGAGTCCACTCCTCCTCTGGTCCTCCTCCAGACCCTGCACTTTCTGCTTTACAGCTCCACCCCCCAAGGGTGTGCAAGGTGATGCTAGGGAGGGTAGGGATTCTTGACAACCGGCCCTCTGAAGGCAACCATAATGTTGATACGGCCCGCAATGAAATGGAGTTTGACACCCCTGCTCTAAGGCAATGCGCCTGTGTTGATGATGGAGAAATAGGTCTGGTGGAAGCACATCCGATAAAAAGCACCTTTATTGGGTTTTCATCCAAGTACACTCCACATACAGTATAAAAGGGAAGACAGCAGACCAGCTTAATCATTAAGCGCTGATGTCAGCGTGAAACGCGTCAGTGGTCGGCTGTCTTTCCTTTTCTTCTGTATGTGGAGTGTACTTGGATGAAAACCCAATAAAGCTGATTTTATTGGATGTGCAGCCACCACACTTAGGCTGGCCATACATTATACAATTTTCTTGTTCAATTTTCCTTTGGATTTACCAAAAAGCATATAATAGGAGGTCAAACTTAAACAACACTTTCAGTTGTATCTAATTAGGCAGGCCCTTGCCCTACATAGGTAAAGCTAAAGGAAATTGTACAGAAAATTATATAATCTATGGCCAGCCTTATTTCTCCATCACAAAGGCTGCAATGAGCAGGGCCAGCACTTGTTAGGGTTCATGTACACTGCAGCTGATAAACTGACGTTCAGGAGCTTTTCCATGTTTTTTTCAGCAGCCCCTGAACTCACCCTAATGTTTTCCTATGTGTCCATGTTGTTTACAGTCATTTACAGGCAGTTGAGTTTACAGTTGTTTTTTTTAACACACCAAACTTGCGTTCAGGAGTAGATTTTATCAGCGTTCCAAATGCTTGTAAACGCGTGTAAACACAGCTACCCGCGTTTATAAGCATTTGCGTTTAGAAGCGTTTTTTAACTGTTCCATATCCAAATGCTGTCCAGAGACTTTTTTCATTATCAGAAATGCATGCAAAGTGTTCTCCATGTATTCAAATGCACCTAGTACACCAGCGCAGTCAGTTCCAGGTTTTGCGTGAAGGAAAAAATGGTAGAACGTGCTGCATTATGGGATCCATAGTGAATGCAACCAGAAAAGACAGGTAACCGCAACACATACTGCTCTCTCTGCTTCTGCTCTCTCTATTTCTCTCAAAATGTCTGAAATAGTTAATTTTTTACTGTTTTTCAGTGCATTCTGGGCATTTTGGAAGGTCTCCTGATGTTATCTTTGAAAAACGCTTCTAAACGCACATAAACGCGGTTAAACAGACATTTTTTAACCTACGTTTTCCAGCAGTCAGTTTCCATCGTTCAGAAGTTTTCCAAACGTCCCTTGTACATGGAGCCTTAGTGTGCATGGAGGTGGAATAGATGTTTGTCTCTCTAATGCACCTGTGTCGTAGTACGCAGCCACACATGGTATGGCCATGTTCAATGATATACATGTTAGGGTGCGTTAGCTGCCCCTTCATTTTAAATGGGCTGCCTAACACAATGCACGTCAACACGCCACATACCATGCGTTAATGCATGTGTGATAAAGCACTGCAAAGAAGTACATGCTAATGTCCTGCACAAGCATTTCAAAGCAATGACCCTTCTTTACTAAGGGCCTACTCACACCAAAAACTCATTGCCTAATAGAGTCCCAACGCAAGAACAAGACAATTTCCCGTATGTCCTATTGGTTTATATCATGCTGTGTTGGTGTGAACTGAAAAAACTAGGCCATGTTGCATTTTTGTACAGTGCATTTTATCGCATTGTGAGGAATCACAACTTGCTGTGGTGCATAACAATAATATTGAGACATTTTAAAAGTGTTTTTTGAAAAGTGAAACAATGTGATGCCTGTACACAAAGCATTGCAACGAAGGTTTAAACTCCACACCTGTGGGTGCGTTATACAGACAATAATCTAAATGGTTAGCACTTCCGCCTGCCAGTACTAGGGTCATTGGTTCGAATCCCAACCACGGTACCACCTGCCTGGAGTTGTCATGTTCTCCCTGTGCCTGCGTGGGTTTCCTCCGGGTACTCCGGTTTCCTCCCACACGCCAAAGACATGCTGGTAGGTGAGTTGGCTCCTGTCTAAATTGACGCTAGTATGTGTATGTATGAATGTAAGTTAGGGACCTTAGATTGTACGCCCCTTGAGGGTTAGGGACTGATGTGAATGTACTATATATATGTAAAGTGCTGCGTAAATTGATGACACTATATAAGCACCTAAAATAAATAAATAAATAATGCATGCATTATGGTGAGAATGGGCCCTAAACGTTCTCTATATGTTCTCTATGAGAGTTCCGTAGTACAAACACCGGAGGAGTTGTTTATATCACTGGATAAGATTATTACAAACAACATGACACAACAAAGTGAGCAAATACAAAACAAATTAAAGGGTCACTCCACATGTCCCCCTGACCCACCACTGGCCAGGAGCTGCAGAGACAAGGTCTCACATCCCAGGTCATCAAACATCCACTCTGCCCTGGCCATTACAAGCTTCCAGCTCCCTTTATTTTATGTGGACTGCTGCAGGATCATGGATTGCTGCAGCAAGAGGAGTGAGACTACAAGGCAGATCAGACCGGCTCTGTTTTCTAGGGGAAGGTGCTGTGACAATACTGGATAGACATGAGATGCTAGGTAGGGATTCAGCCCACCATACCAGCCCAATGACAATTTTGGGTGGACTGACCATCCAGCAGTTCCCCCCTAGTTCCTCCATTATGTTCTATGAAGACAGGACACATACCGGAGAAGATGATCGCTGTCAGTAGGACGGATCTGATCCCCGGGCAGGACATCTCCATGTTATCTCCTCCTGAGGTCCGGTAATCCTTCCCTGATACAATCCACACACAGCCTGCTGTCCACTATAATCCAGATCAGTCCGATGTATCCATGTGTGTCCGTGTGTAGGAGATCCGATCGTCCAGTACACAGTGATCAGCAGACTGCAAGCCCCGGCTCACCGTCCTTGTCTACAGAACACTGGCAGAGCCCGGCTCCAGTCTCCGCATTATAAACAGAGGGGCGTGTGGGGGAGGAGGACAGGGCTCAGCTACATCCCTGCTCTGCAATCACCAGCCAGCTACAGACTCATGGCTCTCTTCACTGGGCTCTACCACGGTCCTTTATGGAGGGGACCAAGGATGGGATAGTCCTCAGTGTCACCTATACCACCCAGGAGACACCGTCCTCTGTGGAGGAGACCAAGGATGGGATGGTCCTCAGTGTCATCTATACCACCCAGGAGACACCGTCCTCTGTGGAGGGGACCAAGGATGGGATGGTCCTCAGTGTCACCTATACCACCCAGGAGACACCGTCCTCTGTGGAGGGGACCAAGGATGGGATGGTCCTCAGTGTCACCTATACCACCCAGGAGACACCGTCCTCTGTGGAGGGGACCAAGGATGGGATGGTCCTCAGTGTCACCTATACCATCCAGGAGACACCGTCCTCTGTGGAGGGGACCACGTATGGGATAGTCCTCAGTGTCACCTATACCACCCAGGAGACACCGTCCTCTGTGGAGGGGACCACGTATGGGATAGTCCTCAGTGTCCCCTATACCACCCAGGAGACACCGTCCTCTGTGGAGGGGACCACGGATGGGATAGTCCTCAGTGTCACCTATACCACCCAGGAGACACCGTCCTCTGTGGAGGGGACCACGGATGGGATAGTCCTCAGTGTCACCTATACCACCCAGGAGACACCGTCCTCTGTGGAGGGGACCACGTATGGGATAGTCCTCAGTGTCACCTATACCATCCAGTAGACACCGTCCTCTGTGGAGGGGACCAAGGATGGGATAGTCCTCAGCGTCACCTATACCACCCAGGAGACACCGTCCTCTGTGGAGGGGACCAAGGCTGGGATAGTCCTCAGCGTCACCTATACCACCCAGGAGACACCGTCTTCTGTGGAGGGGACCAAGGCTGGGATAGTCCTCAGCCAGGGGCAGACTGACAACTCATGGGGCCCCCGGGCAATAGGGGATCATGGGGCCCCTGTATCCTTGCCCAAACTCAAAAAAGCCTATGAAAAAGGTACTAGGGGCATCTCATGGGGCCCCCTACTGACCCTAGGCCCTCGGGCAGTGCCCGAGTTTCCAAATGGTCAGTCCGCCCCTGTCCTCAACAGGGGCGGACTGACAACTCATGGGGCCTCCAGGCAATAAGGGATCATGGGGCCCGTGTCCTTCCCCAAACTCAAAAAAGCCTATGAAAAAGGTTCCAGGGGCATCTCATGGGGCCCCCTACTGACCCCAGGCCTTTGGGCAGTGCCCAAGTTTCCAAATGGTCAGTCCGCCCCTGGTTCTCAGTGTCACCTATATCATCCAGGAGCCACCGTCCTCTGTAGAACGGACCAAGGCTGCGATAGTCCTCAGCGTCACCTATATCATCCAGGAGACACTGTCCTCTTTAGAGGGGACCAAGGATGGGATAGTCTTCAGCGTCACCTATATCATCCAGGAGACACCGTCCTCTATGGAGGGGACCCAGGATGGGATAGTCTTCAGTGTCACCTATATGATCCAGGAGACACCGTACTCTATGGAGGGGACCAAGGATGGGATAGTCCTCAGCGTCACCTATATCATCCAGGAGACACCGTCCTCTATGGAAGGGACCAAGGATGTAATAGTCCTCAGTGTCACCTATACCACCCAGGAGACGCTGTGCTTCTTGGAGGGAACCAAGGCTGGGATAGTCCTCATTGTCACCTATACCATCCAAGAGGCACTGTGCTGTATGGAGGGGACCAAGGATGGATAGTCCTCAGTGTCACCTATATCATCCAGGAAACACCGTCCTCTGTGGAGGGAACCAAGGCTGGGATAATCCTCAGTGTCACTTATATGATCCAGGAGACACTGTGCTGTATGGAGGGGACCAAAGATGGGACAGTCCTCAGTGTCACCTATATCATCCAGGAGACACTCTGCTGCATGGAGGGGACCAAGGATGGGACAATCCTCAGTGTCACCTATCTCATCCAGGAGACACAGTGCTGCATGGAGGGGACCAAAGATGGGACAGTCCTCAGTGTCACCTATACCACCCAGGAGACACTGTGCTGCATGTAGGGGACCAAAGATGGGACAGTCCTCAGTGTCACCTATACCATCCAGGAGACACCGTCCTCTGTGGAGGGGACCAAGGATGGGATAGTCCTCAGCGTCACCTATACCACCCAGGAGACACCGTCCTCTGTGGAGGGGACCAAGGCTGGGATAGTCCTCAGCGTCACCTATACCACCCAGGAGACACCGTCTTCTGTGGAGGGGACCAAGGCTGGGATAGTCCTCAGCCAGGGGCAGACTGACAACTCATGGGGCCCCCGGGCAATAAGGGATCATGGGGCCCCTGTGTCCTTGCCCAAACTCAAAAAAGCCTATGAAAAAGGTACTAGGGGCATCTCATGGGGCCCCCTACTGACCATAGGCCCTCGGGCAGTGCCCGAGTTTCCAAATGGTCAGTCCGCCCCTGTCCTCAACAGGGGCGGACTGACAACTCATGGGGCCTCCAGGCAATAAGGGATCATGGGGCCCGTGTCCTTCCCCAAACTCAAAAAAGCCTATGAAAAAGGTTCCAGGGGCATCTCATGGGGCCCCCTACTGACCCCAGGCCTTTGGGCAGTGCCCAAGTTTCCAAATGGTCAGTCCGCCCCTGGTTCTCAGTGTCACCTATATCATCCAGGAGCCACCGTCCTCTGTAGAGCGGACCAAGGCTGCGATAGTCCTCAGCGTCACCTATATCATCCAGGAGACACTGTCCTCTTTAGAGGGGACCAAGGATGGGATAGTCTTCAGCGTCACCTATATCATCCAGGAGACAACGTCCTCTATGGAGGGGACCCAGGATGGGATAGTCTTCAGTGTCACCTATATGATCCAGGAGACACCGTACTCTATGGAGGGGACCAAGGATGTAATAGTCCTCAGTGTCACCTATACCACCCAGGAGACGCTGTGCTTCTTGGAGGGAACCAAAGCTGGGATAGTCCTCATTGTCACCTATACCATCCAAGAGGCACTGTGCTGTATGGAGGGGACCAAGGATGGATAGTCCTCAGTGTCACCTATATCATCCAGGAAACACCGTCCTCTGTGGAGGGAACCAAGGCTGGGATAGTCCTCAGTGTCACTTATATGATCCAGGAGACACTGTGCTGTATGGAGGGGACCAAAGATGGGACAGTCCTCAGTGTCACCTATATCATCCAGGAGACACTCTGCTGCATGGAGGGGACCAAGGATGGGACAATCCTCAGTGTCACCTATCTCATCCAGGAGACACAGTGCTGCATGGAGGGGACCAAAGATGGGACAGTCCTCAGTGTCACCTATACCACCCAGGAGACACTGTGCTGCATGTAAGGGACCAAAGATGGGACAGTCCTCAGTGTCACCTATACCACCAAGGAGACACCATGCTGTATGGAGGGGACCAAAGATGGGATAGTCTTCAGTGTCACCTATACCACCCAGGAGACACTGTCCTCTGTGGAGGGGACCACGTATGGGATAGTCCTCAGTGTCACCTATATCATCCAGGAGACATCGTCCTCTGTGGAGGGGACCAAGGCTGGGAAAGTCCTCAATGTCACCTATATTATTTAGGAGACACTGTCCTCTGTGGAGGGGACCAAGGATGGGATAGTCCTCAGTGCCGCCTATACCATCCAGGAGACATTGTGCTGTATGGAGGGAACCAAGGCTGGGATAGTCCTCAGTATCACCTATGCTATCCAGGAGACACTGTGCTGTATGGAGTGGACCAAAGATGGGATAGTCCTCAGTGTCACCTATATCATCCAGGAGACACTGTCCTCTATGGAGGGGACCAAGGCTGGGATAGTCCTAAAACTCACCTATATCATACAGGAGACACTGTGCTGTACCGAGAGGACCAAGGCTGGGATAGTCCTCAATGTCACCTACACTATATTGCCAAAAGTATTAGGACACCCCTCCAAATCATTGGCCACAGATGTATAAAATCACCTCCATGGCCACAGGTGTATAAAATCAAGTACCTAGGCATGCAGACTGCTTCTACAAACATTTGTGAAAGAATGGGTCGCTCTCAGGAGCTCAGTGAATTCAAGCATGGTACCATGATAAATATAAAAAAACAGCGCAAAAATAGACCTTTAAATCAAATCAATATACAAAGTGCAAACATATATAAAAAATTATATTAATAGTGAAGTCCATCATGGTTGATAGACAACAAAAGTTCAGAAATCTCAAAAAAATATTTTGTGCAAAAAAATTTTTCAAATTCTTCTTCTAATGTAAAGAAAAAAACTTCCACCTTCCACCCGTGCAAACCAACATCAAATGCACTCACCAGATTTAGGTGAATGAAACGCCTTTTAGGAATTTATATGGGATCCTAAACCCTCTTTCGTATCCACTCTATAGGAATCCTCACCTTCAGTGTAGGCTCCACCATACAACCGGGGAGAGAAAAATCTCAGATAGTGTAATATTGCAAAATACCATTTATGAATAAAATCAAGGATTAAGGCCACTCACATTTAAATCACTTTATTAAATGAGTAATGAATGACATCACTGCTGAATAGTGATAAAAAAAATAAATAAAATAAATAAATATAAAAATAAAAATAATAATGGTTATAAAATAAAAATAAAGTTAGAATTAAAATTAAAATAAAATAAAAATAAAAAATATAAATATAAATGAGGATTCCTATAGAGTGGATACGAAAGAGGGTTTAGGATCCCATATAAATTCCTAAAAGGCGTTTCATTCACCTAAATCTGGTGAGTGCATTTGATGTTGGTTTGCACGGGTGGAAGGTGGAAGTTTTTTTCTTTACATTAGAAGAAGAATTTGAAAAATTTTTTTGCACAAAATATTTTTTTGAGATTTCTGAACTTTTGTTGTCTATCAACCATGATGGACTTCACTATTAATATAATTTTTTATATATGTTTGCACTTTATATATTGATTTGATTTAAAGGTCTATGTTTGCGCTGTTTATTTATATTTATCACATTTTGTGTTCACCACATTGCACAGCAGCAGGATAGATCCTGTAGTAGGGTGTTTAACTTGGTGCAGGAAGAATTTTTTAGTTTTTTTATGGTACCATGATAGGTTGCCACCTCTGCAGTTTGAGCAAGTCCATCTGTGAAATTTCCTTGCTGCTAAGTATTCCACAGTCAACTGTTAGTGGTATTATAACAAAGTGGAAGCAACTGGGAACAACAGCAACTCAGCCACAAAGTGGTAGGTCATGTAAAATGATAGAGCAGGGTCAGCACATGCTGAAGTGCACAGTGCACAGAAGTCGCCAACTGTCTGCAGTGCCAATAGCTCAGCGGTTCTCAACCTGTGGGTCGCAACCCCTTTGGGGGTCGAACAACCCTTTCACAGGGGTCTCCTAAGACCATCGGAAAACACATATTTCCGATGGTCTTAGGAACCGAGACACCGCTCCTCTATCAGTCTCCAGGCGGGTCCTCCCACATGCAGATACGTCCACATTTCCCTGGACCGCAATGTGTGTGCGGGATGACATGCCGCCCCTGTCATCTGGCCACATCCCCGGGATCACTCAACAGCTCTGCCTCCTCGCCAGTGATTGGCCGCTGGAACTGTAGCTCAGGAGAGGCACACAGGCGGCCAATCACCAGTGAGGAGGAGGAGCCAAGCAGCAGCGCGAAGATCAAAGAAGATCGAGCGAGGGAGTGGCCGGAGAAGAAAGACAGCTGACAGATAAGTGTCTGTAGTGTGCAGATGGTGCTGCTGCAGTCAGGTATGCTGGCTGTAGATGGGAGAGGGAGCGAACCCAGGCTGGAGCAGGAGTTAGCAAGGTAAGTATCATTGGTGTCAGTGGCAGGAATAGTGCCACATCATTGGTGTCACTAATACCAATGATGGGGCACGATTCCTCCCACTGACACCAATGATGGGGCACTATTTCCTCCCCCCCCCACTGACACCAACGATGGGGAACTATTCCTGCCCTCACTGACACCAACGATGGGGCACTATTCCTCCCCCCACTGACACCAACAATAGGGCACTATCCCCCCCACTGACACCAATGATGGAGCACAATTCCCCCCCACACTAGTATCAATGATGGGGCACTATTCCCCCCACCCCCACTGACACCAATGATGGGGCACTATTCCTCCCACACTGACACCAATGATGGGGCACTATTCCTCCCACTGACACCAACAATGTGGCACTATTCCTCCCACTGATACCAACGATGGGACACTATTCCTCCCACTGACATCAGTGATGTGGCACTACTCCTCTCACTGACACGAATGATGTGTCACTACTCCTCCCACTGCAAAATTACAGTTATGAAGTAGCAACGAAAATAATTTTATGGTTGGGGGTCACCACAACATGAGGAACTGTATTAAAGGGTCGCGGCATTAGGAAGGTTGAGAACCACTGCAATAGCTAAAGACCTCCAAACTTCATGGGGCCTTCAGATTAGCACAACACTTCGTACAGAGCTTCATGGAATGGGTTTCCATGGCCGAGCAGCTGCATCCAAACCTTACATCACCAAGTGCAATGCAAAGCATCAGATGCAGTGGTGTAGAGCACGCCTCCACTGAACTCTAGAGTAGTGGAGACATGTTCTCTGGAGTGACCAATCACGCTTCTCTGTCTGGCAATCCAATGGAGGAGTCTGGGTTTGGCGGTTTCCAGGAGAACGGTACTTGTCTGACTGCATGGTGCCAAGTGTAAAGTTGGGTAGAGGGGGGATTATGGTGTGGGGTTATTTTTCAGGGGATGGGCTTAGCTCCTTAGTTCCAGTGAAGGGAACTCTTAATGCGTCTGCATACCAAGACATTTTGGACAGTTTCATGCTCCCAACTTTCTGGGAACAGTTTGGGAATGGCCCCTTCCTGTTCCAACATGACTACCCACCAGTGCACAAAGCATGGTCCATAAAGACATGGATGAGCTAGTTTGGAGTGGAGGAACTTGACTGGCCTGCACAGAGCCCTAACCTTAACCCGACAGAACACCTTCGGGTTGAATTAGAGTGGAGACTGTGGGCCAGGCCTTCTCGTTCAACATCAGTGCCTGACCTCACAAATACGCTTCTGGAAGAATTATTATTATTATTATACAATATTTATAAAGCGCCAATAGTTCGCTCAGCACTGTACATTACAGAGGGGGACAGAACATGTGACAGAACAATACCAATACAATGCAAAACATGAGGGGATTGAGGGCCCTGCTCTTTCGAGCTTACAATCTAGGAGAATGGTAGAATATTCCCATAGACACACTCCTAAACCTTGTGGACAGCCTTCCTAGAAGAGCTGAAGCTGTTATAGCTGCAAAGGGTGGGCCAACTCAATATTGAACCCTACAGACTAAGACTGGGATATCATTAAAGTTCATGTTTGTGTAAAGACAGGCATCCCTATACTTTTGTCAATATAGTGTATATCACCCAGGAGAAACTGTGCTGTATAGAGGGGACCAAGGCTGGCATAGTCCTCAATGTCACCTATACCATCCAGGAGATACTGTGCTATATGGAGAGAACCAAGGCTGGAATAGCCCTCATTGTGACCTATACTATCCAGGAGGCACTGTGCAGTATGGAGGGGACCAAGGCTAGTATAGCCCCCAATGTCACCTCAAATATCTAGGAGATACTGTGCTGTATGGAGAGGACCAAGGCTGAGACAGCCCCCAATGCGACCTATACAATTTAGAAGACACTGTGCTGTATGGAGAGAACCAAGGCTGGGATAGCCCTCAATGTGACGTATACCATCCAGGAGACACTGTGATGAATGGAGGGGACCAAGGATGGGGCAGCCCTCAATGTTACCAATACCAACCAGGAGACTCTGTGCTTTATGGTGAGTACCAAATCTGAGTTATCCCTCATTGCCACCCATACCATTTAAGTGACACTGTGCTGTATGGAGAGGACCAAGGCTGAGAAAGCCCTTAGTGGGGCTTATTCCATATAAATGCTGTGCTGTATGGAGAGAACAGGTAGTAAGGATGGGGTAGTCCTATATGTGACCTTTATTATCCAGGAGACACTGTGCTGTATGGAGAGGACTGAGGCTGGGATAGTCCTCAATATGACATATCATCCAGAATACACTGTGCTGTATAGAGAGAATGGGTTCAAAGGCTGGGATAGTCCTAAATGTGACTTATACAATCCAGAAGACATAGCTGTATGGAGAAGATGGGTACCAAGAATTGGATATCTCTAAATGTGCCTTATACCATCCAAAGGACACTGCTGTATGGATAGGAAGGGACCAACCTCAACATGACTTATACCATTCAAGAGAGAGTGTGCTTTAGGGAGAGGACAGGTACAATGGCTGAGACAGTCCTAAATGTGATCATGCAGAAGACAATGTGGTGCTAAGATAGGTTGGGTACCAATGCTAGGATAGTCCTAATTGTGACTTTACCATCCAGGAGATACTGACTGTGCTGTATTGAGATGACCAAGCCTGGGACAGCCCACAATGTGACATACAGTACAACATCCAGAATAAACTGTGCTGTATGGAGAGGACAGTTACTAAATTGGACTTATTTAGAATACATTGTGCTGTAGGGGGAGTGTGTGTACCAAGGCGATGGCATCCCTCAGTGTGACTTATGCAATCCAGAAAACACTGCTATATGGAGAGGACAGGTTCCAAGGCTAGCCCTAAATGTATATTTTAACTGTCTTTTTAACTATATTCAACAATGACCAGCAGCTGTGCTAAGTATTTAGCCCTCTCTTTCTTCCATTAGGAATAACTGCAGGTTGGGTTTTTTTGCATAAATGGGTGGGTCTTTACCCACTATAAATAGATAATTGAAATGCGGTTGTTTCATTGGTCCTGACGAAGCTGAGTGAGATACGCCCATCGGCGAAACGCGTTGACGTCATACGTCAGATACGTCACTTCCGGTCATGCGCACTAGGTGGAACGCACGCTGACCCATAAGGAGGAAGCCATCTTCACATGCCATGAGGCAAGCTTAAGCAGCACAAGCGCCGAGAAGGGGCTGGAACCCGCGGTATATCGGCGGATGTCAGCAGTGGTTCCTTGGCCGCCTTGGCCCTGTATGGCAGTACCTATGAAGGACTTCTCTTTCATTCCTGTTATCCATAGCACAGGTGGTGAGTGGATTGTTGCAGGACATTAGATATATGGTCCTCTGTGATCTATATGACCTATATATCTTCTATAGAGTGTTAGCTCTGTCAGTGACTTCCCACACATTGTTTGTTTCACAACAGGATGGGGACATCATGGTGCGTTGTATAGGATACAAGATATACCACCATATATATTTCAACAGGCAGAAGAGTCTTTGGGATGTGTCTTGTCTTTTCCTACAAAAGTGGTGTATAGTCCACATATAGTGGTGAAGAAACCACTTCAAGCAGAGTGCTGCTTTGTGCATCTTTTCCTCCATCCTGGAAATAAATGGGGCATATTCCCATCCAAGAGCTCTAGGAAACAGCTATCTATATTACAGATGAATGGGCCCCAACCACTTGTGCCGACACAGGAATGTATTGTATAATATATTTGACATTTATGTCTTCTTTCATACAGGCCTGAGGCCTGCTATTCTCCTTTTTGACGCATATTGTGCTTGCTTTATTGTATACATGTGACATACATATTTATAGTATAATTTTTGGATTCCTTGATTGGGATTTGCCTATATGGTTACTGTTTAATCCCATATATCCTCCATTATGGTATGCCCATGGCATAATTTTTGGATACACCTCCCTAGGGAAGTGTTCACTTGTGTGTTTGTGCTACAGGGACACTAGACTCTTGTAGCCATTTTCCCTGCTGCACATACATTTAGACCGGTTCTGGTGTCATTTTAAATGGTTTTAGGTCTGTGTGTATTGTCTCAACTGAGGTGATGGTAAACCAGGGCGAAAGCCCATACGTCATATTTTTATATGTGTAATAAAGCATAATTTTTGGAAATTTCTTCCTGTGTGTCACGTTCTGTTCACTATGTAGCCGCTTTTCTGTGAATCTCTTTTCACAAACCCCCCCTTTTTTGTAGCCCTAAATGTAACCTACACCATCCAGAAAACATTGTTCTGAATTGAGAGTACAGGTACCTTGCTTGGGACAGCCCCCAATGTGACCTATATCATCCAGAAGACATTGTGATGTATGAAGAGGATAGGTGTCAAGTCTTGGACAGCCCTCAATGTGACTTATATCATCAGGAAGATATTGCGCTGTAGGGAGAGGACAGATACCAAAGTTGGGATGGGCCTCAATGTGACCTATTTCATCCAGAATACACTACTGTATGGATATGATGGGTGTCAAGGCTAGGGTAGCCCTAAATATGAATTACATCATCGAGAAGATACAGCTGTATGGAGGGAAAAAGTACCAAAGCTAGGATAGCCCTAAATGAAGACCTTGTGCTCTATGGAGAGGATGAGTGCCAAGACTAGGAGAGCCCAAAATCTGATCATACCATTCAGGAGACATTGTGCTGTATAGAGTGGACAGGCACCAAGGCTTGAACAGCCCTCAATTTGATTTATAGCATTCAGAAGACAATGTTGTATGGAGAGGAAGGGTACCAAAGCTGGGATAGTCCTAAATGTGACTTTTGTATACCACCCAGAATACAAAGTGCTGTATGGAGAGAACAGGTACCAAGGCTGGGATAGTCCTAAATGTGACCTGTATCATTCAGAAGACACAGCTCTGTGGAGAGGAGGGATGCCAAGGCTGGGATACTCTTTAGTGAGATTGATACCAACCAGAAGCCACTGTGTTATGTGGTGGCATGGATACCAAGGCTAGAATAGCCCTTAATGGGACTTATACCACCAGAAGACAATGTGATCTATGAAGAGGATGGGTGCCAAGGCTATAAGAGCCTTAAATGTGACCTACCTATACCATGCATAATATATTGTGCTGTATGGAGAGAATCAAAGCTCGAACAGTCCTCAATGCAATTTATACCATCCAAAAGACACTGGTGTATGTAGAGAATGGGTACCAAGACCAGGAGTGTCTTAAATGGGCCTTATACCATCCAGTAGATACTGTTGTATGGAAAGGACAGCTACCAAGGCTGGGACAGCCCTCAATGTAACCTTTATCATTTAGGCAATGCTGCTATATGGAGAGGACAAGTGGCAAGTCTGGGATAGTCGTAAATATTACTTATACTATCAAGAAAACCATGTGTTATGTGGAAAGGTTAGGTACCATGGTTGGAATAGTGCTAAAAGTGACGTACCATCCTGTGCTGTATGGAGCGGATGGGTACTAAAGCTAGGACACCCTTCAATGTGATTTATTCCATCAAAAAGACACTGATGGATGGGGAGCATGGGTAACAAAGCTCAGATCGCCCTAAGTGGGACTTGCATGATCCAGAAGAAACTACTGGATGGGGAGGAAGGGTACCAAGTATAGGACAACCCCAAATGTGACCTATATCATCCAGAAGACATTGTGCTGTATCTTGAAGATAGATGCCAAAGCTGGGACAGCCCTCAATGTGACATACCATCCAGAAAACACTATTGTAAGGAGAGAATGCTTGCCAAATCTGGGACAGCTCTAATTCTGATTTATACTGTACAGAAGACACTGGCTTCATAGAGAGGACAGGTTCCAAGGCTGGGATAGCCCTCAATGTGACCTATAACATCCTGAAGACATGGCTGTAAGGGAAGAATGTGTGCTAAGGCTAAGATAGCCCTACATTTTGCTACTGTACGGGGAGGGTGGGTGCCAAATTTCCTTCTCTGAGCACCAAATTTAGTGCTACAAAAACTAACACAAATTTTAAATTGTTAAAAATGCTCAGGGAAGGAAATGAAAGAGTTAAAAAATAAGGGTTGTCTACCTCTTTTACTCTTCATAGGAGTGCAAGACAGAGCTATTCTCTGTTCTGGGCATGGAACCCCTGATGACTCTGGTGCATGCTAACCTACATATTCATCGTCTATGGGTGGGGGTGCTAGAAGATAAGTTACCACTATATGATGATTACTCAGTGATTTACCTTAATGATGTTCAGTTCTCTTCAGCCAACCCCTTGCAGACCTTAAGGCCCCGTTCACATCTTGTGATCTGGGATCGTGGGCGGAATCACCATTTCAAATCGCACTGCAATCATGGTAAAACACGCTACACGAGTTTGGGTGACATTCATTTTAATGGCACCTCAACTGCAGTGCAGTTTTGCCATGACTGTTGCAGGACAGAATTGCGTGGCAAGCTGCATTGGGCACCCAAAGGTAGCTCCTTCTCCTTTTTGAGTGACAAGCTTCACGTTATGTGGTTTGCCGTGATTGCTGTGTGATTCTGTTGCTCTTTCAGTGGTGAATGCACTAGCTTAAGAAAAATGATTTTTCTCCCCGAATCCACCTATGTGTTTAGACAGTCTCCAATCTGGATTTCCCTCCTCACATTTCACAGGATAGAGCCCTCTTCTTCAGAGCCCTTCTTCTGCCCATGATACACATTACCTATGCTCCTGTATATGGACACTTTTCCTGTGTTGTAATGGATCTGTTACATGCACTATGTTGTGTACCTTTGTGAGTACACTGGCATTTGATTTTATTAATTAAAGACTGTTTATAGTATTGCATAAGTGTGATGCCCTTTCTTCTTTTGTTTTTATTTTGGTATTGGTTTCTCTAAACTCAAGTGGGCAGCAAGGCCGATCTAGCATGCAGTGCAGACAAGTCCAATGGTGCTATCCCTGTGGCATGGACAAGAATGAAAAGGAGCCTATTTGAGCCCATTTGTGGAGTTGAGGGCTTTTTTTTTTACCAGTGGCGCTGACAAGTGTGCTTGTTCTATTTGTCCATAAACCGCTGATATTGTGAGCTTGGACGATAATAGTTAAATGGTCACACGCTCCTAATCTTTGGTCCCCTCATATTGCCTCTGGGCAGGGGCGGACTGACAACTCATGGGGCCCCCGGGCAATAGGGGATCATGGGGCCCCTGTGTCCTTGCCCACACTCAAAGCACACCCAAAAAAGCCTATAAAGAGGTACCAGGGGCTCAAATGGTCAGTCCGCCCCTGCCTCTGGGACAACCCGGGTGCACAGCACTAGCAATGAATGCCCATGGTTACCTGGCTATTTCTGGGCCCCTTGCTTTCTAATCACTGATGCTGAATGACAATTCAGATAAAGTCAGAAAAAACTACGAACATTCATATCTTCTCATTAGTTCTAGATTGCTCAAAAATTGCTGAAACCTTACCAGCTAGGCAAGTAGCTTATTAAAAAAAATAACGAGCAGTGTCAGCGGACATATTTTCACAACACAGGTTTGCTTTAAACAGGAAATACTAATGGTAATCCCTAATATACATAGTACAATTATTAAAGCGGAGCTCAAGGCTCCCCCCCAAAAAATTAAAAGTCAACAGCTACAAATATTGTAGCTGCTGATTTTTAATATAAGAGACTTCTCTGTCCAGGCATTCAGCAATGTCCTCACCTAAGCCGATTCTTCGTTTGGCTTTGGGTGCACTTCCTGGCATCCTTGCGGCTTCATAGCTGATTTCTTACATGCATGAAGTGCGCTACGCTTTGTGAATGGTCCCACAGTCTTCTGGGACTTGTGAAGTGTCCCGGAAGGGTGTGGGGGAAGGAGGGGGGTCGCACTTCTGGCTCAGATCGCTGTGGCGAATCTGACCCGGAAATGGGAGCAGGTCAAAACCAGGTACCCGCTCCCCTCCAAAAAGTGCCAAATGTGGCAGTGGAGGGGGATACAAACCTTTTGGGTGAAGTTTTACTTTAAAACTGAATTCCAGGCAGATATAAAAGATAGAAATCAATGCAACTCTGTAATCAAAAATACATCTTTATTTTTTTTTAATGCAAGCAGTGTAAGTACCAGAATTTGACCTGATATCAGCCTTCTGCAGTCCCTGTAAAGCTGAGCTGGAGTGTGAGAGAAAAAAGCATTACAAGGAGAAATCAGTTCATCTCCTAGATTGTAAGCTCCAAGGAGCAGGGCCCTCCTTTCCCTCTTGTATTGAACTGTATTGTTGCTATATTGTCTCCCGTTATATTGTAAAGCGCTGAGCAAACTGTTGGTGTTATATAAATCCTGTATAATAATAATAATCTGACAAGAAACATGCTGATAGGAGGGAAAAGCAGTGACCAAGAGATGAGCTCATCACTGTACTGCTTTTCTTTCCACTGTACAGTCACAGGGTGTTGGTGAGGAGGAAATCTGTAAGTAAAACTGTAACAGAGAAAGATCAGCTAGCAGCCCTGCTAGATAGAGATGTGCTGTGTGACAGAGCTGTGTAAATCACAGGACTGGATGGACAGAAATACCTATTCCTTTGGTAAGTAAAACATCTCATAAATGCTTACCATTGTATGCCTAGAGTTGATCTTTCAAGTAAAACTAAACAGAGTTGGGGCCAGGATGACCTGGGCTCATATGAAATGTGTTGAATGATGCTGACTATCTAGTGGCAGCGGACATGTAGTGCAGAAGAAAATACTGAGGGGAAAATGTGGAGTAAATGTGAAAATCACAGCTAAAACTGGTTTTGTTGTTTTATCTTTTAGCTCTATTCATTTTTATCTTGTTATTTTTGATTGGCGTCCTGTTTTGAAATATACACTATATTGCCAAAAGTATTGGGACACCCCTCCAAATCATTGGATTCAGGGGTTCCAATCACCTCCATAGCCACAGGTATATAAAATCAAGCCTCTAGGTATGCAGACTGCATCTACAAACATTTGTGACAGAATGGGTCACTCTCAGGAGCTCAGTGAATTCAAGCGTGGTACAGTGATAGGTTGCCACCTGTGCAATAAGTCCATCCATCAAATTTCCTTGCTACTAAACATTCCATGGTCAACTGTTCGTGGAATTATAACAAAGTGCAAGCAACTGGGAACAACAGCAACGTAGCTATGAAGTGGTAGGCCATGTAAAATGACAGAGCGGGGTCAGCGCATGCTGAAGCGCAGTGCGCAGATTCACAGAAGTCACCGTCTGCAGAGCCAATAGCTACAGACCTCCAAACTTCATGTGGCCTTCAGATTAGCATAACAGTGCGTAGAGAGCTTCGTAGAATGGGTTTCCATGGCTGAGCAGCTGAATCCAAGCCTTACATCACCAAGTGTAATGCAAAGTGTGGGATGTGGTGTAAAGCATGCCGCCACTGGACTCTAGAGCAGTAGAGATGTGTTCTCTGAAGTGATTAATCACATTTCTCTGTCTGGCAATCTGGGTTTGGCAGTTGCCAGGAAAACGGTACTTACCTGACTGCATTGTGCCAAGTATAAAGTTTGGTGGAGGGGGCATTATATTGTGGGGTTGTCTTTCAGGGGTTGGGCCTGGCCCCTTAGTTCCAGTGAAGTGAAGTCTCAAGGCGTTAGCGTACCAAGACATTTTGGACAATTTCATGTTCCCAACTTTGTGGGAAGAGTTTAGGGATGGCCCCTTCCTGTTCCAACATGACTGCGCACCAGTGCACAAAGCAAGGTCCATAAAGACATGGATGAGTGAATTTGCAGTGGAGGAACATGACTGGCCTGGACAGAGTCCTGACCTCAACCTGATAGAACATCTTTGGGATGAATTAGAGCAGAGACTGTGAGCCAGGCCTTTTTGTCTGACATCAGTGCCTGACCTCACAAATGTGCTTCTGGAAGAATGGTCAAACATTCCCATAGACACACTCCTAAACCTTGTGGACAGCCTTACCCAGAAGAGTTGAATCTGTTATAGCTGCAAAGGGTGGGCCAACTCAATATTGAACCCTACAGACTAAGACTGGAATGCCGTTAAAGTTCATGTGCGTGTAAAGACAGGCATCCCAACACTTATGGCAATATAGTGTATAACAGCAAGAAAAAAAATACAAAAGCCTCATCTAAATATACTTTCTGGTAATGTTAAAATATAAAGATAAAATGTTTACTTATTTAAAGAGCATTAGAATTTTTCCTAAATAAGATATGAAACAATGTGCAAAGACCAGTACTCTAAAATAATTTTAACAACCAGTCGCAAATCATTTTTTCTCACTATAAGTAACTGATATTTCATAGGGTCCTATGGTTCACACGTCATCCTTCCTTTTTGCAATGGCTATTAAATACTGTATAAGGAAATTATTAAATATGCCTGAATGCGCAAAAAGCAACACTGAATTGCATTCAGCTTATTTATGTAAACACGCCATGCCCTGCACAAGAATGTGCTAAAACAGTTAAGTGAATTTTCATCTTGCTTTGTGTGTGTGTCTCTAATGTCATACCATATGCAAACCTTATGCCATAGCTTTAGGTGATTCTCCACTGGAGAAGTCTGTTCAGCATTAATTCTACCTACTGACCTTTAAGACCACCCTTGTATTTTGGTACACATGTTCTTTGCTAAGTGTCATTCTGCACTCCATACTACAGTAATCAGTTTCTTCTGTTCCTGTGTTCTAAAAATGCATAAATGTAAGCTGTACGTTTCCTTTCTCTCTGCAGCAGGGGAGGAATCATTTTATGGGTTAGGCACTTTCCCTTTGATGTAGGAAATAACAAATATAGGACAGTGAGTGGCCAAGCTCTTGATGTGAACAGTACATATGCATCGTGTAAAGGAAATTAAGAGGTAAAACAGTAACCATCATTTAAAGGAGATGGTGATGTATTCACATTTCCTTGTATCCTTAGTACTAACAAGAAATATGTAACCCCCTTCTGCTTCTTTATACAGATGTTCTTCGCTAAGTATAAGTTTTCAGTGTTTACTGCAACAATCAGGTCCCATTCGCACCTAACGATTCTGTCCATGATTTCAAATCGCACTAAATTTGTGGCAAAACATGCATGAAAAAAATCATGTGAAGCTCATCACTCCAAAAGGTATATGAGCTTCTTTTGCGCAACAAATCTGCATAGGGCAGTCCATTCATTTGAATTGGTGACACGCAGAAATGCGTAAATTGCTCCCAAAAAAACACAAGCTGTAACATGCGTTCCCAATACACAAAGTGTGAATGGGGCCTCAATGTTATTGGTTTGTGCTTCATAAAAATATGTAAGGCTGCTTTCACATGAGTGGACTCCACCAGTGGATCTGCGTGCTCAACGGGGGATCTGCCTGCTGATTCCCGCTGGCTGAGCAAGCAAATGACAGGTCCATGTCTGCTCTACTTAGCCACTCACCTACAGGGCACTTATACCCCCTTCCTGCCCAGGCCAATTTTCAGCTTTCAACGCTGTCACACTTTGAATGACAACTGTGCGGTCATGCAACACTGTACCCATATGAAATTTTTATCATTTTTTTGAGACACATAGAGCTTTCTTTTGGTGGTATTTAATCACCTCTGGGTTTTTTGCTAAACAAACCAAAAACCACAGAATATTTTGAAAAAAAAATGTTTTTTCTTAGTTTTTGTTATAAAATTTTGTGAATAAGTGATTTGTTTCCTTCACTGATGTGCGCTAATGAGGCTGCAGTGATGGGCACTGATAGGCTGCACTGATGGACACTGATAGGTGGCACTGATGGGCACTGATGAGGAGGCACTGGTAGGTGGCACGGATGGGTATTGACAGGCATCACTGATGGACACTGAAAGGCAGCACTCATATATGGCACTGATAGGTGGCACTAATAGGCAGCACTGACTGGCACTGATAGGCGGCACTGATTGGCACCATTAGGTGGCAGTGACTGGCACTGTTAGGTGGCACTGATAGGCAGCACTGACGGGCACTGATAGGCGGCACTGACTGGCACTGATTGGCAGCATTGATTGGCATTGATAGGTGGCACTAACTGGCACCACTGCCAGGTAACACTGAAAGGCATCTCAGATGGGCACTGATATGTGGCATTGATGTGCACTGGTAGGCACTAATATGTGGCACTGATGGGCACTGGCAGGTGGCATTGATGAGCACTGACAGCTGGCATTGATGGACACTGACAGGTGGCACTGCTGGGGCTACACTGATCATCAGTGCCCTGATGATCAGTGCACATGTCCCCTCTGAGTAAAGCCGTTTACCGTCTCTCCTCTCGAGCTGTCAGCGTGACAGCTCGTGAGGAGAGAAATGCCGATAACCGACATTCCCCTATTTACACGTGAGCAGCTGTGATTGGACACAGCTGATCACATGACCGAGCTGACATCTTCTGCTCTTTCCGTTGATCGGTGATCCGCTGTGTCCGAGAGACACAGAGGACCACCGATCGCCGCACTGCACCTTTTCACAATATTCTAATTTTCTGAGATTGTGGATTTGGGGTTTTCATGAGCTGTAAGTCATAATCATCACAATTATGACAAATCACGGCTTGAACTATCTTGCTTTGCATGTAATGAGTCTATCTCATATATTAGTTTCACCTTTTAAGTTGCATTACTGAAATAAATGAACTTTTGCACAATATTCTAATTTTTCGAGTGTGACCTGTATATATATATATATATATATATATATATATATATATATATATATATATATATATAGCACTACCCCCCTTAGGAGCTGCAATAGAGTTGAGTCCACCTGTAGCCCTGCATGGCCAGGAAACATGCATTCTCCATAGTCTTGCATCCAGGAGTCAGTAATCAGTCCTTGAGCTTTTTTTTATTTTTTACTATGTTTTAGTAGGGGGGATTTCAACTTGGATGCGGTAAGGGGTATATGGGATGCCCAATGAAACTGATGAACTGAGGACAACTTACTGGAACTATTTACAAGTCTCTTCTGCAACATAGTCTTTTTTGGAGAGCTAGCCAGCATCTCCTGTAGTACCACCCCAGACCCCAGATAAACTCCTCTTTATCCAGCTGTCTGGAGGTGTCCCTGAGCAGGGGATCCAGTGCCTGTCACTTTAAGAAATTAGACAGCCCCAGTAGGTGGCAAATCTGGTTTCCCACCAGAGTGCTCCTTCCCCTATCTGCCCCAGGGGGTGCAGGTCTACTCACTCAGTCCTTCTCCTGTGCTGCTGGTGGGTCTTTTGCTGTTACCAGGCCTTTTAGCTGGGCCGCTCCTTCCCTGCTGCACAGGTGGTTCTTGCTCTGGGGGCTGGTGAGGGTCTAGGGTTTCATCCTTCCCAGCTCCAGTGCCTGCAGGTGAGCCCCCTCTCCATCTGGGCCCCCTACCAGGCATCTGGCTTCAGCCTCACATTCTCTCTGTCCTCCACCCGAACTCTCCTGCAGCTGAGTAGGCTCATTCACTTTTAAAGGTTGTCCTGGCTCCTTGCTCCTCTTGTTGGGGATTGGCCAGGATCCCTCAAAAGTGCAGATCAGCCACTCCTCAAATCCACCCACTACTTGTAGACCTTTCTGCAAAGTTATAGAGCAGGGGGAAATTCCAGAGGGCTGGTCTTCAGAGCCTCTAAGCTCCAACTACAAATTGACCCAGCTAGCTATCACACCCAGGCTGTAACTCAGTCCTCTTAGCTAACAATTGAGGTGTAGCTTCCCCTAGCTGACTATATATACTGTATATACAGTATATATATGACAATGCGAGGCCCTGCCACTGTGTAAATGTGAAAATGGTTGGAAAAAGGACACAGGGTTCGCACGTATGAAGAGTGCGGGACTATTGAATATAAATTATGAGCACAGAAAGCTGTCTCCAGCTTACTCCAGGTTTTGGTATTCCTGGATTGGGCTCTGTAGTTTGGAGATTTCAGAGTGCTTTGGGAAGAAAGAAATCTCCAACCCAGTGTCCAGGTCTTGTTGAAGACCAGTGGGCTGTGTGTCTGGGTGCACTCAGCCCTATAATGAAAGCTTAGGCATAGCTCAGAACTCCAGCCAGGAGGGAGTGTGCTCCAGTTTGAAGACAGGTGTGTGATCCTGTCTGGAGATAGAGGTGCTTTACTCAAGAGATAACACTCCATGTTGGAGAGATTCCATGTCCATTGGACTGAGAGAGTTGGGATAGATGAGAGAGTCTGGGAAACTGAGAAAGTCTGGGAGACTGGGAGGGCTAAGCCAAATAGGAGACCAGGGAACTGAGGGGATCTGGAGATCTTGGAGAATGGAGAGAGCCCAGGGTGTCAAGAAAACCCCTATTGAGAAGCCAGAAGTGGGTCCGTGCAGCTGGATGCTGTGACTACAGGCTGGGTGAGCCAGGAGAGAGTTCAGAGAGCCAGGAGAGCTGGTGAGACAGTTTGAGGGGCCAATGACAAGCAGTGTTGCTGCAGAAAAGAGAGCCAGGTGGCTTGATATTTTTGTTAACCTGTTTTTACAGCATGAAACTGAAACCTCTGGGTGGACAACAGTGTGTGCACTTTAAGGCTTCGTCCCCCGCTCAAGGATTGGCACCTTTGGGGAATGGTGAGAAGGGGGTACCCAAATTTGACAGGTGCTCACTCCCACTTTTGCTGCGATCACCTTGGCGATCGGAAGCATAATTTGTACTTGCCCCCTCCCTCCCCGTAGTCTTTTGGGACACGTGACAGGTCCCAGAAGACCATTCACAAACAGCAGTGCTACTCGCACATGCGCAGTGGGCACCCGGATGTGAAGCCGCAAGCTGTCACAGCCGGGTGCCCAAAATAAAAGTACCGGAGACACAGGACAACTGGTGAATCCAGCGGGTGTGAGGACACCACGGGATCAAAGGGAAAGGTAAGTGTCTGTTTTTTATAAGTCAGTAGCTACAATTTTTGTAGCTGCTGACTTTTATTTCTTTTCATTTTGACTGGACCTCACTTTAAGGACTCACCACTGACCCTAGCTGTGGGCTGGATAAAAACTTGTAGCATGCTGGATGTGGCACACAGGCTGTAGTTTGGAGACCCCTGACATAAACTAAACAGTGTTGTGTCCACACCAGAAGGCTCAGGCACCAGGGGAAGAAGACACTTCCTTCTCCTAGCCAGGTATAAAATCTTGAAACATTTTGTTTAGGCTCATTAGGTTATAAACTCTCCATTTTTTTCTCCGCATGCAACCCTACTTTTTACTAAGGCATGCAAATGATAGTATAGAGTAGCAATCATCTTTCACTAACATTCCAGATTAACACCAAGCCTGGAATTAGCTCTGAAGGTGGTGTGGGCATTTCTGCAGATGAAAAGTTTAGGGCATGTCAGTATCCACATATCAGGCAGTTAAATATAATAATAGAAACATTAGCTGTCAGTTTAACAGATGTTCCTTTTGATCTCAGTTACTATAAAAACATACAAAAAAACAATATTTATGGTCTGTTGTTTTTGGTGTAACAAATGTTATTCTTCTGCATTGTATTCCAGACAGAAGTCTGCAATAAAACCTGATTTAAGGAAGAATAAAATGATTACAAAATCAGCTGTGCAAAAATTGTCTATCAGCACGTCGGCTGCACTGCATGCAAATGGATTCAGCAGACTTCATAGTGAATATAGAAAAGCAAGATCAAGGATGTGTATAGCACGGGCCCCAAAGGAACATTAACCTCTGACCCCCATCATTCTCCCACTCACATAAAGAGCCCAAGGAAATATTTATTAGCATAATCTCAACAACTGAACTTAGTCAAACTGACAGTGTGGCTTAATATTTGTGAATACCAAAATGTGCATTAACACTTTGTTTGCTGCGAGATGTAATCTAATTTATAACAAAACTGTTCCATGTGAAAAAAAGATATTTTTATATATATTGCAGTTATCAAATATTTGACTTGATGCAAACAGGCCTGGCTTGGATTTCATGTATGGTATCTTTGAACAGGTAACTAAAATGCATTAAATTATTATATGACTCTATAATGAAGATAAGAACCTTGCCATAGGCATCGCTCACTAGGGGAGGAGAAACAAAGAAGAGGTACATGATCTACATCTAAAAGCAGAGCCTCAAAGACTGAGGATGCATTGGTGAGGAGTATTGCGTAGAATGCTATTGAGGGCAGGGGCGGACTGACCATTCGAGAACTCGGGCACTGTCCGAGGGCCTGGGGTCAGTAGGGGGCCTCATGAAATGCCCCTGGTAACTTTTATAGGCTTTTTTTGTGTGGGCAAGGACACAGGGGCCCCATGATCCCCTATTTCCCAGGGGCCCCATGAGTTGCAAGTCCGCCCCTGATTGAGGAAGATGGTAACATAAGTTCTGTCTCCTGGACCATATCCAGCACTTCCTATTTTAAAACTGGGCACCTAAAGTTGTAAGCTATCAAGCTTTCAAGATAAGGTGTAAAAACAGTAATAATCTGACATATTAGTACAATGTCTCATGAATTTAAAAGGCTACTTTCAAAATGATCCACTTCCCACCCACAAACTGCATGATTGTGTAGGTACGTTAATAGATGTCCTCCCTTTGAAAGCCACCAGCTGACACTTTGCATGGCAAGTGGCTCTCAAGCCAGGTTGTCACTGAAAACTTTTGTCCCCACTGAAAATTGAAAAACTAATCTTGGCATGTCAGCTTTAATATAATGATTGCTCTTAGGCTGGAGGCTTCATTGATAAAATATGCTACTGCAGACTAAAAGTCCTTAAAAATATATAGAAAGTGATTTAATCACACATAAAGTCACTGATGCATGTCAACACTGCCAATTTTGGTCTCTAGGAATCATTGACCTTTGGTTAGGCTGATGTTGATGAACAAGTTTGGCATATTTGTATGACAATTGTAAGGTGAAATAGGCAATACTGATCATAACAAATATTCGAGAAAACAATAGATAAAAATGATTTGTGTTGAACAGTTTGATGTTAGTACCTAATGTAAAATAAACAGATGAATACATGTGTCTCATCAAAAATACTGACTCAATGTGTGTTACAAATACACACACCTGTCTTTCGCATGCTTGGCCAGTACAGGATTTATTTTAGGCAATTACTTTACTATTTTCACAATCTCTATCAATTTATCTAAATTCTATGATTTACCAGGTAACAATAATGTATAGCATATAATGTAAAACCTCGAGAGCTTACCATTGCTGTTAATACTGCCCAGTTTATTGAATTTTATACTTCCCAATGTTGAAATACATCTTAATTTGAGTCAGTGTTTTAAATACTGCCTGCGCAAAATGGCATGCAATATGTCATAGTTAGGAGTTCTAACATTTCTTGTTCTCTGCCAACCAAAACCTTAATTTTTTTCTACTTCAATTTGTTTATTAGTTTTTAACAATAAAATAACTTTTGTGTAATTGGGTGCTGGTGTTTTTGAGTGACATTAGATTAACTACTTCAATACAGGGCACTTTTACCTCCTTCCAATTTTTAGCTTTCAGTGCTCTCACACTTTGAATGACAATTACTCATGTCATGCTATACTGTACCCAAACTAAATTTTTTATAATTTTTTTCATACAAATAGAGCTTTCTTTTGGTGGTATTTAATCACCACTGGTTTTTTTTTATTTTTAGAGATATAAGCAAAGAAATACCTCAACTTTTGAACACTTTTTTCTTTGTTTCTGTTATAAAATTCAGAAAATAATTAATTTTTCTGAGTAAATTTAGGCCAAAATTTATATTGCTACATTTCTTTGGTAAATATAACCCAAATCAGTGCATATTATGTAGTCTGTGTGAAAGTTATAGAGTCTACAAACTATTGTACCAATCATTGAAAGTTGATCACACCTGATGTACTGATGGCCTATTTAATTTCTTGAGGACCTAACATACCAGGAAAGTACAAATACCCTCCAAATTACCCATTTTTGGAAAGTAGACAGTCCAAAGTATTTAGTATGAGATATGGTGAGTTTTTCAAAGTTTTAATTTTTTTCCATAATTCTTTGGAAAATTAAAAATATTTTTTTTCTCACACAAAATTGTCATATTAACAAGTTATTTCTCGCACACGGCATAGGCATACTTGGAAATGCACCCCAAAATACATTCTACTACTCCTCCTGAGTATGGTGATACCACATGTATGAGACTTTTCTACAGCCTGGCAACATACAGAGATCCAACATCCAAGCAGCACTTTCTGGCGTTCTTGGGGCATAAAAGGGGCATAAATTACACATCTAATGTCCTGACTACCTATTTTTAAGGCACTGGAGCACCGGAACCACAAAATGACCACATTCAATTGAGCAAAGGGTAAACAAAAGATTACCTGTGGTTTTAGTAGTGCAGTTGTCCACAGAGAAGAGCATTGGTCTGGGCAGCCAGGAGGGACGTGGTCAGCAACAGCCAAAGCATTGGTCCAGGCAGTAAGCAGGTATGTGGTCAGCAACAGCCAAAGGAGTTGTTCAATTGGATACATTCAGCCTGCTCATACATGGTTAGAATCTCGGCCAGTTTAGATTTGCACTGTCTATGGCCAGCTTAAAAGACCTTGGCTACCAATGCCATTGAAGGTATGGTACAGTATGCAAATGTGCACTTGTCACTTTTTTATAATTTATTACCATGGTAATGCATGAGGAGAGTGCTCCCTGTTGTGTTTTTTCTTGTCAGTGCTAAGATTTCCCTGTCTTTAGAGGGCTGCACCTCAACTAGTGACAGTTACTGTGAGATTCTGCGGAGCACGAAGATTTGAGTGCTGGTGGTCTTTTGACTTAGATTCACTTTAACCAGTGTACAGTATGAAGATCCTTCAGAGGTTTTCATTTCCTTTAGCTGTCAGGAGCTAACCTTGAAAAGGCATACATAGAGCAAGGTAGAATGTACAGTCTCATTGATCTTATAAGAAAAAGTAGCTGACATGCTTACTTATAATGATGGGGGCGTTTGCATAGGTCAAGATGTCCATTAGCAGAATTATAACAGTCAACCAAGTTCATGTTTTACTTCATTAATCATTGATGCAATGTTTCCCGTCTCTATCACAGCTTTAAAAAAATCATGCACTCTCATGTGACAAGCACAATGAAGAGCCAAATTCATGACAAATAAATAAACACTGTTGAAGTTTAATCAGAATTAAATTCACTATTTATTTTTAAAAGCTTAAGTATGAAGACATGCCTAAAACTGATTACTTTCACACAAAAGATGGAATTGTTATAGCTTGACTGAGGCTGTAAAAAAGGTTATTCATATACTGTAACCCTTTCAATACCCACCAATCCAAGTGCTTTTGTGCTGTACACCAATCTAAGTACTTCTCTACTATACACACTCCAGACATGCTGGTTAATGGGCTCCTGTCCAAATTGGCCCTAGTATGTGTATGTATGAATGTAAGTTAGAGACCTTAGATTGTATGCCCCTTGAGGGTTAGGGACTAGTGTGAATATACAATATATATTCACAAAGCGCTGTGTAAATTGAAGGCGCTATATAAGTACCTGAAAAATAAATAAACAAACCATATAATGACAATGAAGTTAAAGTGTATCAGCCACCTACATTGCTACTGCCAAAAAGCTGTGTGTCTGACCAAATCTTGTTAAGCCCAATGGAGTATTGATTTTCTTGAACCTTCGTTAACATTGATATATATAGCTTATATATAATTTTTATCCATTTCGATTTTGAGGTGGAATTATTATTATTATACACGATTTATATAGCACCAACAGTTTACGCAGTGCTTTGCAATATAAGGGGGACAGTACAATTACAATATGGTTCAATACAGAAGGGATTGGAGGGCCCTGCTCATCGAGCTTACAATCTAAAGGAAGGGGGAGGTGGTACATAAGATAATAGCTGCAGATGGTGATCTGATGGAGGTGACTCAAGTACAGTTTGTCACGACCCGCGGTCGCCACCACCAACAGGCGACAATCGCACAGCCGCGACTAACAGTATTACGTCACGCCCACGGCGTCAGACCCCAGACCTTCTCACCAAACTCGTGACCGAAGGGCCGGCCGATCCAAAACCGCGGTGTGACGCGCGTAACAAGGCCCCACCCAGCTGCACCCTACACAGCGATTGCCCAGCTAATGGACTACAATCGGTGCCTGCAGCCTGAATGCGCTTGTTACTGGGTCGGGTTAGTTACGCAACTAACCCTCTACTGCCACCACCACTTTTGTCGGAGACTGGGAAACTCCCGTTATCAAATATACACTATAATGATTGAAATATTGATCTATATAGCACGGCCCGTGGACCTGCTATACAGAGATATGACAACCCGTAGCGTCTCTTCAAAGGCAGGGATTCGTGAATTGCAAGTAAGCGCTTAGAAACAGTTTAACACTTTCAGAAAGAAAGATTTATTACCAAAAGTGTCAGATGCAAAATAAATAGTTACAAAGATGTCACAAAAATATATATATATGTATATAAAGACACAGCAAACATAGAATAGCGAGGAAATTACAGGGTAAGTTACTTGCCTTGCCTGGTTTTAGCAAATTCAAGATGCAGAGCAGAAAGGTTCTTTGATCTCCTCTGTTACGATGTTACCTCGGAGATCTCTCTCTGTGTTAAAAAACTTTCACTCTCTTAAAGGTCCCTCTCAGGGGAAGGGAGGGGGGTTCTGACTTGGGAGTGGTCATTGGGAAACTCTACACTAAATTACCAGCTCCATATCCCGTGATATGAACCATACAGTTGACCTGAGGACTGTGCACTTATTCTGGTCGGTTTGATAATGAGTGGGCCTACATAGTTTTGGGTGATAAAAGTGACACCTCCGCAGACTGGCTGGCTCCACTTCTCATGTCTTCCTGGTTGTTCCACACCATTTGCCAGGAGATAAAGTTTGCCTCTCAGGAAGGGAGGAGGGTAGGAATGAGGCTGAGGAATGCCTCAAATAAACAGACAGAACACGAAAAAGAGGGTTGAGGGGGAACTCCGCTCCAATTCTGATGAGCAAGTCTGCCACACAGTTCTTAGGTGGAGGTGGGGTAGACTTTCCCGAATAAATGAGTTTTCAAGGTCGCCTAAAGGTGGACAGGGTAGGAGCTGACCAGACATACTGTGGTAGGGAGTTCCAGAGGATGAGAGAGGCTCTGGAGAAGTCCTGGAGGTGAGCGTGGGAGGAGGTAACAATGGAGAACAGGAGGTCATGGGAGGAATGAAGAGAACATTTTGGGCGAAATCTGAAGATGAGGTTGGTGATGTAGCTGGGGGTGATGTTGTGGATGGCCTTGTATGTTGTGGTCAGTATTTTGAATTTTATACAATGGGGTAGGAGAAGCCAGGGAAGAGACTGGCAGAGAGGGGCAGCAGTCATGGTCGGTTGGTAAGGTGTATTAGTCTAGCAGCAGCAATCATAATAGACTGAAGGGTGATAGCCTGTGCACGGGTAGGCCAGTGAGAAAGAAGTTGCAGTAGTCCAGGCAGGAAATAACCAAGGACTGAATAAATTGTTTTGTGGTGTCGTTTGTCAGGAAGGGGAGAATTCTGGAAATGTTGCAGAGGTTAAAGCAGCACAATTTAGCCAGTGATTGGATGAGGGGGCAAAGAAGAGATCAGAGTCTAGGATCACACCTAGCACCTTGGCATGTGTGGAGGGACCAATGTGCCATTGATCTCAATGGTAAAGTCATTGCTCCTTCATTTTAGAACTGCTGATCTGATGATAGGTGTGGTAATGATCAAAAAAGCAGCAGCAGCAGCAGCAGCAGCAGCAGAGAATAATTTGTTGGAGTGCGGAGATGCAGTTGAACACAGCAGTTTAACTAAAGCAGGGTAACTCAAGCAGCAGGAAGATACAACAACAAGAAACTACTGCGCGCTGAATAGACTGCAAGCAAACACCCTGGGAAGCATCTCCTACAAGTCTGAGTCCCACATTGTGTACCTCTGTAATATGCCCCCTCTACTCCTCCTTTACTATCCTGCATTCCTAAAATGTAATTTCTTTACCCCTCTGCTCCACCCCAAAACTTATACATCTCACCCTCACTGCTACCATCTCCCTACTACTGCTCTCATCACCTCCTGCTGATACTCTACTCTCCTGCTGACCCAAATAGCAGGACTAGATGACATGTACACTGATGTACATCCCGCTCCAATGTTACTTTCCTCATCCTTCTTCTTCTCCTAACCTCTGGGGATATCTCCCCAAACCCTGGTCCTCCAGTATTTCACCCCCACACCAGGCACCCTCTTTCTTCCAGGAATAGCCGCAATCCCCTCTATTTAATATCAGTCCTCGTGCTCCCAAAAACCATCCTCCCTTTTTCATGTGCACTCTGGAATGCCCGATCTGTCTGGAATAAGCTCACCTCTGTCCATGACCTTTTTGTCTCCCACTCCCTTAACCTACTAGCAATTACAGAAACCTGGCTTCAAACAGCAGATTCTACTTCAGCAGCACTTTCCTATGGAGGCCTCCTCTGGACCCACTCACCCAGACCCAGTGGTCGGAAAGGAGGTGGGGTTGGTTTGATTCTATCCCCACTGAGCACCTTTCAAGTCCTCCCTAACCCTCCCTCTTTATCCTTCTCTTCTTTCGAGACTCACTGCATCCGGCTGTTTTCTCCCATTTCTCTGAGGATTGCAGTGATCTATCGGCCTCCTGGACCAGTGTCGCGCTTTCTTGATGATTTCTCCACCTGGATACCCTACATTCTCTCCTCTGAACTAACCACTATCATTCTCGGAGATTTTAACATCCCTATTAATGTGAGCAACCCAGCTACATCCCAACTCTTCAACCTAACCTCATCTTTTGCATTAGCACAATGTATACAGTCCTCCACTCACTCTGATGGGAATACATTAGACCTTGTTTTCTCCCATCTTTGCAGTCCCTACAACCTCACAAACACCCCCTTTCCTCTCTCTGATCACAATCTCATCACCTTCACAGTGTCCTCGTCTTCAAACACTTATCCCTCCAAGCAGTGAACAATTACCCGCAGAAAGCTTCACAACTTGAACCCTGCTCCTTTCCACTCTGCAACTGACCAACTCTATGACAAAATCTCTACCCTGTCCGGCCCTGACCTGGCCACTTCAGTCTACAACAGTTTGCTTTCATCCACACTAGACTCACTTGCTCCTCTAACTACACAAAGTATCAGGACCTGACCATTACAACCTTGGCAGACTGATGACACCAGAAATCTTAAACGACATAGTCGTGTGCTGGAGCAATTGTGGCGTAAAACCAAATCTCACCAAGCATTCACCTTATATAAATCTGCTTTCTTAACATACAATTCCTCCCTCCATGCTCCAAACAAGCCTACTTTGTCACTCTCATCAACAACTTTTCATCCAGTCCTGGTCATCTCTTCTCTACTTTTAACAATCTACTTTCTCCACCTCCACCCAGTACCTCCCTCACTGCTCACGAGATTGCAAATCATTTCAAAAACAAGATTGTTGCAATTCGTAGGGGCATCACCACTGCACAGACATCCATCCCACTTAGCATACCTTATACTAAACTTCCCTCAGCCCGTCTCACTACCTGCCCCCTGGATCCTGTCACCTCCCAACTACTATGGTCATCCTCTTCTTCCATCCTATGCTCCTTCACTCACATCTTCAATCTCTCCCTCTCTAATGGTGCCTTCCCCTCCCCTCTAAAGCATGCACACATCACTCCCATACTTAAAAAGCCCTCTCTGGATCCCACCAACATGAACAACTTAAGACCCATCTCCCTGCTGCCATTTACCTCTAAACTCTTAGAACGCTTAGTCTACAATCGCCTGAGCTCCTACCTCACGGACAACAACCTTCTTGACCCTTTACAGTCTGGCTTTCGCTCACTACACTCCACTGAAACTGCCCTACTAAAACTCACTAATGATCTACTATCTGCTAAAGCCAATGGCACTACTCCGTACTCTTACTACTTGACCTCTCTGCGACTTTTGATACGGTTGACGATCCCCTCCTCCTCAAAAAACCCCACTCTCTTGGCCTCTGAGACTCTGCTCTCTCTTGGTTCTCCTCCTACCTATCGCAGCGCTCCTTCAGCGTTACCTATAACTCTGCCTCCGCCTCTCTACTTCCTCTTTCTGTAGGGGTTCCTCAAGGTTCCGTCCTTGGACCCCTACTCTTCTCCATCTACACCTCCTCCCTTGGTCATTTGATAAACTCCCATGGCTTTAAGTACCATCTTTATGCTGATGACACACAAATCTATCTTTCTATCCCTCACCTCACCCCTTCAGTCTCCTCTCGCATTACTAACCTACTAAGCAACATATCGGCATGGATGTCACTCCACTTCCTCAAACCCAGTCTTTCCAAAACTGAGCTCTTAGTATTCCCTCCAGCCTGTGCCCCCTCCCCTGACTTCTCCATCAAGACCAATAATATACCAATGAGTCCCTCCCCTCATGCCAGGGTACTAGGTGTTATCCTAGACTCCCATCTGTCCTTTCAGTCCCAAATCCAATCGCTGTCCAAATCTTGTAGACTTCACCTCCACAACATCTCCAAGATACGCCCATTCTTAACCTCGGAAACCACTAAGCAACTTATTCACTCCCTTGTTATATCTCGCCTTGACTATTGTAACTCCCTCCTCATTGGCCTACCTAATCGCAGGCTATCCCCTCTTCAGTCTATCATGAATGCTGCTGCCAGACTCATCCACCTTACTAACCGTTCTGTATCAGCCACCCCTCTCTGCCAATCCCTCCACTGGCTTCCCGTTACCAAACGGATAAAATTCAAAACATTAACAATAATATATAAAGCCATTTATAACTCTGCCCCAAATTACATCACCGATCTTCTGATCTTGTCTCCAAATATCACCCAAACCATACTCTCCGCTCCTCGCACAACCTCCTGCTCTCTAGCTCCCTTGTCACCTCCTCCCATGCTCGTCTCCAGGACTTCTCCAGAGCTTCCCCAATCCTCTGGAACTCTCTACTCCAATTAATCAGACTATCGCCTACTCTGCTCACTTTTAGGCAATCTCTGAAAACCTATCTCTTCAGGGAAGCCTATCCTGCCCTCAGCTAATAATGGAATCATCTATTCTTCCTACCAGTCCATCCCCCACAGTTACTACCTTTTGTACCACTAGCTCCTCCATCCTAGATTGTAAGTTCAAAGGAGCAGGGCCCTCCTATCCCTCTTGTATTGAACTGTATTGTTGCTGTATTGTCTCCGTTATATTGTAAAGTGCTGAGCAAACTGTTGGCGCCATATAAATCCTGTATAATAATAATAATGAACAGTGAGTAGCACAGCAGTGGCATTGCCAAATCTCACTTCAAATCCTGTGAGACAAAAAGTCAGCCTAATGCCTAGTACATATGATGAGACTATGGGATGAAAAAAAAAATGTTTTTTGAGCGATCGTCCAATAATCTGATCATTGGTACACAGCGTTCGAGAACCGATCACGGCAGTTCATGCAAAATTATCCAAAGGGACCAGGATGAACATTTTTCTTCTAAGATAACAGAAAGAACAATTTTCATTTAATGAGTAGAGTATACGTTCTTAAAAATCAAGTGACCAAGACCGTGCATGCTCAAAAATGAAAGAAAACATTACAATACAATACATTACAGAGTAAAATTGCCCCTCTCTCACATCTTACTCCCATTTACCACCTGCCTCTAAGTGTGTTTTAATAAAAAAATAGCTAATAGCCCTTTTTTAGTTACCTGAAGAGTTTATTGTCTCAACAGTTGCTGATTTTACTGAAGTTCTTATTTCTGTGTTTAGATGCATACTGTGTATAGTTTTGTACACATCTAAAGGTAATCTTATAGGAATCAATAAGGTCATACATACAGCTGCGTCTACAAATGAAAGTTTGCCTGCATTTAGTGGTGTGCGAAAAAAGGACACAGCTGCACTGGGTCATATACAGTGCTCAGCGTAAATGAGTACACGTACACCCCAACAGATTTGTCAGAAAACCTTTACTTTTCCTTCAGAATCAACATTTTCTATGGGACATTATACTACAAAATAATCCCACAATAAATGAAAACAAGATTTGGTAATTGCACACACAAAAAAGTATTTTTCCCAACAAATTAATTCAAGACCATGTTGCATAAATTAATACACCCCAATGAAAGTCTTAGGAGCAAAGCTGTGCACAGCCATCCAAAGCAGTGTGCCCGAGCTGACAGGGAGGAGAACTGTTAGTAAACAAAATAGTTCTCCTCCCCATTGGAGATACTCAGAAATCACTGGGTGCTGGCAAGTAATCACTGGCCGAGACCCGGTGATTGACAGATGTGGCCACAAATGGCGGCGCGGTAAGGGCGCACGCTCACTTCCTACTCGCAAATGCAAAATGACATATATATATATATATATATATATATATATATATATATGTGATTGTGTGCACCCGTGCCACCCTGTAGCAGTATTTCTGCTATAGAGCAGTCGGGAAGCGGTTAACAAAGAAAAACCCTTCCCATTTCATGCTGTCAGCAATGGCACCACATGGAAGAGAAATGTCACCTGAGAAATAAAATAATTTCTTTACAGAAGAAAGGTGAAGGCTACAAGAATATCAGCAAAACTTTACTTATCAGTCAGAATTCTGCAGCAAAAAGTGATAAAAAAAATTAACAAAGATGGAACTGCAATCATCTCACAAAGACTTCCAGGCTATGAAGTTATCACCTTGACAGGAGCGTCTTCTGATGAGAAGGGTTGAAAAAAATCGCACTGTAGAGGAATGGCATGCATGGGTGTCATCCACAAAGCAAGCCTCTCCTAAAACCCATGCACAAAAAAGCTCACCTAGAATTTACCAGGGCCCATGCTGAAAAAGAAAGACTACTGGGACTCTGTACTCTGGAGTGAAGACATCAATATAAATGTGTTTGGAACTGATGGCTTCAAAACTGTATGGTAATGCAAAGGTGAGGAGTACAAACAATGCATAATGTCTACAGCGAAACATGGTGGTGGCAGTGTTCTTCTGTGGGGCTGCATGAATGCTGCTGGTGAGCTGCAATTCATTGATGATATCATGAATTCACAGATGTACTGCTCTATATTGAAAGAGAAGATGCTGCCATTACTCTGTGCCCTTGGTCATCCTGCACTTTTTCAACATGACAATGATCCAAAACACACATCTATGGCCACTGTTGCATTTCTGAAGAAGAGTAGGGTGAAAATTATTCAGTGGCCAAGTGTGTCTCCTGATCTGAACCCAATCCAATACCTATGGGGAATTCTGAAGAGACAAGTTGAGCATTGCTCTCCATCCAGCATCCAGGCTCTTGAAGAGGTCGTTCTTGAAGAATGGAAAAAGATAGATGTTGCAATATGTCGCCAACTTGTTCATTCCATGCCTAGATGACTTGGTGCTGTCCTTACATATCATGGAGGTCATACAAAATACTGGATGTAGTAGTTTTTGTTGTGGGGTGTATTCATTTTTGCATCAACTAATTTGAGTAAAGCTGAAGATTTTGTAATCTAAGTTATATTATTAACCTTACTTTCATGTTATAAGCTAAACAAATGTTCTATAAAACTCAGCTTTGTCAAAATTTTGGAAATTGTTCTCGTGTCCATTGCTATATTGATTAAAATCTTACTTTTCAAAAGGGGTGTACTCATTTATGCTGAGCACTGTATACCTGCAGATCTTACACGTGTATGCACATAAACACATCTTAACATGTATAATCATGTATACACATATACGCATAAAGTTAGAAGATTGTCTAAGCGCATCTGAACACGTCTAAATATTAGTACATTAAGTGTATATTTTAGGCATAATCTAATGCTATCTCTGCCAGCAAGAATCAACACTGTGTGCAGAAAACATGCAAATGCCCATATGAATGGGCATGTGCATATTTGAATCTAAAGAAGACTCCGTGATGCTTCTAATAGCACATCTGTTTTTTGCAAATACATTCGCATGACTGGGTAGACTTAAAAGGTAACTTCAGTCCTGTTCTGTAAGGCTCTGTCCCCTTTGGTGCCGCCATTATTGTGCATGTTACACCTGTGGGAATCCTGGACATCTCAGGACGCAGTGCACTGAGCATAAGAAGAGGACATCACCTGGCCAGCCGGCCCACAACTCTTTCTCTGTGCAGTTTGTCAGTGGTAAACCTCAGGGAACCAACACCAACTTGCAGCCAGTCATAGTAGGCAACTGGACCGTAACTGGTTTCCGTGACACTGGAGCTGAAGTCACCTTAGTCGGACCAGAGGTGATAGAGGAAAAGGACATCATCCCAGGGAAGTTCTTTACCCTTACCGGAGTGGGGGGGACCCATTCCCGCATACCCCGTGCCTATGTGTTCAGTGATTGGGGTGCAGGAAGTGGCATGAGAGAGGTGGGAGTCTCAGATGAAATCCCCATTGCCGTTCTATTGGGTGTTGATTTAGGTACTCTTATCTCTTACTATGCACCTGCTAAGAACTCCCCGAATTCCCCCATGGAACTCTCTGGACATATCAAGGTACTGTGTGCAGATGTTGGGTTAATATCTGGGCAACCTGTGGATGGACAGAGGAAGGGGGGGAAAAGAGTGGGGGTACAGAGTTCTCCATCGCCTTGAGAAGGAGAGGAGACCCCCTTGCATGTGAAGGTAATGGACTCCTGTTTCATCGATGTTACAAATGTAAATTTTGAAGGTGAAGATGACGATGATGCATTGCCAATATTAGTGGTCACCTGCAGTGCTGCAAGGGTGGCTAAGGCCCAGGCTCTGGTCGCAGAACAGCAGGAGGACGTCTCTGACCCCTCCCCTTCTTCTGACCCAGTGGACTCTGCCTCCATTGAGTCTTAGCAGCTGCCATTGTTTGCCACAGGACCGCTTGCTGGGACTTGTAGTTACACCTTCGAGGCAGCACTGCAGACACCCTTCCCTCTCAGATTGTAAGCTCCAAGGAGCAGGGCTCTCCTAACCCTCTTGTATTGAACTGTATTGTTGCTGTATTGTCTCCCGTTATATTGTAAAGCGCTGAGCAAACTGTTGGTGCTATATCAATCCTGTATAATAATAATGTGCAAATGCACCCACAGACCCAGCCCAGCCTTCAGGTTTTGACAGTGCCTATCGGCACATTTTTCACGCATACAAAAAGACAGGGAACATTTCAGACTTTTCTGGTAGCAGTCTATGAGAGTGCGTGGGAAACCCTGCTGCCTGGAACAATTGGCGCATGCATAGTTGTGCTGAGGGGTCTCTCATGACCTGATCCCTCCAGCATATCTGGGCACCTGCAGGGGGCGGGAAGAATGTCTTGCCTAGGAAAGAAATCCAGCAGTGTAAAGTATTTTGTAAAATATTTTTTTTTTTAAAGCTCTCTTATTGATTTTGTTATGTATTTTCATTTACAGTTTTAGAAAACTATACCTTTACATTTTAGAAAACATATTTAATTGTGCAGAACCTTTGGTATTCATTTTTCACTATAGTTTTTTTTCCTTATAGAAATAGCATTTAACCTACTTTCATACATTTTCTAGGAAACCCTGTGCAAGCGTAACTGCTATGGCTTTTTATCTATTTTTTTGGAGGAGAGACTAAATTACAACTACAACACATAAAAACATCAATGTATGCAATTTGATATTTTAATGCTTTTTATTCTGTTTTACCTCCTCCTTGTAAACCTAAGAAGTGTAATGACAAATGACCTGACAGCACGGAGCAGAGATGTGCACACATAACACACAGCATAGCTCCTGCAAGATAAATAACTTGAGCTGTGGAATATGTTTAATGGTAAGGACTTAAGCAATGCACTTCAGTGCATACTTAAATCAAAAAGGAACTCCACTTTTTTTCCCAGTGGATATATTTGTTTCACTAATAAATGATTGATTTTCTCATTGAAATCATGTGTTGGTCTACAGAGCTTGCAAAGTGGGGTCTGTGCGTTTTACCTTTTCCTGTCAAAATTTCAGCTGTACTTTAATTCTTAAAGAAACATGCTTCATTGCATGATTACATTTATTGGGTTAGTTATCTTTTCAGAAAAAATGAAAACGTGAACTAACACCATACACCTTGCCCATCCTTTTGGTTTCCACTGTACTGTTATGAGCCACTAGTGCCCCAGACTGACAACTCATGGGGCCCCCGGCCATTAGGGGATCATGGGGCCCCTGTGTCCAAACTCAAAAAAGCCTATGAAAAAGGTACCAGGGGCATCTCATGGGGCCCCCTACTGACCCCGGGCCCTCGGGCAGTGCCCTAGTTTCCAAATGGTCAGTCTGCCCCTGGTTAGCACTGGCCTGGGACAGAACATCACTCTGATCCATCCCAGAATACCTGCACAGAGAAGAGGGAGAAGAAAGAGGATTCCAAATTTTCAGACCACTGGACCAACTGTCTTGGCACTGGTAGCTCATTTCCCATGGAAGTAAGTACAATGGGGACTGTGATAGGACAGTGAGGTGGGTGTACTTTACATTTAATTTTTTTCTGAAAAGGTGAACTTACACTTTTAAATGGTATTAAACCCAAGAACAAAAATGTAATATATTGAAACTTACCAGTCCTTAAATGTTGTGGTTGCATTACTTTTCTTTTTTATGTTTTTTTTCCCATTATTTGATCTGGCCAATAACATAATTATATTATCTGGCTAATAGCACACTTCCTGTATTATGGTGCCAATCTAGGGAGAGGGTAGTGTTATGCAGGCCATAGATGGGGAGAAAAACTGCAGATTTTTCTTTTAAAAAACGAAAAATCGGTTGTTCAAGTGGCCGACGTTACCATCAATGGTAAAAAAAATCGGCCGATTTTCTACCCGTCTAGAGCCGGCAAAAAGTGTCCCTGCAGAGAGCTCTGCTATTTCTTTGACAGTTCTCTGACAGTTCCTTGACATTTATAGAAGTTGCAACAATGTATCTATTTGTTTCCATTTAGGATACAGATGTTTTTATTCAGAAACAAATAGATACAATGTTTCAACCGCTGTAAATGTCAAGGAACTGTCAGAGAACTGTCAGAAATAGCGGAGCTCTCTGCAGAGACACTTTATGCTGGACTGGAATTCTTCTTATTTTCATCCTACTTCTTCTTCTTCTTCTTCTTCATCCTCATCCTCATCCTCTTCTTCTTCTTCTTCTTCTTCTTCATCCTCATCCTCTTCTTCTTCTTCATCCTCATCCTCTTCTTCTTCTTCTTCATCCTCATCCTCTTCTTCTTCTTCTTCTTCTTCTTCTTCTTCTTCATCCTCATCCTCTTCTTCTTCTTCATCCTCATCCTCTTCTTCTTCCTCATCCTCTTCTTCTTCCTCATCCTCATACTCTTCTTCTTCATCATCATCCTCATCCTCTTCTTCATCATCATCCTCATCCTCTTCTTCTTCATCATCCTCCTCTTCTTCTTCTTCTTCATCCTCATCCTCTTCTTCATCCTCATCCTCTTCTTCTTCATCATCATCATCCTCATCCTCTTCTTCTTCTTCTTCTTCTTCATCCTCTTCTTCATCTTCTTCTTCTTCATCCTCATCCTCTTCTTCTTCCTCATCCTCTTCTTCTTCCTCATCCTCATACTCTTCTTCTTCATCATCATCCTCATCCTCTTCTTCATCATCATCCTCATCCTCTTCTTCTTCATCCTCCTCCTCTTCTTCTTCTTCTTCTTCATCCTCATCCTCTTCTTCATCCTCATCCTCTTCTTCTTCATCATCATCATCCTCATCCTCTTCTTCTTCTTCATCCTCTTCTTCATCTTCTTCTTCTTCATCCTCATCCTCTTCTTCTTCCTCATCCTCTTCTTCTTCCTCATCCTCATACTCTTCTTCTTCATCATCCTCATCCTCTTCTTCATCATCATCCTCATCCTCTTCTTCTTCATCATCCTCATCCTCCTCCTCTTCTTCTTCATCCTCATCCTCTTCTTCATCCTCATCCTCTTCTTCTTCATCATCATCCTTATCCTCTTCTCCATCCTCATCCTCTTCTTCTTCATCATCATCCTCATCCTCTTCTTCTTCATCCTCTTCTTCTTCTTCATCCTCTTCTTCATCGTCTTCCTCTTCTTCTTTTTCTTCTTTTTGTCTTCCTCTTGCAGGTCACTGCTCATGCGCAGATTTTTTATTGGTAAAAAATCGGCCGATTTGCCCACTAATTGCCGCGAAAATCGGCCGATCGGCAAAATCGGCCGATTTTTTTCCAACTTTACCGAAAAACAAAAACGGCCAAAATACCGAAAAACGGCCGACCAAATCGCCCACTAACGATCCGAAAATCGGCCGATTTTATTTCCGGCCGAAAAATCGGCCGATTTTCGACCCGTCTATGGCCTGCATTAGATGCACTAGCAAATTTATATGGACTTGACTAACAAATTAAGTGCTGATTCACACATGTGCGGTGGGGATTGAAGCTCAGGTTTCACAGCTAATTGACACAGTAACTGTAAATAGTGAAGCGCTATAAATCCTATCTATTAAATACAGATAAATATTATATATTACTAGCCGTGCACACACAATAGTGCTCAGTGACAAATAATTACAAACAAATAAATATCTCTTTCTACATGTATAAGTGAAACATGACCTTGAATATGTGACAAACTACAGATAATTGTGAAGTGATTCTTTAACCTCCCTGGCGGTATGATTCTTTCCGATTTTTTGTGCTGAAAGCGGTACCATTTTTTCGCATGGAAATAGTTTTTTATTGTAGGCTGTAATTTTTAGGAACATTTCCCCACAAATCATTATCACTCAATTCTGCAAGTGGTTCTGATTTACTATCGCTGTTCTCTAGCCGGTCTAAAACCGCTTTTGACGTAAAGGGACGCTTTTTGGACGCCATGGACGTTTCTCAGTTTCCAGGCAGAAAGAACGGTAAAAATGCAGGCAGGGCACAGGACAAAGCACTAGGGACAATATGTATGTGAAATGGGATGAAACAGCAATGTTTTACTATTTAAAATAAAAAAAAAAAAATGACATTTTTTAAATTTTTTAAATTTCCCGCCGCCGGCGGCGCCCGTACGTCCTGACGTCACGGGAACCGGAACACAGAAGCTGGATGCCGGCATCGGCCAGAGGAGATGGCCGGGGACGCTGCAGGGGACACATCATGGGAGCGAAGGACAAGGTAAGTGCTGCAGGGACTCCCTATGCAGCGCCGCATGGTAAGCCCGAGTCTAGCTCGGGGTTACCGCTTTTGGTATAGACATTTTACCCCGAGCTAGACTCGGGAATACCGCTAGGGAGGTTAAGAAGAAAAAATTCCAGTGCTATTTATCATTATCTCTAAAAACACACTGTGTATAAACAAACGTCAAACCAATCAAATGATATATTTGCTAATTGAAAACATAAAGTCCATGCAAGTGAATCTGTGCTGATGTGATCTTCACTCCAGTGAAAAATGAACAGAAATGCTCAAATGGCAGCAATGCCTGCTCACCTCCACACATTGACCCACACAGGGCCACAGGGCTATAATAAACAGTAACAAATCCACTCCACTCCTCATCACAGGGACCATGGGATAGGAAAAAGACCTCTGCTCAGCGCACCTTATTCACTCCTCCTCCACTCAAGGTAACATATATAGGGCATAAAGCAAGAAACCTTCCATGGTGCAGTGTCTTTTTATTTAAATTGCAGATAAAAGTTGGTACAGCACTCACATGTATCCCCAGTAACAATCGCCTTTCACCACATACTATGGGTGTACTGCATGGTATACTGGGTGTAGCAAGATGGCCGCTGCCAGGAGTGCGTCACCCCGTACCGGAAATGATGTACCGACGCGTTGCGTCACGTGACTCGTGACACAGTAGTTGTTCAGCTGTTCGGGTCAGGTTTACATCAGGTTCAGGTTAGGATTTTATCCTGTTCACAACCTATGACATATGCAGTTTAGAAACAGTTCCCATAGAAATCAACAGCCTGTAATCTGCACCTGAACGGGACCACACTGCTCAGAAATCAGACAACACTCTTTTTCAGTCTGCACTGAATCAGCACCGCCAGTACACTGGACATATGTGAACAGGCATCATAGGAAGCAATGTTGTTTCACATGTCATGCGGATTGGATGCAGTTCAAACTGCATCCAATCCGCATATAAGTGAACTGGTACTAAAGCTGAACTCCAGCTAAACATCCCCATCAGAATTCCCCCCTTTCACATCAATAGCCCCCCCCCCCCATCACATTAGTGTTCTTCTTTCACATCAGATCTCTATTTCATATCAGAAGTCCCCCCATCACACCAGAGTCCCTTCTTTCACATCAAAAGTCCCCCCAACACATCTAAAGCCCCCTTTCACATCAGAGTATCCTCTTTCACATCAGCAGTCCCCCCCATCACATCAAAAGTCCCCCCATCGCATCAAAACCACTCCATCATATTAGATTTGCTGTGGATCAAATTAAATCTTGTCATAGGTCAGATGTGGCTCCCAAGCTGTAGTTTGGAGATCCCCATGTTAAAGAAAGTTAAAAAATAACAGACTTACTGGATGGATCACCTGCTCAAAATTAAGAAAAAAAAACAAAAAAAAAAACAAATGCAGCCATCACATCTAGGAATTGGTTGTCTGCAATATATTACATTTTTGGTTTTCTGCTAATACTGCATTAACCTCATGCCTAGTGGCAGTGGAGCATGTACAGAGAATTATGTATCAGTTTAATGCAGCAATGCCATGTGCTGGGTTATTCATTATGTACTCCAGTAACATGATAACATCTGTAGCAAATTTGTTTGATGTAGCAAAGTGTTTGATGTATCTGATAGCAGGCTTTTAGGATGACAAGGAAAAACTGCAGTGCAGACCTTGTGGTTTAAATGATAGTTAAAAATGGAAGAAGATTGGCATAAGAATGGAAACAAATGTTACCTGTGCCTAGAAGTATTTCATGGATTGGGTTACTGTTCCTCTCTGATGTTCACCAGAAAATTGATCTGAGACAGAACATAAGACAGAGGTTGTCCACGTCAGAGTCATAACAGCTCTCAAGGGAAAGGGGTCTGTACTAAAAAACAAAATGCATATGAAGAACTAAGAACGCCTACAAATACTAAACTAGATACCATATACCAGCAGATCTGGCTCTGGGCCTTTTTTTTGGAATGATCCTTTGTTAATAGATGCAGTTGTTAGTATTAAGAATTGCCATGCCAATATGATCACAAATCAGATATTATTACTAATTAACTACATAAAATGTTTTTGTCCATACCTGAACTATTTCTTGGCTTGAAAAGCATTTCCTGGCAGAAAATGGAGTTTATGCAATACCTACTGTGCTGGCAGTTCACCAAATCTGGCTCTGTCATCTGTGTATTGGGTTACTATATTTGTGATACTCTGGCTTTTGTTTTTACTTTTTAATTAAATATAATAAAAACAAGAAAGAAATTGATTAATATACATTTGGAGGACTTAAATGTGTTACTAAACCCAGGACCCTGCATTCACTCTATCTGGTCTCCCACAGTACCTAAAACATGGAAATTATTATTATTATTATACAGTATTTATATAGCGTCAGAAAGGTTTGCTCAGCGCTGTACATTATAGTGGGGGACAGAACATGAGACAATACAGTAACAAAACAATACACAAGGGGTTCGAGGGCCCTGCTCTTTTGAGCTTACAATCTAGGAGATGCAATTATTTTAGTAAATATAAAATACTAAATACCTTTTCTCATCAGCAGTTGAAGAAGCCTTGTGACTTCTATCAGTGTATAGCAGAGCACTGGTTAAAGTTTGTAGGAGAAGTGTTCTTTCTGCTCTAGGAGGATGCAGAACCCCTGACCTCTGTCTGGACAGTGCTGATTGGCCCTGTGCTGATCACATGAACTCTCCAAGAAAAAAAAAACCTTTCTAGCAATACACACCAAACTGAATATGTGTAAGAAATGATATGTCTTATCAGGAGATAAGAGTGGGCACTGGAAGAAGAGGAGGATCAGAGAAACAAAAACCTCTCTAGCAATACACACCAAACTAAATATATGTAAGAAATGATATGTCTTATCAGGAGATAAGAGTGGGCACTGGAAGAAGAGGAGGATCAGAGAAGTCTGATTTTACTGCTGTGGGTTTAGTAGCACTTTAACAGTTCAATCCTGAAGTCCACACAAAGGTTCCCATTATACAAACTCAGTGAAGAGTAATGGGGCATTCTGACATAGGAGAAGGAGATTCTGACATAATTAAAGTGGATTGAGCACAATAAAAAAATATGTATATGGGCGCTCTGTGAATGGTCCTGCAGCCTCCTGAGACATGTCCCAGGAGGCTATAGAAGGGGAAGGCATGGGTCAGTTGGCATCCAAGTAACTATAAGAGATGCACATTAATGCAGCTTTGGAATCAAATATACTGTATATCTTTAAAAGCAGGTATTATTACTACCTTAAAGTGTTACTAAACCCAGGACCCTGCATTCACTATATCTGGCCTCCCACAGTACACACAACATGGAAGTGCAATTATTTTAGTAAATATAAACTGCTAAATACCTTTTCTCATCAGCAGTTAGAGCAGTCTTGTGACTTCTATCAGTGCTCAGCAAAGCACTGGTTATAGCTTGTAGGAGGAGTTTTCATTCTTCTGTAGGAGGATGCAGGACCCCTGAGCTCTGTCTAGAGAGTGCCGATTGGACCTGTGCTGATCACATGCACTCTCCCTAGAAACAAAAAACCTCTCTTGCAATACACACCAAATTGAGCATGTGCATCTTGCTCCCGAGCCTCTTTTCTATCAGGAGATATTTAGGGGACACTGGTAGAAGGGGAGGATCAGATAAGAGAGGATCAAACATCCTTTTTACACAATGTGGAGGATGAACCCCTTAGGTTCCACAGTCAGTATATCAAGCATGCTTTACTGCATATACAGACTGATTTTACTGTTGTGGGTTTAGTAACACTTTAGTTTGACTTGGTATCAGCTTTTTCAGTTGATTTACATCAGAGCTCAGAAAGGAGTAAGAAGGAAGAGTAGCACAAGGTGCAAATCTGAAATCTGTTCTGTTGCAGCATAATGAGCATTCTAAAAGGATGAGGAGGAAGCAGAACTTTTAACCATGCTGTTTCTTTTTTTTTTTTTACTCTCCAGTCACAGGTTAGGGATGGGGACCTGCATGTGAAAGTGAAACTGCAGCAGAAAGTGTCTGGATAGGCACAACTACAAACCTCTTTGGCTATATATATAAAACAGTATATATTCTATGTGTGCATTTAGCTGTTTGCCTGAAGTTCACTTTATAGCATTGTTGTTTTCCACACTTTGAATTACAGTGCTGGACAATAGGATGATTTTCTGAGGTCACATCCTTCACAAATGAATCATCAAAACCCTTCTGCATGTTTAGTCGTATTCTATTGCACTACTCCCAAAACAAAGTTGCAATACATAAGATTGGAGTTAAAAGATTATAAATGTAAAAAGCAGTTAAAAGGGTTAGTTCGCCTTTGCAAAAAAAAAAAAATCTTATGCACATAAGAGGGACAGTAGATAAAACTAAACCATACTGCTATGAGTAGCCGCTCTCTCTGCTCTCTCTTTCCTCACTGGCTCAGAGACAGCAGCTAGAGCTGTCAATCACCACCTGTGAGAGAGTAGGGGGTGGGACTGAGCTGTGCTCTGTGTGTCAGTGGACACACAGAGCACAGCTCCGGAGCGAGTCTGCACAAGTGCCCCGATAGTGAGCGACTTGCTACAAGGACACTCGGCAGTAGGGGTGAGCCAGGAGTGCTGGCAGGGGTCTGAGTAAGGAGCATCGGGGGCTGCTCTTTTCAAAACCATTGCACAGAGCAGGTATGTATGACATGTTTGTTATTTTAATAAAATGAAAATTCAAGCTTTACAATCACTTGAACTGCATAGGAATTTTATTTTTTATTTTTTTTATCAAAGGTGAACTAACAGCTACAAACTACATTGTCAGTGCTTGTTAACATATAACATGTATTTTTTTTAATAATACCAGAGTATTTTCTTCATGATTCATTTTTTGGAGCCCAGAGGTCACACAGATTCATCCAAAGTACTGCATTTGTACATAGTATTAGAATGATTTCCTTCTATAGTTTTGTGGACTTTACATACATTTGTGAACAACGTCATAATATAATTGATGCCATTAAAAAGACCTAAAGCAAATCCCATCCCAAGAGTTTAGTAATTTAGTTTATATCCACGTTGTTTCCACACTGGATTATTTTCCAATCTATCAGTTTCTGTAATGCAGAATTGCAGTCTGATTTAATATAAACGATAGACTGCCTTGGCGATATGCAGAAAGAGTTGGCAGGCTATAAAATACTTTTTTACATCACTGAAAGGCGTCCACTCCAATCACCAGCCACACCTTAGCTGTTCTTCTGAAATGATTCCCTTGGCTCTCCCTAAACTCCACCATTTACCTCCTTTACCGACAGAGGAACGTGACAGCAATAAAAAATGCAAGTTGATCCCTGTGGTGTTTCTGCCAGAAGTACCGTGTGTCACTTTAATGTTGCTGCCAATGTGTTCTTTATCCAAAAATCCATTTTTTTTGGTATGTCTCCATTTTGGATAGTTATTATGGATACAAATTTTTGTACAAAAAGCAACTCCAGGCAACAAGTTACAGTGATTGTAAAGGCTCAAGTTTTTTTTACCTTTATGCATTCTAAAAAACCTCCACCCAGCCCTCCCTAATACTTACCTGAGCCCCCTCTTGATCCAGCGATGTGCATGAGAGCAGCAGCTTTCCCGGGACTCTCCCTCCTCATTGGTTGAGACAGCAGCGGGAGCCATTGGCTCCTGCTACTGTCAATCACAGCCAGTAAGCTAATGAGAAGAGGAGCAGGTTGAATTGAGCCATGCTCTGTGTGTGAATGTAAACACAGAGCAGTGGCTCGGGAGAGAGCCTGCTTGGGTTCCCCATAGCAAGCTACTTGTTCTGGGGGCACTCAGCAGGAGGGAGGGGCCAGGAGCCTCGGCAATGGAGTCGAGAAGAGGAGGATCAGGGGCTGCTCTGTGCAAAACCATTACACAGAGCAGGTAAGTATGACATGTTTGTTATTCTAAAAATGCCTTTAACATCACTTTGTCAATTGGTGAATTGCAAACGCTGTCTAGGAACACCCAATATTTCAAGAATGCTATAACCAAAAAGTCCACTAAGTGGCCATTAATCCCAGGTTTAGATAATCTAGTGCCACCAAGTTTGACAAGGATTTCACCATGTTACTGGCTAGGACTGCAACCTCTGGTCATAGTCTTACGATCTATTTATAAATGTTTGGCAATATAGCAGACTATGCTACCAAACACAGATTAGACAATGCAAAAGTACACCAGAACTCACATTTTAATATACTAGAGACCATAGTTGTGCAGTACTAAGTGGGGCCCACAATATAACTACATGTAAAACATGGCCCAAATATAATATCACACAGTGTCCAAATTAAATGTAGTGCCCCAGTATGGCACAACACCACAAAGGAGTATGGAATGACTCTCACATTATAACATGGTATCCCCCTATAAAACATTCCCATTAATAATCCATGGTGGTCTAGTGGAAGAAAAATACACATATAAGAGTGAAATTGCACTGCATTACCAGCAGAAGTGGAGCAACTTTCAAAAAGACAAGGGAGAGATGCTAACCATAAAAGTTGATATACATTTATTGAAATCAAAAGCATGCAGTTACAAACTCTAACTGGTGTGGTAGATACTCTAACACATTTTACTCCACCAAAGGAGCTGAATTATACAGTGAGAACTGCATCCGGGAGAGAGGAGAGAAACTTAAAGCCTGTAGTGGAGTGCAATTTCTTTAAGTACAGAAGAGAAGCAGTGCTCACATTCTGGCCTACTCTGGCAAAAAAAATAAGTCCTAATTATATATATATATATATATATATATATATAGAGAGAGAGAGAGAGAGAGAGAGAATAAACACCTTTTTTGAGTGATCTACAATTTTTTATTACTTTGTAAAGGTTGCAAACTCATTACATTAACACACGCTGCCGGTGAACTTCTTAGAGCCCTGACATGGCTTGCTTGCATGTCCCTTGCTCCCTGTTCAGTGGGTACTGACAACGCTTCTACTCCATAAACTCACAACCCACACTAAGATAGCGTTGCCACCCTAGAACAAGAAGTGTCAGAGTGGGTTGACACTGGCAGTATCACAGGGTGGGATGATACTAGCAGGATCACCAGGTCCAAAATAAAAAAGAAGAATACAATCAAAAAGAGATACCTTTGCAACGTTTTGTTGCATTTTGGTGAAGGAGCTCTGTGCATGTTCCGAAAAGTGTAAGCGCCCCTTTGACATCACTTTCGGTGTGTGAGTTCCACGTTGGTTCCAGAAGTGTGGCGGCCATCTTGGTGGTGCATTCTACCCTTCCCATAACTGCTGGCTGACCTATGAGATCTGAAAAGAGACGTGATAGGAGACCAGGCATCACGTCTGTATGGGATTGATGAGCTTGACTTACATATCTATTCTGTGAGTGTTTTTAACTGTTGTTTTCTAACTAAACATTGTTTTTACTGCGCTTAGAGGTGCCTTCTTTTTCCTTTATACCCTTTTCAGAGTTCTGCTTCAACCTCTATGAAGTGCTGCCCAAGCGCTCTCTAGGCTCCTTTCAGTTGTTTTTTTCCCCCTTGGTCTGGTGGTCCAGAGATTGTGGATACCACAAGAGGTCTCTCTCACACAGAGCGCCCTATACTTCTTTTATTTTCCATTTGAAGTAGAAAACCTGCCATGGATCTCCCTCTTTACTGCATTAATCTTGCATTTGTTTTTTTTAATAAGCTTTAACAGGAAATTTCCCATCCACCCATTGCCTACAGGCGGCAGACGGGAAGCTTTGCCGATATAGGCTAACATACCTGTATATCAGGCCGCATTGGCAGCTCCTGCGTGGCTCACAGAGCACACACTCGGGCGCCGGCAATCAGTATGTTGCCCGGACACAGCAGATCACATTACTGCTGTGTCCAGGTGATCACATGGTGTTTTACGGTGTAATTGCTGTGACCAATCACAGCAATCACATAGTAAACACTGCAAGTGAAAGTAAAGATCAGTTCTCTCTGCTCTCACTGTGATAGCAGAGAAAACCAATGCAGAAGCCTATGTACACTCACAGACTGCTGTGCCAGCCACCCGAGTGTCCCTGGTTACTGCCCCGGTGTTCCTTACCACTGACCATTGCAGTCAATAATAAACAAGGAGTCAACCCCTGTCATCTGTCCCAGGGCTCACAATAACATGACCATACACCATACCAATGTCCTGATCACTGCCATACCAGCGCCCTGATCAACACGATATGCCTTACTAGCAACTTGATTACTGCCAAATGCCATACCAGCATCCTTATCACCGCCATACCCCATAGCAGTGTCCTGATCACCACCATAATCCATACCAGTGTTCTAATCACTACCATATGCCATTACAGTGTTCTGATCACCACCATACCTCATACCAGCATCCTGATCACCGTCATACCTTCTGCTAAGTTCCTGACCACCGACATAGCCCACACCAGCGTCCTGATCACTGCCATACATCATGCCAGTGTCCAGCATTTTAGGTTCTCAACTGATTAAAATATATATCCCATAGTTTGTAGACTCTATAGCTTTCACACAGACTAAATAGTATACACTATTTTGGCTTATTTTTTACCCCAAAAATGTAGCAGAATACATTTTGGCCTACATTTATGAAGACAAATTATTTATTTGCAACATTTTATAACAAAAACTAAGCAAAAATTATTTATTTTCAAATTTTCTGTATTTTTTCATTTATATAGCAAAAAAAATAAAAAACCCAGTGGTGATCATATACCACCAAAAGAAAGCTCTATCGGTTTCAAAAAAATTATATAAATCTCATATGGGTACAGTGTTGCATGACTGAGCAATTGTCAAGTGTGATAGTGCTGAAAGGTGAAATTTGACCTGGACTGGGATCGGGTGAAAGTGTCTTGAAGTGGTTAAAAAATGCACCCAATTTGAGGATATGAAGAGGGGAGAATTTACTAAAACTGGTGCACTCAGAATATGGTGCAGCTGTGCATGGTAGCCAATCAGCTTCTAACTTCAACTTGTTCAATTAAGCTTTGACAATAAAACCTGAAAGCTGACTGGTTTCTATACAGAGCTGTACCAGATTTTGCACTCTCCACTTAAACAAGATATTACAAGTAATAAACAGTGTCTTGTGGTTATTTATGTGCATCAGGAAACTCAGAAGTTGAAGTATGAATGTTGTTACAACATAAAACCTGGTATTCTCAGATTCAGTTGGGGAAGAGCCAAAAATAAAAAGGAATAAAGAGGGAAAATGGAAAAGGTAGGTTTGGGGAGGAAGAGGGAAGGGGAGGAAGGAGGGAACTAGAAGGGGTGCATATTTAGTTTTGTTGTTGTTTTTAGGTCTTCATTAGAGATGAGCGAATTATTCAAAAATTCGATTCGGCTGATTCGGAGAATTCGCGGAATAAATTCGATTCGAGTCGAATATATTCGCTGCGAATTTAACTTATAAAAAGGGTGTTTCTAGGCTTCAGAGAGCCTTTATATTAGTGCAGAACACTGTACCTTTAATTTAAATGCCCTTGGAGTCTGCTGGGGAAGAGAAATAATACTGTCAGTCAGTATGACATGCAGATGAGTGCCGTCGATCTTAGAATCACCGCACACTTCACTCATTTGGGCAGTCACGGGGCCAAAACCAGAGTGTGGAGCCACAGTGTGGCGGTGGAGGCAGCAGCAATGGGAGGCCATACAGCACCCTATGAAAAAATGGAACCCACCAGCAGTGTGAGGAGACCTGAAAGTGGCACATGGCAGAGTGTGGCGATGGAGACAGCAGCAATGGGAGGCCGTACAGGGACCCATGACACACTCTGGACCTGGCAGCAGCATGAGGAGGCGGTACAGGGGCCGATGACAGATTACGGGCCTGGCAGCAGCATGAGGAGTCGGTACGGGGGCCCATGGCAGATTACGGGCCTGGCAGCAGCAATGGGAGGCCATACAGCACCCTATGACAAAATGGAACCCACCAGCAGTGTGAGGAGACCTGAAAGTGGCACATGGCAGAGTGTGGCGATGGAGACAGCAGCAATGGGAGGCCGTACAGGGACCCATGACACACTCTGGACCTGGCAGCAGCATGAGGAGGCGGTACAGGGGCCGATGACAGATTACGGGCCTGGCAGCAGCATGAGGAGTCGGTACGGGGGCCCATGGCAGATTACGGGCCTGGCAGCAGCAATGGGAGGCCATACAGCACCCTATGACAAAATGGAACCCACCAGCAGTGTGAGGAGACCTGAAAGTGGCACATGGCAGAGTGTGGCGATGGAGACAGCAGCAATGGGAGGCCGTACAGGGACCCATGACACACTCTGGACCTGGCAGCAGCATGAGGAGGCGGTACAGGGGCCCATGGCAGAGTGGCGAAGCGTAAGCAGCTTAAATTGAAGGCCATACAGAGGCCTATGTTAAAAATAATAACATGTTTGGGGCATGATTCATGGCGGATTTAGTCAGTTGTGTCAGGAACTGGTGGTTTGAAATCCAGACTAATCCACGCCTGATTCATTTTCACAAACGTGAGTCTCTCCACACTTTGGGTGGACAGTCGTGTCCTCCGCGGAGTTACAATACCTCCTGCCGCACTAAACACGCGCTCCGATGCCACGCTACTGGCCGGGCATGACAGCCTTTCAAGGGCAAATTCAGCTAGTTGGGGCCAAAGGTCAAGTTTCGTTGCCCAGTAGTCAAGGGGATTGTCTACCTCGGTTGGCAGGGTGCTGTCCAAGTAGGCCCAAGCCTGTTGTTTGAGGTCCTGCTCCAGGTCCACCTGATGCTGCTGCTGCTGCGGCTGGTTAGTAGTTTCCTCACTGCGCTGGTGAAGAAAGCTACTCATCATCGACTGCAGACTGAGGCAGCCGCTGCTGGTGGAGCTGCCACTGCTCCTACCACCCCGCCCCTCCCCTGCTGCCATGGCAGCGGAACGCGAGCGCACAGGGCCCACAGTGTCTGAGGATGGACGTTGGCGCACAAAGGCAGAGACCAACTGACTACATAGGTGGTTTTTATAGTACGTTATTTTGGCCTCCCTCTCAGCAGGTGTGAAAAAGGCCACCATTTTTGAACGGTAGCGAGGGTCCAACAAGGTGGACAGCCAAAAGTCATCCCTCTGTCTGATGGTTATTATTCGGCTGTCGCTACGCAAGCAACCGAGCATGCTATGGGCCATTTGTGCCAAGGAATGTGAGGGACTCCCTGCCTCCATCTCCACAGCATACTGCAACGGTGCGTCTGGGTCCTCTGTCTCCTCCTCCTCCTCTACCAGATGCTCCTGCTCCTCCACTCCTGTCCGCTGAGTGGAAAAACCACCCATTTCACTCAATAATTCCTGAGCACCAATGTCCTCCTCTACTTCCTCCTCTTCTTCCTGTCCTGCCCCCACAGGGGTCATGTGGCATTGAGATCTGTGCGCCACGTCTACCGCACCCTGACCAGCCATTGTTAACAGCATTTGTTCCAGGACGTGCAACAGAGGAATGACGTCGTTCATCCCATAGTCCTGCCAACTCACGAATAGCGTGGCCTCCTCAAAGGGCCTGAGCAAGCGGCAGGTGTCACGCATGAGCTGCCAATGGCTGACATCTAAGTTACACAGGGGAGTACCTTTATCCGCTTGTAACATCAGGAAATCGGTGATGGCCTTTCGCTGTTCGTAAAGGCGGTCTAACATATGTAGGGTTGAATTCCACCTTGTTGCAACGTCGCAGATCAGGCGATGCTGTGGAATTCCGTTCTGCCGCTGCAGCTCAAGGAGGGTGTGCTTTGCGGTGTAGGAATGGCTGAAATGCATGCAAAGTTTACGTGACATTTTAAGGATGTCTTGCAGTGGGATGGTGGATTTTAGGAACTGCTTGACAACCAGATTGAACACGTGAGCCATGCATGGCGCATGGCACAACCTTCCTTGACGCAGAGCAGACACCATGTTCTTTCCGTTGTCGGTCAACATGGTTCCGATTTTCAGTTTGCGCGGAGACAGCCATCTGTCGATTTCTCTGTTCATTACACTGAGAAGTTCCTCCCCTGTGTGACTACGTTCGCCAAGGCATACCAGGTGCAGCACAGCGTGACACCGTTGCGCCCTGCACATGTGATATGCCGGTCGGGTAATGGGACTTGGCACGGGGGTGGCGGCTGAGGACACGGCGGAAGAAGAGGTGGTAGAGGCGGACATCTTTGCTGGACCAAGGACGTGCAAACGTGGAGGCAAAAGCGGCGTGACCTGTCCAAGTTCCTGGTGCGGCTGTGCCGGCACCACGTTCACCCAGTGGGCCGTAAATGACATGTACTGTCCCTGACCGTAGTTACAGCTCCACACGTCGGCGCTGCCGTGCACTTTGGCAGAGACCGACATGCTCAAAGACTGGCCCACCATCTCTTCTACATGTGAATGCAGGGCTGGCACTGCCTTTTTGGCAAAGAAATGCCGGCTTGGCACTCTCCACCGCGGCTCGGCACAAGCCATCATTTCTCGGAAAGGTGCTGAGTCCACCACTTGGAAAGGGAGGGACTGCAGCACCAGCAACTTGGACAGGAGGACGTTCAGCTTCTGCACCGTCGGGTGCGTGCTCGCAAACTGTTGTCTCTTGGAAACGGATTCCAAGAAAGACTGCTGACGGAATCCGTGAAGAGGAGTAGCAGGAGAAGGAGCATCTGAACGAGCGGAAGATGCCAACGAGCGACAACTCCCCTCAGCAGAGGTGTTGGAGCCTTGACTGGCTGATAGAGGGCGATTGACGTCGGGTGACGGAGCAAGTAACGGAGCGGGTGATGGAGCGGGGGCTGGGGCAGGCAGAACCGCCGTATCTTTATCACGGTTTTCCCAGGCCACCGAATGGCGACGCTGCATATGCTGACGCAACGCTGTAGTCCCAACATGGGCCCCCTGGCCACGCTTGACTTTCTGGCCACATAGTCGACATACGGCTACGTTTACTTCCTCGGGCGGCTTGACGAAAAATTGCCACACCGCCGAGTAGGAAACTTTGCCCCCGCTACTCCTCACTGGCTGACTGCTACTTCCTCCGTGCACACCGGCACCACTACCGGCCGTGGTGGTAGGCTGCAGTGGAGCTGGTGCTCTACTCTGTGGCCGTTTGCCTCCACTGACACTGCTGCGACCCTGCTGCCTCCTGGGCAACCCACCGACTGTTTTGCTCGCTGCCAAGCTGGCACCCTCTTCTCCTGATGATGCGGAAGCAATAGCCTGATGACGACGAGGCTGCCAAGTGCGATCAGCCTCATCATCATCAATTAGGGTCTCCGCCTCACTACTAGCCCCCTCGGCTGCGTGTGGGTCAGGAGACAGACCTGTCTCTAGACCGGCTACCGAGCCACTCTCCTCGCCAGTACTTCTTCGCCTGACTGCTGAAGAGGCGGATGTCTCCCCCCGTTCCTGACCGCCCTCTGTTAGCTCTTCCTCACTGTACAGTGGGGCTGAGCCCAAAGCATGCGATACTTTGCTTGGTGAGGGAACACCAAAGGACAGGGGCAGGTCGAGGACACGTGATTTCAGTGGGCTTCTCCCGGGCCATGCCAACTAACGGTTGTGTCTGACGTACCCACCGACCGTTGGCTGTAGGTGTCAGAGGTGACCTGGGAAGAGGAAGACGACCGAGCCAACCAATCGATGACGGCAGGGTTGTCGGTGGAGACACGACCGCTGGATGACACCGGGAGCACTGGCCTCTGGCTGCGACTAGTGCTGCCTCGACCCCTTCCTCTGCTGCCACGTCTGCTCGCTCCTGAAACATTGCCTCCTCTGCCACTCCTCTGCGTGTTGTCTGACATACTCTTTAATTCAACGATTCTGTGTCCCTAAGTAACGATTCTGTGTCCCTGAGTAACAATTCTGTGTCCCTGAGTAACGATTCTGTGTCCCTGAGTAACGATTCTGTGTCCCTGAGTAACAATTCTGTGTCCCTGAGTAACGATTCTGTGTCCCTGAGTAACGATTCTGTGTTCCTCAGTAACAATTCTGTGTCCCTGAGTAACAATTCTGTGTCCCTGAGTAACGATTCTGTGTCCCTGAGTAACGATTCTGTGTCCCTGAGTAACGATTCTGTGTCCCTGAGTAACGATTCTGTGTCCCTCAGTAACAATTCTGTGTCCCTGAGTAACGATTCTGTGTCCCTCAGTAACAATTCTGTGTCCCTGAGTAACGATTCTGTGTCCCTGAGTAACGATTCTGTGTCCCTCAGTAATGATTCTGTGTCCCTCAGTAACGATTCTGTGTCCCTCAGTAACGATTCTGTGTCCCTGAGTAACGATTCTGTGTCCCTGAGTAACGATTCTGTGTCCCTCAGTAACGATTCTGTGTCCCTGAGTAACAATTCTGTGTCCCTGAGTAACGATTCTGTGTCCCTCAGTAACGATTCTGTGTCCCTGAGTAACAATTCTGTGTCCCTGAGTAACAATTCTGTGTCTGTCCCTGAGTAACAATTCTGTGTCCCTGAGTAACAATTCTGTGTCCCTGAGAACAAATTCTGTGTCCCTGAGTAACGATTCTGTGTCCCTCAGTAACGATTCTGTGTCTCTGAGTAACGATTCTGTGTCCCTGAGTAACAATTCTGTGTCCCTGAGTAACGATTCTGTGTCCCTGAGTAACGATTCTGTGTCCCTGAGTAACAATTCTGTGTCCCTGAGTAACAATTCTGTGTCCCTGAGTAACGATTCTGTGTCCCTGAGTAACGATTTTGTGTCCCTCAGTAACAATTCTGTGTCCCTGAGTAACAATTCTGTGTCCCTGAGTAACGATTCTGTGTCCCTGAGTAACAATTCTGTGTCCCTCAGTAACAATTCTGTGTCCCTGAGTAACAATTCTGTGTCCCTGAGTAACGATTCTGTGTCCCTCAGTAACGATTCTGTGTCCCTGAGTAACAATTCTGTGTCCCTGAGTAACAATTCTGTGTCTGTCCCTGAGTAACAATTCTGTGTCCCTGAGTAACAATTCTGTGTCCCTGAGTAACGATTCTGTGTCCCTGAGTAACAATTCTGTGTCCCTGAGTAACAATTCTGTGTCTGTCCCTGAGTAACAATTCTGTGTCCCTGAGTAACAATTCTGTGTCCCTGAGTAACAATTCTGTGTCCCTCAGTAACGATTCTGTGTCCCTCAGTAACAATTCTGTGTCCCTGAGTAACAATTCTGTGTCCCTGAGTAACAATTCTGTGTCTGTCCCTGAGTAACAATTCTATGTCCCTGAGTAACAATTCTGTGTCCCTGAGTAACAATTGTATGTCCCTCAGTAACAATTCTGTGTCCCTGAGTAACAATTCTGTGTCCCTGAGTAACAATTCTGTGTCCCTGAGTAACGATTCTGTGTCCCTCAGTAACAATTCTGTGTCCCTGAGTAACAATTCTGTGTCCCTGAGTAACAATTCTGTGTCTGTCTCTGAGTAATAATTCTGTGTCCCTGAGTAACAATTCTGTGTCCCTGAGTAACGATTCTGTGTCCCTCAGTAACGATTCTGTGTCCCTGAGTAACAATTCTGTGTCCCTGAGTAACAATTCTGTGTCCCTGAGAACAAATTCTGTGTCCCTGAGTAACGATTCTGTGTCCCTCAGTAACGATTCTGTGTCCCTCAGTAACGATTCTGTGTCTCTGAGTAACGATTCTGTGTCCCTGAGTAACAATTCTGTGTCCCTGAGTAACAATTCTGTGTCCCTGAGTAACGATTCTGTGTCCCTCAGTAACAATTCTGTGTCCCTGAGTAACAATTCTGTGTCCCTGAGTAACAATTCTGTGTCTCTGAGTAACAATTCTGTGTCCCTGAGTAACGATTCTGTGTCCCTCAGTAACAATTCTGTGTCCCTGAGTAACAATTCTGTGTCCCTGAGTAACAATTCTGTGTCTGTCTCTGAGTAACAATTCTGTGTCCCTGAGTAACAATTCTGTGTCCCTGAGTAACGATTCTGTGTCCCTGAGTAACAATTCTGTGTCCCTGAGTAACAATTCCGTGTCTGTCCCTGAGTAACAATTCTGTGTCCCTGAGTAACAATTCTGTGTCCCTGAGTAACGATTCTGTGTCCCTCAGTAACAATTCTGTGTCCCTGAGTAACAATTCTGTGTCTGTCCCTGAGTAACGATTCTGTGTCCCTGAGTAACAATTCTTTGTCCCTGAGTAACAATTCTGTGTCCCTAAGTAACGATTCTGTGTCCCTAAGTAACGATTCTGTGGCCCTAAAGTCTCTCTGGCCCTAACTCTGTCCCTAATACAGACAGGTCTGTCTCTCTTGAATGACCGGAGGCTAATGGAGAATTGTAAGATGGCCGCAATTTATAGCTCCACCATTACACAGTGCTGGCTGGCTGGCTGCTGATTGGCTAATGCGATCAAATGTCATGAATGAATGCATTATGGGTCAGCGCGCCTTGTCTGCGCGCCTTCCCAGAGATCCCCGCTCCGTCGCCACACATGTCGCCGCCATTTTTGGGAAAATTCGATTCGTGCATCCGAAGTTTGCTAATTTTCGGATTCGGCGCGAATCAAATTTTTCCTGATCTTCGAAATGAATTCCACTTCGCCATGTTCGATTCGCTCATCTCTAGTCTTCATTCCTAGGCTGGGAAACAATCAAGGTAAAGATGGGAAGAAAGTGGTAAGTGGAATATTTTGTGGGAACCCATAGTCCAGAGGTGCAGATATAAAAATAGGAGGGGAATAAAAAGAAGGGAGAGTAAAAGATCAGGAGGGAAAAGATTGTGCCTGTGATTGGTTCCTTATAAAGCCAACAAACTCTCTATGGAGAGGACTCTCCCTCTTAAATGGGGCTCTTTAAAGCTGCTTACATACAGCACATTGACTGTACAACATGTTTGGCTACTGTTTGTGATTAAATAGGCTCAAATTTGTATTCCTGGTGGTGGCTAGCATTCCAGCATTCAACAAGTGGGACTGGATACTATCCAGGCACTATCCAGGAAGCTGTCATATTTAGTGGCGGTTATAATCCTGCCACTAAATGTATGACTTCCTACAGCAGCCAGAAGTTCTCTTCAGCTATCAGGTTCTCTTCAAATATCAATAGAATGGGAGAAGAAAAAAAAGCAAGGATGAAACTGTCCCTGGTGTATCAGCAAAATAGAGACTAATACATCAATGGTCTCCCATATTGATGTTAACCACAGTCACTAGGACAATCTAATGGAGGAAGCCCTTCATTTTGATAATTGAGTGAAATTCCTGGTTCTCCTTGTGCTCACTCTATCTGTCCACTATGGGGTCACTAACAGCATATGGACACAGCACTTTTCTATTTTTTGCTGACCATTCATATTCTGTTAAGTTGGCATTACCTGCCAACCATTTTTCCCTGACGAAGAGGGAAAAAATGTGAAACGCGTCAGCTACATCTGTGTTGGCCCATCTCTGGCTGTACTGACTCCTTTTTATAACCTCATTAGTGTAAATGTTATATCTAAGTGTACAACACATTGTACAAACTAGCATTGTTCAGATTAATAATGTTGGAGAATTTCTATTTTTTCTCTTCTACACCTTAATTAAGTAATTTCTCACATATACATTTTTATGTGTATATCAAATACACATCAGTACATTTTGCTTTACTTTCATTGTTTTAAGCTAGAGCTCACATAACATCTGCAGCATATAATGTGCAAATCATTAATCCTGATCGTATATTCAACAGGCCAGACATCTTTCTGTAATGCTTTAGCCAAACCTTATAAAATGCAAGATTTCTTTACGTAATCTAAACATACAAATGCCCAGCTCGGCATCTTGAACTTATATTTTGCTATGCAGCCCTGCAGGAGACTTTTCTCTTTTTGCTGTAGCATGGAGTTCAGTACCTCTGCGTTGATCTCAGCAGTTTCCAGATGAATTACTTTCCTGACAGTGGCATATCTTTAAATCCTGAATAAGGAACCTATACCTCTGCGCCTTGAAGGCGATTGGCAGCTTTTTTAGGCTGGTCATACACTAGCAGACTTTTGTTTGAATATTTTCATATTAAGAACATACGTTTGATTTTCTTTCTTTAGTGGAGTCAAATCAATGTTCATTTCCAACCACAATGATGAGAAAATTTGAAGAAGCACAAAATTTTTCTCAAACTAACAAATTTCTGCGGTTTGTGTTCTGGACAGTCTAAAATCAAATATTGAAACAAGTGAAATTTTGAAGTGCTTTTAAACAATATCTAAACCCCTATTTAATCAGCGCAACACACCCTAAAATAATATGATAGTGCTCTAAATAGTTGCTGCTAAAACACTTTTAGTGACTCCACAACACCTGTACCAAAATGAATAATAATAAAGTGTAGAGCAACAAATGAATATCTTATATCAAAATCAATAAAAAACAATAATTAAAGTCCCAGGAAAAAGTCTCTTATAACACCACTATGCAATGTGTATAAAATAAATCTACTGGGACACACTTGCCACTTACTACTGCGTGTAGTACAGCCATGCTAGCATCCCTTTTTATACCTGTAAAGTTAAAAGTCCTGGTTTTACTTGAACACCCCTTGTATATTAGTTGTCAGGGTTTGCTTCAAAATGCAAAACACCAGACGTAATTGAAGTGTTATTCCAACTCCCTTTTTCGGGCGTAGTATCTACACCAAAGCTGGCCATTCACTAACAGATTTTTGAACAAAGGTTCCTACAAACATTCGTATGGAAAATCTCAATACATTGAATGACTTGATGAATATTGTTTTAAAGTAAATGAATAACAATAAAATGTAGCACAACAAACTAATATCTCATATAAAAATCAATAAAGTCCCATGAAAAAGTCTCTTATAACACCACTGTGAAATGTGTATAAAATAAATCTCTCTTCTTCAGTGCCAACCATGCCACCACCATTAGGTGAAAAACCTGCTCACCTCACTTTATGACCTCATCAATAGGCAGGGAGCAGGCAAATGTGGAGCCTTTAAATGACCCTTGCATCCCTTCTCCCTACCGCAAGAAATGACATCACTTCCGGACCACCAGAAATAAAAAAGAGGGGAAAACCTGATCCCTCAAGGCTAGGGACACACTAAAAAACTAAAAAAAAGAAAAAGAACAAAATATATATAAAATATATAAAAATTTTATAAAAAATATATATCACTCTAATGACTGACACTCACTATTCTGAGTGCCATATTGTCATATCACTAGAAAATATATTACACTGTAAAAAGCATATTAAAGTGGTAGTAAACCACAAGAAAGAAAAAAAAAAGTCCCCTGCAAGGTAATGTCATAATGTGCTAGTACACATCGCATACTAGCACATTATGTAAAACTTACTTAAAATGAAGCCCTCCAGCGAAGTGCTGTCACCGCTGCAAAGGCTTCCATCTTCACCTAGTCCTTCTTCCGGGCTCGTGATCTCCAGCCGTCTGACAGGCCGGGCCGCTATGACATCACTCCCGCGCATGTGCTCAGAAGTCCCAATCCACAGCACACAGCTCTGAAGGAACGGCACGAGTATGTCATTCCTTCGGAGTGCATGTGCTGACTTTAGGAAAGAGAGAATATCTCCTAAATGGTGCACGTTTAGGAGATATTCATTTTACCTACAGGTAAGCTTTATTATAAGCCTACCTGTAAGTAAAATTTAAAAAATTAGTTTACTACCACTTTAATAATAGAAGGACAATTCTATTAAAATATGACTTAATAACACTAAGTCTCCTGTTCTGACAGGGAACAGGAGACTGTTATACCATTTGCTGTTTTATGCTGTTATACTGGTGTCGGTGAAGACACCCTTTTTGTGAGTGTAAATCTTTATTAAATTGTTGGATACTTTTATAAAAAAACTGGCTGCACCATGATTTTCTCTTTCATTCCCAAACATGACCTCGGTGGAGAGATATAAAAAGAGAGAGTGATATAATGCTCCTGGAACCGTTACATTGAGTGGTGGATACCTACCTTATGGATGATTGTGTAGCTATTGATCATCACACCTGAGAAGTTGATTCATTGCATCTGCTCCCAGAGCAAAAAGCGTTTTTTGCTGATCTAGAGATTGATCAGCATGGAGCTCTGGTGAGTTACCCAACTTTACTTTTGGTGGTGGATTTTGGCACAATTTCTTTGAGAGCACCTGAATTTGAAAAGGATTTGTTTGGACATTTGAAGAAATTCAGAATTGGACATTTTTTTTATATTCACAAATTTAATTATTTAAATTACTTATGCACTAAAAAATAGTTTTGCACATAATTTTGATATTTTTTGATTAATTGAGAATAGATATATATATCTTTTGCACTAATGTTTCTACACTAAATTAGGAATAGTTTGTGGTTTTAGTGCATTCCTTTATTTAAGTTAATCCCAATGGAGAAAGGACCTTCTTTTCATAAATCCAAAAAGATTCTCATTTACTTAATTGATTAATATAATTTCCACCTCTCCAATGTTTGACCACCTTTTCTATCCCCCCAAAACGTACCTCTTTGGGGTCTTTATTGTGTACTTGCCTAAAATGCTTTGACATACTGTGCGCCTTTTTACCCTTTTTTATAATATTAAGATGCTCTCTAATATCAACATAAAGAGGCCTAGAAGTCCTTCCAGCATTTTGTATACCACAAGAGCATCCCATCATGTACACAACCCCCTTCGTTGATGAAATCTCTAATTTTATTGGTTTTTCTTGTAGCTGTGGCTAAAAATTATTTTCTTCTTTTGTTGTTATGCACACTAGTCTTACATGCTTTACACCTACCACATGCATGAAAACCTTTTAATGCTGGAAAGAGGTTATTATTATTAATGGAAGGATCTAAAACCCCTGGTGCTATTCTTTAATGTTAGCGCTTTCCTATACACAAATTTAGGCTGGGGAGTTAGAATCCCCCCCAGGACCCTATCTCTCTGCAATATACTCCAATGTCTCTTTATGATGTTTAAGTCTTTTTACTTTGGACATTATAATCCAGCACTATCCTTATTTCACCTTCTTTATCTATTATCTTATCCTTATCTTTGATTAAATCATTCCTGTTAAGAAGTCTTACCTACTCTACATCTCACTGTATATCTTCTTGACAATATCCTTTCTGTATAAACCTCTTTATCAACATTTCATATTGTTGTAAATAATCACTTCCTATAGTACAATTTCTCCGTAAACAAACAAAGTGCCCTCTCGGAATGTTAAACAGCCACGATTTATAGTGGCAATTATCAAGAGGTATAAAACTATTACGGTCTGTAGGTTTAAAATCAGTTTTTGTAACTAACTGCTGTATTACTGCTGTATAGGGTATTACTGCTGTGTAGGTTATTACTGCTGTACAGGGTATTACTGCTGTATAGGGTATTACTGCTGTATAGGTTATTACTGCTGTATAGGGTATTACTGCTGTATAGGGTATTACTGCTGTATAGGTTATTACTGCTGTATAGGGTATTACTGCTGTATAGGGTATTACTGCTGTATAGGTTATTACTGCTGTATAGGGTATTACTGCTGTACAGGGTATTACTGCTGTATAAGGTATTACTGCTGTGTAGGTTATTACTGCTGTATAGGGTATTACTGCTGTATAGGGTATTACTGCTGTGTAGGTTATTACTGCTATATAGGGTATTACTGCTGTATAGGGTATTACTGCTGTATAGGTTATTACTGCTGTATAGGTTATTACTGCTGTATAGGGTATTACTGCTGTATAGGGTATTACTGCTGTATAGGGTATTACTGCTGTGTAGGTTATTACTGCTGTATAGGGTATTACTGCTGTATTGGGTATTACTGCTGTGTAGGTTATTACTGCTGTATAGGGTATTACTGCTGTATAGGTTATTACTGCTGTATAGGGTATTACTGCTGTGTAGGTTATTACTGCTATATAGGGTATTACTGCTGTGTAGGTTATTACTGCTGTATAGTTTATTACTGCTGTATAGTTTATTACTGCTGTATAGGGTATTACTGCTGTACAGGGTATTACTGCTGTATAGGTTATTACTGCTGTACAGGGTATTACTGCTGTATAGTTTATTACTGCTGTATAGTTTATTACTGCTGTATAGGGTATTACTGCTGTACAGGGTATTACTGCTGTATAGGTTATTACTGCTGTACAGGGTATTACTGCTGTATAGGTTATTACTGCTGTATAGGGTATTACTGCTGTATAGGTTATTACTGCTGTATAGGGTAATACTGCTGAATAGGGTATTACTGCTGTATAGGGTATTACTTCTGTATAGGGTATTACTGCTGTATAGGTTATTACTGCTGTATAGGGTAATACTGCTGAATAGGGTATTATAGGAGGCTGATTTTTAGACAAATTAAGGCATTTATGCTAGCAGCATTTAAAATGAATTTAAAAGCACAGTTCACCATTACAAAAAAATGCAGATAAGAGAGGTCTGTAGATAAATACAAGTTGTGTAACTCTGACCAGAATTGAGTAAAGCCCTTGCTTTAGGTGTAAGCCATTTACATACCTCATGAAGCCTGATGGAACGCTCCTGGGACATTGGTAAGAGAGGTCTAGCTGTTACTTTTCACCTTCACCATTACTGGAGCAAGATCTTTCTCTGATTCAAATCCCCTTGAGTGAACTTTCTTCCCCTGATGAAGTAGCTCTGAGCTCAGAATTTGAGAGCTCACTCCTGTGATGGTGAAGGTGAGTTCTAACTGCTGGGTATCTCTTAGCAATGTCCTAGGAGTTTTTGTAGTCAGGCTTCATGAGGTACGTAAATGGCCTACACCTATAGACAAGGGCATTATTCAACTTTCGGCAATGCTGCACAGCTTGTTTTTGTGTACAGACACCCCTTATCTGCTCTGGCATTTTTTTGGTAAAGGTGAACAAACCCCTTAATAACTTCATAAAAACTTAATAATGACATAAAAAATTTTTTATATTTTTGAATATCTGTAAGATAAAGGCAAGTATGCAATAGTGCCCACAAATACAAATGATGTGCTTTGCGATGTAGCTGCTGACTTAAAAGGATACTTCCCTTTTCAAGGACTCATGGACCCAAGGACAGCATCTTTAGTGTGGGAAGCTTGCAGTTTCACAATCGGCCTCCTACCTCCTGTGCTTCTGTGAAGGCTGAGAAATCTGCAGACAAAGAGAGGGGGAACTGAACTTATGCTTGGATTGTCTAGGGCTCTAGGCAAACTAGGTAACTTGTTATCCCCCCCAAAAAATTACATGCCAAATGTGGTAGAGGGCTGGGAGAAGGACTTAAAGTGGAACTTCCCCCTTTGGGTGAATTTAAGTTCTGTCTTGCCCTCCTGACTGCAATCATATACTGAAAAGCTATGAGGTGTAGGTAATGGGTACAGATGGTATTAAGCTCAACTTCAGGAGGTAAAGTCATATTTGCATAATAGAGCATAATAGAACATCCTGGGTTTTAGACTCCCACGGCACCTAGGTAGACAATTTTAGATACTTGTAACAACTTGTATGTACCTACATTTAACATATGCTGACATTTTACTAACATCATTGTTAATACGGGTTTACTTTAAAGCCCAACTCCAGGAAATCTAAAAATTCTCCATTGCAGTGTGCCTGTGCCTGCAGCTCAAGGGTGGTTTAGGTGTAGGCAAGAATAAAAGTGCTTTTTGTTACCCGATCCTCCACTCCTCCAGGGGAACAGCACTCCACTATCCTCTAGCAGTGGACTGTCCACCTTCAATCTATGGGCCCTGCATTGGTCTTGCTGATGTTAGCCTGCTGAAGCCTGGGAGAGAAGACATCATGGGGATTGGTTTTAGCAGCATAGAGGATAGGGGAAGTAAATCTACTTTTCTATGCACCCTAGACCTAAACAAACAGTTAGCTCACGCAGTGCAGGCACAGTCCTATTGTTAGCCCCGGTTCACACCAATGCAGTTGTGGGAAATGGTGTGATCCCTGTACAAACACACTGTGTTTTGCAATTTGCTGCGACTGTCAATTCAAAGCTAAAGACACCCCAAAAGCAGGTCACCAATATAGTACATTTGCTTGTACCGGATCACATGGTAAAAAGCAACCTTGTGATCCGGTTCCAGTGCGGCTAAAAAAAAGTTGCAATGTGGTGTGATTTAAGCCCATTTACAATGAATGGGCTATAACTGCACTGCTCAGAATCACATGTGAATAGCACAGGAATGCGGTGTGGTTCCTGTGCAATTTGCATGCGGTTCATAGTGTGTACCTAGGCTAAGAATGAATTTCCAAATTTCTCAGAGTTGCCCTTTAAAATAGCCTCATGGTGGACCAAAGACTAGAAGTAGAGTCACTCTTAGATTGTAAGCTCCAAGGAGCAGGGCCCTCCTAACCCTCTTTTATTGAACTGTATTGTTGCTGTATTGTCTCCCGTTATATTGTAAAGCACAGAGCAAACTATTGGCGCTATATAAATCCTGTATAATAATAATAATAATTCTGCTGCCTTCAAACTGGCCTTTAAAATAGCCTCATGGTGGACCAAAGACTAGAAGTAGAGTAATTCTGCTGCCTTCAAGAATCCCAGAAACAGCAATGTGGTAAATGTCCAAAGGAGCATGACTTTCACTATCTGGTTTAAATCCCCAATATAGGAGTGTCCCACTTTTGAAAACAGAAAACCCTTCTAAACTCCCATTCTGAAATATATCTGTTCGCAAATGAGAATTCAGTATAGAGATCTAATTACAGCCCTGAGCTGCCTGCCTGCTACAGAAATATGTGCACCAAGATAAGAGAGGGATATCCAACTGGTTGTCCATCTATTCTAGACCTACATTTATATAGCCACTGAATTGCTAGCTTCATGTTGATTTATTTTAAATAAAAATTCTCCTATCAATACATTTTTCCACCTTATCTAGTAGATACAGGATTGTTTTACTGATATTTTAACCTGAAAATGTCTAATGCCATTATAAATCCTGCTTGCTGTTTATGAAGATGTGCATGTAATAAAATATTGTTCATGGTCTTTATTACACAAGATAATCAATCCATTCAGGATTATGATATCACTACAAATGCTGGATATATTGGACACGTTCATCCTATCTGTTTTCCTGTGCTGACATATGGGTTGGTGTTCTCTAACAGAGTCATTCACTATTTAGGAAATCCACATTCTTCTCATAACATACTGGTGTGTTTTGAAATCAATCTTTGTCTTTTTATATAATGAGCCCCTTATAACTGTTTATGCTGTACAAGTGCTTTTGTCTAAACTGATTAGCAGTTTAAGTAGAAAGCACTCCTTTTTACATTATTAGTAACTCAAATGTAAACATCGCATACCATCTGGACAATTAATCATCCCTAAAGTCCATTTCCAATTTTGCAGTCAAATAAAAAAAAAAAACACTATTTGTTTGCTATGTGGGAACTTTCACAGCATACCTAACAATACTTTTTAAAAACTATTTCCTACCTTTCTAGTTGTTTCTTTGAAACACCATGGGTATTTGATCCAGGGAATATCCAATTGCCTTCTGGGGGATCAGGAAGCTGTTTTTCCTCTACTGATGCAAAGTGGATCATGCTTTATCGGGTTTTTGCCTTCCTCTGGATCAACTGTAGGTATAGAATAATGTACATGGAGGATTTCTATTTGTTTATTCTTTTTTCCTTTTGATTGAACTAGATGGACTTTTGCCTTTTTTCAACCTGACTGCTAACTATGTAACAAGAAACAGTTAATGCAGGATGATTTCATAAGATTTAAAGTGGTTGTAAAGGTGCAGGGTTTTTTATCTTTATGCATTCTATGCGTGAAGGTAAAAACCTTCTTTGTGCAGCATCCCACTCAACCCCACCAATACTCACCTAAGCCGACTCTCAATCCAGCGATGTGCACTGGAGCTTTGGCTATCCCAGGATTCCTCTTCTCATTGGCTGAGACAGAAGCAGGAGCCATTGGATCCCACTACTGTCAATCACAGCCAGTGAGCCAATGAGAAGAGAGAGGGGGTGGGGCCGAGCCACAGCTCTATGTGTGAATGGACACACGGAGCAGCAGGTGCCCCCATAGCAAGATGCTTGCTATGAGGGCACCCGACAGGAGGAAGGGGCCAGGAGCACCAGAGGGAGACCCGAGAATAGGAGCAACCCTGCAGCTCTGTGCAAAAAAAAGCTGTAGAGAGCAGGTAAGTATAGACATGTTTGTTATTTTTTCATAAAAAAAATAAGCCTTTATATTCATATTAAAGCAAATGTAGACTCTAAAGTTGGGCATACATCAGGGCTTAAAATTTCAAGTCCTGAGCTACTAGCCAGGCCTTAGAGTTACTCGCCACCAACAAACACACACAAACAGAGACACCTGTACACACACACACAGACATGTACATACACACACAGAAACATGTACACACACGCACAGAGACACATGTACACAAGATGGCCTTGGGGGGGACACTCGCCCCCACCATAATTTCCACTCGCCATTGGCGAGCAGGCATGGTTCAGTTTTTTCTGTTCAGCCAGTGGATTGAACTCTGAAACTAAACTGATTTCTCCATCTACCTCGAATGTGTGGATTAGGAAATCCTCCCTGCTGTGCTATTCAATTCTGACAGCGGGGGGAATCCTCCGCTGTCAGAATACGCAGTTCAGCACTGCAGCCTATTTTCTGCTGCGCTGATCAAGCGTCTTTTTCCAACAGGGTGGTTGAACAGAAGTGTTCAACCACATTGACTGCACATGGATCGAAATGTTTCCAATTTCTGCTGAACCAGCTGAATTTAAATCCATGTATGGCCAGCTTAACAGTATGAAATTTTGTATCCTAACCCCTTCCCACTGCTGCCGCCTGACCCTTTAAGAGGATCTAAATGTTGTAAATGATTGGCTGTCACAGTGGTCAAATGATCGGAAACCCCCCGATTGCAATTATGCATCAGCAATTTTTCCGGTACACATTCGTTTCTGTGCTGGTAACATTCAGGGAGCACATTCTCAGCACAGTAAAGTGTTTAGATAGGGCTGAATCCATGCAGCTGGTAAGCGTTAAAACCCACCCGCCAGGGGACAAAATAAATGCGTGCATCCAGCTGGAAGAGGTTAAACATTGTGTATCATAAACAACTGAAATACGTATTCCTATTAGAAAATACATTTTGTAACATTTTTTGCATCTTAGTGCTGCTGATTACCTCCAGCTTTTTTAAGCCACTTCCTGTCTACATGCACATGCTGCAACAGTTGCTGCATGTTATTTCTCAAGACGAGCCACCTGGTGGTAACAATTGCAGAACATACCATCACAACCGGCAACCAGCTGCAACCGGAAGCACATATGACAGGGTGATAATGCTCTAGAGCAGTTGGGAGACATGGACAGAGTGGTGTCACCCAATAACAGCCTGATCAAGGTCCTTCAAGGAAGGATCACCAGAGATTAATTTGGTAAAAGCTGCTGATTTCACAAGATTAAGAGCTGATTCACACATGTGCGGTGAGGATTGAAGCTAATTTTTCACAGCTAATTGATACAGTAGTTGTTCAGCTGTTCATGTCAGGTTTACCTCAGGTTCAGGTCAGAATTAGCTCAGGATCTATCATGTTCACAGATGCGGCTTAGAAACGGTTCCCATAGAAGTCAATAGCCTGTAATCCGCTCCTAAACCTGAAGGCACTGCTCAGAAATTGTACATGACTCTTTTTAAAACCTCACTGAACCAGCACTGCCAGTGCACTGGACATATGTGAACACGCACCATAGGAAACAATGTTTTTTCACATGTCATGCGGAGCGGATGCGGTTCAAACCGCATCCAATCCATATATATGTGAACCGACACTGAAAGCTACATTTGACATTACATTGATATTTGAAGGAGTATATGAGATTTTAAGGACTGGTTTAGAACTATACTCATCTGGTGAGCATTCTTAGTTTTTCTAACAAGATAGCACTGTCTTTTCAGGTACTGATGTCCTAAGTCCAACTGCAAACCTATACAGGTCTGTAAGCAGAGTACAAGGGTGCTTGTCCCTCCTTTAACTCATTCAGCTTTGTGTATATGTAATTTGTTATCCTGCTACATTTAAAAAACTGGTTATCCATGAAATAGCAGTAAGTCAGACCAATGGCATTTTTATACTTTGTCCTTTCCTAACAGCTCAAGTGCAACTGGATACCTATTAGTGTACTTGGTCAGCACCAAATATCAATATGACCAATGAAAGAAATCTTCCTGGCTCCAGTAAGACTGTTAGATGCAGTTGGTGTAATTATATCTTTTCTCTAGTGCCAACAATTTATACAGCACTTTTGGGTACTGTACATTCACATCAGTTCCGCTCTCAAGAAGCTTACAATTTAAGGTTGCTAACTCACATGCATACACACATACTAGGGCCAAATTCGGACAGGAGCTACTTAACCTACCAGAATGTCTTTGGGGTGTGGAGTGAAAGCTTTGCAAACACTGGGAGAACAATCTAATTCAATCAAATATATTTAAAGTGGGGACTCCAGTGCTGTAAGGCAGAAGCACTATCCACTAAGCTACTGTGCATTGTTTTATTCATTATCTATTTCCAGATGTTAAAGTGGTTGTAAATAGAGATGAGCGAATCGAACCAGGCGAACCGGAATTCGAGTCGAATTTTAGGAAATATTCGATTCGCGTCGAATCCGAAATTTTGCCTACTTCGGGTGCGCGAATCGAATATTTCCCGATCAGCCGGCAAAAGTGTCCCTGCAGTGAGCTCCGCTATTTCTGACAGTTCTCTGACAGAAGGAACACATGTTTAGCGGTTGAAACATTGTATCTATTAGTTTCCATTTAGGATACAGATGTTTCAACCGCTGTACATGTGAAGAAGCTGTCAGAGAACTGTCAGAAATAGAGGAACTCTGCACATACACTTTTTGCCGGCTTGGAATTATTCTTATTTTCATCCTACTTCTTCTTCTTCTTCTTCTTCATCCTCATCCTCATCCTCTTCTTCTGAGGATGAGGATGAAGAAGAAGAAGAAGAAGAAGAAGTAGGATGAAAATAAGAATAATTCCAAGCCGGCAAAAAGTGTATGTGCAGAGTTCCTCTATTCTGCAGATACACTTAGAGGAGCTCTGCAGATACACTTAGAGGAGCTCTGCACATACACTTTTTGCCGGCTTGGAATTAATCTTATTTTCATCCTACTTCTTCTTCTTCTTCATCCTCAGAAGAAGAAGAGGATGAGGATGAAGAAGAAGAAGAAGAAGAAGAAGTAGGATGAAAATAAGAATAATTCCAAGCCGGCAAAAAGTGTATGTGCAGAGTTCCTCTATTCTGCAGATACACTTAGAGGAGCTCTGCACATAAACTTAGAGGAGCTCTGCACATACACATTTTGCCGGCTTGGAATTAATCTTATTTTCATCCTACTTCTTCTTCTTCTTCATCCTCATCCTCATCCTCAGAAGAAGAAGAAGAGGATGAGGATGAAGAAGAAGAAGAAGAAGAAGTAGGATGAAAATAAGAATAATTCCAAGCCGGCAAAAAGTGTATGTGCAGAGTTCCTCTATTCTGCAGATACACTTAGAGGAGCTCTGCACATACACTTAGAGGAGCTCTGCACATACACTTTTTGCCGGCTTGGAATTAATCTTATTTTCATCCTACTTCTTCTTCTTCTTCTTCTTCATCCTCATCCTCAGAAGAAGAAGAAGAGGATAAGAATGAGGATGAAGAAGAAGAAGTAGGATGAAAATAAGAATAATTCCGAGCCGGCAAAAAGTGTATGTGCAGAGCTCCTCTAAGTGTATCTGCAGAGCTCCTCTAAGTGTATCTGCAGAATAGAGGAACTCTGCACATACACTTTTTGCCGGAAACCGCTGTATGGAGGGAATGTCCCAGAACTGTCAGAAATAGACTATTTCTGACAGTTCTGGGACATTCCTTCCATACAGCGGTTGAAACATTGTATCTATTTGTTTCCATAAATGGATCCATTTATGGAAACAAATGGATACAATGTTTCAACCGCTGCATGGAAGGAATGTCCCCAGAACTGTTAGAAATAGTCTATTTCTGACAGTTCTATGACATTCCCTCCATACAGCGGTTGAAACCGCTGTATGGAGTGAATGTCCCAGAACTGTCAGAAATAGTCTATTTCTGACAGTTCTGGGACATTCACTCCATACAGCGGTTTCAACCGCTGTATGGAGGGAATGTCATAGAACTGTCAGAAATAGACTATTTATGACAGTTCTGGGACATTCCTTCCATACAGCGGTTCAACCGCTGTATGGAATGAGTGTCCCAGAACTGTTAGAAATAGTCTATTTCAGACAGTTCTATGACATTCCCTCCATACAGCGGTTGAAACCGCTGTATGGAGTGAATGTCCCAGAACTGTCAGAAATAGACTATTTATGACAGTTCTGGGACATTCACTCCATACAGCGGTTGAAACATTGTATCTATTTTTTTCCATAAATGACATTCTGCAAATACACTTAGAGGAGCGCTGCAGATACACTTTTTGCCAGCTTGGAATTAATCTTATTTTCATCCTACTTCTTCTTCATCTTCTTCTTCTTCATCCTCATCCTCATAAGAAGAAGAAGAGGATGAGGATGAAGAAGAAGAAGAAGAAGAAGTAGGATGAAAATAAGAATAATTCCAAGCCGGCAAAAAGTGTATCTGCAGCGCTCCTCTAAGTGTATCTGCAGAATGTCATTTATGGAAAAAAATAGATACAATGTTTCAACCGCTGTATGGAGTGAATGTTCCATAACTGTCAGAAATAGACTATTTATGACAGTTCTGGGACATTCACTCCATACAGCGGTTGAAACCGCTGTATGGAGGGAATGTCATAGAACTGTCAGAAATAGACTATTTATGACAGTTCTGGGACATTCACTCCATACAGCGGTTGAAACCGCTGTATGGAGGGAATGTCATAGAACTGTCAGAAATAGACTATTTCTGACAGTTCTGGGACACTCACTCCATACAGCGGTTGAAACATTGTATCTATTTGTTTCCATAAATGGATCCATTTATGGAAACAAATAGATACAATGTTTCAACCGCTGTATGGAGTGAGTGTCCCAGAACTGTCAGAAATAGTCTATTTCTGACAGTTCTATGACATTCCCTCCATACAGCGGTTGAAACCGCTGTATGGAGTGAATGTCCCAGAACTGTCAGAAATAGACAGAAACTGTCACAGAACTGTCCTTCTTCTCATCCTTCTCCTTCTTCTCCTTCTTCTCATCCTTCTTCTCATCCTTCTCCTTCTTCTCATCCTTCTCCTTCTTCTCATCCTTCTCCTTCTCCATCTTCTCATCCTTCTCCTTCTCCTTCTCCTTCTTCTCATCCTTCTCCTTCTCCTTCTCTTTCTTCTCATCCTTCTCCTTCTTCTCATCCTTCTCCTTCTTCTCATCCTTCTCCTTCTCCTTCTTCTCATCCTTCTCCTTCTCCTTCTTCTCATCCTTCTCCTTCTCCTTCTCCTTCTTCTCATCCTTCTCCTTCTTCTCATCCTTCTCCTTCTTCTCATCCTTCTCCTTCTTCTCATCCTTCTCCTTCTTCTTCTTCTCATCCTTCTCCTTCTTCTCATCCTTCTTCTCATCCTTCTCCTTCTTCTCATCCTTCTCCTTCTTCTCATCCTTCTCCTTCTCCTTCTTCTCATCCTTCTCCTTCTTCTCATCCTTCTCCTTCTCCATCTTCTCATCCTTCTCCTTCTCCTTCTTCTCATCCTTTTCCTTCTCCTTCTCCTTCTTCTCATCCTTCTCCTTCTTCTCATCCTTCTCCTTCTCCTTCTCCTTCTTCTCATCCTTCTCCTTCTCCTTCTTCTCATCCTTCTCCTTCTCCTTCTCATCCTTCTCCTTCTCCTTCCTCATCTCCAAGGGCATTTAAATTAAAGGTACAGTGTTCTGCACTAATTTAAAGCTCTCTGAAGCCTAGAAACCCTTTTAATAAGTTAACTTCTTCTCATCCTTCTCCTTCTTCTCATCCTTCTCCTTCTCCTTCTTCTCATCCTTCTCCTTCTCCATCTTCTCATCCTTCTCCTTCTTCTCATCCTTTTCCTTCTCCTTCTCCTTCTCCTTCTTCTCATCCTTCTCCTTCTTCTCATCCTTCTCCTTCTCCTTCTTCTCATCCTTCTCCTTCTCCTTCTCATCCTTCTCCTTCTCCTTCCTCATCTCCAAGGGCATTTAAATTAAAGGTACAGTGTTCTGCACTAATTTAAAGGCTCTCTGAAGCCTAGAAACCCTTTTAATAAGTTAACTTCGTAGCGAATTAATTCGCATCGAATCGAATTTCATACTGGAATTCGCCGAATCAGCCGAATAGAATTTTTGAGAAATTCGCTCATCTCTAGTTGTAAAGTCACATCTATATTTATAACGACAAAATGCAATGCTAGCGCTGCATTTTGTCATTTTATATTGTAACATTGCCTTTATATGTGCATACTGCATTTATTCTGTTTTATTATTTTTTTTGGTTTAATATCTGAGCGCAAGTGTTGTTATAAAGAAGGTATTTAGCTTTATAATTTGAAAAACATACACATATTATACTAAATATGTTTCTTAAACAGAGTATAAAAGTATATAATAGATGTGACTTTACACTTTACCAAAGGGGAGGAGCAGCTGCAGCAGAATACTCAATCAAGGCAGGAGGGGGCGGGGAGCAGATCAGCTTCACAGTTCTCTCAAAGACTATGGAAATAACAGGGAGAGAAGGAGGGGGAGATGCAGGATGACAGAGACATGTAATCTTACCATGCTATCAGGGATCAGCAGCCGTAATAAGCGTGGTCAGTACACACAGGGAAATACAGGAACAGACAGGATCAACCAGATATTGTAGAACATAGAAAGGGACAATTGACATGGAAAAAGCACTGGGCTATATATCGTGCTGGAAAGGTACATGAGCATGTTTTTTTTTATTTTAGGGTTGCAACCACTTTAAGATTCACTCCAAAGACATGCTGGTAGGTTAATTGGATCCTGTCTAAACTGGCTCTAATGTGTGTATGTATGAATGTAAGTTAGGGACCTTAGATTGTACACCCCTTGAGGGTTAGGGACTGATGTGAATGTACAATATATACAGTCATGGCCGAAATTGTTGGCACCCTTGATATTTTTCCTGAAAATCATGTATTTCTCACGAAACGTATTGCATTAACACATGTTTTGCTATACACATGTTTATTCCCTTTGTGTGTATTGGGACAAAACAAAAAAAGGGAGGAAAGAAAGCAAATTCGACATAATGTCACACAAACCTCCAAAAATGGGCTGGACAAAAGTATTGGCACCCTTTCACAACTGCGGATAAATAAGAATGTTACAAGCATGTGATGCTCCTGTAAACTCACCTGGGGCAAGTAACAGGTGTGGGCAATATAGAAATCACACCTGAAAGCAGATAAAAAGGAGAGACGTTCACTTAACCTTTGCATTGTGTGTCTGTCTGTGCCACACTAAGCATGGACAACAGAAAGAGGAGACGAGAACTGTCTGAGGACCTGAGAACCAAAATTGTGGCAAAATATCAACAATCTCAAGGTTACAAGTCCATCTCCAGAGAACTAGATTTGCCTTTGTCCACAGTGCGCAACATTATCAAGAAGTTTGCAACCCATGGCACTGTAGCTAATCTCCCTGGTCGTGGACGGATGAGGAAAATTGATGAAAGATTGCAACGCAGAATAGTCCGGATGGTGGATAAGCAGCCCCAAACATGTTCCAAAGACATTCAAGCTGTCCTGCAGGCTCAGGGAGCATCAGTGTCAGCGCGAACTATCCGTCGACATTTAAATGAAATGAAACGCTATGGCAGGAGACCCAGGAGGACCCCACTGCTGACACAGAGACATAAAAAAGCAAGACTACAGTTTGCCAAAATGTACTTGAGTAAGCCAAAAGCCTTCTGGGAAAACGTCTTGTGGACAGATGAGACCAAGATAGAGCTTTTCGGTAAAGCACATCATTCTACTGTTTACCGAAAACGGAATGAGGCCTACAAAGAACAAAACACAGTACCTACGGTAAAATATGGTGGAGGTTCAATGATGTTTTGGGGTTGTTTTGCTGCCTCTGGCACTGGGTGCCTTGACTGTGTGCAAGGCATCATGAAATCTGAGGATTACCAAAGGATTTTGGGTCGCACTGTAGGGCCCAGTGTCAGAAAGCTGGGTTTGCGTCCAAGATCCTGGGTCTTCCAGCAGGACAATGACCCCAAACATACGTCAAAAAGCACTCAGAAATGGATGGCAAAGAAGCGCTGGAGAGTTCTGAAGTGGCCAGCAATGAGCCCAGATCTAAATCCCATTGAACACCTGTGGAGAGATCTTAAAATTGCTGTTGGGAAAAGGTGTCCTTCCAATAAGAGAGACCTGGAGCTGTTTGCAAAGGAAGAGTGGTCCAAAATTCCGGGTGAGAGGTGTCAGAAGCTTATTGATGGTTATAGGAAGCGACTGATTTCAGTTATGTTTTCCAAAGGGTGTGCAACCAAATATTAAGTTAAGGGTGCCAATACTTTTGTCCAGCCCATTTTTGGGGTTTTGTGTGACATTATGTCATATTTGCTTTTCTGCCTCTGTTTTATATTTGTTCCAATACATACAAAGGGAATAAACATGTGTATAGCAAAACATGTGTTAATGCAATACCTTTTTTGTGTGAAATACTTGATTTTCAGGAAAAATATCAAGGGTGCCAACAATTTCGGCCATGACTGTATGTGTAAAGCACTGCGTAAATTGACGGTGCTATATAAGTACCTGAAATAAATAAAATAAATAAATTTTGCAGTCTGATTTCTGTAATCAGTCTTACAGAAAAAAAAATATTCTCGATAGCTAAAGACTACAGCCCTCTGCACTGAGGATGCCTTATTTTAAGTGCTAATTCTTAGATGTAGTGACCTAGATATATCCATCAGAATTTATCCTACAGAATGAACAGTGCAAATTGGATTCTGAATGGTTTATAGAGGTAACTGCATATAAGAATTAGCCCATACGAATAAAACTTCTGTGTTAAAGGCAGTTAATCTCTTTTTAGTTACAAAAGGGTGGTCTTGTGCATTCTTTGAGGATCTTGTCTTTGAGCAAGTGAGGAACTTCTCAACCTCTGTAGGAAATAAAATGCAGATTTCCATGGGAGACCCAGGTTTTGAAGAAATAATCTCATTACGCTTTGCAGTTTTAAGAGTGTCAACAGCTCTTCTCCTTTTTAAAATTAGAAATATTGTATTTCCAGGATGATTATGTGAAATCCAAGAATAAATGATGTGATTTTTTTCCCTATATGAAGCAGATGAAGTGATGTAAATAGTGTATTTGTTGCTTGTCAACCACTTGCAAACTGCCTGTCTGCAGTACATTGCCCGCACAGGCAAAGCGATGTACCTGTACATTGCCGCTTGCTTCCTGATTTAGGGTGCGGACATGCAAGCCCCCATGCCAGCATCCACTGTGATTGCACACAGCGGGAGACTGTCAGTAAGTCCTGGCCAATGAATCATGGTTTGGTTGTGTACAATCACAGCCCAGAGCCTTTGTTGACAACAGAGGGAAAACTCTCTCTGTTTCTTATCCCTGCAAAGCAGGGATGAGAAACTGAAAGATCTATTAGTAAAATCAGCACACTTTACACACATTACATATAGTTAGGCACACATCTAACCCTTTGATCACCCTAGATGTTAACCCTTCCCAGCCATTGTCATTAGTATAGTGAAGGTGTAGAATATTATCACTGATCACTGTATTAATGTCACTGGGGATGTCAGTGGCAATTAGTGAGTTACCCCCAGCATCAGTTAGTGTCATATTGTCCACTGCACTGTCACAATTCTATTATAAGTTGCTGATCACCGCCATTAGTAGTATTTTTATTTAAAAATCCAGGATACTGTATATATCATAGCTTTCACGCAAACCAATAAATATGCACTTATTGGGTTTTTGTTTTATCAAAGACATGTAGCAGAATACATTTTGGCCAAAATTTATGAAGAAATTAAATTTTTTATATTTTTAGTGGATATGTTTTATAGCAGAAAATAAAAAAGATTGTTTTTTTTTGTTCAATTTTCAGTCTTTTCATTTATATTGCAAAAAATGAAAAACCCAGTGCTGATCAAATACCACCAAAAGAAAGCTCTATTTGTGTGAAAAAAAATTATATAAATGTTGTTTTGGTACAGCATTGCATGACCGCGCAATTACCAGCTAAACAGCGCAGTGCAAAATAGAAGAAAATTGCCTGGTCATGAAGGGGATAAAATCTTCCGGAGTGGATAAATGAAACTGTCTATTTATTATTCTGACTTTGATAAAGGTCAGATCCCATTTTAGCAGCCATTCATGCATAAACCAAGGAAATTCTTAAGGGTACACAAATGTTCTTACTTAATAGAAGCACCTTTGTTTTTCATACAGACTTAAGCTACTTTCACACTGAGGAGTTTTTGAAGTGTTTTTGCACCTGAAAAGCTCAAGAAAAATGCTTCTCTATGTAGGTGAATGTATATCTATGTATGTTTTCACATTGAGGTGGTGCGCTTGCGGTGCGGTGTAAAAACTCCAGCTTGCAGCATCTTTGGGGCATGTTTGGTGAGTTAAAAAACGTCAAAAAATGCCTCTTCCCATTGAAACCAATGGAAAACGCCTGAAAAGCGCCTCAAAAACACCTCTGAGCAGCCTTTTTTTGTGCAGTTTTTAAGTCACGTGTGAAGCAAAAGTGAGCAAAAGCATGGTAAAAACACAGTAAAAACGCCTATGCGTTTTTTGCTGCAGATCAGTGTGAAAGTAGCCTTTCAATATCATATACAGTATAGCTTATACAGTACTTTTGCCAACTCCATATTATAAATGTAGACACCTTGATATAAATGTGATTAGTACTTCATAAAAACATGGCCAAATCAAATTGATGTTTTTCCCATTGTACTTGGCATGGGTACTGATGAATCAAGTATAGACAACCACAATTTTATTTCTAAAGCATTTTATAGCCAGGCTTGCTTTTTGTTTCTTGAACAAGCTAAGTATACATGAACAGTATTTTGCAGTGTAATTTTGAACACATTTCCTGGACACAGTTGAAATGAGGATGCATCCTGCTGAACAAATTCTTAGCCATAGAAGGGGGCCTTCCTGGAGACCTAGCAGAAATGATATTATACTCTTTCTTGTGCATTTCAGTGTGTTTCTAATAACTAGGCCTTCTCTGAAACAATCACTTAAATTGTTACCTTCCATGCAAAATAATATTGTATAGTTGAACTTTGTACCTTAATAGCTTGATATTTTTAACCAAAGGGTACCTGTTACACTGTTTTTTTGCATAGTTTCTTGGTTTCCCAGTCTGTTCCCCAGCTTTTGCAGTAGTAACTCCAGCACTTGCACTGAGATTTTCCTGACCATATGGGTTAATTTACTAGGAAATAGAACATGTTCCCTTTGTAAAGTGAATTTTCACTTAGTTTAGTGAAAGTGGTAAACATTCACTTTGCAAAGAATACTCAATTATGAGAAAGGAACATTTATAAAACACAATATTTCTTTGCATATGATTGCAAGATTGAAGTCAGCAGAGTTTCTCCTCATTCACTAAGCTAAGTGAAAATTCCCTTGCAATGTAAACATTCACTCTGCTAAGTAATTGACAAACTTCTTGCGTGCTGGTAACCAGAAATTAGGTCTTGTAGCTTGTGAAGGCTATAACCACAGCTGCTCAATAAACCATAGGAGACATATGTGAATAGAACAGTAGTTATTATCGAGCACTATTTGTATAGAGACAAATTAATAGTGACCAGTAAAGTATTAAAAATTAACAAGGATGAAGACAATAGTATCTTGAGTAAAAAAGAAGGATTTTATTATCCACTTGAATGGAATTAAAACCATTGTTCCTAGTCATACGTCCAATATAAATGAAGGAAAAAGTGTGATTGTGGTCAATACAATTGGCTTACTGCTGAGGAAACAATTACATCCAGACCAGGGTGCAGGAGGCAGTGGAGAGGAATTGTGTGGGCTGCTCTGTTGGAAGATGGGTCACCAACAGTGAGAAGGTACCACTCCAGAGCACACCGGAAGTGACGTCACTGAGCGCTGGAAGTGACGTCAGTGAAGCACAGAATCCAGCAGATGGACACTGATGGATGGACAGAGAAGCAATTCTTACTCTGCTAAGTAAGCAGCCTATACTTTAGTAAATTGCCCCCAATGTATTGCAGCATATCTCTCAATAAAAAAAAACCACCACCGTATTAGAAATACAAGTGAACACTGTAACATTTAAGAAATAATCCATCAATCAACCATATCTCATGATTATACATGATGTGGATCTGTGTTAATTACCTGGGAATAGGGGATAGTCCAGTATTTGGTGAATCCTGAAGAAGGAGGTAAGCACTTGTATTCAGCTGCACACCTTCTCCTGTTTGAGACATGAAAGCATGGCAAGTCATGGGATCTCTTACCAGGCACTGTTAGGCTCTGTTGCCACCGCCGCGACTTGGGATCCGACTTGTGACACCCCAAGCCGCATGACATGTGAAATCCCATGTTAGTCAATGAGAGCTGTCTTAATTAGCACTACCGAAGTCGTTCCAACTTTAGAAAAGTTACCTGTACTACTTCAAGGCGACTTCTATCTGACTTGTGTCCATAAACTTTAATGGAAGTCGCCTCCAAGTCAGATCCTCATGTATATTGATGTGAGTTGGACCTGATATTACAGGAAGATTACCCAAGCAAAGTCACATGCCATGAAATCCGCACATCAAGTTGCTTCGAAGTCGTACTCAAGTCACCAGCAAATCACCAGTAAATCACCTGGCAACGTTACACTGTAAGATGCGCGAATTTCAGGTCACAGTAGTACGAACCGAGCCTTATCAATAACAAATTTGGACATACTGTAACATAATAAAAGAAAACAAATATTATCAATGTACCAAAACTGAGCAGAATTTTTTCTATCATAGCAATTTGTATGTATTGTACTGTGTTAGACATTGATCAAAGCAGAGAGTTTGGAGTTACATGGTACTTTTTGTTGGATAACTTAGGTTATTAAAAATGTAAGCTGTCAAGAAAACATGGTAACAATCCAAAGAACAAAGGTACACTGCTAAGGCAAACAATCCAGATCAATCCACAACAGGTGCAGGCTCTGGCTCGCCACCACATATGATGCAACAGGAAGAAGGGTCAGCCGCACACCGGAGGATAGATGAATATAGTGTGTATTTATTGATCCATAGGACACACAAAAAACATGGTAGGTTTCTTCTACAATTGTCGCTGTGAGAGTGACTTGGAATATATCCTCACTAGGAGGTGTACCTTTATTAGATAAAGGAGTCAAATGATGATCACAATGGATGAGGGGTGGCATGGGCCAGGGTGGACGGCCCGTACGCTCCGATGTGAAAGTGTCGTGACGGGCCATCCACCCTGGCCCAGACCACCCCTTATCCATTGTGATCATTATTTGACTCTTTTATGTAATAAAGGTAAACCTCCTAGTGAGGATATATTTCAAGTCATTATCACAGCGCTGATTTCTTTGATGTTCTTGGATTCACTACACTGATGTTCATTGCAGCAGCAGTAGGATGCTCATGTCTTTTGCACTGGTTTATCCACATATGGATGGCTCTTTACCATGCTTTGAATCATTGACAGCCCTCTTCTACAATTGTGTAATACCTAATGAAGATATCTATCTGTTTTCAAAAGCTGTACACCTAACAATCAAAGTGTAGGCACAAGATTTCCTTCACATCGTGGGGGAGTTGCAGAGAATATTCCAGGGAAGTAAAGGCAGCGGGAATCATCTGCCCTTTAGTAAAACAGTCATTGCAATAAGATCTTGGAGGACAAATAAGAGAAGGTAATCAAGACAAAAGACTACATCATCATACATACAGCAGAAAAGAAAGTTTATTTCACATTTAAAAGCATTTATTGGATCTTTATTTTATTTACGATCTGAGTGAAGATTACCTTTAATTGGTCTTACAACACTAAGCTAAAAGATGATTTTTAATTCACTTGATTGCTTTTATAGATAATTATGTTTAATCTATTTTTAAAAATTAATTTTCAAACAGCGGTATGCAAAATACAACATAGAGATTGTATGAATGTATCCCATAGGCAGACAGGATGTGCAGATCTTTAGAATATACTAAATACATTAGCCATTGTATACATTGTGGTACACTGTTATAACATTGTATACATAGTAGATGACCAATGTCAGTGGATATACAGTAGATAGATATCTGCATACATTTGATAGCTGAGGGTGCATATTGGGACAATATGTCAGGAATTGTTGAGTGCATAGTCTAGTATTATCTATAAATAATGAAAGTTGTTATGTACTGAAAATCATCTTTTATATAAAGCTAGCAAAATCTTTGACAGTTTTCAGAGATATACATCATTGGGGAAGTAAAAACAAAATACTAATTTTCATTAAGAAAAAAGTGGAACATGTGGTAACTGTGTGCAACTAATCAGAAATCATTTTCTGATGTGACTTCAATAAATATTAATTTGAATTGAAATAGGTTACAGCATGTTGCATCTTGTCTGTATTTTGCACAGCTAACTATTGAACAAACTTGATTTAATAATTTCTTATTAACATTACACCTCTCCTTTAAGCACCTCTGGTTTTAATTGCATCTGAGTTTCTAAAACTAAACACCGGAACAAATAAGCTGTAGCTGAAGTTTAGGCATTTCTTTGATCTTTCAAGAATGCCAGTGTTTTTATCATTCATTTGGTAAAATTTATAGTAATCTATTAGCGCTTAATTACACACGTTATTTGATAGTGCAGATGCTGTTGGTTTCTATAATTTGCTTGGCAGTCAGTTGTAACAGTTGCACAAGGCTAAGCACCATTGTAGATACAACTGTGCTCAAAAGTTTGCATACCCTGGCAGAATTCGAAAAATGTTGGCATTTATATTGCAAATATGACTGATCATGCCAAAAAACTGTCTTTTATTTAAGCTTAGTGATCATATGAAGTCATTTATTATCACATAGTTCTTTGATTTTTTAAATCATAATGATAACATAAATCACCCAAATAGCCCTGATCAAGAATTTACACACCGTGGAATGTTTGGCCTTGGTACAGACACACTAGGTGACATGCAAGGGTTAAAATGGCAATTAAAGGTTAATTTCCCACAACTGCGACTTTTTAAATTGAAATTAGTGTCTATGTATATATAGTCAGTGAGTTAGTTCTCATTTGGAAGCACTGAGCAGGCTAGATACTGAGCCATGGGGAACAGAAAAGAGCTGTCAAAAGACCTGTGTAACAAGGTAAAGGAAAAGGATACTGAGCCTTGAATATGCCAGTTAGTACTGTTCAATCACTTATTATGAAGTGGAAAGTTTGGAGATCTCTGGATACCAAGCCAAGGTCAGCTAGACCAAGAAAAATTGCAGCCACAACTGCCAGAAGAATTGTTCGGGGTACATAGAAAAACCCACAGGTGACCTCAGGGCAAATAAAGGCTGCTTCGAAATTGATTGTGTTTTTTTTTTTGTGTAAGGAGCACAATATGACAATACTTGAACAAAAATGAGCTGCATTATCGAGTTGCCAGAAAGAAGCCTTTACTGTGCCAATGCCACAAAAAAGCCTGGATACAACATGTCGGACAACACCTTGACATGCCTCACCGGGCTTTTGTGAACCAGCCAAAGTTTGCACTGTGGGGGGCCAGGTCAGCTCCCACTCTTCCTCTCAACATTAGATCTGAAATTGAAGGAGCAAGGTGGAAAAGTGTCATCCAAAAGTGACTGCAGCTAGGTCTCCCTTTATTGGTGCAGCTCCTGGTGAGGTAGAAGCAGTCTATTTGATATTGGAAGGTTTGATCAGAATGTACAGGTCAATGGGAGAGTAGAAGAACTGAAGAAAGCATGTAGGGCACAGAGCACTGCTTACATTTTTGCCTTCAGGGCACAGATGAGTTCATCAGGCAATTACAGTAGATAGGAGTATAGTGGAGAACTAATATCATATGAGACTAACATAGACTCATGAGTCCCAGAGGACCCCTCCTGTAGCACCCAACAATGGGACAAGTTATAGTTAAATTCTGACACACCTATTGCACATTTTTGGAACTTAAACTTTGAAAACCATTGACTGTTCATACTTATGGTATATGTTGTCTGACTGCATTATAGTATAGTGCAGTTAGCACTCCATTGGGTGTCTCGGACACCATGCTGACAGCACAGTTTTTTATTTAACCCTTGCTGCAGCACTTGGCTGAAAAATTAATTTAAAAGGTCCGTACATCAATAACAATATATGCTTCTTGTAATACATGCAGAAGATTCAGATACGTAAAAAACAGAGGTCTATTGTTTCTCCTGCTAAATTAATTGTAAGCAGTAGCAGATATAATGCATATCTTTACTTCTGAGGGGCTTAACAGGCAATTGAGAGGTGAGTATTAAACATCATCTTTTGCTGGGGCTACTTTTTCAAACTTTTATTTTAGCACCTGTGTCGCTTTAGTTGTGAAATGATTTATAAAATACATATCTGATTTAATTAGGGTCTATTTAATTTTTTCATCCTTAAGGTATATTTGACTGAAGTTTTGGCTTTTATGGAGAAGTCTTGTGGAATTACATTTGTTATCTCTTCCATGGATAGACACTGGTACTTCTGCTAAACCATCAAAACAGCACACAGACACGTTTTGACACACACACACCCCTACAAACACAATTAAAGCTGTTAAAATTTAATATAAAAAAAAGAGAAAAAGAAAGAATTAATAAACAAATTCAAGTATATAGATTTGCCTTATGTTGCAGAAATAAATTATTATTCATAGGATTTATCTAAACATTCTCATGAATGTAAAGTATTTAGGATATTTTAACACTGATTTAGTAATTGCCATAAGCTAAATAGAAACCTGTTTTCAGGATGAAAAGAAGATGACTATAGTATCATTGAGAATAATGTCATATGCCATTAGAATTTTCTACTGGTTAGTGGGTCAAATCAACCTTTCTTTTTTGGCCATAGTAACTAGGCAATTCAAAGGAGCAGGATGGATTATTCCCGAACAAGTGAAACGGCTTGATCACAGTAGCTCACAAGATACAATGCAGTGTTTTACCATTTGGGCAGCTGTCAATGTGAAGTTCGGCAGGGAGCAGCGCAAGGTAAATTTCAGAACATAGCACTGTTTACTTTTTTTTAACATTGTTTAAAGTGTCTCATAGTAACATGCGGTGACATGCCATCGAGTACTCATCCAGTGTGGAAAAAACCCAAGTCAATGTAAAAAGTGTGAACACTTCTTCAATGTGGTTTTCATTCAGGAAAAATAAATCATGTATTGTAACGAACCCTGTTTAATAAGTCTGGACTGATCTGGACAAAATTTTAACGGCTTTTGAATGAAATTAGTTGACTCCATGATGGCAAGAAAGGATGTTCTGATGAATGATTTTTTCAGAATGTTTGAACAAAAATCTAACTGTGTATGGCCAGCTTAACTGGAATACCTAATGCAATCCTGAGCCTGGTGACTCAGAAAGGTGATGACAGAGATAAATCACTGATATGGATTTATCTTATTTGGGTCATGGTCTGAGTTGTAGTCCTTCAGTGTATATTGCACTGGATGGACATCATGCTGGGATATGTAGCTTATTGACAGCCACTTTGTCAGGGCTGGGAGTAAGGAGCAGAGTGTAGGCTGGTGGCCATTAACCTGTGGAAGTTGTGACAATTAACTCCCAGAATGGAGAATTAAAAAAAATGTTTTCTTACGTATACACTGTGCCACTGCTGGAAACATTCCTGGAATTTGTTTCCAGAACACTGCACAGTATCTTTGTCAGGGTGCACTGGATGTCCAGAATGTCAATAAATCTGTGTCCTTTAAAGACATTTTTAAATTTTGGAAACAGCCAAAAGTCATAGGATGCTAAATCAAGGGAATAAGGTGGTTGGTCAACTTTTGGAATGGATTTCTGGGCACTCACAAACACTTAACGCATCATGTGCAGGAGCATTGTCTTGGTGGAGAATACACTTGTCAGGCCAGAGTTTTGTTTTTTTCCTCCAAACAGATTCCCATAACCTTTTCAGAATTTCCATGTACAAGTTGACTGACCATTGTACCATAGTCTATGAGCTCATAGTTAACTACAGTATCTCCTTGTGATAGAAAAAACACACCTGAGAACGAGATATGTGCACTTTCTTCGGGCGAAGTGAATTGTTTGGTTTCCACTGCATGTGCAAGTATTTTGTTTCTGGATAATACTGGAAACATGTTTTATCACCGGTAATAACCCTATCAAACACATCTGCATTCCTCAAAAGATCAGATGAAATGTGTAGACGATATACTTTCTGATCTTCTGTCAAGATTCAAGGCACCATCTTTGTGGAAATCTTTCTAATTCCCAAACCCTCTTTTAGAATCTGCCATACTGTTTCCCTGGTCATGTTCAATTCTTCTGCCATCATGTACACACTCAATCTTCGATCTAAGCATAGGAAGGTTCACACTGTGTCCACATTTGCATCCGTCCTTTACATTTTTGGCTGCCCAGTTCTTGCGTCATTGTGCACATCTTTCTGCCCCTCCTTAAACCACCTATGCCATTCAAAAACACTTGATTTCTTCATGAAATGTTCGCATATGCCTGTTGTAACAGGGGTAAGGTTTTACTTGCGCTTTTGTCAATTTTAAGGCAACATTTGATGTTAATCCACTGCTCCAGATACCTGTCCCTCATTTCCGCCAACAGTGCACCACACACACACTTTTTATTTCTTCTATTACTCTGTAAAGACTTAGTCAACTGGTTTGAGACCCAGATGAATGGGCTGTGTGACTCACCACCATAATGCTACACTGCAGGATTTCCAGGAATTAAATGGTCACACATTATATACATGCTCACAAACAAAGCTTTCAAATATCTGCAGCTCAGATAGGCTTCAAAAACATTTTGTAATTGTTATTTGAGCTTGTCCTTGTGTAAGGCAGATTGTGTTTTAAGTTTACTGGTGCTTTAAAATGTAACTGTTTTATCATTGCCATGTACAGATAAATGAACCTGTACTACTTACAAATACTTTTATACTTAAAGTGTTACTAAACCCAGGATCCTGCATTCACTATATCTGGTCTCCCACAGTACGCACAACATGGAAATGCAATTATTTTAATAAATATAAACTGCTAAATACCTTTTCTCATCAGCAGTTAAAGCAGTCTTGTGACTTCAGCAGAGCACTGGTTAAAGCTTGTAGGAGGAATTTTCTTTCTGCTCTAGGAGGATGTGAAACCTCTGACCCTCTGTCTGGACAGTGCTGATTGGCCCTGTGCTGATCACATGCACCCTCCCAAGAAAAAAATAAAAATAAAACCTCTCTAGCAATACACACCAAACTGAGCATGTGCATGTGACCATGGGTTCAGTCTGTATCAGGTGGCCATTTCAACAAGAAGAGGGGCAGAGAAGAAAGGATCAAACAGCCTTTTTTACGTGATGCAGAGGAAATTGAGCATGTGCATCTTGCTCCTGAGCCTCTTTTCTATCTGGAGATATTTAGGGGACACTGGAAGAAGCGGAGGATCAGAGAAGAGAGAATCAGACATCCTTTTTACACAATGTGGAGGGTTAACCCCTAAGGTTCCACAATGTTTAACAAGCATGCTTTACTGCGTATACAGGCTGATTTTACTGTTGTGGGTTTAGTAATACTTTAACCAAGTTTGGGGGTAAGGGGGAACAAATCATATCTGGGAGTTGATTTGCTAAAGGCAAATAGACTGTTTTCTTTTTAAGGGAAGTTGCACTTTGCAAGGGAATTTTCCCCAGTGCTTGGTGAATGTGGTGAAATTTCACTTTCCAAAGAATACCCAATTACATTCAAGGGAAAAAACAGCATTTTGCTTGCACATGATTGGATGATGGACGTTTTGGGCAAGTTACTTTACAAAGTCAACAGTCTATTTTCATTTAGTAAATTGACCCCATTATGTTTTATTTTTCTCTTGAACTCTTGCATGGTTAAATTTCCAGGACTCCATTACTCAATACTTGCAAAAAATGGGACTTTGAAATAAAAGAATCAGTAATACAGATCTTCGATATCAGGGGTGTCAAACAGAGGCCCTCCAGCTGTTGCGAGACTACAAGTCCCATTATGCCTCTGCCTTTGGGAGTCATGCTTGTAACTGTCAGCCTTGCAATGCCTCAAGGGACTTGAGCAGTTTGGCAACTGCTGGCCGTTTGACACCCCTTTTCTACAGTCTGAAATGCTCCTTTTATATGATCTAAAAAAAATACAGTGTAAAAAAACTGAATTTGACACTTTAGATGAAATATTGATCCTAGCCTTTTTGCCAGCAAAAAGCATTGTACAATCTTCACATAAATGTATGGATGAGCTATACAATGTAGCTAATTCTTGTCTCTGCTCTAAGTAAAACCTGACATGCTGATGTGTTAAAGTGTTATGTAATGAGATCAAGCAGAAATTGCCAAGCTGTTCTGCTCAATGTCATGATTTATAAGGAGCTGTCAAACAGTTGTTTAATGTACCTTGACATCTCAGCTGGGACAATCTTTTTTGCAGGAGTCTGTCTCAGAGTGCTTGAAACACCAAGCAGATCTAAAATCTAAACAAATACAAATCCCTAAGTCCTTGTTCTACTGATCTAGCCTTAACTCCTCACTTCTGTGGTTTGGCCAAACTCATATGCACTCCAGTCTACTAATTTTGTTTAAGAAAGTGCCTTTATTTATACACTGTATTGTGTTCTATAAACATATATGCAGTGGAAAAAGCCAGAAACAACATAAAATACAAATCATCAAGCTATCTTTTTATTTGTGTTATGACTAGAGGTTCAACCCATATAAGTGGTGAGAACATCAAACTGGTTATGGATTGGAGACCATTTTATTTCAACTAGTTTCTACTTTCTTTTTTGGCCACAGAGGAACCTGTGAAAACATTTTCATTACTCCCTTTTAAATCTGATTATATCTACAGCTCACAGTATATTAGCATAGTTTAGTAAGTTGTGGAAATAAAAGTAAACACAAGAAAGAAGAATGTGGTGCTTCTAGTGCAACTGACACTCAAAGTTAATAATTTTGCTGGAGCAAATTTCAGGTGGGAAATACATTTTTCTGATGCGCACAGCTTCCACTAGAAACCCCTAGGAACATCTCTACGGTTAAGAAAGACTGAGTTAGCTTTTTTATCTTGGAAACTAGAAATGATTATCACTGTTGTCTCTTAGGCCCTGTGTTGACAGATTTTTTTCACACCAGAACAGCTTCACTCCCCATACAATCCTATGGGAATGCAAAAGCAGCTTGATGCAGCTCCGGAGGGCAAATGCATTTTAAAAGAAAGTCAATTGAAGGTCAAAATTTGGGGCAGCACAGTGGCTAAGTGGTTAGCACTTCTGCTTGGCAGTACTAGGGTTTCAATCCCAGCCATGGCACCGCATGCCTGGAGTTTGCATTTTCTCCCTGTGCCTGCGTGGGTTTTCTCTGGTTTCCTCCCACACTCCAAAGACATACTGGTAGGTTAATTGGATCCATATTGGCCCTAGTATGTGTATGTATGAATGTAAGTTAGGGACCTTAGATTGTACGCCCCTTGAGGGTTAGGGACTGATGTGAATGTAAAGCGCTGCATACATTTTCAGCACTATATCAGTACCTGAAATAAATAAAATTCACCTATTATGGAACTTTGAATGCTTTCAAACTGATCCCTTATGCAGGCTGAATGCACCTAAGACTAAGTTGCATTTGCCCACCAAGACAAGAATTAATCAGAACCCATCCCATACAAATACTGATTACCAACAATTTAGAGGTAGAACAAATCAATTTAGCAATTAAACACCTGTGGGGAGTTATCACAACTGGAGCAGACAGAATCTGAAGCAGATGTGCATGGTAACCAATCAGCTTCTTTTTCCAGCTTCACTTAAGCTGTGAGTTAAGTTAAAGTGAAAGTTGCTGACTTCTCCTGGGCTTCTTCAACTGTTTTCACTGGATAAGGTGACATCACTGCCATGCATGCGCAAAAGTTCATTCATCTTGGCATTTGCTGAAGTTGCACATGAAACTTCAGCAAATGCCGATCAATACCCCAAATGTATTTTAAGTTTAATACATACTGTTTTAAAGTGCATTTAGGAATGATTTTTGGTATACTCTTTGCTTTTGTTATTCAGAATTCTTTTATGATCATATTTCTGTAGATAAAATTATGTGCTTATTTATTGCAATTAAGATAGCAATTACTGAGTCCTTTTTGCAAGAGATAAAACCTTCAGCTGGTGTTGTGACATCTATGTACAGCATCCAATCAGATTTCAGATAACTGAGCAGCTGCTGAATGAGTTCACATAATACAAAGGCTTCTGTGATTGGGCAGAAGGAGGAATGGGGTGGGAATAGTAGCTGCATCAGCTCTACACTTAAAGGAACTGAGACCAGAGCAGAGTTGTAGATCTGTAAGCTATCTTCATGGAGCACAATAAACCTTTCCAGGGGCGGACTGACCATTTGGACACTCAGGCACTGCCCGAGGGCCTGGGGTCAGTAGGGGACCCCATGAGATGCCCCTGGTACCTTTTTCAAAGGTTTTTTTGAGTTTGGGCAAGGACACAGGGGCCCCATGATCCCCTATTGCCCGGGGGCCCCATGAGTTGTCAGTCTGCCCCTGAACCTGTCAGATATAAATAACAGAGTTAAGTCAATTTTACAAAGCAGCTGAATTCCTGGAGTTCAGCTTTAAGTAAGCCTAGGTGAATTCTGCCTCCATTGTTCCTGGGTCACTGCAATTATTTTCTGCAACAATACAATGTACATGAGTGAATTTTTATTGTCTACATGTCTTGCTTACCAAATTCAATTCTAAATAACTTAAAATGATCTTTGATCAAACCCCAACTCATGACCCTTAAAGAAGCCAGAAATTTGAAGTTAACATAACTAGTTCCAGACTTTCGGTGTGCTACATATGCCCCCAAAAAATGTAATCATTGCTCACAGGACGTGTGTTGCACATCCAGTCTCTCTGCCCTGCTTCTTGGATACTCCATCCCAAAATACAGCAATTGTGGGCTTTGATTAATCAAAGAGAAGGTGTCAGAAGCTTCAGCTGTCAAAAAAAGCAGTCCAAATCAATATTTATAAATAACACTGCTCAGATGAGAATGTAGAAATATACACTGTAACATGTTACTTATGTACAGTATCTTTCATCCGTTCATTGTTCATTCATCTGCAGATCAAATAAATGAACAAAGATCTGCAAATGATGTCAGTAAAAATAACCTGACAAGTTAAATGTTTTTTTTTTTTAAAAACAAAATGTTCCTCTTTTTAATCCCCTAGTTTACTCTAATCAGCCCTAATTAACTCCTCATTCTCCTTCTCCCTTAAATTATTTTTTTCCTGCTGATTTTTTTTTGCTTCTATCTTATTAACTATTATATTTAAACATTTATGGTTTTGTTTTTTAGTATTTTTACACATTTAACATACTGTTCATTTACCCATTTCCCAAAAAAGCACAACATTGAATAAAAGAACACTTTATTCATTTGTAGATAACTTTGCAATGCTTTGTTCCGGAATCATAATTTAAGTGTCATTTTAAACAGGACAAATTACAGAATAAAATGCGTGCTTTTTTTTGCAGTAACTCCATTTATTTTTAAACTAATACTGCTCCAAAAAAGTGTGTTTTGTTTAGTTTTGTTGCATTTTATTGTCTGAAGAGTGTGAAAAAAAATCATTGTTGCATGACAATAACCATGAAAGGAAAGCCTTGTTTTTCCTTAAAAAAAAAACCAATATAAGTATTACTTAGGTATCTCAAAGTGATACTAAACACACACTGCTTCATTTACATTATCCCTTCCCTTTCTGTATATGGGTGATGGCACTGTAATTATGTTAATAAAGAAAACATCTAAGTACATTTTTCCTAATTGATATAAAGCTGTCACTGGACCCAGCTCCTTCCCAGCCTGTCTGTAGGGAAACATAGGCAAGGGGAGCTTATATTCCTCTGCTGCTGGCCACAAAAAAACCCAGCCTTTAGGATACAGAGGAAAAATAATTAACTTTAATGAACTGTTTTAAATTGTCATACAAATTTACAGTATATTTGAAATCAAATCTTTTTTGTTTGGCAAAAACATTTTGTGGGTGGATTTCTGCCAGTCCAAAGGGTTCGTCACACCCCTCCAGCTTGTTTCTTAGAAAAACAGGGAGATAAAGCCTCCATCAATCAAGATGTAATATCCCACCTCCATTGTATTTAGCTGGTTAGTGGGCATGGAGGAGGAGGGAGGGAGTGAGCTCTCATTCACCACTATGTATACACCCACATGTGTGACTCTATAGTCACATGGGCTGCTCAGATGTGATGGCGAGGAAATTCTCAGCACAGAAACTCACTGAAAACTGAGCATGTGTACTAGCTGCCAACATTGCTCTGCAAAATCCCCAACTGCATTGGGTCATGGACAGAAGGAGAATTTTGAGACCAGCAGGATCAACCAGGATTTTTGCAGAATACAGAAAACGAATCCCAAAGTGAATTAGCGAGTATGAACAGCATGTAATACATTGATAGTTTTTTATGATGTGGGTTTAGTGACACTTTAATTAATGACAAAGTCATTGCTGAATAAAGAAATCCATAACGGAAATGTAAAAATTGCTCTGGCCATTATGGGGGGTGTGGGGGGGGGGGGAACAGGTGTGAGAGGCGAAAAGGTTACAGCCAATTTTTTGTTTACTGTTTTAAAGTAATGAATGGTTGTAAATCGGTGAGGTTTTTACTGCTGTCTGTGTTCCCTCTAGGGAGATTCACACTTTCTATATGTCCTGGTGGCCACTGTTTTATTTATAGGAGAGAGAGAGAAAGGAAATATTCCCATTGGAACACAGATGACAAACAACTGGTGTGTTTTAACCTTTCAAAATTCAAACAAAAAGGTTTGGCTTCAGATATACTTTAACCCCTCATCCTAAAACATAGCCCTAACCTCCAACTGTGAACATCTAACCATACAAAAATCACACATAGCAACAAAGATTTTCCATGAAAATATGATGTGGCAAAATAATCTATACTGTAATAAATAAACATAAAAAATGTGGGTGTCAATGGACAATGTACTAATTCATCATATAAAATACATACCAAAATGTTTGCATCAAATAAACCTGAACTCTGTAGTTTGCTCGATACAAAATAAGTACAAAACTACAAGAAACATGAAGTGTAAAAACATATCAAATCCCCTCTAAACATATTCATTTGAAGATTCTGGTGAGTTGCAGATGCAGGAGGCATAGATTAGCTGATTACTGAGGAACAATTCTTTTCAGTCTGTTTGTATAAACTTCATTCCCAGTGGAAGTGTGTCTTTTTTCCTGTTTCTTTCTAGTAAAGGAAGCTATAATGTGTTTTTTGATCTTTGTCCTTTGGAATCTCTGGCTGGCAAAAAAACACACATTTTCCGGATTTTCAGGCCAGAAATTTAAAAATGGAATAGAATTCTGTGTATAAGGTCTATAATACAGTATAAACACAAATACTAAAAGGATGGAAAACCAAGGCATCAATGTTTGATGATTGTATTACATTACCTGCACTGCCCCATATTTCCAGTTCTCAAGACAAGCAGGTAGAAAAGTACTAATCGATATCTGTACATAAATGCTATATAACATAATCCCATTACAATTGTGCAAGGCGACCCTTTCTAAAAAAAGAAAGTACACAGGCGCGTGAGCACTGGGAAAGTCAGTGTGGATGTGGTAGTTGGTACTCTTTACCTGGCAGAGAAAAATGCTGAGTTGTCCAATTGAGAACAGGAGTGCTTGAAACACAAATGGAAGAGGCTGCAAACAGAAAAGGCTCATATTTAGGATAGTGCTGCTAAGGCAGCATGTGAAAGGAGCACACTGGATGTGTCAATGAAGAAACTGGAGCTTATTTCACAGAAGATGCTGGAGAGATCCAGACAATAAAAAAACAGAGTTTGTCTGGTAAAGTTGTCTTTTAGGCTAGGTTCACATATGTGCAGGTGGTGCCTCTGCGGATCCGCACAAAAATCCATGCAGCTGCACCACCCACGGGCGGGTACCATTAATTCTAATGGCATGCCACCCGCACTGGACATCGCAACCGTCCTGGGAACCGACGTTCCTGTATGGCTGCATTTTCAGAAGAAGTGCAGGGACTTCTTCCCTGCGTGTCCCGGGGCACGGGAGTCCATTCAAATGAATGGGCTCTCATGCCCACGCAAAACGTGGACCGCAGGAAAGCAGATACGTGAACCAGGGGTAAGACCTCATTTAAACTTGCAGTTTCGGGGGGTGGTAAAAACATGTGGTGGAGACTTTATTGTGTATTGTTATTCAAATTCAGAACTATAAAAATTGGTTGAAAGCTTACCTTGTGTGCTGGCTAACTCCCTGAAATGCTCTACATTTCTGATATTTATATATATATATATATATATATCATTATAAACATGTTTATTTTCTTTTTCTCAATTGCATAAGGGCTTGGAGAGGTGAGGGTGGAGAAACACTAATACATTGATCTTCCCAGTGAATGGTTGTTTAGGGGAGTCTATCAGCACAAGTCTGATCATTGGAGGGCACGAAAGCAGTGCCCCCAGCACAGCCATACAACTGACCACACTGGGGTACTGGCATGAACACCAGGTATTTCACACAAAGGAAGTAATACAAGGAGAACAGGTTTCTTTTTCCATAATATGTCTATTGGAATGTTTGTACAAAAACAATCACACAGCATACATACCAGGACACCTCCAGGTGACTATTCCATATGCAGGAACCATCAAGATAGGCAGGGGAGCTGTGACCGGTCATATAAAGCCTACCATTTTTGGAGGGCCCAAATCAGAACATTTGTATTGTAAGAAAAGAACGGGACACATTTTAACAATAGTACATAGTACAGACACATATCAGGAATATGATGTTTTGGGATAACATATTCTTTACATTTATTTACCTGTTCGGGACCAGAATTTTTTGAAGCTTAGATGTCCAGACCAAGTTTAGAAGGATCAGTATGTGTCAGTTAACTTGACAACAACTCTATGACTAATGTTTTGGTGTGACAGCAGGTTTGAGAACTAGGAACACACACACTTGCACATTCCTAGTTCTCTACTTCAAAGTTAATTACCATTCTTATGGAAGGGGGCATTTTATATTTCATCTTAAAAAGTTATATTGTGATCACAAAGAAGTTTTTAATTCAGATAGAATCTTCTCTTTTCAATTTTACTAATGAAACATTTTGTGTGTAGTAGTTTCTCAAAGGAAACTTTTGTATAACTTAGTAAGATATCATAACATATATACATATAAGGACCCTGTTAAAGGAACTGGTAACGGAATTAATTATTTTTTGTTTGGTTATGAAGTACAAAGACATAAAATCTCATACCTTAATATTTTCTTCTTCAAAGCAGACATTTTTCCCTCTGTGATGTTCGTTCACCCTTTGAACTTCACTTGTCACAATGCTGCAATTGTTCTAGCAGTTTATGTTATCTTTAATGGAATAAAACTGCTCAGCAGAAGAGGCAGTAGACAGACCTTGGTTATCCTGGTGAACCGTGAAAATGGGAGTTTAATGAGAAAACTTTGCTCAAACAAAGAGTTATCTGTCCCTCTCCCATCAGGAGCTAGAAGAAGCATATATCATCAAGGGTTACTGGGCACCAGCATGTTCCAGGACATATCAGGTGCACAGGAATGTCCTATTAACAGATCTGATGTATCCCATCATCCCTTCATCACAGGGAGACCCCTTATCACAACTTTTATCTAGGAAACAAAATATTACTTCCTGCTAGGAGATGACTGGTTAAAGAGGTTTTATCATACTATTGAAAGTTTTGTTATCTGAATGAGAAGTGCTGAACGGAGTGGTTCCTCTATTGTTACTGTTCTTCTTGATTAGTTTTTCATTCTTCTATGGAACACAGGATCTAAGAAAAACATATCTATAGTTTCTATTTTCCTGTTATTTGCATAGAGATTGAATATGTTCTTGGAATAAGCCTACATTCAGGGGCGGACTGACCATTTGGAAACTTGGGCACTGCCTGAGGGCCCAGGGTCAGTAGGGGGCCCCATGAGATGCCCCTGGTACCTTTTTCATAGGCTTTTTTGAGTCTGGGCAAGGACACAGGGGCCCCATGATCCCCTATTGCCCGGGGGCCCCATGAGTTGTCAGTCCGCCCCTGCCTACAATGTTGAACTTGCCATAACCACAGTTAAGCCGACCATACAATAACTGAAATTTGGCTGGTTCAGTAGGGACTGGCCAAATATCGATCCATGTATAGGCAGGCTGGTTGTAGAGAAGCTGATCTATCAACTTCTGTACAGCCAGCCTTTCAGGTTTTTTACAATTGATGGTGCTGGCTGTAGTTGACAGAACCAATCGGTGTATTCTGATGGCAGGGAAGTCTAACTGATGTCAAAATACAATAACTCAGTGGGGAGGATTCCCCCCATCCACATCACGTGTGTGGATGGGGGAATCAAGTAATTTGTTTCATTCAACCCACTAGTTAAACAAATGTATGGCCAGCCCAAGTCTTCGTACACTGTTTATACATTATAAGCTTTTGTTCCATGATATCAAAGACGTCTAAATGTCTCTCAGTATAGGACATGGTCCTTTAGTTTTTGGCATTGTGAGTCTGGCGCTATTAGTCCATGCAAAGCTTTTAATGCCAAAAACAACTGAAAAATAAAGTGTGCCTCAACACTTCCCTGACCTCTAACCTATTCATTAATCATTGAGTGTCCCTTACACACAGTTCTTCCAAATCCTTTTAACACAACCTCGGAGAAGATCTAAACTCCAACTAGTTAACTCCAACATTTAGTTTGCTTAAACACAGTTGGGGGAATTCATAAAAGTTCTAACACCACTGGTGTTAATCTTTCTTGTTAATGTGTGTTGCCAAATTCATGAAGCATCTACAACACTTTTGGTTCTGATATTGACTCATGCACTAAATTCAGGTAGTTCTAAAATACGCCACTTTTACATTGTGCCGCAACACCTGCAGCAATTTCAAAATAAAATACAGACGGTTTGCATCTTTTACAAAGTGGTACTATTAATAAACCAAACTCAAAAATAATTTCCTGCAGTTCATAGATACTGGAACCGGAGGTACTTAAGACCAGCTGTAAGTTGGTGTAAAGAGACAGGCATAGTGCATGTCCCTGTACACAGTGTAGCAGAAAGGCATAATTGCCACCTCTACCCTCTCCCTGTCACTGGTTGTTAGGAACACTGTCAGCTTCACAGCCGACAGCCTCCTAGCAACCAAGATTCGGCAATAGGCAGAGCCTGACAGGACACCTGAGACATTGGCTTCCCATCAGGTCTGTTCTCCCCTTGTGACTGACTACAGGCAGTAGGTGAATTCTAAAGCCAGCTGTCTATTGGCTAAGAGCCTGCTCACTGCCTGCTTTTAGTCACAAGAGAAGTGGATGGACCTTATGGAGAATTAGTCTGTGAATCCCCATCACGCTGCACACCAAGATTATAAACCTCACCACTCTGCTGTCTGTATGACAGCTCCAGCAGCAGGAGGAAGTGCGTCTGTACTGAGCACACAGTGTCTGTATGTACACACCCGTCCCAATATACCTCCACATTCAGTCTGTGCCCCAGATTCATGAGCCTGTTTACAACACTGACATTTTCTTGTGGAGGCACATCAGAATTTTAAACAGTTCTATAGACACTTTTTATGAATTCCCCACATTGTGTGTTGGCATTGTCGTTTACTGTATATTCTCCACCGAGGGTGCATGTGATAGGGTGATAATGCAAGAGCATAATTGGGGGACAGTTTTCACCCCATAGTAATACATGCTTGGACAAAGATCTTTATGGCAGAACCAACAAGTATCATGTTAATAAAAGTTGCTGATTTAAAAAGATTGGAAACAATTTTTTAAATTAAATTAACATGAGTTTATTTGGTATTTTGGTAACTGGATAAAGCGCTACTTTGAAATCAGGCCTTTACACTTAACCTATCCTCATTCACACCTGAGTGTTTTGTAGTATGAAGCTTGAAGCTCGATAACACTCAGGGAGAAACAAATCAATGCATCTCTATGGGGATGGTTATAATTTCCACTTTACAACGCCTGAAGCAGGGGCGGACTGACAACTCATGGGGCCCCCGGGCAATAGGGTATCATGGGGCCCCTGTGTTCTTGCCCAAACTCAAAAAATCCTATGAAAAAGGTACCAGGGGCATCTCATGGAACCCCCTACTGACCCTGGGCCCTCGGGCAGTGCCCAAGTTTTCAAATGGTCAGTCCGCCCTGGCCTGAAGCCAAATGCCTGACATGAAAAAACGTTTTGGAGTTACTTTTTTAGCTCAAAGAGGGAAGATTGGTGCGTTTTGAAGCTTTTTTGTGACAGAAATGCATTGAAATGCACAAATCCTGCACTTTTGCATGTTTTGCTGGACGTTTAGGAGTTTTTTTCTGCTCATACATACAGTTACCTCTCCACCAGAAAATCAACAAAAAATCCATTTTGGTCAGCAATACCAAGCAAGATAGAGGAGATAGGGGTTGATTTACTAAAACTGAAGCTGGCTGCCATGTTAGCTGATTGGCTGCCATGTACAGCTGCACTAGATTTTGCACTCTCCAGTTTTAGTAAATCAACGGTCGGTGAGGGAGTATCCCAGTCTGTATGATCCTCAGGACACCTATTACATGTCCCAAGTGAGTTAGATTCTGTGGTATCTTTGTGACTGTCAGTAACAGGAGTATTCAGTTACAGTAAGGGAAGTTATTTTGGGTTGTTCTTTGGTGTTAGGTTATGGTATATGCAAGCAATTCACATCTAAATTTTATATGATATATCTTTAACCACTTGCCGACCGCGCATAGCCGAAAGACGGCTTCACCGCGGCCGGCCAGTTCTGAGTGGACGTCATATGACGTCCTCCCAGAACGCGCTCTCCTGCGCGCCCCAGGGGGCGCGCACCCGGCGATCTCCGTGATCGCTGTGTCCTACGGACACAGCTGATCACGTGATGTGGTGAAAGGCCGATCCCACCGGCCTTTTACCACGTGATCAGCGGTGTCCAATGACACGCTGATCACAGGAAAATGCAAGTGCCGGTTCTCGGCTGCACTTTCCTCACGCTGTCAGATCGTGAGGAAAGTACTGCCGAGAACCGGCAGTTGTCAGAGCGGGGATCGGCACCGATCATCAGGGCACTGATGATCAGTGCCCTGATGATCGGTGCCCAGCAGTGACCCCCGCAAGTTCCGATCAGCAGTGCGCCCACTAGCCCCGCCCACCCATTTCCAGCAGTGCCCCCACCTGTGCCCAGCAGTGCACCCACCTGTGCCACTCTGCAGTGCCACCTACCTGTGCCCAGAAGTGCCAACTACATGTGCCCAGCAGTGCCACCCACCTGTGCCCACCCACCTGTGCCCACCAGTGCCACCCACCTGTGCCCACCAGTGCCACCCACCTGTGCCCACCCACCAGTGCTGTCCACCAGTGCCACCCACCAGTGCAGCCCAGCAGTGCTGCCAGTCAGTGCCACCAGTCAGTGCCCAGGGGTTGTGCCAGTCAGTGCCGCCAGTCAGTGCCTAGAAGTGATGCCAGTCAGTGCCGTCTATCAGTACCCATCATCAGTGTCACCTATCAGTGCCGCCTATCAGTGCTGCATATCAGTGCCGCCTATCCGTGACCCCTAATTAGTGCTGTCTATCAGTGCCGCCTATCCGTGCCACCTCATTAGTACTGCCTATCAGTGCCCTTTAGTGCTGCCTATCAGTGCCCATCAGTGCCGCCTATCAGTGCCCATCAGTGCTGCCTCATCAACGCAAATCAGTGAAGGAGAAAAAATACCTGTTTGAAAAATTTTATAAAAGAAACAAATAAACTTTTTTTTTTTTTTCAAATTTTTTGCACTTTTTTTAATTTATAGCGCAAAAAGTAAAGCGCCCAGTGGCAATTAAATACCACCAAAAGAAAGCTCTATTTGTGAGAAAAAAATGATCAAAATTTCATATGGGTACAATGTTGCATGACCGCGCAATTGTCAATCAAAGTGCGGCAGCGCTGAAAGCTGAAAATTGGCCTGGTAAGGAAGGGGGTATAAGTGCCCGGTAGGCAAGTGGTTAAACTATTTTTTTGGCAATTTTCCTTTTTATAATCAAAAATAAATAAAAAGATATCTATTACCAAAAAAGGTTTGCATTGATACGTACGTTTTTACTAATACGTGTAAAAACTCTTAGATTGTAAGCTCCCAGGATCAGGCCCTCCTAACCCTCTTGTATTGAACTGTATTGTTGCTGTATTGTCTCCCGTTATATTTTACAGCACTGAGCAAACTGTTGGCGCTATATAAATCCTGTATAATAATAATAATGATAAAAGCTACAGAAATACGTTAAGGCGATTGAATTTATTTTACCCTCTTCATGAAAGGGTTAAAAGAAATTCAATACGACAAGAAAAAACAAGAAAAAAAAGAGACCTACTAGAACTCAAATTGACATTGAGTGAATGTAGGTTGTACATAATCCAGAACTGGCCACTCTGTTCTCTTTCGGCAATGACAGGATGGTCCCAGTATCTTTGTGTCCTCCTCTTTCTATCTTCTTCTTCTAAATATGATGGTACTGCAGCTGCCACCATTGGACACTTCATTTCATCCATCATTGTTTGGAGAGCAGAAAGCACCACAGAACATGGTGAAAACCAACAAAGAGATGAAAATAACCCAGAAAGCAGCAACACAAAGCAATGATTGATGTCACAGATGATATTTTTCTCTATTGGCCAATACAAAATTGCCAGAACTCAAAAACTCTACTAAAACACACAATAATGCATGAAAAAACTCACAAAAATGCAACGCTGAGGTGTGAATGCAGCGTATTCAGCCTATTAGTCTAAGTAAATCTGTACTCAGTTTTAAAAGTAAAAGACCTGCCTAAGAACAGGCAATGCAGGATGCCCACCAACACCTTTATTGGCTAGGAAAAAATATTCTATGCCTCTTTCCAATATAGTTTCAGTTAGTTATTAGAGTCTGACATTCCTTGGCTTCATGGCTTTAAAGTTTCAACAATTGCTATTCCCCTGCCCAATGAAAGTGCATTTTTATTTAGCAAAGTGCAAAAAGGTTAGAAACTCTGTTAGGTTATTACTTTTTAAGTTACCGTTGGGGAACATTCTCCTCACTGCCTGAGACAGCAATAAAACTTGGCAGTGGTTCTAACCCTTCCAATTCTAACTCATGTAAATTTAAAAGAAAATATTTGGCTGGAATTCTAATATAATGCTGAACTTCAGGTAGACATGAAAAGCACACATGAATGCAGGTATGCAACCTTTAATATATCATTAAATATATTTTTCTATGGAAGCAGTGTAAGTACCTTAATTTGACTTGGTGTCAGCCCTTTGCAGTCTACCATGCAATCTGTACAGCAGAGTTCAGCAAGGGGTAGTGAGAAGCAGCACATGGAGCCAGTCAGGTCAGTTGCAGTATAAGGAGCATGTTGTTTTGAGGAGAGAGAAGAGTGACAACTAGATGAGCCCTTCGGTGTGCTGCTTCTTTTTTCACATTCACCTGTAAAATGCAAGAAAAATACAGCTGAATATTTAAAAAATACTTTTTTTTATTATTTTGGGACAGTTTTTCATTGATAATAACAAAAATTAGGAGATATTACCGTTTGTCCTGAAAAAAAAGTACAATTCACCTGGAAACACAAAATAATTGCGATGATATGTACAGTTTTACTAACACATGTCAAAGTTGCAAAATTGTGTACAAGCATTGGGATTTGTTTTACCCTTGTCATGAAGAGGTTAATATTATTATTATACAGGATTTATATGGTGCCAACAGTTTGCACATTACTTTACAAAAGGGGTTGGAGACAGTACAATTACAATAAAATTCAGTACAAGAGGGATCGGAGGGCCCTGCTCATTAGAGCTTACAATCTAAATGGGAGGGTCATGTGATACAAAAGGTAATAACTGAGGAAGATAAGTTGATAGAGAAATTGAAAGTACAGTTTATTAGTTAGAGGCAGGATAGGCCTCTTAGGAGAGATGGGTTTTCATGGATGGAATTCTTATGAACTCAGTTTTGGAAAGATTGAACTTGAGGAAATGATATGACATCCATACTGATATGCCAGTTAGAAAATTAGTGATGCGTGAAGAGATTCATGGGGTGAGCTGAGGGATAGGTAGATCTGGGTGCCGCCAGTATATAAAATGGCTGACCCAGGGAGGAGGTGTGGATAGAGAATAAAAGAGGTCTGAGGGAAAAACCTTGAGGGACCTCAAACAGATAAAGAGAAGAGGAGGAGATAGAGGTGAAAGTGACACTGAAGGTGCAATGAAATAGGTAAGAGGAGAACCAGGAGTCACAGAGGCCAAGAAATGACATTTTTTTTAGGAGGGGGTAGTTAACTGTATCAAAGGCAGCAGAGAGATCTGAGATTAAAGTGTTACTAAACCCAGGACCCCGCATTCACTATATCTAGACTCCTACAGTACACATGGAAATGCAATTATTTTAGTAAATATAAACTGCTAAATACTTTTTCTCATCAGCAGTGAAAGCAGTCTTGTGACTTCAGCTGAGCACTAGTAAAAGCTTGTAGGAGGAGTTTTCTTTCTGCTCTAGGAGAATGCAGAACCCCTGATCTCTGTCTGGACAGTGCTGATTGGCCCTGTGCTAATCACATGCACTCTTCCAAAAAAAAAAAAAACCTCTCTAGCAATACACACTAAACTGAGCATGTGCAGAAGGCCTACAGATTCAGTCTGTCTTATCAGCATGGACATTTGAACAAGAGGAGGGGCAGAGATGTCAGGAACAAACAGCCTTTTTACACAATGCAGAGGATTAACCCCTTAGGTTCCACAGTGAGTATAATGAGCATGTTTTACTGCATAAACAGACTAAATTTACTGTTGCGGGTTTAGTAAGACTTTAAAGTGGTTGTAAAGGTTCAAGGTCTTTTACCTTCAGGCACTCTATGCCTGAAGATAAAAAACCTTCTCTGTGCAGAATCCCCCCCAGCACTCGCTAATACTCACCTAAGCCCCCTCTCGATCCAGCAATGTGTAGCCGAGTCTTGGCTATCCCGGGAATCCCTCTTCTCATCAGCTGAGACAGAAGCGGGAGCCACAGTTACAATACAATTTGGTACAAGAGGAAACAGAGGGCCCTGCTCGTTAGAGCTTACATTCTAAGAGGAAGAGTTGAGTGATACAAAAGGTAACAGCTGTGGGGGATGAGCTGATGGAGGACATAAAAGGCAGTTTACTAGTTAGAAGCAAGATAGGCTTCTTTACTGAGAAAGGTTTTCAGGGATCGTCTAAAGGTGGATAGATTAGGAGATAGCTACCCTAGCACCCTGGCATGCATGGATGGGTTGATAGTGGTGCTACTGATCCTGACCCAGAAATCAGGGGAAAATAGGTCTGTTTGGTAGTGTGGAGGCAGGAATTGTAGTGTTTGAGGGCAGATTTATATTCTGTGAAGTCTTCCTGGGATTCAGTTTTACAGTCATGGCCGAAATTGTTGGCACCCTTGATATTTTTCCTGAAAATCAAGTATTTCACACAAAAAAGGTATTGCATTAACACATGTTTTGCTATACACATGTTTATTCCCTTTGTATGTATTGGAACAAATATAAAACAGAGGCAGAAAAGCAAATATGACATAATGTCACACAAAACCCCAAAAATGGGCTGGACAAAAGTATTGGCACCCTTAACTTAATATTTGGTTGCACACCCTTTGGAAAACATAACTGAAATCAGTCGCTTCCTATAACCATCAATAAGCTTCTGACACCTCTCACCCGGAATTTTGGACCACTCTTCCTTTGCAAACAGCTCCAGGTCTCTCTTATTGGAAGGACACCTTTTCCCAACAGCAATTTTAAGATCTCTCCACAGGTGTTCAATGGGATTTAGATCTGGGCTCATTGCTGGCCACTTCAGAACTCTCCAGCGCTTCTTTGCCATCCATTTCTGAGTGCTTTTTGACGTATGTTTGGGGTCATTGTCCTGCTGGAAGACCCAGGATCTTGGACGCAAACCCAGCTTTCTGACACTGGGCCCTACAGTGCGACCCAAAATCCTTTGGTAATCCTCAGATTTCATGATGCCTTGCACACAGTCAAGGCACCCAGTGCCAGAGGCAGCAAAACAACCCCAAAACATCATTGAACCTCCACCATATTTTACCGTAGGTACTGTGTTTTGTTCTTTGTAGGCCTCATTCCGTTTTCGGTAAACAGTAGAATGATGTGCTTTACCGAAAAGCTCTATCTTGGTCTCATCTGTCCACAAGACGTTTTCCCAGAAGGCTTTTGGCTTACTCAAGTACATTTTGGCAAACTGTAGTCTTGCTTTTTTATGTCTCTGTGTCAGCAGTGGGGTCCTCCTGGGTCTCCTGCCATAGCGTTTCATTTCATTTAAATGTCGACGGATAGTTCGCGCTGACACTGATGCTCCCTGAGCCTGCAGGACAGCTTGAATGTCTTTGGAACATGTTTGGGGCTGCTTATCCACCATCCGGACTATTCTGCGTTGCAATCTTTCATCAATTTTCCTCATCCGTCCACGACCAGGGAGATTAGCTACAGTGCCATGGGTTGCAAACTTCTTGATAATGTTGCGCACTGTGGACAAAGGCAAATCTAGTTCTCTGGAGATGGACTTGTAACCTTGAGATTGTTGATATTTTGCCACAATTTTGGTTCTCAGGTCCTCAGACAGTTCTCGTCTCCTCTTTCTGTTGTCCATGCTTAGTGTGGCACAGACAGACACACAATGCAAAGGTTAAGTGAACGTCTCTCCTTTTTATCTGCTTTCAGGTGTGATTTCTATATTGCCCACACCTGTTACTTGCCCCAGGTGAGTTTACAGGAGCATCACATGCTTGTAACATTCTTATTTATCCGCAGTTGTGAAAGGGTGCCAATACTTTTGTCCAGCCCATTTTTGGAGGTTTGTGTGACATTATGTCGAATTTGCTTTCTTTCCTCCCTTTTTTTGTTTTGTCCCAATACACACAAAGGGAATAAACATGTGTATAGCAAAACATGTGTTAATGCAATACGTTTCGTGAGAAATACATGATTTCCTGGAGAAATATCAAGGGTGCCAACAATTTCGGCCATGACTGTATGCCACATTTGCTCAAGAGTGCAGCTATGTTTTTTGAGAGGTCTGGTGTTTTTTGTTTACTGCGGTTGTAGCGGCCGGGGTCTCATTCTGTGTGTAGGGAGGGAAGTCAGTGTGTCAAGGGCAGATAAGAGTGAACTGTTGTAGAAAGAAGTGGCCAGGTTGGGGCAGGACAGGAGTGAGATTTTGTCATAGATGTAGTCTTTTGCAGAATAAAGAATAGAAGGTTTAAAGTGGTGAACTGAAATAACTGTTGTGTGAAGTGATAAGAAGGTGGAAGATAGGGAGAGATGGAGCTAATAAGTTTGTGATCATAGAGAGGAAAAGGACTATTAAAGAGGTTGCAAGGAGTACAAAAGTGGGAGAAAAGATGGTCAAGAGAGTTTCCGTCACAGTGAGGAGAAGTGTGTTTCCTTTGTGTTAGGTCAAAAGAGGAGGTTGGGATGAGAAGTTTAGAATTAGCTGGTGTGTTAATGCTATCAAGGATGTTGAAGTCACCAAGAATGATTGTGGACAGTTCAGAGGAGAGAAGTAGGGTAGCCAGAAAGATATAGCAAGAAAACTTGACACCAGTCCAGGAGGCTGATAGATCACGGCAATCCTCCAAAAACTTGAGAAAATAGATGGACAGAGTAAGCTTCAAAAAAGGAGGACAGAGAGGGAGGTGAGGGAAGAACCTGAAAGGTGCACTGTGGGGATAGAAGGATTCTGACTTTACTTCTTTTGTCTACTGTGTTTAGATGAGTGAATTCAGTGGGCTCAGTGAGTCCAGAATACATCTGAGGACAGGAAGGACAGAATTAAAAAATCCTTTGAAGGGTTTATTATTATTATTATCATTATACAGGATTTATATAGCGCCAACAGTTTGCGTAGTGCTTTACAAAATGTAGGTAGATATTACAGTCACAATACAATTTGATACAAGAGGAAACAGGGCCCTGCTCGTTAGAGCTTACAATCTAGGTTTATCAATTCTCTTCTGTGTATTTAATCTTTATATTTAACTGTTCGAGTGGAGTTCAGATGGCTATAGATCCTGTATATCTGCAGTCATGACCGCTAGAACATATTGCATTTTCCCAGTGCATTCTCTGATTGGACAAGGTGGTGATCATGACATCACCACCCTGCCTCTCCACCTCGTCTAATCAGAGAATGATTTGTGTTTTCCAGCTTCCACGGGGATTGTCCAGATATGGAACATGCATACCTACATTGGTCCAATGCAAAAATATCCATATCTGGAATTCAGTTTTAATTGTTTCAGGGAAATATATTTTGTTGGGAAATATTTTAATCACTGGATATTACAGCTCAATATTCTGGAAATAAAAAATGCTGAAAACGACAGCGCTATTGAATGTTTGGTGATGTCAGGTATAGACATTTTAATGACAGCAACATTAGTTTGTGATTTGATAGTGAGCTACACCTAAAACATTGCATAACACAGTCTTGGTATAGATCCCTTTTCTCGATCCTAACAAGAATTTTAAAGGTCGCATTCAGCTTGAGATTTTTATTTTTTTTATAAATAAGCATATTTTTCACTAAGCCTAGCAAATTTAAAAGCTTTTTTTAGAACAGGAAAAAGATAAATAGTGAAACACAATTTTATTCTGCTACAGCAGAATTCTGGCTTTTTGTTTCTGCAGACCAGGCTTTCTTTTACAGCTCCAATGGTGATGGTGGGTGGTCCTGCCTCTTTAAATGCGCACATAATGAAGCATGTGTGCCACCCTGTCTTGGATTACTGTGAGCCCATATTGCGTGGTGACGCTGCTCCGAGGGGCAGAATCATGATAGCCTGTGCCAACCGGAATTGAGTTGTATGATGCTCACCACAATTAACCACTTGCCCTCCAGAGGATTTACCCCCCTTCCTGATCAGACCATTTTTTGCGTTACGGCACTGCGTTACTTTAACTGACAATTGCACGGTCATGCAATGCTGCACCCAAATTACATTTTTTTTTTCGCACGAATTGAGCTTTCTTTCGGTGGTACGTGATCGCCTGTGCGTTTTCTTGTGCTATAAAAAAAAAAAAGACAGACAATTTTGAAAAAAAAAAGAATATTGTTGACTTTTTGCTATTAAACATGTCCAGTAAAAATCCTAATACGTGTAAATTAATTGGTTTACGCGAAAGTTATAGTGTTTTCAAATGGCAGTATAGTACTAGTAATGGCGGCGATCAGCGACTTATAGCAGAACTGTGGTGGACATTATGACACTGCGGGGAACTGACTTGGTATCACTGACATCACCAGTGACACCAATACAGTGATCAGTGCTAAAAACTGGACACTGTACTAATGGCACTGGGCAAGAAGGGGTTAACATGAGGGGCGATCAAAGGGTTAACTGTGTGCTGGGTGTGTTTTATTAGGGGGCGGTGTCTGTGTGCTTCACTGTAAGCACAATGCTTTGGATGGCTGTGCTGTGCATAGCCATCCAAAGCAGTGTGCCTGAGCTGACAGGGAGGAGAACTGTTAGTAAACAAAACAGTTCTCCCCGTCGGAGATCCTCAGTAATCACCGGGCGCTGGCAACTAATCACTGTCCGGGACCCAGTGATTGACACCTGTGGCCGCGAATGGCAGTGCGCCTTGCACACGCCCTCTACCCAGGAATGCAAAATCACATATATACATGATTTTACGCACTAGTGCTGCCATGTAGCAGTATTTCTGCTATAGGGTGGTCAGGAAGCAGTTAGAAGATAAGTTCACCTTTTTGAACATGTTACACTCATATTTGGGGTGTAACATGTAACATGTTCAGCATCAGACCCCTCTCCCCCTGATCCTTCCCCTCCTTGTGACAGCAAACTGGGGATCTTCTTCCCGTACTCACTGCCACAATTCAAAGAAAGCATGGCCGTGCACCCACACGGCTGAGTGATTGATTCACAGATCCCTGTGAACCAATGAACTACAAGTACCGACAGCCTTTGTGGCTGTCGACTTGTAGTTCTCAATGACCTACCATGGTGCTATTGAGTGCTGTGGTAGCTCACTGATTCTTCCTGTCAGTGTAAAACTGCCTGCTGATACAATGTACAGGCAGACAGCTTACACTGACAAGAGACCTGCACTGCACCAGCGATCTGCTGATCGCTGGTGCAATGCTTTCCAGGATCCTTAAACCAAAAATTGTAAATGCACATTTTTTTACCTGCAAAAAAAAGTGCGTTTATTATGTTTTGTTAAAAGGTGAACTTATCCTTTAAAATGGAGCTAAAGGAAGGATACTTACCTTCCCAACGACTCCTTATTGGCATCAGCATCTTCCTATGTGTGCCAGGTTTTGGCCATGCTTATTGGTCATTGGTGGAATGATGTCACTCCTGTGTATATGCAGGAGTTAGTCATTCCTATACACAAGTTTGGCCCAGCCACTGTTATCTGAGCTGTGCATGCGCAGCTCTGATTACAGTCTCTTCTGCAATAAAATGCCTGCCTGCTCACAGTGTAACATAGTGGAACTTTAGTTCCACTTTAAATTCAGAAGACAAGTGGTGCTTGAACTCACTTTCTGAAGTGGACAGGACCAGAGAGCAGGTGAGTGCTCTCGGCAAATGCAATGCAAACCCAGTTTGTTTTCTTAATCTGGAGTTCAGGTTCAAGAACATATTGGTGTTAAAACAGAAAAACTGGAGTGAGGAAATATAAGAAAAGTAGAGCAGAAGTCCGTAGCAACTGGGCAGATACAACAGAACCTTGTGTCCTCTGGAGACATGGCAGCAGACAACTGTGACACTTTTCTCCAATTATAGTTCAGCTCCAGACTGTAGCACCCTCTAGTGTTCTACTAGAGTAGTGTAGTGTGCTATAGGCAAAATTGTTGTGTATGACTCATGGTAGTTGGGTGAGTCATGTGATTAAGGTCAGATCATTGCAGGTCAGCTAAATGACTCCACAGGTTGTGGCTATATCGCTTTCTCCTGGTTCTGAAGGACCATGGAACCATCTAGAAGTCGGTAAGCAGGAAGAGGTGGAGGCCTAATCTGCATATTGATGGGGGATCTGGCCAATCCCAGGTATGGAGGCCCGGGTAGAGTGGTGGACTGGACTATAAATATAGGAGAGTCAGGCTGAGAGAGGAGGTGGGAGGAAAATGGAGTGTTGAGGAGACTGTCGGTGCCTAGGAGGGGTCCCCTAGGTCCGGGGGGGGGGGGGGCGGCTTCTAGGCTGGGCTCAGGATACATTCAGTGGAGAGGCATGGATGGGATCAAGGCCTGGAGCAGCAAAGAGCAAAGAGGACAGTGTGAGCATAGCAGTACACTCTACAAGGGGAAAGACTGCCACATGTAGCAGGCTTTCTAAGGTCAGCACTGGGCTCAATCCTTAATCCTTGCCCCAGGAGATCTTCCGAGAAGCCAGGAGGGCTGGTAGTGTTTGCAGGCTGTGTAGCTGGGAGCAGCTCTATGGGGGATAGAAGATGTCTCTATATGTAGCTACGAGAAGTAGTGATTCTTCATCGCCTGTAAAGGGAAGCTACTACTGATCCGCAATGACTGACAGCTTTCAGGAAAAGAACAGTCCAGAATCTGTCTTTGATATAGGAGGGAACTGTCACCCTTCCAATTTTCAAGCCAAACAGGGTACCCCATAATCCCTATTCCCCATCCAAGTTGATTTCCCCTAGTAAAACAACAAAATTAAGCCCATGGACTGGTCATTGTCTCTGGATGCAAGTTGGTGTGAGAAATACCTGTTGCGTGGCTGTGCAGTGAGTGACTTAGGGAAGCCCACAACACATCTAGTTGACAGGGGTAGCTGAGCTGCTCATTTTAATGGTTTTAGAGGTTTTTTACCCCAAGACCTTTTAATGATTTTGTAATAAAGGTTTTTTTTTACACCCTAAATGAATTTGTTTCCGAGTTGTATTTCTGAAGGGAGGTTTTCAGCACTGTAAAAATCCCATCATTTTTCTATTTGTACATTCTCTAATGCATTTCTGAAATTAGGTGTTGAGTAAGTCAGCTGTTTCTATTGTTATTTAGGCCTTGCATTATGGATTATTATTATACAATTCAAGTAGTTCTAAATTTATGTTTTTTACCTTAATGCATTCCCTGCTTTGAAGTGGTAGTAAACCTAAAAAAAAAAAAAAAAAAATGATTTCAGCTACATTCGCAGCACACAGCTCTGAAGGAAAGGCACAGATATGCTGTTCCTTCAGAGTGCATGTGCCGGTGATGTCACCAGCTGCCGATCACAAGATTATCTCCTAAACAGTGCACGTTTTGGAGATATTCATTTTACCTACAGGTAAGCTTTATTATAAGCTTACCTATAGTTAAAAAGTATAAAAATAAAGTTTGCTACCACTTTAAGGTAAAAAATGTTTAGCTACCTTTTTTTACATCCTCTGCCCCTAAACACTTACATGTCTCCTCTGAGCTATCCAGCTCTGTGCCCAGCAAGAAGGTCTTCTCTATCCACTCGATGGACACATGCAGCAGCGGGAGTCATAGGCTCCTTCTGCTGTCAGTCAATCTAGTGAGGATAGAGTGGGAGTGTGGCCAAGCCACACTGTGTGTCTATGGACGCACACAGTCTGGCTCAGGAGCATGCCCGCACGGATGTTCCCATAGCATATTACTTGCTATGAGGGAGCTTGCAGAAAGAAGATGCAGACAGCATTGTCAGGGAACTACTAAAGAAGAGGTAAGAGACAACTGTTTGCAATATTGCTGCACAGAGCAGGTAAGTATAGACTTCTTTAGTATCACTTTAAAATCCAATTTCCCTTAACTTCTGCCTAATGATTGGTTTATTACTGGCTACTAACCTGCTTAAACATCAGTCTATGTCTGACTCTTCCAAGGAACCCAGGTACTCCTTTATATATCTTTGTTCTGCCTCTAGTACCCTTGGTCAGTGAATACTATGTATTATGTCCTGGGAGTAACCAAGTACCATTAGGCCTCCTTGGCCTAGGGGCAGCTATAGGTGAACCTACCCTAGTCGGCTATGGTCTTTGAGCACTGCTATTGAGTGAGTATTATACCTAATTTGTGTTAAACGTATTCCCTGGTAGTTCCCCTGTGAGCACAGTAGAAGAATTGTGATTTTCATAGCTAAGAGAACTGTTCCTGAAATTTCTTGGCAAATTAATTTTACATCAACAAAATATTCACACCATGATTTTACTTTATAAATACTATTGTTCATGCTGAACACTTTTTGTCAAGGGCCAATGAGTATCTATGACTAAAACTCTTACTCTGTCTGTGCCTTGAAAAATTACTTGTCAATATCATGTACAAGGTACCAAGAAGTATTTTTAATTAGGCGCTGCCTTTGATTTAATTGAGCACTTGAATCTCATTTTTTAAATTTTATTTCTAATAAAGTTCTTAATAGCTTATGCCTATGCAAACAGGCAAAGTCACTCTTTTGTACATAGGCCATTGATATAATCCGGTTCCCATTCAAATCTAGAATAGACATAACCATACAGCAAGATTCCCCTGAACCATCTGAGAATTCCCTAATACAACCAACAACAAATCTCTATTGCATATTTCAGCTGCTCTTTTCTTTGCTGTGGAAGTAATCCCCCTGAAAATAATGAAGGTCCTTTGCGGTTCCTGCACATCGCAAATCCTTCCAAACAGATGAAAAGCCACGCTGGAGTTGCCATGGAGTCTTTTTTAGACTTTGGGCAATCTTAGTTGTTCCTGAGAGAAGATTATTCTTTATTTGAAGTGAGTATAAATCTGACAATGAGCCTGTGTGGCAATGGATTAGTAAGCAAGGGGTGACCTATTCATGCCAGTATTGTGCTCCTCTAAGCTTGGAGTAAGAACTGAATAGCTACTGATCCTTGTGTAGCATAGCGCCATAAGAACAAAAATCTGCTGTTGTCTATTCATTGCTATATCTGTGCAAGTATTATAGGGAAATAATATATTTTTAGATTATACTCTGCTTTCCTGTTTCACTATCAGTGTTGGTACAACTTGTATTGACATTTGCACAATAGTAATATTGCATGTATTAGGTGAAACACACAAGCTTACTTTGATAATGCATCCTGCACGAGAATGTCTCCTTACAACTAAGCCTGTGATACTTCAATAGGATTCACAGAGCAGTCACTGTGGCAGTCACTGACTAACATTGTCCTGTGGAGGTGATTTCAGCTGGTTTCCAGCTGGGCAGCTCCATTTATACAGATCTCTGTAACTCTCATTGTGTTCCCTTTCATTCTTTTTATTCTTCTCTGTCATCTAAAAGGAGGATAAAAAAAAGGTCATACCTCTCAAAAGATAGAAGGGTGAACATAGCAACTGTTAAAAAAAATGCATTCTGTATAACAACAAATTGGGTATTGCTGGAAAATTGAGCAATGCTCTGTACAGTATTATGATAGGTTATTTATTTATTGCAAAGGGAACACTGGTTGGTAGATTACTTTCTGGGTTAGATGTTTTTAACTGATACATTTTCCATAAGATAGGTACTGCTGGTTATGCAACTTGTTCCTACAATAGCATACGTTCATTGTAAGTGTGTGTGACTGTTGTATGAAGATTGCATATTTTGCTGGTTTAATAATCAACCACTGTTATCTTTTTCCTACAGCAGGCTTAAGAGTAGCAGAAGTAACATTTTCTGGTATGACCTCTTCATCTGGCCATGTCTCACAATTCTATACCTAACCAACCCATCAAGGTTTCTGCGAGAAAGAGTAACCTACACTCCTTTATAAAATTCAAGGTGACAAAACTCAGCAACATACCAAAAGAAAATTGACCATCAGGGTTTTCGTGGGTAAACAGAGAATGCGCAATAAGAGTAATAAAGAGTAAAAAATATCCAATTTTATTAATCACATATAAAATCCATGTGATTAATTTAATTTTTCGTATTGCTATTTTGGGATGTGGGTTCATATTAGGATTGGTCTCTTCCTGTCATCCATTTTTAACAAACTCATGAGTGTTTGCTTTTCTCCCTTTTGGGGAATCATAGTCTAGATTGTAAGCTCGAAAGAGCAGGGCCCTTGAACCCCTCGTGTATCACATTGTATTGTTATCGTACTGTCGCATGTTCTGTCTCCCATTGTAATGTACACTGCTGAGCGAACTGTTGGCGATTTATAAATACTGTATAATAATAATAATAATAATAATAATAATAGTTTGGATTGTGCATCTATCTCCACTCCAAGGTGCCATGGAAATAGAATATGTCCATTATCCCAATGAGAACAGATATACATCAAGATGAAGTACTACATCACTATAATTTTCCTTTCAAAATGAAAATAAATAAAAAAATACACTTTTCTTGCACACAATTTGTAAAAGAATTTAAGCATAAAATAAAAGAAACAATGTATACTGTACATCAAACCTTATATGTAAGTATGGAGTACTAATTTACACCTTTCTCTATGTTGACCTTTAAAGCTGGAAAGTCAAAAAAGGAGAAGCAGAAGTATTTTATATGTAGATTTAACATATTAGATGGTAAAATCTAATATGTCAAAAAGGCAAGTATAAAAACACACATTAAAAGAGCTCTGAAATTTTTAATGCATCATTTAATATGTTTTTTTTTTAAATACAGGCATTGAAAGAGCCTGTCTTTGACCTAAGCTGAGCAGGGAATATTGATTAGGGTAGAAAAGATAATTTGATCCTTTGACTGCTTGACCAACAAGTTTCCTTACCCCAGTAACACACATGACACAAACCTGGAATGTATTGGCCATAGCAATCCTCTATTAACAAATTGTATAATAGCATATAAATAATATATACATAACATATAAACATTCAGTACAGTCTGTAATGGAGCCCTAAGGTCATTGTAGGCATCAATACCTCAAGTACCTGCTTAACTGGAAAATAGGGCTCCAGCTGCAAACACCAACACAGAGACAACACCAAAATTGCCCTAAACCTAAACAGAATAAAGGCAGCCATACCCAAGATGGGTCCCTACCAATGTCCATTTTGCTCATAATAAAGCACATACAAGGACATTATACCCCGCTAGCTGCTATGATAAGTCACACAAAAGGAACAATCCCAATAAATGACAAACATCCAAACTTTAAGAAGGGAGGGTTGGAACTATTCCACACACAGGCTCTCTTCCTGCCCACCAATCTGGGAGGACACCCCTGATCCTATTTTATTCAACTCCTCCCAAGCCAAACCCTTTTGAACCCTGTCATGTTGGCCCTGTGCCCAGGCTTTCCTTTTCCTTACTCCAGGCCTAACGTTTCATGTACTGACAAGAAGAATGCTGATAGGAGGAGAAAGAGTGATGGAGAGATGAACTCATCACTCTGCTGCTTCTCTTTTCCCTGTCCAGTCTCAGACTGGGGAGAGTTCAGGACAGAGGAAGAAGGTTGCATGATGCTGATCATTGGACTGAGAAAATATAATGACAGAGGAAAAGTACTGTGGGGAAAACTCTGAATTAAATGTGAATATTGCAAAAAAAAGCTAATTTTGTTATTTTATCTTTTTATTTATCTAATTATTTTTGGCTGGAGTTTTGTTTCATAAGAAGAAATAAAACTGTACATTAGTAGACCATGTACTGTACATAGTGTACATATACCTTTTTGTAAAAGCCAAGGCACCCAAATAGCATGGTATTTTGACCATGCTCACCAATGACTTTAGGAAATACACATTACAGAACTCTGTGTGCATATGTTAAAATTTAGTTTTGGGTTGAAAAGGAAAAATAATGTTAGATCATTAAAATGAACCAATGATGTGACTTTCTGTTGGTTTTCTTATGTGTAGACTTCTCTCAAAGCTAGAGTGAAACTTGATGAGTATAATTAAGCCAACAATAAGCAAACAAATCTGGGTGGCATTGCTACTTTACCAAGTACATTTTAGGTCAACTTGAGAATCCACTTTAGGTCAACATTTTACAAAGTGCATGAAATGCATTATTTATAATATAGATTAAAGAACTTCAAAACCTCCCCACACATTTCCATAAAGCATGTTTTACTTAACTGATTACATGTGCGGTAAGTCTGAAAAAAACAAATCTGAAATTATACCGTATAGTAACTCTGTGATTCAATGCATTGTCAGCTACATTTAAAATGCTGGAATGTTGTAATAGGAGAACTGTTTTTTGTTTTTATTACATGATTCACAGTATGTCATTTATCTACTCAGCATGTTATATTAATTAGTCCTTATAGCTAAGGATTAGCTGAATATATCAGGGTTTGTTCAATGCAGGTTTGGTGAACATTGCAGACGTTTGTGCACCAAATCCAAACCCCATTGAAGTCAGTGGGAACCAGTTGTTAAAAATCAGTTCTGAACATTTAAAAGTGTATTAGCCAAGCTATTGTCAAACAAATTGCATGGGGTGCTGGGCATTGTCTTGGGGAACATGCACCAAATAAAAAAATATAATAAAAATAATTCCATTTGGCAGAGAGTAGGGATGTTCAGTCTGAACACAGGTTTCAAACAACCTATGCTTGTTCAGGATTTCATCTGTGGTGGCTACATTTGTTTTCTTTCATCATCTTTTTATTCTTTGATGATGATCTGATGATCCAGTCAGTAAGAAACTTCTGTCCTAGGATGATAATTTTAATTACTGTGTTGTATCTATGGAAAAACAGCATTGTCACCCTGTAACAGGACTACAGAACATCCCACCCTTCTTCTCTTTTCCACGACATATGCAAAGGTGTTTTGTTGCCCATTGAAATAGCTTGGAATGATGTACCGGATAAGAATCAGCAGAGGCAGAGACCACAGGAACCTATCAGCTAGGATCGACAGGTGTAACAAAACACTTACAATGATATATTTAACAGACCAAGAGGCATTCATTGTTAGTCTTTACATAATGTACATTTTAGGAACCATTTACGCAGGCGATTAGAACACACTGAAAATTCCAGCTGCAAGAACCTTAAGATTCCTGCGTCTAAAATGACAAGCACGTGCAAAGAGCTGCAGCCAGTCAACACATACAAGATGGCAGGCTGATGGCAACTGCCAGCTATCTGTGAATGTTTGCAGTTATTTATAAAGCCAGCTTTTGCCTGATGTAATGGCTGGATGCAGTCTGTTTGCATTCAGCCACAATCACTCCAGATAATCGCTGGCTGTTCCAACAGTGACAGATAGCTGTGGCTATCTCCCTCCGCAGTGCTTGGTTTTCAGTCTAATTGTTTGGTAGTAGCTCGCCCAGCATCCCCTAAGGGGTCACCATTTTGTTAATCAAAATTCACTTCCCACTTTAATTCCTATGCAATTCAACAAAAAATTTGCTTTCAACAATCTTTTTTATATCAGTAATCTCTGGGCAAATCATATTTTGTCCTTTTCACTCATCCCTACAGATCACTACCATAAGCTCTTTTCATCGACAAGGCAGTACAATCAACTCTCCTCATCATAAACAGGGCTGTACCATCAGCTCGACTTATTAGTATAGCAGTACAATCAACTCTTCTTATCAACAAGATTGTACCATCAGTTCCCGTCATTAGCAGGGCAGTACCATCTGCTCTTTCCATCACAAAAGGTATTACCACTAGCTCTCCTGTTCAGCAAGACAGCACCACCAGCTCTCCTCATCAGCAGGACAGTATGACCAGCTCTCCTCATCAGCAAGGCAGTAGTACCACTGCTTCTCACCAACAGGGCAGTACCACCAGCTCTCCTCTTCAGTAAGGCAGTAGCACTAGCTCTCTTCATCAGCAAGGCAGTACCACCAGCTATCCTCATAAGCAAGGCAGTACCACCAGCTATTCTCATAAGCAGGGCAGTACCAGCAGCTCTTCTCATCAGCAAAAAAGTACCACCAGCTCTCATCAGCAGCAAGGCAGTGCCACCAGCTATCCTCATAAGGACAGTAGCACCAGCTCTCCTCATCAGGAAGGCAGTACCACCAGTTCTGCTCATTAGCAGGGCAGTACAATCAGCTCTACTCATCAGCAGGGCAGTACAGTCAACTCTCCTCATTAGTAGGAAAGTACAGCCAGCTCTCCTCATTAGTAGGGCAATACCACCAGCTCTCCTCATTAACAGGGTAGAACCACCAGTTCATCTCATCAGCAGGGCAGTACCAAAAGCTCTTCTCATTAGCAGGGCAGTACCACCAGCTATCCTCATCAGCAGGGTAGTACCAGCAGCTCTTCTCATCAGCAAAAAAGTACCACCAGCTTTACTCATCAGCAGGGTAGTCTTTGAGTCTTTCTTTGGGAGCATTTTTTTTATGCACATGGTATTCACTCCTCTCCCTTCCCCTTTTTTTAGAGAGGTCTGTACTGCATTTTACAGTGCATCATTTGCATTCCTCAAGACAGTGAGGTATTTTTGTCTGGATATGGTGATGTATGGGGCTTATCCATGAGAATCTGACATTTAAGCCCGTGGATGCGTGTACCCATATTACATATCTGTAGAACGATAGATTATACTATCTAATTAGTTTTGTCCATGGGGTAACTCCATTTCCTTAACAGAGATTATATATTCAAGCTGATAAGTTTATGATCAAACTACAGTGCTTCTTTGTATGCCATCACTTCATCTAAAACGATATGATATTTGATTTGGTCTGGTGTTATTAACCATTTGGATGTAAGGTAAATAATTGCAATGGTATCCAGTCATATTGTTGTGCACAGTACATTCCACTCCAATAGGCATTAATTACAGCTGAGCATACATTTTTCTATATATTTAAATAAAGGTTATATATTTTACATTCATCAATTGGCCTGATGGTGCATAGGGAAATGCACCCTGGTCCAGTATAGATTTTTCACGTGGTAATACAGTCTCCATAGCAAGCAGGGGGCATTTTTCCTAACCACTTACAGACTACCTGCCGCAATGTACTGCAGATGGGCAGATCATGCAGACAAAGCAACGTACTGGTATGTCGCTTCCTTCTTCCGGGTTTAGGGCACACACATGCGCGCCCTAACTGCCGGCACCCGCTGTAATCGTAGACAATGGGAGTCTGTCAGCAAGTCCCGGTCAATAATTCATTGAATTCATTGAATCGTTGGCCAGGACCTGCTGATTGGCTGTGTTCAGTCACAGCCCAGAGACCTGTGTTGAGCCCAGAGCCCTGTTATTTCAGAGCAGGAATAAGAAATAAAGAGTTCTGTTTTTAAAAGCAGCACACATTACGCATTGTTAGGAGCACATTTAACCCCCTAGATGTTAACCTCTTTACAGCCACTGATATTAGTACAGTGACAGTTTATAGTATTATCACTGATAACTGTATTAGTGTTACTGGAGCCACAGTATCGCAGTCCCATGATAAGTCGCTGATTTTTTTATTGGATATATTTTATAGCAGAAAGTAAACAAAATTTTTTTTTTCATTTATACCGCAAAAAAATAAAGATCTGAGTGGTGATCACATACCACCAAAAGAAAGTTCTATTTGTGTGAAAAAAAAAATATAAATTTCGTTACAGCATTGCATGACCGCTCAATTACCAGTTAAAGTAGCACAGTGGTAAATAGCATGAAGGGGGTAAAACCTTCCATAGCTCAAGGGGTTAACGAGGTTAAAAAGCAGCAGAACTGAAAACATTTAAAACCCCTTATACAGGCAGCACAACTATTTTACAGCGTACAGTCCTCATTAAAGCACTGAGTAAAATGGTAAACTTAGGAGGTTTGATTGCTAGAACACTGTGAACTACAATGTGCTCGCTACTGAGCACTTCCAGGTTTCTAGTGTGCTAGCTGGAGTTAGGGTAGCAAATGGAGATGGATGGAGATTGGATGTTTAGACCCCTCATGTGTTATATAATCATATAATATCTGTTCTGATACACATATGGCAAATGTTTACATGTTTTGTGGAATAAAGGGGAATTGAAGGCAACATTTTTTTATTGTATGTAAGGGAGTTTTAACCCCTGCCAGAGTCCCATTCCCATTCACTTCCTGTCTTATTGTTACAACAAAAAGTGAGAGGAAATCTATCCAAAGTGAAGGAAAATCTAGGGTCATGAGACCTAGTGCCCCTATTATAAGATTTCTTACTACTTCTGTTCTCATAAGCACTCAAATTACAGTCAAAACGATAAACAGGATAAATAGAGATGGAAAATATCCCTAATGAGGAAAAGACAGCAATAAAAACCTGACAGGTGTTCTAATCCTATTCTGCTCTACCTAAAACTTTTAAAAATTGTATGTGTTTATACTTTAATTGTCATGAAAGTGAACAGCGGTTATGTCATTTCTCAAAAAAACAATACAGGGGACAAATGTAAAATATCACACACTGGCATACTTTTCATATTGTGATATTAAAAAGTAAGTATAAAAGGTTAAAATGAATGGGATAAAACAAACAAAAAACCCACAATTTTACTACCATTTTAAACAGCTTTTTAAAAATTAGAATGAAAAAAAGAGGAAAGGTTTTGATTGCATGTCAACTACTTACACTTGTGAGTAACTTTTTATTATTATTATTATTTTTAATAATAATAATAATAATAATAATAATAATATGTATTATTATTATTTTTATATTTTTGCAAGTACATTATCTACTAACTCTTCACAGTTTCCTTTTTTAAATTTAATAGACATTTTCTAGGTGACTACTGTATGTGTTTCTGCATGAAATGAAAAAGTGTCAGTACCTGAAGCATAGGGGTGAAACACTCAGATCTGAAAGAGGTTAATGAATGGGCTCTGTGATGACAATGTACAATCAATTATTTACTGGTTTTGAAGCATATTGTTGTGTGTAGGTTACATAGGTGTCAAGAGATTTTTATCTTCTATATACACTTTGCTTGTTTGGCCTCAGGGCGAATATAGGATTTAACTTTTCCAGGATACAATTTGAGTTAAGTTTCAGCATTCCAGACATGTCCTGGATGTGTTGTATGTAATGTGCTTGTTAATGGAATATTAAAGTTTGTTTTCTTTAACAATTATTTTTTTTCCTGTGGTGCATATGAAGAAACAAAAAAACTGTTTAAATGTTGGCATAATAAATTATATCTGATAAATGTATTCTCAAGTGCTGTGTTTTAGGCTGTACATATTGTTTTTAAATTTTAACCCCATAGTCACTAAGGGTAAAATAAATCTTAATGCTTGAACACAGTTTTGCAATTTTTTTTTTTTCTAGATAAATTGGGTTTTCTTTTGGTGGTATATGGCAACAGATATCTCCTGATTTATTTTTATTATCAAAGGAAAACCGGCCCAAAATAGTAAAATAAAATATTTTTTTTAAAATGTAACTACTACCATAACCTACCACCAAACAACCCCAAATAAATTCTCCTGCTCCTGATGATCGCAGCGATACGACATATGTGAATGTTATTTGTTTTTTGTACCAGCAGTAAGGCTTTTTTTCTATTCTTCCTAAGATATATTGACACTAAGTGATACTAATAGTAATTTAAAGAATGCTTTTAAAAAAAAAAAATCCTGCCCCAAAATTTACTGACCCTTACCTTTGACCCTAACACTAACCCTGGCCCTGATCTAGATATAACCCTGATCTAAGTATTTTTTCTTTCTTTCTTTCTGTCTTTTTTTTATTATTACAATTTTTTTTTACACATACGTTTGTTTACTTCAATTGAAAAAAGAAAAGAAGGTGCTACTACCCATCCAATGCTCATCCCAGAAACTTGGCAGGTACATGATCCACAGTTGCTTATCCATTCCAGAATTAAATTTAATCGATCCGCACTACTGCCATTATTCTAAAATCTTTGTTTTATTAAATTGACCACAGTAAAAACATCACAGGTACAAAGGTTGATGTGTTTTGGCTTAACAAGCCTTAGTCATACATAACCCATACAGTGACATGGAACATAGAAAATGCATATATATGGTGGGTAGGACAAGGCTCCACCCATTAATTGGCCCATAAAGATGGAAAATAACAACAGCTGAAGTAGACAGCCTATATTACGTGCAAACCACCATCATAAGCAAACACTGAACAAACAAGCTCAAACATATCAATACGTTTAAAGAAAAAAGGAAACTTTGACATTATATATGTGACTCAGAGGGCAGAGAAGGAGAGAAGAAAAAAAAATGTTTGCTTTCTCCAATTCACAGAGTAAAAAAACACAGGGGTGGGCTGCAAGTGATTGATCACTGTGATAGCCAATCAGAGGCTATCACAGCCATCAGGTGACCTGGAACCAGGAGTCCCTGGTCCGGATCATTAGTACAGGACCCAGGGCTCCTAGTGACAGTCCAGTCTTTGTGCTGAGACCTTGTTCCCAACACAAAGACAGGTACACATATATGTGTCCCCATAGAAAAAAGCCCAGTTCTTTGAGGCTGCATATATGCACATGGTCAGCAGGAAGGAGTTAAAGACACAACAAGTTACGGAACTGAAAACATCCACAGCATTAAATATTGGTATTCAGTCTTTAAATGATGGTTCCCCACACAGAGTCTTTCCATTGCTCAGGCATTCCACCCAAAATGAATACTTTCCTCATAATGACTCCAAAAAGTGATGACAGGGTCCCATTTGGGGTCACAAGCCCTGGATTGCAAACCTCTATTTACATCATCCTTTTGTGTGTGATGACTAATTGGTCAACTTCAAACTGATGGTCTGGATGTCATTATTTTAAGTATAAAGTATAAGAAAGTTTACTATATGAGTACATACTGTTCTGCGAAACGCGTGAACCATGGATTAGGTTAGATACAGTGAATAAAACCTTTCTGGCTTTTGGATCTAGCTATGAACATCTTAGTTTTTTATAGTGATATATTTGAGTAAATTCTCTAAAGTCAAGCACACAGATTTAAAGTTCATAACAATGAACATTCTCTCACTTCACAGATTCAACAGGGTAAGGGTTTTAGAATTGAAAATATGTTAACAATATTTAAATGCAGTTTTAATGTTTGAGATTATTTCGTTATTGTAAGGTATCTAGTCTTAGAAAAATTTCAGAACAATCTGTTAAGAAATGATCAGTAAATACCACGCCTCTGGAAGCAAAGCTGAAGCCCTACCGTTGTGGAGTGGAAGCGAGAGGTTGATAGGATCTATAAAGCCGAACGCTGGATCTATACTGTTAAAAACGAGCTTGAGAAATTTCATGACATATGGTCCGGGTGGTTATACTACTCTATGGAACTAGAAGATCAGGTTGACCCTCCTCCAGGTAAGGGTTCCCCATGATTTGTGATCCCCCCTTGGGTCTCTCGCTTTGGCCCCTGATCTTCCCCTCAGCTGGTTCTACTCTGTATGTCTAGGCCTGGTGATTCTGCCGCTGGAATAACATGCAGTGGGTTTCTTCCAGGTTCTGTCTCCTGATTTGCCTCTCTCTTGTCTCGTCCCGAGAGTCAAGCACTCAGACTGTGTTGTTATCCTTTTTTCCACTGGCCCTACGAGGCCTCTGCTCTTCTCTTTCTGTTCTTTTCTTTTCATTTTTTTCTTTCCTTGTCTTGTATTTATGTGTTTTTGCCATCTCGCATATGAGTGCTGAGTTTTTATGCAAGTGCCCTACATGCTATTTATTGTCACTTCTACTGCCTTAAGTTTGAAACGTATAATGTTATGGGGGGCACGTCTGATCTATCGCCTTGAGATTGGCTGACCTCGTGCAGTGATATAGCTCCCGCGTGGCAGCCAGGTCCCTTGGTGATGAGTCTTATGCTGGTTCTTGCTGCCCTGACGGTGGGCGGGGGGTTCGTGGCATGACGATTGTATTGTACCATATGCTTGATATGCATTTGTATTACATCACTGTACGTAGGGCCTGTTGTGGGTGCTGCTTGCTTAAAACTGCTATCTCTTCTCTAGGTTACTATAAGTTTTTGTCTTCCCAATTGTTTTATCCTTTGTTATGAAAATCTTTAATAAAGACAGATTATAAAAAAAAAGAAATAATCAGTATTCCATATTTAATTTCAACAACCAAGAGCTCTGATTTTATTATTAAAATAAATAACTTGAGTTATAAATAACTTGAGTATATTTAAACTAATCATTGTTGGGATCCTTTATAATCTATCTCTAAGTGATTGCATAATATATATCTGAAAGCTGGAAATGTTGCTGTCCCCTAAAAAGGTACAGTACATCTGCTATGAAGGAGCAGTGTATTAAGTGAGTTGCTGTTAAAATCTGCAGAAAATAAAATACTTTAGTCAAAAATATTCTCCTTCTCTTTGCCCAGTCCACATGCTGGACTTGCTGGTTGCCACTGGTGTCTCCAGAGGTGCCTCAGTCAGTCACATGTTGTAGGAAAGTATCACTTTTTCAGAGGGTGGTTGACAGGTAGCTGGAGACAATATGCTACCTCCTCACCACCTTTTTTGGGCACCTGAGCAGGCTCACTCCTGAGCTGCTGCTCGGTGTGCCCTTTCACATACAGAGATGTGGCTCAGCCCTGCCCCCTATCTCTTTCTTCATTGGCTGACTGGCTGTGATTGACAGCAACGGGAGCCAATTGCTGTCTCAACCAATGAGGAGGGAGAGTCCCTGGAGAACCAAGGTTCTTGTGCGTATTGTGGGATATCTGGGGCTCAGATAAGAATTAGGGGGGATGGCCTGGGGAGGGAGCTGCACACACAAGGTTTTTTTTTACCTTCATGCCTTTACAACCACTTTTAAAGTTTGATCATCTTCCCAGTCACAACACATGGATGAATCTGGCATGTTTTTTTGTCTAATTGTAAATTTATATTACTTTCAAATTAGGAAGGTCAGGCACTGATGTTACTCTTGTCTATTGTAGTCACGGCATTGATGTACTAAAGACAAATAGGCTTTTCACTTTTCAAGGGTCTTTCCCCTAGCTTAGCGAATGAGGTGAAGCTCTTCTGACTTCCATTATTTAATCAATCATGTGCAAACAAAAATACTGTTTTTTTTGCTTGCAGATGATTGGGTATTCTTTGCAAGTAAATTTTCATCCCGTTTAATAAGCTTAGAGAAAATTTTTAAGTAAAAACACCCATGCAAATTGAACAGCCTATTTGTCATTAGTAAATTATCCCATGGTCTCAGGATCTTAGAGAATAACCATGGTATTATGTAGGGATATTTAAATGCTGCTGATGATATTACTTTCATGATGGTATTAATAGAAATGTATACTGGAGCTTTAATGATGAATTGGACAAGGAAAAATTGAAACACATGCTTTGCTTGACTCACATCAGTAAACAAAATGCCTAGAAAAATGTGTTCAGGGTGGAATGTGGTCTTGGGCATGGTTGGATAAAAGTCTATATTGAGTTAAGACATTAAAGGACACTAAAGTTTCCTACTGGCCTTGTAAAGACAAGAACAGCTTCCATTTCCAAGCTGACATGGGGCTTTGCTTCTGATGGATTAAGGATCCACACCCCCTACCGAGGCCCTTATAAAAAGGTAATCAGTTTCCTAAGTAGAGATAACTGTGACAATTAGAACATCACCCCCTCACTGTTGTATTGTAAACAGCACTGAAAAGAAATACCAGGTACCTATACATGAGAAACAAATGGAAGGGGATGAAAAGGGGAATCATGATTTTTGAGGCGGAGGTGATGCTGCTGAGACTGCGCCTTTGGTTTGAGGATCACCTTCTGTCTGGCAGACATATCATCAGTGATCGTGGTAGTGGAGTCGACTATGGGGTGGAGAAATGATCCCCAAAAATGGTAAGCTGTATGTTTAATTGGGTTGAAAAGCATGTTACACTGTTCAACAAATTTTTATTTTTTGCCAGTTTTGGAAACAAAAGGATCCATTTCTTAATGAATTTCACATTCTGAGTTCAAATATAACAATGAAATTTGTCAATTGGCTCTAGTTTTTCTGTAAACAGAAAATTTTCTACTATAGGCGTAATGACTACATAATGCACAATAATTATATAGATAGATGTCTTTCCACAAATATAAAGCAAGTGATATTGACTACATAACAAAGCCTAAATGGCATAATATATTGCATAGGATTACCAAGAAAAATTATAGCCATAAGCTAAGTTGAATCATTTTAATACTTAGGATTCTCACTAGTTTTGTCTTCAGTTTGTGTCGGTTTTGCTTCTCTTGGCTTTTCTCTTGTATTCGAGGAAAGGGCTATCTCTTACAACTGCACGTGACTACACGCTTCAGGTTCTTCCTCACTTGACTCAACCACGAAGGATTCTGGTGCTTTAGGAATTGGTAGCCCCTCTCCATGAGGAACTGGACGTATTGCCGATGGAATATTTGGATAGTGCACAGATAACTTTTTCTTCTTATTTAGCCCTTTTACAATTGGAGGCACCATACAAAAGTAACAATTACTAACATGATCTGTTGGCTCTCTCCAAATCATTGGCACAGCGAAAGGCATAGATGCCTTTTTTCCATTCAACCATTGCTCCAGTGCCATCCCACAAGAATTGCAGCATATATGTGGTGCCCAGCTCTTGTCCTGGTCTCCCATCTTGCAGCCAAAATACAAGTTGTAGGCTTTCTTAATCATTCCTGTTATCCTCCTTTTTTGTGAGATAAAAGTTATTTCACCGCAGATATAGCAGAAATGATCTGCTTTATTCACACAAGTTCGAGGCATTACTGAGTAGCCTATATAAGCATAAAACGAAATGTAAAGACGCTGTCGAACTACAATCAGCTACAGATACTGCAGCTTTTATGCAGTGAAGTGATGCAATTAAAGGCTAATATTGCATCATCTCAGTATACATGCAATTTTCTATTGGTCATTAGTATCAATTGCGCAATATGCAGCTGAAGTTGCATCATAATTTTGAATGGCTTACGTCATTAGATGGGTGAATATATCATGGAAACTAGAGCCAATCAACATTTTTTAGGGTCATTTTCGTTTTCAGCACCCCAAAATTATGTAAGATTAGCTAATTTTATGCCCAAAACTTTTTACCTGTTGAACAGTGTTATCAATATTAAAAAAAAGGTATGACAGCTAACTGCCTGAGGGTTTTGTCTTCTCTGAAAATCAAAATTTGGACATTTTTCATGGACCCCAAAGTGTAAAGGATAAATATGGATTTATCAGATGACTAACCTGACTTTAGCCTATGCTGGTTATTGAGCCCAGAGCTAAAACTAAAATAATGGTAGATGCAAGTAAACTCAATTGCAATAAACAGGTTCACCTACTAATATACTGGAATACATACAATAGCAAAGACCGAGCTATCTGGCACTGTGCATGTGAGATAATAACAACAAGACAGATATGTAGGGCAGCACAGTGGCTAAATGGTTAGCACTTCCGCCTGGCAGCACTAGGGTCATTGGTTTGAATCCCAGCCATGGCACCACCTACCTGGAGTTTGCATATTCTCCCTGTGCCTGCATGGGTTTTCTCCGTGTACTCTGGTTTTCTCCCACACTCCAAAGACATGCTGGTAGGTTAATTGGCTCTTGTCTAAATTGGCCCTAGTATGTGTATGTATGAATGTGAGTTAGGGACCTTAGATTGTACACCCCTTGAGGGTTAGAGACTGATGTGAATGTACAATATATATGTGTAATGCGTAAATTGACAGTGCTATATAAGTACCTGAAATAAATAAATAATGTCTGTCACAAGGATTCAGATACACACTCTAGAAGCTATGGGCAGCTGCAGTTAAACTATTACAATATAGGAATACTTACCTAAATGTCTCTGCTTCTGGGGTTTCTGGATCAGCTAGCAGGGACAGGAAATATTTGTCTGTAACTAACTAACTCTGTGGTAATTAAAAATCAAAAGCAGTAGAGGGCAAAAGATCCCTACACATGGAATGACCTTCTGTCACAAAGAAGCTTAATCAAAATCTGCTGGAATAATGGAAGTTCAAGTTGGCTCACTCTCACATGTCCTGTACAAATTAGCTTCCATCATTGCAGTTGTTACTTCAAAATGTGCTAAATTGCCTGTAACAGGAGTAAAGAGATAATCTTTTTTGAAAACCACATGTGCAACACCACCTCCCCAGCAAAATAAGAAACATAGTAAGGGCTTGCTTACACGTGTGCTATCCCTGAAGCATGATCCACGGTGAATTACTTTCTAGATGAAATTGGACAGGTGGCTGGGAGGTGACACATGATGCCTCCTCACCACTTGTTTTAACACCAAAAATGCTGCACCACAAAAATATGCTTTTCACACGATTGCAAGCCTGTTGCGGCTCTGCCCCATTTACTTGAATGGGTCACGTTCAGTGGGTGGTTCTGCATTGTTGCATCATGGCATCTGTACACCACTGTATAGCTGTCATTGCAGCTTGTGGGAGTGGGGGGATTAAAATAAGGCTTAATCACCTGTTTTTACCATCCCCTAACCGCAAGTGTAAAAGAGGCCTAACTTAGCAGTACCTTTAGCAAAACATACTTTTCCTGTATAATATTTTCCCTGGCTATGTTTATAGGTGTGTGCTTTGTTAAAAAGGGGGTGATGAGTGCAATCTGTAGTGAGGATTTTAAAAATGTTTAAACCCTATAAAAGCACACAGTGGGTAAATAAATGTAATACAGATCTCAAGGCATATTCTTGAAAATCATCATGGGAGAAACATTTAAGTTTACAAATTTTATTTATAACATATGTATTTATTACATATATTTATATAGCACCAACACTTTATGCAGCACTTTGCATATATATTCCTTGGTATATTGATAGAGTTATACCATATATAACAGGGGTGTCAAACTGCATTTCATTGTGGGACGTATCAGCATTATGGTTGCCCTCAAAGGCTGGTTGTATTTGTAAGACTAGATATCCAGGTCACCCCACCCCCCATTACAACAGATGTCAAGAATCCCACACCCTCCCTAACATCACTGTACACCCCTTTTGGGGGCAGAGCTGGAAAGCAGAAAGTGCAGTGTCTGGAGGAGGACCAGAGGAGGAGTGGAGTCAGTTACCAGAGTCTGCTGGATGCTCAGACCAGGAGAGGCAGAGATGAGGCGGTGCTGCAGCTGCACTGAGAGGTGCAGGATTTGGCAGAGGACTTCTATTCTCCTCTCTGCTGCTGACTGCTGACACAAGGTGTGGGCGGAGAAAAACCTGCAGGAGAGGTACAAGGGCCACATGAAATGGCCTGGAGGGCCGGATTCAGCCCTTGGGCCTTGTGTTTGACACCTCTATTATATAAATACTTGGAAAATAGCTACCTGGAGCAGCACAGTGTCTAAATGGTTAGCATTTCTGTCTGGCAGTACTAGGGTCGCTGGTTCAAATCCCAACCATGGCACCACCTGCCTGGAGTTTGCATGTTCTCCCTGTGCTTGTGTGGGTTTCCGCCAGGTACTCCGGTTTCCTTCCACACTCCAAAGACATGCTGGTAGGCTAATTGGCTCTAGTATGTGTATGTATGAATGCAAGTTAGGGACCTTACATTGTACACCCCTTGAGGGTTAGGGACTGATGTGAATGTACAATATATATGTAAAGCGCTGCGTAAATTGACAGAACTATATAAATACCTGAAATAAAAAATAAATAAAATAAGAATGAGAATTCTGTGCAAAAGAACACACATTCTAAAAAATCTGATAGATACAACAACTAATGCTATGGGTAGCATAGCAATTACTGGTTAGTGCTTCTGCCTTGCAGTACTACGGTTCTTGGTTTGAACGCCAGTCAGCATGCTACCTGCATGGAGTTTGCATGCTCTCTGTGTGCTTGCATGGGTTTCCTCTGGGTACTCAAGTTTCCTCCCGCTTCCATAGACACACTGGTAGGTACATTGGCTCCTGTCTACCTTGGCACCAGTATATGTATGTACAGTATACATGTGAGTTAGATTGTATGCTCTTTGAGGGCAGGGACTGGTGTGTTTGTGCACTGTGTAAATTGCCAGCACTATGTAAATACTTGTAATTATATACACTTGTGTTTGCTATACTGTCATGAATAATATTGCAAGTAACATTGCAAACACAGGCAATGAAATATAACGTACTGAACTATTAACTGGTGTAGGGATGCAATGTTTTGCAGGATGTGGTAGGCAATTCTATGTATATTCCAGCTGAATGAAATGGAATCTGTTTTTTAAGGCCAAACACTTTTCATGGGTTGTTGCCACTGTCCTTCTAAACAGATAAAACTGGCAGAGCAAAGAAACATTTTCAGCTGTGTTTATTATTTGAAAACGATTTCAAAGTCTGACATACTATTTAGCAATATTTTGCCAAATCTAACTATTTGATATCTGTCCCCCTGGAATAGAATTATGCCTAATGAAAATAATGCATCAGTATGACTTGAATTATAAACAAGTGAGCAGCAAGCTCTCCTCTTCCAAATAACTGATGAATTTCAACAGAACTGTCTCTGTTCACAAATTGTCAAGGCATACTAAAGAGGATCGGTCAAACCCTCATAAAGCAGCCATTGCTATAGAAAAACTTTGAAACAAAGTCATATCTGTAAAGATGATAGGAAATACTTACCTTTTCTGATACCAACACAGCTGAACACCTCTCTGATACTGGGAAATCTTTTGCTGAAGTACAAAAAGAAACCAATATTTCAGGGATTGGGTCCCTGCAGCTATCACTGGATTCTCCTCTTGACTGTCATTTTATTACCTGTAATTTTATTGTAATTAACATTTTATCCTGTAATGAGTGCCACTGTTGACATTTTCCTTGAAAATTATAGTTACCTTGCTCTCCTACCAATCCAATAACTTGAGGACTTTGAGTCCCTGGGATTGTTTTACTAAAGGCAAATAGGCTGCTCATTTGCAAGAGAATTTTCCCTTAACATGTCTTAAAGTGGAAGTAAAATCAAAATGTAAAAAGTTGCTGACATGCAGGGTATTTATAACATTCCCCCACTCTGCATCCTGAAGGATGTCCTATTGCCTGTAGCTGCCAGTGGGAGGGAAGCTGGCAGCACTACGGGGGTGGGGGCAACCAGGGGGGCCAGGGTAGCCAGGGTAAACATATGGTGCAAAAGGAGGGTGATGTGGGGCACTTACTGGAACCGATCCCCTGTATGACTCTCTCTGCAGCAGCTGAAAGCTGACAGGACGGAGAAGAGAAAAAGCCAGCTTTCACCTGCTGCAGAAAGAGCCATACATGGGATCGGTTCCAGTAATCGCCCCTCCGCTGTTCCGATCACCCTCCCTTCCTACATCTGATTCCCCCATGTACCTAGGCCCCCCTGCTGGCCTGGGCCCCCTACAGAAGGACTGGTGGTACCCCCTTATCCACGGCCCTGCTCCTATGCATTGATATAATGGTGAGCCAAACAACTACTTCTAGCTAGTTACTGTAAAGGGTAAGAGGGACCCAGAGGGACCTATCAGAGGTTTATATGGCATAATTAGAAAACACGGAGGCAAAAGGGCATGATCTGTTTAGTCTGGAAAGCTAAAATTTTGAGATTTTAATTTTTAGTGAATTACCTGAACCTGCTATGAAATACGGAGTATAAAGTTTGTAAATGCTTGCTTCAGGACATGGTTTAAAGTGGTTCTAAAGGCTCAAGATTTTTTACCTTCATGCACTCTATGCATGAAGGTAAAAAACCTTCTGTGTGCAGCAGACCCCCCCAGCCCCCCCCCAATGCTTACCTGAGCTGGGTGCTCACACTTACGATGCTGGCACTGGGGACAGAGGATGGTCGGGGAACCCGGCTGCGATGAGGACACCACTGGATCGTAGGACAGGTGAGTGACTATTTTTTTTAAAGTCGACAGCTACAGTTTTTGTAGCTGCTGACTTTTATTCTTTTGGAGACTGGAGCTCCGCTTTAAGTCCACTGATTTTCCTTGTGTTATCTAGCTGCCTTGTCCCATCTGTTTCCCACCCTTGTCACCAGTTGTGTGTAAATCTTTGCATGTGTCCTCAGCTGTAGGAAGCCCATCAACGCAGTCCAGATGTTTAAGACAGCTAGTATCTCAGGTGCGTAGTTCTCCCCACAATAAACTGACTATATAATGTAGCTACTACATGACTTCAACTACTTGTACAGTCACCGAACAGCTTCATGGGGACGCCCTGTCTCCTGCAGATTGAGTTTATGAAAAACATATTTTCCGATTATTTCTTGCTCTTCCAAAAATACATGGAACAGAAACTTGTATGGCAATAAAAGAGTTGTCAGTCAAGTGTTTTAAACAAAACACCAAAATCCTTTGAGTTCTCCACATCACCCCTCCTGAAGATCATTGATAACCGATTTGAAAGGTTTACATAAAGTCATGATATTTAGAATGGTGCTTTTTACACAGTGGAACCATTATCTTTTATCTCAGTGTTCAGTTTTGAAACCATTAAGCTTGGCAAACAGTTCTAAGCACTGCCTACAATATGTATCTGCAGTTTGTAATGTCAGTCCTCCTCCTTCTGTGAAAGGCAGACATATCTGCAAACACTCAGTTCAGATTTCAAGTTTTTGCAATATCAGCAAAGGAGAAGTTAAAGGTACCTTCTGTCTTTACACATGTATTACTTTCAGGTTGCATTAACCAACAAATGAATAGTGATGGGCCAAACACCCTCCTGTTCGTGGTCGAACATTTGAATCTACCGAAGGTCGACCGCAAACTTTGAACAGGGACAATTTACTGAGCAGTATCTTACCGCATCTGAGTATCCAGTAAGATACCGCTTAGCTACTAAAATACCGCATGAGTTATATTGTTAAATCATGCGGTATTTTAGTAGTGAAACATTCATTCATGTTTCAGCTGTCAGCGGGGTTCTTTGCTGACAGCTGAATGTCAAAAGAATTGTTGGCATTGCCCGACAATTAAAAAAAAAAACCAAAACAAAAACAGCAAACCCTTTGGGATTGGTATGGATTTTGAGGGGATCCCCTCACGCCAAAATTAAAAAATAAATGGATCCCCACCATAATCCACATCAGACCCTTATCCAACCTTATCCCTGACCTGCAGCCTGGCAGGTCAGGAAAGGAGGGGGGGACGAGCGAGTGCCCCCCCCTCCTGAACCATACCAGGCCACATGCCCTCAACATGGGGGGTGCTTTGGGGCAGGCGGGCTCCCCCAGAAGCACCTTATCACCATGTTGATTGGGACAAGGGCCGTGACTGGAGGTTGTGGGGGTCTGCGGACGGGGGGCTAATCGGAATCTGCAAGCCCACTTTAACAAGGAGGCCTCCAGATCCAGCCCCCCCCCCCCATGTAAACGAGTAAGCAGTACATGGTACCGCTACCCATTCACAAAAAAGTGTAGTGTAAAAAAAAGACAGGATGCAGTCTTTGACAGATCCTTTATTAAAAATAAAAATAAAAAAAAGTCCCCCGAAGTAGATCCAACGTCAATCACGATGCCCGCCACCACCGCTGACCCGAAAAAAAGTCCGCTCCACTCTCGATGCTGACTCCCGCAGTCTGACAGCTGCACCACACTAACAGTTCTTAAATAGGGTGATGACATCAAAAGGGGTGGGATCACTCTTTCCTCTTGGGATGTCATCATGCCCTGTGATTGGCCAAAGCATTGTACCTGACCTGTGGTCAGGTGCAATGCTTTGGCCAATCACAATGCACTGTCAGGGCGCAGTGCATTGTGGGGTGCGGCCGGCGAGCAGCCTGCCGAACGTGTTCAACGAATACACGAACAGGCCATATTTGAAGCTGCATATGTAAAAAAGTGTTCTGCATTGTGATTTTCTGTCATTTTGGAGTACTCATATTCTCAATATATCTTGCCATCATACGCCAAGGTCTCAAGTCTCATTTAGGCACTAGCCAAAAGTTATCAATCTGTGTCCACTGACGTGCATACCTGAGGTGTCAGAGGTACAGAGGTGTTTGTTGAGGTCAAGGTAAGGAAAGAGGGCCCAATACAACCAGCGGCTCCTGCTGGGGTAGCGCTACATATACACTAATGCCAATTAAGACCGAATCCAAATAATCTATCAGTATGTCTTTGGAGTGTGAGAGGAAACCCATGCAGACACAGAGATAAAATGCAAACTCCATACAGGTAGTCCTTGGTTGGGTTTGAATTGATTCCCCCAGTACTGCTAGTCAGAAGTGCTAACAAATTATGCTACCTGCAGGGGCGGACTGACCATTTGGAAACTCGGACACTGCCTGAAGGCCTGGGGTCAGTAGGGGGCCCCATGAGATGCCCCTGGTACCTTTTTCATAGGCTTTTTTGAGTTTGGGCAAGGACACAGGGGCCCCAAGATCCCCTATTGCCCGGGGGCCCCATGAGTTGTCAGTCCGCCCCTGGCTACCTGTTAAACTGTTACTATACCCAAAACTACTTTTTTAGTTTTTAAATAAAATTGGGAGGGATTTCAACCATGTTGGAGAGATTTTCCCTTACTTTCCTGAGGACAACCTTTTCACTAGACTGAAGTGAAGGAAACTTTCCAACAGCAACACAGACAGAAGTAAAAATGTTTTTCTTTTAAGTTAGGTAGGGGAATGGCAGGACCCCTGTCAATTTATTATTATTATTTTTTCCTCTTTCCTGCTTGGGATAAGGTTGTCTCCAGAACAGAGAGGGAGAATTTCCCTAATGGAGCCCGGATAGCAGTAAAAGTTGACAGGGGTTCTGATTCTTCTTCACTGTAACCGAAAATGCAAAATAAAAAATTAGCTAGGGATCGTAGTTTTACACAGATAGAACAAGCAAAATGAATGTTTGAAACACAACAAAATACAAAAATAACTGATAATTTAAAGAAAAAAGGGCAAGCTTGTAACTTCATAAAAAGTCAATGACGGTGACTCAAAATATTCTATGTAAAACTGGGAATCATTTAGATCATGTACTCTAAAAGGACAAGTTCACCCAAATGAAACTACAGAACACATAACTTTGGCCACTACGATTGTCTGTCACCTGCTCAGCTACACATAGCAAGTTAAGCCATATTAATAATGGTGCCATTTCCTATCTCCTCTTGCCTTGTACATGCTATCAGAAAGATCTGAGCGGAGGCATGGACATACTGTTGTATGTCTATGAGGATCTGGTGAATAGCATCAGTGTAATTAGACACACCCTGTCTCCCACCAGTCTGCTGCCAGGGGCAAAATACTAACTCTTTATCTAGATATATATCAGTATACGTTTTCCCATGATCACTGGCATGACTTTCAAGCACCATAATGTTAAAGAGGCAAACCACAATAAGAAGCAAACCACAATAAGCATGATGACGTCATCATATATGGCATTATTACATAGTTATATAGTTAGTCTGGTTGAAAAAAGACAAAAGTCCATCCAGTTCAACCATTAAAAAAAAAAAAGTTATAATCCCCTATCCACAGGTGATCCAGAGGAAGGCAAAAAGAAAACCCAGCAAAGCATGCTCCTGTAGGGAAAAAAATTCCTTCCTGATCCCCAGAGAGGCAATCAGATATTCCCAGGATCAACTTTACCTATAAATGTTAGTATCCAGTTATATTATGTGTATCTAGGAAAGAATCCAGGCCTTTTTTAAAGCAATCCACTGAGCTGGCCAGAACCAACTCTTGAGGGAGTCTATTCTACATTTTCACAGCTCTTACTGTGAAGAAACCTTTCCGTGTTTGGAGATTAAATTTCTTTTCCTCCAGATGTAAAAGGTGCCCCCTTGTCCTCTGTGATGACCTCAGGGTGAAGAGCTCTACACCGAGTTCACTATATGAGCCACTGATGTATTTATACATGCTGATCATATCCCCCCTTAATCTCCTCTTCTCAAGAGAGAATAAATTCAGTACCTCTAATCTTTCCTCATAGCTGATCTCCTCCATGCCTCTTATCAGTTTAGTTGCCCTTCTCTGTACTTTCTCCAGTTCCCCAATGTTCTTTTTGTGAATTGGTGCCCAAAACTGAACTGCGTATCCCAGATGAGGTGTTACTAATGATTTGTACAGGGGTAATAGGATATCTCTCTCTCTGGAGTCTATACCTCTTTTAGTGATGACTTATCTGAACATTACCTAAGTACATTATAAGGCAAAGTCAAGGTATTCCATCTTATGCATGGTTAAGGCCATCAGTTGGTTATTTTCACAAGGAGCCTGTAAGGCATGCACACTGGCTTAAAAGTTGCTGCTTCTATAGGAGTTTTGTGTTTTACCGGTAGAAGCAGCTCGGTGTTATCCTATGGGTCCGTGCACATTAGGACAATTAATGGCATATTTTAAGATCAATGTTTAGAGGCAGAAAGAAAAAACCCTTCTGGTTTTCATTCTTGATTAGAGCTTTCTGGCAGAATAAATGCTAAACTTTCCTAAACTTGCCTAAACTGTGTACAAAAAAGCTCTGCATCAGCATTTTTTTCTTCCAAGGGAGCTGGCGTTTTTTTAAATCCAAGTGTGCGTAGAACCTTAGTTAGTGTTCACCTTTTATAAGTCTTTACAGGAAAATCTGTCAGTCACTGTTCTAACAATCATACACCAAAAAAACTGAAGCAGTATGACAGGTACCACCATCAAAACGGAAAGCCATTACTCTAATTATCTATGTACAACAGACAAAACTGACCAACAGCTGAATCCACAATTAAAATACAAATATGTTCACTGTTTCACCTGTCATAAAATGTGTAATTCTGTACAGAATTACCATTTACTGCATGGCCAAGCTGGATGGAGGGAGTGAGGCAGAGAGGTAACAAAAAAAGCTACATTGTAGAACTAGAAATTAAAATGGAACTTTGCCCATAACAACTTGATAACAAATATTGTTCTTTAGCAAGGAACATACATTCCACATTAATATTAACATTAATATTTATGCTACCAAAATTAATGTGTGCTGTAAATTGTCTCCAGTACTGTTTTTGTTTCTTCTTGCTGGAGACTGCCATTTTGCTGAAGCCCAGAGCCCCTGAGCAGAAGTAAATCTTTAGGCTGTCAGCAGATCGGTCTCTACAAATGTGGCACAACGCTTGAGAATAGAGAGACGAGCAGGGTGAGACAGTGTGATGCTGGATTTAAACAATATAGACACTTATTTCTAATGTTTCACATAACTACTGCATACCTGCAAACAGGCCAGCATGAAGTGATTAAGCAGGACTTAATTTTCTGACTAAAGTTCCACTTTAAATGTGTTCCTTTCCTGACTGTGCGTAGTGGTAGATGTTTCTAATTCACTAAACTGGCTGCACAGAGTTACCATTCTTTATACTTACAAATACTGTAAGTTTTAAAATCTTTCTGCGCCTCTACAGTACATTTACTGTGACAGGGCAGCACGTGGAGGCTCAGTCTTGTGTTTCCTATAGCAGCACAAAACCTAAATAAAAACACATTTTATTGAACTTTTTAATTTTTAAAAAAATTGTGAAAAAATTACAACTTCAAAAAATTCACCATGCCTCTTACATAATACCTTGGACTGTCTACTTTCCAAAAAGGGGTTATTTGGAGGGTATTTGTAGTGTCCTCACATTTTAAGGGCCTCAGGACATAGGATAGGGTACATTGGGGGATATAGTACATCAGGACTGATCAATTTTCAAATATGTATACCATAGTTTGTAGATGTTATAGCTTTAACGCAGATCAATTAATATACACTTATTGGGATTTTATTTTATGAAAGACATGTAGCAGAATACATTTATGAAGACATTTGATTTTATTGGATATTTTTTTATAGCAGAAAGTAGAAAATATTGTTTAAAAAAAAAAAATCTGTCTTTTTTCATTTATATCACAAAAAAATAAAACACCCAGTGGTGATCAAATACCAGCAAAAGAAAGCTCTATTTGTGTGAAAACAATTATAGAAATTTAAGTTGGGTACAATACTGCATGACTGCGCAATTGCCAGTTAAACTAGCACAGTGCTGAATAGAATCAAAATGGCCTGGTGATAAAGGGGGTAAAACCTTTCCGGAGCTCAAGTGGTTACATTTTTAGTTAACAATTGGTTTGGAGTGTTTTTTAACTTCTTGCCTCCCATATAAAGCATATGTGTCCATGAGCAGCTGAGGTTTCTGTGGTGATAGCACGCTTACTGTGAGCTCTCAGCACAGTGAACAAGCTCTAGAAATCAGTGGGGGCAACAGCAAAGAGGGTGGGCTTTAACGCCCACACGACCAACACGTGGGAGAGATTTACTAAGGCTGGTTTACTCAGAATCTGGTGCAGCTGTGCATGGTAGCCAATCAGCTTCTAACCTCCGCTTGTTCAATTAAGCTTTAGCAATAAAACCTGGAAGCTGATTGGTTTCCATGCAGAAGTGCACGAGATTCTGAGTGAACCAGCTTTAGTAAATAAACCCCATAGTGTCCATGGGCAGCCAAGGTTTCTGTGCTGTAAGCATGCTTACTACATATTTTCAGCACAGTAAACAAGCTGTCATAGACAGCTCCAGGTCTCTAGGGGCTGGCAGGAGTAGCTCACAATCATGAGACCCCTGTCAATACCAATCACAGTGGTCGCGTGATTGGGCAGTCCTTTCCGCCCTCTGGGCATAAAGATCCTGTTAAAGGGATGGACGGGAAAGGGTTAATAAGTGATTTATGCCGTGTGTACACAAATACACATTAAGCACGCCATAACGTTTCTTTTGTACCTAAAGCAGCTCGGCCCATTTTTTTCTTTTGCCTAACTGGCCATCCTTTTAAATTTATGATTACTGTCAGTGGAAAGTTTACAGTGAAAGGTGAGTAAAAATTCCTTGGCTGACTGTAAAAAGGTTCTGGTTGGAAAGGTTTGGACATTCTTGGATCTCTGCATGTTTTGCTAGTTCAGCCTAGTAACAGTAATCTAATATTCTGTATTTTTGTACTGTGATATTCATTTAATAAGTTATTACATTGTAAACTGAATGGAGAGAGGTCTGGTATTATCCCTGTATAGCAGTATAATATCTAACCATCTGTATATAATAAAGATTCATTCTGTAATAAATATAGTATATCAATGTCATATGTCCATAATTGCTTGTGTTTCCCTTGATCCATGCAGCACAATAAAAAGCTGTATTGTGAATCACACAAATTGCATCTGTGTTGTCTCACATGTGATATTGTTTTTAATTCATGAAAATTAGAGAATGGGTTTAGGAAATTACAGTTTTCTGAGATATTGATGCCCAACTACATCATAATAGTGCATTATTTTGTCAAAATTGGCAGGTATAGAATTTGGTTTCCTATAACTACATGGCTAAATTTTCAGGAACAGTTCATTTACAGATAATACAGATATTCACTTTCATTAGATCCGCTCTGAGCAGCAGCAATTCATACAGTGCTAGGCTAATCTATGTTATAGTATACTACACAAATCTAAACTGTACACTATCATAGTTGCCAACATTCTCATTTCTAAATTAGGGGTGGAGGCATTCATTTAAAATGGGCAAGGTTGTACAAGAGGCATATCGTAAGCCTAATGCCATACTTTAACCGTTTCAATACCGGGCAATTTTACACCTTCCTGCCCAAGCCAGTTTTCAGGTTTCAGCGCTCTCACACTTTGAATGTCAATTGAGCGGTCATACAACACTGTACCCAAACTAAAATTTTATCATTTTCTTCAAACAACTAGAGCTTTCTTTTGGTGGTATTTAATCACTGCTGGGGTTTTTATTTTTTGCTAAATTAACAAAAAAAGACCAAACATTTTGAAAAAAAACCACATTTTTCTTTGTTTCTGTTATAAAAGTTTACAAATAAATAATTGTTCTTCATAAATTTAGGCGGAGATGCATTCTGCTACATGTCTTTGGTGAAAATAACCCAAATTAGGATGTATTTTTTAGTTTGTAGGAAAGTTATAGAGTTCACAAACTATGGTATAGATCTGAATATTGATCAATCCTGAAGTACTGACAGCCAATCTAATTTCTTGAGGTCCAAGAATGTCAGAACAGTACAGATATCCCCAAATGACCCCTTTTTGCAGAGTAGACAGTCCGACGTACTTCATAAGAGGCATGGCGAGTTTTTTGAAGTTGTATTTTTTTGTCATAATTTTTCGGAAAATGAAAAAATTTAAAATATTATTTTCACTATTTTTTTTTTTACATACTGTCACCAGTGCAGTACAGCGTCATCATATAACTGGCATGGCGGTGACAGGGACACTGACTGGTGACAGTATGAAAAAAAATATATATATATATTTTTTAATTTTTTTTATTATATTTAATTTTTTATTACATTTTTTTTTATTTTTTTTAAGATTTTTTTTTCATATTTTACTATGACCAAAGTAGTACAATGTTACCATAGTAACATTGTACTACTTTGGGGAAGTGATCAGTATTTTTTTTTTACACAATTTGCTTATAGCAAAGAATTACTTTGCTATAAGCAAGCATTTACCTGAATGAAATCGATTCATTCAGCTTTTTTTTTTTTTTTTTTTTTTTGTGCTTAGCTGTGATTTGGTCACAGCTAATCACATGACATGTGCATGTGATTAGCTGTGACCATTCACAGCTAGGCACTAGTATACAATGGATGGCATCATGAATGAAGCCATCCATTGTATACAACTGTCATGTGACCTGCTGTGATTGGTCACAGCAGGTCACATGGTACCAGCAACTCGGATCTGTCATCGGCCGTGTCCGAGGTGCACGGCCGGTGACAGATCGCACTGCTGCGCCGCTCTGCATTAGCGCAAACTGCGCATGAGCGGGAGCACGCCAAATGGCGTGCACCCGGAGTGCAGAGACACTTTTGAAGCCGCCAAATGGCCATTGGCCGGGCGGCTAATGGTTAATTAAGCACATATAAGAGAGCTGTAGTCATGGGGCTAACGAAATACAGTGAGCAGTATGTAGTAGCAGGGTGGTCAGTGAGTAGCATGTTGTGGCAGGGCGATTAGTGAGCAGTATGTAGTGGCTGGGCAGTCAGTGAACAGTATGTAGTGGCTGGGTAGTCAGTGAGCAGTATGTAGTAGCTGGGCAGTCAGTGAGCAGTATGTAGTGGCTGGGTAGTCAGTGAGCAGTATGTAGTAGCAGGGTGGTCAGTGAGTAGCATGTTGTGGCAGGGCGATTAGTGAGCAGTATGTAGTGGCTGGGCAGTCAGTGAACAGCATGTAGTGGCTGGGTAGTCAGTGAGCAGTATGTAATGACAGTCAGTAAAAAGCATGTTGTGACTGGGCAGCCAGTGAGCAGTATGTATTAGCAGAGTGGTCACTGAGTAGTGATGGTCTGAACAGCCCCCAGTTTGGTTTGCGGTCGAACATTCAAACCTAATGAAACTTCGAACTCAATGCAAGTCTATGGGACTCGAACTTGTAAATTCCAAAGTGCCCAATTTGAAGGCATATTTGCAAGTTATTGACCATAAAATGGGTATTGGGACTCGGGTACTGCCCTGAGGGAGATCAATGAAAAAAAATATTTCATAAAGTACACTTTTAAAGGGGCAGCCATTTTTCAATGCTTAAGTAAAAAAGAAAAAATCCTTTAATTATTATGCCGGGGGGGGGGGGGGTCCTGTTAAACTACCTGCAAAGTTGCACATCTGTACAATGTATAGAACCTGCTGCTGCTTGACTAACATTTTTTTTTTTAAATGACATTTTTATAAAAAATTAAAAAAACTGTGTGGGGTTCACCCTCTAATCCATACCAGACCCTTTGGCCCTGATTCACTAAGATGTGAGTGTACTAGCAGAGACTGACCATTCAGGCAGACTCAGGTCAATCAATCAGTCGTCTGACCAGCGTCTAGCAAGCTCATTAACGAGCGTCTACTGACTACTTTGCTATTAGTAAATGTGGTATCCCGTCTGGCACATTTTTAGGTGCAATACCGGATATGTTAATAAAGCGCGGGCTTTATTAATATTGGAGTTTTTCTGATAGCAAAAGAGAATCCTTAGAATGTAATAAATAGTACACCTGTATTAGAATTTCCTATTTTTTTTTATTTATTTTTTTTGCTGTTTCTCCAAAATGATCAGGAAACTAATGCATTTACTAATGAATGTCATACATTCTGTATTCAAATGTTAAACATTTTCACACTTATATCTCAAATAATTTATATACTTCTAATTTCCCAATATAATTATATATCTTCATTCTCTTTAATCACATAACTATTCTATGGTAAAGACAAGTGCAGCGCTATAAATGCATGTGATCAATAATGAACGCATGTAAAAACCAAAAAGTGCAAAGAATTGCAATAATGATGTAAAATTGTAAATGGTGCTAAAATAAGTTCATAGAATCATTCCTGAATAATGGAATGTCCTTCGTGTGAGAGTACCAACTCAGAGAGTGCCTATGAATGGCACGTATGGTCTCTCCGTGACGGACAGTAGTGCATGAACTCGTGAAAGGTAAACCACCCTTGGGACTGGTCTACACTCACCAGAACAAAAGTATTAATGTGTATGGGTTATACACATCACACATCTGGGGGTGCAGTGGTATTCTGGCAGTTATGGGTTAGTCATCCAGCTCCATCCATCCATCCATCAGGGTGGGTGCCCAAATGGTCCTGGGGAGGAATTAGCTCAGCCACAGGAGCCAGAAAGGTGCTCAATAGTGTAGTACACTGTCACAGGGGTGGATGACCTTTCACGAGTTCATGCACTACTGTTCATGGTTATATTTATCTTGTGTAATACCATTTTACTAGTCTATATCATTTGACCAGCGCTCGCTCTACATTGTATCTCAAACTGTGTCTCCCACAGTGGTTTAGTGGTTAGAGCTCAGAATTTACAGCACTTGGGTCATGGGTTCTAATCCCAGTCATGGCTACATCCTAAAAAATGAAGATTAATTTTCTGGATTGTGTCAGTGCCAGGAATATTGATCAATCAATTATGATTTTGCCTAATGACTAGAAAGTGGATGAATGTACTGTTTTTCTGCCAATTAGGAAATGTGCAAGTTTCATGCCGTGTATATTTCATTGTAACATTTTTCTCTTTTAAATCTGTCTCCTTATACAACTTGACCCCCTCCCCCACCCCATCATCACCTGTCCCATATGCAAATCTATGGATCACCACCCCACTCTTTAACTATCTATTTACTGATCAAGTGAATGTGTCTCATTTTCTATCAGCTACAGCTCAGATCTCACATTATTATACAATTGCTGATTGTATTTCACCACTAGTCTGATTGAATTCACAATTCCTGGTCAGTCCTGTTCCCTGACCTCTAATAACCTTTAGGGCCAGTTCACACTACATGTGTTTCAGTTGCTTTTTCGGCATCACAAACGCACAGAAAGAAGGTTATGTGGTTGTCAATGTCATAGTTCACATCAGCGCTTGCATTTTCAATGCATTGCAGGTGCTGTAAACAAAGTTGACCACGCTGCATTGTTTCTGCACAGAACTGTACTGGAACACATTGAAACGTCCTTGAATGTACTAAAACGCACATGTCCCTAACTACATTGAATACAAAGAAAATAGAAAAAAATAAGTGGAAGGGATACAAAAATGCAATGTAAACATGTCCAAAACGCATCCAAAATGTACTGGAACACACTAAACATGCATGCCAAAAGGGCATGAAAAAAACCCATCAGGAACACATCTAGACTGTTTCTATAGTGTGAACCGGCCCTTAGGACTTGTTCACACCATTGGTGGTGCAGAAACGCATGCAAGAACACACATTTTCCAGCACAGCAAAGAAATGCAATGCCCTCTGTAGATGTGCGCAGGTAACATGATGAAAACGTTATTGCACCTACACACGTCTATTAAAAACAGCCCCATTCACAGCCACAAAAACGCATGGCACCACACTACTGTGCGGTTAGGTGCCACACACTTGGAAAATAACATGCCTGCAGTATTGTGGCATGTTTCCACATGTTAAGCAGCCCATTGAATTCAATGGGCTTTGGGAAAAAATAAATATAACAAACACAAAATGCCACATTCACACAGGTCCTCTGGCCTGTACAGCATGAATGAGTGGGTTGTTTATGTGGCTAGAGCCACCTGTTATACTATGGGGACACAGCAGCTGTACGAACACAGGTTTTAATCTGACAAGTGTGAAGGCGTGGGGAAGTGGCCCTGAATGCTCACTGTCTGTGTTCAGGGCTGTACAATTGCAACCATATGCTTGTCAAATTAGGATCTGCAGTATTCACATAGTGTAACATAGGTTGCATGCTAATGGCGACAGCCACAAAAACCAAACACTGATTCACACTCTACAGGCCACAGCACCCATGTGAATGAGCCCTCAATTACACAACGTTTGATTTATTAACTCAGTACAGGTTTATCATTTGGATTGAACAGGAATTTGTTTGTGATTGTGTCCATGAAGAAAATGTTGTGTATTTTTACCATATATATAATTTGGATATTTTCTCTGGTGGTGGGGGCCTGTCAGGTATGCTGTATGGGGCCCCGTGATATCTAACAGTGGCCCTGGGTGTATGCTTGTGTCTGTGCCACCTGTATAGTTAGGAAGAACAATAAGTTCTTCTATGGAGTATCTTGAACCTCTGCTATGTACCTCAATGCATCTAGGGATCGGCCACGTTTTCCTATGACAAATAACAAAATTCGTTGTAATGTTTCCCCTGAAGCAAGCGTGAACTGACCCCTTCATATTATAAAGCAGACCGAATTGGCATTTTCCACAATTATGCATAGGCCAGATCTGTGTGCCCAGATAGGACCTCCTAGTGGCTATTCTATGGACAAGGTACACTTTTCTGTATGCCTGATCTTTATTGAGCTGCAATAGTCAATACGCTGCAATGGGCAGAAATATTTGGAAACAAACCACATGAGCTCAAGTATCCAAACATTAATGTTCCTTCATAGCAAGCCTCCATGATGTACTGTATGGGCCTGGCCCACTCCAAATGAATGCATTGTTCTGGTAGGTCCTCCTATGACAGACTTTAGCTACTTGTGGAGGACATTGCACTGACTTTTCATCAGATTGCATATTATCTGGCCATCTTAAGTCTCGGGAATACAATCAAGAGGATCTGACACTTTTTTAAGGTAACAAAAAATAGTTTTTAATTGACTCAACATAAAAATAAGCCAACATGGCTAAAACATATCTTGAAAATATGGGGACTCTGATATCCGGCGACAGTCCGTTGACGAACGAGAAGAAATTCTGCACCCCTAAAACCAACATAGAGGAAAGGGATGGTCAAATTGCTGTGCTGCTTCCAAACCACCTCTGGCATGCCAGGGTCTTTATGCAGGTCCTCGATGCCAGTTCTTGCCTGGGGCCACAAAATATCCACTGGCCACAAGTGAAGGTGAGTGGAGGACGTGAAGGTGGATTTCTACCAGCTTCAACCGCAAGCAGTACCACTCCTGAAAAATGAGAGCAAATAATCATTGACACGTCATCATGACAGTCAATTCTCAGTGCAGGCTATCTAGAGCAGCGGTTCTCAACCTGGGGGTCGCGACCCCTTTGGGGGTCGAACGACGCTTCCACAGGGGTCGCCTAAGACCATCGGAAAACACATATTTCCGATGGTCTTAGGAACCGAGACACCGCTCCTCGCCGCCGCCGCCGCCACCGCCGTCTCCAGGTGTGGGCGGGATGACATGCCGCCCCTGTCATCTGGATACACCTCGAGATCAATCCTCGCCTGTGATTGGCCGCCGGCACTGAAGCTCAGGAGAGGCACACAGGCGGCCAATCACCGGCAAGGAGGTGGAGCTTGGAGAGGAGGAGCCGAGCGGCACCGTGAAGATCGAGCGAGTGAAGAGGAGGAGAGCGGCCGGAGAAGGAAGACATCTGACAGGTAAGTGTCGGTACCATGGGAGAGGGAGGGAGCGAGCGAGCCCAGGCTGGAGCAGGGGTCTGCAAGGTAAGTATCATTGGTGTCAGTGGGAATAGTGCCCCATCATTGGTATCACTAATACCAATGATGGGGCACTATTCCTCCCACTGACACCAACGATGGGACACTATTCCTCCCACTGACACCAACGATGGGGCACTATTCCTCCCCCAAATGACACCAACGATGGGGCACTATTCCTCCCCCACTGACACCAAGGATGGGGCACGATTCCTCCCCCCACTGACACCAACGATGGGGCACAATTCCTCCCCCCACTGACACCAAGGATGGGGCACTATTCCTCCCCCCACTGACACCAAGGATGGGGCACTATTCCTCCCCCCACTGACACCAAGGATGGGGCACTCTTCCTCCCCCCACTGACACCAAGGATGGGGCACTATTCCTCCCCCCACTGACACCTATGATGGGGCACTATTCCCCCCACTGACACCTATGATGGGGCACTATTCCCCCCACTGACACCAATGATGGGGCACTATTCCCCCCACTGACACCTATGATGGGGCACTATTCCTCCCCCCACTGACACCAATGATGGGGCACTATTCCTCCTCCCACTGACACCAATGATGGGGCACTATTCCTCCCACTGACACCGATGACGAGGCACTATTCCTCCCACTGACACCAATGACGGGGCACTATTCCTCCCACTGATACCAATGACGGGGCACTATTCCTCCTCCCACTGATACTAATGACGGGGCACTATTCCTCCCACTGACACCAATGACGGGGCACTATTCCTCCCACTGATACCAATGATGGGGCACTATTCCTCCCACTGATACCAATGATGGGGCACTATTCCTCCCACTGATACCAATGATGAGGCACTATTCCTCCCACTGACACCTATGATGGGGCACTATTCCCCCCACTGACACCAATGATGGGGCACTATTCCTCCCCCCACTGACACCAATGATGGGGCACTATTCCTGCTCCCACTGACACCTATGATGGGGCACTATTCCTCCTCCCACTGACACCTATGATGGGGCACTATTCCTCCCACTGATACCGATGATGGGACACTATTCCTCCCACTGATACCGATGATGAGGCACTATTCCTCCCACTGACACCGATGATGGGGCACTATTCCTCCCACTGACACCGATGATGGGGCACTATTCCTCCCACTGACACCGATGATGGAGCACTATTCCTCCCACTGACACCGATGACGGGGCACTATTCCTCCCACTGACACCAATGACGGGGCACGATTCCTCCCACTGACACCAATGAAGGGGGCACTATTCCTCCCACTGACACCAATGACGGGGCACTATTCCTCCCACTGACGCCAATGACGGGGCACTATTCCTCCCACTGACACCAATGATGGGGCACTATTCCTCCCAATGACACCAATGACGTGGCACTATTCCTCCTACTGCAAAATTACAGTTATGAAGTAGCAACGAAAATAATTTTATGGTTGGGGGTCACCACAACATGAGGAACTGTATTAAGGGGTCGCGGCGCTAGAAAGGTTGAGAACCACTGATCTAGAGTGTCTTTCCTTTTTAACCATTTCAAGAGTTCAAGGAAACATTCTTGGAGCATCTACTGTGTTTGGAAAGGCCCAAGGTCCCCCCCTCCCCCAGGCACACTAATGCTTACTTGAAGTGCAGCCCCATCCTGATTTCATGATGTGCTTGAAAAGCTTGCCTCTCTGGTCTACGTGGCTCATGAAGGAGTGTTCTTGGGCTCACACCAAAACAAGGTGCTTGTTCGGGGAGCAATGGACAGGAGAGAGGGGCCAAGGAATGCTGGCATGGGAGCAGCTAAATGAATGATCTTGGCTGCTCTGTGGTAAGCGGCTGCTTTTTAAAAGTCAGCAGCTACCGTTTTTGTAGCTGATGACTGTTATTTTTTGATAGGTGGAGTGTAAATCCGCTTTAAATGTCCTGTACAGCATTTCTGACAAACGCGGCTTAAGATATGGTGTGGCCCTAGGGTCAATGTGTGTTTAGAATACTTCCAAAATGCACATACAAAAACACTACATCCAAATGCATGTTGCATTTCTATAGCATGTTAAACAGAAGAAAAATGCACTTACATAATGTTAACATGCGCAAGTAAAAATAGACAAAATCCACATCCTTTTATTCTGGCTTCACATACATGCATTGTGGTCTAACACCGCACTCCTGGGCAAATCACATGCAATTTGTGTGCGTTGCAATTAGAGACAAACATTTTGCACACCTCAAATTGCACCGCATCCGGGCCAAAAATGTGCAGGACCCTTTTTCAGGGTATGCACATGGGTGTGAATAGGCATGCGATCCAATTTGGCAAATCGCAATATGCTTTGTGTACCAATTTTGGTGTGTTGGTAACTTCACCTAGAAAGCCGCAGCAGGTGGCATGAAGGGGTTGCGGTTGTGATGCGGTGCAGCGCTTGCACAGAAAACACTGCAAATTTCACATCGCATCTGTGTGACACCAGAATGTGCCAATATGTGGCTTGACAAAGCACAGTGGTCACTGCAGATTATTTTCAATCCATGTTTTTTTACACTTTTCATTCACTGGTTTAACTCAGGTGATCATTAATCACAATTATCTCCGGAGATCACATGCAGCCCCTCAACCATCTACACATATCTCTGGAAATCTATACAGATCTCCTTGAAAAAATGTCTCCTCTCTTCTTCGGAAAACAATTGTCCTCCACCTCATAAACAGGGGGACAGAGAAGACTTCTCCTTGAAAACTAAAATCAGATGAATTATCTGTGCTTAATAAACATACACCAATACTGCAAATGCATTGTACTGTCCAAGGCATTGCACACGAACGCATTGCACACTAGAAATGTCAAAGGCGTTAGTGTGTACAGTGCATGAGTGTAAAATGCTTTAGTGCAGACTGCAGTGTACAACGCATTGCACACTGTAATACACTGTACAATGTAATACCGTGTACACCCACACATTGTAGACTGTAATGCACTGTACACTGTCATGCAGGCTGGAGCTACGCATTGCACACTGTGATACCGTGTACACCCACACATTGTAGACTGTAATGCACTGTACACTGTCATGCAGGCTGGAGCTACGCATTGCACACTGTGATACCGTGTACACCCACACATTGTAGACTGTAATGCACTGTACACTGTCATGCAGGATAGAGCAACGCATTGCACACTGTGATACCGTGTACACCCACAGATTGTAGACTGTAATGCACTGTACACTATCATGCAGGATAGAGCTACGCATTGCACACTGTGATATCGTGTACACCCACACATTGTAGACTGTAATGCACTGTACACTGTCATGCAGGCTGGAGCTACGCATTGCACACTGTGATACCGTGTACACCCACACATTGTAGACTGTAATGCACTGTACACTGTCATGCAGGATAGAGCTACGCATTGCACACTGTGATACCGTGTACACCCACACATTGTAGACTGTAATGCACTGTACACTGTCATGCAGGCTGGAGCTACGCATTGCACACTGTGATACCGTGTACACCCACACATTGTAGACTGTAATGCACTGTACACTGTCATGCAGGCTGGAGCTACGCATTGCACACTGTGATACCGTGTACACCCACACATTGTAGACTGTAATGCACTGTACACTGTCATGCAGGATAGAGCTACGCATTGCACACTGTGATACCGTGTACACCCACACATTGTAGACTGTAATGCACTGTACACTGTCATGCAGGATGGAGCTACGCATTGCACACTGTGATACCGTGTACACCCACACATTGTAGACTAATGCACTGTACACTGTCATGCAGGATGGAGCAACGCATTGCACACTGTGATACCGTGTACACCCACACATTGTAGACTGTAATGCACTGTACACTGTCATGCAGGATAGAGCTACGCATTGCACACTGTGATACGCTGTCCACTGTCATGCAGAATCCAGCAACGCATTGCACACTGTAATACCATGTACACCAACACATTGTAGAATGTAATGCATTATACGCAGTATACATGTCCAGATATTCAAAGATTAGCCATGAAGGCCTAGCTGGTTACCTATTTGGCGACCGCAGATAGCCGAATAATGCTACACTGCATCCAGGCAGCTCTGGGAGGGCGTCATATGACATCCTGGCAGAACGCGCTCTCCGTGATTGCTGTGTCCTAAGGACACAGCTGATCACGTGATGTGGTAAAAGGCCAATCACAGTGGCTTTTTACCATGTGATCAGCCACGTCCAATGACACGCTGATCACCGGGAAATGCATTTGCCGGGTCTTGGCTGCACTTTCATCATGCAGTCAGAATGTGTGGAAAGTACTGCCGAGAACCAGCAGTTATCAGAGCAGGGGTCAGCACCGATGATCAGTGCCCACCAACAGTTCACTGGTGGGTGGCCAGCAGTGCCACCCACCAGTGCTGCCTCATCAACACACATCAGTGTTGCTAAATTACCAGTTTACCAAATGTTATAATATAAACAGACTTTTATTCATTATGAGCTATTTTGTTGTTTATCGAGCAAACAGTAAAACACACAGCAGCAAGTCAATACCACCCAAAGAAAGCTCTATTTGTCTGAAAAAACTGATATAAATTTAAGATGGGTACAATGTGGCATGATTGCACAATTGTCATTCAAAGGGTAACAGTGCAGAAAGATGAAAATTGGCCAGGACAGGAAGGGGGTATGAGTACCCAGTAGGCAAGTGGTTAATATCATTGACCCATCAATACCCAGGAGCTAATGTACAGATAAGTAGCATGTGCACCAAGTGAGATTCTGCTAGGCCCCACCCACAAAATCACAATTACCTGTCCCTCACATGTTATAAACATATTTGCAATGGCCACACTTACTTTACATATAAGGATCATCTCCTCTGTTGAGAACTGTGCTCTCGCCATGTCCAAATGCCAATAAAGTTATCAAAATTTTCAACCAACACAAAACCTCCAACCACTTCTCATCCACTTACACTCCCCACAACCAGTTCCGGGTGCGCGCGCACGTGATGACGGACTTCTGGGAGGATAGCCGTTCATGCGCCATGCGGACACCTGTTTGGCGCTTATTTGTTTGCAATCGCGCATTTCTATGTGCGGCTATGATAGCTTTCGCGAATGTGTGTTTCTTATTGATTTGTTTTTTTAACCTTGGATAATATATATTTGTTGCCAAAGGCCAAAAATCAACAAAGTGTGGACTATTTTATTACTGTAAATCAAATTGTAGAACACCTGTAGCTGGCTGAACAGTGAATGTGACGTATTCATTAGTACATAATATTGTGGTGCAAACGGGTTTTTTTTTTTTTTTTTGGTTTTGAAAAAGCCAGTTTGCACACACTTGCATATTCACGCTCTTACAAGCTACATTTGAGCAGATTATATAAGTATACAAAGTAACTATTAAGGTTGTTCATATATTGAACATAAAATAAACACAAAAACATCGGTCAAACATTTATTGATCAAATATATCTTCATTTATTTGGTCAGCAGGAACAAGTAGGTACAGTCAATATCTTGGTGAGTCACAAAAATAGGATGTGGCAAAAATAAAACACTCCTGCTCATAAGAGCTTACAATCTAAAGATACTTCTAGTGAACTGTGTGTGCTCAGGTTATAGCAGGAAACAAAGGGGAAGATGAATCAAGTAACATTTTCGTGCATATAAGATTTACTTACACAATCACTTAGTATAAAGATCCATTCACAAAAAAAGTCTACAGATCAAAATATCAAGAAAACAAAGCATGTGAAAAAAAAACCCTCCCACCTCTACAAATCCCCTCCCACCTCTAAAAATCCCCTCCACATACATTTGTCAGCAGGTTTGTCAGAAAAATGCATTGGAGTCTAAATAAGCAAGCAAAATTAAAACAAGAGCAGATTTTAAACAAAACGATTGACATGTGTGAGGCTTTCAATGCAAAGAGAAAAAACACAATCATTGTGCAATAACACACAAACACACTTTACAAGGCCAAAAATATGCAAACATTTCCAGCCCACTTCCAAACACAGCCTGAGTGGTGTCTGGGGCAATTCAGCACAAAATCTCTTCTTCCCCCAAACCACACCATGCAAGGACTTAGTCACAAACCACCCGGCCTAGTAACAGGCCAAATCACTCCCTACTGCACGTCTTTATATAAGCTAGGTTGTATTTGGAGCGTGCCAAACAAGGCCCCACCCCTAATTAAGCCACACCCACCACTGACCTTAATTTGGTCAGTGAAAGTGTTTTCACTTGATGAATCCGCTTCCTACCTGCATTAACCCTTGGTATACAGGCCCCACAAATCAGAAAGATATATACAGTGAAATGTACGTGTGCAGCATACAACAGAACATTGAGCAGGGATGTGAAAGGGAACCCCAATTGGAACCTTTATTGCTACTATGGTCACAATTCCCTCCAGATTCTCGCATGAGGTAAGACAGTCACATGACCACATCTTGTATGCAATACTGAAAATGACAAATCGATTTGACTAGTATGGTGAATTTCCCATCAATTGGCAAAACACTCCAGAAATCAAACATCACCAAACATTACACTCTGGGCAAAGCTGATTTACAAATCCTGCGACGTACAGTAAAGTTGACCATTTCAATGCAATTTTCAAGACATCTGACACAGATCTCTATGCAAATTGCCGCTAAAGTAGTACATGTACTACTTAAGAAATCAGTGTTTGAAACGCACCCATGTGGTCACTCTAATAGCAGACAATAGGGTACGACTTTGCAGACGATTTACAACTTGCATGTTGTGCAAATCACATGGCAAGTCCCACTCAATGTGCACGCTATTGGAGCGTTCATATTGTTGTGGTTCAAACTTGGTTGGAGCCGCAAGTAATAATAGAGTAATGAATACACTACTTTTCATGCAATTTGCTGAGAGATCGATGTCGAATGTCTTGCAAATTGCACTTGAAATCACCATGTACCCCGACTTTGAAATCATGCAACTTCTATGCAAGTCACATGATGTGACTGTGGTGTCAATAACACCACTTAGAAATCTGCTTTAATGTGACCCCAGTAACATTGTTTGCGATTGCCATGCAATTGGCATGACAGGCGACTTGCAAATCGTAGACCAAGTCGCACCCTATTGGCCACTGTAGGCTCTGTTCACATCCAATTGGATTGTGAACTCGTGCAACTTCACTGTATGTTGGGCAATTGCCGCATCGGAATAGATGTGACAGTGGTGTTAGCCCCCAGTAACATTGGGTGCAATTTGCCATGCAAAGGGCAAGCTGCTGGCCATGCCAATCACATGACAAGTCACATCCAGGGTGTGCAATTTCAGGTGCGATTTGTGAATTGACATCGTACCTGATATTGGATATAATGAATGTGAATGTGAGTGTATTAACATACGCCATTTGTTGCAGCGAGAGTTCAAAGGTATTTGAAAATTTTGTCCATTTATTAGCAATTTAACATCTAGACTCAAATAGAAATCGCAATGCTACACACAACTGAAAACACAACTAGTTAGTAATTCTCTAGAAAACACAGTAAAATTGGCAACTTAAAGAGTAATTTTCAATTGCATATAGTATGAGCGAAGCAGGAAAATCAACAAAGGAAATAAATCTTTGAAGGCGTGTGGTACCTGCCTGCTGGGATAAGGGTCTGCTTTGTATTTGGTGGAAAAATCCATACCAGTATTTGTGACAAGTTTGATGTGTGGATTCACCAACCAAGTCTTTTCTCTCTCGCTCACTCTTCTGTATGTCTCTCTTTATCACTCTTCAGTATGTCTCTCTTTATCACTCTTCATCTCACTGGCTCGCTCTTCTCTCTCTTCTGTATGTCTCTCTTTATCACTCTTCAGTATGTATCTCTCGCTCACTCTTCTTTGTCTCACTGGCTCGCTCTTCTCTCTCGCTCACTCTTCTGTATGTCTCTCTTTATCACTCTTCAGTATGTATCTCTCGCTCACTCTTCTTCGTCTCACTGGCTCACTCTTCTCTCTCTCTGTCAGCTCTTTGCTTGCCAAATCCTTCACAAAAGTGGGTGGAGTGTAAACCATCATTATCAAATCTATTAGTGATTCAGGCCTTTATCTCATCCCATTGTATGACATTCACATAAGGTGCAGCTTTGAAGGTGTTTCAACAGACAAGGCCTCATTCTAATTCACATTTTAGGGATCATTTAGACAGAAAGCAAAGATGTTGCCAGAACGTGTATGTGAAGACAGCCACACACGGAGATCATGCTACTTCCTTGCCGTGGTTGGGATTCAAACCGACAACCCTAGAGTTATGAGGCAGTAGTGCTAACCACTAATCCATGGAGCTACATTGCTAACCCAGCCTGTATTTCTGTGGTGTGAATCAATCCTAAGTCCCTGGGCAAGGTCAGTGTAACTAGCCAGATATCTCCAATGTGACACAAATGTTGTGCTATGTTGCCAATTCACATGTATGTTGGTTCTATGTATCCCAATACAAAGGATTGCAATACTACTACAGGCGTACCTCGGTTTACCAACGCCTCAGGGAACGTCATATTTGGGGTACAAATGCCAAACCATTTCAGTTAATTGGTCTGTTTACAAATGTTTGAATAATTTGGTATGGGCATGTGGCCTGGTATGGTTCAGGAGGGGGGGGGGCGCTCGCTCACCCCCCCCCCCTTTCCTGACCTGCCGGGCTGCATGCTCGGATAAGTATCTGTTATGGATTTTGGGGGGTACCCCATGCTGTTTTTTATTTAATTTCAGCGTGGAGTTACCCCTTAACATCCATACGAGACCCGAAGGGCTTAGTATGGATGGAAGGGGGGACCCCACGCCGGGTTTTTTAAAAATTGTTTATAATTCCCTGCAATACTTTTACATCAACTGTCAGTGGGGAACTCCGCCGACAGCTGAAACATGAGCGCTGCATTGGTTTTCGCTACTAAAATGCTGCATGAGTTGATAACATAACTCATGCGGGATTGTAGGAGCGACAGCCATGTGTTAATGTTTCAACTGTCAGCGGGGTTCCCCACTGACAGCTGAATGTAAAAAAAAAAAAAGCACGGGGTCCCCCCTCCCATCCATACCAAGCCCTTCGGATCTGGTATGGATATTAAGGGGGAAATTAAAAAAAAACAGCTTGGGGATCCCCCCAAAATCCATACCAGACCCTTATCCGAGCATGCAGCCCGGCAGGTCAGGAAAGGGGGGGGGGGGGGGGCGCCCCTCCTGAACCATACCAGGCCACATGCCCTCAACATGGGGGGGTGCTTTGGGGAAGGGGGGCTCCCCCCCAAAGCACCTTGTCCCCATGTTAATGGGGACAAGGGCCTCTTCCGTTAGTGGGATAATTAGTTGGCCATTTTTTGGGATTTTAGCATATTTTGTTTACCAGTAAAGTTGGAAATTTTTTTTTCCAAATTTACTGATAAAAAAAATGTGCCAAAATCCCGAAAAATGGCTGACCAATTAACCCACTAACGGCCCGAAAATCGTTTCAATTTTTTTTTCGGCAGAAAAATCTGCTGATTTTAGACCCATCTATGGCCTGCTTTAGATGGGTCTAAAATCGTCCGCAAAAAAAAAATCGGCTGATTGGTCAGCCATTTTTGGGGATTTTGCAACTTTTTTTAATTGGTAAATTTGGATAAAAATTGGCCGATTTTGCAGATTGGCCGATTTTAGCTGCAATGATCGGCAAATTGGCTGATCTTTTAACAGATAAAAAATCTACACATGAGCCATGACCTGCAAGAAAAAGAAGACGAAAATGAAAAAGAAGAATAAAAAAAAAGAATAAGAAAAAGAAGAAAAAGAAAAATGCAGGCCATAGATGGGGCGAAAACTGACCGTTTAAAAAAAAAAAAAAATCGGTTGTTCAATGGGCCGATGCTACCACCAATGGTAAAAAAATTGTTCGATTTTCGCCCCATCTACGGCCGGCAAATATAATAGCAAAGTAATTACTTCTGTCCCTGCAGAGAGCTGCGCTATTATATTTGACATTAAAAAGTATAAAGCACCCCCCCCATGTTGAGGGCATGTGGCCTGGAATGGTTCAGGAGGAGGGGGGGTGCTCGCTCGTCCCCGCCCCCTTTCCTGACCTGCCGGGCTTGGTAAGGATGAGAGGGGGGACCCACGCTGTTTTTTTTTTTTTTTTTTTTATTGCGGACCTTTATTATTACATTCAGCTGTCAAAATAAATATTATCTAGACCTTTGAAATAAGTAAAATCATTACAGAAATAATTATAAAGGATAAGAAACAAAAATAGAATCACTAGAACTAAGGAAATCTAATTAGATTACATGAAGATATGCCGAGTGCTGTTTATTAAACACAGTAGTCACGACCGAGTGTCGGCTGTCAGAGGAATCCACAGTAAGATTCACTATTAGTCAGTGGCTAAAAAACAAACGCCCATGGCAGAAGTCTAAAATGTGTTCTGCACATGCTCAGTTCTATCTGCCAAAGACACTGCACGGGAGTCTAGATTTTTACTGTGTCGATTTCCTTGAAAAAAAACGATTTTTAACACATTCTTAATTTTTTTGGAAATAGCAGATATTGTTTAAAGTGAAGTCCTGATATTTGGCAAAGCCAATTTCTAAGTGAACATGTCTCTGCAGTGATTTTTCATGGTGTTAGACGTACTTCTTAGCAAGTCTGCTTTGTGAGTCTGATTCCGGGCGTGTGTCTTTTTGTGAATTAGATTGGGCATCTGCTTATGGGCTCTGGTCAATAGTGAATTAGGTTGCAGGGTAAAAAATAGACGGACGCCCATGAAAATTGGGCTTAAGCCCATGAATATGCGCCCACGCCCAATAGTGAATCAAGGCCTTTAGGTCTGGTAGGAAGGTTAGGAATAGAGATGAGCGAATTTCTCAAAAATTCGATTCGGCTGATTCGGCGAATTCCAGTGTGAAATTCGATTCGATGCGAATTTCTTCGCTACGAAGATGACATATAAAAAGGGTTTCTAGGCTTCAGAGAGCCTTTAAATTAGTGCAGAACACTGTACCTTTAATTTAAATGCCCTTGGAGATGAGGAAAGAGAAGGAGAAGGAGAAGGAGAAGGATGAGAAGAAGGAGAAGGAGAAGGATGAGAAGAAGGAGAAGGAGAAGGATGAGAAGAAGGAGAAGGAGAAGGATGAGAAGAAGGAGAAGGAGAAGGATGAGAAGAAGGAGAAGGAGAAGGATGAGAAGAAGGAGAAGGATGAGAAGAAGGAGAAGGAGAAGGATGAGAAGAAGGAGAAGGATGAGAAGAAGGAGAAGGAGAAGGATGAGAAGATGGAGAAGGATGAGAAGAAGGAGAAGGAGAAGGATGAGAAGAAGGAGAAAAAGAAGGATGAGAAGAAGGAGAAGGATGAGGAGAAGGAGAAGGATGAGAAGAAGGAGAAGGATGAGAAGAAGGAGAAGGATGAGAAGAAGGAGAAGGATGAGAAGAAGGAGAAGGAGAAGGATGAGAAGAAGGAGAAGGATGAGAAGAAGGAGAAGGATGAGAAGAAGGAGAAGGAGAAGGAGAAGCAGAAGGAGAAGGATGAGAAGAAGGAAAAGGAGAAGGATGAGAAGATGGAGAAGGAGAAGGATGAGAAGAAGGAGAAGGAGAAGGATGAGAAGAAGGAGAAGGAGAAGGATGAGAAGATGGAGAAGGAGAAGGATGAGAAGAAGGAGAAGGAGAAGGATGAGAAGAAGGAGAAGGAGAAGGATGAGAAGAAGGAGAAGGATGAGAAGAAGGAGAAGGAGAAGGATGAGAAGAAGGAGAAGGAGAAGGATGAGAAGAAGGAGAAGGAGAAGGATGAGGAGAAGGAGAAGGATGAGAAGAAGGAGAAGGATGAGAAGAAGGAGAAGGAGAAGGATGAGAAGAAGGAGAAGGATGAGAAGAAGGAGAAGGAGAAGGATGAGAAGATGGAGAAGGAGAAGGATGAGAAGAAGGAGAAGGAGAAGGATGAGAAGAAGGAGAAGGAGAAGGATGAGAAGAAGGAGAAGGATGAGGAGAAGGAGAAGGATGAGAAGAAGGAGAAGGATGAGAAGAAGGAGAAGGATGAGAAGAAGGAGAAGGATGAGAAGAAGGAGAAGGAGAAGGATGAGAAGAAGGAGAAGGATGAGAAGAAGGAGAAGGATGAGAAGAAGGAGAAGGAGAAGGAGAAGCAGAAGGAGAAGGATGAGAAGAAGGAAAAGGAGAAGGATGAGAAGATGGAGAAGGAGAAGGATGAGAAGAAGGAGAAGGAGAAGGATGAGAAGAAGGAGAAGGAGAAGGATGAGAAGATGGAGAAGGAGAAGGATGAGAAGAAGGAGAAGGAGAAGGATGAGAAGAAGGAGAAGGAGAAGGATGAGAAGAAGGAGAAGGAGAAGGATGAGAAGAAGGAGAAGGAGAAGGATGAGAAGAAGGAGAAGGAGAAGGATGAGAAGAAGGAGAAGGATGAGAAGAAGGAGAAGGAGAAGGATGAGAAGAAGGAGAAGGAGAAGGATGAGAAGAAGGAGAAGGATGAGAAGAAGGAGAAGGATGAGAAGAAGGATGAGAAGAAGGATGAGAAGAAGGAGAAGGATGAGAAGAAGGACAGTTCTGTGACAGTTTCTGTCTATTTCTGACAGTTCTGGGACATTCACTCCATACAGCTGTTTCAACCGCTGTATGGAGGGAATGTCATGGAACTGTCAGAAATAGTCTATTTCTGACAGTTCTGGGACATTCACTCCATACAGCTGTTTCAACCGCTGTATGGAGGGAATGTCATGGAACTGTCAGAAATAGACTATTAATGACAGTTCTGGGACTCTGACAGTTCCATGACATTCCCTTCATACAGCGGTTGAAACAGCTGTATGGAGTGAATGTCCCAGAACTGTCATTAATAGTCTATTTCTGACAGTTCCATGACATTCCCTCCATACAGCGGTTGAAACAGCTGTATGGAGTGATTGTCCCAGAACTGTCAGAAATAGTCTATTTCTGACAGTTCTGGGACATTCACTCCATACAGCTGTTTCAACCGCTGTATGGAGGGAATGTCATGGAACTGTCAGAGTCCCAGAACTGTCATTAATAGTCTATTTCTGACAGTTCCATGACATTCCCTCCATACAGCGGTTGAAACAGCTGTATGGAGTGAATGTCCCAGAACTGTCAGAAATAGACTATTTATGACAGTTCTGGGACATTCACTCCATACAGCGGTTGAAACATTGTATCTATTTTTTTCCATAAATGACATTCTGCAGATACACTTAGAGGAGCGCTGCAGATACACTTTTTGCCGGCTTGGAATTATTCTTATTTTCATCCTACTTCTTCTTTTTCTTCTTATGAGGATGAGGATGAGGATGAAGAAGAAGAAGTAGGATGAAAATAAGATTAATTCCAAGCCGGCAAAAAGTGTATCTGCAGCGCTCCTCTAAGTGTATTTGCAGAATGTCATTTATGGAAAAAAATAGATACAATGTTTCAACCGCTGTATGGAGTGAATGTCCCAGAACTGTCATAAATAGTCTATTTCTGACAGTTCTGGGACATTCACTCCATACAGCTGTTTCAACCGCTGTATGGAGGGAATGTCATGGAACTGTCAGAGTCCCAGAACTGTCATTAATAGTCTATTTCTGACAGTTCCATGACATTCCCTCCATACAGCGGTTGAAACAGCTGTATGGAGTGAATGTCCCAGAACTGTCAGAAATAGACTATTTATGACAGTTCTGGGACTGTCCTTCCATACAGCGGTTGAAACATTGTATGTATTTGTTTCCATAAATGGATCCATTTATGGAAACAAATACATACAATGTTTCAACCGCTGTATGGAAGGACAGTCCCAGAACTGTCATTAATAGTCTATTTCTGACAGTTCCATGACATTCCCTCCATACAGCGGTTGAAACAGCTGTATGGAGTGATTGTCCCAGAACTGTCAGAAATAGTCTATTTCTGACAGTTCTGGGACATTCACTCCATACAGCTGTTTCAACCGCTGTATGGAGGGAATGTCATGGAACTGTCAGAAATAGACTATTAATGACAGTTCTGGGACTGTCCTTCCATACAGCGGTTGAAACATTGTATGTATTTGTTTCCATAAATGGATCCATTTATGGAAACAAATACATACAATGTTTCAACCGCTGTATGGAAGGACAGTCCCAGAACTGTCATTAATAGTCTATTTCTGACAGTTCTATGACATTCCCTCCATACAGCGGTTGAAACAGCTGTATGGAGTGAATGTCCCAGAACTGTCAGAAATAGACTATTTATGACAGTTCTGGGACTGTCCTTCCATACAGCGGTTGAAACATTGTATCTATTTTTTTCCATAAATGACATTCTGCAAATACACTTAGAGGAGCGCTGCAGATACACTTTTTGCCGGCTTGGAATTAATCTTATTTTCATCCTACTTCTTCTTCTTCATCCTCATCCTCATAAGAAGAAAAAGAAGAAGTAGGATGAAAATAAGAATAATTCCAAGCCGGCAAAAAGTGTATCTGCAGCGCTCCTCTAAGTGTATCTGCAGAATGTCATTTATGGAAAAAAATAGATACAATGTTTCAACCGCTGTATGGAGTGAATGTCCCAGAACTGTCATAAATAGTCTATTTCTGACAGTTCTGGGACATTCACTCCATACAGCTGTTTCAACCGCTGTATGGAGGGAATGTCATAGAACTGTCAGAAATAGACTATTAATGACAGTTCTGGGACTGTCCTTCCATACAGCGGTTGAAACATTGTATCTATTTGTTTCCATAAATGGATCCATTTATGGAAACAAATAGATACAATGTTTCAACCGCTGTATGGAAGGACAGTCCCAGAACTGTCATTAATAGTCTATTTCTGACAGTTCTATGACATTCCCTCCATACAGCGGTTGAAACAGCTGTATGGAGTGAATGTCCCAGAACTGTCAGAAATAGACTATTTCTGACAGTTCTGGGACTGTCCTTCCATACAGCGGTTGAAACATTGTATGTATTTGTTTCCATAAATGGATCCATTTATGGAAACAAATACATACAATGTTTCAACCGCTGTATGGAAGGACAGTCCCAGAACTGTCATTAATAGTCTATTTCTGACAGTTCTATGACATTCCCTCCATACAGCGGTTGAAACAGCTGTATGGAGTGAATGTCCCAGAACTGTCAGAAATAGACTATTTATGACAGTTCTGGGACTGTCCTTCCATACAGCGGTTGAAACATTGTATCTATTTTTTTCCATAAATGACATTCTGCAAATACACTTAGAGGAGCGCTGCAGATACACTTTTTGCCGGCTTGGAATTAATCTTATTTTCATCCTACTTCTTCTTCTTCATCCTCATCCTCATAAGAAGAAAAAGAAGAAGTAGGATGAAAATAAGAATAATTCCAAGCCGGCAAAAAGTGTATCTGCAGCGCTCCTCTAAGTGTATCTGCAGAATGTCATTTATGGAAAAAAATAGATACAATGTTTCAACCGCTGTATGGAGTGAATGTCCCAGAACTGTCATAAATAGTCTATTTCTGACAGTTCTGGGACATTCACTCCATACAGCTGTTTCAACCGCTGTATGGAGGGAATGTCATAGAACTGTCAGAAATAGACTATTAATGACAGTTCTGGGACTGTCCTTCCATACAGCGGTTGAAACATTGTATCTACTTGTTTCCATAAATGGATCCATTTATGGAAACAAATAGATACAATGTTTCAACCGCTGTATGGAAGGACAGTCCCAGAACTGTCATTAATAGTCTATTTCTGACAGTTCTATGACATTCCCTCCATACAGCGGTTGAAACAGCTGTATGGAGTGAATGTCCCAGAACTGTCAGAAATAGACTATTTATGACAGTTCTGGGACTGTCCTTCCATACAGCGGTTGAAACATTGTATGTATTTGTTTCCATAAATGGATCCATTTATGGAAACAAATACATACAATGTTTCAACCGCTGTATGGAAGGACAGTCCCAGAACTGTCATTAATAGTCTATTTCTGACAGTTCCATGACATTCCCTCCATACAGCGGTTGAAACAGCTGTATGGAGTGAATGTCCCAGAACTGTCAGAAATAGACTATTTCTGACAGTTCTGGGACTGTCCTTCCATACAGCGGTTGAAACATTGTATGTATTTGTTTCCATAAATGGATCCATTTATGGAAACAAATACATACAATGTTTCAACCGCTGTATGGAAGGACAGTCCCAGAACTGTCATTAATAGTCTATTTCTGACAGTTCCATGACATTCCCTCCATACAGCGGTTGAAACAGCTGTATGGAGTGATTGTCCCAGAACTGTCAGAAATAGTCTATTTATAGTCTATAACAGGGTCTATAACAGGGTAACTTATTGGAATCTGGAAGCTCCCTTTAGCATAGTAACTCACAAGCAAAGTGCCCATAACCTGGCACTTAGTGTATTCAGCCTTGCTGCCTGTGAATAGGAACCAAGTGCACTTCCTGATGACGATCTATTGATCAAAACCCGTTGAGGTTTGATGACGCAACTTCCGGTGACGTAATTTCTGCCCTTTGGAAAGCACGCTGGGATGCGGGGACCATCTTGGTTCCTATTCACAGGCAGCAGGGCTGAATACATGGGCACTTTGCTTGTAAGTTTTATTCTTATAATTTCTCCCCATCATTTCTCCCCATCATCAAGTTTTTTATGGTTTTACACTATGGGATGTTTGCTTTTGTTTCTGTACACATGCTGAAACTTGGTTTACTGCCTAGGACAAGAGGAGAAAGTTTAAAAAGGCTCTTTTGAGACTACACTGTCATTTATATCCACTCTGGTCATCACCCTATTGGTTACTATCAGCCAGACTGCATAATTCCCAGGAATGCATATTGGTGCCATTCTTGCCATCACGCATTGGGCTAGTCCCTAACCAGGCGCTTATGACCAACCTAGAGATAGGTGGTCCATGGGTAACGGTGAGTGCACTTCCATGTGGGGCTTAATAGTACATTATATTGTACTCCCACTGCACAGATTAGCACCTGTCATTTTTGCACGAAGTTCACCAATTAATATTTAACACATGGGCACTTTATTTTTCCGTATTGGGACTCAATGTTACAATTATTCACTTTGTATATGTGAAGCAATATTACTCATGTATTGTCAAATTTAATGCACTTAATTTATGCGCAGTCCACATGGTATTTTGAACAATATATATTGACAGTCAGTGAGTGGTATGTAGTAGGAGGGCTGTCAGTGAATAGTTTGTAGTAATAGCACAGTTAGTGAGCAGTATGTAGGCAGTACGTGGCTGGAGATAGAAGTCTTCCCAGGCTGCTAAAATCTGCTCCTCCTCTTTCTTCATCTTCAGCTGCTAGATGAGCCTGAATGAATCAGAAACCTGTGTCAGGAAGGGAGGAAGTAGCCACGCCCCCTGCTCCTCCCACCAACTCCAGGGGCCCTACCCAGTGTGCCCACCCATTCTAGGAACAGTGACAGCAAGATCTACCTACATTAGCTACTGCTCTGGCCTCTCCCACCCTATGTGGCCTCTTGAGACCTCTTCATGGTGGCCAAGAACAATATGTGGGAGATGGCAGATGAAAGAGAATAGAGATGGAGCAGAACTGGAGGCAGACTGCGAAGTGGGAGTCAGAGGCGGAGAATAGATTAGCTTAATAGTACATTATATTGTACTCCAACTGCACCACCCCTAACAAAGTTAAAGGAGTAATGCAATTTATTCTGGGTGTCCGCTAGGATACAGAATCTGCAGCTGTCAGCTCAGCCCTGATTCCAGGACAAATCCCGGGACAGAGCCATCACGGGAAATGAGACCAAAAAGCTTGATTGCCCCAGCAGATTCGGGACAGTTGGCAAATATGCACTATTGATTACAGATAATTTTTTTTTAAGTGTACACAGTATCACATAGTGAATATTATTTTATGTTATTTCTATGCATTCTCAGTAACGTATAATTGTAACACAGGTATTATCTCTCACACAGAACATATGTTTCCCCCCTGACCTTTTTTTCTTCTTTTGAGCTGAAATGCGGGCCAGAGAAGACACAGTCATGTAAATTCAGGGTGTCTCTGCAGTTCTTGGCCGTGTTCACAAAGGTTTGACACAGATCAGCTCCTACTGCAGCCTTTTACCTTTTTGCTTTCTACAGTTACGGTGTTGTAGTCTGGAAACTGGGGGAGAGTGGAAACAATTCCCGCATGAAGCAAACTCATGACATCATATCACACTAGGCAATCAGTTGTCTGGAACTCAAAGACTACTTTTATTGATAAAAGGTGGATCTTTTTTTTTTTTCTAAGTATACAGTCATCACCAATGCAATGGGGGCATTAACACCAAACACTAATATAACAGTGCATTGATACTTACCACCAGTGTAATAATGGCATTGAAACTGACCACCAATATCACAGTAGCATTGGCACTGACCCCCAACATATCAACGTCTTTGACCCTCACCGCCAATGTAATGGTGGCATTGACACTTACCACCAATGTGACAGAGAAATTAACACTCACCACCAATGTAACAGACACTGACAATGACCACCAAGGTAGCAGGGATATTAACATTCCCCACCAATGTAATGGCAGCATCGACACTCCAATGTCAGGTCATTTAAACACACAACTAGTGTAGTGATGGCATTGATACTAACCAGCAATTTTTTGGGGCATTGACACTCACCATCAATGCAATAGGTACGCTGACCCTCACCAACAGTGAAATGAGGGCATTGACACAGAACACCAATGTAACAGGAGCATTGATGCTCACCACCAATGCAACAGGGGCACTGACACTCACCAACAGTGTAATGAGGTTATTGACACTGACAACCAATGTAAAAGTGGCACTGGCCACTCACCATCAATAAAATAGGGGTATTGACACTTACCAGTCACAACCAATGTTCCAGGGGCATTAACAAACACAACCGGTGTGTTGAGGGTATTGGTGCTGACTACCAGTTTAGAGGGGGTAATTGACAGTCACCATTAATGCAACAGGTGCATTGACACTCACCACCAGTGAAATGAGGGCATTTAAAATGACTTCCAATGTATTACAGGCATTGACACAGAACACCAATGAAACAGGGGATTTGACACTCACCCCAAATGTAATGGTGGCATTGACATGACCAGTGTTATGAAGGTATTGTCACTGGACACTAATGTAAGAGTGGCATTGACACTGACCTCCAATGTAATGGGGACTTTGAAATTAATCACCAATGCAAGGGGAACATTAACACTGACCAATAATGTAAGAGTCTAATGAGGGCAGTGACACCACCACCAATGTAATGGGGGCATTGACACCACCAGTGAAATGAGGGCATTGACACTTATCACCAGTGCAATCAAGGCATTGAAACTAACCAACATTGTAATGAGGGCATTGACACTCGCCACCGATATAATAGAGACATGGGCACTCACCACTGGTGTAATGAGGGCATTGACACTCAACACCAATGTAACAAGGGCATTGACACTCAAAACCAGTATTTTTTTTGTGCTGGAATGCACCAGTGCTGCATACTGGCACTAGTCCTGTATTGTAGTGGTCCACCTATGGTCTGCACTGGGTACCACTATCACTTTATGGCCGCCAACAATGTGAAGAGTGGCAGCATTGTATCTCATTCCCAGAACACTCTTTGTGTTCCAGCACCCAGCACTAAAAGAATCTTCTGTCTAGTGTCCAAATGTATACAGACAGCTCTCTGCTGAAGGTATCCTTTTGAAAGCCTTACAGCTCACTTATCGTAGCTGTTGTGATCTCCCTTTGGATATCCAGAACAGACCTCTGAATATCAAAATGATAGAAGTGTGAATTCCACGTGGTGCTCTGTAACTGTGTGGAGCCATTGTTATCATATTGATGATATACTCTGGCCTGCACTGTCACTATGTGAAGGGAGAGCTCCATGAGACTGAAGGACAAGTGCCCACCAGACTAACATGGAATATGAATATATAGAAACCCTTCCTCACTAGACTTTTTGGATTTTTTTGGATGGAGGGGACTGAGGCTCCAGCAGAGATACCTTAGAGGGCCCCATAATTTTTGATGGTGGTCCTGGTTACAACAAGCCCCTGACCACCAATGCTGGAAAGGGAGTTATTGTTTAAGCCTGGTAATAACCACTAATGCTGGTCGGGGGGCGGTATTGTTCCAGCCGGTCACTGACCACCAGTGCTCGATGGTCTATTTTTATAGCTAGTACTTTTGACCAAATTGTTTATTGTCTCAATGATTGCTGGTTGCTGGGTAATGTACTTGTTTTTTAGACTCTCACATAGCAAGTAAAGCATATTGTGTGAGAACAAAGACTGGCATGTGTGTGTTATCTATACAGTGAGTAGACTCAGGTTTTATTTAACTAGGCCCCTTTAAGACCCTTCCACTGTTAGCACAAACTCCATACTCACTATAGTTTATTCATACACATACTTGCCACACATGCTGCTTTACTACTTACTGCAGAAATTCTCTGACAAAAAGGACTTGCTGAACACCAATATAATGGGTCAGTAACAGTGCCAGATTTTTAAGGTGGCAAAAGGTGCAACTGCCCTGGGCCCCCTATCAGAAGGGTTCCCCCCCTATACAAACATTATACATAACAATATAAGAAAATTATATAAAATAATACAAAATAAATAATAACAACATATTATAAAATACATAATAAAAAATCTGACTTTCTTTTATTAAATGTATATTGGGAAGTAGTATTTTGCCAGCCATCATCTGTAAAGTTTTTACTCTGGACTGGTATTTTGGTGTCTCAAGCGTACCACACATAATGCGCTATGACTGTGACCTCCCCATATGGAAGAAAAATATATTTGAAATATATTTTAAAAATATTCTTCCCAAATATATTGACATATCTTTGAAATACTACAATTTTGCCCATAATTAATATATTTCAAAATATATTTCAATAAATATATATATATAATTTTAACATATATTTTTACATATATTTGTAAACGCATTCCAAAAATGTTGATTTATATTTTTAAAGACATACAGAATATTTTAAAATGTCCCAACAGAAGAAGCGAGGATGGCAGGCGCAGTTACCGGGAGTCGCGGTGCGAAGGGAACCGTGCTCAATGCGGGCACTGCTGGTCTCTCTCTCCTAGACCTTGCTAGGAGTCATCCAAAGGGGGCGGTGACGCCTTTCTAGGCAACCAGCCTTTTCATCAGACCTCTGTCAGCAGCACATCCAATATCATCACACTGATTGGAGTCAAGGTTGGCTCACTCCTGGCTCCAATTAGGTCTGGGAGAAGTCATTAAGCTAGGGCCTCACATACTTTTTCCTCCCTGCACTGTGAATGTTTACATGTTATGTGCAATTAAACCATGGCAACATCTAATGTCTGTGTAGTATTATGTTCAGCAGACTGTGTTCTTCTATTGTTGTGACTTAGATGACGTTCAGAGCACATTTTATGCCCAATTCATGCAAAACTCCACGTAATCCCAAGGGGTTCACATACTTTTTCTTGCAACTGTCTATATATATATATATATATATATATATATATATATATGTATATATATATATATATATACATACATACATACATATATATATTTATTGAAATATATTTTGAAATATATTGAATATGGCCAAAATTGTAGTATTTCAATGTCAATTTATTTGGGAAGAGTATTTTTAAAATACATTTCAAATATATTTTCTTCCATGTGGGTCAGAATGACGTTATGTCATGTATTTTAAAATGTGTGACTGTCATTGTCACAGAGTTGTAAACCAACACTGTGTATAAGGGGCCCTCTGAACCTGAAGTGCCCTGGGTCCCCAAGGTCTAAATCTGACCCTAGACGTTAATACTCACCACCGATGTAAAGGTGGGCATTGGCACTCACCAAGAATGTAAAGAGCACATTGACCCTGACCACCAATGTAACAGGTGCATAGACACTCAGTACCAGTGTAATCAGGGCATCGCTAATGTAATGGAGGTATTGACATTGACCACCAATATAGCGGGGTATTGACACTACCCGTATGGAAGAAAAATAGATTTGAAATATATTTTAAAAATATTCTTCCCAAATATATTGACATATATTTGAAATGCTACAATTTTGGCCATATTCAATATATTTATATTTTTATATATATATATATATATATATATATATATATAAACACACACTGCATGTTGAAATGCTTTTTTATTACAAAATATATGAAAAATATTTTTAAAAATACATTTTAAATATACTGTGTTTTTTTTAAATATATTCTTCAGATTTTTTTATCATATAAAAAGTCATTTTAACATATATTTTACATTTGTAAATGCATTCCAAAAATGTAGTTTTGTACTGTTAAAGACATACAGTATATTTGAAATGTATTTTTAAAAATATTTTTCATATATTTTGTAATAAAAACGCATTTCAACATGCAGTCTATATATATATATATATATATATATATTTATTTATGGAAACATATTTTGAAATGTATTGACTATGGACAAAATTGTAGCATTTCAAATATATGTCAATATATTTGGGAACAGTATTTTTAAAATATATTTCAACTATATTTTTTCTTCCATGTGGGTCATCACCAGTGTATTAAGGATATTGACACTAACCACAAATCTAATGGGGTCATTGACATTAATCACCAATAGATGAAGGAATTGGGACATTAACAGCAATCATTGGTATAATTAAAGCATTACGCTGACCCACAAAGTAACATTACAGGGGAAATCAGCACATGCTGTATATTGTGGTTCATTCCATGTGTTATTTAGCTACTTCTATGCTACTTTGTGTATTCTTGAATAGCTGCAGTTTTACATTGTCTTATCATCCTTTGTGTTCTTGCCTCAGATGGAACAAGTTTACTCTAATCTGACAAGTTAATCTATTAGTAATGTATTCTTTAAAGCATCATGCAGAGGTCATTGCAGCAAACCTATTTTGTTCTGTATGCTTGTTTTAATGAGCAAGGTAACTGTGTTAAAGACTAATCATCAGTTTTTCAAATATGATTTAGCTATATTTTTGACATATAAGCCCCCTTTCGGTCATGATCAGCATCACCTTTAACCTGCCACTCCCCTCAATATTCTTCCCTATGTAATTAAATAAAATTCATGACTTGGTTTTATGGACTCATCCTGGTCAACAGGAAAGTCTGTAATGACTACCATATGCGGGAAAGATGATGTGAGTCCAACAATTTAACTTATCAAAACACAGGTTAGCAAAGGTAAATGTTATGAAATACATTTAAGTGAATACATGCTCAGCCATATCTGGGTAAAGATAACATAGAGGTCACACAAAATACCGAATCAGATTTTCCGCTCTCCAGGAAACAGCAAGAGAAAACCACATATGAGCCCCTTGGTATTTACACAGAAACATCATTTGCAAAATAAAAATACAGTTACATATCTACTGCACTGCATGTTCTTCTTGTATCATAATTTATGTATTTTTGTTGATTTAACATTCTTTGCTTTTATCAGAGGACAATGTCATAATGGAAAATCGAGAACGGATGCACTGATCCTGTGTTTTGCTATGAGGCCAGCCAGGTTCTCTGCAATCACATCATGGCTTGTTATGTTATTTTTTTATTGCCATTTAATCATTTATTCCATCCATCCACTCATACTATCCCCCCCCCCCATTTGCTGATTTATCCCTTCATTGGATTAATCAATAGGCTTGTCAAAAGCATTCTGTATTGATTTAAATTATGAATACACTGACATTCTTAGCTTCATTTAGACCATTTAGGCCATTTTTACTGGATTTTTACTGGATCTCATCTATAAAAAGGAAAGGAAAAATTAAATGTTAAACATCAAAAGCGCCAACTGCTACCATAACAAATGGAACTGAATGTCTACATTGGGCCTCATTTACTAAAAAAAATAAAGGGGGCACAATATACCTGAAATTAAAAAAAATAGATTTTCTGTAATGTTTTGTGGCCTAATTGACATTTTAGGTATTTTGTGTTCACATTTTACACAAGAACACAGCCACGTGAACTTTCCACTAATATGTAGCAGAGTACCCATTTACTCACCATGCACAGGTCCTTTAACTCTATTTCCCGCAACTCTCTGAGTTTCTGAATATGCCCAGGGAAAATAACTTCCTCCACTTCCCTCTCTTAGCAGTACAGAGACGCCACGCCTGATGAGGCAGAGGTAGCTGGGTAAGTGATCTGCAGCCAGGTGAGTCAGCAGGAACAAATCAAGAGTGGGCTATAGAACAAATCCTACAATTAATGACAGAGGTACTTACACCTACTCAGTTAATGGAAGTAAAGCATCTACTGGATAAGTGGTCAGCGGTGTTCTCGATGGGGGACCATGTTCTGGGCTGTAGCAATGAAACTAAATACAAGATACCCATAGGAGAGAGTCCTCCCATCAGATGCATAGGCATCTAAATGCTGTTACCACAACAGACACGTATCTTCTTCCATGGATAGAGGAATCCCTTTCCATACAGGGACAGGACAAATATTTCCTCTCACCTATCCTCTTCTATGGATATAGGAATCCCTTGCCACCCAAGGACAGGTCAAATTTTTCTTCACACTGGATCTTACCAGCGAGGATTGGCAGATGCCTGTCATCAAGGCAGACTAGCCAGAAACCTGTTTTGTTACTCCATTGGGGTTGTGCCCGTTCAAAAGTATGCCCTTTGGGCTGAACAATGAGTTCAACACAAACCTGGAAAGCATCCTGCACATTTAAACACTATGTTGGCACAGTTGCACCAGTATGGGCTGAAGCTAAATATATCAAAGTGCCACCTTTTTAAACATGAGAGCTCCCAGGACACATTGTTTCCAGACAAGACATATTCCCTAATCCCAGGAATATAAAAGCCATAGAGGAATGGAGGCACCCAATGACAGTGGCCAAAGTCAGAACTTCTCTGGGGCTGCTTCTTTGGAAGATCCAGTTAATGTGGTGAGCCCCTTCTCAATTGCTACCAGACCACTCCAGTTCCAGTGTGATGGTTCTTTGTACTTGGGCATTGGATGCCTCCAGCTGTTTTCCTGTGTTAACAGAGCTACCCTGGACATAACTGAGAAGGATGCTGTTTATAAGGATAATTACATAGCTGTTTATATTCTGAACTGTATTGATTCTCAGCTAGACTCTCTGTTGGTGAAAAAGTCTTGTAGAGATGATACTATGCAGCCACATGTTACCATAAATGAGCCACAGAGACATCATTGTGAACAGTCCATGTTTTTTGTATCTTTCATAATCTTTTTTGTAGTGGTGCACCAAAATGAAAATTCTGGTGCTGAAACTGAAAATTGAAAATGCACTTGGCCGAAAACTGAAATGCGCAGTTTTTAAAAATGAATATATATTTTTTGGAAACAAACACAAAAAAAAAATATACCCCAAAATATGAAAGACAATGTTACGGCGAGTAAATAGATACCCAACATGTCACACTTTAAAATTGTGCACGCTTGTGGAGTGACGTACTTAAAAATCTCCATGGGTGATGCTTTAAAAATGTCTACAGGTTAGCAGTGTAAAGTTACAGAGGAAGACTAGTGCTAGCATTGCTCTTGCTCTGAAGTTTGTGGCGATACCTCACGTGTGTGTGGTTTGAACACCATTTAGATATGTGGGTGTGGTCTACGTAAATCTAGCTGTGCTCACTTTAAACTTTTTTTTTTTCATTTATTTAATGTTTTTATTTTGCACTGCCCCTTTAAAAAAAATTTTAATCACTTTTATTCTTATCACAAGAAATGCATGCATCCCTTGTGATAGAAATAATTAGTGACAGGTCCTCTTTATGGAGAGATATGGGGTCAATAAGACCGCACATCTCTCCTCTGCAATGTAAAGGAATGGATCAAAAAAAAGCATTGATCTAGTGCTTTAAAAAAAAATGGCTGGGAACGGAAGTGACATCGCTCCGGTTCTCCAAGGGCATAGAGATGAGTAGAGCCCATCTTTCTTTCACTCATCTCTATGCCCAGCGCCAGGATCGTTTGGTGCCCACCGGTGGCTGCGGCTAGGGGAGGGTTTTTTTCCGCACCTGTATAAAAACAAGTGCACATGGATTATCATAGGCAATTCCAGAATTTGTGGAAGTAAAGTCTGGTCTGCCAGTATGGGAAAAAAAATGAGTCAGATAATTAATGTAGCGCTTACTCCTGAAGGAGCTGATGGAAATTTGCTCAGGTTCCTCCCTAGTGAATTGCCTTGCAGCCAGGCACACAAACACAGTCACGCTTTTCCTTAATAACCAGTCTAGGATTGTTGTTTTTGTTGTTTTTATTTTTGGAGAACTTGGATAGGTTTGAGGAATTCGGTGAATACTCCAAAAACAGAAATTATGTACAGGTTATGGACAGTGCTCTCCTTTCTATACAGCTGAAGTCCTTGCATATAGCAAACTGTGGACTTGGATTGTAGTAGAAACAGTTAAATGCAGAGCTGAGCAAAAATCCTTGCATATAGCAAACTGTGGCTTTGTAATAGAAGCAGTAAAAGCACACAAGCTTCTTCCTTCAAAGCAACAAGAGCAGAGTTCCTTCACAGAGAACTAGATAGGCTAAGATCTTCAGAACACCAGGCGATGTTCCCTTTAGCAACCACACTGCTAACTCTCTAGCACAAAAGGGGTGGCAGCAGCCAAAAAGTCTGTAATCACAAAATATCTAGGGTCAGTGGGTTGCCTCCTTCCAACTCCCAAGAGACACTTTTCTCCCATGGTATACTTTGTGTAATTTGGCTGAATTGGGTTATGAGGTTATGATCATTTCATTTTTTTGGGTAGTCTAACATGTAGAACCTGACAGCTGTGTAAGTAGAGGATTCCTCATTAAACTGTATATAGGATAGGGCATAGACTAAAAAAAGATTTCCACTTTTCTTCGCATTCCCCCTTAGCCTCCTCCAAACTAGATTATGATGTGAAGGTCTTATTACTGCTTCTTTGTATCCTAATACAGACTAATCCATTGCCAGAATATAGTGGATTAGCAACGTGTCACTGAAAAGAATCTGTATGGTTTTGTTTGGAAGAAAAGGAATATTGTCAACATCTGGGCTGTAGCACAGCAGGGTCTCAATGTCCTTTTCCTGTCCAATCTGCAGTGGGGCACCCTGTCCTGAGATACACAGGAATCTCTTTGCTCTCTTGGGGTAAGATGAGGGGGAGTTGATGTGTATATTGTGATGACCTTAGATATATCTCTGCTGAAAAGGAAGACATAAATATTCACTTGTTTTACTAGATTGTAGTGATAAATCAGATAATCTGAGAGGTCAAATAACTATATGATGGTTTGTCAGCAATTTAAGTAGAAGATAAATTAATGTGAATTGTGAGTAATATGGTGCAAAAGTGTAGTTGGGACGGGGAGGACTCAATAGATAGGGGAAGACAGTTAATGAAAAACAAATCCAGTACATTTCACACAGCACCTCTTAGAGACTAAAGAATTCTATGGAAAAGCAAGTACACACAGTAAAGTGAGCAGACTAAGTGTAGTAGATATCACATTTGTTTAAACAACAACAATTAGCAACTCATATAACAATGAATACAAAATGCTTGTCAGGAAGAGATCTCAATTAGGACAGAAATGATGTTGGTGGGTGTGGCCAGTGGTGTATTTAGGGTTCATGCTGCCCCAAGAAACACAAAAATCAGCCCCCCCCTGCAGAGAGAGACTGACATTGACCAACAACACCCCTGCCCCCCACTTGAGAGAGCCTTCCATTACCACTGCCCCCCATACACCAGCCACCATTGCTCACAGTGAGAGAGAGAAAGACATTCACCTTCACAGCTCCGGACATCCCCAGGAACGAGAGTCCGACTGTGCATACACCATCATGAAACCCACAGCCTCTCTCTGAACCCACCAGGTCCCCATGCCACGTGTGTCCCTTCTTCCACTCCTTCTTCCCAGGGGCAGTGCTGCCCCCCTGAAAAATGCTGCCTTAGGCAAATGCCTTGTTTGCCTTGTGGTAAATACACCTCTGGGTGTGGCTACATGTTTTGAGGCATATCCTGCCTCTTTCTCAGTTCTGTCTCTCACGGTTTTTGCTGCTTCTGGATGAGACCACTTCCTGACTGTGAGGACAAGCATTTTACATTTATCCTTATGTGAGTTGCTAATTGTTGCTGTTTCAATACATTTTGTGACATCTGCTGCACTGTCTGTGCACTCTACTGTGTTTTCTTGCTAAATTAATGTGGTTGTACTTCAAAATGCATTCTAAATCATTCAATCACTATCTACAGAAATATTATCTATAAAGCATCAGATTTTATTAAAATATAATGGATTATAAAAACTACCAAGTCTATCTCTGAATAATCTATTAATCAAAGTTGTGCAAAGCTATGAGTGAAACGCACAAGGCACCCATTTGCACCAACAGCCCTAAAGCTGGACATAGACAATTTAAAACTCGACAAGTTCAGCAGGGACTGGCCGAGATTCGAACTCTGTGTGGGCAGGCTGAAAGTACCCAAGTTGATCTATCGATCAACCAACCTGTCGGATTTTACATGCGATTACTGCTAGCGGCTATTATATGTTCTACTGGCAGGGACAGCTCCCCCTGCTGGTAGAACACGGTGGCTCCATGGGGGTGGTGGAGGATTTCCCCATCAACACTGAAAGGAAAGAAAATTGCTCTCCCCCCCACCAACCCACCACCACCCCCCCCTTCCCCGGTAAAGTCCATAGTCAGTTCCTTCTGTGCTTGCTCTATCTTCATCCTCTAGTTCATGACCAGGACCTTCTCTGCATCTCCTACTAGTGGAACATGGCAAACTGTTGCCTATCTCTTCCTTCATCTCTCAGCAACAATCAGCTTTTATTCCTCCTTTTCTTACAAGTCATTCCACCATTCACAGTTGCCTCTGTTGGTTTTGACCAGGAAATTTGTCTCTACTTCCACTTGTACAAGCAGCTTAAAGAGCTGTATCCAGTGTAAGTTTTGGGGGAGTTGAAGGTGCAAACAGAAGGGTTTTTCAGAGAATGCATGAAGGTAAAAAAAAAGCCTTGAGCCTTTACAACCACTTTAAGTAAAGCTCAGAATTAGGTGACACACAGAGTTCAGGGTTCAGAAATAGGAAATACACAGTGTTTAAGGGTCAAGATTAAGTAACGCACAGAGTTCAGTAGTCAGAATTAACCAGCCCACAGAGTACAGGTGTGAGGATTAAGTAAAGCACAGAGTTCAGTAGTCAGAATTAACCAGCCCACAGAGTGCAGGTGTCAGGATTAAGTAAAGCACAGAGTTCAGTAGTCAGAATTAACCAGCCCACAGAGTGCAGGTGCCAGGATTAAGTAACACACAGAGTTCAGTAGTCAGAATTAACCAGCCCACAGAGTGCAGGTGTCAGGATTAAGTAAAGCACAGAGTTCAGTAGTCAGAATTAACCAGCTCACAGAGTGCAGGTGTCAGGATTAAGTAAAGCACAGAGTTCAGTAGTCAGAATTAACCAGCTCACAGAGTGCAGGTGTCAGGATTAAGTAACACACAGAGTTCAGTAGTCAGAATTAACCAGCTCACAGAGTGCAGGTGTGAGGATTAAGTAAAGCACAGAGTTCAGTAGTCAGAATTAACCAGCTCACAGAGTGCAGGTGTCAGGATTAAGTAACACACAGAGTTCAGTAGTCAGAATTAACCAGCTCACAGAGTGCAGGTGTCAGGATTGAGGAAAGCACAGAGTTCAGTAGTCAGAATTAACCAGCCCACAGAGAGCATATGTCAGGATTAAGTAATGCACAGAGTTCAGTAGTCAGAATTAACCAGCTCACAGAGTGCAGGTGTCAGGATTAAGTAATGCACAGAGTTCAGTAGTCAGAATTAACCAGCTCACAGAGTGCAGGTGTCAGGATTAAGTAACGCACAGATTTCAGTAGTCAGAATTAACCAGCTCACAGAGTGCAGGTGTCAGGATTGAGGAAAGCACAGAGTTCAGTAGTCAGAATTAACCAGCCCACAGAGAGCATATGTCAGGATTAAGTAATGCACAGAGTTCAGTAGTCAGAATTAACCAGCTCACAGAGTGCAGGTGTCAGGATTAAGTAACGCACAGAGTTCAGTAGTCAGAATTAAGTAGCTCACAGTCAGGATTAAGTAACACACTGTGTTGAGGGGTCAGGATTAGGTAATGCACAGAGTTCAGGGGTTAGAATTATGTAACACACTGGGGTCGATTTACTAAAACTGGAGAGTGCAAAATCTGGTGCAGCTGTGCATGGTAGCCAATCAGCTTCTAACTTCAGCTTGTTCCATTAAGCTTTGACAAAAACCTGGAAGCTGTTTGGTTTCTATGCAGAGCTGCACCAGATTTTGCACTCTCCAGTTTTAATAAATCAACCCCATGGAGTTCAGGAGTCAGAATAAAGTAACCCACAGAGTTCAGGGGTCAGGATAAGGTAACGCACAGTGTTTAGGAGTCAGGATTAAGTAACACATAGGGATTGATTTACTAAAACTGAAGAGTGCAAAATCTGGTGAAGCTGTGCATGGTAGCTAATCAGCTTCTAGCTTCAGCTTGTTCAATGAAGCTTTGACAAAAAAATCTGGTAGCTGACTGGTTTCTATGCAGAGCTGCACTAGATTTTGTATTCTCCAGTTTTAGTAAATCAACTCCATAGAGTTCAGAATTAAAAGAGAAGCATGGTTTTTGTTTTTTAAAAGAGTATGGTTTTTGCATCTGTCTCCCAACAGGCTCTAAGGGTGAGAATGGAGCGATCAGACACTGCTGAATGTTCAGTTCTCCTCGCCGCTGTGAGCAGAGAGCGGTGACTGTTAGTCACTGCTCTGCCGCCCCAGCACTCACCAGAGTGCTGGACTGTGGAGAGGGCAGGAGCAGTTGGCTGAGGCTCTCAGTGGCTCACTGAGAGGCTGAGCCAGTTGCAGGTCCAGGCTCCTGGTTGGATCATGACCATATGGTCACAATCTTTCCCCAGCCTGGGATGGCTTTGTGACATCAGCCTACAGCGGTCTTTAGCCCTCTCTCAGATGAAAACAGGTCATAGTTCCTTCTGCACAACTGTGATCCACAGGAGAAGAACAGCCAAATGTGCTTTAGCCGAACGTCTTTAAGCAGCACACAAAGTTCAGGAGTCAGAATTAAGCAACCCACAGAGTTCAGGGGTACTGCACGAGGCAACACACGGAGAACAGGTGTCAGGATTAAGTAACATACAAGTTCAGGGATCAGGATTAGGTAACGCACAGGGTCCAGAGGTCGGAGTTAGGTAATACACAGAATTCAGAAGTCATGATTGAGTAACACAGAGAGTTCAGGAGTAAGACTTTAGTAACACATATAGTGCAGGTGTCAGGATTACACAAGTTCCAGGATAAGGATTAAGTAATGCCCAGAGTTCAGGGGTCAAGATTAGTTACCCCAGAGTTCAGGGGTCAGGACTAAGTAACATACAGAGTTCAGGAGTCAGAATTAATTACCCCAGAGTTCAGAGGTCAGGACTAAGTAACATACAGAGTTCAGGAGTCAGAATTAAGCAATATACAGAGTTCAGGGGTCAGGATGAGGTAACACACAGTGTGCAGGTATCAGTATTAAGTAACACACAAGTTCAGGGATCAGGATTAAGTAATGCACAGAGTTCAGGAGTCAGAATTAATTAACTCACAGAGTTCAAGAAACATGGTTATGTAACACACAAAGTTCAGGTGTCAGGATTAAGTAATCCACAAATTTAGGGATCAGGATTAAGTAACACACAGAGTGCAGGTGTCAGAATTAATTACCCCAGAGTTCAGGGGTCAGGATTACTTACCCCAGAGTTTAGGGAGTCAGGATTAATTACCTCAGAGTTCAGGGATCATGACTAAGTAATACACAAGTTTAGGGGTCAGGATTAAGTAACATACAGAATTCAGGAGTCAGAATTAAGAGTGCAGGTGTCAGGATTAAGTAGCACACAAGTTCAGGGATCTGGATTAAGTTATGCACAGAGTTCAGAAGTCAGAATTAATTAACTCACAGAGTTCAGGGATCATGATTAAGTAACACACAGAGTTCAGGGGTCAGGATTAAGCTATGCACAGAGTTCAGGGGTCAGGATGAGGTAATACACAGAATGCAGGTGTCAGGATTACATAACACACAAATTCAGGGATCAGGATTAAGTAATGCGCACAGAGTTCAGGAGTCAGAATTAATTAACTCACAGAGTTTAGGGATCACAGTACACTGAACATGGAAATGCAATTATTTTAGTAAATATAAATGGCTAATTACCTTTTTTCATCAGCAGTTAGAGCAGTCTTGTGGCTTCAGCAGAGCACTGGTTAAAGCTTGTAGGAGGCGTTTTCTTTCTGCTCTAGGAGGATACAAAACCCCTGATCTATGTCTGGACAGGGCTGATTGGCCCTGTGCTGATCACATACACCTTCTCAAGAAAAAAAAAGCTCTCTCTAGCAATATACACTAAACTGAGCATGTGCATGTGGCTACAGGTTCAGGAGATAAGACGTGGACATTTGAACAAGAGGAAGGGCAGAGAAAACAGGATCAAATGGCCTTTTTACACAATGCAGGGAATAAACCCCTTAGGTTCCACAGTGAGTATAACAGGCATGCTTTACTGCATATACAGACTGATTTTACTGTTGTGGGTTTAGTAACACTTTAAGTATCTTACAGAGTTCTGGGGTCGGGATTAAGTAGCACCCAGGGTTCAGTGGTCAAGTCACTAGTAACACACAGATTGCTCCTGGTGTGGTGTCTCTTACATCAAGTGTCACCCTTCTGTTTCACATCATCCCCAGCTTCCCATCATCCCCAGGAGCCAGGCCCATAGTGATCCCCAGGAGCCAGGCCCATAGTGCATTACAGTGTGCAGGTTTCACCCCAACTCATACTGCTCAAGCGTCAGTCCAAAATGGCATGGCTGGAGTGGCCTGTGCAAACGCTAGGCAGCATAAGTCACCATACTCGCAAGATGCTCTAGCAGTACCATCTTGGACTGATGTTTGCATGGTGTGACTTGAGTTGGAGCCTATGCACTGCAATGCACTACAGTGCCCAGCTACCTGGGGTGCCATTTCCCTGGGACAAACACCTTTAACAAAGGGGAATGTGTCTGGGAAAAAGAGTAGAAAAGAAACCTTGCTTTATCACATTTATACTTTTTCCTTGATCTTCATCATATCTTATAACTCCATCACTAAATAGTTTTATCTTGACACAGCCACAAGCCAGCTTTTTCACTAAGCTCCTCTGTTTGTCATTCCATCCAGATGTATCCACATAGGAGTCTGATCAAAGCACACAGTGCCGCAACCAAGTCTCACACAGTTAGCTGTGAATTGGAAATACTCCCAGGGAAAATTCTGCAGATCACTGTCAGGATGCTTTGATGAGTCCACATGAGAATGGTTGCACTGTTGTTCTTAATGTGCCTAGGGGTTTGCCTTTGTTGATGAGCATAAGATAAATAAAAAAACAGCAATTTTGTCACAATCGCACATTCTAGTATTGATGGCTTACATTTCACTACATATACTCAGATGATTCATATTTTTTTGTTGAGAAATTCATAATATTTCATAGGAATTAAAATGAAACTCTAATGGCTCTGTCAAGTAACATTTGATCACGAAAGATAAGGCTGTGCATTGCATAGTAAGCAAGCGGAGAAAAATGACAACGTCTTTAAGTATACTGCTATTATTACATTGATATTCATGTAGAATTGTTCCTTATTAAGGTGGAACTTTTAATGTTAGAAAGCTTAAAGAAGAACTTGAAATATAAATATGTAAAGTAATACCACTGTAATAGAAACAAATCTGCTACACAACAAATCTGGTCAGGGGACACCACTGTTTTATACTGACACGCAAAGCTGAAACTGCAAACAGTCTCGTCACCTGTCTGACTGTACAGCAGGGGTGTCAAACTGGTGGCCCTCCAGCTGTTGCCATACTACCAGTCCCACAAAGCATTGCAAGGCTGACAGTTACAAGCATGACTTCCAAAGGCAGAAGCAAGATGGGACTTGTAGTTTCGCAACAGCTGGAGGGCCGCCAGTTTGACACCCCTGCTGTACAGTGTGGGAAAGTCATATGAATCACAATAAATAAAAAATCCTCCTGCGCTGCCAGTCACCCCAAAGAAGCCAGAGTTGCCTCAAGCACCTAACTATAATCCAAATAGTGCAAAAATATATATAATTAATTGATGCTGCACTACTCAATAAATGCAAAATAAACTAACCCCAAAAAAGTGAAAATAAAAGTGACAATAATAAAGCTAAAGATCAATATATGCACATAATAGAATAATAATAACCAAAATAAAGTGACCAATATTAGGAGTAAACAAATTATTGTGAACATACAGCATAAATCACGTAAATGTGTAGTGAACAGATATATATTGTGAAAAAACAGCAAAAAAGTGAACAGTCCCAAGAGAATCTGTATATCTTCAGCAAGATAACCAGTGACCACTGCAAAATAATCCTCCACCAGCTAGCGTGCACGCTCACCTCCGGCCGTGACCCACAGGGGGTCATAATGGCTTTATGTAAACTCAGTGATGGTATCCCTGTATCTCCCCTCGATAATTGTCGGGCTATCCTCTTTAGAGGAGATAATGAATGCTCACAAACGTAGTAGCTAAGATGTCCCCTCTGGGGTATAGCCAAACACTCTCCTCTCCAATGGACCACACATGGAAAATTAAACCAAAAAACTTCCCATGGTGTAGTAGATAAAACACATTTTTTGGATAAACAAAGCAGAGTAACTACTCACATTAAGAATAGGGTCCACAGACCCATACAAGCATATAAAACAGCAATATCAGAGATGGGTGTATTGCAATCAGGTGTTCCAAGATGGCGGCTACTGTCTCTACTGGAAATGACGTCACCACACTTCTGTCCCATGATTTATGCTAATTTATTCACAATAATTTGTTCACTCCTAATATTGGTCACTTGATTTTGGTCATTATTATTCTATTATGTGCATATATTGATCTGTAGCTTTATTATTGTCGCTTTTATTTTCACGTTTTGTGTGTTCGTTTATTTTACATTTATTGAGTATCGCAGCATCAGTTAGTTATACATATGAATCACAAAAATACCTAAACAGAATTTCAAATACTTTGGCACGTAAGACCATTCCTATATGTATATCAATGGGGAGGTCAGCTGTTTATTTAGTGGTTCACTTTCAATGCACAAATTAGATCCAAAGGAACAATGATGTACTGTATATGTTAGTATTCTTACCTGTTCTCATAGTAGCAATACAATTATTTCAGTTATTGGAGTAACTGATTTCAAATCTGAGCTGAGGATCTTTGGTCGTTTTGAAGGCTTCGTTTTTTGAGCCTTTGTACAGGTGTTTTTGCAGGTTCCTGAGGCTTTAGAGCTTTTTTTTATATAGTTACATAGTTGGTAAGGTTGAAAAAAGACACCAGTCCAACCTGTGCGGGTGTGCGTATATTTGTGTTTATGTCAATATCATTTCCCATATCCCTATATATTGCAGTCACTAAGATGTCCATCTAAGAGTTTTTTTAAACTATCAACACCATTGATTGTGGAAGGGAGTTTACAGTTTAGGGTTGATTCCAAGTTTAAGGTTGGTTCCAATTTCATGGAGTGTCACCCGTTAAGCTCCCTGAAACTAAACAGTTTTCTCCTTATGCTAGAAACACAATTTCGATATTTGTATATCGCTATCATATCTCCTCTCAAGCATCTCTTCTCTAGGAAGAATATGTTTAGTGTTTGTATTCGTTCCTTGTAACTGAGGTCCTCCAGTCCCCTTATTAACTTTGTGGCCAAAGCAGAGTTTTGTAAAATGACAGAATTATAGTTTTATCTCTTGAGTAAATAACCTTTTTAATGCATGTTAATATGTTGCTTGCTGTAGCTTGGCATTGCATGCCATTGCTGAGCCTGTGATCTTAAAGACCCCCAGGTCCTTTTCCATCCTGGAATCCCCCAATAGCTCTTCCCCTATTGAGCAATTTGCATTCATATTCTTTGGCCCCCAAGTGCAGTACTTTACATTTTTCAACATTAGACCTTATTTATCATGTAGCTGCCCACCCATTTATTTTATTGAGGTCTTCCTAATTATTTTTTGTTAATGGAAAGCTAGTTACTGGGGAAAAACACACTACATGTGCATTTTCACTAGTTTTTTTCATGTTTAGTCACACATTTTTCAGGTGCTCTTATTGATGCTTGCAGCTCAAAAGAAGCTCATGTATTTTTTGAGCTACAAGCTTCAAGCTTCACTACACTCATCTGTGAACTGGTATAATATAAAAATCTGGAATTTTAAGCATGGAGAGTTTTGAGGTACAAAGTGCTCCGGCGCGAAAGGGTCCTAAGGCTTAAGCTGGTCATACACTGTAAGACGTATCTTGCTCAGTCCTACAAATTAAATCACAGGATCCTTCGCCCATGCTAGATAGTGTGTATGAGGGAATCCCTCCTGCCAGCTATTGTACTCTGACCGCGGCTGTCAGAATACCCAAACAGTGACTGAATCTGACAATTTTCCACTTGGCTCCTTCGATTTAAAAATGTGGAGGAGAATTCTGCAATGACCTGAATTTTGGCCAGTTCTTCAAGTACTGGCCAAAAATTGCTTCACATATGGCCAGCAATTGAATAGGACTGGTGAGCAAGGGAAAAATGTCCCTTGCTCCTGTTAAGGCACTATCATATAAAAGAAAAAAAACTCTGTCTATGTGTCCTTTTATGGTTTTGCTTTAATGATAGACAGCCTATTGGTATACAGTGTTCATGTATTTTTGTACAACTGCATCAGTATTTAGAGATATTTTTCTCAAACAGTAGATGGTGTCGCAAACCTGCGCCCCAGAGACTGACACAGTCTGCCATTTTGTGAAGAGTAGCCATGTTATTCCCTCATTCTCCTTCCCCCTCCCTTCCTGAGAGGCACAGTGACAGATGTGTGTGTGTTAAAAGTGTCACAGGCCAGATCCCAGCAGGGAGCCAAGTGGTGCAGCACTGTCCAAAGAACCTGTGTAATTTCACACCTCATAAAAAGATAACGGAGCCTTCCCAAGAGTTCAAGGCATTCCCAAGAAACCCACACCAGATAACATTTTTAAAAGATCCTTTTTCCCCTATGTCTCATATCTTGGAATATGAGAGACCTACACAAAAGGCGAATATCTCATTGGATGGATGATGAGCAGGCGAACAGTTTGATGGGTCACTCGCCTTATCTTGGGTGCACGGGAAGGCAGAGAAATAGATCTCGTAAACCGTGTAGCATACAACTTCATAATTCATATCTAAATAATCCTCAGACTTGTCTGCATAATAATATACCCGCAGGTGGACTGTCGCTTGTGCAGATGGAAAGTTATGGACCAGAATATGAATTAGGGAAGATGTGGGCTCCAGTTTGGGGTTCTGTCTGATGATGATGATCCCTCCCTAAACAGGGGATTGGTCTTTTTCTTCAGAACCACCCCCTGCTGGGAAACTTTAAAGCAGGCTGTCAAGCCTAAGAGAAGTTAAGTTGAAGACATCTCCCATTTTTAACGTCAATATACCACCTGGGGAGAACTGTGCCTTTCGCTCTGAAACGTGATCTGCTTACATCCAAGGCTTAATGGCAAATAACTTAACCCTTTAACTTCTCCCTGTTATCTCTTTTCTGTGCTGTGTTGTTTTCTGTACATGTATATATATATATCTTAGTTACATCTTCTCTGTAAATATTTTTATTGCACCTGTTTGACACTTTCAGTAATAAATCTCTCTTTCTGAAAGTGTTGAACTGTTTCTATAGCTCTTAATTGCAATTTACGAATCCCTGCCTTTAAAGAGATGCTACTGTTTGTTTTAACCCTCTGTATAACAGGTCTGTATTATGACCAGGTTATGCAGTCGATTATATCAACCATCATAGTGTTATAGCTGAACGCCGAGTTTCCTCTTTCTCTGATCAAAAAGGAGGTGGTGGCAGTGTGACGGGGTTAATTGCGTAATTAACCTGACCCAGTAACAATTGATTCAGGCTGCTGGCACATCGATCGGCATCCATTAGCTGGAAAATCGTTGTGCAGGGTGCAGCTGGGTGTGGCATTGTTACACACGTCACATCGCGGTTGTAGATCGGTTAGCCCTTTGGTCACGAGTTTGGTGAGAAGGTCCGGGGTCTGACGCCGCAATCGTGACAGATGGCAGTGTTTATACATTTGCAGCTGCATCTGTGGGTAAACTCTATGTCTTTTCTCTATAATAAAGTTCCTTTTACCCCTTAGCAGAGAAACTACAGATAAACACGTGTAGCGCTACGCCCAAAGGAACCACTTGGTGATTTTGGGTTCACTGTTATGCGCCTTGACTCCAAGAACACCCTCAGCCCCCCAGGCACACCTAGTTGAATAAATCACTACCAGAAAGTAAACTCACACATGGATTGGAATAAACTGTTATGAGGTTTAAAGCAAACTTCAATGTGGTTTAGTTACACTGCATAAACAGGATTGGCAGGTTCAGAGTCAGTTGTTACTTACATCAGATTAAACAAGAAAAAAAAACACTTATTATGGAGTCTCAGTTAGTGTTAGCAGGCCTGCTTTTCAGAAAGTAACACAGTACCTTGAGGTGGCTTTACAGTCCCCAGTGAGCAATAAGAACTATCAAACAGGAAGACTAGCTCACTTAAGGTCCTCAGGACCTGATGGCAGGGAGATAGCCTGAAATAAAAGAGCTCTTTACCCCAAAACAACCAATGTTCTCTTAAATACAGTGGTGCTGAAGAGTCTTCTGCGTGCGTGATGGGGCCCAGTTGGTGCACAATGCAGGGAAGTGTGAACATTGGTTCTCTGAAGAACGATGCAGCAAAGAAAAGGAAGAAAAGCACTCCCTCTGAAAGCAGCAATTGACTGGTGTAATGTCCCTTTAAGACACTGGTCACTAGTGGATCTAAATCAATAAGATGTTAAGCTGTCAGAAGTGATTGTAGATGCAGGGCAGCTCCTCTCTAGACTACAAGACTATGATCACTTTGAAGGGGTCAGTTGATGACGGTGGCTACACAACTGTGATTCAGCCTGTGGAATTGCTGTCCTGCTATCAGTGCTGATGACAAAGCTGTGTTGAGTGTGGTAAAACAATAGTGGCTGGAGGAACTAGGCAGCAACTTATAGTAACTATGTGCAATGTCCTCAATTGTGTGGAGGAAAATAGCAAATGTGGAACAAGTGTCAGTGTTCCCTGTGCTTGATAATGCTTTATATAAAGAAATAAAAACACAAATGGGATTACCTGTAGATTAAATTAGTATATAAGTAATGTGCTGACTCACCCAACTTGAAGGGCGGTATCCTCAGGACCAAAACATGCAGTAACAATAGAAACCCATGAGTAGAGAACTCGCTGGAAAAGAAGTCCTCAAGAGAATAAAACTGTGGCTTAAAACACAATATTTATTGAAAATGACATGGCAAGTACAAAAAACCGACAATACCCTCAACCCAGCACAATAAAATCATGACAATGTTGCCATATAAGAAAACACCTGCCCGGGCACCCGGATCCACACTACATACACACGCACACACCCAGCACATACATTGGCCAGTGTATTGTAAAATCTAGAGAAATATGGAGCAAGTGTCAGTGTTCCCTATGCTTGATAATGCTTTAATCTCTCTTAACTGAGGGATGGCATCTGGCAAATTCTGGTGGTCTTTCTCTCTCTCCAGATGGGGCCGCTACACACTATTTGGTCACGCTTACAGAGCTCCGTTTGGTCACCTGTTGGCAGATTAGCTCTCTGGACCCAGCGGGAATATCAGCTCACTCCACACTCCAGATCTCTCTCTGGTGACTTTCTGTGCATTTTTTCTCTCTCTCTGGTGGCTTTCTGGGCAGTGTTGCTCTTTCCCTGGTAGTTCAGTCAGATTCTCCCACTCGTGGTTCCTTTCCCCCTTCCCCTTTTTTTTCCCGGCTTCTGGGGCATGCTGGGGCTGTAGTCCATGCCCCATTGAATCCTATGGGCAGCCTCACCTCTGGGACTACATGGTCATGTCCCCCCATTGGTTCCTGTCTATTGCCCAAGGGGAAGGTAGTGAGGGAGGGGTCAAAGATCCCATTCAGAGTGTCTCTCTCTCTCTACCGCTCAGGGGTAAAAAGTGGGGGTGGATGTGATGAGCACGGTGTCAAACCTCAGACCTTCTCACCAACTTGTGACCGAAGAACTAGCCAATCTAAAACTGCGCTGCCACTTGCGTAACAATTCCACTCTCAGCTGCACCCTGCACAAAGATTTTCCAGCTCACTGGACCACAATCTATGTGCCACAGCCTGAGAGCAATTGTTACTGGGTCAGGTTAATTACGCAATTAACCCTTCACACTGCCACCACCACCTTTTTGCACAGAGAAGGAGGAAACTCACAAATCTTAGCAGTAACACTATGATGTTTGAATAAGCATCTGTATACACACTGTCACTGCAGGCAGATGTGTGCAAAAGTTTAAAACACACAGTAGCGCTATTCAGAGACAGGGATTCTTAGTTTGCATTAAAGAGCTTTAGAAACAGTTCAACACTTTTCAGAAAATAGGATTTATTACTAAAAAGGTCAAAATGGTGCAATAAAAATATTTACAGAAAAAGATGTAGCCAATATATATATATATATATATACAGTCATGGCCGAAATTGTTGGCACCCTTGATATTTCTCCAGGAAATCATGTATTTCTCACGAAACGTATTGCATTAACACATGTTTTGCTATACACATGTTTATTCCCTTTGTGTGTATTGGGACAAAACAAAAAAAGGGAGGAAAGAAAGCAAATTCGACATAATGTCACACAAACCTCCAAAAATGGGCTGGACAAAAGTATTGGCACCCTTTCACAACTGCGGATAAATAAGAATGTTACAAGCATGTGATGCTCCTGTAAACTCACCTGGGGCAAGTAACAGGTGTGGGCAATATAGAAATCACACCTGAAAGCAGATAAAAAGGAGAGACGTTCACTTAACCTTTGCATTGTGTGTCTGTCTGTGCCACACTAAGCATGGACAACAGAAAGAGGAGACGAGAACTGTCTGAGGACCTGAGAACCAAAATTGTGGCAAAATATCAACAATCTCAAGGTTACAAGTCCATCTCCAGAGAACTAGATTTGCCTTTGTCCACAGTGCGCAACATTATCAAGAAGTTTGCAACCCATGGCACTGTAGCTAATCTCCCTGGTCGTGGACGGATGAGGAAAATTGATGAAAGATTGCAACGCAGAATAGTCCGGATGGTGGATAAGCAGCCCCAAACATGTTCCAAAGACATTCAAGCTGTCCTGCAGGCTCAGGGAGCATCAGTGTCAGCGCGAACTATCCGTCGACATTTAAATGAAATGAAACGCTATGGCAGGAGACCCAGGAGGACCCCACTGCTGACACAGAGACATAAAAAAGCAAGACTACAGTTTGCCAAAATGTACTTGAGTAAGCCAAAAGCCTTCTGGGAAAACGTCTTGTGGACAGATGAGACCAAGATAGAGCTTTTCGGTAAAGCACATCATTCTACTGTTTACCGAAAACGGAATGAGGCCTACAAAGAACAAAACACAGTACCTACGGTAAAATATGGTGGAGGTTCAATGATGTTTTGGGGTTGTTTTGCTGCCTCTGGCACTGGGTGCCTTGACTGTGTGCAAGGCATCATGAAATCTGAGGATTACCAAAGGATTTTGGGTCGCACTGTAGGGCCCAGTGTCAGAAAGCTGGGTTTGCGTCCAAGATCCTGGGTCTTCCAGCAGGACAATGACCCCAAACATACGTCAAAAAGCACTCAGAAATGGATGGCAAAGAAGCGCTGGAGAGTTCTGAAGTGGCCAGCAATGAGCCCAGATCTAAATCCCATTGAACACCTGTGGAGAGATCTTAAAATTGCTGTTGGGAAAAGGTGTCCTTCCAATAAGAGAGACCTGGAGCTGTTTGCAAAGGAAGAGTGGTCCAAAATTCCGGGTGAGAGGTGTCAGAAGCTTATTGATGGTTATAGGAAGCGACTGATTTCAGTTATGTTTTCCAAAGGGTGTGCAACCAAATATTAAGTTAAGGGTGCCAATACTTTTGTCCAGCCCATTTTTGGGGTTTTGTGTGACATTATGTCATATTTGCTTTTCTGCCTCTGTTTTATATTTGTTCCAATACATACAAAGGGAATAAACATGTGTATAGCAAAACATGTGTTAATGCAATACCTTTTTTGTGTGAAATACTTGATTTTCAGGAAAAATATCAAGGGTGCCAACAATTTCGGCCATGACTGTATATATATATATAAATACAGAGAGCAATAACACACCAGAGAGATAACAGAAAGAATTTTAGAGAGGTAGAATACTTGCCAGAGTCCTTGGTTTAGGCAGATTCAAGTGTCCTGAACAAAAGGGTGCCGTTTCTCCCAAAGTTGGTTCCTGATGTTAAAAGGGAGATCTCTTCATCTTACCTCCCCCAGGCCTGACAGCCTGTTTTCTAGTCCCCCAGCAGGGGGTGTCTACTGAAGCCAAGGGCCAATTGCCTCATTTGGGGAGGGGGTTTAGGCGGAGATCCCGGCTGTGACCCAAATCCCTCCCAAGTCCACACCATGGTCAATAACCTTCCATAGGTACATGTAGCATCCTATCCACTGGTAGAATAATGTGCAGTATCATATTCTGAATGTCCAGACACCAGATATGACATATCTGCCTGTGACGGTTAAAGAGATATCGGATATCGCTTCCTGATCTGGGGTAGACGTAATCTAGGGATGTAAGGTATCAGGTGACTCGCATTAAACTGACCTATCTGAATATATGCTTTGTTCTATTGTACCTATTTCCTGCCGTGAGATGTGAAATTGTATGACAAAGTGGTTTTCAAGTGGGATGTATGTTTTACTGCTATTTCGGAATGCTTTTCAAGTCCAGTGACTGATGGGTTTATAGCTTTACAATCCGGCCAGAGCAAGAGTCTGTCAGACACCCTGGATCCAGCTAATTGGGTTTACAACCATGAAGGGTATCCAGCTGTGCCATGCACACTCCTGAACTCAGCACACACACAGACCACATGCCATTCAACAAAAAGGGAGGGGGGCTGATTTGGAGTGAGAATGACACAAGATGGTGGATCTTGAGCAAAATGGATGTCCACGTCCACACCTGTACGTATGATTGCTACAGTGGAAACACAGTGACAACTGGCACTTGCCTTCTCCTTGCTGCAGCGCTTCTGGCTGTGTCCTGCTGTGGAGGCTGCAGTACAGGTGGGGAAGAAGAGCACACTCCTGTCACAGTGCAGAAAGTGGGGAGGGTGGAGGGAGAGAGTGGCACAGTCTTTCCTCAATGTTCTGCTCCTGTCACAGTGCGGAAAGAGGGGGGGGGGAAATCACTGCAACCACGCTACACACATGCTGATGTGCACTGTCTGTTCTGTAGGGCTATTTACAGAATCTCTAACAGGTTATGGGCCCAGACACCTAGTCATATTCTGCTACAGCAAAAGATGTGCAAGATACAGCAACAGAAAAAAGAGCAAATCTAACAAACCAGAACTACCAGTCTTGGAAATTCAAGATGAAAATGCTGCTAATAAGAGAAGGAACATGGAAATGTATAAATGAAGTCAGGCCAGAAAACCCTTCAGATGAGTGGATAGAGGAAGATCATAAAGCTCAGAGCACAATCTCTCTCTTAGCATAGAAGGTGATCAAATCATACGTATATGTGTGACACTGCTAAAGAAATGAAGACGGGATTACAAAAGGTGCATGAAAGAACTAATCTCAGCAATAAACTTTATTTGATTAGAAAGCCATACCAAATCATGGTGATGAAAGGCCAGGATATGCAGGATTACATAAGGCACACCTTGGAAATGGTTGAACGCCTAAGAGCTAAAGGAGAAAAAATAAAGAAAATATTAATTAGTGGTTTACCAGAAAGTTATCAAAGGCTTGTCACAGCACTTGATGCACATCCAGATGATGAACTGACATTGGAATATGTCGAGGGCAAGCTTATGGATGAATATAAGCGTAAAAAAGAAAGCATTAATAGTGACAGTGCTTCTGTTGCAGAATCTGCTTTAAAGATGAAAAATAGGAATTAAAATGGTAACATGCAACAAGAAACACATGAATGCTTTGTGTGCATGAAACAATGCCATTTAAAAGCAGATTGCAGAATCCGGAAAGCTAGAATGCAAAAACAAACTAAACTACCAAAAGCAAAAGTGTGAAGGAATAAACTGATTCCTTCAGATAATGAATATGCTGTTGAATCCAAAAGGTGCACCTCATCCTTGCAGGCATGGTGTGTTGATTCAGAAGCTACACGTCACATGACAAATTACAGAAATGTATTTATTCACCTTGACCAGAGGGAAAACAGAAAAAAAACACCACAGCTAATGGGCAAATAATGGAATCAGAAGGAATAGGGGATGTTTTTCTTTACTGTCCTATTTCTCAGAAAGTCACCAGAAGGATACCTGTGAAAAAAAGGCTTGTATGCCCCTGGTCTTGAAACTAATCTTTTGTCAGTAATGAAGCTCACAAAACAAGGCAATGTAGTGACCTTCCAAGGTGACAGTTGTGCCATCACAAAAGGGGATATCTTACTTGTAAAGGCTAAAATTACTGATGAACTGTATCAGCTAAACTGCAATGATGTGTTTAATACTGCCAAGAAGGAAAAAAATTCAAACTGCATTCACATATGGCACAGAAGTCCTGACATAATAAAGAAATCTACTGAGAATGACTATGCAAGTGGAATAAAAATCAGTCCATGTGATCAAAGAATGAAATGTACCAGTTACATAAGGAAAAATGACAAGAAAAGCCTTTCCAAAGAAGAGTAAACTGAAAAACCTCTGGACTTAATTAATTCAGATCTTTGCGGTTCAATGGAAAAATTGATTCCAGGAAAAAAGAGGTATTTTCTCAGTTTTATAGATGATTACTTCAGGTATACTACATTATATCTGGTACACAAAAAAGTGAATTACCAGAGAAACTTGAACAGTATTTGGCTCAAGTAAGCAACAAATTTGGCAAAATGCTGAGTGAACTGCATACCGTATGGAACTGAATATACAGGTGATAACACACTCAGAAAGCATGAAATAATATTTCAAACGACTGTACCATACAACCCAGAACAAAACAGGGTTGCAGAAAGAATAAACCAAACTCTAAGTGAGAGTGGAAGAACCATTCTGTTTGATGCAGATATGCCAAGCACATACTTGGGGGAGGCAATTAAGACCGCATGCTATCTTCAAAATTAACTACCAGGAAAATCCATATGAACTGTGGAATAGAAAAGCCCCGAATTTGAACCATCTAAAGATTTTTGAAAGCAAAGCCTATATGCACATACCAAAAGAAAAATGTACAATATGGGATGCTTGCACAAAGGAAGGTGTACTTGTGGGGTGCAGTGAATCTCAAAATGAATACAGAATTTTACACCAAGACACAAACAAGGTAACCATCAGTAGTAGTGTAATTGTCGATGAAACTTCATTGTGTTAAAAATTTCATGAACTAGCACAAACACTTCAAACTAAGGGACATTCCACCTCAGTGTCACATGAAGACAAGCAACAAAGTACATAGAAATAGAAATGAACCCAGACAGTCCAAATACTATAAAAAAGTAACCACGCCACAATAGACCTCAACCAGGAAATCCACCAGAAGCAATAAAGGCATTCTAAAGGCATCCCAACCAAACGTCTGTCATATGTTGTTCACGTAGCAGTAAAACCAGAGCCAGATTCATAGGATGAGATGCAAAAACTTCCAACCCATGAGAAACAGAAGTGGATCAAAGTTGATGATGAATAGATAACATTTCTTAGTGAACTGAAACAGATTTATAGAACTGAGATCTGAAATGGGACTAATATAAGGAGTAGTTGTTAAGTAGATGTGTTACAAAATAGTGTTTATGTATTTTTGTACAACTACATCAGTATTCAGTAGAGAAATACTCTTTAACCAGTAGATGGCAGTGTTTATAGGGTTGTAGCTGCATCTATGGTTAAACTCTATGTATTTTCTCTATATTAAAGTTCCTGCTTCCTGTTAGCAGAGAAGCAGCAGGTAAACACATGTGGATTGTGCACTGTCTGTTCTGTAGGGCTATATACAGAATCTTTAACGCACCCACATTGTTCAGGGCCACTCAAAGGAAGAAAACAAGATGAGAAATGAAGGTTATGTGAATTATTTCAAGCAACCAAAAATAGACAACTACAGGATCATACAGTAATGCAGTGCAAAGTGCATTGCTGATATAAGTGAGTGTATTTATTTTAATATAAATAATCATATTGGTTAGTGTTAATGTTTAACAAATCCCACTTTTCTATATAGCTTATATTTATATATTTGTAGCACCCCCCCCTGCAGGGACCGCATGATAATGCTTGTCCCCAGTGTTTTCCCTGACCTTGAAAGCCTCCTAACACCTCTGACACTCTGGGTTCAGACATGTTTCAGCAGTATAGAATAATTCAAGAGACACAATTCTTTAATTTTTAACACCTCTATATTAAACATGTTCAAAAAAGTAGGCCATATAAATAATGGGTTTAGGATATACAACTCCAGTTAACAAATAAAAGCAGAACACTGGTAAAATAGAAACAATTAGCAACATCGAACAGATTATACAGTCATGAGTAGTAAGCTTCAATCATTTAATTGCAACACCAGTAGCAAGAGGGGGAAGAAAAGGCTTGTCAACTTATTAGCTCCCTCCGGACCACCAGAACTGCAATGGGGAATGCAGAGAATTATGTAAACATATACTCTGCTATGATTTGATATAAGTACTCCAATTTGAATAGCAATGGCCTTAAAAGAGAAGTGGTCCTTTTAACTAGAAATTGCTACTTAAGTCTTGTGATGTTAAAAGTTCCAGATATGGTGGTATCGGTTGTCTTCTGCTAGCAATTGTGGGGGACCATAAACATTAGTGAATACTGGTAATTAAATGAAGTTAAACAGATAGACTGTTGTACTGCCCAAAGCAAAGATCTCCTAGTACTGAGGTGTATAGGTATCTCCATGCAGTGTCTATAGAGTGATGACAGATAGATGTTGGGCATCCACCCAGTCACCAATCCTATGGACTAGGGGGAGCTAGCTAATCATTTTTTCTAGACAGTAGGCTCAATAGCAGTTGGAAGAAATAGTCAGGAGGGGCAAACTTGGGTCAGGGCTGAAAGGTTATGCAGATCAGCTCTCTGATACCTCCTTCTGATCTAGAGACTTGGACAAGTCTCTAGAACTTAGTGGGTAGGGGTGAGGAGGAGCTGGTGTGCACGTTTAAGGGATAATGACCAATCCACAGGCAGGAGGCTTGGCATGGGGTCAAAACAGCCCTTAAGAGTGACTGAGCCTGCTCAGAGGCAGGAGAGAGTTCGGGTGGAAAATGTGAGAGCAGGAGCTGGAGTGTGGAGCATGGGAGGGGGCCCAAGGAAGGAGCCTACTTCCAGGAAGGAATAGGACAGAGGAAAGGCTGAACCTCTCCGGCCCCCTGAGAGAGGACCATCTTTGGAGCTAAGGAAGGAGCCAGCCCAGCAGAAGGTCTGAAAGCAGCTACCAATCTGCAGCTTGCAGAAGAGGGACAGTGAGTACTTCTACATCCCCTGGACTGGAGTAGGTTAGAGGGCATTTGGGTAGGAAAACTAACTAGTCCTCAGCTGGACTGTGCTTCAAAGTTGCAGGCTCTAAATCCCCTTGTCTAGGCATTCCTTCAGACAGCTGGATAGAGGAGAACCATCTGGGGTTTATTATGGTAAGTCAGGAAAGGTTGGAGAGCTCTTCAAAAAGAGAAAACCTTCTATGGACTTGTATATAGTTTCAGGAAGTTGTCCTCCATTTAACAGTTCCCTTGGGCATCCCATACACCCCTCAACCCCATCCAAGTTCAATATCCCTTAATAAAATAGAAAAAAACAAGCTCAAGGACTGTTTACTGTCTCTGGAATGCGAGTCTGTGGAAAATGCGTATTGCCTGGCTTTGCAGGACTATAGGGGGACCCAAATCTTCAGCAACTCCTAAGAGGGTAGTGCTACAGACTTTACAGCAAATAAAATAATTACATTTGCTGCAAAGAAGCATAAATATCTTAAAAATATTATTTTATGCTGCACTTTATGAGCAGCCATGTTATTTACTTACTTGTACGACAGACATAAGAATAGAGTACTGGAAGTTGATATTCAACTAATGTCTCTCAACCTGTCTAATATGATTAGCAGTATGGAGAAATGTAAGCCATCTGGAGAGAAGGATAGCACTATGCTTTTTAGCAGGTGCTACACAGTCAGGGTAGAATATAATGAAAATCATAGGAAACAGTACTGACCCAGCCACTAGCTACTGAGATGAAAGAAGCCCTCTTGGATTAAACTAGATTAAAAGAATAAAAGGATTACTAGAACACAAAAGGTAGATTTACAAGGTTTATTTGACCAGTGCAGTGTGGCATGATGGGATCCTGGAAATCAGAATAAGAGATGAAAGTTAAATAAAAAGACAAATGGAAGTGGTATTAGGCCGGCAGCAAATAAGCACATCACCCAAATCTCTCATTAATTGGAAATGCTAAGGATATGGAAGAGGGGAATATAATTAACCATTTGAAGTATTTGAATGAAATTCTGAAATGCTTCAGTGTTCTTTGCTCAGAAACAGTTGTCTTAAAACTTCTCATGTGGAGAATGTTTTTTTCCCCATTTCCTTACAGTATCAAGTGAATATCCTTTATTTCATATGTATTGTGTTATTTAGTATTAGTGTAAAACTCAGCACATATTCCATATACCAATGCTAAAAATATAAAATGCACAACCCATTACTTAAATACTGTTTTATAGAAAAATACATCTTAAAGATTTCTGTGTTACAGAACAGTATCCAAACGTTAACATCCTTTTTTAAACAGTGCATATCTATGACCACAAGCCCTTTTGCCAGTAGCACAAAATGGCTAGAAGAGAAGCTATAAAATTATTGGTAAAGAATTCTTCCCAGAAGGTCACTTAACAGGTTAATATTTACACTTTAGGAGAGGGCCTCTTGGCAGAAGCATTGTTAGCTAATGTGAGCAGTATGTTCCAACCCCTCATCTGTAAACCACAGGTTTCACATTTTAGCCTTCGTGCTACTGATTTCTCCAGCTCTTTCCAGCCACTTCCTGTCTACATGCACTTGCCCTATCGTCTCTTGCACATCATTGCTCTGGACTGACTTCCTGATTGTGACAGCTAACAAAATACACTATATTGCCAAAATTATTGGGACGCCTGCCTTTACACACACTTTAATGGCATCCCATTCTTAGTCAATATGGTTCAATATTGAGTTGGCCCACCCTTTGCAGCTATAACAGCTTCATCTCTTCTGGGAAGGCTGTCCACAAGGTTTAGGAGGTTTGTCTATGGGAATGTTTGACCATTCTTCCAGAAGTGCATGTGTAAGGTCAGGCACTGATGTCGGATGAGAAGGCCTGGCTCCGCTCTAATTCATCCCAAAGGTGTTCTTTCGGGGTTGAGGTCAGGCCAGTGAAGTCCTTCCACCCCAAACTTGCTCATCCATGTCTTATTGGACCTTGCTTTGTGCACTGGTGCGCAGTTATGTTGGAACAGGAAGGGGCCATCCCCAAACTGTTCCCACAAAGTTGGGAGCATGAAATTGTCCAAAATGTCTTGGTATGCTGACATCTTAAGAGTTCCCTTCAAAGAACAAAGGTATATCGCTCAGGCAAACAATCCAGATCAATCCACAACTATGCAGGCTCTGGCTCATCACCACACACAATGCAATAGGAAGAAGGGTCAGCAGCACTCCGGAGGATAAATGAATATAATGCGCATTTATTGATCATTAGGACACACAAAACACCAGGACATGAATACAGGACCTGTTAACACATTTCACATGATCTCATGCTTAATCGTAACGATTATGATTAAGCATGAGATCGTGTGAAATGCGTTAACAGGTCCTGTATTCATGTCCTGGTGTTTTGTGTGTCCTATGGATCAATAAATACACATTATATTCATCTATCCTCTGGTGTGCGGCTGACCCTTCTTCCTATTAAGAGTTCCCTTTACTGGAACTAAGGGGTCAAGCTCAACCCCTGATACACAACCCAACACCATAATCCCCCCTCCACCAAACTTTACACTTGGCACAATGCAGTCAGGCAAGTACCAAACCCAGACACGTCCATCAGATTGCCAGATAGAGAAGTGTGATAAATCACTCCAGAGAACACATCTCCACTGCTCTAGAGTTCAGTGGTGGCACGCTTTACACCACTACATCAGACTCTTTGCATTGCACTTGGTAATGTAAGGCTTGGAGGCCGCTGCTCGGACATGGAAACCCATTCCATGAAGCTCTCTATACACTGTCGTTGTGCTAATCTGAATGCCACATGAAGTTTGAAGGTCTTTATCTATTGACTCAGCAGACAGTTGGCAACTTCTGTGCACTGTGCGCTTCAGCATGCGCTGACTCTGCTCTGTCATTTAAGTGGCCTACCACTTTGTAGCTGTCTTGCTGTTGTTCCCAGTTGCTTCTACTTTGTTATAATACCACTAACAGTTGACTGTGGAATATTTAGTAGCAAGGACATTTAACGGATGGACTTTTTGCACAGGTGGCAACATATCACGGTACACACTTGAATTCACTTAGCTCCTGAGAGCAACCCATTCTTTCACAAATGTTTTTAGAAGCAGTCTGCATGGCTAGGTGCTTGATTTAACTGATTTTACACACCTGTGGCCATGGTGGGGTGATCTAATGTATGGGGGGCTTTGATGGGTGAATATAATGTATGGGGGGCTCTGATGGGGGAATTTAATGTATGGAGGCCTCTGATAGGGGAATCTAATGTATGTGGGTCTCTGATGTAAGTGAGACTCTGTTGAGGGAATCTGATGTAAGGGAGACTCTGATGGGGCAATCTGATTTATGGGAGACTCTGATGGGGGAATCTGATGTAAGGGGGGCTCTGATGGGGGAATCTCATGTATTGGGGCTCTGTTGGGGGAATCTCATGTAAGGGGGGCTTTGATGGGGGAATCTGATGTATGGGAGACTCTGATGGGGGAATCTGATGTATGTGGTCTCTGATTGGGGAATCTAATGTATGGGGGGCTCTGATGGGGGAATCTGATGTATGGCGGCTCTGATGGGGGAATCTGATGTAAGGGGGGTCTCTGATGAGGGAATCTGATGTATGGGGGCTCTGATGAGGGAATCTGATGTATGGGGGCACTGATGAGGGAATCTGATGTAATGGGCTCTGATAGGAGAATCCAATGTAAGGGGGCTCTGATGGGGGAATCCAAAGTAAGGGGGCTCTGATGGGGGAATCCAATGTAAGGGGACTCTGATGGGGGATTCTGGTGTATGGGGGCTCTGATAGGGGAATCTGATGTAAAGAGAGCTCTGATTGGGGAATCTGATGTAAAGATAGCTCTGATTGAGGAATCTGATGTAAGGGGGGCTGTGATAGGGGAATCTGATGTAAGAGGGCTCTGACGGGGGAATCTAATGTATGGGGCCTCTGGTGGGGGAATCTGATGTAAGAGGGGCTCTGATGGGGGAATCTGATGTACTGGAACTCTGATGGGGAAATCTGATGTAAGGGGAGCTCTGATGAGGGTACCTGATGTAAGGGGGGCTCTGATGGGTGGAATCTGATGTACGGGGACTCTGATGGGGAAATCTGATGTAAGGGGAGCTCTGATGAGGGTACCTGATGTAAGGGGGGCTCTGATGGGGAAATCTGATGCATGGAGACTCTGATGGGGGAATCTGATGCACGGGGACTCTGATGGGGAAATCTGATGTAAGGGGAGCTCTGATGAGGGTACCTTATGTAAGAGGGGCTTTGATAGGAGAATCTGATGTAAGGGGTATTCTGATGGGGGAATCTGATGTAAGGGGGATTCTGATGGGGGAATCTGATGAAAGGGGGATTCTGATGGGGGAATCTGATGTAAGGGGGGCTCTGCTGGGGAAATATGATGTATGGGGGCTCTGATGGGGTAATCTGATGAAGGAGGGGTGGTGCCTGGTGCAGATAGCGGGGGGTGTGCTTGTCCTCCCTGCAAGGAATATTGAGGAACGGCTGGGTGGCAGGACCCTAAAACAGTACATCCATGGCTGGGGACAGCCCTGATCAGCCTAATGATGGAGGACATGGAGGAGAGGTGAGAAGGATCCACCAATTTACAGTGTACTGTGTGTGGGGACTGTACTAAGGGCTGGAGATCACTTCCCAGAAGATGTGCAGGACTTTCCAGTCAGAGTTAGTAGGAGTCAGATAGGTCAGCTGCGTAGTATTCAGGTAGGTCAGTGTAGGAATCAGGAAGGTCAGTGTAGGAATCAGGTAGGTCGGTGTAGAAATTAGGAAGGTCAATGTAGGAGTCAGGTAGGTCAGTGTAGGAATCATATAGGTCAGTTTCCCACACTGCTCCTGTGTGAACCCAGGCTTGTCATAGTGACTGCATGCCTGGTTCCACAGAGGAGCGGTGCAGGAAACAGTACTTGATTCAGACAGAAATCGCACCGCATTTCTGTTCAAATCACATGCGATTCTTTGCAGGGCAAAATGAGCCCATTCATTTTGTATGGGCTCAAATCACACCGCACTGCACAAAAATAGGTATCGGTAATTGGTATTGGCAAGTACCTGATAAGCATTAAACGTAACTCCTAAATTTAATACAAAACCTTAACCATTAAATGTAACAATTACAGTAAAAAATCTAAACCCTAAACTCTATGCTTCAACCTAAATACCATGGACCTATCCCTAATGTAAATGTTAACACTAGTTTAATGCTTACAAATGTGCCCTTTTGTTATTGGGAACAGAAACCATTTAGTTGGAACACTTCTGAGTCCACACAGTGCCAAAATCTAGATACTGAAAAGTAATGAGCCAACATGTGTGGCCAGTCAATGTAAATAGCCATTTTCTGTTTTTTGTTAAAGTAATATGCCTGCTGCTGGTGTCAGTTAATGTTTTATGCCAACTTTTGTTGCCTGTGAAACATGAACTCCAAACTTTCAACACTAAATGTATAATATGGTGGACAGATCAGAATCCTTATTACCCACATGTAAAGCGTATTGAAACCCAAAGACAAAAATGTAATATATTGCAGCTTACTAGTTCTTAGATGTGGTGACTGCATTAGCTGTCTTTTTTCCAGCTTTGTTTCCTTAATTTTTACCTAGTTTAGATTGTACGGCCCTATATATAGTTAGATTGTTGGCCCTATATACTTCCTGTATAATAATATTAATAATAATGTTTGTTTTGTTCACTTTTTTTCTTAAGCCAATAAGGTCAGTTAAATAAACTAAAAACAAGCAATTTAAAATGTATATATTTTTAAATCACTCAGCAAACACTTCAAGTATGTCCTTGGCTTCAGAAAAGCTAAGTTTGTGCTAAGCATGGTGTTATAATTTCCATAGATGTGCTAGACGTTGTTCAGCACTTTCTTACTATTTGAATCAAGTAGTGAATGATCCTTTTAAAATAACACAACTTTCACTCTCTGCTGCCTGCTGCATTATGTTGCTGAGCTTGGCAAGCGTACTACTTATTTACAAGGTGTAATGTTTAGTACAACATAAAATCAATTCCCTTGGTTCCTATAAATATACAAATGTAAAGATTACGGGAAAGGGACATCAGTCCTTGAAATAATTAAACAGGGATAGGCTCTTTAGAGCTGGACGTGGAACAACACATTTTAGCTACACCATGAAGCATACCCTTATCCACATAAACAGCATGACTTGCTAACTTAAGGAAATAAAATATTTTAATATAACATTTTTCTAATATTAAAGAGGAACTAAACCTTACAATACTCATTTCCCCTCCAGATATGTGTTGTCTGCAAGTTCCCTTGCTGGCAGCAATATTTTTTTCTAGGCTTCTACTGGGTTTGGGGTCTTTGGCTGTCTTGATTGGTTATCAATATTACTACACGTACTTATATGCTAAATAAAAAGATTTAAACAGCGCTCCTCAACACCCTATTAATATGCTTATTCCAAAATGTTATAGATATACGGACCACAAATATATTCAAGTGCAAAAAATACTAAAGTGCAAAATAAACAAAGTGCTGTATGCAAAACAACCCCTACAAGAGTGTTATATATGTCAAACCAATATTAACATATTCTGATAAATATGACAAATCATAGAACACCCTCCATCATAAAATATAGAACATAGATGTGCCAATTTGTACAACAATATACAGGTGAAACTCGAAAAATTAGAATATCGTGCAAAAGTTCATTTATTTCAGTAATGCAACTTAAAAGGTGAAACTAATATATGAGATAGACTCATTACATGCAAAGCAAGATAGTTCAAGCCGTGATTTGTCATAAGTGTGATGATTATGGTTTACAGCTCATGAAAACCCCAAATCCACAATCTCAGAAAATGAGAATATTGTGAAAAGGTGCAATATTCTAGGCTCAAAGTGTCCCACTCTAACCAGCTAATTAAGCCATAACACCTGCAAAGGGTTCTTGAGTCTTTAAATGGTCTCTCAGTCTGGTTAAGTAGGAATCACAATCATGGGAAAGACTGCTGACCTGACAGTTGTGCAGAAAACCATCATTGACACCCTCCATAAGGAGGGAAAGCCTCAAAAGGAATTGCAAAAGAAGTTGGATGTTCCCAAAGTGCTGTATCAAAGCACATTAATAGAAAGTTATGTGGAAGGGAAAAGTGTGGAAGAAAAAGGTGCACAAGCAGCAGGGATGACCGCAGCCTGGAGAGGATTGTCAGGAAAAGGCCATTCAAAAGTGTTGGGGACTTTCACAAGGAGTGGACTGAGGCTGGAGTCAGTGCATCAAAAACCACCTCACACAGATGGATCCTGGACATGGGCTTCAAATGTCATAAATTTATGTATTTTTGATTCTTGTGTTTCCTAAAGAATCACCATCACACCGTGCTTATCCACCACCAAATGAATTGAATAAACTCACCAGAGCTCAAGGCTGATCATATTATCAACCAGCTACTGCGCATTGGCTCTGAGAGCAACGAACTGCAGAGATGTCAATGTCTCCTTTAACCTTTTAGCTGGATACTCCTTATTCATATACATGGAACTGTATGGAAGAAAAGAAAGAGGGAACTCGATAGCGTAAAACCACTTAAAACGCTTTATTTTATTTTAAAAGATCCACATCACACTCATATTTCTCAGTGTCATCACCAACACTGATTTGATCGGCATACATAAAAAACGGGTAGACTCAGGTCACTGCAATCGCTGAAAGCTCACGCATAACACGTGGTGATGTCACCTCAGAAAGCCCCGCCGGCCTTTCAACTGCTTTAACATGTAATATATGTTAGTGGTGGGAGGGTTACACAGATACTGCATTGCTTCCACTGGTTCCTATTGACCCTAAAGTACACTTCCACTTTTGCATCGAATTTGAGAAAAACCCTATAAGCAGTATTTGTTATATGTTCCCATTCACACAGCATACTTAAAAAAAATGCTTCCTACAAGAAGGTGTCACAGATAGCTAAGCATTTCTCAACAAATTCAGTGTGATCTGTCCCAAAAGAAAGGCTAAGATTAGGCAGGATCCAGTTCTCATTAAAAGAGAAGTATGGCCAAAGCTTTTTGGCCATACTTCTCTTATGGGTCACAGGAGTGCACTTAGTTTTGCTCTCCTGTGACCCAGAATTAGCCGACAGCAGGCTAAAGCCATATATCTGCTGCAGACTCTGAAAGGATCCTGACAATATTGTTGGGATCAACCCAACTGCCTGATCGATACCTGGCTCCAGCTCTCAGTGTGAAGCTGAGAGCCAAAGCCATGTGCACCGGCCACCTTTCCAGCCCTCTCCAGTGAGCACTCTGTTCCAAGAAAACTGAAAGTGATTAGCAGTCATGTGATAGGATATAAATATGAGCTGGGATATAGAGATGAGTATAACAAGAAAAGAGAAAGGAGCACATAACCCACAGTGTAGCATGCATAAGGAATTTTAATGGACAAAATAAAATCAATAGTTGCACTTACTGTGGGGTATAGAGGCTTGTCAGATGGCTTGGAGGATAGGTCCAGAGTCAGTGTATACGTTATCCCAGATCCCCGCCTTGGCCACTGGTTGGGAAAGCATGAGCTGGCAGAGATGGATGGAGATGGCGATGGAGATGACACTGCTGGCAGAGATGGATGGAGATGGCGATGGAGATGACACTGCTGGCAGAGATGGAAGGAGCTGCTGCAAGGTCTGGAGACCAAGAACCAAAGCTTCCTGTTGTCACCGCTGTGTATACCAATATACAGTGAAGGGTTTGGAAGCAATCTTGCTTCTTTATCAACTTGTGTTGATAAAGAGGCAGGATAGATAAAGAAGTAGGATTGTTAAACAGGTTGATAAAGAAGCAGGATTGCTTCAAAACATGTCCTTGTATTTTGGGATACACAGCGGTTACAACAGGAGACTTTCAGTATACCTGGTACACCACTGGGGACCGTTTTCTGTTTCGAATGAACACCATTTACCATACAATGCAGTATAGAGTGTTAGGACAGACAGTATTCAAATCTATGTAATCTAAAAAAATGCAGCGCTGAAATTAAATTGACCATCAAGTACAAGCAAAAATGTTCAAAATAAAATGTCCAAATATATTATTCTTTCATATAGCATATTAGAAGTCCTGTTAATGAGAAAACGTTCAAAATTTGCAGTGGTCAAGGTTATGTGATATACTCCTGGTTACTCCATAGGATGATAGTACAATAATGCACTTACCAGAAGTACATACAAACTGGACGTTGTATGTAAATAATCCGTGGAGGCTTCAGGGTCTGGTCACCGGGATGGCGTCCTCTAGGGCTGCAGCAGACTCCCAGGGATGGTGTCACTCACACTTGGGGGTCATCATAAGCATACCAGAAGGTCCACCGCCGTTCAGACTCCAGGATCCACTCCCCCCTAGTTAGCTCGAGATAAACGAGCCCGGGAGGCAAAATGGCACTAATAGTGTAATCCCGTTTTATTAAATTCAAAAAGTTGTATACAATAGCAGGGCACTCACATGCACAGTAGTAGAGAGGTTATTCCATCAAACCTCCAAAAAGTATAACATTCAAAATTCAAACATCTGGAAGAAACAGCGTCAAAATAGGGGATTCCCCTGACATGTTTCGTGCGAAACGCACGTTATCAAAGGGGACCCCTTTGATTACAAACATTATTGAATGATGAATATTTCCATTTTTTCACATGGCATTACAGCAGAACTCATTGCAAGCAGTTACATATACAGCTGAAATACTCATATGTGATCTGTTTTACTGAAAGATATATATTTGCTATCCAGATACCCATGATGTTCTGCACAGCCAAGCTGACAGCCTTTCTATTGCAGTTTATAAGATTGCAAAGGTTATTTTTTTTATTCAAATAATAAACACGGTATACTTACCTGCTCTGTTGAATCGTCTTGTGCAGAGTGGCCCTGAACCTTCTCTTCTTAGGTCCCCCACTGGCAGTCCTGGCATCTCCTCTTCACAGTGGGCCCTCATAGGAAACCGGTTTCTATGGGGGCCCACTTGCTGGCTCGCTACCGAGCCAGGTTGTGTGTGTCTACTGATACATACATTGTGGTTCAGCCCTGCCCCCACTCTCTTATCACAGAATTGAACTGACAGCAGCAGGAGCCAATGGCATCCACTGCTGCCTGTGTCATCTGTGAAAGGAGGAAGAGAGGAGAGCTGGACAGTGCTGGATCGAGTGGTGCCAGCTAAGTGTTTGGGAAAGGAGGGGGATGCACAAATATAACATGCTTTTTACCTTAATGCAGAGAATTCTTTAAGGTAAAAAATATTTTACCTTTACGTCCACGTTAAGCAGTGCAGGTTTGTCAAGGATCCACCACAAGCCAGCTCTTTATACAATGAAAGGATAGAACCTGGGATTTTATCTCAGAGAATATGTTCTGGAACTCCCCACCTTAAAAATTATCCCTTGTCTCCGTCCCCTCCACTCCTCCAAGCACTGCCCCTTTTAGAGAATACAGAACCCAGTATAATTTTGTGGCATTAAGCAATTTATATGTCATGTGTTAATAATAACAAGAAAAGCAATAAGATACAGTAGATCTCCTGCAGCCAGCAACAATAAATACCCCACACAACAATAGACCCCTCCAGCAACAATGGACCCCACCCACAACACAATACCACCCCAGCAACAACAGATCCACCCAAACAATCATAGACCCCCAGCAGCAAAAACAGATCTCCCAGAAGCCAGCATCAATAGGCCCTCCAGCAGCCAGCAACAATAGACTCTGCCTTCAGCATGAAATCCCTTTAGAACATTAGAACCCCCCCCCCCAGCACCAATAGATCCCCATGCAAAAATAGATTCCCACCAGTGAAAATAGACCCTCCAGCACACCCCAGCACTCCTTTCCATTACATACATTCAGTGCTGGAGTTGCCGGAACTGCGTTCTCCTGCATTCCCGCTGAAAAAAAGCCCTGCATAGGACTGTACTTCCCATGTACACTGTCAGGATTCTGGATGGTCAGTTAGTGATGATGTAAGTAGCCACAAATTTGTTTGATTTTAACACAGAATTAAGTCAGTCAGACCATGAGAAAATCTTAGTTTATGTGGAAAAAGGTATAGCAATTCCATAGCTGTTTAATAAGTGTGCTAGGTTCACCACATTATTGATTTTTTTAAATAAAGGTGAAATTGTCCTTTGAAGTGAATTTTACCTTTTGCAGTCACATTGGGATAATACTTGCTTTATATTTGTTATATGTCTCCATTCGCATAATAACACATTTAATAATGCAGCTTACCTTTTACAGATGTTCTCTTCTGAAAATTCTCACACTTAAAAATCCTGCTTAGTTCTCTATGTTTATAAGGGGCCATAAAGCTGTTTTTGCCATAAACAACCATGTCTGTACTGTGCAGGGAGATCTCATCTTATCAGCTGTAAACTAGATTTGAATACTGTAAACAAAAAACTGAATGAGCGCAACTTTTCATACAACTAGATACAAGTTAGATATACAATAAGCTAATAAGGAGCTGCTAGCATAAAAGGCATACCTCGGCACCTCAGTAATATGTGTAATCTAAAAAAATGCAGCGCTGAAATTAAATTGACCATCAAGTACAAGCAAAAATGTTCAAAATAAAATGTCCAAATATATTATTCTTTCATATAGCATATTAGAAGTCCTGTTAATGAGAAAATGTTCCAAATTTGCAGTGGTCAAGGTTATGTGATATACTCCTGGTTTGTGGTGGATCCTTGACAAACCTGCACTGCTTAACGTGGACGTAAAGGTAAAATATTTTTTACCTTAAAGAATTCTCTGCATTAAGGTAAAAAGCATGTTATATTTGTGCATCCCCCTCCTTTCCCAAACACTTAGCTGGCACCACTCGATCCAGCACTGTCCAGCTCTCCTCTCTTCCTCCTTTCAAAGATGACACAGGCAGCAGTGGATGCCATTGGCTCCTGCTGCTGTCAGTTCAATTCTGTGATAAGAGAGTGGGGGCAGGGCTGAACCACAATGTATGTATCAGTAGACACACACAACCTGGCTCGGTAGCGAGCCAGCAAGTGGGCCCCCCATAGGAACCGGTTTCCTATGAGGGCCCACTGTGAAGAGGAGATGCCAGGACTGCCAGTGGGGGACCTAAGAAGAGAAGGTTCAGGGCCACTCTGCACAAGACGATTCAACAGAGCAGGTAAGTATACCGTGTTTATTATTTGAATAAAAAAAATAACCTTTGCAATCTTATAAACTGCAATAGAAAGGCTGTCAGCTTGGCTGTGCAGAACATCATGGGTATCTGGATAGCAAATATATATCTTTCAGTAAAACAGATCACATATGAGTATTTCAGCTGTATATGTAACTGCTTGCAATGAGTTCTGCTGTAATGCCATGTGAAAAAATGGAAATATTCATCATTCATTAATGTTTGTACCTTATTACCCTTAAAGCCGAGGTCCATGATAAACAAATATTGTCTAAATACAAGAGGCATGTGTACTTCTAAAATTAATTATGGAACATGTATATAAAGCTTTGGGTGCCCTCCAAAAAACCCTCAAAAAACAAAAGAAAAGCAAACTTGAGTAAGAAAAACCTGCACAATATGCTCCTGCTACTTAGTACGATTTAGTCTTGCAGCCATTTCCATTGTAAATGAGTTTATATATTCATTTTTATTCAACATGGTTCTCCTTTGAATTAGAAACTCTCTCCCATTTGTCTTTGTGTATTTCTTCCAGATATGTGCAGTAATCTAGTGTGAAACTTTTCCTTTGTGCAGGAGCTTTCTGTAATAAAGACCAGTCACTGCTGTTATATGCTTGTGTAGGGTGACTGGTCTTGTATCTGCCCCCCTGTAGTTTTCTGCAGACAGCCTGTATTGGGTGGACCTGCTGGTTCCCCCACAAAGTTCTGTTCTCTACACAGGCTATGGGCAGCACAGTGATAAGATCACTACTAATTTTACAATTTAATAACTGGACTTTTAAAGGCATTGATGTACAAAAAGTGGATTTATATCCTTTGTGGCTATTAAGGAATACACCAATCCGTAATTAATTTATAACCACCTACCTAATATTTAGCAGGTCCCCCTTTTGCCTCCAAAACAGCCCATGAGGCATGAATACCACTAGACCTCTGAAAGTATGATGTGGAATTTGGCACCAAGCCTTCAATAACAGATATTATACCTTAATGTCCTTGTTGTGTTCCTCAAACTATTCTTGCTCCATGTTGCCATGTGGCAGGGTGCATTATCCTGCTGAAAGAGGCCACTGCCATCAGGGAATATGGTTTCCATAAAGGGATGAAATTGGTCGGCAACAATGTTTGGGTAGGTGGCACATGCCAAGTAACAGCCCCATAAATGGCAGGATCCAAGGTTTCCCCAAAGAGCATTTCCCAAAGCATCACACTGCTTCTTATGGAAGAAATTTTCCTTCTTCCCATTTTGCATCCTATTGCCATCTCTTCCCCAGGAAGGCGACACACATGAACCTGGTCACCCATATGATGTAAAAGAAAACATGATTCATTGGACCAGACCACTTTTTTGCATAGCTTTGAGTTCCAGTTCTAAAGCTCACGAGACCATTGTAGGCTGTGGACACGGGTTAGCATGCGCACCCTATCTGATCTGTGGCTACACAACCTCATTTACAACAATCTGTGACGCCCATTGTTTCTGCTTTCAATGCATTAACTTCTGGGACAACATGTCTACTCGCTGCCTAATGTATACCCCCAATTTTCAGATGTCACTGTAATTAAATAATTAATGTTATTCATTCAATATTATTTAAATGAACATTTTCGTGCCCAGAATTCAGCTTTAGAGCCTACATTTTAAAACGTTTAATTTGCAATTAAAGATGATTTTTCTTAGAAAAAAAACCTACCTACCCAAACACCTCGTCTGAGCTTTAATATTTAAAATTTAAAATAGATAAATAAAGAAGGATAATTTATTTTCCATTCCAGAAATTGTGTAATCTTTAAAAACCTAAATGAGATGCATTAGCTTGAGAGAGTGGTTCTGGTAAGTTTGACAATACTAGCACAAAATGTGACACCGAAGAGGTCTATTTATTGTTTAAAAATTCACGTTACGAATGTTTCAAGCATTTGCTCAGCTGTCACGAATAATGCCTGTAATTTGGGTAATATGCTTACTTCCTGTGATGGCCAGCACCATCTAGTGGTCCTGATACTGTATTTTCCTGAAAAAATTTAAATCAGGAAAATACTCCATTATGGTCAATTGACAGAGGTGATGATCATATTAGGTAAAAATATTCCAGAGCCTACGACATGCCCGTTCGCATCCATAGCTAACCAGTATCATGAGGTGGGATATAAAATTCTCTTGAGATGGTACCGTGTACCTCACTTGCTACACAAAAAGGATAGCAAAATTGCCTAATGTATGGCCTGCCTCACAATTAAAGGCTGAGTCCATGAAGTGGTGGCACCTATAGCACCCTACGCTCACAGTGTAACAATGCATACAGCAGCCAGAATTGACATTTAATATAAAACTATAAAGTCCATACCAGTACAGAAATTAAAATATTAGCATTTTTATTCATATTACATGTGCGGTTATATAAAATTGCAGCATGTTTGTAAATGTTTATTAAAGACTACATCTTCCAAGCACTGAAACAATCAGGTTTAATATGTAGTCAAATCAATTTTGAATAAGAGTAATTGTCCCATTTGGCAGGAAAAGTGGTGCTACCATTAACATTCACTTCCATAATTCAAGAGAGCATGTGAGTTGCCTTGAGAGAGTTCCGGGACACTGCAGTGCTTGAGAAGAGTAAAGTTCTGCTTTAACTTGCCAGCACCCCACAAGCTCATATATCAGTTTTTGGTGGAACCAACTTTTAATATGCACTAGTAATGTACAAATGTTACATAGCACCCTCTAGTGGGCATAGTTAGGTAAATTTAGTTTGACTCACAAGTAGCTGAAGTGAGCATGTTTGTGAGGTTTATGCTCAGGTCAGGCTAGAGGGCTCTGCAGGTCAGGCCTCTGTCACCTCCCCCTGGTTCTGGAAGTTTCCAGAAACTTCTAGAAGCCAGTAGGAGGAGGTACAAGGGCAGGGATCTGAATATTCATGGAAGTTTGACCAATCCTAATGTAGGAGGCCTGACATGGTGGTAAGATGTGCCGTAAATATTGAAGAGCCTGGCCAGCAGGGGTTCGTTGCTGGTTGGAGAAACTGAGTGCTGAGTCAAGGTTCATGAGGCTTGAGGGGACCCAGGGGCTGGGGGCTCTGCCTCCAGGCAAGAGCTGAGGAAGGAAGGAAAGGAGCAGTTTGATCAGAGGGATCTTCACCACCCTTCAGTCTCATCCAGGAGACACCCTGTATTGTGAGGGAGGACTTGTACTGCAGGAGGCCTGAACAGTCTTTTCTGAGCAACAGGATTTCAAGGGACAGTGTGAGTACCTCTACTTTTACCTCCCAAAGCCTTTAGGGGAGAGGCAGCTAAGTGCAATATTCAGCTAGCTTTCTGAGGTACAGCATACTGTTATCCTCCACCCTTGCTTAGGAAATTCTCAGCTGAAATCAGGCACGCTGGCATTTTCTACTAAGGGGCCATATAGTAAAGCTCCTGCATACAGTTGGAACTTTGCTATTTCTGCTAAGGAGACATAGAACTCTTGCATACAGTAGAGACTTTGCTATTTCTACAAAGGGGTCATAGACCTCCTAAAAACAAATGGGGAATTTGCTACTGACCCATTAAGGACTGACATTATTCTGGAGGGAGTACAGTCTAGGATCCATTTTTGCTACGAATTGTACATAGAGAAGTTGTCCTCTAAGTTGTTGTTGAACTCAGTGTGGGCATCCCATAATCCGTTATCCCCATCTAAATGTATAATCCCCCAATAAAACATAAAAACAAGCCCAAGGACTGGTTATTGACTGCACATGCAAGCTGCCTGGCTGTGCAGGCAAAGGAGGACCCAAAATCCAGTGGCTCCTTAGGGGGTAGCTCTACAGTTATACGTATATTACTGTTAAGTTATCTGCTTATCTCATAGAGAACCCTGTTTCACTCTAAAGAAATGTGAACAAGGACAAATATTGTCTGGATTTTAAATCCAGTTCTACATGTGGATCACCATTCTTACACCTAGGATGGAGGTTAGTACAGAGTAACAAAAACTAAGCAGATGAAAGGATAAAGACAAAACTCCCAGGAATTTCTTGTTTCCCATGATTTAAAAGGGTTGTTAAAATGTAACCTGGTTTGTAAACAGTCTACAATGGGCCATGAATGCAATTAATGCTTTTAGCATAGAGATATGTTTGACATTGCATTTTGTCAGTCAATATTTTCAAAGTCTTCTCCTAAAACCAGACTTAAAAAAAGACAAACCTGGCATGCAATTCTAAATGGATTTTTTTTCTGTTTACATGTAAGTGCTTAAATATTTTTGCATATTAGAAAAGGTGAATCAATTAATCAATTAGCCACTAAGTTTTGTTTATTTGCTTTTTAAAAATAAAAATGAAGGCATGCCTGTATGATATTCTGCTCAGGCAGATGTAGCCAGTGAATACTGCCTCACAAACAGCCACCTAATGCTAAAACTGGCCACACACCAGAAGAATTATATTTGAAAATGTTTTTTGGAATGTTTGTTCAATTTTCTAATACTTAATGAAATTTAAATCAAATTAACTATCATTTTCGACTGTAGTGATGAGAAAAATCAAAGGAGAATACATTTTTTTTTTCAAACTGTGCCTGTGCTTTTCTTTCAGAAAAAAACATAGTTATTGTAATGCGCATCTCAAAATCAAATGCAGAATTCAAAACACTGGCATGTCAATCAAACAAACTTTTTCTGGGTTTTCATATGAAATTGGAGTCTATAATGGTAAGTGCCCTGACAAATGATTTTTCTGACTTTCCATGCAAATGCCGGAACAAAATTCTACTGGTGTAAGGCCATTCTCCATGTAATGATAAACCCAAGCTGGCCATACATGTGGCAATTTTTAGTCAATATCAACCATTTTCAAGGCTCCAGGAATCACGCGTAGGATCTTCAGTAACAGCCAAAAACTAAGCAATCTACTAACTTTGTGTTCGAAAGATCACCAAAATTTGGTCAAGTGAAGTCAAAACTATGCATTCAATGGACAACTTCCAAACAATTTATTAAAAGACTGAGTTAGAATAGAATTGTATGTTAAAAAAGAAAGTAATTTAATTGAAAGCAACTGGATAATTTTGATCCCACCCCCTTTGCGTTCAACTGAAACCACAATTTTATTTCTTCTATACTCTTATGCTTTTGACAAGGAATTGAAATGTTATTTCTCTATCACATTGACACATTTATGGCCAGCATTAAATTGGATCTACACTATAACTGGGTGATGTTTAATTTGCTAAAGCACTGTTAAAGCACTCCTAATTGCTCCCCTGTGTTGTCATCCTGTCACACATGCTTTCATTGGAGACTTTAAATAGTTGTGGTATATTTTTATCATCATGGAGCTTTAGATTTAATTGGATTGGAAAGGACTTCAAGATTGAAAAGGAACCAACCTTTGTGCTCTGGTCTCATCTGTGCCAATGAGTAAAGCTGAGCACACATGTTCAGTTTTTTTTTGCTCAACTAATTGGTTGAACAAAAAAAAAACCTGACAGATCCCTGCATCGGCACAATGATATGTGATGCATGGATCTCCGCTGCTGTGCTTTTGTATTCTGAGAGAAGGACTCCCTCCCCCCCACGAGAATACACTGATCAGCCCTTGCAGCCATTGGTTTTCCCAGCAAGAAGATTTGACAGTTAGACCAGCTTCTGTTTAACAGACAGCAGTAAGCATTTACTGAAAGTCAGATGGTTCCTGTAGATCAGGGGTGGGCAACTGTGGCCCTCCAGCTGTTGGTGAACTACAAGTCCCATCATGCCTCTGCCTTTGGGAGTCATGCTTGTAACTGTCAGTTTTGCTATGCCTCATGGGACTTGTAGTTCTACAACAGTTGGAGGGCCACAGTTGCCCACCCCTGCTGTAGATGGTTTTGGTCAACTTTCGGTAAGGTTTGGTTCACATCTGTGCATGTGGTGCCGCTGCGGGACCCGCACAAATACCTGCAGCCGCACCAGCCACACATAGGAATGCAGGACCTGCATGTGGGTGCCATTAATTCTAATGGCATGCCGCCTGCACTGGAAATCACAACCGTACTGGGAACCTTGGATCCCATGTGGGCTGCGATTTCTGAAGTAGTGCAGAGACTTCTTCCTTGCATGTTCTGGGGCACGGGAGTCCATTAAAATGAATGGGCACTCGTGCCTGTGCACATCGCGGCCTGCACGGCTGCACATATGTGAACCAGGGGTAAGTATGTACTGGGCTTAAGAATCCTGTGCTGATAGCTGATCCCAGCGCTAAAGTTCTGTATATATTATATTGGTAAAAGGCTGTTTTTACATACAATTATGACATCCATTATAATGAGTTTAGATTAATGATGAGAAAGTTGTTATTTTTTTTAAAGTCGGAGCTTTAAACTTTAGCTATGAGTGCTTGGTATTTTGGAAAGAAAAAGTATCTAATACCATTGGCCTTGGTGTGTCTATAATAAGCATGTAGGAAATACTGACTAAAGAAATTAGGAGCTTTGCTTAGAAATACCATGCCAAACATTATTTGTTTGGAAATGCACAGTTACTTAGGTCTGTCTTCAGGAAGTGGCAGCATTCAAAAAGTGAGTAAGGCTGAAAAAAACAGGCTGTTTGGTTGGATCACCGTATGTGTTAATGCTTTTGGGTGTGTTTATTTGGCGTTAATGTTCCGCTATGTTATGTAAGAATAAATACAGAAATGATTTTGACTTAATTGTTTATGAATAATGCTAAATGAATCAGTGCACTGTTCTCAAGTTTTCTTACAGGAAAACTAAATTAGTGCTTGGCCAATTTCTTTGAAATCTTCTAAATGTTTAAACGTTTATAAACTGATCCTTTAAATGATTTGTTCCATTTCGTTGCATGCATGTTTATTTTACAAATAATCATTTTAAACTGTTTGTTTCTATTATTTTACAGAGCATGGTGGACTTTCTAAAATGAAAGCCCAGCATTGGTTCTGTACTTGACAGCTGTTTGGTTCTAACTGAAAAGCCATACAACTTCATATCAACAGCAGAAGGATGAGGATATCTCTCCTCTGAGTCATTCAGCTGTTTGTGTATATTGAGTAGAGCTTTATAGCTAGATATCAAGGTAATGTGGGTTAGGATCTTTACATAGCATAGCAGTTAAAGAATATGTAAACCCAACATTTCATATTCCTGATATGTGTCTGTTGTACTATGTACGTGTAGGAAAAAGTATCCTGTTCTCTTTGTATTGCTTTTTTTGTGTAAAATCCCTGGTGTTCCTGCCAATACCTCTGATTTCCTAATAAAACTGACCACACTGAGCATGAGAGCACAGTGTGGTCAGTTATCTAGCTGTGCCTGCTCCCCTCCAATGATCAGACCTGTGCTGACACGCCCCCCATTCCCCTGCATAACTATTCACTGAGAAGATCAGTGTTGTGCTGTTTCTCCTCCTTGAGCTCCTTATTCAGCTGAGAACAGAGGGTATGTGATCACTAATAAAAAGGGGGAAAATGTATTTCTAATGTTTTTATAACTATACACAAATGTTTTGCCTTTTGTTTTACAAGGTGAGGGTTTACAGTCACTTTAAGCAGTGAAAAACAAAATCTGTTGTCAGCAGACTAGAACTCTATGTATTGGTTGTATTTGGTAAATATGAAATATTAATATAGAATTTTACATTTACTACATGAAAAAAAAATATTTTAAATTTTTATGTGTTTGCATTTCAAATACAGGTGTACCTCAGTTTACGAATTTAATGTGTTCTCCGGGATGTTTCGAATTGCGAAAAATTCGTAATCCGAAACGTGGTTTCCCATAGGAATGCATTGAAAACCAATTAATCCATTCTGGAGGTCAGAAAAAAATTTAAAAAAGTTGCTGTCACTATAGCTCAGAGAATCAGCTGTCACTTTCCCCCCAGCTAAAAGAAAGAAAGTTTCCTTTTAGTTTATTTCCCAGAGTCAAAAGAAACAATGTTTCCTTTTAGTTTGTTTCCTGAGATAACATAAACAAAGTATCCTTTAGCTCCAGGGAAAGTGACAGCTAATTCTGTGAGCTATAGTGAAAGAAAGAAAAGCCGGCAATTGCATTTAAAAATCAGCACCGACATACACTTCGTATTGCGAAAAAAATTCTTAAAAAATGTATAAACCGAGGCATTATTTTCAGTGGATTTTCAAAATTTACGTTAACCAAGGCGTTCGTAAACTGAGGTACACCTGTATGTGTTTGGCTGTGAGGCTGTGTTATGCCTTAACAGAACTGTAAACCTTACAGTCAGGGGTGGACTGACAACTCATGGGGCCCCCGGGCAACAGGGGATCATGGGGCCTCTGTGTCCTTGCCCAAATTCAAAAAAGCTTCTGAAAAAGGTACCAGGGGCATCTCATTGGGCCCCCTACTGACCCCGGGCCCTCGGGCAGTGCCCAAGTTTCCAAATGGTCAGTCCGCCCCTGCTTACAATCTACCTTTTTAAAATAATATGTGTGATAGTAACAGATATTATAAGCCTACTTTATTCATATAGATCAAACACTCCAGGTAATACATTACATTCAATACTGAAGAAGGAGAAAATGACAAACTCCAACCAAAACATGCATGGAAACAGAGCCCATAACATAAAAATGAGAACTCCCCCAAAAGACCATACATTGTAAGGAATGGGGACATACTAGACACAAGGGGGTTGATTTACGAAAGGCAAATAGACTGTGCACTTTTCAAGTGCAATTGCAGTCTGCAAGTGCAGTTGCTCTAGAGCTTAGAGAGGCAAAGCTACACTTTGCAAAGAATACCTAATCACATGCAAGGGATAAAAAAAAACATTGTTTCTTGCACATGATCGGATGATGGAATTCAGCAGAGCTTCCCCTCATTTATTAAGCTTTGGAGCAACTGCATTTACAGAGTGTACAGTCTATTTGCCTTTAGTAAATCAACCCCAAGAAGTCCAGAGACTAGGCAGGGGTGGCTAACGGTATTGGGAAAAGGAATAATGGGAATTTTTAGATATTGTTGTAAAAAAAGAGGTAATGTACATGTATGCTATACTGAAACAGTCATCCCCATACAGGAGTGGAGACCTTTGAGACCATTTGTCAACATCATCAGCATCCTTACCCTGTCAAATTAAAAACAAGTTACACCTTCAGTCATGTAACTTAATCAATCGATACCTGTCCCATACTTCAAGGGACCGTGATGATTGGAGTATGTGAGCAGAGCAAATTTTCAAATGTCCTATCCTGTTTCTAGACAATTCTATCTTTTGACACCTTCCATGACACTATGAAGTCATATTGTGTTAAGGTGACCTCTTTGGCTATAAATGCTGCAGTATTCCTAAAAGCACATTTGCTTATCAACTCATAGAATAGAGTTGTTTAGGTGAACACATATTTCTTGGCAATTATTGTGAAGTTTGCCGTTAAATTATGTGACTATTACAGACATACTGTATACTTCCATATTTTTTTTAATTGTATTATGTATAGTGATTTGTTGAGTAGTCACTAAGTGAGTTCTGTGTTTCACTGTAAAAACAAAGACTTACTGCTTAAAGCTACGTGTTTTCCACTGTTCAACAGAAGCCAGTCTAATGAGCTGCTTCTGTTGAAAGTTCATGCTGGAAAACCAGCGCTTGATCCATGTTTGCAGCCAATGGCTGCAGTGCTGATCAGTGTATTTTGGTGGGGGCAGTCCTGCTGTAAGAATAGAAAGACAAAGCGGAAGAGATCCCTGCATCTACATCGCTTGTGTTGATATGTGGATCTGTGAGTTTTTCTTTCATTCGACCTGCTAGTTGAACAAAAAAAAATAAAAACAATGTGTATGACCTGCTTAACAAGTGCTAAAATACATTAGCCATGTAAGGACTGCATTGTTTTAAATGAGCTGACTGACCAAAAGACTTGTATTGGGAGAATGATCAGTAAAGCACAGCATTATGTGCACTACAACACAGAATGCAAAAAGTGTGAATATGCAAATAACAAATAGGACTTCTCCATTTAAATATTATATATATATATATATACACAGTATATACTGTATATATACTAAATAACTATAAGTAGAAACTTTTTTATATGGGAAAATACTGTATAATGGGTGCAGGTCACATTTGTTTTAGTTATAAATTAATAAAACGAATCAAACAGGGCAAAGCAACAGGTCTACTTTAACCACTTGACCTCTGGAAGGTTTTTACCTCCTTCATGACAATTTTTTGCTATTCAGCACTGTGCTACCTAAACTGGCAATTGCGTGGTCATTCAACACTGTATACAAATGAAATTTATATCATTTTTTCACATAAATATAGCTTTATTTTGGTGGTATTTGATTACCACGTTTTTTGGGGGGTTTTTTTCTGATATAAACTAAAAAAAAGACCAGAAATTTTGAAAAATTATTTTTACTTTCTGTTATAAAATATATCCAATAGAAAAATCAAAAAAAATCAAATTTCTTCATAAATTTAGGCCAAAATGTAGTCTGATACATGTCTTTGGTAAAAAAAAAAAAAATATTCCCCTAAGTGTATATTATTTGGTTTGTGTGACAGTTATAATGCCTACAAACTATGGTATACACTTGTATGCTTTGTTATGTTTTTGTGGTTCTATTCGATATGTGCTAAGAGAGATCACCCAATAATTATAGATATAATATTTAATAAAGGTAATGACAAATAACGATATTAGAAAATATAACAAGAATACCTAACTAAAGATGCTTTTTCCACCATGGGTCCCTCCATTATATGGTGTGGCCGATTATCAGGTCAGATGCATGCATAACGCAGCTCTGAGACAAGACAATTATTTCCAGCCTAGCTGTGTGTTATATACTGGACTTGTGTGTAAGGAATGGGCAGCCCACCCCCTTGCAAACAACATGGTTTCCATCTAAGAAAGATATTACATTCCTGAAAGGAGATTAGTGGCCTGGCTTGTCCATATACTAAGTTTACAATCAAATTCCTATGGTCTGAAGTCATTTAAGGTAACCAGACTAAATATTAATAAGTAAATATGTAATATGCAATTTCCCCATCAATATAGTATTTTAAAAATTATCAGTCCTGATGTACTGATGGCATATCATTCCTTGAGGCCCCTAAAATACCAGGACAGTACAAATACCCCCCAAATGACCCCTTTTTGGAAAATAGACAGTCTGAGGTATTTAATAAGAGGATGGAGAGTTTTTTCAAGATCTAATTTTTTGGCACAATTTTTTTGAAAATAAAGAAAGTAAAGGATAAATTCACTTTTGGGAACATGTTCCCAATGCTGAAGCTGCTGCCCTCACCTCCGCCCACATGGCCACATCATTCCTTCAGTGTTCTGTGAATAAATGAACTACAGGTCCCGACAACCTTAGCTGTTGTTGGCATGTAGTTCTCAATGAATTACCACGGCGCTGTGGAGTGCCATGGTAGTTCATTGAATGTTCCAGTCAGTATATCTGCTTGCCTGTACATCCCGTATGGGGTGAAGCAGATATACTGAGAGGTTTGCAGGAGACCTGCATGGCACCAGTGATCTGCTGATCGCTGGTGCAATGCTTTACAGGCTCCTGCAAATAAAAACTAATAAATGCACATTTTTGTACCTGCATAAAAATGTGCATTTATTGTTTTTTGTCAAAAGGTGAACTAATCCTTTAAATAAAATGTGTTTTTTTCACAATTCTTTTTACATACAGTCACCAGTGCAGTACAATGTCATCATATGCCTAGTGTGGTGGTGATCAGGGACACTAACAAAAATGACTGTACTTCTTTCTTTTTTTGTACACTTCGATTGCTGTTACAATGATGATCACTGTAAGGGCTCATTTACACTTGCTTCAAAATATGGCATTGGACATGTGCTTTTTAAAGCACTCTGAATGCCAATCAAAGCACCTGTCACTAAATAAAGTGGTAAACTTACAGTCCTGTTTACATGTTGTGTTTGCTTTGCCTTGCTTTGCTTCAAAAGTTATACTCCATGGCACTTTCTTGGTGCTCCAAAGCATCTTTGAAGCCTTCGAAGAAATCTATGACAAAGCTTGCTTACAGCAGCTGCAGATTTTGAGAGGATTTTATTCAGCTTTAGCTGCTCTTTGTTTTGTAGGTATTTCAGGTATAGGCTATCCCAGGATACACTGGGAACCCAACAAGCGAACCAGAAAATAGTCGTGCAAATGTTCATCAAATTGCTGTTTTCACTAAAAATACACTAAACTCATTATTAGTACATATAAACACAACATAACTTACGAAAGTCCTCCTAAATTGCTACTAAGGCCTCATTCATATGGGTGTACTAAAGTACGCCTGTGGAGGACAATGTTTACCCGCTTGGGGATGCCCAGCTGTTACGTGCCAATAGAATGACAAAATTCATGCCAATTGGGATGCAGCGGCTGCATGTGCACAGCCACTGCTCCCAATCTGACATTCGTTCGTGCCTCTGCTCCCAATCTGACATTCAATCGTGTAGCTACATCTCAAATGACATCAATGGGACTTCCTCAACAGGAATGCACAGAACACCTGTGCATCCCTGTGCAACTAAACACGACGTATGCTATAGTATGCCCTAAAGACTGAAGACAGTCCCTTTCTCTGCAGCCTGAGCTGCACTGTGCATGAATGCATGGGAGTCTGTATAGAGACTCCTATGCATTCACAAAACTGTGCTATAGTAAACACTGTTTACTATACTTCAGTGATGAATGGATAGAGGAGCAAGTACTGGTTGCTCACTATATCCATTTAAAGAAAAAAGGGGGCTCCGCTCTCCATCCTGATGAAAACTTCCCACGTATGCCCCATCAGAAGCTGCAGCCAGCAGTAGGGGAAGGAGGGAGAGCCAGCCAGCAGGGGACAAATGGTGGAGGATCGGTGTAGCCACAGGGGACAGATTTTTGGAGCTGTAGGATCAGTGGAGCCACAGGGGGACAGATTGCTGGAGCCACGGGATCGGTGGAGCTGCAAGCGATCGATGAGCGGAGGCGGCATTGAGGGGGTCATATTGGGGGGGAGAATATACATATTTACAAAAGCTCCTGTGGGTGCCCTGCAGCACCTGATGCTGGCGGCTACAGGGTAACCACAGGAGATCAGATCGGTGGATGGGGGGGTGATCAAGGCAGGAGACAAGAGAGGCAGCATGGCAGAAGTATCGGGGGGGCGTTCACATTTCAGCTGTATAGCTCTGATTAGTGGCTTGTTAGCAGCCAATCAGAGCTATCTGTTTGTTCAGCAGAGTCTGCTGAACAATTCTCCTCTATACATTCATGATCTCTCTATAAGTTCAATACACTTATAGCAGAGAAGGAATGCAGGTCCGTAAAGACCTGGCCTGTTAGAAGCAGTGCTGTAGGTCCATACATAGCACAGACCTGGGAGTGAAATGGTTAAAGGATAGGTTCACCTTTAGTAACATGTTACGTGGAACACCAATATTTAAGATGTAACATTTACCATGTTACTAACTGAGGAGCACACACAGCCACCTACACCCACTGACACAATTTTTTTTAAAAAAGCGTCAGTGTCACTCATTCACAGAGTTCTGTGAATAAGAGAACTGCAACTACTGTTAGCCATTGTGGCCACTGTGGCTGTTGGCTTGTAGTTCCCAATGAACCACAGTGCACTGATGAACGCTCTAAGTAGTTCATTGAGCCTTCCTGTTATTCTGTAACTGCCTGCCCAACAGCCACACTGACAGTCTGTAGGAGCCTGAGATTGCACCTGCGATCTGCTGATTGTGGATTTCATGCTTTGCAGGCTCCTAGCAAAAGAAATAACAAATGCACATTTTTTTTTTACCTGCAGAAAAGATGTGCATTTATTATTTTCTTTAAAAAGGTGAACTTGTCCTTTAAGTCTCCTGCCACTTTACATGTCGCTGAGCTCAATGCCCCTCCTCGAAGGGCCTGCCGAATTATTATTGCAGCGCAAAGATGGCTGCCGTGCTGCGGGAATCTATAGGCCTGGGAGCCCCATGGTCTCCTATTGCTCAGGGCCCCATGAGATGTCAGTTCTTCCCTGATGTCATGTGACATCACCAGGTTGAAGTGGTTAAACCAGGATGATGCCTGTAGCTGCATCAAACATTTCAGTTGGAGATGCCCTTTCTTGTAGAAGTGATTCAATTGGCTATACAGCCACGTGATCACTTCTATAGGTAGCGGAAAAGGGTGTCCCCCTACAGCCGCCGCTTTTCCTGGTTTTTCCCATCCCATCGGGGAGCTTGGGACCACATCAACTGAGGTTGTTCCTCCCTCTCTGAGACATCCAAAACCAGAAGCGACAAGGATTTTGCCACTTCCAGTTTTGGTTCTGTGTTTACTAGCTAGTTACTGGCCAGTGAAGCAGCCAATCAGAATGATCTGTTGCTGCATTGGAGGCCATATCTCTCCATAAAGAGCACCTGTCACAGCCTCAACTATCACAAGGCATGTTGTTCATTAAAAAAAACTTGATAAAAATTAAAGGTACAGTGTAAAAAAGTTTTAAATATAATAAATCTATGGCCTTGCCTATGTGGAGGCAGCATCTGGATCATGGGAGTGGAGAACTAAGTGCATTCTTGTGATCCACATGAGAAGTATGCCCAATAGAGCTTTGGCCATACTTCTTTTAATTTCTTACTTAATCCATTCAAGGGAGCTCAGTGGCCAAGATCTGAACTGGATCTGCCAGAGTAGGGGACACAATGGTGTGTTCATAAATGTATTTTATAACATTTATGCCAATGACAACATCTTATGGAATGGCATCAGAAACTAAAAACTTCTCTTGGGATATACAGCCTCCAGTTTTAACATCAGCAATGAAATGTCCCTCGATTGGCAATGGAAATACATCAACATATTGTCTTGAAGGCACTGTTTGAGGATCCATGTAAAGGTTCTTCTTTTCCCAGTGCTGATGAAAACATTTGCTGTTCCTTAGGCTGATCTAAGCTGGGTTGTCTATAATTCCTTTGATTTTCACACCATCAATTTCATGTTCATGTATTCACTGATGAGTGACATCTTCCAGTATACTTACATACTTCTTTTGTTACTGTCTGGAAATAAAAAGAAAGGGGCATGTTACTAATATATAGTATGTATGTTTTCTTTTTTCATGTATTAGTAAAAGTTTGTTAGAGTGTTGGAGAATAGAGAGAAAGACACATGGACTAAAATGAAGAATATTACAGCAAAGTTCCCAAATTCTGTGTGATCAGGATGGTGAGGTATATGAGTGTATGTGATTTTTTTTTTATTCATTGCAATTATCAGATTGTAGATCTTGCTAGTAGTAGTTGTATTCTACTAGAAAAGTGCTTGGAAAAGCTGCAAAGCGTCTTTGACATTAAAAAACAAATCCAGTTGAATGTGACTACCATTAGCTATACTAAAGCTGGCCATACAGGAACTGGCTGAATTAGTATGTGGCCATCCCTGCTCAATAGAAGTCTGATCATTTTATTGACTCCTGTTGAAGGGAGGTGCTGGAAAACTTTATTTGGTTAGCAGCTGCTGGTTAGCACTCTGACAGGTATGGGAGTTCATTTATCCTGGAACACAGGCACCGTGCAACAGTATGCGCAGCTCATTGCATATATGAATTGTAACGCCCTCTAGGTTAGTTAGATAGGATTTTTTGTTAGTTAGAGTCTGGGTAGTCAGCCTGGGAGTGAGGTAGTGAGTTCACCTCAGGTCTTGCTAAGAGGCTCTACAGGTCAGGGCTTTTGGAGCCCTCCCGCCTTTCCAGAAACTCAAGAACTTTCTGGAACAGGGGTGGAGGAGGGGAGAATGCCCAGATCTGCATGTTTGAGGGTCTTTGGCCAATCCCCTGGCAGGAGGCTGACCATGGTGACCAGGGCAACCCTAAAAAATGACAGAGCCTGGGGAGAGAGGGGAGTCGGGTGGAAGATGGACTGAGAAGAAGGCTGGAGTGAGGAGCCTGGGAGGGTGCCTACCTACAGGCTGGTTGCTGGACAGGAGGATCTCCACTGCCCAAAGTCTCCTAGGAAAAACATCCTGAGCAGCAGGAAAGGACCCAGCCCAGTGAAAGGCCTGAAAGCAGCTACCAACCCACCACGTTGACAGGACAGGACAGTGTGAGTACTCCTATAATTTCTGGGCTGGGGAGAGAATGGTCAGATGCATTACCCAACTAGTCCTCATCTGGGACTGCCTAACTGCAAGCTTCTGGGACCTCTTGAGGATACCCTCAGTACAGCTGACTGGAGAGAAGGATTCATCCGGGTTCTGAGGAGGTACACCAAGAAAAAGGGACAGTGCTATATTTTTGGCTAGTCCACCTGTTTTGTACATAGTTGCTAAAAAGTTTGTGTTCAAGTTCTACAGTTCCTTGGGCATTCCATATACCCCTAGACCCCATCCAAGTTGTTAACTCCTTAATAAGAAAAAAAACAACTGAAAAAAAACAGCTTATGGACTGTTTTACAGGTGTACAGGTGTGAAAAAATGCATGTTGCCTGGCTGTGCAAAACTTAGGGGGACCCAATCAAATCCAGCGGCCCTTACGAGGGTAGTGCTACAGAATGCAAAGAGGCAGTTAAGTTAATTTTATTGTAGGAGAGCCATTACATGTCACTTCTGCAATAAAGAGCCTGCCTGCTCATATATTTTTTATTTTAGGCTTCTTTCACAGGAACATATGCATATTTTCTGCACGGAATGCAGGTTTTTGCTGGAAGACAGAAGATCCTGGGTAAAATATGCAGCTGAAGTGCTATCACATAGATGTGTTTAACTGCTGATAGAATTTAGACATGCACAGGTATTCTAATGGCTGTATGCGTTAATGCTTTTCCATGTGCTTGCACACATTTATACACGTATTTACATACGGCCCAGATGCCACTAAATGGGGCACACACTGGGCTCCATTCACAAATCGGTATTTTCCTCTTTAACATCTAATAAAATATATACTGTAGCTCATAATGTTTTTTAAAACATTTTTTGCAATTCACAAGAAAAGCTACAGTATAGCATCAAAATTTTTGGTATTTATCTAAAGAAACCATTCAGTATTTTATCTCATAATGTGATATCCAGTGGGATGGATGCAATGGAGAACGATTAGCGCCCCATGTCCGTTTTTATTGCTAATATAGAAGTATAATGGTTTAAACCAATGCCACTAAGTCAGTGCGGTCACTGCAGCATATTAATATAAAAGATAAAAGAAAAAAAGTGACTGGAATACCAGTCAAACATTGTCTTTTTTATTGATGGAAGGAGGGTATTTATAAACGTGTGTGATTTTTTAAAATACTATTTTCATTCAATATTTGACGTTTATAAAGATATTTTGCATTTACTTAATTTAACTTGTTTTTGAAAGCAGCTTCCCTTTGATTGATACTTTAGTCACTTTTTTTTTCTTGTATTAAAACATATGCTGCAGGGACTGCACTGACTTAGTTAGTTAACATATTTCAGCTGTGTAACCGCCTCCCGCCCGCCATATAAAGAAATTACGGAAGGGTGGCGGTTCTCTCGTTCTGGGAGGACGTCATATGACCTATCAGTTCAAGTCAGGGGTGGACTGACAACTCATTGGGCCCTTGGGCAATAGGGGATCATGGGGCCCCTGTGTCCTTGCCCAAACTCAAAAAAGCCTATGAAAAAGTTACTATGGGCATCTCATGGGGCCCCCTACTGACCCCGGGCCCTTGGGCAGTGCCTGAGTTTCCAAATGGTCAGTCCACCCCTGGTTCAAGTGCAGTGCTACAGAGCTTAGTGAATGAGGGGAAGCTTTGCTGGCTCAGTCATGTGCAAGCAAACATGCATTTCTTCTTGCTTGTGATTGGATATTCTTTGTAAAGTGTAGCTTTACCTCGTGTACTAAGCTCTGGGGCAATTTGCACAGTCTGTTTGGCTTAACCACTCGCCCTCCTGAGGATTTACCCCCATTCATGACCATGCCATTTTTTGTGTTACAGTGCTGCGTTATTGTAACTGACAATTGCGCGGTCATGCAACGCTGCACCCAAATGAAATTTATGTCCTTTTTTTCCCACAAATTGAGCTTTATTTAGTTGGTATTTGATCGCCTGTGCATTTTTTATATTAGAAAAAAAAGGCAGACAATTTTGAGAAAAAAACAATATTTGTGACTCTGCTATTAAACAGTAAAAAAATTTAAAAATCAAATTTCGGCATAAATTTAGGCCGAAATGTATTCTACTACATGTCTTTGCTAAAAAAAATCCCAATACATGTAAATTAATTGGTTTACGTGACAGTTATAGCGTTTACAAATGGTGTTATATATACTAGAATTTTTAATTAATTTTTACTAGTAATGGTGGAGATCAATGACTTAAAGCGGGACTGAGGAGGGCATTATGGCACTGGGGGGGAACTGATTTGGTGTCACTGACATACCCATTGACACCAATACAGTGATCAGTGCTAAAAAAAACACTGACACTGTACTAATGGCACTGGGCAGGAAGGGGTTAACATGAGGTGCGATCAAAGGGTTAACTGTGTGCTGGGTGTGTTTTACTAGGGGGGCGTGTCAGTGTGCTTCACTGCAAAGCAGTGTGCACAAGCTGACAGGAAGGACTGTTTTGTTTACAAGTAATCACCAGCTGGGACCCGGTGATTGACAGCCGTGGCCGCAAATGACGGCACGAGTAGGGGGTGCAAGGTGTGTGTATATATACGTGATTTTGCACTTCCCTGCTGCCCTGTAGCAGTATTTCTGATATAGGGCAAATGGGAAGCGGTTAAAGTAGAACTGTAGGCAAAACTTTTATTTTTCATTTTGGATTGAAGAGAAGGGTATAACCCTTGTCATTTTTTTTTCTTTGCCATCTGTGTCCTATTGGGGAGATTTACTTTCACCTCCGGTCTCATAGCCAAAACAGGAAGTGAGAGGAAATTCCTACAAATGAATGGAATCCCTCGGGGCCCTCCAGGTCACCAGAAGCAATGTATCTATTGGGATTTTCCTTTACTTTCATTTTCAATGATAATGGTAAACATGACAAACAGAGAGGGTGAATCTTCCTTAAGGTGACACAGAAAACAATAAAAACCTGACAGGTGTTCTAATCCCTCTCCACTCTGCCCAAAACTAAAAAAGAGGTTTTGCTTTTAGTTGTACTTTAAGTACATCAACCCCAATGATTCTGTGTTTTTCCATATTGAGGTTTCTATGCATTACTATGGATAGACTGCTGATCCAAAAGTGTAGAGACTACTCCAAATTGGCTATTATATTTTTGAATTCCTTAAATGCTGCATGCTTGGACCACTACTTATTTAACTCATGCACTTATTTATTTATTTCCTTTAGCGAATTGACTTTAATGGCAGTTTTGCCATTTTACAATGTTTTTACTGAGAGTTTTTGCTTTTTGAGGTAAATACCTCATAAGATGATAGTGAATTGACATTTTCAGCATCAAATGTGATATTTGGGAAACATGTCAGATCACCTAAATACTGCATGTGAGCTGCTTTAGTGAATGGAGCCCCCCGTGAGCTGATGATTCTGCTCCATTGCTGTGGCTGTTACTCCAATTTTTACAATGTAAGTGGATGTGGATGTTATAATAAAGTGTGCCTAGTTGCTGACATCTTTCTGAGCTCTAACAGAGTGATAATAATTGTGTGCTGCCAAAACCAAATAATAAGGCAAATAAAACATCCAGTGTTAGGCACAACTGCTGCAATCACTAATTGAGGCTGTCAAACACAAATACATCAAATAAAACAAAGAAAATGTGTTGCGCTGCTGTGAATAATGTGAAAACCAAAGGAACTGTAAGCTTTACGACATTATGTGTGTAACACATAAACATGTAACCACATCCAATAGCAGTCTCTCATATATCCCGAGCAAACAGGTATAAATCTGTACAAAATTTTTATATTGGTCCTCCTGCTGGTGTTTGTACCCTTCTCCCCGGTGCTGTCAGCAGTCTATGCAAAAGTGCACCAACCAAAAAGTGTGTCTAAAATAGACTCTCATCTCCACACAAAGACCTCTTTAATTAAAAACAAGTCAAAAGCGATTCCTCTCCATCTGTGAGGGATGAGTGTAGGCATCTCTGTGGATCATAGGACTTTCTCTCTCCTCCACTACATGTTGATGTAAGAATGCTCCTATAGCTGATGATCTGTAGGGTGGAACTCACAGATCAAAGGAACCCTCTGTAGTGCAGTGTATAAATTACCAGTTGGTTTTATTAAAATTGCACTTACATATGCAAAATGAAATGCTGCTATAAAACGCTGTAAAGTCTCTGGCATCAGACAAGACCTGTAATGTGTGCAGCCCATCGACTCTCCTGTCATCCAAGCTCCTCCCCACATGTTTCGTCACTGATCACGTGACTTCCTCAGGGGACGTGACTTCCTCTTTATGAGCTCTGCTATTCTGTGTTTCTTCTGAGTCTGCACCTTCCCAAGGTGGTGTTTGTGGATGCTGTGTCTGATGTACGACTGACTCTTACCAACGCAGAAGAAGGAAAGAAGAAAAAATTTCAAGCTTTTCCCTATGTGCTGGAAAGATGATGTTATAATTTATGGTTCAATACATGCACTGTGGTTTTCCACTTTACATTTACCATCACCTTTTCACCTGGAATTATTTCTATTCTGCACCAGTTCACCTTTAGCGCTACAGTCTGTTTTATATTTTTGTTTTTATTGGGTCATTGGGAAGAATGTTCCTTATATTGGTGGTCAGTGGGAAGATCATCCTTTAAATTGGTGGTCAGTGGGAAGAATGTTGCTTAGATTGGCTTTCAGTGGGAAGAATGCTCCTTACATTGGCGGTCAATGGAAAGAATATTCCTTACAATAGTGGTCAGTGGTAAGAATGCTCCGTACATTGGTGATCAATAGGAAGAATGCCCCTTACATTGGCGGTCAATGGGAAGAATATTCCCTACAATAGTGGTCATTCGTAAGAATGCTCTGTACATTGGTGATCAATAGGAAGAATGCCCCTTACATTAGTGATCAGTGGGAAGAATGCTCCTTACATTAGTGATCAGTGGGAAGAATGCTCCTTACATTAGTGATCAGTGGGAAGAATGCTCCTTACATTGGAGGTCAGTGAGAAAAATGCTCTTTACATTGGTGGGCAGTGGAAAGAATATCCCTTACAAATGATAGTGGGCAGTGGGAATAATGCTCTTTACATTGGTAATCAGTGGGAAGAATGCCCCTTACATTAGTGATCAGGAGGAAGAATGCTCCTTACTAGAGATGAGCGAATCGAACCAGGCGAAGTGGAATTCGTTTCGAATTTCAGGTAATATTCGATTCGCGGCGAATCCGAATATTAGCATACTTCGGGTGCGCGAATTGGATTTTTCCCGATCAGCCGGCAAAAGTGTCCCTGCAGAGAGATCCGCTATTTCTGACAGTTCTCTGACAGTTCCTTCACATGTACAGCGGTTGAAACATTGTATCTATTTGTTTCCATTTAGGATACAGATGTTTTTATTCGGAAATAGATACAATGTTTCAACCGCTGTAAATGTGAAGGAACTGTCAGAGAACTGTCAGAAATAGCGGAGCTCTCTGCAGATACACTTTTTGCTGTACTGGAATACTTCTTCTTTTCATTCTTCTTTTCATTCTTCTCATTCTTCTTTTCATTCTTCTTTTCATTCTTCTTCTCATTCTTCTTATTATTCTTCTTCTTATTTTCATTCTTCTCATTCTCCTTTCCTCTTCATGAAAAGAAGAATGAGAAGAAGAATGAAAAGAAGAATGAAAAGAAGAATGAGAAGAATGAAAAGAAGAATGAAAAGAAGAAGAAGAATGAAAAGAAGAATGAGAAGAAGAATGAAAAGAAGAATGAGAAGAAGAATGAGAAGAATGAAAAGAAGAATGAGAAGAATGAAAAGAAGAATGAAAAGAAGAAGAAGAAGAATGAAAAGAAGAAGAAGAAGAATGAAAAGAAGAATGAGAAGAAGAAGAATGAAAAGAAGAATGAGAAGAAGAATGAAAAGAAGAATGAAAAGAAGAATGAGAAGAATGAAAAGAAGAATGAAAAGAAGAAGAATGAAAAGAAGAATGAGAAGAAGAAGAATGAAAAGAAGAATGAGAAGAAGAATGAAAAGAAGAATGAAAAGAAGAATGAGAAGAATGAAAAGAAGAATGAAAAGAAGAAGAAGAATGAAAAGAAGAATGAGAAGAAGAATGAAAAGAAGAATGAGAAGAAGAATGAGAAGAATGAAAAGAAGAATGAGAAGAATGAAAAGAAGAATGAAAAGAAGAAGAAGAAGAATGAAAAGAAGAAGAAGAATGAAAAGAAGAATGAAAAGAAGAAGAAGAAGAATCTTTTCATTCTTCTCATTCTTCTTTTCATTCTTCTTTTCATTCTTCTTCTTCTTCTTTTCATTCTTCTTCTTCTTTTCATTCTTCTTTTCATTCTTCTTCTTCTTTTCATTCTTCTCATTCTTCTTTTCATTCTTCTCATTCTTCTTTTAATTCTTCTTCTTCTTTTCATTCTTCTTCTTTTCATTCTTCTTCTTCTTTTCATTCTTCTTTTCATTCTTCTTCTTCTTCTTTTCATTCTTCTTCTTCTGTTCATTCTTCTTTTCATTCTTCTTCTTCTTTTCATTCTTCTTCTTCTTATTTTCATTCTTCTTTTCATTCTTCTCATTCTTCTTTTCATTCTTCTCATTCTTCTTTTCATTCTTCTTTTCATTCTTCTTCTTATTCTTCTTTTCATTCTTCTTCTTTTCATTCTTCTCATTCTTCTTTTCTTCTTCTTCTTTTCATTCTTCTCATTCTTCTTTTCTTCTTCATGAAAAGAAGAATGAGAAGAAGAATGAAAAGAAGAATGAAAAGAAGAAGAAGAATGAAAAGAAGAATGAGAAGAAGAATGAAAAGAAGAATGAGAAGAATGAAAAGAAGAATGAAAAGAAGAAGAAGAATGAAAAGAAGAATGAGAAGAAGAATGAAAAGAAGAATGAAAAGAATGAAAAGAAGAATGAGAAGAATGAAAAGAAGAATGAGAAGAATGAAAAGAAGAATGAAAAGAAGAAGAAGAAGAATGAAAAGAAGAAGAAGAATGAAAAGAAGAAGAAGAAGAAGAAGAATCTTTTCATTCTTCTCATTCTTCTTTTCATTCTTCTTTTCATTCTTCTTCTTCTTCTTTTCATTCTTCTTCTTCTTTTCATTCTTCTTTTCATTCTTCTTCTTCTTCTTTTCATTCTTCTTCTTCTTTTCATTCTTCTTCTTCTTCTTTTCATTCTTCTCATTCTTTTCATTCTTCTTCTTCTTCTTTTCATTCTTCTTCTTTTTCTTTTCATTCTTCTTCTTCTTCTTTTCATTCTTCTTGTTCTTTTCATTCTTCTTTTCATTCTTCTTCTTCTTCTTTTCATTCTTCTTCTTTTCATTCTTCTTTTCATTCTTCTTCTTCTTTTCATTCTTCTGCTTCTTCTTTTCATTCTTCTTTTCCTTCTTCTTTTCATTCTTCTCATTCTTCTTTTCATTCTTCTTTTCATTCTTCTTCTCATTCTTCTTTTCATTCTTCTTCTTCTTCTTTTCATTCTTCTTTTCATTCTTCTTCTTCTTTTCATTCTTCTTTTCTTTCTTCTCATTCTTCTTTTCTTCTTCATGAAAAGAAGAATGAGAAGAAGAATGAAAAGAAAAATGAAAAGAAGAATGAAAAGAAGAATGAAAAGAAGAATGAGAAGAAGAATGAAAAGAAGAATGAGAAGAAGAATGAAAAGAAGAATGAAAAGAAGAAGAAGAAGAATGAAAAGAAGAAGAAGAATGAAAAGAAGAATGAAAAGAAGAAGAATGAAAAGAAGAATCAGAAGAAGAATGAAAAGAAGAATGAGAAGAATGAAAAGAAGAATGAAAAGAAGAAGAAGAAGAATGAAAAGAAGAATGAGAAGAAGAATGAAAAGAAGAATGAGAAGAATGAAAAGAAGAATGAGAAGAATGAAAAGAAGAATGAAAAGAAGAAGAAGAAGAATGAAAAGAAGAAGAAGAAGAATCTTTTCATTCTTCTCATTCTTCTTTTCATTCTTCTTCTTCTTCTTTTCATTCTTCTTCTTCTTTTCATTCTTCTTCTTCTTTTCATTCTTCTTTTCATTCTTCTTCTTCTTCTTTTCATTCTTCTTCTTCTTCTGAGGATGAGGATGAAGAAGAAGAAGAAGAAGAAGTAGGATGAAAATAAGAAGAATTCCAAGCCGGCAAAAAGTGTATCTGCAGAGCTCCTCTATTTCTGACAGTTCTCTGACATTCACATTTACAGCGGTTGAAACATTGTATCTATTTGTTTCCATAAATGGAAACAAATAGATACAATGTTTCAACCGCTGTAAATGTGAATGTCAGAGAACTGTCAGAAATAGCGGAGCTCTGCAGATACACTTAGCGGAGCTCTGCAGATACACTTTTTGCCGGCTTGGAATTCTTCTTATTTTCATCCTACTTCTTCTTCTTCTTCTTCTTCTTCTTCATCCTCATCCTCATCCTCAGAAGAAGAAGAAGAGGATGAGGATGAGGATGAAGAAGAAGAAGAAGAAGAAGAAGAAGAAGAAGAAGTAGGATGAAAATAAGAAGAATTCCAAGCTGGCAAAAAGTGTATCTGCAGAGCTCCGCTAAGTGTATCTGCAGAGCTCCGCTATTTCTGACAGTTCTCTGACATTCACTCCATACAGCGGTTGAAACATTGTATCTATTTGTTTCCATTTATGGAAACAAATAGATACAATGTTTCAACCGCTGTATGGAGTGAATGTCAGAGAACTGTCAGAAATAGGCTATTTCTGACAGTTCTCTGACATTCACTCCATACAGCGGTTGAAACATTGTATCTATTTGTTTCCATAAATGGAAACAAATAGATACAATGTTTCAACCGCTGTATGGAGTGAATGTCAGAGAACTGTCAGAAATAGGCTATTTCTGACAGTTCTCTGACATTCACTCCATACAGCGGTTGAAACATTGTATCTATTTGTTTCCATTAATGGAAACAAATAGATACAATGTTTCAACCGCTGTATGGAGTGAATGTCAGAGAACTGACAGAAATAGCGGGGCTCTGCAGATACACTTAGCGGAGCTCTGCAGATACACTTTTTGCCGGCTTGGAATTCTTCTTATTTTCATCCTACTTCTTCTTCTTCTTCTTCTTCTTCTTCATCCTCATCCTCTTCTTCTGAGGATGAGGATGAGGATGAAGAAGAAGAAGAAGTAGAAGTAGGATGAAAATAAGAAGAATTCCAAGCCGGCAAAAAGTGTATCTGCAGAGCTCCGCTAAGTGTATCTGCAGAGCTCCGCTATTTCTGACAGTTCTCTGACATTCACTCCATACAGCGGTTGAAACATTGTATCTATTTGTTTCCATTTATGGAAACAAATAGATACAATGTTTCAACCGCTGTATGGAGTGAATGTCAGAGAACTGTCAGAAATAGCGGAGCTCTGCAGATACACTTAGCGGAGCTCTGCAGATAGATACAGCGGTTGAAACATTGTATCTATTTGTTTCCATTTATGGAAACAAATAGATACAATGTTTCAACCGCTGTATGGAGTGAATGTCAGAGAACTGTCAGAAATAGCGGAGCTCTGCAGATACACTTAGCGGAGCTCTGCAGATACACTTTTTGCCGGCTTGGAATTCTTCTTATTTTCATCCTACTTCTTCTTCTTCTTCTTCATCCTCATCCTCAGAAGAAGAAGAAGAGGATGAGGATGAAGAAGAAGAAGAAGAAGTAGGATGAAAATAAGAAGAATTCCAAGCCGGCAAAAAGTGTATCTGCAGAGCTCCGCTAAGTGTATCTGCAGAGCTCCGCTAAGAAATAGCGGAGCTCTGCAGATACACTTTTTGCCGGCTTGGAATTCTCCTTCTTCTCATCTTTCTTCTTCTTCTCATCCTTCTTCTTCTTCTCATCCTTCTCCTTCTTCTCATCCTTCTTCTTCTTCTTCTTCTTCTCATCCTTCTTCTTCTTCTCATCCTTCTCCTTCTTCTCATCCTTCTTCTTCTTCTCATCCTTCTTCTTCTTCTCATCCTTCTTCTTCTTCTCATCCTTCTCCTTCTTCTCATCCTTCTTCTTCTTCTCATCCTTCTTCTTCTTCTCATCCTTCTCCTTCTTCTCATCCTTCTTCTTCTTCTCATCCTTCTTCTTCTTCTTCTCATCCTTCTTCTTCTTCTCATCCTTCTCCTTCTTCTCATCCTTCTTCTTCTTCTCATCCTTCTTCTTCTCATCCTTCTCCTTCTTCTCATCCTTCTTCTCATCCTTCTCCTTCTTCTCATCCTTCTTCTCATCCTTCTCCTTCTTCTCATCCTTCTCCTTCTTCTCATCCTTCTCCTTCTCCTTCTTCTCATCCTTCTCCTTCTTCTCATCCTTCTCCTTCTTCTCATCCTTCTCCTTCTCCTTCTTCTCATCCTTCTCCTTCTTCTCATCCTTCTCCTTCTTCTCATCCTTCTCCTTCTCCTTCTTCTCATCCTTCTCCTTCTTCTCATCCTTCTCCTTCTTCTCATCCTTCTCCTTCTTCTCATCCTTCTCCTTCTCCTTCTTCTCATCCTTCTCCTTCTCCTTCTTCTCATCCTTCTCCTTCTCCTTCTCCTTCCTCATCTCCAAGGGCATTTAAATTAAAGGTACAGTGTTCTGCACTAATATAAAGGCTCTCTGAAGCCTTGAAACCCTTTTTATAAGTTAAATTCGTAGCGAACAAATTCGCATCGAATCGAATTTCTTCCTAAAATTCGGCGAATCAGCCGAATTGAATTTTTGAATAATTCACTCATCTCTACTCCTTACATTGGAGGTCAGTGAAAAGAATGCTCCTTAAATTGGTGGCCAGTGGAAAGAATACCCCTTACATACTATAGTGGTCAGTGGGAATAATGCTCCATACATTGGTAATCAGTGTGAAGAATGCCCCTTACATTGATGATCAGTGAGAAGAATGCACCTTACTAGACATGTGCATTTCGTTTTGATTAGTTTTTGGATAAAAATTTCATTTTTGGAGAATCGGATGTATACAAATCTCTGAATGGACATACTGTAGTAACGAATGTCAACAAATGCAAAAAAAGTTATAAAATATACACTAATGCTCTTGTTTCATTCGGATGACGTCACAACATGTGATAGTAGTTGGGGACCATGGGGAAATGAATTCAATTTATGAAATTTATTTGATATTTTGGTTGGACTAGCATCCAAAAATATTGAATCTGTTCAATTCAATAATATATCAAATATATAGCAATCTTCTGGAAAAACTGCAAAATTTTTCATATCCACCTGGATCATTGAATATACAAAATGAATGCTGAATATATGAAATTAATTCCAAAAACAAATTGGGACAACATAACGAATATGACGCAACAAAATTCTTCAATGAACGAATGCATCCGAAACGAAACGAAATGAACGAAATGAATGAAATTTCCGGAGTGCACATATCCAGTGAGGTTAGGCCAGGAAGAGTAATATAGTAGAAAAACATCCCTATTTTCTCTTTGGCACAACACCTACAAGAGAACAATGAAGAGACAGGCACAATGGGGGAGATTTACTAAAACTGGTGCATTCAGAATCTGGTGCAGCTTGGCATGGTAACTAATCAGCTTCTAACTTCAGCTTGTTCAATTAAGCTTTGGCAATAAAACCTGAAAGCTGATTGGTTTCTATGCAGAGTTGGACCAGATTTTGTACGCTCCAGTTTTAGTAAATAACCCCCATGCTGTCTATATAACTAATCTAGGTTTGATGTAGTAAAGTCAGTTCGGCATGCTGGCTGTGTTTCCACAAGAATTCATCGCATTTTTGGTAAGATCATGTCTATAAGGGTTATCCAAAACCTCAATGTGTCCATCTTTAGATTAAAGTAGCAGAAGTAATTTACACAGACATTCTATGTATAGTGCTGGTCCTAATAAATGCTGTCAGCTAGCTAATGGGCGGGTGCAGAGAAAATAGGATTTTCATGGAAAGCTGTGAAGATAATCCATATTAAGATGGCAGAATTTTCTTTTCTATTTAACCTTTTCCTTTGATCACTGGTGTGTTTCCATTCCACTCCACTGCCTAAAGAAATTAAATGATGAAATAAAATGCCTTGAAACATGATACACGTGCAGCTTGATTTCATGGCATTTCAGAACAGCAATGTAAATGACAATTGTTAACTTTACTTGCAAAATTGCATAGTGCATTTAAAATGTATTCATCTTAAATATAAATTGTGAAACAAAGTTTCAGAAAATACAGTTTAGTGGCATTATTTATTTCAGGTACTTGTATAGTGCCGTCAATTTACGCAGCGCTTTACACATATATTGTGCATTCACATCAGTCCCTAACCCTCAAGGGGCGTACAATCTAAGATCCCTAACTTTTATTCATACATACACATACTAGGGACAATTTAGACAGGAGCCAATTAACCTACCAGCATGTCTTTGGAGTGTGGGAGGAAACTGGAGGAAACCCACACAGGCACAGGGAGAACATGCAAAATCAAGGCAGGTGGTGCTGTGGTTGGGATTATGAACCAACAACCCTAGTACTGCCAGGTGGAAGTGCTAACCATTTAGCCACTGTGCTGCAATAAATAATATATTCTAGAACGTTCCACATTTTTTTCAGGAATATTCAGTTCCAACAGTTGCTTATGATACATGTACAGTATTATTTAAAATGATTTCTCCCTTCTCCTTCAACTAATGCTGTTTTTGATGTTGCAGTATATTTATTCTTGGCATCAAGAGTTTTTTGAGCAAGAAACTATGGTCATTACCGTAGCTGAGTTTCACAAAGTAATAAAGTATTATCTATGATAAAATACCCCTCTAAAGTGGCTCAATTTACTTGAAGGTTAACAAGGTTTTTTCTTTTACTCTCATGGGTGACTGGAGAAGCAGGCAATTGAAGAGAAGGTAAGTATAAGCTGTTTCAGAGGTATGGAATTTGATTGACTCTTTTTTTCCCTATAAAATGAAAGAGGTCTGTACTTACTTCTTTTGAAGGTCTGATCACATGACTTCTCCAGGGCCAGCTTCAGTGTAGAGGAGAAATCACCAACAGCAGCCACAGAGCCTGAGTGCGATGACGTCACCCATAGGCTTATTATAGAGCAGCCGTGGTTGGCTGTCCCTCCTCTACACTGAAGCCGATGATAAGACCTGATCATGTGACCGGACCAGAGCGACTTCAGAGTAGGTAAGTATAGGCATCTTTCCTTTAACAGGGTAGACAGAATAGGTTTAGACTGGGGGTAGGAGTAGATTTAAAGTGTTACTAAACCCACAACAGTAAAATCAGCCTGTATATGCAGTAAAGCATGCTTGTTATACTCATTGTGGAACCTAAGGGGTTAATCCTCTGCATTGTGTAAAAAGGCTGTTTGATCCCTTCTTCTCTGCCCCTCCGTTTGTTGAAATGACCACCTGATACAGACTGAACCTGTGGTCACATGCACATGCTCAGTTTGGTGTGTATTGCTAGAGAGGTTTTTTTTTTTTTTCTTGGGAGGGTGCATGTGATCAGCACAGGGCCAATCAGCATTGTCCAGACAGAGGGTCAGAGGTTTCACATCCTCCTAGAGCAGAAAGAAAACTCCTCCTACAAGCTTTAACCAGTGCTCTGCTGAAGTCACAAGACTGCTCTAACTGCTGACGAGAAAATGTATTTAGCAGTTTATATTTACTTAACTAATTGCATTTCCATGTTGTATGTACTGTGGGAGACCAGGTATAGTGCATTCAGGGTCCTGGGTTTAGTATAACTTTCAGCTTAGTTAGGTTTTGACTTCCCTTATACGTTAACATTAAAGTGGTATTAAACCCAAAAGCAAACATGTATTATATTGCAACTTTACAATTCTTAGATGTGATGGCGGTATTCATTTAATTTTGGGCTCTCTTTCTTCCATTTTCATCTAGTGATCTGGCCAGTAAGTCTGTTGTTTTTTTAAAAGAACAACCTCTCCAACAGAATGTGTCAGTTACAGAGATGGGACAAACCATTTACCACTTGCAAGGCTACTTACAATGATCACCTATTATTCATGTAAAATCTTTATCTCAAAAGGAAAAAATATGTGTTCTGTAACTGCTTATAAAATATTAGCTGATGTTTGGCTTCAATTTGTTAATGTAAAACAAAAGGGGAAAACAGAGGAAAAAAAAGCTAAAGATAGAAAACTAATGCAGCCACACAAGCCAAAAGGCAATTCAATCTACTCACATAAATAAAACAACCAGCTGTTTGCTGAGTAGATTGGTTTTATTAGCACAAATGGCAATCCATTGTAAATGGAGAGAACCAGATGTGGCTTTATTGTTTTGGGGAGTGTTTTGATGTATTGATTGAGCAAATCTTTGGATGTGTAAGGAGAGTTGGGGCTATATTCACTAAAGCAAATCGCTTGCGGTATTTAGGTGATCTGACACATTTTTTCCTAAGCATCGCATGCAATTCTGAAAATATCACTTCACTATCTCTTTAATCGGTATTTATCTCAAAAACCAAAAACACTCGGTAAATACTGCATAAAAAGGAGTTAAAGTCAGTTCACAAAAGGAAATAAATGAATAAATGGGGCCCAGGCATGCAATATTGAAGGGGTGTAAAATATAATAGCCAATTTGGAGTAGTCTCTACCTTTTTGGATCAGTAGTCTCTCAAGAGTAATGCACAGAAGCCAAAATATGGATAAAAACATAGAAATGTTACATTTAGTGAAATATGTTTATTTTCTCCTGTAATTTCACCAGATTTTCACAGACTTTTTTGTGTATACACAAGCATATAAATCTAAACCTCCCAATCACTCCAAACACAATACAATGTATCTGCATATCACAATGGTCTTATCCCTTGATAGAACATATGTCATATATGTAATGGGAATGCTTTACTTTTTCACAAATATCTTTGGAGATATCTTCTTTTTTTTTTTTTAATTCTCTTTATTGACTTATAAAGTGGAGAATACAAAACAAAGCTTATTGGTAGAGATGAGCGAATTATTCAAAAATTCGATTCGGCTGATTCGCCGAATTTCAGGAAGAAATTCGATGCAAATTTATTCGCTATGAAGTTAACTTATAAAAAGGGTTTCTAGGCTTTAGAGAGCCTTTAAATTAGTGCAGAACACTGTACCTTTAATTTAAATGCCCTTGGAGATGAGGAAGGAGAAGGAGAAGGAGAAGGATGAGAAGAAGGAGAAGGAGAAGGATGAGAAGAAGAAGGAGAAGGATGAGAAGAAGGAGAAGGAGAAGGATGAGAAGAAGGAGAAGGATGAGAAGAAGGAGAAGGATGAGAAGAAGGAGAAGGAGAAGGATGAGAAGAAGGAGAAGGAGAAGGATGAGAAGATGGAGAAGGAGAAGGATGAGAAGATGGAGAAGGAGAAGGATGAGAAGAAGGAGAAGGATGAGAAGAAGGAGAAGGAGGAGAAGAAGGAGAAGGATGAGAAGAAGGAGAAGGATGAGAAGAAGGAGAAGGATGAGAAGAAGGATGAGAAGAAGGAGAAGGATGAGAAGAAGGATGAGAAGAAGGAGAAGGATGAGAAGAAGGATGAGAAGAAGGAGAAGGATGAGAAGAAGGATGAGAAGAAGGAGAAGGATGAGAAGAAGGAGAAGGAGAAGGATGAGAAGAAGGAGAAGGATGAGAAGAAGGAGAAGGAGAAGGATGAGAAGAAGGAGAAGGATGAGAAGAAGGAGAAGGAGAAGGATGAGAAGAAGGAGAAGGTTGAGAAGAAGGATGAGAAGAAGGATGAGAAGAAGGAGAAGGATGAGAAGAAGGATGAGAAGAAGGAGAAGGATGAGAAGAAGGATGAGAAGAAGGAGAAGGATGAGAAGAAGGAGAAGGATGAGAAGAAGGATGAGAAGAAGGAGAAGGATGAGAAGAAGGATGAGAAGAAGGAGAAGGATGAGAAGAAGGAGAAGGATGAGAAGAAGGAGAAGGATGAGAAGAAGGAGAAGGAGAAGGATGAGAAGAAGGAGAAGGAGAAGGATGAGAAGAAGGAGAAGGATGAGAAGAAGGAGAAGGATGAGAAGAAGGAGAAGGATGAGAAGAAGGAGAAGGATGAGAAGAAGGATGAGAAGAAGGATGAGAAGAAGGAGAAGGATGAGAAGAAGGATGAGAAGAAGGAGAAGGATGAGAAGAAGAAGGATGAGAAGGAGAAGGACGAGAAGAAGAGAAGGATGAGAAGAAGGAGAAGGATGAGAAGAAGGAGAAGGATGAGAAGAAGAAGAAGGATGAGAAGAAGAAGAAGGAAGAGAAGAAGAAGAAAGATGAGAAGAAGGAGAATTCCAAGCCGGCAAAAAGTGTATCTGCAGAGCTCCGCTATTTCTTAGCGGAGCTCTGCAGATACACTTAGCGGAGCTCTGCAGATACACTTTTTGCCGGCTTGGAATTCTTCTTATTTTCATCCTACTTCTTCTTCTTCTTCTTCATCCTCATCCTCATCCTCTTCTTCTGAGGATGAGGATGAGGATGAAGAAGAAGTAGTATGAAAATAAGAAGAATTCCAAGCCGGCAAAAAGTGTATCTGCAGAGCTCCGCTAAGTGTATCTGCAGAGCTCCGCTAAGAAATAGCGGAGCTCTGCAGATACACTTTTTGCCGGCTTGGAATTCTCCTTCTTCTCATCTTTCTTCTTCTTCTCTTCCTTCTTCTTCTTCTCATAGGCTATTTCTGACAGTTCTGTGACATTCCCTCCATACAGCGGTTGAAACATTGTATCTATTTGTTTCCATAAATGGTTCCATTTATGGAAACAAATAGATGTTTATGGAAACAAATAGATACAATGTTTCAACCGCTGTATGGAGTGAATGTCAGAGAACTGTCAGAAATAGCCTATTTCTGACAGTTCTGTGACATTCACTCCATACAGCGGTTGAAACATTGTATGTATTTGTTTCCATAAATGGTTCCATTTATGGAAACAAATAGATACAATGTTTCAACCGCTGTATGGAGTGAATGTCACAGAACTGTCAGAAATAGCCTATTTCTGACAGTTCTGTGACATTCACTCCATACAGCGGTTGAAACCACTGTATGGAGTGAATGTCACAGAACTGTCAGAAATAGCCTATTTCTGACAGTTCTGTGACATTCACTCCATACAGTGGTTTCAACAACATTCACTCCATACAGCGGTTGAAACATTGTATCTATTTGTTTCCATAAATGGAAACAAATAGATACAATGTTTTAACCGCTGTATGGAGTGAATGTCACAGAACTGTCAGAAATAACGGAGCTCTGCAGATACACTTAGCGGAGCTCTGCAGGTACACTTTTTGCCGGCTTGGAATTCTTCTTATTTTCATCCTACTTCTTCTTCTTCTTCTTCATCCTCATCCTCTTCTTCTTCTTCTGAGGATGAGGATGAGGATGAAGAAGAAGAAGAAGTAGGATGAAAATAAGAATAATTCCAAGCCGGCAAAAAGTGTATCTGCAGAGCTCCTCTAAGTGTATCTGCAGAATAGAGGAGCTCTGCAGATACACTTTTTGCCGGCTTTAAATTATTCTTATTTTCATCCTACTTCTTCTTCTTCTTCTTCTTCTTCTTCTTCATCCTCATCCTCAGAAGAAGAAGAAGAGGATGAGGATGAAGAGGAAGACAGTTTGGAAACAAATAGATACAATGTTTCAACCGCTGTATGGAGTGAATGTCACAGAACTGTCAGAAATAGCCTATTTCTGACAGTTCTGTGACATTCACTCCATACAGCGGTTTCAACAACATTCACTCCATACAGCGGTTGAAACATTGTATCTATTTGTTTCCATAAATGGAAACAAATAGATACAATGTTTCAACCGCTGTATGGAGTGAATGTCACAGAACTGTCAGAAATAACGGAGCTCTGCAGATACACTTAGCGGAGCTCTGCAGATACACTTTTTGCCGGCTTGGAATTCTTCTTATTTTCATCCTACTTCTTCTTCTTCTTCTTCTTCTTCTTCATCCTCATCCTCTTCTTCTTCTTCTGAGGATGAGGATGAAGAAGAAGAAGAAGAAGAAGAAGAAGTAGGATGAAAATAAGAATAATTCCAAGCCGGCATAAAGTGTATCTGCAGAGCTCCTCTAAGTGTATCTGCAGAATAGAGGAGCTCTGCAGATACACTTTTTGCCGGCTTGGAATTATTCTTATTTTCATCCTACTTCTTCTTCTTCTTCATCCTCATCCTCAGAAGAAGAAGAAGAGGATGAGGATGAAGAGGAAGAAGAAGAAGAAGTAGGATGAAAATAAGAAGAATTCCAAGCCGGCAAAAAGTGTATCTGCAGAGCTCCTCTATTCTGCAGATACACTTAGAGGAGCTCTGCAGATACACTTTTTGCCGGCTTGGAATTATTCTTATTTTCATCCTACTTCTTCTTCTTCTTCTTCATCCTCATCCTCATCCTCAGAAGAAGAAGAAGAGGATGAGGATGAAGAAGAAGAAGAAGTAGGAATCAAATTTTTCCTGAAATTCGTATCGAATTCCACTTCGCCTGGTTCGATTCGCTCATCTCTACTTATTGGGCATACCCAGACTTGATCAAGTCACAAATAGCATGAAAAACTAAAACAAAAAAACAAAACAAAAAGATAAACATAACAATCAAGATAAGGTTAACAACAAACAGAAGACAACCACACCTAATGATATCACAGGGCTTATATATGGCAGAAGACAATTCCCACAGAAGGAAGACCACTTGAGACCCACACCGAGCAAAAAACTGCGACAAGAGATAGAAAAACCATATCTCAATCCTGATCAGAACTGGAAGGGACCTATTCGGAATAATCAATCCAAATATGCCACACCTTAGTAAATTTAGCAAGGCACCCCCTAGAATCATAAGTGTATTTATATAGTGGAAGGACCATATTAACCAGATGTTTCAGAAACTGGATATGGGGGCATGAGGGGATTTCCACTTTAAGAGTATCGCTTTACGAGCATAAAAAGGAAGAAACCAATCAAGGTTCTCATGACGCAAGAGATAGCCAAGGCCCGAACCAAACCCAACAGACAGACCTCAATAGACAGTGGTACGAAAACCGTAGTTATAGAGGATATATTGTCAACTACATCTGTCCAGTATCTCTGGATAACAGGGCAGCTCCAAAAGATGTGCAAAAATGGCGCTGGATCTTCAGGACAATGCCAACATCTAAGAGGGTGGGCTGGAAACATCCGGTGTAGTCTCTGAGGAGTATAGTACATTCTGTTTGGAGATATCTTTTATAAAAATTTTTGCAAAGCAGAATCGGATTAGGAATAGAAAAGTATTCTTATAAAGGTGTGGAATGTGACCTGTTAGGAGAGTGGTGTCAACAATTTGACGTTTTGCCAGATGGATACCAAAGTGACACTTTCAAGAACATCAGAGAATGACAAGGGGGGAGATTTACTAAAACTGAAGCCCAGAGAACCTGGTGTAGCTGTGCACAGTAACCAATCAGCCGCTAGGTGTTACTGTCAAAGCTTCATTGAACAAGCTGAATTTAGAAGCTGATTGGTTACTATGAACAGCTGCCCAACATTCTCTGGACTCCAGTTTTAGTAAATACCCCACAATGGCTATTCTCTAGCAGGATAAAACAGACACATCCAAAAATATAGCAATGGATTCATCAAATATCACATCAAAAATTACTTTAAAGTGTAACTAAAGGCAAAACTTTTTCTTCATTTTGGATAGAGAAAGGGAGGGTTAGGCAGGCCATACACTATACAATTTTCTGTCCAATTTTTGCCCAATGTCCTTTAGATTTACCTTCAACTATGTAGTACAAGGGCCTGCCTAATTGGATACAACTGAAAGTGTTGTTTAGGTTTGACATCATATTATATGGTTTTTGGTAAATCTAAAGCAAAATTATTAAGAAAACTGTATAATGTATGGCCAGCCTAAGGTTCCTTATATATCCCGAGATCAGACTGGCCCAACACATTTTGAACAATGCCTTCTTTAGTGATTCAAGGTACACAATATAGTCATGTAGTGTTTTAGATACCTATCAGCCAATTCTTAAAACAAAGGTCTCCTGTCTTCATGGGGGGTCAAGATGGCCTCCGGGACCACAACAAGTGCACACAGAGAGATATATTGTATATGCATATTATTTTAATTGTTATTATGTATATTGATGTATTTTTATGTTGTTTAACATTGGGTTTCCCACCTCGGCCAAAATCCCCTCAGTTAAAATTAGAATTAGTTGACATATCATTTCCTGGTCAGCTGCCATAAAATGGTGGTCTGTGTAGTGTTACCCAATAGCATAATTGGGCAGAGTATAAAAGACCCATGGAAAATAGCAGACGTGAGTATCCTGAAGATACCAGCTTGGCGAAACATGTAGAGGCAAAGTGTTGCGTTCATCCACATCCGGGTCTAGTGATGTCACATCTGCCTCCGGTCAATGGAACGCACGCCGACTCTATTGTATGAGCTAGTGGTTTAAAGCTGAGTGTATTAATGCCGAGGACTGGGCACCAACTAATGTGAGTGTACTCGTGTTGGTTTTATCAATTTTTATAATAAACATACTACACTATGAGAAATTTCTCCTTCTGGATTATGCAGTACATTGGGAGACCATTGAGAGGATATCCCCTAATGTTCCAAAGCCTTGGGGACACAATGCGCATTAGACCTTCTTTTACTTAAGAGGTCATGGATGGTTGGTGAGTGCAACGTATTGGCATATGGTGGTGGAGCACAGAGGATCTGCATGAAGCAACCTATTGGGCACTAGAAGATTATGCACTGTTTTTGATCCACAATTTGGTGTGGAACTTTTGTTTTTGGGCTTGCTGATTTGTACCACTTTATGTTTTTGTATGTTTATATTACAGCCATAATATTGTTTGTCTAGCATGTATGTGAAGTGCCATACTTTACTTTAACATTTTGATCACAAGTGCACACAGTACTAAGCAACAGGTGTAATCCATGTATGTAAACAATCTCTCCAACCTTCTCATACAGGTAAACCACTACATGCGACATATTGGGGATAACTGGTGCATATAGAATTTGGTGCAGCTCTGCATAGGAACCAATGAGCTTCAAGAAACAGTAAGAGATAGCCCCACCTCTGGGGCTTAATCATGGAGGATGGGGCAAAACATGTTGGGGGCATGGCTTTTATCTGCTAACCACTTGGGCCAGCTATCTCTTCCTAGTTCTGCAGTATGCTTTGGGTCTGGATGAACCTTTCCCCAGCCTGCACCCTCACTAGTCAGAGGCATCCAATTCATTGGACCTTGCTAGCATGAGCGGAAGCCAGTAAGCATTTTTCATGGGTCACAATCAGCTTCCAGATATAATTGTCAAAGCTTAATTGAAAAAGATGAAATTAGAAGCTGATTGATTACTATGCACAGCTGCACCAGATTCCGTGTGCATGGTTTTTAGTAAATCCCCCCATTGTGTGTACAGTGTAAAAAAAGGATGTTCAAGAAATGTGAGGTCCCTTTTCCTCCAATCCATTTAGTTTCCAGGCATGCATGGGGGGGAGAGCTTACCAGTATTCTAAAGCTGCTCCTTCACTGTCTAGTCATAGGATGAGGTGGGTGGGTCCTAGACCAGACTGTATTGCTTAGCAGCAATGTAATCTGCACGGAGGTCCAGGACCTGCCTACATTGTGTTCTGAGTCACTGAACATGGTCTATGTTCAACTATTTAAAGTATTTGATCAGTCTGCAGGTCACCTCTTTTTCATATTTGCATGCTGCATTCCTTTTTCAAAGCCATAGACAATTAACTATTGCATTACAAATACCAAAAGTCTATTTATGTATGCTGTATAAAAAAGAAAACAGAAACATTTTCACAGCAAAGTTGTATATGCAATTATGGATTCAGCCGGATGCACATGAAATCCTTTCATATCAACACCTATGACATCATGGGGACTCTAAGCCAACAACATAATAGCAAGTAGGATACTCTTGTATTGGTGTAGGAGTAATCATATAAATAAGTGAAGGAATACAGATGGAATTTTTTTTGTTTTTCAAATTCTCCTCAAAGATATACAGATGAAATAATACATCTAACCGGTTGAACAAAATATAATTACAAGTTCTAGTTAAAACATGTCTGATTGTGAAATTTTTACCAGATCAGACAAAGCTATTACCCCTGAAAACCATCTTGAGCTTTCCAATAAAATAATGAGCTGTTACAAACATAATAGTATAACCCTGTACAAGCAAAACGTTTTTTTTGAAACTGTGCAAACGTGCGCAATCTCATAGGTAATCTTGATCTCACATCTGGAATGCTTCAGTGTAATTCTCTTACTTTTTTTCTTCTTCCATCAGTTCTTGGCAATATTTATTGAGGAAATCCAAATGCTGGCTATTAAGTGGATAAATAGCAAAGAAAAAATGTGTTTTTCAAGACTTAAATAATGGACAGTCTCAAGATATCTTTGCCAAAAAGAAGACAAGTCTTTATGATAATGCTAAAAATAAATCTTCTTGGCTTTATAATTTAAATGTACACAAACAGTAGGATGTAAACCCCAGTACTCATCAGTATATCATAAAAATACAATCTGTGTATTGTTCTAACCCTCCAGAGGATGGGCACTGAGTGACAATTGTATGTATCTTTATAAGCTCAATGCACAAAGCTTTACACAAGGATAAGGATCTTCATTTTCAACAATGTGACTATAATTTTGAAATCTCATTGGATTCAGCTGAAAATAACTATCACTTTTTGAAAATAAGTATCTTTATCCTTGTGTGTTAACTTTATGAATTGAGGCTTATGTATGTCAGTGCTGGTGATGTTATTCACAGAGTGGCGCTCCATTGGGGTAGTGATGATGGCATGATGGCTTTAAAACTTTATTCTCCTGAAACAATATCAGGATATGGATAAAGTGACAGTGGCGCATCTAAAAATTGTCAGGTTTGATATATAAGGGCAATCTAAATGAGCTAAATGGTTAACATGGTTCTAAAGGATTAATTTTTTTTTTACCATAATGCATTCAGTGCACTAAAGTAAAAAAAACCTTTTGAGTGCAGCCCCAGTCCCCTCTTATACTTACCTGAGTTTGATCCAGTAATGTGCACAAGAGCAGCAGTTCTCCCAGCTCAGAGACAACAGCGAGAGCCATTGAGAGAGAAGGTCGAGGCCGAGCCATGCTCTGTGTGTTTATGGATATACAGAGCAGGCTCGGGAGTGAACCCGCATGAGTGCCCCCATAGCAAGCAACTTGCTGTGATGGGCATTTGGCGGGGGCAAGGAGCCAGGAGTGACGGTGGGGGACCTGAGAAGAGGAGGATTGGGGCTGCTCTGTACAAAACCACACACAAGGTAAGTATGACATGCTGGTTTTTTTTGTTTTTTAATGGATTTACCATTAATTTAATTCTGCTGCCTTAAAGCTCCAGCTCCTAGGTTAGAATCCCAGCAATGACACTGTTTGAAGTTTGTATGTTCTCTCCTTATCAAGGATTTCTCCATTCCAAGGAGAGAACATACAAACTTACTGATACTGACATGGTACTTGGTATTCTAGCAAAGTAAAATATTGAAAAATCAGATGAAAAGCTTTGTTCGGAGATGGGCTTTTATTTTTTTGCTTAGCAAGCCTGTTTTTTTAAAGAACTCAATCACTCAAGCTCCATTGTTCCCACGTAGCCAGACTGGTTTTCATTGTGAATCCTCTCCCCTCCTTCCAGTCTGCCCTGTTCATACAGGAGAATATGAATATTCAGTTACAGAAAGTCTAAAAGCAGGCAGGTTCTGTTGTGCTTTCTCTAGAAACCTCATAATTAAATTTTATAGATTTCTTTCCACGCGCTACTACTATCCACATGTTTGCAAGATACAAACAATGTCAATAACACTGAAAGCATGTGTACAGTGACAGTTGAGTGTGGTTAAACTGATTTGTATATATAGTTTCACAATAACTGTGTAGTATTCATTTGGATATGCTGGAGTTCCGGATTTGGAAACAAGAACAAAAATGAGACCAAAAGTCTTCTCAAAACTTTTTATTTTAGCGCCAAAATATGTCATGCTTAAGAGGAACATTTTTTTCTATAACATAGGAAATTAGACTTTTGAAGAATAGAGATGAAAATAAAATAGTTGGTAGAAATACAAGTCTAGACTTAGATTTTCAATTTTAAGGCTTTCCAAACTTAGTTCCAAGCTGTTTGAAATAGCTGTACTAATATTTCTGCTCTTTCCTTGATCTAAGGTGTAGCTTCTAAAATACCAATATATAAACCAATATATAAATCTCTTGCATTCTTCTTATAGGCTCTATCACCAACTTGAACAATTTATTACAGCCAATAACTAACTGTAAAATAACTGTCACTAAAAAAAAAATGTCAATTAGAAGCTTCTGGTGAAAGCAGCTATTGTGGATTGCAAAGCTGCATCCTAGTTCTGGAGCAGGCACATCATTTGCAGTAACAAAATCAAACTGGAAATTGCTGATAAATAGGCAGAAGGTTTATCCTGCAATGTAGATGAACCCTAAGGCAGGCCATACATGGTTAATTGAATCAATTCCCCCATCGACACACTCCTGGACACTGGATGGGTGAATCCCTCCCGCAGAGCTATTGTATTCTGACAGGGGGAAGGCCCTAATGTGAAAAAAATCATAACTCATAAAGTTCACTTTAATCCATAAGTAATCACTGGGTGACACCTCTAATCTCCTTGTATGATCCACCACTAATAAATTCAGCCACTTACCAGAAGGAAAGACTCTACATTATAAGAGGTCTGCAATGCTCACGAACACCAGAAATCCGCTGTAATAATCGTGTATAGCGACCAGGAACCACCAGAGTAGCCAGCAGAGTCCAAATATGACCATCACTTCCACTCAGCATGTACTGTACCATCATTCTGATGTAAAACAAACACAAAAGCTCCATAGTGTAAAACCGCTAAGCTATTTTATTATAGTAAAGAAAGGTACTCACATTTAATAGTCTTAAACAGAGACACAGCAAACTCAACTGCCAATACATCTAACGGTTGAACCAGCTCCTTGAGCATGTCACACATGATGATGAGCCTGTAGTCGCTATACATGATAGCTACCACTTATGGATTAAAGTGAACTTTATGAGTTATTATTTTTTGCACATTTGGGTGATCACATATGGTTTATATTTATTCACTTGAAAGTAATTTTGTGTTTAAATGTACAGCGCAACAATTTTTGGTTGTAGTTTATGTCTAGTCTATGATCGTACTTTGTTTCCGATCATGGTCATTCGGTTTTTTAGGACAAATACTGTACTGATTTAAGGTAAAGGCTCAAGGTTTTTTACCTTCATGCATTCTATGCATGAAGGTAAAAAACCTTCTCTGTGCAGCATCCTCACCAGCCCCCCTTAATACTCACCTAAGCCCCCTTTCGATCCAGAGATGTGCACTGGAGTATCGGCCATACCAGGATTCCCTCTCCTCATTGGCTGAGAAAGCAGCAAGAGCCATTGGCTCCTGCTGCTGTCAAACACAGCCAGTGAGCCAATGAGAAGAGAGAGGGGATGGGGCAGAGCCATGGCTTTGTGTGTGAATGAATACACAGAGCAGCGGCTGGGGAGTGTGCATGCTTGTGTCCTCCCATAGCAAGCTGCTTGCTGTGGGGGCTCCCGCCAGGAGGGAGGGGCCAGGAGCACCAGCGGGGACCCGAGAAGAGGAGGATCTGGGCTGCTCTGTGCAAAACCACTGAACACAGCAGGTAAGTATAGACATGTTTGTTATTTGTGTAAAAAAAATCTAAACCTTTAGAATCACTTTAAATGAAAATCAGACATTATGATGACTAACAAGAAAACATTTCCAACATGTCCTCTCAGAAATTTCCATCTGAACAGTCCATATTGGCTCTCAGAAAATCAAACAATCATTACGAATACGAATATTTTCATCTGAATTTCTAACTAATGAAAATTAGTGGGTATGTGCAACACTCTTTGTGGGGTAGGAACCAGGCACTCCTGTATACCTGGTTGATATGCCATTGGTTGCAATTGCAGGATAAACTGAAACACAAGTCTGTCTATAATTTATCAGCTGGTGCCCTCTTTATCAATGAGAGACAACCTTTCCAAGGCCTACAAGGAGAAATTGGGGAAATCAGATCGTCAAGTTTCAGATTCATTTGAATACATGAATGAAGAGTTGTCTTGTCTGTGCTGAGTCCTACAATTTACAAGAGCAATTTTTCTGAATTTTTGTTTTTCAAAATTCTTTGCAAATCACTTAGTTTTGCTTAAAAATATAAAAAAAATCAAACAATTGGATTCAGTAATTTCCCTAATTTGACCACTACTTGAGTGAAGGATTTTCTACAGACTGACAAAACTGATGACTTTTAATAATATAATGGAAATAAAAATAAGGAATAATTTTTAACCACTTATAGACTTGTACAGGCACAGCAACATACCTGTACGTTGCTCCCTTCTTTCGGCCTCAGGGCGTGTACATGCCCCTCCCAACGATTTTGTCAGCAGGTTTCAGCCAGTGTCATTAGTACTGTGACAGTGTATAGTATTATCACTGATCACTGTGTCACTGGTGATGTCAATGTCAATTAGCCAGTTTGTCTACTTCCCACCCAGTGTCAGTGTCAGATTGCCCACTGCACTATCACAGTGCCACTATAAGTAGCTGGTCACCGCCATTATTAGTATAAAATACATAAATAAATACATACAAACTCCAGTATATGTACACCATAGTTTATAAATGCTATAACTTTCACAAAAACCAATCAATATACACTTTTTGGGATTTGTTTTTACCAAAGACATGTAGAATATATTTTGGCATAAATTTATAAGGATATTTGATTTTTTAAAGTTTTTTTAAATTGGATATGTTTTATCGCAGAAAGCATAAACTATTGTTTTTTTTTCAAACTTTCCATTTTTTTTCTATTATATAATAAAAAATAACAGTTGTGATCAGAAATCACCAAAAGAAAGCTCTATTTGTGTAAAAAAAAATGATATAAAATTCATTTGGATACAGCTTTGCATGACTATGCAATTACCAGTTAAAGAAGTTCAGTGCCCCCATACCTAGGATAGTATTTCAGGAACATCTCCTCCCCACTAAGGAACTCTTATCACCTCTCACAAATAACCCACTTTCTTCATACCCTTAGACGCACCAGTGATTTGTCCTCATTGACTCCAATGGAACATCACTGTAGAACTCACTGTAGTTGCCCTACATGGAATGTTGGGAACAAGACCTGGGGGAAGTATTAGAGGTGGTGGAGTGGAATAAACAGCTTAAGTCAAAAAATTATATCAATACTTCGCTGATCGAAACTAATTATAAGGTTTTCTTGTGGTGGTATTTGGTGCCCTCCTGCTTGGCGTCTTTTGTTCAGGGGGCCTCCTCTGGCTGGTTCCGTGGCCGTGGACAGGAGGGAATGGTTCTCCATTTGTGATGGACCTGTAGCAAAGTAAAGCGATTCTGGATTCGCACATATAATTTTGTATATTCACTTACTCAGGTTAATCTTATCAAATCTCCACTTCAGGCCCTCCTGGGGAAGCCGGTGGAAGGCTTACCCGGATATGTGAGACGCCTAATTGCATTTATATTTACTGCAGCCAGAATATCCATTGCATGCTCGGGGTGGTCCCCCTTGGTATCCTGGGATCCTTGGATGAAATATCTCTCAGTACCATCCTAGGCAGGATGGTGGACAATATGGGGAATCTATATACAGTGCACATCTCGTACCCAGAGCCTGGTTGCCCACTGGTCCCTCCTCTTTCACGTGTCCTTTTTTTCTTCTTTCTCCCTCTCACTTCTTTCTCTAGTTCTCTTTTCACTTTTTCCTGCTTCCTTCTTTTCTTAATTTCTTTCCTTTTATGTTTCTTTCCCTGGTATTGGATATGGTTAACTAAAGGCCATGGGGGGTGTCTCCCCTTATGGCCTGTTGATTATTGGAGGGTGATCGACTCTCCATACAGATTATGGTAGTCTCTGATGCAAAAAGTTAAATTTCTTTTTTTTTAAGTATTTTAAAAGTTTAATTAGTATTCATTCTCTCCTTTACCTTATTGTTGCGGGCCTACATTTATACGTCCCTATGGGACCACATTGGCTATCATTGACTGACAATTGTCCTGGAAAATTGTATTTTGTGTATTGCTTGTATCAGCCCAGACAGGTGGCAGTTTGTGGAAAATGTATGTATAATTTTCTGGATTGGCTTGTAACTCCTTCTTTTATAAAATTAATAAACATCATTGAAATGAAAGAAGTTCAGTGTTATATAGCAAAAAATGGCCTGGTCATGAAGGGGGTAAAACTTGCTGCAGCCCAAGTGGTTAAGGAAGTAGTGGTAGTATCTTCTAAAATGATAATGCAGCCTAAATGAACTGCTTAATGTTAAAAACATTTTTACATTAAAGTTCAAATGTGTGTGCTCTGTTTTGTCCTGAATTGTGATTATAACACATCATCCATGACCTAACAAGCTACGATATGAAACTAGATTGCGTGTAACATTGGAGCCAAACCCCTTCAACAAACGTAAAGGCAAGCTACTTTTAATATTTTAATTAATGTCTTCCTGTGCTTCAGTTTAGTTGCCAAGTTCTGTAACTCAAGACAAAGAGTTCCCAGTGCCAAGATGAGAAGATCATAGCCAGATTTAAGCTCTGTGTCAACAAGACGTAAGCTGTTTTATTACACTTATATTATCTGGTTTTAGTATCATTTTCAAAATACTATCAGCTTACAAAGAACTTGCTCCTATCAAGATAGAAATTCTGCTACTATTGCAAACAAAGACTTTCTGTTTAAAGCGGTACTAAATCCAAAACCAAAAATGTATTATATTGCAGATTACCAATCATTAGATGTGGTGGCTGCATCAGTTTTCTTTTCTTTGGCTTTTTCCCTCTCTTTTCACCTCGTGATCTGGCCAGTAACACACCTCTTGTATTAGTGAGACACAAGTCTGGATGCATGAGCACAGGAGGCACAGGATACAGCAGCAATGTCAGTCTGGGGCGATAAGAGTGGTAAATGTATAAGCAGATTTGAATACAAGTAACAAAATACAGTGGGACAAAAAAGTATTTAGTCAGCCACCAATTGTGCAAGTTCTCCCACTTAAAAAGATGAGAGAGGCCTGTAATTGGTATCATAGGTAGACCTCAACTATGAGAGACAAAATGAGAAAAAAAATCAAGACAATCACATTGGCTGATTTGGAATTTGAAAGAATTTATTTGCAAATTATGGTGGAAAATAAGTATTTGGTCACCTACAAACAAGCAAGATTTCTGGCTCTCACAGACCTGTACCTTCTTCTTTAAGAAGCTCCTCTGTCCTGCACTCATTACCTGTATCAATGGCACCTGTTTGAACTTGTTATCAGTATAAAAGACACCTGCCCACAACCTCAAACAGTCACACTCCAAACACCACTATGGCGAAGACTAAAGAGCTGTCGAAGGACACCAGAAACAAAATTGTAGACCTGCACCAGGCTGGGAAGACTGAATCTGCAATAGGCAAGCAGCTTGGTGTGAACTAATCAACTGTGGGAGCAATAATTAGAAAATGGAAGACATACAAGACCACTGATAATCTCCCTCGATCTGGGGCTCCACGCAAGATCTCACCCCGTGGGGTCAAAATGATCACAAGAACGGTGAGCAAAAGTCCCAGGACCACACGGGGGGACCTAGTGAATGACCTGCAGAGAGCTGGGACCAACGTAACAAAGGCTACCATCAGTAACACACTACGCCGCCAGGGACTCAGATCCTGCAGTGCCAGATGTGTCCCCCTGCTTAAGCCAGTACATGTCCGGGCCCGTCTGAAGTTTGCTAGAGAGCATTTGGATGATCCAGAAGAAGATTGGTAGAATGTCATATGGTCAGATGAAACCAAAATAGAACTGTTTGGTAGAAACACAACTCGTCGTGTTTGGAGGAGAGAGAATGCTGAGTTGCATCCAAAGAACACCATACCTACTGTGAAGCATGGGGGTGGCAACATCATGCTTTGGGGCTGTTTCTTTGCAAAGGGACCAGGACGACTGATCCATGTACAGGACAGAATGAATGGGGCCATGCATTGTGAGATTTTGAGTGCAAACCTCCTTTCATCAGCAAGGGCACTGAAGATAAAACGTGGCTGGGTCTTCCAACATGACAATGATCCCAAACATACCGCCCGGGCAACGAAGGAGTGGCTTCGTAAGAAGCATTTCAAGGTCCTGGAGTGGCCTAGCCAGTCTCCAGATCTCAACCCCATAGAAAACCTTTGGAGGGAGTTGAAAGTCCGTGTTGCCCAGCTTCAGCCCCAAAACATCCCTGCTCTAGAGATCTGCATGGAGGAATGGGCCAACATACCAGCAACAGTCTGTGCCAACCTTGTGAACACTTACAGGAAATGTTTGACCTCTGTCATTGCCAACAAAGGATATATAACAAAGTATTGAGATGAACTTTTGATATTGACCAAATACTTATTTTCCACCATAATTTGCAAATAAATTCTTTCCAAATCAGCCAATGTGATTGTCTGGATTTTTTTTCTCATTTTGTCTCTCATAGTTGAGGTCTACCTATGATGCCAATTACAGGCCTCTCTCATCTTTTTAAGTGGGAGAACTTGCACAATTGGTGGCTGACTAAATACTTTTTTGCCCCACTGTATAAGCCAAACTCCAGTTCACACTTTATGATCAGTTACCGCAAACATGTTTTTTCCTTTTGATATAAAGGTTTTACATGAATAAAAAAAGTTCATCATTGTAATCACCCCTGTCAGTGGTAAATGGATGGTCTAACCAATGTAAGCTGATACATTCTGCTGGAGAACTTGAATTCCTAAAAATAGCAGAGTTGTTGGCTAAATCAGCAGATGAAATTAGAAGAAAGAAAGCAAAAAAAAAGAGAACGAATACAACCATCACATCTAAGGCTTCATATACAGTACATGAGCAGCTCCTAAACTCGAGTTTAGGAGCTTTTGGCATTTTTTTGCCAAAGCTCCTAAACTCAACTACATACTGTAAAAGCCTATGTGTCCATGTACACTAGCCTACCCTGACCACCGGCCGTTGGAAAATGCAAATCGCAGCAAAACGTGGCAACCGCGGTGCTGCGGTTTTGCCGCCTTTTGCCTTCTAAACGTTCCTATCCTGAACGCAATTCTTCTGGGTTCAGGAGAGGGAGGCTTAACATCACCTAAACATGGCAGCTCCTAAACTCTGCTAAAAGCCTGTTGTTGCAAACGTGCGCAACACACAGTGAAAGATGCCGACTCCATTTTGTTAATCGTATCTATTTCTCCCTTATTCTTCCCTCCCCCTCCCACACTGAGAGGAGACATTTGGCCAGCGTGTGTGTTTGCTGGTTGTGGGTCACTGGCAGGCCAAGGCATCTCTGAGCTAGGTGCCTGGCTGTCTGGGAGATCCTATGCCATTTCACACCTCGGAAGAAATAAGGCAAGCTTTCTCAGGAATTGAAAGAGATTCTGACCTAATGAACCTAATGCAGCATAGGTGACAGAATCAGATAACACTCCTCAAAATCCATTCTTCCCCTGTGTCTCATATCTTAGAATATGAGAAACTTACATAAAAACCAGACATACCGTCAGATTGGCTGGGAGGAGCCGGACAGTTTGATGGGTCACTCGACTCATCTCGCATACACAGGAAAGCAGAAAAATAGATCTCGTGAACCGTTCAGTATAGAATTACATAATTCATATCTAATCAATCCTCAGACTTGTCTGCATAATAATCTACCCGCGAGTGGAATGACACTTGTGCAGATGGGAAGTTATGGGCCAAAATATGAGTTATGAAAGATTTTGGCTATAGTTTAGGCCTACGCCCAGACGTTCCCTCCCAAACGGGGTATTGGTCCTTTGACTTCAGCAACACCCCCTGTTGGGAACTACAAATTGGGCTGGCAGGCCTAAGATTAGTGAAGTTGAAGAATTCTCCAATTTTTTCCATCGTAACATAAGGAGATCAAAGCACCCTTCTGCTCTGAAACTTGGATCTGCTAACCCAGGACTGTCTCCGGGCACGGCACACCGGGCAGGACTCCGGGCAGCGGCCCATCGGGCAGCGGCACACCGGGCAGAGGCACATCGGGCAGAACTCCGGGCAGAGGCACATCGGGCAGCGGCACACTGGGCAGCGGCACACCGGGCAGAGGCACACCGGGCAGCGGCACACCGGGCTGGACTCCGGGCAGCGGCACATCGGGCTGGACTCCGGGCAGCGGCACACCGGGGATACTCCTTCAGAGTTTGATAAGCATACTCTCTGTCATCAAACACTAGCAGATATAAATACACAACCTCATCAAGATCCATCCTTCCCATCAACAAACCAAGATGGCTTCCCTGTGCAGCCACTTCTGGTCAGGATTGGCCTTGGTGTAATGTCAGGGCTCCCGGGTATGACCAGAGGTGTGTGACTGACGCAGGGAAACGCAGACTTCAGATATGTTATAAACAATATAATTTATTAACACTAACAATACAAACATAAACGCAGTGCAATACTAAAACATAACACAGTGCAAACAAACCAAACCAACCACCCACAGATGACAGTACATACAATGCAAGCGTCGTCAGGCAGGCCGGGTCAATATCAATCGGGCAGGTAGGTACAGGGGGAGCGAGCGGAGAATGGTTGGGGTCACAAGCCAGGTAGCGGGCAGCGTGGTACAGAGGGTCAGGCAGAGGGATGGTCAGGAACGAGCCGGGGTCAGAGCAGGAGAAGTCAGCAGAGGTCCAGATCAGGCAGGGTCAGCAACTAGACAGGAACAGGAACAGGAACAGGAGCAGGATGCAGGATGCAGGAACAAGATACAGGGCCCAGGAAAAACACACACCAAGGCAGAGTCTGCAGGTCTGGCCATCCCTTAAATACACCAGTATAAGCAGTTTCAGGTGTTTGGCTGGCTGCAAGGTTGAGTCTCTGATTGCTGGGAGCACCCGCTGGCCAGCCCTGGTACTGCAGCCCATAAGGCAGGTGAGTCCCACCATTGCTGGCCAGTCCATTCCTGACAAGGACTTTGGCAAGTACTTTAACCCTTTCACCTCTCTCTGATACCTCTTTGCTGTGCTATGGTTCTTTGTATATTTATATATATATATATATATATATATATCTTAGTTACATCTTTGTTCTGTAAATATTTTTATTGCTCCTGTTTGACCTTTTAGTAATAAATCTTTCTTTCTGAAAGTGTTGAACTGTTTCTATAGCTCTGTATTGCAACTCATGAATTCCTGCCTCTAAAGAGATACTACTGTGGTTGTTTAAACCTCTGTATAACCGGCCTGCGGACCGTTTTATACAGACGATTATCTCAATCATTATAGTGTTATAGCTGATAACGCCGAGTTTCCTCTTTCTCTGTACAAAAAGGAGGTGGTGGCAGTGTGAAGGGTTAATTGTGTAATTAACCTGACCCAGTACAATTGCTCAGGCTGCCGGCACATCGATCTGTATCCATTAGCTGGAAAATCGTTGTGCAGGGTGCAGCTGGGTGTGGCATTGTTATGCACGTCACATCGCGGTTTTATATCGGCTAGCCCTTCGGTCACAAGTTTAGGTGAGAAGGTCTGGGGTCTGACGCCACGATCGTGACACTTGTGTGTACATGGACACATAGGCTTTTATGGAGTTGAGTTTAAGAGCTTTGGCAAAAAAATGCCAAAAGCTCCTAAAACTCGAGTTTAGGAGCTGCTCGTGTACATGGGGTCTAAGAATTGGTAACCTGCAATATAATGAATGTTTGCTTTATCACCCACCACAGGTCGCCTGTAGGAAACTATAAGGGGGTGAGTACATGACCAGCCACCCTGAAAAAAGAGGGACAACAACAGTGACCAGTCTTTATTACAGGAGGCTCCAGTACAGAAGCAAAGTATAAATCATTTAACACTGACTTGCTTCACAAATCTTTTCCTGACAATCCTCTCCAGGCTGCTGTCAGGGCTCCCAGGTGTGACCAGAGGTGTGTGGCTGACGCAGGGAAACGCAGACCTCAGATATGTTATAAACAATATGATTTATTAACACTAACAATACAAACATAAACGCAGTGCAATACTAAAACATAATACAGTGCAACCAAACCAAACCAACCACAGATAACAGTACATACAAACAAGCGTCGTCAGGCAGGCCGGGTCAATATCAATAGGGCAGGTAGGTACAGGGGGAGCAAGCGGAGATTGGTCGGGGTCACAGGCCAGGTTCAGCAGGTAGCAAGCAGCGTAGTACAGAGGGTCAGACAGAGGGATAGTCAGGGTCACAAGCCAGGGATCAGAACAGGTAGCAAGCAGCGTGGTACAGAGGGTCAGGCAGAGGGATGGTCAGGAGCGAGCCGGGATCAGAGCAGGAGAAGTCAGCAGCGGTTCAGAAACAGGATGCAGGACAGAAACAGGATACAGGGCCCAGGACAAACACAACACCAAGGCAGAGTCTGTGGGTCTGGCCATCCCTTAAATACCCCAGCATAATCAGTTCCAGGTGTTAGCTGGCTGCAAAGTTGAGTCTCTGATTGCTGGGAGCATCCGCTGGCCAGCCCTGGTACTGCAGATCAAAAGGCAGGTGAGTCCCACCATTGCTGGCCAGTCCATTCCTGACAGTACCCCCCCCTCAAGGAGCGGCCTCAGGACGCTCCAAACAGTCCTAGCTGGGCAAAATGTTCCACCGCCCGGGTCTGGTAACTGGCGGGATATCAAAGACTGGCACACCGGGCAGGACTCCGGGCAGCGGCCCATCGGGCAGCGGCCCATCGGGCAGCGGCACACCGGGCAGAGGCACATCGGGCAGAACTCCGGGCAGAGGCACATCGGGCAGCGGCACACCGGGCAGTGGCACACCGGGCAGAGGCACACCGGGCAGCGGCACACCGGGCTGGACTCCGGGCAGCGGCACATCGGGCTGGACTCCAGGCAGCGGCACACCGGGCTGGACTATGGGCAGCGGCACATCGTGCTGGACTCCAGGCAGCGGCACATCGGGCTGGACTCCGGGCAGAGGCACATCGGGCTGGACTCCGGGCAGAGGCACATCGGGCTGGACTCCGGGCAGAGGCACATCGGGCTGGACTCCGGCAGAGGCACATCGGGCTGGACTCCGGGCAGAGGCACATCGGGCAGGACTCCGGGCAGAGGCACATCGGGCTGGACTCCGGGCAGAGGCACATCGGGCAGGACTCCGGGCAGAGGCACATCGGATCACCAGGCGAAGCAGCAGGCAGCGGGCCACCAGGCGGAGCAGCAGGCACCGGGCCCCCAGGCGGAGCAGCAGGCACCGGGCCCCCAGGCGGAGCAGCAGGCACCGGGCCCCCAGGCGGAGCAGAAGGCACCGGGCCCCCAGGCGGTTCAGCAGGCACCGGGCCCCCAGGCGGAGCGGCAGGCACCGGGCCCCCAGGCGGGGCGACAGGCACCGGGCCCCCAGACGGGGCGACAGGCATCGGGCCCCCAGACGGGGCGACAGGCATCGGGCCCCCAGACGGGGCGACAGGCATCGGGCCCCCAGGCGGAGCGGCGGGCGCCGGGCCCCCAGGAGGGGCGACGGGCATCGGGCCCCCAGGCGAGGCGATAGGCATCTGGCCCCCAGGCGGGGCGACAGGCATCGGGCCCCCAGGCGGGGCGACAGGCATCGGGCCCCCAGGCGGAGCGGCGGGCACCGGACCCCCAGGCGGAGCGGCAGGTCTCGGGCCCCCAGGCGGAGCGGCGGGCGCCGGACCCCCAGGCGGAGCGACAGGTCTCGGGCCCCCAAGCGGAGCGGCGGGCGCCGGACCCCCAGACGAAGCGACAGGTCTCGGGCCCCCAGGCGGAGCGGCGGGCGCCGGACCCCCAGGCGAAGCGACAGGTCTCGGGCCCCCAGGCGGAGCGGCGGGCGCCGGACCCCCAGGCGGAGCGACAGGTCTCGGGCCCCCAGGCGGAACGGCGGGCGCCGGACCCCCAGGCGGAGCGACAGGCACCGAGTCACCAGGCACGACAGTGGGCTCCGAGTCAACTGGCATGACCGCTGGCACTGGGTCAGACAATGGATCGTCTGGCTGGACAGCGGGCATCGGGTCACCAGGCATCAGGTCATTTGGCTCGACAGCGGGCACCGCGTCATCTGGCAAGGCAGTGGGCTCCGAGTCAACCTGGCATGACCGCGGGCACTGGGTCAGACATTGGATCGTCTGGCTGGACAGCGGGCATCGGGTCACCAGGCATCAGGTCATTTGGCTCAACAGCGGGCACCGCGTCATCTGGCAAGACAGTGGGCACCAAGTCACAAGGCACGGCAGTGGGCTCTGAGTCAATTGGCACGACAGCGGGCACCGGGTCATCAGGTACTGGATTGTCTGGCTCGACAGCGGGCATCGGGTCACCAGGTATGACAGCGGGCACTGGGTCACCAGGCATCAGGTCACTTGGCTTGCCAGCGGGCACCGCGTCATCTGGCAAGGCAGTGGGCACCGGGTCACCAGGCATTGGATCGTCTGGCTCGACAGCGGGCATCGGGTCACCAGGTATGACAGCGGGTACTGGGTGTCCAGGCATCAGGTCATTTGGCTCGCCAGCGGGCACCGCGTCATCTGGCAAGGCAGTGGGCACCGAGTCACCAGGTACGACAGCGGGCTCTGAGTCAATTGGCACGACAGCGGGCACCGGATCAGGTACCGGATCGTCAGGATCAACAGCGGGCATCGAGTCAACTGGCCTAATAGGATCATCAGGCTGGATCAGTTCATCAGGCTGAGTAGAGGCATCAGGCTGAGTAGAGGCATCAGGCTGAAGAGAGGCATCAGGCTGAAGAGAGGCATCAGGCTGAGTAGAGGCATCAGGCTGAGTAGAGGCATCAGGCTGAATAGAGGCATCAGGCTGAATAGAGGCATCAGGCTGAATAGAGGCATCAGGCTGAATAGAGGCATCAGGCTGGGTACAGGCATCAGGCTGGGTACAGGCATCAGGCTGGGTACAGACCTCAGGCTGAAGTGCGGGTGCCGAGGCACCAGGCTGAACCACAGAAGGCAGGTTCTCAGACGGCAGGCTCACCGGTTTGGATACTGGCAGGATGGTATTGGTTGGAAAGAATTTTCGCTTTTTTCTGGTTTTAACTACTGGAGCACTGCAAGTAAACGCAGGTCTGCAAACGAATGGAGCAGCTGGAGACAGAGAAGAGCTGGAGGATGGAACAGGGGAGGGAGCAGTTGCTACAGAGGGCTTTTTTACAGGGTTAAAGGCAGGATAGGTGCAGCGAGTGGGAACAGGGTACTGACATGCGGTAGATAGCAGGGCAGGAGGAGCTGTTGGGAATGCAGGAATAGAGCTTTGAGGAAATAGATTAGAAGCAGGACTGGGTTTTTGTAAGCTGACTGAGGCTGGGTGCAACAAATCTGTCCATGTCTGCAGTATGGGTTGAACAAAGCTGAGCATACACAAAGCCTGTCTGACCAAAGACTGCACTGCGTTTATACAATCCCTTAGTATCTGTGGTGAACATGCAGCATAATGCTCCAAGAAGCAATCCACATCATCCTCTAATAACCATACCAGGGACTCTACCTGGTCGGCACTAAATGGCGGCAAAAATTCATCCCTGCATTCGGGGGAACCAGATGAAACCAACTCCGCACAAACCTGAATCAATGGCTGCACCTCAGAGAATTCTGTGCCCTGATCTACTAGAACATGAGCGAGCCGTATACATTCTAGCAGTTCATCCTGGGGATACTCCTTCAGAGTTTGATAAGCATACTCTCTGTCATCAAACACTAGCAGATATAAATACACAACCTCATCAAGATCCATCCTTCCCATCAACAAACCAAGATGGCTTCCCTGTGCAGCCACTTCTGGTCAGGATTGGCCTTGGTGTAATGTCAGGGCTCCCGGGTATGACCAGAGGTGTGTGACTGACGCAGGGAAACGCAGACTTCAGAAATGTTATAAACAATATAATTTATTAACACTAACAATACAAACATAAACGCAGTGCAATACTAAAACATAACACAGTGCAAACAAACCAAACCAACCACCCACAGATGACAGTACATACAATGCAAGCGTCGTCAGGCAGGCCGGGTCAATATCAATCGGGCAGGTAGGTACAGGGGGAGCGAGCGGAGAATGGTCGGGGTCACAAGCCAGGTTCAGCAGGTAGCGGGCAGCGTGGTACAGAGGGTCAGGCAGAGGGATGGTCAGGAACGAGCCGGGGTCAGAGCAGGAGAAGTCAGCAGAGGTCCAGATCAGGCAGGGTCAGCAACAAGACAGGAACAGGAACAGGAGCAGGATGCAGGATGCAGGAACAAGATACAGGGCCCAGGAAAAACACACACCAAGGCAGAGTCTGCAGGTCTGGCCATCCCTTAAATACACCAGTATAAGCAGTTTCAGGTGTTTGGCTGGCTGCAAGGTTGAGTCTCTGATTGCTGGGAGCACCCGCTGGCCAGCCCTGGTACTGCAGCCCATAAGGCAGGTGAGTCCCACCATTGCTGGCCAGTCCATTCCTGACAAGGACTTTGGCAAGTACTTTAACCCTTTCACCTCTCTCTGATACCTCTTTGCTGTGCTATGGTTCTTTGTATATATATATATATATATATATATATATATATATATATATATATCTTAGTTACATCTTTGTTCTGTAAATATTTTTATTGCTCCTGTTTGACCTTTTAGTAATAAATCTTTCTTTCTGAAAGTGTTGAACTGTTTCTATAGCTCTGTATTGCAACTCATGAATTCCTGCCTCTAAAGAGATACTACTGTGGTTGTTTAAACCTCTGTATAACTGGCCTGCAGACCGTTTTATACAGACGATTATCTCAATCATTATAGTGTTATAGCTGATAACGCCGAGTTTCCTCTTTCTCTGTACAAAAAGGAGGTGGTGGCAGTGTGAAGGGTTAATTGTGTAATTAACCTGACCCAGTACAATTGCTCAGGCTGCCGGCACATCGATCTGTATCCATTAGCTGGAAAATCGTTGTGCAGGGTGCAGCTGGGTGTGGCATTGTTATGCACGTCACATCGCGGTTTTATATCGGCTAGCCCTTCGGTCACAAGTTTAGGTGAGAAGGTCTGGGGTCTGACGCCACGATCGTGACACTTGTGTGTACATGGACACATAGGCTTTTATGGAGTTGAGTTTAAGAGCTTTGGCAAAAAAATGCCAAAAGCTCCTAAAACTCGAGTTTAGGAGCTGCTCGTGTACATGGGGTCTAAGAATTGGTAACCTGCAATATAATGAATGTTTGCTTTATCACCCACCACAGGTCGCCTGTAGGAAACTATAAGGGGGTGAGTACATGACCAGCCACCCTGAAAAAAGAGGGACAACAACAGTGACCAGTCTTTATTACAGGAGGCTCCAGTACAGAAGCAAAGTATAAATCATTTAACACTGACTTGCTTCACAAATCTGTGAGATATACACCAAGGACACCAAGATTCAAGTGACAATACACACTTCCTACATTTAGACTGTTTTTTAGCCTGGATTTTAGTATAAATGCAGTTATTTATTCACTATAAAATCATAAAATGTTTTTTCAATTGCAATTACTGTAGTGTAGTTACTTGAATTTGTCTTTCATAGTAGGCCTCTGAAATCTTTTGTATAACAAAACTCAGGCTGGGACAGGATTAGGAGGCAATCAGGTTCTGCCACAGTTCATACAGTTGTGCTCAAATGTTTGCGTACCCTTGGAGAACTGATAATATACAGTGCCATTATTAAAGACATGAGCAGGAAAAACAGATTTCTTTTATTTCTTATTGGATTCATATTCAGCTGTAGGTCATAACTAGGGGAAGCACAGTGGCTAAAGGGTTAGCACTTCCACCTGGCAGTACTAGGGTCGTTGGTTCAAATCCCAACCACAGCACTACCTGCCCAGAGTTTGCATGCTCTCCCTGTGCCTGCGTGGGCTTCCTCCAGGCACTCCAGCTTCCTCCCACACCCACAAAAACATGCTGGTAGGTTAATTGGCTACTGTCTAAATTGTCCCTAGTATGTGTATGTATGAATGTGAGTTAGGGACCTTAGATTGTACACCCCTTAAGGGTTAGGGACTGATGTGAATGTACAATATATATGTAAAGCACTGTGTAAATTGACAGAGCTATATAAGTACCTGAAATAAATAAAAAATGACTGAATGGCATACCCTTACCCTTCACTGTGCGTGTGCTTGTGTGCGATCGTGCATTTCTGTGCTCACATCTGGTCACTATTCTGCGGAGATTGCTGCACGCATGCACATTTCTATTAGCCAGCCGTCTCACAGGAATTCCCTTACAATGGGGCTCAGCTAAGTATTGAGGGGCTGAGGGCACTACTGCACACAGAAGGTTTTTTACCTTTATACATAGAATGCATGACAGTAAAAAACCTTCAGCCTTTACAACCATATTAAGCCTATTAACAGAGGCTCTATAATAGCCAAGGAAACTGATAAGTGGTATATGAGAGAAAGAAAAATGCACGGAGTAATTGAATTTGTGACCATGAGAAGATGAATGACCATGACAGGAAGTTCCACTAAGATAAATGAGAGGTGGTGTGGTGGCAAGCCAGGATTTGCATTGCCCTGGAACAGATCAGCTGCTGTATGTTGTGTGGGTCCAGTCTCTGATCAGGCGCATACCCAGGGGGCACACTGAGCTCTTCCTAGGCTTCTGCTACTAATGATCCAACTATGTAGGAAATCATAAAAAGTATTATTGTCACTGGAAGCAACAGCTGTATAGTGGTGTATGGATTCGTCTTGTTAAAGCCTTGTTATTGACAAGTGAATATGTTTTTTTAATTGTCAGGACATGAAGATCAGGCTACCACCACAAAGATAAGGTGATAAGTCATTGGGGCATATTTACTAAAGCTGAAGAGTGCAAAATCTAGTGGAGTTCTGCATAGAAACCAATCAACTTCCAGTTTTTATTGCCAAAGGCAAGCTGAAGTTAGAGGCAGAAGTGCACTAGATTTTGCACCCTCCAGTTTTAGCAAACCCCCCACTGTGGTTTTCATCAAGGAAGGATTTTGAGTGAAGTACTGTCTGTTTGGGCCATGCACAAAACCCCCCAATTTTTTTTCATGAGTATATGAATATAAACACAAAAGTATACAAGGGAACAGAGTCCTGACCTGCAGGATGCTAACACTATTCTACAGTGTGCACATTTTATTACTGTAATCCAAGACAAGTGCTAGAATGTGGAGACAGATTTTATCAATCAACATGTCTTGTGCGATCCTAGCAGTGCCATGGGAGGTATGACCTCATTCAACCACTTTATATCTCCTATTTGAATAACCATAATAATCACAGATATGGATGCAGCGTTTTACAGTGGGTATCACGGGTGGCCTGTCCACTTTCTAATCAGGAACCGCCTTGAGACTTGAGATTGCTTATTTATGCTAGAGACGGGACACCGCTCCATCATGCAAGGTAGACAGTACATTTCAATCAAGCTTTCTGCTAAGCAGGATACAAATGTAGATTAGGGATGCAAATTAGTCATCAAAAACGGAATGATACAGTACATTTCCTCCACTGTACAACAGCTTGCCATTGTAAGTCGCATTCAAAGTTATTTAGGGAAATGTATTCATGCAGTGGGACTATTTAATGCTCTGTTATGCCTTCAGCCAGCCATAGTCATAGGATGGTGATCAAAACTTGATCCAACAAGCAAACTCTCTTTACTTTCCAATGTTTACAGAGAACGTTTTTTAAGTGTGAAGTGAGGTGAAGTGCAGTGAAGTGAGCCTGTGTTCACATCAAACGTTCAGTCATGGACAAGAAAAGTTTTTTTGTTTGTTTTATGGACCTATCAAACACTGAAAATTTGAATGACTACATTCCTGACACACCACAATATACAGTGTCAGTATAGTTTTTATTTTTTCATTAAAAAGCCACCCTTGAATATTGTCACAAGTCTAAAAAAGAAGGTAAAAGGTGCTACTCATAACAATATTAAAATAGTTAATATCTACATAAACACTAGAACCATAAGCATAATAACACCATGTCAAATCAAGTTATAAAGTGTCCTTATGAGATAACCAATACAGTTATAAAGTGTCCAAAAAAAAAAGGAAAAACTAAAAAAAGGAAAAAGTCGCTACTCATATCATTATGTAATATGTGAGTGCAATATTTACTTTTATATTCATCTGGATTTTAATAAATTTGTTACACTATAGAACATCTTTTTTTTCAGAGTGTTTGTACTGTTTCATCCTGACTGCAAAAACCTACTGTGTGGAAGATTTGGGTTGAGTCAGCTATTTTGATATAGCGGACTATATTTCACAGTTTAACATCTTATATTTGGTGAGTTATTACTCTCACTGCATGCGGTGGAGATTTGCACAAGTGGAACATTTTGATTGATTTTTCCGGACACTGGGTGTAAAAGGTTAAGTCTTCGTGGAATTATTATATGGACTTTCTTTTTTTGGACACTTTATAACTTTATTGGATCTCATTTGGACACTTTATAACTTGATTTGACACGGTGGTAATATTATATGTTATGTGTCTAGTGTTTATGCAGATAATAATCACTTTAATATTGATATGAGGAACGCATTTTACTTTTTTTTAGTTTTTCCTTTTTTTGGACATTTAATCATTTTATTGGCTATCTCATAAGGACACTTTATAACTTGGTTTGACACGATGGTATTATTATATGTTTATGGGTCTAGTGTTTATGTAGAAATGAATTACTTTAATATTGTTATGAGTAGCACCTTTTACCTTCTTTTTTTAGATTCATGATTACAGTGAAGGAAATAAGTATTTGATCCCCTGCTGATTTTGAATGTTTGCCCACTCACAAAGAAATGATCAGTCTAAAAATCGAATGGTAGGTGTATTGTAACACTGAGAGACAGAATAGCAACAAAAAATTCAAAAGAAATGCACGTCTAACAAATTACGTACTGATTTGCATGCTCATAAGGGAAATAAGTATTTGATCCCCTTCACAAAACATGACTTAGTACTTGGTGGCAAATCCCTTGTTGGCAATCACATAGGTCAGACATTTCCTGTAGTTGGCCACCAGGTTTGGACACATCTCAGGAGGGATTTTGGCCCACTCCTCTTGGCAGATCCTCTCCAAGTCATTAAGGTTTGGTGGCTGACATTTGGTAACTCAAACTTTCAGCTCCCTCCACAGATTTTCAATTGGAGTAAATTCTGGAGACTGGCTAGGCCACTCCAGGACCTTAATGTGCTTCTTCTTGAGTAACTCCTTTGTTGCCTTGGCCGTGTGTTTAGGGTAATTGCCATGCTGGAACACTCATCCACGACCCATTTTTAATGCCCTGGCTGAGGGAAGAAGGTTCTCACCCAAGATTTGATGGTACATTGCCCTGTCCAACATGCCTTTGATGCGGTGCAGTTGGTCTGTCCCTTTAGCAGAGAAACACCCCCAAAGCAGAATGTTTCCACCACCATGTTTGACAGTTGGGAAGGTGTTCTTGGGGTCATAGGCAGCATTCCTCCTCCTCCAAACACAGCGAGTTGAGTTGATGCCACAGAGCTCGATTTTGGTTTCATCTGACCACAACACTTTCAACCAGTCCTCCTCTGCATCATTCAGATCTTCAGTGGCAAACTTCAAACATGCCTGGACATGTGCTTTCTTGAGCAGAGGGACCTTGCGGGCACTGCAGGATTTCAATCCTTGTCGGTGTAGTGTGTTACCAATTGTTTTCTTGGTGACTGTGGTCCCAGCTGCCTGGAGATCATTGACAAGATCCTCACATGTAGTTCTGGGATGATTCCTCACTGTTCTCATGATCATTGACACTCCACGAGGTGAGATCTTGCATGGTGCACCAGACCTAGGTAGACTGACAGTTGTTTTGTGTTTCTTCCATTTGCAAATTATTGCACCAACTGTTGTCACCTTCTCACAAAGCTGCTTGCCGATAGTTTGGTAGCTCAGTCCAGTCTTTGGAATCTGATTGTTTGATTGCTCCTGTGGACAAGTGTCTTTTATACAGGTAACAAAATTAGATTAGCAGCACTGCCTTTAAGAGACTGCTTCTAATCTCAGCTTGTTACCTGTATGAAAGACACCTGGTAGCCAGAAATCCTGCTGAATGATAGGGGATCAAATACTTGTTTCCATTATGAACATGCAAATCAGTGCATCATTTGTTAGACATGCATTTCTTTTGAATTTTTTGTTGCTATTCTGTCTCTCACTATTACAATACACCTACCATTCGATTCTTAGACTGATCATTTCTTTGTGAGTGGGCAAACATTCAAAATCAGCAGGGGATCAAATACTTATTTCCTTCACTGTATAGCGATTTTTCACTTTTAAAGGCAACTTCTCCTTATTTATTGGACTGTTTTGGAAGTAGCACCACCACCCCCCCTACTTTTTTTTGTTTGTATTGTCATCAGTCTGTTGTAGACAAAATTAAGCATTTCCCCTTTCTCCTCATACCAGTAACGAGACTGTAACATTGTAAATTTGCAGTAATACGTAATAGTAATGGGAGGCTATAATGGTGGCTGATCTGTGTCAAACATTTGTAAGAACAGCCAAGGACTGCACAGGCACCATGTTTTAGATGACTGTGTGATGATGGATAAATAGTGATAGACCGAAGACCCCCAGTTCAGTTTGTGGTTGAACATTCGAACCTAACAGAAGTTCGACCACGAACTTCGAACCCAGGAGACAATTCACTAAGCGGTATTTACTGCATCCAAGTATGCGGTAAGATACCGCACAGTATTTTTCCCAAAAAAGTTGGTATTCACTAAAAACGCTACTAAAACAATCACAGGAGTTATTTTATTAAGGCATGCAATATTTTAGTACTGAAAACATGCGTTAATATTTCAGCTGTCAGCGGGATTCCCCACTGACAGCTTAATGTAAAAAGACTTGCCGGCAATTCAAAATTTAGCAAAAAAAGGTGTTGAGTCCCACCCGCCATCAATACCAAGCCTTTTGGGTCTGGTGTGGATTTTGGGGGGAAACCCCACGCCAAAATGTTTTCTCTAAAATGACATGGGGTCCCCCCCAAAATCCATACCAGACCCTTATTCGAGCATGCAGCCTTGCAGGCCAGGAAAGGGGGGGGGGGGCAAGCAAGCGCCCCCCAACCTTACCAGGCAACATGCCCTCAACATAGCTGGGATGCTTTGAGGCAGGGGGGCTCCTCCCAACACCAATGCACCTTGTCCCCATGTTTCTGTTTAACGTACTGTACCTGTATGTCAGCCTGCATCGGAGGCTCCTGTGTGTCTTACAGAGTGCCCACATGAGAACCTTGTGTTCGGTGTGTCTAGTACCATGTGATTGCTGTGTCCAATCAAACAATGGAAACTGAAAGTAAGCATCGATTTTCTCTGCTCTCACTGTGAGAGCAAAGAGAACCATTGCTGCAGCCTGTGAGTGTACAGCAGCCTATCACAGTGCATGTACACTCACAGACTGCTGTTCCAGATGCCCCAGTGTCCCGGATCACTGCACCCAGTATAGTACTAATAAAGATTCCAGCCAACCCCTGTCCCAGTGTCCCCAGTGTTCACAGTTATACCACCATACACAATACCAACGTCCTGATCACTGCTATACTCCATATCAGCAACCTGATCACTGCCATACCAGTGTCCTGATCACCGCCATGCCCCATACCAGTACCCTGATCACTGCAATGCACCATACCAGTACCCTGATCACCCCCATACCCTATACCAGTGCCCTGATCTCCACCATATGCCATACCAGCGTCATGGTCACCACCATACCCCATACCAGCATCCTAATCAATTTTCAAATATACTGTTTATACCAAAGTTTGTAGACTCTATAACTTTCACACAGAATAAATAATATACACTGATCTGGGTTATTTTTACCAAAAAATGTAGAAGAATACATTTTGGTCTAAATGTATGTAGAAAGGTTATTTATTTGCAAAATTTTATCACAAAAAAATAAGAAAAATGTGGGGTTTGTTTTTGAAAATTCTCAGTATTTTTTCGTCTATATAGCAAGAAATAAAAAAACCCAGTGGTAATTAAATAAAACCAAAAGAAAGTTCTATCTGTCTCAAAAAAATGATATACATTTCATTTGGGTACAGTGTTGCATGACTGAGTAATTGCCATTTAGAGTGTAACAGTGCTGAAAGCTGAAAATTGGGCTGGGCAGGAAGGGAGTGAAATTGTCCGGACTTGAGGTGGTTAAGGTAAGCCCTTTTAATCCATAGTTATTGGTAGATCTCAAGCATATTGCAAGATCAGATTGAAAATTATACAGTCAGCGTAGGACTTTCCATAAAGAGCCTAATTAAAGCAGGTATCCACCTTCATCCATTGGCCAGTTCTGCAAAGAAGATTTTGATAGGTGCTGGTGTCATTGAATATTCTTCTTCATCTATTCCATCTTTTGCCAAAAAGCACATTTTTGCAGCTCCAGGATGTTAATTTTAATTGATCAAGTCTTGACTTTGTATATTCGTAAAACTGAAGTACTTATTTACAGAACAAACTGTTTCTAGATACAAGTCTGTTTACCAGGGCCAATTACACAAGAGAAAAAAACATAAACATATGTTCAAGCCAATTTTGAGATCTCAAGGCAATCTGAAGTGCTTGTAATCTTGTCGGTGAGACGGGCAGGTTTGAGTGCATAAAGCTTGGAGTTGCTAGACTTTGTTGTGGGCATCCTATCCCATCCCATCCATAGAAACCAAATCCTATCAAATTTCTTTGGACAATTCCTACTCATATTAGTTGTTTTATGGGCAGGCAGACTTTCTTAGTCATCAGAGCCACTCCAGGGTGTTCTGGGACATCTATCACTGCTGGGAATATCACCACATTTAATCATTGATATTCTGGAATGTATTAAATGTTTGTTTTTGGGGTTATCACCACTTCGAATGAATGTTTTTTGCTGCATTAGTAATTCAACTCCCTGTAAGTTCTCTCAAGATGATAAATGTCAAAGATTTATGTAAAAAGGTAAATAAAAACCTAAAGGTTACTTTTCAGAAAAAGACCATTGATGGCATTTACATGAAGGGTCACATAGTATTACTACAAAAGCTGCAGGAAGTTCTGGTCCTTGTATTTTGTAGCAAAGGTGTTGTGTTCTTTAATGTAGTGTCTACCAAATAACATATGTCAATAGCATAGTTATCAAAATGATGGCTTGTTAAGTAGAAGAAAGTTCAGCCTTCATACTTCTGGGAGGATTGCCTGGACTGTGGCTTTCCAGAAGAAGTGTGGAAATGTCTGGTTTTGGTGTTGAAGACTGAAGTCCAGGAAGTTCACACATTTGGCAGAAGGCTCCTTGTTTCCTAAGTTAAAGCTCCATGAACACCTTTCACAGCAGTAATAATTTGGGTCCTTTTAAAGGGATTAAGTCAGCAACTAAAATCTGCATTATGTGAATCAAAAAAGCAGTATGACTCTTGAGATTTTTCAAGACAATAGTGCAAAGTGCTTCCGGATATTGTATTCTGCTTCCTTGATCCAATTTAATGCTTTGGTTTAGTTTTATATGAAGTAATATAATGTTTAAAGTAAATAAGTGTCCTGAGGCACAATGGAAAACAGTGGGAACAGAAAAAAAGCTTTTTGATTGTTTACAGAAAGAAGAAAAGCCTGGGAATTGTAGCAAGGCAGATGTAATTAGTACTGCAGATCAGGCAAGCTTTTCTTTTTTTAGTGAGGGAATAAGATTACAAACGATCCATTTGAAATCAGTCATGGAAATGACATTTTATAATAATACAATTGAAAGGAAACAAAGATTGTGATTCCTATAATTGTAGTTTGTTAATCCCACGGCAGTTATTCTCTGTGTGGTGTTCAGTGCAGAAAATGTGAATTTAAATGTGTGCACCCATGTCCATTTTACACCTATAATATTTATAATGTACAGTATTTAAGCTCCAGATCTTTTCCTAAGACTGTTGCCTTACTGCAAACAGTTTTCTTAAGCAAATTGTAAAACGTTAAACTGCACTCTGTATTACTCTGATGGATCTGGCTCTGCTGAGTGAACGCATTGCCAGAACGCTGCAAGAACCATCAGGCAGGAGATCAATCTGCTATGGATAGCCATCACATTAGAAGGTGCTAGATCCTAGCAACACCCCTGGTGTCACCTTTGTAAAAATAAATTGTGGCCCAGTGAGATTTTCAATGAACAAACAAATGAAATGGCTACAGTTGTAAATATGAATTGGGGCCCAGTAAGCTTTTCAATGAACAAACAAATGAAATGGCTGGAGTTGGCCAGTTTGCCACCCATCCAAAACTCGGTTTGCTACAGCGGAAAGTCTTTTATTTATTGGAGCCTTTACTACAACCACTAAATGACAGCTCCAAGATGGGATATTTTGAATTGTAAACAAGACAGTGGTCATCCCCTAGTTTTCTAACAGGCCAGTCCTACCCTATGTTTTATTAGCTTACTCTTACAGCAGAATTATAGGCACAGTTAATACACAGTTAAAATACATGTATTTCAACTTTTTTATATGACCAAGGATTTGTAATTCTGTTCAGCCACTATTGATATTAACTCAACCCTACCAGACAACATAAGAAACCTCATGACCTCAGTTTTCTTTACTAAAATTAGCACAATACAGCCAGGGGCGGACTGACCATTTGGAAACTCGGGCACTGCCCGAGGGCCCGGGGTCAGTAGGGGGCCCCATGAGATGCCCCTGGTACCTTTTTCATAGGCTTTTCTGAGTTTGGGCCAGGGCACAGGGGCCCCATGATCCCCTATTGCCCAAGGGCCCCATGAGTTCTCAGTCCGCCCCTGAATACAGCCTGTTCCAGGACCTGTCCAAGTCTGTGATTAGATAGGATATGAACACATGGAACCAGTAAGGTCATCTTTACCCTTGCTCCTCCTATAGGAATCTCTGCATTGGGTTGACAACATGTGATACAACAAGGGCCTAATTGTTTTACAGTTCTGCCCAGCTCCCAGGAATTAGGGAGGCTTATGTAATGTAAAGACAGATGGAAGTACTCACTACAAGTTGTTGTTTTTTAAATAATGCATAATGACCTTAAATGTGTGTCTTATATCTCTTTGTTATAAAGAGTATCTAAACCCCAGAAACAGCTTAGCAGTCCTTAGATGTGGTAGATGCATTTGTTTTAATTTTTCAAGCTAGTACAGAAAATACCTCTTTATCTTATTCGAAATACAATGCCTTTGTCACTTCATGTGAGCTCAAAAAAAGAGTTATTATTATTATTATTATAATACAGGATTTATATAGCACCACCAGTTTGCTTAGCGCATTACAATATAAAGGGAGACAATACAGCAACAATACAGTTCAATACAAGAGGGTTAGGAGGGCCCTGCTCCTTACAATCTAAGAGGGAGGGGCTGGTGATACAAAAGGTAATAACTGTGGGGGATTGTCTGGTAGGAGGAATAGAAGATTCCGTTATTAGCTGAAGGCAGGATAGGCTTCCCTGAAAAGATAGGTTTTCAGAGATTGCCTAAAAGTGGACAGAGTAGGCAATAGTCTGATAGATTGGGGTAGGGAGTTCCAGAGGATGGGGGAGGCTCTAGAGAAGTCCTGGAGACAAGCATTGGAGGAGGAGCATAAGCATCCTTATCTTGATTTCATAAGCTACTAGTCCCAACAATCCACCATGTATTGAAGATGGACAACAGACATGCAGGGGCATAGCTATAGATCATGGGTCCCCCCCAGCAGAATCTTCTTTGGGCCCCCAACAACCTCCCTACAGTCACTGATCTTAATAAAAGTATGTCTAAACAGGGGCGGACTGACCATTTGGAAACTCGGGCACTGCTCGAGGGCCCGGGGTCAGTAGAAGGCCCCATGAGATGCCCCTAGTACCTTTTTCATAGGTTTTTTGAGTTTGGGCAAGGACACAGGGGACCCATGATCCCCTATTGCCCAGGGGCCCCATGAGTTGTCAGTCCGTCCCTGTGTCTAAATCAATTACAGGCAGCAAGAGGGCTGTCAGCTTAGTCAGCGCACTGGCAAGGACCAGTGCTGTGGTAGAAGATGTAAAATAATAGAGGGGCAGCAATGCATGGAGTTACTTTCCAGCTTGCCACTCTGTCCTCCCCAGACATTTTTTCAGCATCATGGATCTTAGGACTTCAGTATAAATTCTGCCTTCTCATTCCTTCCCCTGCCACAGCAAACAAGTGCTGAAAGAGATGGTGTAATAGTCAGTAAAAAAAAAAAATGCAGACTTGTAGTAGCAATATTATTAGCCTTTGGTATATTGTAAAGTAACAGTTGGTAGTCCTATACACTATTACTTTACACTTTAATACAAACTTCTTTAAACTGTGACTTTTTTTTTCCAAAACTATAAATAGTTGTCAGTTTTTTGCTAAGGGAACACTCTTGTATTTTTACAGCCTGAGAAAGACCTTGCTAGGCATACGGGTTACTTTCAGCACTGGCCTGGATAACCAGCAGTATTGTCAACCGTCAGTAATTTTAAAAAATGGGCACTTTTTCTCCTGCTTACGACAGGAAAAGGTGACTAGTTAAAAATATGGATGTGACACTCCGCTTGGAACTGTGCATGCAGTCTTGAGCTGACCAAGACCATCTGAGTGCCTGCTACAGTAAGGTCGGGTGGCTCCAGCTGGGGGGAGCGCTGGCAGAGGCAGTGCCTGAGTCTTGTGATGTCATAGTGCAAGGGAACTGAGCAGATCTGCTGAAGCCTCGTGTGTGGGTCTGAAGGGTGGGAGTAATTTTTTATTATTTTGGAATGCCAGTAAAAACTTGGCTGTGCCAGTAAAATGTGGGTGTCATGCCAGTGAATGTCATTGTATTTGCAAGGCTTTTGCGGTGCCCCCTGGAAGTAGTGGCAGCAGGGATGGGGACCTGGTGAAGAGGCTGCATGGATGGATGGCCGGCTGTAGGTTAGTTCTTGTGATTGGGCGGTGGAGGTGAGGGTCAGACTGTGGCGGAGGTTGTTGGTGACGGGGGGCGATGGCAGGTGATCGGTTGTCAACGGCCAGGGCGGTGGTTCCACTGGAGGTGTTTCTGCAGTCCACAGCACTCTGGGCAACTCAGTGCTGACTCCACCTCTGATAGCGAGTGATCAGTTGTTGGGGGGGTGACTGCGGGTGGCGGAGTGTGGTAGCGCCGGGGGGGGGGGTAGGTGCTGGTGGGGGGCACCAGATTCTTGTGTTACTTAGGGTAGCACAAGAAGTGAATACACCAATACCTGGGAGGTTGGCAACATTTTAACCAGCAGTTCAGAGGGCAATAAATCTACACTATTAAGACAATTTATTATTATTATTGTTATTATTATTATTATACAGGACTTATATAGCACCAACAGTTTGCTCAGCGCTTTACATTATGGAGGGAAACAGTACAGTAACAATACAGTTCAATACAAGAGGGATTAGAGGGCCCTGCTCCTTGGAGCTTACAAATCTAGGAGGAAGGGAATAGTGGTACAAGAGGTAATTAGCTGTGGGGGATGGAGCGGTAGGAGGAGTAGTGGATTCCAGTATTAGCTGGGGGCGGGGTAGGCTTCCCTGAAAAGATGAGTTTTCAGAGTGCGCCTAAAGGTGAGCAGAGTAGGCAATAGCCTGATAGCTTGGGGTAGGGAGTTCCAGAGGATGGGTGAAGCCCTTGAGAAATCCTGGAGACGAGCATGGGAGGAGGAGAAGACAAGGGAGCTAGAGAGTAGGAGGTCTTGCGAGGAGCCGAGAGTACGGTTTGGGTGGTATTTAGAGACAAGGTCGGTGATGTAATTAGGGGCAGTGTTATGAACGGCTTTATACGTCAGTGTTAGTATTTTGAATTGTATCCGTTGGGCAATTGGAAGCCAGTGGAGGGATTGGCAGAGAGGGGTGGCAGATATAGAGCGGTTAGTAAGGTGAATGAGTCTGGCAGCAGCATTCATGAAGGACTGTAGTGGGGATAGCCTGTGGTGAGGTAGGCCAATGAGGAGGGAGTTACAGTAGTCAAGGCGTGATATAATAAGGGAGTGAATGAGTTGCTTAGTGGTTTCCAGGGTTAGGAACGGTCGTATCTTGGAGATGTTGCGGAGGTGAAGTCTACATGAGTTTGTCAGTGATTGGACCTGGGGCTGAAAGGACAGATTGGAGTCTAGGATTACACCTAGTACCGTGGCATGAGGGGTAGGGCTGATGGTAGTGTTCTTGATCTTGATGGAGAAGTAGGGGGGGGCGGGCTGGGGGGAATACTAGGAGCTCAGTTTTGGAAAGATTGAGTTTGAGGAATTGGAGTGACATCCAAGCCAATATGTCACTTAGTAGGCTAGTGATGCGATTGGAGACTGAGGGGGTGAGGTGAGGGGTAGAGAGATAGATTTGTGTGTCGTCGGCATAGAGATGGTAGTTGAAGCCGTGGGAGTTTAGCAATTTCTCCTTACTGCACAGGGGATCTGTGACCAATGACAGTGATTGTATAGGATCTGCCAGTACTTCTGATGTCAGTTGTTTTTGATTGAAAATGTCACAGGTGGTACACAGTATGGTGTGCAACCTCTGCAATCCGAATAATACTGGGACAGATATGTGTTATCTTGAGATACACATACATTCTATATTCAATTTTAATTGCCTCAACACCCCCCTTATTGGGGCCCCCTTCCAACCCCCTTCATGATCCCACTGAAGTGTAGGCTATTATGGCTATTGTGACACCATTGTGGACCTAAGTCCAGCTTGTGTGACAACTATGTGGAGAAAAACGTAGCCATGAAAGGACAGGAAGTGTGTTTGCAGGATTACGAGGTGGAAATAAAGGACAAAAAAGTTAACACACAGGTCATATAGAGAAGACATGGAGATTAGCTATAGAGGAGAGGAAGGGGGGGGGGGGGGGTTAGAGGAATAAAAAAAAAAAGATCCCACAATCACCATGAATTTGTTGCTGCGGATCCCTTAACCACTTGTCCCTGGATGGATGTCAGTTGAAGTGGTTTTACCGGGATGCCACCTGCAGCTGCCCAGCATTATCTCAGTATCAAAATTTTCAGTCAGCGATTCTCATTTTAATAGAAGTGATTCCAGTGGCTATACAACTGCTCCATCACTTCTATGGGTGGTGGAAGGAGGTCCCCCCTCTCGCTGCTGTCTTTACCAGAGCTCTCCTGTCCCACCATTAAGGATGTGACTGGCAGTATCCAGCTTCTGAGATGCAGTGGGAAGAACTAATATTGTTCCACCCACTGTGTGATATCAGAAATAGAAAGCTGCAAGGATTTTGTTACTTCTGGTTTCAGTTTGATGTAAACAAGCTTGTGAAAGAATCAGATAAAACCAATCTCAGTTTGATCAGATGCTTTGAAAGCAAGAGGAGAGGTATGGGGTCTAATAGACCCTGGATCTCTTTAAAAAGAGGACCTTTCACAGCCAATGCTATCACTAGGGATATCCCTTGTGATAGCAATAAAGTTGCTACAAAAAAAAAAGTACAATGTTAAAAGATATTACAATGAAAATAAAAAATTAAAGTGCCCCTGTCCCCTCAATGCTCACAGAAAAAGGTGAATGCACATCTCAGTACCACACGCATATGTAAATGGTGATTGCACCAAACATGTGAGGTATCGCCATGAATGTCAGATTAAGAGCATTAATTCTTGTGCTGGACCTCCCGAGTAACTCTAATCTGGTAACCTGTAAAGGCTTTTAAAACGTTGCCTATGGATACTTTAATGTATCATATTTTGTAGCTTGTGTAATTTTAAAGCAAGAAATGTTGGTATCTATTTACTTGGTGTAACAATCTTTTCTAATTTACCAAAACTTGGATTTTATATTGTGTTTGTGTTCAATAAAGTTCATAGTATTTAAAAAAAAAAATGCGTTTGGAAAACCACCGTGCAAATACCGTATGATATAAAAAATGCAGCTCCATCATTTTATTCTCCAGGGCCTTTTAAAAAATATATATAATTTTGGGGGGTTCTAAGTGATTTTCTAGCAAAGAAAAAAAATAATAATGCAGATTTTTGCATGTATAACAAAAATATCAGAATTGGCCAGGTAGGCAAGTGATTCATTCACAAAAATCTTTAGTCACAAACTTTTTCTCCTTCTACCACTGTGACAGGAAGGGGTGGGCTCTCAGATGAGTGTTTACATTTGTAATCTCTGTGACTGGTCATCACATTGATCATCACAATGTACAGAGCTGCACATTGAGGTTCATTTACAAATTGAGAGTGCAAAATTTGTTGCAGCTTTACATAGAAACTAGGGATGCGCCGAAGTTTCGGCCGAAAATACCCATTTGGGCCGTAAGCCGAAATGAAAAAAAGCACCAAAACAGGTGCCAAAAAAACCCCACCCCTCACTGCCGCCCTGTCACCACTGGCTGCCGCCCTCCCACCACTGGCTGCCGCTCTGTAGTTCTCAGCCATAGCTGAGAAACCATTGAGTGATCCCAACGCTGCGCATAGAGATGAGCGAAGGAAAGATGGCCTCCACTCATCTCTATGCCCTTGGAGGACCAGAGAGATGTCACTTCTGGTTCTGGCCATTTTTTTTTTAAAGCACTAGATCAATGCTTTTTTTTGATCCAGTGCTTCACATTGCAGAGGAGAGATATGGGGTCTTATTGACCCCACATCTCTCCATAAAGAGGACCTGTCACTAATTATTTCTATCACAAGGGATGCAGCATTTCTTGTGATAAAAAAATGCGTTCACCACTATGTGCTCGCACGTAGGGGTGAACGCATATGTAGACCATACTCACATAAGTAAATGGTGTTCAAACTACACACGTGAGGTATTGCCACAAACGTCAGAGCAAGAGCACTAATTCTTGCACTAGGCCTCCTCTGTAACTTTACACTGCTAACCTGTAGACATGTTTACGCCATTCCACGAGCGTGCGCAATTTTAAAGCATGACATCTATCTATTACCTATTATCTATCTATCTAGGTATCTATTTACTCGCCATAACATCCTCTTTCATATTTTACAAAAAATTGAGGTATACAATGTTTTTTTTATCAAAGTGTATCTTTTTCCAAAAAATATATATTCATTTTTAGTAACTGCGTATTTTGGTTTTGGTTTTTGGCCAAGTGCATTTTAAATTTTCGTTTTCGTTGCACCACTAATAGAAACCAATCAGATTTCAGGTTTTATTTCCTTCCAAAGTTTAATTGAACAAGCTGAAGTTAGAAGCTGTTTGGCTACCATGCACAGCATGCTAGATTCTGAGTGCACCAGACTTAGTAAATCTACCCCACCTTGTCTGTGATCTGAGCTGTTTAATGATAGCTTAGATCACAGTCATTCATGGGTACACTAGCCACCCAAGTATGTTTGCTGAAGTGTCAATATATGTTCAGCACTCCACCATTCTTAAATGTACCTCAATAGTGGGGTAAAATAACAACATTATTTTCTATAATTTCTTCAATATAATAAATTAAAAAATGCTCTAAATCTTCTTTCATTTGCGAAAAAACTGAAGACCATTCTGGCTTGCTGGACAACCTCCATCACATCTCATAAAGCACGAAAGAAAGAGCAATGGAGTCTACTTTACCAAATAAAATGAATATCTGAAATAGAAAACCGGGCTTGGTGGCTCTGGTAGTGTAATAAAATTCATGTCTTCTTAACAGAACCTAAATCAGTTTGCACAGCTCACTTGAAAATGCAAAACACATTTCACACATTTTTTAATTAGACCTGCATGGAAATAACATTAAAACAAAGAAGACTTAGTAGTGTACTTAGTAACTCTTCTGTTCTTACCTGTGTGACTGCAGCTTGTTGCTTTGTGAGATTTATCAGTGATTTATCATAATATGTCATCAACTGTATATGTAAATATTGTTTTAAGGTGAGAAAAATAATGACTTTTTAAAATCCTTTTACATGTTGTCACCCCAGGTCATTACATATTCCATAGGTTAAAAAATGCCTGGAATGAGAATGCCGTGCCAAAATAATGTCTTACGGGATTTCTGCACACTATCGGAGTGAATATGCTCTTTAGACTAAGTACACTTCAGCAGGTGAAAGTATGTGCTATCAATGGGTTCTATTCACTAAATGTATGCAATAAGCTCATTTAGATGTATATTTTTAATTATATTCCAACAGCTTTCTATACTTCTGTTTATAATGTATATACAATCATTATAATCATGCTGCGTCCTAAGCAGGCTGTTAGTACGTGTTTTGAAATGTAAGATGTGAACAGTGAAAAAAAAAAGAAACATTCATTTTATTTGATGCTTACAAGTGAAGGTCTAGCTAGGTGGGATTTACTAAAGTAGTATTCACCCATGGTAAAAATTCACCTGCGGTTGTGTCCAATGCTCAGTCATTTACAGAATTTCACATTTCTTTTTAATTCCTTTGCATGTGCTTGAAAATAACACAGTTTCCCTTTATCAAGAAGTAAAATAACATATAATGTTATACTTATGGCTTGGAAAGCATTCCATTCCATTCACAGTATGCGTTACGTTAATGCACCTGCCTTGCATGACTATAGTGTTAACAAAAATTCATGTGAAAACCCCATTTACTTTTTTATGGTCCTGCTACTTTTGTTGAATGATGACCAGCTTAAAAGCAGTGGCTTTTCCCAGCTGTTTGCATTTCCAACACTAGCAGTAAGCTGCAGGCAGAGAGGTGGTCTAGCTACTACTGGATTCTGGATACAGCAGATGATGACATTAAATGCTATAACGAATAAACAAATAATTGAAATTACATTATCATTAATCCAATCATTAGTTGTTATCACACATATCATTATTCAGATGTCAAATGATGAAATATTACAATTGAAGGCAACATATATGTGCTACAGATATTTATGAATGGACTACTTGAACTAGCATACTATATACAGGACTTAAAATTTCAAGTCCTGAGCTACTAGCCAAGCCTTAGAGTTAGTCGCCACCAACAAACACACACAAACAGAGACACCTGTACTTTCACACACAGACATGTACTTACACGCACACACAGACATGTACATACACACACACAGACATGTACATACACACACATGTGCACACACGCACAGAGACACATGTACACACACACAGACACATATATACACACAGAGGCACGTACAGACACGCATACACACAGATACATGTACATACACAAAAATACAAATCTTCCCTCCCACAGATCCCACAGAAGACAGCACAGCTCACCTGCTCCGGGCTTATTCCTCTCCGACACTTCTCCTCTCCCTGCTCCAGGCTGTCCCCTGGTCCTGGCTTGTTAGCTGCTGGAAGGAGAGGTACAGGAGCATTGCTCTGCAACTGCCCTCCCCCGCATCGATTCTCCTGCTGTCCAGGCCACTGCAAGGGTACCGGTGCGACCCCTCTGCTGGCGGCCCTGCATGGCTCTGTCCGCTGCTGCCCAAAAGTTCACTTCTTCCGGGGAACGGTGCCTCGCGGTAGATACACCCCTGCCCTGGGGGACACACTCGCCCCCACCATAATTTCCACTCACCATTGGCGAGCAGGCAAGTGGAAATTTCAAGCCCTAATATATACTGTATACATATACAGATACACACACACTGTTAGGGATCTCTCCCCCATACAGCCATGCGTCAGCGCCAGATCTCTGCTGGCCGCAGCGGTGCGAGTGTGCGGGAGTGTGCGGGCGCGCATGTGCACTAGTGTACACGTCCCCTCAAGGCGGGCTATTTAACCTCCCTAGCGGTATTTCCGAGTGTAGCTCGGGGTAAAGTTTCAGTACCAAAAGCGGCAACCCCGAGCTACACTCAGGCTTACCATGCAGCGTTCCACAGGGATTCACTACAGCGCTTACCTTGTCCTTTGCTCCCGCGATGTGTCCCCTGAATGAAATTTTTTTGAAAACGATTATTACATATATTGAAACATTGCTATTTCACATACATTTTGTCCCTACTGCTTTGTCCTGTCCCCTGCCTGCATTTTGACTGTTCTTACTGCCTGGAAACTTAGAAAAGTCCATGGCGTCCAAAAAGCGTCCCTTTAGGTCAAAATCGGTTTTAGACCAGCTAGAGATCAGCGATAGTAAATCAGAACTACTTGCAGAATTGAGTGATATTGATTTGTGGGGAAATTCGTCATCAGACACTGAAAACGATTTTGCGACTTTGCTCAGTTCATGTGCGAACTTGGCACTATATTTAAAATTTCAGTGTTTTTGGTTTGATTATATTATTGAATTAAATTTATTATTATTATATTGTTATTTTTTATGATTATTTATTAAATTATAATTTATGATTTCGTGTTTCAAGTTTTATCATATCCGGGATGTTTACTAGACTCTTGTTCGGACAGATTTCAGTGAGTTATTCCTAAAAATTACAGGCCTACAATAAAAAACTACATATTTCCATGCAAAATAATGGTACCGCTTTCAGCACCAAAAATCTGAAATAATCATACCGCTAGGGAGGTAAACCTCCAATACAGTTTAGTCAATGCCTTCTGGTCTATAACATTCTGCACTCCATAACCTGATTCTGTTGCCTGTATCTGATACCTGATTCGCTCGTTTGATCTTGACCCAGCTTGTCTGACACTGCTGCACATACATACCTGTATCTGCACCTGGCCTGCACCAACGTTCCTGCACCTGGCCTGCACCCTGGTTCCCACCATACCTGCCTGCTGCCGCACCTACGCTCCTGTGTCCGTTCCCGGTCTGCATCCTGGTTGCCGCCATACCTACCTGCTGCTGCACCCACGTTCCTGCATCCACACCTGGCCTGCATCCGGATCTTCTGGGTCTTCACCTGCCTACCATCAGCTCCAGACCCACTCATGCCACTCCTGGCTCCGAACCCTCTGTTCCCACTATCGGGCTCCGAGCGGGAGTAGTAAGAGGATGCCTCCTCTCCACGTCAGGCTCAACCAGGTATGTGACACACACAGGGCTGAAATCACTGGGCCTCATGTAGACAACCTGACAGCCCCCCTCCCCCCCCGAATAAACACAGGTTCCTATGCACCAGTTATGAATGAACACAGTGAGTGATTGACCATGATCACTCATTGTGTTCATTCATAAAAAGTAATGGCTGGTAAATATCACATATTTATTGGACCCTTTCCTTATGCTAAAGGATCCTATTTTGTGCTTGCAGCTGCCAGTGGGAAGGGGAGGAGGGAAGCTGGCAGTACAGGTGGGGTGGGGGACACACACAGGGGGGCCTAGGCAGCAGGGGGGAACATATTGTGCACAGGGAGGGTGATCAGTATGGCAGGGGGCAATTACTGGAACCGATCCCCTGTTTGGCTTTCTCTACAGTGGGTGAAAGCTTTCAGGATGGAGAGGAAAAGAAGCTAGCTTTCAGCTGCTGCAGAGAGAGCCATACAGGAAATCGGTTATAGTAATTGCTCCCTCACCATGCCAATTTCCCTCCCTGCCCACATCCAATTCACCCAGCCACCTGAGCCCCCCTGCTGGCCAGGGCCCTGTACAGGGGGACCAGTGGTACCCCCTTATCCATGGCCCTGTATATATATATATATATATATATATATATATATATATAAAAATAAATATGTATATGGGGTGATTAGACTCAGTGTGGTCAGTGTTATTTTTAAGTGAGTCCATGTCAGTCTGAGCTTGCATTTAAAGGGCACAGCAGCCCACTTTTGTTAAGAAAGGAAAAGAAAGTCCATAAACATGTCCACACAGGAGTTCAGCTTCACACAACAGAATAAGCAGCAGGAAAAAGCTGAACTACCTGACTTTTCTTCAGCAGTATCACTGTTGCTTACAATGGTCCCCTGGCCTCACTTAGACTTTACTCACAGCACCTTGCTGTACGGGCTTCTGGATAGGGTTTTCCAGCCTCTCAGGATTGCTTCCTCTAGAGACTTCCAGATTCCCTCCAGCCCCCTGGACCTAGCCGCCTCAACTTTCCTGGCCTCCCAGAACCATGTAGCTGTCCTGACTCTCCCAGTACTTGGGCAAGGAATCCTCCTCACAAGGGATGCAGTCTCTGGCAGGAACTCTTAACTCTGCTGATAGGCCTCTGTCTCTAAACAGTAGCAACTGCCACTGCCCTGTGCTCTCCTCCGATCTGGATAACGAGAGTGTGCATCTGGACACACACAAAACCTGCAGAACTTCAGGGAAACATGGACACAGCATGGAAGGCTCCATCCCACCCAAGACCCTTTCGAACCTTCAACCTCCAGGCCATGATCCGGGTTAAATCCAACAAACAATAAAGTCGGCAACCAGGTGCAATTGCAGTGATAAAAAAAGTTCTCTTTATTTCTTCATATGTGATAAATAATTCCAAATCAAGACAAACACTAACATGTTTCAGCGTACAAAGGCCTTAGTCATGGTCCGAAATGGGATTACCAAATCCAGAGAAAGCTCAAAGCACAGCTTTCTCCACTCATAATACTCTGGAGCTTCGCATTAAGGTTTAAAGTGTTACAAAACCCAGGACCCTGCATTCACTATATCTGGTCTCCCACAGTACACACAACATGGAAATGCAATTATTTTAGTAAATATAAACTACTAAATGCCTTTTCTCATCAGCAGTTAGAGCAGTCTTGTGACTTCTATCAGTATCCAGCAGAGCACTGGGAAAAGCTTGTAGTAGGAGTTTTCATTCTTCCCTGATTGTCCTATGAGGCTGCATGACCCCTGACCCTCTGTCTGGACAGTGCTGAATGGCCCTGTGCTGATCAAATGCACTCTCCCAAGAAAAAAAAAATATAAGGACTCTCTGTTATATGGGATCTTTATGTCGCAAATTATTTATGTATGCACCGTGATGTTTATATGCACTTCATAAGAAGTTGTATGGGTAATTGCACAGGCATTTTATTATGAAGATTGCATGTATGGTATAAATTGCATTTTTTTATATTGCGTGGCACTTATCTATAGAATATATATATATATATATATATATATATATAAAAACACTGTACATTTCCTTTAATGACAACAGTATGAGATACACAATATGGAAAATTTTTCAAGGCCCAACTAATATGTGATTGATATGCTCTTCTTGATATTACACAAAGACCATTGTGCCTTATAACAGGATTGTATGGGATTAACTGTGACATAGAAAAGCTGTGATCCTTTTTGTTGTAACATTGATCTGTATATTTAATAGGTGAAGCTCCACAGAAAACCTGTAAATATTTCTTTAACATTAATTTGTATATTTAATAGGTGAAGTTCATTTAAAAACTTTTTTCAATAGCATATCCTGGAGAGAAATGATGCAAGATGCATAAAAAAGAAATGATTAGATGAGGCCTCATGCCTGGATGTTAGAAAAGACTATTGCTAAATCTTGAAGTAACTGAGTCAGATTTTGTTGGCTTAACGGGAACCAACTGTGTATTTTATGAATACTGGAATCAAGTTTAAACAGTTCCAGACAATGGTTCTGTTATAGAGAAAGAGAGAGAAAATAATATTATTTTATGTCTGCAATCATTAATATGTGGCTGCAAGGTGGAATTTGGAATATTAACATACTAGGCCTGATTTACTAAGGTGAATAACCCAGAACAGTAAGAAATCAAAACAGTATACTGGCATTGAACGCTCACATGTACACACACACATATCCATCATAATCCCTAACTCATATCTATCTGATTTTATTCCGGTTATTTCTATACCCCAATAGGGACAAAGACAGCAAGAAAATCCTGACATAGGCACTAACTCTTCTTTATTCTATACTAAAACATTTGGGTGAAAGTTGGGCTTTAATCATCTCTATGTCACATGTTTATACAACTGGCCATGTTACAAGGGGTGAACTACAATTCAATACCAAATTTAAAGAACGTTTAAGTTATACACAGCAGCAGTCTGCAGTTATGTACAAAGGTAAGTTTCAATAAACCCTGCAGAAAAACAATATTTATTTACTGTTACAACCACCTTCCATCTCAACCAATCAGAGAAGATAGCAGCAATCACTGTAGTAACGCCACCCTCCATTTCATTCTATCAGAGAAGATAGCAGCAATCACTGTAGTAACGCCACCCTCCATTTCATTCTATCAGAGAAGATAGCAGCAATCACTGTAGTAACGCCACCCTCCATTTCATTCTATCACAGAAGATAGCAGCAATCACTGTAGTAACGCCACCCTCCATTTCATTCTATCAGAGAAGATAGCAGCAATCACTGTAGTAACGCCACCCTGCATTTCATTCTATCACAGAAGATAGCAGCAATCACTGTAGTAACGCCACCCTCCATTTCATTCTATCAGAGAAGATAGCAGCAATCACTGTAGTAACGCCACCCTCCATTTCATTCTATCAGAGAAGATAGCAGCAATCACTGTAGTAACGCCACCCTCCATTTCATTCTATCAGAGAAGATATATAGCACCAACTAAAGGGATTGTCAGCTTCCACAATAGTCCATTGAATATAAAACATGCATTAATACATTGGTCCACAATGTAACTTTGCAATTAAGGTCATACCTGGAGTTCAGTTTTAAAGACTCCCATGATGAGAAACATTTTATGGCCTTGGCCTTGGAGTCAGTGTTGAGGAGGGGGGGTGCATTTCGCAGTGCTATTGTGTTTTGCCAATTCAGTTCCTTTCTCGTGAACAGAACACTTTGGTCACTGATAGCGGCACTGGCAGTAATCAAATGTCAAAAATCTGACAGGCTGGTTGTACTCAAGTGACTCAGTTCTCCATCACTTATCATAAACTGCCCCTAAAAGATTCAATACCAAGAGGTTTATTGATTATGGTGCTAGGTGGTACCTATGATTGCGCATTATTTGTGTTCATATTGCCTGGACCATTGCTTTATCTCTTAACCTCCCTGGTGATATTCCAGAGTGTAGCTCGGGGTTTAACTTTCAGTACCAAAAGTGGTAACCCCTGAGCTACATTCGGGATTACCCTGCAGCGTTGCTCAGGGATTCCTTCCAGCACTTACGTTGTCCTTCGCTCCTGCGATGTCCCCCGTGCAGCGTCCCCGGCCATCTCCTCTGGCCGATGCCGGTATTCGTCTTCCTGGTTCCGTCCCCTGCTAGCGTTGGGATGTACAGGGGAATGAACTAGCAGGAAATTCAAAAGTTTTAAAAGTGACATTCACTCAATACACTAAAATCTGATAGTATTACATTACTGTATCAAACCATTTCACATACATTTTGTCCCAAGTGCTTTGTCCTGTGCCCTGCCTGCATTTTGACTGTTCTTTCTGCCTGGAAACTGAGAAACGTCCATGGCATCCAAAAAGCGTCCCTTTAGGTCAAAAGCGGTTTTAGACCAGCTAGAAAACAGCGATAGTAAATTAGAACCACTTGCAGAATTGAGTGATAATGATTTGTGGGGAAATTCGTCATCAGACACTGAAAACGATTTTGCAACTAAGCTCAGAGATGTGCGAACTTGGTGCTATATTTCAAATTTCAGGGTTTTTGGTTTGATTATATTATTGAATTAAATGTATTATTATTACATTATTATTTTTTATGATTATTTATATTATAACTTATGATTTCGTGTTTCAAGTTTTATCCTACACGGGACGTTTACTAGACTCTTGTTCAGACAGATTTCAGTGAGTTATTCCTAAGAATTACAGGCCTACAATAAAAAAACAACATATTTCCATGCAAAAAAAGTACCACTTTGAGCACAGAAATACTGACATAATCAGACCGCTAGGGAGGTTAAGAAGCAAGGGTGGACTGACCATTTGGAAACTTGGGCACTGCCCGAGGGCCCGGGGTCAGTAGGGGGCCCCATGATATGCCCCTGGTACCTTTTTCATAGGCTTTTTTGAGTTTGAGCAAGGACACAGGGGCCCCATGATCCCCTATTGACTGGGGGCCCCATGAGTTGTCAGTCCGCCCCTGTTAAGAAGTGTGTACTTGTCCCTTAGGTCTGTAAATGGGAACATCCAGTGGGTAGTAATGTATATGCTTTGTATTTATACACTGAATCATATATAATGTATGTGTGTCTATGCAAATAGATAGATAGATAGATAGATAGATAGATAGATAGATAGATAGATAGATAGACAGACAGACAGACAGACAGATAGACAGACAGACAGACAGACAGACAGATAGATAGATAGATAGATAGATAGATAGATAGATAGATAGATAGATAGATAGATAGATAGATAGATAGATAGATAACATTGCTGCTATGCACATCTTACAAGTACATGTAGGTTATCAGATACATAGTGCAGCCAAAAGGTCAGGCATAGTTCCCAGACAAACATAACAATGTTAGAGGATATGCTGCCCTCCAAGATGACTGGCTAATGAGAGGACAGCATTTCCCCTGGTGACCAGTCTTTCTAGTAGTTAACGCATGATGGGTAACACATGGGACAGAACTTGGATGTGGCTTTTTGGAAAGACAGATTGCAATCTCTGGGGAATGTACAGGGGTAACTATGCAAGGAGACTGAAGTGGCAGACATAGGAAAGAACTTTTGTTTCCTCAAGAAAAAAAAAAATCTATGGGAAGATCTGGAAAGAATTTAATTTCAAAGCTCATCAGTGAAGCCATGGCATTTGTTTCCAATTGTGCAGGAATGAGAGCATGGCTTGAAAAATCCATTTGAGGCTCCTGGCAGGGAGAATATAACTCATCTCAGCTGCTTGTTTTGAGATCATATGACAGTGTGTGTGCATTCACAGCCCTGGGTATCCTTTTGTGACCGACACCTCCGTACATCCTCCCAGCACTTTCCTGTGGATGGGGTCTCTGTGTTGTGTTGAGACAGACTGCTTACAGAATCACTTTACTATTGCCAGATGTTGGCACATTGCCACCCTATGATATAATCATTTCAGAATGATTTTTTATTCTTCCCACAAGGTTACAATTAAAACAGATTAAAATGAAAACAAATTGTGTTTCTACTCCTTTTGTAGATTTATCTTTGTACTCCTATCATAGAATACCTTGCTATGGAAGGCATAAGCAACCTATATCTAAAGTCACTCATCTCTTCCCCTACATTTTAAACTCGTTACTTTATAAATTTGGTTTGTTATCTGTTAATTTTTTAATTCATTGACCAGCGAGTCATTTTGTATGAAACTCAAATGTTCCAATAACCTATGAATGTTTTCTAAGTTTCTAATGTAGTCGTTTCCATTGCAGAAGGCAGACATTTTTTTCAGAAGGACCTAAGAGTGAAATGTAAAAAAAGAACAAAAACAAAAAAAAAATAAAAACAAAAAAAGGAAAACCAAATTTTTGTAGAAAAGTGAAACAAACAAAAAAAACAAAAAAGGAAAAACACATGAAAAAAAAAAGCTGACACTGCTTATAATTATTACAAATAAACATTTTGTAATACATATGAAAGCTCTGAATACCAAATTCTGAGGATGGGAAAAAAAATTTGGCTAGTACAGAGGAAAGCCACCTTTTGCCTTTACTGCCTATAACCACAGGTCTACTCTACCTAATGATAAATCTGGCCCTGATCTGGTTGTCAATGGTTAATAATCAGAAATTGCACACTGCTGAAGGAACCCCTAGCAATCTCCGGAGGAACCCAAGGGTTCCACTGAAACCTGGTTGAGAAAAGGTGCTGTAAAGAATAATTAAACAGTTAATGAGCACAATTTTGGCAAAAAAAATTGTAAATGTCAAATAACCAATAAAATAAAGTTAAACAGCAGCAAAAAAGCAAAATGACTATGGATCACTGATTTTTTTTACACTGAGTTCCTTAGTATATTTTGCCGTGATATTTGTATTTGCAGCCTATACACTTGCCACACTGAGTTGCATTTGCTGCATACCTAGATTTGCCATGCTTTAACCACTTCAATCCGGACACTTTCACCCCCTTCCAATCCCGGCCAATTTTCAGCTTTCAGTGCTATCACACTTTGAATGACAATTGCGCGGTCATGCAACACTGTACTCATATGAATTTTTTAGCATTTTTTTGAGACAGATAAATCTTTGTTTTGGTGGTATTTATTTACCACTGGAATTTTTATTTTTTTTGCTATATAAATGAAAAAATCCAAACATTTTGAAAAAAAAGCGATTTTCTTATAAAATTTTGCAAATAAATAATCTTTCTTCATAAATCTTGGCCAACATGTATTCTGCTATCTTTTTAGTAAAAAAAAACCTAAATTAGTTTATAACCAAAAATTATAATTTTTCAAAATTTGTTTTTACATTTGATTTTTTTTATATTATTTATGGGTTTTTTTTAACATACTGTCACCCTTGCAGTACAGTGTCACCATAGTGACACTGTACTACTTGTGGGGGTGATGAAGATTTTTTTATCTTTGTACACTGATTGCTTTTACACCCATAAAGGCTGTAAACACAATCCTTTCTCCTTCTCTCTGGCTGCATTCTTGCAGCCATTGAGAAATACTGTGAGAGCTGTGATTGGTCACAGCTTGTCACATGGTACAAGGCTGTTGTGAATAGCCTTGTACCATGTGACCTCTGTGATCATTCACGGATTTCACTAGTAGTAAGCAATGATTACAGGAAGTGACATCCTGCTTACTATTATTCATGTGACCACTGATTGGCCAATCAGCGATCACATAATTGGGACCTCACACAGTGATCGGTGTTCCGCTGTGTCCAAAGGACGCGCACGCTCCCAGGGAGCGTGTACAGGCAGGGAATGTGGGAGGACATTTATAAATGGCCACCCGCTCCGGCAGGAAGTGGTTAATAAGAAACATTATAATATATTGCATCTAATAGCTCCTAGCCCAAGTAAAAATTATGTTATAATTGATTTGCCATTGATTTTGTTGAGGACCTGTTATGTCCTGAAAGTTCTACATTTTTTATTCACCATTCTTCGCCCTCTCTAATAGCCACAGATTTATGCTAGAAATAATATACCTCTTCTGACCAATGTTGATGGATCTAGGCAGGTCAATGTGCCTAGATATGCCATCTTTATGTAAGTATCTAAAATTTGGCATTTAGACATTTTTGCACTTTGTCATATACATTTATCATTACAGTATTTGTGAGCCCTTACGTTGTAAAACAACCCATTCAGTTTAAAATATAAATTTAAAATATAAAGTTTGTGTATGTGTATATATATATGTATATACATACATACATATACAGGTGAAACTCGAAAAATTAGAATATCGTGCAAAAGTTAATTTATTTCAGTAATGCAACTTGAAAGGTGAAACTAATATATGAGATAGACTCATTACATGCAAACAAGATAGTTCAAGCCGTGATTTGCCATAATTGTGATGATTATGGCTTACAGCTCATGAAAACCCCAAATCCACAATCTTAGTAAATTAGAATATTACATGCAATCAATAAAACAAGGCTTGTACATAGAACTATATCGGACCTCTGAAAAGTATAAGCATGCATATGTACTCAGTACTTTGTTTGGGCCCCTTTTGAAGCAATTACTGCCTCAATGTGGTGTGGCATGGAAGATATCAGCCTGTGGCACTGCTGAGGTGTTACGGAAGATCAGGATGCTTCAATAGCGGCCTTCAGCTCTTCTGCATTGTTCAGTCTCATGTCTCTCATCTTTCTCTTGGCAATGCCCCATAGATTCTCTATGGGGTTCAGGTCAGGCGAGTTTGCTGGCCAATCAAGCACAGTAATCCCACGGTCATTGAACCAGGTTTTGGTGCTTTTGGCAGTGTGGGCAGGTGCCAAGTCCTGCTGGAAAATGAAGTCAGCATCCCCATAAAGCTCGTCTGCGGAAGGAAGCATGAAGTGCTCCAAAATCTCCTGGTAGACGGCTGCATTGACCCTGGACTTAATGAAGCACAGTGGACCAACACCAGTAGATGACATGGCTCCCCAAATCAACACAGACTGTAGAAACTTCACACTAGACTTCAAGCATCTTGCAGTGGGTGCCTCTCCATTCTTCCTCCATACTCCGGGTCCTTGGTTTCCAAATGAGATGCAAAAGTTGCCCTCATCAGAAAAGAGGACTTTGGACAAATGAGCAACAGACCAGGTCTGTTTTTCTTTAGCCCTGGTAAGACGCTTCTGACGTTGCTTGTTGTTCAGGAGTGGCTTGACAAGAGGAATACGACATTTGAAGCCCATGTCCAGGATCCGTCTGTGTGTGGTGGCTCTTGATGCACTGAATCCAGCCTCAGTCCATTTCTTGTGAAAGTCCCAAACACTTTTGAATGGTCTTTTCCTGACAATCCTCTCCAGGCTGCGGTCATCCCTGCTGCTTGTCCACCTTTTTCTTCCACACTTTTCCCTTTCACATAACTTTCTATTAATGTGCTTTGATACAGCACTTTGGGAACATCAAACTTCTTTTGCAATTATCTTTTGAGGCTTTCCCTCCTTATGGAGGGTGTCAGTGATGGTTTTCTGCACAACTGTCAGGTCAGCAGTCTTTCCCATGATTGTGATTCCTACTGAACCAGACTGAGAGACCATTTAAAGGCTCAGGAACCCTTTGCAGGTGTTATAGCTTAATTAGCTGATTAGAGTGGGACACTTTGAGCCTAGAATTTTGCACCTTTTCACAATATTCTAATTTTCTGAGATTGTGGATTTGGGGTTTTCATGAGCTGTAAGCCATAATCATCACAATTATGACAAATCACAGATAATCTCTGTTTTAGCTGCATTAGGGGCTTGGAGTGGAGGGGGTGGAGAAACAGCAGTACACTAATTTTCCGAGTGAATAGCTGTGCAGGGGGTGACCATTGGAGAACATGCAGGCTGTGCTCCCAGCAAAGACAGAAAACTGACCACTGACCCCTGGGGACTTATGGGATCACCAGGTTTTTCACACATAGTAAAAAAAAAAAACACAAAGAGAACAGAATATCTTTTAACATAAGTACATTGTACAACATACGTATATTAGGAATATGAAATGTAACACTTTAAAGTATTTGTGAACACAAAATTATTGCTATGTACCTTTTGTTAATGCTTTATTGAATGGTCACATGACAGCCCAGCCTTCTTCATCTCCTCCGTCCCCATAGTGGGGGGGGTATTTCTACTGCAAGTGAGTGGGCACAATCAGTGGTGGACTGACAACTCATGGGGCCCCCAGGCAATAGGGGATCATGGGGCCCCTGTGTCCTTGCCCAAACTCAAAAAAGCCTATGAAAAAGGTACCAGGGGCATCTCATGGGGCCCCCTACTGACCCCGGCCCTCGGGCAGTGCCCGAGTTTCCAAATGGTCAGTCCGCCCCTGGGCACAATGCGAGTTAACACAAAGCAGGGATGTATGTCCCCTATCTACCCATCTGTTTTGGGGCCTGGCATAGAAATTTTAAAAAGGACCACAGGGAACTGGCAACATCTCCAGGTATTTTGCAAAAATGGATGCATTAAAACATACAGGCCGACATTATTAAAAACTTTCTGACACATTCACATATAAGGAATCATCATTGATGGGACATTGTACATTTTAAGATGGGAGCCTTTGACTGACTTTTTTACTTGACAGCAGAGATGATCAGAAAGCCCCCTTGATGATGTCACTCTCAATGATAGTTCCTGACAAGCATGTTCTTTTATTATATGACATCATTTGTGGTCTAGCAGTATTAGTCAGCATTTCTAAAAATGAAATAATATTTGGCATTGCTACCAGACTGCATGATTATTGTACACATTAATTGACACCACTTGACAGCGGTGGTACTGTCAAGATAAAAAGCCTTCCTCAGAAAGATCCGCAGTGCTGGTAGGGCACAATGTATTTGAAGGAAAAATCCAACTTTGTTAATCCACAGGTTTATTGTGGATTAGCTCAAAACACACAGCTAAATACAAAGTACCAATTCCTATACATGGGAAGTTTTATCTGACAAATAACCTAATTTTGGGAGCCAAGGATTTTTGCCAGATGACATGACCTGCCTATGGACTACATTGTAGCTAAACATTATAGCCTGGTGTAATAGCACTGCACAAAGCACCGACACAATAGAGGGTGTAAATGTAGTTCCCCTAGGAAAGTAAGTGTATTATTCACTTGATTACCAGGTGAAAACTAATAAAAAAAAGCCAGAACAAAAAGAAAAAGCTAATGCACACACCACATCTAAGGACTAGAAAGCACAAATATATATTCTTTATTTTCAAGGTTTAGATACTCTTTAAAGGTATAAGCATAGGAAGCATGAAATTGGACATTTGGGACCTCATAAACACTCAACATAAGGTTATTCAGTTGTTAATGATTTATTTCTATGGTAATATTATTATATTTTTTTGTCCAAAAGATTGAGTTGCAATTTTAATTTTATTTCAGTCACAGAACACCTCTTAACTATACTACAGAAAAAAGGTTTACATATAAATATACATGTAAGGGTTTTATTATATTATTATGTGGGGAACAATAAGCATGGCTATTTAGAGACATAGAGGACTGCATGCGAAGAATCTCAGCATGTTCATTACTCAGCTATATAATACCCAAGTTCTTTTGTAGAAAAAAAAAAATCACCAGAGTTTAAAATTCCATAAGAAAACCAGCAAATCAATTATAATCCAGGCACAAAGCTTGAACAACCTATAAATTTACAGCTTATAGTATTTTCAAGACCACACAGTAAGTTGAATTATGTTGCAACACAATGAAATTTCTAATTGGCAGGCACCACTTGCCAGCTGTGGTGCCCATATCTAAGAAGAAGGGGATTATCAATTATCTTTATTTTTATGAGAATGATTGTAAACAACCAGTAGGATCAAGGTTTTTTAAATGTTGTTTATAATAGCCAATATTTTATTTCCAGAAAATAAAGGAAATTACCATTTTATATTTTTAAGGTGTGTTCAGCCTAAGATATACATACTCATGTTATATGTCCCAGTTTGTCATGACGTAGTCAAACCTAGAACTACAAAAAAAATCATCATTTTGCTTCCTTTTTAACCTAAATTTAAAAATCAGAAAAAGAAAGAAAAATGAATAAAAAAAATGAATAAGCACAAGGAACATTATGTACCTTCATTATGATGTGTCCCTTATGCTGCTATGCCCTCGTTTAGTAAAAATATTCCTCCTTTGATCCTCTGCAGCCATAATCTCCTTCTGTGGCATGGATTAGTACAGGGGTCCTCAAACTTTTTAAACAGGGGGTCAGTTCACTGTCCCTCAGACCGTTGGAGGGCCGGACTATATCCGGACTATATATATAGGCCCATCAATGCAGTCTGATCAGTGCCCATCAATGCAGGCTCCCCAGTGCCCATCAATGCAGCCTCACCAGTGCCCAACAATGCAGCCTCACCAGTGCCCATCAATGCAGTCTGATCAGTGCCCATCAATGCAGTCTGATCAGTGCCCATCAATGCAGCCTCACCAGTGCCCATCAATGCAGTCTAATCAGTGCCCATCAATGCAGCCTCACTAGTGGCCATCAATGCAGTCTGATAAGTGCCCATCAATGCAGCCTCACCAGTGTCCATCAATGCAGTCTGATCAGTGCCCATCAATGCAGTCTGATCAGTGCCCATCAATGCAGCCTCACCAGTGCCCATCAATGCAGTCTGATTAGTGTCCATTAATGCAGCCTCACCAATGCCCATCAATGCAGTCTGATCAGTGTCCTTCTCCTCGGCTGTCTGTCACTGCCCAGCACGGGAGAACTGCAGGCAGCCCCTCCAGAGATCACAGACACCACCCCTCTATCATTTACTCGCCGCGCCGGATCTACATCCCCAGCACACAGGAATATCACTGGGGGTGGAGCTGAGGCAGAGCCGAGGGGCAGGTGAGGGAGCTGAGGGAGGGAGAGGCAGAGCCAGTCAAGCGCGGCAGTGCAGGTGGAATGAAAGTGAAAGTATGCAGGGGGATGACAAATATTAGCAAACACCCGGCGGGCTGGATAAATGTCCTCGACGGGCCGCATGCCGTAGTTTGAGGACCCCTGGATTAGTAGAACTAATGAAGCTGTGACTGATGGTCACCAAGCATGTCCGACTATGTCTGCCATTTTCACCAAGCTCCTTCAGTTAATGGAATCCAGTACTATAGCACTATATGAAATGTGATCTAGGAATGGAGGAGGTGGACCTTTCATTCATCCGCCAGTCCTCCATTCAGAGATCACATTTCATTCATAGAAGCTGTAGTCCTGGTTTCTATGAGTGGAGGAGCTAGGCAGAGTTGGACCATAGTCAAGAACTCTTGGTGAACACCTGTGACAGCTACCTTAGTTGTATTAACCCCCATCTCACCAGATGATTTTGAAAGCAGGGATGGGGGGCATTGAAGGAGGAACACAACAGCACAAGGAACACTTCTCTCTGAAACAATAAAAGAAATTATTTGCAGTGTCATGAGTGATATAGGTTATTTCCTAACCTCCACACTTTCCAATTATTGTTAGCAAAGCTTCAATCGGTTGCATTATACCCTCGTGTACAGTTTGCCAACCTTTTTTACCTTGTATATTCAACTTTTTTTCCCCTTTTCCTTTCATATCTATGATGTATTGCGACAAGTATTAAACTACCATCTGTAAATCTGGTCTGCACCCAATTTTTTAGGTCTTGAAAGAACAAATTTCTGTTCCAACATTTGTTTAAACTATACAAAGATAAATAAAGATGTTGCTTTAGCACATTCACAGAACTCACAGAAAATTTGTTTCAGTTCTTGCCAAATATCTATTATTATTTCTAACACAGAGAGCTGGTAATTCAGCAAAAAAAACCGATAAGAGAAAATAGTTTGTCAACATACTGTATATAATCTATTCACTTTGTTGGCCAGAATGGTGACAGGCACATTACATCTGTGGATAAATACATGCTAATTTATTGCATCAAAACATCATTGTAGAAGTTTAATTTGCATTATTACATCTGTACTTACTCACATAATAAAGGTGCACTCTTGGTAGGTTAGCTCATATGAAATATTCTTGCCTATTAGGTGGTTCAACATGTTCTGTTCTATCATTTTTCTCCATCTTCTCAGATGTCAAGCATCTTACAGAGAGCACTACACCCAAACACAATGGTCAGCAAAGATAATTGTATCATTGCTTTGTGTGTTCTACATATATTCCTGTAGAGAATGGACTAGAGAGTACTTGATGGCATAATTCTGTGTTCTCGTGGGGTAGTCACAGCAGATGTTTAGCTATGCTTGGCTTGGCATATTGCTACTAGGCTCTCATTTGAACCCTAGACAATAGTACAGACCAAGCAGAAGATAAAACCCCTCCTTCAGAAATCCAAACTAGAGAAATCTGTTTGGGCAGTACTTGAATAAGTACTGTGAATAAGTAGACTGATCCTAATCACTTATTCTAAATTTGCATTCACTAATACTTTTGTGAATCATTAATTTCTCCATATTTTCTAAATGAAACAAAATGACTTGAGTATTGATTGAGTAAAGTTACATTCACCAGCTTTAGCTTAATCTCTCCTATATATACAAAAACCTCAGTAAGAAAATGATCTAACTAAACAATATAAACACTCTATCTATGGCAAACATTTCACTCTACTGTTCACTGTTGTCCACTGCATGTTCAAGGATTTGTCTAGATGAACAATCTGATTCATTTCTAAGAAAAAGGTAATATACCATGATCTGTACTTGTTACTTTTGCATGCTTTTTAGAATACTTATTTCTCCTTTGTTTATGTATTACAATAAAACAAATTAGGTTTAAATAATGCAACTATAGAAGGAAAAGAGCAAACGTGATGATACATATAATGCAAACATCATAATAATTAAAAAAAAACATTTTAATAACCAAGGAATTGGAAAAAAAGACATAAAATACTTAAATAAAAATAAAAATTTAAATAATAAACATGTTATACTTACGTGCTCTGTGCAATGGTTTTGCATACAACAGCCCCAATCCTCCTCTACTTGGGTCTCCTGCTGGTGCTCCTGGCTCCCCCCCTTTGAGTGGCTTGCTAGGGGGGGGGGTACTCATGAAGGCCTGCTCCTGAGCCCTGCTGGCTGCGTCCATAGACACAGACAGTGGGGCTTTGCCCTGCCCCCCGCTCCCTCGTCATAGGATTTGATACACAGCTACAGGAGCCAATGGCTCTCACTTCTGCATAGTGAGAAGAGAGAGAGAGGAGAGCGCCGCTACTCTCAAGCACCACACTGGAAGAAGATCACACTCAGGTAAGTATAAGGGGGGCTGGGGGGGGGGTCATAGACAGAGCATGCATTAAGGTAAAAACCTTGATGATTTATAACCACTGTAATAGGTTTATAGCGGTTAGATCTCACCATCGTGTCAGGAAATATCACTACATTAAATACATATGACCATATGCACATAAAGCCTAGTACACACTTTTAGAATATGATATGAATGATCGTTCACATTTTTCTGTGTCCTCATTCCATGTAGAAAACAAGAATGCCTAAAATGGTACAAAAATGACAGAGGACAATTGGTCTGAATGACAAATGACAACCTCCCAGTAGCTACGGTCTATATATCTAGTCTTTTGTCATATTTTGTTTCCAAACATGCATGGACTTGTTCATTCAATCTTTATAGGGCAAATACTGTACTAATAAAATAAAAATCAGACATTATGATAACTAATAAAAAACTTTTTTCAACATGTCCCTTATACATTTTGATCAGAAAAAATGGTACGAAAACAACAGAGGACAATTGGTCTGAACGACAGAGAACAGCTTCCCACAAAGGTAGCTACAGTGAGGAACAGAAGTATTTGAACACCCTGCAATTTTGCAAGTTCTCCCACTTAGAAATCATGGAGGGGTCTGAAATTCACATTGTAGGTGCATTCCCACTCTGAGAGACAGAACTTAAAAAAACTATTCAGGAAATCACATTGTATGATTTTTAAAGAATGTATCTGTCTTGCACTGCTGAACATAAGTATTTGAACACCTAAGAAACAGCAAGAATTCTGGCTCTCAAAGACCTGTTACTGTGCCTTTAAAAAGTCCACCTCTACTCCACTCATTAATCTAACTTAGTAGCACCTGTCTGAGCTCATTAAAGACACCTGGCCACCCCACAGTCAGTCAGACGCCAACTACTACCATGGGCAAGACCAAAGAGCTGTCAAAAGACACCAGAGACAAAATTGTGGACCTCCACTAGGCTGGAAAGGGCTACGGGGCAATTGCCAAGCAGCTTGGTGAAAATAGATCAACTGTTGGAGCAATTGTTAGAAAACGGAAGAGGCTAAAGACGACTGACAGTCTCCCTCGGACTGGGGTTCCATGCAAGATCTCACCTTGTGGGGTATCACTGATAATAAGAAAGGTGAGGAATCAGTCCAGAACTACAAGGGATGAGCTGGTCAATGACATGAAGAGAGCTGGGACCACAGTTTCAAAGGTCACTGTCGGTAGAACACTACGCCGTCATGGTTTCAAATCGTGCATTGCACGGAAGGTTCCCCTGCTCAAGTCATCACATGTCCAGGCCCGTCTGAAGTTTACCAATGACCATATGGATGATCCAGAGGAGGCATGGGAGAAAGTCATGTGGTCAGATGAGACCAAAGTACAACTTTTTGGTCTAAACTTCACTCGTCGTGTTTGGAGGAAAAAGAAGGATGAGTTGCATCCCAAGAACACCATCCCTACTGGGGGTGGTAACATCATGCTTTGGGGGTGATTTTCTGCGAAGGGGACAGAACGACTGCACTGTATTAAAGGAGAAGATGAATGGGGCCATTTATTGTGAGATTTTGAGCAACAACCTCCTTCCCTCAGTCAGAGCATTGAAGATGGGTTGTGGCTGGGTCTTCCAACATGACAACGACCCGAAGCACACAGCCAGGATAACCAAGGAGTGGCTCCATAAGAAGCATATCAAGGTTCTGGAGTGGCCTAGCCAGTCTTCAGACCTAAATCCAATAGAACATCTTTGGAGGGAGCTGAAACTCTGTGTTGCTCAGCGACAGCCCCGAAACCTGACAGGTCTAGAGGAGATCTGTGTGGAGGAGTGGGCCAAAATCCCTGTTGCAGTGTGTGCAAACCTGGTCAAGAACTACAGGAAACGTTTGACCTCTGTAATTGCAAACAAAGGCTTCTGTACCAAAAAATATTAACAATGATTTTCTCAGGTGTTCAAATACTTATGTTCAGCAGTGCAAGACAAATAAATTCTTTAAAAATCATACAAGGTGATTTCCTGAATTTTTTTTTTAAAGTCTGTCTCTCAGAGTGGGAATGCACCTACAATGTGAAATTCAGACCCCTCCATGATTTCTAAGTGGGAGAACTTGCAAAATCGCAGGGTGTTCAAATACTTCTGTTCCTCACTGTATGTTCTATATCTAGTCGATGGTTATACTTTGTTTCATGTGTGGACTGGCTCATTCAATTGTTATGGGACCAATACTGTACTAATTAAAGTTCTGATATTATGAAAACTAATGAGAAAAATTTTCCAACATTTCCCTTTGGAAATTTTTATTTGAGCAGTCCATATTAGCTCTCCAAAGCAGTGTACTAAAGAACAGACAGGCTTTAGGGTGCAGGGTCATTAATTTTGTAGAAAGATGATTTGTTAGAGCCTGCCTTTGATGATATTGCCACTGCTCCATGGTGGTAATGTTGCCCCTGTAGCCCCCATGAAATATCTTAATTTCCAGAGACAATTTCCAGAGACAAAGAATGTTTGGAAAGACACAGCCCCATAAGCAAGGGCTTGGGGAATTTGGCCATGACTCTGGAGAGGAAGGAAGGCGGTGGGCAGTGTCACAGTGCTACTAGTACTCTGGTTGAGGTTCTCCTTCACTGAGCTGAACTGACTGGAGGTTTAGGAGAAGGGAGAGAATGTAGCTGTAGGATCAAAAATAACAAAATCAGTGCCACATTGGTGGGGGCTTTCGGAGTGTATACTTTGATTGAAAATCTGTCATCTGTGGAAAGAACTGAATACAATCAGTTCCAATTACAATACTATAATCTGCTCCGTGTGCTTGTAAATTATAAAAAAAGTGGATTAAAAGCCCCTGAGTTTTCCCAATTTTAAAACAGAATTGAAAAATTATATTTTATCTAATTCCTGCAAATTATACAAGGAAGGTTCATATCCATTGCTGCATAAAAAATGCAGAACAAAACGAACCTGCGGTCTTCATCCCATTAGTTAGAATAATTCCAAACTATCCAGATGTCGATTTTAAAACCAATGGATTAGCAGATTGGGAGCACATGGATGAGTGATGTTTACACCCATTCCAATCTCACAGGACACACCACACCACTGAAAGCATTTATTGGACTTAATTGGATTTAATGAGACTCTATGATAAAACTCTGATGGAAGTAGACATCCTTCAGCTCATGTGCTACTTACTAGGACTTGGACAGTAGCTCCAGATAAGTAAGGCTTTAGTAACCCAGCACATGAATTGGGGAATGGCTGCTTCCATGACAACCATTGCACTTACAAGTTTTGATTTTAACCGCTTTCCGGACGCCCTATAGCAGATATACTGCTACAGGGTCGGCAGGGGTGCGAAAAACCACGCACAGCAATCCAAAGCAGTGTGCTTACAGTGAAGCAAACTGACACGGCCCCCCGAGTAAAACACTCCCTGCACACAGTTAACAATTTGATCACCCCTAATGTTAACCCCTTCCTGCCCAGTGCCATTTTTACAGTGTCTGTGCTTTTTTTTTTAGCAGTGATCACTGTATTGATGTCACTGGGGATGTCAGTGACACCAAGTCAGTTCCACCCAGTGTCAGAATGTCTGCTGCAGTCCCGCTATAAGTCGCTGATCGCCGCCATTACTAGTAAAAAATAAAAAATCCATCATCTATACCGCCATTTGTAAACACTATAACTTTCATGTAAACCAATTAATTTACATGTATTGGAATTTTTTTTAGCAAAGACATGTAGCTGAATACATTTTGACCTAAATTTATGACAAAATTAGATTTTTAAAGTTTTTTTCCTGGACATGTTTAATAGCAAAAAGTCAAAAATATAGTTTTTTTCTATAAATTGTCGTTTTTTTTTTATTTCCATAGTGCAAAAAATAAAAAACGCACAGGCGATCAAATACCACCAAAAGAAAGCTCAATTTGTGGGAAAAAAAGAAAGTAGATTTAATTTGGGTGCAGTTTTGCATGACCACACAATCATCAGTTAAAGTAACGCAGCTACGTAACGCAAACAATGGCCTGGTCAGGAAGGGGGGTAAATCCTCAGGAGGACATATTGTTAAAAGTATATATGTTAAGGTGGGTCTGCATTATCTTAAAAGTAATTAAGGTGACCCCAGAACTTACAATACACTGGTCATGAAAGACGCATGGGGACTTCCACTGCTGTTCCCTTTCTGAAATTACTAGTTGCCTGTCTGTTTCTAGCTGTGATATCTAAATCTCAAATCTATGGAAAAAATGTCTAGTCAAAGGCTCACAAAGTGTTGAAGCCAAATTGTCAGAATAACAGCCAAGTAACTAGCATGTTCAGATGATAGACAATGGCAGTCTACATATTTTTCTCAAGACGGGCTTTGTTTAAATGCAAGAAATTTGAGGTGTGTTGGCATTCACTGAATTGTCTTGTAGAGAGCTTAGGGGGATGTAGAACACATGCTATCTATAAACAAATTATCGACTTTGTTGGTGCTCTCACTTGCCCCTTACTGGGTCTCACTATTAGCCACTCAATGTGGGTTAGGGCTCATTCACATGGGCACGTGTGTATTTTCTTTATAGAACATGGGTTCTTGTGGAAAGATTTAAGCAGGCCATAAATTAAGCAACACATTCATTGTTGATGGGGGAATCTCTCCCGCGGAGCATGAGTTTTCCCAGCCATCAGATTACAATGATTACTGCCATCTGCTTTAGCTGCCATCAGTGATGAATGACATAAACATGACAGGCTGGTTGTACTGAAGTCGATCAAGTGTTCGACTTCGGTACAACCGGCCTGCCCATAAATGGATCAAAATTTGTCCGGTTCCTGCTGAACTGGCCAAATTTCGATTCATCTATGGCTGGCCTTAGCAGAAGATCCTGTGTAAATACATGCCTAGAGTACACACCTTTAGTGTACAGTTCTTGGCTTTATGCATGTACTCATATATGCATTTACATGTGTTTACACACATATATGTGTAAAATTTGCAGATATGTACGGCCTCAGATGCTATCTTTTCTTTTTTGTACACCACAAAACGCGTTGCACAATTTTGATTTAAACTCAGCTGTATGGAGGTCCCCACTGATTCCTACAGTGCTGCATTTCAATGCCTACAAGCCTATGCACTGTATGCATCTAATTGCAGTGTTTTATGTGAAATGTGAAGTGTAGGGCACCAGTTTCTGAGCTAAAGTCAGTATTTGTATAATATTCTACCCAAGGTTTTGGGGAACATCTTAGTAACTCAATATTTATAGCCACTTTTGGATGCCTGTTTATTCTCTAGGACTTACTTTATTAGTTGCCTACTTTATTAGTTGCCTTTAATTCAGTACGGGTGACGTATTCTCAGAGCTAGAATTTGCTCCTGTTTGTTGGTGTGATTAATGTACATACAACATGAATGATGTAATCTAAAAATTGTGTCTCATTATGTGCATTTTTATCCATTGGTTTCAAATAACCGAAACACTTTGCGTTAAGTCTTACTGTGAACTTTGTAAAAACAAACAAGGGCTTGTAAGAAAACAAACTCATATATATTTATACATCTTTAACCTCTGTAAAGACCATATTAATCTTGTGTTCTCTGCCAAAGGATAAAAACATTCCTAAAAATCTCAGCATTTCATTCTATTCCTGCATAGTGCTGGAGCAAACATTTAGTTAATGATTAGGCAGCATTCATCAAATGATAATGAAGGGAACAAGAATAGATAGAGTTCAATTAAATGAAGAAGTCAAAACCTGTTTCATGAAAAAAGTTTATCATGATCATTTTATTTGTAGATCACAAATACGCAAGTTAGAACAGATCTGAATGGTGCAAATTTGTGAGAATGCTCTAAATGTTGCATTATTTTCTTCCTAAAAAAATAACAGAACAGAGAAGGAGAAGCTTTCTGTAGCCTATGGATGAAAAATGCCTGGCAGGGGTATAGATTAAAGCAGGGGTCCTCAAACTTTTTAAACAGGGGGCCAGTTAACTGTCCCTCAGACCGTTGGAGGGCCAGACTATATCCGGACTATATATATAGGCCCCTCAATGCAGTCTGATCATTGCCCATCAATGAAGTCTCACCAGTGCCCATAAATGCAGCCTCACCAGTGCCCAACAATGCAGCCTCACCAGTGCCCATCAATGCAGTCTGATCAGTGCCCATCAATGCAGTCTGATCAGTGCCCATCAATGCAGTCTGATCAGTGCCCATCAATGCAGACTCACCAGTGCCCATCAATGCAGCCTCACCAGTGCCCAACAATGCAGCCTCACCAGTGGCCATCAATGCAGTCTGATCAGTGCCCATCAATGCAGCCTCACCAGTGCCCATCAATGCAGCCTCACCAGTGCCCAACAATGCAGACTCACCAGTGCCCATCAATGCAGTCTGATCAGTGCCCATCAATGCAGTCTGATCAGTGCCCATCAATGCAGCCTCACCAATGCCCATCATTGCAGTCTGATCAGTGTCTATTAATGCAGCCTCACCAATGCCCATCAATGCAGCCTCACCAGTGCCCAACAATGCAGCCTCACCAGTGCCCATCAATGCAGTCTGATCAGTGCCCATCAATGAAGTCTCACCAGTGCCCATCAATGCAGCCTCACCAGTGCCCAACAATGCAGCCTCACCAGTGCCCATCAATGCAGTCTGATCAGTGCCCATCTATGCAGCCTCACCAGTGCACATCAATGCAGTCTGATCAGTGCCCATCAATGCAGCCTCATCAGTGCCCATCAATGCAGTCTTATCAGTGTCCATCAATGCAGCCTCACCAGTGCCCAACAATGCAGCCTCACCAGTGTCCATCAATGCAGTCTGATCAGTGACCATCAATGCAGTCTGATCAGTGCCCATCAATGCAGCCTCACCAGTGCCCATCAATGCAGCCTCACCAGTGCCCATCAATGCAACCTCACCAGTGCCCATCAATGCAGTCTGATCAGTGCCCATCAATGCAGCCTCACCAGTGCCCATCAATGCAGCCTCACCATTGCCCATCAATGCAGTCTGATCAGTTCCCAACAATGCAGCCTTGCCAGTGCCCATCAATGCAGTCTGATCAGTGCCCATCAATGCAGCCTCGCCAGTGCCCATCAATGCAGTCTGATCAGTGCCCATCAACGCAGCCTCACCAGTGCCCATTAATGTTGAATGTTTCCAAGTTGATAATTCAAATTTGGTACAATCAGTCTGTGGGATTTTACATGTGATTATTGCAAGCGGCTAATATACCCGCTAGCAGTAATCACTATGTTCTCCCAGTGGGAATGGCTCCCCCGCCCTGCCAGAAGAACACTATGGCTCAACGGTGGTTGCAGGAAAGAAAATTGTTCCATCTATGGCTGGCTTTAGGGTCCATACATACTAGGGGCAGAGAAAATGCTCTGGCAGAAAAAAATGGCAGAAAAATGATCATGGTAGTTCGTATTGCACAGGAGTTTATGGACATTCACTTTTATAAGTATTTTCTTCAAAACATTCCCCTCTGCCCATTTTTCAGTGTATACTAGAAATCGCTATAAATGCTCCTCTGAAAATATGCCTGTAAACTCCCTAATGTAAAAGGACAATTAGGCTAACACAAAGCTGCTTCTACTGGCTGAAGAAAAAAAAATGCAAAACGCCTGTATAAGCAGCATTTTTTATGCCCAGTGTGCATGGACCCTAAAACATAATAAAGCCCTTGTGCATTGAAGTCAAACAGTGCTCTCAACTTTCCAAACTACCAAAAGTGCCAGCTTCTTACCAGAAATATATGATCTCTATATTATAAAGAGATCAAAGGTACTTGTGAAAACATTTAAACCTCACGGGAACACAGCCCAAATTCTAGGACACACAGCTCACCTCAGAAATAACAGAAGGAAAAGTAACCCAACATAGGGTAATAATGCTAATGCACTTCTTTATTAACCACTTCAAGTCCAGACACTTTCACCTCCTTCCAGTCCAGGCCAATTTTTAGCTTTCAGCGCTATCACAATTTGAGTGACAGTTAGTCATAAAACACTGTACCCATATGAAAATTGTATCCTTTTTTTTTTAGACGTATAGACCTATCTTTTGGTGGTATTTGATCAGCACTGGGGTTTTTTTTTGCTCTATAAATTAAAATATACTGAAAATTTTAAAAAATATTAATTTTGCAAATAAATAATTTTTCTTCATACATTTTTGCCAAAATATATTCTGCTACATTTTCAGGGTAAAAATAACCCAGTGTATAATATTTAGTTTACAAACTGGGATATATGTTTGAAAATTGATCAGTTGAAACCTTAAAATGCCAGATGCGGGTATGACGTATGGCAGTGATCAGGCCACTGGTATGGGGTATGGTGGTGATCAGGACATTAGCATGAGGTATGGCAGTGATCAGAATGCTGGTATGGCAGTGATCAGGACACTGGTATGTGGTATGGGCTGATCAGGACGCTGGATGAGGTATGGCAGTGATCAGAACGCTGGTATGGCAGTGATGAGGACACTGGTACAGTTGCAAGAAAAAGTATGTGAACCCCTTGGGATTACGTGGAGTTTTGCATGAATTGGGCATAAAATGTGCTCTGAACATCATCTAAGTCACAACAATAGAAGAACACAGTCTGCTGAACATAATACTACACAAACATTAGATGTTGCCATGGTTTAATTGCACATAACATGTAAACATTCACAGTGCAGGGAGAAAAAAGTATGTGAGGCCCTAGCTTAATGACTTCTCCCAGAGCTAATTTGGAGCCAGGAGTGAGCCAACCTTGACTCCAATCAGTGTGATGATATTGGATGTGTTGCTGACAGCTGTCCTGCCCTTAAAAAACACACACCTGTTTTGGGCTTACTGGTTTCAAGAAGCACTGTCTGATGTGAACCATGCCTCGCAGAAAAGAGCTCTCAGAAGACCTACGATCAAGAATTGTTGACTTGCATGAAGCTGGAAAGGGTTACAAAAGTATCTCCAAAAGCCTTGATGTTCATGTGTCCACGGTAAGACAGACTGTCTACAAATGGAGAAAGTTTAGCACTGTTGCTACTCTCCCTAGGCATGGTCGTCCTGTAAAAATGACTGCAAGAGCACAGCGCAGAATGCTGCATGAGGTAGAGAAGAATCCCAGAGTGTAAGCTAAAGACCTACAGAAATCTCTGGCACATGCTAACATTTTTGTAGGCACATCTACAATGAGGAAAACATTGAACAAGAATGGAGTACATGGGAGGACACCACGGAGCAAGCCATTACTGTCCAAAAAGAATATTGCAGCAGGTTTGAAGTTTGCAAAAGAGCACCTGGATGTTCCACAGCACTACTGGCAAAATATACTGTGGACAGATGAAACCAAGATTGAGTTGTTTGGGAAGAACACACAACACTATGTGTGGAGAAAAAAAGGCACAGCACACCAACATCAAAACCTCATCCCCACTGTAAAACATGGCGGAGGGAGCATCATGGTTTGGGGCAGCTTTGCTGCCTCAGGGCCTGGACAGATTGTTGTCATTGATGGGAAAATTAATTCCAGAGTTTATCTAGACATTTTGCAGGAAAACATACGACCATCTGTCCGCCAACTGAAGCTCCGCAGAGGATGGGTGATGCAACAGGACAATGACCCAAAGCATACAAGTAATTCAACAAAACAATGGCTGCAACAGCACAGAATACGCTTTCTGGAGTGGCCCAGTCAGAGTCCTGACCTCCACCCAATTGAAATGCTGTGGCATGACCTTAAGAGAGCGATTCACAGCAGACATCCCAAGAATATTGCTACACTGAAACAGTTTGTGAAGAGGAGTGGTCCAAAATTACTCCAGTTCGTTGTGCAGGTCTGATCTGCAACTACAGGAAACATTTGGTTGAGGTTATTGCTGCCAAAGGAGGGTCAACCAGTTATTAAGTCCAAAGGTTCACATACTTTTTCCTCCCTGCACTTTGAATGTTTACATGTTATGTGCAATTAAACCATGGCAACATCTAATGTTAGTGTAGTATTATGTTCAGCAGACTGTGTTCTTCTATTGCTGTGACTTAGATGACGTTCAGAGCACATTTTATGCCCAATTCATGCAAAACTCCACATAATCCCAAGGGGTTCACATACTTTTTCTTGCAACTGTATGTAGTTTGGGCTGATCAGGATGCTGGTATGAGGTATGGCGATGATCAGGATGCTGGTATGGGATATGGTGGTAATCAGAACACTGGTATGGAGTATGGTGGTGATCTTGACACTGATATAGACTATGGCGGTGATCAGGATGCTGGTATGGCATATGGAGTATGGCAATGATAAGGGCGCTGACATGGTGTATGGCGGTGATCAGGGTGCTGGTATGGCATATGGTGGAGATCAGGGCACTGCTATGGGGTATGGTGGTGATCAAGACGCTGGTAGGGCGGTGATCAGGAGATTGGTATGGTGTTATTGTGAGAACTGGGACAGGCAATAGGGACTGGCTGCATGTTTTACTACAATGGGCAGTGATCAGGGACACTGGGGAGGATGGCACAGCAGTCTGTGAGTAAAATGCTAACGCTCCTAAACACTTCTACATGCTACTAAAACACTACTAAAAACTGCTACTACCAGTGTTTTTTAGCCAGCATTTTATGAGCTTAAAAAAACACTAGTGTGCATGGAGCCTTAATGTTTACTATGTGATTGCTGTGATTGGTCACAGCAATCACATGGTAAAACACCATGTGATCCTCTGTGTCTGGGCCAATTGCCAGGCTCCTGGGTGCACACTCTGCGATTCGTACAGGAGCTGCCAATGCGGGCTGATGTACAGGTATGTTAACCCTTATTCGAAAGCTTCCCGTCCGCCATCTATAGGTAATGGGTGGACAGGAACCGGGTAAATAAGAAAAGGTACTCAAAAATATCACGGGTTAAAAAGGTCAAACGGCACATCATTGTACACCAGCAGGCAAATTAAAAAGTCACTGGCCACAGTAGGACATCCTCAGTGAGTGCTGCTTTGGGGAAGTTTATGGAAAACATTTCCTTTTTCTGTTCAAGCTCCTTCCTCAATCCTTACTTCCTTAAACAGCAAGCACAGCACATCTTTCACTGGCTTATATTATCTTATATAAATGGCAGCGGTAATAATATTCGACAGTTTAATGTTTGTATTTCTAACCCTGATATGAGGATAACTATTTTGCTGTGCACTGCAAAAGTGGAATGTAATGCCCTATTAAACATTGGGAAACCTAAACCATATCAGTCAGCTACATACACACACATACAGCCATTTATTTAATTCCTTGTTATGTCTTCAAACCTGCATAGCTTATGACCTGCGGAAAAAGAATTGCGCAGCACAGCACCAAAGTGCTTTAAAAACAGGAGAAACAGAAATTTCCCAAGACGTCTTGTACAAACAAAAAGGTGGCAAACAAGCTCCGGGGAAGTCTTTTTGAGCTGATGTTTAATCAATTGACCAACAGGTGTTCTAATGAAAATGACTAATAGGAATTCATTATAAGAATGACTAAATGACTGGATGGCTTTTTCAGCTGCGTAAATAACACATTACAGTATTTGCATTAGTAAAATGAACACTTGAGCTCCTTTTTCTAAGGTATTTCCTTGTGTTTTAGAATTAGTAAAACACCTTGCAATTTATGATGGATGCATTGATTTTTTTCTTTAAAACAAACTTTTAAATTCACTACGCAAGGCAAAGCAACAGGTTCACTTTAATGCCCCCTTCCCAGAAGCATATACTCACTTTTCTGTTGTGTTCTCGCCATTGACTTTAGCTACCAGAAGAAAAAAACTGAAAATTTTTATTTCTCTGTATACAAGATATGATGAGACCAGGAACGGGTCAAATGTCTATAAGTATTGATGCTTTACCATATAACAGACGTAGATTAATTGTCTCAAATATCAAAATGAAGGTTTTGTGCAGGGAGGTCCTTCTATAGCCCTCTTTTCCTGTTCAAAGTGGTTTTATGTGGTGAATTTCATATTGACATGATCCTATGGTCTTTTAATACTGGTTGGAGAAAATAATGGGCCAGAGAATGTTTTCCTGAACATATTTTATTTTTCAAGTTTCCAATTTTCCAGGTGTGACGGGATTCAATTTGGGTGGGGGGGCCCATGGAACCAAGCTCACTTTGGAGAGGTGGGAAGACCCCTGTCTCAGCTCCCCATATCTCTCTTATGTGTAAATCACCCTGTGCCTGTTAGGGGTACAGGGTGGTCTGTCCTAATATTTTGTGAGCTTTGTCTTAGACTGTGTAGACATGTTTAAGAGATAGGTGGGGTGGGGATTGTTGATTGTTTAATGTTATGTGGCTGCATCCCATTGTTCTATTGTTTGTCTGGCTTGGGAGCAAACTATTATGGGATGTATGTGTTTATGTGTATTAGCTTAGTGGGGGGGGGGGTGTCTCCAGCAGCCCTCCCTCCTGATGGGACTGTCTGCTGGTGTGCAGTTTGAATACCTGTGTGTCTCTTGTTACTAAATGTAGATTACTCTGCCCTGTGTCATTATGTAGGGAGGGGGGATTGTCCCCTGAGTGTATATATCTTGTATCTGTGTTCAAATAAAGTAGTCTATCTCCTGGTTTACTTCAAGACTGGTGTCGTCTAGTCTTGCATGGTCGTCTGTGGTGTCTGTTGTCGGTGTTCGGACGGGGAAGCGGTATTCTAACGGAAGTACTCAAGCACAGCCTAGGTCGGTTCCGTTACACCAGGAGTATTAAAATTTTGTAAAAACTATTTTGTGTCATTAGGTTGCCTTCAAAATCCCATTATGAAACAATTTTGTGTCAGTAGGTTGCATTCAAAAGCCCATTATGAGTGTAAATTTTTAGTTTGTTTCTATTGAAAGAATTTTATATTGTTTTACAAAAATAGAAAACAGAAATACCATTGCAAAGACAATCAAAGGAATAAAGGCCTACGTAGATGTTACCTACAAGTACAGTATCAGTCTGATACAAAGTACAGAGGTATTTTATGGACATAAAAGTACAACAATTGGAATAGGCGTTACACAATAAATTAGCTGTAGGTTTACCAAAAGACATACATAGTGATGTTTTGTAAATTTTGATCAAAGACTGAACACTTAGCTAGCACAGAATACAACATTTTTATTTTGTTGCTATGACAAAATAAATACAAATGTACAGAGAAAGGTAAGAAGAAGTCCCAAGGTATGACACAATTCAAAAATAAAATACATGCCTTTCCAAGCCTTATCTTACATGAAACAGGTACATTCTATGTTGCTCACAGTGAGAGAATTATTCAGATAGCACAACTAAACTTTTACACAACTTAGTGAAAAGTCCTTGGTCTCTTCCTAGTATTATTTTTCTGCATTTTTTATTTTAAATCGAGTTATGTTTTGGTATAGTGAAGATAAATGCAACCAATAATTAAGAATTGTATTATTTCATGTTATGCATATATTGAAATATAACATAATAGTATACTTTTTTACTTTATTTTTTACAGTACAGGATATACTTAGTGAAAAGTCATTGGTCTTTTCCTAGTATTATTTTTTTGCTTTCTTTATTTTGAATCAAGTTATGTGTTTTGGTGTAGTGAAGATAAATGCAACCAATAATAAAGTTTTGTATTATTTCATGTTATGCATTTATTGAAAGATAACTGTAAGGGACCGCCCGGCGGTACCACTAGCACTCCACTGATCGGCCGTTCCCAGCGTACGGAGTCTAAGCCCCAGAGTACTTGTTCACCAGAGCCCCTGATGGTGGGGATGGACTTGGAGTACCCTGGGACCAGGTCGTGACTACTGAGGACACCCGTCAGTGGTAGGACAGTACCAGAAGGCCATGACTGAGCCTAGAGGAGGGCCCTCCCCGCTAGAGGAAATTTGCAGGCACCTAGCTAATTTGACGCAGGCCGTAACGGCCCTGCAGGACAGATGTATGCAGCTGGAAAATCGCTTCCAGACTTGCTCTATCTCTGACCCGGCTCCACAGGCCCCGGTTTCTGCACCCCCGGCCCTGGTAGCTCAGGAGCCAGTCTCAGGGGCTTCTGCCCCGCTCCCTATGGCGGAACCCCGAGTACCCTTACCGGAGCGCTTTCATGGGGACCGCACACGCTTCCGGTCATTCCGTGATTCCTGTCTCTTGTTCTTTGAGCTACAACCCCGTACCTTTCTGACTGAAAATGTGAAAGTAGGATTCATCATTTCACTATTGCAGGGTGAACCCCAGGATTGGGCCCACCGGTTAAGGGGAAACAATGATCCTCATCTGGGATCAGTCAATAGTTTCTTTGAAGCGATGGCCATCTTATATGATGACCCACAGCGGGCAGCCTCTGCCGAAGCGACCTTGTATGCGCTCCGACAGGGTCGGCGGGCGGCAGAGGAATACGCCTCTGATTTCAGGCGGTGGATGGGGGACACACGCTGGAACGAGTTTGCTCTGCTGCACCAGTTCCGTATGGGGCTCTCCGATCCCTTGAAAGATGAGCTAGCCCGGGTAGAAGTTCCCGAGTCTCTAGAAGACCTTATTGCCCTGACAATTAAAATTGACCGAAGACTGCGGGAACGCAGGCTCGAGAGGTCCGGCCAGGGTCACGGAAATGCCTGGGGTCCATTCCTAGGCCCCAGCCAATCAACCCGACAAAGCATCCAGAATCCACCACCAGGAGATGTTCCAGAACCTATGCAGCTAGGCCTGGCGTGGCCTAAATTACCACCGGAGGAACGCCAGCGCAGACGAGCCCAGAACCTCTGCCTGAAGCTGGTCATATGGTGCGATCCTGCCCACAGAAAATGAGTAAGTGCACCCGCTCTTCTTCGTTATCTATTAGCAATACCTGTCCTTCGCAATACTTAGCAGTGCCCCTCTCCTTTCAGCTTCCAGAAAGGACCGTGGAGGTGACAGCCATAGTTGATTCGGGGGCTTGCAGCTGTTTCCTGGATTTAGATTTTGCTCACCAGCAGGGCATTCCCCTCCAACACAGACAGAAGGGCTTCAACATCTTTTTGGCCGATGGTTCCCAGATAAAAATCGGGGGTAGTTAATCAGGAGACTCCCCCCATTGCCACTACCATTGCCAACCAACACCAGGAATTCCTCCGCCTGGATGCTATTGCGTCACCTCTTTTCCCAGTCATTCTGGGGCTCCCATGGCTACGGGCCCACAACCCCCAGATTGACTGGGAAACCGGGTCAATCTCGTTCCCGTCCCCATACTGTCGGGTACATTGTCGCACTTCGGGCCCTGCAGGGCCCCAAGTTCTCCTATGCTCTGAAGGAGACTCTGATTTGAGACAGGTTATTCCCGCAGCCTATCATGGGTTCCTGGATGTATTCAGTAAGCGGGGAGCCGATACTCTGCCCCCCCACCGCCCGTATGACTGTCCAATCGACCTATTACCAGGCTCTGAGATTCCTTTTGGGCGAATTTTCCCCCTATCTGAGCTTGAATTGGGGGCCCTAAAGGAATATATTGAGGACAGCCTCCAGAAGGGATTCATCCGCCCCTCCACTTCTCCAGCAGGAGCGGGAATCTTCTTCGTGGAGAAAAAAGACAAAACCCTGAGACCCTGTATCGATTATCGGGAGCTGAACAGGGTCACGATCAAAAATCGTTACCCGTTGCCAAAACTTGATTTAAGGGGAGCCTATAACCTGGTACGCATAAGGGAGGGGGAGTGGAAAACGGCTTTCCGTACCCGGTTTGGCCACTTTGAATACCTGGTCATGCCATTTGGGCTGTGCAATGCACCAGCCACCTTCCAACATTTCGTGAATGACATCTTCAGGGATTTTTTGGATGTCTTCGTTATCGTTTACTTGGATGACATACTAATTTTTTCACCCTCCCTGGAGGATCATAGGATGCATGTGGCAAAGGTATTGGGGCGGTTGCGGCAGCATGGGTTATATGCCAAGGCGGAGAAATGTTGCTTTGAGCAATCTAGCATCACGTTTCTAGGCCTGATTATCTCCACTGCGGGGGTCGCGATGGACCCCCAGAAGGTCTCTGCAATTTTAGATTGGCCTGAACCCACGGACAAAAAAGGTGTCCAGCGGTTTATAGGGTTCGCAAACTTTTATCGGAAGTTCATCAAGAACTTCTCGGGTCTGGTCTCCCCCATTACTCAACTAACCAAACTTGGAACCCGGTTCAAATGGACACCAGAGGCTCAAGAAGCCTTCGAAGCCCTGAAAAAGCTTTTTACCTCGGCACCCATTCTGAGTCATCCGGACGCGGCCCTACCCTACATCTTGGAGGTAGATGCATCGGAGAATGCGGTAGGGTCCATCCTGTCTCAGCGGAAAGGCACCAAAGAATTACTCCATCCCGTAGCTTTCTTCTCGAGGAAACTCACCTCAGCGGAGAAAAATTACGATATCGGTGATCGAGAACTGTTGGCTATCAAAGCCGCATTAGAGGAATGGAGGTACCTGCTGGAAGGTGCCTCACACCCCATATTGATTTTCACAGACCACAAGAATCTAGAGTATCTGAGGACTGCCAAGCGTCTACGCCCACGGCAGGCGAGATGGGCCTTGTTCTTTTCCAGGTTTAATTTTCATATTACCTACAGGCCTGGATCTAAGAATACGAAGCCCGACGCGCTATCCCGTATGTATGAGGACTCCGAAGAAGAAGTGGTACCCGACACTATCCTGTCTTCAGGGAATTTCTTGGCGCTCCAGACGGACCTTCGCTCCAAGCTAATAGAAGCATCTACGGCTACATCAACCCCAGTCGGGATATCCCTCCAGAACAAGGGGGGACTCCTGTGGAAGGAAGATTCAATCGTAGTACCTGAGGAGGTCCGGACCCTGGTTTTGGGGCATTGCCACGATCACCCGCTGGCTGGACACTTTGGCCCAGTCAAAACTCTGGAGCTTCTCCGACGCTCTTTTTGGTGGCCAAACATGGCTAGGGATTGCAAGTGCTACGTGAGATCCTGTACCATCTGCCAGAAGAGCAATCCATCGAGGAGCAAAGCCTGGGGGCTGTTGCGACCTTTGCCGATTCCCGAACGGCCTTGGACTTCATAGTCGAGCTCCCACCGTCACAAGATCACACAGCCATTCTTGTGGTCATTGATCGCCTATCCAAAATGGCTCACTTCGTGCCACTAAGGAAGACTCCGTCAGCAGCCGAGACGGTGCGAATATTTATCCGGGAAATCGTTAGACTTCATGGAGTGCCTGAGGACATTGTCTCTGATCGAGGGGTCCAATTTACATCTAAATTTTGGAGGGCTCTGTGCAAGGCCCTGAACATCAAGTTGTCTCTCTCCTCTGCGTTCCACCCTCAGACCAACGGTCAGACTGAGAGGACGAACCAGACCCTGGAGCAATACTTGCGTTGCTACACGTCTTTCCTGCAGGATGATTGATTGTCACTCTTACCCCTGGCGGAGTTCGCTTATAACAACGCAAGCCATTCTGCAACGGGGCAGTCCCCGTTCTTTTCTAATTATGGGTTTCACCCTGTCTTTCTCCCTGATTTGGTCTCTGAATGCCCAGTTCTGGCGACGCAGGATGCATTAACCTTCTTCTCCGCCAATAACAAAATACTCCAGGAAGCCATCGCTCGGGCCCAAGAGGACAATAAGAAAGCATTTAACAAGAAACGAAGAGGAGATTTGGCATTGCGGCCTGGCATTGTGGTTGGCCACAACCAATTTAAAGATGCTCTATCCCTCGAAAAAATTGGGACCTAAATTTGTGGGGCCTTTTCGGGTAAAGCGGATGGTCAACGAAGTAGCATATGAGCTTATCCTTCCTGACACGTTCAGAATTCACCCAGTTTTCCACGTATCCTTGCTGAAACCAGTGATCCCAGATGCCTTCCCAGAACGAGAATCCAGACCCCCGGAGGCCATAACTGTCGAAGGACAAGAGGAATTTGAGGTGGAAACGATCCTTAACCTCCCTGGCGGTATTCCCGAGTGTAGCTCGGGGTAACATTTCAGTACCAAAAGCGGTAACCCCGAGCTACACTCGGGCTTACCCTGCGGCACTGCTCCGGCATGTGTTCTTCACTTACCTTACCCTGCGCTCCCACGATGTGTCCCCTGCAGCGTCCCCGGCCATCTCCTCCGGCCGATGCCGGCATCCGGCTTCCGTGTCCTGTCCCTGTGACGTCGGGACGTACGGGCGCCGCAGCCGCCGGCGGCGGGAAATTTAAAAATTTTAAAAAATGTCATTTTTTTTTTTTTACATTTTACCTAGTAAAACATTGCTGTCTCAACCAATTTCACATACATATTGTCCCTAGTGCTTTGCCCTGCGCCCTGCCTGCATTTTGTCTATTCTTTCTGCTTGGAAACTGAGAAATGTCCATGGCGTCCAAAAAGTGTCCCTTTAGGTCAAAAGCGGTTTAGACCAGCTAGAGAACAGCGATAGTAAATCAGAACCACTTGCAGAATTGAGTGATAATGATTCGTGGGGGAAATTCGTCATCAGACACTGAAAACGATTTTGCGACTGAGCTCAGCAATGTGCGAACTTGGCGCTCTATTTCACATTTCAGTGTTTTTGGTTTGATTATATTATTGAATTAAATTTTTTATTATTTTTATATTATTTTTATGATTATTTATTAAATTATAATTTATGATTTTGTGTTTCAAATTTTATGATACCCGGGATGTTTACTAGACTCTTGTTCGGACAGATTTCAGTGAGTTTTTCCTAAAAATTACAGCCTACAATAAAAAAAATACATATTTCCATGCAAAAAAATGGTACCGCTTTCAGCACCAAAAATCTGAAATAATCATACCGCCAGGGAGGTTAAGTGCCGAAGAAGGGGGGGCCAGACCCAATTCCTAATCAAGTGGAAGGGCTATGGTCCAGAGGACAATTCCTGGGAACCAGCTCGTAATGTCCACGCACCTAGACTAGTCCGAGAGTTTCTTCGCGATCACCCGTGGTGGAGAGATCGGGTGGGCATCCGGAGGTTGCCCGTAGGGGGGGGCAATGTCGGGGATCGCCGCACCGCTGGGCTCGGCGCAGGCGCAGTGCGCCGCCCTGTGCAGGAACGCGGGCGCCGGGACCTGGCCGACCCCGGCAACCAAGTTCGCGCATGCGCAGTAGAGATCGCGGGCACGTGCCTGGCACCAATGACAGCGCAGGGCGGGATATTGAAACGGCCCTGAGCTGTCATTCAGTGCCTTCTGGTCTCCTTGTATCCTGTGAACCTGTGAACCTGTTGTAGTAAGTTATTGACCCGGATTGTGCCCTGACCTTGCTGTTTTCTCCTGTTCTTGACCCTTGCTTGCCTGACCTCTCTCCTGAATGCCCCCTATTGGATCTGACCTGCTGTTGCTGACCTGGCGTGTGACCCGACTATTCTTTGCCCGCTGCTCTGTACCGCACCGTCCCCATAGTTACCGACCCGGCTTGTATGACCTTGCACTTGCTCAGCCATCCATCCATCCATCCCTCTCAACGGGGTCTCCAGACCTCCTCATACCTGGCTCTCTCCCGTGGGAGCCCCTGACGAATACCCCTACCACTGACGGGTGTCCTCAGTAGTCACGACCTGGTCCCAGGGTACTCCAAGTCCATCCCCACCATCAGGGGCTCTGGTGAACAAGTACTCTGGGGCTTAGACTCCGTACGCTGGGAACGGCCGATCAGTGGAGTGCTAGTGGTACCGCCGGGCGGTCCCTTACAATAACATAATAGTATACTTTTGTTTACAGCACAGGATATACTTAGTGAACAGTCACTGGTCTCTTCCTAGTACTATTTTTCTGCATTTTCTATTTTGAATTGAGTTATGTGTTTTGGTAGAGTGAAGATAAATGCAATCAATAATAAAGTTTTTTAATCATTTCATGTTATGCATATATTGAATGATAACATAATAGTATACTTTTTTGTTTTACACTGCATGATATACCTAGTGAAAAATCCTTGGTCTCTTCCTAGTATTATTTTTCTGCATTTTTTATTTTGAATCGAGTTACATTTTGGTAGAGTGAAGATAAATTCAATCAATTATAACATTTTTTTAATATGTCATGTTATGCATTTATTGAAAGATAACATAATAGTATACTTTCTTTTACAGTGCATGATATACCTAGTGAAACGTCCTTGGTCTCTTCCTAGTATTATTTTTCTGCATTTTTTATTTTGAATCGAGTTATGTGTTTTGGTAGAGTGACGATAAATGCAACCAATTGAGATTTTTATTATTTCATGTTATGCATATATTGAATCATAACACAATAGTATATTTTTGTTTTGAAAAAAATCCCCATTTCAATATGAGCATACATGTTTATTCAACATCTTTATTAAGCTTGAAAAAAAAATTGCTGTCCATCAAATTCAACCTCTCACAACTCCAGCAGCTTTGGTCCAGAGGAATGTAAAATAAAACAACCTTAAGCAACTGCTGCCAAATTTGTCTCACTGGAAAAAAAATCCTTCATGGGCTCCAAGGTCAGCCGGCTTATTTCCCAGGTCAAAATATTTCTCCCTCAGCCTTTAATAATTATAGGTCTGAATATTATTAGTTACAAGAAAATCATCCAGTCCTTTTGAACACCTGATGCCTGCAATCTGTAGAAAAACATTTACAGGCACAGTCTCCCATGGCCAGCCAAAGAAAGTTAATGTGGCACTAAATGATATCCCTATGCTCCGAAAACCATCTATATACATCCACTACTTAATGGCTTTGTATTTTTCATGTAATTTGGTTTTTACTGCATTTTACTGCTTCCTTGTAACATCCTCTGTGCACTACCAAAACTTTCCTTTCCCTCTCAATGACGTTTGTTTGGAATGAGCAGTGAACGCTAGTCGTGGTCATGTACACTGCTCTTTGAACACTACAAATCCCATAGACCATAGTCCATAGTGCTAGTTTATCTTGGGAGCCAGCAATAGAGGGTGACTATGCTTCGTCATACAGTGGTATCATGGAGATCAAATATAGATAGGAAGTCAGATCACAAAAGTAAAAGCAAAGGAACTTGGAGATTTGGAGGAGACTGAGAGAAATAGAAGGTATGTTTTGAGTTAAGAACGCATACTTGAATATATTTTTTAAAATCAGAGTTTAGTGTCATATTAATTTCTGTTGTTTTTGAACATAGCTGAACACTCTCCTAGTTATCAAACCGTGCTGTCAGTGCTATTTGCTGCTTCATACTAGTTATTGAAAACAAATTAGAGCAGTCCAAGTTATTAAACACTATGGCAGCCAATCATGATGATCATATGGGTTTATTTACAACCAAACCTTCCCATTATATACCCAGTTTATTCTGGCAGTTACCACTCATTTGTTTGTCTTGTCCATTTTCTTATTCTACGGTAATGGTGAATGCAAGCTCCTTTAACTCACAATGGACTGCTAGACACTGCTAAATTGTAGCTGCTCCTGCCTTCCTGGGCTCAGTGTGACTGTGTCTGGTGGAGCAGCCTTGGCTGGGATAGCTAGCTGCAACCTAGTACAGGGCCCACTACCCCAAAACTAGCAGGCCACCAAAGGACATAAGAACCCAATCCTATAGCCACTAAGTCCCAGTGACACTGGTGGATGTTGTCCAGACAGATTCCCCAGCACAGCTAATTCAACTGGGGTGGTATTGTTTATAGCTACCTGGACTGCTTTACTAGAGTCTTCTGCAGCGGAGCTTGTTGTGGCGTTCCCATCCTCAACTATCTAGGCTATCCTCTGTAGTCAGTCTCCTAACAAATGAGAATCTGTATTCCACCAGGGCACAACAAGTGTTTGCATTAACTATCAGTTCATATTTCACATAGTTTATTTGCCAGTAACCTTTTTCTTACCTGTGCCATATCGTTACTTCCACTACCTAGGTGGCGATTGCTAGAATTGTTGCTGGTATTCCTGTTACTTTGTTTGGATACTTTATTTTTTAACCCTCAATTTAATATTGGTTGTATCTCTTTGTACTTTTTTGTCCTGCATATAGTCAGTAAAGGTCACGTAAACGTCGCCTTATGTCTTGTCCTTGGCTGATGGCACAACACAACATAATCACCACCCTCCCTGATCTCAAGATGCTAATTTGAAACCTACACTTGCAAGAAAAAGTATGTGAACCCCTTGGGATTACGTGGAGTTTTGCATGAATTGGGCATAAAATGTGCTCTGAACGTCATTTAAGTCACAACAATAGAAGAACACAGTCTGCTGAACATAATACTACACAAACATTAGATGTTGCCATGGTTTAATTGCACATAACATGTAAACATTCACAGTGCAGGGAGAAAAAAGTATGTGAGGCCCTAGCTTAATGACTTCTCCCAGAGCTAATTTGGAGCCAGGAGTGAGCCAACCTTGACTCCAATCAGTGTGATGATATTGGATGTGTTGCTGACAGCTGTCCTGCCCTTAAAAAACACACACCTGTTTTGGGTTTACTGGTTTCAAGAAGCCCTGTCTGATGTGAACCATGCCTCGCAGAAAAGAGCTCTCAGAGTACCTACGATCAAGAATTGTTGACTTGCATGAAGCTGGAAAGGGTTACAAAAGTATCTCCAAAAGCCTTGATGTTCATGTGTCCATGGTAAGACAGACTGTCTACAAATGGAGAAAGTTTAGCACTGTTGCTACTCTCCCTAGGCATGGTCGTCCTGTAAAAATGACTGCAAGAGCACAGCGCAGAATGCTGCATGAGGTAAAGAAGAATCCCAGAGTGTAAGCTAAAGACCTACAGAAATCTCTGGCACATACTAACATTTTTGTTGACACATCTACAATAAGGAAAACATTAAACAAGAATGGAGTACATGGGAGGACACCACGGAGGAAGCCATTGCTGTCCAAAAAGAATATTGCAGCACGTTTGAAGTTTGCAAAAGAGCACCTGGATGTTCCACAGCACTACTGGCAAAATATACTGTGGACAGATGAAACCAAGATTGAGTTGTTTGGGAAGAACACACAACACTATGTGTGGAGAAAAAAAGGCACAGCACACCAACATCAAAACCTCATCCCCACTGTAAAACATGGCGAAGGGAGCATCATGGTTTGGGGCTGATTTGCTGCCTCAGGGCCTGGACGGATTGTTGTCATTGATGGGAAAATTAATTCCAGAGTTTATCAAGACATTCTGCAGGAAAACGTACGACCATCTGTCCGCCAACTGAAGCTCCGCAGAGGATGGGTGATGCAACAGGATAATGACCCAAAGCATACAGTTAATTCAACAAAACAATGGCTGCAACAGCACAGAATACGCCTTCTGGAGTGCCCCAGTCAGAGTCCTGACCTCAACCCGATTGAAATGCTGTGGCATGACCTTAAGAGAGCGATTCACACCAGACATCCCAAGAATATAGCTACACTGAAACAGTTTTGTGAAGAGGAGTGGTCCAAAATTACTCCAGATCGTTGTGCAGGTCTGATCTGCAACTACAGGAAATGTTTGGTTGAAGTTATTGCTGCCAAAGGAGGGTCAACCAGTTATTAAGTCCAAAGGTTCACATACTTTTTCCTCCCTGCACTGTGAATGTTTACATGTTATGTGCAATTAAACCATGGCAACATCTAATGTTTGTGTAGTATTATGTTCAGCAGACTGTGTTGTTGTTGTGACTTAGATGACGTTCAGAGCACATTTTATGCCCAATTCATGCAAAACTCCACGAAATCCCAAGGGGTTCACATACTTTTTCTTGCAACTGTACTCCTTTCTTTCTTCATGCACAGCTGCACCCTCCTTATTAAGATGCAGCCTGTCAGTAAGAAAGGAGACAGCTCTCCAAGAAGAACCCGAACCTTTACTTTTACTACCATTTTTTTTGTCAACTATTTAACTATTTAAGCACCTTTTTTTTTGTGGTGTAGCACACGGCAGTTTGTCTGGGAATACTATCCTGGAGGTTCTGGGTTTGAGGTTATCCCCTAATTCCCTAAAATCATTTTTGAGGACTTTCCATCTTCATCCAACTTTGTCATTGGTGCCATGTGTACCATGGCTGCTGGGTCATTCTCAGTCCCACTCAGTAATCTGTCCGTCTGACCCACAGTATGCCAAACATGTGCAAACAAAAGACAACACATTGTTTAGACACATACCGGGTTGTAGTGACAGAATACCCAGTCTGTCCCTCTAATAATATATTCCCTACCACCAGCACTTGTCTTGCCTTTTCCGCACTCCTATTTCCATATTTATTGCAGCAGTCATTCCTTTGCTTACTGGGGCCATATTCTTATGAAGCACTGCTAGAATTCTCTACATAACAGGACACGTGAAAACACAATCAATGTTGCAATGGCACAAACAAAAACATGTCTGCAGAGACACAATCAGTGCCATACTGACAAAATCAGAAACATAACCACATGTCCACAAATATACCATTAGGCTAGAATTGGGGTTTAAGGCTTTCTTCCAAAACCTCTCTCATTGAGTGCTGTACTCACACACACATATACATGTCCACAGAGACACAACTAGTGCCTTACTCACACAAACAGAAACATGTCCACTAAGACAATCAGTACTATACTGACACAACCACAAAAAGCCTGCAGGGACACAATCAGTGCTGTATTGACAAAAGCAGAAACATGTCCACAGAGACACAATCAATACTGTATTGACACAACAGCAACTTAAGTATGACCAGTGAAGGATCTGGCTAGCTTCATGACACTTGTCTTTTCATTGACACATTCCATATTTGAACTCCTATATTATACACTGCTCATAACTTTAAACCTTAGTATCCCATTCAAATTATCAGTTGCAGTGCGATGCCTATATACAACGCAACATAGGGGACTGGTGTAAATGGGTTCTTATAATGAAACTCAGAAACACTTTAATCATAAATTGGTGCAACCTGCTATCTCAGTGTGAGGCCCTACCACTATATGAATTTAGGCAGTGAAGGCAGAAATGACACAGGATTCGCATTAAGGTTCAATGCTAAGCTCCAGAGTATTTGTTATGAGTGGAGATAACTGTGCTTTGAACTTTCCCTGGGTTTGATCATCCCGGATTAGGGAATTAAGTTTAAAGGTTCCAAACAGTGTTGGGTGGGATGGAACCTTCAATCCTGTGTCCAGGTTTTCCTAACTTTCTGCAGGTTGTGTGTGTGTCCATTCACACACATTCATTTTACCAGATCTGAGGATAGTTTAGGGCAGTTGTTGCCATTTGGAGACAGAGCCCTGTCAGGAGAGTATTATTGTTGGAGACCGCATCCCTTGTGAGGGGGATTCCTTGCCCAAGGACTTGGAAAGTAAGGACAGCTATATGAGGCTAGGAGACCAGGAGAGGGTCTAGGAAGACTGAAAGAGCTGAGGTAGCTAGCGGTCTTGAGGACTGGTGGGAATGAACAAGCTCAAGACTGGAAGAACCCTATCCAGAGGCCAGGAATGGGCTGGTAAAGCAAGGTGCTATGAGTACAGGCTAAGTGAGCTTGAAAAATCTGTGGTCTGGAGGACCACTGTAAAGAGCAGTGGTACTATTGAAGTGTGTACCAGGTGGCTTAGTATTTTCCCATTACTTGTTTTGCTGTGTGAAACTGAAACCCCCTAGGTGAACAAGTTTGGTGACTTTCTTTTTCCTTTTTAATAAAAATGGGCTGTCATCCCCTTAAGCCACAATTTTGTACTGATGTGGACTCACTTAAAAACACATCTACCACCTGAGCTAACCAACCCCTATATCACACTGCAAATCAGAATACAGAAAACATGTGCCCCCATGTACACATGCTCTTCCAGCTCAACAACCCAGTGGCACAGCTTGCAGAGAATGATGTCAGGATGGAAGTGGAACTCTGGAAGCACCATCAACTTGGGCAAAACAACAAAATTAGGAGGAAGAGCAGGGCAGCAGTGTTGCAGGAATTAGACTCCATGAGCTTACTAGGATCTGAGATGACTATTATTTTACAGTGGGCTGGTAGGCTACTCATCACCCCCCGGCAGCTGTGGGGTCCTAGGCGATAGCTTATGTGGCCTAGGTAAAAATCTGTCCCTGCTCTGCCCACCTCTTCATTGACACCAGCCAGTACCTGCTCAGTGGACAGCAAATTGTACTCCAAGTTGCCAATGCCTCTTAGTGTCGACTTGCTTATTTAGATCCAAAACTTAGGCTTCCAGATAAGCAATCCATTTACAGACAAAAAGGCAGTACCCTCAAACAGCTCTTCCAGTAGTGCATACATTGCACAAGGTGTACACAGTACAGCATCAACAAACACAGAGTTCATGCACATCTACTTGTGCTCTCACAGCCATGTTTTTCAGTTTCTTTTAAGTCTTTTTGTTGATTACTATCTTTAATGCTTCTAAGAACATACTGAAGACCATTAAATTAACACGACAGAGAATTCATATCCTGATAAAACAGGACTCCTGTTCAGTATCATGTCACTGGGAAATGTGCTGTCTTAAGGGACACTTTGTTGTGTCTATTTAGTTATAGAACTTGTGATAAAGAAATGATCTCAGCCTTTTCCCATTTCCTTCATGGCCAAACTCCCTCAGGGAACATAGCTTGATTTGATGAGGTTGGACGTGTGTTTGATGTTTGGTGGATGTGGAAAACGCCTTAAGATTTAATTTTTTCCTTTGTGCAATGTTTAAAAGGAGGCTTTTTAAAACATTTTGTACAATCAGATGAGGACTGTTATTTTTTTCTCAAAACTCCAATGTTATCTATGTCGAGAAGCACAATATTTTGTTTCATGAAAGAGGTTTATATGTCAAATGTTCCTTTACTTTCCTGTTTTCCCTTAACCATTACTGTGTTAGTTTTGATCTTTATTAAGAGGATTTATAGAATTTGACAGAGCCATGAACGTTACAATAAAACAATGATTCTCAACTGAAAGCATTTGGGCTAGTAAGGGACATCTTTAAGCATAGACAATTGAATCTTAAGGCTGTATCCAATATTGCTAGTCACTGATCCCCTTCCATGTTAGTGAACTGCTACAGAGGTCCATTGGACCCCTCTAAAAGTTCACAAAAAATGCACCTTGCACCCTTCTCCAAAAGCACAAATTTTTCTCCTTCCACAGTACTCCCTTTATGTTTAAAACTACAACCATCAGCTCAATTGATATGTGTATTCACTGAGTTAAAGTACCTTTTGGATACAGAAGGAATGGCTACTTTTTTTGTGGAAATTGTTTTTCCTTCCATTGAGAAGATTTCTCTTCTTTTCCTGTTTAAAATGTTGGATCTTCCCTCAATTTCAGTCCCAATGACAGTAATCACAATGTTAAATAGAGAAATCGAATCTCCCAAGAAGAGGCACAGACAGCAATAAAAACCCAATAGAAGTCCTTATCCTTCCACACCATACAAGGCATTACATACACTTTAGGGCTGTGGTCCACAAACTGTAGCCTGCAGGCCAGTTGCGTCCCTTCACTTGTCTTAAATTGACCCTTAGGAAACTATTTCTCCCAATGATTTCACTGATGGGTTAGTATTCCTCCCAATCACACCAACAATGGGACACTATTCCTCCCACTGACACCAAGTGGCTGATTTACTAAAACTGGAGAGTGCAAAATCTTGTGTAGCTCTGCATAGAAACCAATCAGCTTCCAGTATTTTTTTTATCAAAGCCTAATTGAACAAGCTGAAGTTAGAAGCTGATTGGCTACCATGTACAACTGCATCAGATTTTGCAGTTTCTAGAATTAGTAAATTAACCCCGAAGTGACATGATTCATCACACTCACATTATTCTTCCTCCAACTCACCTCAAGCCCTAGGTTATTGTTACCCCCACTAACCATCAACCCCAGGGCATTTTTTGCTCCCAATTACCACTGTGCTTGAGCCAGTGTTCACTTCCACAAACCACTAATGTTGGGGCATTTTCTACCCCCACTGACCACCTCTTGGACCTCTAAAGGTCTAAGGGAAAGTGAACTGACTCTTTGTTTCAAAATTGGAGGACCCCTGCTTAAATGCTTTAGGAAATTTGCTTGAAGCTTCGTAAATTATTATTGTATCTTATGCTCTTCAGACTAGCATGTACAAGCTAAAACGTACAGGAATTAAACCTTAGTTACTGCATTCCTCTCAAGAACAAGCAGCAGGCACACACATATAGTGAAATGTTATAATACCATCCACAATGGACCTAAAGCTATGCTTGGAATTAAAGAATCAGCAAAAATTAAAAGAGTTGTGCTAACAAAAAATAGAATTTGCACAGCTGACATTTTAATTCAAGTCATTCACAAACTAAAAGAACTTAGCTTACCGAATAGGTAAAGTTGTGTTTTTTATGAATACCCTATCATTTGCAAGGGAAACAAACTCGATTTTAATTTGCACATGATTAGATAGAAGAAGGGAACACAGCCTACATTATCTCCTAACCTTTAAACAGACATTTACTGTAATAAGTGAGGAGGCTCTACTACTTTAGTAAACCAACCCCAATAAAAATATTTAAAAATGCCAGTGTAAGGAAATAACTGAAATAACTTATTAACGGTCATCCATTTGTATAATGCCTCCATTTTAGATGTGTGAACAGTTAGTTTTGAGTTTCGTTTGTAACTTCTCTCTCGTTTTCTGAGATTAGTTTCATTTCACTGAATAACCTTATATGGTCTCCCCCAGCTATTTGCAGTTTCTGTTCTTCACATAACTATAATGATAAGAGTGGAATGTTTCATTGGTCATCCTAAAATTAAGCAACACCCACTGAGTTCTGTATAATAGTTCTTGTCATGCATTAAACTTTCAGAGATTTAGCTTGCACACTTTGATGTCTGGAGCTTTATTTCTCCCAGGCCTGGTGTGGAAAATATTCGAGCTACAGACAGGAATTGCTCCTTTCACCTACTGTTGTTGTATGAATAATATTATAATAGTATGTTGTAATATTTATATTACAAGATTATCATTCTTCCATTTTGTGCTCAGAAACATAGGGGTTTATTTACTAATTCTGGAGAGTCCAAACATCAGGCTCACTTTTCCATAGAAACCAATCAGCTTCCAGATTATAGTACCAAAGATTAATTGAACAAGCATAGGTTGGAAGCTGACTGCTTTCTATGCAAAAGTGAGACTGATTTTGCACTCTCCAGCTTTAGTAAAAAAATCCCATAATGTCCTAATGTCACAACTTTAAGGCGTAACTCATGGCAGATATAGAATCCAATGAAGATACATACAGTATTTAATAATATGTCATAAAATATATATTTAACGCAAGCATAGTAAGTATCCACATTTGGCAGTCTTTGTGCATGAGAGATTAGGGTGGGACCTAACCCAACTTCAGATAACTTCCAGTCTATGGTCTACTGGCTCATGTATGACTTTACAGAGAAATCACCTACAATTACTGTCAAAAAACAATTTTAGTCTGTTTTTGTTTCTGATTTAGGTTATCAGTTATACCTCTGTCTAAACTTATGTTTTTGTGTTGGTACAATATATCACTCTTAATGTTTTAAAGTCTAATATTCATGATTCGTGTTCTATTTTCTTTTCTAGTTTTCATAATATATGCTTAGTGCCATCAAGCACTAAATCTAATCCAACAACTGGGGTAAAATGCCAAGAGAAACATCTTGGTTGGGATTTAGCATACAACAAAGGGTTTAACGGTATGAGCTAAGTAAGTACACATGGAAATGAAACCCAGGACAACATAGGAGTAGGCATTGTTTCAAGCAAAGCAGATCCAATCTGGAGGATTTTAACATTCCTAGAATATGACACAAGCAAACCTCCTGTGACTAATTTATAGTGCCTTTCAATGTGAATTTATTGTCACAGCAGGAGGTAGCAGTAAGATAATTGACTCCAACAATTAATCCAGTTCATATTGGAAAGAGCAGTCAATGACACCAAAATATTGAGAACATTGCTATTTGTAAACAATTAAAACATAGATGAGAATGTATTAACATACATCATCAACAATTTAATTTATCAAAATAGCCCATCACATTCTTTCTTTCATATTAGATGCACACTAGGAAAATATCACCTTTATTTTTAATTGGTTTATTTTAAATTGGATTACCACCACATTTCCTTTCCAGTATTTTGGATAATACCATTGTAAATGCATGTTCCTATTTTCAGTTTTTTTTCTATTATGGCTCTACTGAAAGCAAATGACAGAAAAATGTTCAGTCCTAATAAGTACATAAGTGCTCATGATCGCAAGTAATATGATGACATCTAGGCCAGAGGCATTGACCAACAAGACCCCTGGACCCCACCTGAGGGAGCCTTCCACTAACACACATTCCCTCCTGGCGAGAGAGGGAGAAAGACACTCACTTTCACAGCTCCGGACATCCCTGGGAACCAGAGTCAGGCTCTGTATACAACATCAAGCAGCCAGCAGCCTCTCTTGGATCCCACCACGTCCCCATGCCACGTGTGTCCCTTCTTCTGTCCTTTCTTCTGGGGGGTCAGTGCTGCCCCCCTGAAAAATGCCGCCCTAGGCAAATGCCTTGTTTGCCTTGTGGTAAATAAACCCCTGCATTGCAGAATAATGAACAATAAGTTGGTAATCACAAGGAACGTGCATACACTGCATTTTGTGTTTGTGAAACAAATAATGACTCTTCAAAGCTTAAGAATGCAGCTACTTGTGATTATCCTCATGAACAGCATCCCTTGCAGTGAATTACAAGATAGCTCTGGTAACACATGCAATCTCCGGTCACTTGATGAAAACTATTACGACAATACTCGTTGGAAGGAGCCATTAGTCACGTCATCATGTCCTCCGGCTGAGTGCAGCAGTGCTTGTAGTAGTTGTCTCTCTTGATCTTTGTGAGTTTATGATGATATTTTAAATAAACAGTACCTGGTGGCATTACACTATTCTGGCCTTGGTGTCTTCTTTGTTTATGCGGTGGTGTGGATTGATTCGATCATCTATTGAGTACATCCCCCATTGCCAGTGTTATCAACCTGGATGCTGATGTATTATCACCTCTTATGATATAGGAGTCTGAGAGTCCGGTAGGCAGTGTGTGCACCTGGTAGTGAGGGGAAAACATTTGGCTGCTTAATATTCACAAGATCTTTTGAACACTACATGTTTGGAGTTGGACTTTGGAACTTCATATTTATGGACTTTATCATTAATGTATTCATATTAATATAGTGCATGCAGGTTTTTGTAGCACTTTATTTCATTCACATGTGTTTTCATTCACAAAAGGGATTGTTTAGATTTTTTTTATACATTAGGCTTTGGTTCTGTATTTGAACGGTTTGTGTGCAGCTAACCTTAGTAGTTTTTTATTTTAGCAGTAAGCACAGAGTCTTTATGACTTTCTCAGTAACACAGGCAATCATCTGGAGGGGTCCAATACCTAATACTCAATGGAAACTGTGCTCCCCAATTGCTACTCTGGTAGTAATTGGGGAGGTGTTCCCTCATTAGTTAGGCAATCTCCAGAAGCCACATACTATTAGGCTCCTCCTTAACTGCCTTCAATCTAGTTATGAAAGTGGGCCTCCCACCTGGGTGCAGATCACTTACTCAACTACATCTGCCTCATCAGGTATGGCCTTTCCTGGGAATGTTCAGGAACTCAGGTACTTGTGGGAAAAGGAGATAATGGAACCTGAACCTGCATCTGAGCATGGTGAGTAAATCGACACTCCACTGCATAGGACGTAAGCGGAAATCTCTACCGAAACGAAGATTTATCTTTGCCTGGTGAACATCACAAAATGTAGGATTTAGGACGATGGTCAACACAACTATTAAAGTGAATGAATCTACCTAGTGGGCATACAGTAGGCAAAACTTGACAGGGATTCTAGTCCTTACCTACTGTATTTATAAATATATATATACTATATATATGGTAGCCTCCCTAGCGGTCTGATTATGTCCATATTTCTGTGCTCAAAGCGGTACATTTTTTTGCATGGAAATATGTATTTTCTTTATTGTAGGCCTGTAATTTTTAGGAATAACTCACTGAAATCTGTCTGAACAAGAGTCTAGTAAACATCCCGGGTGTGTTAAAATTTGAATTATAATAATTATCATAAATTATAATTTAATAAATAATCATAAAAATAATAATATAATAATAATAAATTTAATTCAATAATATAATCAAATCAAAAACACTGAAATTTGAAATATAGCACCAAGTTCGCACATCACTGAGCAAAGTCGCAAAATCATTTCAGTCTGATGACAAATTTCCCCACGAATCATTATCACTCAATTCTGCAAGTGGTTCTGATTTACTATCGCTGTTCTCTAGCTGGTCTAAAACCACTTTTGACCTAAAGGGACGCTTTTTGGATGCCATGGACATTTCTCAGTTTCCAGGCAGAAAGAACGATAAAAATGCAGGCAGGGCACAGGACAAAGCACTAGGGACAAAATGTATGTAAAATGGTTTGATACAGTAATATTTTACTATGTGATTTTAGTGTATTTAGTGAATGTCACTTTTTCACATTTTTAAATTTCCCGCCATTCCGTCCCCGTATGTCCTGACGTTGCAGGGAACAGAACCCAGAAGACGGATGCTGGTATTGGCCGGAGGACATTGCAGGGAACACAGCAGGAGGGACATTGCAGGAGCGCAGGACAAGGTAAGTGAAGACGAGATCCCGGAGCAGCGCTGCAAGGTATTCCCAAGTGTTGCTTGGGGTTACCGCTTGTGGTGCTGAAACTTTACCCCGAGCTACACTCGGGAATACCTCCAGGGAGGTTAAACTTACATTTTAAAACATAAAGGTCAGTTTTAGCAGCCTCCATATTTAAAAAAAAATAACAAAAAACCCTGCAAGGTAATGTCATAATGTCCTAGTAAGCGCAGACAGTTGGCAACTTCTGCACACTGTGCGCTACAGCATGCTGGTCTACCACTTCATGGCTGAGTTGCTGTTGTTTCCAGTTGCTTCCACTTTGTTATAACACTACTAAAAGTTGATCGTGGAATATTTAGTAGCAAGGAAATTTCACAGATGGACTTATTGCACAGTATCACGATACCACGCTTGAATTCACTGAGCTCCTGAGAGAGACCCATTCTTTCACAAATGTTTGTAGAAGAAGTCTGCATGCCTAGGGGCTTGATTTTATACACCTGTGGCTATGGGGGTGATTGGAACACCTGCATTCAATGATTTGGAGGGGAGTCCCAATACTTTTGGTAGTATAGTGTATATTTGTACATTTAGTGTATATTTGTACATTCACCATTTTTGAATGTGAGTGCACTTGACACATGCATTTGGCTTCATATGCACATGTACATGTAGACAAGGGGCTTTCAGAATTTTTATTGTTTTTCTTTCTTTTTTAATTTAAATCAACAATATTTAAAAACATTTTTTTTTACTTAATTTTGTTGCTTAGGAGAACTTATTTTTGGCTGACTGTGCACATATCTCATATGATCAGCTTCCTCTCCAGCCTGAGATTGACAGCTCTCAGCAGCTTTGAACCTAGAAGCAATTAAAGCTGATTGCATACCTCCCAACTTTGGAACTTGAGAAAGAGGGATACTTCTGGACATGAAAGACATGAGACGCACTCTGTGTGTCACATCAAAAATGGGCATGGCTAAATTTTGCTAAAAATTTGGTGTTGCTTAAAGGAGCATAGTTAAGTAGAGCCTGAATATACATACTGTATACACTGTACACAGTCTGCAGTCTTTATATCATAATGCCTGTGCTATGTTAAAGAATTTTAGCAATCGTGTTTATCAGTTTAAGGAATAATCCAGTACCAGAGGAAAACAGACCGCATTTGAAGCATGCACCCAGGGATCTCTACAACAAACTAATTTCTATATACATGAAGCATTTCTTCCTTTATACAGATCAGTCTTGCACAAGGACACAAGTTCGCTTCAAAAACCCATTAAACAAATTCATGCAAGTAGAACTGAATGGATACATAAACTGTCAGCATCCTATCTTCTGGTCTAAAGAAAGACACGCAATGGTGAACAAACACACTGATTGCAGACAGAAGTCTGTTTCCATGTTGGTGCTGCTTCTAACCCAATCTGCATTTTAGTGGCAGTGAAAGGGTTACATTGTTTGTTTAGCCAAAACTTTTTTTTTTCATTTGGATAAAGTAGGGAAGGTTTAAAGCTCTTGTCAGATTATTTCCTGCTGTAAATGTCCCAACAGGGAGATTTGCCTTTGCTTCCTATCCTGGAGATGCAACAGGAAATGAAAAGAAATCTCTCCACGGTAAGGGGTTTCACTTTTAGACAGTCATCACTGGAATGGGTGCCCACATTGGAAAATATCCCCTTACCTCTTGTTCTAGAAACAACTCTAAAATTGGGGATTTTTCATCACTTTATGTCTCAATAACAATGGTTACCAAGACAAATAGGTTGTATCTCCCTATACTGTAGCCCTAGAGGTTATAGCCCAATCTTACTCTATCCAAAGCTTACAAAAAATGTTGGCTTTGCATACACTTTACCATACTCACTAAAGCAAATCTGCTGTCTTCTATGCAGTATGTGTGACAGTACAAGTTGCACAGAATTGTTAGGATGAAAGCTGTACTCACTTTCTCAGTTTCAGGGATAGATTTCAGATAGTATAGATAAGGTTACCCAAAGCCCATCATAATCATTTATTTGGTGTCAGTTTGCTCTACAAAATTCCTTTAAGGCAGAATTAGAGAAGGGTGTGTCTACAGCTTAATAAAATGGCTATAAATCTTCCCTTCATCAAGCCTTTACATTTTATTTCAGTTTAGTGTCAGGTGTAATTAAGTTGAAGATTAAGAATCTTCATACGTAAATTAAACCTTCCCAGGGCAAAGAGTTGGAACAATCCCATGAATTGTTCCAAATAAATAGAGAATGTCAAAGTCTTCATACCTGTTTTAAAGTCTCTGCTCTTTCTATCGTAAGACAGGGGTGGTCAGCAGGTGTTTTGGTGCTGCATGTGTCCCTTCTGGTATTACTCTACAGCCCTTCTAGCATGTCCTTGCAGCCTATGGCATAAGCATGGTTTGCGTGAGAACATGATGTATTTTCCTTTTCCTTTTCTTAACAACTTTTGTACATGAGATGTCACTTTGTGCTTTACAATATTCATACAACTACACCCCATGTCTTTTTTAGGTGTATTCATGCACTGATCTAGTCTAATAATAAATATTACTTTTTTTTTAGTGCCATACCTGGCATGCTTGTTTTCTCCATCAAGTATATTTCAGTTTTGCTAAACCAATGAGAAATACCAAGGAGGAGTTGAGACCCTTAATAAGTAATATCCTCTCACAGCTGGAATCCAGACAACTTATATCAGACGTTTCTTATCTTTAGTTAGTCACATAGTCACATAGTTAGTCTGGCAGAAAAAAGACAAAAGTCCATCCAGTTCAACCGTAGAAAAAAAAAATTATAATCCTATACCCACAGTTGATCCAGAGGAAGGCAAAAAACCCCCAGCAAAGCATGATCCAATTTGCTCTTGTTGGGAAAAAAATTCCTTCCTGAACCCCCGAGAGGCAAACGGATATTCCCTGGTTCAACTTTACCTATAAATGTTAGTATCCAGTTATATTCTGTGTATCTAAGAAAGAATCCAGGCCTTTTTTTAAGCAATCCACTGAGCTGGCCGGAACCAACTCTTGAGGGAGTCTGTTCCACATTTTCACAGCTCTCACTGTGAAGAAACCTTTCCGTGTTTGGAGATTACATTCCTTTTCCTCCAGACATAAAGCGTGCCCCCTTGTCCTCTGTGATGACCTCAGGGTGAATAGTTGTTACTTACCTTTAGTGTTATCAAACCCACAGCAGTAAAATCAGTCTGTATATGCAGTAAAGCATGCTTGTTATACTCACTTTGGAACCTAAGGGGTTAATCCTCTGCATTGTGTAAAAAGGCCATTTGATCCTTTCTTATTTGCCCCTCCCCTTTTTCAAGCAACCACCTCTTATCTCCAGACTGAACTGTAGGCATGCACATGCTCAATTTAGTGTGTATTGCTAGAGAGGTTTTTTTTTTCTTGGGAGAGTGCATGTGATCAGCACAGGGACAATCAGCACTGTCCAAACAGAAGTCAGGGGATTTGCATCCTCCTAGAGCAGAAAGAAAAGTTCTCCTACAAGATTTAGCTAGTGCTGAGCTGGACACTGATAGAAGTCACAAGACTGCTTTAACTTCTGATGATAAAAGGTACTTAGCAGTTTGGGTTCCTGTTTAGTGTTTGGCCTGAAAAGGAGACTCATTGCTGGACTTAGAAGATAGAAGTTGTCTCTGAATGGTTTTCAGTGGTGATATTTTGAATATTAAAATCATTTTCAAGCTGAGTTACTCTTTTTTCCACATTGGACACTGTGCACAATTAGCAAGTGGGATTACAGTTCATCAGAAAGGGGATACTGGTTAGTTGGTAGTGTTAACAGTGGTATCATAAATTTTTTAAGCCCATCATTTTTCTGTAACAGAAGCACTGCTTTTAGTAGGTGAAAAGCAAAAGTGGTCTTAACACTGTTCTGGACTTAATTAGAAAGCTTTATTTTATATACATCTACCTATATCTGACAGAAAGCACGCTACACTGAAAATTATCTAATGCAATTAACATATTTGGAGTGCATGGCAGTATTTAGTATACCCTCCTTTTTCTTTTTCTTTGAATCTTTCTTCTTTTTTTTTTCTTTTTATTTGTGTATATGTGACATTCTGCATTTTTGTAAATGTATACTGAAAAATTTAATAAAAAGATATTATAAAAAAAAGAATATATATATTTTTTTTATTTGCTTTGTTACCATGCCACGAAAATTCACTTTTATGACTTAAAATGGAAGTAAAGGCAAATCCTAGCAAACTCTAAACGTACGCTCAGCCACATTCTGCACACAGAGGGCGCCACTGGAGACTGGACCAGATTGACTGCAGAACAGGTAGGTATAGCAATTTATTTTCTTTATAGGGCTAGATAGATTCGGCTTAGAATGTGGCTGAGAGTAGGCTTAGAGTTAATTAAGATTTGCCTTTACTTACACTTTAAACTTCACTGTTTTATAAATACTAGCAACAATTTTGATTGAAGAGAACATTTAACAAAGTAGACACATTTTCCTGATTTCATTAATCCTTCTTATATAGGGCTTTAACCAACTGCCTCCAGAGGATTTACCCCCCTTCCTGACCGGGCCATTTTTTTGCGTTATGGAGCTGCGTTACTTTAACTGACAATTGCGCAGTCATGTAACGCTGCACCAAAATGAAATTTACATCCTTTTTCCCATGAATTGAGCTTTCTTTTGGTGGTATTTGATTGCCTGTGCATTTTTTTTTTGCGCTCTAAAATAAAAGACAGAGAATTTTGAGAAAAAAACTTTTTTTCTCAATTTTTGCTCTTAAACATGTCCAGTAAAAAAAAATTAAAAAATCAAATTTCATCATAAATTTAGGCCAAAATGTATTCTGCTACATGTCTTTGTTAAAAAAAGCCCAATATGCGTAAAGTAATTGGTTTACGTGAAAGTTATAACATTTACAAATGACGGTGTATATACTGGGATTTTTTTTATTTTTTAATTTCTATTACTAATGACGGCAATCAGCAACTTATAGCAGGACTGCGGGACTGCGCCGGGCATTCTGACACTGGGGGGAACTGACTTGGTATTACTGACATCCCCAGTGACACCAACACAGTTATCAGTGCTAAAAAAAAAAGCACTGGCACTGGACAGGAAGGGGTTAACATGAGCAGCGATCAAAGGGTTAACTGTGTACTGTTTTACTTGTGTCTCTGTCTGTGTGCTTCACTGTAAGCACACTGCTTTGCATCTGCAAAGCAGTGTGCAGGAGCTGACAGGGAGGAGAACTGTTTTGTTTACAAACAGTTTTTCTCCCCATCGGAGATGCTCGGCAATCACCGGGTGCCAGCGAGTAATCACCAACCGGGACCTAGTGATTGACAGCCATGGCCGCAAATGGTGGTGCAGGTAGGGCATACGCATGCGTAAATGCAAAATCATGTATGTATATATATGTGTAATTTTGTACACCTCTGCCGCCCTGTAGCAGCATTTCTGCTATTCGGCGGTCGGGAAGTGGTTTTAAATAAAATGTGAGATCACATGGAGCCATCTAATGTTTTATTTGTTCTTAATACTCCTGAGTAAAACAAAAGTGTTTCTTAAATTTATAAATCTCAGCATCGACGTTGTTTGACACTCATTTAAGATCAAATATTAACCCTCTTCCTACCACCCTAGCACATCCTGAACTTTTTGTCTTTTTTACTTTGTGAAGCAATTTTACCAGGTCACATGCCAGCGCTATTTCTAGGTGTGGGGGACCTCTAGTCCAGCACTGAAGATGCACCCACACTGGCTGGTCCCTACAGTCCCCTTGATCTGACATCACTCCTCTTCTGGATCCTAAGATTTGCCCAGATTGCTATGTAAAACCATGAAGATTTCTATCCATACTCTCTAGCTTTATTGATGCATCATGACTATTCTCTTTGTTAACACTAGAGATCTTAGCTGTTGTCATATTGTGTAATCAAACCCTGTAATTACTGCAAAATATCAATATGGCATGGCACATTTTTAAAGTAAAATCCAAATTTCTTCTAATACTGCTTTGGATATGCAGCATTTAATGCATAGTAATGAACAGTCTGGAGTTGCTTGAAAATGAATGGAGGGATACTTGGAACTCAAGTCATAATTGTAAGTACAAGGATGCTTATACATGAGCCTGAGTTAAGTCCTGAAATTGTTTCCAACCCTGAAGGCATTTTGACTTTTTAACTATTCCAAGAGATGAGATAACTTATGAGGATTTATGGAGAAGAATTACATCAGACCTAATCTTCTAACTTATCATAGGCATTTAATTTAGGATTTGTTTGTACTTGAAAGTTGGGCAGTTCTAAAATATTTGTAAACAGTACCTCTCCGAGAAGATTTATGGCTTCACCATGCACCACATGTGCCCTGGCCAAAAGGGGCTTATAGTGGCTCTGAGTATGGAATTCAACAAGGAAAAATCCGTACCACCACCAAGTCCTTCTTTTTCTTCTTCAAAAAACCTTCTGCATATCGAACAGCGCATTACATTATATTGAATGTAAATACTATCCCTAGTGCTGATTAAAAAAAGATACTAAACATAGACTTTAATACTAAGCATCTCTGGTGTTAACCTGTATGATATTTCTATCTGACTGCTTAACTGGTTTTGGCCCCTGCTTGCTATATGAGTACAATCTGCCTTTCCATCTGTCTTTCCATGTCATCTGTCTTTCTTCATCTCATGCTGACTGCCTTAGTACCCTACACAGGCTGTATAATCCTTAATTTAAATTGCCATGAGCATCCAAATACTGAACCATGAATATATATGTATAAACATAACTTCTATTGAGATTAGAGGTTTTTTTTTGTCAATTTACATAACATAAGGGGTACAAAATAAAGCTTTATTTTTTGCTCTTGGTAAATAAGCAATAAATGAGAAGCAGTCATCAATAGCAGCCCTCTGTATCTTGCTAGGATTTTTTGTAGTCTCTTGTAAATTTAAAAAAGTCTTTTTTTTTAAATCTGTTTTATTGAGTTTCAAGAATAAAATGTACAGGGCAAAGTGACCTGGTTATATAACAAAAGGAAAAAAAACAAGCTTGAATAAAATGAGTACAGTGTGTGTGATTCATGCTATTACAAGGACTACAGTAGGAAAAAAAAGGGTTACCCAATCATGGTTCAGTCCCCAGTGGAAGGAAGGGATAGCTGTGCTCACTGTGATTCAGGAACTGATCACCATGGGGAATTAAAAGTCATACTTTTAAAAACTTCTTGGGGCAGCCTCTATTGGAGTAGGTGTCCTAACACGTCAAACCTTCCCTTTCCAGACTCATATTCTTTATTCAGGAGTTGCCCAATTGGAGTTTCAACCATTGTCATGTTCCTACTGCCTACCTACAGTGACTTGGATCACCTCTGGCCACCTGACCTTAATCCTGCTTCCAGCGATTGAGTTTTAATGACTTTGCGAGCGGCTCCAGTCCTTTGAGAATGTCATTTCTGTTGAAACGCATCAAGGCAGGGCCACACACGTGATGTCATTGCAGTTTGGATTGGACTTTTGGATGTGATTTTATCTTTGTTGTAAGGGCAATTTTAATGTTTTATCAAATCTTGTAATCTGGTTCACACTATGTGGAGCGTGGGTCTTCTTTCTGTTTCCTTTTAAGCAACAACTGTCTGAAGGTGTAGTGCCAGAGAAAGTTTTGTCCAGTTGTTTTAAGGGTCCACTCCATTCCTACTGGTAGGCCTACTAAACATCTGTTGGTGAAACAACATCAGATCTTCTACCCATAATGTGCCTTACAAATTTCCAAGGAATCTCTCTACATGCGTGATATGACCTGTCTATTAGTTAAGGAGGCCATGTTTTTTTGGTAGGCCACTTATCATCTACTCCTGATGATGGTTTGCCCTAATGGTTGTGGATACACTCATCTATGGTATTTTATGGTGGAAAATCAAGTTCAGCATATGGACTCTGACTTATATATAGACACTTGTCTTTTTTATTTCACAAGGTTTATTTTGTTTATTGGTTATATTTATTTCCCATTTTGTTTGTTTGTCTAATGCAGAACAGTTTGTTTTAAATTGCACTGAACTAGGTTGATATCACTTAGTGCGTCTGCAGCTTTCTTTCACTGTAGTATTTTATTGCAACTGACCACTTGCATAGTGTGCTATTTTCACTTTTTTGCATTTACTATATTAGATATGAGGTGAGGGAATGAAGAATGTTCAGACAACATCATGAATGATTTGGACAACGTCAGCACAGTATTGGCAGATCGCATGTCCAAAATATGTGGAAAAAGTCTCTGTGGTAGAGCACAACTCCAACAGGCCTATGAGATTGTAGGATTGAGCCTGCACGGAATGTAACAAGCTTGATGAAGTATACTGTATTGAATTAACCTGTCCCTGGCCAACACTAGCTGTTTAAAGGACATGTCCCAGGTGTCCGTCCAGTCCATCCAAATCAGAAACATCCGCCAGCCATTTCCTCCTGAGGGCTGTTAAATCTGTAAGAACAGACAAGAGGATATGTTGATAAAGGGCTGAGGCTGACTTTAAAATCCTGTTTAGACTGAAGCAGCCATTAAAGGTCAGAGCAAGTTAAATCTAGCTAATGTTGAGGGAAATGATTACTGAAGGCATGCGAAATCTGCAGATATCTGAACTTATAAGTAGAACAAAAAGGAAATTTAGCACAGAGGGTCTCAAAAGGGAGCAATTGATGATTCTCTACTATAAGCGCTATATAGTAGGTTTTAATATTGAATTTTGCTCAACAGTGTGGGTCAGGCAATGTGGGATTGTTCCACTAAGGCGTGTTTGGGGAGATAGAGTCCTGGGTCTGAGGTTCAAAGTGAAGCCCTGCTTTCCAAGTTTTGAGTGTGATTTCCATAGACAAAGTGAGACACCTTCAGCTCCCCAAAAAACAGGCAACTGACGAGCCTCCAGGGATTGTAAGATGGCAGCTTCCAAGATGGTAGAGCAGTTATCAGTGTCTGGATGGAGCAAGCAGTATGCTGTTACCAGTTATGTGGGTAAAGAGTATTTATGGCAGTCTGGCATAGCTAGACCACAGTAAAAGAGTGGCCTGGTTAGGTAAGTGAGTTTGTATCTTGGCAGCTGGGAGTCCCATAGAAAGGAAGTGAATAACTGAGTAAGCTGGATAAAAGAAAATTCGGAATCCACCATGGAGAATTATGGAATAAGTAGTTGTAGGAGGAAGAAGAGTTTAGCATATTTATTTTCTTATTTTTTCTGTTCTGTTAGTTTTGTTACTAGATAAGTGTTCTCGTAGTGTCGGCTATATGTGGTTCGGAATAAGTAGGTCAATTTATTTAAGATCTTAATTTTGACTAAATTTATGCAACGCAAAAGAGATAATGGCTTATTTTGCCATGCCTTCAGTTTGGTTTTCACATCCTGTAACACGGATAACAAACCCAAGGCAATAAATCCAGCCAACCCTCATTCCTTAAGTTTCAGGAGACACATGACGATCCTCCGCAATGGGTTAAAATTTTAAAAAGTCTTTAACATGACATTACTGAAGCAGCATTTAACAGTCTCTTGTAATCTAGTCTTTCTCTGTTGTAACATTAGTTTCATTTTGCATGACATGCCATGTAAAATGGCTGCCCACTTTTTCTAACATGACAGTCTGTAATAAAAAGGCTCTGGTGACAGTGTATCGTAATATACCCACACATGTGTACATTCTACTCATATATAGGATATCAAAACTGGATTGGTTAACAACAAAGTGCAAAATACACTCGCAATAAGCACAGTCCAATAGCCCTTAGCAAACTGCCATATTGTAAATGATTCTAATCAGATCAGTAAATATTAAATCTGATTGTTTGTTATGGTTTCCAGGTGCTTCTGGCTAGGGTGGAACACATTACAGTAACAGTGCTTCTCTATAATTTAGTCCTGCATGCCAATTCTGCCAATACCATGCCAAAGCACTGTGACAAGGGAGTGGAGAAAAACGTGCTGAGATCTGCATAGGTTTTGACTTTCAGAAAGGTGCCTCATGATGCCCAGTTTGGGGCAGTGGGGCAGCCAAGGGAATGTTAGCGTACTTACCTTTAAGGGTTTGCATTTACGAAAACCTGCTACCTTATCCTTTATGGTAAAAGTATCAGTTTGTATAACATAAGGGGATGGGACTGTAATTTTGGAAGGAAGCTCCAAAACAGGCATGTGTGAATTGTCATATGACACTTCATACATGTTTGTATGTTGAAGGAGGCTATCTCTATACAGTAGAAGATATGGTCTGTAAAAGCCATAACTTTCATACAATTGGAGTTTTGTAGGTAGCAAGGAACTACACTGTACAACACAATGTAAAGAGTACATGGATCAAATATTTCATATTTTACCGTACTTTACTACTACATCAAAAACATCTCTGTACACTTAATCCCTTAGAAACCATCAACAAATGTGGCTGTATATGTTAAATAACGTCATGCAAAAGACCATATTTATTCTATATATTTTCCTGCAGATTATGCTCAAGCTGTAGAAATGACGAGAATAGTATTTGAAAATAAGCTGCTTAATATCTGTGCTATTTTAGTACTTAACTTTAATCATACCAGAAGTCAAGCGCTTTGAAAATTAACCCACAACCTTTTAACATAGGCCTGTGATCTTTACGATTTGCCCTGGGGAATTCATCCAAGTAGGTTATTTTCCTAATTGCTGTGCGTCTTTTTTTTTTCTGTATATAGTAAGATTACATGATGTAGTGCCAGTTTCATTAAATACTAAATCCATAAGAAAAACATAAATGATCCAACTGGTTAAGAAAGAGATTCACTCAATTAAAAATTATTACATTCACAGCAGAGCCACACTTGTTATTTTATAGTATTTTTTTATTTTAAAATTATAAGCATATTCAATTGCTCATCTTTCAGAATTTAGAGGAAATCTATGGTCACAACATACACTTTCATTTTTTTGCCATCAGCATTGTAATAACAACACAAATGATAGTTATTTTTGACAATACAATAAAGGCTTACTTGAAAAATTTCCTTTGTCGTTGAGTTCTGCCTGTCTGCTTGCCATCTCTCTCCACAATGTCATGGATTCCCTTGCATGCTTTGAAGCTTCTCCTCTGCTATTTACTTTCAATTTCTAAGGACTACAAACCCCATGGTACCTTACTGCCTGCAATCAGCAATTCCTCTACTGACTCCATCTCCTGAAACTCCTCGCATCAGCACCTCTCTAGTTCATAAGGCAGGCTCTGTGAAATCTGTGCCACAGCAGTGCCTACCCATAGGACATAGTGAACACATGTCACAGAATTCAAAGAAGTAAATGTGTGTGGAACTTTACAAAGTAAGTTTATAAACTTCAAGATCATTCAGAGTAATATGCGTAGGCTAGAAAATAATTGAAATACAATGTGGAAATAAATATAGGATTTTACCTTTTGACCATAGATACACTTTAACCATTTACAACTGTTTGAACCCTACCTCCTTTTAAACATTTTTAACAATTAGGCTCCATGCACACTGGCATAAAAAGACGCCAGTGCTCTTGGCAGAAAAAAATGCTAAATTTGAGCGGTTTTAGTACTAGCATTTAGGAGCATTTAGCAGTTTTTTCTCTGAATGCTGAACTCTTCTAGGAGCAGCGTTTTTTTAAGCCAGCGTGCATGGAGCCTTAGACACTTATCAAATAGCTTAACCTGCATGTTTAAAAAAAAAAAAAATAATTCAGGCTTTATTCAGATATATTTTTAATATATAAGCTCATTTGATGAGGGAAAAATGTAGTAAGCACTAAACAACAAATCAGCATTTTTAATTGTTCTGAATCGTATAAAATAAGGAACTGTGAAATTCTCCTGGTTTTTTTTTTTCTTGTTTATTGAACTTTCCATGTCTTAAATTGTCTTTGCTTTGCCTTATCAAATGACACCTTAGTAGTGTGTCACATTCATTCCAACATCCTGAGGGGGTAGATGTGTAAAAGAAATGAAAAAGATGTGTTCATTGAAGCACCTGATATGGCACTAATCATAAAAGATGCCCTATTAAGTTAAGATGCTCTGTCCTTGATCATTCTACAACGTTTGCCTATGATGTTGAGAGGCTGCAGGAAATCCAGATAAAAAAACTAATGTCCATAATGGTTGATGGTACTGTTCACCCCAAAATGATGTGCTAATAACAATTCTTCATGCCGCAACTGTTTGAAATTGTCTAATTGTGGAAGAATGTATTTTACTGCCAAGGAAATGGACTAAAAGTAGAGTTATTCACCCTGAGGTCATCACAGAGGACAAGGGGGCACTCTTTAAGTCTGGAGGAAAAGATATTTCATCTCCAAATACGGAAAGATTTCTTCACAGTAAGAGCTGTGCAAATGTGGAATAGACTCCCTCAAGAGTTGGTTCTGGCCAGCTCAGTGGATTGCTTTAAAAAAGGTCTGGATTCTTTCCTGGATACACAGAATAGAACTGTATACTAACATTTATAGGTAAAGTTGATCCAGGGAATATCCGATTGCCTCTCGGGGGATCAGGAAGGAATTTTTTCCCCTGCAGGAGTAAATTGAATCATGCTTTGCTGGGTGTTTTGCCTTCCTCTGGATCAACTGTAGGTGTAGGAATATAACTTTTTATTTTTTTTTATGGTTGAACTGGATGGACTTTTGTCTTTTTTCAGCCAGACTAACTATGTAAGCCTAGACAGATTTTAATCAAGAAATCAACATTAGGGTGTAATTATTTCAAAGAAAAAAGACAGAAATATTGTATAGACTTGACGCACAGTAAAGTAAACTTGCTTTGCTGGATTTTTTGCCTTCTTCTGGATCAACTGTGGGTATAGGATTATAACTTCTTTTTTTTATGGTTGAACTAGATGGACTTTTGTCTTTTTTTTAAATAGACTACCTATGTAACTTTAGAATACTAAAACGTAATGACAGGCATGTCTTAATAGGGATCCAAGGGGTTACTGTTATACATGAATCTTTCTGCCATTTTGTCCTATTTATGCATTTCCTGCCGAGGAACTCTCTGAGGACTTTGGCTTGTGATAAGGTGCCTAGTTAGCCCAGGGAGAGACGGAAATTCAGATTAGCTCTGAGGAAGGGGTTGCACTCCCAAAACGCATCAGCTCACCAGCATAGCAGGGTTGCATGTTGGGACACTTGGTTCCTATACCTTGGATCATCTTGTGGTTTTAATGTATATTTATCTTCTACTTTTCGTGTACTCATTTGTTTAGAGACTTGTCTATGATAAATCTCTGGTAATGCACTAGGTGCTTGGGCCCTCCTATTTGTTATTTTTGTAGTTGCTACTGGATCCCTCTAGCTGAGGAGGGCTGCATCGGCTATGCATTCCTGGTGGAATTCATTTGTTGTCATTCTTGGCCTAATTCGACTGTGATGGATCTCTGAGCACTGGAAGTGATTGTGTGTTTGAAGGGACAGAGATTGGGAAATTGCAACTTTAAAGTGTTTCTAAAGCCTTAAAGTTGTTTGCCTTAATGCATTCTATGCATTGAGGTAAAAATTCTGTGCCAGGGGATCTCTCCCTCACCCTCTTATACTTACCTGAGCCAGATCACGACGATCCAGTGATGTGCACAAGAGCAGCGGCTCTCTCCACTCTCTCCCTCCTCACTGGGCAGATTGATAACAGCAGGAATCATTGGCTCCTGCTGCTGTCAATCAAATTCAGTGATGAGGCAGCGGGGGGGTGGGGCAGCTCAGGATTGAGCCCACATGAGTGCTCCCATAGGAAGCAGCTTCCCATGGGGGCACTTGCTGAAGAGGGTGAGCCAGGAGCACCAGAGGGGGACTTGAGAATAGGAGGATCGGGGCTGCTGTGTGCAATACCAGTGCGCAGAGCAGGTAAGTATAACATGTTTATTATTTAATAAAAAAAACAAGTTTAACCTTTAATCTTCTCTTCCTCTGGCCTCTTTATTTTCTGCCCTTTCCCACACTTTTCCTCCCCAGCCGGAACACTTTCACCCACCCCTGCACACCTTTTTTATTCCCTTTCAAAAATCCTCCCTACTTCTTCCCTCTTCTTTGTTTTACCTTGCGGGTAGCCCAAAACTCTAGGTTCATGGTAATTACTCTGACCCTTCTTGGTTCTCTACTACAAATACACCCTCATATGGCAATTCTCTGCACATGGAACTTGCAGGTAATACATGCACTTGCTTAATGGCCACAACTGAGGTATGATGATTTACCAACTACATGTATATGAAACCACATGGTCAGGGTCAGGGTACTGCTTTACAACTGTCTCCTTCTACGCTTATATGATCCCTTTTCTTTCCCTTCTTGTAATACGTTGTACTTTACAACCACCTTCGGTACTTTGTGTGACTTAATGTTATTACCTATTTGTGTTTGGAAAATGTTAATAAACACTTTCTGGAATGAAAAAGAAACACCATTCACATGAGACCAGTCATTTTTAGTGTGTTGGTGTGAATGGGTTCTTACCAGGATAAAACATAAATGCAAAAAAAGTATACCTCATTAAATATCTATTGTGGTAGAGAGAAGTATGATGAAAAGATAAAAAGGTCAGTGTTTAGTAAACAGTGCATAAAGGTAATATGATCTGTAGTAACTATTCTGTGGTTTCCTATGGTCCACTATATGAGGTCTAGAGCTAGCAGGTGGTCATTACCTTGAGGGCATTTTCATCTGATTCACATTCCACAACATTATAGATCAGAGAACATCTTCCAACTCATTCTGAAGAGTGATAAATTGGCCTTTCAAAACTGAAACACCCGATATGTAAGCATTTATGTATAATTCAGGTTTGGCCTCAGCTCTATTTTTACTACATGTGCAGACAGATATGGCAATAGGGCTTAATTTCAAAAAACTAAAATATGAAAGACTGCTGCTGTCTATTCCAGATGTTGTTATTTTGAAATCTGACCAATCTTTTTAATCCATTAATGTTCAGTCTTTTCAGATTTTAACTTTTTTTTAAAAATTACTTTTGTGTTTTACATTTTTTTGTAGTGGGAAATGTAAAGTTGTTTAGAAATCATGATAGTTATAAAATTACCCGCCTACTGATCATAATCAAAGTACATCTCACATTTTTCACAGTGTAGGACAAAATTTGTATTATAAAATCAAATTCAAGTACAAACTGTGTATTCATTTTTTTGGAAGCACATCTACACATTCTTTGATTGTCTATAAAACTATAGAACTTCAGCCAAGACTTTCCTTTCAGCTTGTGTATGAGTGGGGAAGTGTTAGAACCTCTGTGATGTTTTTACTGCAATCTGTGTCCAAGTGGGAGGATTTCCCCTCATTTCTTTGCAAATCACCAACAGAGGGAGTAAGAGGAGTTGTACAATGAGGATATAGACAACAATACAAATACGTTTTTGTAGACTCAGAAGGGTTAGACCTGTCAAATTTTATTGTCTTTTGCGTTCTTATTGGGTTGCTTTCCTTTCATTTTTGGTTTGGCCGTCAGGACAGGAAGTGAGACCAAATCTCTTAAATTGCTAAATTTGACCAAGGTTCTAATGCTTCTTTTTATAAAAAAAGAAAAGTTTTGAACGCACTTGGAGCCCTTCTTGCTGCTTGTGTTTCTTTGTTTTTAAAAAATGCATACCTTTTTTTCTCAGGTCTCTTCTGTGTAGTTGTATGATATCAAGGGTCCTTTTCTCCTCTTCTGGTGGTGGGCAATCCTGGATGCTGAAGAGAATACCACTCACATAATGGGCCATTCTCTCCACACTTTCTAAACAAAGGGCCAGCTTACTGTCCTTCAGGCTTTAAGCGGGCCAGAGTTTGGTCAATGGGAGCAAGCAATGCCCCATAATTGGTTTTAATGGGAGGAATAGTGCCCCTTGTTGGTATCAGTGTCAGGAATAGTACCACATTGATGCTGTTAGTAAAAGGAATGGTGTCCCATCATTGGTGTCAGTTGGAGGAGTAGTGTCCCAAGGGCCATGTAACAGGCAAAGGGCCACATCAGGCCAAAGTTTGGAGATCACTGCTCTACAGTATGGGCTCCTAGGCTCACAAGAAGTGGTTGATGTTGGATGTTATTCAACCCAGAAGAGCACTGCTGCAGAGCTGTGAGTCTGCTAGAGACAACCCTGGAGGAAGAGTAAGAATTTTTACCAGAGACTATCTTCTTTGTTTGAACTTGCCCATGGCATTTTTTTTCTTTTTAAACTTGAGTTGGGATTTAGGTGTTTTTTAATGTAGATATACTTTTAAAATTGTTTGACAATTCTTAGGAATGAAAAGCAGATCACACAATAACCTACTCTCTAAAAAAATTTCAAAGAGATATTTCCAACTTTCTGCTCCTAACCTTAAACAGCAAGTGTCATAAATCAATAGGATGTACAACAAATTTATATACAGTGTCAGATAGCCCACATTTTGTACATGAAAACTGTAAGGGCTCATTCACACTAGGCTGTTTTGCCAACGCTTGCCAAACGCCCCTATAGCTTTTGGCAAGCGTTGGTCCGGCGTTTGCGGAGCGTTATCAACGCTCGGCAAACGCTCCGCAAACGCCGCATGCGCGGTTTAGCGGCGGTTGCTAGGCGTTTGCCGAGCGTTAATAACACCCCACAAACGCCTATAATGCAGTTTGAGTGGTGTTACCACTCCGCAAACGCCCCGCAACCGCGTCGCAACCGCACCGCAAACGCCGGCCGGGCGTTTGCGGAGCGGCACCATAGACGAGAATAGGAGGCTTCAAAGCCTCCTGACTCGTCCAGAGGCGTCCGTTTTGCCGCGACGCAACGCGACGCGACGCAAACGCTCCCGTTAGAACAGCACCATGTGCTGTAATGTGCAGAATTGGCAGAGGCGTCTGGGAAGCGGTAAAAACGCTTCCCAAACGCCTCTCTGCCGCCTGCACACAAGGCTAGTGTGAACGTAGCCTAAGACAGAGAATGGTCAATTAAGCCGCTGCTTAATTGTTTAATTAGGTTCTTGAATTTTATTCCCTGTTATAGGGTGATGGTGGGCCCCATTTAGTTACATTTAGCTACATAGATAAACAATAGTGGTACAATATTTTAAGTCTATGCTTAAAAAGAGCCCATGTAATGCAGTCATCTTACTTCCTTTTACATAAAGAATCTTTATAAATGATAGGATCATCTAAATGCAGTACAGAGTTATCTGAATAATGAGCATGGAGCAAGTCATCATCTATATTATTTCTGCAGATAGTGTAGAAGTGCAGGAGGACTTTTCTATTTTCCAAATCTTTTTGGATAACAAATGCTTTAGATTTCCAGGCTGCATGAAACCACACGTCAGCAATGTAGATAAACACATGCTCTCAGTGGGGTACTGCTGGCTTTATTTATTTCTCCATTTGGTATTTTTGCCATAACTCTGTCATTCTTTCTTGAAATAAAGTGACTTTTCTGAAATGGATTTAAATGCATCCACACACTTTAGTTGATCAACACCTGATGTAGGCCACTTCAGCTGACTTGATTGATTATCATTGGAATTGATTTACTAAAACAGTAGAGACTGTTCACTTAGCAAAGCGAATTTTAGTGAATAAGGTGAACTCATGTTCAGTTTAAATACCCAATAATATGTGAGCAAAAAAAAAAAAAGAAGAGGATTTTGATAGAGCATGATTGATTTGTGGAAGAAAACACAACTTCACCTTATTATCTAATCTTAGTGGACATTCACTTTGCAAAGTGAGCAGTATATATTCCTTTAGTAAATTGACCCCACTGTGTCAAAGGATACCTGTAATTTAGAGCATAGTAGAGAACTGAGTACATTCATCACAGGCTTTTTTTTTGGCACAGTGTTTATGATGCTGATAATTTTGCACATTGTGTGTTGGTAACAATTGTTTCGTCTTTTATATAATAATGCAAAGATTTTTTTCAATACAGTATATTTACAGAGGAATTCTAACCGACTTTCAGGTTAAGAACTATATTCAAGACTAGAGATGAGCGAATTATTCAAAAATTCGGTTCGGCTGATTCGCCGAATTCGCGGAAAAAATTCGCTTCGAGCCGAATATATTCGCTGCGAATTTAACTTATAAAAAGGGTGTTTCTAGGCTTCAGAGAGCCTTTATATTAGTGCAGAACACTGTACCTTTAATTTAAATGCCCTTGGAGTCTGCTTGGGAAGAGAAATAATACTGTCAGTCAGTATGACATGCAGATGAGTGCCGTCGATCTTAGAATCACCGCACACTTCACTCATTTGGGCAGTCACGGGGCTAAAACCAGAGTGTGGAGCCACAGTGTGGCGGTGGAGGCAGCAGCAATGGGAGGCCATACAGCACCCTATGACAAAATGGAACCCACCAGCAGTGTGAGGAGACCTGAAAGTGGCACATGGCAGAGTGTGGCGATGGAGACAGCAGCAATGGGAGGCCGTACAGGGACCCATGACACACTCTGGACCTGGCAGCAGCATGAGGAGGCGGTACAGGGGCCCATGACAGATTACGGGCCTGGCAGCAGCATGAGGAGTCGGTACGGGGGCCCATGGCAGATTACGGGCCTGGCAGCAGCATGAGGAGGCGGTACAGGGGCCCATGGCAGAGTGGCGGAGCGTAAGCAGCTAAAATTGAAGGCCATACAGAGGCCTATGTTAAAAAGTCCCCCCAGCAGCAGCGTGGGGAGACGACTATCAAGAGTCCAATGGCAGAGTGGCGGAGCAGAAGCAGCTTCAATTGAAGGCCATACACAGGCCTAGGTTAAAAAGCGGAAGCCGTCAGCAGCGTGAGCAGACGACAGAGACACATGGCGCAGGGTGGCGGTGGATGCAGCAGTATTCGGAAGCCAAACACAGGCCTCGGTTAAAAAGCGGAAGCCGTCAGCAGCGTGAGCAGACAACAGAGGCACATGGCGCAGGGTGGCGGTGGATGCAGCAGTATTCGGAAGCCAAACACAGGCCTCGGTTAAAAAGCGGAAGCCGTCAGCAGCGTGAGCAGACGACAGAGACACATGGCGCAGGGTGGCGGTGGATGCAGCAGTATTCGGAAGCCAAACACAGGCCTCGGTTAAAAAGCGGAAGCCGTCAGCAGCGTGAGCAGACGACAGAGGCACATGGCGCAGGGTGGCGGTGGAGGCAGCAGCAATGGAAGGCCATACAGCACCCCATCACAAAATGGAACCCACCAACAGTGTAAGGAGACCTGAAAGTGGCACATGGCGCAGGGTGGCGGTGGAGGCAGCAGTATTCGGAAGACATACACAGGACTAGTTTAAAAAGCGGAAGCCGTCAGCAGCGTGAGCAGACGACAGAGGCACATGGCGCAGGGTGGCGGTGGAGGCAGCAGTATTCGGAAGCCATACACAGGCCTAGGTTAAAAAGCGGAAGCCGTCAGCAGCGTGAGCAGACGACAGAGACACATGGCACAGGGTGGCGGTGGATGCAGCAGTATTCGGAAGCCAAACACAGGCCTCGGTTAAAAAGCGGAAGCCGTCAGCAGCGTGAGCAGACGACAGAGGCACATGGCGCAGGGTGGCGGTGGAGGCAGCAGCAATGGAAGGCCATACAGCACCCTATCACAAAATGGAACCCGCCAACAGTGTAAGGAGACCTGAAAGTGGCACATGGCGCAGGGTGGCGGTGGAGGCAGCAGTATTCGGAAGACATACACAGGACTAGTTTAAAAAGCGGAAGCCATCAGCAGCGTGAGCAGACGACAGAGACACATGGCGCAGGGTGGCGGTGGATGCAGCAGTATTCGGAAGCCAAACACAGGCCTCGGTTAAAAAGCGGAAGCCGTCAGCAGCGTGAGCAGACGACAGAGGCACATGGCGCAGGGTGGCGGTGGAGGCAGCAGCAATGGAAGGCCATACAGCACCCTATCACAAAATGGAACCCGCCAACAGTGTAAGGAGACCTGAAAGTGGCACATGGCACAGGGTGGCGGTGGAGGCAGCAGTATTCGGAAGACATACACAGGACTAGTTTAAAAAGCGGAAGCCATCAGCAGCGTGAGCAGACGACAGAGACACATGGCGCAGGGTGGCGGTGGATGCAGCAGTATTCGGAAGCCAAACACAGGCCTCGGTTAAAAAGCGGAAGCCGTCAGCAGCGTGAGCAGACGACAGAGGCACATGGCGCAGGGTGGCGGTGGAGGCAGCAGCAATGGAAGGCCATACAGCACCCTATCACAAAATGGAACCCGCCAACAGTGTAAGGAGACCTGAAAGTGGCACATGGCGCAGGGTGGCGGTGGAGGCAGCAGTATTCGGAAGCCATACACAGGCCTAGGTTAAATAGCGGAAGCCGTCAGCAGCGTGAGCAGACGACAGAGACACATGGCGCAGGGTGGCGGTGGATGCAGCAGTGTTCGGAGGCCAAACACAGGCCTCGGTTAAAAAGCGGAAGCCGTCAGCAGCGTGAGCAGACGACAGAGGCACATGGCGCAGGGTGGCGGTGGAGGCAGCAGCAATGGAAGGCCATACAGCACCCTATCACAAAATGGAACCCACCAACAGTGTAAGGAGACCTGAAAGTGGCACATGGCGCAGGGTGGCGGTGGAGGCAGCAGTATTCGGAAGCCATACACAGGCCTAGGTTAAAAAGCGGAAGCCGTCAGCAGCGTGAGCAGACGACAGAGACACATGGCGCAGGGTGGCGGTGGATGCAGCAGTATTCGGAAGCCAAACACAGGCCTCGGTTAAAAAGCGGAAGCCGTCAGCAGCGTGAGCAGACGACAGAGGCACATGGCGCAGGGTGGCGGTGGAGGCAGCAGCAATGGAAGGCCATACAGCACCCTATCACAAAATGGAACCCACCAACAGTGTAAGGAGACCTGAAAGTGGCACATGGCACAGGGTGGCGGTGGAGGCAGCAGTATTCGGAAGCCATACACAGGCCTAGGTTAAAAAGCGGAAGCCGTCAGCAGCGTGAGCAGACGACAGAGACACATGGCACAGGGTGGCGGTGGATGCAGCAGTATTCGGAAGCCAAACACAGGCCTCGGTTAAAAAGCGGAAGCCGTCAGCAGCGTGAGCAGATGACAGAGGCACATGGCGCAGGGTGGCGGTGGAGGCAGCAGTATTCGGAAGCCATACACAGGCCTAGGTTAAAAAGCGGAAGCCGTCAGCAGCGTGAGCAGACGACAGAGGCACATGGCGCAGGGTGGCGGTGGAGGCAGCAGTATTCGGAAGCCATACACAGGCCTAGGTTTAAAACTGGAACCCAGCAGCGTGAGCAGACGACAAAGACACACATGGCAGAGGATGGATCTGGCAGCAGTATGAGAAGGCGGTACAGGGGCCCGTGGCACAGTGTGGTGATGGGGGCTACAGCAACTGGATGCCAGAAAGTGGCCGATAGGGCTATATACTGCATGGAATTATAAAGTTGTAAAGACAGCGGCCTGTAAGGCTATACACACTATAACAATCATGACTTGATTGACCATTGGCCTATAAGGCTATACACAGCATGAATATCATGACTTATTCTGAGAGTGGTTTGGAAGGCTATATACAAAAAGTAATTCATGAGCTGTCCGGACAGCAGACAATAAGTACATATATACAAATCAATTCATCAGCTGTCCAGCCAGCGGCCTCAAAGGCGACACATATAGAAAGCAATTCATGAGCTGTTCAGACAGCGGCCTCTAAGGCGACAGATATACAAAGCAATTCCCGAGGTGTTCAGGGAGCGGCCTGAACGGCTAGGTTATTAGGTCAGTTGTGTCAGGAACTGGTGGTTTGAAATCCAGACTAATCCACGCCTGATTCATTTTTACAAACGTGAGTCTCTCCACACTTTGGGTGGACAGTCGTGTCCTCCGCGGAGTTACAATACCTCCTGCCGCACTAAACACGCGCTCCGATGCCACGCTACTGGCCGGGCATGACAGCCTTTCAAGGGCAAATTCAGCTAGTTGGGGCCAAAGGTCAAGTTTCGTTGCCCAGTAGTCAAGGGGATTGTCTACCTCGGTTGGCAGGGTGCTGTCCAAGTAGGCCCAAGCTTGTTGTTTGAGGTCCTGCTCCAGGTCCACCTGATGCTGCTGCTGCTGCGGCTGGTTAGTAGTTTCCTCACTGCGCTGGTGAAGAAAGCTACTCATCATCGACTGCAGACTGAGGCAGCCGCTGCTGGTGGAGCTGCCACTGCTCCTACCACCCCACCCCTCCCCTGCTGCCATGGCAGCGGAACGCGAGCGCACAGGGCCCACAGTGTCTGAGGATGGACGTTGGCGCAGAAAGGCAGAGACCAACTGACTACATAGGTGGTTTTTATAGTACTTTAATTTGGCCTCCCTCTCAGCAGGTGTGAAAAAGGCCACCATTTTTGAACGGTAGCGAGGGTCCAACAAGGTGGACAGCCAAAAGTCATCCCTCTGTCTGATGGTTATTATTCGGCTGTCGCTACGCAAGCAAGCGAGCATGCTATGGGCCATTTGTGCCAAGGAATGCGAGGGACTCCCTGCCTCCATCTCCACAGCATACTGCCACGGTGCGTCTGGGTCCTCTGTCTCCTCCTCCTCCTCTACCAGATGCTCCTGCTCCTCCACTCCTGTCCGCTGAGTGGAAAAACCACCCATTTCACTCAATAATTCCTGAGCACCAATGTCCTCCTCTACCTCCTCCTCTTCTTCCTGTCCTGCCCCCACAGGGGTCATGTGGCGTTGAGATCTGTGCGCCACGTCTACCGCACCCTGACCAGCCATTGTTAACAGCATTTGTTCCAGGACGTGCAACAGAGGAATGACGTCGTTCATCCCATAGTCCTGCCGACTCACGAATAGCGTGGCCTCCTCAAAGGGCCTGAGCAAGCGGCAGGTGTCACGCATGAGCTGCCAATGGTTGACATCTAAGTTACACAGGGGAGTACCTTTATCCGCTTGTAACATCAGGAAATCGGTGATGGCCTTTTGCTGTTCGTAAAGGCGGTCTAACATATGTAGGGTTGAATTCCACCTTGTTGCAACGTCGCAGATCAGGCGATGCTGTGGAATTCCGTTCTGCCGCTGCAGCTCAAGGAGGGTGTGCTTTGCGGTGTAGGAATGGCTGAAATGCATGCAAAGTTTACGTGACATTTTAAGGATGTCTTGCAGTGGGATGGTGGATTTTAGGAACCGCTTGACAACCAGATTGAACACGTGAGCCATGCATGGCGCATGGCACAACCTTCCTTGACGCAGAGCAGACACCATGTTCTTTCCGTTGTCGGTCAACATGGTTCCGATTTTCAGTTTGCGCGGAGACAGCCATCTGTCGATTTCTCTGTTCATTACACTCAGAAGTTCCTCCCCTGTGTGACTACGTTCGCCAAGGCATACCAGGTGCAGCACAGCGTGACACCGTTGCGCCCTGCACATGGGATATGCCGGTCGGGTAATGGGACTTGGCACGGGGGTGGCGGCTGAGGACACGGCGGAAGAAGAGGTGGTAGAGGCGGACATCTTTGCTGGACCAAGGACGTGCAAACATGGAGGCAAAAGCGGCGTGACCTGTCCAAGTTGCTGGTGCGGCTGTGCCGGCACCACGTTCACCCAGTGGGCCGTAAATGACATGTACTGTCCCTGACCGTAGTTACAGCTCCACACGTCGGCGCTGCCGTGCACTTTGGCAGAGACCGACATGCTCAAAGACTGGCCCACCATCTCTTCTACATGTGAATGCAGGGCTGGCACTGCCTTTTTGGCGAAGAAATGCCGGCTTGGCACTCTCCACCGCAGCTCGGCACAAGCCATCATTTCTCGGAAAGGTGCTGAGTCCACCACTTGGAAAGGGAGGGACTGCAGCACCAGCAACTTGGACAGGAGGACGTTCAGCTTCTGCACCGTCGGGTGCGTGCTCGCAAACTGTTGTCTCTTGGAAACGGATTCCAAGAAAGACTGCTGACGGAATCCGTGAAGAGGAGTAGCAGGAGAAGGAGCATCTGAACGAGCGGAAGATGCCAACGAGCGACAACTCCCCTCAGCAGAGGTGTTGGAGCCTTGACTGGCTGATAGAGGGCGATTGACGTCGGGTGACGGAGCAAGTAACGGAGCGGGTGATGGAGTGGGGGCTGGGGCAGGCAGAACCGCCGTATCTTTATCACGGTTTTCCCAGGCCACCGAATGGCGACGCTGCATATGCTGACGCAATGCTGTAGTCCCAACATTGGCCCCCTGGCCACGCTTGACTTTCTGGCCACATAGTCGACATACGGCTACGTTTATTTCCTCGGGCGTCTTGACGAAAAATTGCCACACCGTCGAGTAGGAAACTTTGCCCCCGCTACTCCTCACTGGCTGACTGCTACTTCCTCCGTGCACACCGGCACCACTACTGGCCGTGGTGGTAGGCTGCAGTGGAGCTGGTGCTCTACTCCGTGGCCGTTTGGCTCCACTGACACTGCTGCGACCCTGCTGCCTCCTGGGCAACCCACCGACTGTTTTGCTCGCTGGCAAGCTGGCACCCTCTTCTCCTGATGATGCGGAAGCAATAGCCTGATGACGACGAGGCTGCCAAATGCGATCAGCCTCATCATCATCAATTAGGGTCTCCGCGTCACTACTAGCCCCCTCGGCTGCGTGTGGGTCAGGAGACAGACCTGTCTCTAGACCGGCTACCGAGCCACTCTCCTCGCCACTACTTCTTCACCGGGCTGCTGAAGAGGCGGATGTCTCTCCCCGTTCCTGACCGCCCTCTGTTAGCTCTTCCTCACTGTACAGTGGAGCTGAGCCCACAGCATGCGATACTTCGCTTGGTGAGGGAACACCAAAGGACAGGGGCAGGTCGAGGACACGTGATTTCAGTGGGCTTGCTCCCGGGCCATGCCAACTAACGGTTGTGTCTGACGTACCCACCGACCGTTGGCTGTAGGTGTCAGAGGTGACCTGGGAAGAGGAAGACGACCGAGTCAACCAATCGATGACGGCAGGGTTGTCGGTGGAGACACGACCGCTGGATGACACCGCGAGCACTGGCCTCTGGCTGCGACTAGTGCTGCCTCGACCCCTTCCTCTGCTGCCACGTCTGCTCGCTCCTGAAACATTGCCTCCTCTGCCACTCCTCTGCGTGTTGTCTGACATACTCTTTAATTCAATAAGCACCCCAAAAATAAAACCGGATTTAACTCTTTGAACGTACAATAGTGGTTGTGAAGCAGAAAGTCAGTTTATTTAGCACAATCGGTGAATTGCAGCTTGCCGTTGGCTGGAAACTGTACGTTTATGTCACTAGAATGCACTAATCACCCAAAAAATATTACCGCCACCCGGGGTGTAAATGGATCTAACTCTTTGAACGTACAATAGTGGTTGTGAAGCAGAAAGTCAGTTTATTTAGCACAATCAGTCAATTGCAGCTTGCCGTTGGCTGGAAACTGTACGTTTGTGTCACTGGAATGCACTAATCACCCAAAAAATATTACCGCCAGCCGGCGTGTAAATGGATTTAACTCTTTGAACGTACAATAGTGGTTGTGAAGCAGAAAGTCAGTTTATTGTACACAATCGGTCAATTGCAGCTTGCCGTTGGCTGGAAACTGTACGTTTCTGTCACTGGAATGCACTAATCACCCAAAAAATATTACCGCCAGCCGGCGTGTAAATGGATTTAACTCTTTGAACGTACAATAGTGGTTGTGAAGCAGAAAGTCAGTTTATTTAGCACAATCGGTCAATTGCAGCTTGCCGTTGGCTGGAAACTGTACGTTTATGTCACTGGAATGCACTAATCACCCAAAAAATATTACTGCCAGCCGGCGTGTAAATGGATCTAACTCTTTGAACGTACAATAGTGGTTGTGAAGCAGAAAGTCAGTTTATTTAGCACAATCGGTCAATTGCAGCTTGCCGTTGGCTGGAAACTGTACGTTTATGTCACTGGAATGCACTAATCACCCAAAAAATATTACCGCCACCCGGCGTGTAAATGGATCTAACTCTTTGAACGTACAATAGTGGTTGTGAAGCAGAAAGTCAGTTTATTTAGCACAATCAGTCAATTGCAGCTTGCCGTTGGCTGGAAACTGTACGTTTGTGTCACTGGAATGCACTAATCACCCAAAAAATATTACCGCCAGCCGGCGTGTAAATGGATTTAACTCTTTGAACGTACAATAGTGGTTGTGAAGCAGAAAGTCAGTTTATTGTACACAATCGGTCAATTGCAGCTTGCCGTTGGCTGGAAACTGTACGTTTATGTCACTGGAATGCACTAATCACCCAAAAATATTACCGCCACCCGGCGTGTAAATGGATCTAACTCTTTGAACGTACAATAGTGGTTGTGAAGCAGAAAGTCAGTTTATTGTACACAATCGGTCAATTGCAGCTTGCCGTTGGCTGGAAACTGTACGTTTCTGTCACTGGAATGCACTAATCACCCAAAAAATATTACCGCCAGCCGGCGTGTAAATGGATTTAACTCTTTGAACGTACAATAGTGGTTGTGAAGCAGAAAGTCAGTTTATTTATCACAATCGGTCAATTGCAGCTTGCCGTTGGCTGGAAACTGTACGTTTCTGTCACTGGAATGCACTAATCACCCAAAAAATATTACCGCCAGCCGGCGTGTAAATGGATTTAACTCTTTGAACGTACAATAGTGGTTGTGAAGCAGAAAGTCAGTTTATTGTACACAATCGGTCAATTGCAGCTTGCCGTTGGCTGTAAACTGTACGTTTATGTCACTGGAATGCACTAATCACCCAAAAAATATTACCGCCAGCCGGCGTGTAAATGGATTTAACTCTTTGAACGTACAATAGTGGTTGTGAAGCAGAAAGTCAGTTTATTTATCACAATTGGTCAATTGCAGCTTGCCGTTGGCTGGAAACTGTACGTTTCTGTCACTGGAATGCACTAATCACCCAAAAAATATTACCGCCAGCCGGCGTGTAAATGGATTTAATTCTTTGAACGTACAATAGTGGTTGTGAAGCAGAAAGTCAGTTTATTTAGCACAATCGGTCAATTGCAGCTTGCCGTTGGCTGTAAACTGTACGTTTATGTCACTGGAATGCACTAATCACCCAAAAAATATTACCGCCACCCGGCGTGTAAATGGATCTAACTCTTTGAACGTACAATAGTGGTTGTGAAGCAGAAAGTCGGTTTATTTAGCACAATCGGTCAATTGCAGCTTGCCATTGGCTGGAAACTGTGCGTTTATGTCACTGGAATGCACTAATCACCCAAAAAATATTACCGCCAGCCGGCGTGTAAATGGATTTAACTCTTTGAACGTACAATAGTGATTGTGAAGCAGAAAGTCAGTTTATTGTACACAATCGGTCAATTGCAGCTTGCCGTTGGCTGGAAACTGTACGTTTATGTCACTGGAATGCACTAATCACCCAAAAAATATTACCGCCACCCGACGTGTAAATGGATCTAACTCTTTGAACGTACAATAGTGGTTGTGAAGCAGAAAGTCAGTTTATTTAGCACAATCGGTCAATTGCAGCTTGCCATTGGCTGGAAACTGTGCGTTTATGTCACTGGAATGCACTAATCACCCAAAAAATATTACCGCCAGCCGGCGTGTAAATGGATTTAACTCTTTGAACGTACAATAGTGGTTGTGAAGCAGAAAGTCAGTTTATTGTACACAATTGGTCAATTGCAGCTTGCCGTTGGCTGTAAACTGTACGTTTATGTCACTGGAATGCACTAATCACCCAAAAAATATTACCGCCAGCCGGCGTGTAAATGGATTTAACTCTTTGAACGTACAATAGTGGTTGTGAAGCAGAAAGTCAGTTTATTGTACACAATTGGTCAATTGCAGCTTGCCGTTGGCTGTAAACTGTACGTTTATGTCACTGGAATGCACTAATCACCCAAAAAATATTACCGCCAGCCGGCGTGTAAATGGATTTAACTCTTTGAACGTACAATAGTGGTTGTAAAGCAGAAAGTCAGTTTATTGTACACAATCGGTCAATTGCAGCTTGCCGTTGGCTGTAAACTGTACGTTTATGTCACTGGAATGCACTAATCACCCAAAAAATATTACCGCCAGCCGGCGTGTAAATGGATTTAACTCTTTCAATGTACAATAGTGGTTGTGAAGCAGAAAGTCAGTTTATTTAGCACAATCGGTCAATTGCAGCTTGCCGTTGGCTGGAAACTGTACGTTTATGTCACTGGAATGCACTAATCACCCAAAAAATATTACCGCCAGCCGGCGTGTAAATGGATTTAATTCTTTGAACGTACAATAGTGGTTGTGAAGCAGAAAGTCAGTTTATTTAGCACAATCGGTCAATTGCAGCTTGCCGTTGGCTGTAAACTGTACGTTTATGTCACTGGAATGCACTAATCACCCAAAAAATATTACCGCCACCCGGCGTGTAAATGGATCTAACTCTTTGAACGTACAATAGTGGTTGTGAAGCAGAAAGTCGGTTTATTTAGCACAATCGGTCAATTGCAGCTTGCCATTGGCTGGAAACTGTGCGTTTATGTCACTGGAATGCACTAATCACCCAAAAAATATTACCGCCAGCCGGCGTGTAAATGGATTTAACTCTTTGAACGTACAATAGTGATTGTGAAGCAGAAAGTCAGTTTATTGTACACAATCGGTCAATTGCAGCTTGCCGTTGGCTGTAAACTGTACGTTTATGTCACTGGAATGCACTAATCACCCAAAAAATATTACCGCCAGCCGGCGTGTAAATGGATTTAACTCTTTGAACGTACAATAGTGGTTGTAAAGCAGAAAGTCAGTTTATTGTACACAATCGGTCAATTGCAGCTTGCCGTTGGCTGTAAACTGTACGTTTATGTCACTGGAATGCACTAATCACCCAAAAAATATTACCGCCAGCCGGCGTGTAAATGGATTTAACTCTTTCAATGTACAATAGTGGTTGTGAAGCAGAAAGTCAGTTTATTTAGCACAATCGGTCAATTGCAGCTTGCCGTTGGCTGGAAACTGTACGTTTATGTCACTGGAATGCACTAATCACCCAAAAAATATTACCGCCAGCCGGCGTGTAAATGGATCTAACTCTTTGAACGTACAATAGTGGTTGTGAAGCAGAAAATCAGTTTATTTAGCACAATCGGTCAATTGCAGCTTGCCGTTGGCTGGAAACTGTACGTTTATGTCACTGGAATGCACTAATCACCCAAAAAATATTACCGCCAGCCGGCGTGTAAATGGATTTAACTCTTTGAACGTACAATAGTGGTTGTGAAGCAGAAAGTCAGTTTATTGTACACAATCGGTCAATTGCAGCTTGCCGTTGGCTGTTAACTGTACGTTTATGTCAATGGAATGCACTAATCACCCAAAAAATATTACCGCCAGCCGGCGTGTAAATGGATTTAACTCTTTGAACGTACAATAGTGGTTGTGAAGCAGAAAGTCAGTTTATTTTGCACAATCGGCAAACTGCAGCACCAACTGTGCACGACAGCCACCAAAAAAAAAAATGGTGTATGTCACTTTAAATTTTCGATTCTTTGATAGCTGTGGCCCTAAGTAACGATTCTGTGTCCCTGAGTAACGATTCTGTGTCCCTGAGTAACGATTCTGTGTCCCTGAGTAACAATTCTGTGTCACTGCGTAACGATTCTGTGTCCCTGAGTAACGATTCTGTGTCCCTGAGTAACGATTCTGTGTCCCTGAGTAACAATTCTGTGTCCCTGAGTAACAATTCTGTGTCCCTGAGTAACAATTCTGTGTCCCTGAGTAACGATTCTGTGTCCCTGAGTAACGATTCTGTGGCCCTAAAGTCTCTGTGGCCCTAACTCTGTCCCTCAATACACAGAGGTCTGTCTCTCTTGAATGACCGGAGGCTAATGGAGAATTCTAAGATGGCCGCGATTTATAGCTCCACCATTACACAGTGCTGGCTGGCTGGCTGCTGATTGGCTAATGCGATCACATGTCATGATTCATGACTCATGAATGCATTATGGGTCAGCGCGCCTTGTCTGCGCGCCTTCCCAGAGATCCCCGCCCCATCTTCTCTGTCCATTTTCTCCTGTCGCCACACATGTCGCCGCCATTTTTGGGAAAATTCGATTCGTGCATCCGAAGTTTGCTAATCTTCGGATTCGTCGCGAATAGAATTTTTCCAAATCTTCGGAACGAATTCCACTTCGTCATGTTCGATTCGCTCATCTCTATTCAAGACCAATTCTAGAAAGGAGAATAAGAAATACATGTAGGGGTTAGGCTGAGGTCAAGGGTTACGTTAAGAAGTTAGTTTGAGATTTAGGGTTAGGATTGCAGGTTTGGTTGAGGGTATTGGTGAGTAACCTACTATCACTTTCTCAAGGGAGATAAATATTTGTCAAAATATCAAATGCCATAAAAGTGTTCACTACAATTATGTATGGGTGATAAAATTTACATTTATTGATGACAGAATTTGTGTTCCATAAAGTCTTCAGCCAGTGTTCCCACACCATGTAGCAAGATGCTGAGCTACAGCAATATGGAGTAGGAGACAATGCACCCTTTTGCTCTACTTATTACTGTAATGCTGATATTGTGCTGCGTTATTCCTTCCAGTCATAAGGCAAAGCAAAGTCAAACCAGCCCAGCTGAGAGTGAATTATCATTAATATTATACAGTATTTATAAAGCGCCAACAGTTCACTCAGCGCTGTACATTACAAAGGGGGACAGAACATGCGTCAGTACAGTAACAATACAATGCGATACACGTGGGGTTCGAGGGCCCTGCTCTTTCGAGCTTACAATCTAGGAGGGAGGGGAGAGTGGTACAGGAGGGGATAGCTGTGGGGGATGGAGTGGTAGGAAGAGTGGAGGAGGTCGGCAAATTAGCATGGGGTGGGGTAGGCTTCCCTGAAGAGGTGAGCTTTCAGGGTACGCCTAAAGGAGAGGAGAGTAGGTGATAGTCTGATGAGTTGGGGAAGGGAGTTCCAGAGGATGGGTGACACCCTGGGGAAGTCCTGGAGGCGGGCATGGGAGGAGGAGACCAGGGAACTAGAGAGAAGGAGGTCTTGTAAGGAGCGGAGTGTGCGTGCTGGGCGGTACTTGGATATTAGGTCGGTGATGTAATTTGGGGCAGTATGGTAGACAGCTTTGTACTTCAGTGTTAGGATTTTGAATTTGATCCGTTGCGCAATCGGAAGCCAGTGGAGAGATTGGCAGAGGGGGGTGGCGGAAACGGAGCGGATGGTGAGGTGAATGAGTCTGTTCGCCGTATTCAGGATCGACTGAAGTGGGGATAGCCTGTGGCGAGGCAGGCCAGTGAGGAGGGAGTTGCAGTAGTCGAATCGTGATATGATGAGGGAGTGAATGAGCTGTTTAGTGGTTTCTGGGGTTAGGAACGTGCAGGTTTTGGCGATGTTGCGGAGGTGGAGTCTGCATGAATTATGAGTTGTAGTTCAAGACAGCAGCCATGCATTGGGATGGTGCATTCTTTACACTACAATTCCCAGAAGGCACCAAGAAGCGGGGGGGGGCAGGACAGTTTTTACTGGACTGTTGGGGAAAGTTAGCTCTCTCAGTGCCAGGCAATCAGGGAGAACACATTTGCATCCAGGGTTGGCTGCTGCTAGACCAGGTTGGGAGAGACTAGTCAGGAGGCCCAGGACGAAAGCAGACCACAGTGTTCAGTTAGCTTCCCACCACAATTCAGAGGCATCAGAGAAAGTGAGTTTCCCATCTCTACTACAGGCATCCAGCTGAATCGCAGGGACTGGTGAGAGTGCTCTTAGCTCACTATATGCCCTTTTAGCAGGACCTGAGACACTGGAGACAGGACATTAAGCATATCACATTGCATCTGTGCCCTACCTATTCTAAATGTATACTTTCCCTTGCATGTTGCATATTTACCATACTACACTGCATGCTGGTTTATTTGGTACTACTAATAAGTGCTCCAATGCTTCTTAAAGGGCCCCAATGATAGCCGACAGAAGAACCCCTTAAAAGGACTGCCCCTTCCATTAAATCACCCCACACATCCTTCTTTTCCCCCTCCATCACTACTAATTTACTGTGGACCATGATTACCAGTCAGACTAGGCCTACTCACCATAAAAGACGACTCTGGCCGTGTAGTCTTGCATCTGGTAGTTTACAAATCATGACTATCCACTGCTGCACTTACAGTGTCCTTGCTACTCTTTATGCTAATCTGGAAACCAAGTGCAACTATTCTGCTTAGTCTTTACTACCAAACATTTTGTATGCCAATAGTGGTACCAACAGTACTGCTTCAATTCTGTTTTTGCTTTGTTATCAACTTTGCCTAGTGACAACATATTACGGTAATTCGCTTTACTGAATTGCTTAATGCCTGTTTCTTTGACAAAGTATTACTGCTAATAGCAAAATGCTACTTTTCTGTGTCTTTGCATGTCCATACACTCAACCCATTGTGTCAGAGTTGCGGTGGCCATGGCAAAAGAGCAAGGGACCCATGCTATTCAGTGACTCCTACAGGGGTACTGCTACACTAACAACAGTTAGTGCCACCAAAACTAGAAAACAACATACTAGATCTGCAGTGTCAGATTTTAATAGCCATTGTCTATACTACCCACAAGTTAGGGATGACCCCAGGAAGAAAATGTACATGTCTATTTGCATATCCATCCAGAAATTATAGATATCTGATGGCTTATAGCTATGATACATTTAAAGTGTATGAACAGCCATTTTCTTGATAGAATAGTAGTGTTAGAACCTCTGTCTGTCTTTGCTAGGGAAATTTGCTTTCATTATTTGCCCCCATACAATTGTCGCTGTGTGTGTGAGGAAATCCAAGATTTTTATTGTAACTAAAACTGAAATGTTTTGTCTCTGCAACAAAGGAACACAGACAGAACAAAAAAAAATTGAATTTGGATATTCTTTGTAAATTAAACAATCATCTCAGTGAGCACAGTTTCAAGTCAACTAAAATAATTATGAGGCATAACTATAAGGGAAAATCTATCATCATAGTGTTCAGTTTTTATTGCTGAATTTGAACAATGCTTCTGTTGACATTAATTATTTTGCATTTGGTTGTCATGCCTGCATAACAATGATTTGATCAGGACAGAATTTGTTTTAGATTAGTAGAAGTAGTAGTATGTTGATCTGTGTTTAATTATGAAATATGAAGGAATGTCCCAGTCTGTTTGCTGGATGAGCATATCTGCCAAAGGGAAATTGCAATAACTTACAGGATGGAAAAGAAACTAAAAAATATACATACATCCAAAAAAATTATCATTGCTTGCCTTTACTGGTAAGGGTGTACTTTAATGCCAAAGAAATGAGACTGCCCAAGCTTGCGAAAAGTAGTAATGAAAAAACTAACTATATGCTACAAAAAAACTGAAAGAATAGAGCCTTCAAAATGTAGCTGATGTGATTGCCAGCTCATCATTTTAATTTATGGACACGTATGAAGTACACATGTTCTGCAACTGATTAAGCCTAGGTTCACACTACTGCCATCCGATTTGCAGTGAGATGATTTACTTCAACTTGGATGAGATTTGCATATTCTTTGTGGCTGGAATCACACCAAGAACAGGATCCTTTTCCAAAATACAGCTGTGCTGGGTTGCATTAATGTGAACGGGCACCATTGAAAACAATGTGCTTTCAATTGTCATGCGGTTCTCTGCAACTCAAGTCATCTGAAATCATGCTAGTGAGAATGGAGCCTTAGTTATACATGCAAGCCCAATCACTAAAATGTCATACAGCTTTAAAATATTAATGTACTTTCAAAAGTCATTTTAAATATGTTTAAAGCTGCAGCCTTTCTTGCGCTCCAGAGGATTTACCCCCCCTTCCTGACCAGGCCATTTTTTGTGATACGGCTCTGTGTTACTTTAACGGACAATTGCGTTGTCATGCAATGCTGTACATAAATTAAATTTATGTCCTTTTTTTCCCACAAATAGAGCTTTCTCTAGCTCTAGCTTTTTTTCGCTACAAAAAAAAACCACAATATTTTTAACTTTTTCCTATAAAACATATCCAATAAAAAAATTTTAAAAATCTAATTTCTTCATAAATTTAGGCCAAAATATATTCTGCTACGTGTCTTTCCTAAAAAATCTGTGTAAATGAATTTGTTTACGTGAGAGTTATAGCGTATATATACTGTAATTGTTATTTATTTAACTTGTAATGGAGGCAATCTGCAACTTATAGCGGGACTGCGATGAGCATTCTGACACTGGGTAGGAACTAACTGCCACTGATATCCCCAGTGACACTATTACAGTGATCAGTGCTAATAAAAAGCACTGACACTGTACTAATGACACTGGGCATTAACATCTGGGGCGATCAAAGGGTTAACTGTGTGCTGTGTACTTTGTTTTACTAGGGAGACATGCTGTTTTGTATCTCTCTGCTGTGCAGAGAGATACAAAACAGCATGTCCATGCTGACAGAAGAGAGACCTTTGTTGATTACACACAGGTCTCTGCCCTGTTAGTTTTACCCAGAGATGGGCAAGTGCCAGCCAGGAATCGTCAGCCGTGACCCTGTGACCAGGGGCGGACTGACAACTCATAGGGCCCCCGGGCAATAGGGGATCATTGGGCCCCTGTGTCCTTGCCCACACTCAAAGAACACCCAAAAAAGCCTATAAAAGGTACCAGGGGCATTTCATGGGGACCCCACTGACCCAGGGCCCTCGGGCAGTGCTCGAGTCCTCGAATGGTCAGTCCGCCCCTGCCTGTGACTGACATTTCTTGTGCTCCATACCCAGAAATGCAAATCACGTATATATACTTGATTTGCGCAGCTCTGCTGCCCTGTAGCCAGGGGCGGACTGACAACTCATGGGGCCCCTGGGCAATAGGGATCATGGGGCCCCTGTGTCCTTGCCCAAACTCAAAAAAGCCTATGAAAAAGGTACCAGGGGCATTTCATGGGGCCCCCTACTGACCCCGGGCAGTGCCCGAGTTTCCAAATGGTCAGTCCGCCCCTGCCTGTAGCAGTACTTCTGCTCTAAGGTGGAGGGCAAGTGGTTAAAATAACAACCTTGTGATCCTGTCATTAAGGTCATTAAGAACTTCCTGTTATAGGGTGACAACATGCTGGCCCCCTATCTCAGTTGTAGTTTTTGGTTGTAAACTTGTTGCAAATGAACATTTAATTCCATTAGGAAACCTGCCCTGAGAAAGACCATGGAACCAGTGCTGGTTTGTGGGCAGGAAGTGGCGGCAGGAGCTCTGCAGCACTGAGATGCAACAAAGGATTAAAAAAGCTGAAAACAAGTACTTTATTAAAACAAAACAAGATTACACAAACAAATTAAATGTTATTAATTTAAGGTTTTACTGTTACTTGAAATTCAGGTAAGACACTGACTGCATCTAATTAATCCAGGAACTTCTATAGCTTATGCATGGCTATTAAACTAATCTTGTCAAAATAAATATATATGATCTCCATATGTATGTGAAGGTTCACATTTAATAAAGATAAAGAGAAATAAGGCCTCACTGCAGCTGAATGCAAAAAATTTACTCTAACAGTAAATAGATCTCCCAGAAGAAGTAGGTGTCAAAATCTCTAACAAGTAATTATAGATCTGTTAGTTTAACTTCTATAGTTGGGAAGATGCTGGAGAGTTTAATAAAAGACCACATAGATGAGTTCTTGCTGGAAAAAAATATTTTAAGCAACAGACAGCATGGATTCATTAAAGACAGTAGTTTTCAAACAAATCTGATTTCTTTTTATGAGGAGGTGAGCAAAACCTTGAACAGAGGGGTGGCGGTGGATGTAGTATACTTGGATTTTGCAAAAGCGTTTGACACAGTTCCCCACACATGACTAATGTGTAAGGTAAAGTCTACGGGCTTGGAAAAATCCGTATGTAAATGGATAGAAATTATATTCAGAGAGTAATGGTTAATGATTCATACTCTGAATGGTCTAGGGTTGTCAGTGGTGTACCCCAAGGTTCAGTGTTGGGACCCTTACTTTTTAATATATTTATAAATGATATAGGGTCTGGGATTAAAAATACCATTTCAGTCTTTGCAGATGACACCAAGCTGTGCAGTGGAATAACGTCCTTACAGGATGTGTTCAACTTACAAGCCGACCTCAATGCACTGTTTAATTAGGCAACTATGCGGCAAATGAGGTTTAATGTAAGGTTATGCACTTGGGGGCTAAGAATATGCATGCATCATACATACCAGGGGGAGTACAACTGGGGGAATCAATGGTGGAGAAGGATCTGGGGGTTCTGGTAGATCACAAGCTTAATAATGGCATGCAATGCCAAGCTGTGGTTTCTAAAGCAAACAAAATCCTCTCTTGTATTAAAAGAGGTATAGACTCCAGAGAGAGAGATATCTTATTACCCCTGTACAAATCATTAGTAAGACCTCATCTGGGATATGCAGTTCAGTTTTGGGCACCAATTCGCAAAAAGAACATTGGAGAACTGGAGAAAGTTCAGAGAAGGGCAACCAAACTGATAAGAGGCATGGAGGAGCTCAGCTATGAGGAAAGGCTAGAGGAACTGAATTTATTCTCTCTTGAAAAGAGGAGATTAAGGGGGGATATGATCAACATGTATAAATACATCAGTGGTTCATATAGTGAACTCGGTGTAGAGCTATTCACCTTGAGGTCATCACAGAGGACAAGGAGGCACTCTTTACGTCTGGAAAATAAATGTAATCTCCAAACATGGAAAGGTTTCTTCACAGTGAGAGCTTTGAATATGTGGAATAGACTCCCTCAAGAGTTGGTTCTGGCCAGCTCAGTGGATTGCTTCAAAAAAGGCCTGGATGCTTTCTTAGATACACAGAATATAACTGGATACTAACATTTATAGGTAAAGTTGATCCAGGGAATATCCGATTGCCTCTCAGGAGATCAGGAAGGAATTTTTTTCCCAGCAGGAGCAAATTGGATCGTGCTTTGCTGGATTTTTTTCCCTTCCTCTGGATCAACTGTGGGTGTAGGATTATAACTTTTTTTTTTTTTTTAGGTTGAACTGGATGGACTTATGTCTTTTTTCAGCCAGACTAACTATGTAACTATGTCACCTCCAAAGTTTGAATAAACTACAGATTTTTCGAATTCAGCAAAAGTTCATCTGTCTTTATCTTTGGCATATGGATATGGAACAAATCCATTTAGAGCCCTAAAGTACTATTTAACCTTAAATTTTTTACGCACATTCAGCTGCTTTTAATCCTTGCCTATGTTGGTGCCATGACCACTGCTTATCTTCAAAAATATTAGCTGGCAGCTCGATTGCTTCTAAATCCAGTTATTTATTGGTTAGAAGGTACAAGTACAAGATCCATAAATGCTACCGCGTTTTGGCGAGATTCTTATTCATAGCATATAAAAATTAAAATCACACTCAGCATATATAATATCTCAGCCCCTCCAATGAAGGTAGGGGCGGTGCTAACTTCATTAACTAAAACAATGAATTAAGCTATTCACATTGAGAAGCAGCAGAAGTTGAAGACAAACTAATGGGATTGGCAAACAAAATGGTGTGTTTCATTAATAATACACATTAAATCAATAACAAGTGCAATCATGCTTACATGGTTCTTTTTAGAAATAACTAAGCACCGGCCTCCAGTTGGGAATTACTAATGAATGGTTGAGCTTGGTTGAGTTTGCTAAATCTCATGACCACTGCTTTACTGTGTCAGGGTAATGTAAGAAAAATGGAAATTAAAGCACCATACCACTGTTAAAAGGTCCAGATATAACCTTATTCCAATAAAAGTTAGATGGACAATCTGAAGATTACCTGAAGCATTTTGAGGTTCAAACATACCCCCTTAATGAGGGCTTGATTGAAAATAACCTACAACCATCTACAACCTAATGGTCCGGCAATCCATTTTTCATGAAATTGTTTCTTACTGTGTTTTGCTGCTTCCTTGTAACAGCTCAAATAATTTGAAATCACAAAAGTGAAACCTATGTGGTAAGTGAGACAGAGCGAAAAACTACCTAACTTAGGCTGATTTCCCACTGATCCTAGCAAAAACGCATGTGTTTTTACCACGATTACAGCAGATTTGCCGCATTTTTACAGCTTTTATATTTTTTTACAGGACATGTGACTCACAGACACACTAAAAATGCACCGTGTGTGCGTTTTTGTCACGGTTCTTATTGATTTCAATGAGGAGGTGCATTTTTAGTGCTTTTTTTTCCTTGCACTAAACCTGAATCAAAAATACAGCAAGCAGAATTTTAACCAGTTGCTGCCTATAGCCAGATGGCAGCCGGGCGAAGAGTTCATCCCTCCGGGTAGACGCCATATGGTGTCCTTTCTGGAACACGCATTGCGCATGTCCAAAGGGCCACACAGTGGCAAGATCTGTCACCGGCCGTGTACCTTGGACACGACCGATGACAGATCTGTGTACCGGCCTGCTTGCCAGTACCATGTGACCTGCTGTGATCAATCACAGCAGGTCACATGGCAGTTGAATACAATGGATGACTTCCTTTCATGCCATCCATTGTATACAAGTGTGTCTAGCTGTGAATGGTCATGGCAATCACATGCACAAGCTGGGCCAATCACAGCCCAGCTGTGTCATGTAATTAGTCGTGGCCAAATCACAGCTAATCACAAAAATAAAACCCTGAATGAATCGATTTCATTCAGGTAAATGCTTGCTTATAGCAAAGTAATTCTTTGGTATAAGCAAATTGTGTGGAAAAAAAAAATACTAATCACTTCCCCAAAGTAGTACAATGTTACTATGTAACATTATACAACTTTGGTCATAGTGCAATATGAAAAAAAAAATCTAAAAAAAAGAGAAAAAAATGTAATAAAAAATAATAAAAAAATTGAAAAAATTATCAATTGTTTTTTCATACTGTCACCAGTCAGTGTCCCTGATCACCACCATGCCAGTTATATGATGATGTTGTACTGCACTGGTGACAGTATGCAAGAAAAAAAATAGTAAAAATATTTTTTTTTAATTTCTTCATTTTCCAAAAAATTATTCAAAAAACTCGCTATGCCTGTTATGAAATACATCGGTCTGTCTACTTTGCAAAAAGAGGTCATTTGGGGGATATCTGTACTTTTCTGATATTCTTAGACCTCAAGAAATTAGATTGGCCGTCAGTACTTCAGGATGGATCAATTTTCAGATCTATACCATAATTTGTGAACTCTATAACTTTCCTACAGACTAAATAATAAATACTAATTTGGGTTATTTTCACCAAAGAAATGTAGCAGAATACATCTGGGCCTAAATTTATGAAGAACAATTATTTATTTGCAAACTTTTATAACAGAAACAGAGAAAAACGTGGGTTTTTTTTCAACATTTTTGGTCTTTTTTTGTTAATTTAGAAAAAAATTAAAACCCCAGCGGTGATTAAATACCACCAAAAGAAAGCTCTAGTTGTGTGAACAAAATGATACATTTTTAGTTTGGATACAGTGTTGTATGACCGCGCAATTGTCATTCAATTTGTGACAGTGCTGAAACCTGAAATTTGGCCTGGGCAGGAAGGGGGTAAAAGTGCCCAGTATGGAAGTGGTTAAAGAATGCACCTGACCTGCAGCGGATCAGTGTGAAGAGTTCCATTGGAATACATGGTCACACATTTTTCTTCCGCTTTTTATAATGCAAAAGTAGAAAAAAAACAGATCAGTATGAAACCAGCCTAACAAAATAACTACAATACACTATACAGAAAGCAAGAGGTGAGATCGGGCAAGGAAGTATCAGGTAGGAGGTGCAAGGAACAGCTGGTGAGATGGGTTAGGAAGGGGGCCAGAGTGGGGATCAGGTAGAGGTAGCAGGATCAGGGTAACAGGCCCAAAGAAGGGTTCAGGGTAACAGGCAAAGAAACAGGATCACTGATTCAAGAGCAACAGGAACAGGCGGTTTGACACACAGGGCACTGTGGAACACTTAATACCCTCCCAACAGCCAGCATCAAGTGCAGAATAATTCCTGAGACCTGCTAGCAGCTGGGAGACATCAACCGGTGGACACCGAAACTTAACTTTTCAGGTCAGAGTACCACAGTTCCACCAGCAGAGTCTCTGGTTCCTGACAGCACTGCTGTATGCACACTACAAATCCCATAGTGCATAGTTTCTAGTCCATCTCAGGAGAGGCAGTGTGACCATGAAGAAGGAACATAGCCACCCTCTAACAGGAAGTCAGATCAAAGCAGCAAAAAAGGAATTTAAAGATTTGGAGGAGGCTGAGAGCAATAAAATATACTTTTTTGAGTTAAACTAAAGGCAACATTTTTTTCTGTTTTGGATAGAGTGGAGAGGAGTAGTATGCTTGTCAGTTTTGACTGCTTTCTGCTCCCCCCTTTAGGGAGATTCACCCTCTCTTTTTGGCCTGTTTACCATCATCACTGAAAGTAAAAGAAAATCCCAAATTTTGGGTTGCCCCTAGAAAAGTAATAGAGGGGAAATCTTCCAATTGGGACAACAGTTCAGGTTACCTGGGGTCCCAAAGAAATCCCCTTAATTTGCAGGAATTTCTTCTAACTTCCTGTTTGGTTATGGGACAGGAAGTGAAGGGAAATCTCTGCAATGGGACACAGATGGCAGGAAAAAAATTTGACAGGGGTTATAACCCTTCCTTGCTCTGTCAAAAATGGAAAAAAAAAGGTTTTGCCTATAGTTCTACTTAATGAAATACAATTTTGTTGTCTAAAGAGTTTAGTGTCATGTTAAATATATATATATATAGATAGATAGATACACACACACACACATTATTTTTCAGTTCTGTTGCATTTGATCTTTTCTTTTTAAAAAGTAACATGGTATAAATAGGTCACCCAGAATCTACTGAGAAAAAAGTAAACAGTCTTATTAATCTGGCCAATTTGGCAGTGGGAGTTTTTACAGGAAAGATGTTCTTTGTGCTAAATTCAAGGAGGGCAGTTTAATGGACTGAAAATATTCTGCAAGGTATCATATCTCATGTAAATATTTAAACTCTAAAAGAGCCACCTGTTGAATCCCTAGAATTAGACTTGGCATCAACCGGCCTCTCGGGATCAAATGATTCAGTATTTGCAAACCTGTTGGTCATTATCACATCGATGTTGGTGTAGCAGTATGATTCTTACCTTGCAGGTCTGAATCCAAAAAATGTTCAGTTAAAAAAAGAATAGACAAAAAGGATGTAGTGTGTACATTAATCCATAATAACAAATCAGATTATGGTACCCTTCCAAAGTATTAAAATTAGTAGTTTTGGGACACTGCACTACACCCCCTGTGCATACTTGTTTGGTGTTAGTGGCTCAGGAGGCATTGATAACACTGGAACAGCACACGTAATTATCTAAGCACAAACTTGCCCACAAACACCAATCACTGTGTTGATTAAACATCTCACACACATACAGGTTGAACTGGATGAATCTGTGTCATTTTTGAACTTTATAAATTATGTAACTATGTAATCAGAGGCACACATCCATTAGGGACACAAAATAACATGGACGTGCAATGAACCTATACCATCCTTCTGATATCTGAGCAGCATCTGTTGGTCGTCAGATTTGCTTGTGTCCACATATGTTTCATGATTATGAAAACTTTGCAATGAATGTGTAGGAAATCTTGATTAACTATCCATTTACCATCTGCTTTTTCATAAGAAACTGGAGCTGTATTAGTAAAAACTGAGCACAGATTTTGTGTGTCAGTGATAATTAGAAACCAGCAGAATTCTCTTATTGCCTTAAGAATTTATTTAAAACTATATTGTGCTCATATGCACTGCACAAGATATATGATATGTCACTCTGTTGAAGTACTTCTGAAATTTACCTTAAATTCATATAAAAGCAACAAATGTGCTAATAAAAAAGAATAGAAAAAAAATTAATGTGACTAAATCACCAGGACTGAATGGCTTACACCCAAGAGTTCTCATAGAACTTAGTTATGCTATACAGTAACCAGGCCATTGTTCCTAATTCGTAAGGACAGCTTACTGAATGGAACAGTACTTACAAATTTGCAAAAAGCAAATGCTGTACCTATATTCAAAAAAGGCCCAAGATATATACCTGGAAACTACAGACTAGGCAGCCTAACATCAATAGTATGTAAGCTAATGGAAGTAGAGATAAGGAACCATATCCAAGAATTTGCCAATGAAAATAGCATAATCAGTAGTGACCAATATGGATTCATGAAAGACCATTCTTGCCAGATTAATCTTTTACAGTTCGATGAGGAAGTGAGCTGTAATTGAATAAAGAGAGGCCTGTGGACACGGCGTATCTAGCATATGATACAGTACTTCACAAACACTTAATTTACAAATTAAGGTCTTTTGGCATTAATAATATTATATGTATCTGAATATAAAACTGGTTACAGGAACACATTCAAAGAGTGGCGATTTATGGCATATTTTCGGAATGGTCTCAGTGGGGTACCTCCTGGGACCAATTCTGTTTAACTTCTTCATAAATAATATAGAGGTTGGAATAAATAGTTCAATGTCAGTGTTTACTGATGATACAAAGCTAAGCAGTGCAATAACTTCGCAACACAATATAGCAACTTTATAAGATGACCTACTTAGCATATAGGAGTAGTATATGAGGTTTAATATTCAACTAATGTAAAAATAATGCACTTGGGAGCTAAAACTATTATATGCTAGGGGAGAATCTTTGAGGGAATCAAGGATGTAAAAGGATCTGGGGGTCCTAATAGATCACAGGCAAAGCAATAGCCTGCAATGCCAAGCTGTAGCTAGTAAGACTTGTAGACTATTAGCACACATTCAAAATGGTATTTACTCAAGAGACAAAATTATAATTCTACCAGTTTAAAAAAACTCAGGTTAAGCCATATCTCTATGCAGTCAGAGTTTGGGTTACCAATCTTCAGGAAGGATTTGCTTTAACTGAAGATAGTCCAGACAAGAGCAACAAAGCTCATACGGGGGCTGGCGGACTTCGGTTATGAGGAACAACTACAAAAATTATAGTTATTCTCCTTGGAGAAGAGGGGCTTAAGAGGGAATATAATCACAACATACAAATCTTTTTATTAAGTCTGCATCATTGGGAGAAAACATTTTCATAAAAGGTCTCTAAAGTGGCCACACAATGAATATGGCTGAGAAGCAGTTCAATCTTAAACTGTGTAAGGGGTTCCTGTCTTGAATGTGGAACTCCCTCTTCCACAGTTGGTGGTGTAAGCAGAGAGGGTACATAGATTAAAAAAACTTTTGTGTTTAATCTTTTTATTGGAGTGTTCAAGGACATACAAATAAGAGGCACAACAACACTATGAGCATAGTATATAAACAAAAGTACAGTGGCACAGTGTAGGGCTCACAGAAATGACAAAAAAACAAGAAAATATATATAAAGTACAGTAGGGCATGCTCTAGTAATCACAGAGTGCTAAGAAATCACCACATCTGCATCTGCTGAAGGACAACAATTTACAAGATAGCATGCCCTAGGAAGCAGAAGTTTGTCTTAGTAGTAGTATAGGCAGTGAAACCTAACTATGAAGCATAGCAATGGTCATATACAAACAGATTGAGATGAAGGAGAGAGAAAGAAACAAAAGGAAAAAATAGGGGGGGGGGGGAAAGGGGAGGAACAACGAATGGGGAGGTATGCATATATCCATTCCCATGAGCTTGAAATGTGTTTCTATAGGCCATACCGGCCTGTACCTAGGACACAAAGGATGCAAAGGCAGATGAATACTGGAAATGGGACCACACTCTCCACATGAGCTCATACGACTCCAATTTATAATTTTCCCTAGCAATCATGTGTTCCATATGGTCAAATTTGTTTACTTCGTACACCAATTTGGCCAAGGATGGAGGTTCAGATTTGTGCCAGTGTCTAGTGACTACAGACCACGCCGCTGTCAAAAAATGTCTAATCAAGCTTTTTTAAGCTGTTTATAAAAACCCGGGAGAATAGATAGTACTGTAATTTGAGGCTTAATTGGATATTTGTCTCCTATCAATTTTTCGTATCACTTTAATACACTATATTGCCAAAAGTATTGGGACACCTGCCTTTAAACGCACATGAACTTTAATGGCATCCCAGTCTTAGTCCGTAGGGTTCAGTATTGTGTTGGCCCACCTTTTGCAGCTATAACAGCTTTATTTCTTCTGGGAAGGTTGTTTACAAGGTTTAGGAGTGTGTCTATGGGCATATTTGACCATTCTTCCAGAAGTGCATTTGTGAGGTCAGGCACTGATGTTGGATGAAAAGGCCTGGCTCACAGGCTACGCTCTAATTCATCCCAAAGGTGTTCTATCGGATTGAAGTCAGAACTCTGTGCAGGCCAGTCAAGTTCCTCTACCACAAACTCGCTCATCCGTGTCTTTATGGACCTTGCTTTGTGCACTGGTGCACAGTCATGTTGGAACGGGAAGGGGCTATCCCCAAACTGTTCCCACAAAGTTACGAACATGAAATTGTCCAAAATGTCTTGGTATGTGTCAGACACCGCCCAGCGGGATCTGTAGTGATCCACAGAACGGGATTCCCCAGGACGCGAAGTCTAAGTCCCAGTCTGCCTTTTCACCAGAGCCCCTGATGGTGGGGATGGACTTGGTGCAAGACTGAAACCAGGTCACGACCCCTGAGTGCACCCAACTGTGGTAGAGGGGTATCTGCTGAGGGTATGTGCCAGGGGTGAGCCTGAAGTGAAGAGGCTGACAAGTCCAGGTCCCGAGCGGGATGGATGGATGACAGTCAGGAGTGAGCGTAGTCAGACTAGCCGGGTCGGTAACAGTGGAGGCAGGTAGGTACCAAGCAGAAGACAGAGAGTAGCCGGGTCACGAGCCAAGGTTCAGCAATGGGAGGTCCAGTAATAATATAACAACAGGCAGAAGAGTAGTCAGGGACGAGTCGGGGGTCAGAGCAGGAGAAGGTCAACACAATTCAGGACAAGCAGGATCGGCAACAGGAACGTACTTCAGAACACAGGAACAGGAACTAGACCTTGAGGCAACCTGATCACTGCCTGGCCAGTTTAAATAGTGTGCCCTGCACCATCATTGGTGCGTGAGTGCGCATGCGTGGCCGCAATTGCCGCTGCAGACGCCCAGGTCCCAGTGCCTGCACATTCGTGCGCCTAGGCAATCTGCGCATGCGCAGACTTGTGCGCCACGGCGAGACCCGCAGTCCCTGACAGTATGCTGACGCGTTAAGAGTTCCCTTCACTGGAACTAAGGGGCCAAGCCCAACCCCTGAAAAACAACCCCACACCATAATTCCCCCTCTACCAAACTTTACACTTAGCACAATGCAGTCAGGCAGGTACCGTTCTCCTGGCAACCGCCAAACCCCCAGACTCCTCCATCGGATTGCCAGACAGAGAAGCAAGATTCTTCACTCCAGAGAATATGTCTCCACTGCTCTAGAGTCCAGTGGTGGCTTGCTTTTCACCACTGCATCTGACACTTTTGCATTGCACTTGGTGATGTGAGGCTTAGATGCCTCTGCTCGAACATGGAAACCAATTTCATGAAGCTCTCTACGCACTGTCGTTGTGCTAATCTGAAGGCCACATGAAGTTTGGAGGTCTTTAGTTATTGACTCTGCAGACAGTTGGCGACTTCTGCGCTGACTCCTCTCTGTCATTTTACGTGGCCATTGCTGTTGTTGAGTTGCTTTTGTTCCCAGTTACTTCCACTTTGTTATAACTAACAGTTGACTGTCGAATATTTAGTAGCAAGGAAATTTCATGGATGGACTTATTTCATAGATGGCAACCTATTATGGTAGCACGCTTGAATTCACTGAGCTCCTGAGAGCAACCCATTCTTTCACAAATGTTTGTAGAAGCAGTCTGCATGCCTAGCTGCTTGATTTTATACACCTGTGGCCATAGAGGTAATTGGAACATCTAAATGATCCAATGATTTGGAGGGGTGTCCCAAAACTTTTGGCAAAATAGTGTATCTTAACCCAGAAGGGAGTGATCTTAGGACAGGTTCCCCATATATGCGACATGGTGCCTATAGCCTGTAGGCATCTCCAGCACTCAGCAAGGACAAAAGGGTTCCTCTTATGGAGAATCACGGAGCATCAGTACCATCTTAATACTAGCTCCCGTGCCAATGAAGAGATTGACATTTTATATGCCAACGCCAGCATCTTGTCTCAGTCTAAATGCTCGGGGGATTCCTCTATTCAAAAAGCTTTTAGATGTGTTTCTCAATGAACACAAGTTACAGGAATATGGAAATTAGTAGGGACAGAAACACTAACAAACACATATATACAGGTTGAACTGGAGTCTTTATTCAACCTTACCAACTATGTAACAAATGTAACTATGTACCAAATGTTGATAAAAGATCTGGTAGCTCTTTTCCAGAAAATGAAAAAGCCACCATAGTCTTTGCCTTTAAAGAGTTTACAATGTACCGTAAATACAATTGTCATACACACAAGCCTATGGCATTGTAACATACCCATTTAAAGCCTAAGCGAAGTCAAAGAAACAATGATAAGTGCCACTTCAAGCACAAACATGCAACAACCCAATGGCTTCAATGTTGCTGGGTGGCGGCATCCAACGGAGCTTATTCTTTTTGATACTAAATGAAGTCAAACTAAAAAACAAAATCAGCACAAGGGTCATAACTTACAGTCAGTAGTATATGTCCTGTATGCTGATGCCTCTTCTACCAGGTGAAATCCTCCTCTATCAATGCCAACAAAGAGTCTGTCAAAAGCTCTCATCAAGAGTGCCTGAATATGCCTGCCCTTTCCATCCAGAACCTCCATTTACTATAACTGTACTACAGCTTTTATGAATGAAACACGATCTATGAATGCAGGGGGAGGACCTTTCAATCATCTGTCCATCCTCCTCTTTTTCATTCGAAAGCAGCAAATGCAAACTGATGAAGTTATCCCTGTACACTGCTATGTTTAAAACATGTTCACACTTTAATAATGACAGTACACCACAAAAGCAGTAGAGCCCTGGTTGGCTTATAGTGCTTTTCCCTCAATCTATGTGCTACTAAACGGAATTTCAGGAAGTTAAAGAAACCCTATTTTGGCAGGGTTATGTGAGATAGGCCTCCTAACAGTTTATATCCACTTTCTCTGAAGCACCTTTGTGATCTAGATGTTCTAAACCTCAGCTTAAGTGAAAAGCTGGGACTTTCTTGAACTTCCTCTTAACAGTGTCTCCATTCCGAAGTGTCTTGAATTTTGGAAGTAGGACCCCCTTTCAAGAATTCCTTGTTCTTGGCAGACAAACCTACTTGAATCTGGCAGTAGTGCAAGGTCCAATTCTGCAATGCTTTTCAACAACTATATTGGCAGAAAGGAATGGATGATGAGCAGGTGGAATACCCAATCCCTTCCAGGGCTCCTATAGCCTCTACTACTGGCAATCACTGGATGAGGATCAACTCTCAGAGCACACAGATACCACTCTAAGTAATGCTATACAAAACTTGAGACTTTAGTGTTGCAGTTTCACCACAATTGCTCCAGGCACACAGGCCATGACCTCTAGGCTCAGGCCCTGGTCCTAGGGTATTCCTAGGGTATTCCAACAGGCACACAGCTTGCTTGCAGGGGAGAATCCTAGTTAGGAAAGGACTGCTGTTTTCACAGATGATGGTCCAACCCCCTAATAGCAAACTCACCAGTGTAATAATTAGAGATGAGCGAATCGAAGTATCCGAAGTGGAATTCGAGTCGAATATCGGAAAAATTTCGATTCGTGCCGAATCCGAAAAATAGCCTAATTCGGACGCGCGAATCGAAATTTTTCAGAAAATGGCGGCTGACATGTGCGGCGACGGAGCGGGGATGTCTGGGAAGGCGCGCAGACAAGGCGCGCTGACCCATAATGCATTCCTCAACTACATGTGATCGCATCAGCCAATCAGCAGCCAGCCAGCCAGCACTGTGTAATGGTCGAGCTATAAATAGCGGCCATTTTGGAATTCTTCATTTGCCTGCAGTTATTGAACAGAGGCAGACCGCTCTGTACTAGGGACAGGGACAGAGTTAGGGCCACAGAAACGATAATTGGGGACAGAGAAAAGTTACTTAGGGACAGAGAACCATTACTCAGGGACACAGACTTGTTAATGAGGGCCACAGAATCGTTATTTAGGGACAAAGAAACGCTAGTTAGGACCACAGAATTCATAATCAGGGACAGACAGAATTGTTACTCAGTGCCAGAGAATTGTTACTTAGGGCCACAGAAACGTTATTAGGGCCACAGAATTGTTACTCAGGGACAGACAGAATTGTTACTGAGTGCCAGAGAATTGTTACTCAGGGACAGACAGAATTGTTACTGAGTGCCAGAGAATTGTTACTTAGGGCCACAGAAACTTTAATTAGGGCCACAGAATTTTTACTCAGGGACAGACAGAATTGTTACTGAGTGCCAGAGAATTGTTACTCAGGGACAGACAGAATTGTTACTGAGTGCCAGAGAATTGTTACTTAGGGCCACAGAAACTTTACTTAGGGCCACAGAATTTTTACTCAGGGACAGACAGAATTGTTACTGAGTGCCAGAGAATTGTTACTCAGGGACAGACAGAATTGTTACTGAGTGCCAGAGAATTGTTACTCAGGGCCCCAGAAACTTTACTTAGGGCCACAGAATTTTTACTCAGGGACAGACAGAATTGTTACTGAGTGCCAGAGAATTGTTACTCAGGGACAGACAGAATTGTTACTGAGTGCCAGAGAATTGTTACTTAGGGCCACAGAAACTTTACTTAGGGCCACAGAATTGTTACTCGCACAGACACAGAATTGTTACTCGCACAGACACAGAATTGTTACTGAAGGCCACAGAACTGTTACTTAGGGCCACAGAATTGTTACTCGCACAGACACAGAATTGTTACTCGCACAGACACAGAACTGTTACTGAGGGCCACAGAACTGTTACTTAGGGCCACAGAATTGTTACTCGCACAGACACAGAATTGTTACTCAGGGCCACAGAACTGTTACTTAGGGACAAAGAAACGCTAGTTAGGGCCACAGAATTCATACTCAGGGACAGACAGAATTGTTACGGAGTGCCAGAGAATTGTTACTCTGGGCCACAGAAACTTTACTTAGGGCCACAGAATTTTTACTCAGGGACAGACAGAATTGTTACTGAGTGCCAGAGAATTGTTACTCAGGGACAGACAGAATTGTTACGGAGTGCCAGAGAATTGTTACTCAGGGCCACAGAAACTTTACTTAGGGCCACAGAATTTTTACTCAGGGACAGACAGAATTGTTACTGAGTGCCAGAGAATTGTTACTCAGGGACAGACAGAATTGTTACTGAGTGCCAGAGAATTGTTACTTAGGGCCACAGAAACTTTACTTAGGGCCACAGAATTGTTACTCGCACAGACACAGAATTGTTACTCGCACAGACACAGAACTGTTACTGAGGGCCACAGAAACTTTACTTAGGGCCACAGAATTGTTACTCGCACAGACACAGAATTGTTACTCGCACAGACACAGAACTGTTACTGAGGGCCACAGAACTGTTACTTAGGGCCACAGAATTGTTACTCGCACAGACACAGAATTGTTACTCAGGGCCACAGAACTGTTACTTAGGGACAAAGAAACGCTAGTTAGGGCCACGGAATTCATACTCAGGGACAGACAGAATTGTTACGGAGTGCCAGAGAATTGTTACTCAGGGCCACAGAAACTTTACTTAGGGCCACAGAATTTTTACTCAGGGACAGACAGAATTGTTACTGAGTGCCAGAGAATTGTTACTCAGGGACAGACAGAATTGTTACGGAGTGCCAGAGAATTGTTACTCAGGGCCACAGAAACTTTACTTAGGGCCACAGAATTTTTACTCAGGGACAGACAGAATTGTTACTGAGTGCCAGAGAATTGTTACTCAGGGACAGACAGAATTGTTACTGAGTGCCAGAGAATTGTTACTTAGGGCCACAGAAACTTTACTTAGGGCCACAGAATTGTTACTCAGGGCCACAGAACTGTTACTTAGGGACAAAGAAACGCTAGTTAGGGCCACAGAATTCATACTCAGGGACAGACAGAATTGTTACGGAGTGCCAGAGAATTGTTACTCTGGGCCACAGAAACTTTACTTAGGGCCACAGAATTTTTACTCAGGGACAGACAGAATTGTTACTGAGTGCCAGAGAATTGTTACTCAGGGACAGACAGAATTGTTACGGAGTGCCAGAGAATTGTTACTCAGGGCCACAGAAACTTTACTTAGGGCCACAGAATTTTTACTCAGGGACAGACAGAATTGTTACTGAGTGCCAGAGAATTGTTACTCAGGGACAGACAGAATTGTTACTGAGTGCCAGAGAATTGTTACTTAGGGCCACAGAAACTTTACTTAGGGCCACAGAATTGTTACTCGCACAGACACAGAATTGTTACTCGCACAGACACAGAACTGTTACTGAGGGCCACAGAAACTTTACTTAGGGCCACAGAATTGTTACTCGCACAGACACAGAATTGTTACTCGCACAGACACAGAACTGTTACTGAGGGCCACAGAACTGTTACTTAGGGCCACAGAATTGTTACTCGCACAGACACAGAATTGTTACTCAGGGCCACAGAACTGTTACTTAGGGACAAAGAAACGCTAGTTAGGGCCACGGAATTCATACTCAGGGACAGACAGAATTGTTACGGAGTGCCAGAGAATTGTTACTCAGGGCCACAGAAACTTTACTTAGGGCCACAGAATTTTTACTCAGGGACAGACAGAATTGTTACTGAGTGCCAGAGAATTGTTACTCAGGGACAGACAGAATTGTTACGGAGTGCCAGAGAATTGTTACTTAGGGCCACAGAAACTTTACTTAGGGCCACAGAATTGTTACTCGCACAGACACAGAATTGTTACTCGCACAGACACAGAACTGTTACTGAGGGCCACAGAAACTTTACTTAGGGCCACAGAATTGTTACTCGCACAGACACAGAATTGTTACTCGCACAGACACAGAACTGTTACTGAGGGCCACAGAACTGTTACTTAGGGCCACAGAATTGTTACTCGCACAGACACAGAATTGTTACTCAGGGCCACAGAACTGTTACTTAGGGACAAAGAAACGCTAGTTAGGGCCACGGAATTCATACTCAGGGACAGACAGAATTGTTACGGAGTGCCAGAGAATTGTTACTCAGGGCCACAGAAACTTTACTTAGGGCCACAGAATTTTTACTCAGGGACAGACAGAATTGTTACTGAGTGCCAGAGAATTGTTACTCAGGGACAGACAGAATTGTTACGGAGTGCCAGAGAATTGTTACTCAGGGACAGACAGAATTGTTACTGAGTGCCAGAGAATTGTTACTTAGGGCCACAGAAACTTTAATTAGGGCCACAGAATTTTTACTCAGGGACAGACAGAATTGTTACTGAGTGCCAGAGAATTGTTACTCAGGGACAGACAGAATTGTTACGGAGTGCCAGAGAATTGTTACTCAGGGCCACAGAAACTTTACTTAGGGCCAGAGAATTTTTACTCAGGGACAGACAGAATTGTTACTGAGTGCCAGAGAATTGTTACTCAGGGACAGACAGAATTGTTACTGAGTGCCAGATAATTGTTACTCAGGGCCCCAGAAACTTTACTTAGGGCCACAGAATTTTTACTCAGGGACAGACAGAATTGTTACTGAGTGCCAGAGAATTGTTACTCAGGGACAGACAGAATTGTTACTGAGTGCCAGAGAATTGTTACTTAGGGCCACAGAAACTTTACTTAGGGCCACAGAATTGTTACTCGCACAGACACAGAATTGTTACTCGCACAGACACAGAATTGTTACTGAAGGCCACAGAACTGTTACTTAGGGCCACAGAATTGTTTCTCGCACAGACACAGAATTGTTACTCGCACAGACACAGAACTGTTACTGAGGGCCACAGAACTGTTACTTAGGGCCACAGAATTGTTACTCGCACAGACACAGAATTGTTACACAGGGACACAGAACTGTTACTGAGGGCCACAAAACCGTTACTTAGGGCCACAGAATTGTTACTCGCACAGACACAGAATTGTTACTCGCACAGACACAGAATTGTTACTGAGGGCCACAGAACTGTTACTTGGGGCCACAGAAACGTTAATCAGGGACACAGAATTGTTACTGAGGGCCACAGAACTGTTACTTAGGGCCACAGAATTGTTACTCGCACAGACACAGAATTGTTACACAGGGACACAGAACTGTTACTGAGGGCCACAGAACCGTTACTTAGGGCCAAAGAATTGTTACTCGCACAGACAGAATTGTTACTCGCACAGACACAGAATTGTTACTCGCACAGACACAGAATTGTTACTCAGGGCCACAGAACTGTTACTGAGGGCCACAGAACTGTTACTTAGGGCCACAGAATTGTTACTCGCACAGACACAGAATTGTTACTCAGGGAAACAGAACTGTTACTGAGGGCCACAGAACTGTTACTTATGGCCACAGAATTGTTTCTCGCACAGACACAGAATTGTTACTCGCACAGACACAGAATTGTTACTGAGGGCCACAGAACTGTTACTTGGGGCCACAGAAACGTTAATCAGGGACACAGAATTGTTACTGAGGGCCACAGAACTGTTACTTAGGGCCACAGAATTGTTACTCGCACAGACACAGAATTGTTACTCAGGGACACAGAATTGTTACTCAGGGACACATAATCGTTTAATTAAAGAGTATGTCAGACAACATGCAGAGGAGTGGCAGAGGAGGCAATGTTTTAGGAGCGAGCAGACGTGGCAGCAGAGGAAGGGGTCGAGGCAGCACTATTCGCAGCCAGAGGCCAGTGCTCCCGGTGTCATCCAGCGGTCGTGTCTCCACCGACAACCCTGCCGTCGTCGATTGGTTGGCTCGGTCGTCTTCCTCTTCCCAGGTCACCTCTGACACCTACAGCCAACGGTCGGTGGGTACGTCAGACACAACCGTTAGTTGGCATGGCCCGGGACCAAGCCCACTGAAATCACGTGTCCTCTACCTGCCCCTGTCCTTTGGTGTTCCCTCACCAAGCGAAGTATCGCATGCTGTGGGCTCAGCCCCACTGTACAGTGAGGAAGAGCTAACAGAGGGCGGTCAGGAACGGGGGGAGACATCCGCCTTTTCAGCAGCCAGGCGAAGAAGTAGTGGCGAGGAGAGTGGCTCGGTAGCCGGTCTAGAGACAGGTCTGTCTCCTGACCCAGACGCAGCCGAGGGGGCTAGTAGTGAGGCGGAGACCCTACTTGATGATGAGGAGGTTGATCGCACTTGGCAGCCTCGTCGTCATCAGGCAATTTCTTCCGCATCATCAGGAGAAGAGGGTGGCAGCTTGGCAGCGAGCAAAACAGTCGGTGGGTTGCCCAGGAGACAGCAGCAGGGTCGCAGCAGTGTCAGTGGAGCCAAACGGCCACGGAGTAGAGCACCAGCTCCACTGCAGCCTACCACCACGGCCAGTAGTGGTGCCGGTGTGCACGGAGGAAGCAGCAGTCAGCCAGTGAGGAGTATCGGGGGCAAAGTTTCCTACTCGGCGGTGTGGCAATTTTTCGTCAAGCCGCCCGAGGAAGTAAACGTAGCCGTATGTCGACTATGTGGCCAGAAAGTCAAGCGTGGCCAGGGGGCCCATGTTGGGACTACAGCGTTGCGGCAGCATATGCAGCGTCGCCATTTGGTGGCCTGGGAAAACCGTGATAAAGATACGGCGGTTCTGCCCGCCCCAGCCCCCGCTCCATCACCCGCTCCGTTACTTGCTCTGTCACCCGACGTCAATCGCCCTCCATCAGCCAGTCAAGGCTCCAACACCTCTGCTGAGGGGAGTTGTCACTCGTTGGCATCTTCCGCTCGTTCAGATGCTCCTTCTCCTGCTACTCCTCTTCACGGATTCCGTCAGCAGTCTTTCTTGGAATCCGTTTCCAAGAGACAACAGTTTGCGAGCACGCACCCGACGGTGCAAAAGCTGAACGTCCTCCTGTCCAAGTTGCTGGTGCTGCAGTCCCTCCCTTTCCAAGTGGTGGACTCAGCACCTTTCAGAGAAATGATGGCTTGTGCCGCGCCGCGGTGGAGAGTGCCAAGCCGTCATTTCTTCGCCAAAAAGGCAGTGCCAGCCCTGCATTCACATGTAGAAGAGATGGTGGGCCAGTCTTTGAGCATGTCGGTCTCTGCCAAAGTGCACGGCAGCGCCGACGTGTGGAGCTGTAACTATGGTCAGGGACAGTACATGTCATTTACGGCCCACTGGGTGAACGTGGTGCCGTCACAGCCGCACCAGCAACTTGGACAGGTCACGCCGCTTTTGCCTCCACGTTTGCACGTCCTTGGTCCGGCAAAGATGTCCGCCTCTACCACCTCTTCTTCCGCCATGTCCTCAGCCGCCACCCCCGTGCCAAGTCCCATTACCCGACCGGCATATCACATGTGCAGGGCGCAACGGTGTCACGCTGTTCTGCACCTAGTATGCCTTGGCGAACGTAGTCACACAGGGGAGGAACTTCTGAGTGTAATGAACAGAGAAATCGACAGATGGCTGTCTCCGCGCAAACTGAAAATCGGAACCATGTTGACCGACAACGGAAAGAACATGGTGTCTGCTCTGCGTCAAGGAAGGTTGTGCCATGCGCCATGCATGGCTCACGTGTTCAATCTGGTTGTCAAGCGGTTCCTAAAATCCACCATCCCACTGCAAGACATCCTTAAAATGTCACGTAAACTTTGCATGCATTTCAGCCATTCCTACACCGCAAAGCACACCCTCCTTGAGCTGCAGCGGCAGAACGGAATTCCACAGCATCGCCTGATCTGCGACGTTGCAACAAGGTGGAATTCAACCCTACACATGTTAGACCGCCTTTACGAACAGCGAAAGGCCATCACCAATTTCCTGATGTTACAAGCGGATAAAGGTACTCCCCTGTGTAACTTCGATGTCAGCCATTGGCAGCTCATGCGTGACACCTGCCGCTTGCTCAGGCCCTTTGAGGAGGCCACGCTATTCGTGAGTCGGCAGGACTATGGGATGAACGACGTCATTCCTCTGTTGCACGTCCTTGAACAAATGCTGTTAACAATGGCTGGTCAGGGTGCGGTAGACGTGGCGCACAGATCTCAACGCCACATGACCCCTGTGGGGGCAGGACAGGAAGAAGAGGAGGAGGTAGAGGAGGACATTTGTGCTCAGGAATTATTGAGTGAAATGGGTGGTTTTTCCACTCAGCGGACAGGAGTGGAGGAGCAGGAGCATCTGGTAGAGGAGGAGGAGGAGGAGACAGAGGACCCAGACGCACCGTGGCAGTATGCTGTGGAGATGGAGGCAGGGAGTCCCTCGCATTCCTTGGCACAAATGGCCCATAGCATGCTCGGTTGCTTGCGTAGCGACAGCCGAATAATAACCATCAGACAGAGGGATGACTTTTGGCTGTCCACCTTGTTGGACCCTCGCTACCGTTCCAAAATGGTGGCCTTTTTCACACCTGCTGAGAGGGAGGCCAAAATAACGTACTATAAAAACCACCTATGTAGTCAGTTGGTCTCTGCCTTTGTGCGCCAACGTCCATCCTCAGACACTGTGGGCCCTGTGCGCTCGCGTTCCGCTGCCATGGCAGCAGGGGAGGGGTGGGGTGGTAGGAGCAGTGGCAGCTCCACCAGCAGCGGCTGCCTCAGTCTGCAGTCGATGATGAGTAGCTTTCTTCACCAGCGCAGTGAGGAAACTACTAACCAGCCGCAGCAGCAGCAGCAGCATCAGGTGGACCTGGAGCAGGACCTCAAACAACAGGCTTGGGCCTACTTGGACAGCACCCTGCCAACCGAGGTAGACAATCCCCTTGACTACTGGGCAACGAAACTTGACCTTTGGCCCCAACTAGCTGAATTTGCCCTTGAAAGGCTGTCATGCCCGGCCAGTAGCGTGGCATCGGAGCGCGTGTTTAGTGCGGCAGGAGGTATTGTAACTCCGCGGAGGACACGACTGTCCACCCAAAGTGTGGAGAGACTCACGTTTGTGAAAATGAATCAGGCGTGGATTAGTCTGGATTTCAAACCACCAGTTCCTGACACAACTGACTAAATCCGCCATGAATCATGCCTCAAACATGTGCCACTTTGAGGTCTCCTCACACACTGCTGGTGTGTAGAATTTTTTGACATAGGGTGCTGGCAGATTACGGGCCTCCCATAGCTGCTGCCAGGCCCCTTCTGCCATAGGCCCCTATATACCGCCTCCTCATGCTGCTGCCAGGTCCAGAGTCTCTCATGGGTCCCTGTACGGCCTCCCATTGCTGCTGTCTCCATCGCCACACTCTGCCATGTGCCACTTTCAGGTCTCCTCACACACTGCTGGTGTGTAGAATTTTTTGACATAGGGTGTTGGCAGATTACGGGCCTCCCATTGCTGCTGCCAGGCCCCTAATCTGCCATGGGCCCCTATATACGGCCTCCTCATGCTGCTGCCAGGTCCAGAGTCTCTCATGGGTCCCTGTACGGCCTCCCATTGCTGCTGTCTCCATCGCCACACTCTGCCATGTGCCACTTTCAGGTCTCCTCACACACTGCTGGTGTGTAGAATTTTTTGACATAGGGTGCTGGCAGATTACGGGCCTCCCATAGCTGCTGCCAGGCCCCTAATCTGCCATGGGCCCCTATATACCGCCTCCTCATGCTGCTGCCAGGTCCACAGTGTCTCATGCCATGTGCCACTTTCAGGTCTCCTCACACACTGCTGGTGTGTTGAATTTTTTGACATAGGGTGCTGGCAGATTACGGGCCTCCCATAGCTGCTGCCAGGCCCCTAATCTGCCATAGGCCCCTATATACCGCCTCCTCATGCTGCTGCCAGGTCCAGAGTCTCTCATGGTTCCCTGTACGGCCTCCCATTGCTGCTGTCTCCATCGCCACACTCTGCCATGTGCCACTTTCAGGTCTCCTCACACACTGCTGGTGTGTAGAATTTTTTGACATAGGGTGCTGGCAGATTACGGGCCTCCCATAGCTGCTGCCAGGCCCCTAATCTGCCATAGGCCCCTATATACCGCCTCCTCATGCTGCTGCCAGGTCCAGAGTCTCTCATGGGTCCCTGTACGGCCTCCCATTGCTGCTGTCTCCATCGCCACACTCTGCCATGTGCCACTTTCAGGTCTCCTCACACTGCTGGTGTGTAGAATTTTTTGACATAGGGTGCTGGCAGATTACGGGCCTCCCATAGCTGCTGCCAGGCCCCTAATCTGCCATAGGCCCCTATATACCGCCTCCTCATGCTGCTGCCAGGTCCAGAGTCTGTCATGGGTCCCTGTACGGCCTCCCATTGCTGCTGTCTCCATCGCCACACTCTGCCATGTGCCACTTTCAGGTCTCCTCACACACTGCTGGTGTGTTGAATTTTTTGACATAGGGTGCTGGCAGATTACGGGCCTCCCATAGCTGCTGCCACGCCCCTAATCTGCCATGGGCCCCTATATACCGCCTCCTCATGCTGCTGCCAGGTCCACAGTGTCTCATGCCATGTGCCACTTTCAGGTCTCCTCACACACTGCTGGTGTGTTGAATTTTTTGACATAGGGTGCTGGCAGATTACAGGCCTCCCATAGCTGCTGCCAGGCCCCTAATCTGCCATGGGCCCCTATATACCGCCTCCTCATGCTGCTGCCAGGTCCACAGTGTCTCATGCCATGTGCCACTTTCAGGTCTCCTCACACTGCTGGTGTGTTGAATTTTTTGACATAGGGTGCTGGCAGATTATGGGCCTCCTATAGCTGCTGCCAGGCCCCTAATCTGCCATAGGCCCCTATATACCGCCTCCTCATGCTGCTGCCAGGTCCAGAGTCTCTCATGGGTCCCTGTACGGCCTCCCATTGCTGCTGTCTCCATCGCCACACTCTGCCATGTGCCACTTTCAAGTCTCCTCACACTGCTGGTGTGTAGAATTTTTTGACATAGGGTGCTGGCAGATTACGGGCCTCCCATAGCTGCTGCCAGGCCCCTAATCTGCCATGGGCCCCTATATACCGCCTCCTCATGCTGCTGCCAGGTCCACAGTGTCTCATGCCATGTGCCACTTTCAGGTCTCCTCACACTGCTGGTGTGTTGAATTTTTTGACATAGGGTGCTGGTAGATTATGGGCCTCCTATAGCTGCTGCCAGGCCCCTAATCTGCCATAGGCCCCTATATACCGCCTCCTCATGCTGCTGCCAGGTCCAGAGTCTCTCATGGGTCCCTGTACGGCCTCCCATTGCTGCTGTCTCCATCGCCACACTCTGCCATGTGCCACTTTCAGGTCTCCTCACACTGCTGGTGTGTAGAATTTTTTGACATAGGGTGCTGGCAGATTACGGGCCTCCCATAGCTGCTGCCAGGCCCCTAATCTGCCATAGGCCCCTATATACCGCCTCCTCATGCTGCTGCCAGGTCCAGAGTCTCTCATGGGTCCCTGTACGGCCTCCCATTGCTGCTGTCTCCATCGCCACACTCTGCCATGTGCCACTTTCAGGTCTCCTCACACTGCTGGTGTGTAGAATTTTTTGACATAGGGTGCTGGCAGATTACGGGCCTCCCATAGCTGCTGCCAGGCCCCTAATCTGCCATAGGCCCCTATATACCGCCTCCTCATGCTGCTGCCAGGTCCAGAGTCTCTCATGGTTCCCTGTACGGCCTCCCATTGCTGCTGTCTCCATCGCCACACTCTGCCATGTGCCACTTTCAGGTCTCCTCACACACTGCTGGTGTGTAGAATTTTTTGACATAGGGTGCTGGCAGATTACGGGCCTCCCATAGCTGCTGCCAGGCCCCTAATCTGCCATAGGCCCCCATATACCGCCTCCTCATGCTGCTGCCAGGTCCAGAGTCTCTCATGGGTCCCTGTACGGCCTCCCATTGCTGCTGTCTCCATCGCCACACTCTGCCATGTGCCACTTTCAGGTCTCCTCACACTGCTGGTGTGTAGAATTTTTTGACATAGGGTGCTGGCAGATTACGGGCCTCCCATAGCTGCTGCCAGGCCCCTAATCTGCCATGGGCCCCTATATACCGCCTCCTCATGCTGCTGCCAGGTCCAGAGTCTGTCATGGGTCCCTGTACGGCCTCCCATTGCTGCTGTCTCCATCGCCACACTCTGCCATGTGCCACTTTCAGGTCTCCTCACACACTGCTGGTGTGTTGAATTTTTTGACATAGGGTGCTGGCAGATTACGGGCCTCCCATAGCTGCTGCCAGGCCCCTAATCTGCCATGGGCCCCTATATACCGCCTCCTCATGCTGCTGCCAGGTCCACAGTGTCTCATGCCATGTGCCACTTTCAGGTCTCCTCACACACTGCTGGTGTGTTGAATTTTTTGACATAGGGTGCTGGCAGATTACGGGCCTCCCATAGCTGCTGCCAGGCCCCTAATCTGCCATGGGCCCCTATATACCGCCTCCTCATGCTGCTGCCAGGTCCACAGTGTCTCATGCCATGTGCCACTTTCAGGTCTCCTCACACTGCTGGTGTGTTGAATTTTTTGACATAGGGTGCTGGCAGATTACGGGCCTCCCATAGCTGCTGCCAGGCCCCTAATCTGCCATAGGCCCCTATATACCGCCTCCTCATGCTGCTGCCAGGTCCAGAGTCTCTCATGGTTCCCTGTACGGCCTCCCATTGCTGCTGTCTCCATCGCCACACTCTGCCATGTGCCACTTTCAGGTCTCCTCACACACTGCTGGTGTGTAGAATTTTTTGACATAGGGTGCTGGCAGATTACGGGCCTCCCATAGCTGCTGCCAGGCCCCTAATCTGCCATAGGCCCCTATATACCGCCTCCTCATGCTGCTGCCAGGTCCAGAGTCTCTCATGGGTCCCTGTACGGCCTCCCATTGCTGCTGTCTCCATCGCCACACTCTGCCATGTGCCACTTTCAGGTCTCCTCACACTGCTGGTGTGTAGAATTTTTTGACATAGGGTGCTGGCAGATTACGGGCCTCCCATAGCTGCTGCCAGGCCCCTAATCTGCCATAGGCCCCTATATACCGCCTCCTCATGCTGCTGCCAGGTCCAGAGTCTGTCATGGGTCCCTGTACGGCCTCCCATTGCTGCTGTCTCCATCGCCACACTCTGCCATGTGCCACTTTCAGGTCTCCTCACACACTGCTGGTGTGTTGAATTTTTTGACATAGGGTGCTGGCAGATTACGGGCCTCCCATAGCTGCTGCCAGGCCCCTAATCTGCCATGGGCCCCTATATACCGCCTCCTCATGCTGCTGCCAGGTCCACAGTGTCTCATGCCATGTGCCACTTTCAGGTCTCCTCACACACTGCTGGTGTGTTGAATTTTTTGACATAGGGTGCTGGCAGATTACGGGCCTCCCATAGCTGCTGCCAGGCCCCTAATCTGCCATGGGCCCCTATATACCGCCTCCTCATGCTGCTGCCAGGTCCACAGTGTCTCATGCCATGTGCCACTTTCAGGTCTCCTCACACTGCTGGTGTGTTGAATTTTTTGACATAGGGTGCTGGCAGATTATGGGCCTCCTATAGCTGCTGCCAGGCCCCTAATCTGCCATAGGCCCCTATATACCGCCTCCTCATGCTGCTGCCAGGTCCAGAGTCTCTCATGGGTCCCTGTACGGCCTCCCATTGCTGCTGTCTCCATCGCCACACTCTGCCATGTGCCACTTTCAGGTCTCCTCACACTGCTGGTGTGTAGAATTTTTTGACATAGGGTGCTGGCAGATTACGGGCCTCCCATAGCTGCTGCCAGGCCCCTAATCTGCCATAGGCCCCTATATACCGCCTCCTCATGCTGCTGCCAGGTCCAGAGTCTCTCATGGTTCCCTGTACGGCCTCCCATTGCTGCTGTCTCCATCGCCACACTCTGCCATGTGCCACTTTCAGGTCTCCTCACACTGCTGGTGTGTAGAATTTTTTGACATAGGGTGCTGGCAGATTACGGGCCTCCCATTGCTGCTGCCAGGCACGTAATCTGCCATGGGCCCCCGTACCGACTCCTCATGCTGTGACGTTGCAACAAGGTGGAATTCAACCCTACATATGTTAGACCGCCTTTACGAACAGCGAAAGGCCATCACCGATTTCCTGATGTTAAAAGCGGATAAAGGTACTCCCTGTGTAACTTAGATGTCAGCCATTGGCAGCTCATGCGTGACACCTGCGCTTGCTCAGGCCCTTTGAGGAGGCCACGCTATTCGTGAGTCGCCAGGACTATGGGATGAACGACGTCATTCCTCTGTTGCACGTCCTGGAACAAATGCTGTTAACAATGGCTGGTCAGGGTGCGGTAGACGTGGCGCACAGATCTCAACGCCACATGACCCCTGTGGGGGCAGGACAGGAAGAAGAGGAGGAGGTAGAGGAGGACATTGGTGCTCAGGAATTGTTGAGTGAAATGGGTGGTTTTTCCACTCAGCGGACAGGAGTGGAGGAGCAGGAGCATCTGGTAGAGGAGGAGGAGGAGGAGACAGAGGACCCAGACGCACCGTGGCAGTATGCTGTGGAGATGGAGGCAGGGAGTCCCTCGCATTCCTTGGCACAAATGGCCCATAGCATGCTCGCTTGCTTGCGTAGCGACAGCCGAATAATAACCATCAGACAGAGGGATGACTTTTGGCTGTCCACCTTGTTGGACCCTCGCTACCGTTCAAAAATGGTGGCCTTTTTCACACCTGCTGAGAGGGAGGCCAAAATAACGTACTATAAAAACCACCTATGTAGTCAGCTGGTCTCTGCCTGTCTGCGCCAACGTCCATCCTCAGACACTGTGGGCCCTGTGCGCTCGCGTTCCGCTGCCATGGCAGCAGGGGAGGGGTGGGGTGGTAGGAGCAGTGGCAGCTCCACCAGCAGCGGCTGCCTCAGTCTGCAGTCGATGATGAGTAGCTTTCTTCACCAGCGCAGTGAGGAAACTACTAACCAGCCGCAGCAGCAGCAGCAGCAGCAGCATCAGGTGGACCTGGAGCAGGACCTCAAACAACAGGCTTAGGCCTACTTGGACAGCACCCTGCCAACCGAGGTAGACAATCCCCTTGACTACTGGGCAACGAAACTTGACCTTTGGCCCCAACTAGCTGAATTTGCCCTTGAAAGGCTGTCATGCCCGGCCAGTAGCGTGGCATCGGAGCGCGTGTTTAGTGCGGCAGGAGGTATTGCAACTCCGCGGAGGACACGACTGTCCACCCAAAGTGTGGAGAGACTGACGTTTGTGAAAATGAATCAGGCGTGGATTAGTCTGGATTTCAAACCACCAGTTCCTGAAACAACTGACTAAATCCGCCATGAATCATGCCCCAAACATGTGCCACTTTCAGGTCTCCTCACACTGCTGGTGTGTTCCATTTTTTGTCATAGGGTGCTGGCAGATTACGGGCCTCCCATAGCTGCTGCCAGGCCCCTAATCTGCCATGGGCCCCTATACCGCCTCCTCATGCTGCTGCCAAGTCCAGAGTCTCTCATGGGTCCCTGTACGGCCTCCCATTGCTGCTGTCTCCATCGCCACACTCTGCCATGTGCCACTTTCAGGTCTCCTCACACTGCTGGTGTATTCCATTTTTTGTCATAGGGTGCTGGCAGATTACGGGCCTCCCATAGCTGCTGCCAGGCCCCTAATCTGCCATGGGCCCCTATACTGCCTCCTCATGCTGCTGCCAGGTCCAGAGTCTGTCATGGGTCCCTGTACGGCCTCCCATTGCTGCTGTCTCCATCGCCACACTCTGCCATGTGCCACTTTCAGGTCTCCTCACACTGCTGGTGGGTTCCATTTTTTGTCATAGGGTGCTGGCAGATTACGGGCCTCCCATAGCTGCTGCCAGGCCCCTAATCTGCCATGGGCCCCCGTACCGACTCCTCATGCTGCTGCCAGGCCCGTAATCTGTCATGGGCCCCTGTTGTCGCTTGTTGGCATATTCCGCTCGTTCAGATGCTCCTTCTCCTGCTACTCCTCTTCACGGATTCCGTCAGCAGTCTTTCTTGGAATCCGTTTCCAAGAGACAACAGTTTGCGAGCACGCACCAGACGGTGCAGAAACTGAACGTCCTCCTGTCCAAGTTGCTGCTGCCAGGCTCGTAATCTGTCATGCGCCCCTGTACCGCCTCCTCATGCTGCTGCCAGGTCCAGAGTGTGTCATGGGCCCCCGTACCGACTCCAAATGCTGCTGCCAGGCCCGTAATCTGTCATGGGCCCCTGTACCGCCTCCCCATGCTGCTGCCAGGTCCAGATTGTGTCATGGGTCCCTGTACGGCCTCCCATTGCTGCTGCCAGGCCTGTAATCTGCCATGGGCCCCCGTACCGACTCCTCATGCTGCTGCCAGGCCCGTAATCTGCCATGGGCCCCTGTACCGCCTCCTCATGCTGCTGCCAGGTCCAGAGTGTGTCATGGGTCCCTGTACGGCCTCCCATTGCTGCTGTCTCTATCGCCACACTCTGCCATGTGCCACTTTCAGGTCTCCTCACACTGCTGGTGGTTTCCATTTTTGTCATAGGGTGCTGTATGGCCTCCCATTGCTGCTGCCTCCACCGCCACACTGTGGCTCCACACTCTGGTTTTGGCCCCGTGACTGGCCAAATGAGTGAAGTGTGCGGTGATTCTAAGATCGACGGCACTCATCTGCATGTCATACTGCCTGACAGTATTATTTCTCTTCCCCAGCAGACTCCAAGGGCATTTAAATTAAAGGTACAGTGTTCAGCACTAATATTAAGTCTCTCTGAAGCCTAGAAACACCCTTTTTTAAGTTAAATTCACAGCGAATATATTCGACTCGAATCGAAATTTTTCCACGAATTCGCCGAATCAGTCGAATCGAATTTTTGAATACTTCACTCATCTCTAGTAATAATACTCTGGTGCCTACTCAACAAAGCCTGGCAGATAATGCAATTCAAAAATCCATAAAAGCATTATGAACCTTTAAATACATCAAGAACTTTAAATAACACAGGCTCTAGGGAACACATCCCTACACTTTTAATTTAAAGACATATCTAGTGTTTTTGTTACATGCTGTTTTTAAAAAACATTGGAACAGGTGCTATTTTTACCTTGGTTAAGCTGCCTATAAGACTATGGGATGAATTAACAAAGAGTGGAGCAGGCATAAAACCTGTGCCATGCATCTAAAATGAGAAAATGGAGTAGATCCTGCACCTAATTACCAAAGACATAACATAAATGCATGTACTAGCTTTTGGGATTTGAGCACAGGTATCTCTTGTTTGTTGTATTGTTGGGTCAGTATCCAGACCTGAACCTTGTAGCTCTCCCTCATTGTGTCTTTTCCCCTATGTTAGCATTGTGTCCACAGTAGCATTTGTGTAGGCAGAGCAGAGTAGGACTGGCCATAGAGGGATTACTTTGACGCAGTTGGCCAGCTTAAGCATGTATTGCAATATGTGTGAACTAAATATCCCTATTTATTGCATAGTCTGCTTGAAAGGGTATATACCAGTGTGCAGAGGGTCCTTCAGAATTTATAGTGTTAATATGTGGTTACACCTCTTTAGCACCTGATGGATAAATGCATGCACTAGCTTTTGGAATTTGAGCACAGGTATCTCTTGTTAATTAACCCCCCCCCTGCCCCCGCTCTCTATATCCACCCTCTCAGCCCTAAGCTGAGAGCAAGACATAGGAGTAAGGCTGTTAACCATGTGTTTGCTGAGGTTAACATGCCTGAATATTATTAGAGAAAGGAGCTTTTTCTGGATATATGCAGGCTCTGCTCATGCAGTGTAATCACTACATGGGCAGAGAGGCACATGAGCTATCTGCAGACAGTTCATATCAGGAGTGCCAAAGTGTTAAAGTGGTAGTAAACCCGGAACCAAAAATGTTATATACAGCAGCTTACAAATCATTAGATGTGATGGCTGCATTAGTTTTCTTTTTTTTTTTAGAATTTTCTGTTTTCACCTGGTGATCCAGCCAGTAACACACCTCCTGTCTACACTCTGGATGAAGGAGAAACAGAGACACCTTTGGAGAGCAGCAATGTCAGTCTGGGGAGGGCAGTGTTAAATGTACTAGCAGATTTAAATACACTAACAAATTGAATGCAAACTCCAGCTCCTACTTTATAAGAAGTTAGTAACATTTTCTTCCTTTTGGGATAAAGGTTTAATAAAAAAAAGAAAAGTTAATCATTGTAAACACCCCTAACAGTGGTAAATGGTTTGTCTCAGCCCTGTAACTGCTACATCTGCAGGGCAGCATGTTCTGTTGAAAAACAAAAGACCTAATTGCTGGATCACCATGTGAAAATAAAGGACAGAAAGCCTAAAAAAAGGAAACTAGTGCAGCCATTGCATCCAAGAATTGTTACGCTGCAATATAATTAATGTTTGTTTTTAGGTTTATCACCACTTAAATTGTTTTTATGGTTACTTTTATTTTTACCCAAGATTCTACAATAAAGTCATTCATTTGTCAGAATACAAAGATACAATGGGCTTACTTTCTAAAAATAATAATTACTTTTGTTCTTGTTTTAATAAAAAAAAAAAATAATAAATTAAAGGAACCTTTTAACCAAACTGAGTTTGTACATTACTCTTTAATACTTTCTATGCACAGCTACTTGGTGGTAGAATATCTTTATTTGACATTTGAAGAAACAAATTAACCAATTTAAGATTAAGTCTTTGCCAGTTGATCATATCATGATCATGCTTTGAAACCATAGTTAATAAAAACCTAAGATATAAGGGTTGGCATGATGTTGAGTGTCTATCATAATGAGCATTAAGTGACTGCCCCTTGTGATGTTCATTAAGCATCATAAGAACACTGATTGTTAATTCTTTAAATTACACAGTTTACCATACAAACACAGATTTATCCTGTTACCTTATGTGACTTTTGTTTTTGGTAAAACAAATCAAATGAATGGTTAAATAAGGCAACTCTTATTTTCTGGGTTTTTTTGTGTGTGTGTGTGTTTGTTCCCATAAAGTGAACAGATTCTTTCCAGTGCTGCTCACATAGCTAAAAGCCTACATTACAATTAACTGATCTCTAACTAAATAGGATAGAGGTGTTAACTCAGGAGACGTTGTTAAGTTTAATGAATGCACAAAGAAAAACCCTTTAAAACAAGCTGTAACAATCGGGATTTTACTATTTGGCATTTTCCTTGCTGAATTTTTTTCTGATAGTTTTGCTGATCATTTTCTGTTGTTACTACTTTTTTTTTTGAAGGGGCTTTGTTTGTATATTTACTTACCAGTATATCCCCCAAAACAATGTTTACTTTACTGTGCGTCAAGTCTGTACAATATTTCTGTCTTTTTTCTTTGAAATAATTAAACTCTAATATTGATTTCTTGGTTATCAAAAAAATAGTTATAATCCTACACTCACAGTTGATCCAGTAGAAGGCAAAAAACCCACCAAATTATGATGCAATTTGCTCCTGCAGGGGAAAAATTTCCTTCTTGATCCCCTAGAGGCAATTGGATATTCCTTGTATCAACTTTACCTATAAATGTTAGTAACCAGTTATATTCTGTATATCCAAGAAAGAATCCAGGCCTTTTTTAAAGCAATCCACTGAGCTGGCCAAAACCAACTCTTGAGGGAGTCTATTCCACATTTTCACAGCTCTCACTGTGAAGAAACCTTTCCGTGTTTGGAGATTAAATTTATTTTCCTCCAGACATAAAGAGTGCGCCCTTGTCTTCTGTAATGACCTTAAAGTGAACAACTCCACCCCGAGTTCACTATATGAACCACTGATGTATTTATACAAGTTAATCTTATCACCCCTTAATCTTCTCTTCTAAAGAGAGAATACATTCAGTTCCTCTAATCTTTCCTTATAGCTGATCTCCTCCATGCCTCTTATCAGTTTGGTTGCCCTTCTCTGTACTTTCTCCAGTTCCACAATGTTCTTTTTGTGAATTGGTGCCCACAATTGAACTACATATTCCAGATGAGGTTTTACTAATGATGTGTACAGGGGTAATATGTTATCTCTCTCTGGAGTCTATACCTCTTTTAATACAAGAGAGGATTTTGCTCGCTTTAGAAATTGCAGCTTGGCATTGCATGCCATTATTAAGCTTGTGATCTACCAGAACTCACAGATCCTTCTCCACCATTGATTCCCCCAACTGTACTCCCCCTAATATGTATGATGCATGCATATTCTTAACCCCCAAGTGCATAACCTTACATTTATCAACATTAAACCTCATTTGCCGCATAGTTGCCCAATTAAACAGTGCATTGAGGTCGGCTTGTAAATTGAAGACATCCTGTAAGGACGTTATTCCACTGCACAGCTTGGTGTCTTCTGCAAAGACTGAAATGGTATTTTTAATCCCAGACCCTATATCATTTATAAATATATTAACAAATAAGGGTCCCAACACTGAACCTTGGGGTACACCACTAACAACCCTAGACCATTCAGAGTATGAATCATTAACCACTACTCTATCTCTATGGGATTAAGATCTGGGCTTTGACTGGGCCACTCCAAATGGTGCATTGTCTTCTGCAATGCCTCTTTCACAATAAAATACAATTACTGGCCTAAGCTTACCATAAAGTTAATATGTCATGCCATCCCTTGACTCAGACATTCATGATAAGGAGTAGACATTAAGGGCTAAGTGCTATAGAAGGCAGACAAAACATTATAAACAGGACAGTAATATATTCACTCATCTTTATAAACTTACGTTAGCCAATAACAGGTATAACAAACTTCAGACTTTCTACAAAATATATAACTCATCTATCCAGATCTCATGAATATTACTTAGCGCCTTGCTAGTGAAAAGTGCTCACCTTACGATTTTCTTATGATTGCAAATTTTCAGTGGTACATCAACATTAAGGGGTTGATTTACTAAAATTGGAGAGCACGAAATATGGTGCAGCTGTGCATGGTAGCCAATCAGCTTCTAATATCAGCTTGCTCAATTAACCTTTGAGAATAAAACCTGGAATCTGATTGATTTCTACGCAGAGCTGCACTGGCTTTTTGCATGCTCCTGTGTTAGTAAATAAACCCCTAAATGTGCAATTACTGCAGAATACACTTCTTACTACCTTCATTCCTTTTACAGGCTTCAACAAAGCTGCTAGAGCATATAAAGCCTGTAGATAATGTCCTGCTGAAACTTCCAATACACATGGGATAATTCAATGCAATGATAAAAAAATGCTATAGGACGAGGGCTGTGTGTAATATTGTTTTATAGAAACATTAATAAGGAGCCTATTACCTATATAGAGGTTTCCAAATTATATTTACTTTCATTTTATCCAAATGTATTTGCCAATTTCTTTACCTGGTAAAACAGTGTATAGTCAGGCAGCTTTGGGTCTCTTAGCAGTCACATGGTCTACTATGTCTATAGCTAAACCCTTGTTAAGCACAAGAGAAAGGGATTAACACACAGGGAATGGGAATTTGATAAAAACAACTTACACAGAAACATGCTTTGCCTAGTTTAAATCTAGGTCTCACCAACTTTCAATCCTGCTATGTGAGCAACACTGGTGGCACATGGAAGCCTTTATACTGCTTTAGCTTAAATAACTATTTCAAATTCTTTAATCCTCAGTCCAAGGCACCCTCCTGCTTTAGTTAATGGTGTCTTATTCCTTGCAATGTACATAATGTGAGTATGGGGGATATGCCCTTAGTGTTGGGGGAAAGAATATTAGAAAGGTTAAAACAACTCTCAACACAATCGTTATACAGTTGTGTTCAAAATAATAGCAGTCAGACATCACTAACCTGATCAATCACTGTTTTTGGTAGAAATTATATTTCTACATGGCAAATAATTTACTAGCAGGTGTAGTAGAGTAATAGAAATCCAACAGACCCAATAGTCATGACATGCATCCTGTTGATTCTGTGTAATTGAATCACTAATTGAAAGGGGCATGTTCAAAATAATAGCAGTGTGGAGTTCTATTAGTGAGGTCATTCATTTTTTGAAAAACAGGTGGCAATTATTGCCCTTATTTAAGGAAGGAAGGCAGCAAATGTTGTACATGCTGGTTACACTGCATTTCTCTCTGAAATTCTGAGGAAAATGGGTCGTTCCAGACATTGTTCAGAAGAACAGAGTACCTTGATTAAAAAGTTGATTGGAGAGGGGAAAACATATAAAGAAGTGCAGAAAATGATAGGCTGCTCAGCTAAAATGATTGCAAATGCTTTAAAATAGCAACCAAAACCTGAAAGACGTGGAAGAAAGCGAAAAACTGCCATTCGAATGGATAGAAGAATAGCCAAAATGGCAAGGACTCAGCCAATAATAAGCTCCAGGAAGATCAAAGAAGGTCTAAAGTTACCTGTGAGTACTGTTACAATTAGAAGACGCCTATGTGAAGCCAAACTATCTGCAAGAAGCCCCCGCAAAGTCCCACTGCTGAAAAAAAGACATGTGCTGAAGAGGTTACAATTTGCCAAAGAGCAGATTGACTGGCCTAAAGAGAAATGGCGCAACATTTTGTGGACTGATGAAAGTAAGATTGTTCTTTCTGGGTCTAGTGGCCAGAGACAGTTTGTCAGACGACCCCCAAACACTGAATTCAAGCCACAGTACACTGTGAAGACAGTGAAACATGGTTGTGCAAGCATCATGATATGGGGATGTTTCTCATACTACGGTGTTGGGTGCTGCCTTATGCTGAAGAGGAAATGCCCTTGAAATGGGTGTTCCAACAAGACAACGACCCCAAACACACCAGTAAACGTGCAACATCTTGGTTCCAGACCAACAAGATTGACGTTATGGAGTGGCCAGCCCAATCCCCGGATCTTAATCCAATAGAAAACTTGTGGGGTGACATCAAAAATGCAGTTTCTGAGGCAAAACCAAGAAATAGAGAAGAACTGTGGAATGTAGTCCAATCATCCTGGGCTGGAATACCTGTTCACAGGTGCCAGAAGTTGGTTGACTCCATGCAACACAGATGTACAGCAGTTCTCAGAAACAGTGCTTATACAACTAAATATTAATTAAGTGATTCAAAGGAAAGCAAAATCTTCAAACATTTTTCAGTTTATATAGTGAATGTTTGAGTTTGTAAAGAAGAATACAAACACTGCTATTTTTTTGAACAGTCTAATATTCACTTTTCTTCAATTTTTTTAGAGGAACAACACAAATTTGATATATTTTCTTCATGTTTTGATGTGGAATAGAATGTGTAGTGTTCCCAATGCATTTGTGTGTATGGAAATAAAAGCTATTAGAAGGATTTTGAGCTTTATTCACTTTTTTCAACATACTGCTATTATTTTGAACACAACTGTATGTTATATGTACCTACAGTTCTGCTGTCCTGGAGCCTTCATTGTGCAACTTCCTCACACAGGCTATGGCTAAAACCTTCAGAAATTAGTGAGCTGAGTGGCTAAACAGTCACTTGATCACTTATAAGTGGCAAAAGGGGCGTCCCTCCTGACGCAGCTTCCAGGTTCTCCTGTTCCACCGGGGAGTCTGGGGCCGCTGCCTGACTATAGAGATGAAGGAGGAACCATCTGTATGGTGTATGAAACTGGCAGCAACAAAGATTTAGTTAATTCTGGTTTCAGCTGCTTATTTACTAGCTGTTACTGGCTTGTAAAGCAGGCAATCAAACCAGTGTGGATTTGATTGGCTGCTTTGGAGGGTATAAAGAGGACCTGTTTCGGTCCATGCTGGTATAAAGGTGACATGTTAGGTATTTATTTACTCAGAGTAGCATTTTATGTTACAAAAAAAATATTTTTTCCTGAAGATTTGCATTTGAAAAACCACTCTGCAAATATCATGTGACATAAAGATTGCATCTACCTCCAGTTTATTCTCCATGGCCTTGGCTTTCATAAAATATATAATGTTTGGGGGTTCTAATTCATTTTCTAGCTAAAAAATTGCAGGATTTTACATATGTGAGTAATGTCAAAATTGTCCCAGTTTTGAACTGATTAAAATCATTTTAGTTCAGTTTGGCAACAAAAAGTTTGAAAATTGTGTAGTTATGCAAAATACCAAACTAAACCACTGAATTTTTTTATTGCATGACCTCAATAAGAAAGGTCTTTTGTTACTTCCCTCTAAAACACAATTAAAGGGAAAAAAAACTCCTATCGCTCTAAGACACAAAGCATATGATATTTTTATCAATTTAAAAGGAAATCTAAATGGCCCTACATCAAAGCTGGTGTCACTAAAAGCCCCAGAAACTGGTGGGATTCATAAAACTGACTCCTCTGAAGATGAAACAAAACTTTTTGTGACTGAAAAGAAAAGGCAATGCTTTGTTCACAAATGTACACTATTAAGCTCAGCAGTGTCTGACTTGCTGCCAAATGTTTCAAATTATCTCCGCTGGTGCTAGTATATTTTTTCTCTTTTTATATTTATGGTCATATGTTCGAGGGCTTCAAAGAAATATTGTTACTTTTAGCTTATCTGGATCAGTTAAAACACAATTATCTATTTTCAACCTAAGTGAATTCCCTGTGCTCTTCATATGAATTACGAAAACCTACTACCCTAAAGAACTGCACTTGAATTGACACATGTATTTGCAAACCAACAGTTTTAATATAAACATTACACACAGAAAGTGTGAAAATTTACTGCTATAACCTAAAGCATATCCTATTTATATGTTATTATATATTAAGACACTGATAGAATATCAGACACACGGTATGTAACTTTCCTGTGCAGATCAATGCAATGTTTCGGCCATGCTAGGCTAAGGAGTCTACGCCAATTATATTTTACAGTTAATAGGAAAATTTCAAATCGATGAAAATTTAAAGTCCCCTTTAGTACTAGCCCCCCCATCTCCCAAATACAAACTGCTTTAAAAATAATTCAAAACAAAAGTTTTGACAACAGTGGGTGATGTCACCATGCCTCGCTGGAGAGCTGAGCGCTCGAGAGCCTTTGAAAATGTACTCATTTGTTGGGCTGAAGCACATTCTCTGAAGCCAGGGCAGAGGTATTTTTTGTAGACTTTTTATTTGGCAACATATATAAATCATTAAGCACCTGTAATGCTCACTGATAAATATAATTATTGTACTACATAAAACTCTTTTTTTTCACACTTCCAATTACTTTAATAATATGAGCACTTATACCAATCAAGATCTGACAGAGGTGCTAATCCTTCCTTATTTTATCAAAAATGTAAAATACAAATTGGTTTTTGATACACTTTGACTTTCCCTAGACCCAGTACACAAAGTCCATTTATTTTAGTTTGTTCGAAAGCCAAAGCTACTGTATATCTGGGTAGAACATTAGTTCCTCTTGTTATGTTGCGACTGCTCATAAATTCCTGTGGAACAACTAAATCCAAGGGCAACCAAAGGCTGATTTGCAACAATCTTACAATCTTTACCACATCTGTATTCCCTCTTATGCACCAGTTTTATCTTGCAAAATGATTTTACTTCTTGTGTAGTCCAAAGACAATAAGATTTTTAAAAATTATAGTGTTATTGCAAAAAAATAAATTTTTATTCTGTAATTGGTCTAATTTATAATGGCACTGTTTCTGGTACAGAACATGAAGTTATTTACAAATGAAAAAATAAAGGTCTTTAAAACTTGTTTTTTAATTTTTCTTTATTTAGTACATCATAACAAAAATGAACAAACAATGATTAAAAGGCTCACTCATACCTCCTCTATAAGCGCAGAAGTGCAGGAGTCTTGCTATAAATTTCAAACCAGGTGGTATAAACCCCTGTTCGCCTTGTACAAATATTTTCTTGGGCTGCTTCGAGATGCTGCAGAGGTTGTAATTAATGTTCTGTCCCCACATGAAGGCGAATGAAGGTATAACTGATAATAGCTGTGTAACTTCCTACCTTCGTATCCAAGCAGTGGAGCAGACCGGACCGGCAGATGTTCAGGTTAGATGGATCCAAACGTATACACGGGAATGAAATCAGCGTGGGTTTATTTGGTCCAAAATACAGCGACAAGCAGTGATACAATACTGTAAGGTAGTAGAGGTATTGATGCTGTCCTGTGATATCTTTCCTGAGGCTAACTGCTGGTCAAAAACTGATGCCTTCACAAGCCCAGGGTATTGAATGTCCTGTCACACAGCTATACAGCAGATAAAATGGCTGCAGGAAGTGACCAGAACCAAGGCTTGCCTAAAACCACGCCCAGCAGAGAAAACACTTACTAGCTATAACAAAGGCATGCAGCATGCAAATTCTGGCCAGCAGATGGCAGCAACAGATCAAGACATAGAAACAAACATGGTGAAATAAGAATTGGTAATACAATGCACAGTTAAATAACAAATATGAGGAGAACAGCACACTCCCCGTCTGAAATTCCATAAGGGATTTCACTATGACGAATGTCCATAAAATATAAAACAACCTGTAACAAAGAACATGTTAGAATGCAATAAACATAACAATATAGTAGATTCCGAGTTGGAATAGAGAAGAACCACAAAGTTCAAGTTCAGTAGAGTTCATCCAGCAGGAATGTTCTCGATGGGTAGTATCAAAATGAGTTCGTTAATTGGCCTTGCGAACATTTTAAGCTCACCCTTTCTGAAGATCTTCAACTCCACTTTACGGACCTTGCCATCCTTGCTAGGAAGAACCTTTGTAATTAGTCCCATAGGCCAGTCAGTCCGTACGGTATGTTGCTCCTTCATTAACACGAGGTCGCCTTCTTTTAGGTTTGGTTTGTGGTGTTGCCACTTTCTTCTTCCTTGAAGAATATTGAGATACTCCTTTCGCCACCTGTTCCAGAAGTAATCAGCTAGGTATTGTACACGTTTCCAGTGTTTTTGGTAGATATTCGCATGAGTAAATTCTCCACTAGGTAATAGCGTAATCTCAGCTTTTTGGGTAAGTAGGATAGCTGGAGTCAGTACAGCTGGTGTTTCAGGATCCATAGATACTGGCACGAGGGGTCTAGAATTGATGATGGCTGAAACTTCAGCGAGAAGGGTGACTAGAGTCTCATGTGTGAGTCTTGAAGAGTTTACATCCATCAACATAGAATTCAAGATGTTGCGTGAGATCCCGATCATTCTCTCCCAGGAGCCCCCCATGTGGGAACTATGAGGAGGATTGAAAATCCAGGTGCAACCCTTTTCCGCCAAGTGATCTTGAATGGATTTGGTGTCTATGTTCAGTTCTCTACAGGCTCCAATGAAGTTGCTTCCACGGTCAGACCTCAACTGTTTCACTGGTCCTCTGATTGCGAAGAACCGTCTTAAGGCATTAATAAGGCTGGATGTGTCCATGGATTCTATGACCTCTAAGTGAACGGCTCGCACACTCATGCAAGTAAATAGTACAGCCCAACGCTTACTGTTTGCGTGACCGCCACGGGTCCTGCGTGCGGACACCATCCATGGCCCGAAGACGTCTAGGCCAACGTAGGTGAAAGGCGGCTCTGTACATAGTCTGTCCGCAGGCAAATCAGCCATTTGTTGGTGTAGTTGTTTTCCTCTAGCTTTGCGACAGTGAACACAGTCATGCAGTACTTGGGCCACACGTCTTTTCATACCTATAATCCAAAGGCCAGCAGACCGTAACTTGCCCTCAGTGATTTGCCTGCCCTGGTGTTCAGTCTTTTTGTGGTAGTGTCGGATCAGCAAGACGGTGATATGGTGTTTGCTGGGAATGATGAGAGGATTTTGTTCTGCAACTCTTAGGTGGGCTTGATTCAAACGACCACCAACTCTGAGCAAGCCAAAACTGTCAATAACTGGATTTAAGTTGGCAAGAGGGCTTTTTATTGGAATCTGCTGTTTGTTGTATAAGCACTTCCATTCTACATTGAATTCCTCTTGTTGGACGTGACGTATTATGAGGGACTCACTATGAGAGATGTTCTCCGCAGAGAAGGGTTTATGGCAGACGTGCCAACCATGACAATCCTTATCTTTGTGAGTATTGTGATAACATTTTGCAATGTGCACTAACCTTGCGATAGTCCTGACGAGTCTCATCCAACTGGAGAAATGTTCAAAGCGTTGGCTACCGAGGCTGGAGATTTGCTTTGTTCCAGTGACCAATACACTGACTTCAGCGCGGATTTCTGGATCATTATCCGGATCCTGGATGCTGAAAACTTCCTGTACACAATCATCCGCCTGTTTTAGCAGAAACTCCGGACCTGTAAGCCAAGTAGAGTTAGTAAAGGAACCTACAGACATAGGTCTAGTGGCATGATATACTCCGAATGAAGGCAAGTAGCAGCACTTGTCGTTCTTCCTTAAGGATGGAGCTGGTTCTGCATGATTGTTACGGAATATTTTATCCATAAAGGCAACGATGTGTTCTCTCATTTCAGGCTTGCTGTTCATGGTACGCTGAAGAGAGTTAAATCTAGACAGAGCTTGTTCCTGGTTGTTTGGGAGTCTTACCCTGTTAGCTCGGAAGGGTAATGGAGAAACCCAGTGATTGGTTTCGTCTTTAAAGAACTCACTGTCCATTATCTCGACAAATTCTCTGTCCTCTACTGACAAGGCTACTTTATCGTCGTCCTTGGTTGTATGAAAGACTGATCTCCCCAAGTTGTCGGCAAAGAGGGGAGTAATGACGTCAGGTGGTTGTATGAGGCCTGGAGACTTCTCCTTCACCTCATAGTGATGAGGACACGGCTTAATGCAAGTTGTGCGTCCATCTGCACGCACGTACGTTTTGAAAGAGTCAATTCCTGGTTGATCTAAGCATACATTTCCTATGATTACCCATCCCAAGTCCAGTCTCTGGGCGTATGGTGCATAGTCAGGACCATTACACTGTTGACGCACCTTGTGTACCCTTAGATTGTCTCTGCCGAGCAGGAGTAGAATCTCGGCGTTGATGTCCATAGGTGGGATAACGTTGGCTAGATGCCTTAGGTGAGGTTGGTGAAATGCAGCTTCTGGGGTAGGAATCTCATCCCTATGGTTGGGTATTTGATCGCATTCGATCAGCGTCGGTAAGGGTATTTCCGTATCCCCACTGACTGGAGAAGCGATGAATCCTTGTGCCCTTCTGCCGCTAGTCTCTATGCGGCCCGAGCAGGTGTTTAAGGTATAGGGTTCGGATGGTCCCTTTATTCCAAAGGCTTCAAAGAATTTAGGACCTGCTAGGGACCGGTTGCTTTGGTCATCAATGATGGCATACATTTTTACTGCCTTTTCTGGTAGTCCCTCTGGGTAGACCTTGATCAGGCATATTCGGGCACAACATTTCTCGCACTGGCCCTCCCCACATACGTCCAGGCATGAGCAGGAAACAGCAGTCGCTGCATTAGCGTAATTTTGGGGCTCCCCGCCATGACTTGGAGCAGGACTGGTGGTGACGGCAGTGGGTGAATCTCTGGAGAGTGAGATTGGGTGCATAGCTGAGGCATGTCTTTCACTATGACACTCCTCACACTTGATGACAGATTTGCAGTCCTTAGCCATGTGCTCCAATGAAGCGCAGCATCTGAAACATACCCCGAGCTCGGTGAGGATTTTCTTGCGCTCCTGTATGGTTTTGGATCTAAACCCTCTACATTTGTTCAGAGAGTGTGGTTTTTTATGAATGGGACATTCACGATTGAAGGTCTTATCTCCTGATGAGGTAGTGTACTGTTTACCCGTGGGTACTACAGGAAATGGTAGGTTAGTCTTTCTAACACTCACGCTGCTCTTGAAGTCTCTGTGTTTATGCATGACGCTTTCATACCTTGGTGATGATGTCGCTGAAGCTGTAGTGTTGAACTCCAGGAAGTCGAGGCTGGGGTCATTCCTCATCTGGGACTGTTCATCGATAAACCTACAGAAGTGAATAAATGGGGGAAAGGTGACGTCATGCTCTCTTTTGTACCTTGAGACTGATGCCGCCCACTTTTCTTGCAGACTGTATGGTAGCTTCACGACAATTGGGTTCACTCCATGAGCTGTATCCAGGTAGCACAGCCCGGACAGACGAGGGTCACCCTTGGCAAGCTCCAGTTCCATGAGCAGATCACTTAAATCTTGAAGCTTCTGGACATCCTTGAGATTGATCCTTGGAACGTTCTGCAGTCTCTTGAATAGGGCCTTCTCTATTGCTTCTGCACTGCCGAAGGTACGTTCGAGTCTCTGCCAGGCGGCAGCGAGACCTGCTTCTGCTTGTCCCATGTAGACAGTTCTGAGGCTCTTGACGCGATTTGTGGAGCCTGGGCCCAGCCATTTGATCAAGAGGTCAAACTCCTGCTCTGCGGTTAGGTTGAGGTTAGCGATAGCGGCCTTGAAGGTTGCCTTCCAAGCTCTGTAGCTCTCTGCACGGTCATCAAATTTTGAGAGACTGGTGTTGATTAGCTCTCTGCTCACCATAAACCTGGCAAACTCAGACATATCTGATTTCTCACTGCTTGTGGCCATGACGACTTGTGATGCCCCTGGGGCGTATGGGCTGCCTGGCGTAAAGGTGTGAGATGCTTCCGGGTAGAATGATGTAGCTGCAGGGTTGAGCTGTCGTTTAGCCTCTGTATATTGTGATGACTGCTGCTTGAGCTGTGGAGGTAGGCCAGAAAATGCCTGATAGCGATCTTGCTGTAACAACCGTCCTTGAGAGGGCACATCTGGGTAACGATTATTAGGTTGCTCAGGTGCTGTGGGTGGCACTGGTACCGCAGGTAGAGCTGACTTGGAGGTTTCAGTGTTGTCGGCTTGGACGGTACTGCAAACTGGGGGTGGCGCAGATACCTGATTCAATACATAGTCACTGGTGCGGTCAACTGGATCATCTATCTCCTGTGGTAGCGAGCAGACTGGATCAAGACCTTGGCTCAATGCTTGCTCAAGTAGTCTTACTTTAGTTAATGCAATTTCTTCCTGCATCTCTGATTCGAAAATCTTTATTCGAGCCTCTGCTTCTGCCCTCTTGGCCTCTGCTTCTGCCTCTGCCCTCTTGGCCTCTGCTTCTGCCTCTGCCCTCTTGGCCTCTGCCTCTGCTTCTGCCCTCTTGGCCTCTGCTCTTGCAAGAGCTTCTTTTTCTGTGAAGGAGCGTCTCGCTTTGGATTGCTCTGCGTTTATGCGGGCCTCTAGTAATCTGTCGCTCAAGGCTGAGCTTCTTGAGCACGATGATTTGTATGACCGAGAGGAATGTTTAGACGAATTTGATCTGTGTGATCTAGTTTCTTGCAAATGCGAGATACGGAGTTCCGCTTTACTTTTAACATCCAGCACCATGACGTCTCTTTGTCTGTCTATTGATTCTGCCTTGCTTAGTTCTGATAGGGCTTCATCGATATTAGAGTCTTTTAGAAAGGTTATATACCTTGTGGACAGTCTCTTGTATCTTTCTTGAGCTGTGTCCAGCCGCCCGATGGCAACTTGTAAACTTGAGGCATCACCTGAGGAGGATTTAAGTCCGGACATGAGGGAGGAAACTCGTTCCCATTGCTCCTCCAGGTTATCACATAGCTCATCTTTCGTGGTGTGATAATTTTCAATGACTTTTACTGTCGGTTTGAGAGAGCGTCTTGGTCGTATGACTTGTTCTGCTGGAAGTGTGGATTCTGTTCTCTGCCCTTCATAATGATCAGTATCAGGTTGTATTTGCTTTAGTTCATCACTGGGGAACTGTGCAAAGTCCTTTTCGGCCATTTTGACTTAAGGTGCGCTGTCCCTTTAAGAAAATGAAGTTTTGAATTGGGCGCTGAAAATCGCAGCACAGCTTCGATAGGGCACCTTGACAAAATTTCTAAGATATTTAGAATGAATTGCGGGGTTTTGCGGCGGCCACGGCAGTGTAAGGAAAGTGCATAAACAGTACTTCTGTTATGCGAGGAAAAGTTAATATAGGACTTTAGGAATGGCTTGGCGAGTTGTGGAGGACTTCCAGGCGAGACTATAGATACTGCGTATGTGCAGTGCTTCCGCATAGGCTTGTGGAACATGCACTGTAACCGGGCAGATTTGCTGCAAGTGGGCCTGTTGCTAGGGAGATTCCTGAGTGTGGTACTGGACTCTGAGGGAATCTGTAGCGGGGTATGGACTTTAAGGCAGTTTTTGACTGTTCTGTCCCCACATGAAGGCGAATGAAGGTATAACTGATAATAGCTGTGTAACTTCCTACCTTCGTATCCAAGCAGTGGAGCAGACCGGACCGGCAGATGTTCAGGTTAGATGGATCCAAAAGTATACACGGGAATGAAATCAGCGTGGGTTTATTTGGTCCAAAATACAGCGACAAGCAGTGATACAATACTGTAAGGTAGTAGAGGTATTGATGCTGTCCTGTGATATCTTTCCTGAGGCTAACTGCTGGTCAAAAACTGATGCCTTCACAAGCCCAGGGTATTGAATGTCCTGTCACACAGCTATACAGCAGATAAAATGGCTGCAGGAAGTGACCAGAACCAAGGCTTGCCTAAAACCACGCCCAGCAGAGAAAACACTTACTAGCTATAACAAAGGCATGCAGCATGCAAATTCTGGCCAGCAGATGGCAGCAACAGATCAAGACATAGAAACAAACATGGTGAAATAAGAATTGGTAATACAATGCACAGTTAAATAACAAATATGAGGAGAACAGCACAATTAACAGGGCACTTTCCTACATGTTTGGTGGTCATGCCCCAAGATTAAAACATTTTGGGATTCTCTTTTGATTCAGAAGACCACCCTTAGGCCTATTTGGCATACACCCCTCCATTATCTCTTTCATGACACCCCTTCCTCCTTTAAGGCATACAAGCATAGCATGACCCACACTACTTAATGTAGCTAAATGCTTAATTCCTCAATATGGGAAATAATGCTAGTTTTGCTGATTGGAGGAGGGAGGTAGACCAGATTATGGAGGCTGAAAGATGGATATATGAGGCCAATGACACACTGGCGAAGTTTAAAGATGTATGGGCGGAATAGATCTATTATTCTCATGATTTACTGGATGAATAAGACATTAGCTGCATGGAAGACTGTTGTTTCCATCGGGCCATCCCACTGGAAAAACTGTTAGATAGTAGTCAGGAAAGCTTGTGTTCAATACCTTCAAGACTGTTTTTAGGAATGTATGTATGCATTGGCTGAAGCACATGTGACTTTTTGGGTGCTGGTTTTTTGTTAAACAATTTTCTTTATCTTTTCCTTTCATTATCCTATGTGAGTTTTTAATTATTTTTTTCATTACTGGGTGATGTTATCCCCACCATTGACATGGTCTATGCCATTATACAATTCTGGGGAAGGTGGTTGCTTATGCTTACTTAGGTATAGTTTTGTTATGTTGTATGGCTCCACCCAACTTGCAGATTAAAACACTATGTTGGTGTACTGACATGAACCTTCTACAATTGTACATTGCTTGATGTCTTCAGAACATTGTATGTTTGTTTAAAAACTTTAATAAAATGTGTCACGGATCCCCACACGCCACGCCCACAGCGTCTTGCTAACCGAGGCATGCACGTGCGGCCGTGACTTGGGGTACAAGGGAATAAAGGGGACTTAACTTTGAATATATAAAACCGTATATAAGATCATCCATGAAATACTTCCACAGCCCGCACTACCTTTTGGCCACCACCAGATGGAGACTCCACTCCAATCCAGCTGGTCGACCACACACTGGCAGATACAAATCTTATATACAATCTGGTGCACTGATTAGAGTTGAGGACCAGCTTAGTAATTACACACCCTTCTAGAGTCCCTCCAGCTATCCTACAGCTTGAACCCCAGAGTTAATCACCCTTCCACTGTCCACACCCCCCCCCCGCACCAGACACACCACAAAAGGTAGCCTGCCACCACCCAACAGTTTATCCGCAGAACGGTCTGCTGGGACACCCCACACACACAGATCTCCGTCTGGCCGGTCTGTTACCTTTTACAATCTGCACACAATCTGCCCACACACAATGCAGTTGCATACAGATTGGCAATGAGCTTGACCGAGCGTTTAAAGGCACTAAAATACGATACAATCTAATCCAATCTAATCTCTCCAATCTAATCTCTCCGAAGATATGAGCACGTGCTTAAATTCACAGAAGTCACTAAATAATTTTAAGCTTTAATTTCCCAAAACTGGGCAGTGCATAAAATATGTACAAAATATAAAAAAGTTACAGAAATACAAAAAATACAAGAAGACACACAAATGGCTATTCACTATAAAATAAAAAGGGAATAAAACCGAATAAAACTTTTACCAAGATCTATCCTGCGACTGGAGCAAGCCAGAGCATCAGCAATCCGTCAGTCAAATCGAACTCCATACGAATTACAAATGTCCCAATGCCCTGGTACTCCATTTATGGGGATATGGACATAGGCGGGACATTAGTCCTCGGCCAATTGACCATGGGGGCTGCCCCTGTACCTGCCCACAGGATGTTCTGGGTGCTGACCTGCCCAAGTTCAATCGGACTAAGACCAGCTTGAAACACCAAGTCGGGGATTGGATTTCCGACACCAGTGCATCGGCCTGATCGCGACAGTACCAAACACCATTCGACTGTCGCAATCCAGTGCCACCTAGCCATTTCCTGCATTTTCCTGGCCTTCTACCTAAGCCACAAATATTGTTTTTATGTGCCGATGTAGCCTACAGAGTGCCCAAACAGAAGGGAGTATGTTCATCTCTCTGCAACTAATATTTTAGCTTTTATGAGAGATGAAACATACCCCTTTTGATGGATGGATGTACTTTTAGCTCCCTGCTGTCATGAAGCCGAAATATCTGGAGCCACTTCCTCCTAAACCGGTTTCCCCAGAAGGTGGCAAAACCTTATTTAGCACAAAGGTGTCACTTCCAGAGGAAGCCAGGCTTTTCAGAAGCCAATTGATGCTAATTGATGACCACTGTCTGAGTACCTCATTTCCCCAATGACAAGGACTGAATACATCCTTAATGACAATGGAATGCCCCTAATGTTACGATTACATATTGCCACTGATCATATCCTATCCACTCAAATCATACACATATGTTACAAAATGTGATTATACAAAAAATTTACAAATCAAAATAGAAAAAAATCCATATTAATGATCAAAACAAAATATGCAAAAATCAGCAAAAGAAAAAAAGAAAGCTAAATAGAGAAGAAGAGTAAAGAGTTAATTGGAAATGGTTTTGGGTGTAACAAGTGGGTAGGAACAATTTTCCTTTTTTATTTGTAGGGTTACTTTAACCACTTGAGGCCCCAACCCTTTTTCTTCCTAATTACCACGAAATAATACTTTTTTGCATTTTACTTTTTGAGAGCTTTAGTCCCCTTTCAAAGTTACACTGGAATGTACAGTATACAGGGGAAAAAAATGGCAGTATTCGTAAATTATTATTGGAACACAAAGTTAAGATTGATGAGGGTACTAATTAGCATGACAGTGATTTCTTCTCAGGTTTGTGATAGCTAAAAATTTTAATCACATTACATTTACAATGCTTGTTTTTTGCGCAGTAAATGCAAATGTCACCCAGATCCTTTCATGTCATTGTTAATTTTATGTCAGATTAATTCTGGCAGGAGGATTTTCCATATACACACACACACAACATATTTTATACATTTGTTCATTTTTTTTATGATGCACTGTCCCTTTAGGAAAAGAAAATAGGGTTCTCCTAAATATTTGTAATAGATTCCTATTCAAGTATATAGCCTGGGGGTCATGAAAAAGAAAAGGGGGTCAGCCCTCATGAACTATATTGATCCACATGGTTTGACCATTGGGAGGCACCTCAGAACCTGGAAGCCCCTTTTAAAATAAGTTTGCCCCTAGATATCCATCCCACCTAGAAATGAGTATGGGGGATGGCAGTACCCCTTTTTACTCACTCACAAAATAATTTAAATTTAAATAAAAATATAAAAATACTCACATCATCAAAAAATGTCCATTATAGCAAAAAAAAAATTGTCAATAATTTACATCCAGCAGTTTAGATCCCAATGCCCGAGGGTGTTAACCTATCATGCCTGATATTTGGCCACCAGTAATTCCATCGCAAAGTCAGATCCCTGGCTGGCTTCTGGATGATGTCATTGATCAAATATTCCAGGCAGGAATCTGTTATTTAGTGGCAGAAGAGCTAATGCTGTGAAATGACAGATCCCTGGCCACTGTTTATAAACAAAGTCACTTTTAAAGGAGGACTTTGTGCTGCTCTGAAGTAAACCGTGCATGTTTAAGGCATCTCTAAAACATGTTATTTAAAGGGTGTATTTTAAATGTTACCCTTTAGTAAAATATCCACTCCCCACTGAATGGTGTTTTTTCTTGTATCAGTGCATGTCCCTTTGGCAGAGGCCAGCTACACATGCATTTCTTTTAATAACAGCTTGCAAAGAAAAAACACAAGAGGCTTTCATATATTTCACTGAGGTTTGATGCTATGTTCAGGGTTCAAGGAACTTCTTGCCAGATTCATCAAACATCCATTGAATGAAACTGTGCCCAGTTCACTCATCAATAATACTTGCAAGGAGGAAGCCTTTAAGGGGTGCAATGAAACAAGATATTCATGTTCCATTACATCATTTCATTTAATTCCTGTTGCTAAGGATATTAGGGAAAATTCCATACTTTCAGAATTTGCATACCTGTGTTCAGGGACGTATTTACCACAAGGCAAACAAGGCATTTGCCTAGGGCGGCATTTTTCAGGGGGGCAGCAAGGGACGGAAGAAAGGACACATGCGGCTTGGGAACCAGATGGGGTCTGAGAGAGGCTGTGGGCTGCTTGACTCTCGTTCCCGGGGATGTCCAGAGCTGTGAAGGTGTCTTTCTCTGTGTATGGGGGTGATGGTATTGGAAGGCTCTTTCGTGTGGGGTGGGGAAGTTGTTGGTCAATGTCTCCTGGGGAAGGGGGGGGCGGGTTTTGTGTTGCCTAGGGCAGCACAAAACCTAAATATACCACTGCCTGTGTTGTTTTGTGGATAGGTTGGTGGTGCTAAGTACCAGCAACTAGGGATGAGTTTTTAGTGCTGCTTTAGGCAGCACAAAAAAAATCCTATTGTATGCAATCACTAGAACACACACCAGTATTGCAAAGTCATTGTGTAATAATGACACTATGCGGCTTCAAAAACGTAGTAATGTGGACGGGTCCGCAACATTTTGATGCAAAATAATCCATAGCTCCTCTGATGGCAAATAGCTCCCATTTCCAGCCGATTGCACCAAGTTAAAACACATTATTTACATTGGCAGGGACTGATCTTCTTTCTCTATGCCGATAACTGTCTCTGTGTTATGATCCTATGCACCTCCCGCATCTCAGTTTGCTTCGTCTGGAGCATGCAGTAGTCTAACTGCTCCTGTAGCAAGTCTCCTTCATCTTTTTCCTTGCATGCTCCTTCTCCAGCACCCCTCCACGCAGGAAAAAAATCTGCAGATGGATAGCAGAGAAAAATCTCAGGCACACATGTACTGAACTTATTCAATATAATCACGTCAGGTAACATATAACCAGAATTTCCAATAAAAGAGTGGCCATGGTTTCACTTTACTTCTTCAGGGTGTCACAAACTGAATCTAAAACTGAAATTTTCTTTTGAATACAAGATTAGTTGCCATCTTGTCTTACTACACTTATTTCATTTAACTCCTTTGTAGAATTGAAAGAAGCTATGAATCCTATTTTCCTCACTGTTCTTGTTGGTTAACCTTTTTTCTATTTGTGCCTATCTCTCAGTAGCACATTGGCAAGTCTCTTGACCTCTTTCTTCAGCACTTCATTTCTGGAGTCCAATCGTGTACTTGTGTTTTTGGAGTCATGTTCATTTTTCTGGAGGGTGTGGGCTATCTAGTGCTAATTGTGTTCTTTAATACTTTTTCTAACTGTTGTCTAGTTGATTAATAACTACAGTTCAGCATTGGAGATCACATCCAGCCACCAGAAACCAGTAATCAACCAAAGATGTGCATTGATAAAGCTTTGCAGTTTGATTACAGTTTTTTCTTACACCTCAAATCTCAGAACCATACATATCACACCAGAAAATTCTCAACTTTGGTTTTCTGTTGGGGTGGTACAACCCCTATATTGGCTGTAAGAAGACAAAAGAAGCTCCAGAACCTCAATGTATTTGCAGTGCTGCACAAGTAACATCAAAACTAGACTCTAGCAATTTCCATGCTGTTCAAGATAATTGGTTCTGTTGTTTCACATGATCTTGTTTTTTAGGTATTGATTTTTAAAATTGTTTGGCTTGTTTCTTCCTTGAAATCTTTATTATGGGAATCATGTGTTTGAGATATGAGATAGATTTCTCTTACAAGTCCACTCCTCTGCATGGGTGTAACTACAGATCACCGGACCATAGCAAAGTTTTGATCAGGCCTTCTTGAGGACCTTGCTACCGTCATTGATTTTAATATAAAGTATGTTCATATCGGCAAAAGGTAAAAGGAGAGCTGTCAGCACATTCAATACATTACTAGGAACCAGTGCTGTGGACAGAAGTTATTTGGGAGGGGAGCATAAGTTAAAGGAATTAACTTTGAACCTCCATTTTCAGCTAACTACTCTGTCCTCAGTAGCTAATCAGGCTTATTAAGCATCTCAGATTTCAGGGCTGCAATGTACATTTTACGCCTTTCTACCCCTTCCACCGACACAGCAAGAATTTCAGAAAGCAAGTTGTTTTAAAATGCAAAAACTGATCCTTTTTTTTGCTTTAAACCTAACTACCCAAACATACAAATAAATCATGCTTTAACTGCTTGCCAACTGCCTCACATAGGAGTACGCTGGCAGATCGGCTCTCCTGCGCTGGATCACGTATCTAATACGTAATCCATCTCTTCCGGGTAGGGGGCGTGCGTGTGTTATTTACAGCACAAGCCAATCAGTGGGTTGTCACAGCACAAGCCGATCGTAGAGGAAAACAGGACAGAGCTCTGTGTTTGTAAACAACACAGAGCTCTAGGACAGAGCTATGTGTTTGTAAACAACACAGAGCTCTAGGACAAAGCACTGTGTTTGTAAACAACACAGAGCTCTGTCCTGGCAGCGGGGGTGTGCTGTCTCTTGTTTCCCTGCAAAGCAGGGAATAAACACTGGCACATCCTTTAGTAAAAAACGCACACAGTGCATACACCAAGCACTGTTAGGCACACAGTTGACCCTTTGATTGCCCCTAGATGTTAATCCCTTCCTAGCCAGTGTCATTAGTACAGTATCAGTGAATAGTATTAGCAATGATCACTATATTAGTGTTACTGGTTCCCACAAAGTGTCAGTTAATGACAGATTGCCCGACATACTATCACAGTCCCGCTATAAGTCACTGATCACCGCCATTACTAAAATAAAAAATTAAAAAAAAAAAAAAAATTCCAGTATTTACTGTATATACCATTGGCTTGTAGATGCTATAACTTTTGCGCAAACCAATTAATATACACCTATTGGGATTTTTTTTACCAAAAATATGTAGCAGAACACATTTTGGCCTAAATTTATGAAGAAATTAGCTTTTTTACGCTTTTTAAATTGGATATGTTTGATAGCATAAAGTAAAAAATTATTAGAAAGAAAAAAATGTTTTTTTTTCAAAATTTTTGGCCTTTTCCATTTCTATAATAGAAAACCCAGTGGTGATCAAATGCCACCAAACAAAAGCTCTATTTGTGTGAAAAAATATTATAAATTTCATTTGGGTACAGCGTTGCATGACCCCGAAATTTCAGTTAAAGTAATGCAGTGCCAAATAGAAAAAAATGGTCTGGTCCGGAAGGGTGTAAAATCTTCCTGAGGGCAAGTGGTTTAGCATTCTTAAAAAAAATTGAGATAAAGTACAGCAGGCTTAGTCAGATAGAGATCCCACTGCTGAGGACTTCCAAACAGTGACAGAAAAGGGATGCTGACAAAAGCACAGGTGGATTGACAGAGGAACTGAAGAGCGTATAAACAATGAAGGTAGGCAAGTTGGAAAAGATGGATCTGGATAGAGAGCTTACCACTCCTGGTCCAGCCTGGTTCTCCCTCTGCCCCAGGTCCATGGGTGGCTCCAAACCAAATTTTTTGGGGGTGCTGCGAAAGTGCTGAAAGTATAAGCAGGGGTACGAATGTGGCGCTCCACTGTGGGCGTGGCCAAAAAGTGGGAGTGTTCAAAAGTTAGGCATGACCAAATGTGGCAAGTCATTATGGCTGTGGCGAAAAGGTGGGTGTTTCCAAAAGGTAGGCATGACCAAAAAGGTGTTTTTTCATAGTCAAACCCATTGTATAGACAAAATAGGGCATTGGAGCACACTAAAAAGATTGTTGGAGTAAATTAAGTCCAAATGGGACCAGCAATGATACTAAGCAATAACCCCAGCAAGCTTAAAGTGTTTCTAAACACAGGACCCTGCATTCACTATGTCTGGTCTCCCACAGTGCATAGAACATGGAAATGCAATTATTTTAGTAAATATAAACTGCTAAATACCTTTTCTCATCAGCAGTTAGAGCAGGCTTGTGAGTTTTCATTCTCCCCTGATTGTCCTGTGAGGCTGCATGACCCCTGACCCTCTGTCTTGACAGTGTTGATTGGCCCTGTGCTGATCACATGCACCCTCCCATGAGAAAAAAAACTCTCTAGCAATACACACCAAACAGAGCATGTGCAGCTTGCTCCCAAGGCTCTGTTCTATCAGCAAATGGATTGGGGACTGTGGAAGAAGGGTAGGATCAAGAAGACAGGATCAAACAGCCTTTTTACACAATGCAGAACTTCTTAAGTTCCACCGTGAGTAAAACAATAATGCTTTATTGTACATACAGACTGATTTTAATGTTGTGGGTTTAGTAAAATTTTAGGGCCAGAACGGCATAAATAATCCATGGCATGGAACAAAGATAAAATAATCACCCAGCCTGGCACAATAATTAGCCCAAAGCACAGAACAATATTTAACCTCCAGCACAGTACAATACCTAACCATCAGCTTGGAAAAATAATATACCCACAACACTGTACAGCAATTAACCTCCAACAATGCACAATAATTAACCCCTTAGCATGGCACAACATTTAGCTCCCAGCAAGGCACAATAATAAACCCCAGCATGGCACAGTAACACTCAGCACCGCAATAAACCCGAGGAGTGTGCATTATTAACCCCCAAAACTACACAATAATTAACCCCCCAACATTGAATAATAATTAACCTCCAGGAGTGTAGCTGTCAGTGTGCCCCTTCAGTATGTAGTGGGGCAGTGAGCAGTATGTACTGGAGCATTGAGCAGTATGCAGTTGGGTTAGTGAGCAGTATGCAGTTGGAAAGTATGCAGTAAATAGTGGGACAGTGAGCAGTATACAGTGGGACAGTATGCAGCAGGGCAGTGAGCAGTAAAAAGTGGGGCAGTATGTAGTGGGGGAAGTAAACTGTAGCAGGAGCAGTATGCAGTGGGGCAGCGAGCAGTACGTAGAGGAACAGTATACTTTGGGCACAGTGAGCAGTATGTAGTGGGGCAGTATACAGTGGGGGCAATGAGCAGTATGTAGTGGGGGTAGTATGCACTAGAGACAGTGAGAAGTATGTAGTGGGAGTATGCAGTGGGGGCAATGAGTAGTATGCAGTGGGGCAGTATGCAGTGGGGGCAATGAGCAGTATGTAGTGGGGGCAGTATGCACTAGGGACAGTGAGAAGTGTGTAGTGGTGCAGTATGCAGTGGGGGCAATGAGTAGTATGCACTGGGGCAGTATGCAGTGGGAGCAGTGGGGTAATATGTAGTTGAGCAATATGCAGTGCGGGCAGTATGCAGTGGAATCAGTGAGCAGTATGTAGTAGGGGCAGTGAGCAGTATGCCGTGGGGCAGTATTATCTGTGCATGTGGGGGAAGATGGACTCACCTCTTCCCCGCCCACCATCTTGATCAACCTGTAGAGAAGCTGAAGATGGAGAGAGAGTCTTAATAGGCTGCCAGTCGTAGGAGGCTGATCACTAGGCAAAGAAAGCTGTTGGAGACAGCACCTCCCGATCCTCCCACTGACCCATTGGAGCCAATCTGGCAGTGGATGACTGCTTATAGTCTATGAGCAGCCCTGGTTGCAAAGATAGGAGTGCTCGTAATATTTTTGGGGATGCTATAGCACCCCCAAGCACCTACTTGGTGCCACCCTGCCCAGGTCCCACAGTAGTTGAGTGGGTTGCTATATGTTGATAGTTCCACCTCTGCCCTTCTGCCAAAGTAGGTAGTGCTGGCCGACAGTACAAATGGATTTGAACTGTGATTGGATGTCCTTCTTTCGAAATATGCAATTTGGTTGTGTCAACCCTGCTTACTATGTTACTGTGCTCCCATAGTAAAGTCACACTGTTGTACTGATGCTTGCAACAATCTGAAAAATGCGTAGTGGCTTGTTTCTAAATAATACCACAATGACTTTTTGTTGCTTACTTTATTGGATGAAAGTTGAAACAATAGTGAGCCTTTTCCCCACAAGAGCCTCCAGACCTAGAAAAACAGTCTCCTCTTTAGATGTGCTTATCTCGGTCACATCTGGAGTGGAGACCTCTTGAGCTCTGGAAGCTCAAACATTAGAATACTTACACACCGTTTCATGCTTGTTCAATAAAAGATCACACACCAAAAGGAATCTTTTTCTGGCACCATTACAAATTCCACATGAACAGAATCTAACTGCCAATTAATTGAGCTCCTAAGAGGATACACATAAGGGATTCTAACATTGTTTACATTCTGGAAAATGAGAATGTGGAAATGTCTACATGGCTTTGAGAATGGGATGTATACAACAGACTGGTTAGGTAGCAAGGCTGAAAGGTACACTACAGGCAATATTGAAAACGTAAACATTGAGTTGTGTATAGGGAGCATAGCCTGGCTACTTTGTTGTTTCATTTTTGAGGCTAACCCACTGGAATCTGTAATTTTCAGACCCTGGAACCCACTTGCTGCTGATACTGGTACTATCTCCTTATTTGTATGCCTGATGTCAGGCCCAGACTGGGACGAAAAAAAATACATTTTTTTTAAGGGTCATTTCACACCAAATGCAGCCCAGTGAGTTTTTTTTCTGCATCAAGAATGCATGCACAGTGTTTTCAATGTATTCCAATTGCCCTAGTTCACACCAGTGCAGTCAGTTCCAGTCAGTTTCCGATGCAGAAAAAAAATTAGAATATGTTGCATTTTTTTCTGCACATAACTTTTCTGGAAAATAGCAAACTGCACCAAAACTGCACTGGAACTGAGTGTGGTGTGAACTGTAAGCAAAACCGTGTCTGGAACACCTACAGAGTGCATTTTTGTAGTGTGAACTGGCCCTTCAACCACATTACAAATAAAGACAACTACCATTATTTTTTGTCTTTTAGTTATATTTAGCCTGTTTCAGTCACTGTAATTTATCAATCAATTCGAATAATGTAAATTCTCTACTGAGCGCTGGCATCTCCATTCAGTGCTGCGAGAGGTGACACACTGCAGTGGCAGGATTAGTAAGGATGAGTAAGTTCCTGCCCGTGTCATAGTCCCTCCCTGGAGGCCTACACCAGACCCAATATTGAAGTAGAAAACAGAATCTGGCTATGCACATCGCATAACAGATTCTGTTTTTTGTCTTCCTCCGCTGGGTTTTAAAGGCAGCTTTCACTGAGCGCTGGAATCATGTTACAGCTTTCTGATTGGTTGCTAGAGGTTACTGCACATCATTACTGCTTACTGACTGGTGGCTAGAGGTTACTGCACATTTTTACTGCTCACTGATTGTTTGCTGTAGGTTACTATCATTACCACTCACTGATTGGTCGCTAGAGGTAAAAGCACATAATTACTGCTCACTGGTTAGTTACTAGATGTTACTGCAAATCATTATTGCTCACTGATGGATTGGATGCGATGAGAAACAGATACAGAACTTATAATCAATAATAGTAATAAATCATGGGGGAGCACTGTAAAGTTTTGGGAAGCATAATCTTACTTCTGTATATACCCCACTGTAATAAAAGACCCCCATTACATAACCAGCCCAATGCCCTTATTGGAATTCCAAGATGTCAGTTAGTTGGCAGTTATTGTCACTGGTAGTTGGGGGGCAGGGCAGTATTATGTTGTGTGATGCAGCTGTTGGGGTACATTTGGTTGGAAGGCAGAATGCAGTGTGGAGTGATGGTGGCAGCGTGGGTGTGAGAGGCTGAGATCATATCTCCCCTATAATGATAGGAGGGTAGTGTGATAGGATGCCTGCAGTGGGGTGTAGGAGGGATGGGTGATGATGGCAGTACATAGGATGCCAGAGGGGGTACAGTGGGATGTTGAACAATAAGGGCTGGGTGGTATGAATCTGGCAATGGGGGGGGGGGGGGGTTGAAGATGACAGGGGTAGGGTGGTAGGATGCAGACAGTGAAGTAAAGGGAGGATGATGATGACAGGGGGTAAGTTGGTAGGAAGCTGGCAATGGGGTACCAGGAGGGATGGAGATGAGGATGATGTTGAAAGGGGGTAGGATGCCAGCAGCAGGTTACAGAGGAGATGAGGAGGAGGAGGAGGTAGAATGCCAGGTACAGAGGGATGATGATGTCAGGGGGTCAATAGGTGGCATCATCTGAATATGTGAAATGGCATACATATCATCAGGGATGGGTGTATGGCATCATGGGCAGCTGGCAGCAGTGATTTTCAGGGCGCCCTTGGTCGGGGGCGACATCACAGGGTGCTGTCAGTGTTAGGTGGATAAGGACCTTCATGTAGTACCTTGAGGCCCCTGCAGACCATCCATCCTAGAGAGGAGATCATGAGGCCGCAGCAGGCATCATCCGGGTGAGCTCTTCTTATAGCAGGAGATCCGAGATGCGGGGAGAAAGGGAGAAGTTGGGGAGATGAGAGGAAATGGGGCTACCTACTGACCCTGGGCCCTCAGATAGTGCCCAAGTGCCCGAATGATCAGTCTGCTATGGCCGGGCAGCTGCTTTGGGCCCCACAACAATGACAGGACCTGGGGAAGCTTTTGCTCAGCATGAAGAGGTATCTCCGCCTTCATACCTAAAAAAAAAACATTAAGACCCTCCTAACAGCCTCCTCGCTGCAGCCATCCCCTGTGCACTTATCTGTCTTGTATAATATCATCTGCCCACCGTCACCACTTTGCGTCTCCATACATTTGTAAGTGTTGATGGGTGAATGTCTTCAGCGCAAATATGTTTTGCCGGCGGGGAGCCTTCCCAGCCGGCAGAACTCAGTGAGCATTCCTAGCGGCTATAGCTGTAGGCAATAATTGCATACAAAAAAATCAGACAAGCTGGTTGTACTGAAGTCGATCGATGGATACAATCATCCTGCCCATAGATGGATTGAATCTCAGCTGGTTCCTGCTGAATCAGCCAAGATTCAATTCATCTATAACCAGCTTTATACCCAGTTTCTGCCCGGCCTATAGCCAGATGGCGGCTGGGCGAACAGCTCATCCATCCATGTGGACACCATATGGTGTCCTTTGCAGAACGCGCATTGCACATACCCGCAGGGCAGCGCTGTGGCGAGATCTGTCACCGGCCATTTACCTCAGACACGGCTGATGACAGATCTGTGTACCGACCCCGTTGCCAGTACCATGTGACCTGCTGTGACCAATCACAGCAGGTCACATGACAGTTGTATACAATGGATGGCTTCCTTTCATGCCATCCATTGTATACAAGTGTGTCTAGCTGTGAATGGTCACAGCGATCACATGCACAAGCTGGGCCAATCATAGCCCAGCTGTGACATGTGATTAGCAGTGGCCAAATCGCAGCTAATCACAAAAAAAAACCCTGAATAAATCGATTTCATTCAGGTACAGTAAATGCTTGCTTATAGCAAAGTAATTCTTTGCTATAAGCAAATTGTGTGAAAAAAAAAAAATACTAATCACTTCCCCAAAGTAGTACAATGTTACTATGGTAACATTATACTATTTTGGTCATAGTGCAATATGAAAAAGAAATCTTTAAAAAAGAGAAAAAAAATAATAAAAAATGTAAAATAATAAAAAAATTGAAAAACAAATTGAAAAAAATTATCAATTTTTTTTTCATACTGTTACCAGTCAGTGTACCTGATCACCACCATGCCAGTTGTATGATGATGCAGTACTGCACTGATGACAGTATATAAAAATAAAATAGTGAAAATCATTTTTTTAATTTCTTCATTTTACAAAAAATTAGGACAAAAAATTACAACTTTAAAAAACTCGCCATGCCTCTTATGAAATATGTTGGACTGTCTACTTTGCTAAAAGGGGTCATTTGGGGGATATCTGTCCTGTTCTGACATTCTTGGACCTCAAGAAATTGGCTGTCAGTACTTTAGGATTGATCAATTTTCAGATATATTCCATGGTTTGTGAACTCTATAACTTTCCTACAGACTAAATAATAAATACTGATTTGGGTTATTTTCACCAAAGAAATGTAGCAGAATACACCTTGGCCTAAATTTATGAAGAACAATTATTTATTTGCAAACTTTTATAACAGAAACAAAGAAAAACGTGTTTTTTTTTCAACATTTTCGGTCTTTTTTTGTTAATTTAGCAAAAAATTAAAGCCCCGGAGGTGATTAAATACCACCAAAAGAATGCTCTAGTTGTGTGAAGAAGTTAATAAAATTTTAGTTTGGGTACAATGTTGTATGACCGCGCAATTGTCATTCAAAGTGTGAGAGCGCTGAAACCTGAAAAATTACCTGGGCACGAAGGGGGTAAAAGTGCCCAGTATGGAAGTGGTTAATTTCATGAGTCATTGTGGTTCTCAGTGCCAATTTGCTAAACAACCTTTCTCCTGAACAACTGGTGACCATCATGCTCAAATATATTATAAGAGCTACATTTCTGATACATTAAGGTATCAGAAAGCCCTTCATCATGTAGTAAAACTGCCTGTTGAGCTGGAGTGAGACATGGCAGAAGCTTAGAAAAAGGCTGCAAACTGGACAATTTCCTAAACGAACACACTACTGAAGTCACGAGGGAAAGCACTAATAAGTTTCTTAACCTCAGTTTTTTTCTCTTCATCAGATAGACCACATACATTAAGTCGACTATTACTCTGAACCTGTCATACACCAATTGGTATGCTACCCTGAGCTCTTGTAAGTCAACAGACAACTGATCTGAATTTTTCTCTGAAAGAAAGTTTCCTCTGAGTCTGATGTTGGGTTTGCATCAAACTGCTTGATTCTCTTTGTTGACCTGCTGGTAGGTGATTTGTAGTCTGTATTGCCACAGAAGTTTCTTGCATACAATTCCAGCTCTTTATACCTACCTGCCAGAAGCCCTCATCCCTTTCTTTGCCTTTTGAAGTCAGCCATATCCTGACACTCACACACTTTGTTAATTTTTTTTTAAATAAAACAAATTTTATAATTATTGTTTTCTTTTTTTATAAAAGAAGTCTGGGTTGGGAGACCTGGCAGGGGGTCACAGGACAATTGCCCCTTTTGCCCCCTTACAAATCTGGCACTGACGGTTGACAGATAATGGATAATTTTTTACTTTAATGCAGAGAATGCATTAAATTTAAAAATGTACTTTAAATATACACAAATACTTTGAGAAGGCCTTAAACCTGCATGTAAAGCCTCGGAGAAATACATTGTATTCCTTTAAAATTGAGCTTGTTTGTACTCAATGTGCATATGAATATGAGTTAGAGCAGAGCTGCTGTTGAAAACCATGGGACCCTATACAGCTAACCTGACAGGGCCCCCGTCAGAAAGAAAAAAAAAACAGTTTGCTATGCTTCAATTATGAATGAACACAGTGAATGAGCAGTGTTGATCACTCAATTGTTTCCATTCAGGAAAGGAAGGGGCTGGTTAATGTGACATATTTATCAGGCCCTCCCCCCCCCCCTCCATCCTGAAGGATCCTATTGTGTGCATGCAGCTGCCAGTGGGAAGGAGAGGAGGGCAGCCGGCATTGTGGGGGCCCAGGCAGCAGGTTGAATCATATGTGTACAGGGAAGGTGAGCTACTGGCACCGATCCCCTGTATGGCTCTCTCTGCAGCAGCTGAAAAACAGCAGGAGGGAGAGGAGAAGAATCCAGCTTTCAGATGCTTCAAAGAGCCATACAGGGCATCGATTCCAGTAATTGCCCCTCCACCATGCCGATCACCCTCTCTGCTCACATCCAATTCACCCAGCTGCCTGGGCCCCGTACAGGAGGACTGGTGGTACCCCCTTATCCACAGCCCTGAGTTAGGGGCCTCAGATTGTAAGCTCCTTGAGGGCAGGGACTGATAATATAAAGCACTGCATATATTGTTGGTTCTATATAAATTCCTCTAATAAATAAATAAATACAGAGAGCTTTCATTCAGTGCTGGTAGCACTGGCGTCACTAAATGACAGATCCCTACCAGCTTTTGTTTGTAAACATACAAGCCAAAGATCCTGGGTGATGTTATGACTATATGGCTAATTTGTCGTAAACACAGTGAGGGAGATTTACTAAAGCTGGTTCACTCAGAATCTTGTGAACTTCTGCATAGAAACCAATCAGCATCTAACCTCAGTGTGTTCAATTAAGCTTTAGCAATACAACCTGTAAGCTGATTGGTTTCTATGCAAAAGTTCACAAGATTCTGAGTGAATCAGCTTTAGTAAATAACCCCCTGTGACAGAAGGTCTGTTTTTTACAGCAGCGGCAATGGCTGTTGTATTACACAGCAACCCCTGACAACTGGAAATTGTCATCAGATGCAAAGAGGGGAGCAGTAGCAAGATAGAAGGGTGTATTACACACACCTTGTGTATGTTGATGAAGTTATTTTGAGCATGTGTAGCATACCCACAATTGGTTAAGTTCAGCCCCTTAGGCTTTAACTTGACTAGTGTCAAACTAGCAAGTGCACTGCAGTTAACTGCATCGATATCCACAAAAGATGGAACTTGGCTTCGAAAACACTGATTTGGTAAGTAAGGAAATTCTGGAGGCCAAAATAGAGTTGAACCTGGTTTTGAGCCAGATGCAAACAAAAAAAATATATTTTTTTTTTGTACTTTTAAAACATTAGTGTAGGACTCACCAGACATGATGACTCTAGGCGCAAATGGTATGCTTGCATATTTGGGCCAAAATACTAACAATACCTCATGATTTTGTTTGTTATGATCTTTTTTGGGAGCAATTGAAAGGATGTGTTTAAAATGAATGCCTATACGCCTATGAAATGACAAATGTACAGGCAACACTAGAGGTTGGCTTCTAAACCATGTGCAGCCACATATCAATCCCTTGCTTTTGTATTTAAATATTTTGCTGTTAGTATTCAAAGGGTTACAAGAGTGTGGTCTGGGACCATGCTTAGGCAACCTATAAAAAGGGTCAGTTTTTTTATTTTATGTTAGAACCAAGATTCTATCAGTCAATTTGTATTTTTTTTCAACATCCCATAAATGATCCGAATCCACCAAATCTCAATAAACAATATGCCAAATAACAAACCCGTCCAGAAGTAGTGGAATAGTAGTGCGCCAGTCTCAAGGGGTGGTAACGCGTTTTGAAGTGGAAATCCTTCTTTCTCAAACTTGGTTTGACAAAGAAGGATTTCCCCTTCGAAACACGTTACCACCCCTTGAGACTGACACAGAGCCTTACCATGAGGCATTATGGTGGTGGTTTACCATGGTTTGGCCAACATTTAATTCAACACCAACCAGGTCCCTCTGAGCCGGCTTAGGGATCCTAAGCAGCCGCCGCTGTGCACAACCTCATTGATGTTGTACCTCAATCCATACCCCCCCTGCTGTCATACAGAAGCATAGATGTAAGCGTGCTTTCTTTATTTAATAATAAATGCTACAGTGTATTCTAATTGGGATCCCCCCATTTGTAAATCTTTCAATGGTGACAACTAGCTAACAGGGGAATTCAATTTGGGAGATTTTCTGTAACCTCCTGTGGTCTCTTCAGAACAGGAAGTGAAGGGATGTCTCTTCGGAAGGACACACACAGCAAAAATAAACCTACTCTTTTCCAGTTTTGGCTATACATGAACTTTAAATTGTTTGCCATTTATTATTTTCGGTATTAGACTCAAGTCTACCTTTAAAGTGTAACTCAAGCCCAAAAATTATTTTTTTCTAGTTTTGGCTACATGTTGAAACCCGTCAGGTTTTTATTGCTGTGTGTATTCCACTTAGATTAACTCTCTCTCGCTCTCTGTGGTTGTTTCTAGTGGGACAGAAAGTGTTAGGAAATTAAAACTTTAAACAGTTGTCACCAGAGGAGGAGTACATGATGATGCGAACATAGAAATTTTCTATGATACTAAGTGCCATCTAGTGGCCAAATAGCATTTCGCCGTTTGTGCAGAAAAAAATGTACATGCACTTTAACTGGGTGAATTGCATTTTTCTAAATAAAAAAAACATAAAGTATAGAAACATTTACACAATACAATATGGACACACATACACACACACACACACACACAATATGACAGGGATTTAACATTTACCTACTCTTACCAACGCTAAAAAAAATGTGGCTATAGATGCACATTAATATAATAGGTGGCATTATTGACCAGTAGAAGAGCATCAGATCCCAATGGGGAAAAATCTCATGCAGGATATCTATACTGATATAGACTGAGTAATGTGTTAGGAACGTAAGGATGCCTCATCGTTTGATGGAAATGAAAATTATCAACCCACAGAGGACTGAATTCAAAGACACCCCAAAAATCAAAGTGAAAAAATGATGCAGCAGGCTACTCCATTTTGCTGAAATTTCATTTTAGCAACTCAGAATAGTTTGTATGGCCCCCACGTGCTTGTATGCATGCCTGGCAATGATGATGTTGTCCTGGAGTATTTCCTCCCAGATCTGGACCAGGGCATGACTGAGCTCCTGGACAGTCTGAGGTGCAACCTGGCAGCATCAGATAGACTGAAACATGATATCCCAGAGGCGTTCTATTGGATTTAGGTCGGGCGAGCGTGGGGGCCATTCAATAGTATCAATTCCTTCATCCTCCAGGAACTGTCTGCATACTCTCGCCACATGAGGTCGGGCATTGTTGTGCACCAGGAAGAACCCAGGAACCACTGCACCAGTGTAGGGTCTGACAATGGGTTCAAGGATTTCATTCCAATACCTAATGGCAGTCAGGGTGCCATTGTCTAGCCTGTAGAAGTCTGTGCATCCCTCCATGGATATACAGTTGTGTTCAAAATAATAGCAGTGTGTTGAAAAAAGTGAATAAAGCTCAAAATCCTTCTAATAGCTTTTATTTCCATACACACAAATGCATTGGGAACACTTCACATTCTATTCCAAATCAAAACATGAAGAAAAATATATCAAATTTGTGTTGTTCCTCTAAAAAAAATGAAGAAAAGTGAGTATTAGACTGTTCAAAAAAATAGCAGTGTTTGTATTCTTCTTTACAAACTCAAACATTCACTATATAAACTGAAATATGTTTGAAGGTTTTGCTTTCCTTTGAATCACTTAATTAATATTTAGTTGTATAAGCACTGTTTCTGAGAACTGCTGTACATCTGTGTTGCATGGAGTCAACCAACTTCTGGCACCTGTGAACAGGTATTCCAGCCCAGGATGATTGGACTACATTCCACAGTTCTTCTCTATTTCTTGGTTTTGCCTCAGAAACTGCATTTTTGATGTCACTCCACAAGTTTTCTATTGGATTAAGATCCAGGGATTGGGCTGGCCACTCCATAACGTCAATCTTGGTGGTCTGGAACCAAGATGTTGCACGTTTACTGGTGTGTTTGGGGTCGTTGTCTTGTTGGAACACCCATTTCAAGGGCATTTCCTCTTCAGCATAAGGCAGCATGACCTCTTCAAGTATTCTGATGTATTCAAACTGATCCATGATCCCTGGTATGCGATAAATAGGCCCAACACCATAGTATGAGAAACATCCCCATATCATGATGCTTGCGCAACCATGCTTCACTGTCTTCACAGTGTACTGTGGCTTGAGTTCAGTGTTTGGGGGTCGTCTGACAAACTGTCTCCGGCCACTAGACCCAAAAATAACAATCTTACTTTCATCAGTCCAAAATGTTGCGCCATTTCTCTTTAGGCCAGTCAATGTGCTCCTTGGCATATTGTAATGTCTTCAGCACGTTTTTTTTTCAACAGTGGGACTTTGCGGGGGCTTCTTGCAGATAGCTTGGCTTCACATAGGCGTCTTCTAATTGTAACAGTACTCACAGGTAACTTTAGACCTTCTTTGTTCTTCCTGGAGCCGATTGTTGGCTGAGTCCTTGCCATTTTGGCTATTCTTCTATCCATTCGAATGGTAGTTTTTCGCTTTCTTCCACGTCTTTCAGGCTTTGGTTGCCATTTTAAAGCATTTGCGATCATTTTAGCTGAGCAGCCTATCATTTTTTGCACTTCTTTATATGTTTTCCCCTCTCCAATCAACTTTTTAATCAAGGTACGCTGTTCTTCTGAACAATGTCTGGAACGACCCATTTTCCTCAGAATTTCAGAAAGAAATGCACTGTAACCAGCATGTACAACATTTACTGCCTTCCTTCCTTAAATAAGGGCAATAATTGCCACCTGTTTTTCAAAGATTGAATGACCTCACTAATAGATCTCCACACTGCTATTATTTTGAACATGCCCCTTTCAATTAGTGATTCAATTACACAGAATCAGCAGCATGCATGTCATGACTGTTGGGTCTGTTGGATTTCAATTACTCTACTACACCTGCTAGTAAATTATTTGCCATGTAGAAATATCATTTCTACCAAAAACAGTGATTGATCAGGTTAGTGATGTCTGACTGCTATTATTTTGAACACAACTGTACCCTCCCCAGATCATCACTGACCCACCACCAAAATGGTCGTGCTGAATGATGTTACAGGCAGCATAACGTTCTCCACGGCTTCTCCAGACCCTTTCATGTCTGTCACGTGCTCAGGGTGAACCTTCTCTCATCTGTGAAAAGCACAGGGTGCCAGTGGCGGACCTGCCAATTCTGGTGTTCAATGGCAATTGCCAATCGAGCTCTATGGTGCCAGGCAGTGAGCACAGGGCCCACTACAGGACGACAGGCCCTCATGAAGTCTGCTTCTGATTGTTTGGTCTGAGACATTGACACCAGTGGCCTGCTGGAGATCATTTTGTAGGGCTCTGGCAGTGCTCATCCTGTTCCTCCTTGCACAAAGGAGCAGATAACTGCCCTGCTGATGGGTTAAGGACCTTCTACAGCCCTGTCCAGCTCTCCTAGAGTAACTGCCTTTCTCCTGGAATCTCCCCCATGCTCTTGAGATTGTGCTGGGAGATACAGCAAAACTTCTAGCAATGGCACATATTGATGTTCCATCTTAGAGGAGTTGGACAGCCTGTGCAACCTCTGTATGGACCAGGTATTGCCCCATGCTACCAGTAGTGCCACTGACCCTAGCCAAATGCAAAACTAGTGAAAAACGTCAGAAAAGATGAGTAGGGAAAAAAATATCAGTGGCCTCCACATGTAAAACCATTTCTGTTTTGGGGGTCGTCTCATTTTTGCCCATCTAATGCACCTGTTGTTAATTTCACACAATTTCACACCAAAGCAGCTAAAACTGATTAACAACCCCCTCTGCTACTTAACTGACCAGATCAATATCCCAGGAGTTTATTTGACTTGATGCTAGACTAAATAAATAAAATGAATAAAAAGTGTCCCTTTAATATTTTTGAGTAGTGTATAAGCATGAGCATGGACCCTCAGTAGTATAAAATTACTATTAAGAGCTGAAACTTTACTTGTGTTATTGCAACCATTTTCCCCTGATTTTCTGTGATGAGAGGTTTCTCCTACAAAAAAGATGGCAACTTGCTTGCACTTTCAGTCTCCTGGTATCTCTTGTGCTTTTCCTCTATCAAACTCTAGGCAGCTTCTATATTATCATAGATAATTAAATACCTATGTAGTAGCTAATTTATAAGACATTATGGGGTCAGTTCACTTAAATAATGCATTCATTTTTGTCTTATCTAAATTTCTTTGAGAGGATATAACACTGCACCAGAGTGAGATCAGTGAATAAGCACTAGCGAATTGTGAAACTTTGAGACTTCCTTAGTTCACCTTCATTCACAGAATGATCTCCCTCTGGTGCAATGTTACAAGGAATTTATATTCCTGAGAAAACCTTCATTCTCATACCGTTTCCCACACCACGTTCAATAAGAACTGCCCTTGCGATCTACAGCAGGTGTCAGTGCAATATTAATGACACCCAAAAACAGGTCGTAAATGCAGTGCGTGTTCCTACACCGGATCGCATGGTAAAAAAGTACCATGCAGTCTGGTTGTAGGTGCGATTCCAAAAGTAGTGCATGCTCTACTTTGGTGCGATGCGGTGCTATTTGAGCCCATTCAAATTGAATTGGGCTCAAATCGCACCACACTGAATTGCATGTGAATTGCGCAGGAAGTGGCCACTGCAGAGTTCCCGATTATTATTTTCTGCATTCTTAAAACATTGACTGCCTATATATACCGTATTTTTCACTCCATAAGAAGAACTTTTTTCCCAAAAAAATGGGGGGAAATGTCTCTGCATCTTATGGACCAAATATGGAGTGGCCGGCCCGGTATTCCCACCGCCGTTGTGTCAGAATACCGGGATGGCGGTTCAGCTCTTCTCTGGAGCAGAACCTTACCTGTTCCTTGGTCCAGCGGTGTTCTGATGGTCTTCTCTCCCTTCTTTAGTCTGGGCATCTTTAGTGTGGGCACCCGGCTGTGACAGCTTGTGGCTTCACAGCCAGGTGCCCACTGCGCATGCGTGAGAAGCGTTGCGCTTTGTGAATGGTCTGGCAGTCTTTTGGGACGTGTCACTTGTCCCAGAAGACAGGGAGGGAGGAAGTGGGAGCGGGTACCTGTCAAATTCGGGTACCCACTCCCCCCCTACAGGTCAGGAGTCTTTGGTCATCCCCTGTACTGTGTCCGCAGTCTCTGGTTATTTGTAGTATGTCTGCAGTCTCTGGTTATCTGTACTGTGTCTGCAGTCTCTGGTCATCTCCTGCAGTGTCCGCAGTCTCTGGTTATCTGTAGTATGTCCGCAGTCTCTGGTTATCTGTAGTATGTCCGCAGTCTCCGGTTATCTGTAGTATGTCCGCAGTCTCTGGTTATCTGTAGTATGTCTGCAGTCTCCGGTTATCTGTAGTATGTCCGCAGTCTCCGGTTATCTGTAGTATGTCCGCAGTCTCTGGTTATCTGTAGTATGTCCGCAGTCTTTGGTCATCTCCTGTACTGTGTCCGCAGTCTCTGATCATCTCCTGTAGTACATCTTCAGTCTCTAGTCCAGGGCTTAAAATTCCAAGTCCTGAGCTACTAGCCAGGCCTTAGAGTTACTTGCCACCAACAAACACACACAAACAGAGACACCTGTACACACACACAGACATGTACATACACACACACATACAGAAACATGTACACACATGCACAGAGACACATATACACACACACACATACAGACACATGTATACACACACAGGCACGTACAGACACGCATACATACAGATACATGTATATACACAGAAATACACACGCACAGACACATGTACATACATACACACACAGACACATGTAGATACATACACACACACACACACGTACATACACACACACATACATACACACAGACACATGTACAGATATACACATGTACATACACACAGACACATGTACAATTGTATATGCATACACACACATGTACACCCCCCCCATAAAAAGTTGCAGTACTTCGTTGTTTACTCACAGCTCCGGGTACTGCACTCTAGGGGGAGGCAGAGAGCACAGCACACACTCCGTGCTTTGCTTTCACTGCGCTCAGCTATTGAGCAGTCTGACGGCTCCCAGTGCCAATGACAGATCTGGCCTGAGCTCCGAGCCTGCTCAGCAAGATGGCCCTGGGGGACACACTCACCCCCACCATAATTTCCAATCGCCATTGGCGAGCAGGCAAGTGGCAATTTCAAGCCCTGCTCTAGTCATCTCCTGTACTATGTTCGCAGTCTCTTGTCATCTTCTGTAATATGTCCGCAGTCTTTGGTCATCTCCTGTAGTGTGTCTGCAGTCTCTGGTCATCTCCTGTAGTGTGTCCGCAGTCTCTGGTCATCTCCTGTAGTGTGTCCGCAGTCTCTGGTCATCTCCTGTAGTGTGTCCGCAGTCTCTGGTCATCTCCTGTAGTGTGTCCGCAGTCTCTGGTCATCTCCTGTAGTGTGTCCACAATCTCTGGTCATCTCCTGTACTAAGTCCGCAGTCTCTGGTCATCTCCTGTACTATGTCTGCAGTCTCTGGTCATCTCCTGTACTATGTCCGCAGTCTCTGGTCATCTCCTGTACTATGTCCGCAGTCTCTGGTCATCTCCTTTACTGTGTCCGCAGTCTCTGGCATCTCCTGTACTGTCTGCAGTCTCTGGTCTTCTCTTTTACTGTGTCTGCAGTCTCTGGTCATCTCCTGTACTATGTCTGCAGTCTCTGGTCATCTCCTGTACTATGTCCGCAGTCTCTGGTCATCTCCTGTACTATGTCTGCAGTCTCTGGTCATCTCCTGTACTATGTCCGCAGTCTCTGGTCATCTCCTGTACTATGTCCGCAGTCTCTGGTCATCTCCTTTACTGTGTCCGCAGTCTCTGGCATCTCCTGTACTGTCTGCAGTCTCTGGTCTTCTCTTTTACTGTGTCCACAGTCTCTGGTCATCTCCTGTACTGTGCCCGCAGTCTCTGGTCATCCCCTGTAGTATGTCCGCAGTCTCTAGTCATCTCCTGTTGAATGTCTTCAGTCCATTGGTTCAGAATTTTTTTTTCTTGTTTTCCTCCTCTAAAACCTAGGTGTGTCTTATGGTCAGGTGCATCTTATGGAGTGAAAAATACAGTACATTTTTTTTCTCAACAAACTGATTTTGATTAAGATTTGTCATTATTTCTCACATTCTGTATTTTTTCATGAATTTCAATTCATAAATTTATTATTTCAATTCATGAATGTGTTGTTAAATTAGTATATACAGTAATTTATGAAAATAGGTCATGTGATGCCATTATTTCATGTTATAAATGTTAGTAAATTGGCCCTTAGATATTTTATAGTATCCTATATTTTTACTAATAAAAAAAAGAAATACATGATACTTTATAACAGTCTTTTTCAACCGGGGTGCCGTGTGGGTTCTTCAGGGGTGCCTTGACAAAATGCCTAAAAAGTTCCCCAAAAATTGTCAACACGCCAGCAAGTGCAGCATTACAACAAAGCCTACTCCTCCTATGTAGCGTTTGTCTTGTTTGTATTCAGCACTCATCCATGTGTGTTGCTATCCAAGCAGATATCTACGACAAAATGGCGCCGTTAATGGAGACCTTCGGCTAAGACACTTAGCCTAGAGGACAATAAACTACAGCTGTTAAACGTCGATATGCCAACAACAGTAACTACAAGAATGATGTTATGATCAGAAAAGAGCTGTTCCCTTCAAGGTGGGGCTAATTTTATGCTGAGGATTGAGTGATCTCTTGGAGGTATCTCCCATTTCTGGTGCATGACAGCTGTACATTTCATCTACCTGTGTCCAACGGTGAATTGGGCTGACCTGTTGGAGGAGTTTGTTACCATTGCTTTCAATGCGCATTTAATATACGCTTCTGGTGAGTGCATTAGAAGGAAGAAATTGTCACGGATTCACCTATCACTTTATGTCACAATCTTCTTTTGGACTTTTTTGATACCATTGATTATTGGTCTTTGATTTTGTTTGGAGTTGCTGTATTTGTTGACCTATTTCACTGCAGTCACCATATAGAGATATCTGTCCCCATTGCGCTACACATTAGCGCTACACTATATTTATTTATTCAACTTTGCTTCTTTGTATATCACTGTAGCACCGACATAAAGCGCTTCATCTATATTATATTATATATATAATTTGTCGCTGTTTGTTCACTCAAGTCACTATTTATTTCATTTATTAGAACACTAGAGTGTTGAGAGTTATTTTAATTGTTTTTTGTCATTTTTACTAGAGCTGCATTTTTTTCTTATCTATTACAGCAATGGGTACTGTGAGGGCCAGCTACTGGAATCCTAACACCTGATGATGTAATTAGTTGATACAGAGGATGACAGGAGCCTTCATCTTCGTTTTCCCCTTCTGCCCCTCTTTATCAGCACTGGTGACATTTAGCTGACTGAGGAAGTGGAGGAATGCTGGAATACTAGTCAGTACCAGTGTGCAAAGGTATACTGCTTTGTAAGAATGAATCACCTTTAATGTTGGGTATCCTACATATGTGGATGTTGCTGCGTTATAGAAAATGATTTGTTTAGTTAGATTAAAGGAAAGTCCAGGAGGGCGCCCTAAAGCACATATCCACTTTATTGTATAGAAAAGAAGCTTAAGAACACCATACTCAGGGCCAGGACAAGGGGTGGGTGGAAGGGGGAGGCTGCCCCGGGCGCAATTATTTATTTATTTATTTCAGGTACTTATATAGTGCTGTCAATTTACGCAGTGCTTTACATATATATTGTACATTCACATCAGTCCCTAACCCTCAAGGGGCGTACAATCTAAGGTCCCTAACTTACATTCATACATACAGATACTAGGGCCAATTTAGACAAGTTCCAAGTAACCTACCAGCATGTCTTTGGAGTGTGAGAGTAAACCAGAGTACCCGGAGGAAACTCATGCAGGCACAGGGAGAACATGTAAACTCCAGGCAGGTGGTGCCGTGGCTGGGATTCGAACCAATGACCCTAGCACTGCCAGGCGGAAGTGCTAACCAATTAGCCACAGTGCTGCCCAATGGTTTGCTGTAGGGATGGGGACACCTTCCTTCTGCTACAAGGCTGACAGGAATAGTGATAGCGGCAGTGATTTTGACAAGCAAGTGACTGCTGGGCGTAGGATCCCCCAAGCTTTTACATATCATACACTGGGGGGGGGGGGGTGCAGTTTGGCATCTTTGCCCTGGGTGCTGGATGACCTTGTCCCGGCACTGACCATACTGTATGCCAGTGAGGGAAAAAAAGGTTCAAGTATATCTTGCTAACCTCAGTGCTTAATCATTATGTTTGGGGTTATGATTAAGCAATGAGGTTAGCACGAAATGCGTGAACTTTTTTTCATGCCACTGACATGCAGTATGGTGTTTTTAAGCTGCTTTTCTATACAATAAAGTGGATATGTGCTTTAGTGCGGCCTCTCGGACTTTCCTTTGACCTACAGCACAGGTGTGCAAAGTGGGCCAGCACACACACTGAAGGATTGGGGAGTGTGGGAGTGGTGGACCTACCTGGAGCAGCGCTACCTTCTCTATTTGTTTAGTTACATTTTAGAAGAGGGGTTCCTCGAGAATGTGCAGAATATTAAAGAGTGCCTTTAATGAAAACAGGTTGAGAAACACTGCCTTATAATATGCAAGAATGCTTTTACAAATTGGGTTACCTTCTTTTTGAAATATGACATTATAATAATAATTCTAATAATGTGAATTCTATCAAATATGGAATATAAATAAAGTGCAAACTGTTGTTTTATATAGGAAAGCTGATAATATGACACTGCAGGTGTGGAAAACTCATTGAGGGACATTTATGAAGAGGATTAGCTACAAATATAGATACAGGTCAGGCTGGCTGTGCAACAGTATGTGTCATATTAATATATATATTTGTGACCCCTGTGTCTTTATTTCTGGTCAGCCTACTAAAATTGTCTTGCACAGGCCTGCAACCAAATTACAAATGGAGATGAGAGATTTTAATTAGAAACAAACTTAAATGGTCAGGACCATAAACATCTGCAACTCATATTCAGATGGGGGAGATGGACTGACACCTTGTGGCATAAACTAGAATTGCAGGTACCCATTGACCAAAGCATTTTTTGCTATTCAGCACTGGGCTACTTTAACTGGCCATTGCGCTGCCATGCAACACTGTATGCAAACTGTTTTCACACAAATAGAGCTTCCTTTTGGTGGTATTTGATCACCACTTGGTTTCTTCCTTTTGCAATTTAAATGAAAAAAGACTTTTGAAAAAAAACAACATTTTTCACTTTCTGTTATAAAAAATATCAAATAAAAACAAAAGAAAAAAGAAAATAAAAAAATCAATTTTCTTCATAAATTTAGGCCAAAATTTATTCTGCTACATGTCTTTGGTAAAAAAAATACCAATATGTGTATATTGATTAGTTTGTGCAAAAGTTATGAGGATTGCTAGGTCAGCAGTGATCCCTTAATATACAAAACAATACTTCTAGGACTTCTGTAGAAAAAGAAACTAATGACTCAATGGTGGGACTGTGATAGTGTTGCGGGCAATCTGGTGCTAGCTCACACTAGCTGGGAGGTACACTGGCTGCAAAGGAGTTAACATCTAGGGGCAATCAAAGGGTTAACTGTGTGCCTAACAATGTGTAATGTGTGTTATATGCACTGCTTTTACATTAGAGTATAGCCATTTATTTTCTCTGCTTTGCAGTTAGAATAAATAGCCAGATTGCTGTTTCCATTACATAGAGTTCTGTGTTTTGTAAACACAGAACTCTGTGTGTGATTGGATACTGTAGATCAGTCAAAATCATTGGCTGAAATCAGCTACCAAACTCACTCCAAGTCTGATCACTGTATGGGTCGGAGGGGCTCACGCATACATGCCCCAAACCCAGAGAAAAGGTTGTGACATACCAGTACGACACTCTGCCTGGAGCTGCTGCCCGCTCACAGTACAATTGCTGTGGGCGGGTGGCAAGAGGTTAATATGCTACCATGGAATAAGATCATCAAGAGTCGTATATAAATATTTTACTATTTTCACTGAGCATTTCTAATACAGAAGTCCTAGAAGTATTGTTTGACAGCCAAATGACGGCTGCACTGCGGCCAGCCAGTTCTGGGAGGCTGTCATATGACGTCCTCCCAGAACGCGCTCTCCTGATCACGTGATGTGGTAAAAGGCCAATCACAGCAGCCTTTTACCACGTGATTAGCCGCGTCCAATTACACGCTGATCACTGGGAAATGCAATTGCCGGTTCTCGGCTGCACTTTCCTCTCACTGTCAGAGCGTGAATAAAGTACTGCCGAGAACTGGCAGTTGTCAGAGCAGATATCGGCACCAATCATCAGGGTACTTATGATCAGTGCCCTGATGATCGGTGCCTAGCAGTGCCACCCACCAGTTCCACCCACAAGTGCCCACCAGTGCCACCCACCAGTGCCCATCAGTGTAGCCCAGCAGTTGCGCCAGTCAGTGCCCAGCAGTGCCGCCTATCAGTACTCATCATCAGTGCCACCTCATTAGTGTTGCCTATCAGTGCCGCCTATCATTGCTCATCAGTGCAGCCTATCAGTGCCCATCAGTGCCGCCTAATCAATGCACATCAGTGAAGGAGAAAAATTACCTGTTTGCAAAATTTTTTAATAGAAACAAAGAAACTTTTTCTTTTTGTTCAAATTTTTTGCTCTTTATTTGTTTATAGCGCAAAAAGTAAAACACTCAGCGGCAAGTAGATATCACCAAAAGAAAGCTCTATTTGTGAGAAAAAATGCTAAAAAATTCATATGGGTACAATCTTGCATGACTGCGCAATTCTCATTCAAAGTGCGACAGTGCTAAAAGCTGAAAATTGGCCTGGTAAGGAAGGGGGTATAAGTGCCCGGTAGGCAAGTGGTTAAAGGATCACTGCTGACCCAGCAATCCTCATGTATCACAGGGAAGCTTTTATAAAACGTGTAAACTGAAAACTAGGAATGGAGAGTATCTGTCATGCTGTGCACTCAAGAGACAAAATCATGTGTACTTGAACATCAGGTTAGTGAAAAAAAACAAAAAATGAGTTCCTATGGAAGAAACAAATCTTTCACTTTACTAATAACATAAAATCTATGAAAGGTCTGCATCACAGCAATTCTTATGATTGCTAGCTATTAAGCTCACCAACTGAGCAAAACATTCAAATGATAACAAAACCTAAAGAATGCAGTTACATAACTGATGAGTAGAAGTCATTGATGCTGTTCAAATTTAGATGTTCAAATGTTCCTTCTAATATCCCACATGTATGCTATGTAGACATGTGTGGTTTGTTTTGTTCCAAATCAAAATTTAGGCAACTTTTTCATTATTCAGAAATTCTGATGTATCTGAATTTCCAAATTACAATAGTGAATGCCTTCTCACTGCAAGTTACAGTAGGGGACATGCATGCATGCATGCGTGGAGCATGCAAGGAAAGTCTCATTGAAGACCAGTGTGGGGATGGACATTTCCCATTGACACAATAGCACCATTCCTCTCACTGACTCAGGGAAACCAATGGTCTTGCTAAAACATGGGCATTCTTTTTTTTTTGCTCCCCGTGACACAGGTGCATTTATTACTTTATTACTGCCCACTGACGCTGGGTAGTGTTTGACTAGATGTTCGAGTCAAATGTAAGTCCAACTCAAACATCGGCCATTCGTGTGTTCAATGAACACACAAACAGAAAGGGCGTTTGGCAGGCTGTTCGTCTGCCGTGCCCCACAATTCACTAAGCAGTGACAATGTATTGTGACTGGCCTAAGCAATGCACCTGACTACAGGTTCCCCCTACCCCCTTGTGACATCATCACAGTATTTAAGAACTGTCATCCCGGCGCAGCTGTCAGACAGCGGGAGCCAGAATCGAGAGCAGAGCAGCGGGCATCGTGACTGATGTTGGATCTACTTCGAGGGACATGTTTTGTTTTTAATAAGGGACTTTTCAAAGACTGTCTACTGTCAATTTTTACACACTTTGTTTTGTGAATGAGGAGCGGTACCATGTACCCCATACTCATTCACATGGGGGAGTGGGATCTGGGGGCCCCCGTTGTTAAAGGGGGCTTCCAGATTCCAATAATCCCCCCCGCCAGCAGACCCCTCCACAACAACGGGCCACGGTTGTGGGGAAGAGGCCCTTGCCCCATCAACATGGGAACAAGGTGCTTGGGGGTGGGGCAAATTGGCCTGGTATGGTTCACGAGGGGGGGGGGACGGTCGCAAGTGCCCCCCCTTTCCTTACCTACTGAGCTGCATGCTCGGATAAGGGTCTGGTATGGGTTTTGGGGGGGACCCGAAGGGCTTGGTATGGATGGATGGACAGTACGCATAGCCCTGAGCCATTAAAGAATGTTTTAAGTTTTTAGTAGCTGTGCGGTATCTTTCACATCCTCAGATGCAGTAATATACCGCTTAGTGAATTGTCCCCTGTTCAAAGTTAGTGGTCGAACTTTCGGGAGGTTTGAATGTTCGACACGGAACAGGAGGGTTTTCGGCCCATCACTAATGCTGAGGCATTTCTCACAACCAGTAACTGCTTCCCGTCCGCCCTATAGCAGATATACATGCACACATGATTTTGCATTTCCGGGCAGGGATGCGCGCCCATTCGCAGCCGCAGCTGTCAATCACCGGGACCCAGCCGGTGATTGCCAAGGATCTCCGATGGGGGGGCAGGAACTGTATATGAATGTCACTCACTCCACTATGCACCCTTACGCGTTACGCCTGCATGGCTTCGTCGACCCTCTTACACTGCACACTCCTCTCCTGAACATCCTACCCACCACCTTACACTGCACACTCCTCTCCTGAACATCCTACCCACCACCTTACACTGCACACTCCTCTCCTGAACATCCTGCCCTGCCGTCATACACTACACACTCCTCTCCTGCACATCCTACCAACCACCATACACTCTGTACTCCTCTCCTGAACATCCTACCCACTGCCTTACACTGCACACGCCTCTCCTGAACATCCTACCCACCACCACACACTCTGCACTCCTCTCCTGAACATCCTACCCACAACCTTACACTGCACACTCCTCTCCTGAATATTCTACCCACCGCCTTACACTGCACACTCCTCTTCTGAACATCCTACCCACTGCCACACACTCTGCACTCTTCTCCTGAACATCCTACCCACAACCTTTCAGTGCACACTCCTCTCCTGAACATCCTACCCTGTCGTCATACACTACACACTCCTCTCCTGCACATACTACCCACTGTCATACAGTCTCCACTCATTTCCTACATATAATGTCCTGCACAAACACACCACACTCCTTTCCTGCCCATGCCAGCATGCACACAGTACTCCTTTCCTGCACACGCCGGCATGCACACAGTACTCCTTTCCTGCACAGACTTCAGCTGCCACAACCGAGGTTCGAGCGCTAAGCTGGTTTAGGAGAGAACTGAATACATGCAAAATTAAAAACATATACAGTAAGACTCAGATAAATAATACATAAAACCATAATACAAAATAACATCCACAATTACCATAAAGCAAATTATAATTGAAGGAACAATTAGTTACTTGGATTATTCTTAATAAGAGAACATTACATCAAACCTGTACTTAAATTATCATTCCACTAGGTGTCACTGTAGCACTCTAATAAGCCTTGCTTGCATGGGAAGAGAATTTGTGAAGATCCAAAAGGTCATTCTTGAGGAAGGAAATTTGATGCTCACTCCCTCAATCCCAAAAGGATTAGTTACATTATGATACAAAATCAGTGACCAAGGATAGTGGGTTCTCAGGATGTTATTTTGTTTTAGATAGAATGAACAGGTCCTCCCAATAACCCAACAAAGATTGTTGTAGCTCAGAGCAATCCTCACATTGATGGTTGTGCCACAGAGCTTCATAAATAATTCCTGGAAGAACTCCGGGATAGGCAAAAAAAAAAAAAATCCCCCATTAGTACATCCCCCAGTCAATACATTTGTGAAATTCCTTACCATTTAGGACAGGGGTCCTCAAACTACAGCCCATGGACTGGATGCGGCCCGCCAAAGTTATTTGCCCAGCTCGCTGGACCAGCCTGGTGATAAATCAGCCCAAGGAGCAACAGGAGAGGAGGAGGAGAGCACACCAGGCATCAGGTACAGTGCATTACAGAGCATAGTGCGTAACAGTGTCCAGTGATCAGTGCGTTACAGAGTACAGTGCATTGCAGTGTCCAGTGCGTTACAGTGTACAGTGCATTGCGGTGTCCAGTGCGTTACAGTGTACAGTGCATTGCGGTGTCCAGTGCATTACAGTGTACAGTGCATTGAGGTGTCCAGTGCATTGAGGTGTCCAGTGCGTTACAGAGTACAGTGCATTACAGTGTCCAGTGCATTGCTGTGTCCAGTGCATTACAGTGTACAGTGCATCGAGGTGTCCACTGCGTTACAGTATACAGTGCATTGCGGTGTCCAGTGCACTACAGAGTACAGTGCATTGCGGTGTCCAGTGCATTACAGAGTACAGTGCATTGAGGTGTCCAGTGCATTACAGAGTACAGTGCATTGCGGTGTCCAGTGCATTATAGAGTACAGTGCATTGCAGTGTCCAGTACATTACAGTGTCCAGTGAATTACAGAGTACAGTGCATTGCAGTGTCTAGTGCATTATAGAGTACAATGCATTGTGGTATCAAGTGCGTTAGAGAGTACAGTGCATTTTGGTTTCCAGTGCGTTACAGTGCACAGTGTACAGTGCATTGGGGTGTCCAGTGCATTGTGGTGTCCAGTGCATTTTGATGTCCAGTGCATTAGTGTCCAGTGCATTGTGGTGTCCAGTGCACTGCGGTGTCCAATGCGTTACAGTGTCCAGTGCATTATGGTGTCCAGTGCATTACGGTGTACAGTGCATTTTGGTGTCCAGTGCATTACAGTGTCCAGTGCATTACGGTGTCCAGTGCGTTACAGTGTCCAGTGCACTGCGGTGTCCAGTGCGTTACAGTGTACAGTGCATTTTGGTGTCCAGTGCATTGCAGTGTCAAGTGCGTTACAGTGAACCAGCCAAAAAGAAAAAAAATTGCCCTGGAAAATAGCTAAGCTCCTGAACGTGAGTTTATCAGCTGCAGTGTACATGAGCCCTAACAGAAACTAAGAAAAACGTTTTTTTTCTAAATTTTCAGACTTTTTTTGTTTACCAAAAAAACCCAGTGGTGATTTAAATATCATCAAATGAAAGGTCTCTCTCAAAGAAAGTTTCAAAAATTCATATGGGTACAGTGTTGCATGACCACGCAATTGTCATTCAAAGTGCGACAGCGCTGAAAGCTGAAATTTAGCCTGGGCAGGAAGGGGGTGAAAGTGCCCGGTATTGAAGTGGTTAATATAAAAAATCCAGTTGTGATTAAATGCCACCAAAAGAAAACTCTATTGGTTTAAAAAAAAACAGTCTAAGTATAATTTGGGTACAGCGTTGCATGAGGTGTTGTCACAGCACTGAACAATAGCTTGGGCAGGAAGGGGGTTCACCATGCCCATCCTAAAGTGGTTAATCTACTGGGGGTGCTTGAATGTGATATAACTTCTATCAGAAAGGTAAACACAGGTGTAATGAATTACTGATGTTTTTATGGAGGCTCTTACTGGCAGAAAGATTCTGCATAAGAACATGCAAGGAATGAATCAAAGTGCAATTTTCTTCAGTTCTATAATTGTGGTGCTGTTTTCTCACACTTTGCTGCTCTCTGCTCTTGGGAGAGGTCTTAAGGAGGTATTAAACCCAAAACCAAAAATGAAAAATATTGCAGCTTACCAATCATTAGATGTGGTGGCTACATCAATTTTATTTTAAATTTTTTTTTTTTGCTCTATCCCTGTTTTCCCCTGGTGATCTGATCAGTAATACATCTCCCGTATTAAGAGTTCCCCCACTCTGGATGAATGAGCAGAGGAGGCACATTTGGACAGCAGGATTGTCAGTCTGGGGGGAAGGGAGTGAAAGAAGTACTTACAGATCTAAATACAGTAACACATTAAACCTGAACTCCAGATAATATTTTATAATCTCTTACAGTTGTTTTTTCATGTTATTGGATAAAGGCATTACATAAATAAAAGCTGATCATTTTAAGCACCCCTGCTAGTGGTAAATTGTTTGTCTCATCTCTGTAACTGCAAGAGAGTTTTCTGTTAAAAAAACAAACAAACAGACTTACTGACTGGATCACCAGATGAAGATGGAAGAAACAGATTAAAAAAAACTACTAAGGCCATCAAATCTAATTGGCAAACTGCAATATAATAAATGTTTGTTTTCAAGTTTAACCTGTTCCCGCCAGCCGTATGCGGACTCTCAGCAGCGGGTGAGCTTTAACACCAAGAGGCCACATATATGCGTCCCAAATGTAAACATTTCTGTGCCGAGAGCACACTGTGCGCTCCCAGTACAGTTACCGGTGGGTAATGGAAAGCTCCCAATGCCTACTTGCGATCAGGAGCTTGCCAAACATGTGACTGCTAATCACATGATCAGAATTACCCATCTCCTGGAATTTAGAACCTCTTAAAGGGCTAGGAGGTGGCAGTGGGATGGGGTTAATACTACTTTAAGTCAAGGGGGTGTTAGCATGCTTTTCCCCCCAGATCTTGCGCTTTCCATATATTATTGAACCCCTTCAGAATCCCATCAACCATACTATAATTCTGATCCTGCTAAGGAAAAGATGGCAGAGGAAGTTAGAAGAAGGAGGAGACTTAGGCAACTTTCACACTGAGGAGTTTTTGAAGCGTTTTTTGCATTAAAAAAAGCGCCCGAAAAGCTCAAGAAAAACACTTCCCTATATATGTGAATGAACAGTATATCTATGTATGTTTTCACACTGAGGCAATGTGCATGCAGTGCAGTTTAAAAACTCCTGCTTGCAGTATCTTTGGGGCATGTTTGGTGAGTTAAAAAAAAAACACCCCAATAACGCCTCTTCCCATTGAAATCAATGGAAAACGCTTGAAAAGCGCCTCAAAAATGCCTCTGAGAAGCGTTTTTGGTGCAATTTTTAAGTCACGTGTCCTTTAAAAATGGTCAAAAAGCACGGTAAAAATGCCTATGCATTTGTTCTGTGTTTTTCCAGCGGATCAGTGTGAAAGTAACCTTAGGTGTTGCTACTGGGACAACCTTCGATGTTTTGGCTTTTGTTTCTCCACTTTTTTGTGTCATACCAATACAAATGAAAGAAATAAACATGAGAATACCTAAACATTTGTCATTGCAACTATTTTTGGGCAAAGTGGTGCATTATCTGACAGAAATGTAGGGGTGGAAATATTTTTGGCCATGACCGCATAGCAGAGTATATAGAATGTACAGTTCAGTATAGTATACCAGGGGTAAGCAGAATCAGCCTTTCAGACATTGAGAAACACACATTTCACCACACGCCGGGATGTGAGATATTGTGCCTGCGCAGTAACTTGTGGCCGGGCCCGGTGATGTCACACACCCCCCGGCATGGGCGCGCTGGGTTGGGGTGCATGTAACACCGCGGGCTGGCACTCGATCCCCTGTGACTCCTGTTAGGGCAGCACCCTTGGATGGTGTTCTCGCTTTTTGTGATTTTATTGCCAAGTATTGGTAAGCTAACTTTGATCCAAGGGAGGCAATTACTTGACATTGTATTGGGGAGATAGTTATATGGATGTGTAATATGATTTGTTTCCCCTTTTAGGCCCATTGGCCGTTGTATGCCATGCGGCGGTGGACTGCCAATGTAAGACTGATATATACAGTGTGGACACGGTCATGGTCCTTCTTGGAAGCTATTACAATCGTATTATTGCGATTAGGGGCCATTGCCCTGACAGGTATATTTTTCTTCTTTGGACAAGGAATATGATTTTAAATGTTTTGGTATTTATACTAATGTGATTATATATCCCATTGTTTGTAGGTCTATGTACCTTCCTTTTTCATTCTTGGCCTTCTGGTGTTTTCTACAAGCCCCCCTGTTCTTTCTGGGGCAGCAAATGATGCGGTTATCCTCTAATTTTTTGGTGTAAGAATATACGTGTATCTACTATACTATAGGGTAAAATACTACCTAGGAAGTTCATTTCTATGTATTAACATTACTGAGTAGAAAGCGGTATCCTTAGCCTGTACATATATTTCTATCTTAGCCCTTATTGGCTTTCCAACTTTGGCCATTTATATTGGGATCCAAATCTCTTTGCACCCCCATAACTGACCCCTGGAGTATCTTCCCCCCACCTGGGATTCAGAGGTGGCTTTCCCGTGTGATTAAAGGGTACACTGCAGTCTGGTACATAATGGTCTATTTTGTAAGTGCTAAACTCTTTAACAATTTTACAGTGCTTAATTGTGTTTGCTGTTCATGATTTTCTGTTTGTCTAAGCATATGTATCTCTTTTAGATATATAATTAGCCCCTGAGGAAGCCACTGCCGCAGCGAAACAGGTCGGGTATTCTCTTCAGTCTTTGAATGTTCCTTGCCCCCCCCCCCCAGAATTACTTTGGTGGTAACTTCTACGCTGTATCACTGATTGTTATCCTTTTGAACAGATTTGGGGCATTCACTGTACAATATTTTATCCAAAATTGTCTATATGTGATGTGATGTTAAAAAAGAACGTTGATCTTTTCTGTGTATGTAGTCTCTGTGCCTATAAAGTCCATTTATACAATCTCCTTTATTATAAATGGGATGTGAGAGTTATTTCTGAGGATGTTACTTTTTGAAACACCTCCTGCAATCTGCAGTTCATCAACAGTTGCATTGCCTTAGGCTGCCAACCCCTTCATATAACTGGAAATATTTTTATATACATTGGGTATAGAAAAGAATCCCCCCCCCTTTAAAAATTCACAATTTGTTGCTTTGCAGCGTGAAATGAAGACAGACACAGTTTTTGTTTTATCCAGCTCTATTTACTCAGTGCAACTTATAACATCCAAGTGAAAGATCTAACATCAATATATCAGAAAAAATAAATATTTTAAAAAAAGAATCACCGAGTTGGAAAAGGATCACCCCCTTGTGTCAGTATTTTGCTGAACCACCTTCTGCTTTAATTACAGCCTTTAATCTGTTGGGATATGTCTCTACTAACTTTACACATCTAGACTTTGCAATATTTGCCCACTCGTCTTTACAGAACACACACAATAAGTTCAGTTAACCACTTCAAGTCCGGACACTTTCAGTCCAGGCCAATTTTCAGCTTTCAGCACTATCACACTTTGAATGACAATTGCGCGGTCATGCAACACTGTACCCATAATAAATTTTTTGCATTTTTTTTGAGACAGATAAAACTTTATTTTGGTGGTTTTTATTCACCACTGGGATTTTTATTTTTTTTTGCTAAATAAATGAAAAAGACAAAACATTTTGAAAAAAAAAAGTGTTTTTCTTATACAATTTTGCAAATTTACTACTGTTTATGCGATTACTGATTGGCCAATTAGAGATCACATGAATCGGGACCTCACACAGAGCTCCCGTACAGCGATCTGTGTTCCGCTGTGTCTGACACAGTGGTCATGGAACGCAGTGCTGCACGCTCCCAGGAGTGTGCACAGGCAATGGATGTGGGGGGGGCGTTTAGAAACGGCCCCCCACATCGGCAGCGCTCCCACCCGACAGTTTATCGGCAATGGGCCGGAAGGGAAGAGGTTAAATTTGATGGTGACCATTTGTGGACTGCAGTCTTCAAATCATTCCACAGATTTTCAGTGGGATTGGATTTAAGTTTGGGCTCTGACTAGGCCATGAAAAGACATTCACCTTTCTCCTTCAACCACTGTGTGGTCATTTTTGCTGTGTGGAAGGTAAACCTGCTTCCCAATGACCACTTTCTGGCAGTGGGTAGCAGATTTTCCTCAAGAATGTGATGTTTTTTGCCCCATCCATTTTTCTTCTATCCTGACAAGTGCTCTAGTTCCCCAGAGACCCCCCGACCCCCCCATAAGAAGAAATTACCACCTCTATGTTTTACTTTAGGAATGGTGTTATTTGGATAGTGAGCTGTATTAAATTTCCACTAGACACATCCATTAGGGTTGAGGCCAAATAATTACATTTTAGTCTCATCTGTCCATACCATTTTTTTTCCATGTAACCTCAGAAGCTGCATGTGACCTTTCAGGAGTGGCTTTTTTCTTGCAACCCTCCCATACAAGCCACATTTGTAGATAATTTGTGATAGTGTTGTCACATGCACACAATGACCACTCTTTGTTGCAAATTCCTGCAATTGCTTCAGAGTTGCTGTAGGCCTCTTGGTAGCCTCTCTGACCAGTATTCTCTGGGCTCTTTTATCCAGTTTGGAGCGACGTCCTGATCCAGGGAGGGTCTGTGTTGTACCAAATACCTTCCACTTCTTAATAATAGACTTCACTGTGCTTCTAGGCATTGATAATTGGATTTTGTCTACATACTTACCTGTAAAACCCATTTGTTGGAGTACATCACAGGAAACAGAGCAAGCTTTTCATGACTATGTGGGTTATATGCCACCTATAGACAAATGGACACTGCCTGACCAATCAGAGAGGAAGTCCTGCCCTATATAACATCCTCCTACACAGGAAGTACTTCACTTTTTGTAGCAAGTAATGAAAATCCAGAAAGAGGGAAGGACCTCTGTGTCTCATGCTGTACTCAAAGAAATGGATTTTACAGGTAAATATATGGAAAAAAATCCAATTTTCTTTATCGTACATCACAGGACACAAAGCAGGCTATTCATGACTATGTGGGATGTTCTACAGCAATAAGAAATTTTGAGGGGAGGGTGGCACCATGACAACCACCGCCAACAATCACTCCAGACCTACTGTCCGAAAGATGCTGCGGCCAAAGGCAGAATCCTCTGCGGCTCTAACATCCACCTGGTAGAACCTTATGAATGTGTGAACCGAAGCCCATCTAGTGCCCTTGCAAATCTGAGCAACCGACGCCTGATTGCGGATCGCCCAAGATGCCCCCGCACTCCTGGTAAAGTGTGCTTTCACCCAAAAGGGTGGAACCTTATCCTTTAAACCATAGGCTTGAATGATTAACTGGTGGATCCAAAAAGAAATAGTTGACCTGGAAGCCGCCTGCCCTTTCTGGAATCCTGACTTGCACTGCCAAACTCAAGTAAATTCTGACCATCCAACGTGCATTCAGAGTATACAGCAATCTTTCCCCTGTCAACTGTGGGCTAGGAAAATAAGAAAAAGGCAAGACGCGGTCCTGATTTAAGTGAAAACTAAAAACTGCTCTACGCAAGATGGATGAGGATTCAACATCACCTTCTCATTTAGCGAGACCAACAACAGCTCCTTACATGAAAGAGCCACCAGCTCCTACACTCTTCCTGCTGAAGTGACAGTAATCAAAGAAGCTAAAAACCAGGTGGATCGAGCATAAATATAATCATGTACATATATACAGCACAACTAAAAAAGTCCCAAATTAGCAAAGGTGCTTGTGCTCAGCTTAATTAATATCTTGGTTCATCAATCATCTCAAGTGTGCTCCACTGTGTTCAACAAAGTGCCCCACATGTACTATCATTCACCCTTAGCCAATGACTATCTCCAGAGTGGTCTGTAACGCTTTAGGGACAATTCCCAATGAACCAGCTGTCTCCAGATCTGCAACTTTTTCAGTTGGTGACCGGGTCAATTATGAAGATACCGAGGTTCAATGGATGAAGATGTCCTGGAACAGACTCTTCATAGAAAAAAATGTTGACGTGGGTTTTCATCTCAAAATCCATACCAGACCCAAAGGGCTTGGTGTGGATGAGGGGAAGACCCCACGCTGTTTTCTTTATTAACATTTTGAATTGCAGTCATTTCTTTTTACATTCAGCTGTCTGCAGGGAACTCCACTGACAACTGAAACATTAAATAATGTTTTTACTATTAAAATACCGCATTACCAGTCCAGCCGTGGGACTCAGCATTACAACAGAAGTTCAACCTTAACCTATCACGGCGGGCCCCATCATGTAGACGTTCACAGACTCTGTCCCCATAATGTGGCGCCACTGACTCAGACCTGTAAAGCACCCTACTGGAAAGCACCTTGGTGAGATTTAAAACTGCACAGGGTTCCAATTTTGCAGGGTCCAGTGCCGAAAGGCTGCATTACAGGAAAAACCCCGAGGATTCTTCTCCTATCCAGCGAGGCTTGGGTACCATCCATTTTGTCTAACAGATTTTTGAATTGATCCGATTGAAGTCCTTCTCAGCAGAACCGTTCCAAACCTCCAAGCATGCTCACAGAGCACATGTCCAGTGACCATCCACCTTACAGACACTGGCAAAAAAGCGGAAGTACTTCCAGTGTAGGAGGGATTATATAAGGGAGGACTTCCTCTCTGATTGGTCGGCCAGTGTCCATTCGCCTCTAGGTGGCATAAAACTCACATTTTTTTATCTATCTCCTGACTTGTGCCTGTCCACAACTTTAGCTTGGAGATCTATGACAGTGTCCTGCCACCCATAGTTGATGGCTTGCTTCAGCTGCACTACCAGGGACTAAAATGCTCCAGGAAAGCTATTTTCATGCTGAGCTAATCAAAATGATCACAGCTGAAAGTATGCCATTGATAAGGTCATTAGCTACACCTCTTTGAGTTTGAGTAATTTTTTAGGAGGGGGCGATTCTTTTTTCCAAACTCGGTTTTTGATTTTTTTTTTTTTAATTTCTGACATGTTGGTGTTACATCTTTCACTTGGATGTTGTAAGTTGCAGAGTAAATACAGCTAGATAAAACAAAAATCTGTTTTCTTTTCAGGATGCAAAGCAACAAAATGTGATTATTTTAAAGGCGGGTGATTCTTTTCTATATACACTGTATATATATTAAGGATGCACCAATGCCGTTACCAAGTATTTTCACGAGTATTCGTTACCTGAAACTGATACTTTGCAGTGCAATTTGCATCAATACAAAATGTACGGATGCAAATTGCACTGCAAATAACATGCAATTCCTGTCCAAATCGCATGCGATTTCCCCACTGCTCCTGTGTGAACCCAGGCTTCTCATAGTTCACACAGGAGCAGTGCGGAAAACCTCCCTGCGTCAGACCCATGCTGTCACAGAAGGAAAAGCTGGGGATTTGAACTCCCTGCTGCTTTCTCTTCTCTCAGTACAGGGATGACAATACAGGCTAGAAGGCTTTCTTTTGATTGGTCAACAATGTCATGAGCTAGATGCTTTTGATTGGCCATGACAAACCTAAGTTCACACAGGAGCATTGGGGAAACCTCATGCAATTTGAACGGGGGGGGGGGAAGAGACTATTCCCCCATTCACAAACTCAATGTGGATGGGGAGACTCCTTTAGGCTTAATATTGTATTCTGACTGTGGGGAGACTTCCCCGCCATCAGAATCCACTGATCAGCGCTGCCAGCTATAGCTGGCAGTGCTGTATGAGAAAATCTGACAGGCTGGCTGTACAGAAGTCAATTGATAGATGATTGATAGTCCTCTCTTGTCATAGTCTGTCTGCGTCCAGACCCAGGTAAACGATGGCTATGCAAACAGTCAAAGCTAGCTGCGGAAACTATGGGCTGAGAGGCTGCAAATCTTCGCACACACTTGTCATTCCAGCCACAGGAATTCAGATTCTTGCCACTGGAATTTGCAGTGTGTGCCAATCGCCAGTGTGAATGTAGCATAATGGTAGACACACTTCACTATGGTTTGTTCGCTTATGTGTTAACTGTTACACCAAGAACAAACAGTTCTTGGGTATTTTGAAACCACTTTTGTGTTTGCATCACCATTGTGTGTTAGCTGTTACAGCACAGCATTAAGAAACAGTAGTTAGGGGATACAAAAACACTTTGTATCACTAGAGAAATGCTTCTTCTGGGTGTAAATGTAAAAGCGGAACTATACTAACCTTCAGTCCAGAGATGCAGCATCTTGGAGCTCCCCACCAACATCTTCAGACTTCCAGGTCTTGATCGCTAGCCACTTACATCAGCTAGGCTGAGATGGCATCACTCCTGCTCATGCGTGGGAGTTCAGTCAGCTTCAGCATTGACAATTTGTACAATAAGAGGTGTGTGAGCAGCTCACTGTACAGGGGCAGACAGGCAGGTAAGTAACCTTAATGCGGAAGAGACAAAGAGCATCTCTTCCACATTAAAATGCTGCCTGTTCACCCATTTCTATTCTTAATTGTTACACCAGGAAAACACAGTTCTCAGGTAACAGCAATTCATGAACTTTCAGGAAGAATAAATACAAGACAAAACAGGATTATAGGCTTTAAGAAATGATTATTGCAAGATTAGGTCCTTGGACTTTTGTTATACCTGAGAGTGGTTTATGGCAGACTGTGCATATGTCACTGGGGTACTGGATGAGGATGGGGTGTAGGAAGTGGTATAATAGGAATCTGGAGAGGAGCAGTATGGGGTGGGTTGCATGCTGGTGGAGGGATGGCTGGCAGTGTAGGAGGCAGAGGTGGTGGCTGGGGTGGATACAGTCATCCGCGGAACAGGAAGATTTTCCCGATATGCGGATCTACAGGCTGCCAGATAACAGTAAATGTCATCTGTGGCCTGCATAGACCGTTGAAAAGGGAGATCTTCAAGCATGGGCAGTATACTACGGCAGAAAGCTACATGCCGGTTGGAATGATTAAGAAAAGCGTCCTCAGGTGGTTGCACCTTCTGGTGCCGTCTACGAATGTCATTTAATGTTTGGAGTATGTGGTCATCAATTGACGATGTAGCCTGCTGCCGTCGTGCATGCCGCGTCTGTCGAGTCTGCCAGACTGGTGTCTCTTCCTCTGCCACAGTACCCTTAAGAAATATAGCAAGAAAATTTGTAGATATATGGCTAGATTAAAGAGACAAATACATGACATGGATATATGTACATACATGTATTGATAGAGAGCAAAACAAAAAACAAATTATATGTACCTGTGTACTTAATGGAGATAATCGTGCTGCCATCTCCTCAGACGCTGTAGCAGAATGTGAGGGTCCCTCATCACTATCCTCGCCTTCCTCCTCTTCCTCCTCCTCAGCCAAGTTACTGGTTGTACTAAGAAATGAAAATTAGAAGTAAAGAGCAATAAATGAATGCCCTTACAATTTTAATAAGATCATCAAAATGTGCTGCCGATTTCTACTTACACCCTGGACTCCATTGGCCTTCTGAGAAATGCAAGCTCTGTGGCATATGGGTGAGGTCTGCGACGAGGTCCCCTTGCTGGGACACCACTTCTGGCCAGCTGTTCATCGGTTATATCTCGACGTAGACGGTCACGGAGTGACTTCCAACGTGTGCGGAACTCATCGCCTGCAATTTACCCAGATATTCAGGACACAATGCACAAAATACCATTTGTCTGTACACTGCTATGTACAATACATAGCAATGTAAAGGCAAATAGCTCTTACCTCTCAGCTTCTTGTCTTGTGGATTCAGTCGGTTCCAGCTCGGGGTCAGGGTTTTGTAAACCTCATCCCATGCCCTCAGCTTGTACACACGATCAGCATATTGTGGATGCTCAAGGTCCCACAGCTCTGCATGTTGCTCCACTGCTGCAATGAGTGCACTCTGGCTGACATCTTTGGTGCGCGGCATCCTTGCAGTTATGGCTGTGCTGCCAATGTTGTCTTGCACTGTGCATGTGGTACACTATTTTCAGATCGTAAAATATGAATACTTTTTTTTTCTTTGCAGGACAGTGCTTAAGTTTACATGTGTAGTTTCGTTTACCTGTGTATATACAAATATACTCATAAAATAATGCATTTCTATTTTTTTTACATTTTTGTTTGTGTTTTTTACAGATCTTTAAGCAGCTGTGTGCACTGGCCCACAGAAACAATGCAACATGTGTTCATATTTGGTAAACAAAATTCTGAATAATTCAAATTGTGGATCTTTTTTTTTCTTTTTTGCCTGTGTGCAATAGCTCTAACACAGTAGCCTGAACAGAATATGTGCATACATGCATAATATAGAAGGACAGTAAAGGCTAAGTTGACATTAGAATGCAGTGCTGGGAAATGTTCTGTGTGCGTTTCTCCCATGGTGTTTAAAATGCACTGCAGTTGTGCTCTGTAGTGGGTGTCAATGTTAAATCAATGACATACCAAATACAGGTCACAAACGTAGTGGGGATGATTTACTAAAACTGGAGAGTGCAAAATCTGGAGTAGCTCTGCATAGAAACCAATCAGCTTCCAGTTACTTTCAAAGTTTAGTTTAACAAGCTGAAATTAGAAGTCGATTGACTACCATGCACAGCTGCACCAGATTTTGCACTGTCCAGTTTTAGCAAATCAAGCCCAGTGTGTTTACCATGCGATCCACTTGCAGTGCGCTTCCAAAAGTAGTACATGCACTACTTTTAGTGTGATGCAGTGTGATTCGAGCCTATTCAAAATGAATGGGCTCAAATCACGCCGCACTGATATCACATGTGAATCGAACAGGAATGTGCGGTGATTTCCGGCACGATTCATAGTGTGAACTGAGTGTAAGAATTTGGCCACACACACAGCATTATAAAAGTATTAGAGGTTGTTGATAAAAAGCGTGTTAAATGCACATGCATTTATGATGTGTTGCACTTGAGTTTTTATGAGCAATGGTGTAAAAGGACCCTGTAATTCTCTGGCACTCACTTTCATTACTATGAAATATGGGTCCTGCCCAGTAACACATCTCTTCACCTAGTGCTGGGTGTAATGAGCAGAATTGTTTTGTTTTTTGTATGTACAATAGCTCTTCTCTGCATCTGTGTGTTGCAATTCTTTGTACATGTTACTATTCAGTTTTCTATGTACCCTGTGTTGCATTACACTGCATTTCTATACATGTAGGCATGTGTTTTCATGTCACTGGTTGTGAAGTAACAGGTCCCTGGAAGGCTAACACTCACCCTTTTTTCAGGGCTCATTCACACATAGTGCAATAACTGGTCTATTTACACACTAGACCAGTGATGATGAACCTTTTAGAGACCGAGTGCCAAACTGCAACCCAAAACCCACGTGTCTATTGCAAAGTGCCAACACTGCAATATTGTGGTGTGAATGAGGCACCTGCATTCATCTGGTGCAGAAAAATGCAGGCCACTGCACGTGGTGCAAATCAGCCCTGAATATCTTTGCATTGTGTTAATGGGCAAGTTCACATTTTCACAAAAAATGAAAGGAAGAACAAACTCCAAATATCCTGGCCACCCCCTGGATGTTTCGTGCGGCTGGTGGGTACAATGCAAATCACAACTCCCGCAATGACTATTTGTCATTCCCAGTATGAACTCAGATGTGTTCAAATCCTACTCAAAACCCACCTGACCTATTCTGCTAGAAAGCCATCACTGTGCACTGCCAATCATAAACGGCCAAAGCATTCCCCACCCCACAGCGACACGTACTGCATACATGCAGCTGCAGGGTGAGGAATGCCTAGAATTGGGGGTATGCAATGACAGCTTACTGGAGGGATAGGTCAGCTCAGTTTGGACTAGGATCCCAACATACCTGAGCTCACCCTTACTCACAATGGCAAGTGCTCAAGGTTTAAAGCAGGGCTTGAAATTTCCACGCACCTGCTCGCATTTGGCTAGTGAAAATAACATGAGGGCAAATGTGTCCCAGGCACCGCATCGGAGGGTGGGGGGCGGGTGTACCAGCAGCACCAACCTGCCCAGAGCACTGTGTTGAGGGGGGATGAACTGCTGGTGCAGCTCCTCAGTGACCGGAGTGATCGCAGTTTCACTCCTGTCACAGGGAGCAGCTCCAGACACTTGCTGGAGGGAGGACTAGGCTTTCTCCTCCCTCCTGCCTGCAGGGGGCAATAGACAGCCGGCACTAAGGAGTGAAGGCAGAGTGTCCTTCCTCTCTCCCCTTGTCATGTGACTTACCACATGACCGAAGGAGGGAAAGAAGGAGAAGCTGCATTCACAAGAAGATCTGTGAGTACAAAAGTAGAAAGGCAAGGTTACTCTGATGGGGACACCTGCTGTAAAGGGGGACTCTGATAGGGACACTCATTTTCATTTTATGTTTACCACTTGCCCTCTAGACTCTATTAAGTAATTGCTGTTATGTTTAAATGGACATAATAAAGCTATGTTAAAATTGCTGTTCATTTATTTTGGACTCTTTATTCTAACGCAGTGGTTCTCAACCTTTCTAATGCCGCGACCCCTTAATACAGTTCCTCATGTTATGGTGACCCCCAACCATAAAATTATTTTCGTTGCTACTTCATAACTGTAATTTTGCAGTGGGAGGAATCGTGCCCCGTCGTTGGTGTCAGTGGGGGGAGGAATCGTGCCCCGTCGTTGGTGTCAGTGGGGGGAGGAATCGTGCCCCGTCGTTGGTGTCAGTGGGGGGAGGAAACGTGCCCCGTCGTTGGTGTCAGTGGGGGGAGGAAACGTGCCCCGTCGTTGGTGTCAGTGGGGGGAGGAAACGTGCCCCGTCGTTGGTGTCAGTGGGGGGAGGAAACGTGCCCCGTCGTTGGTGTCAGTGGGGGGAGGAAACGTGCCCCGTCGTTGGTGTCAGTGGGGGGAGGAAACGTGCCCCGTCGTTGGTGTCAGTGGGGGGAGGAAACGTGCCCCGTCGTTGGTGTCAGTGGGGGGAGGAAACGTGCCCCGTCGTTGGTGTCAGTGGGGGGAGGAAACGTGCCCCGTCGTTGGTGTCAGTGGGGGGAGGAAACGTGCCCCGTCGTTGGTGTCAGTGGGGGGAGGAATCGTGCCTCGTCGTTGGTGTCAGTGGGAGGAATAGTGCCCCATCATAGGTATTAGTGAATCCAATGATGGGGCACTATTCCTCCCACTGACACCAAGGATACTTACCTTGCTGACCCCTGCTCCAGCCTGGGCTCGCTCGCTCCCTCCCTCTCCCATGGTACAGACACTTACCTGTCAGCTGTCTTCCTTCTCCGGCCGCTCTCCTCCTCTTCACCCGCTCGATCTTCGCGGTGCCGCTCGGCTCCTCCTCTCCAAGCTCCACCTCCTCGCCGGTGATTGGCCGCCTGTGTGCCTCTCCTGAGCTACAGTTCTGGCGGCCAATCACTGGCGAGGATTGATCCCGAGGGTGTGTCCAGATGACAGGGGCGGCATGTCATCCCGCCCACACCTGGAGACGGATAGAGCAGCGGTGTCTCGGTTCCTAACACCATCGGAAATATGTGTTTTCCGATGGTCTTAGGCGACCCCTGTGAAAGAGTCGTTCGACCCCCAAAGGGGTCGCGACCCCCAGGTTGAGAACCGCTGTTCTAAAGAAAAATGTAATTTCATAAGCTTTAAGGGGGCGTGGTTGGGGGCAAGGCTGGGGGACGGGCCTGGGGTGGGGTAACTGGTGGAGAGTAAGGTTTTTGCCTGGCTAGTAGGTCTAGACTTGAAATTTTAAGCCCTGGTTTATTTATTTATTTTTTTTACATTTAAATATTTATTAATTTTTCATATTATTACAAATATCCATGCAGGGAAACAATGCACATATAATCATTTATAACATTTCTACATTTCCCCTTCTAAAAACTCTTTTCTTTCCCGACCCACCTCCTCCCATACCCGCCCCCCCTCCCCCCTCCTCCCCCTCTGCAAGCTCTAACCCATTCTAGTCTCTCGAGGCTTATTCACTTTAAATAACATCCTAGATTATAGTTTTCTAGATTTCTCTTTCAATGCTGCTTTTTCCCACTTTTCCCATCTCTTATGATATACTCCCATTCTATCTTCCTGCATATGGTACGTTTTTTCCATTCTACCAATCTGGTTTACTCTATTAATCCAGTTTTCCTCCTTCGGTACCTCAGTTTTCTGCCAAAACTTGGGAATCAAACCTTTTGCCGCATTTAAGTAGTACCATATGCCTGACTCTTTATATTTATTTACTGATGTCTCAACATTATGTAGGAGGCACATCGTTGGGTCTAACCCTATGTCGTTTCCAGTTATTTCTTCAATCAATTTGACTATTGTCTTCCAGAAAGCTTGGATTTTCGGACATTCCCACCAAATGTGAAACACCGTGCCTATCTCTCCACATCCTCTCCAACACATTTTTGAATTTTCCCCAATCATCTTGTGCTCAACACTCGGTGTAATGTGCCATCGTGTCACACACTTATAATTAATCTCAACTTCTCTCATACCAACGTTCTCGTGTATCAGTCTAAATATCTTTCTCTGTTTATCCTCATCAAACACTACTTCCGTATCCCTTTCCCATTTTGTTATAAAAGTTAACTTTGTGTCTGTGTCTAATTCTGTGAGTATTCTATAAATTTTCGCAATACCGTGCTTCCCATCCCCCCGTGTTTCTAACAGCCTTTCAAACAAATTCCACTCCTGTTTTAATCTCAGGGGTTTCGGGAGATTTCCTATAAAACATTTCAATTGATGGTATTTCCATTCATCTATTCTAATAAAGATATCTCCCTTCTTCTCTGTTAATTCTTTAAATGGTCTCAATTCCCCCTCCACCAAAACATCTCTCAGTTGAGTATCTTCCTTTCTAAACCATCTCCCTGATATCTTATCCTTTCCTGGAGGGAAGTACTCAGTATTTGTAAGAGGCAATAGTATAGAATTAAATTCCCATTTCATATGTTTGTGTAAGTTGTCCCATACCCTTAAAACATTTAATGTATAAATACTTGTGCTTTCTTTAACCACTTGCCTACCAGGCACTTATACCCCCTTCCTTACCAGGCCAATTTTCAGCTTTCAGCGCTGCCGCACTTTGATTGACAATTGCGCGGTCATGCAACATTGTACCCATATGAAATTTTGATCATTTTTTTCTCACAAAATAGAGCTTTCTTTTGGTGGTATTTAATTGCCACTGGGCGCTTTACTTTTTGCGCTATAAATAAAAAATTGCAAAAAATTTGGAAAAAAAAATTTTTTTCTTTGTTTCTATTATAAAATTTTTCAAACAGGTATTTTTTCTCCTTCACTGATGTGCGTTGAGGCAGCACTGATGGGCACCGATGGGCACTGATAGGCAGCACTAAAGGGCACTGATAGGCAGCACTAATGAGGTGGCACGGATAGGCGGCACTGATAGACAGCACTAATGAGGTGTCACGGATAGGCGGCACTAATATGCAGCACTGATAGGCGGCACTGATAGGTGACACTGATGATGGGTACTGATAGACGGCACTGACTGGCATCACTGCTGGGCACTGATAGACGGCACTGACTGGCACAACCCCTGGGCACTGACTGGCAGCACTGCTGGGCTGCACTGGTGGGTGGCACTGGTGGGCAGCACTGGTGGGTGGGCACAGGTGGGTGGCACTTCGGGGCACAGGTGTGTGAAACTGCAGAGTGGCACAGGTGGGTGCACTGCTGGGCACAGGTGGGTGCACTGCTGGGCACAGGTGGGCGGAACTTGCGGGTGGCACTGCTGGGCACCGATCATCAGGGCACTGATCATCAGTGTCCTGATGATCGGTGCCGATCCCCGCTGTGACAACTGCCGGTTCTCGGCAGTACTTTCCTCACGATCTGACAGCGTGAGGAAAGTGCAGCCGAGAACCGGCACTTGCATTTCCCTGTGATCAGCGTGTCATTGGACACCACTGATCACGTGGTAAAAGGACACAGCGATCACGGAGATCGCCGGGTGCGCGCAGGAGAGCGCGTTCTGGGGGGACGTCATATGACGTCCACCCAGAACTGGCCGGCCGCAGTGAAGCCGTCATTCGGCTATCTGCGGTCGGCAACTAGAGGTCTGAATTTCACATTGTAGGTGCATTCCCACTCTGAGAGACAGACTTTAAAAAAAAAATTCAGGAAATCACCTTGTATGATTTTTAAAGAATTTATTTGTCTTGCACTGCTGAACATAAGTATTTGAACACCTGAGAAAATCATTGTTAATATTTTTTGGTACAGAAGCCTTTGTTTGCAATTACAGAGGTCAAACGTTTCCTGTAGTTCTTGACCAGGTTTGCACACACTGCAACAGGGATTTTGGCCCACTCCTCCACACAGATCTCCTCTAGACCTGTCAGGTTTCGGGGCTGTCGCTGAGCAACACAGAGTTTCAGCTCCCTCCAAAGATGTTCTATTGGATTTAGGTCTGAAGACTGGCTAGGCCACTCCAGAACCTTGATATGCTTCTTATGGAGCCACTCCTTGGTTATCCTGGCTGTGTGCTTCGGGTCGTTGTCATGTTGGAAGACCCAGCCACAACCCATCTTCAATGCTCTGACTGAGGGAAGGAGGTTGTTGCTCAAAATCTCACAATAAATGGCCCCATTCATCTTCTCCTTTAATACAGTGCAGTCGTTCTGTCCCCTTCGCAGAAAATCACCCCCAAAGCATGATGTTACCACCCCCAGTAGGGATGGTGTTCTTGGGATGCAACTCATCCTTCTTTTTCCTCCAAACACGACGAGTGAAGTTTAGACCAAAAAGTTGTACTTTGGTCTCATCTGACCACATGACTTTCTCCCATGCCTCCTCTGGATCATCCATATGGTCATTGGTAAACTTCAGACGGGCCTGGACATGTGATGACTTGAGCAGGGGAACCTTCCGTGCAATGCACGATTTGAAACCATGACGGCGTAGTGTTCTACCGACAGTGACCTTTGAAACTGTGGTCCCAGCTCTCTTCATGTCATTGATCAGCTCATCCCTTGTAGTTCTGGACTGATTCCTCACCTTTCTTATCAGTGATACCCCACAAGGTGAGATCTTGCATGGAACCCCAGTCCGAGAGAGACTGTCAGTCGTCTTTAGCCTCTTCCGTTTTCTAACAATTGCTCCAACAGTTGATCTATTTTCACCAAGCTGCTTGGCAATTGCCCCGTAGCCCTTTCCAGCCTAGTGGAGGTCCACAATTTTGTCTCTGGTGTCTTTTGACAGCTCTTTGGTCTTGCCCATGGTAGTAGTTGGCGTCTGACTGACTGTGGGGTGGCCAGGTGTCTTTAATGAGCTCAGACAGGTGCTACTAAGTTAGATTAATGAGTGGAGTAGAGGTGGACTTTTTAAAGGCACAGTAACAGGTCTTTGAGAGCCAGAATTCTTGCTGTTTCTTAGGTGTTCAAATACTTACAGTTGTGTCCAAAATTATTCAACCCCCACTGAAATTGAGTGTTTTGGCCAGTTTGACATTGCTTTTGATCATTCAGTCATCTTGCTTACATTTACATTAAAGAGGCACTTGTAGGTCAGACAAATATAACATAACAGTTATAATGAAATAACCACAAATGTCTTTTCTGTGCTCACAGCATTATCAGTTTTATTCAACCCCCAAGTGACATTCAATCTTAGTACTTAGTACAGCATCCTTTTACAGTTATAACAGCTTTTAAACGTGAAGCATAGCTTGACACAAGTGTCTTGCAGCGATCTACGGGTATCTTCGCCCATTCTTCATGGGCAAAGGCCTCCAGTTCAGTCACATTCTTAGGCTTGCGCACTGCAACTGCTTTCTTTAAGTCCCACCAGAGGTTCTCAATCGGATTTAAGTCTGGTGACTGCGATGGCCACTCCAAAATGTTCCAGCCTTTCCTCTGCAACCATGCTCTAGTGGACTTGGAGGTATGCTTGGGATCATTGTCCTGTTGAAAGGTCCAACGTCTCCCAAGCCTCAGGTGTGTGACGGACTGCATCACGTTTCCATCCAATATCTCCTGGTACTGAAGAGAATTCATGGTACCTTGCACACGCTGAAGCTTCCCTGTACCTGCAGAAGCAAAACAGCCCCAAAGCATGATTGACCCTCCACCATGCTTCACAGTAGGCAAGGTGTTCTTTTCATCATAGGCCTTGTTCTTCCTCCTCCAAACATAGCGTTGATCCATGGGCCCAAACAGTTCTAATTTTGTTTCATCAGTCCACAGAACACTATCCCACAACTTTTGTGGTTTGTCCACATGGCTTTTGGCATACTGCAGTCGACTCTTCTTATTCTTTGGAGACAGCAAGGGGGTACGCCTGGGAGTTCTGGCACGGAGGCCTTCATTACGCAGTGTGCGTCTTATTGTCTGGGCTGAAACTTCTGTACCCACATCTGACAAATCTTTTCTCAGTTCCTCAGCAGTCACACGGGGACTTCTCTCCACTCTACGCTTCAGGTAGCGCACAGCAGTCGAAGTCAGCATCTTCTTTCTGCCACGACCAGGTAGCGTTTCAACAGTGCCCTTTGCCTTGAATTTGCGAATGATGCTTCCTAAGGTGTCTCTTGGTATGTTTAACATCTTTGCAATCTTCTTATAGCCATTGCCCTTCCTGTGAAGAGAAATCACCTCTTCTCTTGTCTTCCTGGACCATTCTCTTGCCTTCACCATGTTTGTAACCACACCAGTAAATGTCTAGAAGGAGCTGAGTATCACAGTCATTTTAAAGCTGCCTAATTGGTGCTTATTATGCTTGATTGCTGCTCGGTGACATCCACAGGTGTTTTCAATACCTGATGGAAAGCACCTGTATGAACCTCTGTTCTTCAGAGTGGTAGTCTTTAAGGGGTTGAATAATTGTGGCAATGAAGAAACCACATAAGAACCATTTACTACTGTATTACATAAACAATTGATGTCATTTTAGTTGCATTTGGGTAGTTACAACGTCCTTGTAGGATTTGATTCTGAATACAATTCCAAATGTACACTATAGTCCCTAAACCCCTTTACAGCATTGGGGGTTGAATAATTTTGGACACAACTGTATGTTCAGCAGTGCAAGACAGAACTGGCCGGCTGCAGTGAAGCCGTCATTCGGCTATCTGCGGTCGGCAACTAGTTAATTCCTCTAAACTGTGCTGGAACCCATATCATCTTACTAAATCTAATCCCACTAAGCTCATTTTCAATCTTTACCCAACTTTTCCCCTTATGGTTAAATGTCCAGTCGTATATTCTTGCTAAGACCACTGCTTTATAAGATCTCTTGACATCTGGCAGACCCAATCCTCCCTTCTCTTTAGTCCTACTTAATATTTCATATGATATTCTTGGCTTTTTATTCTTCCATATATATCTTGTTAACATTTTTTTTATTATCTTAAAGAAGGCCTCTGGAATTTTAATTGGTACCATTTGGAATCTATACAATATTTTAGGTATAATTACCATTTTGACTAGGTTTATACGTCCTATCCAGGATGAGTTTCCTCCTTCTAATGTTTTTCATTCTTCCCTAATCTCGTTTATCAAAGAAATATAGTTTAATCTATATAAATGCTTAGATGAGACAGAGAGTTTTATTCCTAGGTATTTTATATCTTTTTCTCTCCATATAAAGGGGAATTCTTTTTGTATCTTTTCTTTTTCGTTCTTTGGTATATTAATATTCAAAATCTCTGTTTTTGTTGGGTTAATTTTTAGATTTGATAATTCACCATACTCCTTCAGGATCTTCATTATATTTGGGAGTGTTATTTGGGAATTCCCCACATAGAACAATAAATCGTCCGCAAAGGCCGCTACTTTATGTTCTATAGTTTCTATCTGAATTCCCTTTACCGCTCCACTATTCCTAATTATTGACAACAGAGGTTCGAGTGACAAAACATATAGTAAAGGGGACAGTGGGCAGCCCTGTCTTGTTCCATTAGACATCCCAATGGGGTCTGATCTTTCCCCATTTACCGTAATAATTGCGGTAGGCTCCCTATATAATTTACTTATCCACTCACGCATTCTATCTCCTATCCCCAGCACTTTTAAGCTGTCCACATGAATCCCCAGTCCACTCTATCAAATGCCTTCTCTGCATCAATTGACAAGAGCACCACCGGGGCTTTCCCTTTTCTACTTTTCTGAATGAGCATCAGGGTTCTTAAGCCGTTATCTCTACCCTCTCTCCCTGGTACAAAGCCCACCTGGTCTCCATGGATCCAATCAGACATTAGACCTTTCAACCTGTTTGCTAAGACCTTTGCATACAGTTTGTTATCCGTGTTCAACAATGAAATTGGTCTATAACTGGAGCACTGAGAGGGATCTTTTCCCTCCTTGTGAATAAGTACTACATGTGCCTGTAAAGATTCTCTCCTCACCTCCATCCCACCTCCCAAAGCATTCATATACATCTTCAACTTGGGTAACAGTAATTCACTGAATTTCTTATAATACTTAACTGTGTAACCATCCGGGCCTGGGCTTTTTCCTCCCCCTGTACTTTTTAATGCTGCTTTAAATTTCTTCCTGGGAAATTGCCACGTCCAAGGAGTTCAACTGAGCTTCACTTAGTTTTGGTAGTCCCGCATTTTTTAAATACATCATCCTTTTTTCATTAATTCCCTCTCGGGTTTCTTTTGGAGAGCCTTGGGGACTGATATTATATAACTTTCTATAATAATCCGTGAACACTTTAATAATCCCTTTAGTTGAATGGACCAACTCCCCCTTGGGACTTTTTATCTTTTCTATATAGTTTCTATTTTTCTTTTTATTCAAAGCTCTCATTAAATATTTTCCTGGTCTATCTCCCCATCTATATCTCTCACTTAAGACTTTATTATAAACTCTTCTCTTCTCCTCATCCATCAACATCTCTAGCTCCTCTTTTTTATCCATTAACTTCTGTCTTGTATCTTTTGTTATTTTCTTCTTGTGGATCTGCTCCAGGTCCAGTATTTCTTTTAAAAGCCCACTGACCCTCTCTCTTCTTTCTTTTTTCTTCCTAGCTCCTGCCGCAATCAGGATTCCTCTTATAAATACCTTATGACTCTCCCAAACTGTAGCTATCGATACTTCCTCTGTTTCGTTCTCCTTAAAATATACCTTAATCTCTTTCTCGATCTTCTGAGCTATATCCTCATCCAGAAGAAGGGCCTCATTTAACCTCCACCCTAGACCTCCAGTCCACCTTCTTCCCCATCCCATTTTCATTACGATAGGGGCATGGTCAGAGAACGTTCTTGTCTCTATTTCTATTTTAACCAAAAGTTCAATGAGTTGATGATCTATTAGAATATAATCTAATCTCGAGTATGTCTCATGTGCATTAGAGAAGAAGGTATAGTCTCTGTCTTTCATATGCATAATTCTCCAAGTGTCCACTAGTTGATACTCATGAATCACTTTTTTCAAAGCTCTCAGAGACCTACCCCCCTCTCTTTGGACAGAAGAAGTAGCGTCTTTTTGTGGATCCATACAGAAATTTAAATCTCCCGCTACTATCAATCGCCCTTTTTTGAATTCTATCAATTTTTTCAGCAGACTCTTCATATACATCTCCGGTTTCTTATTGGGGCAATATATATTGGCTAATGTACACTCAATCCCCTGAAGTTTACCTTTCAAAAATAAAAATCTTCCCTCATGATCGGTCATTCTATCCTCCAACTCGAATCTCATATTCTTTGCCAATCCTATTGCCCTATCCTATTGAGAATCTGCGTAGTACCATGTTGGATAATATTTAGATTTCAATTTCACATTTGCCTCTAACTCAAAGTGTGTCTCCTGTAAGAATACCACTGACGTTGCCCTGTGATGTAACTCCTTAAACAACTTAAATCTTTTCCCTGGACAACTCAGCCCATTCACGTTATAAACTGTATTTCTTCCATCCTTCTTATTTCACTCTATCTCTCCTCCAAATTGCCTCTTCCTCTTTATCCCTACTATCATGCAGAGTTTTAACCCAATAACCCCTCCCCTCCCTCCCTCCAACCCAACTCCCATCCCACCCCCCCTCCCGTCCCTCATTCTTTTTTTTCCCCCCTACCCATTTTTAGGCTTAGATACTGCCTATAAATCATTTGTGGCTCTATTCCCACCATTGATTTGGTACTTTGGGCGTAAGCTCCTCCCATGGTCAGCTAGCCTCTCCTCCGACCTCCCCAGGACCCCTCTCTCTATCCACAGGACTCAGGGAGATACTAAAATCTTCACTTCCCCCCTCAACCTAAGCTCCAGAGGGACTACTATTTTAACAAAGGTGGGGCCTGGGGGGGGGGGGGGGGGGTCGAGAGAGAAAGAGGAGAGAAAAACAAAAACAAAAAAAAAAAACAACGTTTTTACTTTATTCTCCATCCCCTCTCTCCCCACCCCCAGACCACCCCTCCCCCCGACCCGCTGCCAGTCCTCTTTTCTGGTATCTTCTGTATCTTTTTTTTCTTCCTCTTCTTCCCACCCCGTTATCACCATTCTTTGCAGTTTCAGTCTGTCACAAAAATCTCTCAGTTCCTCCGGGTATCTCAGATATGCTGTAACACCATTTTTCCAGCCAATTAAACAAGCTGGAATACCCCATCTATACTGCACATTCTGTTTTCTCATTTGTTCCAACAAGGGTCTCAGGGATCTCCTTTTCCATAGGGTCTCCGATGTTAAGTCCGCAAAAATTTGGATATTTAAGTCTCCATACTTAATTAATGATCTTCCTTTAATCTTCCTCCATATCTCATCTTTGACCCCAAATTTTTGGAACTGGACCACTGTATCTCTTGGTCTTTCTTTCTCAGCAGCTTGATTGAACTTTCCTATTCTGAACACTCCATCCAGTTTAATCCCGTCTGTTTCAGGTCTGCCTCTTATGGAGTTTAGAATTTTTACAACTAGATCAAATAGTAATTCCCCTTTTACATGCTCTGGAATTCCTCGTACTCTGAGGTTACGCCTTCTTTCTTTATTTTCTTGAACTTCCATCCTATAGAGCAATTTTTTCTGGGTATTCTCCAAATAGGTTATTTTTTTCTCTAGATTATCTATGGTTTGGGCCTGGTTTTTAACTTTCTCCTCTGATTCTTCCACTCTCGATAACAGATGTCCCAAATCATTCCGCATAGCTGTCATTTCATGTTTTATCGTTTTTTCTAGATTTTGGAACATTTCTATCATCTCCTTTTTATTTGGTACTTGTAGTTCACCGTCTGATTCTTTTTTTTCCAAGGCATCTGTTGTTAAGTGGCTACAGCTACTATTCATACCCATTGATAATCTAGGACTATTTCCCAAGCTAATGTCCATTTCCCCTTTTGCGCTTGCGCCTTGGGCCCTTTCTGGAGTAATATTTCCGTGTGATGTAAATTTCTTTATCGTACCTGTTTGAGACCCTTTGCGCCCTGCTCCCTTAGGGCCTTTATTCTTCATGTCCTCAAAATATCTGATTTCTTCTCTTATTCTCAAAATGGTGTTATACCAGTCCTTTAATTTGTGAACCAGACAAGCCTGCAGATTTTCCTTATGATTTTTACTCTCCTAGGACACCTGGAGCTCTTCTCATCTTCTCATTTTTTAACCCTGGGAATCCTCCCCTCCTCTCCTTCACCCCTTGGTCTCCTATGTCTCTCGGGGGTCCCCCACACAATAAGCCCCCAGCAGCTCTCACTCACCCTTCCTCTTCTCAAACGGTGGCTCCGAGCTTTTAGATGTAGGGCTTTCGCAGCGGCTCAGTCCTAGGGGGGATTCCACTGGGTTTCCACTTTTCTCCTCCTATTTTTGTTGGAGATCGTCCCAGGGAAGCAGGGTGGGTCTCTTAGATCTCCTGGGTCACCCAGACCCAGGATCGATCAGCTGACTGGGGGGGTTTAAGCACATGTAAGCCGGCGGCTCCCTCTTACATCGGGACGCCGGCCGGTTTTCTCCTTCTCCCAGAGATCCTCCGGGGCTGGTCACGTGCTCTCACCACGTCACCTCGCCTCTCAGCCTCCTGGATCTCTCACTTGTGAAGCGCCGGGTGGACCAGCGCGTCACTGCCACCTCCGTCCTGGTCCCATCTCCGGCTCTCTCGTCTCCGCTCCGCAGCCTGTCAGACTCCGGTGAGTCGGATCCCAGATCCCTGCTCCAGGGGGTCACTTGGGAGGTCTGGTAGAGAAGCTTTGCAGGGAGCTATTGCCCCACGCTCCCTGCAGCCGCCATGTTCAGGCTCCTCCCCTCCAGGGCTGTAAGCCCTGGTTTAGAGCATGTGTCAAAACACAAGGCCCACAGGCCGAGTCTGGCCCACCAGGCCATTTTAGGTGGCTCTCGCACCTCTCCTACAGCTGTGGCACCTTGTCTCAACAGTCAGCAGCAGAGAGCAGGGCAGAACTCCTCCGTCGATGCTGCGCTTCTCCATCCAGACTCAGAAAGGCTTGTTTCTTCCCCCTTTTTCAGCAGTCGGCAGCAGTGAGTACAGAACTCCTCCTACAGATGCTGTGCCTCTCTGTGCAGCTGCAGCACCCCCCTCGTCTCTGCCCCCACCTTGTCTCAGCAGTAGAGAGGACAGAACTCCTACAGATCCTGCACCTCTCTGCCTGCACAGCAGCTGCACCTCTTTGTATCCGCCTTTCATGGTCTCAGCACTCAGCAGAATCCAGCAGCTGGCTCCAGCTCTTCACCAGACCCGGCACTTTTTGCATCCCAGCGGCAGCACAAAGTAAGTGGGTGCACTGTGATGTAAGGGAGGGTGGGGGACTCTTGATGTATGATGGTGGTGGGGGTGCTATGGACACCTAGTCTTACAAATACAACTGGCCCTTTAAGGGAATAATGCTGATGTGGTCCTCAATGAAACTGAGTTTGACACCCATTTATTTATTTATCGAGTTTATATAGCGCCAAAGGGTTTGCTCAGCGCTGTACAATAGATGGGGGACAATACATGAAACAGAACAGTAACATCAAACAGTACACAAGGGGTAAGAGGGCCCTACTCTTTCGAGCTTACAATCTAGGAGGGAGGGGGTAGAGGCACAGGAGGAAACAGCTGTGGGGGATGGAGTGGTAGGAGGAGGGAAGGGCAGCGGCTGTTAGGTGAGGGTGGGGTAGGCTTCCCTGAAGAGGTGGGTTTTCAGGGAGCGCCTGAAGGTGAGGAGGGAAGGTGACAGTCTGATGGATTGGGGTAGTGAGTTCCAGAGGATGGGGGAGGACCTGGAGAAGTCTTGCAGTCGTGCGTGGGAGGAGGAGACCAGGGAGCGAGATAGAAGGAGGTCCTGTGAAGAGCAAAGGGTACGGGTAGGGTGGTACCTGGGAATCAGGTCGGTGAGGTAGTTAGGGGCAGTGTTGTGAATGGCCTTATAGGTCAGGGTGAGCAATTTGAATTTAATGCGTTGGGCAATGGGGAGCCAGTGGAGGGAGAGGCAGAGGGGGGTGGCAGAGGTGGAGCGGCTGGTGAGGTGGAGGAGTCTGGCCGCTGAGTTCAGGATGGTCTGAAGCGGGGAGAGCCTGCACTGGGGTAGGCCGGTGAGGAGGGAGTTGCAGTAGTCCAGGCGTGAGATAATCAGGGAGTGTACTAGTAGTTTAGTGGTGTCTGGGGTAAGGAAGGAGCGTATCTTGGAGATGTTCCGGAGGTGGAGCCTGCATGTGTTTGTGAGAGATTTGATATGAGGTTGAAAGGAAAGGTTTGAGTCCAGAATGACGCCAAGGACCTTGGCTTGCTGGGCGGGATTGATGGTGGTGTTGTTGGTAGTGATGGAAAGGATGGGGGGGGGCGCGGGCTGGGGGGAAGATGAGAAGCTCGGTTTTGGAGAGGTTGAGTTTGAGGAAATGGAGCGACATCCAGTCAGAGATGTCGTTTAGGAGGTGAGTGATGCGTGCGGAGAATGTGGGGGTGAGGTGAGGGGTGGATAGGTAGATTTGAGTATCATCAGCATAGAGGTGGTAATTGAAGCCGTGGGAGTGTATGAGTTTGCCAAGGGAGGAGGTGTAGATGGAGAAGAGAAGGGGTCCAAGGACAGAGCCCTGGGGGACCCCAACAGAGAGGGGGAGTGAGGAGGAGGTGGCACCGTTGTAGGAAACACTGAAGGAGCGTTGGGATAGATAGGACGAGAACCAGGAGAGAGCGGTGTCTCTGATGCCAAGGGAGAGTAGTTTATTAAGGAGGAGGGGGTGGTCGACTGTGTCAAAGGCCGCGGAGAGGTCTAGGAGGAGGAGGACAGAGTAGTCGCCTTTGGCTTTGGCGGTTAGTAGATCGTTGGTGATTTTGAGGAGGGCAGTTTCGGTGGAGTGAAGGGGACGGAAGCCGGACTGTAGTGGGTCAAGGAGGTTGCTGTCAGTCAGGTGGGCGCTTAGGCGATCGAAGACCAAGCGCTCAAGGAGCTTGGAAGTGAGTGGCAGCAGGGAAATTGGTCTGAGGTTGTTGAGGTCAGTGGGGTCCAGGGAGGGCTTTTTGAGTATGGGGGTGATGTGCGCATGTTTTAGGGGGGAGGGGAAGACGCCAGTAGAGAGGGAGAGATTAAAGATGTGGGTAAGGGAGCGGATGAGGGAAGAGGGGGGTGACCGGAGGAGTTGAGAGGGGATAGGGTCCAGGGGGCAGGTAGTGAGGCGGGCTTCTGAGAAGACTCTGCCGACTTCCTCAGTGGTAGTAGGGCTGAGGGAGTGCAGTGATGGGGGGGTTACGGTAGGCAGGGCCTTGGGTGTGGTGGGGGGCAGTGCCGTTGCGAGGTCAGAGGAGGGGAGAGATGAGGGGGTGATGGAAGGGGGGAGGCTAGATGGGGAGGCAGATTGCAAGTTGACTATGTCCTTGCGGATTGCGTCAATCTTGTTGTGGAGATGAGTGGCAATCTCGTGGGCGGTAAGTGAGGTACTGAGTGGAGGAGGGGGGGGAGAGAGCAGGGAGTTGAAGGTGGAGAAGAGTCGGCGAGGGCAGGTGGAGAGGGTGTTAATCAGGTTAACAAAGTAGGCCTGCTTGGCGGCGTGGAGGGAGGAGGTGTAGGTGAGGAAGGCAGATTTGTAGAGGGAGAATGCATGAGGGGACCTGGTTTTGCGCCATAGTCTCTCCAGCGCACGACTGCGACGTTTGAGGCATTTAGTGTGGTCGTTCTGCCATGGTTGGAGCGGTCTGGGTTTGATGTTGCGTGTGGTTAGGGGTGCCAGAGAGTCTAGGGTAGCTGATAGTGAGTTGTTGTACGTGGAGGTGGCTAGGTCAGGACATGACAGTGGAAGGATGCTGTCGTGTAAGCGGTCGGCAGCCGAGTGGAGGGGGGCCGGGTGCAGGTTGCGGCTGGTGATGGTTTGGCGCACTGGGGGGGGGGGAGTTAGGGGAAGGGGAGGTGGAGAACGTGAGGAGGTGGTGGTCGGAGAGAGGGAAGGGGGTGTTAGTGAAGTGGTTGAGGGTACAGAGGTGGGAGAAGACGAGGTCCAGGGTGTTCCCATAGATGTGGGTGGAGGATTGAGTGTATTGTGTGAGTGTGAAGGAGGAGGTTAGGTGGAGGAGTTGGGAGGTAGCTGGGGTGTTGTCATTGATGAGGATGTTGAAGTCCCCGAGGATGATGGTCGGTAGCTCAGAGGAGAGGAAGAAGGGAAGCCAGGCGGCGAAGTCATCCAGGAAGCGGGCTATGGATCCGGGGGGCCTGTAGATCACTGCGATCCTTAGGGGGGTGGGTGAGAAGAGCCGGATGCAGTGAGCCTCGAAGGAGGAGAAGGTTAGGGAGGGGGGGGTTAGGGAGGACCTGAAAGGTGCTCAGCGGTGATTGGAGCAGGCCGACACCACCACCTTTGTGACCGCTCAGTCTTGGTGAATGGGACCAGACGAGACCTCCATGGGAGAGTGCCCATGGTCTAGAGCAGTGGTCTCCAAATTGTAGCCCTCTGCTAGCTTCTATCTGACCCTTGGGCACCATTTCATCACCTGATACCAACATTGGGGCCCAATTGCTCCCACGGATGACACCACCGATGTGGATAAATTGCTCCTACAGATGACAAACGATGGGGCTCAACTACTCCCACTGACGACAACAACGATAGGGCTTCCATTTACTCCCACTGGCACCGACGATGGGGCCCGCCAGTTGCTCCCACTGGCACCGACGATGGGGCCCGCCAGTTGCTCCCACTGGCACCGACGATGGGGCCCGCCAGTTGCTCCCACTGGCACCGACGATGGGGCCCGCCAGTTGCTCCCACTGGCACCGACGATGGGGCCCGCCAGTTGCTCCCACTGGCACCGACGATGGGGCCCGCCAGTTGCTCCCACTGGCACCGACGATGGGGCCCGCCAGTTGCTCCCACTGGCACCGACGATGGGGCCCGCCAGTTGCTCCCACTGGCACCGACGATGGGGCCCGCCAGTTGCTCCCACTGGCACCGGTGGGAGGTTCTGGGACACCTTGATGACGCCAGATGAAGAAGTCTCAAAAAAACATACAAGTATTGAAAGAAGCCTCAGCTGCGCTCCTCATTGGTCATCATGGTCACATAGATGCCATGGCAAGCATTGTGATGGATCCTCACTCCGGGGATGTGTATTACAGGGGATGGACGGCTATACTCCTGAGATTTAAAGTTTGCGCCGATTTCCTGAAAAGACCAAACTTGCCCTTGGAGTGTACAAACACTGACAAGGCATTGCTGTGTGAGCCCCATTGATCTCTATGTGCCCTGGCAGTACAGGACACTGGTCACTGCACAGTGTGAATGAGCCCCATCGCCCAACACACAAGTCCTCCATAACAGCACCTTCTACTCTATGTAGGTGAACACAAAGCATTGGAGTGGCGAGGACAGACATGGACTTTGCAGAAAATGTCATTACTGAAGGCAGCTGGGCCACTTCTGCTATACTTACCGTACCATGGAATGTTTGGAATAACAAGCGGCACCGTGCACGGGCAAACTCCTCACAGACCATGAAGGAAGTAGAGTCCGGGGAGCCAGGAATCCTGGGAAATGTAGTCCTCATTCACTCCCTCCATTGCCAACATGATGGTATACAAGTCTCCACACGTCCACCGATTGGATGGGAGCTCCTGGTACACATTCGTGTGTGATTTCCTATTCCCATTCTGTACATATATTCTTCAGTGTCATTCCTGAGCTATAATGGAGGACTATTCTCCGGATCCGTGTTCTCCTAGGCAGAATACTGCAGACATATTGTTGAAGCCGGCTGCAGTATATCTATACAGGGTCTCCACAAACATGGCTGCGGACGTATCCAGGGACATAACGTCACTTACACTTCTATACGAAGAGTTATCCCCTCCTCACCATTCAGCGGGAGTTACTTTCCATGAAGGATGACCATCCCAGACCGGGCCCCGCCTCCTCTCTGACGTTTGATATTATTCCCGGGGCTGTCATGGCGGCTCAGAAGATCAATGAAGCTCTGGAGCATCTGGCTAAGGCAGAGAAATGGTAATGCAGAGAGAATGGATGACTGATGTCATAGGAGCTATTCCCACATGGGATCATACCATTAAAGATACATAGTGTTGCCATCCTCCACTCCTCTAGAGGTATATAGCGCTGTCATGTCCATCCCCCACTCCCCTAGAGGTACATAGAGCTGTCACGTCCATCTCCCACTCCCCTAGACGTACATAGAGCTGTCACGTCCATCCCCCACTCCCCTAGAGGTACATAGAGCTGTCACGTCCATCCCCCACTCCCATAGAGGTACATAGCGCTGTCACGTCCATCCCCCACTCCCCTAGAGGTACATAGCGCTGTCACGCCCATCCCCCACTCCCCTAGAGGTACATAGCGCTGTCACGCCCATCCCCCACTCCCATAGAGGTACATAGCGCTGTCACGCCCATCCACCACTCCCCTACAGGTGCATAGCGCTGTCACGCCCATTCACCACTCCCCTACAGGTACATAGCGCTGTCACGCCCATCCCCCACTCCCCTACAGGTGCATAGCGCTGTCACGCCCATCCACCACTCCCCTAGAGGTACATAGCGCTGTCACGCCCATCCCCCACTCCCATAGAGGTACATAGCGCTGTCACGTCCATCCCCCACTCCCATAGAGGTACATAGCGCTGTCACGTCCATCCCCCACTCCCATAGAGGTACATAGCGCTGTCACGTCCATCCCCCACTCCCATAGAGGTACATAGCGCTGTCACGTCCATCCCCCACTCCCATAGAGATATAGTGCAGTCGTGTCCATCCCCCTCACCCATAGAGATACATAGTGCTGTCATGTCCATCCCTCACATCCATAGTGCTGTCATGTCCATCCCCCTCACCCATAGAGATACATAATGCTGTCATGTCCATCCCCCACATCCATAGTGCAGTCATGCCCATCCCCCTCACCCATAGAGATACATAATGCTGTCATGTCCATCCCCCACATCCATAGTGCTGTCATGTCCATCCCATATATATATATATATATATATATATATATATATATATATATATATACACACACACACAGCACTCAGCATAAATGAGTACACCCCAACAGATTTGTCAGAAAACCTTTACTTTCCTTTCAGAATCCACATTTTCTAGGGAACACTATACTACAGAATACTCCCACAAATGCGAGCCATTGATTGCAAACAGGATTTGTTAATTTGCACACACAAAGTATTTTTCCTAACAAATTCATTCAAGACCATGCTGCAAACATAATTACACCCCAATGAAAGTCTATGGAGCTAAATTTTAGACAAAATCCTAATTAACAAGAATTCAACTACAAGTGAGTCTAATTATTCGTTAAACAGGTGTCCAGCAGACAGTTGATTATAAAAGGGCGTTACTTAACAATGAAATCCCTTCACATTTCATGCTGTCAGCAATGGCACCACATGGAAGAGAAATGTCGCCAGGCCTGAGAAAGAAAATAATCTCTTTACACAAGAAAGGTGAAGGCTACAAGATGATCAGCAAAGCTTTACTTATCAGAGTACTGTAGTATAAAAATTATTATACAGGATTTATATAGTGCCAACAGTTTGCTCAGCGCTTTACAAAATGAAGGTAGACATTACAGTTACAACACAATTTGGTACAAGAGGAAACAGAGGGCTGCTTGTTAGAGCTTACAGTCTAGGAGGAAGGGTTGAGTGATATAGAAGGTAATAGCTGTGTGGTGGATGAGCTGATGGAGGACATAAAAGGCAGTTTACTAGTTAGGAGCAGGATAGGAGGTGACACGGGAATTAGAGAGCAGAAGGTCTTGGGAGGATCGAAGAGAGCGGTTCGGTTGATATTTTGAGACCAGGTTGATGATGTAGCTGGGGGTAGAGTTGTGGATGGCTTTGTAAGTTGTTAGTATTTTGAATTTTATTCATTGGGCGAGTGGAAGCCAGTGGAGGGATTGGCAGAGAGGGGTAGCAGACACTGAACGGTTGGTAAGGTGGATGAGCCTGGCAGCAGTATTCATGATGGACTGGAGGGGGGATAGCCTATGTAAAGGTAAGCCAATGAGGGAGTTGCAGTAGTCGAGGTGAGAGATGACCAGGGAGTAAATTAGGAGCTTTGTGGTATCATTGGTTAAAAAGGGGCGTATTCTGGAAATACAGGTTGAGGCGGCATGATTTGGACAGGGATTGGATGTTGCCTGAAAGGATGCTTTGCATGCAGGGATGGGTTTATAGTGGTGCTATTGATCCTCACCCAGAAATAAGGGGAAGAGGCACGTGGGGGAGGAAATATGAGCTCAGTTTCCGATAGATTGAGTTTTTCCAACATGACAATGATCCAGAACACACATCTAAGGCCACTGTTGCATTTCTGAAGAAGAACAGGGTGAAAGTGATTCAGTGGCCAAGTACAGTTAGGTCCATATATATTTGGACACAGGCACACTTTTATTTTTTTTTTTCAGGTATTTACCAAAACATATTCAAGCTTTAGTTATATAATAGATATGTTATATACAAAAAATCGCCAGCGCCAAGACCGTGAGTTAATTGTTAAATGCTGCTTCTCATTTAGTATAAACACCAAAAAAATATATAAAACATCAAAACAGCGCAAATATATAATACAAATTAATAAATATATGATGAATATACACGCCAGTGAAAAAATAAAACAAATATAAAAAATAATAGTTAGTCACACTCCAATTCAATAAAGTGAAAAATAAAAATAAATTCATAAAAGTCCTTTTCCAAAGAGCCTTTGACCCGTGCTGACACCGTAATAGTGCTCAAATAACACACCGCACTCACCAGATATTGGTGAAAAAAATGCCTTTTTAGGGTTTTTTTGGGATCCTAGACTCAGTCAATAAGCCTCCAATCACTGGATATTTTGGATCTTCCCTACTCCAGAGAGGAACATAACTAGCCTCCAACCTCCAGGATCAACAGACACCACTCGCCAAGAAAAGTTATGAAGGATGCAGAGAAAAAACATATAGTGTAATACTGCAATACTCAGGCAAAATCAATTTCCAAGTACCAAACCACTCACATTCTTAAAAAGTGTAATCAGCATTTATTGTATTTCAAATGGAGCCAAAACGCCACATCACCAGGGTATTTCTGAGATCTCACGGTCAGCAACAGATGACAGCGCAAGAATCACCCACAAGCAAGATGGCTCCTGGGAACGCCGCACGCCGCCGTGCGTTTCACTTACAGGAAGTGACGTGGTTCATTGGACGGCGAAGCCAGAAATGCGTCAATGCGTTTCGCCCCTCTTCTGTGAAACCGCCCTGGAGGAGGGGTGAACGCGTTGACGTAGGAGAAATCCAAAATATCCGGTGATTGGAGGTTTATTGACTGCGTCTAGGATCACAAAAAAACCCTAAAAAGGCGTTTTTTTCACCAATATCTGGTGAGTGCGGTGTGTTATTCGAGCACTATTACAGTGTCAGCTTGGGTCAAAGGTTCTTTGGAAAAGGACTTTTATAAATTTATTTTTATTTTTCAGTTTATTGAATTGGAGTGGGACTTATTATTTTTTATATATATTTTTTTTATTATATTTTTTCACTGGAGTGTATATTCATCATATATTTTTTATTTATTAATTTGTATTATATATTTGCGCTGTTTTGATGTTTTATATATAATGGATATGGGCTGAAAGTGCACACTCCCAGGTTTAATTTGAGGGTATGTACATCCAAATTGGAGGAAGGGTTTAGGAATTACAGCTCTTAAGAGTAGGCATCCCCCCTTTTTCAAGGGACCAAAAGTACCATAATTGAATCAAAAGCCGTTTCATGGCCAGGTGTGGGCTACTCCTTCGTTATTTCTTCATCAGTTAAGCAGGTAAAAGGTCTGGAGTTGATTCTAAGTGTGGTATTTGCATTTGGAATCTATTGCTGATAACCTACATCATGCATTCAAAGGAGCTGTCCATGCAAGTGAAACAGGCTATTGTAAGGCTTCAAAAATGAAACAAATCCATCAGAGAGCAGAAACATTAGTAGTGGCCAAATCAATAATTTGGTACATTCTGAGGAAATAATAACGCACTGCTGAGCTCAGGAACATAAAAAGGCATGGACGTCCACAGAAGACAATGGAAGACTAGAAGACTTGGTGCTGTACTTACAAATCATGGAGGTCATACAAAATACTAGATGTAGTAGTTTATGTTGTGGGGTGTATTCATTTTTGCATCAACTAATTTGAGGAGTAAAACTGAAGATTTTGTAATCTAAGTTATATTGTTAACCTTACTTTCATGTCATGAGGGAAACGTTCTTTTCAAAATTTTGCTCGAGGTGATTGTGGCCTTATTAGTGCATTTGCGACACAAACAGTTGAGTACTGTCCTTGATACTTTTTTTTTTATTTGGACATACCCTGAAAGCTTGTCCTGAACTTGTATGTTAGTGCAAATTTAAAAAAGTATCACAGACAGTGCTCAATTGTTTCTGTCAAAATTTTGGAAATTGTTCTTGTGTTCATTGATATATTGATTAAAATCTTACTTTTCAAAAGGGGTGTACTCATTTATGCTGAGCACTGTATAGTGCTGACATGTCCACCCCCTACTGCTATAGAGATACATAGTGGTGTCATGTCCACTGATCACTTGCATAGATAAAGATCTATCTATTTTGCTGTCATGTCCATCCCTCACTCCCATAGATATATTAGTGCTGGCATGTTCATCCTTCACTAATATAGCCATACATACTGCTGTTTTGTTCATCCCTCATTCCCATAGAGATACATAGAGCTGTTATGTCCATCCCTCAATCACTTATTGATACACCTTTTAATTAGAGTAATGATAGAAAATTGGACAGTATTTTTATTGCTTTCACTGTCCTACTTCCCAATTCTTGGTGTCACAGAGACTGAAAGAAATGTGACATTCACTGCAAGTGACTTTCAGGGTAATGTGTTCTCATATACAGTGAATGTCACATACTCTACCACCCATATTTATAAATCAGAGTTCCAGGTTTGTGTTGTCTTTCTTGTTATGTTATTGTCATCTCTTTTGTGTTCTTTCTCTGACATTTGCCTGTTCTATTGTACATTACAGTTGATTTACAGTGATTGATTCAGATTTTTATTCCTAGCTTAAAAACCAGTTTTCTAAAATGGAAGCCAGACTATGACAGTGCAGCCTCTGAATATTCCAAGGCAGGTATGTACTAAATAAACTGACTGCAGTTGGTATGGTGCAGCAAGTGATCTGTTATGACACCAGGTGATTGATGGCTTGATAGGTACATGCCATGCGTTCCGGTGCGTTTTTGATGCATTTTATGACGTTCCAATACAGTTCTGTGCAGAAAAAATGCAGCATGTTCTACTTTTTTTTTCTGCAACTGGAATGCACTGGAACTGCAAGCCCTGATGTGAACTATGACAGCCATATAACTTTTTGTGCGTTTTGTATCTAGAAAAAAAGCAACTCAAACGCATGTTGTGTGAACTGGTCCTAAATGTTTTTTTTTCTTTTACTTTAATGCATTAAAGTAAAAAACGTTCTGTGTTTCAGATTCCCCCCTCCCCTCCTCCTCACCCCCCCACCTTCCTCTTATATTTACCTGAGCCCATTCTCGATCTAGCGCTGTTCATAAGTGTAGCGACTCTCTCATCTCTCTCCCTCCTCACTGGACAGATTGATAGCAGTGGGAGCAATTGGCTCCTGCCGTCAATCAAATTTATAGAAGAGGGAGTGTGGGGGGGGGGGGTTAGAGCTGAGCTGCGCTGCATAGTATGTCTCAATAGACACAAAGAGTGCAGCTCAGGAGTGACCCCACACGAGTGTACCCATAAAAAGCGACTTTCTGTGGGGGCGCTCAGAAGGGAGTAGGAGCCAGGAGTGCCAGCGGGTGGGGCCGGAGAAGAGGATGATCGGGGCTGCTCTGTGCAAAACCAATACACAGAGCAGGTAAGTTTAACATGTTTGTTATTTTACAGTCACTTCAATATATATACAGATGAAACTCGAAAAATTAGAATATCATGCAAAAGTTCATTTATTTCAGTAATGCAACCTAAAAGGTGAAACTAATATATGAGATAGACTCATTACATGCAAAGCAAGATAGTTCAAGCCGTGATTTGTAATAATTGTGATGATTATGGCTTACAGCTCATGAAAACTTCAAATCCACAATCTCAGAAAATTAGAATATTGTGAAAAGGTGCAATATTCTCGGCTCAAAGTGTCCCATTTTAATCAGCTAATTAAGCCATAACACCTCAAAAGGGTTCCTGAGCCTTTAAATGGTCTCTCAGTCTGGTTCAGTAGGAATCGCAATCATGGGAAGGACTGCTGACCTGACAGTTGGGCAGAAAACCATCATTGACACCCTCCATAAGGAGGGAAAGCCCTAAAAGGTAATTGCAAAAGAAGTTGGATGTTCCCAAAGTGCTGTATCAAAGCACATTAATAGAAAGTTATGTGGAAGGGAAAAGTGTGAAAGAAAAAGGTGCACAAGCAGCAGGGATGACCGCAGCCTGGAAAGGATTGTCAGGAAAAGGCCATTCAAAAGTGTTGGGGACTTTCACAAGGAGTGGACTGAGGCTGGAGTCAGTGCATCAAGAGCCACCACACACAGACGGATCCTGGACATGGGCTTCAAATGTTGTATTCCTCTTGTCAAGCCGCTCCTGAACAACAAACCACGTCAGAAGCATCTTACCTGGGCTAAAAGTTTTTCACCTACTGAACATATATGTTTTTAGAATGGGGTGTTCAAAAAGCGCAAGTGTTAATGTGGAGTTGTTTTGTGCAGTTACTTTAGTCTAGGTCAGCACTTCAACACTTCATTGGAATGGGCCACTGTAAGTGTGGGAAACATGGGGAAAATGTCCCGACCCTTTTTTTAAAGTCCCAGTCGCACAGAACCACATGGTGCTGCAGCACCATGTGATTTTGCGCACCCCAAAATGCGTAATGTTTTCGAATGTGTGGGGGTGCCATTAAGTATTCTTATAGATCTATCTCTGTCTGTGTTTGTTCTAATTGGTATGAAATATATTTATTTTCTGACTAAAGTTCCAATATATTTTTATTTTACAGCTGTTGCTTTTAAGAATGCAAAGCAGTATGATCAAGCTAAAGATGCATTTTTGAAGGAGGCTGAAGCTTATGAAAATAATAAAGCGTATCCTTCATGTCTGACCTATCAATAGCGGTCTAAAATATTTGTCCTTTTTGTTCTTAACCTCGGTTATCCTAAATACTATTACAGATTGTGCAATAAGTGTATTATTGGTCATCAGAAGATACCACAATCCACACTTTAGTGACAGTACTCTTTGGGACCTCTGTTTGTAAAAGGCAGTAAATATGCCACATCTAGTAGCATATTTAAAACAAATCTGATTTTAAAAAGAAAAAAATCTCCATGCATTTTACAGTTAAAGAGAATCTTCACCCTAGAAGGAAAAAATTAAAAGTCAGCAGCTACAAATGCTGTAGCTGCTGACTTTTAATCAAAGGACATTTGCCTGTCTAGGGATCCAAGTGCTGTCCTCACCCGGGCCAGTTCTTCGCTGGTCTTCGTGTCCATGGTACCGACATGTGCATGTGGGAAGCTGGCTGTGACTCCATGAAGCTCCAGCTGGCTTCTCACTTTGTGAATGTGTCCCAGAAGGCTGCAGGGAAGGGGGGGGGGGGGTTGCCGAACTTCCACTTGGATCCCCTAGGATCCAAGTGAATCTGAGCAGAAGTGGGAGTGGGTACCTATCAAAACTAGGTACCTGCTTCCCCTCCCCCCCCCCCCCCTCCAAAAAAAAATGATGTGCCAAATGTAGTAGAGTGGTAGAGGATGTGGGGAGGAGGACATAAAGCTCAACTTCCCTTTTTGGGTGAAGTTCTGCTTTATGAACACTTGCATGCGGGAGGATAGGAGATTTCTTTCAGTACCAGGGAAGCACAGGCACTGCAGAGAGTGGTGGGTGTACGTGGATGTATACCAAGAGTTGTGTACATACAGGAATACATCCATACACTAGACATGGGTTTACAGGAGTACTGGTGTAAACCCATGTATGGCTGTGCACAGACATCACTGTCTATGTATGCTTTGTGCAATACCTGGGCTTCCCTGGCATAAAAGAAACCCAGAATTTTACAGTGAACATGCAAAAACTAAATAGAATACAAAAATGGATATGCCCTATTTATTGAAGGCATTTCAGTGCTCCACAGCGGCAGCCTGGAATCCAAAGGATGAGACTGTAGGCTGCATAGAATGACCGCCGTTGTGTGAGAGCAGCGGTCCCACTCCCCCTTGTCTTATCACCACTACAGTGCTAGACCTCCTACCCATATCTTGACAGTTTGTCTCCAGTCTTTAGTGGAGTGTCCAAAACTTTTGTGAAACGTATCCACTACAAAAACCATTCTCTAATTGTGGTAAATGACTTATTCAGATGGGCAAATGAGGATAGCTAGACTGCAGCATTCAGACAAGGCTAAACTCCGAACCTGGACACTTCAGCGCCCTGTACTATGGCCACATACAAACTGGATGATTAACTACATCTAGTTCATGTGTGGTCAAAACCGTCGGTCCTGGACACAATCTGACTGTGTTCAGGGACAGTCAGAACTCCTAATCACATGTAGTCGCTCAGATGAGCAGTTACATGCAGACCGTGGCGTTGCCATCCATCGATGATTGATAATGCTTAAATGTATGCAAAGTCAAAATGTGTTTTTTTTTTTTTTTGTTTTGTTTTATTTCTTTATTTTTTATGTTTGCATAATGGTTAAGACCCCTGTAAGATTTTATTATTAATAATATATAATTTTTTTTTTTAGCTTGTTTGTGTTCCCTCAGGGAGATTTCTCTTCACTTCCTGTCCCAGTGAAAGTGATCACCAGGACTACTTGTGAGGGTGAATTTGCACAGGGGAAAACAGACGGCAATAAAACCCCATCAGAGTCTAAAGGTCCCGTTTATAAAGCAGCAAATCTCTGCTGGTGAATCCTCCAGGCCCATGTGTTTTAAATGACAGGGAGTGATTCTCCACCAGAGAGTGTTTGGTGAAAGTCACATTCCTGCTTTATAAATCCCCCCCCCCAGCCTTTCCTGGCTTTTTTTTTTTTTTGGCCTAACATACTTTAAATTATAAGTTAATTCCTTAGTTTTACATTGTCTGTCCTGCACTAGGGTTAACAAGTTTGATTTTTTTTAATTAAGATTTATTTATCAGAAATGAAGTGTGCAGTCTTCTTGTGGTGAAGCCACAGTGATTTAAGTAAAGGAAAATAGTTTGATTTTATGATTTGCCTATGAAAGCCTTAATCAATTATTCCATCCAGACTCTTCCATGCTGCCAAGTGAGTATAATGTGTATCAATGTGAGTTATAGATGTATATTCCCCTTACAATACCAGCAGTACATTGACTGAAAGAGATGGAGCCCAGAATCAACCATATTGCCAACATTTTGTTAAAATGTTGATGGATTTTTGTTAAATGTGTTGCATAGAAATGGATAGGTTGTTACAGACAACAGGTATTTCTCCAGTTTTGTATAAAGCTGTTGTCTTTCATTAGGGACTTGTTTTTAATAGGTTTTTAGAATTGTACTGTTTTTTGAGTGGTAAGGCGTTAGGACCTCTGCCAGGTTTGTATTACTTCGCTGTCTCTATTTGGCCTCTTGCACACAGACATAATAATCTACTGATGTTTATGGGCAAGATGTTGCTAACAAACGCTGACAGAAAGATCTTGAGTGAAAATCGCAATTTAGGTTCCATAAAGACCAGGTCTATACATACACTATATTGCCAAAAGTATTGGGACACCTGCCTTTCACGCACATGAACTTTATTGGCATCCCAGTCTTAGTCCGTAGGGTTCAATATTGAGTTGGCCCACCCTTTGCAGCTATAACAGTTTTAACTCTTCTAGGAAGGCTGTCCACAAGGTTTAGGAGTGTGTCTATGAGAATGTTTGCCCATTCTTAAAGCGCATTTGTGAGGTCAAGCACTGATGTCAGACGAGAAGGCCTGGCTCACAGTCTCCGCTCTAATTCATCCCAAAGGTGTTCTATCGGGTTGAAGTCAGGACTCTGTGCAGGCCAGTCAAGTTCCTCCACCCCATACTCGCTCATCCATGTCTTTATGGACCTTGCTTTGTGCACTGGTGCGCAGTCATGTTGGAATAGGAAAAACTGTTCTCACAAAGTTGGAGCATGAAATTGTCCAAAATGTTTTGGTATGCTGACACCTTAACAGTTCCCCCACACCATAGTCCCCCCTCCACCAAACTTTACACTTGGCACAATGCAGTCAGGCAAGTACCATTGTACTGGCAACCACCAAACCCAGACATGTCCATCAGATTGACAGACCGAGAACCATGATTCGTCACTCCAGAGAACACGTCACCACTGCTCTAGAGTCCAGTGGCGGCATGCTTTACACCACTGCATCTGACGCTTTGCATTGCACTTGATGATGTAAGGCTTGGATGCAGCTGCTCGGCCATGGAAACCCATTCCATGAAGCTTTTATGCACTGTTGTGTTAATCTGAAGGCCACGTGAAGTTTGGAGGTCTTTAGCTATTGACTCTCCAGACAGTTGGCGATTTCTGTTCACTGTGTGCTGTCAGTTTTTGTGGCCTACTATTTCCTGGTTGAGTTACTCTTCCCAGCTGCTTCCACTTTGTTATAATACCACTGATAGTTGACCGTGGAATATTTAGTAGCAAGGAAATTTCACAGATGGACTTATTGCACAGGTGCCAATCTATCACGGTACCACTCTTGAATTCACTGAGCTCCTGAGAGCTACCCATTCTTTCACAAATGTTTGTAGAAGCAGTCTGCATGCCTAAGTGCTTGATTTTATACACCTGTGGCCATGGAGGTGATTGGAACACCTGAATCCAATGATTTGCAGGGGTGTCTCAATAATTTTGACAACATAGTGTATGTTCAGGCGCGTATATTAGCATGCATTCGTAAAATTCTTCTTTATCCTGTGGCAATTACACACATACGATTTTATGTACTTCCATATACACACTTATATGCATAAATGACTGCATTCAAACTTAATTTTTTTTTAAGACTCTGAGCACATCACATTACTATGGATGTTTAGCCCTGGTTCACACGTGTGATGTGTTATGCGTTTTTGGCTAAATTAGCATGCATCATTTCCTACCATGATATCAGTCCTTATTGACACCACTGTACAGCAACATCCAGCAGTATATGGTATAAGCAAAATCAGTGCTGTTTGTTACCAGTACAGTCTGGTAGTGTTTTAGTGACCCCATGCAGCCTTGCTTTAATGTAAAATGAAATATTGTATCCAGTGTTAAAGGAAACCTCTACTGAAAGAAGTATTGGCATTGCCATTGCTGACTGCCTTCTTGAAAATGCTAGTTCTCTGGCTTCAGTGCTTTATAGGTCACTGATTTGGAGAGAACATGCAACCAGTAAAGTCAGAAATTCTAAATCAGGTCTGTGACTCAATAGGGCTCTTGTACACTGCAGTTGATAAGCTCACGTTTGAATGCTGGAAATTGACAGCAGGTAAACACAGGTTAAAAAACATCAGTTTTCACGCGATTGCATACCGCCTTTAGCTGCGTTTATGCGTGTTTGCGTTTAGAAGCGTGTTTTAAAGATAAGCACAGGAGAACCTCCAAAATGCCCAGAATGCACTGGAAAGTGGTAAATTATTAACTATTTCAGACTGTTTCAGAGAAATACAGAGAGTAGAAGCAGAGAGAACAGTAGGTGTTGAGATTAGCTTAGGTGTGAGTTGTTCATTAACATTTCTTTTGTTTCCAAGGGTGGGAAACTTGTCTGTGGAGTGAGCCATTAAGGCCACCTGGTGGGAGGTCTTCATGAGGAATTTGATGTGTGAATGGTCATTAACATATCTTTTGTTTCCAAGGGTGGGAGAGGTCTGAGGTGTGAATTGGCCATTACAATGTGTGAAAAGCTTCATAGGAACATCCTGTGTTAAGTGTTTTGTCCATTTGGGTACCTTGAAAATGATTTTCATGCATTTTTCATGATGAAAAAAGGTTCTGGACAGCATCTGGAAATGGAAGATTTAAAAAAAATTTCCAAACGCTTATAAACGCGGTTAGCCGCATTTACAAGCGTTTGGCATTTGAAACACTGATAAAATCTACTGCTGAACGCAAGTTTTCTGCGTTCAAAAAAACTACTGTAAACTCAACTGCCTGTAAACGACATAGTGTACATGGACACATAGGAAAACATTAGGGAGAGTTCAGGGGCTGCTGAAAAAACGCTGAACAGCTCTTAAACGTGAGTTTATCAGCTGCAGTGTACATGAGCCCTTAGTGGATAATGAGTTTATGAAACCATGGGATCAGCTTAACAAGTTGGGATCAAGAATTTTCAGAAGCAGAAGTCAGCTTTAGTAGTCTCTGTATATCTATCTGTTGTTGCAAGTTTTTTTTAGATAATATCAAAACCTGTGTTTTCAAAAAAAGACCAAAGTAAGCTGATACCAGATTTGCAGCTGTGAGATTATGAATTCTCCCTCAGGCTGTGCTTTATACATCAGTTGTTTTTTTGTTTTTTTTTCAGTTTATACATACACATCTGTTTCAGTAGTGTTTGCTGCATGGATATAATGGTATGAATAGCGCACTTCGATATGTTGAGTACTGAGATTGTACCTTTATTTTTAACATGTTTGCTTGCTGTTAACAGGGCCTATGAACAAGCAGGGATGATGTTAAAGGTAGGAAATCTTTTATTAACTTGCGCTGGACAAATATATTTTCATTAAAGTAGAATTCCAGGCTAAACCTGACTAATTAAATTCTCCTTCCCCCCTCTCCGAACACCTATGCTGACTACTCCGTGTAAGAAAGATGCATATACTTGCCTATCTTCTCTGGCCATTCCAGTCTGGTCACATGATCCAGGGTACACTGACATCAGATGGGCCATAGGAGCCTAAGGCTGATGTCACCAGTCCAAGTGTTACCAGCTGTTGATGAGCGCTTTCTTAAACAGGTTAGTTAGCATAGGTGTTAGACGAGAAGAAGGAGCATTTTTAAAACTAGGTTTAGCCTGAAATTCTACTTTTAAAGTTCAACATCAGTTGAAATATATTTTATGGATTTAGGTAGATTGGAAAGAGAGCCTCTGTCAGGTTTTTATTGACACTCTGCCTGTGCTTTCCATTCCTTTTCTTGATGTCAGAAGCACAGGAAATGAGGGAAAATCTCCCTAATGATGGAAATAAAAACCTGACAGAAAATGTATCTCTTATCCAAAACCAGTAAGAAAACTTTGGCTGTAGTTTAGGCTTTACATTTTTTTTTTTTTTAGAATGGAAGGCTAGAATTTCTCATAAAAACAGATTTAAAAGGCAACTCCATTTTCGTGGGAAAAAAAGGCAAAAAAAAAAGGCAAAAAAATGAATAAATAAGATAGATAGGGGGGGTCAATTTCACAGCTTAGTCCAGTGGGCAGGACGATCACAGGACTGTGAATTAAGTTTTGATGATTGTTAAAAACTTTGTTTTGGATGTGAAGTTTAAAATTGCTTGTAAGGTTGGGGAGTTGGCGATGATTTTTTTTTTTAATCCCCTGGCACCAAGCACATGTAGCACTTGGTTCTGTTCTGACCTGTCCTGTGATTTTGCACTAAAACCATGTCTTTATGCCTGTCTGTGTTGGCTGTTAGCTCCACCCCAGGCTGAAGCCCAATTTATGGGTGTTCTATGAGTTATGTAATGTCTCCTGATAGCCCACATTCTAACAATGTATACTTGGCAAACCACACTCCTTCCCCACTGCAGGAGTCCATCCTGAATGTGCTTAGGTGGCGTTAAAGCTCACTTGGGTGAATGACATCACTGCCCACACCCCTCCCCCATGCTCCACCTGACACTGTTCAGGTCTAGTGATTGGCTACTTAAGCCTTCATAGTTTCACATGCATTTTTTAACACTTTTCTTGTGGTATGTAATTTAGTTGTGTTTTTTTTTTTATTGTTTTTGTTTTTTTTTAAGATAAGCCACTATTGCTTCTTACTCCATACTTTTATTCTTGAGATCTGGATGCAAAACTGAGTGGCATTGTTTTTAGCAGTTTAAAGGGTAGGTCCACCCAGAATAAAAAAAAAATATTTTGGGTGTAGAAGGAAATGAACAAAATAGCAAAATGAACATTTGTAGCTTTGCTCATAGAACCTGTGATAATACCATTGAAGGCATTGCATAGGAAAAACTTTGGCTTTAGAGCAAGTCAGTTTGCCTATTTGAATAATGCTACCATGTTTTAACATAATTTCAAAATATTAACCATTTACAGCTTCTCCAAATCTACATTTTTGCTTTTTTTGTTAGCTTAGCTTTATAAAGCAGTGACTTTTAACAAATGTATGTAGTTACATGCATGTGTTAGAACTCATAGCTGAGGAAATGGGGGGAGGGATACAATTTCTCTCCAGGTTTTTCACTAAATGCTGGGTGATAAAAAGTATTTATTTTTGCAATGTCACTTTGTAGGAGATGCAGAAGCTTCCAGAAGCCGTCCATTTGATAGAGAAAGCTAGCATAATGTTTCTGGAGAATGGAACCCCTGATACAGCTGCAATGGCGCTAGAGCGAGCTGGCAAGTAAGTGAATATGTTTCACTGATAAGTTCTCTTCAGTATATATAAAGATAAAAACATTCACATCATTCTTAGGTTGCTCACAGCAGAATTTAAGTAAAACCGATATTATTTCTTGCAAGTTTGTGCCCCAGCTTAGCAAAAGCTAACAGATCTAAAAAATCAACTTGCATAAAATATATCTGAAGCCCAACTGTTTTCTTATTGCTGTTGTGTTCCCATTGGGGAGATTCACATTCTATAATTGTCCTCAGGAACATTGTCACCAACACTGTAAGTGAGGACACATTTCAAATTTTAGTTGTCACTTGAGATGAAGGTGAAGGAAAATCTTTCAATGGAACTCCTGTTTTGCTGACAGCTTTCTTAAGCTGTTCATAGAAGACTCCATTTTTTTCAATCAACCAGCAGTCTGATTGAAAAAAATATAAATGGATTGCCCCATCCACACAAGCAAGGGGGATGGGGGAATCCTCCCTGCTGTGCTATTGTATTCTAACAGTGGAACTCCACTCTTAGAATATAGTGATCAGTGCTGCAGTGCCGATCAGATGGAAATTTACCAATTGCCCCGTTTGAGAAGAGTCGATCATCAGATCATCTCCTCTCGAACAGGAACGGCCACATATGGATCAAAATTTACCTAGTCCTTGCTGAACCAGCTGAATGTGGATCCATCTGTGGCCAGCTTAGAAGTTGAATCCCCTCACTTTGTAGAGATTTCCTTTTCCTGTTGTGTCCCTTGGACAGGAATAAATGGAAATGTCTCCAGAGAGACAAAGACAGCAACTTGACCCTATTGTATCCTCCCCGACTTCAGCATCCAATTTGTCAAGTTTACTCCAAAATGTTTAAAGCCCAACTCCAGGCAAAAATGGAATTTAAGTAGTTCATTGTGCATGAATTACCTTACTCCTCAGTCTTGATCCAAGACACCTTTTCCTAAATCATCTTGCAGTGTAATGGATCAAAGTCACAGTTTCCTTTATGAGCCCAGATAACTTCCTGCCCTGTGGACCAGGCATTTTCCACACATCTTATCTTCCTGGGCACTGATCCCCTCACCGCCTCAGTGGTTTTATTCTGGAGTCTTTGAGAAAGGCCTGGCTGCTGGAAGTGTTGCCGTTTACCAATAAGAGGTGGCCACATCATGAAGGCAGTGATGTGGACACCTGAAGAAGGACCTCAGGAAGTAAACAGAAGAAGCGGGAAGGATTGTCGCAAGACCGTGGCTTCAGGTAAGTACAATAAGTATTTGAATAGTTTTTTCTTTTGGTTCAGGTCAGTGGATAGGTAAAGGTGGCAGGGAGGGGGTTTGCAGATATCCTAGAGCTGGGCTTTAGGGCATTATGATAGCTGATCTTCCTATTTTACTGCCATACTCCACTGTGAGACTGCACACTGTAACCTTGTGTCTTTATATTTGGTGTACCAAACTCTTTGTGCACAAAAAAACATTTATTGAGAAAAAATATATAAAAAGACTCTAAAATGTAAAAAATGTTTTGGCTTTAGATTTGCTTTTGATCTGTTATATAAAGATATATGACCATTCTTCTTTTGTATCTTAGGCTAATAGAGAACGTCAATTTGGAAAAGGCTGTTAATTTGTACCAGCAATCTGCATCCGTCTTTGAGGTGTGTTTCTTTTTACTGCCTCATGTTTTGTTAGACATACAAAGAAGGAAAAACAAAGTGCTATTTAATTCATTTTTATTATTCCAAGAAAACTCCCTCATCCATCCATGTCTTCATGCTTTATTTTGCTGAGAAATCATTTTGAAAAACACCCCTTTAGCATTCCTGGCAGTGGCCATCTTGAGTAAGGGCAAATGATTAATGTAGTAGGTACTTCCTGGAATCCATCTGCCCTTAGCTCGGGTATAGGCTGAGCTGAGGACCCTCCCTGCTCTTCTGAAGACTGTTGGGATATATGACATCATTTGCCTATGCATGGAAATTAACTGAAGAAATTAAAAAAAAAAAAAAAAAAAAGTTCAAAACAAGTAAATATGATAGGAAGCATATCTTTTTACTAATTCTAGCAGCATAAGAAATAAAAATAGTCCATGTTGATTGACAGAGTGATGTTCCACTTTAGACAAAAGAACCTGTGTGTTGCTAGTCTTCCCCAGCATGTCGTATCTCAGATGAAATAGTCTAAACGAATTACCAGGTCATACCTTTAATTTGTATAGATAGGGTCTGCAGTGTGTAGGTATAGGGATGCCCCTACCCCCTATGTACCAGTGCACAGGCTGCCAATGTGTCACTCAGACATGCAGCATTGCACTCTGGGATGTGAAAGGGGTTGTATTTGCTCTCTACTTGCTGAAATGTGTCATTTACATATGCTCTATAACTACATTTGTATTTTTCAATTGTTGGTTGCTGGCACAATGGCTTTTTATATCTCTTGGGCTGTCTTTTGACAAGATATCTTGACTAGAATTTTTAGCTTCATGCAACAGCCAAGGTCATGACAAAACCAAATGATGGATTCCTCGGAGAAGCCTGCTTTCACGCTGCTTCGTTGCAAAAACACGACTGAAACTCGTGTTTTTGACGTATTTCCAGTGCATTTTGCACATGTGAAAAAAGGACATGTGACACCAAAAATGGGAGTGCATTTTGATGCTTTTTGTTTTATGCATTTTTGCCACTTTTGTATGCATTTTCCATTTATTTTAATGGGGGAAGTGTATTTTTGGTGCTGTTTTTTTTACTGCACCAAAATGCAGTATGCAGGACTTTTAAAAATGCAGCTAACCCACGATTGACTGGTGCAAAGAGTTCCATAGGATTTAATGGTCATGCCTTTTATTTCACTTTTAGTAAGGCAAAAACGGAAGGAAAACTGATCGGTGTGAAAGGGCCCGTATAGTTTTGACAGGGTGACCTCTTTATTGTGGCCTTATTAGTGGTTGCACAAACTAATGTAGGGGGATACAGCTGGGATTCACTTTAAAATAACTTTTTTTCTTCTCAGATCAAAACAGATCCTTAGACTAATAATTAGAAATAAAAACAAACAGGGGAAATACAGTATGTACTACGTTCAGGGTTTTATGTAATAGACAGTAACCGGTCCACTTTAGGTATGACCGCAGAGTTTTACAATGTCTGAGTTGTGTAAATTTATTGCTCATTTTTTGATTTTAGAATGAAGAACGTTTACGTCAAGCTGTGGAACTTCTAGGGAAAGCCTCAAGACTTCTAGTGAGAGCTCGACGGTAACGCACTGAGTCATGGATATTTGTGAGGTTAATGTAGACTTGTGGTATCCAGTGTATGGCCTGAGAGCCACATGCAGCCCTTGGACCCCAGCAGTCAATGATGGGAGTGTGGGCATTGATTTCTAAAGGGGTAATAGCAGTAATTCCTACTATCCTCATCGATCATTGGTTGAACTCTTTTCAACCAGACTAACTAAGTAGCATGTAACCAGTCTCTCTCTGACCAGCCCAGTTTTTTTTTGCGGTACGGCGCTGCATTATTTTAACTGACAACTGCGCGGTCATGCAACGCTGAACCCAAATGAAATCTGCGTCCTTTTTTTTTCCCCCCAGAGAACAGTGGGTGCACATTGCTGGGGGCGCTGTTCTAGGAGGACGTCATATGACGCCCTCACAAAACTAGACGTTCGGCTATAGCGTGGTCAACAAGTGGTTAAATGGCGGTCTGCTTTATAAAATAATATTTTCTAGGTTTTAGGACAGATCAGGTTCACTTTAAAGATAACTTGTTATTGTCCTCACATTTGACTTGACTGAACAGAGATTCTTGTCATGTTTATTATTTTTTTTAAGATATAACGCCAATCAAATGTATTCCTGTCAGCACCAATGGATGTAATTTAACAAAAACTGGTTTATAAAGGGATTATTTACTTCTCCAAGAAGATAATCCTATCAGTATTGGTTTTGTCTTTGTGCTGTGTACAATACAAATTGAATGAATGCTCAGTAAATCTCATCCTGAACTGTGCCTGCTGTAAATTTTTTATTCTGCATTCTGGGATTCTCATTTGTCATAGCAACAAACCATCCTAATAATTTAAATCAGTTCCCTGTTCTGTACTGATCTAAATTATTAAATATGAACTGGCAGCCTGTAACTGAGTTTCATGGGTTTTTTTGTTTTGGGGGAGGGAGTAAGTACTTGCTTCCACTTCCACAATCCCCGCTTAGGTGAGGTTTCACCTCTTGCCCTGCCTCTCAGTTCCCGAATATGACACATGTCCCAGGAGGCTGTAGGACCTTTCACAGGGTGCCACGCAAGCTCACGCATGTGCAGTGTGGTGCTGTCTGTGGTTCTTTAAAAAGCCACAGCTGGTTCCCATAACCAAGGTGGTGGCGGCGCCAGGGTCCTGCAGTGGTGAAAAGAACAGGCTGCAGGAAGACCGCACTGAAACTCCAGGCACTGGTAAGTACTTGATTTTTAAAAGTCAGCAGCAACAAATACTGTAGCTACAAATACTACCTAAAATAAAGAAATAAACAACTGAAGTTCTTCTTTAATGTATTTGTTACTCAACATAGAATTTAAATTAACTTTAAATCGTTCTTTTTGGGGCAGAAAGTTGCAGCTGCTGTAATGAATTGTAGTAGCGTTGGCTACATACAGTAAGCAGCCGCCAGTATGGGTAAGTTCCTATCTATTTCAGGCTGTGAGTGAAGAAGCCATTCAGGAGAAGCTTTATATTTTTATCAATGAGTATAAGGCTGCCACTGATTGGCCATGGTGGAGAGGTGACAGGTGATGGCACCATAAATTGGGAAAAGCAGGTTTGCTTACTCGATCCTCTGCTCCTTCAAGCTTCTCTGCACTGCAAAACTGGTCCCCGCAGCCTCTTCTCCCTAGCATTCCGGTGGTTGGACTCCCTCTGACATATCAAGACTGATGCAAGGACCATAGTCCTGCATTAGACATGAGGACGCTGAGGAACAGTTCACTGCCGAAGCCTAGGGAAGTGGAGGGTCTGGTAAGTGAACGGTTTATCCCATCCCCTAGATATAAATGAGCATTTAACTGTTGCAGCCCTCTGCAAGATGGCATTTCACTTTGCTTGGAGTTGCTGTAAAGTATGAATTGACATTTAATTTTTTTTTGTAGGCTTGATGAAGCTGTGACATCTATTCAGAAGGAAAAAAATATGTACAAGGAAATAGAAAATTATCCAACATGTTACAAGGTATGAAGTAGTGTAACGTATGCAACTCTTTTTTTCCTAGGAAATCATCTCGCATTGATAGTATAGTCCTAAATGTTCTGGGATATACTGCAATACAGCAAGGGTTTAACTGGGATTGCATACTCGAGCAGTTCTGTCCTACACAATAACCCATCATTACTAAATGAAATTTGAAGGTAGCATTTGGCCATTTGGTGGTCTCTGCATACCAGATTTACCTTTTGTGAGGCTTTTATTTTTTTTCCCAGTGACTGTACAGAAGTATTGGGCCTGCAATTAGGATGACAAAAAAATGTGACTAGTTTGTCAATGTTTTCTACATGCATGCTGCAAACACACATATGTGCTAATGTGCAAATGGTATTTGTGACAATTGTTCATTGCTCCACTCAGCAAATGGAAATTTCATTGTATGTTTTTGTAGAATTACAATAAAGTCTTACTATTATCCTTATCATTACTAAAACAACTGAAAAAAGGTCTAGACGTTTACAGCCCAAGGATGGTTATCCTACTTACAATACTGTGAGGACTGTCGTAGATTTAGATATGTATTGTTTATCAGTGTAATGAGAGTATGAAATATTGACCTCAATGTATTGGAGTAAGAAAAGTACTAGGAAATATTCACTGTGCAGGTATCTTAACCATTCGCATGGGCACCATGAATATTTGCGATATGGTTTTTAATATGCTTATCTCTATGATCTTCACTTCCATCTAGTAATCATAATCTGGTATTTTCTTGAAATACCTCAATAAAAAAATTGTGTCAAGCATGTAGGTGAAAAGTACACACTCCCAACCGGCCTATGCAGGATAAGGATACGAAGCGGTCTCAGCCATCACTCCTCTACAAACCACATCTCCATATGCGTTTCATTCCCCAGTAGGTAGGACGAAACGCGTCAGTGGGTGTGGTTTGCAGAGGAACGATGGCTGAGGCTACTTCTTGTCCTTATCTTACTTGGGCCATTTGGGAGAGCAGTGTCCTTTCCACCTACATGCTTGACACTTTTGGATGAGTTTGTTTGGGCGACAATACCCCTTCTGCTAGAGACCAAAGCGAATGTATCTCTTCTTCCTTCTTCAGAGCAGCACTCCACGTTTTTTTCTTTTCAGATCACAAAACAATACAGTTTTATGGTTACTAGATGGAGCGGAAGATCATATGAGATTGTCATATTACTAATAATATGGTAAACAGTCATGGTACCCGTCCGAATAGTTGAGGCATCCGTACAATGATTGTTTTATACATAGACCTTTAAGTGTTGTGGGTTCTATATTTTGTCTAGATGTTTTCCTTCCCTTTCAAAATAGTCTTATTTAGTTTTTGTTTTTTTTTATGTGATGTGGCTAGGCTGTAAACAAAACGAGCTTTAATTTCTAACTGATTTTATGCTGTTTTGTTCAGAAAACCATTGCCCAAGTGCTAGTACATCTACATAGGAATGATTACGTGGCCGCTGAGAAATGTGTCAGAGAAAGTTACAGGTGGGTGTTAATACAGATGTTGCTTATATTCAGAATTCTCCTTTTTGTTGAAGTAATTAAGAAATAGAACCTATTAATAATTGTTTCCTGTTTTTGAAGGCAGTAGGTGAAGCCTTAGGCTTTGTTCTCATGGGCATATGTGTATTTTCTTCACGGAATGCAGGTTCTTGCTGAGAGAGCTAGCAGAAGATCATACATAAAATATTCACCTAAAGTACTCACGTTTAGATGCATAAAGCATTTAGACACGTATAATTCTTCTGTTGGCTAATGCGTGTATGTATTTATGTGCATGCATGTGTAAATTCTGCACATTTGCGCGTCCTGGGAAACAGCAATGTCCTGCTTTTTAGTTTTGGCTAAACACAACACACATTTTCACATGTAGATGCAGCCATGTATATGGACTTGTTGATAACTATATTGCTGCATTTTGATGTGCACAAAGCAATATGCTGTTTGTATCTAAACGCAGCATTTTGTTCATGTGAATGAGCCCTTGGGCTCTTTTTGTGCTGTAAATGCTGTTCATTTGCTTCTGTGGTGAAAGAAGCCTTTACATTTATTTTAAAATGTATACACTAAAAAAACCTCAAAATTCATAGGGATTGATTTACTAAAACTAGAGTGTGCAAAAGCTAGTGCAGCTGTGCATGGTAGCCAGTCGGCTTCTAACTTCAGCTTGAACAATAAATCTTTGACAATAAAGCCTGAAAACTGATTGGTTTCTATGCAGAACTGCCTCAGATTTTGCACTTTTCAGTTTTAGTAAATCAACCCCACAGTGTTCCTTTAAAGTTGTTATTGTATATATTTGTATAAATGAAGTGTTACAAAGAAAAGTGATATTAAAGTGTTACTAAACCCAGGACCCTGCATTCACTATATCTGGTCTCCCACAGTACACACAACATGGCAGTGCAATTATTTTAGTAAATACAAACTGCTAAATACCTTTTCTCATCAGCAGTTAGAGCAGTCTTGTGACTTCTGTCAGTGTCCAGCAGAGCACATGTTAAAGCTTGTAGGAGGAGTTTTCATTTTGCTGTAGGAGGATGCAGAACCCCTGACCTCCGTCTGGACAGTACTGATTGGCCTTGTGCTGATCACATGCACTCTCCCAAGAAAAAAATAAAACCTCTCTAGCAATACACATCACACTGTGCAAGTGCAGAGTGACTGCACACAATATGTCTTATCAGGAGGGGAGGGGGTCACTGGAAGAAGGGGAGGATCAGAGAACATAGGATCAAATGTGTATACACACATGCTGCCTTCTAATGCCCTTCTCCTTTTGTAATACATTATGCATTCTTTAAAACTTTCATAAATTAAGTTTTACCATGTCACCCTTTTGACAACAGAGACACTTTCCAGACTGATGTCCAGTATTTACCATTTATATTGCTCATTCACAATGTCTTTCCACCATGAATTTTTCAGCTTTAAGTATACATTTACACAGCTAACATTTTAAACTCTTGCTCTTTGAGGTCTTTTACCAATATGTACTGATTTTGCTATTGGTTCATACAGTGCTAGATCAAGGAATCATGCTCATGGAATAACTGCTAGTCCTCTGTTATGCATGTTAGTGCCTAACCCTAGACCTGTCTACATGAAAGTATTGATGTCTATTTCTTTGAATCGTTTTCTTTTATTTAAAAGAGAAGTGCGGGATTAGGAAAGAACACATACTCACTTATGTGGCTGCAGCATCAATCCCATGCTGCAGCTATCCCCCTCCAATAGTAAGACGGAGAACTGATCAATCAAATGACTGATGATCGCTCAGTTTTCAGTCTTCAGTGAGCTGAGAGTGGCTCTTTGCTCTATCCCTCCAGTGCTCACTAGAGCGCTGGGCTGTGGAGGGGGTGCTGGCGGTTTGCTCAGACTCAGCAGCACGCTGAAATGCTGAGCCAGCTGCCGGTTAGGCATCTGCGTGGACAGCCTCTGTGATGTTGTAGACTGAATCTGGGTCACAGGACTGCAGAACTAAGTGCACTTATGTGACCCAAAGAAGAAGTATAGCCAAACGAGCTTTGGACATATTTCTCAGATTTTCAGATGTGCGTATGTGCTTTTACCACTGTATGCTAGACTGGGGCTTGTTTTCTGTAGGGCTGTCAGAAATTTTGACACTGACTTTTTTGTTGTTGCGCAATACTTTTAAATTTTATGTATCTACTGTTTGGTATAATGCAGACATTGCTGTGTAGACATTTATTGTATTTAGCTTTCTTCACTTCATTAATCTGATTAATTAGAAGTGGTTTAAAACTTTCCTATTATTTGTATGCGAGCTGATGGAGCAGGCTTTGCAGTGTAAGCATTTTGCAAGTTGTTCTAAGGTTTGTGCTTCTGTCCTAAAAGTATTGTGAAATGCAACACATACTCAGTCAGAGAGCTTTTTCATTGAATTATTTTGTTTTGTTTATTTTATAAATCAATAATAACTCAATTGTGTGACCTTGTCTGCCATAAAACCAATTTACCAAACCATTGGAGTGTACCACTAGTAATGGACAGACTTCTATTTTGTTACTTTTTTTTTTTTTTTCTTTGTTTTTGTTTTTGTTTTTTTTTTGTTAAGTCAGCAAAATATGTCTGGACACCTCAATCACTTAAGTTTTGAAACGAAAAGCAATGCAGAACAAACATTTTTTCAAAATACTGTAACCACGATGCAACCATTCCAGTGATTTTATACACACCTTTCTCATGCTGTGTTGCACACCATTTTTCCACCATTTAGGTTGGTATAGTTACCAACTGATCGGTGTTTTATCTGACCATCTCCCAGGAATGCCCTCAACCCCACAGCAACTATGTCTAGACTTGATTCTAAATGCTTGTGTAGTCTCCTGTCGGTAATACCGCCTTATAAAGTTTTCCAGTCTTCAGACTGGATTGTTGAAATGTGCCATTTTTTTTGGGTAGGGTTTTGGATTAGCTGTAAATGTGGCCCAATCTTGCATTTTTGCAGAGTTAAGAAGTGTGATGTTTGTATGAAGTGAATTCTTTTTAAAAATAAGATTGCTTTTAAAGCTTTTTTTTTTTTTTTTCCCTTGCATGGAATAAAATTTGCTGTTTATCACTACTCCCTATTTTTTGTAAAAATGCCAGTGTCATTCTTCACATGTGTGTTTTTATATATACAAGACTGGCATATTACTTAACAGTTTATAGAACACATTGTATTATTTATATTACCCAGATGAGCTTTCAATCCAGCATCCCTGTTCTACTCTTACAAATATACAAATGGGCTAATCTAGTTAAAACAGTTTTTCTCCCGCTGTAGTTTGATATTCTATTGTAACTTAGTATGTTTTGCTATATACATGCATATACTTGTCCCTGGAAATGTTTTGTATGTTTCCATATTGCTATCCTCACAGGTGTTGATACAGACAGTCCTGCTGTACCAGGCCCAGGGCCCCATTGGATCAACAGGGTGCCTGGCAGCTTTGACATTCCCCACATCACTACAGTAACTAGGATATAGAGCCAAACTGAGCCTTGCTGTTCTGCGAATTGCAGGACCATAGAGTACTAACAGGGTATTGTTAAAAATAAAAAAACATGTGCCTCCAAATGGTGGGAACATGAAGGGGTTCCTCTCCTGTGTTGTTACCAGCTTCTTTGCTGCTGACCAGTGTTTGTATGTTTCTGTGCCCTTTTTTTTTTTTTTTGGGAAGCTCCAACTGGGTGACATGGTGAGGAGTGGAGGAGGCAGCGGGGGGGGGGGGGGGGAGAGCAAGTTGGCCAGTGAGGAGTCTTGACAGTGGCGAGAGCACCAACTATAATACACTCTCATACACCACTGACCCTTATTGTAATCTACTGTTAACAGTGCACTGTACCTTCATAGACCTCTCACCCTGTGCTGTAAAATAGGTGTGCACTGTTCTATTAAATAGCTATAATGGGGATAGCTGCGGTGATTTCTGGCTTTCCGAACAGCCACGAATAGCTGTGGGCACCAACAGCCTTTCATTACAGTGTATGGGCTTGGAGGCTGATGTTAGCCACTCACCGCTGTCAAACCCAGCAACAGGAATCCAGATTCCTGCAGCTGGGATATGTACCATGCAAACAAACACCAAGTCTCTCTAATACTTCCTCCCTGTCGGATAAAATGTAAGCTGCCCCATGATTTATAATGGGAGCCAAGCTATCTTTACATTAAGAACTCTGAGAGATATTGCTGCATATACAACGCTGGGTATATGGCATGAGTGCACGTCTCGAGGGAATGACAAAGTAAGCTCAAAATGTTGGCAGCTTTGTTGCCAAAATAGCATTGGAGGTTGGGCTCCTTTTGGTCAACACCTGGGGTTCCAGAGGCAAATGATTTTTTTATACAGGCTTGAAATCGTGACATCTCTAGTAATCATTACTGACATCCAATGTCTTGGTTTAGTATTCCAGGGTTCAGTGGAAGTGAGGACTGCACTGCACTTGAACAACTATTAGAAGGTTATGATCAGCAAGATCAAGATCAAGTGTCTGATGTTTGCAACTCTCCTCTCTTCAAATACATGGATAATGATGTAAGTTCAATCATTAAGTGGGTCAAATAAACAATACTGTACGTAATTGTAAAATGCTGTTTGACTTATTATCCTCTTTGAGCTGTTGTATATTGTTTCCTTTAATGCACTAATAAAGGGTCGTATAACAAGATATGCTCCATGCAGGGCAAAGTGAAAGTTTCTCTGCAAAGGTCTTCAACCCCCAAGAATTCCTTATACTAAGCTTACCTATGTGTCCCTGCTGCTCCTCCATCCTCCACAGCTGTCTACAATACCTGCTACTTGCAGATATGTAGGAGCATGTGACCTATCACCCTGTTATAGCGCATTGGTGTAGCAGCCAATAAATGGCACCCCAGTTCACCACACATAACATACATTGCCGCAATGCAATAGTGTAAAAGCAAGTTCACTTTTGGAACATTTATTTAGGGTAAAGCATGTAACATGTTTCAGTTCCTGCCGCCTCTCCCCCTGCTCCCCCTTCCCCCATGACAGCGGTCAAGGGTTCTATTCCCTGCACCTGCTGTCACTTTTTGAAAAGAACGTGGCTGTGCAGGGTTCTGCCCACACAGCCATGTTCGTCATTTACAGTTTCCTATGAATGAGAAACTCTAAAGTCCTGTCTGCCACTGCAACAGACAGATTGTAGTTCCGAATGAAGCCCTGTAGCTTTCAGGTAGTCAGCTTGTATGGAGGTTTGGGGTGAAAGCGGCTGGGCTTGTCTGCAGAAGCCTTACATCGCACCCCTGATCTGCTGATTGAGGGAGCAATGCTTTCCAGGCTCCTGCAGAAAAAAATAATACATGCCTTTTTTATTCTGCAGAATTATGTGCATTTATTTTTCAATAAAGGCGAACTTATCCTTGAAGCCTAATTTGGAAGTTGGGGGGTGTGGGTGGGTGGTCACAGTTTACATCTTGGAATATACACACCTGTAGGTCCCTTTTTTACTCTTCAGAAGAAAGTAAGTAAACCTCTTGAAGTTGTGTTTTATTTTTTTTTTGTGTGTGTGTGTGTGTTTCACTGGGGAAATTTTTTACTTCCTGTCTTGAGACCACAGGAAATCAGAAGAGATCTCTGCAAAGTGAGGGAATCCTTTCTTGTACCGCTGTCATCCTCTGAAAGTTGTTGCACTATCGGCGCTGCCTTCTTTTTGTGACATGTTTTCTGGGTCTTAGCACACAGCCTCTTAATAGTTACATAGTTAGTCTGGCTGAAAAAAGACAAAAGTCGGTCCAGTTCAACCATTTAAAAAAAAAAAGTTATAATCCTATACCCACAGTTGATCCAGAGGAAGGCAAAAAAAACCCAGCAAAGCATGATCCAATTTGCTCCTGCAGGGAAACAAATTCCTTCCTGATCCCCCAAGAGGCAATTGAATATTCCCTAGATCAACTATACCTATAAATGTTAGTATCCAGTTATATTCTGTGTATCCAAGAAAGAATCCAGGCCTTTTTTAAAGCAATCTAGTGAGCTGGCCAGAACCAACTCTTGAGGGAGTCTATTCCACATTTTCACAGCTCTCACTGTGAAGAAACCTTTCCATATTTGGAGATTAAATTTGTTTTCCCCCAGACGTAAGGAGTGCCCCCTTGTCCTCTGTGATGACCTCAGGGTGAATAACTCTACACCGAGTTCACTATATGAACCACTGATGTATTTATACATGTTGATCATACCCCCCCTTAATCTCCTCTTCTCAAGAGATAATAAATTCAGTTCCTCTAATCTTTCCTCATAGCTGAACTCCTCCATGCCTCTTATCAGTTTGGTTGCCCTTCTCTGTACTTTCTCCAGTTCCCCAATGTTCTTTTTGTGAATTGGTGCCCAAAACTGAACTACATATTCCAGATGAGGTGTTAATGATTTGTACAGGGGTAAAATTCTCCCTCTCTCTCCTTTTAATACAAGAGAGTATTTTGCTCGCTTTAGAAACCGCAGCTTGGCATTGAATGCCATTATTAAGCTTGTGATCTACCAGAACCCCCAGATCCTTCTCCACCATTAATGATGCTACACTGTGTATGTGCAGTTAGATTCTACACAGCCCCAAAGCCTTCTGAGATTTATGGTGTGGGCATCCCAGGAGTCTTCAGGTAAGGGGGATGTCATCCTGCCCTAGGCAAGAAAGGCTGAAGCACTGGCAGTGCTTGGAAAAAGTCTCTCTAAGTTAGTGGACACAAAAATGTGAGAAAGTTTTGCTTTAAGTCAAGTCCGTTATCAAAATATGATATGGCCTGAAACCTCTAGTTCTATAGTCTCTGTATTATAAAGAGAAACATGTTCCTTTTATCCAGATGTGGCACAATGATATTAATTTATGGTGCACTTTCCAAAGAAGTTTCTTATATGGAATTTAATGCCCTTACCACTGGGCAGTATATAGGTGATGGGAGGTGCTATTACTGTCTAGTTATAAAAAAATGACTCTGCTATACTAATATGATGAAACCTTATATAGCATAATTTGTTTATATTCATGCCGCATGTGTAGTATATTTAATATTAAAGTGGTTGTAAAGGCTCAAGTTTTTTTTTTGCTTTCATGCATTCTATGCTTGAACGTAAAAAAAAACGTCTGTGTGAAGCAGCCCCTCCAGCCTCCCCTAATACTTACCTGAGCTCCATCATGATCCAGCATAGTGCATGAGATCCTCTGCTCTCTGGGGACTCGCCCTCCTCATTGGCTGAGACAACGGGAGCTATTTTCTCCCACTGCAGTCAATCACAGCCTGAGAGCCAATGAGGAGAGAGGGAGGGGTGGGCCAAGCCATGGCTCCGTGCGTGTGTTAATGGACACGCAGAACAGTGGCTTGGGAGCTGTTTGGGTGCCCCCATAGCAAGCTGCGTGATGTTGGACCATTTGGCAGGAAGGAGGGGCCAGGAGTGCCAGCGGGGGACCCAAGAAGGGGAGGATTGGGGCTGCTCTGTGCAGAACCACTGCAAAGAACAGGTAAGTATGACATGTTTTGTTGTGTGTTGTTTTTTTTGTTTGTTTTGTTTTTAAACATTGCCCTTTAATATCACTTTTAAGCATCAAATTCGTTTATTTGATTTTGTTTGGTCATAGTATGCTAAACTGGCGTTGAGCTTGGGCGTACCAGGAGGTGGAACCAAGAAGAAATCTCCGGCGACCCCACAGGATGCAGCCTCTGCTCCCGCACATGGAGGTTCGCAACCTGAAGAGGAAGATGATGAATATGAAGGAGGACTGTGCTAATAGTGTATTCTGTCTGCTTGTGACTGCACATGTATGTCTGTGGAACCCAGTCTGCTCAGAATAAAGAGGACGTACCTCTCTGTGGATGTTCATAAATTGCTTTGTCTGGCACAAAACAAAAACTCATTTCCACTTCTACCACATTCTCTCTGATAAGAGCTCCATTGATGCTAATATTTATCAAAAGGTCTATGGATCAATATTATGCCCCAGTGTAGCACATCTAGCAATTATATCTAGAATACGAAATTTAACTGTGGCATGTTATCTTATCTTATTTTGTCCTTTTTCATTTATTAGTTTCTCTATCAGTGAATGATGTTTGTACAAATGTGTTTTCTGTAAATTACTGGAAATAATTATGACATGGCTATTAAATATTTAATGATGGCACAATATGTGATCAGAGCTGCTTTTGATATAAATGTATGAATATGACTTAATATATACTGTAAATCTATCAAGTGTGTGTATATTTGCTGTGTTTTACTATTATGGCTCTATGTTAACATTAGTGGACTTGGTAATTTATACCATCCATCAGAGCTAAATATATATATATTATACAGTTGTGTTCAAAATAATAGCAGTGTGTTGAAAAAAGTGAATAAAGCTCAAAATCCTTCTAATAGCTTTTATTTCCATACACACAAATGCATTGGGAACACTACACATTCTATTCCAAATCAAAACATGAAGAAAAATAAATAAAATTTGTGTTGTTCCTCTAAAAAAATTAAAGAAAAGTGAATATTAGACTGTTCAAAAAAATAGCAGTGTGTGTATTCTTCTTTACAAACTCAAACATTCACTATATAAATTACAAAACGTTTGAAGATTTTGCTTTCCTTTGAATCACTTAGTTAATATTTAGTTGTATAAGCACTGTTTCTGAGAACTGCTGTACATCTGTGTTGCATGGAGTCAACCAACTTCTGGCACCTGTGAACAGGTATTCCAGCCCAGGATGATTGGACTACATTCCACGGTTCTTCTCTATTTCTTGGTTTTGCCTCAGAAACTGCATTTTTGATGTCACCCCACAAGTTTTCTATTGAATTAAGATCTGGGGATTGCGCTGGCCACTTCGTAACGTCAATGTTGTTGGTCTGGAACCAAGATGTTGCACGTTTACAGGTGTGTTTGGGGTCATTGTCTTGTTGGAACACCCATTTCAAGGGCATTTCCTCTTCAGCATAAGGCAGCATGACGTCTTCAAGTATTCTGATGTATTCAAACTGATCCATGATCCCTGGTATGCGATAAATAGGCCCAACACCATAGTATGAGACACATCCCCATATCATGATGCTTGCGCAACCATGCTTCACTGTCTTCACAGTGTACTGTGGCTTGAATTCAGTGTTTGGGGGTCGTCTGACAAACTGTCTCCGGCCACTAGACCCAAAAAGAACAATCTTACTTTCATCAGCCCACAAAATGTTGCGCCATTTCTCTTTAGGCCAGTCAATGTGCTCTTTGGCAAATTGTAACCTCTTCAACATATGTCTTTTTTTCAACAGTGGGACTTTGCGGGGGCTTCTTGCAGATAGCTTGGCTTCACATAGGCGTCTTCTAATTGTAACAGTACTCACAGGTAACTTTAGACCTTCTTTGATCTTCCTGGAGCTGATTGTTGGCTGAGTCATTGCCATTTTGGCTATTCAGCAATCCATTCGAATGGTAGTTTTTCTCTTTCTTCCATGTCTTTCAGGTTTTGGTTGCCATTTTAAAGCATTTGCGATCGTTTTAGCTGAGCAGCCTATCATTTTCTGCACTTCTTTATATGTTTTCCCCTCTCCAATGAACTTTTTAATCAAGGTACGCTGTTCTTCTGAACAATGTCTGGAACGACCCATTTTCCTCAGAATTTCAGAGAGAAATGCACTGTAACCAGCATGTATAACATTTGCTGCCTTCCTTCCTTAAATAAGGGCAATAATTGCCACCTGTTTTTCAAAGAATGAATGACCTCACTAATAGAACTCCACACTGCTATAATTTTGAACATGCCCCTTTCAATTAGTGATTCAATTACACAGAATCAGCAGCATGCATGTCATGACTGTTGGGTCTGTTGGATTTCTATTACTCAACTACACCTGCTAGTAAATTATTTGCCATGTAGAAATCTAATTTCTACCAAAGACAGTGATTGATCAGGTTAGTGATGTCTGACTGCTATTATTGTGAACATAACTGTATATCTCCAAAACTCATGGGTCTTGCAGAGGAACAAGATCAAAAAACAGCAGTGTTTTTATTGTCAACGTTTAGATGAAGCTCAGCCCATCTTCCTCAAGACTTCCTCGAAACGTTGACAATAAAAACACTGCTGTTTTTGATCTTCTTCCTCTGCGAGACCTGTGACTGCCTCCTAAACCAGTTTTGGATTTATATGGATTTCTTTTGTGTGTGAGCACCTGGGCATTTATCTAAAACATAGTGCTGTGGCTGCCTTTGGATATATATAAAAAAAAGTCCTGAAATGTGAAAGCCTAATTCCAGCCAACTATTTTATTTTAAATAGTCAAAGCTCAACTCCAGCCAATGCTTCTTATGAAGAACTAAAAGGTCTGTCAGCTTTTAAATGTTGTCAGTGGTGGATTTTGCATATTACATTTTCTGAAAGTATTCTTTATACTGATATGCTAGGTAGATTTAGCTTCACAAATGAGAAATGAAAGACATTTGGCTACATACTGTATATCAATTAGTATACTAGTATATGTAACAGGGATATCCAACAGGTGTCCTGCAGGACCTTTGGGGCCTGTGAGACAGGGCAGGGCAGTCTTTTGAAGAGTCAAGCTGTCAAACTGACAGCTCAGTCCTACAGAGTATACAGTGAGGGCAAGGCCTGTGTGATCTTCAAACTCCTGTCCATGACAGCCACCTGCTCTGCCTCAGGATTAACTGCCGAGAGAACCCTGTTGCAGAGCTCTGACAATAAAAAAAATTCTTTGCACCGAAACATAATTCTAGTGTTTTAAAAAAAAAAAGGGAAAAAATGCTCAATAAAATTAAATTTGCAGTTAACCCTTATTAGTTTTTATCAATCCTAACATTTGTAGTTAAATGTTTAGTTAACACTAACTTTTTTTTAACTCCTTCATTCCTTTCCTTAGTATTTTTGTTTTGTATGTAATCTTCCAGTTTTTTTTGTTTTATTTTGTTTTGGGGTGCTTTAAAAGCTCAGGACTCTACCATATAAATATATGTCCACCAGGTCTGCAACTGGTAACATAAGCCAAGTGAGGGATCACTCCACAAAAGCAGACCTTAAATATCACAAAAGAGAAAATGAATGTGGGTTCAGCCTCCCCCCTGAACCACAAAATTATTTTTGAAATGCATGGATTAATTTACTTCTAAAATAATTTTGAAGTTAGGGGGAGGGGGGTTGAGCCCACATCGGGTTTCTCTTTTGTGGTATTTAAAGTCTAGTCTACCAGAGGAACTAGGCCGGGACTTTGTACAGCATGGATGGGGTACAGTGAAGGTGTATATTTAGTTGTGGCCCTGCACACTACTTGTGTATAGAAATGTGGTTTTTAATCATTTTTTAAGAGGTATTACAAATAAAAATGTAATATATTGCAGCTTACCAATTCTGTGGTGGCTGCATTCATTTTCTTTTTTTTAGCTTTTGTATTTTCTTCCTTTTATTTTCACCCAGTAATCCAGCCAGTAATACACTTCCTCTTATATGGTGTCTTAACTCTGGATGGATGATCACTGGAGTCACCCCTGGACAGCTACACTGTAAATCTGTGGAAAGGGTAGTGTTCAATGGACTTGACTAACAAATTAAAACCAAATTCCAGCTAACACTTTTTAAGCAGTTACAGCAACAGTTTTTTTTTTCCTTTTTGGATAAAGGTTTAACACAAATTAATTAAAGCTGGTCATTGAATTGTAAGCAGTGTTAAATGGTTCGTCTCAACCTTCTAATTGGCACTTTTGCAGGACAGTTTGGTATGTTAAAGGAAGATATGTTAAATTTCACTTGTAGCACTATCCTCGTAAGGGCCGCTTGATCTGATTGGGCACAGCCAGGCAACACGCATTTTCTTCCACACTTTGCACACTGGAGACTATAAACAGTCCTTGAGCTTGGTTTTGTGATTTTATTAAGGAGTTTAGAACTTGGATGGTGTAAAGGGAATGTCCAATTAGATTGAAGAAATAGCCGAATGGGGACGTTTCCTGCTCTAGCACACTTCATAAAAAAAAACGACAGACACTTGACTGCATTCCACCCAAAACCATTACAGTCCTTAGTTAAGTAATCCCCTTCTAGGTGCTTGGATTCCCCTGAGTGGATTTCTGGCATCGTGACAATGTGTAGGAGGTCTTGGTGCACAGAATACCAGCCTACCTGGCTCCATTATCTGATCCCAGGAGAAGAGAATGGGTATGCTCTGAATTGTCCCCTGAATACTTGCCAGAATTTGCATGCAGCAGACCTCTCCCTTTTAGGCCCTGGGGGTGTAGAGGTACTAACACTCTTCTTGTCCTGCAGCTGTGGATAGAACTGTTTTCAGGCCTTTAACTGGGCTGGTTCCTCTCCAAGCTTTGCAGGCTGTCCTTCCCCAGTGGATGGCAGGGCAGTGGTGCTCCCTCTTTCAGCTTCTAGTCTGGAAGTATAACCCCCCTCCACTGGGGCTTCCTCCTAGGCTACACAGAAACGCCTCTCAGCAATCCATGTTCCACCCAACTCCCTGCTAGCATTGCTCTCTCCTATTTATGAGCCAGTCTACCACACTACTAGGACCTCTCAGCCTGGGATTGGTCAGACTCCAATGAATAAGCAGATTGAGATCTCCACCCTTCCACCTACTGGCTTCTGGAAGCTTCCATGGACCTCCAGAACCAAGTGGAGGTGATAGAGTCCCAACCTGCTAAGTCATCCAGCCAGACCTCACTGAATCCACAGACATTCAGGCTCACTCACTACCATGAGCCGAAAATAAATTTACTTTACACTAGCAAAAAAGAAAAAAATCCTCCTGCGCTTATATTGGTGAACCTAATTAAAGCTGCTATCACTCAACCTTACCCAATAGGTGATAAACCAATAATTATATAAATAGTGAAGTGCTAATAATAATTGCCCAATCACCATATAATCTTACATAAATAATAACACACAGTGCTCTGAACTCCAATACAATATAAGAAAAAAATAGAAAATGAATAATAATGAAGCACTAATCAGTAATAGGTGACAAATCAATATATAATAATACTATACACACAGTGCTCTGATCCCAATATGGATCCAATAAAGTACAAAACTGGTGAAACACACAGGAATCCCCTACGGCCACACTAAGTGAATACAAATCCCCCCCTTTGTCCTTATACCAAGGACTAAATGTGATAGATCAATCATGGTCCCTTATAGCAAAAAGGGAAAACACATATACATTGTGTTTGGTGCCTTACTTAAATAATAAACTAATCTCAAAAAAGTCTTTGTGATTAACAATACTTAAATAAACATCATAATGTCCAATTAACATACATTTGTGATTTTCAAGAAACACAAAACCAAAATCATGCAGGTAATGAAGTGAACAAGTGGTTATCACTCTTGTGTCAAATCCACAAACAGCAGAAATGCCCGCTCACATCCAAACGGTGACCTCAAGGGCCAACTCGCTTTTTAGGATCACCCCACCGATCCTTAGGGATACTTTCTCAGCACAAGAACAGATGTCATATGTACTCCCTTCAACAGTATCACTTACTCCTCACAGCTCCTTTCAGGAAACAGTACTGCAATACAGCTCATTCTCCACTCTCTCCACTCTTTCCACTCAGGATCATATTAATGAGATATAAAAAGAATATCCTCCATAGGGCAATATTGTTTTATGCACTTGATGTAGAAATAAAGCCAAAATAGTACACTCACGTTTAAATCCCTTCAAAATGCACCTTTCCACCTCATACTATGGGTGTACTGCATGGGTTGGGTGTACCAATATGGCCTCCACGCCTGGAAATGCATCACCACGTCACCGGAAGTTGCGTACCAATGCGTTGAGTCAAGTGCCACGTGACTTCATCAGGGTATACCTGGTATACCCTGATGAAGTCACGTGGCATGTGACACATGCAATGTATATGTGTTTTCCCTTTTTGCTATAAGGGACCACGATTGATCTATCACATTTAGTTCTTGGTATAAGGACAAAGGGGGGATTTGTATTCACTTAGTGTGACCACAGGGGATTCCTATGTGTTTCACCAGTTTTGCACTTTATTGGATCCATATTGGGATCAGAGCACTGTGTGTATAGTATTATTATATATTGATTTGTCACTTATTACTGATTAGTGCTTTATTATTCATTTTTTTAATATTTATAATTTTTTCTTGTATTGGAGATCAGAGCACTGTGTGTTATTATTTATGTAAGAATATATGGTGATTGGTCAATTATTTATTATTAGCGCTTCACTATTTATATAATTATTACCTTAAACTAGCACCACCTAGCGGGTGCTACACACTTAGGTCTCGTTCACACCATACATGCAGAAAAGCTGATGGTAACTGACGCACAGATTTCACTTGCAGAGACATCAGTTTTCATGCGCACTTCAATTACTTTTATACACGTTGCATATTAAAGGGCAAAAAAACTGCACGTGATGCCAGTGTTGTGTTGTGAACAGGGCATATAGAGAACAATTGATTTCATTGTGCCCTTTCAGAATGTGTGCAGAAAAACTGACTTGTCTGCACCATGGTGTGAATGAGCCTTTACTAGCCAGAACACCAGGTGAAAATAGAGAAGAAAAAGCCTAAGACCTCATTCACACCATATGTGCACAAAAACGCACAGATTTAACTTGCAAAGACATGAGTTGAAATCAGCTTTCATGTGTGTTGCAGTGAGGTTTATACACGTTGCAGATTACTGCACAGAAGAAATCTGCATGCGTTCTGCAAGGGCACAAAGAACAATTGTTCTCCATGTGCTGTGGTGTGAACGCGCACATAGAGAACAACTTATTTTCTTTGTGTCCTTGCAGAACGCATGCAGAAAAACTCACGTCTCTGCACATGGTGTGAAGAAGGCCTAAAAAAGAAAACAAATGCAGCCACCACATGTAAGAATTGTTACGCTGCAACAGAATACATTTATATATCATACACTGCTCAAAAAAAATTGAAGGGACATTTTGAAAACATATCAAATCTCAATGAGGAAAAATATCATGCTGGATATCTACTGTATAATGATATGGACTGGGGAATGTGTTAGGAACATAAGGATGCCCTATCATTTGATGGAAATGAAAATTATCAACCTACAGAGGACTGAATTCAAAGACACCCTGAAAATCAAAGTGAAAAAATTATGCTGCAGGCTAGTCCATTTTGCAGAAATTTCATTGCAGCAACTGAAAATTGTTACTCAGTAGTTTGTATGGCCCCCATGTGCTTGTATGCATGCCTGACAATGTCGGAGCATGCTCCTAATGAGACAAGGGATGGTGTCCTGGGGTATTTCCTCCCAGATCTGGATCAGGGCATCACTGAGCTCCTGGACAGTCTGAGGTGCAACCTGGTGGCGTCGGATGGACCGAAGCATGATATCCCAGAGGTGTTATATTGGATTTAGGTCAGGCGAGCGTGGGGGCCATTCAATGGTATCAATTCCTTCATCCTCCAGGAATTGCCTGCATACTCTCACCACATGAGGCCAGGACCCACTGCACCAGTGTAGGGTCTGACAATGGCTCCAAGGATTTCATCCCCATAACTAATGGCAGTCAGGGTGCCATTGTCTAGCCTGTAGAGGTCTGTGCGTCCCTCCATTGATATGTCTCTCCAGACCATCACTGACCCACCACCAAAACGGTCATGCTGAATGATGTTAAAGGCAGCATAACGTTCTCCACGGCTTCTCCAGACCCTTTCATGTCTGTCACATGTGCTCAGGGTGAACCTGCTCTCATATGTGAAAAGTACAGGGTGCCAGTGGTGGACCTGCCAATTCTAGTGTTCGATGGCAGATGCTAATTGAGCTCTATGATGCCTGGGCAGTGAGCACAGGGCCCACTAGAGGACGTCGGGCCCTAAGGCCACCCTCATGAAGTCTGTTTCTGATTGGTCAGAGACATTCACACCAGTGGGCTGCTGGAGGTCATTTTGTAGGGCTCTGGCGGTGCTCATCCTGTTCCTCCTTGCAAAATGGAGCAGATACTGGTCCTGCTGATGGGTTAAGGACCTTCTATGGCCCTGTCCAGCTCTCCTAGTGTAACTGCCTGTCTCCTGGAATCTTCTCCATGCTCTTGAGACTGTGCTGGAAGACACAGCAAACCTTCTGGCAACGGCATGTATTAATGTGTCATCCTGGAGGAGTTGGACTGCCTGTGCAACCTCTGTAGGGTCCAGGTATCGCCTCATGCTGCCAGTAGTTACACTGACCCTAGCCAAATGAAAAACTAGTGAAAACTATTAAGAAAAGATGAGTAGGGAAAACAATGTCAGTTGCCTCCACCTATAACACCATTCCTCTTTTGAGGATTGTATCATTTTTGCCCATATAGGGCAGCTGTTGTTAATTTAATTAATAGCAAAGCAGCTGAAACTGATTAACAACACCCTCTGCTACTTAACTGACCAGATTAATATCCCAGGAGTTTAGTTGGCTTGATGCTATATGCTGATTAAAAAGTGTTCCTGTAATTTTTTTGAGAATTGTACAATATTTTGACAAGTATCCAAATGCACTGTGTTGGCGTTTACAAAAATGTCCAATTCTATAAGAGGACAGTAGAGGGAGCTACTTTTCAATCTTTGTCTCATAGCATATGTTCTGGTAACCCCAGAATAAATACTGTACTGTTAAACATTTTAATGTTGAATGTTCATAATGGATACTATTTCTTCTGTTTGGACTAATAGATGGAAAAAATTAAAAACACTCACTAGTAGCTACGCAATATGAAGAGCTAAAATAATCAGTGTGATTAGAAACCTGGAAAAAGTGAAAAATTAATAAGTGACCGATTAAATTACTTTTTCTGAGAATAGGAAGTGAAACCAGATTGGTCCCTACAGGCCCTGCTTTTCTTATCATTCACTTTTTCCCACCTTACAGTAAATAATACCCTTAGGAAATCAGTACCTATATATTTGAGAAGGCAGCTGGAAGAAGTGACCATTGAGTGATTGCTATAGAAAGAGACGTGCTGATATCAGTCAAGTATCCATGTTTATAGACTGTAGCCTAGCAATGACAGTCAGCCTAGGTTGGGAGAACAATAGCAATGGGTCAGGAAAATCAGTTGGCTGGAGAATATCTGCCAGGTTGATAGGTGCCAATAGATGTGATTGTCTCATTATTCTGCAATCAGCTGGATCTAGTGATAAGCAACTTGTAGTTATATCCATCTTACTGTCTTTAAGGCCCCATACACACAATCAGAATATCAGACGAATAAACTTCCTTTTTTTTTTTTGCATGCTAGTCTTGTTACTAAAGGTATTACAATTCTTGTACAACAGAATAAAAATTCTAAAGTCATGTAATGTATTTTTATTGTACTTTCAGACGACAACTGTATTGATTAAACAAAAATCGAATGATCTGGTGCGCAAAAAAATTTCGTGCTTGTCCCTTTGAATAATTTCAGATAAAAGCTGTGTACTAACAATCAGATTATTATACAATTGCTTTAAAAGTGGTATTTTTTGTACGATTTTCTGATCCTATGTACTAGGCTTAAGAAGCTAGCTGGTCCCCTCAACTTGAGTAGGTAGATTAGGAGAAATTAGCATTGATCCATTTTAGAAATGAATAGGATAAAACAAATGATCACCTATACATGTTGCCTAATATTAATAGACTATTAACAGCAATGAGAAGTTTACACACCAATTATTATTATTATTATTATACAAGATTTATATAGTTTGCGCAGCACTTTACAATATTAAGGGAGACAGTACAATTACAATACATTTAAGTACAGAAGGAATAGGAGGGCCCTGCTCATGGAGCTTACAATCTAAAGTTGTTTTAAACACTCCACTTTCATTGATTTAAATGTTCCAGATAAATTATTCTAGGATTTTTGTTCCTTTTATATGTAATCAAGGGTCCTGAGCGGGCTCCTCTTCCATATCAGTAATAGGCTAATAATACTGAGTTTAGGAAAAGGTGTGAGTAATTTCATCTTTAAAGTTACTTCCATTTAACTAGTTTGAACTAGCGGGCTTTCAATCACTGACTGCGTCAAAAGATTATTCAGTCTTTAAAGATGATCTCCATGCACACATACAATACACACATTAATGCAGATCCGTGTTCATTAATAACTAATTCAATGTATTTTATTCTTAAAGTGTTACTAAACCCAGGACCCTGCATTCACTATATCTGGTCTCCAACAGTATACAGAACATGGAAATGCAATTATTGTAGTAAATATAAACTGCTAATTACTTTTTCACATCAGCAGTTAGAGCAGTCTTGTGACTTCTATCAGTGTCCAGCAGAACACATATTAAAGCTTGTAGGAGGAGCTTTCTTTAGGAGGATTCAGGACCCCTGATCTCTGTGTGGGCAGTGCTGATTGGTCCTGTGCTGATCACATGCACTCTTCCAGGAAAAAAAAAAACCTCTCTAGCAATACACACCAACGTGAGCATGTGCAAAGTGACTCCACACCATATGTCTGATCAGGAGATAAAAGGGGGAGCACTGGAAGAAGAGGAGGATCATAGAAGACAGGATCAAACAGCATTTTTACACAATGCAGATGATTAACCCATTAGGTTCCACAGTGAGTATAACAAGCAAGCATTACTGCATATACAGACTGATTTTACTGTTGTGTGTTTAGTAACACTTTAAATGCAACTAGTGTAAGTACATGAGTTTGGCATCTCTCTACAACAGCACTCAGATTGGGAGATGGTGAAGCAGGACTGGGAGCCATCAGCCACAGCAAATTTATTGACAAGGGACATACTGAAAGTAATCTTAAAAAAGGTTTAAGCCATTTGAGTAAAAGCTAACCATTGGGGGTATGTGCCCCTACCAGTATAATATGGTTTGTTCAAACCATGTAACTGCAACTTTTTCTTGACAGCTTTGACTGTTAAAAAAATGATGTAAAATTATTAGTAAACTAGTAAAATTAAAAATTGATGTGTTAATGCTAGTTACAGTATAGCTTATGAACTTTTTTCACTTTTGACCCAATCACCAAAATGTATTGATTTCTTAGGGACAAATTGTAAACTGTGTCCAATGAGTACTTTTTTACCTTTTAAAGCTGAACGAGCATCACAGATCTGCCACCAATGTGAAGTTAGAGTGCTCTGATAAAGTGATTTCAACATGTTCATGCCTCAACCATAATTCACTTTATTGGAGTTTGGAAAAACAATGAAACCATATCCATGATAATTAAAATACATAGATAGTGTGCGACAGCAGCATAGTGGTGACATGAGAAGCAATGGTACTATAAGGTTGGCCATGGACGGGTGCTCTGGCCATTTTTTCATGGGGACTTGAAAAAGAGGCCACACCTAAAAACATGTTGTCTTTTTTTTTTATTATTATTTAAATGTTTTATTAATTTTTCACTACACCATTTTAAATATACAAAAGCCAATAAAACAGACAAATTACATTCCACCTATCTATCATACCATTTCCCACAAATGTCCTTAATCTTGGTGACTTTTTACCCCACCCCTTTCCTATTTCCCCCCTCCCTACTACCCTTTGATTATGCACTTTTAACTTCATTCTAAAAATCCTGTTCCTTGATTAATACTGATATTATACTGTACTCTATTTATCCCCTTTCACTTCCTTTCCCTATTTCACATAATCTGGGTATGCATCTGACTTTTTAAATTGTACCCACTTTTCCCATCTTGTACGAAAGACCTCAATTTTATCTTCCTCCATATGGCAAAGTTCCTCAACTCTATATATCTTCTCCACTCTTTCTACCCAATCCTTTATTTTTGGTGCCTGTTGTTTCCTCCAAAACTTTGGTATCAGTCCCTTCGCTACATTCACATAATACAATAATCCAGTTTTTTATATTTTTTAACCGAGAACTCGGTACCCAAAAGAAGGCAAGTCTCAGGGTCCTTAGGAATATTTACCTCTGTTATTTCCTGAATTATACTCACTTTATCCTCCCAGTATTTTTAATTTTATGACACTTCCACCATAAGTGTATCATTGTACCTCTCTCTCCACATCGCCAACATAAAGGTGAGTTGTCTCCACTTATTCTGTGTGCTACATTCGGTGTAATATACCATTTTACTAAACACTTATAATTCATTTCCACTTCCTTCATATTTACACTCCCCTGAATTAAACTATAAATTTTCTTTTGTTTTCCCTCATCAATTATTACTTCTAAATCCCTTCCCATTTCTCTATAAATAATGGCCTTATAACCGTGTTTAATCCTGTGAGAATTTTATATATTTTAGTGATCCCATGCTTCCCATCTCCTCGTGTGTCTAATAAGTTCTCAAAAGGATTCCAATCTTCTTTTTTTCTTAATGGAATGGAAAACATGTTGTCTTGGCCATAAACATCGCTACTTGTTCCTGGCGATCCTCTGTAGGTCTGGGGGCATGTCACTTAACATGGTAACATTGCTTCCGGCCAGTGCATCTGAGCTTTCTCTCTCCCCAACACCCAGATCCTGGAGCCAACATTCTATGGTGGTACAGCAATTGTCCTTCCTGGTTTGGCCACCCATATAGTACCATTGCTTCTCTTGTGACCACCATGCTGCTGTCACACGCCAAGATGTCCCCGGGGAAACAAATGAGCCTTTATGTATTTTAAGTTTCATGGGTACGGTTTCATTATTTTTTCAAACTCCAATAAAGTGGATTATGGTTGAGACATGGACGTGTTGAGACCACTTTTTTTTTATCATAGCACTCTAACATCAAACTGGTGGCAGGTCTATGAGTGTCATTTATGACAAGTCTTGCATAGAAGCCATTGGTTAATTATTCACAATATTAACACTGGCTCAGCTTTGACCCCTGGTTCACATTAGCCCCGCGGGTTGGTTGCGAGTGCAGGAATCGCACCTGTTACCGCAGCCGCATTGCATCTCGTCCAAAAGTGCAATCACAGGTGTGGGAACCGCAGAGTCAGAAAGACAATGCAATTTCCCTGGTGATGCATTTTCCTTGTGTGACATGAGGACACAGCAGCCCATACCATACATTATCATACTGTATTGTCTTAAAAGATTAATAAAATGTCAAAGTATAGTTCAAAAAACACTTGAAAACCACAAGCCCACACTTTCTGAATACCCTCCCATCCCCATCTCCCAAGTTATTTTCAAAATATACTAAATGTAGACTTAAGTTATGTTTCTTAGAAGTTAGTTGGTGTCAGAACACTATTGGTAGATAACAGAAAGCGCTCTGCAGTGTGGGCCTTTTTAACACATCTGTAAACAGCCACATTGTGGTCCGCAGCTAAGAGCTCAGTGGTAGCTGCCCCTCAATGAGACAGGTTTGGCAGTAAAAGTTCTCCTCCTCAAGGGTGCATAGCAGCCACTTGTTTTTTACAGGGCTGCTAATGTGGACTTTCCTTTCTCTTTCCTCCAAGTGCACATAGCATCCATTTTTGTTGGACCTTTCTAATGTGCCCTTTCCATCCTCTTTCTACTCAAGGACACATAGAAGCTATTTTTTATTTGGCCAAGTTCTTTAAGCTGCAACCCCTCCCATTTAAGGTAGTGCAAAGTTCCTGGCCCTTTTTTTTGGACTGCTAATTTGCCCTTTTCTTTATTCTTCTCAAGGCCTCATATCAATATTATTTGTAAATGGACATGTGCAATTCGTTTCATTACAAATCAAAATTTGGACAACTGTCACGTACCTTACTTGTGAGCCTGACAGCAGGAGGAAGGCCTCTCGTACAGCTCCGGTTCAAGGGACCACAAGAGCACGTGCCTGTTCAGTCCTGTAGTCTGTGCAGGAATTGCTGGCACTTCGCTTGGAGGTGGGATTGCTGGACCAGCTGGCGGCAGAGCAGGCTGGCAGCAGAGCAGGCAGGCAGGCAATGAAGCAGGCTGGTAGCAGACTGTATGCAGGGTCAGACAAGCCGGGTCGGTAACAGATAAGCGGATCAGACATGAACGGTAAACAGAAGAATAGTCAGGTCACAAGCCAGGGTCAGTGTTGGTGGGAGCAGATCAGGCAGAGTCAGAAGGCAGACGCAGAGTCCAAGAAACAAGCTGGGGTCAATCACAGGTAATCACTCACAGGAACAGGAATACAGGAGGGGGAGCTGCAGATCAGACAGCACAGGCTAATAATTCTGCTGGGTTTAAATAGTCTGATTGGCGCCATTACCAACGGGCTGTTGCGTGTGTGCGCACATGCAAATGCACACGACTATGTGCAGCAGAGCGGCCCTCGCACATCTGCGCCTGCGCCTCTGTGCACTATGGCGAGCATCTTCCTGACAACATTTTCATTATTCGGATTCGGATGTATCCAAATGTCCGAATCACAAAAGTAACACATTTTAACGAATCCAAAATAAATTTTAGAGAAACGAATATCAAAAATTAGTTTGAATTTGAAATGGAAACTAATTGCAATAAATACAGTGAGGTATAGAAGTGAAATAAGATGATTCCTACTTAGGCTGCTTTATAGAATGGAATATAATAGAAGATAATAGAACAGAAAATAAAAGAATAGACTAGAATAAAACAGAATAGAATAGAACAAAATAGAAAAGAATAGAATAGAAAAGAAAAGAATAGAAAGAAAAAAAACAGAAATAATACAGCCATCTTTTGAATTTAAAATAGAATAAAATAGAATATAGCCAGCTTCCAATACTTGAATTCCGAATAGAAATAAATAGAAAAGAAAAAAAATATAGCCATCTTCCGAAATTCAAATTTCGAATAGAATACAATAACAAAGAAAGAATATAGTTGTCTTCTGAAATTCAAATGTCGAATAGAATACAATAAAATAGAAAGAATATTGTTGTCTTCCAAAATTCAAATTTCAAATAGAATACAATAAAATAGAAAGAATATAGCCGTGTTCTGAAATTCAAAATTCGAATAGAATACAATAAAATAGAAAGAATATAGCCGCCTTCCAAAATTTGAATATAGAATAGAATAAAATTAAAAGAATATAGTCATCTTCCAAAATTTGAATTTCAAATAGAATTGAATTAAATAGAAAGAATATAGCTGTCTTTCAAAATTCGAACAGAATAAAATAGAAATGTAGCACTTTCTTCCAAATATGAAATATATATGAAATCAATCCTTCACATTAGTCCCTACAAAGTATTCAGTAAAGCTATACATTAGAAGGCAGCTCGGGTGTGTGAAAAATGCCACAGGATAGTGCCAAGAAAAAGAAAAGAAAGAGGTCCTTCACAATAGCACATAGAGACTCTTACCCTAATCTATAGACCACCTAGCATATAAGCGGTCAAGCAGTGCTCAAATGATCAATAGGCATCACCAAGCTCCATACACTCACATAATTTATAGCATAACAGGCATATCATCAGTAATGAAAAAGTTTCCAACCAATAGGATGGCTGCAATCTTTGTGTGCAATGACGTCACATCATAGCTCCGTTTCGTCGTCAGAAGACTTCGTCAGGGACATGATCAGTGCTAGTCACCATGCTATTTACAGTGCAGGAACAGTAAGAGCACCTCCACCTGCGCTCCAAATACTGGAATCGTCACACACTGCAAGGCGTCTCTGGACTGGAGGCAATGCGACCAGACAGGCATTAGTGGAGCAGAAAGGATTACCTTGGCCAAGAAAGAGAAAAAAAGAATAAAAATATCTCTAAAAATAAACCAACGAGATGAAGCAGAAGTATATCAATACCCAAACTTTATTTATATAACAAGAGCCCCAATCAATAGACTAGATACTCAATAGACTCTAGCACTATCTTGTGGTTTGAAATGAAAATGACAAGAACATAAAAAAAATCAATAAAACAATGCAATAATACATAGTTCCATAGAAAAAACAGCGCTGTGGTGGTAGTTATATAAAAACCCCACTAGGGGAAGTACCTTTATTGGAATAAGCAATGGAACATAAAACACTTAAGCCTGTGGCTTGGAGGAAGTACCTGGGTCAGGTGGACGGCCCGTCTGCTCGGGGATGATGTACAGTGGTGATGAATGGAGTTGAACCTGTCAGATGCAGGGACCACATGTTCACGGTGTCCTGGGATGATGTCACCGCGATAGTCAGGAGACGGAGGGGAAGCCCAGCATACTGCCACAAGCAGGGGAGGTGTGGTTCCAGAAAATGGCCGATTACCTCTCGTTTTCCAGGGCTTGAAAAAACGCATGTGCGCGAAACATGTCATCCTGGTAACCGGCCACATCTCCCCTGCTTGCTGCAGTACGCTGGTCTTCCCCTCCGTCTCCTGGCTATCGCGGTGACATCATCCCGGGACACTGTGAACACGTGGTCCCTGCATTTAGAACAGTTACTTAAAAAGAAAATGGATATAGATTTACAAGAGAAGATATTTCTAAAAAGAGAAGAGTTAAAAGATCTTAAGGAACAAGAAACGAGGAGGATTTTTCATAGGGTTTCAAAGGAAACAGTGGGGGAATAGACCAGGAAAATATCTAATGAGAAAAATACAGGAAAAGAAATCGAAGAATTTTATAGAAAAAGCAAAGATGAAACAGGAGAAATGGTACATTCAACCACTGATATCGCTAACACATTTAAACATTTTTACAGCAGTCTAGATAGATAGACAGGGTCAGATAGATATACTGTGGGATATTATAGAAAATTTAAAGAACAAACTGTCCCCAAAATGTGTACATATATGAATGCGTTAGGATAGCTATTTTGCAAAGAAGAATGGGCAAAAATTTCACTCTCTAGGTGTACAAACCTGGTAGAGACATCCCCAAAAAGACTTGCAGCTGTAATTGCAATGAAAGGTGGTTCTACAAAGTCAATATTCAGGGAGGGCTGAATACAAATGCACACCACACTTTTCAGGTATTTAAATGTGAAAAATGTTGAAAACCATATATTATTTTCCTTCCAATTCACAATTATATGCCATTTTGTGTTGGTCTATCACATAAAATCACAATAAAATACATATACAGTTTTGGTTGTAACATGACAAAATGTGGAAAATGTCAAGGGGTATAAATACTTTTTCAAGGCACTGTCGCTGCCACTAATATTCATCCACCATCTCCCAGGTTCTGCATGCTGAGGTAAATTTTTTTTACCGTATTTGGTATTTAGCAACCTATTTTGTATTAATACATCTGTTTTATTTTTCTTTGTAAAGTCATTTCTGCTCTGGAATGGTTGGAAATATAAGTAACTAAGAGTACGGAGAGGAGTGCCTCCAATGTTAAAAAAGGTAATTTCTAAAGCGGAGAAGAAGGGTTAGCCGCACATCGGAGGATTGATGAATATAGCAATTATTTATTGATCCATAGGACACATAGAACACCAGGACATGTGTACAGGACGTGTTAACGCGTTTCACACAATGCTGATTAAGCATGTTATCGGGGGAAACGCGTTAACAAGTCCTGTACACATGTCCTTTGTTATATGTGTCTGATGGATCAATAAATATTTGCTATATTCATGAATCCTCCGGTGTGCGGCTAACCCTTCTTCCTATTGCATCAGGTGTGGTACTGAGCCAGAGTCTGCACCTGCCTTGGTTTGATTCGGACTGTTTGCCTGAGCAGTAATATCTTTGCTTCTTGGATGAAGAGCAGTAAGCACCAGATTAGAGCTTTTTATTAAAGAAGTAAGAGGTGAACAGTCTCTGAAACAAGATAGAAAGGGCAAAACATGATCTTTTATAGTGCTACTGAGAATCAATCACTGGTCCCACCCCACCCATCCCTGCCAACATAATTTTTTTCTGTTAAATTACTTTGAACAATATTTACATGTTTGAATTGTTTTGAAATTTTATATTATATATATTTTATTTTAATATTTATTTTTTCCTCATAAGGCCATCCCAGCCCTTTGTAAAGCAAACACGGTGGGAGGCGATGGCAAAGCTGTAAGTAACACACAGATAACCATGTATCCTAAACAATCCCGCGCTTGCCAATCACAATACGTGAATATTACGTTAAAAATCAAAATTACAAATAAATGTTGCTGCTAGTGACTGTCATGTGTTTTCACTTCAATAATATATAATACCATAAAGTGCCATTCAAACAAATAAATCTATAAATGTGCAATAATACTACACATAAAGCATAAACATGCAAAAGATAAACATACTAAACATCAAATATACTCAATGTCATAGTGAAAACTCGTGAAGGCCTCACTACACATGAACTCCCATAGACAGTAAGCTCTCCTGGCAACAGAAAAAACACAACAAAAACATGCAAATGTGGTACCACCTTTAGCTGCATTTATCCATGTTTAGAGCTTGAGCGTTTATTCATTTGATTGGCCAGAGTATTTTCCATTGTCATGAATAAATGCCCAAGTGCTAAATGTGGCTAGTGTTCAAGCGTGTTTACACACGTTTTTTCTCCTGAACACGGTTCTTCTGTGTTCAGAAGAGGAATGTTTAACTACTCCTAAACTTTGGTAAAAGCCTATGTGTACATGGACACATAGGCTTTTATTGAGAGAGTTGTTATTCCGCTAAACAGTCTTTAGTTTCTATAAAACAGTAAATTTATTCTGGGCTCCATCTAGTGGCAAAATTTAATACAATACTTAATTTCCCTGCTGGTGGCAGAACATGGGTTATCAAGCGAACCTGTCGTGTTGCCGTCAATAGGCAAAAAGACAAGTTCACCTCAAGTAAATTATTTATTTTAGAAGAGTTAAAATTGACTGTGGCAAAATTGGATTCTACCTGTTGAAAACAGTTACAAATACCATAGCAAAACCTTGGAAACAGCAGTTTGCTGACTTCACAGAATGTTGCCACTGTGTTGATGCCTTGTTTATTAATGAAAAACGTTCCAGTATTCTAAACACAAGAAATTCCTTGTGATATGGACTCCTTGGATACAATCCAATCCATTCTTCAATGTCCATAGCAATTTGTCTTCGTAGGTGCTGGAGACTTATGGTCCTGGCTTGGTTGTCTTCAATGTCCTCCCTCTTCCTTCCAAACCTTACTATTCTTTTTTTGTTCCTTTCTGTTACCTCCTTATACCTCCCCACTATGGAGGAATTTTTACTTCTCTCTTTCTCATTCTCTTTATTGTATAGCAAGCTTGATCTCTCAGTTGGAGTCACCAACCTATTCTGGTCAATGTCTTGCAGGCGGCCTGAATCCTTGCTGGACTTAAAGGTCACCTTTGCACGAGCATATATTTGGGAATACCTACAGACTACAGTTCTAGAAATTAGTAGTGCATTGCTTATATCTTTCTTTATGTCACAACCTGTATTATGAACTATCTCAATAACTGACATTGAAAGGAGGTGCAATTATATATTTTTTCAGTATCACTTACAGGCATTTCATTTGTGGGATTCTACCTTTCTCTGCTCTGATAATAAGTAGAGGAGTTAGGGGATGCAAGGTTGTGTCACGGTTACTTTCTTCCTATATTGAGCACCATTCTTTCCTGGCATCATGAGGATACAGACTACAAAAACATCCAAAATCTGGCATCTAGTGCATGTGGTTACAGTACATTTTTATAGATTTTGTGGTCACGAAGTGTTATTTAACATATAAATAGTCCAATTAAATACAGAATGTTGAAGGATGCCTAATAATAAGCACCTGAAGCTTCTGAGCTAATTTCACAAGCTAGTGCAATCCATTAGTTGTAATGGAGTCAACATCATATTTTTTTGCAGTATTTGTCCCTTCTCTTAAATCAACAAGGAAATAAAGTTATTTTCAATTATTGACATCAAATAATGCTTATAAAGTGTTACTAAACCCACAACAGTAAAATCAGTCTGTATATGCTGTAAAGCATGCTTGTTATACTCACTGTGGAACCTAAGGGGTTAGTCCTCTGCATTGTGTAAAAAGGCTGTTTGATCCTGACTTCCCTGATCCTCTCCTTCTTCCAGTGTCCCCTCTTATCTCCTGATAAGACATATCGTGTGGAGACACTCTGTAGATGCTCAGTTTGGTGTACATTGCTAGAGAGGTTTTTTTTTTCTTGGGAGACTGCATGTGATCAGCACAGGGTCAATCAGCACTGTCCAGACAGGGGTCAGGGATCCTGCATCCTCCTAGAGGAGAATGAAAACTCCTCCTACAAGCTTTAACCAGTGCTCTGCTGACCACTGAGAGAAGTCACAAGATTGGTCTAACTGCTGATTAGAAAAGGTATTTAGCAGTTTATATTTACTAAAATAATTGCATTTCCATGTTGTGTGTACTGTGGGAGACCAGATATAGTGCATGCAGGGTTCTGAATTTAGTAACACTTTAAGTCCACAACACACACTTAACTCTGAATGAATATTCTCTGTTATTTATTATAAGTGTTATATCTAGCTCAGGGGTGTCCAAACTTTTTTCAAAGAGGGCCAGATTGGATGAAGTGAACATGGTGGAGGGCCGAACATTTTTCCGAACATTCTTTGAACCATTACAATTAAATGCAAATAAATTATTTTATGCCAAGTTAATTGCAAACGACATACTTTTCATTTCATAACATTAAGATCAACTGACAGCTGAGTTTTCACAATGTATTGAAAATAAATTTAAAAAAAACTTACCTGCACTAATGTGAAGGGTGAAAAAGGTAGCTGGAGCTGAAGTCTCTGCTCGGCAGCCGGGAGGGGAAGAGAAACACACTTCACGCTGGAAGCCCGGCCCTGACGTCACCGCCCTCTGTCACTCCCAGCGCGGCGCAGTCACGCATGCGCACTGCTCTCAAGCAGAAGACTGTCTGCCACATAAGGGAGGGCCGTGCGACAGCCGCATTTACACAGACCAGGGAGAGCACGCCGCAGTCAGGCATGCGCACTGCCCTCTGCCCTCAAGCAGAAGACTGTCTGCCATAGAAGGGAGGGCTGTGGGAGGGCCACATTACACAGAGCAGGGAGGGCTGTTGGAGGGCCGTATTAAACCGACCCCCGGGCCGTAAATGGCCCGCGGGCCGGACTTTGGACATGCCTGATCTAGCTGATGTTACAGTCTACCCAGGAAGTAAGGCCCCTTGCACACAGACATAATCATTTACTGATGCTTATACGCAGGATCTTGATGGCAAAGGCTGGCGTAAACATGCATATGTATATACATGCGTGAAATTCTTTTTCACCCTCTTCTAGCTGCCATTGTTTCAATTTATGTGTATAAGCAATTATGTACTTGCATATACACGCATATACGCATAAATCACCACACTAGAACGTATTTTTTTTTTTATTGCCTCTGAACACATTGCTGCATTAGGGATCTTTACACAGTTGTGTGCATTGTCCCATAGACAACAATGCACCTGTCTTCAGACCTGTAAACAAAACAAACTGTAGGGCTATATACACAGCTTTACGTGAAAGAGGCATAATAGAACGAATAAACCAACTTGAAAAGTATAAGAAACCAAAACGTTATCCACAGCCAGGGGCGGACTGACAACTCATGGGGCCCCCGGGCAATAGGGGATCATGGGGCCCTTGTGTCCTTGCCCAAACTCAAAAAAGGTACCAGGGGCATCTCATGGGGCCCCCTATTGACCCCGGGGCCTCGGGCAGTACCCGAGTTTCCAAATGGTCAGTTCGCCCCTGTCCACAGCAACTAAGCAGACTAAACATTCCTGATATCAGATAAGTACAGGATAATATCTGCATGTTAGCCCCATGTATTGCACTTTGCATTTAAAGCTTCGCCCATGCAGTGCTTTATTACATAATCCTAATGGCTTTTATCATTTTCAGGGCTCTGAACTCCGAGGACCTGTTGACACCAGAACACGGTTTTGTGCACGTTTCCCACACCACGTTGATGCAGATGTGATAGGCAATGGGTGTCAATGTTAACGTAACAGCACCCCCAAATGCAGGTCGCGAACGTAGTGCGTTTACTTGCACCAGATCACATGGTACGGTAGTACCATGCAATCCAGTTGCTGTGCATTTTTTTAAAGTAGAGCCCACACTAGTTTTGGTGCAGTCCAGTGTGATTTCAGCTCATTCAAATGAATGGGCTGAAATTGCACTGCACCCGAATTGCATGTGAATAGCACAGGAACACCCTCAAATCAACACCTTACCTGCATTCTTTTGTATCTGTTTTTTTTTAAATGTTAGTTTTTTTATTCTCTAAAATATATTCTCGAGGTTTTTGCTGTAAAATTGCATGGCAAAGAAAAGTGTTTCAAAATGTGTGACTGTATGTGTAGCTTGAAAAAATAAAGAGAAACAGCGCAAACATAGACCTCTAAATAAAATCAATATACAAAGTGCAAACATAAATGAAAAATTGATCAATAGTGAAGTCCATCAAGATAAACCAAAGTTCAAAAAATATCAAAAAATATTTGTGCAAAAAGAAATATTTTCAAATTCTTCTTCTATTATAAAGGAATTTCCACCTTCCACCCGTGAAAACCAATATCAAATGCACTCACCAGATATAGGTGAATAAAACGCCTCTTAGGAATTTTATGGGATCCTAAACCCTCTTTCGTATCCACTCTATAGGAATCCTCCTCTCCAGCATAGGCTCCACCATCCGACCAGGGAGAAAAAAATCTCAGATAGTGTAATATTGTAAGACACCATTCATAAGTGAAATCAAGGATTAAGGCCACTCACATTAAATTCACTTTAAAAAGGCATATTTATTAGGACCAGCTTCTTTCAGATGAACAGTAGATGCAAGGCAACCTCCCACGGAATCTCACATCACAGCTCCAGGTTACAGCAGAAGCTCTACAGAGACACCGCATATACAGATCCCAAAAGATGGCCGCTGGAACGCACCGCTCAGCGTGCGCTCCACTCACCGGAAGTGACGTCAGACGTACGGAATAGAAACCGGAAATGCGTCAACGCATTTCGCCCCTCCCATCGGGCGTTCTCAAGACGTTCATTTCCTGTCTGAAGCTCCCTTATATACCCAGCAGGGACCCACCCCTCCGTTCCAATTGGTCAAAACCCTCCCCGGGATTATCAAAAAAACCACTCCTCCTGTAATGTGACGTGAGAGTCCTTTACAGATGAGGTATATGCCTACACAATTAGAAATCCTTTTTCAAGTTATTCCCGACACTGTTGAATTATCTCCCAGAAGCGACATGTATATTACCACATGTCCCCAGTGGGAAAAACACGAACAAAGTATTAAACAATGCCTCACTATTACAAAAACTTTCTTTAATATATGAGCAATGAATAACATCAATACTAAATAGCAATAAAATGTAAAATTTTTTATTTAAAATGAAAAATAAATAAAAATAAATAAAAAATAAATAAAAATGAAAATAAAAATAATAATAATAAAAATAAAAAATATAAAATATAAATAAAAATAAAAATAAAAATGAAAATAAAAATAAATATAAAAATAAAAATAAAAAATGAAAATAATGTGTGAAATAAAAATAGAAATAGAAATAAAAATAAAAATAAAAATGAATATAAAAATAAAAATAAAATTAAAATTAAAAATAAAAATAATAAAAATGAAAATAAATATAAAAATATAAATAAAAAAAATGAAAATAAAAATAAAATAAAAATAAATATAAAAATAAAAATAAAAATAATAATGATAAAAATAAAATTAAAATAAAAATGAAAATAAAATTAAAAATAATAAAATAAAAATAAAATATATATAATGCAAAATTGCATTAAAATATATAAAAAAACTTTTAATAAGACCCCTGAGGAATTTTTAATAGAAAATGTCTGTGCTCTTACCAATTAGACAAAAAACAATTAATGTCTATGTCCGAATTCAACCCTTTGGGGTACAAAGATCCCAATTGAAAGATCCATTTTGTTTCATTCTGCGAGATACTCTTAACCATATCTCCTCCCCTCCAATGGGAGAAGATCCGATCAATCCCGCAGAATTTCAAACACGATGGATCCCTATTATGACACATTCTGAAATGATAGGAAAGACTATGATATTTATATCCTTTTTTAATATTTCTAATGTGTTCACCTAATCTCACCGACAATTTCCTGGAAGTTCTACCTACGTATTGGAGGTGACAAGAGCATTCTAACAAATACGTAACAAAGGAACTGTCACAAGATATAAAATTATTTATTTTATAAGAGGAACCCGTAGAGCAAGAATGAAACGAATCATATCTCCTCTTAGTATCTCCTCTCATATTTCTACATGCCATACACCTATTACATTTATAAAACCCCACAGTATCCAAAAAAGTTGCCTTTTTCTTCGGAATATCTGGGATATTTTTTGCTAACTTCATTCTCAATGTGGGTGGTTTTCTGTAAATGAATGAAGGTTTCTCAGGTATTAAATCATGGAGAACCTCATCCCTCTTCAGAATCGACCAGTGTTTCCTTTTGATATTTTCAATAACCTTATGTTGATTAGAGTAATCCGTAATAAACGCCAGTTCACCTACTTTCTTCTTGTTCTTTCTATTAGTTAATAATTCATCTCTATTAATCCTCCTCACTTGATCCATTGCACCTGTTAGAATATTTTCTTCATAGCCTTTTTCTCTAAACCTTTCCAACAACATATTTGCTTGCTCTTGAAATGTCTTGTTGTCATCACAATTCCTTTTGAGTCTAATCAATTGGCTTTTAGGAATGGACCTCAACCAATTTCTATGGTGACAACTGTGGATTGGGATGTAAGCATTCCTATCAACTTGTTTAAAATATGTTTTTGTGTGAAGATAGTCTCCCTGTCTATAGATGACTAAATCAAGAAAGTCTATAGATTCCATGCCGATATGATTTTTAATTTTAATTTTATTTTTATATTTATTTTTATTTTTATTTTCATTTTTATTTTCATTTTTATTTTTATTTATATTTTATATTTTTTATTTTTATTATTATTATTTTTATTTTCATTTTTATTTATTTTTTATTTATTTTTATTTATTTTTCATTTTAAACAAAAAATTTTACATTTTATTGCTATTTAGTATTGATGCTCATATATTAAAGAAAGTTTTTGTAATAGTGAGGCATTGTTTAATACTTTGTTCGTGTTTTTCCCACTGGGGACATGTGGTAATATACATGTCGCTTCTGGGAGATAATTCAACAGTGTCGGGAATAACTTGAAAAAGGATTTCTAATTGTGTAGGCATATACCTCATCTGTAAAGGACTCTCACGTCACATTACAGGAGGAGTGGTTTTTTTGATAATCCCGGGGAGGGTTTTGACCAATTGGAACGGAGGGGTGGGTCCCTGCTGGGTATATAAGGGAGCTTCAGACAGGAAATGAACGTCTTGAGAACGCCCGATGGGAGGGGTGAAACGCGTTGACGCATTTCCGGTTTCTATTCCGTACGTCTGACGTCACTTCCGGTGAGTGGAGCGCACGCTGAGCGGTGCGTTCCAGCGGCCATCTTTTGGGATCTGTATATGCGGTGTCTCTGTAGAGCTTCTGCTGTAACCTGGAGCTGTGATGTGAGATTCCGTGGGAGGTTGCCTTGCATCTACTGTTCATCTGAAAGAAGCTGGTCCTAATAAATATGCCTTTTTAAAGTGAATTTAATGTGAGTGGCCTTAATCCTTGATTTCACTTATGAATGGTGTCTTACAATATTACACTATCTGAGATTTTTTTCTCCCTGGTCGGATGGTGGAGCCTATGCTGGAGAGGAGGATTCCTATAGAGTGGATACGAAAGAGGGTTTAGGATCCCATAAAATTCCTAAGAGGCGTTTTATTCACCTATATCTGGTGAGTGCATTTGATATTGGTTTTCACGGGTGGAAGGTGGAAGTTCCTTTATAATAGAAGAAGAATTTGAAAATATTTCTTTTTGCACAAATATTTTTTGATATTTTTTGAACTTTGGTTTATCTTGATGGACTTCACTATTGATCAATTTTTCATTTATGTTTGCACTTTGTATATTGATTTTATTTAGAGGTCTATGTTTGCGCTGTTTCTCTTTATTTTTTCATTATTTGTGTTGATCACAGTGCACAGCAGCAGGATAGAACCTGTAGTAGAGTGTTTCACTAGGCGCAGGAAGAATTTTTAGTTTTTTTTTTTTGTATGTGTAGCTTAACCACTTGCCAAAGGGCACTTCTAATCCCTTCCTGCCCAGACCAATTTTCAGCTTTCAGTGCTGTCGCACTTTGAATTACAATTGGGTGGTCATGCAACATTGCACCCATATGACATTTTTAGCATTTTTTTCACACACATAGAGCTTTCTTTTGGTGGTATTTAATCGCCGCTGGGTGTTTTATTTTTTGCGCTATAAACAAAAAAAAGAGCAACAAATTTGAAAAGAAATAAAAGTTTTTCTTTGTTTCTATTATAAAATTTTACAAATAGGTAATTTTTCTCCTTCACTGATGTGTGTTGATGAGGCTGCACTGATAGGCAGCAATGATGAGCACTGATGAGGTGGCACGAATAGGCAGCACTGATGGGCACTGATAGGAGGCACTGATAGGTGGCATTGATAGGCAGCACTGATTAGCTAGCACTGATGATGTTGCAATGATAGGCAGCACTGATGGGTGGCACTGATGGGCACATGTGGGTAGCACTGCAGGACACAGGTGGGTGGCACTGATGGGCACAGGTGGGTGTCTCTGCTGGGCACAGGTAGGTGGCACTGAAGGGCACAGGAGGGTGGCACTGATGTATATAAGAAACAAAAAGAGGGCGCACAGGCCTAGTGCATTACCTTTAAAAATGAGATTTATTTATAAATAGTAAAATACTCACAAGAGAAATAAAATCAGATCAGATTGAAAGCATGTCACAAAGTGCAGCTGATAACCGGCAACTGCATTTACCCGGAGATCTGCTGTATCAGTGGACACAGCTGATCACATGGTAAAAGGCCACCGTGATTGGCCATTTACCGTATGACGTGATCGGCTGTGTCCGTAGGAGTAAAACCATATCTGTATATGCAGTAACCCATGCTTGTTAGTTATACTCACTGTGGAACCTAAGGGGTTAATGCTCTGCATTGTGTAAAAATGCTGTTTGATCCTGACTTCTCTGATCCTCCCCTTTTTCCAGTGTCTACCTCTTATCTCCTGATAAGACATATCGTGTGGAGACACTGCACATGCTCGATTTGGTGTGTATTGCTAGAGAGGTTTTTGTTTTTTGCTTGGGAGAGTGCATGTGATCAGACAGAAGTCAAGGGTTCCACATCCTCCTAGAGAAAACTCCTCCTACAAGCTTTAACCAGTGCTCTGCTGAACACTGATAGAAGTCACAAGACATCTTTAACTGCTGATAACAAAAGGTATTTAGCAGTTTATATTTACTAAAAATAATTGCATTTCCATGTTTTGTGTACTGTAGCAGGCCAGATATTGTGAATGCAGGTTCCTGGGTTTAGTAACACTTTAAACTTTGATATAATAACTAATGTATTATTCAATAAGGGAGGCTATACGTGGTGACATGGCTCATTACCAATGACAAATGGTGAAGTGTTTCTTTTAGTCAAGATACTTCTGTAGCATTGAGACTTGGTGTATTCACCTCCTCAATTTAGTTGGTGAACAGAAGCAGTGCAAAAGAGAGGGAGAAACTGGAGTCCAGTCACTTATAGATTTCCCAACATACTGACATCAGACGTCAGACACTTGTTACTGTCTACTGATCTGATTATAGTCTAACCATTGCAGCAAAGTTCAAATTATTTTTTCAGTGTGTATGGGTAGCCTTAGCCTAATAAGCCTGCTAAAGGGCTCAGACATCTGGTAAAAAAAAATTAAAATGCTGTTTTATTCTGTTCTGAAAGTAAGGGTTTTTTTTACAACCAATTACCAACAACTGGGGGACTGCAGTCACACCTGAGCACCATGGTCATAAAAGACTTGTACCTTCTGTACCCACTGGAGGTACAGTATGCCCTAGCTTCTGATGATGCTAATATTGCATATCTAATCCTCAAGTCTATTTTTTTGACAAATTCAGTAAGAAATGTAAATTTTAAATGATATTTATTGCCTTACTTGCCCCTTATGTTTGTACAAGTTACCAAATCATCAGACACTTCACCCACTCCGCATGGAGTGGATGGATGCCTCTTTATACAAATACAGGTCCAATCATTTATTGATCACTGGGAGTTTTTTATTCAAACTGTAACCACTGACACTGTGAGCAGATCCCCTGCTGATCCAAAGAGGGGCCTTACAGGATATTAGGGACACTAAGCTGTTGAAATTCTACATTCAATAAACGATTGATCAATGGCTGCTGATTTAATTGCAAAAAGAAGAGCATCATTCGTAAAAGTAGGGATAAGCCGACCGTACCTAAGTTTGGTTCATGGGGGTTTGCCAGACTGTGTTGAAGTTCTGAATGTTACTCCACAGTTAATGATAGATGTTAGTGAATGGGAAAAAGTGTCAAAAGTGCCATTTAACAGTTAAGTGCAGAAAGGCAGAAAACCCCTCCCTCACAGAGAAATAGAACATGGGAGCTTTCCCTGGGGGACTTTTGGTCACTAGGAAAGAGCTAGTGGTACTTTCTTAATAGGGCAGTGGTGTTACAGAATGGCCCCTGTGTGACATCATTGACACCACCTAATAAGGAAGGATACCACTCCCTTATTAGGCCAAATACATCAAAGGGGTGAGGATCTTGTCCCATAACTACCTGAGATGTTAAAGTGGTAGCATATTCATTTGTAATACTTTTACCTACAAGTAAACTTATAATAATGCTTACCTGTAGGCAGGGGCGGACTAACCAATCTAGCACTCGGGCACTGCCCGAGGGCCCGGGGTCAGTAGGGGGTTCCATGAGATGCCTGTGGTACTTTTCATTGGCTTTTTCATAGGCTTTTTTGGGTGTGGGCAAGGACATGGGGGCCCCATGATCCCCTATTGCTAAGGGGCCCATGAGTTGTCAGTCTGCCCCTGCCTGTAGGTAAAATTAATATCTCCTAAACGTGCACCATTTAGGAGATATTCTCTAGTTTTTTTGTATTTCAATAGTTTTTATTAACTTATGTAAACAATTTAACAAGAAAGATTAGAGCAAAAAACACGCCCACGTAGGGGCTATCAATGGTACATAAAAAATATTCTCTCTTTTTTTTAAGCCGGCGCATGCACTGTGATGGAACGGCATACCTGTGCTATTCCTATAGAGCACTGTGCCATGGCCCGGAACTCCCACACGCATGTGTGTGAGTGATGGTATCATGGCTTGGCCAGTCAGACGATTGGAGCTTGCAAACCCGGAAAGAAGACTGGATGAAGATGGAAGCCTCTGTAGTGGTGACAGAGCGCTGCTGGAGGGCTTCGTTTTAAAGTAAGTCCTTCATAACGTGCTAGTATGCAATGCATACTAGCACATTATGACATTACCTCGCACAGGATTTTTTTTTCTCTTTTTTAAGTTGCAGTTTAGTACAGCTTTAAAAGTGGGATCTCTATGTATCGGGTCCCATTGAATATGAAGACTGATAACTTGGTTTGTGGAAAAGCAAACAAATATAATATATATATAAAATGAATGAGGAAGCTGTTCACATATCAATCATGAACATGGCCGTGGAATCATTGTCAAGCCAATATAGTGTCAGCCAATCAGCTGTGGTGTCAGCCAATACAAGCGAAGAGATGGACGCTGCTCAACCGACCCCAGTCCAATGTTGAGGAATGGCCTCAGCCGCCGTACTGGCCATGCCCACTCACGCGTTTCACTCTGCCCAGCGGAGCTTGGTCATAGAGACCTCTGTGACCAAGTCCTGGAGGGTAGGGAAAAATGCATCACAGGGCGTGGCCAGTACGGTGGCCATTCCTCAACATTGGATTCCTGGCGTCGGTTGAGCAGCATCCATCCCTTCACTATATAATGGCCCATAATTTCCTAGACATATTAATACATTTGAGAAAAGAGACAGAACACAAGCCACTATGCATATGTGATCCCATTGTAGCCATCTTGGGTTCTGGAACCTGAGTTGTTTATATGATATGAAGTACCTAATTGTCATCTTTTCATTGTAAGTGCATTTGTCACATTAAATTAGTGTTTTAATCGAAATTTACATTGTGGAGAGCCTGTCTTTTTCTTTTTCATAATACTATGTCTAACTGAGTATATATGCACAGCAATATAATGCAGCAGTACCAACGTTTGACATGGTGGTTTTGAGGTTAGCTGTATATCTTGGATTGATACACAAGTGCTGGTTGACCACTCTTAATTGGGGTCATATGATTCTGGTAAGCCTCCCTTTGTTGTACACCGAGGTGCTGTGGGGTTCATTATTAAAGCGGAGTTCCAGCTGAACAAAATAAAAATCAGCAGCTACAAAAACAGTAGCTGCTGACTTTTAAAATACAGCCACTTACCTGTCCCTCGGTCCAGCCGTGCCCTCACCACAGCTGGTTTCACCGGCCATCTTCTGTCCTTGGCGCTGGCATCTTCAGTGTGGGCACCCGGCTGTGACAGCTTGCGGCTTCATAGCCGGGTGCCCACTGCACATGCATGAGAAGCACTGCGCTTTGTGAATGGCCCCGTAGTCTTCTGGGACCTGTCACGTGTAACAGAACACTATAGGGAGGGAGGGGGGAGGATGACTTCCACTTCCGATCGCCTAGGCGATCATAGCTGAAGTGGGAGCGGGTACCTGTCAAATTCGTGGCCCCACTCTCCAAAGGTGCTAATCCTTAATGGGGAGCGGGGGACAAATCATTAAAGTGGAACTTCCCCTTTTGGGTGGAGCTCCACTTTAAGAAGTTTGGTGGCGCTTGGTATCCACATCTATCATTTCCCTCATAATCAAAGAACCACTAAATTCACAGTTTTTGGCTTCACATTTGAATTCCTTTGTTTTATTTTTTCCATTTGTGGCGACACATAAGAGTTTGCTATATTTGCATTGCTCTTTTGTATTGCACATACATTTTCATTTATCTTAGCGCTGCACTATTGTTTTGTGATATTAATACATTTGAGGCAATTAATTATCAAAGTCTACATTCTATAAAGCTATACAATAATTATCATTGAATTGTATACATAATACAAAATCCAGTACATAGTGGTTACTTTCCTTCTGTGGCTGACAGCCCCAGCTCTAACAATCTGTATGTGTACTGTAAATAAAAGCAACTTTTCAGTTCGCAATGCTGCAGTAAATACTTTGCTAAGAAAATTTGTAAGGTGAGAATTAATGCATCTTTTGAGTGTTTCCTCCTCACATATAAATGTGACTTAGCATTTGAGTGATTACAGGAATTATTCAAATACTGCACTCATGAATGGGAGCCTTTTGCACAAAAAGCCAAAAGCCATCAACACTGTGTCTGAGTAATAATTTTACTTTCATTTTAAAAACATTGTAGGAAATAGACGTTTGCTACATAATTGACCTTGGCAAAGGTTTAAGAGACCTTAGTAAAATGTTGTTCATTTTCTTTGCCAAATGGTATGATATTTTCTAGCATATACAGTAAGTGAAAACATAACATGGTAATACAAAGGCACAAGAGACATTGTTAGATGCCATTAGTTTTATTGAATTCTTCTTCAGAAAAATACAACCCAAGTTGAGCTGGAAAGTCAAAATAACTATGTTCAACATAACTTTGTATTCCCTGTTGCAAGGTTCAAGTCCAGTAAGTCTAGGCAACACCGGACTCTGCCTCTCGGTCTTCCGGTAACATGAAGTAGCTTTCCATACAGGGCCTAGCTAGTTATAAAGACAAAAACAGAGGTGCACGAGCCTTGCGCATTACCTTTGTAGATCCTTTTAATGAAATAATAAAATAGATGTATACTCACAAACAGATTACAATCTCAAGCTCATCGAAATTTACAGTGTCCTGCATGACCTGATCCACTGCGCAAATCCCAACCATGGGAAGACAGTCAAAATTGTTGATGCATTTCGAGGGGGGGGGGGGTTTCCCCATTCCTCAGAGCCTAACATTCTTTTGCTCTGAGAAAGTGGGACCCCCTTCAAATTGTATCAGCTGTTCTGAGTGTCTTCCTATGGACAATAGACCAGGTCATGCAGGGTTATATGTCTGTTTCACTTTTTGATTAAGGTTTGTAATAAAGGTTTTTGTATTAAACTGCAATATGCTACTCTGCTAGGGTTTATGTAGAACTGCCTTCTTCACAGCCTGTCTTTACGGCTGTCTTTTGTTCAGGTCATGTAGGGCACTGTGAATATTGATGAGTTTGCGATTGTAAGCTGTTTGTGAGTATATATCTATTTTATTATTTCAATAAAAGGATTTTATTTTACAAAGGTAATGCACAAGGCTTGTGCATTCTCTGGTTTTGTCTTTATAGTGTTTTTGTTGGGCTTCCCCTGTCCTTCCTCAGGGATTTGCAAACTCTTGGCAAACTTGAGTGGTTGAAAATACAAGGCCCACCATAGCCAGAACACATGAGCCACATGACTCATGGCGTAACGCATAGGACGGAAGCTTGTGATGTAATTTCTGGTGCGTGCTGGAGTCGCCATCTGTGTTCACCCTGTTTTTCCCTTAAATGCTTGCAATAGGTTCTGTGAACCTTGTATCTATGTGAGAGGCATTTTTAATACATTTTTATGGTAATAAAGCCTTACTACACTGAGGAGTTCCTTGTTCCTTATCTTTGGAGCACCTATCCATCAGAGTGGGGATGTAAAGGATTGTTCCTGAGAGTGCCTGGAGAGACCTGTGGAAACAGAGGGTCCAGTGGGATTCATATTGAGCGCATGTTGACCTATATTTTCTATGGGTCAGCTGTTAAGGTGAGCGTGCATAACTGAAAGTGGAGGAGCATGATAGATATGCACACCTGTTGAAGTCACTGGTGCATTACTTTAAATCAGTGATCTCCTAACTGTGGCCCGAGGGCCAGATGCGGTCCTTTGCTAACCTTTATCTGGTCCTTGGGGAACTTTTCCTCCCAATTATATGAGACACCTTTCCTCCCTCTAGTATCAGTAATTGGGCACTATTCCTCCTACTGACACCAACAATAGGACACCATTCTTCCACTGATACCAATGGTGGGCACTATTCCTCCCACTAATACCAATGATGGTGCACTACTACTCCTACTGAACACAAACCCTGATGTCATGTTTATTCTCTGGGCCCGGGACATTTTCTACCCCTACTGGCTACAATCCAGCCCCAATTTGGCCCCCCTAAATTGTGAAGGACAGTAAACTGGCCCTTTGAAAAGTTTGGAGACCCCTGCTTTAAATGTTGGAAGAAAGAGACTGTTATATCACTTTTGGACTGCTATATCAATTTATTAAGTTTTATCATTCATCATTTATCTGTTTTTTGTATATGAAGTAGAGCTGCTTATCTTCTTTTTTTTTTTAACATGCAATTTTTGTGAATATCCAGCCCAGTTGAACATGTACTTGATTTGTCACATATTTATTCCACTGGGGGGCTGATTGCTCAGCCGGGCATTTGTTTTACATAATTTTATACTGTTTTTGTTGATGCTTTAGGTCAGCCGGGTGTTTATTACAGTTTGGTCAGGTGTTTACTGCTATTGTGATTGTGTTTTATTTCTGAAATACGTTTCACATATTTCACTGTTTTTATTGGTTTTTACACTTTATTTTTCAGCTCAGACGGGTGTTTATTATAGGCTGGCCAGGTGTTTATTGCTACTTGATTTTGGTTTATTTTTTATATATGTTTCACATATTATTTGGATTTAGTGGCTCAGCCAGTTTTTGTTTTTTTATTTACCATTTACCTTCTTTCACAGATTTATTCTATTTAGCCCCTTGAGCGTATGCAAATTAGCGGCCCCACTGGACTGGGCTTTTTTCTGTGGGGCCACTAGTTTGCGTACCTGTCTTTGTGCTGGGAGTGAGCAGCACGATGCGTTCACAACACAAATACCGCCGGTGAGAGCCCCAGGTCCCGTTCTAATGATCGGGACTTGGTACTCATGATTCCTGGTCATATGATCGCTGTGAAAGCTTCTGATTGGATATCACAGTGATCAGTCACCGTGAAACCCGCCCGCCTTGTTTTCTCTCTCAGAATGGAGTAGAGAGATACATTGTATCTCTCTCTGTCCTTTCAGTGAGAAAAAAAAGTGTTTGTAAATAAATAAATAAAAAAAAATAAAATAAAATAAAAAAATAAATAAAAATACCTAGATCAAGGTTTGATCTAGGTCAGTGTCAGGGTTAGTGTTTGGGTCAAGGTCAAAGTCAAATGTCAAGATCAGGGTCAGTATTTTTTTGTCAGGATTTTTTTTTTTTAAGTTTTAAATTAGTATCAGTGTCAGTTAGTGGCAGGTTAAAAAAAAGCAAAATGCACTCTATTGTTTCTGGGCCATACTACAGGTACAGACAACAACTAACATACACATATGCATATCGCTGCGATTGTCAGGAGCAGGAGAAATTATTTTGTGTTGTTCTTTGGTGGTTGATTATGGTAGTAGCAAGAAATATACAACTGAATGAAAAAAACGTTTTTTTTTCTATTTTGGATCAGTTTTCCTTTGATAATAAAAAAAAAAACAGGAGATATCCATTACCATTTACTACCAAATGAAAGCCCAGCCTGTCCTGAAAAAAACAAGGTATAATCCACCTGGATGTACAAAGTAGATGATATGTACAGTTTTGCTAACACATGTCAAAGTTGCAAAATTGTGCTTAAGCTTTAAGATTTGTTGTACCGTTAGGCATGAAGGGGTTAAGATCTCAGCTTTTGCTTTGACTTCTTTTGCTTTCTACAATTAAACTACTATTAACCATATAATAAGTTAGAACATGAATGTTGTCTCTATCATTACGGTCACAGGGAGAAATGATCTAGTGTACTCATGTATATCATAAATAGTAGACATTTGTTATATCAGCATGTGTAGTCAGTAGGGTAAAATGACACTACATCACACAGACTGTCCTGTGGAGCCCTGTCAATGATGTTATATTTGACCTGCTTATATCTTGATTCGCTATGTCAGCTTTCTTGCACAGCTTATTTTTTAACCATGCTGAAATCAAGGCCAGCTAAATCTTGGAAGAATTGTGAAAATTTAAAGACCACATGACTCCCTATGCAGCCTGAGAAGACCTTCCTGATGCTGATGATATCCCATAGAGAATGTATGGTGGTTTTGAATATATGTTTTTTCTTTCTTTTATTAAGGAATATACATGCTTTTCTTTTCTTTTTTAGCATAGTTCTTTTTAAAAACAGCCTTTGTGAATATATTGATTTGTGCACCTGGTACACACACAAGGGTGCAGCTTCCACTGTCATTAGACAGCAGGGAGCATAGGCAAAAGGCACAGAGTTGATAGAAGGGGCTCTCTGTCTTTTGATCACTGTGTTACCCATTCACAATGATCACAAAAAGTAAAAAGTAGTACTGTTTACATTGGAAAAGACTTGAGGTTTGCTGTGAGAAGAAGGGAGGAGGATTTAATGATTTAATCCATTCAATAAATCCTCCAGGCTGCAGCAGAAAAAGGCCATGATTCAAGGAGAGGGGTTTAAATGATCACTGACCACCAATCTTGTGGGATTGTTTTGGGGGGACTTAACGTGCAGCAAACAACAACGATGTGGGAGAGAGTGGGGGGAGGAGTTATTTTAAATGCCACTGACCACCAATGATTGTGGGGATTGTGGGATTGTTTTTTTGGGGGGCGAAAAAATCCCAATGACCACCAACAATGCAACTATATCCTCCAGGAAATTTCTTCCACCAATGACAGAAGACCTGTACTTGGCTTCAGTGGGCAAAATGTTTTTTTTATTTCCATAATTGTAGCAAAAAATAAGGGGCGTCCACTTCTAGAAAACATACCTTTTGGTGTATTTGTAATGTCATGGCATTTTTATTTTCCATGTGTTATAATAGAATGAAAGGTAAACAGTTTTTTTCCCAATTTATTAGTCTTATTTCCTTTTATATAGTAAAAAAGAAAAAAACAGATGTTAATAAATACCATCAAAAGAAAGTTTTATCCCCACCCCGCAAACATATAAAATTCATCTGGGTACGGTGTTCCATGACCAAGTAATTGTCTGTCAAACTATCACAGCACTGAAAAATGGCCTGGAAAGGAAAGGGGTTCAACATGCTTGTATTGAAGTGTTTAACATATTTCCATATTCTTAACAAGCGATAAAATAGGTCAAAGAAGCCCTCACTAACCTATTTAGCTGCAGACACTGTGAGATTTTTCATGCTAAAAGATCATAACAGTTGGGTTTCAGTCAGTTTCTAGCAGTTTACATACTACATGTGCTGTTTGCATACATTAAAAGACTGGCAGGCTGGCAAGTCTCTGTTTAGTACTTCAATTAAAAATTTTGAAGATTAATTTCTCCACAGTGTCTGTAGCTACAGAGGACTTAAATATTTTTGTATCAAATAGAAAGTTTATTTAAAAAATAATAAACCAAAAAAACAGTAACAAATTTCCAGAGGGTCCACACAAAGATATACTCTCAATGTCAGAAAATGAATATATAAAAATAGTACCACGGCTACCACTAGGTGAACTAGGCAGCTGCTTAAGGTGAACTGCCGCCTAGGATGCAGCCATGGCCACTAGTTTCCCAACTCTCTGCCGTGGCTGGATCAACAGGGCTGGTGGGGTAGGCTGCGCCACCTCCAGATTTCTGTTGTTACTGCCTTCCCAAACCCCCCCCCCCCAGGCTGGTCTTTCCATGGGCGCTGTGCCTGGCTGCTGACTGCCTTTCCCCATACCTGCACTCACGACTGGGACAAGGGGAGAGCAGTCTGGAGCAGTGAAGCATACAAAGGAGAAATGACAGGAGAGAGGTGGGAGGTGCAGGCTGTGCCTCCATAAAGCAGAGGACACAGGATCACTCTTACATTATATTCAGTGTTTGATGAGTGGTCATTGGAGGAGATAGGGGGAAGAGTAATCAAGCTGTGTACAGCCCAGTGCAAGAGCAATCCTGTGTCATCTGCTGTCTGGAGGATTGCTCCACTGACAGGAATGAGAGCACAGTCCGCATATCGACCTGTTATCCTGCCTGTAGATTTTGTGTAGAAGCAGCTTACCAACCAGGAGAACTTTATACAGTGAAAGGAGGGGGAGGTAACAGTAATTTTTTAATTTTTGCTGCGATGAGAGGTTTTTGCTAGGAGGTGGGATTGAAGGGATTTATGCTAGGAGGGGGGATTTGGAATATATAGTTAACTATCTTAAAGTGGAACTGCACTGCATTTGAGTACCACAAAGCAAAAATGCTATATAATCCATTTTTAAAATTCAAAACAAACTCCTCCATCCATCCATGTCTCCATGCTTTATTTTGCTGAGAGATCATTTAAAAAAATACCTGACATTTTTTTCCGGGGCCATCTTGAGTAAGGGCAGATGATTCATGTACCCAGAGGTAAATGAAGTAATGCAAAACAAAGGTTAAAACAAGTAAATATGATAAACTTGTCTATCTGTTTACTTCTGCTAGCAGCATTAGAAATAGTCCAAGTTGATTGAGAGAGTGAAGCTCTGCTTTAAAGATTTGAGTGGGATCACCACTGATGTGTTATGGAGGAAGTACAGCAGTTGGGGCATCATAATCATCTTGACTAAGTTTGCTCTACACACCAACAGTTATAATTTGGATCATATTTTCACCCTATCTCTAAACCTCAACAGTAAAGGTAAAATATTTATTTGGCAATAGTCCGTTTGATTGGCGAAAATTATTTAAATTGGTGAAATTTTATTTTAATTATGTTACAACTGGGACCTGGGAAAAAAATGACAGCTCGGCGTTAAGCCCCGAATCTAGCTGTAGCAGAGTGGACTTAATCCAATTAATTGTGAGACCAGAGTATTTGCCAAATTCTGATATGGTGGTCATAACGGCTCTCAAGGATTGATCAGAATCACCCAGGAGTAAAACCATATCATTGGTGTATAGCATGATTTTATCATGCTGTACATTGTACCTAAAGACCTCAATAGCTTTATTAGCCCGTATAGGGGCCACTAAAGGTTCAATGGCCATGGCAAAAAGTGAAGGGGACGGGGGCACCCTTGTCTAGTCCCCCTGCCCAATTCAAAGGATAGCAAGTTCCTGCCAACTTCCCTTATATTCACTTGACGATGGTAATATAACAACCACACCCATGAGATTCCTCAAAGCCAAATTTAACCAGGAGAGCCCACAAAAACTGCCATTCCATGCTGTCAAAGGCTTTATTAGCGTCTAAAGATAGTTAAAGTCTGGCACCCTGATTATCAGTGGGAGTCTACATATTAATAAATAGATTAAAATAAGGTTTACCACTGTGGATTTATTGGGCATAAAGCCCACCTGGTCAGGATGTTTTATACTGGAAATTGCCTTATTTAGTCTCCTAGCTAATACCTTAGCCAGTATTTTAATGTCAGATTGAAGGAGGGATATGGGGCTATATAAATTAGGTTCAGTGGCAGGTTTATCAGACTTTATTAGAAGAATAATGCAGGCCCTAGACATAGATGTGGGTAATTGGTGTTTGTCCATTGCCTCGTTAAAGATGTCTAACAGTTGTGGTAGAAGTAATTCAGCATATTGTTGATATACCTCTCTAGGAAGCCCATCATCTCCCGGGATTTTGAGGTAGAGAAAGAGCTGGTCACCTCCTGAATCTCCTCCATTGTGAGCAGAGTGTCCAAAAGGAACCCTGATATTCAGAAAGCTGGAGTAAAGAAAGTAATCATCTACTTCTCCTTTGTATAAGATGCCTTGGAAGTGTAAAGATGCATATAAAAATGGATCGGTTCAGACATGACTGTAGAGGGTAAGTTAACCAGGTGGCCATCTGGCAGCTTTAGAGCTCCCACAGCAGGAGTCAAACATTAACTATTGTAGCAAGGAGATGACAAGCTTGCTTCCCCTCCTCATAGAAAATGACTTTAGAAAAGAATCGTTTCTTCTCCTTCTTGGAGTGGATCACCTTGGTCAAAGCGTCTTGGGCTGAAAGTCAATGCACCTTGGTATCATCAAATGGGTGGGATATGTACGCCAACGGACGTGCTGAGTCAAAAGATCTTCATGATGCTTGGTTTTGGATTTAATTGCATTTACTGTGGAAATAAATACACCTCGCAAAAAGCACCTAAAAGCATCTCATTTAACCAGTTTGTTGTTATAAGGGGCATTATCTGTGAAAAACCTGGTTACATGGAGGTCTATGGCGTCGTCAGCAGGGAGTAATTTCAGCCAAAGCATATTTAAGCACCAGGGTAAAATAATGTTTAGCTGAAATCCAAATTATTAGGGGGGAATGATCAGATACCCCTCTTGGGCCGTATTGGATACGAGTGACCAGGGGAACAGCCTGAGATGTTTCTACGCAAAGGTCTATGCAGGACGGAGACCCATGTGTTTTGGAGAAGCAAGAAAATAGACAGTTGTCAGGACTTTTCATTCTCCAAATATCAAGTCAACTCATCTCTGTAAGAAAGTGGGACAGAGCTGTATCTCTAAATGAGGGACTTAAATACTTCAATGTCTAGAAAAACCCTGCCAGAACACAACGACTAATAATGAATTGTTCCACTATATTTCTTAGGCCACTGTCATATAACTACATCAACCTGGAAAACCTTAAAGAAGACACACCCTGGTTCACCAAAACTTTAAATAAACTTTTCAGTAAAGTGGATAAGTCTCTAAGAATGGGATCATGTTTTCCTCAAGAGGCCCAATGTTACACCTCTTGATACAGAAATGAAATTGCATAGACATGCTTCTACCTAACCTGAAGGCCAGTTTGACTACAGTTCACACCAGCCAGCACTGGAGAAGAATCTGGTTACACTGCAGTAGGAGCAAGGCCAAATGATGGTATGACAGCAGCAAGGGTAGAATTACATCAGCAGATTCCATGACCAAACTTCCATACATGATACCATGGATTATGATAGATAAAGGATCTACCAAAGAGGTACAAAGTCTAAGTAGCGTTTAGTCAATGAACAATCAGGGTGATCAAATCAAATACATAAATGTTCGTAACTGACCGCAATCCAAGAGAAACCTTTTGCCCAAGCACTGATACAGTGCCCAGCTTTTCTACTAGACACCCAGGTGACATGATATGTACATGCATTTATACGTATAAGAAATTTTAGTTGACAGAAGGCACATGTTTTGCTTTAACATTCAAAAGTAATACCTACATAGCCTGGTACATGGCAGTAGTAAGTCATAATCAAATGCTGTAATGCCCATAGCATGAGGTATAAAAGGAATAAGGTTGGAATATGTGGCTTAGATACCCTTCACACACTGGCCTACTGTATGCAAGACATTAATGACCAGGTATCCAACCAGCAGGTGTGCAAACATATACCCTCAACTCTTTTTCAGATTTCGAAAATTTAATTTTAAAAGTACTTTTTATGACTGTAGCCTCTTTAAGGATAATGATTTAGCAACATGGTCCATTTAGATATGTTTTTGGCATCTTAATAAATTTAGCTTTAGCTGTCCACCATAATCATCTCTCAAGATGTCTCACATGAATTATTCACTAATGTTTTGATGAAGCCATTTAACCACTGTAGAGGAAACTACTATTGTTTAATTTAACAGCAAGTTCAATTAAACAAGCACGGGAGGCACAAAGGAAAATGCTTCATTGCTGTTTGATGGAGTATTGAGTGGGACAAGACTGTGCTTACTGCTGATGTGTCATGGGAGTTAGCCCCTGGTTCTTATCTCAAGGCCACTGGGTTGGGAATTAATGATGTGTAAATTAAGAGCTCAGGAGAAAGCTTTTACATCAACATCAGCAAACATTTCACGACAACAGCCATACGTCACACAGCCTGAATGGATAATTATATTGCTGCACATATTCCATCTACATTCCAAGAAATACAGAGTACTCATCTGAGTAGCTGACAATATATGTGTTATGGAAATAAGATGTGTGTATGTTTAACTAACCCAATAATTCCGGAGCAGGTATTTCATTGTTCAGGATATCCGTCTACACCTCCACAATCTGTATGCACTTTTATTTTTAGATATGAATCACCATCTTCACTTCCATCATAATTTTTATTTGCTTGTTTCCATTGTATCCTAAAAATTCAGCTTTTGTTATAAACACAATCAACAATGGCAATGATCTGTAACCATAATCCTTTTGTTTCAGGATTTTGGGAGAACTGTTTCAGAGTGGTGGGGGAACTGTTTACTGGTAAACATTACATTATTGTATGCTTTACCTCCCATTCAAACAACATAGTAATGTAATGTTTAGAGCTTTGCAGTCCTGGGACTCTGGTTTGAATTTCTTCAAGATTTCATATCATATTTTCCTTTACTTTCATTGGACATCACTCACCTAGTCTCCCAGTCCAAAATTCCAATAATAGGCTAATTACCCTTTCACCATAATGACTGACCTATGTGGAGGGGACATTAAAACTAAGCTGCACGTTTTATATATATATATATATATATACTCTCACCAGCCACTTTATTAGGTACACCTTGCTAGTACCAAGAAAATATCCCCCACACCATTACACCACCACCAGCCTGAACCGTTGATACAAGGCAGGATGGATCCATGCTTTCATGTTGTTTACGCCAAATTCTGATCCTACCATCTGAATGACGCAGCAACTAGTCTGCCTATTCTCCTCTGACCTCTGACATCAACAAGGCATTTTTATCCACACAACTGCCGATCACTGGATATTTTCTGTTTGTTGTACCATTCTTTGTAAACCCTAGAGATGGTTGTGTATTGAAAATCCCAGTAGATCAGCAGTTTTGAAATATTCAGACCAGCCCGTCTGGCACCAACAACCATGCCACGTTCCAAGTCACTTAAATCCCCTTTCTTCCATATTCTGATGCTCAGTTTGAACTTCAGCAAGTTGTCTTCACCACATCTGCATGCCTAAATGCATTTAGTTATTGCCATGTGATTGGCTGATTAGCAATTTGTGTTACCAAGCAATTGAACAGGTGTACCTACTAAAGTAGTCGATGAGTGTATATATATATATATATACAGTCATGGCCGAAATTGTTGGCACCCTTGATATTTCTCCAGGAAATCATGTATTTCTCACGAAACGTATTGCATTAACACATGTTTTGCTATACACATGTTTATTCCCTTTGTGTGTATTGGGACAAAACAAAAAAAGGGAGGAAAGAAAGCAAATTCGACATAATGTCACACAAACCTCCAAAAATGGGCTGGACAAAAGTATTGGCACCCTTTCACAACTGCGGATAAATAAGAATGTTACAAGCATGTGATGCTCCTGTAAACTCACCTGGGGCAAGTAACAGGTGTGGGCAATATAGAAATCACACCTGAAAGCAGATAAAAAGGAGAGACGTTCACTTAACCTTTGCATTGTGTGTCTGTCTGTGCCACACTAAGCATGGACAACAGAAAGAGGAGACGAGAACTGTCTGAGGACCTGAGAACCAAAATTGTGGCAAAATATCAACAATCTCAAGGTTACAAGTCCATCTCCAGAGAACTAGATTTGCCTTTGTCCACAGTGCGCAACATTATCAAGAAGTTTGCAACCCATGGCACTGTAGCTAATCTCCCTGGTCGTGGACGGATGAGGAAAATTGATGAAAGATTGCAACGCAGAATAGTCCGGATGGTGGATAAGCAGCCCCAAACATGTTCCAAAGACATTCAAGCTGTCCTGCAGGCTCAGGGAGCATCAGTGTCAGCGCGAACTATCCGTCGACATTTAAATGAAATGAAACGCTATGGCAGGAGACCCAGGAGGACCCCACTGCTGACACAGAGACATAAAAAAGCAAGACTACAGTTTGCCAAAATGTACTTGAGTAAGCCAAAAGCCTTCTGGGAAAACGTCTTGTGGACAGATGAGACCAAGATAGAGCTTTTCGGTAAAGCACATCATTCTACTGTTTACCGAAAACGGAATGAGGCCTACAAAGAACAAAACACAGTACCTACGGTAAAATATGGTGGAGGTTCAATGATGTTTTGGGGTTGTTTTGCTGCCTCTGGCACTGGGTGCCTTGACTGTGTGCAAGGCATCATGAAATCTGAGGATTACCAAAGGATTTTGGGTCGCACTGTAGGGCCCAGTGTCAGAAAGCTGGGTTTGCGTCCAAGATCCTGGGTCTTCCAGCAGGACAATGACCCCAAACATACGTCAAAAAGCACTCAGAAATGGATGGCAAAGAAGCGCTGGAGAGTTCTGAAGTGGCCAGCAATGAGCCCAGATCTAAATCCCATTGAACACCTGTGGAGAGATCTTAAAATTGCTGTTGGGAAAAGGTGTCCTTCCAATAAGAGAGACCTGGAGCTGTTTGCAAAGGAAGAGTGGTCCAAAATTCCGGGTGAGAGGTGTCAGAAGCTTATTGATGGTTATAGGAAGCGACTGATTTCAGTTATGTTTTCCAAAGGGTGTGCAACCAAATATTAAGTTAAGGGTGCCAATACTTTTGTCCAGCCCATTTTTGGGGTTTTGTGTGACATTATGTCATATTTGCTTTTCTGCCTCTGTTTTATATTTGTTCCAATACATACAAAGGGAATAAACATGTGTATAGCAAAACATGTGTTAATGCAATACCTTTTTTGTGTGAAATACTTGATTTTCAGGAAAAATATCAAGGGTGCCAACAATTTCGGCCATGACTGTATATATATATATATATAGGTCTTCATATGTGCTTGCTATATCTTCCTTGTGACAAACAGCCTCAGAAAGCACAGGGTATGGTGTGAGGTGGTTTATGTAGCCAAGGAAATCCAGAGGAAGGGAATCTGACAGTATTCTGCTTTCCTGCACTTTGAGGGCTCCGGAGTCTGTCCAGGGAAAGGGTGGGTGGGTTCCTTGGTTAACACGATGCACCAGTCTACACACTTGAGAGGGAAGAGTCAATAGGGCTGTAGTATGAATATTTGTGGTGTCCTCTGGCTAACCACTGGGAGTTTTGTCAGTGGTGCATGCTGGCGAAGTGTATAAATATTTTGATGAACCTTTTGGAGGCTTAGGCCTGTGGAGGAGTGCTGTCACTATTGCTAACCTCTGAGACCTACTGCCTAAGGAGCACTTCAGGTGCTTCGAGGTCAATCCTGAGTTAAAACCTGGAGCTATTCTCAAGCTGGAGTTCCAAGGGAAAAGATCTCTGCCAAAGAAAGTGTCAGAAGACTGGTAACTTGCTTGAAAAATGGATAGATGCTGCTGCTCACTGATCTAGATACTGCTACATTACAGAAACTCTGGACTAGACTTAAAGGCTGGCTAACAACTGGGAGTTTTATTGCCATTGGTGTATGTTTGGGAAGCATATAAATATTTGGATAAACCTTGGGGAGGATTAGGCCTATGGAGGAGTACTATCAGTACTGCTAACCTCCTACACCTACTGCCTAAGGAGCACTTCAGGTGCTTCAAGGTCAGCCCTGAGTCAAAGCCTGGAGCTATACTCAAGCTGGAGCTCCAAGGGAAAAGATCTCTGCCAAAGAAAGTGTCCTGGATAGTTGTGAACAGCTGAAGCCTTTCAGAAGACTGGTAACTCGCTTGAAGAATGGATAGATGTTGCTACTCACCGACTTAGATACTCCTGCATTACAGGAGCTCTGGGCTAGACTTAAAGGCTCTAATTCTTTAAAACTGGAAGTGGAGACTGGCCTCTGTACAGAACTCTTGTTCTAGGTATTTATTTTTCCAAAGTGACTGGTGTCCAGTGTCTCACAACCCCGACCTTTCACCATGGACTTAGACCATGGACTTAGACCTGGGATGAAGTCCTAGCCCCCCTGTCTCTGGGGGTTAAGGGGGTGCTACACTCATATTGATGCAGTAACAAAAGTAGGCGCTCTGCATGAAATCGACATTTGGCCTTATTACTGCCATAACACTGCACATTAATAAAACTGAAAGGTTTGTTTTACAAATGTGCACTGTTTTCTTTTTCAAATTCCCCTTTATGCATTGACATACCTCCTTAGACCAAGTCTGTTTGGACAGTATGGTCACCATCCACAGGCTAGTAAATGTAAAGAGGAAAGGATCATCCAGAAATATTGATACAGTTAGAAAAATCGTCATAGAAGGAGTGTCCACTGAAACATCATACAGCACTTCAACACTCGTCAGTACACTCTTTAGACCCCTGGTTTGTTATGACATTTCTCTAAACGCCATCCTCATGGACCAGAAAAGATGGCTGCGTCTGCAGCTCATTAACTCTTGTTTAACAATGGAACTGCTAAGGATATTGGAAGAGTAATTATAAGAAAGACAGTAACTGTGTCACAGGAACCAAAGGCAAAGCTTTAAGTACCTTTCATTTTTAAACCCATTTCTTTTACTGTTGTTAATTTCAAGCTTGTAATTAATTTTATGTAAAGATTTTCATACACTGTTTTTTTTCTTTGTCAATAAAATATTTAAAAATGCAAACGTTTTGCCTGGGCATTGGCGGGGAGTTTTACAGCCCTTTCTTAAAGCTCAGAATTGCTACAGCAGATCCTGTGAACAATGCATGTTTCCATTAACGTGGTAGTAAAAAACAAGTCTAAAAAATCGTCTCCCTGCAAGTTAAGAGCATAACATGCTAGTATGCATCACATATTAGCACATTATAAAAGACTTAAGTGAAAACAAAGCCCTCCATTGGAGCACTGTCACGGCTCCCCGAGGTTTTCCATCTTCACTTGGTTTTCTTTCTGGGTTCATTCGACTGGCCAAGCCGTGATAATGCGTGTGGGAGTCTCAGAAACAGCATGGCTCAGAAACTTCATGGCTCTCTCAATGGACGGCACACTGTCCATTGAGAGTGCAGCGCTGCTAAAGTAAGTATCTCCTAAATGGTGCATGTTTAGGAGATATTTACAGTGCCTACAGGTAAGCCTTATTAAAGGCTTACCTTATTAAAGGCTTATTAAAGGCTTACCTGTAGGTAAAACATAAAACAATAGACTTTTCTTCCACTTTAACACACATGGTGGCAGCTACTGTTTGTGTGTGCAAAGGGATAACTGCGGATATAACTGACCCTAGTGCTGACCACTCTCAGTCTTCAAGGAATTAGATTTTTGACATCACAGTAAGTATACAAAAAAACGAACAAATATCCCTCAAGGGGAGAAGAGGGTAAGGGGTCCTCTGGGGGATGGGAAGAGAGGTTGGAGCCCGGAGTTGGGTTATAAATGTGTGTTAAATGTAGCCTGCTGTAGGGGCTGCAATTCTAAAAGGGGCCCAAGAAGTTGTGCAGCACAAAAATGCTGTTTTTTCATCAGCCATTGCAAATATGATTTCCATTTTACAGTACTTTTGTTTAGTAATGTAGGCACAGTCTAAAAATATTCATAGTTATGCAAAGTATTTGCTTCAGAAATTTAGATTGTCGTAATTTGTTGTAATTGAGTGCATGCAGTCGGAGATTCCCATTTTTCTACTGTATATGTAAAAGAATGTGATTCTATTTTGGTTTCCAATTTATTTTTATACATGTAGGTGTTACAGATGTTCTATCCTCTGTTGTTTGTACTTTCTATTCTGTTCGCTCATTAACATCATGCAACACTTGTGTAAGCACATTCTTAAAATGACTGGAGTGTTTAGATTTTTGGAAGGTGGACACTGAACAAAGCAGCAAAGAAATGAAAATCCAAAGGATACAATAGCAGGGAACAGTACCCAAATTTTACCAAACACATTCCAGAAAATGATGCGTTTAACTGTTATAGACTCTGAACAATCTGCGAGTCTCTGTCACTTTGTCAATGTACATGACTATAATTAGAATTCAAGAGTTTTTACTTTTCACCAAAATAGGAAGGCATTATGGATACATGATACGTGTCTTCTGCGGTTCGTTATTTTCAATAAAAATAGAATTTGAAAAAAAAAATAGAAAGGCACAATCTACTGGCTTCTTAAAGTGCAACCCCTGCCAAACCTTTCTCTTAATTGTTGATAAAAAAAACTTTGGCCAGGTTTTAAATGATGCCAGACTATAATATACGGAGATTTACCTGCTCTTTCTGACACTGGTCACCTGAACAGAAAATGAGGGAAGCTTTCCTTAGTGGGATACAGGCATAAAAAAAACTTGACCCCGAGGTTCTTTCCCTCTACTATCTTTTTTTTTTGTGTGTATATTTGTACATTCCGCTTTCATCTTGTTCTTTATGATATCCATAAATTGGGAGCTGCCATAATGAGGATGTAGATGGAAAAAGAAGTCCATAATAGATTTCACCCTTCCCCACATTATCCAAAAATAAAAGATACACTTTGTAATGGCGTTGGAGTTTAAAGTGATTTTAAACCTTAATATTTTATTTTTTAAAATAACAAACATGTTATACTACCTGCTCTGTGCAATGGTTTTGCACATAGCAGCCTTGATCCTCCTCTTCTTGGATCCCCCGCTGGAGCTCCTCTTCTTCTGGGAGGGCCACCATAGGAAGTCACTTCCTATTGTGGGACACCTGCGTACTCACTCCTAGGCTGTCTGTGTGTCTATCAGACACACAGAGCAAAGCTCGGCCCCGCCTCCACTCCTTCCTCACTGGCTATGATTGCTGTGTCTTAGCCAATGAGGAGGGGAAGAGCAGAGAGAACCTCTGCTTTTGTGCACATCGCTGGATCGAGATCGGGGTCTGGTAAGTAAAAGGGAGGGGCTGCATTAGGTTTTTCATCTTCATTCAGAGCATGCATGAAGGTAGCCTTCTACTTTACAACCACTTCAAGTTGCACAAAAGGAAGTAATTCACTGTTACACTATTATACAATAACAGATATGGAAGTAATCACCAGTGCTGCAGCAGGGAATACTAAAGTAGAGTAGTAATATTGAAGGGGGTAGAAATGTGACTATTTCACTGCACAAAGGATACTAGAAAGGTAAAAAAAAAAGAAAGGACAAAAATGTAAATAACATCTAGTAAGGTAGTAGATGATTACTTGATAATTGCTATTCAAAATAAATAGTTAAAAAAACCATAATGGATTATTTTATAGGATCATCATATTCCACGCCAAAAGCATGGGTTTGTGTCTCCCAGTGTCCATGTCACCAGTGAGATCAGCACTCAAGCACTTACAGTTTACTACGAAATATCCATAGTACCAGTGAAATCTACATAGTAGCACACACACACATCACTCCACTGTGTCAATATCACCAACAAGTTCTGTCTCTAAGCACATACAGCTCTCTTCCCAGCAAATTGATTTTTTTTCCAAAAGGCTTCATTTTAAACTAGTGCAATTTTAGATGCAACTTGAGTCGTACAGAAATGCATGACAATGGAAATCACATTGTTTTCCATGGTGACGGTTCTCATCGATGCAACTCAGCACGGTACAGTTTTGGAAAAAGTTCCTGTACTACTTTGTGCAATTCACCCCCTATTACTTACTGCTCACTTTCCAGTATCCATGTCACCAGTGAGATCTGCACTCCATTATATACAGTTCCCTCCCCTGTGTTCATGTCACCAGTGGGATCTGCACCACAGTATATAGAGTTCCCTCTCCAGTATCCATGTCATCAGTGGGATCTGTACTTCAATACATGCAGTTTCCTTCCCAAGTATCCATGTCACCAGTAGGATCTGCACTCCAGTGCATACAGTTCACTCCTCAGTATCCATATGATTAGGATCTGCACTCCAATATTTACAGTTCCCTCTCCAGCGTCAATATCACCAGTAGGATCTGCATTCCATTGCGTACAGTTCGCTCCCCAGAATGTCATCAGTGCAATTTGCACTCCAATACATACAGTTCACTCCCCAGTATCCACATCGCCACTGAGATCTGCACTTCAATACATACAGTTCACTCCCCAGTATCCACATCGCCACTGAGATCTGCACTTCAATACATGAAGTTCACTCTCCAGTATCCATATCACACACTGCCTCTTGCCTATGAATTATGTGCCTCATACCACTATATTACTTACAGTGCTTCACGTTTTCCCTCATTAGGGGCAAGTGAATCAATATTCCCAAATCAGGCCTTGCAGCCAACCCAAATGGTGCAGGAGTGCATACAATTTGTACAGCAAATATACATTTGTTGTGAGATAGGTAGGCCTCCCCATAATCCTTAACATCCCCTTTAGACCTTGGTTTTCAGACTCTTTTAACCTTCAGAAGTGACTGACGCCCAGTTCTTCACACCCCACAAAAAATAAAGGACCCAACTTTGAGGTTAAATGTCAGTCCAACGAGCCACTTAGGGGTCACTAAATGCCTCCAGGGGATGCTACACTCTCTAATAAAGGCACATCATCCTTTTACAATAAGTGCTTCACCTCTTTTACATACAACAGCACGTTTCTGTGCTACACAGTGGCTCGCACCTCTCTATTAAATACCCCATGCCTCTCTATTACACATTGCCTAATTGCTCTTTATCATGCACAATTCCTAATTCTTCTCTATTATATACACTGCCTCCAAAATTGGAGACAAATTGAAATATGAGTAGAATATACAAAAGTACACAACCCCTTCCTCAGAACCTCCTCGGGGTGGTACAGAGAAACACGCTAGGCTTCCAACTATGTGTCATTCTATGAGATTACATTGACTATGGCTGGAGTTGTTGCTGTTTGATATGCCTGCTATTTTTTGTGAGTATATGTATGTAATTATTTTTTATCAAATAAATGTTTATGGTGGGAATGCAGTAGGTGTTTGCACCATTTTGTGCATTTTTGAAGTTTCTTGAAGAAGACCCAGTGTTAAGAGGGATGCATCCAATGAGCATTATGTATTGAGATTTTGAGGAACATCTTGGCTGGGCGCAGAGTGATTGGACTGCTGTAGTCATGAGTAGAGTATAAGTGACTTGTAATGTATGAATGCCACCCCAGTGAAGAATGGTAGGTCGAGAAATAGGAAAAAGAACTATAAAATCGTCATATTTCAATTTTTAGGGGTGATGTCTCCCATTCAGGGCCGGTGCTAGACTATTTTGCGCCCTAGGCGAGACCAGCTTCTTGTGCTCCCACTTGAAAAAAAAAAAGTAACAATCGTAGAAAATATTAAATCAACAAAACATGAAACTGCTATATTTCTTTGAATTTGCAAAAATAAGTGCCAGAAGATGCCACCAGCACCAATATTAAAAACAAAATATATACTAACCAAATATAAATTAAATGTATTAACTAATCAGACAGAGAAACAAAAAAAAAGAGACAGAGTTGCAAAACTCCACAGTGATCAGCAGCCACCAGTTGGCTTACAGTAAGGGACTAAGTCTGAGAGGAACGCTGAAAGGAGCTGCAGCTCAGTTGCTACACTGGCCCCGGACACCCGGCATCTTCCTTTGTCCATTCTTCCGTCCCCTCTGCCACTCCTCCCCTAAGCTGAAGGATCTCTCATGACATGGCAGCATCCCACATGATCAATCAGCATCCGCTCCCTTCACCCTGATCACTGTCCGCCCCCCTCCTTCTGTCACCTCCATGACCCACTATCCTCCTAGGCTCAGTTCACCTCTGATGGCTCCTGCCGGGGTGCGGAGTCCAAGATGCGGCACTCTGTGAGGAGAAGCGGCCTCCCAGAACTACACTACTTCCCTTGGCTTCAGCTGTGTAGAAGAAGGTACTAAATGGTCATGCGTGTGGATTGGCTGTGAGACAATTGTGCAGAGTAAAGATACCATAATTCCCTCATCATTCCCTGTGCAGATAAATGAAAAATTCATACAAGTGGTCCATAGGCCACACAGAGAGAGTGCTGTACTGCGCCCAGGCACCCCTAAGTGGCAGTGCGGCCTAGGCAGCTGCCTAGTTTGCCTAGTGGAAGTATTGGCCCTGTTCCCATTAAATACGGTTTAATCAGCAGCAGTGAAGCGTTAGACATCAACCTGAGCACTCCTATACTTTACAAAGGGCCTGTCTCAACAGGCATTTTTTCATGTTGGAACTGCTTCTCCCCTTTACAAGTCCATATGAATGCAAAATTGGCTTGAAGAGGGTTGATGCTGTTTAGAAAAAGGTCTAACGTGGTTCAGGAAGAGGTTAAATGCAGGTTTAGAGGACATATACATTTTTCAATAGACTAAAGGTCCTTTTATACCCATGCGCTACAGTGTTGTGGTGTATTACCACAACACCAAACACAGCATACATACATTGTTACTGTGTTGCAGTGACATTAATTTTTAATGGTGCCCCAACACATTTGAAGTCAAATGCATACAGAATGCACCTGAAAGCAAACTGTATATGGCCATCAACAGAAGAGGGACCCCTTTTGGATAATATCTTGCAGGAAAAGGACATGTCACACCACCAGTTATACAGACAATGAAGATGTAATATGCAGAAGATGTTTGGTGAGGTCCACAGTGCTTTTTCACTGCTACTTTTCCTTTATATTGGTTTTTCAAAATAACAAAAACAGTAATTAAGAGGTTGAGTAAAGGTCTTGGAGTAGTATAAAGCCTGGTACACACTAGCAGTTTTTTTTTTTCATTCAACCCAGCGGTCTGAAGGAAAAAAAAACTGCAAAGCTCAGGAGGAGCTACTGTAGTAACAATCCAATGTTAGTACAGCACTCTCCCCCGCTGAGCTAATATGTTCTGACAGGGGGACGCACCCCCCCCTTGCCAAAACACACCAGTCAGAGCTCTCATCCACTGGCTGAGAACGGTGATCGGGAGCCTGTCAGCAGATCTTTTTCGGTAATGCCCTGTTCAGGTGGCTTCTGTCGGACCGACTGCTGTACACACAGGCCAAATATCGGACTTTTTTTATTGAACTGGTCGATGCCGCCCAACTTATGGCCCATGTGCACTAGCCTTAACAATTTCAGTAGTTAAATAATACATTTAAATAGATGTCCAAACAACATACTATAAAGAGGGACACATAAGGAGGAAAGAGAACAAATGTGATTCCATAAGAACTGTCCCTACAAATGAGGGCACAGTTCAGAGCTATGCGCCCCATGTACTTGCCAAAGCTTCTTGCACCTTTTAAAGTATACATCTCAATGCAGGGAAGCTCCTGGAGCATTTTTCTTAGGGCTTGTTCATACTCGCCTGGTTCTTGCAGTAAAATGTATTTTACTACGTGAAAGCTAAATTATAGTGGAAATCCAATTCATTACAATGTGCTAAATTTAATCTTGCCTAAAAAAAAAAAAATACTCTTGTTCATATGGTATACTGCGTTAAAATGTAGCAGAACACACCACAATGGCAGCATCCAGCAGCAGTCTCAGGGCTTTTGGATGTCTACACAAGGGAGTATTATACAGGTAATAACATGCATAAAATGCGTTAAGTTGTTTGTAAAGGCTAGTTTTTTTTTTTTTTTTATTAAAAACCATGTTATACTTATCTGCTCTGTGCAATAGTTTTGCACAGGGCATCCCCAAACTTCTTTTTGGGTCCCCCACTGGTGCTCCTGGCTCCTTCCCCTCACTGAGTGCCCTTATAGAAAGCCACTTGCTATGAAGGAACTTGTGCATTCCCACTGCTGAGACGGCTGTGTGTGTCCATAAGACACACAGAGTACAGCTTGGCCCTACTCCCTCCTCACTGGCTGCAATTGACAGCAGCAGGAGCCAATGGCTGAGTCAATGGGGATGGAGAAAGCCAGGAAAGCCACACTGCTGGATCGAGATTGAGCTCAGGTAAGTATTGGGGGGCTGGGGGGAGCTGCATACTGAAGGCTTTTTATCTTCATGCAGAGAATGCATAAAAGTAAAAAACATTCAGCCTTTAGAACCACTTTAAATAAATATATAATCTTAGGCCTCATTCACACAGGTGTACTTAAGCATACATACATGTGAATAGCCATCTCTGGGATACTCAGGTGTTCTGTGCATCTGTGTACAGGCAGTCCTATTCATGTCTATTGAGGCATAGCAACTGCACAAACACAGCCACTGGTCCCAATTTGACGGCCATGCAGTTGTGTCCCAAATGCATTTTACAGTGGCCACTGCAGTAAGAGATGGTGGAAATCTTCCCAATATGATACATGTTCTAGTTACAATTGTTCAACAGGGAATTTCCCCTGATTTTGAAGAGATTTCCTTTCACTTTTTATTGTGCTTGCAGGATCAGAAGTGATGGGAAATCTGGCCAATAAGGCAATAACAGCAAAAAAAAAATCTAAAAAGGCTTCTAATCATTCCCTACTTTTAAGGCTCCATGTACACTGGATGTTTTAATAACGCTGGTAACGTTTGCTGTGTAAAGTCACGTTAAAAACTACAGCTTTTCAGCATTTTTGCATTAGCGTTTAGCCACGTTTTTCACGTTTGTGTTTCTTAGCATTTTTTTTGCTCAAAAAACGTCCAAAAATTACATAGTTAGTCTAGCTGAAAAAAGACAAAAGTCCATCCAGTTCAACCATTTGAAAAAACTAATACTATACCCACAATTGATTTAGAGGAAGGCCAGTTTGCCATGATTTACCACATTTTTTAGCATTAGAGCATTTGTACAGCTAAAAAACTCTTCTAGAAACCCACTACTTCTGGGTTTTTTTTCCAGCCAAAAAACGCCCCTGCCAAAAAAGGTTGATTACAGTCTATGTGTGCATGGACACATAGAATAACATGCTGGGGAGTTTACTGGCTGTAGAAAAAAAAGTCAAAAGCCAAAACGTCCAGTGTGCATGAGGACTAAAAATGGGAAAAAAAGTTTAGGCTTTATATACAGTGAAGGAAATAAGTATTTGATCCCCTGCTGATTTTGAATGTTTGCCCACTCACAAAGAAATGATCAGTCTAAAAATCAAATGGTAGGTGTATTGTAACACCGAGAGACAGAATAGCAACAAAAAATTCAAAAGAAATGCATGTCTGACATATTATGCACTTACTTGCATGTTCATGAGAGAAATAAGTATTTGATCCCCTTCACAAAACATGACTTGGTGGCAAATCCCTTGTTGGCAATCACAGAGGTCAAACATTTCCTGTAGTTGGCCGCCAGGTTTGCACACATCTCAGGAGGGATTGTGGCCCACTCCTCTTGGCAGATCCTGTCCAAGTCATTAAGGTTTGGTGGCTCACGCTTGTCAACTCGAACTTTCAGCTCCCTCCACAGATTTTCAACCAGATTAAGGTCTGGAGACTGGCTAGGCCACTCCAGGACCTTAATGTGCTTCTTCATTTTCAATGCCCTGGCTGAGGGAAGAAGTTTCTCACCCAAGATTTGATGTTACATTGCCCCATCCATCCTCCCTTTGATGCGGTGCAGTTGTCCTGTCCCCTTAGCAGAAAAACACCCCCAAAGCAGAATGTTTCCACCACCGTGTTTGACAGTTGGGATGGTGTTCTTTGGGCCATAGGCAGCATTCCTCCTTCTCCTCCAAACACAGCGAGTTGAGTTGATGCCAAAGAGCTCAATTTTGGTCTCATCTTACTACAACACTTTCAACCAGTCCTCCACTGCATCATTCAGATGTTCAGTGGCAAACTTCAGATGGGCCTGGACATGTGCTTTCTTGAGCAGAGGGACCTTGCGGGCACTGCAGGATTTCAATCCTTGTCGGCGTAGTGTGTTACCAATTGTTTTCTTGGTGACTGTGGTCCCAGCTGCCTGGAGATCATTGACAAGATCCTCACGTGTAGTTCTGGGATGATTCCTCACTGTTCTCATGATCACTTACACTCCACGAGGTGAGATCTTGCATGGTGCCCCAGACCTAGGGAGACTGACAGTTGTTTTGTGTTTCTTCCATTTGCAAATGATTGCACCAATTGTCACCTTCTCACCAAGCTACTTGGCGATAGTTTTGTAGCCCAGTCCAGCCTTGTGTAGGTCTACAGTCTTGTCCCTGACATCCTTGGACAGCTCTTTGCCGTTGTGGAGAGTTTGGAATCTGATTGTTTGATTGCTCTTGTGGACAGGTGTCTTTTATACTGGTAACAAAATTAGATTAGCAGAACTCCCTTTAAGAGACTGCTTCTAATCTCAGTTTGTTACCTGTATGGTAGCCAGAAATCCTGCTGAATGATATGGGATCAAATACTTATTTCCCTCATGAACATGCAAATCAGTGCATAATTTGTTAGACATGCATTTCTTTTGAATTTTTTGTTGCTATCCTGTCTCTCAGTGTTACAATGCACATACCATTCCATTTTTAGACAGATAATTTCTTTGTGAGTGGGCAAACATTCAAAATCAGCAGGGGATCAAATACTTATTTCCTTCACTGTATACCTAAACAAACCAACTTTGCATGTTAAACATTTCTATTTATTCATTCCACTGTTCAGAACACACACAACGCTTTTTATAAAAATTATATTATATGGAAATAATAACCTGTAGCTGAACATGTTGTAAATATTTACGACAAAAACACATTGTGAAAAAAAATTTATTTGAAAATGTTTTCTTTGTAAGAAAAAAGCAGCCATTGGAAAAGACCCATGTCATGTAATGAGTATTCTACAAACTTCATCCATTATCAGTAAAATGTCACAGCAGTTATATGACCATAGCACCTGCTGTTAAATCATGCAATTGTAGGATTCCAGGAAGTAAAACAGTTTAATTTAATCAAATCAATCAAGTAGAGAAATAAATATTTGTAAAAATGTTCTAACTTTCAGGGAAGCAGCCCATCATTATTTTCATTATTCTTTAAGTTACGTGGCGACGACTGCCATGGCTAGAATTTAGTGGTTAACGCATCCTCTATAAATGTGTTATGTAATAACATATAGGGCAAATCCACTTATAGCAGCAAGCTACAGAAATATTGTTGTTAAAGTGTCCTTTGCTTTCAGTGATGGAAAGAGGAGTAAAATATATAACTAGACAACAGGCTAATTATTAAATTGTATGTGTTATGTTAGTTACGGCTAGGCCACTGATCCTGGTCTACAGATAAACTGCTTTACCACACCCATGTTTATAGATCCTACAGAGATCTGAAGCAGCCACTTTGCTAGCTGTTGCAACATAGTTGAAATGAAGGAGTAATATCAAGATAAAGTACAAGCCTTTTATATCCTTTACTGGACACAGATAAGCAAGTTCTCTTGAAAGTTCAATGTGACCTGTTTATCTATCTTTTCTTTTTTTCTATACCTCACATACCCTACTTAGAGTACTGTAATCCTACAGATTTTCAGATTGGCTAACGTTCATCCATTACTTGCTGGTTAAGTGCACCTCAAGAAAAATGGTGCTTCTCAAATGTTTCCCATCCATTGAACTAGTTTTCAGAAAGATCTTGGCTATACTGGGATAGTTTTGAGAGACTGTTCTGCTATTTCTATTATCACCCTCCCTGTGATTCTTTAGAACTATTGGTGTACAAAAAACATACTTGTATTAGTCAAGTTACATGTTTATGAACTGTGCAGGCATATCTGAATTTTACCTTCAACTCAGGAAGACAACAGTGACTGACCTTTGAACAAATATTTTTCTTTTACCAGCCACAAACTATTGATTGATGGAAACCTTGTGACTACTATTAATCATTCTAAATTCCTTGACCTCTGTAGAGTATTGGCCTGTCTAACAAAATGGCTGCTTCAATATATGGATCTATGGTGGTACATCACTGCAGGAAAATTTCCTTTGCATTCACACCCTGTGTGTTTTGGAAACCATTCCTTATTTAGAAGTAGCCCTTAATTAAAACATGTTAAAGAAATGTTAAAGTTACAAAGATAAAATCTTAATTTGGCTTTTTATACATTTTTCAAGGTGTAATGATCTAATTAAGGAGATGATGGCTGCATATTTGTTTTCTCATAAATCTACATTACATGGCCAATGTTTGTGGACACCAGACCACCACACCCATGTAAACTTGTTGGACATCCAGGACAAACATTAATATGCAAAGGCATTTTAGACGATTCTGATCCTCCAACGGTTTGGGGAAGACTCTTTTCTGTTGCATCACAACTGTACCCCTGTGCAAAAAAGCCAGGACCATATAGACATGATTTGACACATTTGGTGTTGAAGAACTTGACTGGCATGCACATAGACCTGATCTAAAATATACTGAACAATTTTGAGATAAGTTTCATTGCCAATTGAAAACCGGATCTTCTTGTCCAAAATTAGTACCTGACCTCACAGATCTTGCATTGTCTGCATGGGCCCACACAATCTCTTAAATCTTGTAGAAAGCTCTGTGGAGTGGAGGCTATTATAGCCTAGGGGAAGGGGGCAGCTCAGTAATAATGCCTGTGGTTCTGGAATGGGATAGCCATTATTACGTGTCCAAAAACCTTTGGCCATATATATATACTGATGAAATATGTGTATCATATATAAAGAGCTTGTTGTTTCCGATTGCTAATTGTTAATATTCCATTTTCGGCAAATATTTCCTGCTGCATTGAAATTTGAATTTTTCATGCTACAACATTTATGATAAAAAATGGAAGATGTATCACAGATAAATTAGGAAAGGCCATTTTCAAAGAAGGATGATGGCATAGAATAGATTACCATGAACATAAAACCTAACCTGCATATGTCATCATTTTATGTCAATTATGTAAACCATAAGTAACAGTGGGGATATGCTCTCCATTTCACTCAAACACATTCAATAATTAAGATAGCTCAAATTAAATCAGTTGGAAATGGCCTTAAATACTTCAAACCTATACTGTCGTTATAAATTTTTGATGATCATTTTGTTAATGTGCAATTTTCCTGAGAAAAGTCAATAACGATTAATTTAAAATATTCTGTCAGGTTGTAAAAATAAAAATAAGGCAGTTAACAAGATTGTCATTCGGTGTATTTTCTGTAACGTTTTCTATGTCCATCAAGGCTTTAAAGCATAAATAATCTGTTTCCGTATCACAGGCAAATGCACAGTCACTGCACGACCTTCTGCTGCATTGAGTCTTGACAGAATGAAAAGAATCGACATATTGCAATGTCAAGGGTTTAGGACACTGTAAAGCAGCATATTGCACATTCTAAAAGTTATCAATTCTGAAGAAAAGCTTGTACAGCCCAATTGTCACTGTATTCCTACCATCATTTTGTAGGTGTCACATCTTCAGGAAATGCAACTTCTGTAGCTCTTCTAACAAAAATGTAACTGTGATAAAGTTGTTTTTTTAGACCAAATAAAATAATAGATCTCCTGTACTGTCCCTGTTGGTGTGCTGCTACTGAGTACTGTAAGATGAAAAACAGTTTCTTCATTACAGGAGCCTATGCTCTTATGAGAGCAATGACAACATTGTGCTTTTCAATAATCCAGGGAGAGTCAACTGAATTACTGATTTCAGGAAAGTCATTTATTTTTTTCTCTTGTCCATTTGATCATAGTTTCTGGTGAGCGGTATAAGAATATTAGTTTGGCATATAAATCTTCTTCCAGTTCCAGTTCTCCAGTCTCTCGGACTAGGAAAATGTCCGTGCACAGTTTCAATATACGGTCCACATTTGGTAGCTCTTCAAACATGATTGAATGAGATATTCCACTAAAGAACTCACGAACAAATTTTCCAATTACAAGTACCACAGAGGCATACAGTCCCATTATTCTGTGAAAAGAAAATACATGTTACTCTAAGAATCATGTTTGTATTATTCCTTGGTAATGGACCACCTTCTGCTTTCACTGAGAAAAATGCTGGGCATTCAGTGAATTATGCCTATGCCGAGCAAGAGACCCCTGTGTTGCAGCATAGCAGCTCGGCATGGGACCTGGCAGAAAGTGGTAATCACTGTAGTAGCTGTGACTACTATCTTTACAGAGGATAAAAAAAGTCTACACATCCCCGTTAAAATGTCAGGTTTCTGTGATGTAAAAAATGAGACAAAGATAAATTATTTCAGAACTTTTTCCACCCTTAATGTGACCTATAAACTGTATAATTCAATTGTAAAACAAACTGAAATCTTTTAGGGGGGTAAGTAAACATAAAAAAACTAAAATAATGTGGTTGCATAAGTGTGCACACTCTCTTATAACTGGGGATGTAGCAATCACATTCAAAATCATGTTAAATAGGAGTCAGTACACACCTGCCATCATTTAAAGAACCTCTGATTAACCCCAAATAAAGTTCAGCTGTTCTAGTAGGTCTTTCCTGACATTTTCTTAGTCGCATCCTACAGCAAAAGCCATGATCCGCAGAGAGCTTCCAAAGCATCAGAGAGATCTCATTGTTAAAAGATATCAGTCAGGGGAAGGGTACAAAAGAATGTCTAAGGCATTAGATATACCATAGAACACGGTGAAGACAGTCATCATCAAGTGGAAAAAATATGGTGCAACAGTGACATTACAAAGAACTGGACGTCCCTCCAAAATTGATAAAAAGACAAGAAGAAAACTGGTCTGGGAGGCTGCCAAGAGGCCTACAGCAACATTAAAGGAATTTCAGGAATATTCTTCATATGTCTGGACTATGGAGTAGAGTGGCAAGATGGAAGCCTTTTCTTACGAAGAAAAACATCCATGCCCAGGTATATTTTTTCAAAAACACACCTGAAGTCTCCCAAAAGCATGTGGGAAAATGTGTTATGGTCTGATGAAACCAAGGTTGAACTTTTTGGCCATAATTCCAAAAGATATGTTTGGCGCACAAAAAACACTGCACATCACCAAAATAACACCATACTCATAGTGAAGCATGGTGGTGGCAGCATCATGCTTTGGGGCTGTTTTTCTTCAGCTGGAAATGGTGCCTTGGTCAAGGTAGAGGGAATTATGAACAGTTCCAAATACTAGTCAATATTGGCACAAAACCTTCAGGCTTCTGCTAGAAAACAGAACATGAAGATGAACTTCATCTTTCAGCATGACAACGACCCAAAGCATACATCCAAATCAACAAAGGAATGGCTTCACCAGAAGAAGATAAACATTTGGGAATGGCCCAGCCAGAGCCCAGACCTTAATCCGATTATTATTATCCGAACCATATTATTTTAGTTTTTTATTTTTACTTCCCTCCACCTAAAAGATTTCAGTTTGTTGTTCAACTGAGTTGTACAGTTTATAGGTTACATTAAAGGTGGAAAAAGTTCTTAAATTATTTATCTTTGTCTAATTTTTTTTACATCACAGAAACCTGACAACAGGGATGTGTAGACTTTTTATATCCACTGTATACTCTGAATCCACAATCCAACAATAATGGCATATGAATGCTTACTTTGGTTCAAGCTAGACCAATATAACAACATTCAGCTTTGAAAACCCATGTACATTTACACTTAAAAAATCTGCACCCTCTGTAATTCTCTTAATCCTGTGAAGCACCATAGCTAAAATATATTACGCTATATTATAAAAAGCCAATTAATGCGGTTATAACCACTATGGTCAATAAATGGGGCTCCTTAGAATTAGTGGAAAGACATTTGTTGATCTTATTTGCATTCCGGTCAATATGTCTGTTCACTATCTATGTGGAATACTTTGTTCTCTAAGCAGTAAAAATATAAACCAAATAGTCAATGTCCGTATAATACTGTATATAAAGCGAGACAACCAATAAAAACTTTATAATAAAGTAAGGTATGGCGCTATACATGCATACTAGGTAAACAATATTCCAACTGTGATAAGAACATATAAGACCTGAATGTGATATAAATCAATGAGCCACATCCGGGTCCAGTGACGTCACATCCGCTTCCAGTACATGGAACGCACGCAGACTTCCCTGTCGAGTGGTGCTACCATCCTGAGCTGAGTGTATTAGTGCCGAGGATTGGGCACCAACTAATGTGAGCTATCATCCACACTCATTGATCACTGGGATTCCAGTTGGACAGTTTCTAAGATGTCGAAGAAACTGTTCCAATTTTGATGATTTTAGACTAGAGGCTCAGGACTTCTATAAAAGATTTAGGGAACAAGGATATTCCCACTCCCAGATCAGAAGGGCTAGAAAATGGGCATATCAAACTGATCGAGAAATGTTATTATCTTCAAAAAAGGAAGAGAACTTAGGGAAACAAGCTGCACAACCGGTCAGGATGATAACCTAATTTGGAGCACAGTGGGGGGAAGTAAAACATATTTTGGAAAAACATTGGAAGATTCTTACACAGTGCCCTAATTTAGGTAAAATTGTAGGTGAACATTCATTAATGGTGGCAAGGAGAGCACGAAACCTTGGTGACTTACTTATTCACTCTGATTACCAACCATTAAAACAACCTACATGGCTCAAGTCACATACTAAAGGGATGTATAGTTGTGAAAAATGTCAAATTTATGTTTGTAGATCGTACAGATACGTTCTCTGATTCAAGCTATAAAGCTCATTTTAAAATTCAAAGCCTTATAAACTGTTCCACAGCTAGGGTACTTTATATGTTGACTTGCCCATGTAAAAAGATGTATATCGGTAAAACCAAGAGGCAGCTCAAAGTGCAAATAGAAGAACATTTCAGAGATATTAAATCTGATGAACCTGAGAGTAATGTAGCTTTACACTATGACAAGTATCATGGGGGTAGATTAGAGGGCACTAAAGGTAAAGGAATTTATGCACTTAATTTCCCGCAGAGGAGAGGTGACTTTGATAGAGAACTTTTAAAACGTGAAAAACACTGGATATATAAACTTGATACTCTTTTTCCAAAAGGGTTAAATATTGAGTGTGATCTCCAAGTGTTTTTGGAAAAATAAATAGATATATAGTACAATAAGTCGGTGCGCCACTTTGTGGCAGTTAAGAAGGCTTTGATTAAATTTCTCTGGCTGATGGTTATTTAAAAGAAAGAGTAATCCTTCCCACTGTGTACCCGGGTATCTGTTCTTTTAATTGCATTATATGACCAGCTTCCTGCTAAGTAATTAGCTTTTTTCTCCCAATGAGTATTATTGCCACTAATTGATTTACATATATGGGCGGTTACAAGCCCATTATAAATAGTGTGTGAAAGGCAGGCATCTGATTGGTCCTGACGAAGCCGAGTGAGATACGCCCATCGGCGAAACATGTTGACGTCATACGTCAGATACGTCACTTCCGGCCGTACGCATTGGCGCCATAAACGCTGACCATCAGGGAAGCAGCCATACACGCCGGCTACGAGCGGTGCAAGGCTGCACTAGCACCAGGGCGGGAGCGGAGCCCACTGGATAACAGTCTCGATGGTGGCGCCTGATCTTGCAGACGAAGGAAACTTCTAAGAGTACCACCTATGGCATGGGTGGTGAGTGGATTGCTGTAAAGATAAGCGATATAAGACGCATACTCGCTATTACATATATACCACAAGGAACTCATTTATTGACTGTCCATATGTCACCTATTTTTTACAGGATGGGGACAGCATGTTTCACCAACTAAAGGTGCATGGCACCCTACACTTATTACCCGGCACAGATGACCCAGCACAATGCATTACCACATCAATATTAAGGTGGTGAATAGCCCGCACGTAGCGGTGAAGAAACAGGTGTGTGTTTTTAAGGGCAGGACAGCTGTTAGCAACACATCCAATATCATCACACTGATTGGAGTCAAGGTTGGCTCACTCCTGGCTCCAATTAGCTCTGGGAGAAGTCATTAAGCTAGGGCCTCACATACTTTTTCCTCCCTGCACTGTGAATGTTTACATGTTATGTGCAATTAAACCATGGCAGCATCTAATGTTTGTGTAGTATTATGTTCAGCAGACTGTGTTCTTCTATTGTTGTGACTTAGATGACGTTCAGAGCACATTTTATGCCCAATTCATGCAAAACCCCACGTAATCCCAAAGGGTTCACATACTTTTTCTTGCAACTGTATGTGATTTTAGGTCTGTTTTTGTATTATCTCATACTGAGGTGATGGTGAACCAAGTCATTTACCTTAATTGTCCATATGTGTATTGTGTAATAAAATATAATTTTTGGAATTACTTCTAGTATCGCCTTCTGTCCATAATGTAACCGCTTTCTGTGAATCTCTTTTCACGTTCTCCCCTTTTTTGACATAATGTGAGTGCATATTTGGTTGGGTTTATCCATTTTTTTAATAAATATACTATACTATGAGACATTTCCCCTTCTGATTCTTGCTAATCTTGACTATGGAGTAAATTGGGAGACCATTGAGAAGATTTACACTGATGTTCTAAACTCTTGGGTACACAAAGCATTAGACCTTCTTTTAATTAAGAGGTCATGGATGGTTGGTGAGTGCAATATATTGTCTTATGGTGGTGGAGCACAAAGAATCTGTATGGAGCAATTTATTTGGCACCAGAAGATTATGCACCATTGTTTTTGATCCACAACCTGGTGTGGAATTACTGTTCGTGTTTTTGTTTTTGACTTTGGACTCATTGAATTATATCACATTCAGGTCTTATATGTTCTTATCACAGTTGGAATATTGTTTACATAGTATACATGTATAGTGCCATGCCGTACTTTATTATATGGTCACAAGTGATTTTTCACTTTAAGGGGCAGCTAACATCTTTTGCATTATATTTTTATTAATTTTTTTTCTTTGTTGGCACACTAAATGGTTGAGTACTAATTTATATTTTATTACACAGGGGATACGCTCTTTTGTAAGACAGTATATTTAAATGTTTTTGCATGCAAAGAGAAGGCGCTTAGTCTTCTCACCAAACCAATAATAACTGTATGAGGAAAATGTACTTACCCATAACCTGCTAAGAATCCTAAACTAGGAGGACTGACTTTATCACTGAAAACAATCAATTCCAAGCCAGTTTTGTTTGTGAAGTGCTTATGGGTTTGATTGAGGACCCACCATTCTTGAATACTACCTCCAGTAACATTTCTGTTTAGAGAAACGTTAATATTTACAAACTCTTGACCTGTCAATAAAGCACAGGATTTAAAACATTAGTGTTTTATTCACCTATATACAGAACTATGTGTTTATGCCCTGCCCTTATTTAAAAAGCTTACCTTTAAGGAGTTGCAGGATCGGTTTAGCAATAGAATCTTTTGGTGCTTTGATGTACCATGGATAAATTTTTTCAAGTGTTCTGAAGAATAAAATATTACAATATTATTGTGATGTATCTATCTGATGTACTTATACATTTGCATGCTGTATTTCACAATAGTTTTATTCTAAAACTACTACAAAAATTAGAAAAAAGTGGAAAAATGACTCAACAGCGCAGTGCCAGTAGTGAAAAAATTAATTTGCGTCAACTGGGCAAACTGTAGAACAAGAATATGCATAAGAGATGAATGCAGTTTTACTCTTTCTTCAGACTCATACTATTAGTTATTCCCCCATTGCTTACATTCCTGATTGGCTTGATCCTCCCCTCTAAAGCATGCACACATCACTCCCATACTTAAAAAGCCCTCCCTGGACCCCACCAACCTGAACAATTTAAGACCCATCTCCCTGCTCCCGTTTACCTCTAAACTCTTAGAACGCTTAGTCTACAATTGCCTGAGCTCCTACCACACTGACAACAGCCTTCTTGATCCTTTACAGTCTAGCTTTCGCTCACTCCACTCCACTGAAACTGCCCTATTAAAACTCACTAATGATCTACTAACTGCTAAAACCAATGGCCACTACTCCATACTCTTACTACTCAACCTCTCTGTGGCTTTTGATACGGTTGACCATCCCCTCCTCCTCAAAAAACTCCCCTCTCTTGGTCTCAGAGACTCTGCTCTCTCCTGGTTCTCCTCCTACCTATCGCAGCGCTCCTTCAGCGTTACATTTAACTCTGGCTGCTCCTCTTCACTCCCTCTTTCTATAGGGGTCCCTCAAGGTTCCGTCCTTGGGCCTATACTCTTCTCCATCTACACCTCCTCCCTTGGTCACTTGATAAACTCCCATGGCTTTAAGTACCATCTCTATGCTGATGACACACAAATCTATCTTTCTACCCCTCACCTCACCCCTTCAGTCTCCTCTCGCATTACTAACCTACTAAGCGACATATCGGCATGGATGTCACTACACTTACTCAAACTCAATCTTTTCAAAACTGAGCTCTTAGTATTCCTTCCAGCCTGTGCCCCCTCCCCCAACTCTCCATCAAAATCAATAACACAATCATCAGTCCCTCCCCTCATGCCAGGGTACTAGGTGTAATCCTAGACTCCCATCTGTCCTTTTAGCCCCAAATCCAAACGCTGTCCAAATCTTGTAGACTTCACCTCCGCAACATCTCCAAGATACGGCCGTTCTTAACCTCGGAATCCACTAAGCAACTTATTCACTCCCTTGTTATATCTCGCCTTGACTATTATAACTCCCTCCTCATTGGCCTACCTCATCGCAGGCTATCCCCTCTTCAGTCTATCATGAACGCTGCTGCCAGACTTATCCACCTTACTAACCATTCTGTATAAGCCACCCCTCTCTGCCAATCCCTCCACTGGCTTCCCATTGCCCAACGGATAAAATTCAAAACATTAACAATAACATATAAAGCCATTTATAACTCTGCCCCAAATTACATCAGCAATCTTGTCTCCAAATATCACCCAAACCGTACTCTCCACTCCTCATAAGACCTCCTGCTCTCTAGCTCCCTTGTCTCCTCCTCCCATGCTTGTCTCCAGGACTTCTCCAGAGCTTCTCCCATCCTCTGGAACTCTCTACCCCAATTTATCAGACTATCGCCTACTATGCTCACTTTTAGGCGATCTCTGAAAACCTATCTCTTCAGGGAAGCCTATCCTGCCCTCAGCTAATAATGGAATCTTCTACTCTTCCTACCAGTCCATCCCCCACAGTTACTACCTCTTGTACCACTAACCCCTCCCTCCTAGATTGTAAGCTCCAAGGAGCAGGGTCCTCCTATCCCTCTTGTATTGAACTGTATTGTTGCTGTATTGTCTCCCTTTATATTGTAAAGCGCTGAGCAAAATCCTGTATGATAATAATCCTCTACAGATCAGGCAAAACTGTGTACAGATATCTAGGCATATCAAAAATGAGCAAGGAAGATTATGTTCCAGAAATCTATTTGATCTATGTCAACTTATAAATTAAGAAAAAAATCAATGGGTTAGTCCATACCAAGGCCGCACATAGCTATGGGTTAAATGGCAGGCTTTTTCACCAATATTCTTCTTTTGCAGACAGCTGCACAGGAGCTGTGAAACTTTATTATGGACAGAGAAGATCTGGAGAGCTCATTGTGGGAGATTTTACAACTGAGATCTCAAAGTGGTTGGAATAGTATTTCAGGCCCATTTGTATGGCTGCCTGTAAACTTATCATGTTTCTTGAATGATAGTATACTCATACTCACACTGGAGTTGAAGCGTTTGATTTCATCATTTTGGCCAGGGATAATCGTGTTTCATTCGTAAGTGAAACTGTATGTTTATCACCTGTGACTTCTGCATTGGCTCCAAGACTCAAGTTCCTATGTGGGTGTACAGAAAATAAATAAGCCAACTATAAACAATGCACAGTATGCACATAAAAGTGCGCAATACCTTGAAACAACTTAAAATAATATACATTCATGACAGTTCAAAGCATAGCTGTTGCAATGATCATCATTGTAACAGCAAAGTGTAAAAGAAAAAATCCCTGGTCAACTCCTAGAGTAGTACAGGGTTACTATGGTGACACCGAACTACTCTGATAAAAGTATATAAAAATATAGTAAAAAATTAAAAAAGTTTTAAGAAGTTTAAATAAACTTGAAAAATATATGTAATAAAAAAACCTAGTGGTGATAAAATACCACAAACTGAATGCTGTATTTGTGTGATATAAATTTAATTTGCTTACAGTGTCGTATGACTGCACAATTGCCATATAAAGTAGTGCAGTGCTGAATAGCTAAAAAAATGGTCTGTTATGAAGGAAGCAAAACCTTCCAGAGGTCAAGTGGTTAAATAAAATAATTTAAGCAACACTTCTTGTAGATAAGTTTATGCTGTTAACAAAATTGATTTCTGACACCTATATTATTCCAGATTTATCAGTACTGCAAAAAAATGTTGAGTTTGAATTTGATGTTGCCAAAAGTTACAGAATAATTGTGATACGTATCCATACCTGTGAATAGTCCAAGAAATAACCAATGTGAATTCATGAGATAAATCTGCAATGCTTTCTATCATCATTGTTCTGCTTGGAGGGCTAATGGTCCATAGAGAATTTGAATTTCCTTCTAGTTCTGCAGTAGTGATGTCTTCTGATCCATATCCTTCCATGAACTGAAGAGCAGACTGAAAGAATAAACAACTCTGTGTTACAATAGGCAGATACATCTTTAAATATGCACTAATTTAAGCCTCACCATAAACAAAACTCAGAACAAACAAATGAGAATTGTTTAGGGGCATCAAAGTGGTAGTAAAGTTGCTTTTTATATATTTTACCTACAGGTAAGCTTATAATAAAGCTTTCGTGTAGGTAAATTAAATATCTCTTAAACATTCACCGCTTAGGAGATATTCTACGGAGCAGCAGCTGGTGACAATACCACTGCATGTGCTCTGAAGGAACGGAATACCCATGTCGTTCCTTCAGAGGTGTGTGCCATGGCCGAACATCATTGGCGGCCCAGCCATTCAAGCAGCTGCAGCCCGCGAACCCGGTAAGGATGGAAGCCTTCTGCAGTGATGACAGCGCGCCGCTGGAGAGCTTCGTTCTAAGGTAGGTCTTTCATAATGTGCTAGTATACAATGCATACTAGCACATTATGGTATTACCTTGCAGCAGGGAACTTTTTTTCTATTAACAAGTTTACTATCACTTTAAGGAAAGCTAGACATTGTCACAATTTTCACTGTGCTGCCTGTAAATTTAGAGCTCTGTTCCTCCATACAATATAAGTTATAATAAATTATACAGAAGGAGGCACAGTGCCCCTTTAACCATTTACACCATATCATTGTTGCTACTATGGAGTAGAGCACAATACACTAACATTAACCTTATGCAGTCATAAAGTGTATTCTTTACCTTAACTGGGATGCTACATGACATTCAGCCTCATAAATAACAAGTTTATAGTCTTCTAATTCTAAAGCTGGCCATAAATGGTTAGTTGTTTTTTGTTCAGTCCTCTGCCTCCATCCACACAAATGGGGTGGATTGAGGAATCCCCCACCAGGACATTGTATTCTGACAGCAACTGAATGAAAAAAAAAAAAACTGAATCATCCATCCACAGGACCCTAATGCTGACTGCTGTCAGACTACACTGATCAGTGGCTGCAACTGATTGGCTGTAGCTGCTGATTGGTGAAAAAATGTCCAACATGTCCCTTTGATGGAAGGCAATTATTATTATTATACAGGATTTATATAGCGCCAGCAGTTTGCTCAGCGCTTTACAATATAACGGGGGACAATACAGCAACAATACAGTTCAATACAAGAGGGTTAGGAGGGCCCAGCTTCTTGAAGCTTACAATCTAGGAGGCAATTAAATAATACTACTCGACTACTACAACTCCCTCCTCATTGGCTTACCTTTACATAGGCTATCCCCCCTCCAGTCCATCATGAATACTGCTGCCAGGCTCATCCACTTTACCAACCGTTCAGTGTCTGCTACCCCTCTCTGCCAATCCCTCCACTGGCTTCCACTCGCTCAATGAATAAAATTCAAAATACTAACAACTTACAAAGCCATCCACAACTCTGCCCCAGCTACATCACCAACCTGGTCTCAAAATATAAACCAAACTGCTCTCTTAGATCCTCCCAAGACTTTCTGCTCTCTAGTTCCTGTGTCACCTTCTCCCATGCTCGCCTCCAGGACTTCTCCCGAGCTTCTCCCATCCTATGGAATTCTCTAACCCAATCTGTCCAGCTGTCTCCTAATCTATCCACCTGTAGACGATCCCTGAAAACCTCTCTCTTTAAAGAAGTCTATCCTACTTCTACCTAGTAAACCAACATTTATTTCCTCCATCAGCTCATCCCCCCACAGCTAATACCTTTTGTATCACTCAACCCTTCCTCCTAGATTGTAAGCTCTAACGAGCAGGGCCCTCTCTTTCCTCTTGTACCAAATTGCATTGTAACTGTAATGTCTGCCTTCATTTTGTAAAGCGCTGCGCAAACTGCTGGCGCTATATAAATCCTGTATTATAATAATAATAATAATATCAACGTCTATCAAGAACAGAGCCCACACACTGCTGGAACGACTACATTTTGATTAGTGTGTGGCCAACTTAATTCTTAATGCCAGTTCAATAGCGCAGTAAGCCATTGTAACCAATCAGAAGCCTTGCTGCCTTGTTTGGTGGCAATGGATCAATGTCAGTGTTCTTATTACATAAGATCATAAATTAATTATAAGTTAATTCAAGAAAAAATGGCCATGTGTAAAGTAAGCAGCTTATGGTAAGACTTCAAACATCAGCTCCAAGATTCTATACTTACAGTTTCCTTGTTTCTTTTAAAGGATGTGTACGCTCCCTCTGTCATAAATTTTAGCTGGTTTTGTTGAGCACTCATGGTAAAAATAGGCTGAAGGGAAAATACAGTCCATGAATATGTGATACTTTTTACTTACAATGTGAAAGAAAGAAATAATAAAGAAAAAAAAATTCTTATCACATCTACAACGTGATCTGATACATGCCCTGTTTAGGAGCAGTAACTACTTTAATATGTAAAATTATCTTTAGTATCATCCATTTATTCATTTTCCATCAGTTCAATTCTGAATGGGAGGAAGCAGGCTGGACAAGCCCGGCCAGAGTTCTCTTTGCCAGACCAGCTTTTTCTGGGTACCTTTCCCTGTAGCCTCTTACCAGTTGGACATGCTTATTACAGCTCTGAGGTGGTGTATGTGGGCAAAAGGGATAAGCAAATCTGCCTGAGTTTGACTCACAGGATATTCATTGAAAATGTGAATATTTGCTATATCATGGAGCATATCTAAAAGCATTAATTGTGCCTAACCAGTACCTTAAAGTCTCCCTTTGGTGTTGAATTACTCCTAAAAAGTGCATTTCCTGGTACGTGAGGGTGTCTAGGTATTCCGGTGTCTACAGTCTCATAGCTGCCTCTGACCGAAAGTCTCTGGAGATTTGGAGTGAGATTTGGTGAAGTCCCTACTGTGCTGCTCACGGTTCTCCTTGCTGATGGCTCTGACATGAGAAAATGGAGTTCTACCAAAACTCTAACAAGATGACTACTTCCATATAGAGACACAGAGCAAAACGAGACATGACATGGAGAAAGATCAGCTGCAAGGGGCCCACTGGCAACACTACAACAATATGCTATAATTTTTCTTTAACTGCTTCCCAACCGCCCTATAGCAGAAGTACTGCTACAGGGTGGCAATGATGCGCAAATCACATAAATATATATATATATACATGATTTTGTATTTCTGGGTAGGGGGCACACACGCGCCCTCCCTACCCATGCCACTATTGGCTCCTCGGCATGTCAATCATTGATTCTTGGCCAGGACTTGGTGAACGTCAGCGGAGCCGACGGGAGAGGTCTGTATGAAAACAACACAAATCTCTTCCCTGTCAGCACGAACAGGCTGCTTTGTATTGCTCTGCACAGCAGAGCAACACAAAGCAGCTTGTCTACATAGTAAAACACACATATGTAAAACACAACACAGCACACTGTTAACCCTCTGATAGCCCCAGATGTTAACCCCTACCTGCCCAGTGTAATTAGTACAGTGTCAGTGCCTGTTGTTAGCAGTGATCACTGTATTAATGTCACTGGGATGTCATTGGCAGTTTGTCTGTCCCCCCCCCCCCCCAGTGTTAGAATGCCTGCCGCAGTCTCGCAGTCCCACAGTAAGTCACTGATCGCTGCCATTACTAGTGAAAAAAAAAATTCCAGTATATATACCACCATTTGTAGGCGCTATAACTTTCATGTAAACCAATTAATTTACACATATTGGGATTTTTTTTAGCAAAGATGTAGCAAAATACATATTGGCCTAAATTTGTGACTAAATTTTATTTTTACATTTTTTTTACTGGATTTGTTTTATAGCCAAAAGTAAAAAATATAGTTTTTTTTTTCAAAATTGTCTGTCTTTTTTTGTTTATAGCGCAAAAAATAAAAACCGCACAGGTGATCAAATACCACTGAAAGAAAGCTCTATTTGTGGAAAAAAAAAATTATTTGGGTGCAGCATTGCATTACCAAGCAATTGTCACAACACAGAGCCGTATCCCAAAAAATGGCCTGGTCAGGAAGGGGGGTAAATCCCTCCACAAGTGGTTAAAGTGGAACTTCACTCTCTCAATCACCATTGACTATTTTAATCCTTATACTTCCTGTTTCTTACATGAATCATTTGCGCTTACTCAAAATGACCAAGGCCAGAAATGCTAGGTGGTGTTTTTCAAAGTTATTTCTCAGCAAAATAAAGAATGGAGACACAGTTGGATGGGGGAGTTTGCTTTGGATATTAAAAATGAATTAAATAACATTTTTACTTTGCGTTGGTCAGATGCAGTGTAGTTCCACTTTAAGATTGGGTAACTTGGCTTAAATTTAGGTTCAGAAGGAATATGGTGACATCTAGCAGATCGACAAGCCAGCACCCAAGCTGAAATTGCATATCGCACATCACCTGGTGAGGGTGTCTTTTTATTTTATTTTTTTGGTTGAAAAAAACATATAATACAATAGCTGTACGGGTCATTTTAAAACAACATCACTGATGAGCTTACTTGATATCCTCCCAGGGTGATTTTGATAGAGACATCCAAGGGCTTGTTTGTGACTCCAGCAACTGACTTTATTAAAGACATGAACAATAGCGGGAACCAGACAATACAAATCAGAAGAACCACAATCATGCCGCCCATTCCATACTTCACAACTTTTTTCTTTTTCTGACCACGTGGCTGAGGATATCTCTATAGAAGCACAATTTCAAATGTTAAAATACAAGTATAATGCCATACCATCAATATCAAAATATTTCTTATCGGTTTTAGAATATGGTGAGAAAGGTGTTTTTAGCTCTCTGAACTACTATTATACACATGCAATAAATACAAATGTTGGACTATTTTGTGGCTGTTACGCATTTACACTGTTGTATTGCGATAATGTGTGCGTTACTGTGCACATTACTGCAATACAAGAAAGTACTATTCATTTTTAACCCTTTCTCACCTGCGTCCTTTATTAAAGTTTTGAATGCTGAGATGGGGAAGGGGCAGGAAACATTGGGTTATCACATGACTAGTGTGATTGGCTGTCACAGTGTATTGTCAATATTTCCATTGAACATGTTCCTGAACATAGGCTCATCGGTAGCAGGTGCTGTAGCAACTATCAGCTGGAGACTGGGCTTGTCATGAAACGCACATATTTGCCAGCACACCATGGATCATCAGTTCAAAACTTTTATTGCAGAAAGATCACATCACAAAAGACCAAGTGCAACATTTCAAAAATGTGCAGGATCACTCCGTATGCATGTGATAAGATCACATTATCACATGCCTGGCGAAGGGGTTCTGCTTGGCACCAAAACGTTACACTTGGTCCTTTGTGATGTGATCTTTCTGCAATAAATGTTTGGTACATTATCTGATGATCGATGGTGTGCTGTTGAATATGTGCGTTGTTTCATGGCTGTCATAGTGGTCACATGATCGGGAGTCAGTCCTGCTAACTACTGATCACAAGCTGGGACCAAGAGTTGGTTTTCACAGCTTGGTCTCTGTGCTAGGTAGGAGTGCGCACTGAGCGTGCTCTCAGCACAGAAACATTAACTACCCAGCAATGCATATGTGCGGCATGTGAGTGTTAAAGCCCACTCTATTGCTGCTGCTTGTCTTTGGGATTAATGGCACCCCAACTTACCTTGCCAATGCAGTGCACCACAACACACAGTAACGCAGTACTGTACATATGCTGTGTTGCACAAATGTAGGCATGTCCCTTTTTTAGTGCATCCTGTTGTGTTGCCAGCCCATTTAAATGACTTGGCTATCTTAGCTTGCCATGTTACAATAAGTGAGCATTATTGCAATTCACCAGGCCGCAATACTGTGTGAATGGACCTGCCAACATCAGTGTGTTGTGCACTGTGCTAAAATCAATGGAACACGGTGTGGTGTGTTGTGATGCTGTATATTTTGAATGGCACTCCAACATCACACCTGCATTGCAGTGCATTAAACACTTGTGCGTTACTGTACCGCAGAGATGTGACTCTCCTCCTAGGGGACACATACTACTAGTCTGTTGGTCACCTTTTAAATCCTTAAAACAAACACATCAGCTGCATTCTGAACTTGCTAAGAATGTTAAAGACAAAATTAAAGGCAAATGCATCGAGAAGAATAATAATTTTTTTTCCCTTTAGCTAGTAATATTCTATCACACATTCCCATTACTTTTTAAATTGTATACTGACAAGACATACATTACCTTTTCAGATTCACGCCAACATTTTAGTATAAATATATGAGCATAAATATCTTCCACACAGATCCAGCTGGAAAGGCTGAGTGTGGTGTCAGTCCATACCCAATCCATGACAGCTCGCAGCTCAGTTAAAAATGGCACCAAGCGAAACCTGAGGAAAGACATCACAAATCATTCGAACGATAGAAAGCTCTACTTGCTGTGCAGAAAAGGCTTAATTTCTTCTTGTTAATCTTTTGTAAAACTCAACATATATGATGTTACTTACCACATACAGTATATGTCTGCTAGGTTCAATTTTACTTTCTACTGAAGCTGAACTTCAGGCAAGCAGCTAATTGCACAGAAGAATTACATTTAAAGGAGATCTTTTACCTGACTTAAGATTTGTATTTCTGCCATTCAGTCCTAGAATTTACACCGTGTTCCAAATTATTATGGAAATTCTATTTAAGTGTCACAAAGATTAAATATTTAGTTTTTCAGTTTAACTCATGGATGGCATTGTGTGTCACGGCTCTTTTGATCACTGAAAACAATCTCGGACACCTGTGATAATTAGATTGGCCGGTGAGCCCAATTTAAGGAAAAACTACTAAAGGAGGGTGTTCCACATTATTAAGCAGAGCACCATTTTCAAGCAATATGGGGAAGAAAAAGGATCTCTCTGCTGCCCAAAAGAGTGAAATAGTTCAATGCCTTGGACGAGGTATGAAAACATTAGATATTTCACGAAAACTTAAGCGTGATCATCACACTATTAAGAGATTTGTGGCTGATTCAGAGCACAGACGGGTTTGTGCAGATAAAGGCACATTGAGGAAGATTTCTGCCAGATCCATGCATCGGATCAAGAGAGCAGCTGCAAAAATACCATTACATAGCAGCAAACAGATATTTGAAGCTGCTGGTGCCTCTGGAGTCCCACGAACATCAAGGTGTAGAGTCCTCCAGAGTCTTGCAATTGTGCATAAACCTTCTATTCGGCCACCAATAACCAATGCTCACAAGCAGAAACGGCTGCATTGGGCAGAAAAATACATGAAGACTAATTTTCAAACAGTCCTGTTTACTGATGAGTGCCATGCAACCCTGGATGGTCCAGATGGAGAGAGTAGTGGATGGTTGGTGGACGGCCACCCTGTTCCAACAAGGCTGCGATGTCAGCAAGGCGGTGGTGGAGTCATGTTTTGGGCCGGAATCATGGGAACAGAGCTGGTCGGCCCCTTTAGTGTCCCCGAAGGTGTAAAGATGACCTCTGCAAAGTATGTGGAGTTTATGACTGACCACTTTCTTCCCTGGTACAGAAGGAAGAACTATGCTTTCCGTAATAAAATCATCTTCATGCATGACAATGCACCATCTCATGCTGCAAAGAATACCTCTGCATAAATGGCTGCCATGGGGATAAAAGGAGAGAAAGTCATAGTGTGGCCTCCATCCTCCCCTGACCTCAATCCTATTGAGAACCTTTGGAGCATCCTCAAGCAAAAGATCTATGAGGGTGGGAGGCAGTTTACATCCAAACAGCAGCTCTGGGAGGCTATTCTGACATCTTGCAAACAAATTCAAGCAGAAACTGTCCAAAAACTCACAAGTTCAATGGATGCAAGACTTGTGAAGCTGCTATCAAATAAGGGGTCCTATGTTACAATGTAACGTGACCTGTTAAAATGTTTAAAAAGTTAAAATGTTGTTAAAAGTTTGATTGAAATAGCTTTGAATTCAGTAAATATGCTGCAAACACAACAAATGACAATGTTCAGTTCTTTACAACCTATAAAGTGTTTTGAAACTTACTGTGCGTAATAATTTGGAACAGTGCATTGGAAGTGTTTTATGTTTAAAAAAAATACTGTTATCATTAGGAGGTTTGTTCAATAAAATTTGAATTGTACTCTTAATAGTTGATAACATGAGAATTATGCTGACTGGTATTTACATCAATTATGTAGGTAAATGAGAAAAATATCATTTGCATAATAATTTGGAACACAATGTACACAACCCAGCCAGACAGCTCAACCAGTGGAGACCTTTCTTTTCTCTATCACTGTGATGCAACTAGGTCTTGTCCTTCTTCCAGCTTTTCTATGTCAATGTTTTTATTAATTTATAAACAGTTTAAGACAGGAGCAACAAAACACGACCACGCAGGGGCTATCAATTGCACATATAAAAAAACAGTGCTCTAACACCAACAGAGCAAAAGGTGCGCCCATGCAGGGGCTATCAATGGCACATAAATTACAAAAACATTAGTATAACACCTACAGTAACTCAAACTAAAGGCAGCTATCAACTGCCACACCAAAAACAAACATAAAAAGAAAAGGAAAGAGGAGTACAAAAGGAAAAAGATAACAAGACCAAGAGCAGGGGTCCAAGAACGCCAATACCCTTCTCCCAGCTTTTAATTAGACAGTGAAAGAGAAGCAGAAGCAGAAGCAGCCAACTAATGAGCTCATAAAACTCTCACTCCTGTCAGCATGTTCCTTGTTAGCACATAAGCACTGCAGCACAACTGCCTGGCTGTCATTGCTTCTTCTCCCTGTCTCAGTTTGAGCTCCGCTATACAAGGATTTTAAGAGGCTGACATGAAGCTAAATTTAATTACCTACACAAGTAGTTTTTAAAAATACACTTTGGGGTTGATTTACTAAAGCTGGAGAGTGCAAAATCTGGAGCAGCTCTTCACAGAAGCCAATCAGCTTCCATTTATTGTCAAAGCTTAATTGAACAAGCTAAGGTTAGAAACTGATTGGTTACCATGCACAGCTGCACCAGATTTTGCAATAGTAAATCAACCATATCGCCTTGTCATTCAGCTTTAATTGTTTTTGGCTCATTCTTCACACTAGTAGAAAATTACAGCTAAAATCTTTGCTTCCTTAAGGCCACAATACCTCATACATAGCAGATTTGCTTTTGTACTAATTAAACCTAGAACTGTTCATTTGTTTAATGCATTATTTACATAGTTACATAATTAATCTGGTTGAAAAAAGATACAAGTCAATCCAGTTCATTCAACAGAAAAAAAAATACACACACACACAAACACCACACACAAATAGAAAACCGCCATATACACTATCCAACACCTACAGTTGATCCAGAGGAAGTAAAAAAACCCCAATAAAGAATGACCCAATTTGATCTAGTGGGTTTAAAAAAATGTCTTCCTGGTCCCCCTAGAGGTAATCGGATATTCCCTGGATCAACTATTATCTATACATATTAGAATCAATTTATATTATAGGCATTATAATCCAAGCATTTCTTAAAAAATCTACTGAACTGGCCAGAACCAACTCTTGAGGGAGTTTTCACAGCTCTCACTGTGAAGTAACCTTTCCGTACTTGGAGATTAAATCTCTTTTCCTCCAGACATAAAGAGTGCCCCCTTGTCCTCTGTAATGACCCTAAAGTGAATAACTACACCAAGTTCACTATATGGACCACTTATATATTTATACATGTTGATCATATCCCCCTTAAACTCCTCTTCTCAAGAGAAAATAAATGCAGTTCAGCTAATCTTGAACTGAACATGAATTGGTGCCCAAAACTGAACTGCATATTTCAGGTGAGGTGTTACTAATGATTTGTACAGGAGCATGTCTATCTCTCTGCAGTCCATGCCTTTCATATACAGGTGAAACTCAAAAAATTAGAATATCGTGCAAAAGTTCATTAATTTCAGTTATGCAACTTAAAAGGTGAAACTAATATGAGATAGACTCATTACATGCAAAGCAAGATAGTTCAAGCCATGATTTGTCATAATTGTGATGATTATGGCTTACAACTCATGAAAACCCCAAATCCACAATCTCAGAAAATTAGAATATTGTGAAAAGGTGCAATATTCTAGGCTCAAAGTGTCCCACTCTAATCAGCTAATTAAGCCATAACACCTGCAAAGGGTTCCTAAGCCTTTAAATGGTCTCTCAGTCTGGTTCAGTAGGAATCACAATCATGGGAAAGACTGCTGACCTGACAGTTGTGCAGAAAACCATCATTGACACCCTCCATAAGGAGGGAAAGCCTCAAAAGGTAATTGCAAAAGAAGTTGGATGTTCCCAAAGTGCTGTATCAAAGCACATTAATAGAAAGTTATGTGGAAGGGAAAAGTGTGGAAGAAAAAGGTGCACAAGCAGCAGGGATGACCGCAGCCTGGAGAGGATTGTCAGGAAAAGGGCTAGAGCCACCACACACAGACGGATCCTGGACATGGGCTTCAAATGTCGTATTCCTCTTGTCAAGCCGCTCCTGAACAACAAACAACGTCAGAAGTGTCTTACCTGGGCTAAAGAAAAACAGACCTGGTTTGTTGCTCAGTGGTCCAAAGTCCTCTTTTCTGATGAGAGCAACTTTTGCATCTCATTCGGAAACCAAGGACCCAGAGTATGGAGGAAGAATGGAGAGGCACACACTGCAAGATGCTTGAAGTCCAGTGTGACGTTTCCACAGTCTGTGTTGATTTGGAGAGCCATGTCATCTGCTGGTGTTGGTCCACTGTGCTTCATTAAGTCCAGGGTCAACGCAGCCGTCTACCAGGAGATTTTGGAGCACTTCATGCTTCCTTCCGCAGACGAGCTTTATGGGGATGCTGATTTCATTTTCCAGCAGGACTTGGCACCTGCCCACACTGCCAAATCACCAAAACCTGGTTCAATGACCGTGGGATTACTGTGCTTGATTGGCCAGCAAACTTGCCTGACCTGAACCCCATAGAGAATCTATGGGGCGTTGCCAAGAGAAAGATGAGAGACATGAGACTGAACAATTCAGAAGAGCTGAAGGCCGCTATTGAAGCATCCTGGTCTTTCATAATACCTCAGCAGTGCCACAGGCTGATAGCTTCCATGCCACGCTGCATTGAGGCAGTAATTGCTGCAAAAGGGGCCCAAACCAGGTACTGAGTACATATGCATGCTTATACTTTTCAGAGGTCCGATATTGTTCTATGTACAATCCTTGTTTTATTGATTGCATGTAATATTCTAATTTTCTGAGATTGTGGATTTGGGGTTTTCATGAGCTGTAAGCCATAAACATCACAATTATGACAAATCACCGCTTGAACTATCTTGCTTTGCATGTAATGAGTCTATCTCATATATTAGTTTCACCTTTTAAGTTGCATAACTGAAATAAATGAACTTTTGCACGATATTCTAATTTTTCAAGTTTCACCTGTAAATCATTTTAATGCAAAGATGTAACTGGTGCTGCTGCACTCTGGCCTGCTCAGGTTTGACTACCCCCAACCCAAAATCAGCAAGTCATTTTCTAACAGCCCCCTTTATACATTTTCCATTAATAATCTATAATTCATGTACTCTTGGCACACGGGTGAGCAATACTATGGCTGCACTTGCTTTTTGTAAACCTGTCTGGAGAGAAAAAAAAAATAGGGGGGAGGGTTGCCATTGCTGGCTTGCTGGCTGTTATACTAACCCACTGGCTGCAATACTTAGGGCTATATTTACAGTATAAATGTTTTTTTTTCACAAAGTTCTTACAACTTTTGCCCAGGATTGACACATTTTTACAAATGAATCCTAATAGAAAAAATGTGTTAATCTTGTTTGAAAATAGTTATAGAGCTCTAGTGTTCCTTCTGGAAAAATTAAGCAGCATGTTCATTGTTAGAAAATGTTCATGCAGTATACCTGGTTTCAAGTCAAATTCAGGTACTAACACATGCTACAGTAGGGATCGAAAGTTTGGGCACCCCAGCTAAAAATTTGTATTAATGTGCATAAAGAAGCCAAGGAAAGATGGAAAAATCTCCAAAAGGCATCAAATTACAGATTAGACATTCTTATAATATGTCAACAAAAGTTAGATTTTATTTCCATCATTTACACTTTCAAAATAACAGAAAACAAAAAAATGGCATCTGCAAAAGTTTGGGCACCCTGCAGAATTTATAGCATGCACTGCCCCCTTTGCCAAGCTGAGACCTGCCAGTGTCATGGATTGTTCTCAATCATCGTCTGGGAAGACCAGCTGATGTCAATCTCAAAGGTTTTAAATGCCCAGACTCATCTGACCTTGCCCCAACAATCAGCACCATGGGTTCTTCTAAGCAGTTGTCTAGAAAACTGAAACTTAAAATAGTTGACGCTCACAAAGCTGGAGAAGGCTATAAGAAGATAGCAAAGCGTTTTCAGATGTCAATATCCTCTGTTCGGAATGTAATTAAGAAATGGCAGTCATCAGGAACAGTGGAAGTTAAAGCAAGATCTGGAAGACCAAGAAAAATATCAGACAGAACAGCTCGCAGGATTGTGAGAAAAACAATTCAAAACCCACGTTTGACTGCACGACCCTCCAGAAAGATCTGCCAGACACTGGAGTTGTGGTACACTATTCCACTATAAAGAGATACTTGTACAAATATGGTCTTCATGGAAGAGTCATCAGAAGAAAACCTCTTCTACGTCCTCACCACAAAAATCATCGTTTGAAATTTGCAAATGAACATATAGACAAGCCTGATGCATTTTGGAAACAAGTTCTGTGGACCGATGAGGTTAAAATTGAACTTTTTGGCCAGAATGAGCAAAGGTACATTTGGAGAAGAAGGGGCACAGAATTTAATGAAAAGAACCTCTGTCCAACTGTTAAGCATGGAGTTGGATCTATCATGCTTTGGGGTTGTGTTGCAGCCAGTGGCACAGGGAACATCTCACGAGTAGAAGGAAAAATGGATTCAATAAAATTTCAGCAAATTTTGGATGGTAACTTGATGCCATCTGTGAAAAAGCTGAAGTTAAAGAGAGGATGGCTTCTACAAATGGATAATGATCCTAAACACACCTCGAAATCCACGGGGGATTACATCAAGAGGCGTAAACTGAAGGTTTTGCCATGGCCTTCACAATCTCCTGACCTCAACATAATTGAAAATCTATGGATAGACCTTAAAAGAGCAGACAGGCCAGAAATCTCAAAGAACTGGAAGACTTTTGTAAGGAAGAATGGGCAAAGATACCTCAAACAAGAATTGAAAGACTCTTGGCTGGCTACAAAAAGCGTTTACAAGCTGTGATACTTGCCAAAGGGGGCAGTACAAGATATTAACTCTGCAGGATGCCCAAACTTTTGCAGACACCATTTTTTTGTTTTCTGTTATTTTGAAAGTGTAAATGATGGAAATAAAATCTAACTTTTGTTGACATATTATAAGAATGTCTAATCTGTAATTTGATGCCTTTTGGAGATTTTTCCATCTTTCCTTGGCTTCTTTATGCACATTAATACAAATTTTTAGCTGGGGTGCCCAAACTTTCGATCCCCACTGTATATATATGCTTTATACTGAATTATTATTACAGAGCTGTATTAATTTGTGTCTTTTATATCTGCATTGAGTTAAGCTTTAAAAGACCTCCCATTTTCTTAAATGTCTGCAATGCAGAATGCATTGGTGGAGTTTCCCACAATAATTTGGGTCTCCAACCCTTTTCACATTATCTTGATGAACTCTGTAATTAACCTAGGAATGATTATGAAAAATCTATTGGGGGAATATAATACAATCTTTTCCCCTTGCAATGAACAGGATAGTTGGGTGGAATGATATTCAACGTGTTTCACCTGGTTTAAATTTTGACTGTTTGAGCTCACCCTAAGTAACCCGTAAATCAAATAAACAAAAAGCAGACTTTTTTCTGCTGAGTGCACCACTATGTTTATTCATTATGGGGAACTGCATATCATAGCAATTGTTACTAAAAAATAGCTTGCGTGTATGTACAGACAAACATGGTGATAATAAAATGAATATTACAGTGCAATCTAATTGCTGATACTTACCCTTGGAATAGGAATAGATTGACATAATTGTAGCTCTTTGTCAAGAAGTTACCAAGCACACGTGTAGGATATCCACAACGAATCTGATATGCAGAAAGTCCAAAGTAGATACACTTCACAAAATACCACAGTTGGGCAACAGTATTCTGGCTGAACTTCCTATACAATATCAAAAACAAATGCGCCCCATTATTATCATATAACAATTGTATTGAAACTATTGATAAGCCAGGATATAATTTCCATAGATACCTTTCTGTTACGCCTGGCAGAATGAAAAACATCCAAAAATGTATTCCAAATACCAAGATGACTTGGAAAATTACTTTTCCCATGACAGTTTTTCTAAGATAGAGTGCGCGATCCACAACCATGGTACCAAACTGGATCAACACCATCACTAAAAATGCCTCCGGAACCTGGTCTTCTGACAATGATGAAGTGATGTCTGCTGCCGCTGAATGTTTCTGAGAGCATAAATACAAGATTAGATCCTTACTGGAGAACTGCACCATTCACATGACTTTTTATGTTACCAACATCTCTAATCTTCCTAGTGTTGCATTGAATGAACCTATCTTTGTTGAAATGAAGGTGCTACCATTTCCACCTTAAGGAAGTTTTCTAGTTCCCTGGGTTTCATTTTTATCTTCTGGACTCAATACTGAATGCAGAGTTCTAAACCAGGGTATCTTTCCGAAGCAAAATGATGAGGGATTGGATCTAAGTGACGAATAATTAGAAACAAATGAAACAAGATTTTTTAATCCTGTAATCAAAGTGTAGATATTACCTTGATGTGTCAGATGACAAGCCAGTAACCTTGTCAGTAATTGTACCTGGATTCAACATTTTATTTGCCCAAAAACAATAGCATATTGGGCAATCCACTGGTTGATCATGGAAAAGGTTAAGAACCTCTGAATTAAAGGATAATTATACACAAGAACATAAATGTAATATACTGCAGTGCACCAGTCCTTAGATCTGGTGATCATTTTTACAAACCATGGATTTCCCAGCACACTTACAAGCCAGCCTGCAAAACAACAATTTGGCCCTGTCTAGCAGTTTGTGTTAATTTGGGCCAAATTGGTTGTTTTGCAGGCTGGCTGGTAAGTGTGCTGGGAAATCCTTTGTTTGTTTGTGATATGCATTGCCCTTCCACGTGCACATTGGTCCTAAGGCTGGTTATAGGTTGGGACGGTGGGGATTTTTTTGTACAACTATCTGAATTGGATGCAGGGATGCACTGGATGCCTTTGCTGTCATTTTGCTATAGCTGGGCATCACATGCATCCCTGTGCCTATAAGGAAGGGCGGACTCCCTCCAGGCACACCTGCCCTTAACTTATCAATTAATATATGTGCTTCCACTGTGGAGGCTCTGGAAATTTTAGCGTTCGGTCCGCAGTATACAGAGGACCCTTGACACGGGGCTGCGACTTATGCGTGTATTTGTAAATGTGTGCAAACAAAACCCTCTGTTATTAACGCAAACTGTTAGACAGGGCCAAATTGGTTGTTTTGCAGGCTGGCTGGTATGTGTGCTGGGAAATCCTTTGTTGTTTGTGATGGGTATTGCCATTCTATGTGCACCTTGCTGCTAAGATTGGTTATAGGTTGATATGGTTGCCATTTTTTTAAACAGTTGTAAGAACATATTTTCAGCAAGTACAGAATACTTTTTGATTTTGCCAGAAATGCAGCGTCCCTGTCACATACTGTGAGCTGACCCAGAAGCAAAAAAACAGTCTTATCTTACTTGTACAGTATAAAGTACTAGTCCTATCAAACCCTTTGTAATGGAAATGAACAAAGACAGACATATTTGAAGACCAGTCTGGGTGACAATCATGGTTGGCTTTATAGATACAGTGCAGGAGTGAACATACACACCCAGGAAAAGAAAGTATGCTATTCACAGGATTACCAAGTGAAAAAGCCTCATAAAAAAGGAGAATTAATGCAGTCACCACATCTATGGACTAGAAAGATACACTATATTACATTTTTTAATGAGTTTAAATATTCAGTGCAGTATGCAGTTTATGAGTTGTACTGTGCCTTATTTGTACTGGACTTATGGTTCACCAAGCAGTGCAAAATTACAGCTAGGCAACAATCGTTATCTCATTCATTTTTGACATTTCCCATTTCTTACCTGGCCGAACAACTTTATCAAATAACAAAGGAGGCAGCTTATGGACTACAATGAATAAATAGTTCTAGTTTTGTCCCAGTTTTCTTTATATCATCTGTAAATTGAACACTTTATTGGAGGAGATGAAACAGTGAGGGGTACTGAAGCAGACATTTTTGTGCACAAGGGCTTGGGCTAGTTATAACACCTCCACTTTCATACCCTGCTACATCAGGCATATCAACATTAGTAATTGAATAAGTGCAGTGCTCCAAAGAGGGATGCTATGTGACCAAAATGAGTCAAAAATATATATACATAATATAATTGAGTACTGTCCGTGATACTTTTTTTATTTGCACTAACATACAATTTTGAGGACAAGCTTTTGGGGAATGTCCCCTTCTTCGTAAGTGCAAATAAAAAAAGTATCATGGACAGTACTAAATTGTTTCTGTCGCAAATGCACTAATACGGCTACAATCAACTTATACATAATATAAAACCCATTGATTTCCCATCTATTTATAGTACCTTGAAAAAAAATATTAATGATCCTTCTGATTATGAACCTTACTATGGTGAAAAAATGTAACTTAAAACCAATACAAAATATGCTATAGTGCTATATAAAGTGCTAATAGTTGTAAAAACGAAACTTCCTATAGGAAACAACCTTTAAATAAATTAATTATAAAAACATATGTAACTTGCCCAACTTTACAAATAGCCAATAGTGATTAAAGTGCCATTCATTCAAAAAAATGCTTGAAAATAAGTCCTTGTTAATCATCCAGTTGCAGTTCAAATTAGGTGATGGCCTCCAAAGTGTTATGGTATCACACGGCACACTTGTGCCAAAAATACTAAAATAAGGAGAGGATCTGGCCATATTTTGAGTTTTTTATTGCAGATCTGCTGATCTATTCATCCCTGATCCTGTTTACCTGTGAAAAAGAAAAGGAGAGGATCTCTGCAGTATTGGATTGCATCTATAAAATGCTATATGACCTACCTATTAACATAGGAGGTCACTTTGATCTGGTGAGTGTGCATTTTGGGACTGAAGAGGAAGGGGCACTATTTACACAATGGCTTTTTTTTTTTTTGCACAAGTGTGCAGTGTGATACCATAACACTTTAGAGGTCATCAACTAATTTGAACTGACTTTGGATGATTCATAAAGATTTGTTTTCAATCACTTTTTTTTAATGAATAGCACTTTAATCACAATCTATAGACAGCAGCTGGGGAAAGAAATAAAAACAAAATATTCAGGTAATTATTGTAAAGGGAGCGCAAATTACAAATTAAGTTTGTATCATCTTTATTAAACTGGGTGTCACTTAAGATATCCAAATGTGAGGTGTATTTTGCTTTATTTCTACCACTTTAAACATATTTGGGTCTACAACTGGCCACAAACATTGGAATACAACCAGATGTGCATCTATGTGTTGATGTCAAAAAGTGTGGCTTCTTCCATAAACAAGAACACTTCAGCCACCTTAGTTGTTCTGTTTAAGCATGGATGCAGAGCAGAGGCAGCAAAACCTGTCTGTCTTGGCGCCATCTTATTTGTTGGAAAGCAATGTTTGGTTAAGACTTAATAACCCTTATGATCCTGTGAACCCCACCCCCCCCAACATTCTGAAGGTGACCTATGGTCACCACGCCAACACCTAATTCAGCCAAAAAAAGGATCAGATAAATGGATTGTCATCCAATGTCTATAGGCACCTTGATCCTTTGCTGGTTTATTCATTCATTTAACAAAAACAATATTATCTGACATTTCCAAACATAGTTAACACATCCTAAAATGTATAAGGTATCTTGCACAATATGCTATTAATTTGACTTGTGTTACCAGAACAAATCTGGTACCTTTATTAGTATAATAACTTACTCCAAATGCCCAGAAGCCAAACACAATAATGATGAAGTCTACTGTGTCTGCCAGAAACATTAACACATAGACATCTGTCACAGCACTGTAGTCTGGATGAATGAGATTGTAGAAGAACTGTCGGATTGGCAAGTATATTTGAAGGATTCTGGAAAGAAATGCAGGAATAACCCATTATCAGTTAGGAGTATATACTATTTTTCTGCTCTGTTCTCAGTTGTTTTGTAGGTGTAAAGCATGCACAGCTTGTTCAGAAATATATGATGCAATGTGACACTGAATTATGAATAAAAGTGCAGTTGTTTACAACAAGAAAACATACTTCCCAAGGTCTTAGTAGAACTGACTAACAAAAACTGGAGCAAAGACAGAGCTGTTACTCATAAGAACAAATCAAATTTCTTGCTGCGTTTGATGAAAGCTGATTGTTTGCCAAAGGTAACTTTATTTTTGCTTTTATTTTCTTCTTTCCAGTTTATGTAAATCAGCCCCCATTGCATCTGATAGAAAATGGAAATGAAAGCTTTTCCCCTAAAACAGTATTCCTAAGCTGAACACAAAGGATTTAGTATATTTTTATAGTATGTTTAGCAAAATATATAGAAAGCTTTTTTGTTTTACAGCAATGAAAACTGTATTGTTTAAAGAGGATGCAGATGATGCACCAGCATTTTTTTTGTGTACAACCACCAAGATTAAAAATATTGCAATATCAAGCTTCTTACGTCTTAATAGTAAATGCTTTTGCTTTGATGAGTTGCTCTCGAAGTTTTTCCATAAGCAATTCTTTTCTGGATTTTTGTTTCACACTTAGTATGCTACTACCTTTCTGGCTGCTGTTTCGTGTGCTGGTGCTACCTTTAATGGAAACAGATTGCAACAATAATTAATTTTTTTTTAAACAAGTACCCCAGGGCCAGGGGCAGACTGACAACTCATGGGGCCCCTGGGCAATAGGGGATCATGGGGCCCCTGTGTCCTTGCCCAAACTCAAAAAACCCTATGAAAAAGATACCAGGGGCATCTCATGGGGCCCCCTACCGACCCTGGGCCCTCGGGCAGTGCCCAAGTTTCCAAATGGTCAGTCCGCCCCTGCACAGGGCTTAAAATTTCAAGTCCTGAGCTACTAGCCAGGCCTTAGAGTTACTCGCCACCAACAAACACACACAAACAGAGACACCTGTACACACATACAGACATGTACATACACACACACATACACACACAGAAACATGTACACACACAGAGACACATGTACACACACACACACACATACAGACACATGTATACACACACAGGCATGTACAGACATGCATACACACAGATACATGTACATACACAGAAATGCACACGCACAGACATGTACATACACACAGACACATGTACATACATACACAGACACATGTACATACATACACAGACACATGTACACACAGACACATGTACGTACATACACACAAACACACACACATATGTACGTGCACACACACACAGACACATGTACTCACACATACATGTACATACACGCAGACACATGTACAGATACACACATGTACATACACACAGACACATGTACAATTGTACATGCATACACAGACAAACACACACACATGTACACGCACACACACACACCACCCCCATAAAAAGTTGCAGTACTTCGTTGTTCACTCACAGAGCCAGGTACTGCACTCTAGGGGGAGGCAGAGAGCACAGCACACACTCCTTGCTTTGCTTTCACTGCGCTCAGCTATTGAGCAGTCTGCGGCTCCCAGTGCCAATGACAGACCGGCCTGAGCTCCCAGCCTGCTCAGCAAGACGGCCCTGGGGGACACACTCGCCCCCACCATAATTTCCACTCACAGGTGACTGGAAATTTCAAGCCCTGTTATATATTATTTATATACTGTACAAAAATATTACCAACGTATTAGAGTATAATGATTAAAATGCTTGATATAAAATCTAACAACCAACAAACCTGTATAAATGATACTCTGCCTTTAAAGAACACTTGTTGGTTGAATTATTCAGTGTTTTAAAAAGTCATATTCATCTAAATTTAGTTATGATCTCATGTCTATGAGTAGTCCTGTTTAGTATAATTCAGTTGAACAGGTTAGAAATTGTGGCCTAATCACTAGGGTACCCCTTGATGTATTGGTGCTCGCCTCTCCTCTTTACTTTTCTGCAACAAAAGTGTATTGAAATTTGCTGTTTTATTCTTATATGATTACATAAGCAAGAAATACAATAAGTTGGCCTTCAGCGTTGCATATATATACATACTCCAATAGGTACACATTTGAGACAAAGACAATGTGCTCACAATGTGCTAAAATATACACAGATTACAAAGGCTGAAATAAATGGAAATTATTATTAAATATTATACAGGACTTTTATATCGCCAGCAGTTTGCGCAGCGTTTTATAACATGAGGGTTGCTGGAAATAAAAGCACTTATGTTACTACTATTACTCTGTCTGTTTAAAGGGTCAGACCACCCAAAACTGATGTTTCATTTTCTAGTAGATGACGATTTAAATCACCTGACAATTTCTTAAATCTCATTATTGGTAAAATAGCCAAGGTCCTGGATCTAAGACCTACTGGGGCCATTATAAGGTGTTTACAATTTCCCTTTGAATAGAAAGCAGTAAAACATGTTCTAATATATTCTTTTAGTTCTTCTTAAGAACAGGAATGTTTATTAGTGTGAGTATGCATTCCTGTTGATCTCAATCAGTCCTAAGTGGGATGGATTGAATTTACCATGATTAAATAAATAAAAGGAAAGCATTGTCTGCATTAAACCTTCCTGGTTTAACATTATAATTTTCTCCAAAATTTGCTGCAAAATATTTACCTCTCTTGGATCTGTTGTGTGAGGAGTTACTGGACCTGCGAGAAATTTGGGATCCACTGCCAGAACTAGTTCTTCTTACAAATGTCTTCTCTTCTGGGAAGTGAACGTGGATAGACTCTGCAGAGGCTGCGAGATTGACTGATTTCAGTGATCCAACAGAATCCCTTCTTCCAGAAGCTTCTGAAATCTCATCATCTGATTCATCCTTGTGGGTGGCATTGTCGATCACCTTGTCCTCATCCCAAAGACCATGACACTTAAAGAAATACATAGTGGCTAAGTTATTAATAAGCAACTAATGTTACACTGTTGTCAAAACAGTCATACAAACATACAAACTAATTACTGTATTAAATAAATATGGTTCCCAATTTTTGCATTCATAATAACAAACTATACAGTTATAAAGTTAAAAAAGGTAAAAATAAAAACAGGCACACTAATAACATCATTAAAATCATACTGATCTCTTTTACCTATGCAAAATACCTAGAAAGTTTGAAAAAAATGCTTTAAAAATGGGGCAGCTACCCCATACCATGCAAGAGACTTTGAGGTTTATTCACAAAGGTTTACTGCATGTATAGAGTGTTTTCCTGTATAGTATTTTCTTTATGTGTGCAGAAATATCACATTGGCTATATAACAAAATGAATTGCGTGTCACATTTCCCACAGTTTACTGCACAGGTCGTCACTCCCTAAAATATCACTAGTTTCTGATTGTCGATATCTGTGAGGTTCAATGATGTATCTACTGAGGAGCACAGGTGCTTTGATTTTAGGCCCCATTCATATCTGAAAAATTTGTAATCACAGACAAAATCAATTCTGCCTGTTCCCAAATAATGCTAAAATTGCAGCAAATGCCAGAAATACACTTGGGTGCCATTCATTTTTAAAAGGCACACCAAATGCTGGGTGAATTTGCTGTGATTGTAGCACAACAATATGAGCTGATAAACACGACTGGCTCAGGGACAAAATCTGATACATGAGCTTCTTTGGTGCGAGAAATGTGCATAGGACAGCCGATTCAAGTAAATGGGCTTCCCTATATGTGACACACTGAAACACATGTAAATCGTTCAAAAAATGTGTGTATGGGGCCTTAGAGTGTTACTAAACTCACAACAGCAAAATCAGTCCAAGCGCAACGTCTTTGCAACTAAAGAAAAACCTTCCGTTACTTGCTTTTTTTTTTTAAGCAAAACCTGTTCCTGAGCCCTTTACTATTCCTAGGACCTTTGACCATAATGCCACACCATCTCGCAGCTAAGGTTAGGGCCTATATTTGCTATTTATTTACTCAACAGTACATCATCTTTTCAGGGAAGAGGAAGGAGTTAATTATGGCTGATTATGGTAAACTAAAGGTTAATAGTAGCACATTGTATTTTTAAAAAACGTTTTTATATTTGTCAGGTTGCTTTAACTGACTTATGAAGATTAAAGCTCATCCAGTTGATCTGCACATAAATGAGGGAAAGCCTATGGAGGAGAGCTGGCTGCATCTGTTCTGCATAAGTGGAGTGGACACAGACCAACCATCTGCTTGCTCAGGTTCAACTGACAGATTCCACTCTGAGAAAGCAGACTCCAGGCAGAGTCTGCCCCATGTGGAAGGGGCATCAACAGAAAAGTAACAATGTTAATTTGTATCTCTCTTTTTTCATCTGAACAGTGTTTATAAACACAGTGCAAGTACTATGGCTTAGTGGTTAGCACTTTTGCCTTGCTTGCAGTACTTGGATCCCTGCTTCAAATCGGTAGGTTATTGGATCCTGTCTAAGTTGGCCCAAGTCCTGCTTAAATTGGCAGTGCTATATAAATACCAATAATAAATAACATGTCTGTTCTTTGACAGTAATAGCTGCTGTATTCACAATTCCTGGCAAATGCAGGGTAGAGAGGAACAGAAGGATAGTTGTGTACAGTAAGTCCTGCACTCTCACTCCTTTTTTATCGAAAAATGTTCATATGCCAGCAGTGTTAGGTTCATGTTTGGACTACATAGATTACAGCTCTGGATCACAGGCTCCTGCATGGTTCTGCCACTGAAAGTGGTGTGTATTAGGTTAATGGATGAAGCTCTGTGTAGCTTTCTTACCTTTAAGATAGATCTGTGAAAAAATAAAGCAAGCAGTTGAACCAGATCATAATGGACATAGCCTTCTTTTTTCTCTACACCAATTATATTGGGAGGATGGTAAGGTTTATCTTTGAATAATTCTAAATTGAAGTTCCATGGAAAGAATCCAAACTGAAAGAAGTACTTGATCACAATAGTCACCTACAATAAAACAGAATCAAGTCAGTTAACAGCACACTACTAGTGTCCATTTACAACTGAAACTTTGGGTTTATGTGGCTAATGGCAGGTTTAACTACAATCTGGCTTCTTATACCACTTCCTTGATCCAGGGTGCACAGCAGGTCCCAACCATACCCCCCTTCTGGAGTAAAGGCTCACATTCACTGGAGGCTGAATAGGCCAGCAGGCAATTCTCAGTAGAGAGCTTCATGTGTTTTCATGGCCGATCAGCTGCATCCAAGCCTTACATCACCAAGTTCAATGCAAATACAGTGGTGTAAAGCACGCCACCACTGGACTCTTGAGGAGTGGAGACGTGTTCTCTGGAGTGATGAATCACGCTTCTCTGTCTGGCAATCCAATGGATGTGTCTGGGTTTGGCAGTTGTCAGGAGAATAGTACTAGTCTGACTGCATTGTGCCAAGTGTAAAGTTGTGCCAGAAGAGTTGAAGCTGTTATAGCTGCAAAGGGTGGGCCAACTCAATATTGAGCCCTATGAACTAAGACTGGGATGCCATTAAAGTTCATGTGTGTGTAAAGACAGGTATTCCAATATTGTTGGTAATATAGTGTATGTACAGGATAACAACATTTTATAGGAATATAATATATTTGTTTGTTCTACTGATGTTGGAGACAAAACTTTAAAAGTTACATACCTCCGTATATACAATGGCAGTCATCCAAAACCGTTTGCTGGGTCGTGGCACAGATAGCATGGCCCACAGAAATATGAGGATTGGCAGCACCAGTGTTATCATAGAAGCAGAAATCATATGATTGAGGATAATAACAAAATAGCACACCATTTCTGATCTGGCCACCAAAGTGTTGTACAGGGCATAAATTAGTTGCAGCAAGCGTGGCTGTCCACAGTAAAACTTTTCTGAATCCTCCAGCTCTTCATCTTGAAACATTCTGTGAAAAAACACAAAGAAAAAATGTGGTGTTACGGTCAATAAAGAGCTAAAGGTTTTGTAAGTCCATTTCTCACCCTAACATGATAGCATGTGGCTTCTGACATTGAAGAGTTCCATACTTGTCACTTGATTGCTCCACTTCAGCTGTCGCTTTTTTGAAAAGGGGGTAAAGTATTACACTGGGTATAGACTCTTCCTGCATCCCTACTCTGTTCCAAACGTTCTACTTCTGGGCAAACGGTACAGATTTACCTTTCTTTAAGCTAACACTTTTATAAGTTAGCCCTCCTGGGCACATTTCTACTAACCCACACCCTCTCCCATATCCCAGCCTCTTACATACCTCTGTATAATACTGGAGGTCTTCTTTAATATTTCTAACTAGTGTCTTCAGAAATTCTCTCTAGCACTGGCTACACCTGTACAACGAGTCCCCATTGCCTTCAATGGAGCCGCATATTGATCAGAACCCATCTGCTCACAGCAATGCAGAAGAACATTTCTGCAAGAATGATTTAATCACCATTGTGATATGAAGATAAATAAGCAGCCGGTGATGGGGAAGACGTTGCAGCAAATCAGCTTAGGGGGCGCTAGAAGGCTAGGTTAGTGTTAGCTTATGGAAAGCTAAACCTGTCTTTTAACCTAACATTAAACCTATTCTTCACCAAGTCCTTAACACTTATCTTAAACCTTAAAATAAATTCTTAGCAATTAATTTGAACTCAAACAGTTAATGGTCTGCCCCTAAAAATTGACCCTTCAAGCCCAATTTCACCAAAACATTTTATTTTTTGAAAGAGTGAGCAAAGATTAGAACTTTTGCCAAACTTTATATGTGGTGACTCTGCTAAGGGAACATCTGTTATGGGGCCACATACAGCGATAAAATCCTGAGATAGTTCCTAAACCTACCTTACTTGAGTACCAAAAGTGTTATTACGATAACCATTGGAGAGTTCTCGTAGTCTGCTTTCTGAAATCCGTTATGGGGACACAGACTTGACAAAGAACTCATTCACTTTTTATACAAAACATATAAAAAACCTTACTCATGCTGAGCTTTAACCTCAACATTTAGCCTAACTGAATATTACAGTTGTACTCCTGTTTTTTTGCTGCTGTTGTTTTGGATATTGTGGGATAATGTTTAAAACTGTTTTTATTGCTTTTGTTTTCCCTACTGAAAGGGTCTTCCTTCATATTCTGTTACAGTGTTTGGGAAGGGTTCAAACCACCAGATCTTTATTGTTGTCTGTGTTCCTGCTGAGTTACAGGTAGGGGGCGTGCACGCCGCCATTTGCGTCCTCGGCTGTCAATCACCGAGTCCTGACCAGTGATTACTCGCCATCTCCTGGTGATCACCGAGTATCTCAGATGGGGGAGAGCCCTGTGTATAAACACAGATCTCTCCCCTGTCAGCTCCTGCACACTGCTTTGTATGGCTCTGCATAACAAAGCCATACAAAGCAGTGTGTTTACAGTGAAGCACACACAGAGCCCAAGTAGTGAAACAGCACACAGTTAACCCATTGATCACCCCAGATGTTAACCCTCTCCTGCCCAGTGCCATTAGTACAGTGTCAGTTCTTTTTATTAGCACTGATCACTCTATTGGTGTCACTGGGGATGTCACCAGGTCAGCCCCCCCCCCCCCGTGTCAGAATGCCCACCGCAGTTCCGCTATACGTCATTGAAAAACACAAAATTCCAGTATCTATACCGCCATTTCTAAACGCTATAACTTTCCAATTGATTTACACATATTGGGATTTTTTTTTAGCAAAGACATGTAGCAGAATACATTTTGGCCTAAATTTATGATGAAATTTGATTTTTAAAATTTTTTTACTGAACATGTTTAACCTCCTTGGCGGTATGATTCTTTCCGATTTTTGGTGCTGAAAGCGGTACCATTTTTTTGCATGGAAATATGTAGTTTTTTTTATTGTAGGCCTGTAATTCTTAGGAATAACTCACTGAAATCTGTCGAACAAGAGTCTAGTAAACATCCCGGGTAGGATAAAATTTGAAACACGTAATCATAAATTATAATTTAATAAATAATCATAAAATATAATAATATAATAATAATACATTTAATTCAATAATATAATCAAACCAAAAACACTGAAATGTGAAATATAGCGCCAAGATAGCACATTGCTGAGCAAAGTCGCAAAATCGTTTTCAGTGTCTGATGACGAATTTCCCCACTAATCATTATCACTCAATTCTGCAAGTAGTTCTGATTTACTATCGCTGTTCTCCTAGCTGGTCTAAACCGCTTTTGACCTAAAGGGACACTTTTTGGATGCCATGGACATTTCTCAGTTTCCAGGCAGAAAGAACAGACAAAATGCAGGCAGGGCGCAGGACAAAGCATTAGGGACAAGATGTATGTGAAATTGGTTGAGACAGCAATGTTTTACTATGTAAAATGTAAAAAAAAAAAAAGACATTTTTTAAAAATTTTTAATTTTCCGCCGCTAGCGGCGCCCGTACGTCCCGACGTCACAGGGACAGGACACAGAAGCCGGATGCCAGCATCGGCCGGAGGAGATGGCCGGGGATGCTGCAGGGGACACATCGCGGGAGCGCAGGGTAAGGTAAGCAAAGAACAAATGCCGGAGCAGTGCCGCATGGTATTCCCGAGTGTAGCTCGGGGTTACCGCTCTTGGTACTGAAATGTTACCCCGAGCTACACTCGGGAATACCGCCAAGGAGGTTAAAAGCAAAAGGTCAAAAATATTGCTTTTCTTTCCTCAAAATGGTCGGTCTTGGTATAGCGCAAAAAATGAAAAATGCAGAGGCGATCAAATACCACCGAAAGAAAGCTGTATCTGTGGGAAACAAAGGATGTAAATTTAATTTGGGTGCAGCGTTGCATGACCGCACAATTGTCAGTTAAATTAACGCAGCGCTGTATCGCTAAAAACAGCCTGGTCAAGAAGGGAGGTAAATCCTCTGTAGGGCAAGTGCTTCATTTTAACCACTTAACTGCTTGCAGCCATAATCTTAACCTAAACCTAGTCCCTATCCTTGGAGGCTCTGTCTTGGCTCTGAGTGGATTGGCTTTTTATTGACACAAACTTAATTATTAAATTCCCATTGATAAGCCAATATTATTCCTGTTAAATTATGCATTAACATAAAATCAGGACATCAGACTAGGACGAATTAGGGGTGTGGTTAACCAACTATACGAAGCACAGTTGGACTAGATGGATGAATACAATTTGTTTGCCTTTGAATTAAGAATTCTAAGAGCTATTCCTAACACACCATACCCACAAATACTGATAGAGTACATTAGACTATGCTGAAATCTATTCACTGCCATTATGAAATAGTTCTGTCCAAAACTTTCAATTCTGGCAAAGACACGCAGAAAAGGTCAGTACAGGTCTTCAGGATTCAGACTCACTTGTTTAGAAGCAGCTCACTAGCAGTTAATTCATGTGTAAGAGGTGGCAGTAAAGTATCGTGCAGTTTGTCCACATGGCTTTCATCAGGGCTTAAAATCATAAGATTATTATCAGCAGACTCATCATGGGAAGTAAATGAAAGCTGCTCAAAGCTAACAGCTTTGCTGTAGGATGGTGGAAGGTCTCCATCTGCTGCATATAAAGGCAGGTCTGTGTCGGGTGTATAGCTAGTTCCCTCCAGTTCAGCACTATAGTCTTCTTCCTCCACTTCTGTTCTTGTAACTGGACTCTTGTGTTCTTCCTCTTGCTCATCCTCTACCTCCTCAATGGTCTCAGCTGTCCCTTGCCTTGAGTAGACCATGGTGCACTGTGTTGGCTCACTATACAAAAGAAGAATATGATGAGAAGAAGTAAGGCATGATCAAGACATTTAGTCTTGTTTACCAATTTTAAAATAAAGCATGTTTATAGAATTTGCCTACAAATGCATATACATTTTACTAAGATTTTAAAACTTTCATTCAGTCTTTATCAGCTGTTTCACCAAAACAAATGTAGAGTGTGAAGAATGGAACCACATGTGTCCAATAAGACTGCAGACTTGTCCACTGTAGCACTCTTTATACATCAAAGGGGTGCTGTAATTGCTTGACTGTGTAAGAGGAAAAGGACTGCAGTGACAGATATAGTGTTTGATGGTGGCAGGAGGAAAGCATAGCATCAAGCTGATTGTTACAATATTCATTTAAAAAAAAGGTACTTTGAACATTTGCCTTGGGCCTAAATTTTACATCACACAGTTTATCATGAAAGAATTTGGCAATTGCTTTAAATTCAATTAGACAATTTCAAGCAACATGCACGACAGGATACATTCCTGATACCTTGACTGACATGATGTAAAAATGCAGGTATAGCACATATATTGATTAATGAATTTGTGAATAAAATAAACATGCATGGATAAAGCACCTGGATGCTACACTGCCACTGTCAGCAGATGAAGAGGACATGTCCATGCTGTGCATTTTACGAAGCCTAGGTCGCGCACGCTCACTTGTTTTTGGTATAGAGTCTGGTCCATCTAAATCATCAAGCGTAGATTGCCTTGAGAACAGCATGGTTGCTTCAGTGTTGCAGCTAGCAGCGCAAATAGTCACAAAGACAACAATAAGTAAGAAGCAAGCAAAATGTTTTCTACATAATCTGACATGATTTCATGCAATAAACAAAAAAAAGACGAGCACATGAAAAGCGCACAACTATCATATCATGTATCAATCATTTAAGGTATTAAAAAATTGAAACAGATAGCAGACTACATATTTATCTTACTTATAGATAGGTTATCTGCAGAAAAAGGGGCACGTTGTCTTTTACACATAGTTGACTTAGTGTAACTGACAAAACCAATCTCCTTACTGCTTTGCGGTTGGATGACTTTTATCCTCTTCATTTAACTGCTTTTAAAGCAGTTAATCACAGAGCAGTGAAAAAAGATCAAATATTCTAGTAACTGCACAAAGTGAACAGTTTTCAGGGGTGAGTGCACCTGTTTGACAGATACCTATCTGGATGAAAAATAAATGTACAGTTGTGTCCAAAATTATTCAACCCCCAATGCTGTAAAGGGGTTTAGGGACTATAGTGTACATTTGGAATTGTATTCAGAATCAAATCCTACAAGGACGTTGTAACTACCCAAATGCAACTAAAATGACATCAATTGTTTATGTAATACAGTAGTAAATGGTTCTTATGTGGTTTCTTCATTGCCACAATTATTCAACCCCTTAAAGACTACCACTCTGAAGAACAGAGGTTCATACAGGTGCTTTCCATCAGGTATTGAAAACACCTGTGGATGTCACCGAGCAGCAATCAAGCATAATAAGCACCAATTAGGCAGCTTTAAAATGACTGTGATACTCAGCTCCTTCTAGACATTTACTGGTGTGGTTACAAACATGGTGAAGGCAAGAGAATGGTCCAGGAAGACAAGAGAAGAGGTGATTTCTCTTCACAGGAAGGGCAATGGCTATAAGAAGATTGCAAAGATGTTAAACATACCAAGAGACACCTTAGGAAGCATCATTCGCAAATTCAAGGCAAAGGGCACTGTTGAAACGCTACCTGGTCGTGGCAGAAAGAAGATGCTGACTTCGACTGCTGTGCGCTACCTGAAGCGTAGAGTGGAGAGAAGTCCCCGTGTGACTGCTGAGGAACTGAGAAAAGATTTGTCAGATGTGGGTACAGAAGTTTCAGCCCAGACAATAAGACGCACACTGCGTAATGAAGGCCTCCGTGCCAGAACTCCCAGGCGTACCCCCTTGCTGTCTCCAAAGAATAAGAAGAGTCGACTGCAGTATGCCAAAAGCCATGTGGACAAACCACAAAAGTTGTGGGATAGTGTTCTGTGGACTGATGAAACAAAATTAGAACTGTTTGGGCCCATGGATCAACGCTATGTTTGGAGGAGGAAGAACAAGGCCTATGATGAAAAGAACACCTTGCCTACTGTGAAGCATGGTGGAGGGTCAATCATGCTTTGGGGCTGTTTTGCTTCTGCAGGTACAGGGAAGCTTCAGCGTGTGCAAGGTACCATGAATTCTCTTCAGTACCAGGAGATATTGGATGGAAACGTGATGCAGTCCGTCACACACCTGAGGCTTGGGAGACGTTGGACCTTTCAACAGGACAATGATCCCAAGCATACCTCCAAGTCCACTAGAGCATGGTTGCAGAGGAAAGGCTGGAACATTTTGGAGTGGCCATCGCAGTCACCAGACTTAAATCCGATTGAGAACCTCTGGTGGGACTTAAAGAAAGCAGTTGCAGTGCGCAAGCCTAAGAATGTGACTGAACTGGAGGCCTTTGCCCATGAAGAATGGGCGAAGATACCCGTAGATCGCTGCAAGACACTTGTGTCAAGCTATGCTTCACGTTTAAAAGCTGTTATAACTGTAAAAGGATGCTGTACTAAGTACTAAGATTGAATGTCACTTGGGGGTTGAATAAAACTGATAATGCTGTGAGCACAGAAAAGACATTTGTGGTTATTTCATTATAACTGTTATGTTATATTTGTCTGACCTACAAGTGCCTCTTTAATGTAAATGTAAGCAAGATGACTGAATGATCAAAAGCAATGTCAAACTGGCCAAAACACTCAATTTCAGTGGGGGTTGAATAATTTTGGACACAACTGTATGTGGGTGCACAAACCTGTAAATGACAGCTCATTCTTAATTAGAGGAATATAAAAATATGTATCCATTTACTCTGCTTGTCACATCTAAAGATACCTTCTAACTGTAGGAAACATATTCTTACAAAATTGTAATATCTAATATTAGAAATAATGTAACACATATTGCAATGGATGCTGTCATCATTATTTCCTCTGAAAAGTGATTATATAGAAAAACATCCACATCTAATAATTTAACTACAGGTTCCCCTGAGAATATAAACAGATTCAGACCAATACTGAATTGGTAGGTATAATGTGGGAGGAGCAAGGTACAATAATGCAGGTGTGTTGGTTGGCTCTTTGTCATAGAGAACAGATGTGCTGAACCCTAGACATTGTAATGTTATTTTGTAAACTATATTTACTTGCACACAATGTAGAAGAGTGTTTTTCACATCCAGCAGAACATGCAATAGATCCACTTAAAACAGATCATCTAGCACATGGGTGTCAAACTGGTGGCCATGCAGCTGTTGCCAAACTACAAGTGCCATGAGGCATTGCAAGATTGACAGTTAAAAGCATGACTCCCAAAGGCAGAGGCATGATGGGACTTGTAGTTTTGCAGCAGCTGGAGGGTCACCAGTTTGTCACCCCTGAATTCTAGCATCTCGTAAAAGTAATTCTAAATGGAAGATTGAAAACCCTATTTAATAGCTACAGTCATTTTTGTATTTGTTTAGTACTAATGGCATTCAGTCCCATTGATGTTCACAATTTAAGACTGCAAGAAGGTATTGATGATATAGATAATTTTTCTCAGGTACTGTGCAATGTCCTTACAAGTGAGCAATATATATCCTCTTAAAATGACTGCTGATTGGTTTCTAAACTGGATAGCATAATTAAAGTGATAATACACTCCCAATGTCATCAATCACTTTCAGCAGCTGACTTAATACCTCGCTGAGTATGCAGCTTTGACATCTTTTTATCTATGTCTATGTTCCAGCTTAAACTGGTGCAGTGGCCACTGCCACAGGTTTCCTGTTTAAGGGTGGCTCCTTTACCTTGCATCCAAAAAAAATACACAGCCCCATGGCCTATGATGGCAAGGCACTCCCCTATTCCTGCCTCCTCCTCTCCCTCCCTTCTGCAAGCTAACAGAATGGCTGGAGACTGCATTGTCCCCTGTCAACTCTTTCCCATGGGGACTGGAAGTTTAGGGAAGCAGCACTGAGAAAGCAAGGGTCAGCAACATTCAAAGTTGTAAACTGCAAGTGCTGAGATAAGAATTTTAACAAATAGTTTACTTGGGAATGTTCATTTTATTGTGCTCTATAGAGAAGAGGAGAAACTGTTTTACTTACCTAATCCTCCACTTCCCTGGCAGGTGGTGCTCCCCCATGATGCAGTAGTGGACTGTCCCTCGGCATCCTTACATCCAGTGCAGGAGCACCCTGCTCTGGACTTGATGATGTCCGGTGGAGCATCAGGGAACAGAAGCTGATGGGACCAGTCTAGCTGCTGGGAGGAGTGGAGGATCAGGTTCCCTTAGACATAAAAGAGTAATTGACCCTTACATTGCAGTTGCAGCCCCACTGCAAGGAATATTTTTTTTTTAACAGACCAAAGGTTTGCTGATCAGAAACAGGCCCTATCGATAAAATTACAGAACCTGCATTTTATAGCTGATCAATGTATGTGTATGGAAAATGTCTAGCATTCATATGCTGACTACGTCTTTTCAACATTTTAAAAATAATTCTCTCCAAAATCACACAATGTATGTAGATCACCTGTCTTATCCGTTACAAACAGCAATTTCTAAATAAATTAATTATGTGGAAGTTACTTTTTCAATTAAAGCTTGGTTTTCTGATGATTCTTATTATGGACAATAAGCAATCCACTGAAGTGAATTTAAATGATATAATGTACAGTGACCACTTCAACTTTTTCTAGAAAAAAGCTGAAATCTGGGTGATAACTACATTTTCCTTTACACAGGTGTTTATCTATGGGTTTTTTTTTATCTTGTATATATGACACTGTTAAATTGACAAATACTATATAAAGATCACAAAGAACCCCACAAATAAATATTGCAGATAAGCTGGTTATATTGCATAGATCTATTATAATTAAAGAAACATTTCAACTTTTGCTGGGCAAACTAAAGCAACATGTTATTCAGTGTCTCCATAGGCCTCATGTGTACAATATGGATGATAATGTATTCACAAGAATTCAGCGTTCCAACATTTTGGTTGTTATTTTAGAGTGTGGCTATTTTTTTCTCCATACTACATTTAATTTGGCATTAAAAAAAATAGTGCAGTATGTATATCTGGTCTAGAAAATATGAAATACATTTAGTGTGCTTTCAAATTTTATAGTGAACGTTTAGTAGTGGTCTTAAGCAATTATAGATTGAATTTCTCAAAATATGGAACTGAGTCATTGAACTATAAAAGGCTGAAAAGCTCTGTAGAGGCTCTCCGATTACAAGGAATGTCAAACACATTACATAGTTATTCTTAATTATTTAAAGCAATCTTAATTTTAAAACAATTTTCTTATTTTTTAATGGTTTCAGTTTCTTGCTACTTTATATTATACTGAAAAAAAAAACTATAAATGAAATGTAAAACAAAAAAAATGCCCAGGGTTCCTGATATATTACAGTCTTTTAGATTTGTGATATTTAAAATACATTGAATTTCCCCAAAGCCCTGCTAGCTGAAAATATTGGACCTAGTTAAAAGGAGGCAATAACTGTCTGATTCTCCTCCAGACAGTTCTGAATTATATGACAGCTGCTATTTCTTACACATAATGAGCAATCTCCACAAAGTCTGAGATGTATTTTGCTTCTATAACTAAATTTGCCATGTACAAAATTACTTACTTAAATTATGAAGCAGAGATGTTCTTGAACACAGTCTTACTTTTTAGTACCACTGTTGCCTAAATATCTTCGCATACCATACTGGTACATATTATTGTATTACAGCTAAAATTGAGTTGATCCTAAAATTTGGTTGACTTTTAATTCTGAACAAATTTTATGAATTCAGATGTTCCAAGCCAAATCTGAATTTCATTGTTTGGATTCCCAAAATACCTCTGAGAGAAAGACACCAAAGACTGTTGCAAATGCAGTTTCTGCTTTATATCTTCCACCAGCTCCCAAGTTGTTTTTTATCCCATCAACTTGTCAGGAGGGCTGCCAACCATTCTGCACAATTTACATATTTGGATTCTGATTAAAATCAGTGGGACTTACTGTTTAGACCACAACTGATCAAACTTTTCAAAAGTGTGTTTACCTCTACACAAAAATATGCTTAGATATAAAGGATAGAACAGAATAAATTTCTTGATATGTGTTTATATTGCACAATTTGTGTGCTCATTTTTTACATATTTCTCAACAGCCCTCGGAACTATGTCAGCATTTTGTAACCTCTACCTACAATTGCCAGCAGCTCCTGATTTGAAGTCATGAAAATGTACCTGGAGAATTGTGTCCTTAGAATTGTCCTTTATATAGAATTGTCAAAAGCACAATAAAAGTCCACAGACACATTTTAAATTAATATTTGTAGAAGACGAGCGCTTTAAATGCAAAAAGGGCATGTTAAAAAGTGTTTCCCAAACATTTGTAAGTGGTGCACAACGATTTCAAGTTTTGTATCATGCCATAGATCCTGTACTATTACATTTTCTCATTTGCTGCCAATTTGCATCACTGTAAGGGTTCATGTTAATAAGCATTCTAGTGAAATGCTGTAGTGTATGAATGGAAAATGCATTTGACATGAAAAGACTTTGTTTGGCCTGCTTCGTCTGCAGTTCAAATGCACTTTAGAACAAAAACACAGTACAATGCACAAGAGGTCAAACACAGCCTCTGAACTGCCATGTGTACTGCTCAATTAAAGCCAATGGGATTTTGTTGATCTAATTTCACATGCATTCCCTATGCACTTCAAACACAGAAAAACAATGCTGATCAATATAAACCCTAAAGATGCCTTTTCTGTTCTGTTTTCCCCCTCTCAGTCACATTTACAAACACATCAAAAGGATGTATCATTTTTCTTGCACTTTGTTCTTAATCTCTGTAATCCAGTAAGTGTCTGATAGCTGCACTGTCCTCTCCAAAATAACCTTCCCTGTCTTCCCAGTTGTCAATCTCTTTCCAACACTCTGAACATAGGATTGTATTTACAGTTCAAAGAATCTACTTTAAATACAGTTAAGGTGTGGTTTAGATACATGATTTTTTGAAAGGAGGTGGAAATGTTGTTAGGACATCTTTTACCCATGTCTCCTAATATAGCTTACTGATATTTCAGAATTCCATAAATGCTTTGGTCAGTTGTACATGCTTCCTTGACATTGGGTGTTTTCTATCTATGACTGTTACCGAACTTTCGATATGTGGACATTCATTACTTAATGATAAATTTGATATAAAATCTTATGTCTCGTTGCAGCTACATGATCATTCAAGGCTAAGTACAGGGACACATTTGCAATAAATTACTCATGGGTTAGAGCCTACAGCAGCAAGGTAAGATTAATCAACACTAAAGCATGGTATGTACAATTTGTATTCTCATTTTTTATTGTCTTTTACTTTCTCTGGTTATCTTCGGATGTTTGTCTAAATCCAAAAGATTAATTCAGTAGGGAATGGTGTAAAGGCTGTAAATAATTACATGACGTTGGCTAGGTTGTAGATTGCACAGCACAACTGTAATTTGCTTCCAGTAGTAATTCTTGACCTATGCTTCAAATTACACAATACTTTATGTGCAAAAAAGAGATAGGTATTATGAACAGGATTTAGATGCCTAGGACAATGTGAAATATAAATAGAATGCTGGCTATATGCATAAAGTCATCTTTTGAGGTACTATATGTATATGTTTAAATTACAAATTGTTCTATAGTAATCCCTATAGTTCTTCAAGGACTGTACTATAGAGTTTATATTTTTCATTAAAAAAATTACCTGGACATGCTGTCATGAGAAGCAGCAGAATCTGCACTGTCCATTCTTTTACTGGAGATTTTGCCATTAGTTGCATGTGATGATGTGGGATCAGGCTCATCATCATCTCTGTCTAGTCCTGACTCCCTTGAAAGTGTCATCATGATGTGGTTTTGATAATACATGTGAATGCTTTCCCGGGTGGGAACATTGCCCTAAAAGGTAATGTATTTATTTATTACAAGTTTAGTATTGGGAAAGAACTGCTTTCGCAAATAAAATAATAACCGTTGTGTATGATAAATACATATACATTTTTAAACATTTGGTGCTGGAATAGTGTGCTCACAAGCAGGGAAATTAATTAGGATTGATGTACCAGAGTAAAGATTTTAAACTTTGCAAAAATAATGTTCACTGTACTTGGTATATAATATGAAGCTCAGTTCACTTCAGTAAAAAAAAATATATATTTTTACTTTCCCTCAAACATAATTGAGTATTCAACGCAGAGAAATTGATTACAAAAGTGGAGTTACTTTTTAATGAACTAGTGAATATTAGTTTTGCTATGTGAACATCATTTTCTCTAGTAAATTATCCTCAATGAATCTAAATACTTGTGAGACTGTTACTTGGCAAAAGTGAACATTCAAATTGAATTCACACATAATGTGGTCTACTTCATTGTAAAATGCCTGTCACCGCAAGGACACACAGAAAACAATTGTTTTCTGTGTGTCCCATTCACACAGCAACGCATCCTGCTGCCATAAAATGCAGAATCGCATGGCACTGTACAGCAGTGCATCATGAATGAAGTCTTTTGAACACGTCAAATAAAGTTTCTACAAAAAAAAAGAGTCATGTGTGATGCACTGAATCATGCTCCACACTGCCACCTACCACATTCGGAAAGGGACAGCTGCCAGAGAGGTAAGGCGCTTGGCAGCTCTCCATTCTTGTGAATTCTTCCTCATGTTACTAAGTGAACAGCCTCTACTAATTTAGTAATTGATTACTGATTACCTTTTTAATCTCCCTTGTCAGCATACAACGCTCTATCCTTAGTACTGTGGAGATATCAATGTGCCCTCGTGAAATTGAGTTGAGCCAGGCAGTAAAGCTATCAAGTGAGGCAAGGAAAAGGACCCATGTAAACTTCAAAATGTTGAATATCCTTTTAATGATGTTATCTGCAAGTCAAGATAAAGCACGATTTTAAAAGATTAAGAATAATACCTGGAAAATATGTTAAGAATGTTGTAATCCCAAAAGCTCTACTTTGCACACATCTTGAAAGCCAAAGGGGTCTGTTAATTTATCAGTATAGTCTGTGAAATATAATTACACTAAAAGAATTTTCACCTTTAATTTGCCTTTTTTTAAACTTATCTTTCTTTCTTTCATGCTAGTATATCAGCAGAGACCTGCACCAACGTTTCTGTTCACTGCGGTCTTGAAAATATACAGCAGATCAGAAAATGTAATGGCTATTTTCAGAAATATTTATACAGTGTTTTGAAAAGGTATTCATACCCCTTGAAATTTTCCACATTTTGTCATGTTACAGCCAAAAATGTAAATGTATTTTATTGGGATTTTATGTGATAGAATAACACAAAGTGGCACATAATTGTGAAGTGGAAGGAAAATGATAAATGTTCTTCAAAATTTTTTACAAATAAATATCTGAAAAGTGTGGTGTGCATTTGTATTCAGCCCCCTTGAGTCAATACTTTGTAGAACCACCTTTCGCTGCAATTACAGCTGCAAGTCTTTTTGGGGATGTCTCTATCAGCTTTGCACATCTAGAGAGTGAAATGTTTGCCCAATCTTCTTTGCAAAATAGCTCAAGCTCTGTCAGATTGGATGGGGAGCATCTGTGAACAGCAATGTTCAAGTCTTGCCACAGATTCTCAATTGGATTTAGGTCTGGGCTTTAACTGGGTTATTCTAACACATGAATATGCTTTGATCTAAACCCTTCCATTGTAGCTCTGGCTGTATGTTTAGGGTCGTCATCCTGCTGGAAGGTGAACCTCCACCCCAGTCTCAAGTCTTTTGCAGACTCGAACAGGTTTTCTTCTAAGATTGTCCTGTATTTGGCTCCATCCATCTTCCTATAAACTCTGACCAGCTTCCCTGTCCTTGCTGAAGAAAAGCATCCCCACAACATGATGCTGCCATCACCATGTTTTATGGTGGGTATGGTGTGTTCAGGATGATGTGCAGTGTTAGTTTTCCACCACACATAGCGTTTTCCTTTTAGGTCAAAAAGTTAAATTTTTGTCTCATCTGACCAGAGCACCTTCTTCCACATGTTTGCTGCATCTCCCACATGGCTTCTCACAAACTGCAAACAGGACTACTTATGGCTTTCTTTTAACAATGACTTTCTTCTTGCCACTCTTCCATAAAGGCCATATTTGTGGAGTTCACAACCAAGAGTTGTTCTGTGGACAGATTTTCCCACCTGAACTGTGGATCTCTGCAGCTCCTCTAGTTATCATGGGCCTCTTGGTTGCTTCTCTGATTAATGCTCTCCTTGCCAGACCTGTCAGTTTAGGTGGAAAGCTATGTCTTGGTAGGTTTGCAGTTGTGCCATACTCTTCCATTTTCAGATGATGGTTTGAACAGTACTCTGTGAGATGTTCAAAGCTTGGGATATATTTTTAGAACCTAATCCTGCCACAACTTTATCCCTGAACTGTCTGGTTTGCTGTGTTCCTTGGCCTTCATGATGCTGTTTGTTCATTAATGTTCTCTAACAAATCTCTGAGGGCTTCACAGAAAAGCTGTACTTATACTGAGATTAAATTACACACAGGTGGACTCTATTTACTAATTAAGTAACTTCTGAAGGCAACTGGTTCCACTAGATTTTAATTAGGGGTCTTCAATAGACATTAAATTTTAAAAGGACTAGAAGAAAACACAAATTAAATAAAATTAATTGATAGCCAAAATTTAAATTTATAACCAACCCCCCTGCCAGTTTAATTTTTGCTTTTTATGTACCAATGGGGAAAATCCAAACTTTCAGATATTTATTGTAAAAAATTTTGAAAACCATTTATAGTTTTCCTTCCACTTCACAACTATGTGCCACTTTGCATTGGTCTATCACATGAAATCCCAGTAAAATCCACTTACGTTTTGGTTGTAACATGACAAACGTGGAAAATTTCAAGGGGTATGAATACTTTTTCGAGGCACTGTATATCAGAGAAAGGAGACGTATGATAAGCCTTCTAGTTACATGTCAGGTTGTCATTTTTCACTTGTGTATATTGTTTGTCGTTACTGCAAATACATAATTACTGTAGATTTATTCCCGCTTAGTCAGGTGATCTATCTCTGACATGCTGAATAGTCAGTATCACTATTTCAAATTTAGCATTGCTGCTTTCTGTTTCAACCCTTTGTCCAGCGGATACCCCTATTCATTGTCCTTTATGTCCAAGTGACATAGGAAACTGAAAAACTGTACTAGTAAATTGGTAACAGGCTATCCCAAGTGGTAGGGATTTGTGAATAACAAGGCTGGCTGAACAGAATTGCAATATAGTTCCCCTATAAGTACTTTACATGTGTATTTAACTGTTTACTTTGGGTTCTAAAGGCTTTAAAGCTCTCAGCTCATTCTGATATTTTACCAAGCTGAAATATTGTGTTTTATTATCATCAACTAGGTGTATTATCAATGAACATCAGTAAACCTAAATTAACTAGTTTAATCCATATAGAAAAAAAGACCCAGATAAGGGTTTGTTACTTAAGATTAGAATCTGGGAAAGCTAAGCATCATTTTTACACTGAGGAGTCTAAAGAATGGGTTCACTTTTTCTTGAAAATTAGAAAGGCCCCTTCACACAGCTTTCATAAAGATATATTAACCTAGTTTATCTAATGGCCTAAAGCAGTCCATGCAGAACCACATTTAACACAGAATTTTCTTTGAAATTGTCTAGAACTGACTTTAATTCAAATCCTTAAAGCTGTCTTTGTGTGTGATTGTTTATCCAGTAACCCGCTGCTACATTCTAACATGTGGCTTTTGTGGTATTGCTAAACACACTGACTTTAAGTATTTTTCCTATACGTTTTAGGGTAATGACCTTTGTACTAACCATACTCTTGGAAAGCTACCTAGGATTGCTGCCAAACTTTTAACATTAAGATGCACAAATGCCTATGTGTAAAATATAGTAGTCCTTAAGCATAACTATATATAGCAATGGACAGCAAGTATTACTCATGATTAATAGACAGTAGCAGGAAAAAAAGTCATATTATATTAGTTAAGAACTAACTTAAAGGTCTTTACCTTTGGGGCACTATAAATGTTAGATATATTTAAGTGACTTTGGAGCTAGTCTTTATTACATTTTTGCCTGGAGGCTGTACGATGTAACACACGGAAAGGCAATATGAACTGGGGCTAAACCATAGATCATGTACATGTTTAGGGTGTTGACATGGGCACTAAGAATATGTCACAGTATAAACTCTTCTTATCTTTTCATTAGGTTTGTAAAGAAGAACTCCAAGCATGTTATATTTTTACATTCAGCTTTGAATGTACCTATGTATATGTCATACCTGGCCTGTGTCCCTGGAAATCACTAAGTAGACACTACTACTCTGTTCCGGGTCCTGAGTTGGGCAGCCAGCCAGATAAATTGTGAATACAGGAGGTCAACGGCTCAGCATGGACACCCTTCAGAAAATGCTTTTTCTGAATGAATACAAAGGGTTCTCAGGATTGGACAACATGGAGAAAGCATTTTCTGAATGAAGGGGAAATGGGGAAAGGGGCACTAAAATACCTCTGATCTGCAACGCTACACTGGCATTTTGATCTGGACTGCATGAGTGTATCTTTAGGAATTAATGAGGTTAGAACAAGAATTCATTAACAACATGGGTTTGATAGGCAGAAAATCGTTATGTTTTATTACATAATAATATATAGTTAATATTGGGATGATAATAACTTATAAATGATTAAATAGCAGACTATTCTTTCAGCACCATACATAACTTGGTGTTATAGTCACTATTCTCATCAACCTACCTGGACCATCTGACTTTTTTTTGCCATGTTCTTCTTTATCTTCACATTCTATAATAATGTGACCTGAAAGATACAACATAGTAATGTTTGGTTTGCTTTAATGTATAGTTACTTACTTTAGAGTAAACGTATATTTAAATACATTTTGTCATTATTTATCAATTAGAATATAATTTTAAAATATTTTAATATTTACATAATATTCTTTAGAAATTTTATATTTTTATATATGCAAGTAAAAGGGAGATAGATGTAAATAATATTTTCAGTCTGTGTTATTTTTTTTATAAAAACTTCTTTTTATGTATAATTTGTAATTAAATAGTTTCATGGGGTAACCATATTTACAAATTAATTTGTTTATTGGGTGTAAATCAACGGCTGGTGCTGATCACATTTAACCATTCACACAAGTGGTTACATGTGATCAGTGCCTCTGATCTAGCCTGGATACAGATGATTTGTGTCCAGGGTCAACAGCTCCGGCCACATATATGCTGGATGCTACTAAGCATCCAGTGTGTATGCATTCAATAGAGTTTTGATGCATACAAATCCATGAGATGATGCATCACATAGGCCAGGGTAAATAAAGCTTCAGTTTTTTTCTTGGGGGAGGGAGCCTATGATTTTTCACACATGCTCACTGATTTCAGAAAATACCCGATAAGCACATTCGATTCAACTAAGCAACCTTTTGACTGGGTGTGGTTAACTGCAGATTAAATGAAGACTTTAGTATAAAGGTAGTAGATTGTAGTAGTACAAGGTCTAAAAAAAATAAGGTTGCTTTGTAACTCTGGTGTATCTAAAAAAGCCTATTTATTGCATTCAATGTGATATGGTGAGCTGTACCTTCTGCAATCCCCTTGCGTCTCATTTCCCTCTGTTTTTCTTCTTTGCTTTCCTTACGCCTTTGTCTCAGGGCAGTTTTAGGATCTGTAATCCAGGCTTGATAAATAAACTAAAACAAACACACTTGTTTTAATGAAATATCAATGTTACATAGGAAATGGATAGTGATATATTGACATGGAAACTGGATGGTCGTTATCTGGATTGGATAATGAATCAAGATATAGGAAGAATGCTTTGGTTTATAAATATTGACGCTATGGAGTTGATTTACTAAAGAAGTACAGCATTTTTACTTTGCAAGTGGATGCTTTGTGAATTAAGTGAAACTCAAGCACTTAAATTATTAAATAATGTGTAAGCATCCTACTTTTTCCTGCCACATGGTTGGGCATTCAAACTTAACACAGCTTCCCCTTATACACTAAGCCATATGAACTTCTATTTTAAAGAACATAATGTACTCCTTTATCAAATCAACCCATTTGGGAGTGTTTGCAATAAAATACTAACTCTACCAACAATACTTACACTGCATGTTCCAGGGAGGGAGATAAAGCAGCAGTGACAAATATACCTATATGTCAGTAACAGCCTAAACCTAAAAACAAAAACTTAATACATTGCAGCTTACTAGTTTCTTAGATGTAGTGACTGCTTTTTGTTCTGGCTTTCCCCCTTTATTTTCACCAGGCGTTCCTAAAAACAACACACTTCCTGTTCCTGAGTAGCTACCCAGGGGCTAAGATTTCTACCCAGGCTGAACTTTGGTCAACTCATATTACATGGGGGTAATACGAATAATTACATGGAGGTGATCAGATATGTAATTTATACAAGAAATATATCATTGTTTTTGCTTTTAGCTCATCTAACAAGAAGAGAAAAAGACAATGTATCATGGCAAGATCAACATATATTTCTTGCTAAAATTTCTCCTGAAAAATTCAAACCAATGCAGTCATCACATCCAAGGACTGGTGGGTTGAAAAATGTTTAATTTTTGTTCCTGGATTTAGTTATACTTTAATTCACTAGGATGCAAATAACAAATCTGTCAGCAAAACATATATTCCCTAACTGAACTTTCTGGGTTGTTTTAGAACAGAACATTTTAACTTAGCAAAGTCAAGGTTCACTCATCTTTGTGAATGAAGTAAATGCAAAATTCACTCAATTATGAACAATACCCCGCAGATGTTTGGATATTCACAGTTAAACGCAGCTTCAATTTATTTCGTAAGCTATGTGAACATTCACTTTGCTATGTAAATTGTACGTCTTTAGTTACTAACTAAATACCAATATGTAGTTACTAAATTTCTAAATGGCTGCTTCCATCATAATTTCCTTATATCATTTTTTGTTTTTTAAAATATTCAGTTTAAAACTAAGCTTGGCAAGCACTACAGATAACGTACTAGTAAGCACCTACAAAAAGTATTTAATTCTTAATACTAGATGGAATAAGTCCTACCAATCCTACATTTATTCCTTAGACATGATCTGCCCAAAGCATCTTGCTTGTTAAAAGTAGTTTTTTTTCTATAAAATAATTTTTGTGTATGTAGTGCGATCACATATTTTGTGTCTATGTTTGTATTTGTGTATCAATAACAGAATTTTTAAAAACTTAGAACAACTCAAAAATACTGCTACAACCTGCACTAGAAAAATAATGGCAGGAATCTAAGTAACATGGCTATACGTTACACAGCTCTTTCTTTTAGAATAGCTTTTTACATGTTAAAGTACAAATTTAGTGATTGATGAAAAAGTAATTGTTTGTTTTTATTTATGCAACTTATTAATGCAAATTAAGTAATATTAGATATAAAACTGTACTTGTAGTGTACAAATGGCAGGAAGTTTACGGACAGAAATTACTGTGACCTTTTATTTGCAAAAGGGACCTAGGAATGAACACTCAAGGACATATTTAATTGATACACATTAGACCTATTTACATAAGCTGCCTTACACTTTTTTTTTACTATATCATAATAACATTGCACTATAGGTATTTTAATAGGAATTTAAAGTGAAGCTGAACATTTGCTGTTGTGGGGAACATTTACAAATGGAAATCTTACCTAAGAAATACCCAGCAAAATATACCTGTTGTCTTGAAGTCCTCCTGAAAAATAGGTTTCCACTTCTTGGGATATAAAGGGGCCTAGGTTCTCCCATTTTCACAGCCTCATATCTGTATATCTGCAGTGTGGGATCTAAGGCAGTACTGCCTCTGTTTGCTGGTCTCAAGAGATTTGAAATGAGATTTCGGAGATGTCACTACTATACTGTTCATAGTTTGCCTTGCTGAAGGCTCTGGCATGGGGAAGCAAAGCTCTGACTTTATCAAGGTAGCCACCCCATATAGAGGTACAGTGCAGAACATGGCATGGTAGGTCATTAATGTGAACAAGATCAGCTACAAGCAACAAATGGATAGTCTGTCATTTGCCCTCTGCTTACTATCACGAGTGATAACCTACATTATGCCACGAGTTGTCATGAATTGCGGTTAGGCAACCCATTCATTTGAAAAGGGCTGCCTAATGCACCAATACACACCAAAAAAGGTGCCTGCAGCATGCAGGCACCACAGCTCACAACACGTGCTTGACAGGTGCTGTGTGCAACACATGTGCATTGAGAAGCTTAATTGGGGTGACACTGAGGTGCTGTTTGTTAAGAAAATGTAAACAGGTTAAAATTGGAATCCATTCACTACAAACCACAATTGAAATATGTTTGATGAAAAGGAACTCCATTTCTTAATGCTTATAGGGAAACCTGCAGTTAACAATAAATTAATTCCTCTTTCCAATACCCTTCTGAAAATACCAGTTGCCTAACTCTCCTTCTGATCCTCTTTCAGAAAATATTAGTTGCCTGACTCTCCTGATCCTCTTTCAGAAAATACTAGTTGCATTGACCTCATGATGGTCCTCTATCTTTACATTTCAGAAAGGTTCATTCAGAATGGTGTCAGACCAGCTGGTGTGTATAATTTGTTCCAGGCCAGTGATTTTGAAACTATCGCAGACAGCCAGGCAATCATTTTCAAAAAAGATCATCAATAGCAGCCTTTATATTTATCTCACAAAATGATTCCTGGAGGTTAAAAAATATAGTTACTTAGTTTTAATAATAATGAATTTCTGTGAATGTAGGTCTAATATGAATCTCCAACCAACTCAACTCACAGGGGGAGATTTACTAAAACTGGTGCACTCGCAATCTGGTGCAGCTGTGCATGGTAGCTAATCAGTTTATAACTTCGGCTTCTTCAATTAGGCTTTGACAATAAAACCTTGAATCTGATTGGTTTCTATGCAGAGCTGCACCAGATTTTGCGCTCTACAGCTTTAGTAAATAACCCCACTGTCTTTGGTTATGGGCATTAGATTTAAGGTTTTGTATTAAAATTTTAGAAGTAAATAGGAAAGTGTGGGTTGTAGACAAACCACACAACTATACAAAATGAAAGAATGAAAATGTACCTTTTAAATTTAATTTGCTTGTATCAGTCATAAACACCTTGCATATGGTGATATAATGTCCCTTTATTTTCTTCCAGAAAACTTCACTTTATACTGAAATATTGTATGTTGTACATTAATTGACTTAGCTATTATCTGGATGTTGTACTTGTAAACATTTCTATGATCTATGTTTATAAAAATGTTTGATGCTGAATCATACCTAAATCACTTGTATCTTAATACAATTCCCTACATGTTTTTCACAGACAAAATAATACATTTCATAAAGGATTAACATAGACAGATTATCATTTGTGCTAACAAATGAAAATGCTGTTAATTGGCATTGCATAAAATGGCAACATGCAAGATACCACAAAAAAGCAAATTAGAGAAATATTGTCATCATGCACTAGTACATGCAACCCCCAAAATGCATGCGCAAAAAGATATAACCAAATAGGGGTCTCAGAGAAGCTGGAGATTATATTTTTAAACAGATTTTATATAAGGACAATGAACACAATTTTCAGATAACAGCTTTGTAAGTTGTTTTCCCATTAAAGATAAGGAAATGGTTGTTCCTACCCATGAAAGTCTTCTGAAGAATAAGTACTCAACCTAACTTGCCTAAACAATGTTTTAAAAATATTTTTGGAAATGCTATTTTTGAAATAACAGTATGACATCTGTTTTGTACACTACTGATTCAAATCAGTTGTCAAATGCACAGTATTTTATCAGACCTAAAACATAAGTAAATACAACAGACCTAAGACACAAATTGTTATATATCAGTTTCAGGAGCATATGAACACATTGGAAATCAACCTGTTAATATGAAAGTGAGAGTTTACAGTAGAATGTTCAAGGGGGGCACAACTCTTTGGCCCCACCTTTATGGGTCTGCAGCCGCCCTCCATTCTCATTTAGGTGTTTTTAGGGTTATTTAATGTGTAATAACAGACATGGTCATTTTTGTTAAGCTGTCCCTTTAAGAAAAATGGAATATTGGCTGTGTGAAAATTCCAACCAATGGAAATTCTTGGAAATTGCTGGAAGGTCTGGGATCATATATAACGAATGGAGGGAAAGGAATTTCTTCACACTGGACCTGCTGTTCCAAAAGAGTTCTCACCCTCTTGCCCGTCGCAGGTACTTTATGAGGTTAGCTGCCACCTTGGATTCCAAGGGGGGCATTGTTGTAATTGCTGTAAACTTATGCTTGGGTTCTAAAACTGAGCTAATGGTTTTGTTATTTATTGAAACATAGGATGATTTACAATAGAATAATCTTTTGGTGCATTTATTGTCTAATTCCAAATAAACCAATAAAGTGCTGCGGTCTTTTTAATGCCATTAATGTGTTTGGTCTTTTGCTTATTTATTATATATATTTGTTAATGTTTGCAGGGTTGTGGCCTGCAGTCCCATAGCTGGCCTCTTTTCCTTTAATGCTAAATCTGAAATGGCTAATAAAATGAACCCGAGGTTAACTCTTTGCATTACAGTTTAGTAAATTGAGCCAACTTTAACTTGATGGATGTTACCTCAGTTTACATTTCAGTACATCAGACACTTGAGTACTGTATCAAATTGTTGGCTCCATTCATTCCCCATCAAATCTAAAAAACACCATGGAAAGGTCTGGTATAGAACAGGAAGCTGAGTACAGTCCTGACATAACATGTCTGTCATTTTTAGATACCCACAAGAGTAAAAGCTGATGCAGGGCTTATACCTGATGGTCTATCCACAGAGTATGCAATGTCACAAATGCATGATTCACTCTGATACTTGCATGTATATCTGTCAACTATGCAAGGAAACATGCCATTCACAAATCAAGGAAATCAGGATTCATCAGTTGCATAATTCCAATAAAGTTCCAATAAACAAACCTGCATTTGTATATTCGTGTAATAAAAAAACTGAATGATGTTAGAAATGTCTCATAGTGATGTAATTATGTAACTAACAGTGCCTTTGCCCATTGACACAAGCCCTTACAAGTGTCTTGGCAATTAATCTTCTATTTGACATTAGGAATTGAAAGTATATTACTTCATTGGCCATCACAAAATTAGTAATATACCATGAACTGGCCATCCAGGACTGGCCAATATTTTTTACACTGGAACACTAGGACTCGGTGCTCATTTTTATTATATACTGTAGTTGATTAACTTTTGGGTTTGGCATTTTCCAAGCATCGTTAAATAACACAGCATTGACCAGAAAAATAGAAAACGTTTGCAAAAATGCTGCCAGCTTTGTCTTTGCCAATTGGTAAAAGCCACCCACTCAACATAGGTAACATTCTTATGAATCATCAATATCTGAGGGATGCAATTCTTTATACCAAAACAAAGATATTTTAATAGTTCTTTTAAAATATTATTGATTGGTGTACATACTGTATGGGGAGGTTATCCACACCAAGCACATTTAACAACACCTAACACCAGACTTTCCCTGGTGGTTTGCACCACTCATGTACCACAGAAGCTGTCAGCAATCTTACATCTGAGTAATGTACACACCTTAACTATATGGTATAACAGCCTGTTGTTTGAAAAAATCAACAATATTAATTAAGCAAGACTGCCTAATTTAACATTAGTCTTACCAGCTTTCTGAGAAGAATGTAGAAAAAACTATCTACCCTTGAGGATGCATGCATGATGCTACAATTAATCAACAATAAATATGAAATCATGGAAAGAGAGCAATGCTTACATTTGCATTTCCCCAGCAACAACACTGAATAAAAGGCATGTATTTTGAAAAATATATTGGCAGAGGACTAAATAAATCGTAAGATTATCAAATTGTAGTCAGCATTCCAAAATTTGTTTACATACATGCCCAGAAAATGCATATGGAGAAAGTACAAATGAGGCATTTGAGAGGGTATAGACACTAACACGCTACTCCTACAGCACAGTTTGTACATACTATTGAGATTCCTGATGTATACCTTTGCAGCTCTGATTAAATACTGAAGAATTGTTTTAGGCAGTTTAATGACAGACTTTGGCAAGGCTAAAATGGCTGAAGCAAATTTTCCAATAGCTCTCTAAAAGAAGGACAAAGCAATAGGAATTAGTAGAAAACAATGAACATTAATGATAATGACTAAATCTTAAACCACATAGAAAAGCACATTGACAGCAAGCTTAACATTAGTTGTGAGCACATATTATTGACTGTATATATGATGTGTGTGTTTGAACGTAAGCAGAAGTTATTTGTGATAAAGTTGGTAAAACATCATGCATGGGGGTGCCAGTTCAACAAAATGTATTTTACCTGTGCTGTATTTATTTATTGAGCAGTTATTGAAATGCAAATTCTTTTACCTGCTCACAGGTGTATCCTTTTAGAACTTTTAGGTATATCAACAACCAAACCTAACCCCAGCCTAAACTCTAATACTACTTACCCTTATTCTGCTGCACACTCCCCTTGAAAGCAAGCAGCACCGAGATCATCAGTCACAGTACTGAGTGATGACAAGTTCTTACTATTTATTGAGTTGACTTTAATTTATTGGCTAGGACATAATCTCTGAATACCTTTAGTAAATATGTTACTATGATTGCATTTCTTCCTTCCATGATTACTAGCTAAAAGCCTATATGTAAAGTTTTCAATTTTTGCCACCCATTTCAGAGCAGTTTAAGCATGTTCTGCTATATTTTCTGCAATAGGAGCATATAAATATAAATCAACAGAGCACATTTTTCACAAAGTTAATGGAAAATACATAACAGCTTATGCTTGTGAATTTTAAAAACAAACTAAAAGGCTCAACAGACAAAATATATTTAGTAAAAGTTTTAAGAGTTTGAACAATCATTGCCTTTAAGCTATTCGTGCTAGAAAACCCATTTAGGTGAGATATCCTAATATTATTTCAACTTCTTCTATACACAATTGCCATATAAATTATTACCCTGAAGGAAAAAAACTGGCATTAACTTATCAGTTTAATAAAATGTATCACAGATTAAGCAAATTAAAGCAATGCCAAAATTTGCCTCTTCACTTTCTTATTTCCTGTTTTACTGAAAAATAAAGCTTGATTTAAAACTTTCATTTTTCAGAATTTCTCCCAGTAAAAGTGAAGACAGGCTTATACCAAAAACACCTTTCTCACAATGAAGGGTTTTGTCAATGCTATGGGCAAGCAGCATTGAAACTGAATGAATCGAGTGTTCATTTCAGCAGTAAACATATAAAAACAGAACCAGACACTCTATGTACAAAATTATACAAGCGTTCCCTTATAGAAAATGTGCTAATCGTGCACAATGCTTACACTTCCTGCTTTAAACCTACCTGGAAAGCAGATTTCCTCCTTGGTTCATCCTCATCTTTATTGTCATCGTCTTCTTCCTCTTCACTGTCCGTCTCAAATAAATAATAATCACCGCTTCTGACCACTAAGCAAGATAAAGTAGTTACTCATCTCTTGATCATTTACAAAAGTCTGATAGTCTCAAGAAGTGATAACGTAACACAATGTACACACTGCAATCAGGGAGCAGAAAAGGTCAGTGGCTGCGTTAATGGTAAACTGCTGAAAAGTGTTTTTGTATGAGTACCTAAGCCGGCCATAGATGGTTCGAATCCTGGCCGGTTCAGCAGGGACCAGATTGAACCATCTATGGGCAGGATGATTGTACCCAATTTGATTGTTGTATGACTTGGATACAACCAGCATGTCGAATTTGTACATGCAATTATTGCCAATGGCTATAGCCACTAGAAACAATCTCTGTGTTTTCCCAGAAGGGACAGCTCCTCATGCCCCCAGCTGGAGAACACAATAGCTCCTTGAGAGGGATTTCCCTATCAACACTGACTGTGTTGATGGGGGAATTGAGCAATCTTCTTTCCTGCAACCCACGGCCTGCTTAAGCTTTAGAGGACCGTAATCCCCAGCAGTTTTGTAAGAGTATATATTTACCTGTCCCTGCTCCATTGAGATCTTCGGTGTGCAGCCTGCTAGACTTCAATATCTTCCTCCTCCTGCCCATACATGTTGTGGACTCCATTATTTGCAATAAAATGCCTATACCCTGCCATAAAGCATGACAGGTACATTTTTTGCTCTTACAGAGGGAATTTAGACCCACTAAAGGTGGGGACACGATATCCCTTAAAAATGATATGTATGTATTTTAGAGCATGGAAAATCTTTGTGAAAATCTTTCTTTGTGTAATGAAATAAGCTTTAAATGCTACAATAAAATGAAAACAAATGCACAGACATTAACAAATGTAATTAACTCTATGTAATTCTGAGGTGTTTTTTCACAGTGTTGATCCGGTGATTGTTCCTAGAGGTCCTTCTACACATTTACTATAGTATGATGTTTGAAAAGAGCCTTTTTATTTCTTAGCCTGTGCCTATAAATTCTCTAAAATCGAATGACTAGTACTTACTGAAAACTGAGTCACATAAATGCTTCTCTTATGTTTATATACAGTACATAAGCTTGTCAACATAATGACAGTTGTTAATCTGAGATAGTGATTAAACCACATCTAGTTAAGATTTCTATGACCAAATTAATATCTACAGACTTTGGATGGCAGAAGTTCATGCATGATCCAGCCACTGAATAACCTTTTGAATGAAAGATGATTGAACAAACATGCAGATGCATTTGAAGCACTCTACAGTTATTCCTGATGCTGGCCTATTTCAGGGAAAACAATAAAAAAACAAAAAAAATCCAACCTGCCTTGTCAACTTTGCCCCCAAGAAGGCTCAGGAAGGCATTAAAGTTTCCCATTCCCTATACCTGATGCAAACATTCTCTTATATCTATAAGTAACTTGATGGTTCATATACAGGAACCAACTTGTTTTGAATCTCTCCTACATCAGGGGGTGTAAAGAACCCATCAACAAAATATACTATAGCATACAATCCTTTAGGTGTTGCAGGTACTTCCCTTGCCCTAATGCAGAGTATAGAGAAAAAATGCTTTGGTAAAAGTTCATATGCATTGTACTGTTTGATATGAGATGGCACATGGCATAAATACAGAACTGATACCCATTTTCAGCAAATAAGTGGTCAAAAGGTGACATCAGGTGAATGTAGTGAGAGCACAGTGTACTTTTCCTGTTCACATGTAAAGCACTGCTGCTATCCTCAAATGTCAGATTAAATGCTCATACTCCTCCATAATTAAGGAATGATTATCCCCCTTCTCCGCCAATATCATGTCAGAGCATTTGAGAAAAATATTGGTATATGAGTTACTCACATGAAAACTTCCATTAGGATTTGAACAATTTTGGGTATATGCTAACAGACAAAACCATTTGCCACCTTATTCATTGTGGCCTTACTAATCTCCTTTGGTAAAATCCCAGCTTTTCCCAACCTCAGCATGGTCAGAACTCTCACATGGCTTTTGGACTAACAATAGTGTCAACTATCCCCTACTGTATTCTCCATTTCTGTAAGGTGAATTATTATGAGTCTACAAGATATCTGAGAAGCTCTTTGATTACTTATTCAGCTGGCTTATATTCAAAACTGATATTTTCATTTAGGTGGATTTAGACTTTAATCAGCACTTTAACTTCATAACAATTGGGAGAGAAAACAAGAACATCAGCCAATAAGTTGTAAACATCTATAAGTTAAAATAAAAGCTTAAGATAATATCTTAAAGTGCAAACAAAGAAATGCAGACTGCAGAGTAAATGTCTAAGCATCAATTAGTGCCTGTTAGTTAAGAAAGACCATTTACGCCTCCATGTTAATGTTAATGTTATTATGTTGAAAACCTTATATCCTTGAGCAGAACATTTTTTTTTATTATACTTTGTATTTTTTATCAAGCCTAAGGAAACATACACACAGCAAAATGAAAGATGACCAGCAATATGTGAAGGCAGCCGCACCATTATTTTCTACATAGAAAGAATGTGTTAAGCAAGGACTTAAGCTTAACACCCAGATGACAGTTACCGTGATAAAAATGAAGAGAAACCAATGATGAATGTTTATTTTGCCCTCATTATTTATCATCCATTAAACAGAAATCTAACTGTATGTAATTTTTTTCTATTCCTAAAATAATTTTACTTTTGGTGAGTTTAAATTATTGTCTCGTACCTCCTTCAACTTCTTTCCCTGCATTCTCCTTTAGAATCAGTATAATAAATACTGTTTATTAATATGTCTATTTCATTAATGATTTCTTAAAATTCATGAAATGGGCTGACATGCACCAATTAAAACAGGTCTGTTTCCCATATGAGCCAGCTTGTAAATTGATAGATTTATTTTAGTAACCCTTTTCAGTCTATATAAAAAAATATTCAAAAATGCATTTAGAATTTTGCCAAGATAAGACAATATTAACACTAAATTCACTTGAAGGTAATTTTCTCCTAGGGAACTTAACAAATCTGATCTATCTGTGATATAAAATTATGGCTACAAATTGTAGGATAACATATCTAAATGAATCACTATGTGACTTTGCCAGACATATTTATCCTGTGTATACAGCTCATGGGTCATGTATTAGGTTTCACGCTACCAGGATTTCTGGTAAGTATAAAAATAAGTCCTGCTTACAGTAATAACTGTAGGGGTTCTTGTACAAGCAGCAGTAGTCTATACCAAACAGACCCATTACAAATACTAACATCTGCTCAGTCAAACCACAGAACTCATTTTAGAAAGTTGACTTGTTTATTAGGAATTAAGTAGTTTCAACATTCAAAATTTCCAGAGATGGTTTAAAATGAACCATGGCCACACAAAGAAATATTATATAGATGTTAGAGCATAAAAACTCTATTTGTGATTTAGGAACTTCCTTTAAATGAATGGTATATTGGCCACTACAATAAAAATCACATGTCTGTAATTTATTACTTGGGACATGGCATGACCAAGAAGCATTAGTGCAATTAATAGTATAGCGTAGGCTAATATTATACTCTCTTATTGGTGAAATGTAAATGTTTAATATAATAATGAGGGCAAACGACAGCAATACATTGCAGAGGGGAGCTGTTCATTTGGGCAATAACATTAAACATTAGGCCTGGGGATGGTCAGCTTCTGGATAGCAATGGGCACTATTATCAAGGCCAGACAGAAGAACACTTTTAATAAGCAGGATAACAAAGTAATGGCTATAAGTGCCAGGGCTTTGGATCTAAAATGGATTTACAGAATGGTATTATAAACAGTGGCTTATATCAGTGGTGCCAAAATAACTAATGCCATAATCATTGCTACCCAAAAGGACAGTACCCAAATATTACAAAGCCTATCCAAACCGTAATCTGAATGCTCAAATGACTCATACTCATTGCGGAACTACTGAGGATATATTCTCACGATACATGTAAATGAAATATTAATAAGAGAAATATTCACCATGTCAGTGGATCTGTTGTAGAGCATGTATTTGAATAAGACCCTTATTAATAAACTTAGGAAGACGTTTCTTACCAATGTAAAGCATAAATGTGACATATACCATTGTGATAGTTTATGCAAAAGAACCAACAAAGCATGCTAAATGGAAAATATGCTATGTACAACACAGCAGAATCCTGGCAGTATATGTCCAAATACACTTCACAGCATTCATACGTTTAACCCCTTTGTTGCCAGGGAACTAAACTGCTGATTCCATCAGCAGCAATGAGGTTATAATATAAACATGTTGGCCTATATTATCGCTATGGTAGCAATATTGACCTAAGCGTTTTAGATACATTATTAAAAGAAATTAAGTTTAACAGAGGGTAATCAGGAAATATAGGCCAACATCATAACGTACAGTCTAAAAATGAGATGGGTCTCAACAATATTGTCAATTTTGTATTTAGGAGAAAGAAACACTGGCATAGTTTGTTTGTAACTCCACAGATTTAGTTTGCAATTACATGCCAATTTGTCCTATCAAAATCAAACATACAAAACTTGGGATAAATTATACAATGTTAATGTTCTTTGGATTTAAATGACTGTGTGACATGGGTAAGATAATTTTTAATTGATGACATCTGACAGTTAGTATTCCTGTAATGCCAGGAGTAAATAGAGAGAAACATGACAGAGTTTTTTCACCACAACATGAACTGTACACGTACAGTAGTTCACAGTCACAGATAAACTCACAATGAACAAGCTGCCTACAGATCAATACTAAAGGATGTACGACACGCTTTTCCCCCAGTCTTTCTCTACAGACAAAGCCTTTCTTTACAGACATCAATCTAGTTGAATCACACTGTATCACTGTCTACTGCAAGACTAAGATGTAAGCCAAAAGACTGCCAGTGAAACTTTGCAAACTATATATACAGTGGGGATCGAAAGTTTGGGCACCCCAGCTACAAAATTTGTATTAATGTGCATAAAGAAGCCAAGGAAAGATGGAAAAATCTCCAAAAGGCATCAAATTACAGATTAGACATTCTTATAACATGTCAACAAAAGTTAGATTTTATTTCCATCATTTACACTTTCAAAATAACAGAAAACAAAAAAAACGGCGTCTGTAAAAGTTTGGGCACCCTGCAGAGTTAATATCTTGTACTGCCCCCTTTGGCAAGTATCACAGCTTGTAAACGCTTTTTGTAGCCAACCAAGAGTCTTTCAATTCTTGTTTGAGGTATCTTTGCCCATTCTTCCTTACAAAAGTCTTCCAGTTCTTTGAGATTTCTGGGCTGTCTGTCACGCACTGCTCTTTTAAGGTCTATCCATAGATTTTCAATTATGTTGAGGTCAGGAGATTGTGAAGGCCATGGCAAAACCTTCAGTTTACGCCTCTTGATGTAATCCCCCGTGGATTTCGAGGTGTGTTTAGGATCATTATCCATTTGTAGAAGCCATCCTCTCTTTAACTTAAGCTTTTTCACAGATGGCATCAAGTTACCATCCAAAATTTGCTGAAATTTTATTGAATCCATTTTTCCTTCTACTCGTGAGATGTTCCCTATGCCACTGGCTGCAACACAACCCCAAAGCATGATTGATCCAACCCCATGCTTAACAGTTGGACAGAGGTTCTTTTCATTAAATTCTGTGCCCCTTCTTCTCCAAATGTACCTTTGCTCATTCCGGCCAAAAAGTTCAATTTTAACCTAATCGGTCCACAGAACTTGTTTCCAAAATGCATCAGGCTTGTCTATATGTTCATTTGCAAAGTTCAAACGATGATTTTTGTGGTGAGGACGTAGAAGAGGTTTTCTTCTGATGACTCTTCCATGAAGACCATATTTGTACAAGTATCTCTTTATAGTGGAATAGTGTACCACAACTCCAGTGTCTGCCAGATCTTTCTGGAGGGATCGTGCAGTCAAACGTGGGTTTTGAATTGTTTTTCTCACAATCCTGCGAGCTGTTCTGTCTGATATTTTTCTTGGTCTTCCAGATCTTGCTTTAACTTCCACTGTTCCTGATGACTGCCATTTCTTAATTACATTCCGAACAGAGGATATTGACATCTGAAAACGCTTTGCTATCTTCTTATAGCCTTCTCCGGCTTTGTGAGCGTCAACTATTTTCAGTTTCAGTTTTCTAGACAACTGCTTAGAAGAACCCATGGTGCTGATTGTTGGGGCAAGGTCAGATGAGTCTGGGCATTAAAACCTTTGAGATTGACATCACCTGGTCTTCCCAGACGATGATTGAGAACAATCCATGACACTGGCAGGTCTCAGCTTTGCAAAGGGGGCAGTGCATGCTATAAATTCTGCAGGGTGCCCAAACTTTTGCAGACGCCATTTTTTTGTTTTCTGTTATTTTGAAAGTGTAAATGATGGAAATAAAATCTAACTTTTGTTGACATATTATAAGAATGTCTAATCTGTAATTTGATGCCTTTTGGAGATTTTTCCATCTTTCCTTGGCTTCTTTATGCACATTAATACAAATTTTTAGCTGGGGTGCCCAAACTTTCGATCCCCACTGTACATGGGCATTAATGAGTAAACCACACTCATATGTCTAAAATGTCAATACACAGAAATTTCCTGAAATGGTGTTTTTTTTTATTTTGCCTATATATCCCTATATAGGAAAACAAATCCAAAAATAATTTTGAGAGGGAATTTAGATGTGGGTAATGGAGTTTGCCTTATATTTTAAGAGATTACTAGAATAAACAGTATTTCATTTGGAATTTGGCATTAGAAAAAAAGGAGAAGCCAAACTGGTAGCTCCATATTATTGGTGATTAAGTAGAGAGAGAGTATTTGTCCCCAAATGAAATGCCATTATGAACTAATTGTGAACATCATCATAATCATCTTCTTTTTTAGACAATTTATTTCTGGTCTGATTGTGGATCTGCACTTAGAATTTTAAAATTGTTCCTGATTTTTGCATCATGACTGCTAGACATAGGTTCTGGAACCCTAGGGTAACAAGTAAAATCAGTTCTAACGGCATCCATGAAGCCTTATTACTAAACCCAGGACCCTGCATCTATTATATCTGGTCTCCCAAAATACACAGAAATGGAAATACACATGGAAATACAAACATTTTAGTAAATATAAACAGCTAAATACTTTTTCTCAGCAGTTAGAGCAGTCTTGTGATTTCTATTAGTGTCCAGCAGAGCATTGATTAAAGCTTTTAGGAGTTTACATGCTCCCCTGATTGTCCTATGAGGCTGCATAACCCATGACCCTCTGTCTGTACAGTGCTTATTGGCACTGTGCTGATCACTTGCACTCTCCCAAGAAAGAAAAAAACTCTCTAGCAAAACACACCAAATGAATCATGTGCAGCTTGCCCCCAAGGCTCTGTTCTATCAGCAGATGGATTAGGGACAATAGAAGAAGGGGAAGATCAGAGAAGACAGCATCAAACAGCCTTTTTACACATTGAGGAGGATTAATATACATATACAGACTGATTTTACTGTTGTGTGTTTAGTAACACTTTAATTTACATTAATCCCTTGCAATCAACTTTATTAAGTTGTTCACAACCTCCCTCCTGTGTTTCACTGGCAAGTTGGCAAAGAACTCATTGGTCTGTATTTTTACAAGATTAGGTTGAGGATCATCTGCTAGATGGTAATACTGGCAAGCATAGGGATTTAGCTAGTTAGCAGCAAGGTATACAGGGTTAAAGTCAGTCTCTCAAACGTTTGTACAAAAGCGCACATTTAATTTATTTTTGTCATGTTAAAGATTATACTATACAAACAATCTGTGGAGTAACAAAGTTAAAACCATGCAGAGAAAACAAACAAAAGTTTCTGGTCAAGGATATAAGGAGTGAATCCATATATTTTATAAATGATTGAGAAAACCTACTGGAAGCATGATCAACCCAAGGCCGCCACCACTGCTTTTTTTTGCCCTTGACTTTCTCTTTGTCTGCTTCTCCTAAAATGAAATATGTTCATTCATTAATTGGAAAAAAATAAACTCATTGCATTACACATCAAAGTACATTTACATACAGACAATTCAGACACATATATTCAATTGATAGGGTAAATGGTACTCTGGGCTAAGTCTTTACAGCTTAGATGAAAAGTACTGGTGGAAAGAAGCAACTCTGTTTAGTCCCAAGACAGTCCCCTCTGGTCCCATATTCTATAGTAAAAGCATCCATGGGGGTAATCAGCAGGTTTAGATGGACTTTAGGTAAAACTGTAAGTGAGTAGTGGATCAAGTGATGGACCTGTCCCTCAAATTTTGGAAGGTGGTACAAGAAAGAGTGGTGTAAGGTGGTGCATAAACCTACTCCATGTTGACTGCTAGTAGTTAGGTTGTGGTTTTGTAGGGGATGCGGAGGGTGTTGTGTTATGTTGACAAATCTTCAAATATTCTCAGATGTGTTTTGCTTGGAAATAAACCTATTTGACCTGCATGAATAACAGTGGGTTTCCCTGTATTATCAAAGTAGGTTTTCCTCAATATATAAATATCTGCAATTTCCCCTCCCTCCTAGATTGTAAGCTCGAAAGAGCAGGGCCCTCGAACCCCTCGTGTATCACATTGTATTGGTATTGTTCTGTCACATGTTCTGTCCCCCTTTGTAATGTACAGCGCTGAGCGAACTATTGGCGCTTTATAAATACTGTATAATAATAATAATTTATGTAAATTTTAAGTACTAAAATCACAAAGCTGTTGTAATGAAGACAGAAGTTTTAGCACTGATAATAGGTGGCCGTGAAACTTAAAAAAAAAAGTATTTTTGTGGCTAACTTTGCTTACACTGTGATCACTCCTTTGTTAACAATTCCCATATTTACCTTCATCATCATCATCTTCCTGCTTGGGTAGGATTTCTTGACCTTCTCCAGATTCCTGAGCCAGACTTAGCATTCTTTCTTTACCTTTTTTATATTTTTCTTGTCTGGCTTTAATACGGTCCATCCTGGTAAAATGGAAAACTATTATGCTCAAATCCCGCTCCAAAGACAGAAAGTGCCAATTATGCAAATACAACATGAATTTGCTCAGGAAGTATATGAACATTAAGGTTTATAAAGCATGTTTATTGGAATTTTTCTGGGGGACATTTTTAAAAATCAGAATCAGAAATATAAGATGTTATCCACGGCAACCACCCTATTGTCAGCACTGCACTAGCTGAGCTGAAATCTTATTGTTTGCGAAGGGCAAGACCTGTGCTTCACCCATTTTACAGATATATCACCTCCCATGATTTGTAAAAAGGCCAGATACAAATCCACATACTGCCTCTTTAGTTGGTCCATTGATTTTTTTTCCTCTTCAAGTCTTGCTTTGACAGCTTTGACGATTATTGCCTGAAAGAGTTCTGCTCCTCTGAAAAAAAAAATGTTAACAATTGGACTTTTTCTAAAATAACACTTTACAGCACACATGGATATGTGTGTGTTTGCTTGTTTTTGTTTATAAATACATTCACTTTTTTGTTCTATGGTTATTTATTTATTTGCAAAACTGTACATTTTAGCAAGGGAAGCAAAAGAGAACTGCATAGTAAGTAATTTGGGTGCTTCCATTTCAACGTTCATGTGTCATAGAGTTCTTAGTTCTCATGCACACTGGACATTTTTACAGCGGCTGTTTTTGGCTTTTGATGATTTTTTCTACAGCCAGTAAATTCCCCAGCATGTTATCCTATGTGTCCATACACACATAGACTGTAATCAACGTTTTTTGGCAGGGGCGTTTTTTTGGCTGGAAAAAAAACCCAGGACTAGTGGGTTTATAGAGGAGTTTTTTAGCTGTAAAACGCTCTAATGCGGAAAAACAAGGAAAAACGCGGTAAATCGTGGCAAACATGCGTTTTTGGACTTTTTAAAAAAATATATATTTTTTTTGGTAAAAAAAGAACTAAAACCCCCCCCCAAAAAAACACTGCTAAATGCTAATACAAAAATGCTAAAATACGCTGAAAATGCGACTTTACATAGCTAACGTTACCAGCGTTATTAAACCGCTCAGTGTGCATAGAGCCTTACAAACAAGCAAGTTTTACTTATATACATACCTTGATGCAAGTATTTGAGAAGCTTTGATGTCTGCCACAACATGTAGGAAGTAATAACTCATAAAAACTCTCCTTTGCAATAACAGAAAAGCAAAACAGATACTGTCCCAGATTATTCCAGCTTCACCACTTGGCAACTGACAATTCTTGTGGTCCGTAGCTAAAAATAGACATATATATATGAATATATGGAATACTGTCCCATTATGTCACAAAAAAGTATTCATCTATAAAACTGGCAAAATGTGTCTTTTTGTTGAATGGTAGAATTAATACTTGGGCAAGAATGTGTCACCTTGAAAAAGGTCAGAAACCGCATTGACATTGTATAGAAACATGTTCTAGAACACACCAATATGTCAGTAAATGGCATTATGAAAACAAGCTACTATGGCCAAAAAAAAGAAGTGAGGCTGATTTACTAAAGGATTTGGGAAAGTTAAAATAATAAATTGTGTGAATATTAATTTCAATTCTCCGATGATATGCCAATGAAATACCGTATTTTTCACTCCATAAGATGCACCTAACCATAAGACGCGCCTAGGTTTTTCTAGGAGAAAAACAAGAAAAAAATATTCTGAACCAATGGACTGCAGACAAAGTACAGGAGATGACCAGAGACTGCGGACATAGTACAGGAGATGACCAGAAACTGCGGACATAGTACAGGAGATGACCAGAAACTGCGGACACAGTACAGGAGATGACCAGAGACTGCGGACACAGTACAGGAGATGACCAGAGACTGCGGACACAGTACAGGAGATGACCAGAGACTGCGGACACAGTACAGGAGATGACCAGAGACTGCGGACACAGTACAGGGGATGACCAGAGACTGCGGACACAGTACAGGAGATGACCAGAGACTGAGGACACAGTACAGGAGATGACCAGAGACTGCAGACACAGTACAGGAGATGACCAGAGACTGCGGACACAGTACAGGGGATGACCAGAGACTGCGGACATAGTACAGGAGATGACCAGAGACTGCGGACACAGTACAGGAGATGACCAGAGACTGCGGACACAGTACAGGAGATGACCAGGGACTGCGGACACAGTACAGGAGATGACCAGAGACTGCGGACACAGTACAGGAGGTGACCAGAGACTGCGGACAGAGTACAGGGGATGACCAGAGACTGCGGACACAGTACAGGAGATGACCAGAGACTGCAGACACAGTACAGGAGATGACCAAAGACTGTGGATACAGTACAGGGGATGACCAGAGACTGCGAACACAGTACAGGGGATGACCAGAGACTGCAGACAGTACAGATGAGCAAGAGACTGCAGACAGTACAGGAGATGACCAGAGACTGTGGACCTTTGGTAAGGGAGGGGGAGCGGGTACCTGAATTTGAGTTGTCCTCATTTAGTGTGGGCACCCGGCTGTGATAACCGGGTGCCTATTGCGCATGCGCGAGAAGCGCTGTGCTTTGTAAATGGCCCGGCGTCTTCTTGGGTACATGGCAGGTTGCAGAAGACGCCGGGCCATTCACAAAGTGCGGCACTTCTCGCGCATGCGCAGTGGGCACCCGCCTGTCCAAACTAAAAATGCCGGTGCGGAAAGACTGCACAGCGCTGGACCAAGGAACAGGTAAGGTCCTGCTGCAGAGAAGAGCTGAGCGGCCAGCCCGGTATTCTGACACGGTGTCGGCGGCGGAAATACCGGACCGTCCACTCCATATTCGCTCCATAAGACGCAATGACATTTCCCCCCCTTTTTTTGGGGGGAAAAAAGTGCGTCTTATGGAGCGAAAAATACGGTAAGTAAACAGACATTTTCTTTTAACATGATAATTCTCAAGATTCTTTAGTAAATCAGCCAAAAAAAATCACCCAAAAAGGGTTCATTTCTTCCTTTTGGAGGAAAAGATTTAAAGGTCTTGGCGTGAGGGCTAAGGCACAGCAGTACCTTAAAATAGAATTCCAGTTTGAACTTAACTAGCCTTAAAAATTTCCCCTCCAATGCCTTTGCTGCCGAACCTGTATAAAAAAGATCCATATACTCATGCATTTTCATCCAGCTTCCATCCAGTCATGTAATCCCTTGTTTTAGCTAGTGGTGGCTGCAGGGGAGAAGAGAGCGCACAATGATTGGTAAAGCCTGGAGCAGTGATGTCACTTATAGACTCCCATGGCTCATCCATTGTCAGCACTCCCTCCTCTCCCCTGCAGCCACCACTGGCCAACAGAGGGGAGTCAGTTTACATCACCAGACTGAAGCAGGCTGAAAATAGGTAAATATATGCATCTTTTTTTATACAGGGTAGTCAGAATAAGTGTTGGGCGAGAGGGGGGGGGGGGCATTTTTATGACTAGTTAGCTTTAGGCTAGAATTTTACTTTAAGTATACCAACCACAATAAGTAGCTATGGCAGTTCATACTCTAACATCTAGTTCATCACAGAGCTGCTGAACTCTGGTAAGAGCTGAGACTTCAGGCAAACCTCAGCTGATTTGTGGAAAAAATGACCTAAAGTCTGTAAATCTAACACCTTCTGAACTAGAAAAAACATTCAATTTGCGAAAAATAAGTCCAAAAGCAAGCATCCTTACAAAACTAAAACTAAAACACTGCAGTCTAACCTCAAACATTATAGATTTTTAAGTCGTAAACTGTTACCTGGTACCTTAAAATGGAATTATAGGATAAGTTCACCTTTCATAACATGTCATATATTACACCCATATTCAGGGTGTAACATGTTATGAATAGACTGGTCCCTGCTCACTCACTTTGACAGCTAGCAGGAGATCTTCTCCCCCTGCTAGCTGTCAAAATTTTTAAAAAACAGACGTGCAGGCGCCACCTGCCCGGCCACATCACTCATTCACAGTTCTTTATGAATGAAAAACTCCTGACAGCCTTAGTGGCTGTTGGCTTGTAGTTCATTGGTTCTTTCTGTCAGTATATCTGCTTGCCCATACATCCCATACAGGCAAGCAGATATTCTGACAGATATGCAGGAGACCTGCATGGCACCATTGATGGATTACAGGTTCCTGCAGCAAAAAATAATAAATGCACATTTTATTACCTTCAAAAAAATGTGCGTTTATTATTTTTTTAGCAAAATGTGAATTTATCCTTTAAATAATGCACCACATATGGCCTTAGTTATTTTCTACACAGTTTTTGTATGTACATTCGATTTTCATTTTTATTATAATTACATAAAATTAATTTAACTCAATTACTTACGGATGTTATAACCTTTCACAGTACATGCCAAGCTGAATGCCTGAATTAACCAGCAACTGTTTTCGATCAGGGAGTTTATGTAACCACAGGCTCCTATCTGAAAAATATAATTCATTTTAGAATAGAGGCTGTAAAAACAGGTGTACATAGTCATCTGATGAACTTTTATTTTTCAACTCGATTTCACTGAGTAAATTCTACTCTCTAGCTCCCTTGTCTCCTCTTCCCATGCTCGTCTCCAGGACTTCTCCAGAGCTTCCCCATCCTCTGGAACTCTCTACCCCAATTTATCAGACTGTCGCCTACTCTGCTCACTTTTAGGCGATCTCTGAAAACCTGTCTCTTCAGGGAAGCCTATCCTGCCCTCAGCTAATAATAAAATCTTCTACTCTTCCAACCAGTCCATCCCTCACAGTTACTACCTTTTTGTACCACTAGCCCCTCCCTCCTAGATTGTAAGCTTCAAGAATCAGGGCTCTCCTATCCCTCTTGTATTGAACTGTATTGTTGCTGTATTGTCTCCCTTTATATTGTAAAGTGCTGAGCAAACTGTTGACAGGAAAATACATCCAAAGTGCTACATCTGCTAATAACCAGAGTATACTGTATCAGAGATTACAGCAGACAAATGTAGACAAGAAGTATTGAGATCTACAATGAATGTATCCAAAAACATTTTTTTTTCCTTTTTGAAAAATAGCAAGTAACATATTCTCAAGTAACACAAGTCAAACAGTAGGTTATACCATGTGATAATCATTAGAAAGGTAAAAGGGTCATTGCCTTGCTCACAGATAAAGCAATAAATGGAAGGATTTGTGCCTAGAAAACCCAGCAAATATATCCCACTTGTGATGATTGCATCTCAAAGCAACAGAATGTCAAATACAGCCAGCATGATCATAGCAAAAAAAACAATAAAGGTATCTGATGAATTTTTCTTAAAGGTGGTTAAAGCAATTGTTACATGTGTATTCATGGGTTTGTTTTGCTTTAGATATATTTACTATATAGAAAAGGCCTTGGAAAACTTTCAAGATAGATGTAGCATCACATAACAGAAATATACTCAATTAAACAGTCAGAAAGCCCAAAACAGGTATTTCATTTTTTAGCAGAAAACAAAAAAAAAATTTCTTTGAGTTATTGTTTACTAAAAGTATTTTTTTTCAGTTCTCATAAGTCTCTTGGTTTTATTTAAAGTTAATTTCTGCAGTGCTATAAGCACTTTTCCCAAATGATTGCTAAGGGAACAGGATCATTTACCTAAAATATAACTTTTTAGGCTAATAGTAGTTAATAACTTTTTTGGCTAAAAGTAGTTAATAGCAGTTAACTGTAGTTAATGCTACTACAGTCCATAACAGCACACACAGTGGTCACATCATTCTGTAATGGAAATAGTTTATTTCGGCCAACTTGGCCCAAATGAACTATTTAAAGTGAAATTAAAACTGGAATTGTATTTTAAGAATTAATTACTTTACATTACAAGCAGCTACAGAGGTCAGGAATATTGTTTAAAAGCTCTTGTACTGCTTATTAAAAATATGTGCCTAATTTAATGTCCACAGTCTGGGCACTAATTAACTATTCAATCCTATTTTTCTTGAATCTGCATTTTTTCCCAAATAATTCATATTTTATCTCTATCACTATAATTGCTGTTTCCTGTTGCCTTTAATAAACACCTCATAGAACCTCACAATTAATACCAATTCAGAGAGGTATTTTAAGGAATGATAATATTCAAAGCATACAGTGCAGTCCTTGTTGGCTCTGCATATTGAAGATACAAACATGTTGCCTTTGTGCCTTCTGCTTCTATAGATTTCAGCAAAAATATACATGCTAACATTTTTTTTCTAAAAATGTATTGAAATTTCCAAGAAGAAAAGCAATAAGCTATGCATACACCAAGCTAAATGGCATGTACCAAAAACTCTGCAGGCATATCATGGCTTAGCTAGTATATATTCTGACTCTGGAGTTGAAATTCCATAACAAACCACACTTGTTAGAAAGTTCTCACACACTGTGGGCATATAGTAAATTATGTAAGCATACAATGTGCTTCTTCTTGCAAATTCAATGTCCAGTTGTTTGCCCAAGTCCTTTCCTAAATCAACCTCAAAGCCTGTGCAAAATTGAGCTTATCTACATTTTACAACAGTTACTGTTTTGAAAATTTCATTTTCAACTGTAAAAAAAAACAGAAAATAATACCCAGGATAATAAATATAGCCTGCATTATGCTTTCTTGAAATGACACGTAAAGATTTTTATAGAATTTTAAAAATACAGCATGGTATAGGCTAAAAAAAAAGAAAATAGATACTTACCGATAATACATTTTTCATTGTTATAACAAAGACATTGTATGCGATTAGCCAGTCCCAGTAGCGCAAGATGCTTCGTATGGGTTTAAGGAGTAAATCTCCTCCAAACAAGAGGAAGTAGAAACATGCCACTAAATAGCCCATGCAGAATATACTTATTCGGGTTGTTCCGGTAATGAATATAATGGTGAGAACAAACCAGAAGAGATAACTGAACATGATCACTTTGGCCATATCCAAATAGGATCTGTAAAGAAGGAACAATGCAGAAAAAAAAGTTTTTCAAGCCATGTATTAAAATTCATAAATGTAGCTTTACTGGATCATTGTAGTGTTGGTACTGTTTGTGCATACAATACTTTCATACACCCTAAATAGCAATCCAGTGCCCCGCTTCACTTATATTTGTAACCAATCAATCTCCTGATGAAGTCACATGATTTGGTGGCGTACTGCGTAGGGGAGGGACTTTGACATCACAATGCTTGTAGGATAGGAGATTGTAATACAGCTGGCTGCATACACGCGGTTGGAGGATCCATACTAATAAAATTGAATCCAACTGGAGTTACTTTATATGGCGCGCTTAATTACATCATACATGTGAGTGGAATGTTGGAATTGTTTTATCAACAAATATTTTATAAGGATAAAGCACTATGTTCTGGTCATCTCTTTTCGATGCACATTTGATGGAGGAGGAGAGCTAAGAAAGTGGAGGAGACTTATGCCTATTGGACACAAGACATCAGTCCATATACAGTTGTGTTCAAAATAATAGCAGTCAGACATCACTAACCTGATCAATCACTGTTTTTGGTAGAAATGATATTTCTACATGGCAAATAATTTACTAGCAGGTGTAGTAGAGTAATAGAAATCCAACAGACCCAACAGTCATGACATGCATGCTGCTGATTCTGTGTAATTGAATCACTAATTGAAAGGGGCATGTTCAAAATAATAGCAGTGTGGAGTTCTTTTAGTGAGGTCAATCATTCTTTGAAAAACAGGTGGCAATTATTGCCCTTATTTAAGGAAGGAAGGCAGCAAATGTTGTACATGCTGGTTACAGTGCATTTCTCTCTGAAATTCTAAGGAAAATGGGTCGTTACAGACATTGTTCAGAAGAACCTTGATTAAAAAGTTGATTGGAGAGGGGAAAACATAGAAAGAAGTGCAGAAAATGATAGGCTGCTCAGCTAAAATGTGTGCAAATGCTTTAAAATGGCAACCAAAACCTGAAAGACGTGGAAGAAAGTGAAAAACTACCATTCGAATGGATAGAAGAATAGCCAAAATGGCAAGGACTCAGCCAACAATCAGCTCCAGGAAGATCAAAGAAGGTCTAAAGTTACCTGTGAGTACTGTTACAATTAGAAGACGCCTATGTGAAGCCAAGCTATCTGCAAGAAGCCCCCGCAAAGTCCCACTGTTGAAAAAAAGACGTGCTGAAGAAGTTACAATTTGTCAAAGAGCACACTGACTGGCCTAAAGAGAAATGGCGCAACATTTTGTGGACTGATGAAAGTAAGATTGTTCTTTTTGGGTCTAGTGGCCGGAGACAGTTTGTCAGACGACCCCCAAACACTGAATTCAAGCCACAGTACACTGTGAAGACAGTGAAGCATGGTTGTGCAAGCATCATGATATGGGGATGTTTCTCATACTACGGTGTTGGGCCTATTTATCGCATACCAGGGATCATGGATCAGTTTGAATACATCAGAATACTTGAAGAGGTCATGCTGCCTTATGCTGAAGAGAAAATGCCATTGAAATGGGTGTTCCAACAAGACAACAACCCCAAACACACCAGTAAACATACAACATCTTGGTTCCAGACCAACAAGATTGACGTTATGGAGTGGCCAGCCCAATCCCCGGATCTTAATCCAATAGAAAACTTGTGGGGTGACATCAAAAATGCAGTTTCTGAGGCAAAACCAAGAGACAGAGAAGAACTGTGGAATGTAGTCCAATCATCCTGGGCTGGAATACCTGTTCACAGGTGCCAGAAGTTGGTTGACTCCATGCAACACAGATGTACAGCAGTTCTCAGAAACAGTGCTTATACAACTAAATATTAATTAAGTGATTCAAAGGAAAGCAAAATCTTCAAACATTTTTTAGTTTATATAGTGAATTTTGAGTTTGTAAAGAAGAATACAAACACTGCTATTTTTTTGAACAGTCAAATATTCACTTTTCTTAATTTTTTTTTAGAAGAACAACACAAATTTGATATATTTTTCTTCATGTTTTGATTTGGAATAGAATGTGTAGTGTTCCCAATGCATTTGTGTGTATGGAAATAAAAGCTATTAGAAGGATTTTGAGCTTTATTCACTTTTTTCAACACACTGCTATTATTTTGAACACAACTGCATAAGGGACACATGCCATTTATAACCTCACCTAGCGATTTGGTCATATATATCAGGTGAAAACACGTCTGCTGGAGGTGAACACACATGTTCATTGGTCTGCAGTATATAGAAGCAAAGGGTGTTTTAAGAAGCACTAAGGAAATAAAGCATCTGTGAAGATATACAACAATTTAGGACTATTTCTATTATCAGAAGGACATATTTTACAAACAGATGTCTATGTCAGTTTTTCTCAACCTTTTTTCAGTCAAGGCACCCTTTAAAATTATGGACAGTCCCAGGGCACCCTTTACAATTATGGACAGTCTTGAGGCACCCCTAGACCAGTGGTGGGCAACCTTTTTTTTCAACTGAGCCAAATCTCGCCAAAACCACGATTGAAATTTATTTTGAGAGCCACATTTTTAAAACTGAAATTACATCCCCCATATAGTAATTCATCCCCCATAGTAAATCATCCCCCATAGTAATTCATCCCCCATATAGTAATTCATCCCCCATAGTAATTCATCCCCCATATAGTAATTCATCCCCCATATAGTAATTCATCCCCCATAGTAATTCATCCCCCATATAGTAATTCATCCCCCATATAGTAATTCATCCCCCATATAGTAATTCATCCCCCATAGTAATTCATCCCCCATATAGTAATTCATCCCCCATATAGTAATTCATCCCCCATAGTAATTCATCCCCCATATAGTAATTCATCCCCCATAGTAATTCATCCCCCATATAGTAATTCATCCCCCATAGTAATTCATCCCCCATATAGTAATTCATCCCCCATAGTAATTCATCCCCCATATAGTAATTCATCCCCCATATAGTAATACATCCCCCCTATAGTAATTCATCCCCCATAGTAATTCATCCCCCATAGTAATTCATCCCCCATATAGTAATTCATCCCCCCTATAGTAATTCATCCCCCATAGTAATTCATCTCCCATATAGTAATTCATCCCCCATAGTAATTCATCCCCCATAGTAATTCATCCCCCCTATAGTAATTCATCCCCCCTATAGTAATTCATTCCCCATAGTAATTCATCCCCCATATAGTAATTCATCCCCCCTATAGTAATTCATTCCCCATATTAATTCATCCCCCATATTAAGTCCCCAAGTCCCCCCTGTGTCAATTCACTTACCTTTGCTCCGCGCGTTCTTCTCGCCGTGTTCCCGCGCCGTTCTGGTCTTCAGGGCGGACTGTGAGAGGAGAGGAGTTCGTCACGCTGCCCCACCTACATCCTGGCTGCCCCGCCTACATCCTGACAGCTGCAGAGTCCTGACTTTTGAGGCGGCCGCCCGAGAGGAGGGAGGGGAGCGGGCGCCCGGCACACAGAAGAGCCGCATTTAAGTTTGTAAAGAGCCGCATGTGGCTCGCGAGCCGCGGCTTGCCGACCACTGCCCTAGACTGTCCAAAATTTTAAAAGGGCACCTCATTCTAAAATGTGAAAAACTATTCTAAAAGTTTTATATAATGCAGCAACATCCACACATGTAGGGCACCCAAAATTAGAGGGGATTTATTCTTCCAAAGCAAATACACTTTTGCACACTGGTACTGACTAGTATTCCATTGTTTCTCTTCTCCCTGCATTTTCTCCATCACTGAGCTAATGTGACCCCAACACTAATGGAGAGGGGCAGAGGAGGGTCAAACTAGAATGCTGTGCAAGCAACCGACAGACTCCTTATCAACTGATGATGCCATTGGTTGCCAGGATGCCGGCGGCTAGAAGGTGGTAATGGTGCACAATTAAAATCTGTGGTTTTGTTTTAACTAAAAGGCAGGCTTGTTCCACTCTCTGGTTTGTATACAAGTTTTGGGCAATTTTTAGACATTTTGCCAAGGCACCCCTGAAGAAACCTCAAGGCACCCCAGGGTGTCTGGGCACCCTGATTGAGAAAAGCTGGTCTATGTCACTTGTCAGAGTTGGTTTATATGGTTACAAATACAGGTGAAGCAGGGGACTGGATTGCTATTTATGTCATATAACATGTTTTGTATGGGAGTGTGAATAGTGGGAGCGATTCACAATTCTTTGTAAAAATATTTTGTATTATTTTTGTTTTTTAGCATAGCAGCTCACAAGATTTTGCACTTTCATACACCCTGTTCACTCATGATTCTGAAAATGGTATCATTATTTATCGATTTCTTCCTAGTTATGAAAATAGCATACTTTACTGTATCTATAACTGTAGGTTTCCTAGCTTTATTCTTTCCCACTTTCATCATCTACCTCCCTTAGTGAGCTGACAATAAAGTGCCTCTGCTGCACTGAAATCCATAGGCATCTTATCAATCCTGTCCAGGTTACCTCTGAACTACAGAACTCTTCCCATCTGTGTTACAGAGATGAAGAGAAGGGGAGTGTTTGATGGTCCCGACAGGCTAGCATGATAATGTTGCTCCTTCACAGAAAACGCATTATTGGCAGGTTCACCTGATGAGAAAGCCTAAAAAAATAAAACTAACACAGCCACCATATCTAAGGACTAGTAAACTGAAATCCTAGGTTTAGATACTCGTTAATCATCTGTTCGCCTGACTTTGCTGCCTTGGGGTTATCTATTATAACCTCTCCTAATTCATAATTATTCAAGCATTGAACATAAAAGCCACATGCTGTTTAACATGTTTTTACACAATTGCCAGTTGTACAAATCTGTGTTAAAAATCTCAGCCAATTGGATTAACGTACGTTTCTGTGCTGTGTTTCTGTTGGTTTAACCACTTGCCCTCCAGACGATTTACCCCCCTTCCTGACCAGGACATTTTTTGCGATACGACGCAACGTTACTTTAACTGACAATTGCGCGGTCATGCAACGCTGCACCCAAATGAAGTTTATGTCCTTTTTTCCCACAAATGGAGCTTCCTTTCGGTCAAATTTGATCACCTGTGCGCTTTAAATTTTTTCCCCTATGAACAAAAAAGTCCGACAATTTTGAAAAAAAAAATATTTTTTACCTTTTGCTATAAAACATATCCAGTAAAAAAAATTTAAAAAATTTAATTTTGTCATAAATTTAGGCCAAAATGTATTCTGCGACATGTCTTTGCTAAAGAAAATCCCAATACGTGTAAATTAATTGGTTTATGTGAACGTTATAGCATCTTCAAATGGTGGTACATATACTGGAATTTTTATGTATTTTTTTTTATACTAGTAATTGCACAATCAGCGGCTTACAGCGAGACTACAGCGGGCATTCTGACACTGGGGGGACCTGACTGTCATTGACATCCCCAGTGACACTAATACAGCATTGCATGACCGCGCAATTGTCAGTTAAAGTAACGCAATGCCGTATCGCAAAAAATGGCCTGGTCAGAAAGGGGGGTAAATCCTCTGGACGGCAAGTGGTTAAACCAACAGAAACACAGCACAGAAACTTACGTAATGCAATTGGCTGAGATTTGAACACAGATTTGTACAACTGGCTAATAAAAAGCACTGACACTGTACTAATGACACTGGGCGGGAAGGGGTTAACACCTGGGGCGATCAAAGGGTTAACTGTGTGCTGTGCTTTTCTGTGTAAGCATGCTGCTTTGTATTGCTCTGTATAGCAGAGCAATACAAAGCAGCGTGCTGGAGCTGACAGGGGAGAAATACTGTATGTATTGTATACAGACCTCTCCCCCGTCAGTGATACTTGGAGGTCGCCAGGTGCCTGTGGGGAATCACTGGCCGGGACCCGGTGATGGACAGCTGAATCCGCCAATGGCGGAGTGGGTGTGGCACACGCACCCCCTACACGGACATACAAAATCACTTGTATTTATACATGATTTTGTGCAGCCCTGCCACCCTGCAGCAGTAGTTCTGCTATAGAGCGGTCAAGAAAGCGGTTAAGGAAGCATTCACTTTGGTGAATAGCTACAGATTTACAAATTCTGGTAATGTGCTATACTCCCTACAGATCCTTTGTACCTAAGCAAACTTGTTACTCAGGTTAGTTTTCAGCATTTCCACTGGACTTGAAAATAGCCTTTTTTATCTATTGAATATCAAAAGGGTATCTTTACCAATATTTTTTGCCATGTCTCTCACTGTCTTTACTATCATTGACTAATACTATGCAAGCAAACTGCTCTGCTGTACAGAAGTACTTTACTAAACCAAACCTTGGAACAAGTTTAGCTGCAGATAAAACTCCAACTCCAACAAAGGAAAAGTATAGCCAAATCTACTTGTGCTGCACTCCATTTTCAGCAGTCAGCAGGCTAAAACCTGCTGTCGGTTGCCGTCACTCAGCGGGTCCAGGCACTGAAAAGATACTAAAAACAGAGCGCACTGACCTTGCGCATTACCTCAGTAAACAATTAGTTGATTTATTGATTTAGGAGATATACTCACAAAAGTAGTAAAAAAACAGGCATGTAAAATCCAAATCCGAATCATACAATAAGGAGACACGTGTGAATCCCATCGGAAGGGGAGACTCTCAGAGTGACTACGACGCGCTTCGAAGGGGGGTCCCTTCTTCATCACGTGTCTCCTTATCGTATGATTCGGTTTTGGATTTTACATGCCTGTTTTATTACTACTTTTGTGAGTATATCTCCTAAATCAATATATCAACTAATTGTTTACTGAGGTGATACACAAGGTCGGTGCGTTCTGTTTTTTGTTCTTCACTACAGTTTGTATCGAGCTTCCCCAACTTTGTGTTAGAGCTGCATAGCCTTCGATCGGTCCTGGAAGAACTTCCATACTCTCTAATAGTATTTGTCCATCGGCCCGCCACTGACCTGGGTCACTGAGCGCAGGAGGTGTTGCATCTGTGTTTACTGAAAAGATACTGACCATATGGCACCTGGCTTAGCCTCTCAGTGATCCACCAAGAGCCTAAGCCAGCCGCTCCTGCCCCTTTCACAGCCCAGTGCTCTAGTGAGCTCTGGAGGGGCAGAGCAGAGAGCCCAGAGACTGACAGTCACCGCTCTCTGCTCAGAGCAGAGGGAACTGAGAGACCCTTTTAAAGCCTTACAATTCCAAATAATTTCATAAATGTGTCACACAATGAGCTGAGTTTCACTGTCCATAAACCAGCAGAGAATCAGGATGTAAATCATCGTACCTGCAGTGGATGAAATCAGGGACAGGATTATGTTGGCTAAAGGAAGCAGCATCCAGATTCATACAGATTTCCACATTGTCCCCTGCCATAATCCGAACTGCCGCCTTATTTTCATCTTCAAACACTTGCCGCTGAAGAGATGCACAAAGCAACAGCATAAAATCATCTAGAAAAGAAGAGAAAAGATTGCATCAAGTCAGATTAATGATACTGTTCATGAAAATTACAATTTTTAAAGAAAACCTATAAAGAGGAAAGATGCAAACTGCCATTGGTTACTTCTATGAATGCTAACACTACTGGCAAAAATATGGATCCAATGGCTTTAGTACATTTATCACTAACAAAGAACAAGTGCCCACATCAGTTCTGCTGATAGTTTGTTTTAGAAACCCAAATTGCTGAAGCCAAATATGGAAGGGGAGGAGCAGAGAAGAATATGTTTTAAAGTGTTACTAAACCCAGAACCCTCCATTCACTATATCTGGTCTCCCATAGTACACACAACATGGCAATGTAATTATTTTAGTAAATATAAACTGCTAAATACCCTTTCTCATCAGCAGTATATAGCAATCTTGTGACTTCTATCAGTGTCCAGCAGAGCACTGGTTAAATCTTGTTGGAAGAGTTTTCATTCTCTAGGAAGATGCAGGACCCCTGACCTCTGTCTGGACAGGGCTGATTGGCCCTGTGCTGATCACATGCACTCTCCCAAGGAAAAAAAACCCTCTCTAGCAATACACACCAAACTGAGCATGTGCAGTGTCTCCACCCATATGTATTATCAGGAGATAAGAGGGAAACACTGGAAGAAGGGGAGGATCAGATAGGTCAAGATCAAACAGCCTTTTTACACAATGCAGAGGATTAGCTCCTTAGATTCCACAGTGAGTATAACAAGCATGCTTTACTGCATATACAGACTGATTTTACTGTTCTGCGTTTAGTAACAATTTAAACCCAAAAAACAAAAATGTAATATATTGCAGCTCACCAATCCTTAGATGTGGTGGCTGCATTACATTTCATTTTTTTAGGCTGTTTTCCCTTTGTGTCACTTGGTGATCAAGCAAGTAACACACTTCCTGTCTACATTCTGGTTGAAATAGTAAAGCTTTGGACAGCAGCAATGTCAGTCAGAGGGAGGGTATTATTGTTAGACTAGCAGATTTAGATGGACTTACAACTTGAAGCTGAACACTTTATAAGCAGTTATAGCAGTTTTTAAAGGTTTTACCTGAATAAAAGATGATCATTGCAAGCACCTCTGTCAGTGTTAAATGGTTTGTCTCATCCCTCTAACTGCTACTTTGTCTGGACAGCTTTGTTTGTAGTAAATTTTAGAATACCAGACATACTGGCCAGATTATTAGGTGAAAGTAAAGGAAAATGCCTATGAAAAAAAAACTACTGTAAGGCAGCCATCACATTTAAGAATTTCTAATCTGCAATTTCATATATTTTTTTGTCTCTGGGGTTAATACAGCTTTCTGTATTAAAAAAGACCTGTCCTGTAAAGGAGCGATCTTATACCTGCCTGGTCCACTGCCCACATCGCTGATCTTCACTCTCTTCAAAAACTATGATAGGAGGGGAATCCCCTTCACCTGACACACTTCAATGTGTCAGATGCCTGGTCCACCTCCAAAATAAAATGTTTCTTTTCCAAATGGTTTCTAGTTAGACAACAAATAGCCACAAATCCAGAACAAAAGAAGCAGTCACAGCAGGGGTGTCAAACTGGCTGCCCTCCAGCTTTTGCCAAACTACAAGTCCCATCATGCCTCTGCCTTTGAGAGTCATGCCTGTAACTGTCAGCCTTGCAATGCCTCATGGGACATGTAGTTTAACAACAGCTGGAGGGCCGCCAGTTTGACAACCCTGAACTAGAGAATGTTACAGTGATAATAAACCCAAAGGCAAACATTTATTACATTTCAGCTTATCAATTCTTAGATGCAACGGCTGCATAAGTTTCTAGGCTTTCTTTTCTTTCTTTTCACTTGAATATCCTGCGAGTAAGTCTGTTATTTTTCAATAGATCAAGGTGTCCTGTAGATGCATAAGTTAGGGGGATAAGGCAAACCATTTACCACTCACAGGGGTGAATCAGCTTTTATTTATGTAAACCTTTATCCAAAAGGAAAAATAAACTGCTACTGTAACTGCTAATCAATTGTGAGCTGGAGTTTGGCTTCAATTTGTTAGTGTATCTAAATCTTCTAGTGCATCTAACACTCCTAACCCCCAGGTTGACAATGCTGGTGTCCGAATGTGCCCTCTGTGCTCCTTCATCCGAAGTGGGGGCACTTTAATTTAGGAGGTGTATTACTGGCCAGATCACCACGGGAAAACAGATAGGGAAAAAAGCCTAAAAAAAGAAAACTAATGCAGCCACCACATGTAATGATTGGTAAGCAGAAATGTATTACATTTTTGTTTTTGGGTTTAATACTGCTTTAACAGTGTAATACTGCTTTAACAGTGGTGAAGCAAGGATGTTGTCCAAGTCATTCAGCCAGCCATAAGCATTAAATACAAAGAGTTCTGCTATCCATGGTATTCATATGGCCAGGGGGTAAGAATATTGACTCATGAGACATTTCCTTTTTTCTTTCTCTAAACCATATTTCTTCGGACATAATAATCAAGTCCATGGCATTTTTTTCTGTCATGTTATCTTGCTCCAGTGGATGAAGACAATTAAGCTATTTTTCCAAGAAGCACCAGCGAGCAGATAATTACACATGGCCTATCTATGGTGCCCTTATATGACATTACTTGAATGCTCACAAGATGTCATCACAATAGGTCAACTCGAGGCCTTGCTTTGATTTTCAGAAGAGTCCTTGTTATGAAATATAGTGAGTATTATGTAATTTTTGTCAACATATGAATTCTGAGCAAGTGTGTCCTGAGAAAATATATTCCATTAATGCAGAGAATTAGAAACGGAGTATAAAACTATGTTGTATTAAAGCAAGCTTTCAAGCTTACATAAATATGTTTTAACCTCCCTGGCGGTATGATTATTTCAGATTTTTGGTGCTGAAAGCGGTACCATTTTTTTGCATGGAAATATGTATTTTTTTTATTGTAGGCTGTAATTTTTAGGAAAAACTCACTGAAATCTGTCCGAACAAGAGTCTAGTAAACATCCCGGGTATGATAAAATTTGAAACACAAAATCATAAATTATAATTTAATAAATAATCATAAAAATAATATAAAAATAATAAAAAATTTAATTCAATAATATAATCAAACCAAAAACACTGAAATGTGAAATATAGCGCCAAGTTCGCACATCTCTGAGCAAAGTTGCAAAATCGTTTTCAGTGTCTGATGACGAATTTCCCCCACGAATCATTATCACTCAATTCTGCAAGTGGTTCTGATTTACTATCGCTGTTCTCTAGCTGATCTAAACCGCTTTTGACCTAAAGGGACACTTTTTGGACGCCATGGACATTTCTCAGTTTCCAGGCAGAAAGAACAGACAAAATGCAGGCAGGGCACAGGACAAAGCACTAGGGACAATATGTATGTGAAATTGGTTGAAACAGCAATGTTTTACTATGAAAAATGTAAAAAAAAAAAAATGACATTTTTTAAAATTTTTAAATTTCCCGCCGCCGGCGGCGGCGGCGCCCGTACGTCCCGACGTAACAGGGACAGGACACAGAAGCCGGATGCCGGCATCGGCCGGAGGAGATGGCCGGGGACGCTGCAGGGGACACATCGTGGGAGCGCAGGGTAAGGTAAGTGAAGACAACATGCCGGAGCAGTGCCGCAGGGTAAGCCCGAGTGTAGCTCGGGGTTACCGCTTTTGGTACTGAAATGTTACCCCGAGCTACACTCGGGAATACCGCCAAGGAGGTTAAAGAGTTACTAAACCCAGGACCCTGCATTCACATATATCTGGTCTCTCACAGTACACAGAACATGGAAATGCAATTAATTTAGTAAATATAAACTGATAAATACCTTTTCTCATCAGCAGTATATAGCAATCTTGTGACTTCTATCAGTGTCCAGCAGAGCACTGGTTAAAGCTTGTAGGAAGAGTTTTCATTCTCTTCTATGGAAGATTCAGGACCCCTGACCTCTGTTTGGACAGTGCTGATTGGCCCTGTGCTGATCACATGCACTCTCCCAAGAAACAAAAAAACCCTCTCTAGCAATACACACCAAACTGAGCATGTGCAGAGTGACTCCACACATATGTATTATCAGGAGATAAGAGGGGACACTGGAAGAAGGGTAGGATCAGAGATGTCAGGATCAAACAGCGTTCTTACACAATGCAGAGGCTTAACCCCTTAGATTCCACAGTGAGTATGACAAGCATGTTTTACTGCATATGCAGACTGATTTTACTGTTGTGGGTTTAGTAACACTTTAACCTCCCTGTTGGTATTCCCAAGTGTAGCTCGGCATAAAGTTTCAACACCACAAGCGGTTACCCTGAGCAACACTCGGGATACCTTACAGCGCTGCTCTGGGATCTCTTCTTCACTTACCTTGTCCTTCGCTCCCGCGATGTCCCTCCTGCAGTGTCCCCAGCAATGTCCTCCGGCGGATGCTGGCATCTGTCTTCCGGGTTCCGTTCCCTGCGACGTCAGGACGTACGGGGGTCGGAACTCGCGGGAAATTTTAAAATTTTAAAAGTGACATTCACTAAATACACTAAAATCACATAGTAAAACATTACTGTATCAAAGCATTTCACATACTTTTTGTCCCAAGTGCTTTGTCCTGTGCCCTGCCTGCATTTTTACCGTTCTTTCTGCCTGGAAACTGAGAAATATCCATGGCATCCAAAAAGCGTCCCTTTAGGTCAAAAGCGGTTTTAGACCAGCTAGAGAACAGCGATAGTAAATTAGAACCACTTGCAGAATTGAGTGATAATGATTCGTGGGGAAATTCGTCATCAGACACTGAAAATGATTTTGCGACTTTGCTCAGTGATGTGCGAACTTGGCGCTATATTTCAAATTTCAGTGTTTTTGGTTTGATTACATTATTGAATTAAATTTATTATTATTTTTTATGATTATTTATTATATTATAGGCACGACTTTGATTCTGCAATTTGAAAAAATGTAACTTTAAAAGGGAAGCTGGTCATATATGAGTTAACCATGTTATACCGGGTTCTGCCAGGCTCAGTTTAGCTGATGTAATGACCTGACTGCCTGTATTACTACATTAAAGACTGACTTGTGGGATGAAGAGAAAGAAACTAGCAGAGTCTTGTCACTGTCAGCTGCTAAGTGTATTTGTAAGAAAACACAGCAATGAATGTGTCTTCTTACAAACAACGTGATCTATTCAAGTGCCCTGCACCCGGAAGCAGGGGGTGACTTACAGGAATGTCGCTGTGCCTGTAGGAGCCGCCTGTCCTATGGACAGGCGGACCTACAAAAGATTCATTACAAAAATAAATATTTAGTAAGTAAATTGTAACTAGAATAATTATAATAAATTAAGAGCAACACCAAATATAGGAGTCAGTAACGGCAAATAATAAACCCCCAGATCTAGTGTCAGTGCAGCAAAAAAAAACAGGATTGGCATTTAATGCAACAAAATACCCCCAGGATCGGTGTCAGTGCAGTACAGTTCCTTGAAAACGTATTCATACCCCTTGAAATTTCCACATTTTGTCATGCTACAACTAAAAACGCAAATGTATTTTATTGTGATTTTACGTGATAAACCAACACAAAGTGGCACATAATTGAGAAGTGGAAGGAAAATGATAAATGGTTTTCAAAATTTTTTTACAATTAAATATCTGAAAGTGTGGATTTTCCCCATCGGTACACAAATAGCAAAAATTAACCACTTTTCGTCCGGCCCATGTACATAAACAGATGTCCTCCAGCTTCCCTGCTTGTGCGTGCTCCCTAGGATTGCTCCCCAAACCGGTGACCGCTGTGTCTGGAAGAACACTGATCGCTATACGGGACCTCTGTGTGAGGTCCCGATCATGTGATCACTGATTGGCCAATCAGTGATCACATGAATAGTAGTAAGCAAGATGTTACTTCTGACATCATTGCTTACTACTAGTGAAATCTGTGAATGATCACAGAGGTCACTTGGTACAAGGCTATTCACAACAGCCTTGTACCATGCGACAAGCTGTGACCAATCACAGCTCACACAGTATTTCTCAATGGCTGTAAGAATGCAGCCAGAGAGAAGGAAAAATGATTGCTTTTACAGCCTTTATGAGTGTAAAAGCAATCAGTGTAAATAAAAAAAAAATCTTCATCACCCCCCACAAGTAGTACAGTGTCACTATGGTAACACTGTACTGCTAGGGTGACAGTATGTAAAAAAAAACAAAAGACATAAATAATAATATAAAAAAAGTAAATACAAATATAAAAAGAATTTTGAAAAAATAGAATTTTTGGTTATAAACTAATTTGGGTTATTTTTTTCTACTAAAAAGATAACTGAATACATTTTGGCAAATATTTATGAAGAAAGATTATTTATTTGCAAAATTTTATAAGAAAAACACTTTTTTTCTAAATTTTTTGACTTTTTCATTTATATAGCAAAAAAAATAAAAATCCCAGTGGTGAATAAATACCACCAAAATAAAGTTTTATCTGTTTAAAAAAATGCTAAAAAAGCATATGGGTACAGTGTTGCATGACTGCACAATTGTCATTCAAAGTGTGATAGCACTGAAAGCTGAAAATTGGCCTGGGCAGGAAGGGGGTAAAAGTGTCCGGGCTTGATGTGGTTAAACTGGCAGGGGGTTTTAAGTTTAAGTTTTGACTATTTCATGTCTATTGAAGATTATCCTGTCCACAGGGTGAGAAAGTTACTGCATGATTTCACTCTAGAATGGGCAGTGCTGCCCCCCTGTTAAAGGAAAAGGACAATAACAGTTTTCTGACAGGATCAAAAGTTAAAAAAGCTTTGTTATGGGAAAAATCATAAAAACAAACATTTTTAAATGAATGCTAGTGTTAGGCTGTGTATATACATACTGTATATGTCATTTTTTTACTTTGCCCATAGCTCCAATTTAGGTGAGAAAAGCACACATATTTTCCCTTATGAATTTAGAGTTTAAGCTTTTAGCACACATTTTTATTCAAGCAACTATACTTACAGACAAGAAAAGAAGGGTTTGGTCTCACAATAAAGTCTGGAAAGTAGAGCCATTTTATAATGTTGGAGTTAAATTTGGCTCCATTGTATCTCCAAGGATAGTCTGCAAAAATTAAGAAAGTGGTATTAAGAAAAGCATACATCTGGACAAAGCTGGCAAACCAAAAATCTTAAGCACTATAATATTTTTTTCTGCAAGAGATGAAAGATGATCTTTTACCTTTACATGGAGCGGGAGGAATGCCAATACATAAGAAATACTGGAATGTAATAATACAGGCAAGAAAACAGCAATATCGGTGCCAGATTTCAGCAATTGCTTTTCTCCTTCGTCTATACAGTATGGCAAATAGCCAAAGCGCATGGATCATGGCAAAAAAATCCATCCTTTGGCCAATTACATTAACAGACAGTAGGAAGCAGGTCTGCATAGGGAGAAGAAAATATATAGAGTCTGAAGCACTAAAGATTACAATTTAGACATTATTACAGTCACTTGATTTTTTTTGGCGCCATATGTTTTAACGCTGTGCTAGTTAAACCAAAGCCTCACTTTGACATTGTTCCCAGACTGGATTCATTATGATACTCTCTTTTTTTTAAATAAGAATATTGGATTTTTAACAAAGTTTACCTCACCAGAAATATGCAGACAAAGTTTGTTCACATAGAAAAGTGTTTGATCACTTTTTAAAGGTAATGATAGTCAATGAGATAAACCTGTATTTGTTTGGAATACTAAATCATGTGCAAAAAAATATTAAAAAAATGAATTTTTCTAACAAATGATTAGTTAATTGGATCAAACACAAGTTTGACCTACAGCACATTCATAAAAGATTCAGATCCCCTTCAGTTTTTTCAGTTTTGTTATGTTACTACAATTAATACTACAGTTGTTTATATTATTTTTTTTCTTATTAATCTACACTACCCCATAATGACAAAGTGAAAACAACATTTTAGAAATGTTTGCAACTATAAGAAAAAGCAAAAACTGAAATATCACATTTGCATAAGTGCTCAGACCCTTTGCAACAACACTTGAAATTTAGCGCAGGTGCCTCCCATTTCTCTTGATCGTTGCTGAGATGTTTTTACACCTTGATTAGAGTCCATCTGTGGTAAATTAAATTGGTTTGACATGATTTGCAAAGGCACACACCTCTCTATAAAAGACCACACAGCTTACAATGCATACTGTATTAGAGCAAAAGCCACAAGGTTAAAGGAACTGCCTGCAGAGTTCACAGACAGGATTACTGCAGGCCAAAGGGGATCTGGGGAAGGCTACAAAAAATGTTCTGCTGCAGTGAAGATGACCAAGAGCACAGTGGCGTCCATAATTCTCAAATGAAATAAGCTTGGCACAACCAGGACTCTTCCAAAAGCTGGTTGTCCGGACAAACTGAGCAATCGAGGGAGAAGGGCCTTAGTAAAAGAGGTGACCAAGAACCTGATGGTCACTCTGACTGAGCTCCAGAGATCCTGTCTGGAGATGGGACAAAGTTGCAGAAGGACAACCATCACTGCAGCCCTCCACCGATCTGAGCTGTGTATGGCTAGACTGAAGCCTCTTCTCACACAAAAGCCTGTTTGAAGCTTGCATAAAAGCACCTGTTGGACTGCGAGGAACAAGTTTCTCTGGTCTGATAAAACCAAGATTGAACTGTCTGGCCTCAATTCTAAACATTATTGCTGGAGGAAACCGGGCAACGCTTATCACCTGCGCAATGCCATCCCAACAGTGAAGAATGGTGGTGGCAGCACCATGCTGTGGAGGTGTTTTTCAGCAGCAGGGACTAGACAAAACACCTCCACAGGGTTGAGGGAAAGCTGAAAGGAGCAAAGTACAGAGATATCCTCAATGAAAACCTGTTCCACAGCATTCAGGGCCAAAGGTTCATCTTCTTACATGACAATGATCCTAAGCACACAGCAGAGACAACACAGGAGTGGCTTTAGGACAACTCCCCGTGAATATCCTAGAGTGGCCCAGCCAGAGCTCTGACTTGAAACTTATTGAACACCTCTGGAGAGACCTGAAAATGGCCGTCCACCTACAGTCCCCATCCAACCTGACTTAGCTTGAGAGGATTTGCAAAGAAGAATGTCAGAAAATGCCCCAATCCAGGTGTGCAAAGTTTGTCATAGCCAAAGACTTCAGACTGTAAGTGCTGCCAAAGGAGCTTCAACAAAGTACTGAGTAAAGGGTCTGAATACTTAAGTGCATGTGATATTTCAGTTTTTTCTTTTTAATAATTTCACAGACATTTCTGAAATTCTGTTTTCACGTTGTCATTATGGGGTACTGTGTGTAGATTAAAGAGAATAAAAATTATTTAAACAACTGTAGTATCAGGCTTCAACATAAAAAAATGTAAAAAGTGAAGGGGGTCAGAATACTTTATGAATGCACTATATTTATAAAGATCCATAAACATTCCAGTTGCCTAGTGAATATTCCTTTTGAAATGAACAGTCTGTAACCCTGTAGTAAATCAATTCAAGTACATAAATGTCAATATAAAAGAAACTGAACTATGCTTGCTATACCCACAGCATCCACTCATGTTCCATGTTTTACTCCTGTAATACAGGTTAAAATATTTGGAATTTATCAAACACTGATATTTATTTTTTGTTATTTCATTTATTCATATAAATTGCCTTACTTTATGTAACTGTAACCAGGATATATGACATATTCCTATCTACATAAAGTACACAAAACATACAAAACAAACAAGAAAGGGAAGTTCATGTAAATGCTAGTGAATAACTGAATGGGAATAAAAGTACATATTAGACGTATCAGCTGAACTTATTCACATCAATTGATCTGGTACAGTTGCCAATGACACATGGTTGATGAAGATGTCTATAGAGCACAGACTGTCCTAAGTTATGACTGGAGTAGGAAAACACCCAGAATTAGTAATGTTATCTAATTCCACCATGTGGTCATACACTTGAGATCTTTTATTGTCATGATGGAACACTTTCTCTGGTCCATTCAGATAAGGTGGGCTCCCTTCCAGTGACTGAGCACTACTGCATAAAATTCATGGCCTTATTTGACACCTTTGCTTAACATTTAACAGAGCCATTGATCACTGCATTTTTCATAAACACTTAAAGCTTAATTTTGTTTATAAAATGTACAGAATAACAATTACTGACTACTTGAATTCAATAAATATATATATATATATATATATATATATATAATGTCTACACGCGTTAGTTTGCCATATCTGGGAAGGGAATCAGAAGGTTAAAAAAAGCTGAATAACTATACCAAAAGCCTATTTTTGACTTGTTTCTGTTTTTTTTCAGTTAGTTTTTGACAGTATAGTGAAAGAATGTTTTAGATTTTTTAAATAAAAGTGCACAGAATTAAAATAACTGACTACATGGATTTTTAAATGTCTGTACTCACTCATCTGCCATATCTAGGAAGAGAAACGGATGGTTAAAAAAAACCGCACCAAACACCTATTTTTGACTTGTAAGTTTTTTCTTCTTAATATTTTTTATAGTATAGTGGACAAATATTTTAAAAAATATTTAAAATAATAATGTATATGTTAATAATTTAGCATTTAGAAACAAATGAGCATTGAACAAAAATATACTCCTACTATGTCACTGAATTTCTGACTTTTAAAGTTCTGACTTTGCTTTGCTTTCTCCTACTATTAATGTATTCATTGTTAACTGAGCACAACATAAGCTCTGCTGTATAGGGATATCAAGAGGCAATCCAGTTGCAAACACTGCTTGCACTACACAAATACATTGAATGATGTAATAAAGAACCCAGAGCTGCATCAATGTGTAATTTATATCTACTTGGAGTTCAGCTTTACTTAAAATAATTAGGGCACTTTAGTGACCATGCCCTTTAAAACAAAGGGAAGAAAGGCAAATGTGTATAGAACATTTACAAATAGTCTTCAAATCTTACCTCCATCCCAAACTTATAGAAAAAGTAATTTATGAAATACTTGGCACAATTAATTATTCCATCATCCAGGTGTTGTCTTGTTATATCATGAAAAATAGTTTTTGTGACTGGTGCTGTCAGATTGTTTCGACACCTGTAATACTCTTGATGTCTGTATATAGTCACTTCAAAGGCCAATATAAATAACATGAGTAAATTATTCTGTAGAAAAAAAAAGAAAAAAATAAAAAAACGCATTTTTTATTTGGTTATTTACATTCCTATGTATGTTTCCAAAGCTGGATTTAACAATGTTGAAGTAAGCTACACCATACATTATACATATACAGATTTTAGCCTAAAAGTGAGTTACCTAAAATGCAACCTAAAAATTGCTATTTTCCTGTAAAAAGCATATCACATATACTATGAATATATTATGTACTGTAAATACTGGTAGATTTTACATGTAAAATAATAATTACCCGTAAATAGACAAGAAGTGGACTTGACTTCTTTAATCCAACCCACCCAGATGGATCAATTGGACCACTGTACAGAAGTGAGAGCTGAAGTTCTGTCTTGTTAACAATATTGGTCTGATTGTCAAAAGGCTAAAATAGAAAGGTAAATGAATGTGCTTACTGTATTGAATTACAACATTTCATGAATGTATTGACATGTTCTCAGTTTTCCACATCTACTTTCTGCTGTACTTTGCTGAATCAGAGAAGACTATGGCATACATTATACATTATAAACTATGGTTTTTGTGACATTTTTGGTGGCTGTGTGATGGGCACTTGACATGCACTGACAACATAGTGCAACTATATCTGACACAACCTGCAATATGTGCAATATGCACTAATTATTAGTCTCTGAGTTACTTCTGTTTATTAGAGGCACTGTGTACACACAAGTATACAGGGCACTGTGCCATGTATAGTTTATCTGGCCCTTTATACTTTCTTAACAAAACACATTTCGTTATGTATTTTTTTACACTATTAAATCTTTTTCTACTTGTATGATCTGCATTCGGATTATATATATATATATATATATATATATATATATATATATAATTTTTTTTTTTTATTAAAATGCTAGGTGTGACTTTAAGTTACATAAATATAATATAACTCACCATTGTGCAGTTGCTAGAGAAGGTCAGTGGATCAATAGTTGAAAGTTGATACAACATTTTACATACAATGATGACACATGTCCAAACTGTACAAACACTGGATGCTAATGGCCGAAACTGGGAATAGGGCAAGGCAAAAGCCCAACCAGTTAAAAATACATAATTGAGAAGGGAAATCTGAAATAAAAAAACAAAATAGTATAATGAGCTATGAATTCATTTCATGTCTATTTTTGTTAAAAGGCATTTGTTTATGAATTTAATATTTAAATAACAGAAACCAAACTGCACACTTGCAGGTGTGCTAACAATAAACAACAAATGATACACAGATGCGCACATTCACACACTCAGACATCCTGCACCTTTAGGCCTCATTCACATGGAACTTATCATACAGTACACCCGTGTAGGGACGTGTTTACCCACACAGGGATGCAAAGGTGTTCTGTGTATCCCCCTGCGGGAAGTCCCATTGATGTAAATTGGAACACAGTGGCTGCACGAACATAGTCAATGCTCCCAATATGACACCACTTGGGTGAGGGTGATTGTCTCGTAACGCAGAAAATGTGAGTTCTGGGACACGCACCTAAAGTAGGCCTTACAGTGTTGAAGGAAAGTATTTCATGTTTGCATTGGGTTTGTTCTCAATGACACAGCTGTTTAATATTTACTTGAACATACTGTATATTTCAGTGCAGTTAAAACTGCCTGTTTTGCCATGATTTAGCATGTTTACAAGGACACTTGTTGAAGCTTCGGCTAGTCAACAACAACCAAAGTAGTCCCTGTGGCTGCTAGGGAGACTGGCGTATAAGGTGGCCCCATTATGGAGGTTATAAAGAAATACTAAACTGTTACATTTCCAGTAAAGAATGGCTGAATCTAGACCTTGGGGCTTTGCTAATCATAAACCCCCCTTTGTGCAGTAAGAAGCATTTGCCTATTTGTCCTAGCAGTATAAATGTATTGCCCTCTAAACTTCTGTTACAGACTGAAACTAAAACTGAGTACACATGGATGGAAAACTGGCCAAAAAAGGTTGGCTGAGTAGAAACCGGGTGACTTTCATCCCGTGTGTACAGCTCTCTGTCCTACACAACACACAGCCATTGGCAGAATGAGCTACTCAGATGCTGGTCAGATACTGGTTTTCCAGTATGACCATTCTACAGAAGCTGGTCGTGTACTTCTGTATGACTGCCCAGTCAGATTATCCCCACTTGATCAGCGCCATAGGCTATAGCATGAAGTCTCCCCACTGTAGGAATACAATAGCTAAGCAGGGAAGATTCGGATACGTTTTTTTCATTCCTTTCCTTTTCACGCATAGGAGAAGGATATCTTGGCTGGTTGAGAAGCAACAGAAATCTTAACAACTGGTCCAAATTTAAAAAAGTGACATTGAAAGCAAAACTAAAATTTCAGGACCATGATTAAAATAAAATTATATTCAGACTCTGACAGCCATAGTGACCATGATACTAAAGCCTAATACAGAAAATACAGCATGGTCTAACTACTGCCCCATTTTGCTACTCAACCATGATATTAAACTTTTAGCAAAGATCCTCACATTAGGACTCAACCTATCATTGCCTCATTGACCTATAGAGATCAAATATGGTTTATTTCCCATCGTCAAGCCAGCTATTCTATTTTATCTTTTATGGCCCCCATCGCCCAGCAAGGCCCAACTGGTTTCTGTCATTCACTACATTAAATGAGTCCTTCCATCTTTTGAAGACAAAGGTTTTTTGATATTTGCATGTTAAACACTTTTACAAGTCTGTTACTTGGACAAGGTCTTCTATAGACCAAATGTCTATATGTATATGAACCCATGTGCGACAAGGATTTTCATTTGGTGGGCTTCAATTCCGTTTGTACTCCCGTATGTCAACCACTTCATGTCCCTACACACACAAGTGGACATCTGACCTCCGTGTCAAAATAGAACCATAGGAGTGGACCAACATCTGGCAGGCTACTAAATCTTGTTTGCAGAATGTAGCAGCCCTGGAAACCTTGTTTAAAGTGCTCTCCTGATGATATCTATTCCCAGCTCAAATAGCCAAATTTGTAACGCCTTATTCCTCAACCTGTTTTCGAGGCTGCAGAGAGGTTGGCATGCATATCCATATTCGATGGTCATGCCCATTAATCAGGACTTACTGGGCAAAAGTGTTTGGGATAATATCAGTGCTTTTTAGTAAAGCTCTCTCCCTTTATCCTACTATAGCTCTTCTCAATAAAATCACTGCAGTGCCAAGGCCTGAGAGACCCCAAAACTCTGCCTTACAGAGACTAGAAATTTAATAACACAGGCCATAATTCATGGGAAAATAGAGGTTACTATACAAGACAGAATACCCAAATACACTTAGTTATGGCATTCATGGATAGGTCACTTTTTGCCCTCAGGCTTCAATGAAGCTCTCCTAGAACCAAGAGCACCTGTTGGCATGCTCCCTAAATTTTGTGCTATCTTTACAGTGGATGGCTGAACCCCCAGGATCTCCCCCGCCCCTCCCCTACTTTACTCTTCCACCCACTCCTGTTTTATAAAGTTAATTCTTTGCAGTTACGGGTTGATACCACTGCATTGAATACCTTTGGTTGATGCTACTAGCAGCCCATTTGGGTTTCCTCTGTTGCTATGTGGTATACAGTGGTGTCCTTTGGCTATGTACCAAAATGTACAGACAATGCATGCAACAATTTACTCTGAATGTAAAAAAAATGTTCACTTTAAAACCTCTATAATATAGACATACATTTAAAGTAGGTACATATGGATGTCTGCATATATTTTTTCATTCTAGAATGCCCGGGGAGCCCTGCAGCCCACTGGGTACCAATATACAAATAGAGAATTGAGGGACAAAGGGTATGCTTGGTCCTGCTTTTCATATGTCTTAGTATTGGTCAATTATGCTGTCCAATAGTAATGGAACTGCGGTGATCAGGAAGCAGGAGAGGGTAGGGGCAAGCACAGTACATATATGATTCAAAACTAATCTTAGTAGTTAATGCATGGAATAGAACTCCAGCAGAGGTAATGAGTCAATCAACAGTAAGTGAATTAAAAAATGACTGGGACAAACATAGATCGAAGGCAAAAAAAACAAAAAAAAACACAAATAAAAAATGGGGCAGACTCGATGGACCACTTGGTCTTTTTTCTGCCATTACTCTTCAATGCTTCTGTGATATATATAAAGAATAAGCAACACATATTTCATTTGTTTTAACACTTGCTAATCAAACAGAATGACATACCTCTCTTAAAGTCACCCATATGATGTACGAAGAAACAATTTTTATTATGTGAAGTTCCAGGACCCACCAAGCAAAGACTTGCATTTTATGGAAATATTCCAAAAACTTTAGGAAAAGAACTGTTAAGCGATCAATAACCAAGTGCCATTTATTTCTAGAATCTGTTAAAAAAGAGAACAGACTGTCACTAAGTAGCAGATCTAGCCTACCACCAATCACCCTATACATAAGATGGAAGTAGTTCAATCAACCAATCAAAATTAAGAATAGTCAGATTCTGGTCAGCTAGTGTTCTAGATGCATCTGTCAATGTACTGTACATGTATGCCATAAATATACTTGATGTTCCCTTTGCAATAAAGAACGTATGCTTGGGAATCAAACAACAGGCTCTTTCACATTTACCTAAAAAACAAATGCATGCTGGTTTAAATGAGAGGTATAGGATATGAAAAAAAAAACAAACCTTCATACTTACCTTCATGCTCTAGCATCCATGTCAAGATGTATCTGTCCCCCACTGGCTATAAGACCAAGAACTGAGCAATCACATGAACGCTGATCACTCAGGTTTTGGTCTGCTCCAAGCGGAGAGCAGTGACTGTCAGCCACTGCTCTCTGCTCTGCTCCACCAGTATTCACTGGAGCACCATACTGGGGAGGGGGTGAGAGTGGCTGGGTTCAGCTCTCAGCTGTGCGCTTAAAGATGGAGCCACCTGTAAGTCAGGCGGCAGGGTGGATATCAGCAATATTGTTTGAATCCCTCCAGAGCCTGGCATGGTTTGGCCCTGTCAGCTGATAGTGGACAACAGCCCACTATCAGCTGACTCTGGGTCACAAGAGTAAGAAAGTAAGTGTACTCCTATGACCCACAAGAGAAGTATTGCTTAAAAAAAACTTTGTCTATACTTTAATTCTAAATTGCCCTGTTTGGCCATGTATTTATTTGGTGGTCAACAGTAAAATAATGTTGAGGTTTAAAGTGATACTAAACTCAGGACCCTGTATTCACTATTCCTGGTCTCCCATAGTACAAACAACATAGAAATGCAATCATTTTAGTAAATATAAACTGCTAAATACCTTTTCTCATCAGCAATTAGAGCAGTCTTGTGACTTCAACAGAGCACTGGTTAAAGCTTGTAGGAGTAGTTTTCTGTTTTAGGAGGATGTGAGACCTCTGACCCTCTGTCTGGACAATGCTGATTGGCCCTGTGCTGATCACATGCACCCTCCCAAGAAAAAAAAAACTTCTCTAGCAATACACACCAAACTGAGCATGTGCATGTGGCCACAGGTTCAGTCTGTATCAGGTGGACATTTCCACAAGAGGAGGGACAGAGAAGAAAGGACCAAACAGCCTTTTTACACAATGCAGAGGATTAACCCCTAGTGAGTAGAAGAAGCATGCTTTACTGCATATACAGACTGAGTTGACTGGTGTGGGTTTAGTAACACTTTAAGTTCTTTTGAGTGAAATGTGTTAAAGAGAGGAGCCCAGTATGGTTGTACATGGACACGTAGCACATTAAAGTGTACAGCGGGTTCATGTCAAAGTGCGTAGGTGACACCTGCATGCATTTATTGGAACAATCATCAAATTTCACATCACCTGATGATACAAATGTCTATGGTAATTTCAAGTATTACTGCACAAAAAAAGCCAACATTCTAACCAAGCTCTCTAATAATAATAAATCAGAAAAACGTAAAATCCATAGTTGATGGGCAGAAATATAAAACGTGGTGTATACCTGTTGTTGTTTCCTCTTCTTCTTCAGATTCTTCTGTCTCCAGCTCCTCTTCATCAGTATCTCCTCCTCCTTCTCCTCCTCCTTTGTCATCACCTTTCTCCCACTCATCTTCTGAATCCTGATCATGTGTTTTCTGTTGTGTGTATATTTCCGCCTGCTTCTCTTCCTTGTCTAGCATTTCAGACTCTGTAGTTAAGTTCATCATGGTTATATCAGGCAAACTTCCCTCTGGGTGTACCAATCTGTTGGTTAAATATATATATCAGATGTCTGTTGTACACCCCCATAGAGAAATAATCTTGGTCAAATAAAATAAAAAATAAAAATACTTTATATACTTCAGCTTAGGAGTTGGCATTCAAAATATGTTATGGAAAAACAAGGAAATCTATGGCTCACGAGGGCATGTTTTTCACTAGTGACTTGAGGTGGTAGCAACACTTAAACTTGATATTTTCCCCACAGGAGAAAATAGTCAATGTTTAAGAGGTAGAAGCATGAAATGTCAGCATATCATAAAGAACATTTCATGGCTTCATGGCACTTACTCATTTTGGTGAATTGGAATTTTTTTCTTGATGCTGCTCAAGAGTAATTAAAACAGAAAGAGAAAAGGAATATGAGAGTTGAAGACGTAAAGTGATGGTTTTATCAAATGTAGGTCATGCAGCATTACAGCTTTAAAAGAAGGTTCCTCATTAGATACACTGCAGCATGCATTTTTCACATAGTAGTCAATAGTACTGGTTCTTAGTGTCAGGCCATAAAAAGAATATAAAAAGTGTATAACACTCAGGGTCGGATTTCTCACCAGGCCACATAAGCCATGGTCTAGGGTGCCACGGTTGAAAGACAAGGCCATGTTACATTAATGCTGGAGACCTTATAGGCTTACATAACCTTTCAGACAAACCTCCACCGTTCCCTTTGTTCTACTTACTTGTTTAAGTAAAAGATAAAGCAAAAAAGTAGATCAAACATGTATCTGGTTGTGTCGCTATGGTACCTGTTGTATCTTTGTGGATATATTTTACACCATGGTACTAATTGTGTCTCTACTGACATGTTTCTGGTTAAGTCAGTATGGTACTCACTGTGTTTCTGCAGACACTTCTAGTTGTGACAATATGACACTCTTTGCGTCTCTGTGGACACATTCCTGGTTATGTCAGTGAGACAATAATTGTGTTTGTCTGTTATTTAGACAACTCTATTTTTCAATCCATTTTGTATATGATCTTTTCATGTTTATATGGAGCCATGCATGTTTCCATGTGCCCATGTTGGGAGGGTGCATTACCCAAAGCAGTTGTTGGGAGGGGAAGGGGGTCTGGCATAAGATGGCTGGCCTAGGGGAGAAAGAGGTGTAAATCCGTCCCTGATAACACTGCATGCACATATGAATCTGATTTTTATGCATACATTGTTTATATAGAATAACTGATCTATATGTACTGTAATTTTCACAAATATAAAATATAATTAAGATTAAACTACATCAGTTGACAGCAGTTCATTATGTATCCCATGCAAGAGAAGAATGCAGTACTAACAATAACTACACTATTAATACATTGTACAATGCCCTTCTCCATTTCAGTACAATTTAACATTTTTCAATTATTAGCATCTTTTAAAAGCAGTGCACAAACTCAGCATATGATATCACCTCTCAGAATATACATTAAAGTACATTTTTCCTGTTATTAAGTTCAACATTTAAACTAGGCTGGAGCTAAAGACACGATTTGAATCACCTGGCTCTGTCTATTTTCAAACTATGAAACAGAATAGATTTGAAAATGGTTGCGAAAATGTTTGTGGGCATAAACCTAGTTTAAACAGTTAATATTAAAAAGAAGGTGCCTTTTAGACAAATGTTGAGGCAAATATTCTACATGATATTACAGCTATGATGTACAGTAGTGATTCTGTAACTCTACAATCAGTTCTTCGGTAGTGAATGAAATTTGGCCAAAAAATTACTGAATAAAAAGAATAAATAAAAATGATTTAGGCTATTGCATCATTAACACAGTGTAATAGAATTAGAACACTTGTTTTCTGAATAACAATAAAATATAAGTAATGTTTAAAGTACATCTAAACCTTTTAAACCTTTTAAAAAAGTTTGGATAGTGTAGGGAAGAGTAAAAGCCTCTGTCAAGTGTTCATTTCTGTATTCCCTTATTGCTATCTATGTCCCCTGTAGGGGTAATAGCTGTCATTTAGACATAAACTGATGGGTAAGCTATCATTTTACAGCTGCCACTGGAAGAAGAATAGAGGGAAAATATACCAATGGGGATACCTCTTCCAATGATAGCTGTCACTTTGGAGAGATTTTCTCACTTTATGCTGTATCTCTAGAACAGCACGTGGATAACTCCTCAATGGATACAAAGGAAATCTCCACAATGGGATCCAAACAGAAAGAAAAAAAATATGAAATGGTTTTAACAATCTACCTCTATTTTTTAACTCTCTACCCTAATTTTAACTCTCTACCCTATAATAAAGTACAAATAGTATGTGTGTATATATATATATATATTGGATATATATCCTTCATAAATTAAAATCTGTGATTGGCAGTCTAACATAATTTTTCCAGGCACATGCACAAATTAGATGTGATATGTATCATTTAATTATAGTTTGCTGGAATTATTTGTTTTGGTTTTTTTCGACCATGAATCTATGGTCAATAAATAAATATTTGAATACCCACCTATTTATTATTAGGTAAACACGGCCATTAACTTTGGCATGACTACGAGTTGCGAGATGGAGGCACAAGAATGCATGCAATGAAAACATGAGTTAAGAGAGAGAAGGAAAGATGTTAAATAAGATGAAATAGAATTTGGCAAGATTAATGATAGTAGGCACACCAATGGTGAGGGAGCAATGATAGCATACAAGTGAACAATGCACATGAACATGATATATTTTTTACTCACTATCCCTAGTAATTTTAATTAAGGTGGTTCCCCATGCTAAACTACAATGTGACCCTTGTTGGCTTAAAAATTGCCCCAACATTGTTCAATTTCAATTTCATATTTTCATATTATATTCAATTTCATTATTTAACTATTATATTTGATTTGTGAACAAAAGGTTAAAAGACAATTTTCAAAGTATGAAAGCACTCAATGATCATTTATATATAGGTGATCAGGTTGTCATGTTTTACTTTATTTTCAGGGTAAAATGTACATTTGCAGATAACAAGCTCTATAACAGGGGAAGAGCTATTCTAAGATGTTTCCACCACGGTGACGTTAGAGTTCACTTAGGACCCATGTACTCAGCTGTTTCATGGCCGTATAGCACAAATTCCAGCTTATTTCCTCACAAAGGAGCCCACAGTACTGTATACAGCCAGCTATAGAATTCAATGATAGCAGGCAACTATACCTGTATATACATGTACGTGGGTGAACAATCGTATGTATTTGCGTACAGGCGTATAACTCTAGACACATGTGTCTGTGTGCAGACTTGTATACCTACAATATACGCATATGTGTGTTTACACAGGTATTTGCATATACGTTACTAATTTACTAAAGGCAAATAGGCGGTTCACTTTACAAGGGAAGTTGCACTTTGCAAGGGAATTTTCCCCAGAGCTTAGTGAATGTGGTGAAGTTTCACTTTGCAAAGAATACCCAATCACATACAAGGAAAATAAAAAATAAAACAGCATTATTTCTTGCACACAATTGGATGACGGAAGTCAGCAGACCTTCGACTCATTAACTAAGCTCTGGGGCAAATTCTCTTGCAAAGTTATCAGGCTATTTCTTTTCATTAAATCAATATATTGACTTCTAGAGGTGGTTGGTAAAAAGTTATGTTACAGCTACATACAGCTGTATGTATGAACCCTTTTATGTAAAGCTACATTGTTGTTTTTAGAAGGAATATGGAATAATCAGATGGAAATGGAAGGCTAAGAATCTCTACTAGGTTTTTATTGTTGACAATGTCCCGAAGATTCACTCTATTTGTCCTGGTTACCATTCTACAATTTTAGAGTTATCAATAGAGCAGGAGAGAAACATTCCAATAGATACATCTCTTTTGCTGACAACTGTCTAAGAGGAGTTGCCATTTAGCTGTTGAGAGAGCTCCTCCTACTTCTTGCTGTGGGAACAAGAAGTTGAGGGAACACAGACTTCAAATTCAAAACCTGGCAGTTATGGCTTTACATACACTTTAACCTAATATTAGAGTGTCCTAGGGTTCACTCTTCATTATTATATTCTTCATTTGCCAATGCTAAAGGAGGTCCACGAGGAAATTCAGTTGTGGAAGATCTTGCAAGTAGAGTTCACAAGGGGTATTAGAAAACAACAAGAATTTAAAAGACTTCATCTATAGCTGAAATATGCTTTATATGGTTTTTGGCTTATATGGCTTATAGTATATGGTGTGATACAATGCTCAGCAAACAACTAAATGTAATGATTGCCACTGGGAAACCTGATGACAAGATATACTTAAAAACACCAACTAATCTACTTGCTGAAATGCAAACCTAGGTATTTGAATGAAGTGTTTTAAGAAAAAAAGTTTAATCTGAGAACAATAAAATCATATTGTTTGTCTCCTATTTTTACAATGCCAGATAAAATCTCAGCCACTTTCACATGCTATGAGAATCAAGGACACAGGCTGCAGTGCCTGTGTCCAACAGATCTCACACTACCAAAGCCACAAAAAAGGGGGAAACCCCAGTCCCCCAAAACACTTTGATTATGTTTTATGTCATGCACTAATAGAGTGATCATTCTTCTTTAATGCTAGGTTCACATATGTGCGGGTGGTGCGGCTGCTGATCCGCGTGAAAATCCGAGCAGCCGCACCACCCGCACAGAGGAATGTGGACCTGTGGGCTGCGTTTTCAGAAGAAGTGCAGGTACTTCTTCCCTGCGTGTCATGGGGAACGGGAGTCCATTCAAATCAATGGGCTCTCATGCCCACGCAAAATGCGGCCCACACAGCTGCATATATGTGAACTAGGGGTTACTGGCTGGAGTTTCCAAAACTACATCCATTACATAACCAAGTACTTTCAAGAGCGTTAGAGAGAATCAATAAACGTAAAAATATGTAATAAATAATCTAGTTATTAAAAGTAAATAATAAAGAAGCACATTCAGGATGTACTGCATTCCAGAACTAATAATGCAAACAACTACTAACAACATAATCTGCCATTTGTTAGCTTAAAATGTTGTTGTAGAAAGATTATGTTGTAAGGATAAAGATACATATATTGCCCATCGGAGCTAGCTAAAATCAGCCCACATATTGGTGAAGGCCAGACCCCATAGATTATCTACATCTGCTTAGTTATCAAAGGGGAAGTATGAAAACTGTCATGTTTATGTATATGAACAAATGAACATTACGTTCCTTATGTGATTAGGATGTCAAATTCGACCACACCTGTGTACTGTGTGATCTTGGACACTGGTTACCTATACTTGTGCGATTAGGTTTTACAGAACACAAAGGAACCAAACTGTCTGTTAGAGAAAATCGGATAACTGGGTAGATTGTCATTCATTATCTACCCTTGAAAATGCCTGTTGCCTGCCTACCAGTGTGGATGTTTGACTTAAGAGCTTTCTGGGTCACTCATACATTGCGATAATGTATCCAAAGAAATCAGAATGGAGCAAAACTACTAATCTGCATACATGTTCCAGGTCAGTTTCTCAGAAAGCTGAAGTTAAAGGTTACCTTTCAGAAGTAATGAAAAGGTGCACTGGCACCCTACACCCTTCCCACTTCAACCCCCCCTCCCCCTAATACACTGGTGCAGCAGTCCTCGGGTTTTAAAACCGCACTGGGATGTATCAGAGTGGTTCTGATTAGTTAGCATGGTCACATGCTGGCACTGACCAATCAGAACTGCTTTGATCTTTCCCAACGTTCCAAGGGAAAGAAGAGGAAGAACAGCACGGTTTTCAAACACCAGGACCATTGCACTAGGCTGCGTGACACTATTAACCACAGAGACAAGTGCAGTAGGGGCAGGGGTTGGGATTATGTGGAGGTGTAGGGTGTTAGTTTTCAGTTTTTTGAAATGGCGAACTAACCTTCAAAAGTTTAGCTGTGAATGGTACTTATTAATACATCATTATAGCAGTTTAAGTATCTATTTTTGACTTGATATCAGCCTATAGTATTCCCTTGAACAGCACATCTGAGAATGGGGGAAAGCAACATGACCTGCGGCAGAGAAAAACCAAGTCCCTTTCTCTGCCAGGCATGGCTGTGCAGTGCGGCACAGCTGTGTAGTTTTTTTTTTCTTTGTAAATTCTTTATTTAGTAGTCAAGGAGTTCAACAATGCGATATACACAAGAGAAGTAACATTAAACAGCACCATATGAAACATTTACCCCTGGGTACCATAGATCATGGCAGCATTAATTAACATTATACAAGTACAGGGTAGATGGCTAAACCCGTGGAGACAGCTATGTAAATTTCAGGACTGGATGGATAGATAGAAACATTCTTTGGTAGGTAAAATGATTCCTTTATATGTATTACATTTATGTTTTCAAGAATTTGCCTCAAGTTCAGCTTAAGACTAGTTTCACATTGCTGCAATCTGATTTTGATCCGATTGTCAGTCCATAATCTGTGGGGCCAAAATTGAACTGGAATTGCACCAAAATAGTACAGGAACGTTTTTCCATAATTGTACTGTGTCGGCTTGCATTGATGTGAATGGACACCAATGAAAACAATGTGATTTCCATTGTCATGCGATTGTGTGCAACTCAATTCACATCTGAAATTGCACTAGTGTGAACAGAGGATTTCTAAAGATTCAGAAAAAAATATCCAAGTTCTGTAAAAAACCATACAAGTCTTAACATTTTCATAACTGTTCAGATGTCTTTATTTGAATAAGGAGCTTTTTTTATTTAAAACTTTACTAGACTCAGGAAAACATATTGACCAGATGTAATATATCATACATTCCATAAATGTTTTGCTGTTTGATGAAAATAGTCAATAGTCAAAAATAGCACACAATTTAGGGCTAGCATTAAACACTTAATATTTTAAATATATGTATTTAGCCAAACAAGTCAAGTAAGTTGACCCCCAAATTATTGAAAAATGTGACTGCTGGTAAGGCTATGAAAAGACACATAAATGACCATAGACAAATATTAAAAGTTAGGTGCTGTAAGTTGACAAAGGCAATGATCAGTTTTCCTGTTTTCTTACCTGTAAATTGTGTTGTCCTGTTTGCTGGTTACAGCCTTAAGGTCTGTAAGTTGTAGGAAATGGTCATGAAAGTAATGGAGGTGTAATATGCACACCAACAAAAAAGAGGTTGGGATAAATATACGAGTAAACAGGTCACCCAAAGTAAATGTTTCTAAACCAAGATCTGCCAACCTGCAAAAAAAATTAAAAAATAAGTTAGAATAAACATCATAATTTAATAATATATTTAAATGAAAGCTAGCATTAAGATTGAAGTTTAATCAGCTTATCTTTTGCATTCCCTGGTCCCTCCTAACATGCTAACAAAGATATAAAATAAAACCTTTTCTGTTTTTGTTACATACAAAATGTTAGACCCAGTGACATCAATAGTGGGTATCTGTGCTTCTCTATGCAACACAAGCAGATCATGGTTGATGGGAGGGGCCGGCAGGGTGTTGTACATAGTGTTTTAAAAACAGGAAGCTATGGTAACACCCCCATGTGATGCTGATCCTCCATGACTGAAATAATTGAAATCCAATGAATGAAAGGAGCAACAGAGTAAGCAATTCCAGTACAAGAGAAGAACCTGTACGACTGTACAAGATTGACGGCAAGGCTGGACTACAACTTTAAGACATTTGTGTCTGGGCAAAAATAAAAAATAAAATATTCAGTATATCTCTCCTACACGTGTACACTATATTGCCAAAAGTATTGGGACACCCCTCCAAATCATTGGATTCAGATGTTCCAATCACTCCATGGCCACAGGTGTATAAAATCAATTGGTTTACAAAATGTTATAATAAAAACAAAGAAAAACTTTTTTTTTTTTACATTTTCGGTCTTTTTTTTTCATTTAAAAAAACCCAGTGGTGATTAAATACCACCAAAAGAAAGCTCTGTTTGTGTGAAAAAAATTATATGGGTACAGTGTTGTCAGTCAAAGTGCGACAGCGCTGAAAGCTGAAAATTGGCCTGGGCAGGAAGGGGGTAAAAGTGACTGATAGGCAAGTGGTTAAAGTGGTTGTAAAGGCTGAAGTTTGCATGAGTGTTGGTTTACATATATATGTGGATTAGATGCAGTTTGAATTGCATCCAATCTGCATGACATGTGATATAACATTGCTTCCTATGGTGCCCGGTCACATATGTCCGTTGCACTGGCAGTGCAGATTCAGTGCAGATTGAAAAAGTCATGTCCAGTTTCTGAGCAATGCGGTCCGGTTCGGGTGTGGATTACAGGCTATTGAGTTGTATGGGAACCGTTTCTAAAATGCACATGCCATCAGTTGTGAACAAGATTAAATCCTGACCTGAACCTCATTTAAACCTGTCCTGAACCTGATGTAAACCTCACCTGAACCGCTAAACAACTACTGTATCAATTAGCTGTGAAACCTGAGCTTCAATCCGCACCGCACATGTGTGAATCAGCACTGAAGGTAAAAAACCTTCAGTGTGCAGCTCCCCCCTCAGCCCCCCCTTAATACTTACCTGAGCTTGATCTAGCGATGTGCACAAGAGCAACGTTTCTCCCAGGTCTTTCTCCTCATTGGCTGAGACACAGCCCATAGACACACAGAGGCAGCTTGGGAGCGAGCACACACAAGTGCCCACAGAGAAAGTAGGTTGCTCTGGGGGGCACTTAGCAAGGGGGAAGTAGCCAGAAGCTCCAGCCTGGGACCCAAGAAGAGAAAGATCAGGGCTGCTCTGTGCAAAACCAGAGCAGATAAGTATGATGTGGTTATTATTTTAAAGAAAAAAAATCGAGCCTTTATAACCACAATAAGCAGTATGTTTGAAGTTAAAATTACATTTATTAGGGAGACTGGTGAGCAAAGATAGAAAATGCATGCTTTAAAGGCTCATGCTATTATTAATTAGATTTAAATATTTCAGTGCATTAAACTGATACACAAATTGATTCACAACAAAAATACTTGTTACAAAAATATTTAAATGCATTCAGTAGCATTTTAAAGTAACACAGCTTTTGAGACAAAAATAACACGTTTATAAAAAAAAAACTACAAGAGAAAAGCTATATATATATATATATATATATATATATATATATATATATATATCTTTGAAAGTGGATCTTGCACAAATTAATTTGTTTTGCAGTCGTATACAGTATATTGTTTTCAAATGTGCATAGTAAAAAGTGCAAACATATACCCAGATGCCATACATACTTCTCTTTATTTAATCCTGTCATGTTCATCCAAATTGGTGGGAAGGCTTTAAACTGGTATGTATAAATTAAGATAAGCACCAACATGGTGTAAACTACCACAGACATCCAGAAATATTTCAAAATTCGCCTCCACCATTCGTAGTGAACCTAAGATTACAAACATGAGAATCAATACAATGTAAACATTTTAGCATAAGTAAATATTAGTAACATTTATTTAAGCTGGAATCAGTGGCTAGGTTTATAGAGCAAAATTAGACATTGACAACAATTAACAGGAAATCTATGACTTGTTTTTTAGTTTTGTATAGAGTGGAGAGGGATTATTATTATTATTATTATACAGTATTTATAAAGCGCCAATAGTTCGCTCAGCGCTGTACATTGCAAAGGGGGACAGAACATGTGACAGAACAATACCAATACAATGCAAAACATGAGGGGATCGAGGGCCCTGCTCTTTCGAGCTTACAATCTAGGAGTAGAATGTTAGTTTTTATTGTTGTCTGTGCCCCCCATAGGGGAGATCACCCTCTCTATTTGTCCTGTTTACTATTATTATTTAAAGTAAAAGAAAATCCCATATTTTAGGTTGTCCCCAGAAAAGTGGTACAGGAGAAATTTTCCAATAGGGACACTAGTTCTGGTGACTTGGGGGTCCCCAAGGAATTCCCCTAATTTGCAGGGATTTTCTCTCAGTTCCTGTTTTGGCTATGGGACTGGAAGGGAAGGGAAATCTCCGCAATGGGACACTATCCAAAATAAAAAAAAAATTTTGCCAATAGTTCTATTTTAAATTAAAGTGTAAAATTATTATGGATTTCCCACTTTCTTTAAAACATTGGAACAATCTAGAGCAGCCTTTCTCAACCAGGGTGCCCAGGCACCCTAGCCTTCTACTATGTTATCAGGCATTGGAATCTGCATGTATTTATCTTTTGCCAACATGGTATTTGTCAAATGAGGGGTTGATTTACTAAAGCTAGAGTGCAAAATCTGGCACAGCTGTGCATGGTAGCCAATCAGATTCTAACTTCAGTTTGTTTAATTGAGCTTTGACAAAAAAAAATGGAAGCTGATTGGTTTCTATGTAGAGCTGCACCAGATTCTGCACTCTCCAGTTTTAGTAAATCAACCATTGTGTGTTCTGTTTTACATATGACAAATTCTAATAAAAAATAATTTCCAACCTACCTATGTGACAATTATCTATTTCAAAATCAATCAATCATATAATAGCCTGAAAGCTATATTATAATTAATGATATGTTCCTTTCATGGGGAATTTACAATAACATCATTTGCACAGGTGGTTCATTTAAATCACCAAGCATCCCACCCATTAGGACTAAACTTTCACTTTTTTTCTATTCCCTAAAAATATTATTACTGAAACTATCCCAAACCTATATCCTGCAGGGAATAAACAGGAGAGATAACGGAAGGAACTTTACTCTCTGCAGGATATAGGCTGGGGATTGTTTCAACAATATGCTTGCTCCAAGGAGCAGGCCCTCCTAACCCTCTTGAACTGTATTGTCGCTGTATTGTCTCCCTTTACAATAGTAAAGCGCTGAGCAAACTGTTGGCGCTATATAAATCCTGTATAATAATAACAATGTTTGTAATGGAATAAAATAAATGTAAAATTTTAATCCTAGTATGTGGGATGCACAGTTAAGTGTATCACATTCACAAACTATATTATACTTATATATTTTAGCTAGTAGTTGGCAACAGAAAGAAAGCATCACAACAAAAAGGAAGAAGGAAAAATGTTATGCTATTGTTGTCAGCATAGACATGGGAATATTATTGCCTGATCCACCCATGGATTTTTTTTTTTTTTGCACCAACAGCCAAATTCCTGGCCGATCAATCTTGTAGAAAATAGCAATTGTTTGTGTCTGTGCGGTCACGTGTTCCAAAAGACATCTATGGGACGTTTGGCATAGGGATGCATGCAACACTTGTGCATCCCCGTGACGGTAAAAGACAGCCCTGCACAGGGCACACAGCTAATCACCCCATGTGAATGGAGCTTTATTCACAAGATTGGCTGAGAAAAAACTACAAACTCTTGGTCAGGTTGAGAAGTATACATATTTGCATTTTTCATCGTATTTAGTTGTTTACCTGGAGTTCTGCAGACAACATACTGCAAAATTAATTTTGCAGTATGTTGTCTGCTTTAGCTAAAATCTCTAGCTAGTGTTTTTAGTTTTTGTTATAAATGCCACTGTAAGGTTATTCTTCTCCTGCACCTACAGTACATTCCCAAGAACAGCAGGTGAGGACATACCTTCCCATCAATGGATGGACCCATCACAAGTCTCACGCAAAGCTGTTAACAACGCATACAGTATCTCACAGACGTGAGTACACCCCTAACATTTTTGTAAATATTTTATTATATCTTTTCATGTGACAACACTGAAGAAATGACACTTTTCTACAATGTAAAGTAGCGCATGTACAGCTTGTATAACAGTGTAAGTTTCCATACCTAAACCCCATCTGTGGGGCATCCTCAAACGGAAGGTGGAGGAGCGCAAGGTCTCTTAACATCCACCAGCTCTGTGATGTCGTCATGAAGGAGTGGAAGAGGACTCCAGTGGCAACCTGTGAAGCTCTGGTGAACTCCACGCCCAAGAGGGTTAAGGCAGTGCTGGAAAATAATGGTGGCCACACAAAATATTGAAACTTTGGGCCCAATTTGGACATTTTCACTTAGGGGGTGTACTCACTTTTGTTGCCAGCGGTTTAGACACTAATGGCTGTGTGTTGAGTTATTTTGAGGGGACAGCAGATTTACACTGTTATACAAGCTGCACACTCACTACTTTACATTGTAGCAAAGTGTCATTTCTTCAGTGTTGTCCCATGAAAAGATATAAAATATTTACAAAAATGTGAGGGATGTACTCACTTCTGTGTGATACTGTATGTAATACTTTTGAACCTGCACTCTTCACCATGGAAGATAGAAACTTGGGGAAATCTCCTCGTCTGATGCTATTTTTAAGAAAACTGAAACATAAACATATTGTAGTAAATTCTTTACTACAGAGGTCAATAATAAGCAACAAGCATGGTACACATACCTGATACAATGCCACACAGAAAAGGAAGAGCATCATGTAGATGATTTTGTACATGACAATTTTTCCTTCAAAACTCACAAAGAAGAACATTCCTCCACAAACGTAAATCCAGTACTTAACAAACATTGCCATCACCATGTTTCCTAGCACCTTCATGATGTCATTTTCATCAACTACTTCTTCTTCTTCTCCTTCTTCTTCACTTTTTTGGACTTCATCTTCTAAAATAGCATGGAAACAACAATCAATTATTACTGAAGCATTTAAAATGTAATATTTACCTAAATGAATGCCAGCCTTTTCTTACCTTTGTCTTGGCTTCCAACTTTGATTTCTGATAAAGTCGCTTCTTTTACCTGTAACTGTTTTTGCTCAGTAAGATGTTGTCTCAGCAAAAGCCAGAACGTAACATTAAAAAGTATCTAGATAAAAGAAAAGAAAGAAGAAAAGTTTAATCAATCACACCAGTGTTGTGCAGAAGTAAGTCCAGAGACACTGCACATACAATTTGTATTCTAATGCTCACCTTTGATGCAAGCTCTTCTGGTTTCTTTCTTTCAAGAAGACCTGAAACTTCCCTCAGTTCTGGATGCAACTCTATGCTCCATATATACTGTAAAGTTAATAATATATTGCCATAGACGACCATAAAGGGTGAACTAATCATGGCATATTTCCTCCTATCACGAATCATCCAAAGGGCACATGACCAAATTAGCAACACAAAAGTTAACCAACTGTGGTACGTGATGCTCCATGCCTAAAAGGAGACCAGATAGTTTTCAGACCTTGTAAACATATTGCATACCAATAAATTAAAATACATAATTTACTAAGGATTTTTTTTTATTTGCAGGACAAAATGAGGACCAAAGAATATAAAAATGCAATTTACAAATTAAACACATAAAAAAATAACAAATAAATATAAGGGTGGAGATCAACGACATTATTTGCTTGAGTTCTGCAGGACTCCAGCAAGGAGGTGGTCGTTGACAATAGTGAAAAATCACATTTATGGAAATAATAAGCAAAGTATTTCTAATTCTGCACAGCAGGCAGTCCCTCCATGTCACACACAATACTACCAGGCTTTTGACCTCCACAGTTTGGTTCAGAACACTGGTCATAACACACTCCAGCTTCCTGAATGGACAATGATGGAGTAGCAGTACAATGATAATGCACTTGCACACTCTGCTCTCTACTCCTGTCAGTACAAATGCTTCCAGCATAGTCTCATTGGCTTAATACTGGTTTCCCTTCCTTTTCTGATTACTATTGAATAATGGTTTACGGAAGGCTAAAATCAAGAGGAATTTAAGTACTTACACCAGTTTAATAAATACATTTTTAAATAAATGTATAAATGCTTTCATTGGCAATTTTGCCTAAAGCTCTTATGTGGCTGCAATAATAAATGGTACTTACTAACACTGGTCCAGTTATCATGTGGGTGGATGGATTAAAAAAAATAAAATCCTATGTTCTGCTTCTCTCTTTGGGTTTAGAGCGTTGCACTGTGCTTTTCTATGTCAGTAATAGTTACATTTGTTTGATCTTAATCACAAAAGGGGTACCATGTGTTGACAGTTACTCCTGGTAGCTGGGACAAAGTACCATAGCCACATAGAAAGTTTATAAGAAAATTGGAGGAAAGCTAAGTAAATATACCAGAACATATAAAAATATACAATAAATACTGTGTTTGTTATAGATAGATATTATAAAGCTGAACTTGCTCTTTAAAGGAAATATACCATTTTGGAAAGTATATACCTGAGCGTTTCTAAAAGAAGAAACCATTTTCTGACTTTTCAGCTACATTCTAGTTCCAGGATACCAAAGCTGAACCTTTGATATGGCTGGCGCAGCATTTTATCACAAACAACATTTAGCCAAGGCACAAAACTGTAAAGTTTGCTCACTCAATTAAAATGGAGAAATTCAGTTTATGCAATCTACCTTAGTTTATTATAGGTACATGGAATTGCAGTTTGTGTTATTACAGCTTACCATCATAGAAATGAGAGCACATATATAGCTTTGCTTCATGATGAACTGTAATGCAACAACCATGGCGTGAACCTTGGTACTTTCTTTTTTCTCAGAAACTTCCGCCTCTATCTCTTCTTCTTCCTCTTCTTTCTTTTCTAATGGAACACATGTTACTAATTCTTCTTCATAGTACACATGCTGAATACTACATACATTTTTATTGTTATAAACTTAATCAGCAAGAGAAAGCATAAGATAAGGGTAATGAAAGAGATCATGCAGGCTTATCCAATATGGAACTATAAACACCATCCCCCCACTCTCCCACCCGAACCTCCAGATCCTAACAGAGGCTCTAAGGATGATATTTGCATTTACTAAAGTGGTACTTTGAAAAGTAAGACCTCATTCACACTGGGAATAAAAAAACGCCATTTTTTAAGGGCGTTTAATTTTCTTTTTCTGCCTCTGAACACCCCTCCATGTTAGCATACGTATCCATGCACACATAGGCATTTTACAAGCTTTTAGAGGAAGGAGTGTTTAGAGGCAGAAAAAAAATCCAGAGCCAGCGTGTTCAGGAGAGCAGCATTTTGCCTATAAAAATGCCTAATGTGCATAAATGCATCTAAATGCGTGTTAACGCTAGGCATGCCAACCACTTGAGCATTCATTCATTTCAAAGGCCAGAGTAAATTAATATTTTGGCCAATATAATGAATGAACGCCCAAGACAGTTTTAGGAGCATTTTTTACACTGCTTTTCTCCTGCCAGGAGAAAGGCATTTAGAAAAGTGCATGGGGCCTTAGTGTTCACGCACTTAGTGAGTCTGGTTCAGCTTTGTTCACTTTGATCATCTATTTACAGTACCTGTTGTAAATAATACTATTTTTTTCCTTTCCCTTTTAGATGATTTTGCATATTTAAACTGAAAATACTTTACAATATTAACTATGATAAGAGAGCATGTGACTCTTTTAAGTTAACTCGCTTATGTGAACACCAAGCACTCTGGGGCATAGTACAAGATCCTATCCTCACAAACCCAAATTGAACTTATTTTAGTGTTGTGAGCTAATTAACCAACAAAAACCAACGCATTCTGGTCCTGAGGATAAAAGAGGGAAAAATGGTTTGGAAATCAACTAGGTTAAAGCAACACTGTATTGCTATCTTATGGTTATATTAATGGCATTGTTTAAAATAACAAAGATTTCATACTTACTTTCTATGGTTTTGAAAAGAGCAGAATTGATCCTCCTTTTCTCAGGTTCCCCATCCGTGCTCCTGGCCCCTCCTCCTGCCATGTTCCCCCAGAGCAAGCAGCTTGCTATGGGGGCACCTGAGCAGATTCGTTCCTGAGCCATTGCTTTGTGTGTACATTTACACATCCAACATAGAATGAAACACCACTCTAGGTGGAACGTCGTCAGCCTTGCAGAGATCATGCAGGCAGGGCTGTCCTAATGTATGGGCACCACTGGACACTGCCCAGGGGCTCCAAGTGCATAGGGGCCCCATAATAATCTTGCATCACATCATACTTCCCAACTGTCCCGGATTTGCTGGGACAGCCTTGTTTTTTACTAAACTGTCCCAGGATGGCATAGGCAGCTATGCCCTCCTGATCCTAGCATTGTGCCTTCCTGACTCCCCCTATACTGTGCCCTTCTGCCTACAACCCCCCCCTTCCTGCTGTACTGTGCCCTTTGTGTTGATTAGTCTTTGATTTATGGCAGGTTTTCTTATAGTTTAATATCAATTTTAATGAAAGTACTAATAAACATATGTTTAATTCTATCAACCATTTATATTTAATTCTTCTGAGTAGGTGCGTAAATTGCATGAGGCTGGTAGAGGCCCAATGCAATACTTTGCCCAGGGGCCCATACTGCTAGTAAGACAGCCTTACATGCGGGTACCCACCACAGCTTGCCACCGCAATACTGTGATAATGAAAAGGAATGGCTGCACACCACTGTAGAACCATTCAACTATTTATTCCATCAATTCTTCAAAAGGACAGCATAGGGATACAAAGTAGCAGTATGCTGACACGTGTCACAGGAAACTGTGCTTATTATAAATAATTGACACACAGAGCCGCAACTTGGTCCCGCCCCCTCTCTATCCTTATTGGGTCACTGGCTATGATTGCGAGTCCCTGGGCAGTCAAGTTCTTGTGCACATCACCGGATCGCGATGGGGCTCAGGTAGGTATTTGGGGAGGGGGGATCTTCTGCATATAGAAGTTTTTTTACCTTCATGCATAGAATGCATGAACATAAAAAACCTTAAGCCTTTACAACCACTTTAAGAGAAAATGCAGCACTTACACAGGGGACTCCATAAGGCATCACATTCTACTTTCACAGCACCTTCCCACTGTAGCCCTGGATCCCCCCAAAAAACTAAAACTTTGGTTATGGGGCATAAATGAATATAATTCCCCACCCTCCACAATATAGTGCTCATTGCCTGAGAGATCTATTGCCAGCTCTGATCACTGTCACATAGGCAAAACGTCCATGGAACCTTTGCGTGACTACAGCAGAGCATTGGGGAGGTATATAATGCTAGGAAGGTAGGAAGTATATACAGTACTTGGATTAGGTTAATTTTCATTTGCCTATTGTAAAGTAGTACAGGATCACATTAATAAAACATGTTATGGAGTCTTTTTCTTTAACAAGAACTAAAAGCAATTCTGCTTAACAACACAATATATCTAGTGAACACTAGATATTTCAACACCTTTATCTACATCAAACATACATCAACACAAGTCACTACACAATGAGCTGGAAAAAAGCTGTTACCTGAGATTTCATCATTGTGTTCCCATTTGTATTGTGGTGTGGAGTACATATCTATTTTAGTTGGCCCATTCTCTATAGGAAGTGATGTATTTATCGAATGGTAATCAACTGGAGTCCCATTAACTGTTACAAGCAGTACCTGTTAAGTAGCAGTTTGTAAGATTTAATAATGACAAAACATAATAAAATTTGCTTTTCCGCAAACTCCAGTTAATAGCATAGCACTTATCCTATATATCAGTCCATGTAATGTTTACTACATACAACACAAGTGAGGATAAATTTAAATGCAGGTAAAGCATGGTTTCAAATTATACAGATAGATTCTGTTAGATAACTAAATTGAATGTAAGCCCTCTTCTCTTGTAGTACAAGTGCCATAATTCATAATAATTCCAACAGTAATGAAATATGAAAGAGAGGTAGTTCAGCATGTATATATAACTTTTATAGTTGTCTAATACCGGAAGCAATAGGAAAAGGGATGGAAGTAAAGGGAAGAAAAGAGGAAGGAGGGAAGCAAGGAAGTTAGTATATAAAATAATGTAGGGTAGTAGATAAAAGGAAAATTGCATAGAAGGTGATAATTAGCAGTTGCACTAACAATAGGGAATGCGCCTAAAGCTGATCTCCAGATTTCATTGACCTGTAAATAGTTTGCTTGGACCAAGCTAGTCCAAATGAACTATTTACTTCAATAACAGCTGCAGCGGCTGTGCGCTTTGTAAACTGTAGGTAGCCTCAGCTATATACAATATACAGCTCTTGGCCTCAACCAGAGAAAGCTGTGTGTTCATTCAGAAAATACAAAGCTCCCTGTGAAAGGCTGAATGTCCTTCAGCCCAACTCAATTTTGTTTCGGGAGTGAGAAGAGAAGTTCTCATCCCACTGCTGAAACACAGCACTGTATACTGTATGAAGCTGAGGCTACATACAGATTATACAGCACACACAGACCCTGCAAGTAAAAGTAGTGGACAGCACAGTGGCTTAATGGTTAGCACTTCCACCTGGCCAAAAATTTTGTTTCAGGAGTGAGAAGGGAAGTTCTCACCCCACTGCTGAAACACAGCGCTGTATACTGTATGAAGCTAAGGATACATACAGATTATACAGCACACACAGCCCCTGCAAGTAAAAGTAGTGGACAGCACAGTGGCTTAATGGTTAGAACTTCCGCCTGGCAGTACTAGGGTCGGTGGTTTGAATCCCAACCACAGCACCACCTGCCTGGAGTTTGCATGTTCTCCCTGTGGGTTTCCTCTGGGTACTCTGGTTTCCTCCCACACTCCAAATGCATGTTGGTAGGTTAATTGGCTCCTGTCTAACTTGTCCCTAGTATGTGTATGAATGAATGTGAGTTAGGGACCTTAGATTGTACGCCCCTTGAGGGTTAGGGACTGATGTGAATGTACAATATATATGTATTTAAAGCACTGCATAAATTGACGGCACTATATATAAGTACCTGAAATAAATAACATACACAGTGAAGTAGATAGCTTGTTTGAAACATCTTAATTCAAATGAACTATTTAAACTCACATGAAACCTGGAAATCAGCTTTAAAATAAATATAGACATATCAGTCTGGTTTTCTTCACCTGTGTTTTATTCATTTAGGATTCACCTGCATTTCATTTAAACTTTCTGTTTAAAACATCTACATAGATTCAAACAAAAAGCATACAAAAGTTAGTCTTCCTTAGAAAGCAGCCATAGCCTGAGCAGAAAAGACTTTACCTTTATAGCATGTTGCAAATAAAGGAATCTTTCTGTTTTTGTGGAAGCAGTGGTCTCTCTGCAAAGGTCTGATGCAGCTTCAGTTGAGTCACAGATAGCACTCTTTATTCAGCTGAGAACATAATCTTTGAAGATAGCAGAGCCACAAATCTGACATAGCAGGGGACATGTTGAATCCCTGCAGAGAGACCACTGCTTCATTCTCTGCAGCATGCTGGCAGGGTAAAGGATTTTCTACTCGGACTGTGGCTGCTTTCTAAAAAACACAAATTGTAAGTCTTTGCACATTTAATTTTCATTCCCCTAGAATGTGTTTAATTGATTTAAAGTAGAAGTTCAATTAGACTTAAATGGTTTAGAAATAGAAAATAGTTTTCCTTTTTATCTTGCAATTAAGACATAAATGACTATAATAAAGCTAATTAACAATAAACAGTTCCAAGGTTCTATTTTATTAATTACTACAGTATTCGTGCACTGGTTATTATGTCACCCTTTGGGGTTGATTTACTAAAACTGGAGAGTGCAAAACCTGGTGCAGCTGAGCATGGCAGCCAATCAGCTTCTAACTTCAGCTTGTTCAATTAAGCTTTGCCAAAATACCTAGAAGCTGATTGGTTTCTATGCAGAGCTGCACCAGATTTTGCACTCTCCGGCTTTAGTAAATCAACTCCTTTGCATCTGTTTGACAGCTCACATTGTCCTAATAAAACTACAGTATTCATCTGTCTACTGGAAAGTATAATGAATGCCTACATATAAATTTTACACATTCACTACTGTACAGTAACACTTATCTTGGATCAAAATGCCATTGCTTGGCTTTACAGAGTGTAAGAAAAATATGACTTGATGAATTTAGGATGTCCCTATATGCAGTATGCTTCTCTGTTCAAATTTTATACATATGTATATATATATATATATATATATATAAAATATATATATTAAATACACACGCATATATATATATATATACATATATATACACATACACACAGTATATCAGTTCTGCATAAAATATACTGTATATTTATCACTTCTGCAAGTGCTTTTTAGCAGAGTGAAAACAAATGTGGAATGTATTTTGTTGTATACTAACATCAGGTGACTTGTATTCATCTTGGGTCATGGAAAGAAGCTGCAAAAAGCAAAGCAGAGTAAATTAATAATAGCCACCAATACAACATTGCTGTACATGACAAATTGTTAAAGTCTGAAATTGCACAGCAAAAATGTAAATCAAAATAAAACACACACTCTTTTGCATTAAAGGTAAACCAATAGCTAAAATGCCCAATGCTGTTAAAGTAGTCCTGTACACAAATATTAACATAAAGTGCTGAAAATAGTCTTTTGCTGGGACAGAGTATTAGCCTGGGTTCACATACATGTGGTGCGGTATATCGCATGTGATTCGCACAGGAACCGCAACGCATTCCTGTGCAAATCACATGCGATTTGTGTGCGGTGTGATTGGAGCCACACATTTTGTATGGCTCTAATCGCACTGCACCCGCACCCGCACCAAAAAGGTGCAGGACCTTTTTTTGGGTCTGCACTAAAATCGGATCGCATGGGTATTCACACCTATGCGATCCGATTCTGCACATCGCACCACGTTTTACAGACCGCTTTTGGGGTGTTGTTAACTTAACATACACACCTGCAGCGGTTTGCATGAACGGGGTGCAATTCTTTTTTTTTTTTTAATTCAAATATTTATTAAATTTTCATATTTATAATTAAATATAAAAAGAAAAAAAAGAGGAACATGAAAGAAGAACATAATACATTTCATCTACATTCTTATATAAAATTCTTACTCTTATTCTCTTTCTATTACCTCCTTTTTCTTCTTTTCCCTTCCCTCTACCCCTATACCCTACCACATCCCTCCACCCTCCCACTCTGCATTTTTCTCTTACTTCTTTCTCTATAAAATTAAGAATCTTCTCTTAGCATTACTTCATATATACTCCTTTGGTGTACAAAATCTTCCCATTTCTCCCATCTCCTATTATATATCTCCATCTTATCTTCCTGGATATAGTATAGTTTCTCCATCCTACTAATCTGATTTACTCTCTCTACCCAGTCCTTCTCTCTCGGAACCTCTAAGCTATGCCAGAATTTAGGTATCAAACCCTTCGCTGCATTCACAAAGTACCATATACCCGAGTTTTTATATTTATTCACTGGTAAATCTGTTTTATGTAATAAACACACTTGTGGGTCTAATCCTATCTTTATTCCTGAGATTTTCTCAATTAAGTTGACCGTTGTCTCCCAAAAGTTTTGTATCCTTGGGCACTCCCACCAAATATGAAACCATGTACCAATCTCTCCACACCCACGCCAACACTCTTGTGTTCTCTCTATACCCATTTTGTGTTCCACAATTGGTGTAATGTGCCATCTTACTAAACTCTTATAATTTACCTCCACCTCTCTCATGCTAATGTTCTTGTGTGTGAGTCTATATATCTTCCTCTGTTTATCCTCATCTATCTCCACTCCCAAATCCCTTTCCCATTTTTCTATATAGCTTGGTTTTAGTTCCGTGACTAACTCGGTGAGAGTTTTATAAATTTTTGCCGTGCCCCGTTTTACATCTCCCCGTGATTCCAACAACCTCTCAAACAAGTTCCACTCCTTTCTCCCTCTTATGGGTTTCGGAAGACCCTCAACAAAGTGATTTAATTGGTGATATTTCCACTCATCAATCTTAATAAAAAGTTCCCTTCCACCTTTTTTTAAATCTTTCAATGTTTTCAATTTCTTTCCGTCCATAATATCCCTTAGTTGAATGTCTTCCTTTTTGATCCATTTTCCCATACTCCCCTCAATACCTGGTGGAAAATACTCCATATTCCTTAGTGACATTAATTGTGAATTAAAATCCCAATGCATATACTTGTGTAAATTATCCCAAACCTTTAAGACATTCAATGTAAACACACTCGTGGTTTCTTTTAAGCCTCTATATTGTGCTGGTGACCATATATTTCTACTCAGGTCAACTCCACTCAGATCATTCTCTATCTTCACCCATCTTTTCCCCCTTATATTGTATGTCCAATCATAAATTCTTGTTAAAATTACAGCATTATAGTATCTCCTAAAATCTGGCACTCCCAGTCCCCCTCTCTCTTTACCTCTACTCATCAAATCATACGATATTCTAGATTTTTTATTTTTCCATATAAATTTTGTTATCATCTTTTTAATTTCTTTAAAAAATGCTTCTGGGAGTTTTATTGGGATCATTTGATATTTATACAAAACTTTGGGTACAATTATCATTTTTATCAGATTTATTCGTCCTAACCAGGAAGGGATTCCTCCTCCCAATTTCTTCAATTCCTCCTTAATCTCGTTTAAAAGGGAAATATAATTTAATTTATACAATTTTGAATATGAAGCAGTAAGTTTAACTCCTAAATATTTTATCTCTCTATCTCTCCATGTAAAAGGGAATTCTTTTTTTATCTTTTCTTTCTCACTATTCGGGAGATTTATATTCAAGATCTTGGTTTTTGTCGGGTTGATTTTTAAATTTGATATTTCTCCATATTCTTTTAAGCTTTTTATTAAGTTCGGGAGTGTTATCCTAGGATTACCCACATAAAACAACAGATCGTCTGCAAAAGCTGCCACCTTATGTTCCGTTTCCCCTTATTGTATTCCCTTTATATCTACGTTCTTCCTAATTGTTTCTAGTAAAGGTTCCAAAGTTAACACATACAATAATGGGGACAGTGGGCATCCCTGTCTAGTCCCATTTGACATCCTTATAGGTGCAGATTTTTCACCATTGATCAAAATAACCGCGGATGGCGTTTTGTACAATTTTCCTATCCATTCCCTCATTCTACTACCTACCCCCATGATCTCTAGGGTGTCCATCATAAAGCTCCAGTTCACTCTATCAAAAGCTTTTTCAGCATCGATCGAAAGAACCACTACCGGGGTTTTCCCTTTCTTAGCTTTCTGGATCAACAACAGAGTTCTAATTCCGTTATCTCTACCCTCCCTCCCTGATACAAAACCAACCTGATCTCCCTGGATCCATTCTGGCATTAAGTCTTTGATCCTATTTGCTAAGACCTTTGCATATAACTTTGTATCTACATTTAGGAGTGCAATTGGCCTATAACTTGAACATTGAGTAGCATCCTTCCCTTCCTTGTGTATAAGTGTTACATGGGCTTGTAGGGATTCCTGTCTAATCTCCATTTCTCCCCCCAGGGCATTCATATATTCCTTCAACTTTGGTATTAATAGTTCGCTATATTTTTTATAATACCTCACGGTGTATCCGTCTGGGCCAGGACTTTTCCCCACCTTAGTATCTTTTAGTGCTATTTTTATTTCCTCCTGTGTGATTTCTAATTCCAGGGATTTCAATAGATCTTCATCTAACTTTGGTAGTCCTGCATTTTTTAAATATGCCTTTCTTTTTTCTCTGTTCTCATTTTCACTATTATTTACTAAGTTTTGAGACTTAATATTATACAGCTTATTGTAATACTCCTTAAATACCTTCCCAATCTCTTTAGTAGAGTGAGCCATTTCTCCCTTGGGGTTTCTTATTTTTTCTATGTAATTTCTATTTTTCTTTTTTCTCAGGGCTTTCATTAAATATTTTCCTGGACGATCTCCCCATCTATACCTCTCCGCTGCAACTTTATTGAGTACTCTCCTCCTCTCTTCTTCCATTAATATCTCCAATTCTTTCTTCTTTCCTATTATCTTCTGTCTTATCTCACATGTTATTCTATTTTTATGGATCTGTTCCAGGTCATTTATATCTTTTAAGAGCCCTGTCATTTTCTTACTCCTTTCTCTTTTCTTTTTTGCCCCTAACGCAATCAATATACCCCTAATATATACCTTATGGGACTCCCAGACAGTGGCCATTGAGACATCTCCTGTTTCGTTCTCCTGAAAATATCTTTCCATTTCCCGTCTGATCTGCTGATCAGTCTCTTGATCTAATAGAAGGGCCTCGTTTAACCTCCATCCTACCCCTCTTGTCAGTTGTCTCCCCCATCTTACTTTCATTATAACTGGGGCATGGTCTGAGAGAGTCATTGTCTCTATTTCTACTTTAGCCACCCTCTCAATAAGTTGATGTTCTACCATTATATAGTCCAATCTTGAATAAATCTCGTGTGCATTAGAGAAGAAGGTATAGTCTTTTTCCTTTCCGTGCATTATCCTCCATATATCCACTAGTTGACCCTCATATATCTCCTTCTTCAAGATCCTCATAGACCTACCTCCCTCTCGTTGCACACGAGAAGTTGTATCCATCTGTGGATCCAGACATAAATTCAAGTCTCCCGCCATTATCAGTCTTCCTTTTTTAAAGTCCCTCAATTTTCTTAATATCCCTTTCAGGTATACCTCTGGTCTCTTATTTGGGCAATAAATATTCGCTATTGTACACTCTATTTCCTGCAATCTACCTTTCAAAAACAAGAATCTCCCCTCAGGATCTGTCTCTCTCTCCTTCACCTCTAACCTTACATTTTTAGCGAACCCAATTGCCACCCCTTTGGCTCTCTTAATTGGGGAATCTGCATAGAACCATGTTGGATAATTTCTAGTATTTAATTTGATATTTGACTTAATCTCAAAATGCGTCTCCTGTAAAAAAAACTACCGAGGCTTCTCTATGTTGCAACTCCTTAAATAGCTTAAATCTCTTCCCAGGACTATTCTACCCTTTTACATTATATGTTATAAATTTTATATCTTCCATAATTCTTGAATACATCTCATCCCTATGCAGAGTATTTTTAAAACCTTCCCACTATACCATCTTTCACCCCCTCCCCCACCACAACCCTCCCTCTTCTCCTCCCCCCTCTCCAGCATCCCCCTCCCCCCTCGGCAACCCTCTTATCCCTCCCCCCCCCCAACCCCCCCCCCTCCCCAACAGGCCTATTTTTTGCCATCTAATCCTTTGTGAGCTTACTGTCACATTTGGATCTTAGCCCTGAGGTAGAACTCTAACCTTGTACGGTTCACCGTCCCTCCATTTCCCTCAATGTTCCCCTTTCCATCCCTTCTTTATTCTTTCTTCTAACTTGCTGCCATTGCTCTTTTCCCTCGGCGTTTTCCCCTCCCTCTACCTCCCAACCTGGAACCCCTACTCTTTGAATGTTAAGTTTGTCAAAAAAGTCTCTCAAATCCTCAGGAAATCTCAGGTATGCAGTAACTCCATTCTTCCATCCGATTAGACACATTGAGCCGCTCCATCTATACTGTATATTTTGTTTTTTCATCTGTTCTATTAAAGGTCTCAATGATCTCTTTCTCCATAATGTCTCGGGTGTCAAGTCTGCAAAGATTTGTATATTTTTTCCTTCACACTCAATATTATATCTTCCTTTTATCTTCTTCCATATTTCTTCTCTCTCTCCAATTTTATTAAATTGAACCACTACATCTCTCGGTCTCTCTTCCGCCCGATCTCGTTGGGCCTTTCCTGATCTATATATATTGTCTAATAGGAATGTCTCTCTTCTAGATCTACCCATAATGGAGTTTAAGATTTTTTATATCGTCTCTCTTAAATCTTTATCTTGTGTAAGCTCCGGAATTCCTTTTATCCTGAGATTATTTTTCCTGTGTATGTTACCTTGTATCTCCAATTTATATCCCAGTTTTTTCTGTTCTTGCCTAATCTCCAATATCTGATTTTTCAGTTCAGAAAGAATTTGAGCATGTTTATTGATTTTTTCTTCTGTTTCTTCTACTCTAGTCAAGAGATGTCCCAGATCTTTCCGAATAATTCCCATTTCCTGTTTAATTGATTTTTCCAGATTTCTAAACATTTCTGCCATCTCCTTTTTATTTGGGATTTGTAGTTCTCCTTCATTTTCTTTTAACTCTATTTCCCCTGATATTTGTTGGTTATTATCCATTTCCACTGGAGATCTGGCGCTTTTATCCATACTGTTCTCCGTTATACTTTTTTCACCTGCTCCCTGAGTTCTTTCTGGGGTCACATTACCTTGAGATGTAAATTTTCTAATTGTTCCTAATTGGGCGTGTTTGGGGGCATTCCCTTTACTATTTTTGCTCTTCATATTTTTAAATGTATCCAGGTTCTTCTTTTAAACTTTAAGATATATGCTGAGAATAAGTCCTTTAGGTGAGTTCGAATTTCTTCAACCCATTTGGTGGTTCCCCCTTTTTCTCTATATATATTTCTTCTGCCACGCCAAGAAGCTATCCATGAACAAGCTTAATACATAGTCCAGATACTCTCACTCACCCTCCTTCCAGCTGCTTCACTCCGGTGAGGCTGTCAGCATTCTGGTGTGGCTCTGCTCCTTTTCCCTTCGACTGAGGGGGGGGGGGAGGGGGGGAGAGGGGGTAGAAGAGGAGGGGGGGGAGGTGGGGGGGGCTTCTCCGAGTCCCTTTTCTTCTCTCTCTCTCCGTTTCACTCCTGGATACCGACAATCATGTGGACCTCTCTACCACAGCGGCTTCGATTTTAAAAAAAAGCCAGCCGTTTTTCTCTCCTTCCACTCCTGCTGAGTCGGAAAGCCGGCGTCTCCCCCTGATTCAGGAAGCCAGCCGGCTTCTTCGTCTCCCAGTACTGCCCTTCGGCGGGTCACGTGACTGCCTCCCGTCACCCGCACTCCCAGCAATCACAAGCGAGAGGTTCCCAGCCGTCTCGCCGTCCAGGACTCCCGCAGTTCCGTCTCCTCCGCTCCACTCTTGAGACCCCCCCTCATCCGTAAGTTCTTAGCCGGGGACTTTAGCAGCTTCCATGGGGAACATCAAGGGAAGGAGGGCGGTTATCCTGCGGAGAGCGCTCACATCGCCCTCTCTCACACCGCCATGATTAGGCTCCTCCTCAACCGCGCCGAACGGGGTGCAATTCTGATGCAGTGCAAAATTCGCACTGAAAACGCTGCAAATTCCGCATCACATCAGTGTGAGCCAGGGCTGATACCTTATTCTTCCTGTCTTCTCTGATCCTCCCCTTCTTCCACTGTCCCCAATCCATCTGCTGATAATAAGGAGATCTAGGAGTCATTCTGCACATGCTCAGTTTAGTGCGTATAGTTAGAGAGGTTTTTTTTGGGGGGGTGGGAATTGATGCATGTGATCAGCACAGGGCCAGTCAACACTGTCCAGACAGAGGGTCAGGGGTTATGAAGCCCCATAGGACAGCCAGAGCAGAATGATAACGTCTCCTACAAGCTTTAACCAGTGCTCAGCTGGACACTGATAGAAGTCACAAGACTGCTATATACTGGTGATGAGAAAAGATATTTAGCAGTTTATATTTACTAAAATAATTGAAATTTCAAGTTGTATGTGTTGCGGGAGACCAGCAGTGTCCTGGGTTTAAAAGACAGTATTTGCATGATCAGTCATATTTTCAACATTAATGCCAAAATTTCACAATTTCTGCCAGGGTATGCAAACTTTAGAGCACACCTGTATATATTTAAACGAGACAGTAGTCATAGCTTTATAATCACATTTTAGTTTAGGTCCACTTAAATAGAAAAAAATCAGTATTTAGGAGAGTTAAGATTTAATTGTTATATACAGGCCTGTTATTAATTTAAAAAAAACTTTCACTTTTATGATTGTATTAAAATAGTCAATTTCAGAGCCATGGTTGCACAAATGCAACTCTGCAATGCAAATTGAATTACATGGAACCATGTAGTTTTTTATTGTGGACAAGAGTCTTTTATGCATACTTTACAACTCCATAACATCAGAATAAGCAGGTATCTTGACTTAGACTTTTGTACCCTCACAGCTGTATCGCCCATTAGAAAGAAGTCTGCAATGCAAAATGCACACTTTTTTTTTAATCTCATTGTAGCCTATTCCTTTCACATCGTACTTTTAAAAACAGGTATTTTAGCTACAGTTTATTCTTTAATATCTGCATGTAAAAAAAGAAGTATCATTTATTGGAATATACAATAACAGAGAAATAACGGTGAACCCAGCAATAGCAATGGCAGAGGATAGATAGATTAAATAAATTTTACAGGTCATCTGCATTAAAATATTTTTCACAATAAATAAATATTTCCCTTTATTTGCATATGTACAATATATTACCAAAAGTTTGTGGGCACCTGATCATCACATCTATATGAGCTTGCTGGACATCCCATTCCAAAATCATTGAATGGATCAAAATGGAGCTGCCCCCAACCCTTTGTGGCTACAGCAGCCTCAATGGTTTTTGGGATGGCTTTTTTCATATTTTTAAAGACTGTCTTGGGTGCTTTTGTGCCCATTCAGCCATAAGAGCATTTGTGAGATCAGGTACTAGTGTTGGATAAAACGTTCTAGCTCACAATCGCTGTTACAATTCAACCCAACGGTGCTCAGTAGGGTTGAAATCATGGTCCTGGGCAGGCCACTCAAGTTCCTCCACACAAACTCATAGACCTAGATGGACTCGAATTTATGCACAGGGCACAATAATGCTACAACAGAAAAATTGCTTTCCCCAAACTGTTGCACAAGGTTTAGAGGACACAATTATCTCAAATGTCTTTGTATGTTGTAGCATTAACAGTATCCTTCAGTGGAGACACCTGAACTTAATAATTTGGAGGGCTGCTTACATATTTTTGGCCATATAGTGTACAGTATGTTAATTCACACGAATTGATGGATTTATGTAAGAAATTAAGCAGTATGAACCTACAACAATAAGACGCTCTGTTACTTTTTATTCCAATGAATGATTCCTCCACAAACATTGACCGTGCCACAGTTACAAAGCCAAAAAACTGAATGCACCATACTTTGGTGACCTTAAATCACAAACAGTTTTAATGAGCAATAGAAAATGGACATTTCTATTCTGTTTTATAACACAGAGAGCAATTTTCCTTCAGCAGTTTACAAATATAGAATGAATATTCAGACATCAGTGTGAGGTTGCTTCTGGAGGAGTTAACACAGGGTCTACAATTGATAGTAACTGATGTAGAAAGCCCTTATGTTAAATATATCTGAAGTGCTTACCATGATACCTTATACTGTATTTCTAAGATTTTTTTACACAAATAACTTCTGGTTTTCCCATATCCAGTTGAAAGGCAGGCTTCACATTATAAGATTTCCCAAAAAAAGCACTTTACAAACAATATCATACTGTATTTTACATAAAACATTATTTGGAAGAACAAGTTCTGAATAAGTTGGGTCCAATATCCAATGGAAAAGCAGGCTTTACATTATAAGATTTCCCAAAACAAAGCACTTTACAAATAATATCACACTGTATTTTACATAAAACATTATTTGGAAGAATGGGTTCTGAATGAGTTGGGTCCAATATCCAGTGGAAAGGCAGGCTTCACATTATAAGATTTCCAAAATGAAGCACTTTACAAACAATATCATACTGTATTTTACATAAAACATTATTTGGAAGAACAGGTTCTGAATAAGTTGAGTCCAGCCTTTAGAAACCTGACCCTACCTAACATTGTTCCAGCATAGCATGAAAAGAAAAGCCATCATTTGACTCTTTCTATTTTAGTCAATTAGCCAAAGCATAAAAGCAGTGATCAAGTCCATTAAATTAGGTGATGAGCATTGGTAAAATGAATGAATTGCAGTGCTCGATGTGAATTTAGGTTTGTCATGATGTCAGCAGGACCGCTGTTAGAAATCATGCCGATCTGACTGGGCTGAGCGCCCCCCAACCAGTCAATGATGGATAAGAGTGGGGATTTTATATGCCTGCTGGACTGGCTGCATGTGTGCTGAGAGCTTAGCGACCCTGGAGGTACGTACACCAGGAATCAAGGGGTGGGGAGGGTGTCCTATGTTAGTTCAGCTTCACATTTTTTCTATAAAGGTAAGCTAACACTTTAGGGTATATCTAAATATATATATTATGCCTTTACATCAGCTTCAGCATTCACTGCAGTACCTATTAGGTAATATTTATGGGCTAGTTTGCACTAGTGTAGCTCTCTGAAGAGCAAACCAAATCTGTATTGCTTTTCAGAGAACATTTGGCAGGCAGTGAGAACACATTGTATTGCCTCCTCACCACCTGTTTTAACCACTAAGACCTCCTTCGTATGGTTGTTTAGTTGAATCCACTGGATTCCAGCAGCAAGAATCAGTTCATTCTTGTGGCTGTAATGACAGGTGCATGTAAAAAGTGGCAGCCACTCAGCCTGTACAGACCAAGCGGTTACTTGTGGTTAGGAGGGGGTATCTGAATTTGGATGTAGTGATATGCATCCAGGCTTCAGACTCGGACACTTGTTCCTAACCGCAGGTGACTGCTTTGTGTGAGGGTACGTGTAAACAGTGACAGCTGCTGCCAGCCTGTCAATGCTTTACAAAGGGTGAGTGGCCATCACTGTTCCATGCACCCGTCACTCTATTCTAGCCAAAAGAATCCCCCAATACTTGCCACTGATATCTGGCAGATGCAACAAAACAGCCATGTGAAGGAGGGCTTAAAACCCCAGCAATAGCAGTTGAAGGGATTGCATTCAGATGGCAGTACTGCCTGCCAAATGCAACAGTGGGGAGCATTTTTGCCACGCAAAAGGCATTGCAGCCACAGGGGGGATGGCTGGGGGGGGGGGGGGTGGTAATGCACAGCAAAGCTGCATGGTTTTACTATTCATCCAAATAAATTAGGAAATGAGTGTAAATGATTAGTAATTATCGCAATCATCTGACTGTGCTTATGTGATCATCATCATGATCACACAGTACAGGACCTGTACTGTGTGATCATCCAGATGATAATGATGATCACAAAAACAAAGTAAGATAGGAGCTGTGGATCATCCATGACTGCAGAGTGTATGCATTTGTAGACGTATACTCTATAAGTGGAAGCACTCTTAGCCATGGATGATACTCTTGTGTACAGAATATGGGACCCCTTACCAGTAAAAGCTCTTGTGTGCAGTCACTCTCTAATCTTTCGCTCCTGCCCCATGGATCACGATCCCAGACTGTACTGACTGTGCCCGGCCGCCACAATCTCTCACATTACAATGGGCTTCTATCCTCAGGAGTTAGTGAGGGAGTGAGACATCCATTCAATGCATGTCACTCCACCAGCCAAGAGACGGAACATTAAACTTAGTATTGGCAAATGCGGCGGCGCCCACATATGCTCCGGAATTTTAAAAAATAGTTCTTGCTAAGTTACAGACTCCTGGACCCCTCTGATGAAATGATGGGGCCCAAGGGAAATCTTGTTTAATATTTGAACACTCTAGGAGCTGCGGGCAAGCATTAAAAAAGTGCCTCTGTGCCATCACAAAAATATATGTAACGTAAAGCTGCCCAGGCTCCCCTGATAAATTGATGAGGCTGGGCCCCTACAGAAGAATCATTGGTAACCCGTTATCAGCTGCCCTGGATGTCAGTAGCACCAAAATACATCAAATGTGTTATATTAACCGCTTCCATGTTTTTTCACAGAAGATCTGTAGGCATTGATTGTGGATCAAACCAATTTATATGCACAAAAGTTTATAGCCACCAACCCAAATTCAAACATTACCAGACCATTCGCATGGAAACTCATTACGAATTTAAAGTTTTTTTGGGCCTAACCCTCAACATTGGCATTACTAAAAAAAATGAATTGCAGTTGTATTGGTTCACAGACCCAATTCATCATATGCCCGTGTTCTGTGCTGCCATGGCCAGGCATAGATATGAGAGTATAATGCATTTTATGTATTTCAGCAAGAACACACTCTGTCGTCCTCGGGGTGACCCTGAAGTTGACCGGTGCCACAAAATTCAGTCCCTCGTGAATCACCTTAATCAAAAACGTGCAGATGTCTATACTCCCCAGCAAAACATCTGTGATGATGATTCCCTCATAAATTTTTCTGGCCGCCTTGCATTCAAACAATTTCTCCCCAGCAAGCGTGCCAGATATGGGGTCAAGATGTATAAGACCTGTGAGAGGGCAACAGGCTATACTTATAAGTTTCAGATTTACGAGGGAAAAGATAGTCACATGGAGCCCCCCGGCTGCCCAGACTACATGGGGAGCAGTGGCAAGATAGTTTGGGACTTGGTGTCATCCTTGTTCCACATGGGGTACCACTTATACGTGGACAACTTTTATTCAAGTGTGCCACTATTTAGACATTTGTACAATCTTGGAATTGGCGCCTGTGGCTTGTAAATACCAGTCTTAGAAAGGGGGAAAAAGCCTGATTGAGAAATAAGGAATTTCTCACAGTGAAGTGGAAGGACAAATGGGATGTTTTCGTCCTGTCTTCCATTTACCCAGAAACGACCATCCAAATTGCCACGGCAGCTGGTGTTGTTGAGAAGATCCTCTATGTCCACGACTATAACCTTAACATGGTAGGGGTGGACTTCAACAACCAGATGATGAAGCCGTACTTAGTTCCCAAAAAGCTGGTACAAAAAAGTGTCTGTTTATTTATTTCAATTGGCTCTATACAATGCTCTTGTGCTTTACAAAACAACTGGACGAAGTGGATCCTTCCTAAAATTCCAGGAAGAAATCATCACGGCCCTTTTGTATCCAGAAGGTGCTGTGGCCTAAACTCGCAAGCCAGATGCAGTTAGCCAGCTACATGAGAGACATGAGAGGCATTTTCCCAATGCCATTCCTAGTACCCCAACCCAAATGACAATTGTGAGAAAAAATTAGATCTGCAAAATACACAGCATGCCTCTTTTTAAATTCCTTGGGGTGTCTAATTTCCAAAAAGGAGTCATTTGGGGGGGGGGGGGTTGGAGCTATCCAGGCATTTCAGGGCCTCTGAAACTGTAATAGTCAGTGAGGAAGTGAAAAAGTGAAATGAGAAAGTTACGCACTTTCAGGATTTCAAAGTGAGCATTGGATTTCATACAATTCCTGTATGTGGCTAGGCTCCCAAAAATCTCACACATGTGGTATCCCCGTACTCAGAAAAAGTAGCAGAATGTATTTTGGAGTGTAATTCCACATATACCCATGGTCTGTGTGAGCAATATATAATTTTAAGTGGCAACTTTGTGTAAAAAAAAAGTTTTTGTCATTCCAAAAACAATAAATGGTAAAAGAATAAATCTTCCATGGACTCAATATGCCTCTCAGCAGATAGCTTAGGGTGTCTACTTTCCTAAAAGGGGTCATTTGGGGGTGTTATATATATATATATATATAGCAAATGCAAATTTTTTTACCTGCAAAAAATGGGCATTCACCATTCTTTTTTTAAAAAGCAAACTTATCCTACTTATCCTTTAAGTATAATGACAACTAGGGCATTTATTTCCAATTACTGCTACATATACTGAACAGAAACATTTAAAGCATGGTATGATGCATGATACAAAATATTATGATTCAAAATAATTAGAGGAGAATAAGCATTTTTTTTTTCTATTGATTCTTACTTTTCTTTCGTCTGTGGGATAGTGGGTGGCATACCACAGACTGCGTCTTCTTTCTGCAGTTAGAGGTGCTGGGCTGTACTCTCCTTCCTTTTCCCCTTCTTCATCTTCTTTATTGTCTTCATAGCTTATCTAGAACAAAGAAAATCATGTATGGCAAAAGTTATGTCTATTAGGTACAACCATTGGTTGTGTTTGAGTTTTGGATAGATTGATTGTGCAACCCTCCACATCAACTTTTCTAGGAAGTACTAAGTATGTCTTATAATAACAGATAAATATATAATCTATGTAATGTGACTTGAAAGCCTAGTACAAGCCATTTTATTAGTTTTGGATGTAGTGAGGAACAGTTAAAATAAATGTCAGGTTTTCATTCTCTCTGTTACCCCATCTGGGACATTATTTCTCACTTGTCCTCATGTCACCTGTACAGGAGATAGTGATAATGATGGTGAAGGGGAGGAAGGCATGGGCACCAATAAAAACCATTTCAAATGTTGTAACCCTTCCCCACTCTACTCAAATGTATTTTAATTTTTGTATGTGCCCCCTTTGTCCTTATAGTAAGTGAGAAAAGGTTTCCCTAATAGGGACAGAGATGGGAATGGAAAAACCTGACGAAAGCTCTATGAGAAGAAGTTTCCCTAATAGAGACAGAGATGGGAATGAAAAAACCTGACATAAGCTCTATGGGAAGAGGTTTCCCTAATAGGGACAGAGATGGAAATGAAAAAACCTGACGCAAGCTCTATGCCTTCCCTGCTCCATCCAAAACTAAATTTTAAATGGAGTTGGGTTTTACAAAAACTGCCCTGTTCTGAAAATTATTTTCATTTAACTTTGCATTTCAGATACCTATGTCTTTTTACTTTATTACTGAGCTGCAGGAACCTAATTGGCACGACCATTGTATACCAGTATGTGCCTCATTCTAAAAATGTATTGTGTTTGTTAACAAATTTCGATGGACAAGACACTCAAACACACAGGAAACAACAATTAGATTATACAAGGGCAGAGCAACTCAATGATCAATACTGATCGATGGCAAAGTGAAAATGCTAACCTTCTTACAGTACAGTATTAGTCTGAAAACAAATAGGTCCATTAAGAGGTTGATACAGTCATATTTAAGTGGTTTCTTTAATGTGTTTTCATCGGAGTAACAACATCCAATTCAATTCAAGGATCAATAAAAATAAATAATTAATAAAACATTACACTTACAACAGGCTCCTGCAGCCAAAGACGTATGAGCGTTGCCAGTGTGTAATACAGTACTAAAAGGACAACAGGATTCGTATAGTGGTACCAATTTCGTTGGGGAGTTGCTAAGAATTTCCACGTGCTTGAACAATCAGTTTGAACTAATGAAGTGATACCAAATAACCTGTGTATAATAAAAATAATATGCATACATATAAGGGTTTATCATTCAAAATATATAGATTATACACATTTGTACAATGTAATTCAAATATATAAATATCAACAAAATATAACTTTGTGGCTTTTCAATATAATTTGCTGCCTTATGCAAATTTATTGATTCAGCTTTATTAGCCAATGTATGGACTGCTACATCTTAAAAATCAAAATATATTGACAGAGGTGTATTAGAACAGATAGAGAAATTCAAACCTTATCCATTCTCATTCTGGGTTTATGCAGTGGCATCGCTATGGGAGTGCGGGGTGTGCAGACCACACCTGGGTGACACCTGCAAGAAGGGTGACAGCAGGCTACTTATGGTCCCTTGAAAAAGGGGGATAGCTACTCTTAAGAGCTGTAATTCCTAAACCCTTCCTCCAATTTGGATGTACATACCCTCAAATTAAACCTAGGAGTGTGCACTTTCAGCCCATATCTATTATATAACTATAGCTTGAATATGTTTTGGTAAATATCTGAAAAAAACTAAAATTGTGCCTGTGTCCAAATATATATGGACCTAAGTGTATATTCCGCATCGCACAGCACTCACACCTATACTCTATACTGCATCCGCATCGCACAGCACTCACACCTATACTCTATGCTTCATCACACAGCACTCACACCTATACACTATGCTCCATCGCACAGCACTCACGTCAATACACTATGCTCCATCGCACAGCACTCACACCTATACACTATGCTTCATCACACAGCACTCACACCTATACACTATGCTCCATCACACAGCACTCACACCTATACACTATGCTCCATCACACAGCACTCACACCTATACACCATGCTCCATCACACAGCACTCACACCTATACACTATGCTCCATCAAACAGCACTCACACCTATACACTATGCTCCATCGCACAGCACTCACACCTATACACTATGCTCCATCGCACAGAACTCACGTCAATACACTATGCTCCATCACACAGCACTTACACCATTACACTATGATCCATCACACAGCACTCATGCAAGTCTTTAAAGCGGAACTTCCCCCCCTAAAGCAAATAAATAAAACAATTCATGTGGTAAATAAGAAGTGGTCCAGGCATGTGATAGTTTAAGAATGGACGCTGGCGTTCTTATCAACCAGTATATAGCTGGTTGACAAGGAGCGGATGGCAGCCGTGTTCTTACCAACCAGTAAATAGCTGGTTGTTAGGAAGCAGGCGGACACCCGCGTCCTTAGCAACCATGACTCATCTGCTGTCAGTGGGGTTCCCCATTGACAGCAGAATGAATGTAAACAAAACAATTTCTGCCATTTAAAATGAAAAACAAAACACGGGGGGGGGGGGGAATCCCGCCAATCCATTCCAGGCCCTTCAGGTCTGTCACAATGACCCAACATCAATCACGATGAATGCCAGCCACCGACCTGCACATATAAAGGAAAACCCAAATGCACTGACACTTCACTCCTGCTGAATGATGGCTCCTGCTGCTAACTAAACTAAGGGGCAGGGGCTCCTGATGACATCACAGGGTGACTCTGCCCCCTTATGATGTCATCAACCAGGGCATGCTGGGTCGATGACTTCATAAGGGGGCAGGGTCACTGCTAGCTTTGCCTACTAAAATACTGCATCACTTCATAAAATAGCTCATGTAGTATTTAAATAGTTTTTTTTAGTGAAATGTAAACAGTTTTTGAAACGCATGGAGATTTTACCACGGTTCTTAAAGCGGTGGATTTAGGAATTGAGCCCACTGTCTCCTATCTTCACTTGACACTTCCTGAGGTGTCAGTTGCTTGTGTCTCCCACAACACTGTGGTTCCTTCCCTAAACCCCAATGTCATTGCTATGTCCTGCATTTACAGTCTCAAAATGGAGAGTGTTTCCTTCCTGTCACTGGAACAGGGAGTGATAAAACCTGACTCAAATCTGTACTTTCCAGAATTGGGCTTTAAATAAGACAATTAAGACTGGGCGTTTGTAATCATTTGTATCTCCACTTTTAAGTTGTTAGGATGGTGCAGTATCATACCTCTGCATGTTAGATTTGTGTACCTACACGTGTACCTTAACATTCCTATTGAAGGTGCACCAAAAATGCTCATGCATGAGTGTTGCACATTTATGGCAGCACAGCTGAAATATGTGTAATGGCCCTCAAAGATAACTATGCATCCTTTCATTAAGTAGCAGTCTTTTCTTGTTAGCTTTCTTTGTTTCATTTCCGCTAGATATAACAACACATTTCTCTCTGGGTTGTTAAAGCAGGGATAAACTGTCAATTATTAAAGCCTTTTGCCTTCTTTTGTAACCAATTGTCAATTGACAGTTTTATATGTGTTTGTTATCAGGATTGGAGTGAGCATAGACAAAGGATGGCCTGAGAGCATGTCAGTGAGGGGGCAAGCATGCTCTGTGAAGGACAGAAGTCAATATCTCCAAGAAGTACAGTGTAAGTCTAGACTGTTAACTGTGAGAGGAGGTGATTAAGATTCATACAAACATCTACAGGTGACAGGTTCTCTTTACTGGAAATGTTAGTCGTGACTAAGATGTGTAATATTGATAAAGCCGTATTAACAACTATTAGAAATGAGGCGATTTAATTACACTGTATATACAATACATATTTAAGTATTAACTGCAACCCCACTGTTGTATTTGCAGTAATTTGACTAAATTCTCCCAATTCAACGAGAAAGTTCTGTGAACCATCTAATTATTCATATATATACTATACATAATACCATTTAATGGTGACTCATTTCACAGGAGCTAGATTACAACATCTTTAGTTAATTAGCTGATTGTGGATCTGTAGCATTTAGATCATCAAGGTATCCCCCATGCTAATTCAATCCAGTATGTTTTCAAGACATATTGTGCACTTACAAAAACTCGGTCTATGATTAAATGAAACACATTCTAAAAAGTCCAGATGAACCACAATTTCAATCTCCAAACAGATGCTATGAATTAAACATTGCATAAATTAAGCCAAAATCTGACTCACTGATGGGAAATGAAATGGTTATCAGCTTTTTTTTTTATTCTACTGTTGTTCCAACACATTCTTTTATGCAGGTCAAAAAGTAACATAAAGTTGATCAATGTCAGAATATATTCCCAAATACAAGAAGGTATTGTTTGTTATGTTAGTTTAAAACAAAGTAACTGTTCCTGCAGAAGGCATGTAAAGACAGGTGACCAGTAGCAGTTCTGTCTTTAGTAAGATTTTTAGGTCCATGTATGAAAAAATTGCTTTGAGCAAAAATGACCAATTGAGAATAATATCTGTATTTTTTGTAGTAGGTGTGTAATGTCTGTTTCTATTTATTGCCTTTCTCTGGGTAAATGTACCAAGTTGGTAAATTGACCAATTGAGAAAATAGCCTAACACTGAAGGCCAAGAACATTTGACCATAGGGGGAAACATTATTAGGGAGACCTCTGCACTGCATACAGTCTATGGAGATTACTGTGCCAAAAGGATGGGTGTTCAGTTGAGTCAACCTCCAGCTGCAGTAGGAAGTGAAATACTTGGCACCGGTATTACTACCACTGTTAACAAGACAGCTTCCTGCTCCGGTCACCTGGTTGTTAGGGAGTCAACACTTGCTGGCATCCTAACAACCAGTATGTCTTCCCTGTCTGACACATGCAGTTGTCACTACCATTCCTCTGAAAAGCAATCTATGGTCACTTTTCAGAAGTGTTTTACAGGCAGTAAGAAAGTAATATGTCACCTCCTGACCACCAGTTTTAACCCTGTAAATGCCACACCACTGCACTGCAACTGAGGCAGTGGAGGATCAGCCCCATTCACTTGAATATGTTGTGTTCTGTGAGCAGTACTGCCTGAATTCAATAGTATGGGGTACTTTTCCCATGATGCTTTGCATGTGTACACCCTTGAAGATGTCTTTTGATGCCGAAATGCAGCGAGCGGAGACACCTACTGACGTCATCATGTTCCCAGAAGTGCTTGGTATATCCCGGTGTTATTTTACTTGCGCATTGTTTTAATCTGAATGTGAGTGCATTTTTATACTTAAACATTTTTAAAAGAGTTCTACACTACGGAGGGGCTTCTGTTTTGAATGAGTTGATATTATAAAGCCTGGACACTGCGAATAAGTGAGCGGTTCCCTTTGTGAATTGAGAAGACTCTTTAAAGTAACTACTGATGTCCATGGATATTACCAGAGCTCTGTGTGACCATTCCTATTGTAAGGTGATCAATGCGAGTTGGTAAGCGGTTATATGGCTACCACTTTTAGTGAAGCTGGAGACAGCACTTACACTGTGTATTTGAAGAGTAAATGATACACTACTTTTGCACTTTATGGGAGTTTATTTGGACACGTATCTATTATTTATTTAGTTTTCCTTTTTATATTCATATGTGGGTTATATTTGGAGATTTGATTTTCTTGTATCCAATCTTCATGTTCACTTGTAATATTTTGTTTTCACAACTGTATTTCTTACTTATTGTGTACAATGCATTATTATTTTAAGTATTAGTATTAGAAGGGATATCTTCTTTTTCTGTTTGCTGTTACTTTTTTTATATTGGCACAATTTGCATGGTTTGTACCACTTTCCTAGGAGATTATAAACCAGAACTGTATGACATTTAAGTCACAGGGTGCTAAGTCAGGGAAATAAGGTCAAGTTTAGGAATGGATTCCTGGGCCAGAAACTTGAGAACACTTAATGTATCATGTGCAGGAGCATTGATGTGGTGGAAAATCCATTTGTCAAGCTGGTGTTCTGATCTTTTCCTTCAAACAGATTCTTCTTCTGTCAAGATTTGAGACACCATCTTTGCGGAAACCTCTCTCATTCCCAGATCCTTCGTTAGAATCTGCTGCACTGTTTCTCTGCCCATGTGTAAATCTTCTGCCATCATTCAAACACTCAATCTTCGATCTGAGTGTACGAGGGTTTACACTCTGTCCACATTTGCATCTGTCCTTTGTGTTTTTGGTTCCGCACTTCTTGCATCATCATGGACATGTTCCCGCCCCTCCCTAAACTGGCTATGCCATTCAAAAACACTTGATTTCTTCATGGAATGTTCACTATAAGCCTGCTGTAATAGAGCTAAAGTTTCGCTTGCACTTTTGTTAATTTTCACACAAAATTTGATGTTAATCCACCAATCCAGATCCCTGTCACTCATTTTCTGCTAGCAGTGCAATGCACATAAGTAGTATTTATTCTACTACTCTGTAAAGACTGAGTCAACGGGTCTGTGACCCAAGTGAGTGCAGATTGGAACATGTCAAACACGCTTGGGTGTGAATAGCTGTGTGACTCACAATTATAGTGCTACACTGTGGGCATTCCGGGAATTAACTTGTCACACTTAAACTATTACCATGGGTTTTTTTTCCTTTAGAAGATACTATTTTCAAATATTTGGTCTCTTTCAGCTTGTTTGCAGCCATTTTGTGTCTACTTGCATGGCACATGCATGTCGTTTCTCAGGACTGGCTTCCTGATAGTGCCTATGCAATGTATGTCTCATGGTTGCTTTAAGTATCCACCAGAAGTGTATTTAACAAGGTAACAATGCAGGAAAAGAATTAGAGGACAGGGACAGAACATTATCACTTCAAAAAAGGAAGTTCCTGAACAAGGACTTTCTGGCAGAATTAACTAGTATTCTTTTAACAAAAGCTGTGGATGACCTTTTAGTTACATTAACATGATAAGATTTACATGAGATTTTAGCGACTGGATTCACATCTACTTTGAGAAAGGACAGGCAGCTTTTCTTTAACAATTTTTTCTTCTCCAAAGTGTATCAGTTACAGATATTTGAAACATACTGTAATGCACCAACAAATCATGAAAATATAAAGTCAAAAGGTTTATATGGGGGAAAATTCTCTGCAGACTGAAAACAACAGCAAAGCCCTTTGGTAGGTTTTGTGTCCCCGTTTTTCATCATTTTATTACCTACATCTGTTGTATTTTTAAAGCAGACCCAGCAGGGGACACTCTCAATTCATGCTATCATTGCATTTTCATGTTTAAAAGCACACATAAGGTCAATGACAGCCACATAATATGAAAGTGAACTATTCTAGATAGCCTAAACCTACTTTGCAAAGTAGTCTAAAGCGCTTGCTTGAAAATAACTACATACAGAATGAAAGTTAATGTGCCTTCCTTAAGAGAGTAATGTATTGATTGTCTGGTGTGCACAGTCCGTCTGTATTGTAAATCAATGGAGAAGAAGTCCAACAGTCAGCTGTACGTGTTTTAAAGGGCTAGAGTGTATACATTTCAAGCGCACATATTGACATTCTGAAAAACACATGCAAAAACAACGGTGTATGAAAGACTCTCTTGTGATTAATATCCATGCTTCAAAGAATTAAAGTAGCAAAAGCCAGGAAGTTCTAAGCCTCTAAAATTACTAGTGGCTGATGGAAAGTGAAATCACAGGATGAATGAAGCCTGCTGACTCAATTTAGCAAAAACTATATGAAACCACACGTTAATTAAAATCTCCTCATCAGCAAACCGGCTCCTGTAGCAGAATACTGTTCTGTCCTAGACTCCCCAGACCGGGACAGAAGTTCTAAATTAAAAATGACACTGCTAATCAGTGACATTGTTGTAGAGACATGCGGCATGTTGGTCTGTTAAAATTATTCTGAATTACAAGGAGCGGATGTACAAATGACACGCACTTACTGATCCTGAAAATTATACCAAGGCTGTGAGCTGCAGAGATTTAATGTGTGAGGACCATGTGTTCAACAGTCATCATTCTTATTTTTAAGATGATTACAGTGGAACTCCAGACAAACATGGCTAGATAAAGATGAACAGCCCATTTATGGATAAAACAACTAAACCAGCTTTGATGCAATATTCACTTTCAATCCCAAGATTTCTCCCAGTGTCATTTTTTTATTCCTCTAGATCAGGGGTCTTCAAACTTTTTAAACAATGGGCCAGTTTACTGTCCTTCAGGCTTTTGGGGGCCCGGATCGTGGTCAGTAAACAATGCACTCTCTGTAGTATTAGATGGAGGAGTATTTGGTATCAGTGGGAGGAATAGTGCCCCATCATTGATGTCAGTGGGAGGAATGGTGCCCCATCATTGATGTAAGTGGGAGGAATAGTGTCCCATCATTGGTATCAGTGGGAGGAATGGTGCCCCATCATTGATGTCAGTGGGAGGAATAGTGCCCCATCATTGGTATCAGTGGGAAGAATGGTGCCCCATCATTGATGTCAGTGGGAGGAATAGTGCCACATCATTGGTATCAGTGGGAGGAATGGTGCCCCATCATTGATGTCAGTGGGAGGAATAGTGACCCATTATTGATGTCAGTGGGAGGAATAGTGCCCCATCATTGATGTCAGTGGGAGGAATAGTGCCCCATCATTGGTATCAGTGGGAGGAATAGTGCCCCATCATTGGTATCAGTGGGAGGAATAGTGCCCCATCATTGATGTCAGTGGGAGGAATAGTGCCCCATCCTTGGTATCAGTGGGAGGAATTGTGCCCCATCATTGGTATCAGTGGGAGGAATGGTGCCCCATCATTGATGTCAGTGGGAGGAAGAGTGCCACATCATTGGTATCAGTGGGAGGAATAGTGCCCCATCATTGGTGTCAGTGGGAGGAATAGTGCTTCATCATTGGTATCAGTGGGAGGAATAATGCCCCATCATTGGTATCAATGGGAGGAATAGTGCCCCATCCTTGAGGTCAGTGGGAGGAATAATGCCCCATCCTTGGTGTCAGTGGGAGGAATAGTGCCCCGAGGTTAGGATAAAGGCAAGCAAACGGCCGCATCTGGCCACAGGGCCACAGTTTGGAGACTACTGCTTTAGATTTTCTCAGTCTAATGACCAGCATCGTTAAATTCACATCCTCTGAGCCTGGGTTTTCCTGGATCCACCCCTGACTGTGACTTGAAAGTGAAAGGAGGAGCAGCACAGTGATAAGCTTATCTTTCTGTCACTCTGCTTTCAGTTCCTATCAGCATGCTTGCTGTCAGGACATGAACTGATTGGATCCAAAAAAAAAAAAAAAAACATAAGACAATATTAACACCAGAAGACAGGGCTAACTCTATTGTAATATGTGACATGGCAAAATTTAAACACATGGTGGGTCTCCTCTTTAGAGGATTGTCTGTCACCTTATATAATGTTATATATTATACCTTATATATTTTTTACTTTCTAAGATTGTTGCCCCCCGCATTTTCCTCTCCCTGGGTTTTTCTTTTTTTGCTCCCTTTCCCATGGTACAGTCCTCTATTATTCACATGATAGCTGCTAGTTTTTATGATTCAGTTCAGCCAATAGAAAAAAATTATAACTCCAGACAATCGGGAAAGGAAAGACAATGTTATCCGGCAACCAGGTATCATCCACAGATATTAATGCTTTATTGATTACATAGTGAGTATACAGCACAAAAAGCTAATGCATTTCAGCTATACAGCCTTACTCATAGCACATGCTATGAGTAAGGCTGTGTACCAGAAGCTAATTAGCCATCTGTGTTGTATACTCACTGTGTGGTTAAAAAAGGATTCAAATTTGTGGATGATACCTGGTAGGTGGCTTCATTTTGTAGTATGGATCTTTGTCAGAGTGGAAATCAGTTGATACTAATTTCCACTTTTTCCATAAATATCAAACTTGGTTGTAGCTCTTTCTTGCCTCATACAACTCCTTTTTGGTCAGAGAGGACATCTTTCATATGGAAGGACTAACAGGGAGAGGAAGAAGAAGTAAGACCAAGCTTGACTTTTGCAGGAAAGTTCAAGATTTTCACAAAGTTTAATTTGCTTGCATCTCTGGATCTACAGACTAATTACACATGTGGGTTTAATAAGAGATAACCACTTTTTATATATATTTTCATCATACTCTTTGGGAAGATTTGCACCAGGTTTACTTCAATATGTTTTCTTCATTAGCTTAGCTTTGGGTTCATTACAAAAAAAATGAATCAATTAAAAAAAAAAAAATAAAGCTGAATCTCTTCTGCCTATTTGTCCAAAATGTTCTTTATTTTACAGTTTCCTAGCTCTCAGCAGCTCTCTTTATTCAACTAATAAAATTAGCAGTGCAGTAGAGTATGCAGTTAAACTTAATCACACATTTTACAAGTGTTTAAGATTCATGATCTGTTTGGTAATTGATACCAGAATGAAATCTGTATAGTGCAACATCAAAACAAAACAATACTCACTGATGTGTTTAACTTACCTGGCATAAAAATCATTAGGTGGAATTATCTCCTGAAAAAACTGCAACTGGTAAAGATAAAGTCCAATCAAGTGCCCTGCACTGAATATGGCCATTAATACACATAGACAGCTGAATATCAGCGGATCAAATACTCGGCAACAGGACCACCATGTGCATAACCCCAAAAATACAAAGAAATACACAGCTGAGGTTAAAGAAGGCAACATCATGCCTGTAAAAAAACCAGAGAGAAATGTCAGACTACATTAATATCTACGGGAGTTAAATAACAGTCAACAGCATTCATTTAAAGTCAGGTATGAGTGAGTTGAATCAACTACTGGCTTGTTACAGATCTCGAGGACTTTAATGGTGAACTTTCTGTAGCAAAAGTATAACTAGCTGAAATCAGATCATGTGACTCTTATGTGGCACAGTACAGTTGTATGTTTTTTTAAGCAATGTGAACAAGGTATTGAATAAATGAGCATAAGAACATTGAAAAAAATGACTTTCAAACTCCGCAAATTATTGATCAATATTAAAAGTTTAAAACAGACTTACCGATATACTCCTAACCCTTGGCCTTAAAAGCTTTACTAAATTTGTTGCTAAAACTAAATTTAACCTATGACTCTTCTAAACCTGATCATTGGAACTAACCCACCTTTGCTTAAAAGGATCCAGAAAGTGCATATATCCTTAATGAGGAACAACATGCAATGTCCGTTCTGCCTTAAAGTACTGTACACTTACCTGCCTATTCGTAATCCTCTGTGGATTGTACACTGAGCTGCACATTCGTAGCTCAGTTTACATTTTGGCACACTACCAGCGTGCCGAGATGACGGCAATGCTGTGCCATCCCAAGTAGAAACTGGGGAGAAGATGCTGAAGACGCTGCCACCAGCAAAGGATCTCAGAGATGTCGGACCATTGGAGCTAAGGTAACAACTTGCGCCTTTACTTCCACTTTAATAGGCCTCAATGCCCTCTCTCAGCATCCCTAAAATGCCACATACTCACCTATCCACGCTCCACAGAGATCTTCCATTAAGAGTAAGTGCCTTGAGCTTCATACACGCAGAAGAGTCCGATGCAGGCCTACATTTCAGTAGAATGTTCAAAGCACGCATCCACGCTTTTACAGAATTTAACTTAATTTTTGTTCAACATATTGCTGCAGAAGAACCTAAAAGTAACAAATATAAGGCCTCCCCAACAACACTGCTAAGACAGTGATAAGAGATTCTGTCCACTGAAGGCACTTTTCTAAACAATTACCAAAATGTACATGCTTGCAAAGTAAATAAGTCTACTGCACAGCACCAACCTGTTATACCAAGAACTATTGTAACAACTACTTTTCCAGCGGTGGCTATAATGTTGCCAATAAATTCTTTAAGCTTTGAGGCTAATGAGGCGACTTTGCGAAGAATTTTTAACCTTGTGCTTTCTTCTGCCCCTTCATTCACATCATCTTCTCCATCAAAATCTTCTTCATACATTAATGCATCATCCATGTCTACCTTCCCTGTTTCCGTCTAGGTACAAAACAAAATACCATATTAAAGGGAAGCAATTATATAGTTTCAGCAAACATGTATTTTTCAGTTATTTTCTTGTTTACTATAAAGTAATTTATTTATATGATTTTTATATTTAACATGCTTGTTCTTTCATAGTTTTTAGTTATTTTATGGCATGTGGCTGTTTGGCTGTTATGCTAACTTGTTGGCTTCAGTACTTTCTGAGTCATTGACTTGGAACAAGTATGAAGATCAGGAGTTTTGACTTTTTTCCAACTTGATCTGCAAACTTGTTCAAGGTCAGTGACTCAAAAGACAGTAAGTTAGTGTAATAGCCAGGCATATAGCATTTTCATAAGAGAGGCCAACCCTGTAATCTCCATATTTTTCTAATGACAGGCAGTGGAACACCAAGAGCAAAGTGCTGCGAGTGGCCTGCCCCTCATGCAGACAAATAGCAGGTAAAACACTGGGCTCAAACCATACCCACCCAGTGCAGTTACATTTAAATGCATTTATCTCCCACCCAATTGCGCATAGACTCTGTCAGATATATATCCACTACTACATCACTACTGAACAACAATGTAAAGAAACACTTTACTACTGACCACCAATGCAGGGATCTTTTACTACTGATGGCCAATGTAAGGAGGCACTTGACCACTGGCCATCACTGTAAGGGTGTACTTCACCTTCTGAGCATGATTGTCTTACTACATTGACTACCAATGCAAGGGTGCACATAACCACTGACCAATATTGTCAGGAGACATTACACTGGCCACCAATATAATGGACACTTTTATACTGACTTTATACTGGGCACTTTGCTGCAGACCATCAATGTAAGGGGGCATTTCACTGTGCATACAAAATATAATGAAAATTAAACACACACACATATATATATATATATATATATATATATATATATATATATATCACAGTGGAGGTGGGGGGAGATTTACTAAAACTGGAGCACTCAGAATCTGGTGCAGCTGTGCGTGGTAGCCAATCAGCTTCTAACTTCAACTTTTTCAATTAAGCTTTGGCAATAAAACCTGGAAATTGAGCTGCACCAGATTTTGTACTCTCCAGCCTAAGTAAATCTCCCCCAGTATGTACATTATAGCATTATAGATTATTTCTATCACCCTGATCTATTTTACTTGGTTAAAACACTTTGGAAAATACTACAGAAAGCCAACCACACAATATTCTTTTTTTGAGAAGACAGTGAGCTACATGATCATAGTTCCTTACATTCCCCATAATAGCATTCCTAGTGATTTTATATTCCTTTGTTGTTAAATATGAAGTTTAAGAAACATTGCTCTATATTTCCATGGCGTAGTCCTACATTAAATAGTAGATTGATGAGATGATCTCACATCTGCTTGCACAAAGTGTTTACGTCTATCTATGAAAAACCTAAGAGGCTTCACTGCATATTACATGTAAATGTCAAAGCAGCAATAAATGTAAGACAGGAAAAGAGCAGTGCCTGCACAGCAGCTGTTACCGCTACTATCAGAATGGGGCCAGAAACGCTATTAGTCATCACTGGATTATTTTGTTAACATTCAGCTTTTAACTCATCAGATACAGTATAAACACCAAAGCAAGGAAATGCCATCATTTGTGCATGAAGAATCTTCTGAGCTGTAATAATCTTCGGCACACCCCCCAGACACAAATCCTCAATGGTAATATTCTGGGGAAGATAAGCTCTCTTGTCCCTAGCACAGACTGGCATCCCTGGCTAGAAATAAGTCAAGCACTCCATACATTCCATTCAAGTAAAACAATACCTAATAGGAAATGGGTAAAATGGTCTTGCAAGTAATAGTAGAAGAACGTTTCTTGTTAAAAAATTTACATGTGTAGTTAAATATATGGTATTTGACTCTGTGATCAACAAGAATTTGAATTGGCAAATCAACGTTTTATCTGCTATCTGGAGCCTGCACTCCATCCAGCATGTACATTTACAGCCAATGATACTTTTTTAGTAAAACAAAGAGAAATGTGCAAAGTGAAATAAACCACAGCATCCAATCTCAATTCATCTTTTGCTAACCTGAACTCAGGAATCTGAGATGTGATAAGATTAATGCACTTTGTACATAATCATTGCTGCTTGTGCTGCTTTACTGAGTAGGGTCTCATGCACATGGACATTATCAGGCAAAAAAATGGTGTTTTACCACACCCAAGGAGCAGCAGGTGGGGCACACAGACAGACATAGAAGAGAATGGCTATATGCCCCTATACGCGGTATTTAAGGCCTCCTAGATTGTAAGCTGGAAAGAGCAGGGCCCTCGAACCCCTCGTGTATTGTATTGTTTCTGTCTTGTCTCATGTTCTGTCCCCCTTGCTATTGTACAGCGCTGAGCAAACCCTTTGGCGCTATATAAATACTGTATAATAATAATAATAATTCACACATACTACAGTGTATGCTCTTGCAATCACCACCTTTACACGTTCAGGGATGCACAAGCGTTTCTTGCATCCCAGTGCAGGCAGCCACATTGATGTCAATTGGACACAGGTGCTGCTCCTTTCCTACGCAACAAATTCAACATCCAACTGAAAACTAGATGGCGGATTTGGGACTGGGGCCCCTATGGCATTGACTCCTGTAGACCACAACATCTTAGACTAAAACAAATCCAGGCAATGACACTAGCTGAATAGAAAAAAACAATATGCCATGTTTTTTAACCACTTGCCCTCCAGAGGATTTACTCCTCTTTCTGACCAGGCCATTTTTTGCGATACGGTGCTGCATTACTTTTACTGACAATTGCGCGGTCATGCAATGCTGCACCCAAATGAAAGTTACGTCCTTTATTTCCCACAAATTGAGCTTTCTTTAGGTGGTATTTGATCACCTGTGAGGTTTTTGTTTTCTGCGCTATAACAAAAAAATACCGACAATTGTGAGAAAAAAAACAATATGTTTGACTTTTTGCTATTAAACATGTCTAGGAAAAGAGTTTACAAATTCAAATTTCATCATAAATTTAGGCCAAAATGTATTTTGCTACGTCTTTGCTAAAAAAAAAATCCTGATACGTGTAAATTAATTGGTTTACGTGAAAGTTATATAATGGCGGTATATATACTGGGATTTTTTTTTCCCTACTAGTAATGGCAGTGATCAGCGACTTATAGTGGGACTGCAGCGGTCATTCTGACACTGGGGGGGACTGACTTGGTGTCAATGACATCCCCAGCGACAACAATACAGTGATCAGTGCTAATAAAAAGCACTGACATTGTACTAATGGCATTGGGCAGGAAGGGGTTAACAGGGTGTGCTGTTTTACTGTAAGCTGTGTGTGCTTTTAACTGTAAGCACACTGCTTTGCATGGCACTGCTATGCAGAGCCATACAAAGCAGTGTGCTGGAGCCGAAATGGAAGAGAACTGTATTGTTTAAATACAGTTCTCTCCCCCATCGGTAATGCTCGGCAATCACCGGGTTTCGGCGAGTAATCACAGGCCGTCACCCGGCGATTGACAGCCCCCTACCCAGAAATGAAAAATCATGTATGTATACATGATTTTGCGCACCCCTGCAGCCCTATCTGTATATCTGCTATAGGGCAGCAGGAAAACGGTTAAAGAATATCTGGATTTCAACTTTAAATTCCCATATTTAAATACAAACATGCACAACCGAACAAGCATAGAGTAACAAATCCTCTTTTAGCCCCATGTGCAATCTCTTTTATGAATGGCCTCCTTAGTCTCATTTAAAAAGCTGTTTTAAATTCACGTTTGCCACCAATTTTGCATGTTAATATGGCAAAAATAAAAAAGCCCCTGCAACTGAGACTCTATAAACTCCATCGAGAATGCATATAGCGTAGGAAGATTCAAATTTATTTGGAAATATATGGTTACTTTTTCCTCATCTCAAATATTGGTTCATATCCCCGCACAGGCTTTAGTACATCAAGAAAGTACAGCGGTTGAAAACGTGCGCTTTATGTTTCATGGCTTCCTCTTCCTCCCCAATTATCGGAATGAATGAACTAGTCTGTGTGATGGATTAAATCCAACACATGGGCTACAGATTATAAAGTTTACAGGTACAGAGCTTGCAGGTGATATTTGCCAGATTGCTGTATTCTGCTCTCCCGCACGCTGTCAATCATTGGCCTAATACATTAGGCAATAGTTTTTAACCCCTTGTTCCCCTGTCTGAATGAAGTTTTACCACGACAATGCTTGAACCTCAGTATTCAAGTTCACTTATCTTGCTCCAATTTATCCATGCCCAAAATGACTTTAACTGTATTGGATTCACCCAAAAAATGTATGTGTGTGAAATAATTTTGGAGAATGAGAATAGAGTTTAGTGTAGTGTAGTACCTGAAGGTTTATGTTAGATTTGGTTATATAAAATTATTTAAACTGAATTTTAAAATTTTTATTTCAATTTAATTTTTTTTAGATTTCTCTCCATTAAAACATGAAACCAAAATGATATATACTTGAATATAATGCTCAAATAAATAACCCTTCTATGTTGATAATGTAACAAAACGTGTCTCAGAAACCTCTGATGGAAGCAGACAAAGTTACGTGATGGTTCTGAACAGTGACTTCACTTAGCTAAACAGGCTCATCCTCATTGCTGTACTGGTATGGAGCCAGGTAAATGATGGGTGCTTCCATGAAAGAATTGTGACGCAGGTGTTCTGCTATGTGATAGACTTCTTTAGGCTAGGTTTACATCTGTGCAGGTGGTGCCGCTGCGGATCCACACGAAAATCTGTGCAGCCGCACCATCCGCACAGAGGAATGTGGACCCGCGGGCGGGTGCCATTAGTTCTAATGGCACGCCACCCTCACTGGAAAAAGCAACCGTACTGGGAACCGAGGTTCCCATGCGGGCTGCGTTTTCAGAAGAAGTGCAGGGACTTCTCTGCGTGTCACAGGGCACGGGAGTCCATTCAAATGAATGGGCTCTTGTGCCCGCGCAAAGCACAGCCGCATATATGTGAACCAGGGGTCAAGGCCTCTTGCACATTGTACTAATGTATAAGCATCAGGCATTCCTGGCAGAAAAATGCGAGGATGGGCTGTTTTTTTGCATATTTTTGAGTATGCACATACAAGCAGAAAGCGTGGCATTTGTGCATGCAAGTATACATGCAAAAAAGCTGACCGGCAACTCAGATTTCTGTCATTTTGTTTTACTGATCAATACGCAGTGCATGTTTACACCCCTGTATGTACAGGCACATTGAAATCAATGGGCTGCATTTGGATCAGTAACAACAAAAGCCTGCATGCCTGAAAACTGAGCATTTTCAGGCAGCAGTGTGCAAGAGGCCTAAAATGGTAAACATGGATTTCCCCGTAGGTAGTAAACTGAAACACAAAAAAAATTCCTTATACAAAGCATTCAGAGTTAATTATATAATAGATAAAATGTTCCTAAATATCATCAGTAGTATAGTATATATTCAACAAAAAATGGATTTAAATTGTTGGGAGTCATCCTTTCCAAAAGAGGAATGGAACTAAAGTCTTAAGAGATTGGCCACTAGAAGCTATAAATGGAAACTCTCAAGACCTCCTGCTCTCTAGCCCCCTTGTTTCCTTCTCCCATGCTTGCATCCATGACTTCTCCCGAGCCTCTCCCATCCTATGGAACACCCTACCCCAATCTGTCTGACTATCGTCTACTCCGTTCACTTTTAGGCAATCCCTGAAAACTCTTCTCTTCAGAGAAGCCTATCCAACCTCCACATGACATCTGTATTTTTAACTTTCTCCATCAGCTCATCCCACACAGCTATTATCTTTTGTATCACTTGACCCTCCCCTTTTAGATTGTAAGCACTAACAACAAGGGCCCTTTGATTCCTCCTGTATTGAATTGTATTGTAACTATACTGTCTGCCCTCATGTTGTAAAGCACTGCGCAAAGTGTTGCCACTATGTAAATCCTGTATACTAATAATAAAAAAGAGTTCTTCTTTAACCCCTTTCTGTCCATAGTCTGTTGATTAATTTTTCCTAGTATAGCTCCCTACCAGCCCTTCCCACTAGTCATGATCTATTTGCATTGCATAAACAAGTAAAGCGACTCTGAAATAATATCAGTGAGTTCAAAACAAGCTACTGAAAGCAGAAAGTTTTTTTTAAATTCTAATACCATGTTGATGAGAGAGGAGAGGAGAAACAGGGGAAGCAAAATATCAGCAGATTAAACATCAGCTTTAAATTAGGCAATTGCTAAACTTTATAAAGAAATGTGTCTGCAAATCAAAACTTACTAATTCTTCATTTACAAACTGAGTGTTGTACTGTGCATCCTCTTCAGTCACTGTTTTCTGGGCAAGTTTTTTGCAAAACAGCCAAGTGGCCAAACTGGCAATAAACATCCCAATATCTGGTACAAACACTCGGATTCCATTGCCAGCATCTGCACCCTTAAGGCTGGAAAAAATAAAAGACGGCATTATTTATTGAGGATTTAAAAACCTTTAATAACAACACTGAAAAAAAATGAAAGTAATATTACAGTAATAAATATTTGTACATAAATGTAGACACATACTGTATATATATATATATATATATATATATATATATATATATTTATTTATTTATTTAAAGAAATCTTACTGATATTTCAGATAGAAATTATCATCAAATCAACAAGCCAGTTGTATGAATATATTATTGTTACCTCATTATGACAATAGGCTTATCATGGATCACATTTTTAAACTAAAAAGTTTGTAATAAATGCTTGTAAGCTTGATTTAAAACGCATTATTGTGTAAAAACAGCACAAACAAAAAGATGAATCACAGCATAATGCATGCCTTGGTGTGCACATGCAATTTTACAATGCTTGTGTTGCAATGTGTTTTTTTTGTTTTTTTTTACGGTAGGCTCACTTCACAACCCTAAAACACAGAGAGAAGGATCCTTAATTTCAGAAAGTGACAGCTATTTTCAGCAGAGTCCTATACGATATCAAAATTAGTCACAAGGCTGAAATTAAAATAATTTTTTGATGGACAAAAGCTTCATTTTTTTATGAGTTGAGCCTACCATCTGGTAAATTGCTGGTATATTTAGACCACAACATAATTATAATATAATAATTCTTTTTTAACCTGAACTATATCAGTAATAATAGCAAGATGTAAAAACTATGAATGTTTATAATGAAATTCAGTCATCTCCTAAGAAAAAAAATATTGGTCAAACAAAATCCGTGGTTTGCTCTGCTAATCCATTTGGCACGGCATATGGGAATGTAGACCAGGATATGTGTAGGTGCTTGAGTGATAATGAACATCCTCACTCTGCAAAGGGAAAATAACTAAGGAAATTACACATCCCCTGCTGTCAAAACATCTAGCTTCTTTTACTTTGATACACTGTTTAAACAGGTTTTAGCAATTTGAAATGCCTGTATATTATAGGATTTATTTGGCGTTCGCAGCAAAATCAAATAAAAACAATGTATGTAGGTCTAAATTTAGGCAGCAAATATTTTTCAGAAAGGGACTGATTGTGTGTTTCATATTATAATCTTTTTCACTTTTTAAAGCAGCTACATCACTATGGGGTCCAAAGTAAAGTAAAGCAGCTTGTAAAATGGGATTATATATTGGCATAACTTGTGGGTCGTGTCTTAAAATGTCACCGCATGCAGATCTCTGGTGGCAGCCGGTATCTGTCACATCTTGGTGTCAATTCTTTGTTGCCCCACTGTAATTCCTTTCGGTAACTCCTACATCACTACAGGTTGTAGCAACCTCGGAGAGAAACCACAGAGCACAGTGGAGGAGAAAGCACTCAACACACCTGGAAGGATAAGATTCCAGAAGTGAATGGAGATCTGCAACCTGCCAATGGTTCAAGACATGGGGCATTGGAAAAATAAGTATACATCATCTGCTTTTACTGTCTTGCTTTACTTAACCACTTCAATACCGGGCACTTATACCCCCTTCCTGCCCAGGCCAATTTTCAGCTTTCAGCGCTGTCGCACTTTGAATGACAATTGCGCAGTCATGCAACACTGTACCCATATGAAATTTTTATTATTTTTTTCACACAAATAGAGCTTTCTTTTGGTGGTATTTACTCACCACTGAGTTTAAATTTTTTTTGCTAAATAAAACAAAAAACACCTGAAACTTTTGAAAGAAAACGCACTTTTCTTTGTTTCTGTTATAAAATTTTGCAAATAAATAACATTTCTTCATAAATGTAGGTCAAAATGTATTCTGCTACATTTCTTTGGTGAAAATAATAATAATAATTTAATTTGTATTTTTTTTTTTCAAACGTTTCTATTATTTTTTACATTTTTTTACTATTTTATTTTTCAGCACAGTGTGACCAAAGCCATACAATGTTACCATAGTAACATTGAACTACTCTGGGCAAGTGATCAGGATTTTTTTCTTTTTTTAACACATTATGATTGCTAATACCAATGTATTTCTCTGATATTTGCAATCATTGTTACTGAATGAAACTAATTCAGTATTTTGTTGTGATTAGCTGTGATTGGGTAAAGCTGATCACAAGATACTGATGGGCTGTGATTGGCCCTGTCTGTATCATGTGACTGCCTTGACCAGTCAAAGCTAACAACATAATTGTATACAATGGATGGCATGACAGGAAGCCATCCATTGTATACAATTGACATGTGATCTGCTGTGATTGGTCACAGCGGTCACATGACACTGGTAACGGGCCGGTGTAGTGATATGTCATCGGCTGTGTCCCGTGGACACAGCCGGTGACAGATCGTGCTGCTGCGTGGTCCCGCGGCCACCTGAGCGGCTCGTTTTGACAGGACATCATATGACGCCCTGTCACAATGGCGAGTGTCCCGTCGGCCGTCAATCTGCAATAGGCTGGGCAGGAAGGTGTTAAAGCAGAATTAAAGTGGTTCTATGCATGAAGGTAAAAAACCTTCACTGTGCATCTCTCCCCTCAGCCCTCCCTTATACTTACCTGAGCCCGATCTTAATACAGTGATATGCACAAGAGCCGTGGTTCTCCCAGGTCTCTCCCTCCTCATCAGCTCAGACACAGCAGAAGGATCCATTGACTCCCACTGCTTTCAATCACAGCCAATGAGGAGGGAGTGGTGGCAGGAAGGGGGCTGAGCTGTGCTCTGTGTGTCTTATGAGCACACAGAGCAGGGCACAGAAGCATGCGTCTTGCTCTGGGGGCAATTGGCAGGGAGGAAGGGCCAGAAGCACCGGCGGGGGCCCAAAACCATTGCAGAGAGCAGGTATGACATGTTTGTTTGTTTTTTTTTTATTGTACTCTTACAGTCACTTTATATATCTCTGATCACCACAAACTGAAAATTTTATTTAATCTATTTTTAATATTCAAAGCAAACTCATCCATGTCCCCATGCTTTATTTTGTTGAGAAATCACTTTGAAAAACACCCGTCTGTAATTTCTAACTGCGGTCATCTTGAGTAAGGGCAGACGATGCATGCAGTATTTACATCCCAGAATCCATGCCCTTAGCTCAGACATGCAGGCAGGAGGGTGTGCTTAGATGAAAGAAAAAAAAGAGCTCATGAAGACTCCTGGGATGTATGACATCATTTTGGCCTAGACCAGGAAGCAACTGAAGAAATGTAAAAAAAAAAAGTTTAAAACTGTTTAAGTTAAAGTGAATAAAATATGTTTTCCTATCTTTTTACTGAGGTTAGCAGCATAAGCATTAAAAATAAATAATGTTGATTAAGAGAGTTTGGTTCCACTTTAACTTTGAGACCACATAATGATATTCATCTTAAAATGTTAAAGAATGTTAGCTTACTTGTCAAATATACATAAATGAAAAAGGAAAGGAATAATAAAGGAAAAAAACCATCAACATGAATTCCTATCCTATGGTATCCATATACTGTACATCATTTGGTAGAGATTATTAAATACATATAATTTCAACAAGTTCTATGAAGTGCAGACAACGTTATTGTCAATAATGACAGCCAATGACAGACACATGTGCTGTAAAATATCATGAAATTGTGTAGGCAGAAACATGTTTATTTACTGTAATGTAGAATATGGTTTACAGTGTTACTAAATCCACAACAGTAAAAGCAGTCTGTATAGGTAGTAAAGCATGCTTGATATACTCATTGTGGAACCTAAGGGGTTAATCCTCTGCATTGTGTAAAAAGGCTTTTTGATCCTGACCTTTTTGATCTCTGATCCTTCCCTTCTTCCAGTGTCCCCCTCTTATCTCCTGATAAGACATATTGTGTGGAGACACTCTGCACATGCTTAGTTTGGTGTGTATTGCTAGAAAGGGTTTTTTTTCCTTGGGAGAGTGCATGTGATCAGCACAGGGCCAATCAACACTGTCCAGACAGAGGTCAGGGGTTCTACATCCTCCTAGAGCAGAAAGAAAACTCCTCCTACAAGCTTTAACCAGTGCTCTGCTGGACACAAGTAGAAGTCACAAGACTGCTCTAATTGCTGATGAGAAAAGGTATTTAGCAGTTTATATTTACTAAAATAATTGCATTTCCATGTTTTGTGTACTGTGGGAGAACAGAGTGAATGCAGGGTCCTGGGTTTAGTAACACTTTAAATGGTGATGAGCATTATCTTCATGTGTGTTCTCTATTCACTAGCTTTCACTCATTTACCAGTTTTACTACTACCATCTGGCAGTCATTGGGAAAACTGAGATATACTGCTGCACTATGCAATCACTATAACTTATATCCATTTTATTTACATTTCAGAATGGATGTTGCATATTTGCAGCCACAATGCTGGGAGGCATTTCAAATATTTTTGGATTGAACTATTTAGCTTCCTTTGATGGAATGTGCTGGACATATTGTGGCAAAACGCCCTTATCTGTATGAAATCTGCTGATACTCTACTCACAATCCTTATGTGAAGAATTTCTTCGAAGTAAATTTATTTCGCATGCCAGAAATTATTCCATGAACTAGTTTGAATAATGTTTACACAGCAGTCAGTATTGTCACATCATTGGCATGATTGTTACAAAACAATACAGGTTCTCTTTATCACCTCAATACTGAGCACTTTTACCCCCTTCCTGCCCAAGGCAATTTTCAACTTTTAGTGCTGTCGCATTGTGAATGATAATAACTCAGTCATGCAACACTGTACCCACATTAAATTTTTATCATGTTTCTGAGACAAATAGAGCTTCCTTTTGGTCATATTTAATCACCACTGGATTTTTTTTATTTTTTTGCGCTATAAATGAAAAAAGACCACACATTTTGAAAAAAAGTGTGTTTTTCTTCATTTTTGTAGACAGTCCAAAGTATTTAGTAAAAGGCATGGTGTGTTTTTTGAAGTTGTAACTTTTTCCGACAATTCTTTGAAAAATGAAGAAATTAAAGAAAAAAGAAATGTTTTTGCATACTTGCATCTACGCCCCAAAACATTTTCTGATACTCCTAAGTATGGCCATACCATATGTGTGAGACCTTTTCACAGCCCAGCCACACTGAGAGACCCAACATCCAAGGAGCACCTTCAGGCATTATCCACTTTAACTACTTCCCGGCTGCCCACCTGCAGTGTACTGCAGACAGGAAGCAGCTACAGGCAAAGTGACATACGGTTACAGCACCATGCAACCCCCCACAGGCGACGGCTGTGTTCCCCATTTGTGGATCCCAGCAAACGGCACCAAGTGGTCATGTGATCGATATGCGATCACAATGACAGCAAAACAGTTATGAATCAATCTGATTTTTAACAGCTTTGCTTCTGTTCCTGGTGAGCTGTGATTGGCCCGCTGGCTGACCATAGAGCTGATCAGAGACCAGAATGGCTTCAATCAATTATATGGTCTAAGAAACTGGAAGCTACGAGCACTTCATTTCTGTTTAACTGGATATTAAAAGTGCCATTTTTAAATTGAGAAAGCATCTGATCACTCTGATCTTGGTGTGATCAGATGCTTTAAGGGCAGAGCAGAGATCTAGAGTCTAATAGACCCCAGATTTCTCAGAAAAGAGTACCTGAAACTGCCTATTGCTCTCACAGGGAATATATACATTCCCTGTGATAACCGAAAAAGTGATAAAAAAGGGACTTTAAAAAACACAAAATCACCCCTGCCCCCCTTCCCGTGCTCATGTGCAAAGGTGAACACAAGCATTGGTCCCGTGTCGGTATGTGAACAAACACTGCACCATGCATGTGAGGTATCACCACGGACGTCAGATTAAGGGCAGTAATTCCAGCACTAGACCTCCTGTGTAGATATAAAGTGCTGACCTGTAGAGGCATTTAAAGCATCGCCTATCGATATTAATAATGTATGTAGTTTGTTGCCATTGAACGGGCGTGTGCAATTTTAAAGCATGTCATGTTTGCTATCTATTTACTTAGCATAACATCATTTTTTATATCTGAGCGAACAATTTTTGCAATATATTGTTTTTGTGCATTAAAATTAAGAAAAGTGTATTTTTTTCCAAAAAATTAGCATTTGAAAAATTGCCGTGCAAACACTGTGTGACATTAAAAATTGCAACCCCCCACCATTTTATTCTCTAGGGCCTCTGCTATAAAACATAAACAGATTTTTCATGTAAACAAAAAAGCATCAGAAAAGGCTTGGTCTTCAAGTGGTTAGAAGAGTGGGTGATTTGTGGTATAAGCTTCTAATGTTGGCCCTGTAATGCCAGAATAGTAGAAGCACCCCCCCCCCTTTTTGGAAAGTAGACACTCTAAGGTATTTGCTAAGGGGCATGGTGAGTATTTCTCAGATCTGCTTTGTTGCCACAAGTTTTTGGAAAATGAAGAAAACGAAAATTTCTTTTTTTTCTTTTTTTTTTTCAGAACGTTGTGACAAAAATAGTATCTGTAAAATACTCACCATGCCTCTTATCAAATCCCTTGGTGTGTCTACTTTCCAAAAAGTGGTCATTTGAGGGGTGTTTGTACTATCCTGGACTTTTAGGGCCTCCTAATCTGTGATAGGTAGTGAGGAAGTGATATGAGGAAATATGCCTTTTGAAAGATGGTCATTGGATTTCAGGGGCCTGTATGTGGCTAGGCTGTCAAAAAATCTTTCACATGTGGTATTCCCATACTCAGGAGAAGTAACAGCATGTTTTGGGGTACTATTCTGCATATAGCCATGGCATGCGTGAGCAATATATGATTTAAGTGACAAAAAATTGTCATTACCAAAAGTAGAAAATATTGTGTTTTTTTCCAAATGTTTGGTCTTTTTCATTTATATATCATAAAAAACCCAGTGGTAATCAAATACCACCCACAAGAAGTCACGAGACCTGTGATGAAACATGTTGGGTGGAGCCTAGTGATGTCACTTCCGGTCATACCCAAACCGGCAGGAGTGATGTGAGGAACCATTTAGATTGATGACTGTGACATGCATTTGATTCATTACTTTAGATACCCGAGAGCATGTTCCCATTAAAGGGCCAGAACTAATGAAATAGCTACTAAGGATTGGCAGTGGATAAGCAGAATGTTATGAAAAGGGGGGGGGGAACGTGGAAGTTTCCAGGCCCCCCCTTTTCCTCATGGGATGGTGGCGGATAGGTTTCTAGTTCCCCTCAGGGATTAAAATAAATGGGGGAAAGCTGATTGGTCAAAAGGGACCAGGTAACTGGGAAGTTTCTGGAAGTTCTGGGGGGGCTCAATCAGGATTGGTCAAAAAGGTCACCTGCCCCCCCCAGAACATTCCAAAAGCCCCAAGAAGCCCATAAAAAGAAGGGACCTCGTGGGCTCCGGGTTAGTCGCCAGAGGAATTTGGAGCGCCCCTCCCTCGTCGCAGCCGGTTTATGTGGTAGGTCCCTTTCTAAATATCTTTGAAAGGGGACTGGTAAAAAAATGATTAAAACAGTTTAAATGAAATTACAGCTCAAGCCTTAATGACTGGGCTGATGTGGTTATGCAATTTAAAATATTTATGGTTTTGAAATAAACGTTATATTTATGATTGTTAAAGCTGTGAAAACCAATAAACAAGGTCGCGGCCATTATTCAGCCAAGATGGTTGGCTCCCTCGTGTCCTGCTTGTTCTTGTGTGATTCCTTTGTTGCTGACCCGGCTTGTTCCTCACCTGACTCTGTTTGCTCTCCTGATACTGGTTCCCGACTTCGGCTCTGCTCCTGACCTTGGCTTTTCCTTCTGATTCTGTACCGTGCTGCCCGACTGTTGATGACCCTGGCTAATCCATGACACTGCTCCTGTCTCTTATCCTCACTACCTGCCTTGCTCTGGTGCACGTCTGGCAATCTACAAAACCTGCTCTGCTTACTACTACTGTGCGAAAATCAGAGGATCATCAGCCTTCCAAGGTCATCATCTGCAAGAGCTGCAAAAAACAACTACTGGCACTCTTGTCCCCTGGGTCCTAGACTCCCTCTGTTCCAACACCAGCAGGGTCAGGGCTAGTGACACAAGGTAGGCCGACCTCGTCATTTCAGTCTCCCATCAGGTACGTGACACTGTGATTGGGAGTGGGTGTGTGTCAGAGGCAGGCATTGATTGGGAGGGGATGTGTGTCAGAGGCAGGCTGTGATTGGGAGTGGGTGTGTGTCAGAGGCAGGCTGTGATTGGGAGTGTGTCAGAGACAGGCTGTGATTGGGAGTGGGTGTGTGTCAGAGGCAGGCTGTGATTGGGAGTGGGTGTGTGTCAGAGGCAGGCTGTGATTGGCAGTGGGTGTGTGTCAGAGGCAGGCTGTGATTGGGAGTGGGTGTATCAGAGGCAGGCTGTGATTGGGAGTGGGTGTGTCAGAGGCAGGCTGTGAATGGTCGAAGGGTGTGGTGGCTGAACAAACTACCCAATACAGCATGCTGTAAATTGGCACAATGTTCTGTAGTTCTGAATGGCAAGCCAAAGGATGAAAACTGACCATGCTAACACAGATTAGCTTCAGTTCTTTAGGGTAACATACAGGAAGGAATACAACTTTGTGTAGCAAAAATGGTACAGCTACAGCAAGATTATGGCACATTTTCCACATTTAAAGTGTCTATCAGGAAGAAGAGATGCATGGTCACATGACAGAGCTTTTTAACCTTGTAAAAAATGTAAGGTCATGTCTGAAATTAAGCAAAACCAGATATGGTTCCTGCATAGGTATAACTGTATTAGAAAGTGTCTATAACATTGTGAAAATGTAATTGGCGCAAGAGAGGTCGTGGTGGGTATAAAGTTCACTCAGAAAGTCTTAGTGATAAGAGGGGGGGGGGGGGGGGAGGACTTGTGGTACAAACAGTACTGGATTGGAATAGATGGTATATATATATATATATATATATATATATATATATATATATATGTGTGTGTATACATATATATACAAAGATGCAATGTAGACACCGTCGTGAGGCTTGCACTCTCTAGAGTAAACCGGACTCTGTAGTAGAAGAATAAAGGAGAGAGAGAGGTGCGCCAGACTAAGTGCAGTAAGATTGTAACAGTTTATTGCACACAAAATATTAAAAACTCACAGGACGTGGGTAGGTATCAGGCATCAAATATAATATGAAGAGAAGGACGTCATCTGTGCTGCACATCATGGGCGAATGGCTGCAGTGCCAGGGTATTCAACGGCTGGCGCTCTAGGTGGGTCCCACAGGAGGAAGCGAGGACGGCAGGCGCAGTAACCGGGAGTCGCGGCACAGAGAAGAACCGTGATCAAGGGCAGGCGCTGCTGGTCTCTCACATCAGCGTGGGTGATGGGGCCTGCTTGAGGCACATCCAAGATGGCCGCCGAGTAAAAGTGACGTCAAGACGTTGCTGGGAATCGTCCAAGGGGGCGGTGACGCGTTCCAAGGCAACCACCTTTTCTTCAGACCTCTTCAGAGGTCTGAAGAAAAGGTGGTTGCCTTGGAACGCTTTCCCAGCAACGTCTTGATGTCACTCCCGGTTACTGCGCCTGCCGTCCTCGCTTCCTCCTGTGGGACCCGCCTAGAGTGCCAGCCGTTGAATACCCTGGCACTGCAGCCATTCGCCCATGATGTGCAGCACAGATGACGTCCTTCTCTTCATATTATATTTGATGCCTGATACCTACCCAAGTCCTGTGAGTTTTTAATATTTTGTGTGCAATAAACTGTTATAATCTTACTGCACTTAGTCTGGCGCACCTCTCTCTCTCCTTTATTCTATAACATTGTACAGTATGTTTACAACTACTTTAACCGTTTCCCTCCTGGCCACTGCACATAAACGGCTGGGCGGAAGCTTTGGCTGTTCTGACTGGACGTACCTGTACGTCCTGTCAGATCGTGCGCTTGCGCGGCCTCAGGGCCACGCAGCAGCGCAATCCTTTGATGACTGTGTCACTTGGAAGTGTTTCACCAAGTGAATGATATTGTTCATAAATCTAATATAGTGTGTGAAGCAAACATGAAGCATGGATATATGTTATATGATGTTGGTTCACGCATTTTCTTGAATTGCATGAACTTTATGAATTTATTTATATATTATATCACTATTTAGAGCGCACTTATGGTCTAGGATTGTTAGTGGAGTACCCCAAGGTTCAGTGTTGGGACCCTTACTTTTTAATATATTTATAAATGATATAGGGTCTGGAATTAAAAATACCATTTCAGTCTTTGTAGATAACACCAAGCTCTGCAGTGGAATAACATCCTTACAGGATGTCTTCAACTTACAAGCCAACCTCAAAGCACTGTTTAATTGGGCAACCATGTGGCAAATGAGGTTTAAAGTTGATAAATGTAAGGTTATGCACTTGGGGGCTAAGAATATGCATCCATCATACATACTAGGGGGAGTACAACTGGGGGAATCAATGGTGGAGAAGGATCTGGGAGTTCTGGTAGATCACAAGCTTAATAATGGCATGCAATGCAGGTTTCTAAAGTGAGCAAAATCCTCTCTTGCATTAACCACATCACGACCACCCTATAGCAGATATACTGCTACAGGGCGGCAGGGGTGTGCGAAATCACATATACCTACGTGATTTTGTATTTCCGGGTAGGGGGCGTGTGCGAGCCATGTGCCGCCATTCGCAGACTCAGCTGTCAATCACCAGGTCCTGGTTGGTGATTACCCACCGGCGCCCGATGATTACCGAGGATCTCAGACAGGGAGGAGGGCTGCTTTCTTTACTAACAGTCCTCCTCCCAGCAATGTTCATGATCATATCCCCCTGAGGAAGCCATGTGACCCTGTGGTGCAACATGTAGGGAAGTGGCTTGATGACATCACAACACTCTTGATACACCGATCCACCCACAGTGTCATTTCAGATGAGTGGAGCCTATCTTTGATTGCCTGTATATGAACAGTGCTGGATATTTATGATCAATATATCTGGTGTGATTTAGCACCATTATTATGTGAGCGGCCACTTTTTATGTTTTAATAAAAATAGAGTTTTTAAAAGAATAAAGCACTATTGTATTGTGTTTTATATGTTTTCACCATGTATGCTGAATGGAGGAGGAGAGATTATGGAGATTGGTGATCTGTGGAGGAAGATTCCATTACCAGGATAGGATACATTGGTTGTTGTATGTCCACTTCAAGGGACAAATGCATTTTTTGAACTAAATTTATATGTGGTCAAAAACTCCAAGTGAGGGCACATCTGGTGTTTAAATGACATGAAGAGATGAAATATGAAACACATTCAAGTTGAAGAAATCACTATTAGAGACTTTTTGATTTTATGATTTATATTCATTATTTTGTATTGACTTATGTTCTCATTAATGTTTAATTTCATTATTAAGTGAGCTAAGAAGCACAGCACTGTATGTTTATAATTCACGTAGCAGAATACATTTTGGCATAAATTTATGATGAAATTTGATTTTTGAAATTTTTTTACTGGACATGTTTAATAGCAAAAATTCAAAAATATTGTTTTTTTCTCAACATTGTCGGTCTTTTTTTAAAAAACCACACAGGCGATCAAATATTACAAAAAAAAAGCTCAATTTGTGGGAAAAAAGGACGTAAATTTCATTTGGGTGCAGCGCTGCATGACCATGCAATTGTCAAAGTAACGCAGCGCTGTATCGCACAAAATGGCCTTTCAGGAAGGGGGGTAAATCCTCAGAAGGGCAAGTGGTTAAAAGAGGTATAGACTCCAGAGAGAGAGATATCATATTACCCCGGTACAAATCATTAGTAAGACCTCATCTGGAATATGCAGTTCAATTTTGGGCACCAATTCACAAAAAGAACATTGGGGAACTGGAGAAAGTACAGAGAAGGGCAACTAAACTGATAAGAGGCATGTAGGAGCTCAGCTATGAGGAAAGATTAAATTAACCGAATTTATTCTCTCTTGAGAAGAGGAGATTAAGGGGGGATATGATCAACATATATAAATACATCAGTGGTTCATATAGTGAACTCGAGTTATTCACCTTGAACTGATCAAGGGGGTACTCTTTATGTCTGGAGGAAAATAAATTTAATCTCCAAATACGGAAAGGTTTCTTCACAGTAAGAGCTGTGAAAATGTGGAATAGACTCCCTCAAGAGTTGGTTCTGGCCAGCTCAGTGGATTGCTTTAAAAAAGGCCTGGATTCTTTCTTGGATACATGCAATATAATTGGATACTAACATTTATAGCTAAAGTTGATCCAGGGAATATCCGATTGCCTCTCGGGGGATCAGGAAGGAATTTTGTTCCCCTGCAGGAGCAAAGTGGATCATGCTTTTCTGGGTTTTTTGCCTTCCTCCAGATCAACTGTGGGTATAGGATTATAACTTTTTTTTTTATGGTTGAACTGGATGGACTTTTGTTTTTTTTCAGCAAGATTAACTATGTAACTATGTGAGTTTTATTCACCAAATATGGATTTTCAGTATTATAGCATGATACAATTTGATGGATTGATGCCTTTTATGGTTTAAATCAGGGGTGGCTAACCTGTGGCTCTCCAGCTGTTGTGGAACTACATTTCCCATGAGGCATTGCAAAGATGGGAAGTTACTGACATGCAGAGGCATGATGGAACTTGTAGTCCTTAAAAAAGAGGGATAGGTGCAGCGCTTGAATCAGAATACAAAAGGAATGCTCTATAAGATATATATGCATATAAATGTCAATGATCAAAAAAATAGTAAAATAGATACAAATGTGATACAATGGTAAACAGTGCGCTAATCAATGGGAAATGTTAAAGAACACGTAAAGTCCTCATCCCAAATCAGTGGTTATAAGAGAGATGAAAAATCCTAGGAGCAGATAGAGTGCGCACTCACCAGAAGTGCGTATAAATAACGCATGTAGAGAAGTATATTCTGCAAAATATCTCCGGCATCAAAGCTCTGGTCAGATCACACTCCACACCATCCTCTGTCTCACCGCGAAGAGCAGTAACATGTGCAGGGCTGTGCTGACATCTGATGGTTAGAGGGAGGTGATGGCTATGCCCTGGAAGAGGACCTGTCTGCCTGTGTGTGGGCTGATCCGTCACATTACTGGCCTCCACATCCCCTCTGCAAGGAGGAGGCACTCAGTGCCCTGTGCCTATCTGGACTAAGGAGTACCTTTGACGCCCATACTGTTTGATGAATCCTGGTTACTGCTCTTCGCGGTGAGACAGAGGATGGTGTGGAGTGCGATCTGACCAGAGCTTTGATGCCAGAGATATTTTGCAGATTATACTTCTCTACATGCGTTATTTATACGCACTTCTGGTGAGTGCGCACTCTATCTGCTCCTAGGATTTTTCATCTCTCTTATAACCACTGATTTGGGATGAGGACTTTACGTGTGCTTTAACATTTCCCATTGATTAGCGCACTGTTTACCATTGTATCACATTTGTATCTATTTTACTATTTTTTTGATCATTGACATTTATATGCATATATATCTTATAGAGCATCCCTTTTGTATTCTGATTCAAGCGCTGCACCTATCCCTCTTTTTTATTGATTACTGTAAGGTTGGTTGGTTGCCTTTTTTGGTGTTCTAGCTGCTTACACATACCTGTCTGTAGCGCTCGCTATACCATTTTTACACCTTTAGGAACTTGTAGTCCTGCAGCAGCTGGAGAGCCGCAGGTTGGCCACCCCTGGTTTAAATTATTTATCTACACATTTATACATGCTTTTATTATCTGTCAGCAGCGCTACATCACATATTGTTAGTAGTCACCATAGAGAAAAATTTTAGCATTTTTGGAGCTTCAATCTTCGAGCTTCAAGCTTCACACTACACATCGCACAAGTGTGAATGTAGGCAAAGTGTGCAGTTTCAGCCACATTTTTGATAAATAATATATTCTACCATATCATAATGAATGCTGTGCTGTTATTGTTGTAGGTCAAAACAATGGTTTGGAGCACTACTATTTTCTGTTTCTAAAAACTAAATAAAATTGACACAAAAAAGTATACACAAAACATAGTGCATGTACTGCTAAAGCTTGTGTTTTGGCTGAAGTCCCTTCTCAATATGTAACACCAACAAGCAAAAAGCTTCTATTTTAAACTGATTCAAAGTATATTTAAACAACGTCATCCTGCTAAGTGTCAGCAAGAGGTGAGTATATCAAGCACTATTCTCAGACTACAAGACGCTGAGAAGCTGAATTTGTTAGCCGTTACTGGCTACGTTTAGAATGGTAATACAGCTTTCCATGAGTGCTTCCTTTGACTCTTTTCACACCAGACATAGATGCTTTCTTGTAGCCTGGTTAGCTAATAAGAACGTTGTGTACTTCTCATACTAAACACCAATGCTTTTTGTTATTCTGCAAACTCCTATTTGACAACCCAATGTTTTTGTTGCAGACTTTGCTTCTCAAATATTTGCAGGACCAAAATATATAAAATGAGTCAGGTAGAACTGCACATATTCCCTTGCTTTATACTATAATTTCCCCAGATGTTGGACAATTGTGCACAACATAAAACTGAGCACAATTTTGGGTGTCGTGCAGATTTTCTAAGCATTTTCTCTGTCACAATTTATACAACAATGGTGGCTTTACAGTCATGGAAAGCAGGCATGAACAAACTGGCCAGTAACTGCTTAAAAAGAATGTGTTTGATAATTATTAAAATCACATTTTTGTTTACCAAATTATAGTTGTTATGGTTTTAATAGCCCTGATAGGGGCTTCAAGCAACATTGTAGACATTTTAAAGGTGCGTAAGGCTTGCTATAGTGGCCCCTCAATCAGTATTTTCTTATGTTATATTAGCATGCCTTAAGCACTTTTTATCATGGCTTAAATGCCACTGCAGCTTGAATCAGGGCCTATTTGAAAACTTTCAGCATTTGCAGATTTATTTTCCTGTATATCCACCAGTTACAATAAGCTGAACAAGTAGAGTATTTTAGGTCTACATATTGTTCAAGATTTGGAATATCATAAATCAATTTGCTTTGTATACCACACCTCGTTAAGAAAACCTGAGATAATATAGATGCTGGCATTGCTCACAACTCCAATGCTAGTTGACTGTAAGGCTGAGTCAAAGACTTTCGAAGTCAGTGGCCTGAAAGTAAGAAGATCAGGGGTTGTGATTTTCTGATCTGCATACACATTGCAGATCATGGACTAAAAATATTACAGCCAGGCAAATGGTAGTCTTGGAAGGGGGCCAACAACTACAGCCCCATATTTCTCTGTGCAAATGTTTCCTTACTATTGTTTTTATTAATTGAATATATTATAAAGATGAATGTGGAGTAAAGCTGAGCACCCCTGTAAAGGTGTGCAAACGTATAAAAGAAATTCAATTTATAAAGTTGTCTAAAAATTATCCCCAAACCACAGCTTGGTGAAAGATTTTCAGATTCTTTGGGCCCTGTCACACCTGACAGCATACAAAATCCCATGAATTACAAAGTTGACAGTTCACATATGATCGCTCAGACGTCTGTAGCTTAAAGCCTGGAACTCCATAAGCTATATGAGCTACTTCTGAGGTAGATTTGGACTTTTGGCACCGTAGACTTCATTGGGAATGCCTCATTAAGCTGCTTAGGTAATATTTGTTCTCTTTTATTTAGAGTGGATTTTTTTGTTTATTTAATTTAGGTTTCTTTGTGTTCACATTTTGGTTCATTATATCATTATTTGTTCACTATGAGTTTACATATTTTATACTCAACTTTTTTTCCACTGTCTTTTTTTTTTTTCAACATAAAGCAATCCAGGGTTTTGGATACTTGAATATAGCTTCTATAATCCTTAGGAGCTTTTAAAGTCCATTTTCAATTCACCAAAAACCAACTTAATTTTACCTTACTCGTTGACTTCAGAGAATTTCCACAAAATGATGAAATTTGTTAAAATCTCACAAAAAATAGTTTTTTTTATCACTATAATTAGTGATGGGCAAATCCTCCCAGATTTGATTCACCAAGGGTTCAGCGATTTTTGTTCATAATTTGGCGAACCCAATCTTAGAGGAGAATCACATTGAAATTAATCAGAAGGGGAATTTTATTGTTAAGTTTTGGTCATTTTACCATTTTTAGAGCTAATAAGCAAACTACTGAAAAAAAAAATATGAGAAGCTGGGCACTTCCATTGTAATAATGAAAACATTTTTATAAAAAACATACAGTGGGGAAAGGTTGGAGAGTAATATTGAAGGTAGAAATACTGCATGAGATACTGTAGTGTGAAATTGGTCAGCAGCATCGCAGTTTCAGGGATAGTTGGTCTAACTGGTGTATAACTAATTTTTATTGTATCTATGGGAATAGGGGGGGGTGTTAAATGTGAGTGATATATTATGAGAAGGTTAGGTGCACACTATTCTTGTACTTTGTTTTTTTTCTTTCAAATGATGCAGCAGCAGAACTAGAACATAACAAATGTCTTTAAGCACTCCAAACTAAAAAAACTAAAAAAACTATCAACATAAAATAAAAAATTTAAAAGCTGCAAAAGAAATGAACCCCCCCCCAAAAATACCCCTGAAATAAAATCTCACTTAGTTTTTCACAAGGAAGACTTGCAGCAACAAAAAAAAAAAGTTTAACCTAAATTAGAGGCCCTATGAACATAAGACAGAAAAAATATACCTCTAAAATAAATGAAAACATTGAAATACCACCACTTGAAACAAATGCCAATTTTTTGTTTAAAGGGAATTCTTGCAGCAAAAAAAAAAAGTTTGCTATGGACAAGAAAGCAGCTGAAAGTGACAGACCACAAAATAAAATGAAAAAAAAAAAGTCTTCAATATTAAGAACACAAAAAGCACAAAAGCACAAAGCAGTTTGATTGTCCAAAGAATTAGAAATCAGAATTAAAGTACAGTTTCCTAACTAACCCTTATCGCTCTCTTATGCATTTATTCAGCTTTCATTAAGTTTTCCCTACAACAGTTTCTAACACTGTTGCTGTTTGTGAACCCTTTAATAGTGAAGAAACTGGCTTATCCATAAGCCCCTTTATTAGCCCTTCTATGCCATTCTACTGGGCTCTCCAAATTCTGTACAAAATTTAGCTGGAACCTCAAATCTCAAATCCATGGTAGCATCAAACCTGAATCTTATCCTTAACTTTTCTGAGTGCACTTCATTGGGAGTGTACCTGTACCCTAAATCAACTCTTACTTATACAGTTGTGTTCAAAATAATAGCAGTGTGTTGAAAAAAGTGAATAAAGCTCAAAATCCTTCTAATAGCTTTTATTTCCATACACACAAATGCATTGGGAACACTACACATTCTATTCCAAATCAAAACATGAAGAAAAATATATCAAATTTGTGTTGTTCCTCTAAAAAAATTGAAGAAAAGTGAATATTAGACTGCTCAAAAAAATAGCAGTGTTTGTATTCTTCTTTACAAACTCAAACATTCACTATATAAACTGAAAAATGTTTGAAGATTTTGCTTTGCTTTGAATCACTTAATGAATATTTTGTTGTATAAGCACTGTTTCTGAGAACTGCTGTACATCTGTGTTGCATGGAGTCAACCAACTTCTGGCACCTGTGAACAGGTATTGCAGCCCAGGATGATTGGACTACATTCCACAGTTCTTCTCTATTTCTTGGTTTTGCCTCAGAAACTGCATTTTTGATGTCACCCCACAAGTTTTCTATTGGATTAAGATCCGGGGATTGGGCTGGCCACTCCATAACATCAATCTTGTTGATCTGGAACCAAGATGTTGCATGTTTACTGGAGTGTTTGGGGTTGTTGTCTTGTTCGAACACCCATTTCAAGGGCATTTCCTCTTCAGCATAATGCAGCATGACCTCTTCAAGTATTCTGATGTATTCAAACTGATCCATGATCCCTGGTATGCGATAAATAGGCCCAACACTGTAGTATGAGAAACATCCCCATATCATGATGCTTCACTGTCTTCACAGTGTACTGTGGCTTGAATTCAGTGTTTGGGGGTCGTCTGACAAACTGTCTCCGGCCACTAGACCCAAAAAGAACAATCTTACTTTCATCAGTCCACAAAATGTTGCGCCATTTCTCTTTAGGCCAGTCAATGTGCTCTTTGACAAATTGTAACCTCTTCAGCACATGTCTTTTTTCAACAGTGGGACTTTGCGGGGGCTTTTTGCAGATAGCTTGGCTTCACATAGGCGTCTTCCAATTGTAACAGTGCTCACAGGTAACTTTAGACCTTCTTTGATCTTCCTGGAGCTGATTGTTGGCCATTGCCATTTTGGCTATTCTATCCATTCGAATGGTAGTTTTTTGCTTTCTTCCACGTCTTTCAGGTTTTGGTTGCCATTTTAAAGCATTTGCAATCATTTTAGCTGAGCAGCCTATCATTTTCTGCCCTTCTTTATATGTTTTCCCCTCTCCAATCAACTTTTTAATCAAGGTACGCTGTTCTTCTGAACAATGTCTGGAATGACCCATTTTCCTCAGAATTTCAGAGAGAAATGCACTGTAACCAGCATGTATAACATTTGCTGCCTTCCTTCCTTAAATAAGGGCAATAATTGCCACCTGTTTTTCAAAGAATGAATGACCTCACTAATAGAACTCCACACTGCTATTATTTTAAACATGCCCCTTTAAATTAGTGATTCAATTACACAGAATCAGCAGCATGCATGTCATGACTGTTGGGTCTGTTGGATTTCTATTACTCTACTACACCTGCTAGTAAATTATTTGCCATGTAGAAATATAATTTCTACCAAAAACAGTGATTGATCCGGTTAGTGATGTCTGACTGCTATTATTTTGAACACAACTGTATGTGTTCTAAAAAAACGGAAGAAAAGAGCCTTATTTGTACAGGTTTGAAAGCAATTTGCAGTAAATAACTGTCTTTGCTTTACATTCCTTTTAGTGTATATAATATAATATATTCTCTCCTATGACATATCCTTTTTTGTAACAGACATACAGTTTTAGTTTTCATTTCGATGACTGGAGATATAGGTAAATTATCTCACAAGCACCTATTATAATTGTAAGCAGATTAAAATCTGCTGAATGCTACAAATGCGTAGTAGACATTGCCAAAATATTAGCAACACAAAAGGTTGAAATTTACGCCCTGTACTCTGGAACAAATTACACCTGACCACTTTGGATTCTTTTGGGTCACTTTCTTTGAAACTGCATCAAACAGATGGTGGAAGGAACACAAGTCTGGCAGAAACCAGATAGTTACATTTGCCTGGCCCAATAATTTGTTTATCCCTGCTTCTGTGGAAAGTACAAGAGCCCAGGTGTTGTTTTAGACAGTTGGATTGGATTTCAGTTCATCAAATAATATTCTGTTTGGTTGATCGATTAACTTAAAGTGTTACTAAACCCAGGACCCTGCACTCACTATACCTGGTCTCCCACAATGCACAGAACATGGAAATTAAATTATTTTAGTAAATATAAACTGTTAAATACCTTTTTTCATCAGCAGTTAGAGCAGTCTTGAGACTTCTGTCTGTGTCCAGCCCAGCACTAGCTAAAGCCTGTAGAAGGAGTTTTATTTCTGCTCCAGGAGGATGGAAATCTCCTGACCTCTGTCTGGACAGTGCTGATTGGCCCTGTGCTAATCACATGCACTCTCCCAAGAAAAAAAAGCTCTTTAGCAATATACACCAAACTGAGCATGTGTATGCCTACGGTTCAGTCTGGGGATAAGTGGTGGTCACTTGAAAAAGGGGAGGAACAGAGAAGAAAGGATCAGAGAGCCTTTTTACACAATGCAAAGGATTAACCCCTTAGGTTCCACAGTGAGTATAACAAGGATGCTTTACTGCATATACAGACTGATAGGTTGTCACCTGTGCATTAAGTCCATCCATGAAATGTTCTTGCTACTAAATGTTCCATGGTGAACTGTTAGTGGTATTATAACAAAGTGGAAGCAACTGGGAACAACAGCAACTCAGCCATGAAGTGGTCGGCCACGTAAAATGACAGAGCGGGGCCAGCACATGCTGAAGCGCACAGTGTGTAGAAGTCGCCAAATGTCTGCAGAGTCAATAGCTAAAGACCTCCAAACTTCGTGTGGTATTCAGATTAGCACAGCAACAGTGCATAGAGAGCTTCATGGAATGAGTTTCCATGACTGAGCATCTGCATCCAAGCCTTACATCACCAAGTGCAGATGCAGTGGTGTAAAACACACCACAACTGGACTCTAGAGCAGTGGAGACGTGTTCTCTGAAGTGACGCATCACGCTTCTCTGTCTGGCAATCTGATGGATGTGTCTGGGTTTGGTGGTTGCCAGGAGAACAGTACTTGCCTGACTGATTTGTGCCAAGTGTAAAGTTTGGTGGAGGGGGGACTATGGTGTGGGGTTGTTTTTCAGGGGTTGGGCTTGACCCTTAGTTTCAGTGAAGAGAATTCTTAAGGCATCAGAATACCAAGACATTTTGGACAATTTCATGTTCCCAACTTTGTGGGAACAGTTTGGGGTGGCCTTTGCCTGTTCTAACATGACTACGCACCAGTACACAAAGCAATTTCCTAAAGACATGGATGATCGAGTTTGGGGTGGAGGAACTTGACTGGCCTGCACAGACCCCTGACCTCAACCCAACAGAACTTTGGAATGAATTAGAGCGGAGACTGCGAGCCAGGCCTTTCTCGTCTAACATCAGTGCCTGACCTCACAAATGCACTTCTGGAAAAATGGTTAAACATTCCCATAGACACACTCAGGGGCGGACTGACCATTTGGAAACTCGGGCACTGCCCGAGGGCCCGGGGTCAGTAGAGGGCCCCATGAGATGCCCCTGGTACTTTTTTCATAGGCTTTTTTGAGTTTGGGCAAGGACACAGGGGCCCCATGATCCCCTATTGCCCTGGGGCCCCATGAGTAGTCAGTCCGCCCCTGGACACACTCCTAAGCCTTTTGGAGAGCCTTCCCAGAAGAGTTGAAGCTGTTATAGCTGCAAAGGGTGGGCCAACTCAATATTGAATCCTATGGACCAAGACTGGGATGCCATTAAAGTTCATGTGTGTGTAAAGGCAGGCATCCCAATACTTTTGCCATTTTGTGTATATATCTTTTTTTCTGTACATGTACATCTCCCTGTGTTTTCATCCTTTAAAAATTATGAAAGTGCAGAAAATACCCGCCAGAAGCCCAAAGTGTTCATAACTTCCCATTTAATCTGAAAATGTGGTATTTTTTCTACACTAAAATCCCAAACAGCATTTGTTAGCCTTACCTACTGGACTACAGAACTCCCCCGATTATGTCTGGCCCTCTCCATATGCCTACATAGGATTTATTTCACAGTAAAACAATGCTGTTCACTAGGCTCCCAAAAGCCTGTCCAGGAAAGGGCTCTTGGTAGATGTAATTTTGGGGGCATGCCTACATCAATAGGAATCAAACTCCCAGTAGCCACTCTTGCAGTAAATTTACAAACCTGGTAATGTTGTCACATGAAGTGATAAAAGCTATTCCTCATTACAAGATAAAGGTAAAAGAAAAAAATAACACAGGACAGCACACATTTTGGTGCCTCGAATGTTAGACTTCTCCTGGATATATATGACCCGCTGATTCCAAAAATGGCTCCAATTTTTCCCTATCAACCCTAGTTTTTAAGATACAGAATAAATGCCATATACCACTTTTCACTCTGGTCACTCATCAAAAATCAGGAAATTTTAATGTAACCTCCTTGTAGCATGAAAGAAACATAAAAAAAGGAACCATAACCTCTACGGTTCTCGATGTGCATAAATGAAAAGATATTATTGGCACTATACACACACCTCCTATACGATCATAGCTATAATACAGTTCATTAATTACATCTTAGAAGCCAATGTTTCCAATGTAAAATCACAGTTGGAAATATGTAAACACTCTTACTGTATCTGATAACTTGTACGCAAAAACACAAGATAGGTAACAAAAGTTGATCAGCGAGATCTTTTCAAAAACTGACTAAAAAATTATATAAATTCAACCATATCTAAGAAACTAGAGCTGATGCAGTCTAGGCAATGCAATTCCTGAATCAGCCCCAAATAACCCCAAGAAGAGGTCTAAAAAGCAAGGCACCAAGAAAAATTATTTTTTCTTGTTGGGCTGTGTAATTCATGTTCTAGATGGGGTGAAGGAAGTGTCAGAGAAAATTTGGATAATAGCCAGACATACATTTTAAGAAAAATAACAGGTTTACTAGGCTTTTAGTTAATTGCACTACCTGCATCTTGCACAATCTTTAGATGGCAGTTAGCCAAGGATGTATGATCTGTGTTATGAAATGTTCATTCTTATGAATGACTCTGGTTCAAACACGCATTAGGGGGATGTACGTTTGTGCCTGCACAGAGGGAAGGGAGAAAGCTCTGTAGTCTCACAGGTGATCAACAGTCAACAGGAAAATCCTGCCTAGTCCATCAATCTCCCAGGGTAGGGAAAGTTGACAGATATTCATATGCTTCTCAATGTGAGTACAAATGGCTGGACTGTTGAGCTACAGTATTTTAGTAATTTAAAATTTTTTAAAAGCGTAGTTACTTGTCACAATTAAGATAAATCTGAAGGTAAGTTACACTGTGGAGATGTAAATATAATTGAGAAACAATTTTTAAAAAATGATTGTTCATTCACAACTGAGTTTGATATTCATATAGGGATACATCTAACATTTTCTAGAGTATCATTTTAAAAGAGCATAAGAGTTTGCTGATAGTGCAGTGTTATGTATGACATCAACCCTATGTTTCATTGTCACTCAAATGCCATCATTTTGAAGCCAATTATAACCCCTCACAGCCATTACACAATATGAAAATATTATTTATTGTTTTGTGTTAGTGATAATGTTAAGCTGCACACAAACCTAGGACTGGAATTAAGTTTACATTAGGGTTTGATCAGTCCAATAATAAGCCCTGATTTAGGGCTGAAGATAGGGTTAGGAATATTGCTTTTGTTAGAGAAGCTATGATAAAAGTTCAAATAAACCTTCCACTGAATGAAAAATGTTTCCCATGGCAACTTTATTTTTTAGCATATTTGAAAAGAAAATATAAACACATCAATTTCAGATATGGTTTGTCAGCCGTATCTCACATTTGCACATGTTGCCAGTAGGGTGAACCTAAAGATCAAAACCAAGGAGTTACAGCCAAGCATGAATATGCCATTCCTGCGTTGTATGTGGTAATGGTAGAGTGCCTGTGACAGAAAGAGCAGCAAACAGAAGTGGATTCCAAGGAGGATAACTAAGGTAGCAAGCCTTCAGGAGCAAGAAGTAAAACTGCCTTTCATTTTTCCCAAAACAAAAACAAGCATTGCACTGCTTGGACCAAGAAGTAGGATGTAGACCCCCAAAAGCTCTTCCAGATATATAAACTGTTAGTGCAAATAAAAAGGACAGAACTCAACTGTGTTGTTGTATCACCCTAATAGATAAGTGCACTTTAAAGCAAAATGAATTCATCATTTTTGCACTCTTCCCTTTACCTAACCTATCCCAGCCCATGCTTTTCTTTTACAGATACATATTTACCTCAATTCATGGTCGCAGGGTCCAGTGTTTGTTTACATCCAGTGGTGCAAGTTTCACTATCTTGACTGCACCTGCACATTACAGCCCAACTGATTTCTGTGGGACTGTGTCCTGATTCTGGAGATGAATGGAGATGGCTCCATAGAAGTCTATGCCCAAAACATTAAGACTCACAGTGATGGATGTAAACAAACATCACAGTCCGAGGTCATCCTATCGAGGTAAGTGGGTTAGATAAGGTCAGCAAAAAAATAAGCGCTATAACATTTCCTTAAAGTTTATTATGTCTGTAACTCTTCTATGTCTACCTTAATTGTCCATATTATATTTGTCTAATTGAATTATAGCTATTTTCTGCTGAATTCCCTGCAGACATCTTAATAAAAGAAATCATTAATAATGAGAACTATAACATGACACTTACCTTTGAAAGCCTATCTGTCGGAATGTTTTCTCCCACGTTGTACCTACAATGACAGAAAAAAACAATAGCATTAAAAAAGTAACTTAATTGCAGTGTACTTTTACATCATAAACTGCAAAATGTATAAAACCTAATATCATTGTACATCAGTTCCTAAATAAATACATTTTCCTATTACCTGCCAAAAAATATTATGACAAATTCCAACTTAAATGAAGAGGAAGACAGCATGACCTCTCACCATGACCTCTCACCTCTTATCATACAATATTGGCTCTATGTACCTCTACAAATTAAAAACAGGACAAGAAAAGGATGTGTGCAGCTGGTTTGTACAAGAGTTATTCATATCACAGGTGCAGCTGAAACCTCAGAATGACGCAATCAAATAAAAACAGTGGAAATAATAACACTGTATTGAAATTAAAGGTTACAGTATCAAAATGGATGTTCCCATTTTTGTTGGGAACTGATGAGTTAAATCACCCACCAGTTTCTCTTCACTGGTGAAATGGCCCCATTCACTTAGAGTTCTGCCTCCTAATTATTTGTCAAACTTTATAAATGATATATGGGAAGGGGGGGGGGCACTGTTATGTTTGTTTGTACTGGACACATCACCTGGCTTGAGTAATGATTTCTCTGACTGATGAAAGTCACATTTACTGCTTTATAAATATACCACCGCAGTTACCAAAATTATAGCTCTAAAGCTGGCCATACACTGATAGAATCTTGTTAGATAAGGCTCCTTTTCAAAAGTTTGTTCAATTTTCAGGTTAATGGGGACAAAAAAGAGGTCATTTCCAACTGCATGCATGAAAAAATTTGAAGGCTCAGGAAGGCAATTTTTTGTTGTTTCTTAACTGAACAAACAAAAATTATAAATGTTAATAGCCCTCAGTCAGGAAAAATTGTATCTTCGCTGAACAAACAAAATTGTAAAGGTAAATAGTCCTCAGTCGGGAAAAATAGTTTGCATCATATTTGTTCACTATTGTAAAGGATCAAAAAATCAAACATTAAAATACTATGCATTGGTATGGCAATCCAAAGACAATTACAATCGAACAAAAATTCTTTGACTAATGACGGGAACGATTGCTCTGTTGAATGAACTTTCATGAACAGTCATTCGAAAGTCTAACAGTGCAAAGCCAGCTTTAGTTGCCAATAAATCTTGTATTTACTCGATCACAGCACACTATCATGGTAAGTGTTAATGAAGCTAGAAACTGAAGCCCCTCTTGTTAGGATCACAAGCATGGGCATGCACCATATCTAACCGTATACTAATTTTGTTGTTTCCCACATGTGGTGGCTCTCTATATTCTCCTTGTTTGCACAGGCCACCAACCAATTCTTACTGTGCATATTATATTGTAAGCTTTGCAAGATAAAAAAGTAATAATAAAAACTACAACAGAAAGGGTAAGACCCTTTGTCATGGCTGTGGCAAGGGGTGAACCTGGGAACTCTGAAACAGAAATCACAGTGTGGAGCCTCACTGAGTAAATTTCTCTTGACCCAATTTTTTGTTGTTTCTTAACTGAACAAACAAAAAAGGTAAATGTTAATAGCCCTCAGTCAGGAAAAATTGTATCTTTGTTGAACAAACAAAATCGTAAAGGTAAATAGTCCTCAGTCAGGAAAAATTGTTTGCATCGTATTTGTTCACTATTGTAAAGGATCAAAAAAAATCAAACATTAAAATACCATGCATTGGTATGGCAATCCAAAGACAATTACAATCGAACAAAAATTCTTTGATCTAATGATGGGAACGAATGCTCTGTTGAATGAACTTTCATGAACAGTTATGGCAAGGGGTGAACCTGGGAGCTCTGAAACGGAAATCACAGTGTGAAACCTCACTGAGTAATTTTCTCTTGACCCTGGCACCACATTGACTGATTAGATTCCAATTTTTAATAAACGTGTCATTGTATCTGGTGTAAGTGAATGAAGAATCTATAGCATTGATTACATACATTGATCACATACATTTTGGATGGACTTGCCTTTGGCATCCTTATAGATAGCTGTAGAAATGATCAGGAACAAAATTATTTAGAATAGAGATGCTTTAGAACATCTGTGGGTAACGCTGTGGCCAAAGTATTTGCAGCTGAAGAAGGAAGATATTTTACCTAAATATGGTGCAACCTACAAGCCAAAGTGTTGAAGAATAACCTTTCTGTAATTGTTGCTTCCTGTTTATATCAGCCACTGTGGTTATTTAAAACATACAATCATTAAAGTCCATGGCAGGGTACCTTAATAACCCCAGACCATAAACACTAATATAAACAAGGCCGGATTAATGTTATGTGACAAACAAAATATTTGTAGCTTTAGTCACAGCCAAATGGTGCAGTAATTCACTAAATGTGACTAATGTTCTCTTTCACTGACTAACAGAGGAAAGTATTCATGAAAGCAGAATAAAGAAAAACCAGAGTAGAATGTAGACTTACTGGTCGTAATTACAGTTTTCTCTGTAATTACTGCTCACTCTAGCTTTGCAATGCCACCATTAACATGTTTGATCACTGTTTATCAGGGTTAGATATGACATATATGTACACACAAGAGACACATATCAGACTGATAGCCTACACATTGTATCCTAATATCACTGTGATTCTTAAAGAGACCCCGTCATCTTGCCCATTCAAATGACAGGATCTATATAGAAACCTCCCCGACGACGTCCTCACTCCCTCTAAGTTCTAATGCGACAGAGAAAAGAGGAAATAGAGAGTGTTGGAGAGGCATGTGCAAAGTGGTCAGAAGAGAGCTTCACATGGACCCTGTACAATTGGCCTAAATATTGACATACCACTACAATGAAGTAATATCAAATTCCAGAAAAACTTTTATTTGAAATGTTTTTCTAAACAAAAAAAACAATTTTAGTAAAAACATTTATTCTATAACTTCGATAAAAGTTCAACTAACCAAAAGTGATATTCAACGTATGGATGTACTCTGATGGGCCAAGTGACCATGAGGACTCCAGTGACTAGATCTCCTTGCCATAGTTTCTGCCCCCCTGTTCCTCCTGTGTTTGAATGTTTTCAGCCATCAAGGAGTGTCTTCACATCCTACTGCATTCACCACATTGTAAGAAAACTAAGATCCAACACTTTGATTTGACCGACTTGACCTACCTCATAATGAATGCAATAGATGTACAGCCCTCTAAGGGCTGGAAGATTTTCTATGAAGGCCTGTGCAGATGGTGGTTGTTTTAATAATCACCCATGTGTTGGACTGTTGAAGGTGATGCTGAATTTGTGTAGCATTATAGAAAGATGGCATTTATTACAAGGGTCTCTCTAATATGCTGAGAAGGACCCGCATACTGTGTTTATAGGCAAACTTTATTAAGATATTACCCATTTAAAACACATCTTTTAAGAATTAAAAAACATCTGTCATTTAGTACCCAATATTATATTTTAAACTCTTTAATGTGATGAGTATACTTTCTGTGCACCAGTGATTATTATCATACAGTGGCACCAATGTTCAATGTATTCTATTCAGAACACATTCATTTATCCATTAACATCCTCTCCCACAGTGCTTGTGTAATACAAATTTCCTAAAGTGTTGTTTACAGCGTTTAATCAGGGAGACCTAATCCATTTTTATTCCTGAAATCATTCCCATTAGATTACCATGTTTAAATGTTTACTTCACATAGAAGACAGTTAATGCCCTTTTGGACCTTTGCTTCTGCTGCAAAGACAAAATCACATTTGCTTTTCAGAATATTTATAAGTCAGCACGATGCATTTCATACTTGTAACTCAACAAGGTTGGTCTGATAAAGTCCATTTACAATGTGCAGCTTAAAGGCTTTTTATAAACAATAAATTAAAGTGTATCTAAATTAAAGAACGCTAAATAATTTTTTTAGCCTATTTTTTTATTTCTTTTTACCTGGTGATCCATCCAGAAATGCACTTTCCATTCTATGGTACAAACCCTCACTGTACTGTATTTTTAGAGATGCAGTGTTGTCACCCTAAGACTGGGAGTTTGTTAATACTATAGAACACCTTCCTCCTACACATATTTCCCCTTAGGGAGAGGCGTTTTGTAGTTCACAGAGATACTTGGGAGCAGTAGAGGTAAAGTGCACAGAAAGTATTGGCAGTATTAACATGTATTTTTTTTTTTGTATTTAATGAACAGACATAACAAAATAGTGTGAATTATGTATTTTGCAGAACAGAAGAGAGCAAATAAGAATAGTTTATTGTTAGACTTGACATACTGTACACTTTAAAGCATTTCTAACATATGTTATACTGCACTACTATTATTGTAAGATAGCCAACTACCATGTGACAAGTTCAAGGTCAGCCAAACACATGCTCAAAATGTCTAGCATGACAATTGCCTCCAAATAAATTGAAATCTTCTTGGGTTTGTGAGTGCCAGGATCAATAATGACATTGAAAATTATATTGAAAGCACATGTACCATGCATGCACTAAATTATTTAATTATGTCTTAAAAATCCCTGTCTTGCCTCATAGTAACCAAGCATATTTAACTTTTATTACTGTTATTTACCAGTATAAGTGCTATCAGTTTTTTTTTGGTCCTCTGTGCCCCATTAGACATTAGTGACTAGGACAATTAGAGACAGCAAATCATGAACATAGACACCAATAAATACCTGACATAGGTGCAAACCCCCACAATTCTATCCATACGTGAAAAAAAAAAGTTGGCCTTAAATCATGATTTAAAACAGTAGTAAATACCATTTGGTGACTTGTACCTTGTACTTATAATAAAGCTTACCTGTAAGTACAAGGAATATCTGCTAGGTGTGCATCATTTAAACTAGACTCAGACTAGACATAAGTTTTGACTAGGGTATTTAATATGGCTTGGTTGTATACTGCTCCCATCTCCCATAGAATAACCACACTGCAACAAATTAGAGTTAAATGGCCATCACAGCCTTTTATTAACCAAATATATAAATAACAGATGAAAACAGAACAATACAGTAATTTATTATAACAGTTTATGCAATGTAGCCCCAAGGTACTATTAGGCATCAAATGAAGGAAAGTACCTGCGTATAACTTAATCAGGCCTCCAGCTGCAACAACCACTGACTCGGAGACAACTCGCAGATATGCATCCCAACAACTGGGAGCCGTACCTCAGATGGGTCCCTACACCATACCTTTGTGCCCATACTAACCTATAAAGGACCTTACACCCCACCAACCCCTGCACAAACAGGACACCTTATGTTTGTGTGGACCTCCACACCCGCAGGGCCTTCTGAACACCATCCTGCAAACCTAGACACCACATGTCAGCCCCAATAGCGTTCAAATACACACCATCACCATGTAGGTATCCCCAGGTATCTATCTCCAACTCAAGATGTCTCACCACCAAACCACCATTCCGAGTCTTTTTCAGACTGGCTAATGACCAAGCCATCCGCCACTGGGTATGAGCCACCATGTCAGACCAATTGAACAACAAGTCTGGGTGACTTGTATGAAGCCGTAGAAAGTCAAATTTAATATCCTGGCTGAGCTCCCTCATTGACCTCAGGCCCAAGTCATTATCTTCCACATGCACCAGGAGGACATCCAGAGCCCTGTCCAGCCGAGCATAAAACTCCACTTTGCGAACTATCCTGCTCCACAATAAGCCAAGCACCCCAATCCAGTGCACCTCTGCCTCCTCCCGAGGAATGCCCAACTGTCGCACATTAGGCTCGATAGCAGCTCTCCGTGTCCCCTAGTAAATGTATAAATGACCCAGGATCCTGTTCAAACATGGATCCCTACCTGCAAAAGAAGAAAACAAAATCGGATACACAGACATGAGATCTCCCCAAAAAAGCCTCACTCCGACAAACGAGAATAAACAAGGGACAACCAGGCAACAAAAACGGACACAGACGCCACCTCAAGCAAGCGCACCCATACAACAAATTTGGGCAAACATATAGGCGATAACGCCGCAATTGCTATCGACCAATCTGCCACAAAATTCACTCATCTCCCAACGTGCCACTTCCGGAGCAGCCCCAATGCTAAAGGAATGCAATGCAAAGTCAGACGCACACAACTCCAAGGCGACAAACATTTCCAGGACACAGAAGTGAACTGACACAAAGAAATTGCTGAACCCCCCTCATGCAACAAAAATGAACCAACACGACCCAGGTGTACCTCCAAAAATTGGGCAACGAACTGAACTGATGCAACAGCGCACATCCATGAACTGCAAACCATTTGAACCCCATTTTGAAGAACACACCAACACTCCAATATGCAAAGCCCAAAAGAACACCGCCTCATAAAAGCAGGAACAAATACTAGAAAGCACCTGTAACAAGGAACGCAACACCTCAAAATATACCAAAAATTCTGCCCATAGGTATGATCCGGCAAACAAAGTTAAGCTTACCAGGAAGCGACTGAAGCTGACGCAACATCAACTTGCCACCCCTTTGAGCCGAAACCACCGCCAACTTTAAATCCGTCAGTTTGTCCTCTGGGAGATGACATTCCATAGCAACCATGTCGATCAAAATGCTCAGAAAACTCAGCTCCGTGGACAGACATTCTGTTTTTGCAGCCGTTAGCAGAATGCCAAAGTGATTCGCTACATGCTACACAGTAGCCAATAAAATCTTACAGCAGTTAGAAGATGTGGGACCAATACACAAGAAGTCATCCAGATATCGAATGACCGACTGAATCCCAGACACTTCACAAGCAACCTCAAAAAAGCAACTGAATGCTTCAAACAACGAGCAAGAAATGGAACAATCCATCGGCAAACAAAGGTCTACAAAATATCCATTCTGCCAACGGCAACCCAATAAATAGAAATTACGTGGATGCACTGACAACAACCAAAACTTATTGAGTTCCTTCTTGGGAACGACTTTAAAAGGAGAAACCACTAAATTGTTTAGCGGCAGAAATCGCAACAAACCAGCCAAGCGATCCAAGGCAACTTTTTTTTACAGCTTCTCCAAAACCACTTCTGGCTGAGCCAGTGCCAACATCAAATTATCCGCAGGAGGGGGAAGGGAACGTAAACAACACAGAAACAGGAATCCTTCAGAAAACCCCTTATTCAGCAGGTCTGCTGATCCACAGTCCGGATACCTACTTAGAAAAGGACACATCCTTGCTACCCTCACCAGAGTCCTCCTTTTTTCCCGCAGCATCCACAGACTGTCCTTTTGATGTTTTGTTGGGCATCTGGTAAAAGAGTGGAAGCCCCCTCAGCTGGAGCACTCATCCCTAAACAGAACTTACAAGTTTCTTCGTTGAACAGCCAACAATACCCCTTTTTGTTTGTTGGCCGGCTGTCCAGAGGCAGGGGATCCACCAAACCCCCCCAAAAAAACTGATTACCTGTTCATGCAGAGGTCATGTGCTTCATCCAAAGACTGATGTCTTTGTGATCCCAGAGTAATTCCGGCCGCACTGCCTTGCGCTGTCGAAAGCCAGGCTAGTCCCCCTGTACATTCGATGCCCCCCCCCCCCCAAAAAATAGCATCCAAGTAACAGAATAATGCCAAACAGTTCTCTGGTGCCTTCTTGCCAACCATGCTCGCCAGAATTGCAAATGCCTACAGACAATTATTAAACGTCTGCTGAATCAACCAATACCGTAGTTTTTCCTCCTCATCCTTCTTGCTGTCATCCGACTTACCTCTGTCCAGGTAAGTCAGATTTTTTCCAATGGAAGCAGGGAAAGTTTTTATGTACTCACCCTTCCAGGTTTTTTCCTTCACTTCCAACTTAAGGTGCGCTCCGAGCGGACCCTCAAAACATACATATACTTTACACTTGGCCTTACACTTGGCCAATCAGCCAACTTGATATGGTCACCATCCTTGTCAGTCACCTTACCTTTTCCATCCGCCATGCCACTACTGTCCCCTGCTGTTGGCACCCTGCCAGAATCAGCCCCTGAGGAGACCGGAATGTGATGTCTAAAGCTGCCGAGATGTTCCTGCCAACCACAAGCCCTCCCATGAGCCCAGACCCCAAAGCAGCCAACAAAGTTGGAGGAACCCAAGCTGCCATAGGCAACTCCTGCCCCAAGGAGGGCTCCAAGCGCCTCAGAAGATCCCTCAGGCCCACCAGCAAAACCGCAAGAACCCCTCTCGGCCACCACCGTGGGCCCCCTACCAGCCAGAGACCCCCCAACATCAGACCCAACCCCCACAGGCACACACAGAGAGGACACAGAAGACAAGTGCACAGGTAACTCACCAGGCTGCTGCGGATGCTCAGGTCCACCAGCCGTCACTGACACCTTCCATGCAGCATGCTCCACTGCCAGCTCATCTTCGCTATCTTCCTGCAGCTCCCCCTCAGACAGGCCGAGAAGATTGTCCTTTGGTGCTGCTGCCAGGCCCCAGCCTGATGTTCCAGGCACTCTCCGGTCTACCTCCCGGCCATCCATAATGTCAGTCAAAGCCATCTTGAAGGAGGACCCAGGCCCTGGGCTCTATCACAGCTGGAGCTGGACACAGAAGCCGTATACTCCACTCGAGCATTCTGGGACATCCTCCTCCTGCTGGCTGCCGATTCCTGGTCACTGTCGAGGTGCCACATCACAGGTAAGAACGGGGACACCGGCTGCCCCAGGCAACAGGCCGGCTCCAACCGGCCCAGTACTCCCTCGATGAGCTGCCTAGGTAGCCATGTAGCTACCAGAGTGTGCTGGTCCCAGGTCCTGAAAAGCAGCTGGGGGATGGACAGGGAACATGGATGAAAAGAGTGGCGCATCCCGTAGGTCCCGCCGCGGGAGAGGATTACTCCCGGGCAGCACCGCAATTCTGGCAGAACGGAGTTTAGGTGCAGGGCCAAGAGAGTCCTAGGTACTCTCAAAAGGTCTCCTAAGGCGGCGCTAGACCCGGGGAGACATTTCTGGGCGAAGACGCTCCAGAGGCCTTGACCTACAAGCACATGAGGAGGCAGAGAAGACAGTAGCAGAGCCCACCTGCCCATCTCCCAAAAGCAGCCTATTGACCTGGGACCACAGCCAGTTGGTTCCATGGACAGAAACCGCAGCACGCAGCTGTGACAGCAGAGTCTCCAAATCACCTATGATAACGATCAGAGGCCACAGACTGGCAACAAAGTTTTCCTCAACTTGACTGACCTCTGACTAAAAACCTCTTCAGGCCAGCTACCACACCACCCCTACCTGATCCTGACCCAATCCCAAGAGCTTGTTAACTATTTACTTTTGAACTTCAGCCATACCCCGACCTTAGACTCAAGCTCCTTTAACCCATCATGCCAGCCCTTCATCTATTTGCTTTCTTTTTTTACTTCGAGCCTCTCTTTCATAATGTCCTAATATGCATAATAACATATTAGGCTCTTAACTTGCAGGGGGAAGTTTTTCTACCGACTTTACTACCACTTTAACTAAGGAGTGGCTATGAGGCAAAGCAGACCATTCTTTTTCAAGAAAGATTCATAATCAATGCAGCATCTCACTGTCAGGACTATATAATGAAGTATGACATCACAATTCCCTCCATCACACTCTACAGCACTCATTCTAACACAATTCCTATTTTTAATCTATTTAGGAACGTGGCACCTTGTTATTTAGGATTCCAAAGTTATTTCAGGGAAAGTACATACAATCACTATGGAAAAGGGATAGTAAGGAAACCCTTCTGTAATCACTTAGTCAAACTAGTCCATAAACTGCTCTGCTCTGTTTGCCTTTATATATACTCTAGACACACAGTTTATGAAAATCCTAATATATGTATAAATGTTTAGATCTGTGGGAGCAAAGGTGGGCATATAAGTCACAAAATGACAGAGAGCAGAGCATGCCACTTAAAATATTGTCAATTTATTATTTTCACTATGGGCTTTATAAGGGAAGAGTATTTGAAGCCTTGATATAATTATGAAGAAATTATTGTATTTGATGGAGAGAGCATGTATAGGCCAGGAAGGCTATATATATAAAAATATTGAAATGTCCTACATATGACAAGCACAGAGCTATGCAAAAATTAGGGAGTGCTAGAAGTAGTAAAGGCTGGTGAAGTACATAATGCAAAGCTTTTGTTTCCTTTTCATAGCTAAATATAACTGCAAAGCTAAAATACTAGAATTCTAGATCGAGATAAAGAATGGTGCTGTGCAAGCAAAACAACAGACAAAGGATCACTAATTTTACATAATGAACCAGTGGCTCCACTCACTCTATGGGGTAGATTTACTAAAGGCAAATAGTCTGTGCACTAGATCTAAGGGGAAGCTCTGCTGAATTCTATCATCCAATCATGTGCCAGCATAAATGCTGTTTTTTTTCCTTGCATGCGATTGGGTATTCTTTGCAAAGTGAAGCTTTACCTTATTTATTAAGCTCCACAGCAACTGCATTTGCAGTGCACAGTATATTTTCTTTAGTAAATCAACCCCTCTGTGTGCAACAAATAATGATCTGTCCTGACACATGGTTTGTATACCTGGCTAGCTTTGCTAAAACGTTCACACATAAAATTTCATCTGCTCATTTAATAATGCCATAATGTCATTAGAGACTTGACAAATGTCTCTTGAAAGTACTCCAAAATTATGTTTGCTTTTAACCTTCAATTTTGAAATGAATGGAATTTCCCAAACAAAAACAACATTCACTGATTCGTTCATTTGAGCAAAATTTTCCATCCTCCTCCTTTGATTTTTTTGTCACTAAATTCATAAATAATCATCGATATAACCCCATTATAAAATCAATGGATGTTCTGAAAACAAAAATTTGTATGACCAGACTATTGCTTTCTATTCTGATTACAACTTACATTTATGTTCTGTCTTTTTTGTTATTAACCGCTTCCATACAGGGCACTTTTACCCCCTTCCTGCCCAGGCCATTTTTCATGTTTCAGCGCTCTCACTCTTTGAATGACAATTGTGCGGTCATACAACACTGTACCCAAGCTAAAATTTTATCATTTTCTTCACACAACTAGAGCTTTCTTTTGGTGGTATTTAATCAACACTGGGGTTTTTATTTTTTGCTAAATTAACAAAAAAAGACAGAACATTTTGAAAAAAAACATGTTTTTCTTTGTTTCTGTTATAAACGTTTGCAAATAAATAATTGTTCTTCATAAATTTAGACCAAGATGTATTCTGCCACATTTCTTTGGTGAAAATAACCCAAATTAGGATGTATTATTTAGTCTGTAGGAAAGTTATAGCGTTCACAAACTATGGTATAAATCTGAATATTGATCAATCTAATTTCTTGAGGTCCACGAATGTCAGAACAGTACAGATATCCCCCAAATGACCACTTTTTGCAAAGTAGACAGTCCGACGTATTTCATAAGAGGCATAGTGAGTTTTTTGAAGTTGTAATTTTCTTGTCAGAATTTTTCGGAAAATTAAAAAAATGATTTTCACTTTTTGTTTTTACATACTGTCACCAGTGCAGTACAGTGTCATCATATAACTGGCATGGCGGTGATTAGGGACACTGACTGGTGACAGTATGAAAAAAAATTATAATTTTTTCAATTTTTTTTTCATTTTTTTATTCGTTTTATTTTTTATTCATTTTTTTTAAGAATTTTTTCATATTTCACAATGACCAAAGTAGTACAATGTTACCATAGTAACATTGTACTACTTTGGGGAAGTGATCAGTATATTTTTTTTTTACACAATTTGCTTATAGCAAAGAATTACTTTGCTATAAGCAAGCATTTACCTGAATGACATCGATTCATTCAGGGGTTTTTTTTTTGTGCCTAGCTGTGATTTGCCCACGGCTAATCACATACACAGCTGGGCTATGATTGGCCCAGCTTGTGCATGTGATCGCTGTGACCATTCACAGCTAGACACACTAGTATACAATGGATGGCATGAAAGGAAGCCATCCATTGTATACAACTGTCATGTGACCTGCTGTGATTAGTCACAGCAGGTCACATGGTACCAGCAACAGGGCAGGTACTCAGATCTGTCATCAGCCGTGTCCGAGGTACACGGCCGGTGACAGCTTGCACCGCTACGTGGCTCTGCGGACATGCAAACTGCGCATGTCTAAAAGGACACCATATGGCGTCCACCCGGAGGGACGAGGGGTTTTTCAGGCCGCCATCTGGCTATAGGCCGGGCAGGAACCTGCTAATGCCACTGCCACCTGTCTTGACCCACTGGCTAATTTACTGAGCATGAGCACCACCTGTCCTGACCTCTATAACTTTATACACTACTGTTTTGCCTAGTGATTTGGAGAAGCCCATTCCTGCCATTACATATACAAAGCGGTTTACTTACTAAAGGCAAATAGGCTGTTCACTTTGCAAAGGAATTTTCCCAATCGTGTGCTAGGAAAAAAAAATGTATTTTGCTTGCACATGATTAGATGGTAGAAGTGAGCATAGCTTCACCTCAGATATTAAGCCCATCCTGCATCTTTGAATTTTCTCATCATTATATCCAAAATATAGCTTTAATTTGACTCCACTAACCAATCAAAGATCAAACCTTCCAAAAACAAAACTTTTAGAAGGAAATTCTACTAGTGTATGGACAGCTTAAGTGACATACAGTGCTGTGAAAAAGTATTTCCCCCCTTCCAGATCATCAAACAAATTTTAATATTACACAAAGATAACCCGAGTAAATACAAAATGCAGTTTTTAAATGATTAAGGGAAAAAATCTGTCCAAACCTGCCTAATCCTATGTAAAAAAGTAATTGCCTCCTAAACCCCCTGCTCCATAACCCAAGTGTGCTTGAGCTTGAGTTCACAAACTGATGGCCGGAAATTCTTCTTCAGGATTTTCTTGTACAGTGCAGAATTCATGGTTCCATCAATTATTATGGCAAGCGTCAAAATCCTGAAGTTGAAAGCAGCCCCAGACCATCACACTACCACTATCATTGTTCTGTCCTCCTTATGTGTGAAGGTACATAGCTTGACAGACAGCTAAACCTTTCTCAGCAATGAGTTGACAAAGAAGCAACGTCCAACTTTGTCTTTATTGCAAAGATATAAGAGGTGAAACTGAGGAACAGAAAATAAGGCGCTTAGTAACACTGTCTGCCATGTGACAAAGCATATTATACATTACAGTAAGGCAATGCACATATAAACACATGTAAGACATGTAGGTTACATAAAACACAGATGCATAAGATATAGACATGTGTGTAGACGTACCAACGATGCTATTGTGAGCCTGAATGTGAGGGTTGGATCCTACCAGCAGCATGGTTACCACAGGAATGGAGTCTGTGATGAGGAAATGGCTGCTATGAGCAGGGCTGATGATGTAATCAGAGTTCATAGGCTACAAGCTATGGAAGCTGAAATGGGTCAAACTTCTACTGTGAAAAGATGCAGTGTATACAAACAGCCACTAGATGGAGCAGTTACACAATGAACAGAGAATTACAAACTGATAAGGCATACTAATAATACCTAATTAACAAAGAACAAATTGCTGAAGGCATGACACTCCCCGTCTGGTATCTAAAGGATACCACATTAAATCACCCCTGGAGAGAGCAACAAAACCAGTTCAGTAACGGGTCTGAGAAAGAGTTTGGGCTCCTGTTGTCTACAGACCTTGACCTCCACTTTTCTGACTTTCCCATCTTCACTTGGGAACACCTTGGTTATCAGTCCCAAAGGCCAGTCATTTCTTCTTGACTGAGAGTCTTTGACAAGAACAACATTACCAACCTCCATGTTGGGTTTGCTGGTTTGCCATTTATTCCGGACATGTAGAGTAGAGATGTATTGTTTTCTCCATTTATCCCAGAAGGTATCTGCTAGAGTTTGCACTCGTCTCCACTGACACTTGTACAAGTCTGTAGCACTAAATTCGCCAGGAGGAGCCGATGCTGTACCGACTTTTTGGGTGAGAAGAGTGGAAGGGGCGAGCAAGAAGGGATCTTCTGGATCTCTGGATATTGAAGTCAAAGGTCTGGCGTTCATGATCGCCACTACTTCGGCCATGAAGGTTGAGAGGGTTTCATGGGTGAGCCTCGAAGTTCCCAGCTGTAGAAAGACAGAATCAAGGATCTGGCGAGCTATGCCAATCATACGCTCCCAAGAGCCTCCCATGTGAGACGCATGTGGGGGGTTGAATGTCCATTTACAGTCTTGGGCGGCAAGATATCTCTCTACATGGTCACTGTCAATGTTTGAGGGGATATGCAGTTCTTTGCAGGCCCCAACGAAGTTGGTACCTCTATCAGAGCGGATTAGTTTAACTGGGCCTCTGATGGAGATGAAACGTCTGAGAGCATTTATAAAGCTGGATGTGTCTAAAGACTCGATAACTTCTATATGCACAGCCCTGATACTCATGCATGTAAATATGACTGCCCAGCGTTTGCTGTTTGCCTGGCCTCCTCTAGTGTGCCGTGTGGTGACAGACCAGGGATCAAACACGTCAAGACCAACATTAGTAAAGGGAGGTTCTATACTGAGTCGGTCCGCAGGGAGGTTAGCCATCTTCTGTGACTGAAACATACCACGTAGTTTTTTGCAAGTGACACATTTGAAAATAAGACAACTCACAAGTCTTTTCGCTCCCACTACCCAAAATCCAGCTGTACGTAAAGCTCCTTCAGTGAACAAACGTCCCTGATGTTTAGTCTTCTCATGGTAGTGTTGCACAAGTAAAGATGCAATGTGATTGCTTGGAAGTATTATGGGATTACATTCTTTACTCTCGAACTTTGCATTTGAAATACGTCCCCCAACTCTCAACAGTCCATTAGCATCTATGAAGGGGTCAAGCCTCTTGAGGGAACTGTCTTTAGGAACACTCTTTTGATTTTGGATGAGTTCAAATTCTTGAGTATAAACCTCTTGTTGGATACAACGGATGATAACGTCTCTGGCCTGTGTGAGCTCATCCACTGTATGGGCCTTGTGACAGTAATGCCAACCTTTGCCGTGATCTGATCCTGTAGGTGTGGCTCTAAAGGATCTGGCTATGTGGATCAAGCCGGCTATAGCTCTGTTCAGTGATTTCCACGTAGAAAACTTGTTGAATCGTTTGGATCCAAGCTCTTTGTGAGAAACTCTTGTGGTGAGTACAGAAATATGAGGACGAATCTCTGCATCAGCATTTGGTTCTAATAGCTGAAATGAGTATTTCTCCACGGTGTCAAGTACAGGTTTGTAGAGGAATGGTGGCCCTGTGAACCACGTAGTATCTTTAAGGTGAGCTGCTGGAACAGCTCTTGTAGCATGGTCTGCTGGGTTGAGGTCAGTTGGTACATAGCACCACTGGGTAGGCTGTGTTGACCTCCTAATTCTTTGAACTCTGTTATGAACATAGACATAGAATCTCCTAGTCTCATTGTAAATGTAGCCCAATACTACTTTGCTGTCTGTATGAAACATTGTACTGACAAGTTTTATATCTATTTCTGACACAATGAGATCTGCCAGCTCTACTGCCAGAACAGCGGCACAAAGTTCCAGTCTTGGTATGGTAATCTCAGGGCTTGGTGCCAGTTTTGCCTTGCCCATTACAAAGCCAATTTGGACTTGACCTTTAATGTTTATAGTTTTAAGGTAAGCGACTGCAGCGATTGCTTTTACCGAAGCATCACAAAATATGCACAGCTGCCTAGACTGAACTTCTGCAGGGGAGAAGTGGGCATATGGCTTATAGATATGTAAGTTAGATAATGCCTGTAGAGAGTTTCTCCATGCTATCCATAGTGCTTCTTTCTCTGAGGGAAGTGGCGAATCCCAATCACACGTATCTGTGGTTAACTCTCTGAGCAGAGTCTTACCTTGGATGATCACAGGAGCTGCAAATCCAAGTGGATTATATAGACTGTTAATGGTAGATAACACTCCACGTCGTGTGAAAGGCTTTTGCTCTTGGTCGACCTGAAAGGTAAAGGTGTCAGATTTGAGGTCCCAGCTGAGCCCTAGGCTGCGCTGCATGGGTATCGGGTCTGTCGCTAAGTCTAGATCTTTCAAATCACTGGCATGATCTTGAGTAGAGAAGGCTTCCATAACAACTTTGCTGTTTGAAGCTATCTTATGAAGTCTGAGGTTTGAACAGGAAAGCATACTCTGGGTCCTTTTGAGTAGACTGATTGCAGCCTCTGGTGAGGGAAGCGACTTTAAGCCATCATCTACATAGAAGTCTCTTTCAACAAACTTCTTAACATCTTTCCCATAGTCTTTTTCACCTTCTTGAGCAGAGAGTCTGAGTCCATAAATAGCGACAGCTGGAGATGGGCTGTTGCCAAAAACATGCACCTTCATGCGATATTCTATGATGTCTTGAGTAGGGTCATTGTCCTTGAACCAAAGAAATCTCAAGAAGTTCCTGTGCTCTTCTTTTACTAGGAAACAATAGAACATTTGTTGTATGTCGGCAACTATAGCGATGGGTTCTTTACGGAATCTGATGAGGACACCGAGAAGTGTGTTATTGAGGTCTGGTCCTGTCAAAAGGACATCATTGAGAGAGACTCCCTCATACTGTGAACTGGAGTCAAATACCACTCGGATTCATCCTGGCTTCTTAGGGTGGTAAACGCCGAAGATTGGTAGATACCAGCATTCTTCTTTTTCTTTTAGGGGTGGAGCTACTTCTGCATGATTGTTCTCAAACATCTTTTTCATGAATAAGAAGAAATGTTCCATCATCTCTGGTCTTTTCTGAAAGTTGCGTCTAAGTGAACAGAAGCGTTTTAAGGCTTGATACCTGTTGTTAGGAAGATGACGTCTCTGTGTTTTGAAAGGTAGTGGTGCAACCCAGGTGTTTGTTTTATCCTTGAAGAATCCTTGTTCCATTATGCCCAAGAAGGCCTCATCTTCAATAGAGGGAGCTATCTTGTGGTCTTCCTTTGTCCTCTGGAACACCGTGCACCCCAAGTGATCTTGGTCTTCACTGCAAGAGTGGTTCTCGGTTTCTGTAAAGTCAGGATATAGCACACTTGCCGGCTTCTCTCTTAGAAGGAATCTGTTAGGACAAGGCTGAAAGAGGGATGGACGTCCATTCTCCAAGGTATTTGTGTAAAGAGAATTCACTGTGGTTGGCTTGTGAACATTTCCTAGGCAAACATCACCTATGATGACCCACCCCAGGTCAAGCTTCTGAGCATATGGAGAACTATGAGGACCATTTATTTGTTTTCTTACCTTGTGGACTCTTATGATATCTCTCCCAAGGAGAAGTACTATTTGGGCCTTTGGGTCGAGTGCAGGTATGAGATGCGCTATGGTCTTTAAATGTTCATGATGTAATGCTGCCTCAGGTGTAGGAATCTCTTCTCTATTGTTTGGGATCTGATTGCATTCAATCAAGGTAGGTAGTTGCAGGGATGCTTCACTATTTATGGATTCGACTTGGAAACCAGTAGCTCTTCTGCCTTTTTCTTCACTCACACCAGCGCAAGTTTTAAGTGAATATGAAGAGCAGTGTCCTTTAATACTGAAGATATCAAAGAAGGCTGAGTTTGCAAGAGATCTATTGCTTTGGTCATCAAGGATGGCATACAACCTTACCGCTTTCTCTTTATGACCGATGGGGTAAACTGTAACAAGACAAATCTTGGAGCAAGATTTGTTACTAAGACCTTCTCCACAGACTTGGGTGCACTGGGGTGTCACTTCAGGAGGTACTGTGTCTCCCTCCTCCCCGCCGTGCTCTACAGCCTGGTCTGGGGGTGTGAGAGTCCATGGGGCTGGCCCAGGGTGTAAAGCTGTATTGTGCGCTTCACTGTTGCATTCCGAGCATTTGATGTTCGCTGTGCAGTCCTTTGCAAGATGAGAGGTTGAGGCACAACACCTGTAGCAAATGTGGTTTTCCTTGAGGAAAGTTCTGCGATCCCTGAGAAGTTTTCCTCTAAATCCTCTGCATTTCAACAATGAGTGTGGTTTCTTATGTAGAGGACATTCTCTGCATGGGTCCTTTGTGGAGATCGTCTCAGACTCTGTAGTACTGTAGGTTTTGTTTGAGGAGTCTTTAAGAGACACACTGGTTTTGTGTACTGCAACCGGTGTACCTTTCATGTTACGAAGTGAGATAGGTTTACCTGATTTGGGGTAAGCGGTGTCAAACATCGAGAAGTTAAAGCTGGGATCATTCCTAGTTTTTGCTTGTTGGTGCACGAAGTCCATAAAGAAAGAGAATGGAGGGAACGAGACATCGTACTGTTGCTTGTACCTGGAGCCTTGAGCAATCCACTTCTCTTGCAGGTTGTACGGTAATTTTTGTACTATGGGGTTTACACCACGTGCAGTATCTAAGAATGCCAGACCTTGTAAGTCTCCTTCAGTTTTGGCAACTTGTAGCTCTGTTAACAGATCACTCAGTTCTCTTAGCTTCTGGGAATCTTTGTTTTGGATCTTAGGGAAATCCTCAATTCTTTTGAAAAGTGCGTTCTCTATCACTTCTGGTGAGCCGTAACACTCCTCAAGTCTCTCCCATATCATGTTTAACCCTCTGATTGGGTAGTTAATATTAATGTCTCTAATCCGCCTTGCATGCTCTGTCGACTCATTTCCTAGCCACTTGACAAGAAGATCTACTTCTTCACATGCAGACAGATCCAGATCTCTGATATTATTCCTGAATGATGATCGCCATGACCTATAGCTTTCAGGTCTGTCATTAAACTTGGAGAGTCCCTTGGTTATTAACTCACGTCGGGCAAAGAATTTTAGAAAATCTGACATACCTGTATCTCTGTTTGACAGATTGTTGCTGTAATAGGCACCATCTACTTGTTCTTCCTTAAAGGGTTTGACCATACTGCGATCATTTGTGGGTTTGAATGCAGGTTGCATTGAGGGTTGATGTCCTATGGGACCGTCGACTTGTTCCATGCAGGGTCTTTGGTTAACTGAGGTCGCTTGTTGTATGACTGGAGTCTGTTGGAGCTCCTTAGCAGGGGTTGATGTCGCTCTTGGACCTGGATTTAGGCCGTCTTCTGACTTAGCATGTTGCAGTACGTAATCTGAAGTGCGTTGCGAGTTATTGTGAAGACTGGGTTCGGGCCTACTTATGTAGCTGAGTCTATCGCTTGTGAAGTTTGCTGCTTCCTCTAAAGCCTCTGCTTCTGCTACAGCAGCTGCAGCTTCTTTTTCCACAGTTAGCTTTTCTAGAGCTGCTTCCGTGCATGCTTTCTCTATTTTTAATTGTCTTTCTTGTTCGGCAAATGTCGCGCGGGTTTTGGCGGCCTCGGCCTTCGCGCGGGCAATGGCGACGGTGGAGCTGCTCAAAGATCTCCCTGAGCCTCTGGAGTTAACTGAGATGCGAGACCTTGTCTCGAACTGTCCGGATTCCCTTGCTGACATGATGATGCTGTGAACGGGTTAGCACACTTGCAACCGCTGCGGGTGGTGATGCTGCGTAGTTCCTCCTATCCAGCTTGTGAGAAGCCACCGTTTCGCTGCAGTCAGGACTTCTGGAGTCGCAGTCCTCGTATCCAGCTTGTAAGAAGCCGTCGTTTCACTGCAGTCAGGACTTCAGGAGTCGCAGTCCTCGTATCCAGCTTGTAAGAAGCCGTCGTTTCACTGCAGTCAGGACTTCAGGAGTCGCAGTCCTCGTATCCAGCTTGTAAGAAGCCGTCGTTTCACTGTTCTGTCCTCCTTATGTGTGAAGGTACATAGCTCGACAGACAGCTAAACCTTTCTCAGCAATGAGTTGACAAAGAAGCAACGTCCAACTTTGTCTTTATTGCAAAGATATAAGAGGTGAAACTGAGGAACAGAAAATAAGGCGCTTAGTAACACTGTCTGCCATGTGACAAAGCATATTATACATTACAGTAAGGCAATGCACATATAAACACATGTAAGACATGTAGGTTACATAAAACACAGATGCATAAGATATAGACATGTGTGTAGACGTACCAACGATGCTATTGTGAGCCTGAATGTGAGGGTTGGATCCTACCAGCAGCGTGGTTACCACAGGAATGGAGTCTGTGATGAGGAAATGGCTGCTATGAGCAGGGCTGATGATGTAATCAGAGTTCATAGGCTACAAGCTATGGAAGCTGAAATGGGTCAAACTTCTACTGTGAAAAGATGCAGTGTATACAAACAGCCACTAGATGGAGCAGTTACACAATGAACAGAGAATTACAAACTGATAAGGCATACTAATAATACCTAATTAACAAAGAACAAATTGCTGAAGGCATGACAATCATGTTTGTTGGTATTATGCCCTTTTTATGAAATGCTGTGTTAGATTTACACCAGATGTAATGGGATGCACACCTTCCAAAAAGTTAAACTTTTGTCTCATCAGTCCACAAAATATTTGTCCAAAATCTTGGGGATAATCAAGATACAAGCCTTTGTGTTCTTTTTGGTCAGCAGTGGCTTTCGCCTTGGAACTCTCCCATGGATGCCATTTCTGCACAGTCTCTTTCTTATTGTTGAATCATGAACACTGATTTTAACTGAGGCATGTGAAGCTTGCAGTTTTTTAGATGTTGCTGTGGGTTCTTTTATGATCTTCTGGATGAGTCGTTGTTGTGCTTTTAGAGTCATTTTGGTAGGCTGACCACTCCTGGGAAGGTTCACTACGGTTCCAAGTTTTCTCGCTGGAGTCCCAAAGTCTTTAGACATGGCTTTGTAACCCTTTACAGACTGATGCATGTGAATGACTTTGTTTCTCATCTGTTCTTGAATTTCTTTAGAATGTGGAATGATGTGTTGCTTTTTGAGATCATAGTGTACTTCACTTTGTCAGACAGCTTCTATTTAAGCAATTTCTTGATTCAACAGGTCTGGCAGTAATCAGGCCTGGGTGTGGCAAGTGAAATTTAACACAGCTTTCAACAAAAATGTGGTTAATCACAGTTCATTCATGATTCAGCAAGGGGAGGGGCAATTACTTTTTCACATAGGGCCAGGCAGGTTTGGACAACTTTTTCTCTTAATAAATGAAATCATCCTTTAAAAACTGCAGTTTGTATTTACTCAGGTTATCTTTGTCTAATATTAAAATTTGTTTGATTATCTGACTCATTTGAGTGTCACAAATATGCACAAAATAAAAAAACAATCTGGAAAGGGGCAAATACTTTTTCACGGAAGGCAAGATGATGGTACATTTTATTATTTTGCTCAATACCAGAATCTGGATCCATGTTTACCTCAACTGTAACATACACTGATTAAAGGAGGAATTCCTTTAGTATTTCTGGTAGAATGTCTGTCAGACTTTACTGCACTCCACTTTTCCAGAGATCTAATTACATCTGCAGCTGGTACACCAAGTGTACGCACAGAGGACATCATAAATGTTCCCTATTCCGATTAAATGTTTTCTCGCACCTTTTCTGATACAGACAGAATGAACAGTAACAGTACAAAATTTATGAGAACCTGACTGCAACTACTGTATGTTAAAGTGTATCTAAACCTAGCAATAAAAATGTAATATAGTGCAGGTTATACAGTAGTGCCGAACTTGCCATTATCACGCTTCCTGTTCTAGGGTGAAATGGCTCACTCACTTACGGAGGAACAGCACCCTTGGACGGGAAGTGCTCTGGACTGGAAAACACTAGATTTTTGGATCATCTGACATTTTACTACACCTTATCAAACAGTTATAATAAAACCTTTGCAATGGCATAATTAACAGACCAAAGTGGAGCAAATCAGAGAAGTCCATCGTTAGGGTTTACATACACTTCATTTATTTAGGAATCACAAAGTGGTAAAAATTATCTTCAATCACAAACTGGTATCAAGTGCTGGAAATTCAGTGCAAGGAAGACTTATTCTATCACGTTTAACATATTTTCCATACAATAGCATAATATGCTAACCACACCAGCTTGGCTAACTGCTGTTTTTTTCCAACTAATGTTTTTGAATTTTAATTAAATACATTTGTCTACCTTTGTTTAACAACTTTACTTTAAGAACTGCTGGTGGCAGTCTTTCATAGAACTGGCAAAAGTTAGACTATGGGAAACTGCACACCTAATGGACTCAAACAATTAAAAATGTAGATATACAGTATACCAATGACTGGTATATTGTATCTTGAAATTATGGGTATACAGCTCTAAAGGACTTCAATAAAACTTTAAGTTGTCCATTGACATGAGATGGCAATTACAACACTGAACTGCCTAATGAGAACTCTTTAGATGGACAGGTCCATTAGGATGCAAGCTTGTATAGAGCTGTTCATGCAGACTTCCCTACTCAGTTGGCGGAGGTACCTGTGCAGGTCAATGAGCCTATGAATGTCTCCACAACAGACTATAATGGGTGTTCCCAGCTAACAATCATCTTGTGTCTATGGAGACCTTGATAACACTATTCCTTTGATAGGGTGAACTCCCAAAAGCACCAAACAAAATGGTGATAAATGCTCATTAAGCATTAATTATAACTTTTTACAGCTTGCAGATCATCAGGATAATGGTGCCTGTGTTACAACAATCCATTACATGACGGAAATTATGTCTATAAATATTAATGCAATCAGAAAGTAAAACAAAACAGGTAGAACACAGGTCAGATTTTGTAATTATTTATATAAAACAAATCACCAGCAACTTAAATTGTCAGCACAGAAGACAGATGACTCTGTCACCTTAGCTGTCCAAACTATTTTCCAGGAAGATTGCTCTTACACACTTAACAAAACTGGCACAAGGACTCAAAATAAGAAGTGAAAATTCTCTCAGTTCCTGCCAGATGTCTAAATCAATACTAGAACAGGAAATTAGATGTTAGTTTTTTTCCTTGTGATTTCTTTTGCTTTATGCAAACAATGCATTACATGTGCTCATGAGTTACACATCCAAAATAATACTGAAAGTTTTAATAACCTGCATCCCCTAGAAGAGGAAATACAAGGAACACACAATTGCAGCATTTTTTAAGTGATTTATATTACCACCTGCCAAAGAAAAAAACACTAATTAAAATGATAAAATAATAAAAAGACTTGTTCTGCAAGGTTAAAGTTGTTTTGCTACTTCTTTTTTTATTGCCTGCTTCAGTTATTAAGAAATTAACAAGCTGCTTAGATAAGTAGAAAAATGTCTTAGGACCCATTCATACCTCTCAGTTGTGGCTACCGCAACACACATTAATGCATGTTACATGTACTAGTGCATTAGGGTACAATTCGTTTTTAATGGCAACCCAACACAACTCCAATAAAATTGCATTGCAGGTTGCCAGTGCATTGTGGCATGCTGCATCGCACAAAATGGAGCATGTCTGGGTTTTTTCTTTACATTCTGCGTAATTTCAGTGGGCTGCCTTAATGTAATGCATGTGAATGCATGATGTAATGTGCATGAACGCAAAGCACTGACAACATAAAGGTGTGAATGGGACAGTCAACATTACAGAACTAGTCATATGTGTCATGTCACATGTCGAAAGAACAGAAGTATTGTCAGTGCAGTTCCCCTGACTCCCACAGGCAGGACTGCTGTTTACTATGCATTACATTTATGAATGAACACTGTGGGTGACTGGCACCAATCACTCATTCTGTTCATTCAGAAAAGGAAGGGTAGATGTGACATATTTACTAGATCCTTCTCTCACTTTCTATCCTGAAGGATCCTATTGTGTGCTTGCAACTGCTGGTAGGAAGGACAGGAGGGAAGCCGGCAGCACTGGGGGGCACACATGGGGACCTAGGCAACAGGGAGAAACGTATGGTGTGGGAAGGAGAGGAGAAGAAGTCAGCTTTCGGTTGCTGCAGAGAGCCATACAGAGGATCAGTTAAAGTAATTGTCCCCCACACCCATCACCCTCCCTGCTCATGTCCGATTCACCCAGCTGCCTGGGCCCTCTGCTGGCCTGGATCCCGTACAGGAGGACTGGTGGTATCCCCTTATCAATGGCCCAGCCCACAGGGTGTTGATATCTAGTAGAGTGGAGCAGATATGGCAGCTATTAGAATAAACGCCTTGAGTTGCTGGGCAACCAGGCCCTGTCAGTCAAAGGATTACTAGAGGGTATATTGGAAGTGAGCCTATGGAAAAAATATGCCTACAGCCAGGAGTTCTGTAGCTTGCAGTGTGATATAGATGTTTCCCTTGTAGGGGAAAGCTTTGGGAATTCTCCCTTAGTGGGAGATAAAATAAATAGCATGTGCCACCATACCAACCTCATGGTTGAATGTACCATGTATGAAGATATGTACTTGTGTTTTGTAAAATAAGAACTGAGGACTAGACATTGCCCTTATTTATGCTACCACTGGGGATGTCTACTGGAATGTGCTTGTGTATTCAAGAGCTGCAATGGGGTCTATTGCCAGACAGACTGGAGTGTGTGTTAAATAGTAGGAATTAAGTACTGGTTAGGCCTCCACAAGGATGTGCTTGAGGAGGGCAAGGTGACAATGTGCCGCACGGTAAATAAGTACTCTGTTGGAGTACTGTGCCAGGAATGCTTATATGCAAAGGAAATGCGATTTGCCCTGCACTCATAAAAAAATGGGTTAAAACGTAAACTTGCTTCCCACTACAAAACCCATATAGGATCTGCAAATACTAATTACTGTTTATATTGAATGAATTGGCATGCAGACTTTATACATTATTATGTAAAAAGAATCTGACACCTTGTAGGGCCTGAAAATATCTCATTTAATGTTCATGTTGATCTGTGTCCAGGTTTACCCCCTTGGATCGTAGGTTCAGGCTGTAGACGGGGGCCTCAACTTCTTCTCAAATTGGGATTAAGCTGTTCCCAGTCCAGGCAAAAAGTCTTGAATACTTCCATTTAATGGCAGAATTACAGTGGGCAGTAGAGACTCTGGAATGTTACAACTAAATGATAGGGGATGGGTTTATATCAAAAGGCTGAGGGGTTTAAAGGGTAAGTATACTTTAAGACAAAGTTAATTTACCCACCCTGCTTAGTATTTCTTAGAAAAACAAATCACCCACCTATACCTACGTGAGAAGAACAGTCACATGGGGTTGATTTACTAAAACTGGAGAGTGCAAATTCCGGTGCAGCTGTGCATGGTAGCCAATTAGCTTCTAACTTCAGCTTTCTCAATTAAGCTTTGACAATAAAACCTGGAAGCTGATTGGTTTCTATGCAGAGCTGCACCAGATTTTGCACTCTCCAGTTTTGATAAATCAACCCCACAGTCTGCCCAAAAGTTTACATCCTCTGGCTCAAATTTTCTTCATAGCTGATTACACCTACAAAGTAAGCGCCAATAAACTGGTACAGGGCTATGTCCTGAGACTGGAGACACAATGGAGACAGCACTATACAAGTCTATGAAGGCTCACAGTACAGGAGTATCCTAAATTACTCTACTCAGTTAAATATGCAGCTAAGGGGGTAGTGTTGTTGTGCAAAGGATGTGTAAACATGTTATGTTTCTTACTTTATACTGTAGCTGAAGGCAATTTAAATTTGTGTGGTTTATTTGTCTTAAGGGTGTATAAGAGTGGTCGAGATACCCCACTATCTAAACATTTTAGTTCTAGAAAAATTATTAAATTATGTAAGTTTAAATTCTGTAATCTTAAAAGAAAGTGAAATGATAAAACGACATTCCACTATTCACCAAATAAAAGGAGCAATTCTAACTTATTTAGTGACTGATGAATCCAGAATATAAGATTTTAAATTTTGGGGGCAAATATTCAATAACATGTCTGGAATGTGGCAAATAAAAGTATGCAGACTAGAAACATGACATCACGAGAGGTTCTAACATACCTTTATGTAAATATCTGTTTTATTTTACTTATCGAGTGTGACATTTTTATTGGTAGTTTGGCAGACTGACATGTTTTACCTCAAAACTCCACTGCCTTACAGAACAGCACCAAGCCTACAAACAGTCTGATACAGAGCATGAATTCAAAGCTCTAGACGAGTGCAACTCAGCTGTCTAAACCTATTAGTATACATGTTTAAAGAAAGAATGTGGCGTGCACTTGTTTGACTTTGCATGCTCTACATCACTTTCACTGTACTATGACTGAGAGCGCAACATCCGTTTTATAATAGGACCCCAACACTCTCCATTACCGATAAAGAAACCCATGGTATACAGTATCTCTTAGAATAAAAATTTGCATATCTAATTATTTTTTAACCTCATTAATTAATTTTTGGTGATCCTATAAATAATTTGTGCAAGTCACAAGACGGAAATACAGAAAAATAAAGCTCAATAGCACAAAGGAGAGAAAGGGGACGCCCAGATGGATAAAAAAGTCACTGATGTCTTATAGAAAGTGGACAGTGGATATTCTCTGTGTACTGGAGAACAATAACAACAGCAAAAGGCGCCACCATCTAAGTGTAGTATTTATTATTAAAACCAGTATAGTAAGGGTTAAAATGCACTCACAGACATGAAAGTAAAAGCAGGTTCATCAGTAAATCCTCTAGTCAATGGCAGAGTTTGGCAGGAAAGGTGGCATGGTGTAGCAGAGTAGCACCTGGAAGCGGCTGTGCAAAGCTGCAGACTTTGGCTGGGTTGACTTGAAGCAGATGGAGAATGGAACAAGCAGCTGGGAGCTGTAACCATCGTGGAATGGTACTGGAACTGGAAGTGACGTGGGATATGATGGGGTAAGGTAACATGTTTCGGAGCATTGGGATAGCTCCTTTGTCAAACCATAAAAGGACATGGATCTATACAGCCTATTTATTATAAAAAATGAAAGGGGAGAGACGTACAATAAAAAGGACCTAAGGAGCTTCCAGGCGCTACTCTGCTACACCTGGCTGCCTCTCCTGCCGAACTCTGCCAGTAACTAGAGGACGTATTGATGAGTCTGTTTTTTTTCCATGTCTGTCAGTGCATTTCAACCCTTACTATACTGGTTTTAATAATAAATTCTACACTCAGATGATGGCACCTTCTGCTCTTGTCACTGTTTTAAAAAAAACAGAAAAACAGCAAAAATTTACTGAAATTAAATTTACAGGCTCTCCACACAGTCATTGTTTATATACAGAACACATTCCATATCCGGATGGATAATTCAGATGGAAGAGGGAGGCTATAAGAGGGCAACATCGCAGAAGAACCCCCTACTCGGAAACAACATAAAACTGGAACTCATCATTCAATTCTGTCAGCTGTTGGTCAGAAACTGCACCATTGCTTCTGCATTTTGTCCCCTAGCTTGTAATGGGACAAGCTATCAACTAAGCTTGCTTGTGACCTCACCTTCATTAGGCTGTTCAACTTGTGACATTACATTACTATATTTTAACTATAGTTGCACATTTGTAACAGCCCATTCCCCAGAAGGTATACTCACTCACTTGCACATCCTTGCTGCTTTTCCACTCGGTCAGAGCCCTTGTTTTAGAACTGGTTGAGGTGAATATGAGGTGGCACGTGGCCTACTCCATGTGATAGCACTTGGGCCTGAACAGCCAATCACCAGGCAAAATCAATACAATGCTTGGGCCTGAACAGCAAACACAATATCATGGGGAATGTGATGTCATCTGCACAGGTAAGCCACAACGCCCACTGACAATGAAGCTTATTGAGGGGGGCCTGCAGAGGGAAGGTGGTGAGTGAGTGTGAATTTATGAGTAGGAAGCATGGGTTATCAAAAGAAACTTCTACTCTGTCCCTGGTTTACAGGAAGGCAACACATTCCCCATCAAATTATTTTAAACACAAAAGGAAATTCCTCTAAAACCAAGCACACAGTGAGATACACCTAGAGATGAGCGAATCGAACATGGCGAAGTGGAATTCGTTTCGAAGATCAGGAAAAATTCGATTCGCGCCGAATCCGAAAATTAGCAAACTTCGGATGCACGAATCGAATTTTCCCAAAAATGGCGGCGACATGTGTGGCGACGGAGCGGGGATGTCTGGGAAGGCGCGCAGACAAGGCGCGCTGACCCATAATGCATTCATTCATGACATGTGATCGCATTAGGCAATCAGCAGCCAACCAGCCAGCACTGTGTAATGGTGGAGCTATAAATTGCGGCCATCTTAGAATTCTCCATTAGCCTCCGGTCATTCAAGAGAGACAGACCTGTCTGTATTAGGGACAGAGTTAGGGCCACAGAGACTTTAGGGCCACAGAATCGTTACTCAGGGACACAGAATCGTTACTCAGGGACACAGATTCGTTACTCAGGGACACAGAATTGTTACTCAGGGACACAGAATCGTTACTCAGGGACACAGAATCGTTACTGAGGGACACAGAATCGTTACTCAGGGACACAGAATTGTTACTCAGGGACACAGAATCGTTACTCAGGGACACAGAATCGTTACTCAGGGACACAGAATCGTTACTGAGGGACACAGAATCGTTACTGAGGGACACAGAATCGTTACTCAGGGACACAGAATTGTTACTCAGGGACACAGAATCGTTACTGAGGGACACAGAATCGTTACTCAGGGAAACAGAATCGTTACTCGGGGACACAGAATTGTTACTCGGGGACACAGAATCGTTACTCAGGGACACAGAATCGTTACTCAGGGACACAGAATCGTTACTGAGGGACACAGAATCGTTACTGAGGGACACAGAATCGTTACTCAGAGACACAGAATCGTTACTGAGGGACACAGAATCGTTACTGAGGGACACAGAATCGTTACTCAGGGAAACAGAATCGTTACTCAGGGACACAGAATCGTTACTCAGGGACACAGAATCGTTACTCAGGGACACAGAATCGTTACTCAGGGACAGACACAGAATCGTTACTCAGGGACACAGAATCGTTACTCAGGGACACAGAATCGTTACTCAGGGACACAGAATCGTTACTGAGGGACACAGAATCGTTACTGAGGGACACAGAATCGTTACTCAGGGACACAGAATCGTTACTCGGGACACAGAATCGTTACTCAGGGACACAGAATCGTTACTGAGGGACACAGAATCGTTACTCAGGGACACAGAATTGTTACTCAGGGACACAGAATTGTTACTGAGGGACACAGAATTGTTACTGAGGGACACAGAATCGTTACTCAGGGACACAGAATTGTTACTCAGGGACACAGAATCATTACTCAGGGACACAGAATCGTTACTCAGGGACACAGAATCGTTACTCAGGGACACAGAATTGTTACTCAGGGACACAGAATCGTTACTGAGGGACACAGAATCGTTACTCAGGGACACAGAATCGTTACTCAGGGACACAGAATTGTTACTCAGGGACACAGAATCGTTACTCAGGGACACAGAATTGTTACTCAGGGACACAGAATCGTTACTCGGGGACACAGAATTGTTACTCAGGGACACAGAATCGTTACTTTCTGCTTCACAACCACTATTGAATTAAAGAGTATGTCAGACAACACGCAGAGGAGTGGCAGAGGAGGCAATGTTTCAGGAGCGAGCAGACGTGGCAGCAGAGGAAGGGGTCGAGGCAGCACTAGTCGCAGCCAGAGGCCAGTGCTCCCGGTGTCATCCAGCGGTCGTGTCTCCACCGACAACCCTGCCGTCATCGATTGGTTGACTCGGTCATCTTCCTCTTCCCAGGTCACCTCTGACACCTACAGCCAACGGTCGGTGGGTACGTCAGACACAACCGTTAGTTGGCATGGCCCGGGAGCAAGCCCACTGAAATCACGTGTCCTCTACCTGCCCCTGTCCTTTGGTGTTCCCTCACCAAGCGAAGTATCGCATGCTGTGGGCTCAGCCCCACTGTACAGTGAGGAAGAGCTAACAGAGGGCGGTCAGGAACGGGGGGAGACATCCGCCTCTTCAGCAGCCAGGCGAAGAAGTACTGGCGAGGAGAGTGGCTCGGTAGCCGGTCTAGAGACAGGTCTGTCTCCTGACCCACACGCAGCCGAGGGGGCTAGTAGTGACGCGGAGACCCTAATTGATGATGATGAGGCTGATCGCACTTGGCAGCCTCGTCGTCATCAGGCTATTGCTTCCGCATCATCAGGAGAAGAGGGTGCCAGCTTGCCAGCGAGCAAAACAGTCGGTGGGTTGCCCAGGAGGCAGCAGGGTCGCAGCAGTGTCAGTGGAGCCAAACGGCCACGGAGTAGAGCACCAGCTCCACTGCAGCCTACCACCACGGCCAGTAGTGGTGCCGGTGTGCACGGAGGAAGTAGCAGTCAGCCAGTGAGGAGTAGCGGGGGCAAAGTTTCCTACTCGGCGGTGTGGCAATTTTTCGTCAAGCCGCCCGAGGAAGTAAACGTAGCCGTATGTCGACTATGTGGCCAGAAAGTCAAGCGTGACCAGGGGGCCCATGTTGGGACTACAGCGTTGCGTCAGCATATGCAGCGTCGCCATTCGGTGGCCTGGGAAAACCGTGATAAAGATACGGCGGTTCTGCCTGCCCCAGCCCCCGCTCCATCACCCGCTCTGTTACTTGCTCCGTCACCCGACGTCAATCGCCCTCTATCAGCCAGTCAAGGCTCCAACACCTCTGCTGAGGGGAGTTGTCGCTCGTTGGCATCTTCCGCTCGTTCAGATGCTCCTTCTCCTGCTACTCCTCTTCACGGATTCCGTCAGCAGTCTTTCTTGGAATCCGTTTCCAAGAGACAACAGTTTGCGAGCACGCACCCGACGGTGCAGAAGCTGAACGTCCTCCTGTCCAAGTTGCTGGTGCTGCAGTCCCTCCCTTTCCAAGTGGTGGACTCAGCACCTTTCCGAGAAATGATGGCTTGTGCCGAGCCGCGGTGGAGAGTGCCAAGCCGGCATTTCTTCGCCAAAAAGGCAGTGCCAGCCCTGCATTCACATGTAGAAGAGATGGTGGGCCAGTCTTTGAGCATGTCGGTCTCTGCCAAAGTGCACGGCAGCGCCGACGAGTGGAGCTGTAACTACGGTCAGGGACAGTACATGTCATTTACGGCCCACTGGGTGAACGTGGTGCCGGCACAGCCGCACCAGCAACTTGGACAGGTCACGCTGCTTTTGCCTCCACGTTTGCACGTCCTTGGTCCAGCAAAGATGTCCGCCTCTACCACCTCTTCTTCCGCCGTGTCCTCAGCCGCCACCCCCGTGCCAAGTCCCATTACCCGACCGGCATATCACATGTGCAGGGCGCAACGGTGTCACGCTGTGCTGCACCTGGTATGCCTTGGCGAACGTAGTCACACAGGGGAGGAACTTCTGAGTGTAATGAACAGAGAAATCAACAGATGGCTGTCTCCGCACAAACTGAAAATCGGAATCATGTTGACCGACAACGGAAAGAACATGGTGTCTGCTCTGCGTCAAGGAAGGTTGTGCCATGCGCCATGCATGGCTCACGTGTTCAATCTGGTTGTCAAGCGGTTCCTAAAATCCACCATCCCACTGCAAGACATCCTTAAAATGTCACGTAAACTTTGCATGCATTTCAGCCATTTCTACACCGCAAAGCACACCCTCCTTGAGCTGCAGCGGCAGAACGGAATTCCACAGCATCGCCTGATCTGCGACGTTGCAACAAGGTGGAATTCAACCCTACATATGTTAGACCGCCTTTACGAACAGCGAAAGGCCATCACCGATTTCCTGATGTTACAAGCGGATAAAGGTACTCCCCTGTGTAACTTAGATGTCAGCCATTGGCAGCTCATGCGTGACACCTGCCGCTTGCTCAGGCCCTTTGAGGAGGCCACGCTATTCGTGAGTCGGCAGGACTATGGGATGAACGACGTCATTCCTCTGTTGCACGTCCTGGAACAAATGCTGTTAACAATGGCTGGTCAGGGTGCGGTAGACGTGGCGCACAGATCTCAATGCCACATGACCCCTGTGGGGGCAGGACAGGAAGAAGAGGAGGAGGTAGAGGAGGACATTGGTGCTCAGGAATTATTGAGTGAAATGGGTGGTTTTTCCACACAGCGGACAGGAGTGGAGGAGCAGGAGCATCTGGTAGAGGAGGAGGAGGAAACAGAGGACCCAGACGCACCGTGGCAGTATGCTGTGGAGATGGAGGCAGGGAGTCCCTCGCATTCCTTGGCACAAATGGCCCATAGCATGCTCGGTTGCTTGCGTAGCGACAGCCGAATAATAACCATCAGACAGAGGGATGACTTTTGGCTGTCCACCTTGTTGGACCCTGGCTACCGTTCAAAAATGGTGGCCTTTTTCACACCTGCTGAGAGGGAGGCCAAAATAAAGTACTATAAAAACCACCTATGTAGTCAGTTGGTCTCTGCCTTTCTGCGCCAACGTCCATCCTCAGACACTGTGGGCCCTGTGCGCTCGCGTTCCGCTGCCATGGCAGCAGGGGAGGGGTGGGGTGGTAGGAGCAGTGGCAGCTCCACCAGCAGCGGCTGCCTCAGTCTGCAGTCGATGATGAGTAGCTTTCTTCACCAGCGCAGTGAGGAAACTACTAACCAGCCGCAGCAGCAGCAGCATCAGGTGGACCTGGAGCAGGACCTCAAACAACAGGCTCGGGCCTACTTGGACAGCACCCTGTCAACCGAGGTAGACAATCCCCTTGACTACTGGGCAACGAAACTTGACCTTTGGCCCCAACTAGCTGAATTTGCCCTTGAAAGGCTGTCATGCCCGGCCAGTAGCGTGGCATCGGAGCGCGTGTTTAGTGCGGCAGGAGGTATTGTAACTCTGCGGAAGACACGACTGTCCACCCAAAGTGTGGAGAGACTCACGTTTGTGAAAAGGAATCAGGTGTGGATTAGTCTGGATTTCAAACCACCAGTTCCTGACACAACTGACTAAATCCGCCATGAATCATGCCCCAAACATGTTATTATTTTTAACATAGGCCTCTGTATGGCCTTCAATTTAAGCTGCTTACGCTTCGCCACTCTGCCATGGGCCCCTGTACCGCCTCCTCTTGCTGCTGCCAGGTCCAGAGTGTGTCATGGGTCCCTGTACGGCCTCCCATTGCTGCTGACTTCATCGCCAGACTCTGCCATGTGCCACTTTCAGGTCTCCTTACACTGTTGGTGGGTTCTATTTTGTGATAGGGTGCTGTATGGCCTTCCATTGCTGCTGCCTCCACCGCCACCCTGCGCCATGTGCCTCTGTCATCTGCTCACGCTGCTGACGGCTTCCGCTTTTTAACCGAGGCCTGTGTTTGGCTTCCGAATACTGCTGCCTCCACCGCCACCCTGCGCCATGTGCCTCTGTCGTCTGCTCACGCTGCTGCCAGGTCCATATTGATTCATGGCCCCCTGTACCGGCTCCTCATGAACGTGGTTCAGCGGGTTTGCATCACTTAACGGCAAATCGTTGACAAACGCTGGGACGTTCAGTGTTGTGCGCATTAAGCCAGACACCAAAGGGCAGCACAGACCTGTTATTACTCGCTCAAGCATGGCTGAACAAAACCAGTCTCTACCACAAATTGGACCCAGACCTGCCCAGGGTCTCGTAAGTAGATTGCACGGAGGAGTAGAGTTCGTTATTGGAATTAACTGTGAGGGACTTTTAAACCTAGGCCTGTGTATGGCCTTCAATTGAAGCTGCTTCTGCTCCGCCACTCTGCCATTGGACTCTTGATAGTCGACGACTAATAGTCGTCTCCCCACACTGCTCCTGGGGGGACTTTTTAACATAGGCCTCTGTATGGCCTTCAATTTTAGCTGCTTACGCTCCGCCACTCTGCCATGGGCCCCTGTACCGCCTCCTCATGCTGCTGCCAGGCCCGTAATCTGCCATGGGCCCCCGTACCGACTCCTCATGCTGCTGCCAGGCCCGTAATCTGTCATGGGCCCCTGTACCGCCTCCTCATGCTGCTGCCAGGTCCAGAGTGTGTCATGGGTCCCTGTACGGCCTCCCATTGCTGCTGTCTCCATCGCCACACTCTGCCATGTGCCACTTTCAGGTCTCCTCACACTGCTGGTGGGTTCCATTTTGTCATAGGGTGCTGTATGGCCTCCCATTGCTGCTGCCTCCACCGCCACCCTGCGCCATGTGCCTGTCGCCTGCTCACGCTGCTGACGGCTTCCGCTTTTTAACGGAGGCCTGTGTTTGGCTTCCGAATACTGCTGCATCCACCGCCACCCTGCGCCATGTGCCTCTGTCGTCTGCTCACGCTGCTGACGGCTTCCGCTTTTTAACCTAGTCCTGTGTATGTCTTCCGAATACTGCTGCCTCCACCGCCACCCTGCGCCATGTGCCACTTTCAGGTCTCCTTACACTGTTGGTGGGTTCCATTTTGTGATAGGGTGCTGTATGGCCTTCCATTGCTGCTGCCTCCACCGCCACCCTGCGCCATGTGCCTCTGTCGTCTGCTCACGCTGCTGACGGCTTCCGCTTTTTAACCGAGGCCTGTGTTTGGCTTCCGAATACTGCTGCATCCACCGCCACCCTGCGCCATGTGTCTCTGTCGTCTGCTCACGCTGCTGACGGCTTCCGCTTTTTAACCCAGGCCTGTGTATGGCTTCCGAATACTGCTGCCTCCACCGCCACCCTGCGCCATGTGCCTCTGTCGTCTGCTCACGCTGCTGACGGCTTCCGCTTTTTAACCGAGGCCTGTGTTTGGCTTCCGAATACTGCTGCATCCACCGCCACCCTGCGCCAAGTGTCTCTGTCGTCTGCTCACGCTGCTGACGGCTTCCGCTTTTTAACCTAGGCCTGTGTATGGCTTCCGAATACTGCTGCCTCCACCGCCACCCTGCGCCATGTGCCACTTTCAGGTCTCCTTACACTGTTGGTGGATTCTATTTTGTGATAGGGTGCTGTATGGCCTTCCATTGCTGCTGCCTCCACCGCCACCCTGCGCCATGTGCCTCTGTCGTCTGCTCACGCTGCTGACGGCTTCCGCTTTATAACCGAGGCCTGTGTTTGGCTTCCGAATACTGCTGCATCCACCGCCACCCTGCGCCATGTGTCTCTGTCGTCTGCTCATGCTGCTGACGGCTTCCGCTTTTTAACCTAGGCCTGTGTATGGCTTCCGAATACTGCTGCCTCCACCGCCACCCTGCGCCATGTGTCTCTGTCGTCTGCTCACGCTGCTGACGGCTTCCGCTTTTTAACGTAGGCCTGTGTATGGCTTCCGAATACTGCTGCCTCCACCGCCACCCTGCGCCATGTGTCTCTGTCGTCTGCTCACGCTGCTGACGGCTTCCGCTTTTTAACCTAGGCCTGTGTATGGCTTCCGAATACTGCTGCCTCCACCGCCACCCTGCGCCATGTGTCTCTGTCGTCTGCTCACGCTGCTGACGGCTTCCGCTTTTTAACGTAGGCCTGTGTATGGCTTCCGAATACTGCTGCATCCACCGCCACCCTGCGCCATGTGTCTCTGTCATCTGGTCACGCTGCTGACGGCTTCCGCTTTTTAACCTAGGCCTGTGTATGGCTTCCGAATACTGCTGCCTCCACCGCCACCCTGCGCCATGTGCCACTTTCAGGTCTCCTTACACTGTTGGTGGGTTCCATTTTGTGATAGGGTGCTGTATGGCCTTCCATTGCTGCTGCCTCCACCGCCACCCTGCGCCATGTGCCTCTGTCATCTGCTCACGCTGCTGACGGCTTCCGCTTTTTAACCGAGGCCTGTGTTTGGCTTCCGAATACTGCTGCATCCACCGCCACCCTGAGTGTGTCATGGGTCCCTGTACGGCCTCCCATTGCTGCTGTCTCCATCGCCACACTCTGCCATGTGCCACTTTCAGGTCTCCTCACACTGCTGGTGGGTTCCATTTTGTCATAGGGTGCTGTATGGCCTCCCATTGCTGCTGCCTCCACCGCCACACTGTGGCTCCACACTCTGGTTTTGGCCCCGTGACTGCCCAAATGAGTGAAGTGTGCGGTGATTCTAAGATCGACGGCACTCATCTGCATGTCATACTGACTGACAGTATTAGTTCTCTTCCCCAGCAGACTCCAAGGGCATTTAAATTAAAGGTACAGTGTTCTGCACTAATATAAAGGCTCTCTGAAGCCTAGAAACACCCTTTTTATAAGTTAAATTCGCAGCGAATATATTCGCCTCGAATCAAATTTATTCCGCGAATTCGGCGAATCAGCCGAATCGAATTTTTGAATAATTCGCTCATCTCTAGATACACCAATTTATCCATCCGAGACTAGTCCCACATGGCGAGGAGTTACTTGAACCAAAGCTTCCAGAAAATGTGATATCTAGCGACAATGCTGATGAGGTGGTGCATATACAAAAAAAGGAAAACACAAGTTCTAACTCAACATTTAATAGTTATCCACTCTTCTAATGAGCCATATTTGCTGGCTCAGATAAGTCTGAGTAGCCTTTTTTAGATGTGGAGACACAGGCTTTTTGTTTTGGTTTAAAGCAGTATTAAACCCAAAAACATTTATTATATTGCAGCTAACCAATTCTATTTCAATGGTTTTTATTAATTTTTAAACAGTATAAAAGAGAGGCAATAAAACACACCCACGCAGGGGCTATCAATTGCACAGATAAAAAAAATGCAAAATAAAAAAAAAAGGAAAAACGGTGCTCTAATGCCAACAGGACAAAAGGTACGCCCACGCAGAGGCTGCAGCTAACCAATTCTTAGCTGTAATAGCTGCGTTAGTTTTCTTTCATAGGACTTACTTTCTTCTATTTTCATCTGGTGATTCAACCAGTAAGTCTGCTGTTTTTAATTTTAAAAAAAAAGCTATCTTCAAGATGTATCAGGATTACAGGGTTAAGACAAACCATTTAACACTGACAAGAGTGTTTACGATTAAGATGCTTATATTTATTCATGTAAAACCTTTATTCTAAAAGGCAATAAACAGTTTGCTGTAACTAATTATAAAGTGTGAGCTGGAGTTTGGTTTCAACGTGTTAGTGTATCTAAATCCGCTAGTACACCTAACACTCCCCTGCCCCCAGACTGACAATGCTGCTATCTGGTGCGCCCTCTGTGCTCCTTCACCCAGAATGCGGCACACTAATACAAGATGTGTGTTACTGGCCAGATCACCAGATAAAAACAGGATAAAAAAAAGAAAACAAGTACAGCCACCACATCTAATTTTTGGTAAACTGCAATTTACCACATTTTTGGCTTTGGGTTTAATACCGCTTTAAGATGATAGGACTGTAATCCACCATGATAACAATTCTTTTTTTATTTTTACAGACGCCATGACAAATTAAATGAATTATTCTCCACAAAAGATAAATTCATGTTGTGTAAAGGTGTTTGGTTATGAAGGCTCTAAGCCATAAACACAATTTACTGTATATGGGGGCATTACTGACTCATATTTTCACATGAAAGCCATCCTTCATAATAGAGATAAAATCATTAGCCTATGTTGCTAACATGAAAGAATCACCATTGCACTTGGGATTGCAGCTTACATATACAAAGCACTGTTGTTTTTGTGTGAGTGGGATACTTACTGAGTCAACACTTTGCATTTCAAATTTGGACTTTTAAAAAATGTTGTTAAAGCACAACTGACGTTTCAGGGCAAATGGGATTTTATTTTTAGCAATTGTAATTAGGCATTATAGAATAATTCCAGGCATGGCTAAAATAAACATAGTAACATTATTCTAGCTTGTACTAATATAACTACGTATATACCATTTCTGTCTGAAGCCCTTGAAAGCTGGAAATCACTAAAGAAGACAACACTACTATAGTGATCTCCACTTGCTTCTGGGTCTCACAGTCAGCAGCTACAGTATACTCCTGCTTACAGAACAGAGGAGGTCAGACGCTCAGCTCAGGTGCCATTCAGAGAATGCTTTGGAGAGCGTAATGTCACCATCCACTTGTCCACTTCATCCAGTCAGAGAACGCTTTGCATTTCTTCAGAAAAACCAAAGCATGATCTGAATGGTGCCGTACATAGTTACATAGTTAGTCTGGCTGAAAAAAAGCAACAGTCCATCCAATTCAACCATAATAAAAAAAGGTATAATCCTACACCTACAGTTGATCCAGAGGAAGGCAAAAAACCCAGCAAAGAAGGATCCAATTTGATCCTGCAAAGGAAAAAATTCCTTCCTGATTCCCCGAGAGGCAATCGGATATTCTCTGGATCTACTTTACCTATAAATGTTAATAACCAGTTATATTCTGTGTATCAAAGCAATAATCCAGGACTTTTTTAAAGCATTCCACTGAGCTGACCAGAACCAACTCTTGAGGGAGTCTATTCCACCTTTTCACAGCTCTTACTGTGAAGAAACCTTTCCATGTTTGGAGATTAAATTTATTTTCCTCCAGATGTAAAGAGTGCCCCCTTGTCCTCTGTGATGACCTCAGGGTGAATAACTCTACACTGAGTTCACTATATGAACCACTGATGTATTTATACATATTGATCTCCTCTTCTCAAGAGAGAATAAATTCAGTTCCTCTAATCTTTCCTCATAGCTGAGCTCCTCCATGCCTCTTATCAGTTTGGTTGCCCTTCTATGTACTTTCTCCAGTTCCCCAATGTTCTTTTTGTGAATTGGTGCCCAAAATTGAACTGCATATTCCAGATGACGTGTTACTAATGATTTGCACAGGGGTAATATGAAATCTCTCTCTCTGGAGTCTATACCTCTTAATACAAGAGAACATTTTGCTCGCTTTAGAAACCGCAGCTTGGCATTGCATGCCATTGCATGCCATTATTAAGCTTGTGATCTAGAAGAACTCCCATATCCTTCTCCACCATTGATTCCCCCAGTTATACTCCCCTAGTATGTATGATGCATGCATATTCTTAGCCCCCAAGTGCATAACCTTACATTTATCAAAATTAAACCTCATTTGTCACATAGTTGCCCAATTAAACAGTGCATTGAGGTCAGTTTGTAAGTTGGAGGCATTCTCTAAGGATGTTATTCCACTGCACAGCTTGGTGTCATCTGCAAAGACTGAAATGGTATTTTTAATCCCTGACCCTATATTGTTTATAAGTATATTAAAAAGTAAGGGTCCCAACACTGAACCTTGGGGTACACCACTAACAACCCTAGACCATTCAGAGTATGAATCATTAACCACTACTCTCTGAATACGATCTTGTAGCCAGTTTTCTCTCCATTTACATACAGATTTTTCCAGGCCTGTAGACTTTACCTTACACATTAGCTGTGTGTGGGGAACTGTGTCAAATGCTTTTGCAAAATTCACGTCACATCCACATCCAAGTATACCACATCCACCGCCACCCCTCTGTCCAAGGTTTTGCTCACCTCCTCATAAAAAGAAATCAGATTTGTTTGACAACTTCTGTCTTTCATGAATCCATGCTGTCTGTTGCCTAAAATGTTTTTTTTCCCAGCAAGAACTCATCTATGTGGTCTTTAATTAAACTTTCCAATATCCTTGCAACTATAGAAATTAAACTAACAGGTCTATAATTATTTGGTAAATATTTTGACCCCTTTTTAAATACTGGCACCACATTGGCCTTACGCCAATTCAGTGGTACTGTACCAGTCATTAAAGAGTTCCTAAAAATTAGAAACAATGGCTTTGAAATGACAGAGCAAAATTATTTAAGGACCCGTGGGTGTATGCCATCCAGTACAGGTGCTTTATTCATCTTTATTCTGTCTAAATATTTTTGGATCATATCAATTGTGAGCCAATATGGATCATCTGGAGCTGTGTCGATACCATGCTCATTATGGACAAGAGCTCCCCCATGCTCCTTTGTATACACAGAACAAAAGAAGGTATTTAATAAATTTACCTTCTCTTTGTCCCCAGTCACCCACTCTAGATTATTTTGTAAAGGGCCTACATGCTTGGACCGGACCTATTTAATATTAATACAATTACCTCCTGTGTTCAGAATGTATTAGTCCAGCCACTCAGGACCTGGAAGTAAGTAGTGATCTCAGGCATTGACTGGGTATGGTGTATACAATGATTGCAAGCTGGAACAATGTAACTATGTATAATATAGCCATACCTGAAATTCTTCTTTAAGGCAATGGATAAAACAAGAACAGGTATCATGAATATATATTTCCCAGCATTAAGAATGCTACAATGAAAGCTATTTTTTTGGTCCTCAAATCAGCGAAATAGTAAAATATTACAAATTTGACGAAGGGTTAATTGAAGTTAAAAAAGGCTGCATGACAATTATTCAAAAGCAAAAATACTTTTTGGGAATTCATAAAGCAGGAAGATATTATGATATAGTGAGTGATCTCCTAAGTTGTACCTAGCTTTGGGATGTAAGATGTAATAGAAAGTCAACAATTTCACCAGGACATTTCAATGGAAAAACGATACATAGGAAAAGTGTCCGGGTATATTACTGCTTGAGCTTTATGAAAGATGTGGTTAACCATAATTCCCTCACTATTGTAAATATATTTGTATTCTATACCTGCAAGAGTAACTGCAGGTATTGATCATTGTTTTTTCTCTTATATCTGACTTACATTTTTTCTTTTTCATTTTTTTTTTTTTTTTTTAGAGAGTAAATGGAACAACTATTCTATCTGTTTCACTACAGCAATGATAACAAATAGAGAGAAAGACCTTTATTCACTTTTTAATAAACAACCCTTTTATTCATCTTTGTCCCTGCAATGATGATCATCAACGGTTTTTATTTAGGATGATAAAACTGTCAGAATTAACAATTATTCACTCTACAAGTAATTTGTGGGTCTACATATTGGACACCAAAATGAAAATGTAATTAGATTTAGAGAATAAAGGTTTTTGGAAATGACTTGTAAATGAAAGTGCAGATTCTATTTAACTAGCTTGTTTCTGGATAATTAAGGTGTTACTGATGCTATAAAGATAACAGTTCCATTTCAATCACTTACATGGATACAGTCAGTATTCAGTCCCACAAGGCAATTCCGGGAGAGCACAGTAGAGAGTATAAAAGTGCTATGGTGTCTATCTGATGCCTTTCCGACTCATCATAAAGCCAATGCTGGATTTAAAAGGGGGCAAAAGAGGCAACTGCCCTGGGCCCCCCGGACAGAAAGTCCCCCCCCCCCCCCATATACAAAAATTATATAAAGCAATACAAAATTAAAAAATTATAACTAAATAAATAATAACATAATATGAAATGTATAATAAAAAATTACTTTCTTTTACTAAATGTATCTTGGCAAGTAATATATTGCCAGCCATCATCTGTAAAAGTTTACTGTGGACTGGTATATTGAATATGGGTAGATTCTGTATATGAGTATATTGTATGTGGGTACGTTTTCTATTGACAAATAGACTGTGCACTTTGCAAGTGCACTCTCTTTCCTTTGTAAATGTAATGTGGTAAAGCTTCACTTTGTAAGAAAAACTCAATAAGGTGCAAGGAAAAAAAAAAAAAGAACTCTTCTTGCACATGATTAGATGGTAGAAATTAGCATAGCTTTACCATGTTTACTAAGCTTTCGGGAAAATTAGTACAGCTGCAGAGTGCACAGTCCATTTGCTTAAAGTAAATTCACCCCATAGGGCATTTACACTCTTAAGGTAGCCTATGACTGCGTGTGTTTGTGTGTATGTGTGAACTCAAAATGATGTTGTGTCAGGCATTATAAAAATGTCTATCATTGGGAATGTAAACCAACTCTGTGTATAAGGGGCCCCCAAAGGTAATTGGGCATCCCCCCCAGATCTAAATCTGGCCCTACATGAAGCAGTTGAGAACAGTTATCTTATCTCTGTGTTCACATCAATTTCAAGACATGTGTGTGCACTTACTGAATGACACAAAAACGTGGAAAATTATATTTCTTAAGTCATCCAGTATTCTGCACTAATTAGTTCCATTTGTTCCCTGCTGATTGTGGGAAACAATGCAAAATGTCAAACTACAGGACATTTTCTTTAAACCTCTGCAGTATCATGTCTATTTATTTATGTAATTGCTTACCTCTAGGATATACATCAAGATTCATTTACATCTACAAGTCTGTATTCAAAAGAAATATATACTTTATAGCAGCTAAAATGCCAGCATCTGCAACTACTTCCCACAAATAAGCCTCTTTTTTTTTAATCCCTATACTGAAGCTTCAGACATAACTGAAGCTGACATCACAAGCAGGATGAGTTTACAGCTTCAATATTATCAGTCAAACATGTAAAGGGTGAATCATTCTTCCTTGGCTGGAGTTGCATCATGTATGTGGGACCAGATTGGACAGGAGCAGTAGCATATAGTATAATTCTGCATGTATACATGTCCCAGCCTTACTAGTTTATTACTATGTTCCTTCTTTGATAATAGCAGATAAAAGAATAGAAGGGTTAATTCTGTAACATGGTGGCTTGACCAATGCATAAACACATCACTGCATGTATCAGAGTAACATTTTACATTAGAATGGAAACAGAAGTAGGACTGGCGAAGGATAAAGGCCCTAAGGTTGATAACCTAAATGGAAATGCCTTCTTCAGTTTATGCTATCCAGCATTTGTCTATGCATGGCTGCTGGTAAGTTTAAGCACAGTTAGGGAAAAGCCAAAAGAACCGCAGTGGTGACTGTCTGGCTCCCTCTGAGCCTGTATATTTTTATCAGTGGCATAATCTGAGGGAGCAGTGCAAGACAAAGTGACCACTGAACATCAGTGCTGGGGTTTTCTTAATACCAATGACACCAATGACAAGGTATTATTCCTTTAACTGACACCAGTGATAGGACACTATACCTCCAAGTGACACCAATGACAGGGCACTATACTTCCCAATGATGATCAAATATGTTTTACCACTATCGATCACTGACATCAGAACATTTTAATTCCAATAGAGCACCAATGCTGAAGCATTCTTTTAGCCACTGACAACCAATGCCAGGGCATTTTTCTATTCCCACTGACACCAATGTTTTTCAGTCCCACTTTGCAGCAACATTGGGGCATTCCCCTCCCATTGATGCTAAGGCATTGGGGTTTAGTTATTAAGGGTAAATATGCTGTTCACTTAGCAAGGAAAGTTGCCCTTTGTAAGGGAATTTTACACAGAGATAAGTGAATGAAGTGAACATCCACTAACTTCCATCATACAATTATGTGCAAGCAACAATACTGTTTTTTATTTTCCTTGCACATAATTAGGTATTTTTTGCAAACTGAATCTGCACCACATTCACAAAGGGAATGGGACAAACGTCTGGGACAACATCCCTTGCAAAGTGGACAGCCTATTTGCCTTTAGTTTAGTAAACCAACCCCATCATCTACTGGCATTTACCAGCAATTTAAGGGACAGTAAGGCTGGCTATAGATGCCTACACTGATCAGCAGCTGCAGCCCATTGGCTCACTGGATTGACTTTTGTCAATCAGAAATTGAAATTTGGCCTGTCCCTGCTGATCTGGGCAAATTTCAGTTAATTTATGGGCATTTAAGTTACACACTCTTGACCCCTGTACTGTTTCCGCCATGTTGTATTTCACATATTCCTTGACCATTGCATTTTAGGGAGACACAAGTTTTATATAAACTCTTCAGCGTGCACATGCACTTTGAAGTAGGAGGATTTATATTTAAAACGGATTAGTATTTAGTGACTGGAATGTCTATTGCTATTCAAACACAGTTCCCTACATTTTATATTTGCCTTCACATTCTCTCAAACTATCCCTAACTGATGATTTGTGCAGGAGCAACATTATGTCTCTCTCTCTTTGAAGTCTATACCTCTTTTAATACTTTTTTTTAATACTCTTTTAATAATAAAGTATTTTGCTAGCTTTAGAAAATGCAGCTTGGCATTGCATGCCATTATTAAGTCTATGATCTACCACAACACCCATATCCTTCTCAACTATTAACTTACCCAGCTGTTCCCCTTTTAGAATGTACAATGCATGCATGCATACATGTATCAACATTAAATCTCATAGTTGCCCAAATAATTAATGCATTGAGTTTGGGTTGTAAATTTGAGACTACCCGTAAGGACAATATTTCACTGCATGGCTTGGTGTCATCTGCAAGCACTGAAATGGTACTTTTAATCCTCAAATCTAAATCATTTGAGGCAGCACGGTGGCTAAGTGGTTAGCCCTTCCACTTGGCAGCACTAGGGTCGTTGGTTTGAATCCCACCCACAACACTACCTGCACAGAGTTTGTATGTTCTCCCTGTGATTACATGGGTTTCCCCCAGGTACTCTGGTGTCCTCCCACATTCCAAACACATGCTGATAGGTTAACAGCTATATCCCTACCAACAGTTGTCATCATCCTAACTGGTTGGCAAATATACCCAAGAGTCAATTCATGAGGATTAGGAGAAATTGTACAGATCTAGAGGTATACCATTCTCAAGCTAGGATTTTAAAAAATCGATTCCTTGAAAAGGGATACGATAATAATATTCTGGTAAACACCCTCAATAATGTAGCCAATACTGATAGAAGTGTAATGCTACAGAATAGCACTAGACCTATACAAGCAAAAGTTTGCCCATTCATTACAACATTTTCAGTACAGCATAGATCTATTAGCAGAATAATACAAAAGAACTGGGATATTCTAAAAACTGATCCAATTCTGGGTAACATTTTGCCAGACAAACCAGAAATTGTGTTTAGGAGAGCGACCTCTATGAGACACAGTTTGGCACCTAATGTGGTTGACCCCCCTAAAAACATAAAATTATTCGCTGATCAAATAGGTTTTCACCCATGTAACAGGTGCGTTATTTGTAAATGTGATAACACCAGAAAACGCAGGGTAAATACATTTAATTCACATGTTACTGGTAAAACATATACTATAAGACACTTTATTTCTTGCAATAGCAGGTACATAGTGTACTTACTTCAATGCCCCTGTTTAAAACAGTACGTGGGTCGTACTACTAGAAGATTACGTGATCATTTACGCGAGCATATATCCAATATTAAGAAAGGATACAGGGATCATGCCCTATCAAATCATTATAGGATTTATCATAATCAAGATCCTACCTCGCTTAAGTTTACGGCCATTGATATCATCACCCCACATTGGAGAGGCATGAATAAAACACGCGCAGTGTCACAAGCAGAAACTAAGTGGGTATATGAATTGGGTACTTTACACCCATTAGGACACAATATTGAAATTGATGTCAACTGCTTCATTGCAAACAATTGACTGATAACAAGCTATGCACTTACACATTTTTCGCCCCATATGGCCACTTAGATATTCCTGGATTCCTTGTATTTTTCTTTTATATTTTTTATAAATTTTAATGTTGAGTCTTATCATGATTTTTAGGGTTTTGCATGTTATATAATATATTCTGATATTATTAATCTATGTTTTATTACACATTATGAAATATTCATGTATTTATAACTAGTCTTTTAACAACCATTAAATAGGTTGTTATTTTTATTTGCAATATTTATATTTTAATAATAGTGTTTTATTCCTTGGGTTATTTAGCACCCCCTGGTGTCCCTTTTGCCGTAATGCAGAGTAAAATAATGTTGATCATCATTTGGATGTATAATAGCATCTTATGGGTCTTTCACCCCACCCCGCTATTCAGTACAAATCAGATGGACGTTTGTCATGCTCTGGTTGGTATCCCCTCTGATGATCTGCTTGGGCACGAAAGGCCTTAGGAGGAACCGACAGAGCATGACATCATTTTCCGCCCGGAGCCACGAGATAGCCCGGCGGCCATTTTAACTTAGGGTCAGTACCATCGCTGCGTACTCTGCTGTATTTCATTTACTGCACACAGCCTTACTACCCTGTATTTACCACTTCATTTGATCTAATAAATTTGTTTGAAATACTACACTATGGGCACCTGTTTTTTTGGTTCCTATTGGGAGCTAAATCAATTTGCAGGATCCCTGTAGTGTTCACCTACTACCACCAGAGGGATGGAGCTTTGGATTCTGGCTGATTACCATACCATCCTTAAGGGGACCTCCGGACTTCTCATATATCTTCCCAGGCTGATTGACCCACAGACTGGAGTTTACCCTCTTCATCTACTATAAGGATTCCAGTGGATATTCATTTTATGCGCATTCTTTCCATTGTTTCCTGGTTTCATCAGCTATTTCTTGGGACTTACTCATATAAATTCATCTATTAACCACGGACTATTTTCTTTTGCATTCATTTTTTAGCGCTGCACTCTGTTTTTATTTTTTACATGCTGATAGGTTAATTGGCTCCTGCCTAAACTGGCTTGTATATGACTGTTAGTAAGGAACTTTAGATTGTCTGCTCCTTGAGGGTTAGGGACTGATTTGAATGTACTACAATATATGTAAAGTGCTATATAATTTGACAGCACTATATAAGTACCTATAAAAAAAGTTTTAATAAGTTAACGGAAAAGTTCACCTTTGGGAACATGTTACATTTTTAGGGTGTAACATGTAACACATTCCCACTCCTGCAGCCTCTTATTATTTTTTTTAGAAATATGGTCTTATCCTTTAAAAAACAAGGGTTACAGAACTGAACCTTGGGGTATACCACCAATAACCTTAGACCATTCTGAGTGTGAATCATTAATCACTACTTTCTGAATACAGTCTTTTTACACAGTTTTCTATCGCTGACAGATTTCATCAGATGTCAGATTATTCAACCCAACAATGTTCAAAACTAAAATATTTGCTTGGGTATACTTGGCCTTTTAAAACAAGTTTTCATGCCTGTAATCTGATGGACTTTGTTCTTCACATGTTGTGTTCCCACAAATGTCCTACAATTTGCACAGAAGCAATAAGTAGCATAATTTGCACTCTGAGAAGTTCATTTTAAGCTATGCTCTATGTTTTCTTAGATATAACATTTTTGTTAAACGAGTCCTAAGTGAAAGCAGAAAGGAGTCTAAGATACAGTGCATCCAGAAAGTATTCACAGAGCTTAACTTTTGCCACATTTTGTTATGTTACAGCCTTATTCCAAAATGGATTAAATCAATTTTTTTCCCTCAGCATTCTACAAACAATACCCCATAATGACAGCATGAAAGAAGTTAGTCTTGAAATCTTTGCAATTTATTAAAAAAAAAAAAAACACATGTAGATAAGTATTCACAGCCTTTGTCATGACACTCAAAATTGAGCTCTGGTGCATCCTGTTCCCACTGATCATCCTTGAGATGTTTCCACAACTTGATTGGAGTCCACCTGTGGGATATTCAGTTGATTGGACATGATTAGGAAAGGCATAAACCTGTCTATATAGGATCCCACAGTTAACAGTGCATGTCAGAGCACAAACCACACCATGAAGTCCAAGGAATTGTCGATAGACCTCCGAGACACGATTGTATCAAGGCACAGATCTGGGGATGGGTACAGAAATATTTCTGCAGCATTGTAGGTCCCAATGAGCACAGTGGCCTCCATCATCCATAAATGGAAGATGTTTGGAACCACCAGGAATCTTCCTAGAGCGGGCCACCTGGCCATAATGAGCGATCGAGGGAGAAGGGTCTTAGCCAGGGAGGCACCCGATGGTCACTCTGAAGGAGCTCCAGCGTTTCTCTGTGGAGAGAGGAGAACCTTACAGAAGAACAACCATCTCTGCAGCACTCCATCAATCAGGCCTGTATGGTAGAGTGGCCAGACAGAAGCCATTCCTCAGTAAAAGGCAAATGGCAGCCCACCTGGAGTTTGCCAAAAGGCACCTGAGGGACTCTCAGACCATAAGAAACAAAACTCTCGGGTCTGATTAAACAAAGTGCCAAGTGTCATGTCTGGAGGAAAGCAGGCACCGCTCACCACTAGGCCAACACCATCCCTACAGTGAAGCATGGTGGTGGAAGCATCATGCTGTGGGGATGTTTCTAAGTAGCAGGAACTGTGAAACTAGGCAGGATCGAAGGAAAGATGGATGCAGCAATGTACAGAGATAACCTTGATGAAAACCTGTTCCAGAGCGCTCTGGGGCGACGGTTCATCTTTCGACAGGACAACGACCCTAAGCACACAGCCCACATAACAAAGGAGTGACTACAGGACAACTCTGTGAATGTCCTGGAGTGGCCCAGCCAGAGCCCAAACTTGAACCCGATTGAACATCTCTGGAGAGATCTGAAAATGGCTGTGCACAGACACTCCCCATCCCACCTGTTGGGGCTTGAGAGGTACTGCAAAGAAGAATAGGAGAAATTGCCCAAAAATAGGTGTGTCAAGCTTGTAGCATCATACGCAAAACAACTTGAGGCTGTAATTGGTACTAAAGGTGCTTCAACAAAGTATTAAGCAAAGGCTGTGAATACTTATGTACATGTGTTTTTTTTTTTCATTTTTTATTTTTAGTAAAATGCAAGGATTTCAAAACAAACTTTTTCACGTTGTCATTATGGTGTATTGTTTGTAGACTGTTGAGGAAAAAGAAGAATTTAATAAATTTTGGAATAATTCTGTAACATAACAAAATGTGGCAAAAGTTAAGCGCTGTGAATACTTTCTGGATGCACTGTAAGATGGGAAGACCAGGAGCCCCAAATCATAAGTGTTCGGAGACATTCATCAACGATTCATAAAACCAAAGAAATATAAATGAGTTGTCTTTTTTGTATTTGAGGGACAGTTTATTTTAAGCAACATTTTATATGATCCAGCTTTTTGTATACTAAATGAATGTGTTTTTGAAGTTCTGCTACAAAGGAAAGAGTTGTAAGAACAATCAGTGTGCACATACAGAACATTAGGTACTAGTCTGGTTTTCATTACCTCCAGCAGAGGCACAAAGGGCTGAGTTTTCCATGTCTTTGACAGAAGAAACAACAAAAAAATGGACTTATTTTGGAGATATGGAAGATTAATTATTACATAAGTTGGAAAAACAATTTTTAAACCATATTTTACACGTGTTCTTTGTTTTACACGTTCTGTCCAGAGTCATGGACAGTATAAATGTCTTTCTGTCTGACCAAGTAAGGCTCCATGAACACTAGCATATTTAAAAAAAAAAAAAAACACTTGATAAAAAATTATGGTAATAGCGTTTTTTAGTAGCATTTAGGAGCATTAGTGTTTTATTAGTGTTTTTACAGTACATGTAGGGGGAACAAAATGCTAGAAACAAAGCTGTTAGGAGCTATTTAGTAGCATTTAGCTTTTTTTCTTCTGCTGGAATACCGCTCCCAAAAACTCTACAAAGCAATTTTTGTTCTGCTCCCAAACACTGAAGCTTAAAAAATGTTACTAGCCTAAAATAGTGTGCATGGACACATAAGATAACACTATATAGCTTCTAGGAACAGAAACAAAATGCTTATAACAGCTTCTAGGAGCTTAAAAAAGCTAATGTGCATGGAGCCAACAATGACTAACTATACAGTAGCTTGTGAAAGGGTTTTATGGGTTATGGCAGTTCCAGTAAGGCAATTACAAAAAGCTCTGAAGAAATATTCTGAATCATCTATATAATACTTTAATGAGAAATGTAGCTTTTCTTAGGTATTTGTTGAAATCTGAATTGAAACTTATGTTGTTGTAATGGTGTAGCCCTCGCAGGGATGAGTCTTGTTCCTGTTAGTCACTTGTATTCCTCCCTTTCAGGGCAAAAATATCACCAGTTGCAGGTCATAAGGCCTCCACTGAGGTTGACTGCTTCTCTTGGATATCTCCTCCACCTAAAGCAGCAATGCTGTAAGTTTTTACTAAAAAGATTTATACTAGCTGTCTGAAACAGACTGATTATTTTCTTCTAGGGCATGTGCGGTTTATAAAAAGGGCTGTTAACATGCAGCATGTATGTATCTTTGTCTTTTTAAAGGCTAGCTGTTGAAAACCTCCCTGCTGTTAGAGTTAAGTGCTTTTAATTTCCTTTTCATAGACATACATATGATTACACATGTGCCATTTAGGCTGTCTAGACTTTTCAGGCTTAAGGCTTCGAGTTGACTTCTAATGTAAAATGCCAGGGAATTTAACAGGTTTGAATGATATGCTTAGTTTGTGCTCTAAGGATATTGCCATGTTTTATGGAACAGTTTATTCTAAATAACGTTTCCAAAAATCGATAAATCTTATACATAGGTTTAATGTTTAAAGTTGACATAAGGAATATGCAGCAGTGACGCCACCTTATATGATTCACTGGTGCCAAGAAACTTCATATTTCTGCATGACTCATAGCAGGAAACCAAATATGAAGAGACCATGTTTTTAAGATGTCAAGCTAGGGTCAGCCTAACTGCTTGTTCCCACTTACATCTAGGGTTGTATTTAGTGATCATGCTGTCACAGGTGCATATGAATATTACACTTCAAACTCTAGTTCCTTCCTAAATCCAGAGGACTCTGCTGGACTCTTAGATTCAGAGCAATGTCTAGACTGTCCATGCTAGCACAGAAAGAAGAAATTACAAAATATTAACTTAAAGTGTTACTAAACCCACAACAGTAAAATCAGTCTGTATATTCAGTAAAGCATGCTTGTTATACTCTCTATGGAACCTAAGGGGTAAATCCTCTGCACTGTGTAAAAAGGCCGTTTGATCCTGTTTTCTCTGCCCCTTGTTCAAATGGCCACCTGATAAGACAGACCGAACCAGTAACCACATGTACATGCTCAGTTTAGTGTGTATTGCTAGAGAGGTTTTTTTTTTTCTTGGGAGAGTGCATGTTCTCAGCACAGGGCCAATCAGCACTGTCCAGACAGAGGCATCCTCCTAGAGCAGAAAGAAAACTTTAACCAGTACTCTGCTGAAGTCACAAGACTGCTCTAACTGCTGATGAAAAAAGGTAATTAGCAGTTTATATTTACTAAAATAATTGCACTTCCATGCTGTGTGTACTGTGGGAGACCAGATATAGTGAATGCAGGATCCTGGGTTTAGTAACACTTTAAAGCTGAAGTAAAGGCAGATATTAAAGAAACATGTTAAAGAAGTTCTGCGGTATTAAAAAAGGAAAACTAACAATGTAATATAACTCACCAATCATTTAGTGGTGGCTGCATTAATTTTTCTTCACCTGGTGATCTAGCCAGTAACACACATCCTGTATTAAAGTGCCCCCTTTCTAGATGAAGGAGCACAGGGGCACAGCAGCATTGTCAGTCTGAGAAAGTTGGGGGGGGGGGGGTAGTGTTAAATGTACTAGCAAATTTAAATGCACTAAGTAATTGAAGCCAAACTCCAGCTAACACTTTATTATCAGTTACAGCCAACATTTTTTCCTTTTAGGATAAAGGTTTTACATAAATAAATTAAAGAGCTTGTTGTAAGCACCCCTGTCAGTGGTAAATGGTTTGTCTCATCCCTGTTAACTGATACATCTGGAAGAGAGCTTGTTCTTTTGAAAAACAGACTTACTGGCCAGATCACCAGATGGAATAAAGGAAAGAAAGACTGAAAAATAAAACAAATGCAGCCACCACATCTAAGAGTTGGTGAGCTGCAATAGCAATATAATAATTGTTTGGGTTTAATACTGTTTTAAATGTATTTTGTAAATGAAAACAGTGAAGGTAACTGAATTTGGCCTGGTAACCAGCCTCCTGCCTTCCTGTACAGCAAGGCTAGAGTGTGAGAGGAAAAAATCAGCACAAAGATCCAATCATTTAATGAGCTGTCAAGAAGCATGCTGATAGGAAGATAATGATCTATCAGCAGAAAAAATATTTAAGGTGAAATCTCTGGATTGAGGGTGAGTATTGCTACAATATCTGGTTTTGTTATGTATCTTTTAATGGGTTATTCATTTCTATCTAGTTATTTTTTAGCAGCTTTAATGCCTCACCCTTCTTTGGCTGCAGGATTTTTCCATAGAGGTCCAGAATTGATCAGGTAAGATTTAGGTAAGATCAGGTAAGATTTAGCATTAGACAAAATTCCCAAAAGCTGAATATTGTTCTCTAATGCCCACTATGTTCCCTCAAATTCCCATACCCAGCTGCCCTCAACACATACATGGGTAACCATAAAGAACAGCTGAGAAACATATTTAGAAAAACAGAATTGCCCAGGCCATATCATTCAGTTAGCGTCACAAAGTCGTAAGGAACATCAACAACTCAAGGAAGCTTGAAGCTGCAAACTAACTTTTCAAACTTTCATCCTCCTCCCGAAACAGGCAGAAGGTTGAGAAGGTCTGTACCGATATAAACCTTTGCCTGACAGATGAAGCTGAACGTCAGCTGTGTTGGTCGCGTCAGAATTTCTACACCAATGGGAACAAGATTGGCTCTGTGCTACAAACTTCATTCGTTTACACCTAGGCAGCACTTCTATACTTCAAAAACTCGATGACATATATGCACCTCCAAACCCAAACATATCATGGACGAGTTTCCATACATCTTGCCAACCTGCACGTGGGAGAATGAGAGGCACTGGTGTAAGCAATCTCAGCCTTCCTGATTGAGACCCGACTCCCAAGGGTTACTGATGACCAAAGAACAATGATGGGAGCAGACATCACTAAGGAGGAAGTCAAGAGAACTATAAAAGATTTAAAAACACATAAGCGTGCAGGCCCCAACCTTTTCACTGGACTATTTGACAAAACATTCACCGACATTGTTTCCCCCGTATTGAGGCGGACTTTCAATCAGCTCAAAAAAGAGGGTCAACTTACAGCTGAAATGTTGAAAGCACACATAGTGATGATCCCAAAACCTAGAAAAGATGGCTAAGCGTGGTCAAACTATCTCCCCATCTCTCTGCTCAATGTGGACATCAACATATTGACAAAGACTTTGGCCACCCGTCTGAACCAGTTAATACCCACCTTGATCCATAAGGAACAGGTAGGTTTTGTTGCCAGCAGGCCTTAAACAACGTAAGACATACTATCTTACTCAATCACTATGCACAACAGCACTCACAGGAGCTCATGCAATTCTCACTTGATATGAGCAAAGCATTTGATTCTCTGTCCTGGTCATACTTGCATCTGATTTTGCAGAGATGGGGGTTGGAGGAAGACTTTCTACTGTGGATCTCTACTCTCTTCAGCTCCCCTTCGGCAACGGTTCTGTACCAAGTGGGTTGCGTCCTCCTTGTTTCCTATAAGGGGGCACTTGGTAGGGTTGCCCACTTTCACTACTCCTCTTCATACTCGCACTTGAACCTTTGGCCATCCATATCCGTAACCATTCTGACATAAGAGGTCTGGAGTTGGCTGGCATCCATCACAAAGCAGCATTGTTTGCAGATTTAATCCTGCTATACCTCCTTTTGCAGTTCACTATACTTTCAGGTGTACACGTCAATCCATCCAAATCAACTGCACTAACTGTGACTATTCTCTCTGCAATCCGGGCGCAGATCCAAACCCAGTTCCCATTTCAATGGGCTACCGCACTTCCCTACATGGGAATCTCTATTACATCGACCTATGACACTCTTTATCGAGCCAATATTCCACCCCTGCTCCAGAAACCATGAAGTCTGTTAACCTCGTGGAATCATATGTCCCTTTCATGGGTTGCCCGGGTGCACGCCATCGACATGAATTATCTGCCAAAACTGCTCTACCCCTTCCGTAACCTTCCCATTCACAAACCCCTTCCCATACTGCGTATGATACAACAGCATATCCTAAATATCATTTGGGTCTCGGCACGCTCACCACCGACTTTACCGCCCCAAAGTTCGTGGGGGCCTCAGGGTCCCACACATTCAACATTATTATCTTGCAGCTCAAATAACACCCCTGACCCAATATTTTTCATGTAAGGACTTACCCCTTTGGGCTATGATAGATACTATGGATACCCATCCAACCCCAACTTCTTCTCTTCCCTGGCTCCCATTGGCTTCATGACCCAAACTTCTTATTCCTGTTTTAGCCCACAGTAGGAGTTTGGGGACACCTCTAAATATTCAGCAGGTTTGATGTCCCCTCATTTGCCAATATTTCAACTGTTTGACTGCCCCTTGTTCCTTCCAGGGGTAAAGGATAAACTTGCTTTTTCATGGTGGATTTCTAGTAGTTTCTTGACAATTTGGTCTATGTTGATTGTGAAGGGCCTCTGCACTTCTGCACAATTTAGGGAAAATCATCATATCATTCCCAATTAAAATTCCCGCTACAACTGTGTCATTTCCTCACACCCCTAGTCTGAAACCTTGCATTGCCGAAGTCTCTAACAGGTTTTGAATCCATATGCAAATTGATGGCTACAATGAAGGGAACACTGTCCTTGATCTCCATTCGAGGCCACCCTTCTGAACTCTTGTCTTCATAATGCACTGCTTGGATACGGGATTTGAGAGAGTCCTTGAATGTAGCAGACTGGGCGCCAATCTGGCAAATGATTTCCAAATGCTACCGAAAAATACAAACGGTAGAGAATGCATATAAAGTTCTAAACAGATGATATTTCACCCCGGAACGCATAGCAAAATACGTTTCTAGCTGTGGCCCACTCTGTTTCAGGGGCTTCAAGGCTGAAGGGACCATGTTCCATATCTGGAAGTCCTGCCCGGTAGCTCACTGCATATGGGTCAAGAGTATACAACACGATCTATTCAGTCACACAATTGAATATCCAGAAAAATCCAGGTGAAGCTCTCCTCCTTAGATCACTTAAGGATGTGCCACGACAGTCCCACACTATCATTTTATTCTTCTTTACGGCAATGAAGCAGACTATAGCCTATGTGTGGATGTCACCATCTCTAAACTTTGAGGAAGTTAAGTCCATAATCCAGGGATTATTTATTAATGAAAAATTAACAGCGGTGCCTGAGCACAAACATGATAAATTTCTCTCAATTTGGCAGCCTTGGCTTGACTATCAACCACTCTCCTGTTTCACCACAAGACTGCTCCAACTCTGATCTGGTACTCTGTTACTGCTCCTCCCTGGAGTTAGAGGGGCAGAATCATAGCTGCCTACTCTCTGTGATGCAGATTCCTTATACCTCTTCTTTCTCTACTATATCCCCCCTCCTAATTATTTCTCCATACCCCCCCCCCCCCCCCAGCCTCCTACTCATCCCTTTTTTTTGGCTATTTTTATCTATTATTTTCCTTTAAATGCTATCTAGACACTATGGGGTTTATTTACTAAAGCTGGAGAGTCCAAAATCAGACTCCCTTCTGCATAGAAACCAATCAGCTTCCAGGTTTCATTGCCAAAGCTTCATTGAACAAGCTGAGTTAGAAGCTGATTGGTTTCTATGCAGAAGGGAGTCTGATTTTGGACTCTCCAGCTTTAGTAAATAAACCCCTATGAGTGCTCCTCCCCATCTGAGGTGAGTGGTGGGACTTGTGGGAGGTTCCTGCCACCCCATCGTCCACCTGAGCACACACAGTTGCAATGATACGGGTTAGGTTGCACAACCTATGCAATGTTTTCCACCTTAGATTTACATGTGATTTACTTTTAACTGCAAAAGACTTTTGCTCCAAGTAACTTCTTAACCATGTTATACATTTCAGTTATTCACATACCCCTGTGTGGGTTAATGTTTCTAACATACAACCTCCTGTTTCATATTACCTTCAACATTTTTACATTGTATGTTTCAAAATTCTTTCAATAAAGTTTTTTGGTATCAGAAAAGCAGAAACAATACAAATTATATTACAGCTGATGTTTTTTCTGCTCATAATTTTCCTTCCCTCGAAAAAAGCCTCCTGCCACCACATCGTCATGCTGATGCTCACAGTGTGCAGTGAAATCAGAGTAAGTCATTTTCTGTACAGGAGAGGAGTCTATACAACTGTGCAAGACTGACTAACTGTAGTGAACATGTTTCTTCAGAACTACGGTTGTGTTTTGATACTAGTAGGGACAAGTGTGCTCATGCTGGATTTTGACAAAAGCATTAGACTTCTCTAACTCAGTATAAGTGTTTAAAGAAGAACTTCAGGAATTGCAGTACTTAAAAAAATGAGGGCTTATGTGGGGTTAAGGCCAACGAGATGTTTTTCACATTTTTACTGAGTGCTGGGAGCATGGTTATCATTATGTGTCCGGTGCACCGACAGTGGATCTTCAGGTCTCTGATCCTACAGCTAAAGAGTCATTTGTAGGTGCTCTGCCCGCCCCTCCTCTCCTCCTGCCCGAACACAGAACTTTGTATTATGTAAACTGATTAACAAAATACAAAGTATTCTGTGAATGGAGAGTGGAGGGGAAGGGTGGGTAGAGTGGTTGCTGTATAGCTGAGCTCACCTCTTCTGTCAAAGTGCTGGGAGTATAGCTGTACTCCTGGTGCTTATTAAAAATGTAATTAATAAATAAAAGAGATAAGACCACAAGGAAGCATACACCTCATTGGAGTTAATCCCTTTAACCAGCTTATTTTTAAAAGTTCTGCAATTCCTGGGTTTTTTTATTTTTAATTGAATGGATATGTATGAATTTAATAATATACAATATATCTAATATGATTTTACTGATTTCAAGTTCTTTGTGTTCTCTGTTTCTTACATCAGCAGCCTATCATGTAAAAAAATGTAGACCACACCAAAAAAGAAAATAATGGAAAATGTTACAATATACTCACAGTTATACTGAGGGTTGATGTTTTTTCTGGCCTCGAGGCTGTTTACTGTTATTTGGAAGATGATGTGCAGCAACAGGAATGAAAGACTGGTGAAACATAAGGATTTCAATAACCGTCCTGTGTGTCCTGTAAAACAAAGCAAACAGAAATGTATTTTGAGTGGGTAAAGATAGTAGCGACAGTTGGTGTAAATTGCATCTTCTCAATCGCAGTCTTCCCAAACATTCCAGGAGGCTAAGTGAGACCATTCTGCATTGCCCTGACTATTCAGCAGTCATAAAATTCAAGGAAAGACAGGTTCTATGAATGTATCTAAAGCAAAAACAAAAATGAACTCTATTACAACTTACTCATCCTGCAATTGTTTTTCTCACTTAATAATCTGGCAAATAACACACTTCCTGTCCCAGGGTGACTACTCTCACTCCTCTACTGTGTCTATGGAGGCAGCCATGGCTATTGAAGAAGTTGAACTTCAAACGTGTCTGTTTTAATTCATTTTCGTTACAAGGGGTGCAGGGATATTATTACTTTACAGTAAGTAAGGAAAATGTTGCTTTTGCAATATGTTAAGCTCACAGGAAGTGACAATGACACTACTTTTTTGTTAAAATCAACAGGTATTTTCAATACATGTTGAAATTGTTCTTAGCCCAAAAAAGGAAATCTGTACCCACCACATCTAATGACTGGTATGCTGCAGCATATTGCAGTTCCAGTATATTTAGAGTGTAAATATATCAGCAAGAGACGTGAAAATAGTTCAACAAATCCAGATACGTATAAAACTATCAACAAGATCTAGAGCACACTCAAAGGCTATAGATGCTCATTTCTACCTCTATTCTATTCAGAGTTAGTCATTTTAAAGATCAAAGGATTATCTAGTTACTTACAGATTCAGTGATGTCTAATACTATTTTACTGTAGCTATAAAAATGTTTCCATGTATTCAGCAGTTACTTGCTTCTTACATCTGTAAACCCTTGGGAATCAGAACAGGCAAATAAAGGATATATGGCCATCCTTTTACATCTACAGGAAAAGGTACAGTGATATATGTTAGTGAGAGGGCCTTGGTTATAGGTTACTGGTTATACGTGTATCATTAAGATCATTATATAATGCACTTGTTTCAATATTGTGATTGACTCTTAACAACTTTCAATTGTTTTTTTTTTACAACGAATGGAATTACTATCAACCAAATATGTGCGATCATATCATTGATTAATGCAATAAAATGGGTTGGTAACATTCTAATTATTGTTGGTGAATTTACCACATGTTGCATAGAACATCAATTTGTTAAACTAACTGTAGTGAGATATCGACCATATGAAAAATCAATAAATGTATGACCAGCATTAAAGTAGGCTCTGTTTAGGTGGCAGAAAAAGCACAGGGAGTTATTGACACTTGCATGGTACTACGGTAATTGCTATTACTATTGGTTAAAGTGGTTCTAAAGACTCAACATTTTTTACACTAAAGCACTCTGCATTAAGGTAAAAAATGTCCCAGTAATTGTTTCACCCCCTCACTCCCCCCCCCCCTTATTTTTACCTGAGTCCTATCTTGATCGCTGTGCCCATCTGCAACGGGTCTCTCCTTTCTACTCACAGAGGCAGCAGCAGAAACCATTGGGTCCTGCTGCTGTCAATCAAATCCTGTGAGCAGAGAGTGAGGGCAAGGCTGAGCCACACTGTGTGTGTCATTAGATGCATACAACCCAGTTCAGAATAGAGCCCACAGGTGCACTCCCATAGGAAGCTGCTTTCTATGGTGGTGCACTAAGAAATGGAGGAGCCTGGACCACTGGTGAGGGAATCCAAAAGAGGAGGTTCAGGGCCACTCTGTGCAATAGCACTGCAGAGAGCAGGTAAGTATACATTTTTGTTTGTTTGTTTTTAAATAGCCTTAATGACCAAAATAATTCACAGGTCAATAAAATACTGTCTGTGACGTAAATTCAGTTGGTAAGTACAGTAATGTTCTTAGTGAACTGAAATACCAATTTTCTATCATGAAAAAAGGAAAATGGTAATGGAAATACCCCATGCAGTACTTTACGAACTAATTTTTGCCTTTACCAAAAAGCGTCTGACATGTCACACAGATCTAAAGTATTATGTGGCATGCAGTAGGCAGAAGGCCGCCCGCCCTGCCATGCATACTTTGAGAGACCTCACTAGAATAAATAAACTCTCCTCTTCCTTAACTCACAGTTCCATAAATCACACTCCAAACCACAGACTGGTGAAAGGCTAAGATTCTGATATAACAGATAGCACAGCCAAAACATACTCACTTTCTGGTACTGCTTATGATAAACTGTTGCTCTTTGAGCATGCCACTTTGAATAAAAGGTCTTGCTTTTGATAATAATGCATTGTATCACAAATAAGTTTGTTCAGGTTCAAGCTCATGTTGTAAAGCGTTGCGCAAACTGTTGGTGCTATATATCCAATAAAATAATAATAATAAGTGCTTGTATTCAGTCCTATATTTTTGCATTTTTCTTTCTTTAAATTGTTGAAATTTTTATCATATCGATGAAAAAACACACAGAAAAATATAGGAAGTGTTTAACCATGATGGATACATTTAGAAAAATGCACACGTGGGTCCAGACAAATCTTACATGCTACATACCTGGCCTGCTGCTACTTTCAGTGCTTGCAGACTGAAGTCTAATTAAAAATGCTATCCTTACATAATAATCATTGTATTTTTTTGGCTGGACGACAGAAACAATTGAGTACTGTCCGTGATACTTTTTTTATTTGCACCAACATACAATTTTGAGGACAAGCTTTCGGGGTATGTCCCCTTTTTCAAGGTCCGAGCAGTACTTTGGCTGGGCGACAAAGCCAGATTTCACAGGCAGATTAAATTGGTATGGCAAGCTTTAGTGAGAAAATGGTGCTGTCAAAATAAAGTTACTGTACATCAGCATGTCTTCTCATTAGGAATGTAAAAGTTGTGGATTGCTATTATATTTATATTTTTTCACAGATTTGTAGAAATTGAGAAACAATTATCTTGTTTGCTCTGTGTTTCTGATTTATGCAATAAGTTTTAGCTGAGCAGAGAAAAGTATGGACTAGTTTTTTTTTTTGTTTTTTTTTTTACTTTATTGTATGCATGTAGACCTGGCAAGGTCTGGTATCTGTGACTTATACAAAATAAGGCGATGTAAGATCAGCATTCTTGCAAAAGTAGAGCTGTTTTGTTTCAAAGTTTTTTTGGCTATATTTTTCCCATGGGCCACAGGAGTGCAGTTAGCTCTGGCTAACATCAAAGAGCAGGTCCAAGCTTTGAAAAGATCTGGACCATATGGTCGGTATTTATTTATTTGTTTATTTATTACAGGTACTTGTATAGCACCATCAATCCACCCTGGAGCCTGGATCGGCACTTCGCTCAGCCTCTCAGAGATCCGCCGAAAACTGGAGACGGCCGTTTCCACCCCCTCCATAGCCCCGTGCTCCAGTGAGATCTGGAGGGGCAGAGCTGAGAGCCGGTGACTGACAGTCATTAGTCCTCTGCAGGTTGAGGACTGAGAACAATGGTTTTCTCCCACATTCCAAACACATGCTGGTGGGTTAATTGGCTCCTGTGCAAATTGGCCCTAAAATCTGTGTATGTAAGATACAGACCTTAGAGCAGCCTTTCTCAACCTTTTCAACGCAGAGGAACCCTTGATATAACTTTTCGGTCTCAGGGAACCCCTGCTAAAATTACTATATCTACAATTCATTATATATTAGTGTTATAGTCAGAGGTAAGAATGTTCCTTACACTTCTGGTTATTGGGAAGAATTACCCCCTTACAGACTGCTAAAAAGATAAATGGTGTCAGTGGGAACTTACCTGAGAGGCAAAAAATGCTCATTGCTCAAGGAATCCCTGGCATCCTCTGGAGGAAACCTGGTTGAGAAACCCTGCCCTTAGAGTGTAAGCTCCTCGAAAGCAGGAACTGATAAGAATGTACAGTATTTATAGCACTCCATATTTGTTGGTGCTAATAACTATAATAAATCAATACATTTTTTCTGGGGCAACTTTTTTATTACATTTTATAAGATTGATTCAGTATCAGCCATTGTCTATGGTACTATGATGATACATTGTGCAATATAGGTTTTGTTTCAACTTTTTCAACCCCAAAAAAAAAAGACTACTATATTTTGGTACACCCCCCTATGAAAAATGACAGATTGCTGTCATTTGCATCATAAGAACAAAACATTTTCTTCTGTGGTTCAGGCTCTTTGGTTTATAGTGGGCAGAACGTCTATAATGCAGCTTTGGAGACTGGAATCATGTAAATGGCACAGTTAGGATGTACTATTAGTTGCTCCCTTTGTTGGCTTGACTATTGTTAGAATTATATTACAAAGTCTTCCAGTGAAGGCAATATAAACAAAATAAACATATAACGACACAACCCTACATCTACCATTAAAATTAACCTTAAATGATTAACAGGATTTCATGTACTTGAAATTATCGTTAGCAATTTTAAAATTAAATGTCATACTATTGTATAGGAATCTAAACAGCCCCAAAATCTTTGGATGCACTGTAACATGTTTGTTGTTGTACATTATATATCTACATCTACTGTTAACGTTCTCCTGAAAAAGCTAATGTTGTTCATGAAACACGTTGACAAAAATCTGGGTCCAAGAGATCTTGGAAACATTCAAAATATTACTGTGCCAAGTTTGGCAAAATCTAGGACCCATGGATGACATATTGCCATTCAAACATTACTGCCTAAAAAGGGCTGCTATTATGTCAACCATTGATGATGTGTGAAATCCTCTGCGTTGTGCCCTTTCCTTCCCTTGTCTCTCCCCCATCTCTTTATATAGTCTCTTCTTTCCCCTCTCTCCTCTGTCTTTCCCACACCCCCTGTCTTAATTAACCCTTACTGTATGTGAATTCCATAAACTATTCTTGTACCATCTGTTGGCCGCATATGTGCCTTCACCTTTTGAATGGATCTAATTGTTGAGCACAAGGTAGTTAACTCTGCTCTTTTGTTTGAGCATTTTGTAATTAATTTGTGAACACCATGGCACTATTCGCTGTAGATATGGTACCGTTTATGGAACTCACGTTCTAAGTATACATACTTGTACGCTCTGTTGTTATTCAATTTTGAAAATTCAATAAGTACACTGAAATGAAAATATCAATGTGCATAATAATGATGGATAACTGGAATCATACCCTGAAAGAACTAACAATCTTTGTGCATGGTTTATGTATCCTGAACCATTTTGAATGGAATTATCACCTGAAATATGTGATTTTTCTCTTCTTTCTCTAAAAATTGCAATTTTATGATATATGATGAAAAGCTATGAATTTTAGATTTTGTTCTAATCTAGAATAATTATGCAGTACTTATTTTTCCCATTTACCACTACATTTTCAAGAATTACCATATAAGGGATGTTGTCTCTTAGACCTGGTTCACATTGGCATACTTAAGTGTACACCCATGTGAGGCCCATGTTTGCGCATATGGGATGCAATGGTGTTCTGTGAATCCACGTGCAGGCAGTACTATTTGTGTCAAATGGAATGCAGCAGCTGCACGGACACAGCTATTGCTCCCAATTTGACCCTGAACTCACACTGTCTACAATCGGTAGCATGTACCCGCACCCACATGGATAGCAAATTGGAAGCAATGTCGGTGCAGCCACTGTGTCCCAACTTATGTGAATGGGACTTCCTGCACATGGATTCACGGAATACCTGTGTATCCCGCGAGGGCAAACATGGCCTTTTACACGGATGTATGCTTAAGTACGCCTTTGTATGAACTAGGCCTAGGTCTGTTAACTTTGGGGTCTAAACTTTCTATTACTTCAACATTTAGAGTCTGAAGCTTTTATGAAACTAATATTTAGTGATCCTGCATGAAGGTCCTTGTTCATAACTTTGCTGTTACATGGTGACAACTCCCTGCCGCTGTTCCCAGGTGTGCTCCTATGTTGTCAGCCTGTCACAAGTGGTCATTTTTTTTCCAATAGTGTTTATTGAAATAATTTCAAACAGAGTACAAAAATGCAGAAGTGGGTATAAAAAAACAGTGCAGTCATAAATAGTGCCACATGTGGTAATTTCAACGCACATTACCCTGTCTCTCCCCCATCTCATTGTCAACATCAGGAAGGCCAAATTGAAAAATGCCATGCAGCCATCACAGAAGTGCATGTATGAAGACAAGAAATGGCTTCAAAGAGTGTGCAGGAGATCAGCATCACTGAGATGCAAAAGGATGAAACCACACATTTTATTTTTTAAAACCAAGCATTCTATTTTTTTTTAAATTGCTTATGGTACGTAGTGCTGATCTGACTAAATGTTATTCACTTAGGGTGCATGTCTACTTTAAAATTGTGTACAGCATTTTGTTTAATTGAACATAATCCTTGTTTTGTATTTTGCAATTGTCTGGAGTTCTCCCTTAGTCTTTACAATACTTTTAGCATGTTAGCATACTTTTGCTTGTGCTATTTATCTTTTTTTATTTTATCTATTAACATTCATGGACTGGCCACAGTATTTAAATGTTCTGTACCATGAGAGGGAGAAATATAGATCAGAAATGTAAATCATACTAGATAAACATTCTATCTATGAAACTACTGTGAAATATGAAATCTTCACAGAAGAATTTTATGCACAAAAATAATAATTTGGAAAACAGAGTGTACTTCTATATTTCATTTAATATGATTCATTGCATTTCTTGAAATCTCACAAAGCTAAAATCTCCCCACCTAAGAGAAACATTTCAATATGCACTCCTGTGAATCAGCTCACTGTTTACTCGAGTTGGCCTGACCTGCCTCAGCAAGTTTATTTTCTGTGGTTTTGAAAATAGAATCTGGAAGACTGGCAGCATCAAACAATAATAAATATGTGTGCGAGGATATATAAAAAAGAGTTACAAACAACAGGAGAAGAAAATAAGGATATTATTTGCCTACCATTCTGCTATTTACTTCTAGCAGTTATCTAGATATTTATGCCATCTGCTTGTTGTATATAATGGTTTTGTGGCCTCCAAACAAGACCAGAAATTATGACTCTAGACGATCCAAATTGAAACCTTAGTCTTGGCACAGGATCTTGTGAAGTCTGCAGGTTACTCATTATCACCATACCTTGGATAACCTCATTTTTTTTTCTCTGATATACTCTCTGGACCTAACCATATAGATTTTTGGTGTTACGGTGTAATTGCACTAAAGAAGCTTTAAACCCTAACTCAGTGACTTTCGTCATTGAATTGTCCCACAGAAACCCTCCGTTCTTCATCTCAGTGCTGTTGATCCATTCTAGCCTCTTGGCCAATTCCTGTCTACTGTAAAGGAAATTGTAAATTCTGTATAAAATTGTATTCTATTTTGTATGCTTTGCTTATCAACACTATATTGCCAAATGAATTGGGACACTACTTCAAATCATTGGATTCAGGTGTTCCAATCACCTCCATGGCCACAGGGGTGTAAACGCAAACATCTAGGCATGCAGACTTCTCCTTCAAATATTTGTGAAAGAATGGGTCACTCGTAGGAGCTTAGTGAATTCAAGCGTGGCACCGTGATAGGTTGCCACCTGTGCAATACGTCCATCTGTTAAATTTACTTGCTACTAAATATTCCATGGTCAACTGTTAGTGGTATTATAACAGTGGAAGCAACTGGGAACAAAAGCAATTCAGCCACCAAGTGATAGGCCAGGTAAAATGACAGAGCGGGGTCAGCGCATTCTGAAGCATACAGTGTGCAGAAGTTGCCAGCTGTCTGCAGAGTCAATAGCTAAAGACCTCCAAACTTCATGCGGCCTTCAGATTAGCACGACAGTGTGTAGAGAGCTTCATGGAATGAGTTTCCATGGCCAAGCAGCTGCATCCAATCCTTACATCACCATGTGCAATGCAAAGTGTTGGATGCTGTTGTGTAAAGCACGCTGCCACTGGACTCTACAGCAGTGGAGACATGTTCTCTGGAGTGATAAATCACGTGTCTCTGTCTGGCAATCCAATGGACATGTCTTTGGCGGTTGCCAGGAAAGCGGTACTTGCCTGACTGCACAAAGTGTAAAGTTTGGCGTAGGGGGGATTATTGTGTGGGGTTGTTTTTCAGAGGTTGGGCTTGGCCCCTTAGTTCCAGTGAAGTGAACTCTTAAGTTGTCAGCATACCAAGACATTTTGGACAATTGTATGCTCCCAACTTTGTGGGAATAGTTTGGGGATGGCCCCTTCCTGTTCCAACATGACTGTGCACCAGTGCACAAAGCAAGGTCCATAAAGACATGGATGAGTGAGTTTGGGATGGAGGAACTTGACTGGCCTGTACAGAGTCCTGACCTCAACCCGATAGCACACCTTTGGAGACCTTTTTAGACCGGAGACTGTGAGCCAGGCCTACTCTTCTGACATCAGTGCCTGACCTCACAAATGCGCTTCTGGAAGAATGGTGAAACATTCCCATAGACACACTCCTAAACCTTGTGGACAGCCTCTCCAGAAGAGTTGAAGCTGTTATAGCTGCAAAGGGATATAGAAGTAAGACTGGGATGTCATTAAAGTCCCAATACTTTTAGCAATATAGTGTATTTGCACACTGCACTCATTGTGCACAAGGCACTAACAATATTTTCATTACATGTTTGCATTCTTTCACATCCTGATTAGAAATTAGCCTGCCCATGTAAAGCCCCTTGTTTCCATAAAAGTAAAACTGTAATATTAATGTGATACCTATGTAATCACAGCCAGGTGCCCACTGCGCATGAGCGAGAAACGCTGTGCTTTGTGAATGGCCCTGTAGTCTTCTGGGAACTGACAGAAGAATGTAGAGAGGGAGGGAGGACAACTTCCGCTTCCGATAGCCTTAAGTGATCGCAGCGGAAGTGGGAGCGGGTACCTGTCAAATTCGGGTACTCGCTCCCCAAAGGTGCCAATCCTTAATGGGGAGCAGGGAACAAAGACTTAAAATGGAACTTCCCCTTTTGGGTGGAGCTCCGCTTTAACATCATTGAGTCTGTCTGGGATTACATAGGCAGACAGAAGGCAGCCTACATACACACAAGATCTGTGGTTAGTTCTCCAAGATGTTTGGAACAATCTGCCTGCCGAGTTTCTTCAAAAACTGTGTGCAAGTGTATCTAGAAGGATTAAAGACTTGATGCTGCTTTGAAGGCAAAGGGTGGTCACAGCAAATATTGATTTAAAAGTATTTCTTATATACTGCATTTTTTCACAACTGCCTAAGACTTTGTACATCACTTTATGTATATTTCTACAGTGTATCCTAACAGGTACTTACAGTACACTTATTATTTATTTGATATGTAGAAGACACAAAGTAACAGTAACAGTTTTGAGCATGCCATGCCCTTTTCAAGCTTTGTGAGCATAACAAACAGCATGGTATGCTTGAAATCATGTTGGTGTATTTTCGGCCTATCAAATAAACAATAAGACGTGTTCTGCAACCACCTGGGATTTCTATATATTGGAGGTGAAACGTGGGTTATCCTCCTGTTGCGCTGACACACTTTTGACCTCCAAGTTATGGGTACTGCGTCCTATAGATTATGTAAATGTATATAGCATATAGCGATCATCAAATCTTGCCAAACACAACTGCCATACAACCCAGCCCAGGAATTCTCTGCAATTCTCTGCTGGAGTTTTTGCGCCGGCTTTCATGCCACATCCATTGGTTTTCTGCCTGTCCTCAGATCAAGCAAGGTAATTGGACACTACCACTGAATTCCCCATAGACGTTACTGAAGTACATAAATATTACTACGGAGTAAGCTTAGCTTTGTATAGTACTTTACTACAGAGATGTAAAATGTGTTAGTAATTTGGCAAAATCAGGGGTACCTACATCTGTACTGGCATTTTCAAAAAGTAGAGGTAGTTATACATATATTTTTTTTTTCTGTCCTCTAAATGTTTTGATGAAATTTGCAAAGACATAACAATGTATATATATATATACATATATATATATATATATATATATATATATATATATTTAGATTCATTTATAGTTTAAGTATCTTTCTTTGTCATATAGTAAGTCCAGAATCCTTAGTATCTTACAGTATAAATTTGGTTTTAATAAGACAAATCCTATTTACTTTTCTGCTCTGATGGAAATTTTTTTAAAGAACTAATGTTTAATTTATGGTTCAGTATTTGCTGTAACTATTTAATCATTCCAGGAGGGGGGATATATGTCATGAAATTGATCTGTATGATTATCTGAAGTGAACCCACTCAAGGATGAAAAATACTTTTTGTCATTAAACTGACATTCAGTATAAACCTGATCCTAGCATATGCATATAATATTTGGACATCCCTTGTTGAGCATTTCAAAGCACTACACACCTTCTATGTGATAATAAGCATGTTCTAAGGAATAAGAAAAAGGAGTAAATGTTTAAAGCAACATTATTATGAAAATTAAAAAAAATAATAAAAATAAAAATAAAAAAAAAGAGTCATTTTACTTATCTTTTCTACTGCTGTGGTAGTTGAAGAATCATTGCCATCTGACGCACTTCTGGGAGTGTTGGTTACCTGGTGCTCTTAAAATCTCCTAAAAGTGTGCTAGATGCTGAAAATGTTTCAACCAGTAAAAGTTCTGAAGAAGGTAAGTATCGAGCACAGGCAACAGGACTTTAGGCTTTAGCGGACTTTCCAAGTTACTGAACAACACAAACAGCGCAAAATAATTTGTTATAGTGCTAAATCACAACTTATATTAAAAAAAATTATAAATATTAACAAAATAAATATTACTAGAAAATAAAGTCCCACTCCAAAATAAGTGAAAAAATGATAAGTGAAGAAGTTGAAAAAAATCCTTAGAAACTCAGAAAGTCCAGACTGTGAAAATGCCCTGTGGGAAGGGCGAAACACGTAGACGCACTTCCGGTTCCGCCGTCCTATGGACTACGTCACTTCCGGTGAGTGGAACACACACCGGCGTGCTGCGTTCCTGTGGGCCATCATTTGTATGGGAGATTCTCTATGCTGCCATCTGGTGCTGACTGTGGGATCTCTGGAAACTATCCTGGAATTGTGACGATTGTGGATTCATCTTATGCAATTAAAATGCTGGTTTTTATCTTAAAAAATGTGAGTGGCCTGGTACTTGATTATTGAAATAACCAGGTGTTGCAGTATTACACTATGTCATTTTGTTTTTCCCTACATCATACTGAGTATTTCTGGAAAGTGGAGTCTGGTGGTCTTGGAGATTGGAGGAAAGCTTTCCTTTGGTGGAGTGGAGATCTGGAGGCATATTATAAGGGTCTAGGATCCCATAAATACCTAAAAGGCATTTTTTTCACCAAAATCTGGTGAGTGCGGTATATAATGTTTGAGCTCTGATTTTTGGTGGAAGCACATTTCTCTGGAAAAGGGACTTTGAGTTTCTAAGGATTTTTTTCAACTTCTTCACTTATCATTTTTTCATTTATTTTGGAGTGGGACTTTATTTTTTAGTAATATTTATTTTGTTAATATTTATAATATATTTTTTCATATAAGTTGTGATTTAGCACTATAACAAATTATTTTGTGCTGTTTGTGTTGTTTAGACTTTTTGGTGTAGGTTTACACTGATGTACAGCAGCATTTAATTTATTTTATTTTTGTTTTAATTTTGGCGCTGGTGATTTATGTTCATATATTTCCAAGTTACTGACCCAGAACAATTAAGCAGATCAGGATTTCAAAGGCTGCTCTGAAAATTTGGAAGCCAGAGAGAGCTAGGTAACTAGTATAGATGAAGGTCTACACAAGCAACCTATGTATTTCTCTCCGTATAGGCTTCCTTTAATGTGAAACTTCCAGTTATAAAATAATAAAGTATAATAAAGCATAGCATTTAGGATCAGAGAGAGATTTATGATACCCGTGAAGTGAATGCATGGAATTAAAGTACAGTAAATCCTTTGAGATTGCCATATCTCTAACGAGTGATGATAAATCTCTTTAAGGAACAATGTTATCACAGGGAGCGAGCTGCAAATATCTTGGGGCTCATGAAGGCTTTCTTCAACTTTCCAAACACATGAAAATGATTTGAAGGATTTGTGAGAAATGTATTTTGTGTTGTATTTTCAATGGCTCTCATCCTCCTGCTGTGCTACGGCACACATTTTTGTGGCAGAAGAAGATCCTCCTGAGACGGAAATATAATTTGCTTACAAAAATGATCTATGGATTATTCCAAACATAGGCATAGTTGAAATAATCAGCATTCAAAAACATAAGTAAACAGCAACAGAATTAAAACAATGTATTTTAGCTAAACTAATCAAATCCTCCACTTCTGAAATACAATAGGACTTTTTGATTTGATGTCAGTTATGAATAATTCAGGAAAAATTTAACTAAAACGCTGAATAGCCATATAAATAAAAGTATACGTTGAGAAAAGCATTTTGGAGCTGGGTTTACATACAGTATTTATTATCAGGCTGTCCAAAGATATATTGTAAGTAATGATTCCAAATACACAAAGGTTATAGTACACCACAGAACCAGTGTCTTTGGTGAAACACATCTAAATATGCTAAAGAGTCATTCACTGTCCCAAAAACTGGTAATAATAATGATAATAATGCTCCATGTTTTGATGAAATGTGTAGCGCAGGAGGTGTTCAAATACTGTTCTGCTGAGAAGCTCCAAAGCATTGACAACTATAGTCTAGTAGGCAAGCGTTGAACTAGAAAGCAACTAACATTTTGGTGCAGTGGTTCTTCTGAAAAAAGTTCAGTTAAGCTGGCCAAAATTTGTACAAAAAGTCTCAGTACATTAGATTATTTCATGTATTTTGTTCAAAAGCACTTCAAAATTTGGTTTGCGTTTAACATTTGATTTTGGAGTGAATGGACTCTCCTGAATGAAAACCACACCCACTGTTCTTTTTTTCGAAAGAAAATTTCCATACAATTTGCTCATCACTGTGGTCAAAAATGAATTTGAGCCCACTAACTGCATTCTTTGTATTAAGTCCAGTATATAGTATCTCTCACTCCAATCGCCACTCTGTAGCACTTCGATCTCAGACTTTGGCGTGGCAAAGATGCCTGACTAAAATCAAGATACCTTGGCCAAATATTACTATGAACGTTTTAGCAATCGGATAATCCTAAAGTCCTAGTGCTACCTTTCCATTTTTCCTAAGCAATAACAGAGGTTATAATCTGCCCTGATTCAATCCAAAACCAAATTAAAAGGTTTGTGCTACATATACTCTTTAGAAGATCTGTAACTGAGTTAAATGGTGGTGTGACAGAGGGTAGGCAGGACAGAACACACAGAGTAGATGGCAAACGCACAAAGCTTTATTGAGACAAACAGATGACAGTCACTCCATAGAGGGATTGGCAGGGAGGGTGAATTTGCCAGTAAAGGGTAGCAAGGAGGGGCCAACCCACTTATAGTCCAACACTGAGAGCCAAGGAAGAGTCTCTGTAGCAATTGTAATCCAACAAGGGGGGAGGTCAGCACAGTAACAGTTCAAGTAAAACAGGGAGAGAGCATGTACTCAGGGATCCGACAGGGTGCCTGGTCTCCCAGGGATAGAAAGTGGAACATAGGTACCTGTTGGAGTCCGGATTGTGCGTGCGGTCTCCTCTTTTGGGCTGGGCGACTGGCAGGCAATCTTGCAATCTCTCTCCTGGGCTGGGGGTCTCTGGATCCCTGGCAGCTAGCAGGCAGTCTCGCAATCTTTCCCCTAGGCTGGGGGTCTCTGGATCTCTGGCAGCTGGCAGGCAGTGGCTGGGGGTCTCTGGATCTTTGGCAGCTGGCAGGCAGTGGCTGGGGGTCTCTGGGTCCCTGGCAGCTAGCAGGCAGTCCTGCAATCTCTCCCCTAGGCTGGGGGTCTCTGGATCCCTGGAAGCTAGCATGCAATCTTCCCCTGCTCTGGGGGGGGCCTTACGCAGGCTTGGGTCTCTGCAGAGTCTGGATACGAAGGTCCCGCCGCAGCTGGGGCTCCTTCGGTGGCTGTGCAGCAGTGAATGCCCCTGGAGAGCCCGGCATTAGCTTCTTAAGCTGATGTCGGACACTCAATGGTAGTCTAGGCAACCGGGACAGGTCGGAGCTGGCGTGCCTCGTTGTCTGGCAACGCAGCCGGAGAGGGAGAAGATAGTGACAGAGGTGGTGAACGCCGCACCTCTCATCTTACTGCGGCAGGATGAGAGGTGAAGGGGGGGTCACTGGACCACAGGGATGAAAGCGGCATATCGGGCTGGAGACAGGGGACACAGTGGAGGGCCAGGATGACACTGGACCCCCCCCGGGACATCAGAGGGTTGGGGGCCTCTATGCCGTGACTGGTGGTATTTAATAATTGTCTAAATTCTCCTTTAAGTTACTAGTCTGATGCTGACATGCCAAGCTTAAATTCAGAGTTGAGATGCCTTCTCTGTTTTTATGATTGCTACCCTGCTAGCTCCTATAATAAATGTTAACAAAGCACATCCACTCAAAGTTACTGCAGTAGTATAGTGATATCAAATCACAGAGCCCAGTGGCATACATTCCTCTTTATTACAGGGCTCACTAATACTGTTTGGTACATTCATAAGCATCCAGATGTCATTAGAGACATTACCAAGTGTACTCAGTAACACATCAGGCATCTAAGGGGGCAGAAACTCTCAAACCCCAGGTGACCTCTAACACCCCATTCACATTTGCGAATAGGACTATTAGCAATTACATGTGGGAGGGGGAATTTGCTGTTAGAAATCACGTGGGCCCCATACAACCTGACAGGGTCCCACCCCCCAAAAAATATATATATCAAAATGATATTTTCACAAAAAAAACACTAAAATCATTATTAACGAACACAAACATAACAACTTACAAAATTCCTGCCGAATCAGTCGAACAGCTCAACAAATCTGGCCTCAATATTGAAGGAACTGGGTGGAAAATTATCAGCCAAACAGTGACTGCATCCAGTCAGATGTATTATGCAGTCACAGTCTGGGTATTTAGACAGCCATGACTGACACTGTCCAAATACAACAGCCACCAAAGGAAATTCCCTCATCTCTTTTGTGTGGATGGAAGTAATTACACTGCCCCCCCCCCCCAATGTAACTGGGGCATTTACACTGACCTCAACACAACAGGAGTATTTATATCAACCACCAATGTAACTGAGACATTTACACTGACCAGCAATGCAGAGATGAGCAGAGAGATGGGGGAGGTCATTGTAAATACACCTTACAGTGACTTTCCCCATCTCTCTGCTCATCTCTGCATTATTATCTCCCTCTCAGTATACCTTTGCACCCCAAATTCCCCTGTTACCTTCTGCACCCACCCTCCTCCTGCTCTCTGTTAACCTCTGCACTCCAACCCCCTTTCTGTTCAAATCTGCTCCCAAAGTCCTCCTCTACTGACCTCTGCCTCCCAAAACCCTCCTATACTAACCTATGCCCCCCAAAACCCTCCTCTACTAACCTATGCCTCCCAAACCCCTCCTCTACTAGCCCCTGCACCCAAAATCTCACTTTATCTAACCTCTGCCACGCCAAACCCCACCTCTACTAACCTCTGCACCCCAAATCCCTCCTCTTCTAACATCTACCCCCCCAGACCCTTACTCTACTAACCTCTGCACCCCAAATTCCACCTCTGAACCCCAAACCCCTCCTCTACTAACCTCTGCACCCCGAATTCCACAGCTACTAACCTCTGTCTCCAACCCACTCCTCTACTAACCTCTGCACCCTAAATCCCACCTCTGCTAACCTCTTGACTCCAACCCCCCCCTCACTGTTTACCTCTACATACTCCCTATGCTTACCTTGGCATACTAACCCCTCCTCTGCTTACCTTTGTACCCTAAATGATCCCTTCACTGTATACCTCTGCACAATACCTGTTCAACTTTGCATCCCAAGCAATAGCCCACTTCGCTTTACTCACCTCTGCTGCAGGGCTGAAACCACCTACTTACATCCTCTATGTGGGCGGCATGCAGAGGAGGGGCATTATTTGTATATGAATCGCAACAGATGTTAAAATGCCACCATAATTTACATATTTTACATACAAATGCCTGTGCTATTTACATATTTACATTTCAGTTCCAACCCTGGGATTTAATTACATAATCCTGCCCTGTGTTTCTCTCCCTTCAGCAGCTGAGTGCCAGTGGGAGGGGGAGGGAGGAAAACGGCTTTCAGCTGCTGCAGAGAGCAAACAGAGCATGGTTCTTTCTGTTAATAACCCCACTCCACCGCACCAATAATCCTCCCTGCCCGGGTCCCCCTGTGTGCTGGGCCCCCTACAGGAGGACCGGAGGTACCCCCCCATCGGTGATCCTAGGGTCTCTGGTCATGCAGCAATTACCTGTGAATATTCGGCCCTGAACACAAACACTCAAACCATGCAGGACAGTTTTCTGGCAATTTTTGTTTCAATAATTTATCTTGAGATTTTTTTGAAAATACAATGGTTCATGTACATTTACAAAGAATGTAGTTATTCAATGCATTCATTCAATACGGTCCAAAGATAAGGAGAGCACCCTTATGTGACCCAAACAATATGTATTCATACCAAGACACATGTTGCACAGAAAGCATAGATGGGAGGGTGAAGTTGGCTTGCAGTAGATTTTATTGAAATAAACAATTAAATTGATAATGGCAACATACTACAATGCTATAGTTATAGCAAAAGGCTGACCTTGTACACTCCCTGGACACCTTATTAGGTACACCTTGCTAGTGCCAAGAAAATACCCCCCACACCATTACACCACCACCACCAGCCTGAACCATTGATACAAGGCAGGATGGATCCATGCTTTCATGTTGTTTACACCAAATTTTGACCCTACCATCTGAATGTTGCAGCAACTAGTCTGCCCATTCTTCTCTGACCTTTGACACCAACAAGGCATTTTCGTCCACACAACTGCCCCTCTTTTTCGAACCATTCTCTGTAAACCCTAAAAATGGTTGTGCATGAAAGTTTCAGTAGATCAGCATTTTTTAAATACTTAGACCAGCCCATCTGGCACCAACAACCATGGCACCATTAAAAATCACTTAAATTCCCTTTCTTCCCCATTCGGATGCTTGGTTTGAACTTCGGCAAGTCATCTTCACCACGTCTACATGCCTAATGCATTGAGTTGCTGCCCTCTGATTGGCTGATTAGCAAGGAACTGAAAAGTTGTACCTAATACAGTGGCTGGTGAGTGTATTTCAGAAGTTAGATGTAAGAAGTATGTAAAGCCAACGTCCTATGCTCTCTGCTTAGGCTGCAATGTTATCAGTCAGCATTGTTTCCAGCTTTCTTGGTGGGCTACAGAACATCTCCCACTCTCCTTACCTCCATAACAAAGGACATGAGGTGTTCTGTAGTCCTAATAAACTTCCTGTACTAGTGTGACGATGCTGCTTTTCCATAGTCACAGTATGGTGAGCAAGCATTGCCACCCAAGGATAGGAAGTGTGACATTGCCAGAATCATCACTTACAAAATAAAAGAAAAAAAGCCTGGCAAGCAAAATTAATGCAGCTGCCACATTTAAGGACTGGAAAGATAGAATATACTGTATTACATTTTTGTGCTTGGATTTAGATACACTTTAAGTCTGATAATTCACATTTCTGTTATGACTGGTTCTCTTTGCCTGCTTGCCCACACTGCACCTGAATGAAAAAGAAAACTGCTGGTATATTGTAGTTGCATACACATCTAAGCCACACAGGTACTATAAAACCATGGTAATTCTGTCTCCTGTAACAGTGGCCGAATCTGTCAATATAGGGGCTTGTCTAGTGTCTGTTATAAAGGAGGTTGTCAAATACTAAGAATAAGGAGTCGCTGTTCTCACCAAGAAAATGACACAGATGGTAGGGGCCATCACTGAAAATCAATGCAATGAAGCAACTCACGCAGTCCTGGGAACCTTTGGCCTCGGGAACAAACACAACCAAGTGACCATTTTATGGTAGGGACAGATGTATGCAGCTAAATAAAGAGTATCATGCAAAGTGTATCAGTTACCATGGTAAAAGGGGAGTGTTTCTGAAGAATATGGTTTCTTGTGCAACACCTTTTCAAATCTTCCAACATCAGTTTCCTTAGGAGTTTTCAGTATTTAGTTACATCACATCCCAGAAACACAAAGGAAGTCAGAACTGGAAGACTAGGGTTGCAGGTCTGAATGGAGAACATGTATCTATTTAATAGCTATGTAATAGCTTACCAGGGGCCCTGAATAAGATGAATTCACTTAGATCCAACAACTTAATATACACTATATTTCCAAAAGTACCCCTCCAAATCATTGGATTCGGGTGTTCCAATCACCTGCATGGCCACAGGTGTATAAAATCAAGCACCTAGGTATGCAGACTGCTTCTACAAACATTTGTGAAAGAATGGGTCACTCTCAGGAGCTCAGTGAATTCAAGCATGGTACTGTGATAGGTTGCCACCTGTACAATAATTGCATCCGTGAAATTTCCTTGCTACTATATATTCCACGGTCAACTGTTAGTGGTATTATAACAAAGTGGCAGCAAATGGGAACAACAGCAACTCAGCCAAGAAGTGGTAGGCCATGTAAAATGACAGATTGGGGGCAGCGCATGCTGAAGCGCACAGTGCGCAGAAGAAACCAACTGTCTGCAGAGTCAATAGCTAAAAACCTTCAAATTTTGTGTGGCCTCCAGATTAGCACAACAGTGCATAGAGAGCTTCATGGAATGGATTTCTATGGCTGAGCAGCTGCATCCAAGTCTTACATCACCAAATGCAATGCAAAGAATCAGATCCAGTGGTGTAAAGCATGCCACCACTGGACTCTAGAGCAGTGGAGACATGTTCTCTGGAGTGACAAATCACGCTTCTGTCTGGTTATCCAATGACCATGTCTGAGTCTGGCAGTTGCCAGGGGAACTGTACTTGCCTGACTGCATTGTGCCAAATGTAAAGTTTGGTGGAGGGGGGATTATCGTGTGGGGTTTCTTGTCAGGGGTTGGGCCTGGCCCTTAGTTTCAGTGAAGGGAACTCTTAAGGCGTCAGCATACCAAGACATTTTGGACAATTTCATTCTCCCAACTGTGTGGGAACAGTTTGGGGATGGCTCCTTCCTGTTCTAACATGACTACACACCAGTGCACAAAGCAAGGTCCATAAAGACATGGATGAGCGAGTTTGGGGTGGAGGAACTTGACTGGCCTGCACTGAGTCCTGACCTCAACCCAACAGAACACCTTTGGGATGAACAAGAGTGGAGACTGCGAGCCAGGCCTTCTCGTCCTACACCAATGCCTGACCTCACACATGCTCTTCTGGAGGAATGGTGAAACATTCCCATCTACACACGCCTAAACCTTGTGGACAGGCTTCCCAGAAGAGTTGAAGTTGTTTTAGCTGCAAAGGGTGGGCCAACTCAATATTGAACCCTATGGACCAAGACTGGGATGCCGTTAAAGTGCGAAGAAAGGCAGGCATCCCAATACTTTTGTGTATATAATAATTATTAGCAAATAATGCATTAAGGTAAGAAACCTTTACCTTTACAACCACTTTTATAGATATACGCAAAATGTAGAAACCATGCAACCTATATGTAAATTATTTAGGCTCTAGCTGTTTACCAGACATTTACCTGCATAATTTTTCAGCCCAATGTTTGAACCATAACCACTTCCCTATCGCCCTATAGCAGAACTACTGCTACAGGGCAGCAGGGCTGCGCTAAATCACACACACACACACATATATATATATATATGCACTTCTTTATATGTTTTCCCCTCTCCAATCAACTTTTTAATCAAGGTACGCTGTTCTTCTGAACAATGTCTGGAACAACCAATTTTCCTCAGAATTTCAGAGAGAAATGCACTGTAACCAGCATGTACAACATTTGCTGCCTTCCTTCCTTAAATAAGGGCAATAATTGCCACCTGTTTTTCAAAGAATGAATGACCTCACTAATAGAACTCCACACTGCTATTATTTTGAACATGCCCCTTTCAATTAGTGATTCAATTACACAGAATAGGCAGCATGCATGTCATGACTGTTGGGTCTGTTGGATTTCTATTACTCTACTACACCTGCTAGTAAATTATTTGCCATGTAGAAATATCATTTCTACCAAAAACAGTGATTGATCAGGTTAGTGATGTCTGACTGCTATTATTTTGAACACAACTGTATATATATATATACACATATACACCGCCATTGGTGGCTACAGATGTTATCCCAAAAGGAAAATAAAACTGTTTGCTGAAATTGATTATAGTGTTAGCTGGAGTTAGGCTTCAATTTTTTATTATATTCAAATCTGCTAATATATTTAATGCTTCTATCACCCCCCATCCCCCCAGCCTGACAATGCTGCTGTCTATTGTGTCTTATAAGAATTCATCCAGAGTGGTGTCTCACTAATACCGGTGGTGTGTTACTGGCCAGATCACAGGTGAAAACAGAGGGGAAAAAGCTAAATTAAAGAGAACTGATGCAGCCACCACATTTAAAGAATGGTGAGCTGCAATATATTACATTTCTGGTTTTGGGTTTAATACTGCTTTAACATCTCAAAAGTAGTTTTTAGCGTTTTTAAAGTGATTGTAAACTTTCGTGTTTTTTTTATAATAAACATGTTATACTCACCTGCTCTGTGCAAAACCATTGCCCAAAACCAAATTCTCCTCTTCTGGGTTCTCCTGCTGGCACATCTGGCTCCTCCTTTTCTACAAGTTCCCCCATAGGAAACCACTTTGTAAGTATTCATTTAGCTTTTTGGTTTCTTCTATTATAAAATCTCGGGTAATGCACTAGGCGTTTGCACCCCTCTTTGTGTGTTTTTTTTTTTTGCAATACATATTTTGATTCCCCTATCTGAGGAGGGTTGCATTGTTGAAGTATTTCACTAGATGAAGTATTGACTCCACACAGTATCTTGGTCTGGTGACTGTCCTTTTGAGTGCTGGAGTAGTCATTTGTTTTTTTTAATGTTGCCCTTCCCTGAAGATTACTTCCACTCAATTCTACACACAGCTTCATTTAAATGATAGTGGAAGCTAACAGAATGCTATGGGTTACTGAATATATTCACTACACTTTGCTGCACATTATTGAATAAATCAGCAATTGAGCATTTCCTGAAAAATTACTAAGTTGGCAATGTCTCCCTAATAACAATCTATAGAAAATAATGAAAAAAATCATATCTATGTGAGGTCATTTGTACTAGTAACTTCTGCACAAAAAAAGACAATGGAACTCCACAACTGGAACCATTTACATGAAACAGGAAGTCGATTTAATGTGGGCTAATGCTACAAAAATAACAGAAAATGAGCTACTCCCTTATTAATAATATTTAGTAGAAGCTGTAAGCTTTTACTGCTGACCTCTAAATGTTGACTATGTTAATTTATTATAACTAAATCGTAACATAGGATGAAAGCAGTGAACACAATTTATAGAAAAGGTTACTACTGAATGAAAACATAAATAAGCAAAAAGCTCAATGAGCTCATAAGAACTGAAAATATTTTACGTACAATTCGGATTATGTAGCACAGGAACCAATCTGCAATGGCAGATCAATTCTCTAGAGTATTATTTTCCTACATACCATTTACTTTTTGTTAGCAATTCTATTTGGTTACACAGAAACCAATAAAATATACATCAGTCTATTTTTTCGCTCCCAATCGTTTTCTTTTTACAGTAGTTCTTAATAGTGAACAGTGAGGATTTACAATCTTAAGAACATTTGTCGTTTATTTTAAAGAGAATGAAAGCAAAGGTGGGTTCAAATTCAAATATAAAACTTCACGGGGTCTTATAAATCAAAGGTATAAACTGTTCACCCAAAAGAAAGATGAAAAAAAGGTCTGGACTTTACTTGTACCCGAAGGAAGAAATCTGTTATATTTCACAACACATAAAAAATATATTTTATTAGGTTCCTGAACATGGAGCTAAAAGAGCATTTGTTACTCAATGCTTGTTTGGTTCTGCATACTACTATGTTGAGGTAAATAACAAATATGTTAGTAGTTGAATATATACCGACATGATTTATACTTTAAATATGGGAATATAAAGTTGAAATCCAGATAAATATAAAAACAGTAATAGATGCAGGTATGTATTCTTTAAAAAACATGGCATACTATTTTTATAAATCAGCTAGTGTCAGTGCCTGGATTTGTTTCTTTTCTTTTAATATATATTTTTATTGATTTTACCATTTTCAATTTTACATTCACTAAAAAAAGAGAAAACATATTTATATATCCAATAAATAATGTTTTAACATATACATACACTAGTCTAAATTTTCCAGTGATCAGGACACTAGTATGAGGTATGGCGGTGATCAGGATGCTGGCATGGGGTATAGCAGTGATCAGGATGCTGGTTAGGGGTATGGTGGTGATCAGGACGGTGGTATGGCATATGGGGTGATCAAAACCAGGTACCCAATCCCCCCTCCAAAAAAACAAGTGCCAAAACATAAAAAGGAGGGGGGAGGAGGCAGACAAGCTCAACTTTCCCTTTTTATTTTTTTAATATAACAAGCATGTCATACTTATCTGCTCTGTTCCTCCTCTTCTCATGTCCCCCATTGGTGCTGTCTGTTCCTCTACTCCTGATGAGTGCCTCCATAGCAAGCTGCTTGCCATGGGAGCACTCATACATGCTTGCTCCTGAGCTAGCACTGTGTATCCATTGACACACATTGTGTGGCTCAGCCCTGCCCCCAGCTCTCAGGCTGTGATTGACAGCAGCAGGAGCCAATGGCTGTCCAACGAGGAGAGAGAGCCAAAAGAGCTAATGCTCTAGTGCACATCACCGGATCATGATCAGGCTCAGGTAATTATAATGGGAGGCTGGGGGGGAGCAGCACGCTGAAGGTTTTTACCCTAATGCAGAGAATGCATTAAGGTAAAAAAAAACTCTCAGGCTCAGAACAACTTTAAAAAGTTACTTTCAACATCAATTTCAGATCTGTACATACATGTGCAGTGCTAGTAATCAACACATCTAGTGATTTAATACTGTTTTTTGAGTAGATATATGTACCACACCAGCCCCGATGCCTCCAGGCTGGTGCAGGAACTGTGGGGGGTCAACTACTTGCTTGGGCATATATCTGGCCCTATTCGACAGGGATCATCAGGGGGTATGACATGACACACATGTTTTTACTATATATTGTGAGCAGCCTCAGTCAGATACCAGGCCACTATTTTTGACTGGAGGGAAGCCATGGTTCACAGGGTGTACATTTTATTATTTGGTAAGAGACGTATAAGATGTGAGTAGCTAGGAATACACACTATTTGTATGCTACTGTATTCAGTCTGGAGGTAGTTTGTTTGTAATTTATTAGTGGAGCTGAAGGCAGCCCATGATAGGGTGCACTAAATAGATGAACATTGATGCCTTCATAGAAAGCATAAAGGTAAAAAACCTTGAGCCTTTACAACCACTTTAAATCCAGGCACTCAAACTGGCATTAAAGTGTATTCCTCAATAGCCCAAAATTCCACGTTCTGTGCACTAAATGCTTTGCAAACCAGATATCTGTGCTGATCTGTGCGATACATAGCCTGTGCAGAGAGCAACATTTTTTTATATTGAAAATTCCAGATTTTAGATGTAGTTGGTACACTTAAGTATCTTCTTTATGTAGCTGGGGCTCGTATAAGTATTAGGGGGTCTGGGGGTGCTGTGGGACACAGAAGGTTTTTTTTACCTTCATGCATAGAAGAGACTTTAAAACCGCTTTAATTGTTCAGGTAGTTTTGGCTTTAGGCCTATGCTTCTCAGCAGCCAAGTGGAGCACTGAAGAGCAAAAATTGCAAATCTGCAAATCGAAGTGTATACAAGCAATTTGAAGTCTATAACTCCCAGCATAGTAATTAAAGTAGACTATTGAGGTATGTATGTAAAACAAATGTGAAGTGCATTTTAAAGGTTTAATGCACCATGTATTGGAGGTGTCTAGAAAAGATCTGAGAACTGAAGTGGTTATTATTCATTAAAGGGGGCACAAAGGCTAATGTGCAGTTGCTGAAAAACTGCACAATTAATGAAAGTACAGTGAAGTGAAATTGCACAGTGATGGGAAAATATACAATGGCAGCACTTGGAAAGTAAAAATTCAATGCAGAGTAATGGAGTGCATCAATGTTATGTAGTGGTTATGAATGGATTCCATTATGGACATACGATCATCACCCATTCTATATGAAAACAGCTGGATCGCTCAACTCTCATCTTATGTCAACTGACATCTTAAAGCATGCTATGTAACAGATTACACAATATACCATTGCAATGTAAACTAAATTGTTAAAATGCATTATACATTTAGTAGGGAGGCAATAAAAGTGATGCACAATATGTATTGTACATATGAAAATGTATTTCTTTAGCACTGAGGAAACAACTCCATGCATTATACAGCACAAGTTACACATTTAATTGTATAGTTTAGTTTTTCTTATCATATTTTCCTTTGTTATGGAATCATCCTGAGGTGTGCAGATAGAATGAAAAGTTCATTTTACAGAAAAAAATTATGGTGCTAAATATGTTTTACTTTGCCTGACTGCTTTGCCTTCACTGTATCTGATCAAGTTACTCAAAGCAATGACATTCTGGAATTATGCCCGGCTGTCTACCTCGCACACAACTAAAACCACAAGCCACAATCTACATTACTATATAAACTTAAGTCACTGGCTCCTGGAAAGAAGAGTGCAAGGGCATTTGAACAAATGGGAATATCAGAAACTTGCAGAATCCCCCATTTACATATCAATGCATTTGTGAAAACATCTGCAGAGTAACTAACCTTTCTAATTTGCGGAAAATGTGCTTTATAGTAGTATACTATACGCTTACATTAGTCCCTCTTCTTCCACATGGTCAAGATTTGAGTCCTCCCTTATCATTTTTAGATCACTATTCCTAAAATAGCCATGCAGATCATATTTGAGTTATACTCCTTCATTATCCATTGTTTTGCTACCAGTTACTTCAGATTCTGTTTCTAAGGGCAAAAATATTTTGAAAAATCATATTGTTGATCTGTTCGAAATGTACTGAAATAAGGTAGCAGTCAGCAAGTAATCTATGTATGGCTTCTTCATGAGCATTAAAGGAAAAAATGCTATGCCCCTACAAAAGTGCTGGTGAGACCCACTATTAAATAACATACATTGTCTCCCATAACCTCTGTATTGCATAGTACAAAAGGTATTGATCCCTTTTTCTGATTTTGACATAGAATACAGTAAAAACTCTATCCAAAAGTGTCAGGTTTTTTATTTGCTGTCTACATTTGTGCTTGATAACTGTGCTATCCTTGAAGACGACTATTGAACTAAGCCCAAATTGTAAATCATCATCTATGGCAAATAACAAATCTATACTGGACGAGGGTGCGTTTCCCTACGCACCATCTGGCCAATTAATGAATCTAACATATATAACCTTTATTCAAATATTAAAAATGTATGCTCAGCTGTAATTAATGCCTATTGGAGTGGAATGTACTGTGCACAACAATATGACTGGATACCATTGCAATTATTTACCTTACATCCAAATGGCTAATAACACCAGACCAAATCAAATACCATACCAATTTAGATGAAGTGACGGCATACAAAGAGGCACTGTAGTTTGATCATATCAGCTTGAATATATAATATCTGTTAAGGAAATGGAGTTACCTCATGGACAAAACTAATTAGATAGTATAATCTATCGTTCTACAGATATGTAATATGGGTACACGCATCCACAGGCATAAATCTCAGCTATTCATGGATAAGCCATGAATTCATGATTCATGAATACGTCACCATATCCACTCAAAAATACTTCACTGTCTTGAGGAATGCAAAGGATGCACTGTAAAGCACAGTACAGACCTCTCCAAAAAAAAGGGGGGAGGGTGCAGAGTGAATACCATGTGCATTCAAAAAGTGCTCCCAAAGAAAAACCCAAAGAAAAAAAGTATCTCTATATGTTTCGCTCCAGAAAACAGAGCTTCATTACGAGTATAAAGAACTAAAATAGGTCACATAGTGGCTGGAAGTTGTGCTCAGCTGCACAAGGTGGCAAAATGTGTGCAGTACATTCCACTCTAATATGCATTAATTACAGCTGAGCATACATTTTTTATACTTAAATAAAGGTTATATATTTTAGATTCATCAATTGTCCAGATGGTGTGTAGGGAAACGCACCCTCTTCCAGTATAGATTTATCTATCCCTGACGAAGACTTTAATTTACACCACAGAAAAGACCTCAGTGTCCACAGACTTTAATAAAACTAGATGGAGTGTCACAATGGTGAAGGAACTGTGAGCAACTGATGAAGGATTACCCATGGCTAGTGTTCATCCAGGGACCCCCTCATGAAGGTTTGGACGTAGCTGCATACTGACCTTAGGTTCACACTGGATCTGATGTGTGAAGACTAACCCACCAGTATAAGCCGATGAGCACAAAGGCCTTCTAGTAGCAGTAGAGAAATCAGGAGACATGCTGGGACTTAGGGCTGCGTAGCCAATGGGAACAAGTTGGAACATGGAATAGCATATGTACAGGAGGAAACAGCAGACCAAACCAGGCAGCAGAACTGCAGGAACAAGAACAAGAGTGTATGGGATGAACAGCAGGCCAGACCATGCAGCAGAACAGCAGCCTTCAGCAAAGGAGGGTACTGAATTAACAGACCGGACCAGGAATCAGGAGATGAAGGATAACTAGAATACAGGTCAGATCTAGCAACAGGTAACAAACAAGCAAATCCAAACAAGCAGCTGCGGTTTGTCTATGGGAAGACTTACCAAGAAGTAAATGGCTAAAACATGTCCACAGGAAAGGAGTTTGGATGCAAGCACAGAAGCATTGCTGGGCATGTGGACCCAGGTCCCTAATACAGGTACCTTTGACGTCATTAGCTGCAATGCCACATTCATGGAAAATATCCAACATTTTACCTATAATATCCAACTGAATGCATTTTAAAATGCAAATAGCATGAATACCTGAATCTAGCTTTATGTAACCCTGTTGTTTTCTTTGGTAGAGCAGCAATCAGATCAGGAGTCCAGCACGCACATTAAGTAACATGCTATGAAGAGAAGTGCACAGGGTGATGACCTCATCAGTCTTTTCCTGTTCCTTTATTCTCTAATCGCTGATTGGGATCAGGGGAGTTGACTTATCAGTATAAAACAGTATAAAACCCAAAAGCAAACATTTATTATATTGCAGCTTACCAATTCTTAGATGTGGTGGCTGCATTAGTTTAATTTTCTACGTTTTCTTTTCTTTATTTTAATTTGGTGATCCTACCAGTTAGTCTGTTGTTTTTCAACAGAAACAAGCTCTCCTGCAAATGTATGCTTAGTGCTGAGACAAACCATTTACCACTGACAGTGTTGCTTACAATGATAGGCTTCTACTTATTTATGTAAAACAATTATCACAAAAGAAAAGAGCGTGGCTTCAATTTGTTAGTGTATCTAAATCTGCTAGTACATCTAACACTCCTCTCCCCCCAGACTGACAGTGCTACTGCCCAAAGGTGCCTCCTGTGCTCCTTCATCCAGAATGTAGGCACTCTAATACAGGAAGCATGTTACTGACTGGATAAACAAGTGAACAGTACAATGTAGCTGTGTTGGCTATACAGCAGATACGATGTGGAACTAGGCATGGGGGTTTTTTACCACCAAAAGCTAAAAAAATTAAAAACTCTGGGCTCCAGGAGGCAGAACAGGAGTTAAGATTCCAGGAAAGCAAAATGTTTGTTTTCTACACATCAATCATAAACCCTGCAGTCCCTCACCAAGAGTGAGCGGGAAACCTAAGGGACACATACACCGTCACAAACAGAACAGGAAAGGCTTCATGTACTTGAAAAAAGGTGCAGGATATATATATAAGAAGGTATGCATGAAAGCAGAGTATTGAGATCAAGCTATCAGGTGATTTTTGAATGATATAGGGATGCCATAGTATCAACAATAATACACACTGCTCATTTAAAATGTGCTGGGTATATTAAATGGATGACTAAACACTGTATGCCAAACAGGATCCAATGTGAGAATTAGTTAGAAAGATATATTGGCCAACACATGCAATAGTTGCATTAAATCAGTAAGGCTGAGAGAATGTGAGAAAAGATAAGAATCGCAAGATGTAAACTATGGCCAAGAAGACAGAAAAATGGGAAAAGCCACTGCAAGAATCCATGACCCTTAATGAGGTATTGTACTGATGATGACACTTTAACTGACAGGGCACACTACCTCTTTTTAATGCCCAGTGATACATAATGGTGTTGATTTATAAAAGGCAAAGAATACTCAATTATGTGCAAGGAAAATAAAAAAAAAACAGCATTTTGGCTTGCTCATGGATGGATGATGAAAGTCAGCAAAGACACCCCATGCACTAAGATGTGAAGTAAAATCCCCTGCAACGTAGAACTTCTCTTGTGCAGTTAACCTCCCTGGCGGTATTCCCAAGTGTAGCTCGGGGTAAAGTTTCAGTACCACAAGCGGTAACCCCGAGCTACACTCGGCTTACCATGCGGCGCTTCTCCGCGATCCCTCGATCACTTACCTTGTCCTTCGCTCCCGCGATGTCCTTCCTGCAGTGTCCCCGGCAATGTAGTCCGGCGGATGCCGGCATCCGTCTTCTGGGTTCCGTCCCCTGCGAGCGTCAGGACGTACAGGGGACGGAATGGCGGGAAATTTGAAAATGACAAAAAGTGACATTCACTAAAATCACTAAAATGACATAGTAAAATATTACTGTATCAAACCATTTCACATACATTTTGTCCCGAGTGCTTTGTCCTGTGCCCTTCCTGCATTTTTACTGTTCTTACTGTCTGTAAACTGAGAAACGTCCATGGCGCCCAAAAAGCGTCCCTTTAGGTCAAAAGCGGTCTTAGACCAGCTAGAGAACAGCGATAGTAAATCAGAACCACTTGCAGAATTGAGTGATGATTTGTGGAGAAATTCGTCATCAGACACTGAAAACGATTTTGCGACTTTGCTCAGTGATGTGTGAACTTGGTGCTATATTTTTTTTGTTATTTTATTTAGTAGGTCATTGGTATCACTTATTTTAGGAGTAGTGCCTAATTGTTTTTGGTTTTATATATAGTGTTTGTTTGCACTAAAGGGGCAGCTTCTCTTGACCCTTGATTGTAGATATCAGGTTGGCGCCACTTTCAAGTATAAACTTTTGTTGGACAGACTAAGCCTCCATGCACACTAACCTAAAAACACACTGCTCCTAGAGGAATTTAGCATTTTGCCTGTAGAAGCAACTAATATTATCTTATGTGTCCATGCACACAGGTGTTTTTTAAGCTCAATATTTAGAAGCAGGATAAAAAAACCCTTCTGTTTTGTGTTTGAGAGAATTTTTCTGGCAAAAATAAAACACTAAACATTCCTAAATGCTAGTACAAAAAACGCTTAAAATTTGCGTTTTTTTCTGCCAAGAGCACTGGCATTTTTTTAAGCCAGCGTGCATGGAGCCTAAATGTAAATGTCAAAAAATAAAGGCAAACATAAAAAAACATGGAATCTATGTATAACCTAAATACAATAATTACATGTATTAAACATATAAACTTTAGTTATTAAATACATTTTTTTCTTCATAGTGGTCCTTTTAAAAAGGCCATATTTTGTATTCACATCATTGTGTTGAGTAGGGAGCCATCTATTGGGCATTCACTGCAACTGCTCTCTTTTGTACCTGTCAATAAAGAACAGGGAGTGTCTCATGCTTGTTAAAAATAAATATTTCCCATCTACCACTGCAGTTCTCATTTAGCTTCCAGAAGACCACACCAGTGAAGGTCTCCTTCCTCCCTTCGATACACATATGCCTGTAAGTTTTCATTGTGTTTGTCAAAGTCATATATACAGTATATTTAGATCGCATTACATTATTTTTAATATAATTTGTAGGTAGTTGTTTGTAAGAAATGTGGTTCATTCTTTTCATTTATAAGAGACATATATACAAGCATATTGTAACTTCAGTTTATGTGATTGTATTGCAGTTTTATAGAACTATTCACAGAAGTAAATCTAATTTTGGCATGAAACACAACACTGCTTCTGTCAAGTTTTTTTCCCTAGCTGTTGGTTAACTGTTACTAGGACAGCATAGCCCTAAATAGCATAAGCACAAACCAATAAAAGAAAAACTCTGGCCAAGGAAGCCCCTTTGCACCTTGCAAATAATGCTCCACACTTTCCTGTACTTAATCACTGTAGTCATTAAATATAACTACACAAAACACCCCAAATACTGATCTAAATTTGTGGTCAAGTGATGCAGAGGATGAGTATTCCAAGCCTCCTCTCTTTCTTACTGCAGAATTCAGGGTCCTTCTTGAGGGGTGCATGTCACTGCATGGGTGAGGTGGACACTTTCTTTTGGATGTCCAGCAGCAGAATCCTTTCAGGCTTCAGAAAATTGCAGTGGTGTGATATCATGGTGAGGTAGGGCAACAAGATCAGTCAATGGTGGGCCTGGGATAGGTTCAACTAATGGAAGAGGAACCGGACAGGGATATGGATGGTGGACTTATGTCAATGGAAACCTGTTTTGGAAGGGTTCAAGCTTGAAGACTACACAGGCAATATGGGACCACAAGTCCCAGCAAAACACAGTTCAATGCATCTCCTAGAGTCCTAGAGTTAGGGCTCGGCCAGGAGAGACTCTGACTTCCTCTCTCAAGTTCTCCTATTCATCCAGAGACCACATGGCCCTTTCAATTGTCCCCACCCCCCAACTTCCTGCTAAGAACTGGTCTGGTCTTTCACAGCCACAAAAGACAATGCTACAATGCTGACTTTGTTCCCTGCTGAGATCCATATCATCCCCCCCCCCCCCCCCCGTGGGCACAGGAACTCCAAATGGTGGATAAAGCTGGTGAGTTGACTGTTTGGCCACAAACAAAACAACACAAAAGTAAAAGAATAGTCCATCACATGCGGCCTGCCTGGAGCTGGAAAGGAGGAAAGCTCAGCGCTCACTGGCCCCCAGAGCGAGGACCACCTGTATGGCAGAAAAGGAGTGGCCCTGCTGATAGGCCTGGTAGCAGCCACCAACCCACCAGCGGTACAGGAGAGGATCTGACTGAGTACATCTGCACCCCCCTGGGCAGATAGAGGAAGGAGCGCTGTAGTGGGAAACCAGATTTGCTGCCTATTTGGGACTGTCCGTTTTAAAGTAACAGACACCAGATCCTCTGTTCAGGGATGCCTCCAAATTGCTGGGTGAAGAGAAGTTCATCTAGGGTCTGGGGAAGTACATAAATAGACATTATCTAGCTCTCCAACAGAGACTGTGCTGCAGTGAAGGATTGTAAATAGTTCCAGGAACTTGTCCTCAGTTCATCAGTACCTTTGGGTAGCCAGTACACCCCTAACTCCATCCAAGTTCAAATCTCCTAAATAAAACAACAAAACCAGAGCCTTTCAGCTCCTGACCACAGTTTAACCTGCTAGCTATCACACCCAGGCTGCTACTCAGCCCTCCTCTGGTCCTATTTTGCTAGGCTGCTGGGATGAGCATTTAGAGACTAGCACCCCTTTTGGTGGCTTGTCTTCTCGGCACTTAGCACAGAGCTCCATGACGCTTTCTATAGATTGCAGTGAGTACAACATATATCAAACCACCTATTTTAAGAACACAGATATCTCCATTTCTACTGCATAGTGCAGGTCAGTAATTATAAGGGTTGGCAGCTCTCTGTGCTGTAATCCCCTTTTATTTTGGTGTTTTTGGTTACATACATATCTAACTCTTTATCTGTTGGTGCTGTCCGCTCTCTTACACTTTGTGTCTTTTCCCATTGTTGACATGTATCACCGATATTGGTCTGTACCTCACCTCCACTGTGCCTGTTTGCCCCATATTGGCATTATATGTCCTTGCTCTTAACAGTATGATATTTAGTAAGTAAGAGGCAGACAATCTGCAAGGTAGAGTAGGGACTGGCAAGGGAAGGATCGCTGTGACAGAGCTAGCCAACTTGAACATGAATTTCAATATATGTGAACTAAGAATCCCTGTTTTGTAAGCAAGAGTTTATTATGAACATGTAAGAGTTAACATGGTTACACCTCATTAGTATCCCATGCGTTGTATATATGGAAGCCATTGAACACAGACATATCTTTATTCCTAATGCATAGTTCAGGTGAATGACTAAAAGGGCAGGGATGACTCAAGTTGCTGAATTATTCTTTAATAGAGTAATAATTTGTGCTGTAAAACCCAACCCCCCCCCCTTTCATATCTTATGTGTGTATGTGTATCTATATATCTCAGTCCTTTTGCATTTTCAGACAACAGGAAGGTTTTATCATGCAATATCCCCTTTTAAGCAAATGTAATCCTGTTGGTTGTTGAAAAAGAACCATATCCTATTAGTTTTAAAGCACCAACTAAAAAGTTGCGCAGATATGCAATTAAGCATATTATAGGAAAATAACTTAGTTGTTTTTATATCATTTACCACCCGTATTGCTTCAACAATAAGAACAGATTACGCACATTGAGCTTTTATGCCAATCAAGGTAACTTAATAATAAGGGGAACTTAAATCACATTAAGTAAATACCTTGGTTTCCTCCTCATTTTAAAAATATATCTGTAATATTCATTTTTTCTCTACGTGGTTGCAGTATTCAGGGATGTGGCTTAACATTCAATTTAAGTCTTTTAAAATAAAGTTCTTAAAAGTAAACTTACAGCTGTTTATTCAAGAATTTGTTACACCTCATTTTTATAACCAGTGTTTTGCTGCTGTCTGTAATTCTCCTTCAAAAATTTCAAAATAATACATTGCTGGTACATTTCTTAAAAAGTGTTCATGTAATTAATTATTGTGTGCCTCTTGAAGAATTAGGCTTCATCACACCTTTGACTTTTTAGAATCACTTTTACGATGAATCCAATTTTATGTAATTCTATAATCATCCAAAACCCACGGAAAATTACAGAAAAAGAGTGTGAATTTTTAAAGTTTTCTACAGCTTTCTGAGCAGCCAGTAAAAACAAACTGAGCGGTTTTGGAAAGATATGATAGAACATTAACTAGCGGCTTGATGAACATTAGAACTAATCATGGTGAGTACGAAGTATATTGCAGGTACGGAGAAGTCTTCGACGATGATGCATGGAGTGAAGCTGATGTGGAAATGAGGCATTGACAAGAAAAGTAGTCGTGGTAAACAGTGAGAAGATAGCCTGTCTAAAGATTTCCACTTTCAGAGCAGAACTTGTGGTAATGTTGCCCCAGTTCAACTCCAGTTCAGGTTCAGCTCCAATATATCATTACATTGGTTACAAAAAAGAAAAAAGCCTTCAGCTGTTTTTCTGAGCTTGTTTACGCGCCATGCCAGGTTTCATTTCACTCCAAGATAAACATTTAAACATCACTGAAGTTAAACTAGGAGAAGAGTCTTTTTCTACAGTAAAACAAAATGGCAGCTGCTAACAGTTAACTTCATCATATACTGATACTGAAGTAGTAAAAGCCACTGAACAGTGCTCAGTCTGGTAAAATAAAGTATTTTCTGTGTGTTAGTAGCATGTGGTAAGGGCACAGTGGCTAGTATGGCTTGCATACTATATCTGAGACTAAGGAGAACCAGTTACAAATGGACATTTGTAAGAATTTGAGCACTGTTTAGTTGTCCTGGTAGCACAGCCTTACGTTTTCGCAATGTGCACTTTGCTCCCTGTATTCAGGGCAGATAACTGCCACTTTGTCCTGGCTAATGGAGAAGGGTAAACTTTTAACGAACAAAGCCTTTAGTTTTCCTTCCTCGGGGGCAGGCCCAGGCGATTTGTTTTCGTTGGGGGGCAGTGCTGTGCTAGTGTTGTTGAGAGTAAAGTGCCATTGTCAGAAGTATGTCACAGTGTCCTTTACTGATCAGCAAAAGAAAAAAATCAGTTCTAAAAATGGAGTCAGTGGGAGTAACACTTAAGAGAAGAAGAAGACTTGAGAATAAAAATGTGGTGTGTTATGTGGCTGCCTAGTGCCTACCTTTAGGAGCTTGAGAAGATAAATGTGGCGCACTATGCGGGCTGCCTGGTGCCAGCCTTGAAGGGCTTCAGAAGAAAAATGTGGTATATTATGTGGAACTCCTGCCTCTTAAAAAGGAAAATAAATGTGGCGAATAACGTGGGATGTCTGCCTCCCACCTTAAAGGGATAAAGAAGAATTGTGGTACACTGCATGGGCTGCCTGCCGCTCATCCTAAAGGGACTAAAGTGATCAATAAAGTAGGTTTTGGTTTATGGAGTAAGGATTGTAATGTACCACCTTTACCCCTTTTGATTTGCTATGACTTAGACACAATAGGGTCTGGGGGTACACAAAACAAATTGTGAGAGTAAGAAACCCCACTCTTTGCCAGTGGCAGCAATAAAAACTCTCACCATTGGGCAGCACAGTAGGTAAATGGTTAGCACTTCTTTCTGGCAGTACCAGGGTCTATGGTTTGAATCGCAACCACAGCACTACCTGTCTGGAGTTTGCATGTTCTCCCTTTGCCTGTGTGGGTTTCCTCTGGATACTCTGGTTTTCTTCCACACCCCAAAAACACGCTGGTAGGTTAACTTGCTAAATTGGCCCTAGTGTATGTATGAATGTGAGTTAGGGACCTTAGATTGTAAGCTCCTTGAGGGTTAGTGACTGATGTGAATGTACAATATATGTGTAAAGCGCTGTGTAAATTAACTGTTCTACATAAGTACCTGTAATAATAATTGGTCACAGAAATGATAGCCCCCAGCATGCATCAGGGTCTGCATTAACCCCCAAAGAGTGTTATGGCTAGCAATGATAACCCCATCAATATCTTCCAGCATGTGTCAAGGCCAGCAATAACCTCCAGCAAATGTAAAGGAAGGCAATGATAACCCCCCAGCAATAACCTCCTATATGTCAGGGTGACCAACAATAACTCCCAGCAAATGTTAGGGAAGCAATCATAACCCCCAGCAAAAGCCTCCAGCATGTGTTAGGACCTGCAATGATAGGCCCCAGCAATGATAAATCTCAGCAAGTGTCAGGGCCAGCAATGATAACACCCAGCATGTGTCAGGGCCAGTAGTTTTACTTATCTGAGCACCCACATCCATAAAGTTCCCTCCCCCCCCCACAGAACTATAATTTATCTGTTAGAGAGGAGATCACTCTTCCCAACAAAGCAAGGCACTGGCTGCACAATTTCAGGCAGTGCGCTGGAACCCAGGTGTTAGGATGGAATAATGGGAAGTCATTGCAATGCAGGGTAGCACAATGAGAAGCTATTACAATGTTACGCAGAGTAATATGAAGGTAATACACTAAAGCTGGAAAACATGTAGCTATTACACTGTGCGGTGGAGTGGTGTGAACGTATTACACTGTAGGGTAATAGGGAGTATTTGCATCGTAGGTCCCATTCACACCTCAGCGGTTTGTAGCTTGCAGCTTGAGAATGCTCAGTGTCCAAAATCCAATGTATATCAATGATGACAGTTCACATATGGGAGCTCAGATGCCTGTAGGACAACTCCAGGAGCTTCAAAAGCTATTTTTGAGGCAGATTTGGATGTTTTGGCCCCAAAAACTTAAATGGGAATGCTTGAAAATGCTCATATCATGTGTTTTCTAGCAATCTTTGCAGACATATTTCAGGCATTTTTGAGCCAGAATAAACTGGTCCCCCTACTGTAAAATGCTTATAATACACTCCTGAAATGCTTGTGTATGCTTTCAAAAATGCTCAAAAAAAAAACAGAGAACAACTGAAAATTGCACTGCTCAGGTGTGAATGCAGCCGTCTGGCTTCCCTAGGATTTCCATGCATGCTAACGATGTCACATATTTATGTGTTCTCCCCATTAAGATTCTTATCCCCCCCCCCCCACACACAAACACACACCCTCTCTGTGATTGACTGCGGTGCTCTGAGTTGAAGTCTTGATATCAGAAAAGTTTATTCTCTTCATATATGTTTGGTTTGAAGTGTTTTTCCTGTGACCAAACAACTCTATCCTTAACTGATCAGTCTTCAGCACATAGATCCAAAAGGTCTTGTTTTTGCCTATATGTTCAAATGCAAACCATAATCCTAGTCTAATAATCTTTTTAGAAAGCAAAGGATTTTTCCTAACACAACACTCATGCAGTTTGAATTGGTGCAATCCAATTCTGTATGTAGATGCATCAAGAGGTCAACTCTTGGTCTGAATTTGCTGGGCGAGGCAGTCCTGGACAAAGTAGCAGTCATTTGAAATCTATGCCACTTTCAGATTAGTTTCCTTACAGTGGAATGATTGATTTCAGATCATTTGACAATCTTTTTAAATCACTTGCCAAACTCATAGGTATCCACAACTTTCTTTTTGAGGGCCTTAGAGAGCTCTATTGATCTTGGCATGATGACACAACATATCAATAGTAAAAGAGAACACCAGACCCTAGATACCTGAAGTTTTAATAAGACAGGTTCCATCTGCATATGTCTTAAAGTGGTAGTAAACCCACTTTGTTAATTTTTACCTACAAGCAAGATTATAATAAAGCTTACCTGTAAGTAAAATTAATATCTCCTAAATCATTAGTAAGACCTCATCTGGAATATGCAGTTCAGTTTTGGGCACTAATTCACAAAAAGAACATTGGGGAACTGGAGAAAATACAAATAAGGGAAACCAAACTGATATGAGGCATGGAGGAGTTCAGCTATGAGGAAAGATTAGAGGAACTGAATTTATTCTCTCTTGAGAAGAGAAGAATAAGGGGGGATATGATGAACATGTATAAATACATCAGTGGTTCATATAGTGAACGCGCTGTAGAGCTATTCACCCTGAGGTCATCACAGAAGACAAGGGGGCACTCTTTACGTCTGGAGGAAAAGAAATTTAATCTCCAAACACGTAAAGGTTTCTTTACAGTGACAGCTGTGAAAATGTGGAATAGACTCCCTCAAGAGTTGGTTCTGGCTAGCTCAATGGATTGCTTTAAGAAAGGCCTGGAGTCTTTCCTAGATACACAGAATAAAAGTGGATACTAACATTTATAGGTAAAGTTGATCCAGGGAATATCCGATTGCCTCTCACGGGACCAGGAAGGAATATTTTTCCCTGCAGGAGCAAATTGGATCATGCTTTGATGGGGGTTTTTTTTGCTTTCTTCTGGATCAACTGTGGGTGTAGGATTATAACTTTTTTTTTAATGGTTGAACTGGATGGACTTTTGTCTTTTTTCAGCCATACTAACTATGCAACTATGTAAATGTGCACTGTTTAGGAGATATTTTGGGTTTTTTTGTAGCTGTTGCATGAGCTCTGAAAGAATGGCAATACCCGTGCCATTCCTTCAGAGCACTGTGCCGTGGCCTGAGACGTCAGCTCAGTTCAGCCAGTCAGATGGCTGGAGATCATGAACCTGGAAGGAAGACAGGGTGAAGATGGAAGCCTTTACAGCGGTGACAGTGCACCGCTGGAGGGCTTTGTTTTAAGGTAAGGTTTATATAACATGCTAGTATGTGATGAATACTAGCACATTATGCCATTGTCTTGCAGAGAATTATTTTTTTATGCTGTTTACTACCACTTTAAGGAGGTTCTAATCATTAGCATTTCCAGTCATTTATTACTCTTTAAAAAAAAAAAAACAGTATTACAATGTTGTATTCTATTTTGTGTTATATCCTTATATGGAGATGTTTTTTTCCAGTGAAAGATCTGAAGGTATGGGTGAAAATGTAAACCATTATAATTTGAGGTCCATCCCATCTGATGAGTGAGCCTTTCTGAGGGTGGTGGTGGATAACACAGTTGAAGCATAAATAATTTAATGTGCTGTACAATTTGTTATGCAGTGAATGAAACACAGTTACACAAAAAGATTGTGGACATTTTTGCTGTATTTCACTTGTAGCACATATGTTATCGTTAGCACTGGTTGTATAAAAAGCAGCTTTATGGTTCTATTGCACTCTTCCGATCACAATCTTCTCTCTGCTGCAATATGCAGACCAGCTGCACCACAGCTTACATTCTATGAATGGGCAGTAAAATGTGGGCCACAGTGTGCGTACCTCAGTGGAGTGACATCTTCTTTCCATTCTAAATCAACCCTAAGTGTTTTCAAAAATCTTGCACCTCAAAATATTTTTAGTTAGCAAAATGAATGGTATCTCCCACATTTTTAATTTCCTATGATAATCTATAGTTAACACAGTAAATAACTTTAGGCTCCATGCACACTGGGCATTTCAATAATGCTGGCAGCATTAGATGTGTAAAGTCACATTAAAAAAGTGAGTTTTTCAGTGTTTTTTAGCGTTTTGCATTAGCCTTTAGGTGAGTTTTTCTGCATTTATTCTTTTTAGCGTTTTTTTACACAAAAAGAAATAACAAACACCCCAAAACACCATGGACACAGACAAACAAACAGCTTTCTTCAGAATAACAAAAGAGTATTTCTGGATGTCTGGAATCCCCCTGCTGGTTAAGGAAAGGTGTATCCCCATCAGAGTGACAGCCTGCCAGATGATCTACACTGTTTCAGCTTTCTAGGACCAGGAGTGGTCTGACAACTCAAATGCGCATATTATGCGCTTTCTGGTGAGTGCATAATATTATACACCTTTCAGCACGGAGTCGACCACCTTTGCACTGTTTACTGGGACTATTGTATCATGATATGAGGACGTTTTCCAATCACTTTTAAGCACCAGTAGCCCATCACTTATTATCCTTTATACAACATATATTAACCTTTTGTAGCGCTGCATGTGTTATCATTTTTAGTGTGAAGGTTTGGGGTTTGTGCCTTTCATGCTAGCTGCTTGTCATCTATCTCCAAGCGCTCGTTAATTATTTTCACTGTTTTGACCCCAAAACACCGGTTTGCTGCATTTTGCCATGTTTTCCAGCGTTAGAGCATTTTAAGTCCTCATGCACACTGGACATTTTGATAACGCTGGTAACGTTAGCTGTGTAAGTCACGTTAAAAACATGAGTTTTTCAGCTTTTTTTAGCATTTTTGCATTAGCACTTAGCAGTGTTTTTGCCACGATTAGCAGCGTTTTCCCGCATTTGCATTTTTAGCGGTTTTTGTTTTTAAAAACTAATTTTTTTTGTCACAAAATGTCCAAAAATGCCGGTTTGCTGTGTTTTGCCGCGTTTTTCAGAGTTAGAGCATTTTTACAGCTAAAAAATTCCTCTAGAAACCCACTAGTCCTGTTTTTTTTCCAGCCAAAAAACGTGCGCATGGACACTTACAGCTAAAAAAACTCCTCTAGAAACCTACTAGTTCTGGGGGGGGGTTTCCAGCCAAAAAAACGCTGATTAAAGCCTATGTGTGCATGGACACATAGGATAACCTTTACTGGCTGTAGAAAAAAACACTAAAAGCCAAAAACAGCCGCTGTAAAAACATCCAATGTGCATGAGGACTAGTGGCAGTGATTGCGGTCTCAGTTGGCTATGAACATAGATCTAGGCAGATTAGGACTGTCAAAACAACTGTACAATTGCTACTGTATTCTTTCTAGTTACCCACCACTCCAGAGAAAGACAATACCAGTAATGTTTCTATTATCATTACTATGTAGCCATTCTAGCTTGTGGCTGGAGCACAAACAATGCAGATTCTATTTCATAAACAAGCTAAAAAATGTCTCTTTTAAATAAATTGACCTACACATATTATATTTCAGCTCACGTAGCAAAAGCTATTTACGTGTGTTTTAACAAAATGTACTATAAACAATATATTTTATACAAATCTTCCATTAGGCTCCACCAACAGAAAATGCATTAACACAAGCATTATCATTTTACAGCCTCTGAATAGAAACATGCATTTCACTGCTGTTTTCACTGCCAGATAAGCAATTAATGGTCTAGAAATGTTAGCTTACTGTTCATCATGACCAATTCATTTGAGACTTCCACACCCTTCCTAGACAGAGCCGGCTTCAGCGAGCAATCCTTTGGTGCATTTCTTTGCTTGATTACAGCTCCCTTAGGGTTTGGTACATTTGTAGAAATTCTCTATTCTTGCTTTTCTTTGACATTGATCTTGTACAGGTAGAAAATGGTATGTACTAGTTATGCCTAAGAGTAGGCACTCAAGATGCCTGTTATTTCCTTCTTTTTCAGCAGTTCTGATTGGTCAGTGCCGGCACAGAGCATCACTTTGGGTTGGAACTGGACAGTCGCACAGAGAAGAGAGGGAAGAGGGGTTTTTCAAACCCCTGGATCACTGCACCATGGGCACTGACAGCCCATCACTTATGGAGGTAAGTACAATGGGGACCAGGAGGGGGGGGTTAAAGTGTTATTAAACCCACAACAGTAAAATCAGCCCCTATATGTAGTAAAGCATGCTTGTTATACTCACTGTGGAATCTAAGGGGTTAATCTCTACATTGTGTAAAAAGGCCATTTGATCCTGATTGATTGACCACCTCTTATCTCCTGATAAGACAGACTGAACCGTAGGCATTTTGCACATGCTCAGTTTGGTATGTATTGCTAGAGAGGTTTTTTTTTTTCTTGGGAGAGTGCATGTGATCAGCACATGGCCAATCAGCACTGTTCAGACAGAGGTCAGGGGTTTTGCATCCCCCTAGAGCAGAGAGAAAACTCCTCCTACAAGCTTTACCAGTGCTCTGCTGAAGTCACAAGACTGCTCTAACTGCTGATGAGAAAAGGTATTTAGCAGTTTATATTTACTAAAATAATTGCATTTCCATGTTCTGTGTACTGTGGAAGACCAGATATAGTGGATGCAGGGTCCTGGGTTTAGTAACACTTTAAGGCTTGGGAGCATATTTAATTTTTTTCTGAAAAGGTGATCTTACACTTAAAATTGATTGTAAACCTACCTTTTTTTAAAATAACAAACATGTTTTACTTACCTGCTCTGATCCAGCTGAACATGAAGAGGAACTTCATCCTTCAGCATGACAACGACCCAAAGCATACATCCAAATCAACAAAGGAATGGCTTCACCAGAAGAATATTAAAGTTTTGGAATGGCCCAGCCAGAGCCCAGACCTGAATCCGATTGAAAATCTGTGGGGTGATCTGAAGAGGGCTGTGCACAGGAGATGCCCTCACAATCTGAAAGATTTGAAGTGTTTTTGCAAGAAAGAGTGGGCAAATATTGCCAAGTAAAGATGTGCCATGCTGATAGACTCATACCCAAATGACTGAGTGCTGTCATCAAATCAAAAGGGGCTTCAACAAAGTATTAGTTTAAGGGTGTGCAAACTTATGCAACCGTATTACTTTAGTTTTTTATTTCTACTTCCCTCCACCTAAAAGATTTCCGTTTGTTGTTCAACTGAGTTGTACAATTTATAGGTTACATTAAAGGTGGAAAAAGTTCTGAAATTATTTATCTCTGTCTAATTTTTTTACATCACAGAAACCTGACATTTTAACAGGGGTGTTTAGACTTTTTATATCCACTGTATATATATATATCACTTTTTTGAAAACGTGGAGTTAATTTACTTTGCAAAATTATACAAAATAGAATACAGAAGGGATTTGTTTAGAGAGCTCACCAAAAGACTGATTAACACCAGCACTGAACATACCATCTTTTGGAGTGAGCTAATCATTTCAGACAGAAGTACCAAAGGTACCAAGACAAACATCAGACTTTGGTTTTCTCCCAGAAGAAACACAAATTCACATATCAATGGACAGCCTCTGCTTGCTTTTGCTGGCACACGCTTTATAGTGTGTCAGCTTAACAAAATATATTTTAAACTTCCCTAATGCTCTTATTGGTCAGACAAAACACCTATAGACTATGTAAACATTTTATAGACTATGTATTTGTGCAGTATCTGTATAAAGCTTTGACTGAAACATAATCTAAATATTCATGTGGAGTTCATTTTATGTAGGTCTCACACTACACCACATCAAATCTATCTCACATTAAAACTTGACAAGCCTTCAGGGAACAAGATTTGGATTGGTTATCTCTATATTACTTTATGACATGTTTTGATCCTACTACAGAAATGCAAACACTGGTTTCATTTATTTTTTATCTTAAATATTAAATTAGGTCTAAATCCATTCACTAAAAGGTCATATAAACATTACCAAGTTGATGTAATTTTAAAAGGTGATATTCTGTCTTTAAATCAGCAGCTTTTAATAAAAGAATACCAGATGATTTTACCATAAATGTAATTTTTTAGACCCTTCCTGTTCCTGTAACTTTTGCTCCTGCGTTGTCACTCTACTACATGTGCCCGTTTGCCTGGGGGAATTATCTTTGGTACAAGCCCAGTGACTGAACCACTCTTCTGAACATATAAACATGGAGCAGATACTACTCTTATTTAATAAAAGTATTAATTTATCAAAAGTCCCTTTGTAAATTAGGAGCAATCTGCTCCAAGTTCTGTTTGGAGAACAGTCCAGGAGAGCTGGAGCTGCATGCTCTGTTCTATCTACCATACCTGCCCCCTGCTTAGCTCAGAGCAGGAAGGAGGGTATGAATACTGCTCTGCTCGTGTAGTATGAATACTGCATGTGCAGAGAGAGGGATGTCGGCTATCTGCTAACAGCTCACATCTCTCATGATAGCTTAGATTTGGAAGAGATCTGCAGCAGTTTTCTATATGGAAAACTGCCATATTCCTTCTGTTATTTAGAGGCAGACCTGCGATAGTTACTATTTCACTCTAAAAAAGAATCCGACGTGGGTGATCCAGACAGACTTGAAACAGGTTAATATGATGCATGCTTCTCCAGACATTATAGTTGCACGAAGCTTAGTTAATTCCCCAGTTTGTGTTTCCAATATGCCTAGTGCTTATGTTGACTAAATAAAAAAGGTAAAACAAATAAATCCAAATAAATTAGGTGTATGTATTGACTAAATAAATACATTTAAATCAATAAATTAAATAAAATAAGTGTGTGCCCTAATTTTTGCCCCCTTTTATTTGCATCTGTACACCCTAATGCATATACATACACAAAAATTGCAAACATTCATTGATTCTTTGTATCTGTAAGCATCCTCAGCACTGCAGCTGGGGTAAACTGCAAAACCTACGAGGAACTGCAAGACTGACAGCCACAGGCTTGACTCCCAGAGGCAGATGCATGATGGGATTTGTAGTTTCATCACTCTATGTCTCTACTTGCCTCCATTCAAAGAGACAGATGGCTCCTGTTAACATCAGGAAAAAAAGATGTAAGTACAGAACCCAGCGTTTGGTGGTTGAGTGGTGGATAACAGCAGGACAATGTTTGATTGGCTGGGCAGGTGAGTATGTAAACTCAAGATTTCCCAGAAAGCCAGGTAAGAAGAAGTTAAAAGCAAAATTAACCATGGGGGGTTCTTTGAGGTTTCATGATACAAAGACTAAAAATTCAATCTTCATTACACTGGGTTGGAAACCAAACAAACACCATCTCCCTCTATGTACCTTGTGAGCCTAAATTAAATGTAATTTTTGAAGACTCTGCTCCAGTCAGTGCCGTTGCTTTCATTTACTTTATGTAGCCTTTTTGGGAACAGGAACTAGAAAAATAAACAATAATTTGGACTTCTGGTTAAATATCAATTCTTTTGAAAATACACAAAATACATTCTAGAATTCTGTATCTGCAGCCTATTTAACCACATATTAAATGACCTGATTTACTTTAGTTTATTTTAAAATGTGTTTTCTTAGGCTCTGATCAAGTTAGTTAGCCTACTTGGTTATGCCAGCTGGATCTCAAGGAACCTCTATCTCATTCTCTGGGTCTTTCATTATCTCAAGGCTGGTAGGAATTAAGAACAGAAATATGTCTTGGCAGGCTCACTCAAACTTCCTCGGTTGGGTGAATGGCAATCAACATGTGGTTTGTGTGAAACTTAAAGTGACACTAAACTCTGGTTTTAAAAAAATCTATTCAAACATGAATTTCTAAAGTATAACTAATGGCAAAATGTTTTGTTTTTTTTTGTTTTGGACAAAGTGGATATGGATTACAACAGCTTTTTTTTATTGCGGTCTGTGCCCCTATTAGGAAGATTAATCCTCTTTATGTTTCCTGTTTACCAATATCAAAAGTGAAAATAAAAGAAACCCCAAATTGTGTGTTGTCTCCATAGAAGTAATAGAGGGGAAATCTTCCAATGGGGACACTAGTTCTGATGGCCTGAGACTGCCCAAGGAATTCCCTTAATTTGCAGAGCTTTTCCCACTTACTGTTTTTACTATGGGACACAGCGGTCAAAAAATAAACTGGCTGGAACTATTACCCTCCCTTAATCAATGCTCGAAAAAAAAAAAATACCTTCTATTGCTCTCAGCCTCCTTCAAATTCCTTTTTTGCTGCTGTGATCTGAATTCCTGTTGGAGGGTGGCTAAGTTTGTTCTCCATGGTCCCACTGTATGTAGTAGCATAGCTACCCTCTCTTTCACATTCCTAAGATGAGCTAAGGACTATGGACTATTTGCAGTTAGCATAGAGCAGTGGTGATGAACCTATGGCAGGCATGCTGCAGCAGGCACGCAGAGCCCTCTCTGCCGACACATGAACCAAGTCTCCCCAGCAGGTGAGCATTGGATCACAGCGCACATAGGGGCCATGCAAATGCTCGAAAAGGAGTAGAGGTGCCAGGCAGTGATGTCATTTTGCCCCCTTTTGCTGGTGATCAGTGGAACATTGCCCCCTTGTGCTGGTGACCAGTGGAACTTTACCCCCTTGGGCTGATGTCCAGTGGAACTTTGCCCCCTTGGGCTGGTGGTTAGTGGAACATTGTTCCCTTGTGCTGGTGGTCAGTGGAACTTTGTCCCCTTGTGCTGGTAGTCAGTGGAACTTTGCCCCCTTGTGTTGGTGGTCAGTGGAACTTCGCCAACTTGTGCTGGAGGTCAGTGGAACTTTGCCCCCTTGTGTTGGTGGTCAGTAGAACTTTGCCTCCTTGTGCTGGTGGTATATGGAACTTTGCCCCCTTGTGCTGGTGGTCTATGGAACTTTTCCCCCTTGTGCTGGTGGTCAGTGAAAGTTTGCCTTCTTGTGCTGGTGGTCAATGGAACTTTGCCCCCTTGTGCTGGTGGTCAGTGGAACTTTGCCCCCTTGTGCTGGTGGTCAGTGGAAGCTCTGAATATATGGACAGATCTTTTGTAGATTTTATCAATAGAAGAAACATTTCCAAGTCTTCAGAATTATGACTGTGAATCTGAAACATTTTTTTTCAATACTTGTAAGATTTATTTGTATTAACCTCCCTGGCGGTCTAATTATGTCATTATTTTTTAATGTCAAAGCGGTACATTGTTTTGCATGGAAATTTGTTGTTTTATATTGTAGGCCTGTAATCCTTAGGAATAACTCTATTAAAACTGTCCAAACAAGAGTCTAGTAAACATCCTGGGTATGATAACGTTTGAATCACGAAATCATAAATTATAATATAATAAATAATTATAAAAAATAATAATATAATAATAAATGTAATTCAATAATGTATTCAAACCAAAAACACTGAAATTTGAAATAGAGCACCAATTTCGCACATCACTGAGCTCAGTCACAGAATCGTTGCTGTCGTCACTTTCAGTGTTGAATTTCCCCACAAGTCACTATTGCTCAATTCTGCAAATGATTCTAATTCACTATCGCTGTTCTCTAGCTGATCTAAAACCACTTTTGACCTAAAGGGATGCTTTTTGGATGCCATGGAAATTCTCAAGTTTCCAGGCAGAAAGAACAGTAAAAATGCAGGCAGGGCACAGGACAAAGCACTCGGGACAAAATGTATGTGAAATGGTTTGATACAGTAATGTAATCCTAACAGATTACAGTGTATTGTGTGTATGTCATGTTTTTACTTTTTTTAATCTCCAACCTTTTCCGCCCCCCTGCGTCCTGACGTTCACAGGGAAGGGAACCCAGAAGATGGATACCGGCATCAGCCAGAGGACACAGCAGGAGGACATCAGGGGATCGCAGGACAAGGTAAGGATCGGGGGATTGCAGGACAAGGACTACAGTGCAATCTAGAGTGTGGCTTGGGGTTACTGCTTTTGGTACTGTAAATTAATCCCGAGTCACACTCGGAATTACCACTAGGGACATTAAGGGTTAGTTCTCACTACATGCGTTTCAGTTGCTTTTTTTCTGCATCCAAAACACACAAAAAGTAGGTTATATGGTTGCCAATGTCATAGTTCACATCAGTGTTTGCAGTTCCAGTACGTTCCAGTTGCAGAAAAAAAAGTAGAACAGGCTGCATTTTTCCTTCACAGAACTGTACTGGAATCAGGGGCGGACTGACCATTTGGAAATTCGGGCACTGCCCAAGGGCCCAGGGTGAGTAGGGGGCCCCATGAGATCCCCCTGGTACCTTTTTCATAGGCTTTTTTGAATTTGGGCAAGGACACAGGGGCCCCATGATCACCTATTGCCCAGGGGCCCCATGAGTTGTCAGTCCGCCCCTGGCTGGAATGCGGTAAAACACATAAAAATGTACCAGAACGCACCAAAAACGCACTGTAACGCACATGTCCCTATTTACATTGAAGAAGAAGAGAGAAGAAAAATGAACTGGAATGCATAAAAAAAGCACTGAAACGCACAAAAAACACAGAAGCAAAAATGCATCCGGAACGCATCTGGACTGTGTTTCTATAGTGTGAACTGGCCCTAAATGTTTTTAGGCCTCGTTCTCACAGGTGTACTTAAGTGTAAGGCCCATGCAAGGACCGTGTTTGCCCGCATGGGGATGCACAGGTGTTCAATGCATACAGCCGCTGCTCCCAATTTGACAGCTATTGGGGTGCCTGGCCCTGAACGCACCGTGGCTGTGTTCAGGGTTGTGTACCTGCTAGGCTGTCAAATTGGGAGCAGTGGCTGTATCTGTGCAGCTGCTGTTTCCCAATTGACGTGAATGGGGCTGCCTGCACAGATCACCTGAGCATCCCCATTCATGCAGACATGGTCCTCACACAGGAGTAGGCTTAAAGTGGAACTGCACTGCATCTGAACACCACAAACCAAAAATGCTAATTCATTCGTTTTTAATATTCAAAGTCTTTTCTCCATATCTCCATGCTTTATTTTGCTGATAATTCATTTGAAAAACACCCCCTTGCATTTCTGGCAGTGTCCATCTTGAGTAAGGGCAGATGATTACGCGGCCATGCATAGCAGAGCCATACAAAGCAGCGTGCTTACATAGTGAAGCACAGCACACAGCACATAGTAAAACACACACAGCACACAGTTAACCCTTCGATCTCCCCAGATGTTAACCCCTTCCTGCCCAGTGCCATTAGTACAGTGTCAGTGCTTTTATTAGCACTGATCACTATATTAGTGTCACTGGGGATGTCAGTGGCAGTTAGCCAGTTCCCCTCCAGTGTCAGAATGCCTGCTGCAGTCCCTGTATAAGTAGCTGATCGCTGTATATATACACCACCATTTGCAGACATATAACTTTTACGTAAACCAATTAATTTACATTGACATGTAGCAGAATACATTTTGGCCTAAATTTATGATCAAATTAGATTTTTTAAAATTTTTTACTGGACATGGTTAATTGCAAAAAGTCAAAAATATTGTTTTTTTTCTCAAAATTGTCAGTCTTAATTTGTTTATAGCGCAAAAAAATAAAAAAACCGCACAGGCAATCAAATATCACCAAAAGAAAGCTTACATGACCGCGCAATTGTCAGTTAAAATAACACACACCGTATCGCAAAAAATGGCCAAGTCAGGAAGGGGGGTAAATCCTCTGGAGGGCAAGTGTAGACCCTGGCCTTGTAAAACAACCCATTCAGTTTAAAATAGAGATGAAAGTCAGAACAGTTGTGTATAGATAAAAATACAATATACAGTAACTACCTTTTTTCAGTCTGTTTTATGATCACATTCCCACTAAATTCCTTATGCAGCTGAGAACAGCGAGCTAGAGGAGAAGAAACAGCAGTACACTGATCTTCTCAGTAAAAGGCTGTGCAGGGGGGGTAGGTGTCAGAACACGTCTGATCAATGAAGGAGAGCAGGCTGAGTTTCCAGCACAGCTAGAGAACTGACCACTGTGCTTTTATGTCTAGTGTGGTCAGTTTCCATCAGGAAAGCAGAGGGACTGGCAGGAACACCAGGGATTTCATGCAAATAAAGCAGTATGAAGTACATGGTACAACAGGCACATATCAGGAATATGAAATGTTGGGTTTACATAATCTTTAAGGTCAAAAATGTTTAGGCATCAGCATCCCTTCTGACCCCTCTTCCACTTACCTAAGCTCTCATTCGATCCAGCACTGTGCACACCTGCAGCTTTTCTCTTCCCTTGCTTCGTGGTCTCCCTGGTTTCACTGAGGCAGTGGCAGCCACTGGCTTCTACTGCTGCCAATCCAGTGATGAGGGAGCAGGGGGTGGGGCCGAGTCTCACTGTCTGTGTCAATAGATGAGGGCAGCAAGGTTCAGGAGTGAGCATTCAAGAGTGCTCCAACGGAAAGCTGGTTTCTATGGGGGCATTCGCCAGAAAGGAGGAGCCAAGAGCACCAGTGAGGGACCTGAGAAGAGGAGATTCTGGGCTGGTCTGTGCAACTCCATTGCACAGAGCAGGTAAGTATAAACCTCTTCATTATTTGAAAAAACTGAAAAACAAACACATTAAGATAAATTATCATAAAAACAAGTTATGTTAGCATATGCGTCTTTACACATTTAACCACTTGAGCTCCAGAGGATTTACCCCCCTTAATGACCAGGCCTCTTTTTGCTACTCGGCGCTGCACTAATTCAACTGATAATTGCGCGGTCATGCAATGCTGCACCCAAACGAAATTTACGTCCTTTTTTTCACACAAATAGAGCTTTCTTTCGGTGGTATTTGATCATCTGTGCTCTTTTTATTTTTCACGCTATAAACAAAAAAAGGCCAAACATTTTGAAGAAAAACAATATTTTTTACTTTCAGTTATAAAAAATATATAGTAAACTCAAAGTTGGTTATAAATTTAGGCCAAAATGTATTCTGCTACATGTTTTTGGTAAAAAAAATCCCAATAAGTGTATATTGATTGCTTTGTGTGAAAGTTATAGCGTCTACAAACTATGGTATAGATACTGCAATTTACGCCATTTTTTTGCTATACAGCGCTGTGCTAGTTTAACGGACAATTGCGCGGTCATGCAATACGGTACATAAATGAAATTTACATCCTTTTTTTCCCCACAAATTGAGCTTTCTTTTGGTGGTATTTGATTGCCTGTGCAGTTTTTATTTTTTGTGCTATAAAAAAAAGGCTGACAATTTTGAGGGAAAAAAAAACAATATTTTGGACTTTTTGCTATAAAACATGTCCAGTAAAAAAAAATTTAAAAATTCCAGCAATGGGGGGGTACTGACTTGGGGTCACTGACATCCCCAGTGACACCAATACAGTGATCAGTGCAAAAAAACACTGACACTGTACTAATGGCACTGGGGAGGAAGGGGTTAATTTTATTTTGCAGGAAAGGGTTATCTGAGTGAGGGGGAGTGTTTTACTAGGGGGCGGGGGTGTGTACTGAAGGGAACACCGCTGATCGGGAGAGGGAAACTCTTCTGTCCCGGTCAGCGTGTTCTCGAGCTGTCAGGGAAGTGACAGATAGCAGAGCTACTGCAGCTGTGCTCTCTGTCACTGATTGCTGCCGATCGCCGGGTCATAGCCGGTAAGGACCGGCTGTGACCCAGCGACTGACATCCGTGGCTGTGATTGGCGGGACAAGCAGGGCGGGCACGCGCCCCCTACCTGTTTACAAAACACACATTTTAAAACGTGGTTTTGCCTGCCCGTGCCGCCCTGCCGCTGTATTTCTATAGTGGCAGGGTGGCAAGTGGTTAAACGCATCTATATTCAAGTATTTTACTGATCATTATGCAGGAACTTTTCCGAGAGAAAACGTGTGTAGTAATATCAGTAAAATTTTATGGCCGTATGATGAGGCCTAAAAGAAATTTAAAAAACTGACTGTAATTGGGCTTTAGAAGGCATTGTAAAATTGTATTCACAAAAGGTTGTAGATTATGTTTGTGTTTCACGTGTTGCTGTTTATTACACTGGTGTTGGTTATTTGGATAATGTCATATCCTGTTTATATCTAGACATACTTTGGTTTGTTCACCTAAAATTTTAGTGGTGTTCCTAAATCTCACAGTAATCATTTCTCTATCAGATGATTTGTATTTCTTTGCACAGTATTCTGTTTCAAAGTATCATCCAAAGGTATTTGCCAGGAACAGTATAGCATCTTGTTGTTTTAAGTAAAAAAAAAAACTTGGAAGGTTAGAAAGAAACAAACTGTCAACTAACCACTAATTGAATTGCAGAATATGACTCACATCTCAGAAATTTCCCAGAATTTAATCATAGTCCGTCCAGAAAGATCAATTAGAAAGCAGACCTCCAGTTTGGTAGGATTCTTTGCAGAACACAGGGAGGTGCTAACTAAAGCTGCTTTTTACTGCTCAGTTTTATGAATGGACAAAGATGTAATTTAGAAAGCTGAGATAAAAGTCATCTAGCAAATTTATTTGGCGCTTCTGCAAGTTTTTAAATACAACTGTGAAAACCATGCAAAGGGAGAAAATCTGAACCAATATTGAATGCAACCTCAAATCAAAAATGACAGTCCATTTACAGAGTACTAATACATCAATGAGTTAAACTGTGCCCAATAAATCTGATGTGCCATTATTACCATTTGAAATTCAAGATTGCTATCAAGCCAAGCTGCATAACTCTGAATCACCTATACAGAATGAGTTAGCATTTCCACTATCTGCAGTGATGTACTGAATAATAGTGTTGAGCATTAATTATTCAGTTTTAAAGACAACCAGTTAAACTTTCAGTAACCTATGAGACGTGTAGCACCTAGCTTACCGAATGTGGTTCTACAAACATCTAGTTAAAGTGTTACTAAACCCACAACAGTAAAATCAGTCTGTATATGCAGTAAAACATGCTTGATATATTCACTGTTTAACCTGAGGGGTTAATCATTCGTGTAAAAAGGCTGTTTGATCCTGTCTTCTCTGATCCTGCCCTTTGTCTACTATCACCATCCATCTGCTGATAGTACAGAGCTCTAGGAGTCACTCTGCACATGCTCAGTTTAGTGTGTATTGCTAGAGGGTGAATGTTACCAGCACAGGGCCAATCAGCACTGTCCAGACAGAGAATCAGAGGTTATGCAGCCTCATAGGACAGTCAGAGCAGAATGGAAACTCCTCATACAAGCTTTAACCAGTGCTCAGCTGGACACTGGGAGAGGTCACAAGACTACTATACACTGCTGATGAGAAAAGGTATTTAGGAGCAATTTACTAAAATAATTGAATTTCCATGTTCTGTGTACTGTGGGAGACCAGATATAGTGAAAGCAAGGTTCTGGGTTTAGTAACACTTTAAAGCAACCCTGTACCTAGAATAGGGGCTATAGGGGGAAGGAAAAAACTCTTCAGTCATCCTCTTGCACAACAAAGTCCATAAAGTCATAAGGGCTTATTTACTAAAGGAGTTAAAGTGTAGGGCAAGTCAAAACCTAACAAAGCCTAAGTCTACTCCCAGCCCCAATCTAAGCATATTCTATCTACCCTGTAAAAGAAAAGATAACTATACTTACCTATTCTGAAGCTGCTCAGATCTGGTCACATGTTCATGTCCCAGCACTGGCTTCAGGGTAGAGTAGGGACAGCTGACAATGGTTGCTCCATAGTAAGCCTATGGGTGATGTCATCTCCCCGGTTCTGCATCCATTGTTGGTGATATCTTCTCTACATTGAAGCTAGTACTAGACAGATCATGTGAACAGAACGCTTCAGAATAGGTAAGTGTAGGCATGATTCCTTTTACAAGATTAGGCTTAGAATGGAATTGAACTACCGTAGATTTCAGCTTAGTTCGATTTTGACTTGCCTTACACTTGTTCATACAATTGTATGAATGTTCACTTCAGTTATGTTGATATAAAATAAATTAAAACATAAATAAATAAGAGTTTATTGGACAACTGAAGTGAATGTTCAAAACATTTTTGATGTGGACATTCCCAACTTTTATAGTATAGTCTCTAATCAGAATGCCAATCAATCTGTGGCAGTCCTTAATAGATGTCCTCTCATTGATGTGCATTTCATGGCACACCACAAAACTTTCCTCAAGCCACACATCAAGTGCCAGGTGCCCATGATCTCATCTTCTGTAAAAGAGCCATGGTTTACCTGAACAGATCTTTCTTGAAAAGAAAACATTCTGTAAGTAACAAAACTTTGTGTATCCTTTGATAGTACAAGTTCCCTTCAAACCACACCACTAATTTAATTTATATGACTTAAACATCCGCATTTGATAACCCTCTTTTCATGATTTTATTGTGCAAAGCCCTAGTGACCAGGCTATAACACATGAACTTACTATGTGGCCCTCGGGGTCCCTGCATACAGCAGGCTTTTATTTTCTTACCTAGGTCAGTAAAAGAGAAGTATTCCTTAGATTGAATTCTAGTAGTTAAAAGGTTTGGTTTATCTCTTTCACATGATCCTACTTTTCTGCATTGTCAATCCCTTTTCTCTCTATAAGCACAAGTAATTATTAAGGAAGCAAGAGGCAGTACAAATGTGGAACCACCTAATTGTAAAGGGGTCTCAAGAACAGTGATCTCTAACATTCTCCAGTCTATAATTATCTCCCGAAGCATGTCCCCTGTCCCCAGTCTCCAACTCCTGCAGAATGTCTTCAGTCTCTGACTATCTCTTGTGGCATGCCTATAGTCTTTGACCATGCATTGTTGAATATTACGTGATCTTTTGGTATGTTAAGGGAAATACTAGAGGCTCTTTAGATCACAGACGTTGACCACCACTGTCCTAGAACTTCACATAGCTTACTCCATCAAGGAACTTAATTGTTTTAACTATGTGTTCAAACATATGACCATATAAATGTTGTGTTTATGTGTCATTAGTATTAAGACTGTCTTTGTGATTACTTTGATGAAGTTTACGGCACATTCTAGGAGCCATTAATCCAGAATTCCAGGTAGTTCTAAAGTGTTTATAAACATTCTTGCAGATAGATAGATAGATAGATAGATAGATAGATAGATAGATAGCTGTCAAATCGAAGCAAAATCTGTAAGGGCACCAAAAATCTTCACAAGCTTTTTCATTTTTTTCATATTTTGTAGCATCTGATCAATTTAAATTCTAACATCACTCAAGGCATGTTTAATTTTATTAAAGCTTCGAAAATTATGATAAATACATAGAAACAACCAGTGAAAAATGATGTTCATTGCCTCTAACCCAGGGTTTCTCATCCAAGGTTCCATGGAACCCAAAGGTTTCTCCAGAGGTTGCTAGATGTTCCTTGAGCAACAAGCAAATTGTAGGTAGAGTATTTTTTAGCAGGGGTTCCCCTGAGATTGGAAAGTTACTTGAAAAGGTTTAGAAAGGCTGCTCTAACCTAATATAAAATGATCTGTGACTCATTGCTATATGTTTCTGTACATGATCACTTTATTTTAAAACACCTTTAATGTAAAACAACGATAGAATTAATCTAATACCCGGTAACAATAGGGTTGGACCTATATTATGCTATTATGCAGGCACAGCAGCAATTATAAATATCTGGTCATTGACAATATTCTTCAGCAGTTTAGATGCTTAAAAGCACTTTGAAGGTGTAGGTGCTAAATATTTGATGAACAGCATATGGCTAAATGATAACATCACTTACTCTTCTGCTGTAAAAGCAACACTAGTCTTACTTCCGCAATGCCATCTTTAGCACAGCTGGTTCACACCAAACCAATTTCTACTCAACATATTATGTATTCTGCTTACACATCTAATTCACTAATATTAATGGGGGCTAGAAAAATACTTTTGGTTTTGTATATTACAAAGAAGAACTGTTTCAAGTTAAAGTGGAACTATACTCACCTGCTGGCCACAGCTGCAGTGTCCCAGGTACCAATCTTCAACCAATTTCATTGACCAGGCCAAGAGGATTTCACTTCCACACATACTGGGGAGTTCATTAATTTAGTTATCACCAAAATTGTACACTCAGTTGGTACATGCAGCTCAGTGTACAGGGCATATAGGCAGGTAGGGAACTTTAATGTAAAAGAGACATAGTGGGGTTTATTTACTAAAGCTGGAGAGTCCAAAATCAGACTCCCTTCCACTTTAAAGATGAAGTTTAAGCATGGCAATTTTTACAGTTACATTGGTCCTGCTTGGACTTATATACGTAAGTATATACTATGTGTACCATACCTGTGGGATCCCAGTGGAAGCTTAATATCATTGTAATAGGCACTGTTATTCCAGAAATCGTTGCTAGCTTACAAGTCCAATGCTAAGTGGCTGCCCTTCTGCTTACTGAGCATAGGAGGTCACTTGCTTGGCAAGAGCCCCATTTAGGGAACACTTTGCATTTTCCCAATTAATGAAAAGTATTCACTGACTGCACAAGGTGCAAATTGTGATGTCACTGCCCAATCTCTCTCTCTCTCATCCAGGCAGAGAACACTTTGCATTCATTGAGAAAATGTCAAGCGAGCAAAATTCTGTAGTGCAAGGGCAACTGCTCAGTGCAGGATACTGAAGTTAGTGGAGATCACCATAGATGCACTGCCTATCACAGTAATTTCCAGCTTCCACTGGGATCCTATAGGTAGGGTACATACATACTTACATTGTGACTATTTAAAGATTGCCATAGCTGACCTTCAGGTTTAAACTATAAAGTGTTCCAAAGCTTCTCTGGCCTTTTCTGTCAGATAAAGATTTAAGGCGATTATTTTAATCACTTCTCCATTAAAATCAAATAGCCTTGAACCCTCCAAGTGGCAGAGATTTTAAAATAACCTCTTGATGAATTGTCTTCATGAAACCTATGCTTTATTCATCATTGCATATATATATATTTCACAGCGCAGATCTTGATTAAAACGGTTTGCAATTAACCATGGTACTTTATCTATTCTATGTAAAGTATAAGTCACATTTCACTGCTCAGCAAATTCTTTCTTCCGTACCAATACATCTCTAGCTGCTCGTCCTCAGCATGCAAGACCAATCAATAAACAGATTTCTAAAGAAAGTAACAAGTAATTACCCTGTAATGCACAAAAGGTTTCAGAAACCGGCAGATGCACCAAACTGTCTTCCATGAAGCTATTTATGATTATAGCACCCCACCAAGTCAACCAAGATGACAAATGATGCATTACTGTGCACTAAAGATAAACAAATCAAAACAAAGCACTTATGTATACAGCATGGTCTGTCAAGTACTAGGACACTATGTTAAAACAGCTCATAATATAGATAGGACTTATCATATACAGTAAGTAATCTATTAAGCTATTGTCTGGGAGAAATAATAGACTGCCTAGGTTAATAAACTTTGGTGTTGCCATGTATTGCTTCAGTGCTGATCAGTGGGACCCCTTGACTAATTACTGGTAAAGGTGAAAAGTGTAGGGGTGTAAAAGTCGTGAACAAAAGCACTGTGTTAATAAACAAAGTAATAGCCAGGGCTGTTATAAAATAGTATAAAGTAGCTAATCTCATATAATATATATAATATATATATATATATATATATATATTATAAAGCAAGAAAAACTCTAATGTAAATAGGATCTTACCTTGCATTGTTATCTTGGTGGGCTCTGAAAATAAAGGAATAAGCAAGAGGAAGATGAGGTAGACAAATGATATTCCGCTGTACCGGAACATGCATGCTGCAAAAGAGAAACAAAAATATGTTTCAGTCTCCAGACATAAACATAACATATTACACATACACAAATGGAATGGAAGAAAAAACACACAATATTATGATTTCTCCCTTAGAATCTTTGCCAAACCCCTGTAACATAATTACAATGTATTCTCAAAATAACAGATATACTGTAAGCCAGCATTAGTACCCTGCTCAGGTTGGTTATCCTTTATATTACTCCTGTATGAATGGCTTCTCTTAGTACAATGTATTTGTTATATCTATTGTAAATTTGAGTGTAAAATCACTAACAATCCGTCATGGCATAACGTACATAGTCACCAGAAATATATGCTGTATATGCATGACAAACAGTCATGGATTTAATTGTAATATATAGTAATTATGTACATAAATTCTTTCCTTATACCGGACAAAAAAATAAAATATTTTGCATTCTAGTTAAGAGCTAGTGGGTAGAACTTTAAATTCTTTTTTACACTCTCTACATTTTTACTTTTGTTTATGTTTTTGTTTTTGACTTTCTGTCTTTTGTTGAAAAAAAAAGCTTGTTGCTTACAGACCTCTATAGCTGAAGCTGAAATTTACACACACACTTTAAACCCCTCTTTAGACTCTCTATTTGGATTTTTGTTGAAAAAAAACACTGTTTATAGAGTGAAGCTGAAGCTGAAATTTACACACACACACAGACACGTGATTGAGTTGCCTATACATTACAGTGTATGAAAGGATTAGCATGACCCTGTCAGTACAACTTTTTTGTTATCCTACTCTAGACCAAGGTTTCCCATCTGCAGTGCTCATGGTCTACAAAACAGGAAGGGCATGGTTGGAATAAAATGGTGGAACTGAACTGTAGACTCCTTTTTAGGCTTTCTATTTGGGGCTTTGTTGAACAAAGCTGTTTTCAAAGCTCAATAGCTGAAGTTAAAATTTGCACACACATGTGGATGAGTGATCACAGCAGTGACTCCTTAACCAGGTGGCTTATTCAAAATTTTCACCAGGCTGCTTGAAAAAGGAGTGCACTTCTGCCTTCCACGGCAAGTGTATGCTCCGAAACGCGTTGCAGTGCACCCTGGGATCTGACGTCATCATGGCCACACCGCCGCTACGTTCCAGCGTGCGTTCCATCCGGCTCTGAGGGAGGACGTGCATGCCGGCCAGCCTCACCGCTGTTCCCCTCCAGCCACCGTGCTGTTCCAGCCGAGAGCTGACCTCCCCACATCGCAGAGAGATGACGGCTCTTCACCCGGGTTACCACCCCACCGTTAACGATTGTTAACCACGGTTTTTAAGCTTATGATTACTTCACACATGTGAGTGTTTCTACATTTAGACTTGAATAAAAAGACTTATTGCACTTAGAGGCGCTTCTCTCCTTTTTCTCTAACAATACTCTAAGACTGAGACAAAAACAGAGGTTTTTGCTTGCATTTGTAAATATATTTGGAGCACAACAGTCACATCAAAAATGATTTGAATATAGCTAAATAGGGATTAATGAAAAGACCGCAAAATATTTAATAATTCCGTGGCAAATGTTTGCACTTCACACTTTATGAAAATTTTGCAAATATTTAATAAAGTGCCTCTTTCATACACAGTATATATACATATATATATATATATATATATATATATATATATATATATATATATATATATATATATACATACATACGCACACACACATACACACTCTCTCTCTCTCTCTCTCTCTCTATATATATATATACACACACAGAGAGAGAGAGAGAGAGCATGCAGGCATTCTAGCACCTTGAGTTCTAATCTTCTGCAACAGGCTTAGGCTGTAACTGACACTAAATCATGAATGGCTCTTGTGTTCTCTCAAACTCCAGTTCACCTGGTACCGCTAGAGAATTTTAGGTCTAGCAAGTATTGCGTCTGCCACATGGCTTCATTCACTAATTTAAACATGGCTTGCCTTTCAATACGGATACAGCTGTTTCACTGCTTTGCTGGTTTCTGCACAGGGAGGCACATCTAGCACTAAAAGTCTAGTACTTGATTTAATGATTTCATGGTTTGATACGGTAAACTAATATTTTCACAGCTCAGCATTTCAACAGAAATTGTCATCGCCATGACAAAGTTAAAGCCTTTGTGTGACACCATTCAGATCCTCATAGAAAATAAACTCAGAGAAATAAGAAAAGACTATAATGATTTATGACCTGTCTAGATTCATTTCTGTCCTTTTGCTTCTAGTAAATTAAATTGACATTACAAACTTCTATTGGGAGAATGAACTGGCAAGATGACAGTTTAACAATCTGAAGCTAACATGCATCAATCAGCTATAAATCATATGACACTATATTTTGTCTAAGAACTAGAACTATAGTGTTCAGCAATATTACTTAAGCTTCTTAAGTGGCCGAGTAAGTGCCTGAAGAATATTATTTGTTTAGTCAATGTCTTTTACATCTATATAGTAGGAATTTAATACAAAAATCACAATTAAAAACCAAATTCCAATATTTTGAGAAAGTCCAACTCTTTAAGACCTGAAATAATTTTTGATTTTGCAATTACTTACTGATACAAGACATATTTGCTAGATGAAAATATACTAGAATAGCAAACTGCAAACTTTGATATAGACGCAAATGATGGGAAGAATAGCCTTATATAAAGGAGACGTTTGGGGTTTCTAAAAACACAAACATACATATTCACCTCTATGCTGCAAATGATATTTTTCACATCATCAAATGGTATATATCTATATTTAATATATATTGTGGAGCGCGGCACACATAGATATAATTACACCTCTATGCTGCAGCTGTCCCATATCGGCTCTAACACCGAGAATTGGATGATCACATTACTGCTGATTGCCAAGTGATCTTACTGCTCGGATAGGACTGCTTTCCGATCTGCCCCTCCAGCGCTCACTGGAGTACTGGGTTGGAGACTGGATGAGCACAGCTGGCTTTGGCTTTCAGCCACAAGCTGAAGGCTGGAGCCATCTGTCAATAAGGCAGCTGGGTGGATCCCTACAATATGGTCAGGATCCTTCCATAGCCTGAAGCGGCTGTCACATCAGCTGACAGTGGGCTATAGCATGCTGTGAGCTGATTCTGGGTCACAGGAAAGTAACTGCACTCCCGTATCCCACAAGGAAATATGGCCAAAAAGGTTTGGGCCATACTTCTCTTTTAAATGTTAGAAGGTATGTAAGCCCTAAAAATTGACATTTTTCTGTTTTAGTCCCTTTTAGATTGTTAAATATACCATTGAAAGTGTTTTTCATATCTGTTGATCCTGCTTACAAATCTTATAAGCTGAGAACTTCCTATGCTCTTTGCTTATGCTGCATTGTTTTCTGTCACATTATTCCAGGCTATCCCAGAGGACTACATAACCTCTCCACGTTATAGAGAAGAGGAAGGGGGGAAGTTATTATAATGATGTCCTTGCATGGAAATGCTGAGAGGTGAGTACAATGAGTGATGTTTCCACTCTAGAACAGGAAGTGTGTTACTGGCAGCACGACCAGGTCAAAATCAAGGTTTTTCCGTTACAAAGTTAAGTAATTCAGATTGGGTATTATAAGATGCCAACTATGGGAAGAATTGCCATTTTTAAAGCCACTCCTTAGCCTGATGCTTCCCACACATACCCACTCCCTCTAACAAAACACTGCCATTTAAAATAAAAAAAACTGCATGGGGTGGACATTTTTGGATTTGATTTCCAGTGATAGGGGTTCACTTTGGATGCAGAAGATGTGTCCTAGCAATGATATGAGCACAAGGGATTTGTCAGGGAGTGCCCAACACAGGTACATCTCTAGTGCTGGATAATGGATAGTCCTGGATAATGGACGTAGGTTAGTAAAACATTATCATGTACTCTAAAAAATAGATCCACAAGAGGGCTACATTTTCCTGAGATGAGCTTTTAGTAATAGCTTATGGTTAACACAAAATTTAGCTTGGGTTAGGTTGAGTTGGGTTAGGTTGTCACTAACCTAGGAAATTTTAACTAAGTACTGTATATGATGAAAAAAGACATAAGAAGAGGACACCTTCAATGAAACCACATGTTAAACAATGATACTTAGATACATGGGAAACAACAGTTTTATAATTATTTTGGGGGGTTTTTTTTATCAGTAAAGCTTTGCTTATCCCCTGTCATCTACCAAATCCCCCTTCCAAATCCTTTAAATTGTTTGGCAACCTCACTGTCCAATTTTATGATTTGAGGGGTGGAAGGTGTAGGGCAAAAGTCAATATTTGCATATATTTTCATCTACCTACTGTATATCTCTGGCTCTACTAATCAGAAGACAGCCTCTGTTTCAACAATTTTTTATTATTATATGTTCTGTTATATTTACCCATATAACATAATGAAAAGATTACTTAAAGCCTACATTTATTTTTTAAATCAAGAGGCATGTGTTAAAAGTAACCAACCATCACAATCTATATATATCCTAATAATTTGTATAGTTGGCAACTCTTTTTGAAATTTGCATGTCCTTAAATTTAGGTGACTGAATAAAGAGTAAATTTCTATACCTCTTTACTAGTACGTTTGAGTAAATTGTACATGGTTACAAAGAGGATTGGTAAATCTTAGCTCACAGTAAACCAGGCTGGATTATATAGGAACTCCTACTAACATGAAGAAATTCCCTCATCGATAAAAACTGTATTGCTTTGCAAGTCAGCATAGATGTCAGCATAGATTTAGTCATATAAGATTCTGTTGTGTGAACCTGAGGATATACAGTATCTCACAGAAGTGAGTATACCCCTCACATTTTTGTAAATATTTTATTCTATCTTTTCATGTGACAACACTGAGGAAATGACACTTTGCTACAATGTAAAGTAGTGAGTGTACAGCTTGAGCATCTGTGGGGCATCCTCAAACAGAAGGTGGAGGAGCGCAAGGTCTCTAACATCCACCAGCTCTGTGATGTAGCCATGGAGGAGTGGAAGAGGACTCCAGTGGCAGCCTGAGAAGCTCTGGTGAACTCCATGCCCAAGAGGGTTATGGCAATGCTGGAAAATAATGGTGGCCACACAAAATATTGACACTTTGGGCCCAATTTGGACATTTTCACTTAGGGGTGTACTCACTTTTGTTGCCAGCGGTATAGACATTAATGGCTGTGTTGAGGGGACAGCAAATTTACACTGTTATACAAGCTGTACACTCACTACTTTACATTGTAGCAAAGTGTCATTTCTTTAGTGTTGTCACATGAAAAGATAGAATCAAATATTTACAAACATGAGGGATGTACTCACTTCTGGGAGATACTGTAACAGGTGTGGTTATAGTGGGCAGAAAATAAACGTAATAGCTCCCTATGCACTATTCTATACAGAACATGGTTTCTACACACTGCAACTAGTCCAAAATAGCTGTATACAATTTTGAAAGAAAGAAAACCCTCTATAATTTTAGGCTGCATTGGTGTTATAAACCAATTTTTCTGAATGGACAGTTGGTCACATGGGCATACATTAATGATTTCCACTTTTCTGCCAATGTCCTTAGTTTTGTTTTGTTTTTTAAAGAAGTGATGACATGATTCAATAAACATTAAACCCATTGAAATTTTATAAGAAGACCTTGAATGTGCACGCGTCCAAAATTCAGGTAAAAATCAGCACTTATACAAATGTTCCAGGATAGAAACAGTTCAAACATGTATTTCCAAAATTATAGCTGTTCCTTCTGTGTCTTTCAGCATGGAATCATCAAGTGTTTGCTTTTGCTTAATCTTGCAGTCTTTTGTAGGCTTGATGACTGGTGTGTTTTTGTTGTTGTTAGAGCTTTTTGTATTTTTTTCCAAGGGGAAATAATTATATTTGATGAAAGATCATGGGTTGAATCCAGGTCAATATTTATAGCTAGATTAAATGTTTACTGGTATAACACATTGAGTTTTTTATAGTCATTATTTACTTATGATCAGTATTGTTCACAATATCTTTGATCTTTGTGTGTTTGATACAACAAAACATTAGTATGAATTTCCAAGTGCAAGATAAATGGCTTAGCGAGTGTGGTGGGTAAAAAGGGTTCAATAACTCTATATACTGTAATGTTCATGCAGTAATGGGAATGTGTCATTTTTTCGTAGATTTATAGAAATATATAAAGGAGATTGGCTTCATGTAAAATATTTTCAGTGCTTGTAATTCTTAAAATAAAACCTCATCGCTATTCATACTTTGTAACTACATGTAAACATGGGAGCAGCCATAGACACTCATTACTTCTAAAAGGTATACTTTCAGCTTAGCAGTGCTTTACTGGTCTCTCTTTCAAAACACGTCTAAAAATAATATACTGTGCAGTTGATATCTTAAAGCTTATATAAATTTTAAAAAAATTATAATTTGCAGTTTACCAGTCCTTAGATGAGGTGGCTACATTAGTTTTTGTCTTTTTTCCTTTTTTTTTGTAATCCTGTGAATAACACACATCTTGTCCCTGGGTGGCTAGGCTAACTCCTCCACTGTATCCACAAAGGGAACTATGGTTGCTACCCAGGCTACATTACATGGGGCATGGGGAGATTAGTCATTTACAAAATGAAGATAACACTTCCAGTTCAGATCATAGTAAGCAACAAATACACTGCATTTCTGGCAGGATTACCAGGCATTTTCTGTACCCATTGAAAATTAATATGAAACTTAATTACTGAAACTAATGCAATGACCACATCTAAGAACTATTAACTTGCAATATGTTATTTTTTTATTGTGATTTTATTTAAAACACTCTCATGCATTTCTTTTCAGTTATTTATTTATTATGTTATTGGTATGTGATATAGGGAGTGTTGAGCTGAGGTATTGACAAACTAATAGAGATATAGGCATTTACTAAAACTGGAGAGTGCAAAATATGGTGCAACTCTGCATAGAAACCAATCAGCTCCCAGTTTTGTTTTTTTTTTTGTGAAAGCTTAACCATTTGCCTACCGGGCACTTTTACCCCCTTCGTGCCCAGACCAATTTTCAGTTATCAGTGCTCTCACACTTTGAATGACAATTGCACGGTCATGCAGCACTGTACCCATATGAAATTTTTATAATTTCGTTCACACAATAGAGCTTTCTTTTGGTGGTATTTAATCACCACTGGGTGTTTTATTTTGTGCACTATAAACAAAAAAATTGAAAAAAATTTTTTTCTTTGTTGCTATTATAAAATTTAGCAAGCAGGTAATTTTTCTCCTTCACTGATGTGCATTTATGAGGCTGCACTGATAGGCAGCTCTGATGGGCACTGATAGGTTGCATTGATGGGGTGGCACTGATGAGGCGGCACAGGTGGGCATTGATGAGGAGGCACTGATGATGCTACACTGATATGCAGCAATGATGGGTACTGATGGGCTGCACTGATGGGCTCTGATAGTTGGCACTGATGAGCAGTGCTGACTGGTGGCACTGACTGACAGCACTGACTGGCAGCACTGCTGGGCATTGATGGATGGCACTGCTGGGTGGCATTGCTGGGCACAGTTGGGTGGCACTGCTGGGCGGCACTGTTGGGCACTGATCATCAGTTTTTACAAAAACTTAGAAGGAATGGCTGTAATTAAAAACAATCACTCTCCTACACCAAAACCTAGAATGGAAAAAAGTAAATACATACCTACATATGCTAGATATACAAGAAAAGTTAGCCAAGTAAAATCTGATGAGTTATAATATTTCTTTGTTCATTTTTATAATAATAAATAAAGTTTACAAAGAAAATAAGTAAGAACCATATTCAAATTCTGCAGTATTAGACATGAATCCAATTGTTAGATAATGGATTGCCTTTATACAACACTAACATGAAATTGTGTTGCATCATATGAGCATGCCAATCATCATCCTAAATGTCCTCATAAATAAATTGTGTGCTCATTATGAAACATGTTATTTAGATAATCCCTCAAATACCTATACTGCATACCAAGCTATAATAATAAACAAGGTACGGGGAAGAGGACTGTAACATGCTGGAATAAAACAGGTGTTCATGTGACCAATGCCATTCTGAATCATAAAGAATTTTGGGTCTGGGAGACAGAGTTCTAAAGAGATCTAAATATGATAGGATATATCATATTTTGTAATAAAATCCAAGGGATTAAGGATTCATTTCCTGGGATACTTTGTAGATTTCCATATACAGGTACAAACATGTTACTTCTATTTCTAAAACTAAAATATCAAGGATCCCGTAATATCCATTATGTCCATGATAACTGTTGTAATCTTGCTCGTCTTTATGTAGAAGTGTGTAGATACTGTACATGGAATGCAGTATTCATGAAAACATACCATTATTATCTTTAACTCTACACCACTGCAGTCTGAAAATATTCCAGGTGAATTTAAGTGTTTGCCAATAGCCCAAGTGACAATACAAAAGACAGACCAGGCATAATAAAATAAGGCAATAGATACATAATGACTACTATTAACAACATGTATTATCTAATTGCACTCTAACTGGTTAATACTGGCTGGAAATGTGGATAAATGTCAAACAGAGCAAATATTGGGTGGGAGACCTTGTCATTCAAAATTCAATGGCACAACCCCAACTGTAATCATTAGTTAAATAAATTCCACAATCTCCCTCCGAAGAGGAGACTGTGGGAAAAGGGGACGTTAAAGTGCCCTCAAACACAAAGACAAAAATGTAAAAGCCTATTTTTATATTACAGATTAAAAAGTATAATGCCATCATATAAAAGCATTCAATACCAGCTACAGTACAGTCAAAAGGTACATATGCTTCATATTTTATGATTAGTGTTTGGGGGGGGGGGGTGGTGATACAACTACTGGGACATTTTCACCTTAATGCAGGGAATGCATTAACACCACTTTAAGAAATTTGGGTTGGGATTTAATGTTTCAAGATTTATTTTTTGGGGATTTGGGATATTTTATTTTATTTTCTGTTGCTAGGGCTTTTTTTTATTTTGGGGTGTGTAGCCTACAATTGTTGCTGACATAGGGCAAATCTGCCATTGTTGAAAGATATCATTACTTGTGCAGCAAAGCACCACATATGTATCAGCACCACATTAGAAACAGTGCTCAAGAACTGCTGGCAGCTTTCCAGGCAAAAACAGAGAGGTGGTTGATCCCACAACATCTTCATCTGGGCAAGGTTGTGTGTGACAATAGCACATGCCTGCTGGCTGCCTGTCACTTTGGAGAAATCCCAAGGCACCTGTCCTTAAACTGGTGGTACAGCAGTTTATCATAAAGTACCCTGGCTTTCAGGAGGTTCATTGTCAGGCCAGAAGAATTTGTGACCACTTTAGGTAAGCATAGCCATCCATGGCTTTCCTGGCATAAATGCAGCACCAATATCAACTGCCTGCCAACCACCTCATCTATGACAATCCCATGCAATGAAACTTGAGCTGCCCATGCTCCAGCAGCAGCATTCCATGAATGAACACTTGTGCAACTATGGTACAAGTACATTCTCTTGGGTTCTTAAGTACCGGAGTTTTTTTTTATTTTTTACCATATCACTGGCCTTCTATGTAGGACACAAACAGCAATTTGGCACATTTTGAAGAGGTGACCAAAATAGTTAGTCAAGAAAAGGAGGTGGTGATGGAGACATCCTTGCTGTAAGACTTCAAATAATAAGGTATATGCATTTATTATCCCTGGAAGTGGAATCTGTCTCCACTTTCAGCAGCTGAATCTGGCCAGAAATCTTAATTCAGTTGTTATTAAGGTGCACTGTCCATTAGGAGGTGGTAAAAACATAAATGCAGTCTCATGGTGCAGTAACTTTATTGAAAAGCTCTGCCCTATGTATTCTGTCCAATAAGATGTCATCAGGGGCTCATGTATTTACATCTACCTCATGGAGAGCACACCCTAATACCCAGGTAAAATTTCTGGGTGGATTGATGAGGGATGTTTTTATCCCTTGTTTCTCTTGAGAAAAACTGTAAACAACAGAGACAAATGAGTCTATGGGAGCAGCTACTGGAAGTGGAGCTAGATTTCACTTGGATATATTAATTCATATACTTCTCTACTTTGAGGTTCTACATCTGGTGAGTGTGCACTTTTACTTTTATTAGTGATGGGACTCACACCAGAAGGAATATACACTTAATATTTTAAATCATGTAAAGATCTTCCCATGAATTAAGACTTTTTCACTGGATAAATTCTTCCTAAAATTAAAGAACTGGTATTCTCATGTCCTCCTAGAAACATTAAAAGGACACTTCCTTCTGTGCATAGTGTTTTTTTTTTAATCTTTTGTTAGTAAATTCACCTAGTAGCAGTGCCCAGCTCCCCATACTTCAAGCCAAATAATTGAACCCTTGGCTAACCAAGCCTGGGCAGCTTCTTCCATACATACGTAATTCCACCCTGGCATTAATAATCCTAATATTTCATAAACGTAACCCTCTGTCATCAGTTCAGCTCAGTAACACTGAGCCTGCTAAAATCACAGACTCAACGTCATTAAGCTCCCTGACTGGCTACTACACCTGGCATAGCAGTCAGGTCCCTTCATGGCCAAGCACAGAGGCCAGGCAGGAAACTGCTCTGCTCAGTGACAATCAGCCTTCCCTTTCAACAGACTTGGCCTCACTGGGCGAACTACGTGTGTGTATGTGCCCAGTAGAGCCTTGATACCTGTAATAATAGTGTTCAGTATAATAATTTCACAGACTTTATTTGTCAGCTGTCCAGCAAAAGTAACAGTTACAGGGGTTAGGACAAATAATTGTACAGAAATGGAGTCAACTTTGATTCATGTAGCCTAAACTTTTTTCAAAAGTGACTGTATCTGGTTAAAAGTGCTAGCCAGAGGATTTAATTAGTTTATTTGCGTATTTAAAGTATATATAAACCCTCACCTTGTAAAACAAACCATTCAGTTTAAAATTAAACATAAAAAACATTATATATATATATCTATCTATTCTTTTTCCCCTTTTTATACCTTCTGTTCTTAGCTACATAAGGAGCTCAGGGAGGAAAAACAGTACACTGGTGTTCCTAGTAAATGGCTGTGGGGGGGCATGTTGGCAGAAGTCTGATGATTGGAGGAGAGCAGCCTGAGTCCCCAGCACAGCCAAAACACTGACCAGGCTATGCTTTCATGCCTAGTGTGGTCCATTTTTGATAGAAAGGCAAAGGGACTGGCAGGATCACCAGGGATTTTACACAAAGGAAACAATACAAAGAGAACAGGATACTTTTTCATACAAGTACATGGTATAGCAGTCACATATCAGGAATATGAAATGTTGGGACTACATATTCTTTACGTCTGTCTAAAACTACCCTGATCACAAGGACAACACTGAAGTAATGGGCGACACAGTGGCTTAATGGTTAGTATGTCGGCCTTGCAGTAAATGGGTCATGGGTTCGATTCCTGACCATGGCACCTCCTGCATGGAGTTTGCATGTTTTCTCTCTGTGCTTGCGTGGGTTTCCTCCTACACTCCAAAGACATGCTGGTAGGTGAATTGATTCCTGTCCAAATCTGCCCTAGTCTGTGTATGTATGAATGAGAGTTAGGGACCTTAGATTGCATGCCCCTTGAGGGTTAGGAACTGATGTGAATGTACAATATACATGTGTAAAGCTCTGCGTAAATTGACAGTGCTATATAAGTACCTGAAATAAATAAAAATAATTTCTCTGCAAAATGAGCTGTGTTGTCACCCTATTAAAGAGACTGTAAAATCAATTAATCAAATGCCAGAGTCAACAAGTAATAAAATATGTTATGAGGAGTACTCATAAAAACAAAAACAGTGCTAATATTTAACTAAAACATATATAACTAATGTGGAAAAGACAAGACCGCAGCACACAAGATGCATGTTAACTCTAAGAAAATTATATGCTCCTGATATCACATTTATATTATATTGCAAAAAAGGAAATTAAGCAGCAGAAAATATATTGAAACCTGTCTAGTTATTAACAAGTTGTAATCAACTTAAAAAGACATAAGAAAAAGTGATTGTGTAGTTCTAATGACTTCTGCTCAAATAACTGGAGAAATACTGCAGAGCAAATAAATGCAGCTTTTCCTCCCATCCATGTCAATAAAGCCATTCACAGCTGGCTGAGCAACTAAAATACTTCCTGCTGTTCTAGGCAATCATAGAAATAAAGTGTAAAATTTACACTGCTTCAAAGATGTTCTTTCCTGGACAGAGTCTGATTTATGCTGCCTTTATATAAATCGAGGTGTTACCTGTGACACTACCATTCAAAATTAAAATTGCTGTTCTAAAGTGCCAAAAAAAGAACCAACATTGGATCCTTTTTTTCCAATTAGCACAAAGTAATATATTTCTCTATAAAAGAAGCAGCAAGAAATATTGGCTTCTAAATACTTTTCTATTATGCCATAAAAAGACAAGAAAACAGAAAAAAAATTATTTATATGTAAAAATATATTATAAATACTGAAAACTGTTAATGCTTCATGAGCTTACAATGAAGTGAAACAAAGATGACGTAGGAATACATACCCCTAACTGGGTGCAATGAACACCTATGTAAAGTTCATTTACAGCATCTATTTCTTTGAGGACTGTGGCTATGGAAAATTTGCTGAAAGCACAACTCCATTTTTGCAACTACAAATACCTATGCCTCACAGGAGGACACAATCAGCAGACTTTTTTTGGAACTGGATAACATAATGTTTAAAATATTGTACTCTAATTGTAACAGTAGCTTATTTCTCAAGGCATTGTAAATAAGGATGAGTGAAATTGGGAGCTTTTTTTAATAAACAAAGCCATGTGATTACCATGTCAGCATTGACTTGGTGATCACATGGCTTTGTTTGAAAACAAAACCATTCTATTGTTTTCAGGCATATCTTGCCTAAGCAATCTGCATGGCAAAATTTCAGTCTAATTTCAACAAAGCTTCAGCCAAGGTACCATTTTAAATCCATTTTGCCTTAGGGCTAGTTTCAGTGCACACCACACTCCATTCCGATGCATTTTGTATGCTTTTTGCTGTGTTTCAGTACAGTTCTGTGCAGAAAAAATTCAGTATGTTCTACTTTTTTTCTGCACTGGAAACTCACTAGAACTAACTGCACTAGTGTGAACCAGGGCCATTGGAATACATGGAAAACATTGTGCATGCGTTTTTTATGCAGAAAAATAATGCACTGGACTGCATCTGGTGTGAACCAGCCCTCAAGAGTTGGCAGCCTGCCAGCTTTGTAATGTTAATAACTATTTGAAAACTCGGGCACTGCCGGGGTCAGTGGGGGGCCCCATGAGATGCCCCTGGTACCTTTTTCATAGGCTTTTTTGAGTTTGGGCAAGGACACAGGGGCCCCATGATCCCCTATTGCCCGGGGGCCCCATGAGTTGTCAGTCCGCCCCTGGTTAATAAACATCAAATGCTCTAAGCTGCTAGAAACTGACCAGAAGTTGACTCTGTTGTGATAATTGAGGATGGATTACTTCACAGCACAAGCAGATAAAGAGGTAATTGATGGCTTTTTTTAAAGTGGTTATAAAGGCTAAAAGCTTTTACCTTAAAATGGTTGTAAACCCTTACATATACCCAATGAAGTGACTGGCCTCAGGTGATATACAGTGATGGAGAAAATCCTCCTACATAAGTTGTGCCTGTTTATCTGCAGTCTACTCTTTTCTACATCCATTAAAAGTCCAGAAATTATAAAGCTTGTCTGAGCCTTCAGAAAAAAGGGGGTGGAGAGCTGAAATTAAAACAACTGCAGAGCTCAGTGAGGGGAGTTCTGAGAGCTGATTGGGCAGGAACAAATCTGAGGCTGTCACTCTGCTGGAACTCCTTCTCCTGTTACTTTTTCTTGGTGTCAGGAGAATTTGTCAGAAGGGACTCATGCACATAGCAGAGGAATGGGCAGCAGACAGAAATGACACTTAGGGGTTAATTTACTAAAGCTGGAGAGTGAAAAATCTAGTGCAACTCTGCATAGAAACCAATCAGCTGCCAGGTTTTATGGCAAATGCTTAATTGAACAAACTAATGTTAGGAGCTGATTGGCTATCATGTACAGCTGCAGCAGAATCTGAGTGCTCGAGTTTTATTAAATCTCCCTCTTGGTATTCTGGACTGACAAGTACACACTATAGAGGGATATGCTTTGTTTATTATTCATGTGGTTTCCAACCACTTTAATCACAATAAATGTTCAGTTTAAAAATATATGATTAGCCACTTAAAATGAGTAATGACATGTTTAATTTAGATGAATTTGTGTTACCAATCTAGTTATTGTGTAAAATATTTTTAAACTGTTCCTAATATACAGTAAGTTTCAAAGAAAGCCTTGTGCAGGAAATAAGCTGAAAGAATCTATTTTATTATTATTTAAATGACCATCAATAGTAAACTTCTTCCTGCAGATTGAAATCTGGCAAACAGCATGCACAATGGAATGCACTAAGGAAGCACTCTGTTGCCTGCCTGGGAATGGAAAATGGCAGAAGGAGACTGGGTTTATTGCCCAGACCCATGCATGAGATGTCATTTGTGCACCGAACTCTAGACTGCCACAAGTGCAGTGACAATGATATACAGTAAATGACCTCTCTGCACGTAATAGTATAGTAAATCCTTCAGAAAGGCACAGACCAAAATGTAGTACACAACAGCACAGATCATCATTCTTTCATTTATCTGATTGGTCTCTGGGGTTATTGTTCTCTGCACAGTTTTACTAACACATAAACAAAGGGAGAGGCGCAAGCCTTGTCCCAATCTATATGGTTGCACTAGACTGAGGAATATCAAGTACATGAAATAAATGGGACACTAGTAACCATGGAGACAATGATTAAACAATGCTCATGTAAATTCAGCTGATAAGCAAAAACCAATAAATGTAGAAGGCTACACTGCTAATAAAATCTTTTATAAAGCAGGCTAAAAAGTCCATCCACTTGTGGCTGCCTCTCACTGGATATGAAGCTTGTCCAGAGTGGAGAATGGAAAACAGAGAAAACAAAGGCTCCTCTAAGTGTAGACTTAAAAGACAGGTTTATTGTACACAATGAAGAGCAATTTACAAGAAGGTGGGGTAAAACAGGCACATCAAAATGCGTCCGGGGGAGATTGCCTTGGTGAGGAGACAGGTACACAATAGTGACAGACCCTCTGTCGGCGTTCCAGGAAAGCTGGCAAGATGGAAGGAGCCTGAGACCGAGCTTAACAAAGGAGTGTGCCTGTAATAACAACTTCAGAGCTCATGCTCAAGAAACGCATTGTTTCGACGCCCGGTGACGTCATCGTGCACATGTTGCACTCCATGTGCAGTCCAGACCTGGTACCAGGTTCCTTCCATCTTGCCGGCTTGCCTGGAACACCGATAGAAGGTCTGTCACTATTAGCAGCTGTGTACCTGTCTCCTCCTCCTTGATGGATTTTGATGTGCCAGTTTTATCCCAATTAATTTGCTCTTCATTGTGTGCAATAAACTTGTCTTTTAAGTCTACACTTAGAGGCACCTTTATTTTCTCTGTTTTACTAACACATAAACACACAGGTATATGAAGTCATTTTCTTTGTATTTATTACAGGTACTTATATAGTACAGCCAATTTATGAGTTTTATGCTCTGCCAGTGCCAGTGATTTCAAAACACGCTGTAAAAAATGTGAATTCGCTCATCAATGTGTTTAGGTGCCATTCATGTCAATGGCATCTGAAAACGCGGGGCAGTTTTGACGCGATCTCTGCTAAATTTTTCAAGTGAGAAACGCACTGCAATCGTGCAAACAAAATCGTGTGACGTGTGATGTGTGTCACCCAAAAGAAGTTCCAGGACGAAATGAATGGCACCTGAACACGCTGATAAACGATTTCAGATTTTAGCAGCAAGTTTTGAAATGGCGGCCATTCAAAACACCGATATGTGAACGGAGTCTTACATTTATGCAGTATATTGCTAAGCAACCATGAGTTATTTGCATTGATCTTGAGAACATCATTTTACCAAACCATTCCACATTTTTGTTGCATAAAAAAAATGAACATTTTGAGAAATACATAAGTGTTTCTTTATCATGTTTACAATGTCTATACCACAGACAAAGAAATACTTGTGTGTACCTACAGTTCCCTATATTATGACCAACAGCTCAATTCCTGCATACTGCCTTTACGAAGCAACATAAATGTTGTATTGATCTTGCTTTGACCTCAACAAAGTAAACCAACAAAAAGGTAATATGAGGACAGAAGTGCAATAAATGGAATAGCAAAGGATTGTATTTATACAGGAAACAACTACATCCCTGTAGAAATTGAGTTGCATGCTATCTTCAGTCTTTTCATTCTTTATTGACTGCAATTTTTTTCTGAGGTTACTGCAAACTATAGCAAAGATATATATATATATATATATATATATATATATTTATTTATTTATTTTTATTATTATTATTATTTTTTTATCTTTTTTTTTTATAGTTTGTATCTCAATAGATTACGTTTGCATCCCACTTACGGCATATCTGGTGATCAAATATGTCTAGGCACTTAAGCAGTGTATTGGTTCATAAAGAAAAGAAAGATAACATAACATGCTCAAATCACAAAGCTAAAACATCAAGATAAGAATCCTCATTTTGAATAGAGTTACAGTTATTTTCAGGCAATAAAATTTAAACCACCATATGACAGAAAATGAAGATTCTTACATAAATCATCAAGATTTTAGCAAGATCTCTTAAGAATGAGGTGTGTTTTAGTTCTATGCTTTGATTACTTCTATTTATTTAAGGTACTTATATTGCACCATCAATTTACGCAGAGCTTTACATACACTATAATGCCAAAAGTATTGGGACACCCCTCTAAATCATTGGATTCAGGTGTTCCAATCACCTACATGGCCACAAGTGTACAAAATAGAGCACCCAGACATGCAGACTGCTTCTACAAACATTTGTGAAAAAATGGGTCGCTCTCAGGAGCTCAGTGAATTCAAGCGTGGTACCGTGATAGGTTGCCACCTGTGCAATAAGTCCATCTGTGAAATTTTCTTGCTACTAAATATTTCATGGTCAGCTGTTAGTGATATTATAACAAAGTGGAAACAACTGAGAACAACAACATCTCAGCCACAAAGTGGTAGGCCACATAAAATTAAAGAGCGGGGTCAGTGTATGCTGACGCACACAGTGCGTAGAATTTGCCAACTGTCTGCAGAGTCAATAGCTAAAGACCTCCAAACTTCGTGTGGCCTTCAGATTATCACAACAACAGTGTGTAGAGAGCTTCATGGAATGGGTTTCCATGGCTGAGCAGCTGCATCCAAGCCTTACATCACCGAGTGCAATGGGATACAGTGTTGTAAAGCATGCTGCCACTGGACTCTAGAGCAGTGGAGATGTGTTCTGTGAAGTGACCAATCACACTTCTCTGTTTGGCAATGCGATGGACATGTCTGGGTTTGTCGGTTACCAGGAGAACAGTACTTGCCTGGCTGCATTGTGCCAAGTTGAAGCTGTTATAGCTGCAAAGGGTGGTCCAATTCAATATTCAACCCTATGAACTAAGACTGGGATACCATTAAATTTCATGTGCGTGTAAAGGCAGGCAGGCATAGCAATACGTTTAGCAATATAGGGCATATATATTGTTCCCCCACATCAGTCCCTAACCCTCAAAGAGCATACAATCTAAGGTCCCTAACTTGCCTTCATACATACACATACTAGGGCCAATTTAGAAAGGAGCCAATTAACCTGCCAGCATGTCTTTGGAGTGTGGGAGAAAACCAGAGTACCCAGAGGAAATCATGCAGGCACAGGGAGAACATGCAGACTCCAGGTAGAGCTGTGGTTGGGATTTGAACCAACAACCCTAGTCCTGCTAGGCAGAAGTGCTAACCACTTAGCCACTGTGCAGATTCCATACTTTTGCAATCCTCCTTTAATTGTGCTGAAATAACTAAATCATTACCACACAAGGAGTGGCTAACTTTCAGCATCCCCCGTGAAAAAGTTTAGCCTGCCAGTCTTAACTAGTGCAGATGAATATGCAATCTGATATTTAAAAAGCTGGTAATACTCACGTACGAGCAACAGATTTACATTTCTGCACATAGGGAAAACTCTAACATTGGATAAGGGGCAACATAAATCACTATACAATTACGTCTTGCTTGCAAAGTTTTTAACATTTCTATCTAACAAATTCAGCAAAAAATATTTATGATTGAGCCAGAAGTTGTCCAATATGCCTCTGTTTGGGACTACATGGGGCCCCACAACACACACTGTACAGGCATCTCCTACCTTTGTCACTCAAAGCACTATGGGTCCTACTTCTCTTATGGACCACAAGAGTGCACTCCTGGGACCCATTTTAAGCCAACAGTGGACTAAAGTCTGCTGTTAGTTGATGTCACTGAGCCAGCAAACGTCCGTTGCCGGCTGACATCACTGAGCTGGTCCAGGCTCTGGAGAGATCTTTACTGGGATCCACCCAGATTCCTGACCAACAGCTGGCTCAGCCTCTCAGTGAACCACAGAGAGCCTGAGCCTGCCACTCCTGACCCCTCCACAGCCTTGTGCTCCAGTGAGCATTGGAGGGGCAGAGCAGAGAGCTGGTAATTAACAGTCACTGGCTCTCTGCTCAATGAAGATCGAGACCTGAGCTGAGTGTCTGATCGCTCAGTTCTTGGTCTTAGAGGTGGCAGGGGACAGGCAAGGCATCAGACTGATGCTGCATCCACCTAGGTGAGAATGACTGTTTTATTTTTCACATTCTTATACGTCTCTTTTAAGTGTATCTGTTATTTAAAAAAATATTTTTTTCAGCCTGATTAGGCACCATGGTGGGGTGAAATGCATTGGTGGCGTGGCTTTGGCTGAAGCTGGCTGAAGCTCCTGTCACCTGTTTACTAATGGCTTTGCTGGTGTGTGGTATTTGGGACCTTTCTCTATGTATTTCTTTCAGTTGGGGTTTAGAACTACTTAATCACCTTAAAGTGTAACTAAAGGCAAAACTTTTTTTCATAGAGTAAGGGAGGGATTTTTTTTTTTTGCCACTTGTGTCCCATTGGGACAGGTATAGGAAAGGGGCAAAGCCCACCATCCCTAGGAAGAGTTGTTCCTTGTGAGGTCAAAAACCCCCAAAACTATTTTCTCTTCTACTATGTTCATGAAAAAATTAACAGAATAGGTAATCGTTGATCAGACAGGGAGTAGATGTAACTAGCAATTTACTAAACAGTTGCAAATTTAGAAGCAGTAATACAAAGTGGCCAGCACAGTGGCTAAATGGTTAGCACTTCCACCTGGCAGTACTAGGGTCATTGGTTTAAATTCCAACTGCGACACCACCTGCCTGGAGTTTGCATGCTCACCCTGTGCCTGCATGGTTTTCTCCCACACTCCAAAGACATGCTAGTAGGTTAATTGGCTCCTGCCTAAATTGTCTGTGTAGTATGTGTATGTATGAATAAGTTAGGGACCTTAGATTATACACCCCTTGAGGGTTAGGGACTGATATGAATGTACAATATATATGTAAAAGCACTGCGTAAATTGATGGCGCTATATAAGTATCTGAAATAAAAAAATAAAATAACTACAAAACAGGTTTAAGATGGCAAAGGGTATACATACAATGCAGAATAATGGAATTATGAAAGCTGCGCAAACATGGACTCTGTGGTTGAATAAGGGTAACATGGCTGTATAGCACAGTCTGTATAGGATTGTACAGCAACAGAGAGTCTAGTTGAGAATCACAACTTTAGTAATACAATGCAGCAGACAAGCAGCGATTCAAGGCCCAAGGACAAAGGCCCACTCTGCTAAAACTAGAGTAATCTGGTAGCAATTGAGTAAATGCTCCTCACAGTAGTTGAATCTTCTCTTAAAGGATAAGTTCACCTTTGGGAAAATGTGACATATTCCACCTGTTTTTATGGTGGAACATGTAACATGTAACATGTTCCCTGAGCTGCAGTCACCACCCCCAACTCTCTGACAGATAGTACGGGGAAGCTTCTCCCTGTACTATCTGTCAAATTTGAAAACAGCGCGGTAATCCGGGGTTCTGACCACATGGCTGCATAATTCATTCATGGAATTTTCATGAATTAATGAACTGCAAGTCCTGACAGCTGTAGTGGCTGTTGGCCAGTAGTTTTCAATGAACTACCATGGCTCTGTGGAGCACCGTGGTAGTTCAATGAAGCTTCCTGTCAGAATATCTGCTTGCTCGCACATTCCGTAAGGCAAGCAGATATTATGACAGGTCTGCAGGAGACCTACATGGCACCAACAATCTACTGATCACTGGAGCAATGCTTTCTAGGCTCCTGCAGACAAAAATAATAAATGCACATTTTTTTACCTGCAAAAAATAGTGCATTTATTATTTTTGTCTAAAAGGTGAACTTATCCTTTAAAGTGGTTCTCAAGGCAGAGGTCTTTCACCAGCTCCCTCCTAAGCCCCCCCCCCTTTTACTTAACTGAGCCCCATCTCGATCCAGCGATGTGCACAGGAGCCTCAACTCTTCAGGGTCTCTCTTTCCTTATTGGCTAACACAGCAGTGGAAGCCAGTGAGTCAATGAAGAGAGAGAGCAGGGGGCGGGGCCAAACCACGCTCTGTGTGTGAAAATGTTCATTCACAGGCGTGTGGCTCAGGAGCGAGCCTGTCAGAGTTCTCCTATAGCAAGAGGCTTACTATCGGGGGCACACAGCAGGGAGGAGGAGCCAGGACCACTGGTGAGGGACCCAAAAAGAATAGGATCTGGGCTGCTTTGTGTAAAACAACTGCACAGAGCAGGTAAGTATAACATGTTTGTTAATTGTTTTTTTTTTTAAATTACAACCTTTAGAATCACTTTAAGCTCCTGCCTAGCAGCCAACACATCAGTTCTGACTGTGGAAGGCCTCTTAGCTGGATATCTTGTCCTGCTACTTCTTCATTAGGTGTGGCCTCTCTGAAATGCTGAAGGAAGAATGCTGAGGAACTTATCTTCCCTTGGTGTATCCAGGAACCCAGGGAATTGTGAGATAAGGTGGTAAAGGGGCCTGCACCTGTATCTGAGTATGGTGAGTATATGGGCTCTGTGCTACATAAACTAGAAATATGGCATTTAGGGTTAAATGTATATTAATTGCAGAAAAAAATCTCCCTTTCTGCTAATTAGACGAGGATTGACCTCTTTCAACCTTTAAAGCCCATGGATATATCCCTCTATGCACAGTTATTTTGTTTTGATTGAATAACAATAGAGCTATTTAGCTGATTAAATCTGTTTGCTATTAGAATATGTATGCACTTGTTGAAAATCATCTAGTTATGAGCACACTGATGTTAGATTACAGAAAATGAAGTGACTGTCAATACATTGTTACTAAATCCCTCAGTAGCAAAGAGATTTAATAACCCATGTAGACGTACGGCATGCTTTTTGTTATTGTATTATGCAAAGTAATAGAAGCTGTGTTCACTTTGAATAGCCAATCAAAAAAAAAAACAAGATTAGTGCTAGAAAATGCTTTATTATTGGAAGTAAAAATGGTTTTAACTTATTACTAAGTTTAGTAAAAATTCACTTTGCTAAGCAAACTGTCTCTATTACTTTAGTAAATCAACCTCTATGTATTTATCTTCAGCATGAACTTTGGAGATTGTCAGTGACTGTTTTATAACATATGATACAAATTACTAATACCGATATGGCTAAAATTCAATTTTATTGTACATTTGTGAATTTTGGGATGAAAGCACACTACACGTGAATTGTTGTAAAGTGTTTTTAATATGTGTACTACAGTAAGATGTGAACTTTCCTGGTGAATATTTTACATTATTAGCAAGCACTGCAATGGCTATTTTTGTAGTATGTGAAGTTTGTAGAAAGTTTTCAAGCCATAGAAATTCACTAGTGTAAATTAATTTGAGCTATACTATATATTCTTTCTATTGACTATGAACTTAAAATTATATTTAAAGCCCAAATCTAGAATAAAGTAAACCCCCACCCACCCCGCTCTATCTGATTTCTTGGATAACAAAAAAAAAGCCTCTTTAAATTCCCCGTTTTACTGACCTTAAACCATAGTCACGTGATCATCTAGCACCGGGTCCTTCTCCTGTCTGTTTACTTTTGGGAGGGATTCACTGCCTAAGTGACAATTCCCATTGGTCCACTCAGCAGAGGGTCCTTTTAAAATCCAGAACAAAAACTAAGGTCAGGCCAAGGAGAGTGAAAGAGGATCGGATGGCGAGGGTTAGCACGAGGAACTGAATTAGCGGTCCCCTCAGATGAAAACAACATCAGTAAATCTGAGCTATAATACAAAGTTCCAGCTCCCTCACACAAAGACAGGTCACTAGTCTCCTCATAGTTTATACAACGCCTCCAGTTGCCCCTATTTGTTTTTGGACTGCTAATTTTTCATAAAGAGCTATAAACTGTATCATCAAACAGCAGACGACAGCATTAAAAAAGTAAAATGAAGGAAAGTAAAATGGCACTTTATTCTGTACAGAATGAAATGTGAGCACTTGGCTGATAGTATAATCAGGCAGATTATGGTGACTTGGGCCAAACAGAACCGCAGAGCCCCCCCAATGAACCAGTGAACAGTAAAGCCATTTTATATCAGAAGGCATGTACATGTTTTATCATCACCACAAATCCAATGACAGGGGAAAAAGGCATGTAAATCATTCCTGTATGCCCCTGAGCCAACTAGAACTACAGACAGCTAGTTGACAGCACAGATATAGGTATTATATTATATTATATGTAAACCTCGAAAATGTAAAGAGAAGCGTGGGATTATAGTTTTGTAAATCATACTCACCTCGATCTGATACTACATCTGTCCCCCACTGGTTCTAAGGCTAAGAACTGAGCAATCAGACACAGCTGATCGCTCAGTTCTCCCCGCTGTTCATAGCAATGAGCTGTGAATGTCAGTCATGACTGTTTGCTCTTCTCTGCAGTGGAGCACTGGGCTGTGGAAAGAATGGGAGCGGCGGGCTCAGACTCTCAGGGGATCGCTGAGAGGCTGAGCCAGGTGCTGCTCCAGGCTCCTGGGTATATCCCAACCACATGGCCGTGATCTTTCTTCAGCCTGGGCTGATTCCGTGATATCAGACGAGCTTTGGCTGTACTTCTCCTTTAACTTTGTTTGCTTTCTTTTGATCTGGTATATATACAATTGAAAGTGTTTTGTTACATCTGTTTGAGGAGTGCAAAAACCATATTAGTGGATCATGCCAGAAATCCAATGTACTCCTGACTTCCCATGGAATTTGTCTCTGCTGAACTGAAATCCTAAGCTGTGTTATCGCCCTGCCCCATTTTCTACGAACTTCTGAGCAAAAACAGAGGCAAACAGCCTAGGGTGAGAACATTACAATTTTCTTCTTGGGTTTAGATACATTTTAAGAGGAAGTGCAATAGATAATAGCTACACTTGGGCTCGCTGATCTCATAGATTCAAGGCAGTTGTGCCCTCTGTATCCTCATATTAAAGTACAGCTATCATGATAAAAATTTATGGGCTGCCATTGCTGGCTTCAATCTGAAAATGCTAACTGCCTGGCTGTGTCTGGATTTAACTCCTATGGGTTACAGAGGGCAAACGTGCAGCAAATAAAAGTTAGAAAAATATCAATATTCCTGATCTCTATATTTTGTGACTCAGAACGTTCTAAGTCCAAAACATCACCATGACATGCAAGTATGCAGGAGCAAGAACAACTTGACAACGGCAGCCTTCATATTTTTCCATACTGCATGACTGCAAAAAGTGCTTTTTTCTAATGTTAATAAAGAGATGGAGTCTGTCAGCTATAAAAATATGGTATACTCTATTGTTAGCATTGGAAGGGCACTGCAAACAAATGTTTGATCTATCCCAAAGTATTTCTCCCCTTTGATCATAAAAATATCATGCATGTATTTTCCTAATAATTCTTCAGTACTATCTACAAAGCAGTAGAAAAAGAAAGAGTCCAGCACTATATAGCAAGCCCAGCTGAGCCAGAATGACATCAGCTTCTACAGAAACCTAAGCCATTTAACAATACACACTATTGGCATGCACACACAGACTGCAAACTAGTGACATATGTGATAAACTACAACCTCATATAACTTTCTAGCTTTAAATGTCCCTTAAGTGTACTACCCAATATCCAAAGATATCATACTGCAAAACGTCCCAATGCCTTAGTTTTAGTTTGTTTTGTGCACTCAGTTGTCAGTATTTGTCTGTAAAATTATCTTTAATTTTAAGAGGGAACTCTGCCCCACAATAGTGGTGTTTTATGCATGTGATCTGAATGGAATTTTGCAGAACTGATGTGAGCCCTCAGGATTAAAATGTGCTGAAAGCTCAACAATTAGGCCCAGGTGTTGAGTGTACTGTGTCACAGTTGGACAGGGCTTCCACAGTCATCCAGTCTTCCATCTTGGTTTGCGTGCTCCAGCCATCTGACTGGCCAAGCCATGATGATGTCACTCCTGCGTATGCGTGCAGGAGTTTCAGCCACAGAAGGGAGCTCTGAAGGGCCAGCACAAGTATGCCAGCCTTTCAGACAGCATGTACCAGGGACATCACCGGCTGTATGCAGAGTGAAAATCTCCTAAACAGTAAAAGTTTAGGAGATATTCATTGTACCTACAGGTAAGCCTTATTATAGGTGTAGCGCTACTCCCGAAGGAGTCTCTTCTTTGTTTCCCTGGGTTTCTCCTTACTTCACCACACAGCCAGGCACAGCGAATTTCTTCTGCAAAATACACACACAAGCTTCTGCTCATTGTCTTAGAGGATGTTTTGTTTTTGGAGTTTTATTGCAGAACTGGGGATAGGGATGGGGAATTGTAGTAGGATACTCCAAAATTAGAACTATTCACATCAAGGACATCTAGCTGATCTCTTAGTTGAACACTTTTGAAGTTTTAGCTGAAGCAGATAGCAGACTTCCCTTCTTTTTGTAGCAACAAGTAGTTTAGGAGTGAGCAAAGTCTCTTTTTGCAGTAGTAATAGTTATAGGGCTGAGCTCCTCAGGTAGAAGCCAGTTACAACAGACTGTGACAGCCCAAAGGTAACATAGCTGAGCAAACTTCCTTTACAGTAGCAACACTCTGACAAGCTCTTCAGAACACTAGCCAATGTTCCCTTTCCTTTTTAGACCCACGCTGACTATCAAGCACCAGAAGGGTAGCAAGCACACAGAGTTCCCAAGATCTCTCAGAGTCTGTACTCACAAGTTCAAGGACAAAATGGTTTCCTCCTTCCAATCTTCCAAGTGACTCTCTCCAGTGAAACCAGACAGATCTTTGGTGGAAAGCTCTCCTCAGTCAGCTTGCTGAAGAACCAGGGTCACCCTCTCTAACTTCAGGCCCTCAGGTCGACCCACCTGAGGCCGCATGGCAGCAAGTGCCAGGCGAGTCAGCCTGCCTCCAGCTTGGCTTGGTGCAATCCACTCCTAGGAAAGACACTGAACCCATGTGCTCTCAGAATATAAATACCACTCCCAGCATGCAATGTGACTGCCCTCCCCTGCAATTGGTCAGAGCTGTATCTATACTAATGCTGTTCATTTGCCTAGCCTCTGCATAGCTTCTTGAAGGTGGGCTGAACTCGGACCAGCTAAAACAGCACCAAAGCATCATGAGCAGACCTAACTAATCAATCACAGCACACTGTTAAGCAGAATTCTGCTACTAATTGAATTTTCTTGTCATTATTATTCAGTCTGTCAAAGAATTGCTTCAGGCTCCTTTCATCACCAGCCCAAATAATGATCAAATCATCTATGAATCTTTTATACAGCAACAGTTCTTTAGGGGGATACAGACAAATCCATAATTTCTTCCCATTGGGACATAAAGAGATTCGCTACACTAGGTGCATATTTTGCCCCCATAGCAATTCCCCTTATTTGCTGGTAGTAACTATCATTATACCAAAAAAATAACATAATTCATAGATGATATGATCTATTTGATCATTTGATAATGACAAGAAAATTCAAATAGTAGCAGAATGGCATAATCAAAAATCTAATTTCCTGAACTTGGAGATAGCAGTTCAAAATGGGTTGTTAGCTACGAAAACTCATTTTAAAATGGTAGATCGGAATAGCTAAATACCTAATGATAATTGCCATCATTCCCCCTGGTTGATCAATATCCCCAAAGGCCAATTAGTACGCCTTCGAAGGAATTGTACAGATCTGGAAGATTTTGAAGAGCAAGCTCACTTTATTGGCCAACGATTCATTGAGAGAGGATATGAAGAAACCTATGTGCAGAGTAAAATCAATGAGGTTGCTAAATTAGATAGAAGTATTCTATTGAGAGATAAGATAAGGTCCGAGAAAGACATTACATCAGATACCCCAATTATAATGGATTTCAATATTCAGTTCAGAGCAGTTGAAAGAAACTTTAAGAAACACTGGTCACTATTAAGAGCAGATAGACATCTACAGACAATTTTACCTACAGAGCCAAGATTTATCTATAGAAGAGCGCCCACCCTAAGGGATAGATTGGTGAAAAATGTAATCGAACCCCCTAACACTAAGAAAACATGGACATTTTTCGATCAGAAAGGTTTCTATCCATGCAAAAGGTGCTATGCTTATAAGAACACAAAAGAAAATAATGAAAAACGGGAAATGTTTACCGCCAAATCTAATGGAAAAGAATTCCATATACGAAATCTTATTTCCTGTAGAACTGAGGGTGTAGTGTACGCCCTCCAATGTTTATGTGGTCTACAGTATTTGGTCACACTAAAAGAACTTTGTGGAAAAGGGTTAAGGAGCATGTGAAAAATATACAGAAAGGCTATACTAAACATAGAGTGTCCAAACATTTTTTGATCCATCATAATGAAAATCCAGCCTCCCTTAAGTGTTTGGGGATAGAGATGTATAAACCCCACTGGAGAGTGAGCAATGAGATCATTAAATTGAGCCAACTCAAATCAAATTGGATTTTTGAGATGGATACTCTGACCCCAAAAGGACATAATATTGAGTTCGATCTGAACTGCTTTTTTAGTGATTACTAATTATCCATCATTTAGTCTTTGAAGATAATTGTCTTTATAATACTGTGCTGGGGTACTACCCATCTTCCTATTCCCCTCTTCTTTTTCAAGTATACAGCTTTCCCCCTGCCTTTCTTCCTTGTCTGTTCTTCTGTGTTCAGATTTTTTAGTGTAGTTATGTGATGCATTTTCCTTTATATCCACCAGATGGAGCTAGTGCTTACATTAACCCCATGTGGATATTGTTTTATTTATTTTTTAATCTATTTTAATATTCATTTATATGCAATTATGCTGATGGGGGCACTACTGTTTATTTTGTAATTTTATTTATATTTAATTTGTGTGTATGTGGGCTGTATTTGTATGTCAACATTCATGTCCGCAGTATTAGTTTAATACTGGCCCTTTAATTGATCGCTGGGACAACCACACAATTGGCTGCTGGCCCTACTTAAGAGGATGAACGATACAGGGCTCCTTACCCTGAAGAAGTCACGTGATCGGTGACGCACCGCATCGGGGGGAGCCTGGTGACGTCTCTTCCGGTCATGCGCAAACCAGCACCAGCGATGTGAGGAACCATTTTAATTGATGGCCATGGTTATGCTAGTTGTTTTCATATCCTTGTGAGTTTATTTCTACTTGCACTATGATCTGCTCTTTTCCCTTCTGATTATATACCACATAATCCCACTGGATATCTTGGAGTCCATTCCCTTAAAGGCCAGAGTCAACGAAATAGCCACTAAAGGCCAGCAGTGGATCAGCAGAAGTCGTTCAGTGTCCCTAAGTGTGTATGACCTATTTGATAGGTCAAGGAAGAAGGTAAGTGTATGGTGCACCTATTCGGTGACCATTTGATTATTGCACATTTTTTTCTTTAATGTGAGTGTATATCTGAGTGCGTATAATTAGTAATTCTAAAAAAAACGGTTGCACTACAGTATGTTCTGTGCTTTTTAAGCATCGGTTTTGGAGCCAAAGGTCCAGTGAAGACATAGCACATGCAAGGAACACTATATGGATCTGAAATTTGGAGACCTTCTTAGTCCTTCTAAAAGCGGGTTTGACCTATTATAATTTAATTAACAATTCAAACACAGCGTTGAATATTGCTGGATGATAGCACAACATATGTTGGATTGGACTGATACTACTTCATATTTTTGCAATCCTTTTTTTTGGGACTTACACTGCATATTTCTTTTAGAGCTTATGTTTTCACAATTTGAGGAGGCAGCGCATCACATTTGTTGAAATATTTAATTTGAGTGTGAGCACACTAGATCAGTGAATGCAGCAATCTCCTCCTTCCTTTATTGCATTTGGGGTATAGCAGCACACAAGCCTTTACTATTTGTTTTGCCTTTTGTTTCTATTTTAAACTGAATGGGATATTTTACAAGGTTAGGGTTTGCAATCACTTTAAATCACCTTCAATGTTACATAGTTAGTCTGGCTGAAAAAAAAGACAAAAAGCCATCCAGTTCAACCATAGAAAAAAAAAAAGTTATAATCCCATACCCACAGTTGATCCAGAGGAAGGCAAAAAAACCCAGCAAAGCATGATCCAATTTGCTCCTGCAGGGAAAAAAATTCCTTCCTGATCACCCGAGAGGCAATCGGATATTCCCTGGATCAAATTTACCTATAAATGTTAGTATCCAGTTATATTCTGTGTATCAAAGAAATAATCCAGGCCTTTTTAAAAGCAATCCACTGAGCTGGCCAGAACCATCTCTTGAGGGAGTCTATTTGACATTTTTACAGCTCTCACTGTGAAGAAACCTTTCCATGTTTGAAGATTACATTTCTTTTCCTCCAGACGTAAAGAGTGCCCCCTTGTCCTCTGTGATGACCTCAGGGTGAATAGCTCCACACAAAGTTCACTTTATGAACCACTGATGTATTTATACATGTTGATCATATCCCCCCTTAATCTCCTCTTCTCAAGAGAGAATACATTCAGTTCCTCTAATCTTTCCTCATAGCTGAGCTCCTCCATGCCTCTTATCAGTTTGGTTGCCCTTCTCTGTACATTCTCCAGTTCCTCAATGTTCTTTTTGTGAATTGGTGCCCAAAACTGAACTACATATTCCAGATGAGGACTTACTAATGATTTGTACAGGAGTAATATGATATCTCTCTCTCTGGAGTCTATACCTCCTTTAATACAAGAGAGGACTTTGTTAGCTTTAGAAACCGCAGCTTGGCATTGCATGCAATTATTAAGCTTGTGATCTACCAGATCCCCCCCCAGATCCTTCTCAATGTGTTTGACTGCATGCTGAATCACTGTGACCAACTCTTTTGGTAACACCCTGGTCTCAGCAAGTGAATGTGCACATATATATGCACATTCTTATTCGGGCTTCTGCAACAGTCTCACGTATACACATTGTACAAATGCACATGTACAGAAAATGCATGCAGTATATAACAGGTATACACTAAAGCAGATCTATGTTCTGCTACTCTAAGGTTCATAGCATCAGGTTTTCGGTCAACTACAGTGCCTTAAAAAGTATTCATACCCCTTGAAATGTTCCACATTTTGTCATGTTACAACCAAAAACGTAAATTTATTTAACTGGGATTTCATGTGATAGACCAACACAAAAAGGCACATAATTGTGAAGTGGAAGGAAAATTATAAATGATTTTCAGAATTCTTTTAAAAATAAATATCTGAAGTGTGGCATGCATTTGTATTCAGCCCCCTTTACTCTGATACCCCCAACTAAAATCTAATGGAGCCAATTGCCTTCAGAAGTCACCTTATTAGTAAATAGTCCAGTAAAGAGTCCACCTGTGTGTAGTTTAATCGCTGTATAAATACAGCTGTTTATTCTTTGAATGACCAAAAAAAAAAAATTAAACAACTAAAATTTGGTATGCAACAGGCTGAAAATGGGTTGCATTAATTTGGAGAGAACCAATAATACACTAGGACATAATGTTTGATGGTTACTATAGTTGTGCATTCTGCCAACTGATCTTTTTTCTACCAACAAGGCCACATCCAGAGCAGGAGTCTGCTCAACCACTAATACTAATTACAGGTCTTCAAACCTTCCGTTCTACTTATAATACTTTGCTCAAAAAATACACCCTTTTCATCAGATCATTTTCCTTTTTTCATTCAATAAACAATATAGATGAGAAGTTTAGGAGCAAACTATCCTGCACTGGCTGGTAGTGTGATGGAAGTGGGTCTGTAATTAATGCTGCTGTATGTACAGACACAAAAGCAAACTGATTTCATATAGACTAAACAATGTTAGCAAATCTATCCTGCTGTTTTTCTTACTTTTTACAGTCTAAGAAACTAAGGTTTTGGGGGTTGGGACCAATGTTATATTTATTCTTAATCATTTTTTGCTCTGTGGAGTTCCACTGCATGCATATTCAGACCCAAGAAAATCACAGCGGGACCTCTCAGGGGTCATCATTAACGTGCGTCCTCACAGCCAATAATCAGCATTTGTGATTCCAGGTCTCTCATCAAAGCTCTCTGAGCTGCACATCTACTTCACTTTCTTTGGAGGAAATCATCTGGAACCTGTTAGAATCCGTGGCAAACTGCCTTGGCTTCCCACCAAACCTAACCATGAGAATGAGGCCATGTGTTTCTCTAATTCTGTGCAGTTAGCTATATATAATGTTTTAACATTTGCACTATTGCACATAGTTTCTATATAACAATGTACTTGCATACTACACTTCCAAAAATACATTTCTTTACAAACAACCAAGAACTGAACAGATAAATTACTCATCCTCACAAACCAAAAGTTATTCTTTGTCTTGTGAAGACTTAGTATTGTCAGACTTCTATCATAACTTCCAGCTTACGCAAATCAGTCACATAACATGTAGAGCAGGGGTCTTGAATTAAAATTTATGGAGGTCCGGTCAGCAAGATTTCCTTCCAGCAGAGGTCCGAATCTCGTTAGCGAAATAACACATCATAGTCCCCTGCTACATTATGATCTTTAGCATACCTTTCACACTGTAGTCCCCTCTACATCACAGTCCTCTCTTTATAGAAGTCCCACAGTGTCCTCAGTTCCCCTTCACATCACTGCCCCCCTTTACATCACAGTTCCCCTTAACAAAACACAGCGTCTCCTAACACAACACAGCGCCCCTAACACAACACAGCATCCCTTAACACAACACAGCGTCTCCTAACACAATACAGCGCCCCTAACACAACACAGCACCCCTAAAACAGACAGCACCCCTAACAACACAGCGCCCCTAACACAACACAGCATCCCTTAACACAACACAGTGTCTCCTAACACAATACAGCGCCCCTAACACAACACAGCGCCCCTAAAACAGACAGCACCCCTAACACAGCGCCCCTAACACAATACAGTGTGTGTCTATGGACACAAATAGCTTGGCTCTGCCCCGCCTCCTGCTCTCTCCTCAGTGGATTTGATTGACAGCAGCAGAATCAGCCAATGGCTCCCACTGCTGCCTCCATGTCCACTGAAGAGAATGAAGAGAGCACCGCTGCTTTCGGGCACAGTGCTGTATAGAGATTGGGCTCAGGTAAGTACTTAGGCGGGCCAAGAGGGAGCAACATTTCAAAGGTTTATTTATTCTAATGCAGATAATGCATTAATGTGGTTGTAAACCTCAGACATGAAATATAAACAAAGCATATTGCTCTATAGTGTGTACTTGTCTCAATTAAGAGCATTAAATGTCATTTCTGTCTGCTGCTTTGTTCCTCTGCTTTCAGTATCAGTCACTTCTGAAAAGTTTTCCTGACATCAAGTGAAAAAAGGTGACAGGGGAGGGACAACCAGCAGAGTGACAGCCTCAGCTCTGTTCCTGTGAGTTGTGTGAGCTGGGTGGGTGTGCACCCTCCCTCCAGTCAGATCTTAGAACTGTTCTTACTGAGCCCTGCAGAGTGTAATGTCAGCTCTCCACTCCCTTATGTCTGAACTGTCAGACAAGCTTTATAAATTCAGCACTTTGAAAGGATGTAGATAAGAGAATACCGCAGATAGACAGGTACAACTTATGTAGGAGGATTTGTTTCTCTGTGTATCATCTGAAGCTAGTCACGTCCCTGGATATATGTAAGGGTTTACAACCAGTTTAAGGTAAAAGCTTTCAGCCTTTATAACCACTTAAAAAAATCCATCACTGACCTCTTTACCTGCTTGTACTGTGAAGCAATCCATCCTCAAATATCACAACAGAGACTCTGACGTCAACATACAGTTGGTTTCTAGCAGCTTAGAGCACTTGATGTTTATTAACATTAGAAACCTGGCAGGCTGCCAACTTTTGACTGCCTTTGAAAATAAGCAGAGAGCAATTGTGATTTCAAGGCCTCAGTTGTGAAATTTGATGATTACTTTCTCTACAATGTCTCTAGCTACAGGGGTGATTGAGGACTTGCTTTACAGTGTTTTTACTCTTTGTTCAGAATAGGTAAATGCTTTAATAATGTGCATTATCTGGGCACAGGTTCCTTCCAATCATAATGTCTTCTATAAAACTGAATAATTCATAAAAATTATAAAGTATACTTGAACTATACATAGGATAAATACTTTATTAAAATAAACATCAAGTATATTGCTAAGTTAGAGCCTCCAAATCCTGGACACAGAACCACAAACACAATGCAATTCAAGCAGCACGTATACTCATTGTATATTTTGCATTATTCACTTTAAACAGAGCATGGCTTTGTTTACATGAATCTGTGCCTGGTTGTGATTGGTTAGATTACTGATCAGTCCTGCTTTCACTGAAATCTAGAGTGCATTCCATGCATTATGGTTGCATAATTTTATTACTGCTCCAAAAATAGACCCAGGGTCATAAAGAGAGAGAACATAAGCTAGTTTGGATTCCTTTGCCTTACCTGCAGGCGCTGAAAAGCACTAAGCGTGGTTGAGGGGCATTCCATCTTTACAGTGTGTCAAAATATATTGCTACACCAATTGTGTGTTTTACTGTCTTTGAATACATTTCACAATACAAATAAATCACACTGGGCACATCAAGAGCCCCATTGGGACTGTTAACATCTTCCACCTGTCCCACTATATTAGTTATTCTTGCTAGTCCACTAAAGGTTGCCAAACAGTTGCCAAACAGTTGACAAATGACTTGTCAATTTTCTTTTGTTAAGAAATAAAACAGCATATCCATCAGCAATCAGTATGATGTAATAATCTGCTTACCTAATAGCAGCATACAGAGAGCAGCTACTCAATTGAAACTGTTTTCTTGGTATTTAAACTGTTAGAAAATGTCTGACTAAGGTCTTAAGTGCTTATTTTAATATGTTTTTTTTTAAATGCAGTAATGACCTGCAAAGTAAGTTACCAATAGTAATAATAATGGGGTTAAAAACATAAAACAATACAAGATGAACAGTGCAATGTGCTGCACCTATAAACTCAATCAAAATTAACCTTGTAATGGAATGGCTTCAGTAAACTGAATTCTGATTGGTTGCTATGAGCTATGGAGTTGCACTACTCCATTTTGCATTTTGGATATATTTAGTTTGATTTCTTGTAGAAATATACATTGCATATTTACAATTAGTAATGAGCAGTTTTTAAATCATGCAATTTTTGAATCACAATTGCCTAGTAATAATAATACAAATAGTTGACCTCAGTGGTGTAAAAGCAGGGGGTCATCATTGCTACAGAAGTTACCAAGTCTTTTAGGACTAAGGGGCAAAACCACAAAAAAATCTGCTACCTGCAGCAGTATGCCAAAATATATTTCTCTTAGTACTAGTGTTCTGCTGTATGTAACCTTTATTGTTACTACTCTGATGCATATTTTGCTTAGAACTTGTCAATTATTTTAAGAACAGAGTAGTGGTCCAATGATAAATTTATGCTGGCAATACAGGTATGGATTTTTGAATTATTAGTTATTGATCCAATCATTTAAATAGAAAGGTTTTTTTAAACTTATTGTCCAAACTGACACACAAGAAGAGGCTCATTTACTAAAGGAGTTAAAGTGGTAGTTGACTGCAACATAAAAAAAATCCCCTACAAGGCATTGGCATAATGTGCACCGCATACTAAAACATTATGAAATACTTGAAAATGTGAAGTGCAGCACTAAACATATAATAAAATGATTAAAGCATATAAAAAAAAAATTAAAAAACAGCAAATAAATGTCTGGTAAAAAAAATGGTACAAACCAAAATTAATTAAAAATGTGTTGAAATTATGTCTATCCACCACCATAAAGTGCTCTTGCTCGTAGCAAAAGAACTCCAATCAATAATTGCCGTAACCATCTCCCAGTGAATTGAAAACTCACCAGAAATTATAGCTGCCGCTACAACTGCATAAACGCCCATATATTTAAGCAGGAACACATATGTCTTGACATGAGACTCTGTGAATATATGTAATTCTGTCTGGCTGGGCTGTAGTGAAATAAAGCTAGCCAGGAGCAAAATAAACTTCCAATAGTGTAGTATTTATTAGATAACAAGTGAATACAAATGCATAAAGTCGAAAAGCATATAGCAAAAGATGTCAGATTACATTAACAGCCGCTGCCGACCCGAGATCGCGCAGCAGCGTGATGTCAGCATTGTAAACTCCTCCCCAAAGGGTCAGTACTCAAAACAAAACTGAAAACAAAAAAGTTTGTTTTGTACAGGTTGAAGAGGTTTACCAGAATTTCTCACCAATGATTTAAGGAGGAATTGGAGCAGTTCACTTCCTCTGCCAATGATAAAAACGCTTTTTGGGGGGAAATGGGTACCCACCCCCACTTCCACTGGAATTGCCTAGCCAATCCTAGCAGAAGTTCTCCCTCTCCTTGCTTGCGCACAACCTCCAGGTCACAGGAAACTTTGGGACCATTCACGGAGCACAGTGCGGCTCGCGCATGCGCAGTGGGGAGCCGGCTGTGAAGCCACAGGGAGTCACAGTCGGATTCCTACATTCAACATGGCGACATCAGGGACCCAAGACCAGCAAAGAACCAGCCCTGGTGAGGAAAGCGCTGGTAAGTGTCTCTTCATTAAAAGTCAGCAGCTACAGTATTTGAAGAGAGGTTATGTAAATACAAATGTGCTTATTCTGTTACAGTGCTGCAGGTTATATATCATTTAAATTATTGACGTGTAGTGCATTTTGATAATAATCATTGATATTAACTTCATAAAGATTTTAACTTCATTAAATGAAGTTCTAAAATGCAAGTTTACAATCATTATTATATGATTTTTTATTGCACATGTTCTAAAATATCTAATTAATTTTCAACTTTTTTTGCTGATGTGACCTTTAATTCTTTCCTTGAGTTTCACTTTTCTTTGATTTATTACCTTTAAAATTTTCAGCAACCTCCTTCTATACACTGGAACTCAATTTAATCCATTTAATTATTTTGTTTTATAAAAAAGATAAAGACTCATAAAAGAAAATTAGAAAAAAAGATCAGTTCAGTCACCTTTTCATGATCAGTTTCAAAATTCTTCCAGGAGTGCATTACTTTTTCCTTCTATAATACCAGTCAGCTAAAACCTGACAATGTAACCAACTGAAGATGTTAATTTGGTTCTCCAGAATAAACAATATTTATGATCTACTTCTGCTTCCGATCACCTTCTTTACTCTGCTTAACATGGGACATTTGCAGGCCCCCCATCCTTTCCAGTGGTCAGTCGCCAGTTCTTAGCAACATCACATAAATTATTATTATAATACAGGATTTATATAGCGCCAACAGTTTGCGCAGCACTTTACAATCTAAGGGAAACAGTACAGTTACAATACATTTCAGTACAGAAGGAATATGAGGGCCCTGCTCGTGGAGCTTACAATCTAAAGGAAGGGGGAGGTGATACAAAGGGTGATAGCTGTGGGGGATGATCTGGTGGAGGTGATTCAAGTACAGATCTTAGGTGGCGGTGGGGTAGGCTTCCCTGAATAAGTGAGTTTCCAAAGATCGCCTAAAGGCAGACAGGGTGGGGGCTGATCGGACATAATGTGCTAGGGAGTTCCAGAGGATGGGAGAGGTTATGGAGAAGTCCTGGAGTCAAGCATGGGAGGAGGTGATGAGAGAGCTAGAGAGGAAGATGTCTTGGGACGAGCGGAGTGTGCGATTTGGGCGATATCTGCAGATGAGGTTCGCAGACATTTTTTGATTTAGTGCAGGTTTCCAACTGGAAAAAGGCATTAAACTAGTGCAAACAACTACAAGCATAACTGAACGTAATCATCACAAAAATAAAGCTTTTCATGACAGAAGTTACAATTGTGGAGGCTTCTTACTGAAAATATCAGTTGCCTGTCTCTCATACTGGCCCACCAACATCGATAATTTGAATTACTGGTCTGGAAGAAGTATTTAGATCAGGACTTCTGATTTTTCTGATATTATTTCTTAATCAATACCTTATAAAGTATTAAAAAAACACCTGTGCTCCGTGCTCATAGATCTTTGGTTGCCACTATAGCTGAGCTGCTTCTGGAAATAATAGTTGCCTGACTGTCTCTGGCTTCAATAGTCACTAACCCTGAACATGTATGAAGCAGATGTGATTACAGACACAGCAGAACTGATCTGCAAACTTTCTTCAGAGACAAATGTTAAAAAGTCTGGAAGCCATTGGATCTGCAGGACAATACCGGAACCTGCATTTTGGAGACGTGACTGAACTGGCAGGCCTGATATTTCTTTCAGCACAGGTTTCCAGTAAACCTGTCACAAGACTGGGCAGATAGAACTGAACATACGATGAAAAAATGCATTTCTATAGGAAAGGCTGAGGTTTGCCTAGATCTCCGGAGCTACTGATCATAACATGAGATTTTTCCTGAAGGCATCTCACTTTGAATTGTTCAGGTTTATGGCAAGATTACTTTAAATCTAGTGGGTCAGCACAATTTTCAGTGAACATTTCTTTCATAATGAGATCGGCATTGGCAGCCCCCATATTTCACTCATGACAGGTTTACTTTAAGTATTTAATAACACCTTGTCTTAAAGCTCTGTGGTTGTTTTACGTGAATCTAGAAAATACGTACCATTGACAATGCAAGCCTCAGATAACACATAATATAGTATATACCAGTGTAAACATTCCAGTAACACGCTTCTACAAGTCTGACAAAGAGGACTTATTGAAAACTTCTACGGAGATCGGATGTTGTTCAAAAGAAGATTGATTGAATGCAATGATTTACCTAGCTCGAAGTGCCTATTTTTTCTGTAGCTTTTAAAAGTAAAATGAAGTATTCAATTCTGTACACTTTTTTTTAAAGCTAGCATTGCAAAATCAACATTCTAGAGTTCTTCCTAGTATAGATGTTGTCTTAGGTCTGTGTTCCAGTTTTAGACTATAAAAGTGAGATGGAATCTATAGTAAGATTTCATAAAACATGGATTTCTAAGGCTAGCTATGGAACAATATACTGTATGTCTCTCAGAGAGCAGTGAAAGGTGACACCTTTCTACTGTCTCAGACCCCCAGGGACCTATCATTATATTCATTTGAGATTTGACTGAAAACAGACAGTGGTGTATATCCAGCTAAAGTATAACCACTAAAATCTCATATTAGTTTTTACAGGTAATGCAATTTCACGAGTCATCTTTAATATTTTCAAGTCTGCAATTTTCGTTACTATCCAGCGATCCAGCCATGGAGGTCCTTGTTTAGGCACTTTCTTTTATAGGGTGACACTCCCAATTGTGCTTCTACATTTTCTCACACAGTAATTTCAACATACATTACATAGGCATGCTCCATTGTTGTCACCATCAGAAAACACAGCCTAAGAAATGCCAGCAGCCATCGCTGGAATACTAGCCTGTACACAGTAAGCAGATAAAATAGACTGCGGGAGGTGAGTGAAGAGTAAAAACACTTATACTTACCTGATCCTCCGCTACTCCAGCAGATGGCATGCCCCCAAACATCGGCAGTGGGATGCCCACCACCTGCGTCATCACATCCAATGCAGCCTTGCATAGGTCTTGATGAGTTTAAGGGCTCATGTACACTGCAGCTGATAAACTGACGTTCAGGAGCTTTTCTGCATTTTTTTAGCAGCCCCTGAACTCTCCCTAATGTTTTCCTATGAGTCCATGTACACATAGTCATTTACAGTCGTTTACAGGCAGTTGAGTTTACAGCAGTTTTTTTGAACGCAGCAAAACTGCGTTCAGAAGTAGATTTTACCAGTGTTTCAAACGCCAAACACTTGTAAATGCGTGTAAATGTTTGTAAACATGGTTAACCTCATTTATAAGCGCTTGCGTTTAGAAGCGTTTTTTTCCTGGCCCATATCCAGGGCACAATCCGAGCGGTACCTTACCGTATCTGAGTATGCGGTAGGGTACCGCATAGCATTTAAAAAAAAAAAACCCATCTGAATCCACTAAAAAAGGCTACTAAAATACTGCATGAGTTATTTTATCAAGTCATCGGTTTTTTAGTAGTGAAAAGCATGCATTCATGTTTCAGCTGTCAGCAGGGTTCCCACTGACAGCTGAATGTAAAAGAAAGAATTGCTGGCAATTAAAAAATAATTTAAAAAAACTGCGTGGGGTCCCCCCCTCCATCCATACCAAGCCCTTCGGGTCTGGTATAGATTTTGAGAGGAAGTTCCATGCCAAAATGTAAAAAAAAATAGCGTGGGGGTCCCCCCAAAAATCCATACCAGACCCTTATCCGAGCATGCAGCCCGGCAGGTCAGAAAAGGGGAGGGGGAGCGAGCGTCTCCCCCTCCTGAACCATACTAGGCCACATACCCTCAACATGGGGGGGTGCTTTGGGGTAGGGGGAGCTTCTCCCCCCAAGCACCTTGTCCCCATGTTGATGGGGACAAGGGCCTCTTCCCCACAACCCTGGGCTGTGGCTGTGGGGGTCTGCGGGCGGGGGGATTATCGGAATCTGGAAGCCCCCTTTAGCATGGGGACCCCCCGATCCTGGCCCCTCCCACGTGAATGAGTCTGGGGTACATGGTACCGCTTCCCATTCACAAAAAAAAAAGCTGTAGTGTGAAAAAGACAGGAGTCATTCTTTGAAAAGTCCTTTAATAAAAGAATGTCCCCCGAAGTAGATCCAAAGTCAATCACGATGCCTGCCGCCGCCGCTCTGACATCATTGACCGGGGCATGCTGGTCAGGGACGTCAGACGGGGGCAGGGTCACATACATGATGGCCCCACCCCTTACATATTTAAGAACTGTCAAACCAGCTCAGAGGTAAACGGCCGGAGGCCAGCGACGGATGTGGAGCCTTTTTTTTTTTTTAGAGCAAATGTGTCATACTTACCTGCTGTGTGCAACGGTATTGCACAGAGCAACCCCAATCCTCCTCTTCTGGGGTCCCATGCTAGAGCTCTTGCCTCCTCTTCTCTGTGTGCTACCACAGGCAGCTGCTTCCTATGGTGGTACACCAAGGGTTTACTCCCAAGCGGGGCTGTGTGCATCTATAGTCACACACAGAGCACGGTTTGACCCTTACCCCTGCTCCCTCTTCACAGCAGTTGATGGACAATGGAAGGATCCAATGGCTCCCACTTCTGTCTCTGAGCCTGTAAGAGGGGAGAGAGAAGCAGCAATACTGCAGACGGGCACATTTGGGGAAGAGGGTGGGGGGAACAACTGGTGGAAAAAACCTTTAAAAAAAAACTGCACACGCATTTAGGTATGTTTATGTGTACATAGCATTTGTGCATAAATGCATTCTACTAGCCAGAATTTAAATGTATTTTGCCCATTGGAATGCATTTACATGCATACGTTTTATGCGCATAATGTTTAAACACAATTTTCTGTTGAAGTGCTCCTCTCAAGAACGCTCCTATAGTGTTTTTTTATGCTCCTCTTCTAATATGCCAGTAAATGCCTATGCGGGCATGGACACATAGATGTAAGGGCTCATGTACTGCAGCTGGTAAGCTCACGTTTAGGAACTGTTCATTGTTTCTTTCAGCAGCCCCTGAACTCACCCTAATGTTTTCCTATGTGTCCATGTGCAGAAAACTTGCATTCAGCAGGCAATTTTATCAGCATTTCAAACGCAAAACGCTTGTAAATGCGGCTAAACATGGCAAATTGCATTTATAAGCGTTTGCAAATTTTCTTTAACTCTTCCAGTTCCCAATGCTGTCCAGAGCCTTTTTTCATCATGAAAGATGCATGCAAAGAGTTTTCAAGGTACTCAGATGGACAAAACACTGAACACAGGATGTTCCTACCAAGCTTGTGACACATTGTAATGATCAATTCAGACCTCAGACCTCTCCCACCCTTGGAAACAAAAGATATGTTAATGATCATTCACACCTCAAATTCCTCATGAAGACCCCTTGCTAGGTGGCCTTAATGACTCACTCCACCAGCCACCTTTCCCAACCTTGGAAACAAAAGATATGTTAATGACCATTCACACCTCAAATTCCTCATGAAGACCCCCTGCCAGAGGGCCTTAATGACTTACTTCACCAGACACCTTTCCCAACCTTGGAAACAAAAGAAATGGTAATGATCAACTATCAACCCTTACTGCTGTCTCTGCTTCTACTCTCTGTATTTCTCTGAAACAATCTGAAATAGTTATTAATTTACCACTTTTCAGTGCATTCTGGGCATTTGGGAGATTCTCCTGTGTGTATCTTTAAAAAACGCTTCTAAACGCAAACGCACATAAACGCGCATAAACACGTTATGAAAACACAGCTAAACATACTTTTTTTAACCTATGTTTTCCAGCAGTCAGTTTCTATCGTTCAGAAGTGTCCCATGTACATGGGGACTTAAATAGAGGTGTTTTTACAGGCTAAAAAAGAAAGATTTCAATGCCTGCACAAGTGGCATTTTTAAGCTCTGTGTGCATGAGCCTTTAAAGTAAATTTAGGGACTAAGGATGAGCTCAGGCATGTTCAGATCCCATTGTGAACCCACCTGAGTGAGTCAGCTAGGAAGCTGTCAACTTTACAGGCCACTTTTCAGTGACCGAGGCAATCTTCCCCCCCACAGCCGCATGTATACATGCCCATTGTGTATGTGCTTATGATTGATGCAGTACAGGTGACAGCTTCCTGGTGGGCTTACTCAGGTGGGTTCAAACTGGGATCGAAACATACCTGAGCTCATCACTAGTCTGGACAAAATAAAAATAATATCAAAACAACTCTGCAATACAGTCATTTCCTTATGTTTTGTATCATAAAAATGCTGCAACTATAGAGGTCTACCAGATATACAATGAGCTTTTAACTTCCTGTAGGGCACTGACAACACTGCCTCTACTGCACTAACCTCCTAAGCAGCGCTACATAGTCTGGAATTTTTCATTACACATAGGAATGTGTAATTTGCACTCTCCAGCCACTTTAATAGGTACAACTTGCTAGTGCCAAGAAAATATCTCCAGCATCATTAAACCAACACCAGCCTGAACCGCTGATACAAGGCAGGATGGATCCATGCTTTCATGTTGTCTTTTACGCAAGATTCTGACCCTACCATATGAATGTCACAGCAATCAGTCTGCTCATTCTTATCTCTGACATCAACAAGGCATTTTCCTTCACACAACTGCCACTCACTGGATATTTTCTCTTTTTCAGACCATTCTCTGTAAACCTTAAAGATGGTTGTGCATGAAAATCCCAGTAGATCATCAGTTTTTTAAATACTCAAACCAGTCCATCTAGCACGAACAACCATGCCACATTCAAAGTCACTTAAATCCCATTTCTTCCCCATTCTGAACTTCAGCAAGTTGTCTTCACCACATCTAGATGCCTACATGCATTGAGTTGCTGCCATGTGATTGGCTGATTGGCAATTTGTGTTAACAAGCAATGGAACAGGTGTGCCTAAAAAAGTGGCCGTTGAGTGTATAGTCATCATTAATATGTGTGGGTGTCTGCATGCTTCCCTTTCAGCCCTGCTACATTTGACCATGGCCTGTGTTGGCTACACAGAAATCCAACCCTAACTGGCGAATTCCAATCTTCAGCTCAGCTGGAAAAGATGATCGACATGACCCGTTTGTGCCTGGGGTCAGGCAGTATTTGGCAAAAACTACCTTCTCAAAACACTATGCCAGTCAGACAACTGCAGATCTTAGAAATCAATGGAATGGAGTGAACTCGTAATTCTAAATGTACTCTTTTATGTCACTCTGGCCTGTAATAAATAACCCCCACTGACTACATAAAGTTTTATTCAGTCATTATGACACTGACATTGTGACTGATATTGCTACGTGTTAAAACAAAAGAACGAGTTAGAAATTGTATCTGCCGCAGTGTTTATCTGAGAAGAAAATAAACCTTTCACCAAAGTTTAAATGTCAGAAGTCTGAGAATACTGTTACACATCTGCTATACATTGTAAAACAACACAAATAAAACTTGGTAAGGCATAACAAAGGAATGCATTGAAGGCTGTATTTCCATTGCCAGACTGAAATCACACCAGAGAAAGTACACACGCCTCGAGAAATACTACACATTTCTATGTGTCACAGTGCATGCTGCATGGAGCATGACATGACCTGAGTTGTCCCAGCTCATATATGGCTCAATGTACACAAATGGTAACTCACAAGCAATATAGAGTCTCAGATTAAAAATCCCATTTCAGTCTTTGCAGATGACACCAAGCTGTGCAGTAGAATAATGTACTCACAGAATTTCTCCAATTTACAAACCGATCTCAATGCACTGTTTAATTGGGCAACTATGTGGTAAATGAGGTTTAATGTTGATAAATGTAAGGTTATGCACTTGGGGCTAAGAATATGCATCCATCATACATACTAGGGGGGTACAACTGGGGGAATCAATGGTGAAGGATCTGGGAGTTCTGGTAGATCACAAGCTTAATAATGGCATGCAATGCCAAGCTGTGGTTTCTAAAGCGAGCAAAATCCTCTCTTGTATTAAAAGAGGTATAGACTCCACAGAGAGAGATATCATATTACCCCTGTACAAATCATTAGTAAAACCTCATCTGGAATATGTAGTTCAATTTTGGGCACCAATTCACAAAAAGAACATTGGGGAACTGGAGAAAGTACAGAGAAGGGAAACCAAACTGATAAGAGGCATGAAGGAGCTCAGCTATGAGGAAAGATTAGAGGAACTGAATGTATTCTCTCTTGAGAAGAGGCTGGTTTGAGTATTTAAATACATCAGTGGTTCATATGGTGAACTCGGTGTAGCGTTCTTCACTTTGAGGTCATCACAGAGGACAAGTGGCACTCTTTACATCTGGAGGAAAAGAAATTTAATCTCCAAACATGGAAAGGTTCCTTCACAGTGAGAGCTGTGAAAATGTTGCATAGACTCCCTCAAGAGTTGGTTCTGGCCAGCTCAGTGGATTGCTTTAAAAAAGGTCTGGATTCTTTCTTAGATACACAGAATATAACTGGATACTAACATTTATAGGTATTGTTGATCCAGAGAATATCCAACTGCCTCTCGGGGGATCAGGAAGGAATATTTTTCCTCTGCAGGAGCAAATTTGATCATGCTTTGTTGTTTTTTTTTTGCCTTCCTCTGGATCAACTGTGGGTATAGGATTATAACTTTTTTTTTTTAATGGTTGAACTGGATGGACTTTTGTCTTTTTTCAGCCAGACTAACTATGTAACAACCAGCAAACAATAGTGACATCAGCAAGGGTTGTGGTATCTGATGAATGTAAGGCCTTCGGCACACAGGATATCAAAAACGCCACTTTTAAGAGCGTTGACATTTTTTTTCCTGCCTCTAAATGCTCTTGGATGTTAGCCTATGTGTCCATGCACACATAGGTGCTTACATGCTTTTAGAGGCAGAATAAAAAAAAAACATCACTTGTATGATCGGGAGAGGAGCATTTTGCCGCATATGATGCCTGACATGCCCAAACTTTGTAAACACTTGTAAACTCGCCTAAATGCACTTCAGTGCCATGTGTTTTTAGCGCTTGAGCGTTCATTCATTACAACGGCCAGAATAAATTAATATTCTGGCCAATGGAATGAATGAACGCCCAAGTGTATGACACATCTAAACTTGTTTGCAAAACATGGCTTAGGGATGTTTTTATTGCTGCGTTTTCCTCTCCTGGAACAAAGGCATACAGGGAGGAAAAACATAAGGCCGAAACAAATGAAGCATTCTAAACACATACAAAAATAAAAACATCCTTTTTAGGATATGCTCCGCTACTCATTTTTCAGCATAATGATCATGCATTAGTTTTGCTTTGGAAGCATGCTAGCCACTGTTATGTGATCTGCACTCTGTGCCCTAATTATTCAGTAAGGATTATTTCTTTGTTGAAATTGTGACAACATATTAGGCCCAATACAAAATACTAACCTATTGTTCCACTGAAGCCATATACAGTTGTGTTCAAAATAATAGCAGTGTGTTGAAAAAAGTGAATAAAGCTCAAAATCCTTCTAATAGCTTTTGTTTCCATACACACAAATGCATTGGGAACACTACACATTATATTCCAAATCAAAACATGAAGAAAAATATATCAAATTTGTGTTGTTCCTCTAAAAAAAATTGAAGAAAAGTGAATATTAGACTGTTCAAAAAAATAGCAGTGTTTGTATTCTTCTTTACAAACTCAAACATTCACTATATAAACTGAAAAATGTTTGAAGATTTTGCTTTCCTTTGAATCACTTAATTAATATTTAGTTGTATAAGCACTGTTTCTGAGAACTGCTGTACATCTGTGTTGCATGGAGTCAACCAACTTCTGGCACCTGTGAACAGGTATTGCAGCCCAGGATGATTGGACTACATTCCACAGTTCTTCTCTATTTCTTGGTTTTGCCTCAGAAACTGAATTTTTGATGTCATCCCACAAGTTTTCTATTGGATTAAGATCCGGGGATTGGGCTGGCCACTCCATAACCTCAATCTTGTTGGTCTGGAACCAAGATGTTGCACATTTACTGGTGTGTTTGGGGTCGTTGTCTTGTTGGAACACCCATTTCAAAGGCATTTCCTCTTCAGCATAAGGCAGCATGACCTCTTCAAGTATTCTGATGTATTCAAACTGATCCATGATCCCTGGTATACGATAAATAGGCCCAACACCGTAGTATGAGAAACATCCCCATATCATGATACTTGCGCAACCATGCTTCACTGTCTTCACAGTGTACTGTGGCTTGAATTCAGTGTTTGGGGGTCGTCTGACAAACTGTCTCCAGGCACTAGACCGAAAAAGAACAATCTTACTTTCATCAGTCCACAAAATGTTGCGCCATTTCTCTTTAGGCCAGTCAATGTGCTCTTTGGCAAATTGTAACCTCTTCAGCACGTCTTTTTTTCAACAGTGGGACTTTGCGGGGGCTTCTTGCAGATAGCTTGGCTTCACATAGGCGTCTTCTAATTGTAACAGTACTCACAGGTAACTTTACACCTTCTTTGATCTTCCTGGAGCTGATTGTGGGCTGAGTCCTTGCCATTTTTGGCTATTCTTCTATCCATTTGAATGGTAGTTTTTTGCTTTCTTCCACGTCTTTCAGGTTTTGGTTGCCATTTTAAAGCATTTGCGATCATTTTAGCTGAACAGCCTATCATTTTCTGCACTTCTTTATATGTTTTCCCCTCTCCAATCAACTTTTTAATCAAGGTACGCTGTTCTGAACAATGTCTGGAATGACCCATTTTCCTCAGAATTTCAGAGAGAAATGCACTGTAACCAGCATGTACAACATTTGCTGCCTTCCTTCCTTAAATAAGGGCAATAATTGCCACCTGTTTATCAAAGAATGAATGACCTCACTAATAGAACTCCACACTGCTATTATTTTGAACATGCCCCTTTCAATTAGTGATTCAATTACACAGAATCAACAGCATGCATGTCATGACTGTTGGGTCTGTTGGATTTCTATTGCTCTACTACACCTGCTAGTATATTATTTGCCATGTAGTAATATCATTTCTGCCAAAAACAGTGATTGATCAGGTTAGTGATGTCTAAATGCTATTATTTTGAACACAACTGTACAAACACTAGTAAAGTCTGCTCAAGCACTAGTTAAATCTTCTACAATTTTTTCACATTATGTCAGGATGGCAGAGCATTTGCAGGAAACCCACATAAAAAACTAGCTCCATTTGGTGTTGCTGGTGAGAAAATAACTATTGATTCCATTACTGCAAGAGGGCTAACCAAATGGTGGTTTATTAATACAGCATCAAACGCAAATACCATAGATTGATCTGAGCCTATCTTGATCAACAATGAGTACATATACAGTATCAGGGTTCACCTTTCCCTCGCAAGTTAGTATTTCACAAATAAAGCTGAACTCAAAGTACAAACCAATGTAAATATACAGTATATATTCCATACCTGTGGGATGCCATGGAAGTGGAGAATCACTGTAGTAGTCACTGCTGTCTTCCAGGTCCATGTGGTATAGCAATGACAGGGGGTCACTCTCGGCCTGGGCACCTTTCACAGAATGCATTGAATTTTTCTCACTGAATGCAAACCAATCACTGATTGGATGAGGTGGAGATTGTGATGTCACCGCCCCATCTCTCCACCTTGTCCAATCAGAAAAAGCCTTGCATTCTTTGAGAAAATTGTAAGGCTTTCTGTGAATGTAACCAACATATTTTCTACAGCCCATCCATTATCTTTCTTTATTTTACTTATTTTAAGCCCATGGATAGAGCTGCCAGAATCTTTGGACAACACTTCCTTCTAAAGCTGTGTCATGATCAACCTTAGCATTAGACACATTGGGGTTTATTTACTAAAGCTGGAGAGTCCAAAATCAGACTCCCTTCTGCATAGAAACCAATCAGCTTCCAGGTTTCATTGCCAAAGCTTCATTGAACAAGCTGAGGTTAGAAGCTGATTGGTTTCTATGCAGAAGGGAGTCTGATTTTGGACTCTCCAGCTTTAGTAAATAAACCCCATTAGGTCTATGATTTGGGGTGCCAGTGTCAAGAGCCGGATAGGGCTTCGGAGATATAAGTCTAGCCCTGGGCTTGGTATTGTGCACGTTATTAGTATGTTTGACACAGCTCATCAATAAGAAGTACACAGACCTACTGCATGAGAAGTGCTTGTTAAAAATTTCTGTAACAAAATAATGTACTGTAAAAATGACTGCCTTTCATTTCAACTGGCTACTATATGTGGGTTGGCAACACTATGCTTTTAGCTCTGGCAATAAAGCTTTCAATGCCAAAAATTAATGTATGGTAACGTAACCCTGACCTAACATTTTTCTAACCCTTAAGCTGATTCTAAGACTTACCCTGGCACTTAATCAATAACATTAATCCTTAGAGTGATTCTAAAGTTATAATTTAAAAAAAAAATAAAAAACACGTCATACTTACCCGTTCTGTGCTCTGATTTGCACAGAGTGGCCCTGAACCCCCTCTTCTTGGGTCCTCCATCAATGCTCCAGGCTCCTCCTCTTCTCAGAGTGCCCCCATAGCAAGCTGTGTCACCCAAGGTAACATGTTATGATCAGACCAGCCCCCACTCCCCTGCCGCTTTGACAGCTAGCGGGGGATCTTCTCCCCCCCTGCTAGCTGTCAATTTTGTTTTTAAATGTTGCCGTGCCTGCCCAGCCACTTCACTTATCCATTGTGTTCTGTAAATGGGAACTACAAGTCCCGCACCCTGTGGAGCACCGTGGAAGTTCACTGAATCTTCCTGTCAGTATATCTGCTTACCTGTACATCCCATATGGGCAAGCAGACATATTGACAAGGTCTATATGAGTCCTGCTGAATCTGCTGATCACTGGTGCGATGGTTTACAGGCTCCTGCAACAAAAAATAATAAATGCACATTTTTTTTACCTGCAAAAAAATGTGCATGTATTATTTTTTATATTAAGGTGAACTTATCCTTTAACCTTTAAAGTGAGCCTGAATCCAAAAAGTAAAGATTTGCTATGTTATAGGGAACACTTAGAACTCTAAATTGTACCCAAGTAGTACCCGGAAAAAAATACCATTTGCCTTGAATCACTCCTGAGCAAAAGCAGAAATCTAAATTGTACCCAAGTAGTACCCTGAAAAAATACCATTTGCCTTGAATCACTCCTGAGCAATAGCAGAAATCTAAATTGTACCCAAGTAATACCTGAAAAAAAATACCATTTGCCTTGAATCACTCCTGAGCAATAGCAGAAATCTAAATTGTACCCAAGTAGTACCCTGAAAAAATACCATTTGCCTTGAATCACTCCTAAGCAATAGCAGAAATCTAAATTGTACCCAAGTAGTACCCTGAAAAAAAATACCATTTGCCTTGAATCACTCCTGAGCAATAGCAGAAATCTAAATTGTACCCAAGTAGTACCCTTAAAAAAAATACCATTTGCCTTGAATCACTCCTGAGCAATAGCAGTGCACTTCCTGATACATGAGGGTGCCTAGGTACTCCTATGTCTGCAGCCTTAGAGCTGTATTTGTGCAGTGTGAAATCTAAGGTACTACTGCCTCTAACTGCTAGTCATTGTTCTCCTTGCTGGAGGCTCTGACATTAGGAAGCAAACCCCTGCCAAGATGGCTGCCTCCACACGAGACAGTACATAAAAAGGAATAATAAGTCAGTAATGAGAGAAGTATAGGGAGGGTATTACTAATGGCTGCTCCCTTGGATCTGCATGACTTCTTTTTTGGGGGGGGGGGGCACAGCTTTTAGAGTTCAGTTTCCCTTTATGCTGAATATTGACCCTTCACTGCACCCTTAAATGAACCCTTACACTAGCACTTAAAGGGAAACCTTTATGCTCCTAGTCTTAATAACTAGACTGGAAGGTATATTATAGTTACTTGCTCTAAACTTTTTTTTTATGTTTCTTCAGTAGCTTCCTGGTTTCTGCCTAGGCCAAAATAATGTCATACCAGGAGTCTTAATAGGCATTTTTTTTTCATCCGGAGGAGGAGTGATGAGCTAAAGGCAGGTGTATTTCAAGAAGAAAACGTTACATGAATCATAACCAAAAGGGTCGAGTATCTGGCTGCTCATCCCTATATGAATGCATGTACCCAAAGAACCCCCAGTGGGACTTTAATGTAGCAATAGGATCATACATATATTGAAAAAGACATTTGGTTAAAAAAGATTATCAACTTTATTACATACACATTTCCATTACAATGTTAAATACATTGATTTCTAAAAAGAATATTGCTCTGACAGTATTCTTACAAAAAAAACTCTTAATACAAAAATATGTGTGGTTTCATATTTTTATATGAAACCACACATATTTTTGTATTAAGAGTTTTTCTTGTAAGAATACTGTCAGAGCAATATTCTTTTTAGAAATTAAAGTCCCACTGGAGGTTCTTTGGGTACACGCTACATGAATCATCAGCCCTTACACAAGATGGCCACAGCTAGAAATGCTAGGTGGGTGTTTTTCAAAGTGATTTCATAAGAAAATAAAACATGGAGGCATGGATGGGTGAGTTTGCTTTGAATAATAAAAATTAATTAAATAGCACTTTTAGCTTGTAGTGCTCAGATGAAGTTACATTTCGCATTAATCTAACCCTTTTTCCGTGGGGCCACAAATTTGCGTACATGTTTTTGTGGTGGGAGCATGCCGCACCGCGCACTCCCAGCACAAAGACCAGGGTGTCATGACAGCCCTGGGTCCCGTTCTAACAATCGGGACCTGGGACTCCCGAATCCAGGTCACGTGATCGCTGTGATAGCCTCTGATTGGCTATCACAGTGATCAGTCCCTGTGAAGCCCGCCCCCCCCCCTTTTTTTCCTCTCCTGAATGGAAGAGAGAGATATATTGTATCTCTCTCTCTCTCCTTGCAGAAAGGAAAAAAAACAAGTGCTTATAAAAAAAAAAAAAATTAAAATAAATAAATAAAATTTAAAGAAATAATAAAGAAAAAATACCTAGGATCAAGGTTTGAGATAGTTCAGTGCCAAGGTTAGTGTTTGTGTCAAGGTCAAAGGTCAGGTTTTTTTTTTTTTTTTTTTGGAATGGTAACAGTATCAGTGTGTTTTAGGTAAAAATACAAAAAACAAAATGCGCACTATTGTTTCTGGGGTGTAGTACAAATTCAGACGACAAATAACATACACATGTATGGTATCGCTGCGATCGTTAAGAGCTAGAAAATTTATTTTGGGTTGTTCTTTGGTGGTAGGTTATGGTAGTAACAAGAAACACACAGCTAAATTTAAATAAAATGATTTTTTTTAGCTATTTTAGGCAAGTTTTCCTTTGATGATAAAAAAAATCAGGAGATATCCATTACCATTTACCACTAAATGAAAGACTAATTTGTCCTGAAAAAAACAAAGTATAATCCACCTGGATATACAAAGTAGTTGTGATGATATGTATGGTTTTACTAACACGTCAAAGTTGTAAAATTTGACTTAGGCTTTAAGATTTATTTTACCTGTAGGCATGAAGGGGTTAAAGTAGAGTTCCAGGCTCCACCCAAAAAATTAAAAGTCAACAGATACAAATCATGTGACTGACTTTAAAATAAGAACCCTTAATTGTCCAGGGATCCAGCAATGTCCTCACCCGAGCTGATTCTTCAAACGGCTTTGGGTCCAGGCTCTGATATTTTAAGTAAGGGATACCAGCAGTGAAGCCTTGTGGCTTCCTACTGCGCATGAGCAAAGCATACTGCACTTTGTGAATGGTCCCGCAGTCTTATGGGACCTGTGAAATGTCCCAGAAGGCAAATCTGACCGGAAGTGGGAGCGTGTACCTGTCAAAACCAGGTACTTGCTCCCCCCCAAAAAAGTGCCAAATATGGCAGTGGGGGGGGGGGATGCAAACAAGCGGAACTTTCCCTTTTGAGTGAAGTTCTAATAATAACCCCTACCCTGAATTTTAGCATTTAAAATAACAACCCAACTAGGGACTTATCAGACCCTCTCCTTACAGTATTAAAAAAATACTTTTCCCAGCTGTCTTTGTGCAGTCCAGTGATGTTACAGCAGTCACCAGGTGAGTCTGTTGGGAAAAGCACCCAACATTAGGTGAATAAAGCAGCTTATTTTTAGGCTGAGGTAGCATTATGTCTGTCTATGTCCAAGATTGATTTGGTTTTTTACATTAATATACTGCCTAAACCCTAACTTTAACCTTTAAATCTTGATCCTTACCCTAATGATAATGTCATTAGCTAAGTCATACCCTTACACATAACAAATAAATAAACCCCTAAAAGTGATCAGCTTCTAAAGAACACAGCTCTGCCCCAGGATCTACCAACACAAAGGTGTAAATGACAGAAGCTACCGATTCTTGCTAGCTGCGGGTCCCTGCTAAGTTATTCAAACCAGAAGAGAAGTATCTAGTTATTGGAAAGGCCCTTCTGTTTTTCAGAAACCACCAGGAAGTGTTCACTCTGCTCAGGTTGCAATGTACTTAAATATTCCATAATTCCATTTGTTTACATCACAAAAGTGTTAAACATTAGCCACTTACACATGTGGAGAAAAATGACAAGGAGCATGAAACAATGCTGAATGGAGAGAGTGGTTATACAATCTAGGATTTACATATGATCTGCTTTGTGTCAGAAATGAAAAAATCCAAACAATGAGCATTAAACTCCAAAGAAAAATGAAAATGGTGTTCTGTACAGGCTAACTCAGAGAGTGAATTCGAGCAGCTGACACAAGGTCAGAAAAAGCACTGCCAGAGCTAGCAATGGTATATATGCACATCCTGATGAAGGATCCTCTTCAACATCTAATCAGTGTGTACCGACATCATATCTTGCTGTCTTTAATCATGCCAGTGCATAAGGATCATTTATCCTTTTCATCTCTAACAATCTGGAAAGTTTAGTGTAATACATAAACATCTATAATGAAATACGGTGGGAACAAAGCAACCCATCCCAAGATACCCATCACAGACAAAGAAGATCCTATGATGATCAGCAGCTGCTGAGAAAAACAGAAGAGTCCACCAAATTGGCGGATTGTAATAAAGAGTAAAATAGGCAGCTGGATGGGGCATTAAACTCCAGGGTCTAAGGGGATGCTAACAAAGTTCACTGTAAGTCAACAATGTGAGCTTTTATCAAATGATCATACACAAAACATATGCAAACTCCCCTTACCTAGAAGTATATTTTTCATATTACCTACCTATTACCTATGAGTTGTTTGCAAAGTATACTACTGCATAAAATCCAATTTAAACACTGCATTCTGACCCCAGGAGTACTCGTTCCTGACAGCTCATGACAGAAAAAAAAATGATTATGTAGAAATAAACGATCATAAAGAATTGCGTTTGATGGGAATTTAAAGGTGCCAAAATACAAAGACAAATCAAATTGCATAAAAGTCCATATTTATTAACAACAAAGCCAAGGATCTAAAACCATATATTCATTAAAATCATTACAAAGCTTCCATCCACATGACGGTGTGCCACACTGGCAAATCCATTTTTTATATAGAAATGTAGTCACTTGATCTCTACAGGTTTCACCATTATCTTGGCTTCCACAGGAGATAAATGAAGTGCTACCCAGATTAGATCACTATGAGATTGAAAAATACAACAATAAATTCTAAGAACATGAGATCAGTATTACATAGTATAGCAATCAAAAAGGTATTATTTCTATATAAATAATGGATTCACCAGTCAGGCACACCATCATGTGGATGGAAACTTTGTAATGATTTTAATGAGTATATGGCTTTAATTCCTTGCCTTTGTTAAAAAATAGGACATTTTATGTAATTGGATTTGTATTTAAGTGTTTTGGCACCTTTAAAAGCTCATCAAATGCAATTCTTTATGGTTATTACTATTAGGGATGGGGTGCCCTTGACCTACAGATGCACGGATACATTTTCCTATATGTTAAAAAAAATGATCCTTAGGCATGATGGCTAAACTGCAAAAGGGGGTGAATGAATTCTGCAAAGGGAACAAATTATCTATCTCTATTGCATGCCTGTAGACTCACCTGTGCACCTGTACCATATGCAAAAATGCTCAGGTAAATACCAGTAGTCAGAAAAAACATTTAAGAACCAAATTTTTGAACGCATACCACTTGATGTAAACCCCAACAGTTCATGTGAGATGAGATAAGGGCTCTTGGATTCATACCATACTCTGCCATGGTTCATAGACACATGTATTTAGCTCTACACTCTGCAGGCCATCACACATGATGTTCTCTCTTGGAATCTTTCCCACTGACACATTTGATGGGTATATTCTACTCTTTGAATGTAGTAAGGGCTGCAGACCACAAATCCACAAATTCTTCCCACATTTGTCCACTATTTCTGTTTGCTGGCTAAATTAACTTTGCTGGTCCTAGGGAGTCACTGTTTTTATTCAAAGGCACTATGATGTTATATAGGATTACTGAGCCAGAGGAGCTGAGATGTCTGCCAGGCGTTTGATGTTTTTTTTTTTCTTTCTGTCCGCAAACTCCCCACTATGTTAGCCTATGTATCCATGCACACATAGGCATTTAGAGGCAGGGGCATTTAGGGGAAGGAATCTGAATGCACCAAAGTCGCATTCAGGAAAGGAGCTCTCACCCAATGCATCTACATATATCTAAATGCGTGCAGAATGCACTTAAACGCTAGGCGCTTTAAGCACTTGCGTATTCATAGTTACATAGTTAGTATGGCTGAAAATAGACAAAAGTCCATCCAGTTCAACCAAAAAAAAAAAAAATTATAATCCTGTACCCACAGTTGATCCAGAGGAAGGCAAACAATTCATTTCAAAGGCCAGAATAAATTACTGTTCTGCCCAATGAAATTAATGAATGTCCAAAAGCTTGATGCTCCATAATGCATCTAATCGTGCATAAACACATTAGAAAAATGTGGCTTTAGGCATGTTTTTAAAGCTGCTTTTCTCCTATCAGGAGAAAAGCTTTCAGACAAGCATAGCTTGCATGAGACCTTATTGATAAATGGACTTGTAGTGTAAAACCTTTTCTTACATCTGTGTGTATAACATGCCTGATGATAATACACGCAAGTATCATTCTTTAGATACTGTAAGTATACTGCAAAACAGATCAGAAAATTGCATGCAACCCACTGCCAGCAATTTCAGCCTTTCAAAGCCCGATCCCTGGAAGATGAATTGTTCTGGGTTAATACACTTTGCCCTTTGCTTGGTTTTGCCTGTTTTGTAACAGGCAAAAAATATATCTTTCTGCGTGTGTAAAGGCTTTTTGAACTCGGCTGCATATTTCTGCCAGGTAAGCAGTTTGTCATAACAAGTGTAGATTGTTTTCAGACAGATATCTCCATAGGGCAATTATCAGAAGTCTTGTGTGTGTCACTAAGGATATATTCCTAATACTACATTGTAATATGCTTTTCAGTGGGTCTTAAATGTTCTTCACATTAGAAAAAACACAGTCGTTCTATAAGCCTCTTGTGTACACACACCTTAAGCCAGAAAGAAATTGAAAAAGTACATTTTATCTGCTGTGTCAGTTAAAGTGTTACTAAACCCACAACATTAAAATCAGTCTGTATATGCAGTAAAGCATGCTTGTTATACTCACTGTGGAAACTAAAGGGTTAATCCTATGCATTGGGTAAAAAGTCAGTTTGATCCTGTCTTCTCTGCCCCTCCTCTTATACAAATGTCCACACTGATAAGATAGACTGAACCCATAGCCCTTCTGCACATGCTCAGTTTAGTGTGTATTGCTAGAGGGTTTTTTTTTCTTGGCAGAGTGCATGTGATCAGCACAGGGCCAATCCGCACTATCCAGACAGAGGTCAGGGGATTTCCATCCTCCTAGAGCAGAAAGAAAACCCCTCCTGCAAGCTTTAACCAGTGCTCAGCTGAAGTCACAAGACTGCTCTAACTGCTGATGAGAAAAGGTATTTAGCAGTTTATATTTACTAAAACAATTGCATTTCCATGTTGTGTGTACTGTGGGAGACCAGATATCGTAAATGCAGGGACCTGGGTTTAGTAACACTTTAACATCTATTTTCTATTTAAAGAAGCGTGTCATGTTAGATAGATAACACTAGCTCACTCACTGTAATCCTCATCCTACAGCTTCATTATATAGTGAGCCACTGACGTGGAATGCAGCAAGAAAAGTTGGAAATGCATGCTTGACATATTGGGATTGATTTGCTAAAACTAGAAAGTGCAAAATCTAGTAGAGCTGTTAGCCAGTCAGCTTCTAACTTCAGCTTGTCCAATTAAGCTTTGACAAAAAAAAAAAAAACCTGGAAACTGATTGGTTTCTATGCAGAGCTGCACCAGATTAACATTAGCTGAAGCATTTTAATATTTGCTGAAGTCACACCAAAATGAAGAAATTGCATCAAATAAACACATCATAAACATTTGCTGGACAAGTGTTTTTTCGTTTTACAAATTTATAGTGTCAATGAAAACATCTAGAATTTTTCTCTTTTGTAGTTAACATTTTATATGCATAAATCTTTTTTTTAAGGCTTGGTTTCTCATCTAAACAAAATCAACAAAGTACACCATTTTAAAAACTATGAGGGGAATTTATCAAAGCTGGAGCAGCCAGAATCTGTCGCAGTTGTGCATTGCAACCAACCAGCTTCTATCTTTGATTTTCAATGCTTAACTGAACAAGCTTTGAAAATGAAAAATAGAAGTTGATTGCTTGCCATGCACAACTGTTGCAGATTCTGTCTGCTCCAGAGTCGATCAAATCCCCCTGTATCTAGCTCTAGTAAGAGGTCTATCCAGGAGAGTATCCTGCCATGTAATATAAAAAATATTGAGACATTTATTGAAGAAGATACAAGAAACATTGTCTTTAGGACAATGATGCCTCAATCTCCTTCTATGATTTTCCTGAAGCTCATCGATGGTCTGATATCTCTTTCCTTTCAAAGGTGATTTTAATTTTGGAAAATGCCAGAAGTCAAAGGGCAGGAAACATTTTCATCAGATACTCAACCATATTTGAAGCGTTTGCACCACACTTTTATTTGCCTGTCACTAGTTGCATTGTCCCTGAAAGCCTTGTGAATCATCTGAACAGTTTCCGCAGAGGAATGTTCAAGATTATTTTATTATTATTATTATTATACAGTATTTATAAAGCGCCAACAGTTCACTCAGCGCTGTACATTACAAAGGGGGGCAGAACATGCGACAGTACAGTAACAATACAATGCGATACACGAGGGGTTCGTGGGCCCTGCTCTTTCAAGCTTACAATCTAGGAGGGAGGGAATAGTGGTACAGGAGGAGATAGCTGTGGGGGATGGAGTGGTAGGGAGAGTGGAGGAGGTCGGCAATTAGCAGGGGGTGGGGTAGGCTTCCCTGAAGAGGTGGGTTTTCAGGGTACACCTAAAGGAGAGGAAAGTAGGTGATAGTCTGATGGGTTGGGGCAGGGAGTTCCAGAGGATGGGTGACACCCTGGAGAAATCCTGGAGGCGAGCATGGGAGGAGGAGACTAGGGAACTAGAGAGAAGGAGGTCTTGTGAGGAGCGGAGTGTGCGGGTTGGGTGGTACTTGGATATTAGGTCGGTGATGTAATTTGGGGCAGTATGGTAGACAGCTTTGTACGTCAGTGTTAGGATTTGGAATTTGATCTGTTGCGCAATTGGAAGCCAGTGGAGGGATTGGCAGAGGGGGGTGGTGGAAACGGAGCGCTTGGTAAGGTGAATGAGTCTGGCTGCCATATTCAGGATCAACTGAAGTGGGGATAGCCAGCGGCGAGGCAGGCCAGTGAGGAGGGAGTTGCAGTAGTTGAGTCGTGATATGATGAGGGAGTGGATGAGCTGTATAGTAGTTTCTGGGGTTAGGAACGTGCGGATTTTGGCAATGTTGCGGAGGTGGAGTCTGCATGAGTTTGTTAATGATTGGACTTGGGGCTGGAAGGATAGGTTGGAGCCCAGAATGACACCAAGTACTCTGGCCTGCGGGGCGGGCCTGATAGTGGCATTGTTGGTTGTGATGGGGAGTCAATGGGGGGTGGTGTGCGGGCTGGGGGGAAGACTAAGAATTCGGTTTTGGAGAGGTTCAGTTTAAGGAAGTGGAGCGACATCCAGTCTGATAATGCAGTCTGATAAGATTAATGCAAAAATCTGATGCAGACTAGTTGCTCTACTCACCCAATCATTTTGAATGCGACGAAGTGAAGTCACCATTGTTCACTCATGCGCATTCTAGTCTACTCTCCTTGGCTGCCTGATTGCAATGTTCTCGTTATATTAACAATGAATGGAATTTTCCAGACAGACCTCATATATATATATATATATATATATATATATACACACACTGTATATATATATATATATATATATATATATATATAAATATATATATATATATATATATATATATATGAATATATATATATATTTATTTATTTCCAACGCTTCACATAATAGAGAAATTATTTTTTGTAACAAAGATGATTTTTTTAAAATACTTACATAACTTCCTGATACAATCTAAACCTACCTAACATATATTTGACCATGTAATACTGATCAGTGCTTGATTTTAGAACACTACGATAGTTTATTTTAGTACCTCTTCGGGCTCTCCGGTGACTTGACTCTTGAAAAACTAACAAATGGTAATAATGAAGAGAGAAATGATCTCTAAGAGTTAACTCTCACACCTCTTCATGAAATCTTACCGCTTCATTGCACCTTTGCAGCCAGGCATGTATGAAGTTTACCTTGGGAATAGCTGAATTTTGATGGCTCTTTCTGTCATAAACTGCTCATGCCCAGAAATGCCAAAGATGATTTTATTTTAAAAGTAAATAAAAGACCAGATGCAGAAAAGCAGTCAGGTAGAGAAGTGGGGAATGGATCTGCAAAGTTAGAAATATGACCCAGAATAGGCCTTTATACAGCTGTCTATAATTAAAAAAAAATACCTAATCTGACTTTTAATTAAAAAAAAAAGACATTCAGCCCCTCAATAAGTATATTGGCCTAGCACACCAAGATATGAAGATAAGATCCAACTGTCCTAGAAAACCAAATCTACAAATTGCTGCAAAGTCCTATATAAGCTTGCCATGTATGCTCTGCCAACCCAGCAAGTTTAAGTGGTATAGGAAAATGGTGACTGAAGGGGAAGGGCAACCCCCCCAAAAAATAGTGGCAGGCAGGAATCTACTTTTCAGCATGGACATTAGATCATCAATATCTCTATCTAACACAACTGTCATCTCCCATTTTGACCAACAATCTCCTGTCTATGGATGCCTCTGGAGGCAGGGAAAACAAGTCAGGTTAAAAAAAAGAAATTGCCCTGTTGCAAATTATATTTTTTATTTATTACATGTACTTATATAGCGCCGTCAATTTACGCACCACTTTACATACATATATTGTACATTCACATTAGTCATTGAAAATGTTTCTAGATAAGCTGCCACCCAAGGTATCAGCATGTACATCCCTCACTGCTCTCCATAGTATAAACAAGAATGCTCAAGCCAATAATGTATATTTATGTTACAGCTTTGTGATACTAATGCCCCAGGTGGGTTAGGTTGTATCAGCACATCTGACGACCGTCTAATTACTCATGGAACTTTAAATACTTTAAATGCTTTGAAGTCACATACATTCGTCAGTGTGCTAAAATGTATTCTACATATTGTTTTGATCTTCAATCAAAAATAATTTGTATTTATTTGTTACTACCAGATTATCAGACCTGTTTAAAAAAGACGCAAAGAGCAGCAACCAATCAGAATTCAATTTTCTAAGCTCACGATGGCACAATAAGAATTCTGACTGATTATTATGAATGCTGCCAAGTTTTTTGTTATTAATTAGTGTGATAGAGGCTGTTAGCTGAACTTAAGGCCTCATGCACACTGAGAGTCAAAAGCGTCACTTTTAAGGGTGTTTGACATTTTTTCTTTGGATTTTCGTGTATGTGTCCATGCACACATAGGAGGTTTACAGGCGTTTAGATTAAAAAAAACATCACTTGTGCTTTCAAAAAAGACGAATTTCGGCAGAATACAATGCCGAACACTCCTAACTGCATCTAAGCGCTAGGTACATTTAGCACTTGAGCGTTCATTCATTTCAATGGCAAGACTAAATTCAAATTCTGGCCAATGAAAAGAATGCATGTCCAAACACCTGACATGCTTAAACATTCCTAAATGTGCCTAAAAGTGAATGCAAAATGCGTATTTTAGGCATATTTTTAACACTGCTTCTGCCCCGACAAAAGGAGTTCAGAAATGCTGGGCAAATGCCCAGTGCACATGAGGCCTTAATTTGAACCCATCTATAGCCAGTGTTAGGCTAACGGAGTTGAAAGTTTTATATAAATAATCAGTTCATTGCTATGTGCCCTTTTATATGAAAACACAAGATGTTCCAGATGTTGACGTGACTTTAAAGTTCTTTTGTAACCTGTACTGTATTAAAGGGTCACAACTGAGTGTGAGTCAACCTAGAGAAACACTAGATTGCTATGACTAATCAGAAGGGTATGGCAGTATGAACTCCTAGATGTAATGCAGAGGGTGTGGATGAACAGTTATAGTCAGAAATTGCAGTGGATCCCACACAGCTATTGAGAACTTGCAGTAAATTAAAGCTGTTTTGCTATAAAACTAGATTTTGTGAAACAGTCAAAGCAATATTACTGCTAGAATAAAGCAAACAGTTCTGCAAAATGTTAAATAAAACATTATTAAAGTAAAGCTTTACTGATAGAAATAAGGGGCTTCCAGATTCTTACACGTTACCCCCTGCAGACAGCACATCTCTTTTGAGAGACAGAATGTGGGGCTGGGGATATTGTCATCATCACCATAGGATTCCCATATTTGGTTTATGATGCCACCCAGGATCCCCATACTTTGTCAATAATGTCATCCAGGATCACCATATTTGTTGAATGACATCATCCCGAATCCCCATTGGCATGCATACTATTTCAAACAAATGCCAGCAGAGATCTGTCATTTACTTATGGTAGTGACAGACTTTTAGCTACATCAGCCAGAGGCAAGGCGGTGGGAAGGGGGTTGAGCAAAGAAGATGTCAATCTGGTCAAACTGTGAACAGGCTGGGTTCAGCCAAATTCATGTTCAACCTGAACCGGAAGCTCATCTCCAGTTGAAAGTAACTAAATTGTCGAGTGTATGGCCAGCATGGCCAGTTGAAATAAGGGGTTTTTCATATGAGCCATTGTTTTGCTATTTGTAAACTACATCTGGTTTAATTATTGGACCACTTATGGAGCAGAATGCAAATGTTTTTCCAAGTTTAGCAACAGAGACTGGAAAAGCTGAACATGATGTCAAAGAAAATTTGCAGACTATGCAGTTACTCTGCCTGAGGCAGCCTAAAATTACACATGAACCTGACCTCATATTAGGGAAATTGGAAGAAAAGTATAATTATTGATTGTTGAGTATTATGGGTCTTGTATATCGTATTTTACATTCTAAGGACTGATAAGTCAAATACATTTTTGTTGTTTGGAAATTTGTAGGCAGCCTTGCAATATTGTGCTCCACAACAAGTAGTATATGTGAACCCCCATCTTCAAAACAAGCCATTCAGTTTAAATGAAATGAAAAGAAAGGCAAACTACACTCACTGGCCACTTTATTAGGTACACCTTGCTAGTACCAGATTGAACCCCCTTTTCCCTTCAGAACTTCCTTAATTCTTCGTGTCATAGATTCAACAAGGTGTTGGAAACATTCCTCAGAGATTTTGGTCAATATTGACATGATAGCATCATGCAGTTGCTACAGATTTGTTGGTTGCACATCCATGAACCGCTGATACAAGGCAGGATGGATCCATGCTTTCATGTTGTTTACACCAAATTCTGACCCTACCATTTGAATGTCACAGCTAACATCGAGACTCATTAGACCAGGCAACATTTTTCCAATTTTCTAATGTCCAATTTTGGTGAGCCTGTGCGAAATGTAGCCTCTGTTTCCTGTTCTTAGCTGACAGGAGAGGCACCCGGACTGGTCTTCTGCTGCTGTAGCACATCTGCGTCAAGGTTCGACGTGTTGTACGTTCAGAGATGGTATTCTCCATACCTTGGTTGTAACAAGTGGTTATTTGAGTTACTGTTGCTTTGCTATCATCTCGAATCAGTCTTCCCATTCTCCTCTGACCTCTGACATCAGCAAGGCATTTTCATCCACACAACTGCCGCTCACTGAATATTTTCTCTTTCGGACCATTCTCTGTAAACCCCAGAGATGGCTGTGCTGAAAATCCCAGAAGATCAGCAGTTTTTGCAATACTGAGACCAGCCCGTCTGGCACCAACAATCATGCCATGTTCAAAGTCACTTCAAAGTCATGTTCAAAATCCTCTTTCTTCCCCATTCTGATTCTCAGTTTGAACTTCACCAAGTCGTCTTCACCACATCTAGATACCTAAATGCATTGCATTGCTGCCATGTGACTGGCTGATTAGCAATTAGTGTTGCCAAGGAATTATGCAGGTGTACCTAATAAAGTGGCCAGTGAGTGTACTGTATTTGTGTATACATAGAAAAAATATACTTTTTAATTTTTTTTTTTTATAAGTGATCACATAATGCTTAGAGAGGTGGGGGAGGAGGATCAGTAGAACACTAATCTTCCCAGTGAAAAGATGTGGGGGGGGGGAGTGTCAGCAGACATCTGTTCATTGGAAGAGAGCAGGCTGAGTTCTCAGCACAGTTAGAGAACTGACCACTCTGTGGTCTCATGCCTAGTGTAGTCAGTTTTAACCACTTCCCGACCGGCCGTTAAATATAAACGGCCGGACGGTGGCACTGCAGGGTCGGGTGGCCGTTTATAAACGGCCTCCCTGCACCCTGCTTCTGCGCGCTCCCTCGGAGCGCGCAGCACCGCGATCCGGTGCCCGCTGTGTCCTCCGGACACAGTGAAACACCGATCGTCGGACGGGACCTCTGTACGAGGTCCCGATCATGTGATCACTGATTGGCCAATCAGTGATCACATGCAAAGTAGTAAGCAAGATGTCACTTGTGACATCATTGCTTACTACGTGTGAAATCTGTGAATGATCACAGAGGTCACATGGTACAAGGCTATTCACAACAGCCTTGTACCATGTGACAAGCTGTGACCAATCACAGCTCACTCAGTACTTCTCAATGAGTGCAAGAATGCACACAGAGAGAAAGAGAAATGATTGCTTTTACATCCTATATGGGTGTAAAAGCAATGAGTAAAAAAAAAAAAAAAAAAAATATTCATCACCGCCCACAAGTAGTACAGTGTCACCATGGTGACACTGTACTGCTAGGGTGACAGTATGTAAAAAAAAAAATAAATAAAAAATAATAATATAAAAAAATAAATAAAAATGTAAAAAAAAATGTTTACAAATTATAATTTTTGGTTATAAACTAATTTGGATTTTTTTTTTACTAAAAAGATAACTGAATACATTTTGGCAAAGATTTATGATGAAATATTATTTATTTGCAAAATTATATAAAAAAAACACTTTTTTTCAAAATTTTTGGACTTTTTCATTTACATAGCAAAAAAAATAAAAATCCCAGTGGTGAATAAATACCACCAAAATAAAGCTTTATCTGTCTCAAAAAATGGTAAAAAATTAATTTGGGTACAGTGTTGCATGACCGCGCAATTGTCATTCAAAGTGTGATAGTGCTAAAAGCTGAAAATTGCCCTGGTCAGGAAGGGGGTAAAACTGTCCGGTCTGGAAGTGGTTAAATAGGAAAGCAGAGGTGCTGGCAGAAACACCAGGGATTTCACACAAAAGAAACAATACCAATAGAACATGATACTTGTTCATACAATTGCTTGGTACAGCAGGTACATATCAGTAATATGAAATCTTGGGTTGGCATATTCTTTAAAGTGCAACTTCTTTTGTTAATGGCTTAAGTGCTTTTGTATGATTCTGTATTATAATCCACACACTGAGATTGTGTCTTGTAAGTCTAATAAAGCAAGATACTGACCACAAAAAAAGGACCCATCAAACAGATTTTACAAACTACAATAAAATGAAATGATATTTTATACGAAAGATATTTGTGCAAAAAAAAAATGTTATTGTACAAAGGACATACAGTATATTCTTAGGAAAATTCATACAAAAAATCTCAGGATATTCGAATGTTGTTGTTTTTTTCATGATTTTGTTAGCCTTTAACATGCAATCTTGGAATGAATGGATTTTGTCAAACAAAAACCACATACACTGTTAGAAATTTCTATATTTGAGAAAAAAATTTCCATTCTGCTCCTTCGAATTTTCTCATCATTGTGGTCAAAAATGAATGTCGAATTGACCTCCCTAATGACTACAAAAGAGAATGAACATTCTTACAATAAAACTCAAATTAAATTCTACTAGTGTATACCAGCTTTACTCTATTCAGAATTAAGTATAAATAGGCTATACCCACATGCTAATGATGGCAGTTCAAAAAAAAAGTGCACACTCTATTTACACATTGCATTGTAATGCAAAAAAAAAAAAATACAGTATGTTATCACTTCAATAAATGAAATAAGTTCTGCTTTTTTTTAATCCCCATGGCTATATAATTACTTCAAATGCCTGTTTCATGGTTATTAAAGTAATTCTTAAGTGGCATTGGCTATATCAGTTAATTGAGATGACAGTGTGCTGTTCAGTGTCTTCAGCCAGCGATGCTAGGTCTACTGAATGAAGGAAGAAATGGTAATTGGCTGTTTGTATGTGTAATCTGTGAGGCTTTAAGTACTGCAAATCTTCCTATCCTGTGGTAGAAGACAAACATCGGAGACAAGAAAGCATGTTTTGTACTGTTTACTGCTTGTCTTACAGGCAGAGCTTTTCCAGACTAAATACAGTGCTTACAAAAGTATTTATTGAGTCAAACCTTCCTGTAAAGCAACCACAAAAACATTCAAGAGCAAATGCTTGTTTCAGGATATATTACAACATTGATTTATTTTCTACATGCTAGAAAAGGTCTCCCAGATAATTTTCTATCATTGATAGTCACCCTGAACTCTAGAATATAGAGGATTGTAGTCTGCATTCCCCAATCTATAAGGAACAAAGACCTAGGAAGGAATACACTGTTCGAAAGTGAAGGTCTCCTTGAAGCAAACCTTTCCCTAAGAAAAAGGTGGGGGCTTTCATTGTGGACTGTTTCCGAAAATTTAGTTGACTGAATGTAATGCCATCTTCAATACATTCCTTGTAATTTACTCAGAACAAGTATGTATATCAGGAAAGTTGGAAGACAGAAGACAGAAATCAATCTGCTACTCCTCATCAGATCCTTTTCCTCTTCTGCATTCCTCTGTCTTCTCCTCATCTTCATTTTTCGCTTTTCCGCTCCTTGTCTATTATTATTATTTTTATTATTATACAGGATTTATATAGCGCCAACGGTTTGCTCAGCGCTTTACATTATAGTGGGAGACAATACAGTAACAATACAGTTATTGAACATTGTATTGACAAGAGGGATTTGAGGGCCCTGCACCTTGGAGCTTACAATCTAGGAGGGAGGGGTGAATGGTACAGTAGGTAGTCACTGTGGGGGATGGACTGGTTGGAAGAGTAGAGGATTCCAGAATTAGCAGAGGGCAGGATAGGCTTCCCTGAAGAGTAAGGTTTTCAGTGATCGCCGAAAGGCAAGTAGAGTAGGTGATAGTCTGATAGACTGGGGTAGGGAGTTCCAGAGGTTGGGTGACGCCCTGGAGAAATCTTGGAGACGATCATTGGAGGAGGAGATAAAGGAGCTAGAGAGTAAGAGATCTTGTGAGGAGCGGAGAGTACGGTTTGGGTGATTTTTAGAGATAAGATTGGTTATGTAAATTGGGGCAGTGTTGTGGATGGCTTTATATGTCATTGTTAGAGTTTTGAATTTTATCCGTTGGGCAACTGAGAGCCAGTGAAGGGATTGGCAGAGAAGGGAGGCAGATACAGAACGGTTAGTGAGGTGGATGAGTCTGGCAGCAGCATTCATGATAGACTGAAGAGGGGATAGCCTGCGATGAGGTAGGCCAATGAGGGGGGAGTTACAGTAGTCAAGGCGTGATATAACAAGGGAGTGAATACGTTGCTTAGTAGTTTCTGGGGTTAGGAACAGGCATATCTTGGAGATGTTGCGGAGGTGAAGTCTACATGATCTTGTCTGCGATTGGATCTGGGGCTGGAAGGAGAGATGGGAGTCTAGGATTACACCTAGTACCCTGGAGTGACTGAGGATGGTGTTATCGATGTTTATGGTGAAGTCAGTGGGGGTGGCACGGGCAGGGGGGAATACTAGGAGCTCAGTTTTGGAAAGGTTGAGTTTGAGGAAGTGGAGTGACATCCATGCCGATATGTCACTTAGTAGGCTAGCGAATCGGGAGGAAACTGAAGGGGTGAGGTGAGGGGTAGACAGATAGATTTGAGTGTCATCAGCATAGAGATGGTAATTGAAGCCGTGGGAGCTTATCAAGTGACCAAGGGAGGAGGTGTAGATGGAGAAGAGAAGGGGTTCAAGGACAGAACCTTGGGGGACCCCTACAGAGAGAGGGAGTGAGGAGGAGGTGGCAGCGTTATAGGTAACACTGAAGGAGCGCTGCGATAGATAGGAGGAGAACCAGGAGACGCTGAGGCCAAAAGACTAGTTTTTTGAGGAGGGGATGGTCAACCAATTTGTCTACCAAACTTCCTTATCACCTCATGTGTTCTGGGTCAGCAACCAAAAACAAAAAGTAATATATTGTAGGTTAGCAGTCCTTAGATGTGGTGGCTGCAGTAGTTTTCTTTTTTTAGCCTTTTTTCCTTTAATCTCTCCTGGTGATCCAGCCAGTAACACACTTCCTTTCCTAGGGTGTCTCCACTCTGCATAGGGGAGTAATGGATCAGCAGAATTGTCGATCTGGGGAGAGGAAAGTGTTAGACTATCAGATTTAGATTAACCTGACCATCAAATTAAAGTTGAACACCAACCTATACTTTTTAAGTGGACCACTGTAAGCACCCATCAATGTTAAATGGTTTGGCTCACCCCTCTAGCTGCCACTTTTTTGTAACAGTTTTTTGTAACAGTTTGGACTGTTAAAGTTGAAACATAACTGGGTCACTCAGAGAAAATAGAAGAAAACATTTAAAAAAAGCCTAACACCCCGGTCACACCGATCCTGACTTTGAAATCTTACAGTGAAGTCGCACGATTTCAAAGTCGGATGACATTCCAATTTGAGGTGCGATTTGCAAGACATCTGACACAGATGTCTATGGAAATCGTACCAAAAGTAGTGCATGCACTACTTTAAAAATCAGTGCCGCTTCCACCAAGTCGGAACCGCACCGATATGACCGATATGACCGCTCTGATTGTGAACAATAGGGTGCAACTTGCCATGCAATTTGCAAGTCGTGGGGCTAAAAAAAATTAAATTAATGCAACCATCATATTTAAGCAATATACAGTGAATATATATATATATATATATATATATACTGTATATTTTGTTTTTGAGTTTACTGCTGCTTTAATGTATTACAGCGAGAGCGCCAGCAGGACAGCCAGAAAACTGGCGTTTGAGAAGCCAGCAATGCAGCAATGGAACCCTCTTTGGTTATCTCACTTTTTTTTCAATAAACGATGTGACTACTGAACCAGAATGTGTATGATATATATACAGTGGGGCAAAAAAGTATTTAGTCAGCCACCAATTGTGCAAGTTCTCCCACTTAAAAAGATGAGAGAGGCCTGTAATTGGCATCATAGGTAGACCTCAACTATGAGAGACAAAATGAGAAAAAAAATCCAGACAATCACATTGGCTTATTTGGAAAGAATTTATTTGCAAATTATGGTGGAAAATAAGTATTTGGTCACCTACAAACAAGCAAGATTTCTGGCTCTCACAGACTTGTACCTTCTTCTTTAAGAGGCTCCTCTGTCCTGCACTCATTACCTGTATCAATGGCACCTGTTTGAACTTGTTATCAGTATAAAAGACACCTGTCCACAACCTCAAACAGTCACACTCCAAACTCCACTATGGTGAAGACCAAAGAGCTGTCGAAGGACACCAGAAACAAAATTGTAGACCTGCACCAGGCTGGGAAGACTGAATCTGCAATAGGCAAGCAGCTTGGTGTGAACAAATCAACTGTGGGAGCAATAATTAGAAAATGGAAGACATACAAGACCACTGATAATCTCCCTCGATCTGGGGTTCCGCGCAAGATCTCACCCCGTGGGGTCAAAATGATCACAAGAACGGTGAGCAAAAATCCCAGGACCACACGGGGGGACCTAGTGAATGACCTGCAGAGAGCTGGGACCAACGTAACAAAGGCTACCATCAGTAACACACTACGCCACCAGGGACTCAGATCCTGCAGTGCTAGACGTGTCCCCCTGCTTAAGCCAGTACATGTCCGGGCTCATCTGAAGTTTGCTGGAGAGCATTTGGATGATCCAGAAGAGGATTGGGAGAATGTCATATGGTCAGATGAAACCAAAATAGAACTGTTTGGTAGAAACACAACTCGTCGTGTTTGGAGGAGAGAGAATGCTGAGTTGCATCCAAAGAACCCCATACCTACTGTGAAGCATGGGGGTGGCAACATCATGCTTGGGGGCTGTTTCTCCACAAAGGGACCAGGATGACAGATCCATGTACAGGACAGAATGAATGGGGCCATGTATCGTGAGATTTTGAGTGCAAACCTCCTTCCATCAGCAACGGCATTGAAGATGAAATGTGGCTGGGTCTTCCAACATGACAATGATCCCAAACATAGCACCCAGACAACGAAGGAGTGGCTTCGTAAGAAGCATTTCAAGGTCCTGGAGTGGCCTAGCCAGTCTCCAGATCTCAACCCCATAGAAAACCTTTGGAGGGAGTTGAAAGTCCGTGTTGCCCAGCGACAGCCGCAAAACATCACTGCTCTAGAGGAGATCTGCATGGAGGAATGGGCCAACATACCAGCAACAGTGTGTGCCAACCTTGTGAAGACTTACAGGAAACGTTTGACCTCTGTCACTGCCAACAAAGGATATATAACAAAGTATTGAGATGAACTTTTGATATTGACCAAATACTTATTTTCCACCATAATTTGCAAATAAATTCTTTCCAAATCAGCCAATGTGATTGTCTGGATGTTGTTTCTCATTTTGTCTCTCATAGTTGAGGTCAACCTATGATGCCAATTACAGGCCTCTCTCATCCTTTTAAGTGGGAGAACTTGCACAATTGGTGGCTGACTAAATACTTTTTTGCCCCACTGTGTATATATATATATATATATATATATATATATATAAACTGTGTTGTGCTGAAAGCAAAATTATCAAATAAAAAATAAATAGTAAAATTTCCAATAACACAAAAGTGAAAAATACTGGAAAACACACTTCTCAATTTCTTGTAACTGAAGTGCCACCTACACCAATTGTGCACCCAAGGTGGTATATAGATGGTCTCTTATTGACTTCCCATGACCCTCTTAATTAAAAGATAAGTCTCTGCACACTTATAAGTTCACTCAGGGGGTCCAGGTCCCCTTCAGTAACAACCACACTGGCAACCAGGACCACCGTCACTCATAGGCATGTAAACTGATAAGCACCATATCCATTATGCAAAGTAAAATAGAGAGAACCTCTCCATAGTGTAAAACCTCTTTAAAAGCTTTATTATAATCCACACATTACACTCACTTGATAAAATAGCAAATGCGCATGTAATAGAATATACCAGAGCGGCATCCAAACACTTCCTACATGCGGTGAAGCGCGATGACGTCAGCACGAGGCTTCGTCCAAGGAGGAAGCATAAAATAAAGCACAGGTTTGTTTTTCCAGTTGCACATACCCACCTTTCCGTGTAACCCCACCAGAAGCGAATACCTGGTAGATACAAATATAAAGAAGCATGTGACCAAACTCCCCCTTTTAATGTGGTAGTGCTGGTACTTGGTGATTTGCCCAATTCTGTCACATGGGGAAAGGGAAGCATTCTTCAACTCTGTGCTAAGACTGGTACACGTGTACTGAAAGGAACTGAGTGACTTTTAGTTCATGTGTGGGAGGGGGGGCTGCTACACACAGAAGGTTTTTTTTACCTTCATGTTCATGCATAGAATACATGAATGTAAAAAACCTTGAGCCTTTAGAACCACTTTAAGCTCCAACAAGAATGACTCTGGGCTTCCTTTATGAATGAACAAGAAATATGCGGGGGAGCAAGGAAAGAAGTGTATATATACTTCTGGGGAGGAAAGAACGGGCAAAGCACTGGTTTAGTTTACAGTCAAACTCCAGAATATTGGCAACCCCCAGCTCTCACCCCTTTCTCCAAACCTCCTTTAACTAACAATTGGTATAAAAAAAAAAAGAAAAAAAAACACCTGTCTAAATGCACATTACTTACCTAAAGCCATGGTGACATCATGAGCCTTTCTTTTTTCTGATTACTTCCTGAGGTCCTTCTGCTTGTATGATGTGGAACCTCCTTTTGATGGAGACACTTCCAGTGGCTGGGTCCTCTTCCATTAGGAAAACTCATGGGGCAGTGAGGGGACCAATGGCCAAAAAAATAAAGAGCAGTTAAAGAGGAAAGGAAATTAGCCTGGCTCATAGAGGAAACTGTCACTTTGATCCATTACACTACAGAATAGCTTAGCAGAAGGTGTTCAGAATTAAAAATACAGGATTGAAAAAAAGCAAACATACAGTCAGGTCCATAAATATTGGGACATCGACACAATTCTTAAATTTTTGGCTCTATACACCACCACAATGGATTTGAAATGAAACGAACAAGATGTGCTTTAACTGCAGACTGTCAGCTTTAATTTGAGAGTATTTACATCCAAATCAGGTGAACAGTGTAGGAATTACAACAGTTTGCATATGTGCCTCCCACTTGTTAAGGGGCCAAACGTAATGGGACAATTGGCTTCTCAGCTGTTCCATGGCCAGGCGCGTGTTATTCCCTCATTATCCCAATTACAATGAGCAGATAAAATGTCCAGAGTTCATTTCAAGTGCGCTATTTGTATTTGGAATCTGTTGCTGTCAACTCTCAAGATGAGATCCAAAAAGCTGTCACTATCAGTGAAGCAAGCCATCATTAGGCTGAAAAAACAAAACAAACCCATCAGAGAGATAGCAAAAACATTAGGCGTGGCCAAAACAACTGTTTGGAACATTCTTAAAAAGAAGGAACGCACCGGTGAGCTCAGCAACACCAAAAGACCCGGAAGACCACGGAAAACAACTGTGGTGGATGACCGAAGAATCCTTTCCCTGGTGAAGAAAACACCCTTCACGACAGTTGGCCAGATCAAGAACACTCTCCAGGAGGTAGGTGTATGTGTGTCAAAGTCAACAATCAAGAGAAGACTTCACCAGAGTGAATACAGAGGGTTCACCACAAGATGTAAACCATTGGTGAGCCTCAAAAACAGGAAGGCCAGATTAGAGTTTGCCAAACGACATCTAAAAAAGCCTTCACAGTTCTGGAACAACATCCTATGGACAGATGAGACCAAGATCAATTTGTACCAGAGTGATGGGAAGAGAAGAGTATGGAGAAGGAAAGGAACTGCTCATGATCCTAAGCATACCACCTCATCAGTGAAGCATGGTGGTGGTAGTGTCATGGCGTGGGCATGTTAGGCTGCCAATGGAACTGATTCTCTTGTATTTATTGATGATGTGACTGCTGACAAAAGCAGCAGGATGAATTCTGAAGTGTTTCGGGCAATATTATCTGCTCATATTCAGTCAAATGCTTCAGAACTCATTGGACGCCGCTTCACAGTGCAGATGGACAATGACCCAAAGCATACTGCAAAAGCAACCAAAGAGTTTTTTAAGGGAAAGAAGTGGAAGGTTATGCAATGGCCAAGTCAACCACTTGACCTGAATCTGATTGAGCATGCATTTGACTTGCTGAAGACAAAACTGAAGGGAAAATGCCCCAAGAACAAGCAGGAACTGAAGACAGTTGCAGTAGAGGGCTGGCAGAGCATCACCAGGGATGAAACCCAGCGTCTGGTGATGTCTATGCGTTCCAGACCTCAGGCTGTAATTGACTGCAAAGGATTTGCAACCAAGTATTAAAAAGTGAAAGTTTGATTTATGATTATTATTCTGTCCCATTACTTTTGGCCCCTTAACAAGTGGGAGGCACATATGCAAACTGTTGTAATTCCTACACCATTCACCTGATTTGGATGTAAATACCCTCATATTAAAGCTGACAGTCTGCAGTTAAAGCACATCTTGTTCGTTTCATTTTAAATCCATTGTGGTGGTGTATAGAGCCAAAAATGTTAGAATTGTGTCGCTGTCCCAATATTTATGGACCCGACTGTATGTACTCACCTAGGTAGATGCACATCAGTCCAATTCTCCATCTGTCTCCTGCCACCTCTAAGACCATGAACTGAGAAATCAAACCACTGATTGCTCAGTTCTTGATCTTCAGTGAGCAGAGAGCTAGGGACTGTCAGTCATTGGGTTTCGGCTCTGCCCCTCCAGCACTCACTAGTGCGCCAGACTGTGGAGGTGGCGTGAGCAGCTGGCTCAGGCTCCCAGGAACTCGTTGAGAGGCTAATCCAGTTGCCGGTCCAGGCATCTGGGTGGATCCTGGCATTAAAGTGTTAGTAAGCCCAGGACCCTGCATTCACTCTATCTGGTCTCCCCCAGGACATAGAACATAGAAATGCAATTATTTTAGTAACTATAAACTGCTAAATACCTTTTCTCATCAGCAGTTAAAGCAGTCTTGTGACTTCTATCAGTGTTCAGCAGAGCACTGGTTAAATCTCATAGGATAAGTTTTCTTTCTGCTCTAGGAGGATGCAAAGCCCCTAACACTCTATCTGGACAATGCTGATTGGTCCTATGCTGATCACATGCACTCTCCCAAGAGAAAAAAAACCTCTCTAGCAATACACACTAAACAGCATGTGCAGAATGGCTATGGTTCAGTCTGTCATATCAGGAGATAAGACGTGGGCATTTGAACAAGAGGAGGAACAGAGAAGTCAGGATCAAATGGCCTTTTTACACAATGCAGAGGATTAACCCCTTAGGTTCCACAGTGAGTATAACAAGCATGCTTTACTGCATATACAGATGGATTTTACTAAATGATGGGGTCTTGTGAGCTACTATGGTGTAAAAAAGTAATCTTAGTGTATTAAATCAATGTTGTGAAAATGCTAGTATAAATAAAAATTAAACCAATAAAGATATGAATGAAATTGAAATAAGTGGGTTGCCTACACTCTACACTTACTCATATCAATGTGTCATAGTGAACCAAAAAAATCATAAACAGTGTCGCGCTCCACTAACAATTACAATAAAGAGTGAAAAAAGTTTTGAATACAGTGAACTTAAATTAAATCAGTCCAACAACAAATTAAACGTGATAATGCAATCACGCTTCTGCTGAATAAATGTCCTAAATCAATCCATGACTTTGACATTCCTTCTAGAGATGTGATAGGAAATAATTTTGTGTGCAATCCACCAATCATAAAATTGTGTACACCTTCACCGACTGTGCTCTCACCTGGCATATAGGACTAAACTGTTAAGTGAGGTCATATAGGGCCTGTGAACCTTTAATTGAACTTGGAGATGGATGGGGTTATCCCTCTTCACAGTTAGGGGTCTCCTTACTTCCTTAGGACTCTTCCTCCATAGGTGTAAGTGTCATAAAGAGAAATAAAGAATATAAAGCCTTATCTTCTTTTTAAAACATTTATTAAGTCAAGTAGTGCACTCACATGTAATACATGTTAAAATCACTTTAAAACGTTGAAAATTGAATCCACAGTGTGCTTTTGAAAACTGCAGTATACTTGCTGTGTGTTGCTTTTAAGCGTCATGACGTCAGAGCCCCTCCCTTACGCGTTATGCCACTGGGTCACGTGGCTTCATCATGGTCATAGGAGTGCCGAAGGAAGTGCACTCCTGTGATCCCCTGGAGAAGTAAGGCAAAAGAGTTTTGGCCCTGCTTGTCCTTTAAGACTGATTAGGAAGGTAACTGATACACAATAAACTATTTATATTCATTTTTGTCTGGAGTCGGCCGTTATGAACTTACAAGTAGTGTCTGTGTGTGTATACTAAGCACTTAAGTCTTTGACATTACAGAGAAATCATACTGATTTGCAGTCCATGACTTCTGTTAAGCTACTGTATTTTGCTTCCTTACTCTTATTTCTGGGAAAGTCTGCTTCTTGTTTATCTGTTGAAACATACATAGATTATATTGGGTTTCTGTCCTTCTATCTGCTCATACCTACACACTCAGGGGATTCAATCAGTACTGGCTCCTCACTGAAGGAAACAATAGAGACAAGTGCATTATTTAAATGTTCTCTTGCTAATCAGTGGTTTATATTCCTCCATAAAGACTGAAGAGAGCTTTCTAAGACAGCAGTGAGAGCATACAGAACCAGCGGAAACGTTAAGCAAATGGTGCCAAGCACTACACCGCCGAAGTGTATATTGTAACAGATGGCTTGCACTGGATGTGTAAAATGTACTTAAATTCCAAATACTGAGATCCCCGGTTTATAAAAATGAAAACAGGCAGGATCGTACCGTCAATGTTATTTCTGTCTGAACAGTCAGTGAAAACGTACACATCATTTCTGGACAGTAAACAGGACTTTAACAATTGACCAATTATGCCAAATCTGGAGAATTACAACACTTTCTCACCTTTATTTGACAAATACAAAATTATATATACAATTTTAAAATAACCCTTATGATTTTCCAGGATTTCTTTCATTCAAAACATAGTTTTCTTATTAACAAAAATGCATGTTTTTCTCTGCCATGTCTATTTTTAACAGAAAAATACATACACCAATGAAAGGAGCATCAGACTAAAGGACAAAAGAGTCCAAAATTATCTCACACATCACATCTAAGTCCCAGCGCCTCTTGGATGTTTTTTTTTCATTGGCATCTATTTTGAATAAGTAGCCTAAAACCCTGCAACCCAACCTGTGGCCACATATGGACCTTGGGCCCCTGGAGCTAAACCTGGCCATACACAGCTATCAGAATACAGGAACTGGCACTGCAAATTCATCCAGCCATACTGTATAAAATGGATGGAGGAATATGTCAATGTATGAGCAGCTTAAAATAGTAGAATTTTATCTGATAATTTTCATTTTAAGAACATTTGTTTGAGTTTTTAATCTACTGGGCCCTTTCACATGGGCAGACCGCTTGCTCAGCAGGGGATCTGTCTGCAGACACAGCCCGCTGTCCTCTATAGGTGGTCAGATGGAAATGGACCACCTGCCTGTTTCCATCCGATCCAACGGACAGAAGGGGAGCAGATCCACATCTGTCTCTTTTTGGCGGATCAAATTGGTTGTTGGCCATTTGCTCGCCACTTCATAGAGGAGAATAGAGGTTCTGATCAGGTCCATCTGAAAAACTGACCGATTGGAACGTCTGTGTGAAAGGGGCCTTCCTGGGGTCAAATCAATGTTTGTTTTAGGCTCTGACCAGAAAAGTCTAAAGGGGAGTATGGAAATTTTTACTTGAACAAATTTCTAACAGCGAATATGGTTTTCGTTCGAGAAAGTCTATTTACTCCAAAAATCTTATGTTAAAAGCAAACATGTAAGTGCTTTTAAATGACATTCATCATGTGATCGCATAGACTGCTGAGAGTTTTCATGCGAACATTCGTTTGAAAATATACTGGTGCATGACCAGCTTAACTCAAGCTATTGAATTCCTTCAAACTGGCATCTGTTAGGTAAATGATTTGGTTGATTTCTTTCACATTTTCTTAACTTTTCATGTTGTGTCCAGAACAGATGGATGACCACTGTTTTTTCTTTAATTATGTAAAATGATTAAGTGGACAATAGCTGGATAGTAAGAACTGTGAAATACTGGTTTCCTCATTTATGTTACATAGTCACTTAATTTTCCTTGCTGCACTCAGAGTGGTTTTCATTCATGAATGTCTTTTACAAGAATTACTAATGGGATAACTATTTAATTAGAGTGCTATGTTTTCATCAGTAAACCCTTCTCCTCTAATTACAGATAGTGCTAATGCTCCCAGCTGAAAAATCATATAAGAATATACTAACCGACACCAGTGAAAATACATTAAAAGTAAAGGAGGTTTTAAAAAGTGATCATCCCACAAGCTACTTTTAACATAAAGTAATTTATTTTCAAAGATCCTCAAATGTCACAACAAAGACTCTTAAATCTGTTTAATTTGGTTTCTAACAGATTAGAAAAATCATCTGTGTGTTTTCTTTAAAAGGCCGGGAGGCTGCCAAAATCTGCTTTAATAGAAAAAAAGCTAAAATTTCTATGCTTTTTTTTTTAACTGTATGTTTTTCTGCAATGCTTATGGATACTGTAGCTTGTTGAAAAGTGCTTCTCCTGCTTGAAGAATATGTGAATACTTTATTGTGAATGATCTAGGTTCACTTTAACCCCTTGACGCTGACGTTAAAACACAAATATGCGGCCTCACAGAACTGGGCTTTTTTCCATGGGGCCGCATATTGTACCTGTCTTTGTGCTGGGAGTGCGCCGAACGTCGTGCTCACCGCACAAAGACCACGGTGTCACTGAGAGCCCCGGGTCCCGTTCTAACGATCCTGATTCCGGGTCACATGATCGCTGTGATAGCCTCTGATTGGGTGTTACTGTGCAGCCTGGCCCCCTTGTTTTTTTCTCTCTATGAATGGAGGAGAGAGATACATTGTATCTCTCTAATTCCTGGCATAGAGAGAGAAAAAAAATAGTTGTAACAAAAAAAAAAAGATAAATAAAAGAAAAAATACCTAGATCAAGGTTTGATCTAGCTCAGTGTCAGGATTAGTGTTTTGGTCAAGGTCAGGGCCAAAGGTGAGGATTTATAAAAAATTGGTATCAGTGTCAGTTCGTGTCAATGTCAGTGTGTTTTAGGTAAAAAAAAGACAAAAACAAAATGTGCACTATTGTTTCTAGGCTGTACTATGGGTACAAACAACAAATAACATACACATATATGGTTTCGCTGCGATCGTCAAGAGCTGGAGAATTTATTTTGGGTTGTTCTTTGGTGGTAGGTTATGATAGTAACACACAGATAAATAAAAAACATTTTTTTTGTACTATTTTGGGCCAGTTTTCCTTTGATAATAAAAAAATAAAAAAAAAACCCAGGAGATATCCATTACCATTTACCACCAAATGAAAGACCAATTTGTCCTGAAAAAATCAAGGTATAATTCACCTGGATGTACAAAGTAGTTGTGGTGATATGTACGGTTTTACTAACACATGTCAACGTTGCAAAATTGTGCTTAGGCATTTAGATTTGTTTTGCCGTCAAGTGTGAAGGGGTTAAAGTTGAAATGTAATCAGTCTATTTTTTGTCTTTCCTAGTTCTTCTCTCCACCTTTTACCAAGATGACCCACCACAACTGCACTATGTCTTTCACCACTTTTTTTATTCCACTGTAGTGCAAGCAGAGACAACATACATGAGAGTGGCAATATAATTCAGGAGCAGGAGCATCGTTGCCACACTATCACAGGAAGCTGCATCAGATGGAATTCACTGGCAAGATCAACAGGTATTTGTGGGACTTTGCTGGGAGAACTGTAAGCGCAGAAGCATTTATAATGAAACAATAAACTTTATTAAAGTTTACATCAAGTAAACAGAGTCAATAGAGATAGACAAGAAATAAAAGGCCATAGAGTCCTTCATACATACCATCACCATAGAAAAACTGAGGCTCCCTAGGACCCAATTACAGTTGAAGAAACCTTACACATATATTAGACAGGGCACTACCATTCCATGGCAGAATATTCATCGCCCTTCACAACCAACGTTGTCTAGAGGAAAATGAAATAGGTATATCCCAAGGGCCAAACTGTACTTGACCCAACTAAATATGTATGGATGAGAAGCAGCCTTCTAATGGAAAGGGTCGCATTTATAATTAAGTGTTGCAGCATGTATTTTTTATTGAGACACCATAGTACAAATCATATTAAACAGTCATATAAAACATTTTAGTGTTACACTTTAAAGCATACACATAAAAACTATGATAATGAAGTTAGCATATCTGCAATATATCTTTCAAGCACAATGACTCACCAGCAAATGCATGCAAACTGCACATTGTGGACGCTGGGCTGATCACCCAGGTGAATGCTTGCAGGTAATTTTCTCCTTTCACACACCAGCTGTCAACACCTCCCACACTTCAATAGAGTAGGTAAATGCCTGGCCTAGGAGGATATGCAGCTGCTGGATTCATCCTTTGTATTATAATTCTCAGGGAAATAATGACACTGTGTCAGCTGAACAAAGGGATCTGTTAGTTGTTACAAAAAATAAACAGCTTGTATAGAGGCTGAACCACACCACTGACAGACACATTGGAGATTGGAGTCCTTGTAACTCAACAGTTACGTGGTAATGTGCTATGAGGATGCTTTACTGCTAAACGTGTGCATTTAATCTATCGGAAGAAACACCCTTAACACAGTAAAGACTTTCAATAACCACAATAATTCAAAAGCGGTGTATTCTTTTAGGAACACCTGTGTTAAAATATTTTTATTTGTACATTGATAAGATCGCACTACTCTAGAACAGTTGATTTACAATAGATATTCTGTTCAGTAGGTTACATCTGTTCTATTGGTCTTATTCAGTAACAATTAACAAAGTGTTAAAGTGGTCTCAAACCAGACCAAGAATGCTTCAAAAGCATTAATGTACAGGGTTTGTTTGTGCCTACTGTACTTATGCTGGCCATACATGGTTACATTTTTGTTTAACCATTTATTGAAAAAATGTTCATCAGAACATTCTTTTTGCCATAATCAAGTCAACTAATTTTGTTCAGAATCCCTTAAAATGTTGTCCAGACCTGCTATCTGTATGGACTTCAAGACGTATTGAACAGGTTTTATTACAATATGTATGATTTTTTCAGAACAAAAACAATGGGACAATTTACTAAAATTGGTAAACTCAGAATCTGCTGCAGCTGTGCATGGTAACCAATCACCTAATTTTAACTTGTTCAATTAACCTTTGACAATAAAACCTGGAAGATGATTGATTTCTATGCAGAGCTGCACCAGATTGTGCACTCTCCAGGCCTGGTACGTAACCACCCATGTGTGTTTGAGAAAAAATGTCTATCCTGTTCCTTTACATTTTTTTGTTGCTATGGTCAAAAATGAATGTTGTTATGACCACCACCAACCATTCAAAGGTTGAATGAACCTTCTGAAAATGAAAAATTGTACTGGTATATATCTTTCTATACAATAATACAGTTTGTTACTTGTTGCTCTACATCGGGGTCTCCAAGCTGTGGCCTATGGGCCAGATGTGGCCCTTTGCTTGCCTTTATCTGGTCCTGGGGACTATTCCCACCCTTGACACCAATGATTGGACACTATTCCTTCCATTGGCACCAAAGACAGGGTACTATTCCTCCCACTGACACAAAAGATGGGGAACTAATTCTCACAACAACACCAATTATGGGGTACTATTCCTCCCACTGATAGCAATGATGGGATTTGATTCCTCTCACTGACACCAATGATGTATTTTTTTACTCTCACTGACCACCAAGCCTATCCCATTGTTTATTCCCACCAATGCCAGGGCATTTTCTACTCTCACTGGCCACAGTCCAGCCCCCGTAAAGTTTGAAGGGCAGTAAACTGGACCTTTGTTTTGAAAGCTTGGAGAACCCTGCCTTATGTAATAGGTAGATCCATATATAGCACTTAGGCACTTCTGTATGCCAATAAAACAAAAATCTTGTTGACCAAAGCAACCAATCAAAATCCATATTTATCTGCAAAAATTACAGTGGAGAGAACTTTGCCATGAGCAATAGGAAATCATCTTGTCTGTACTGTTTTCATTATATACCTCAGTAAATATGTCTTTTCAAAGGTGTATTTGCCAACAGCAATCACTGAAACCCTACAGTTTGTGCCACACACTGTGCTGAGGATGGGGAGATGACAGGTGACTATGAGAGATGATATCCGAATGCAACCCACTTTGTTAGTACAGACCACCAATGAAAGGCAACAGGCTATGTCCTATTATTATTCAACATTTCAAAGGACTTGTGTGGTCCTCAAAAACGTGCTGAATGGCAAAAATGGACTAAATGGCAAAGGATTCATCCCCAGTTTTGCCTGTAGGCTCCCCACAGCCAATCTTTTCACTGTTACTGGCTTATCATGCCTTGTTCCACACTGTTTCTCTGTCTAGATGCATGGTTTTTTTTTCTCATGTCAGAGCTGCCCCCGATGACCAGTGGTTTGGTGAAAAGGGAGCAGCAAAAAACACAGATCCACAAAATAAATCATGCAGATGCTTGCACTGAAGGTCTTCAGGCACAGCTCCCACTACCGAAAAATCACACTGCAAATCTCATGAAACTAGTAGTCAGGAGTAGTCTGGGTTATCCAAGCTACAGCCCACGAGCCACATTCAGCCAGCTACAAGATTTTATCCAGGATGCAGCTAGGATCATTGGTAGATCTTCAATGTATACAATCTAAGGACTAAAGTGGTGTGCAGCAGCCCCCCCAATACTCACCTAAGCCCCCTCTCAATCCAGCGATGTCTACTAGAAACTCAGCTATCCTGGGACTCCCTCTCCTCATTGGTTGAAACAGCAGCAGGAGCCAATGGCTTCCGCTGCTATCAATCACAACCAGTAAGCCAATGAGAAGAGAGAAGGGGAATGGACACACGGAGCAGTGGGTGCCCCCATAGCAAGCTCCTTGCTGTGGGCGCACCCAACAGGAGGGAGGGGCCAGGAGTGCCAGCAGCGGCCCTGAGAAGAGGAGGAGCTGGGCTGCCCTGTGCAAAACCACTGCACACAGCAGGTAAGTATAGACATGTTTTTTTTTTTTCTAATTTAAGGCTTTAGAATCTATTCAAGATATCTTAATGCCTATGGTCTCCCGCAATCTCCAGTGCAAGCTCCCCCCTTCTCCTCTGTAATCCCCATCTTTGGTTGATGGGACCTAGCAACCAATGTTGTGCTTGCCCCAACATTTATAGAAAACTGAACTTCCTATACAGCCCTGCTCCACTTCCTGGCTCCCAATCCTACTGCTGCTATCTCTGATGGGAACACTAATGTAAGAGGGGTTCCGATGGGATCTTTGATGAGGACACTGATGTAAGGGAGGACTCTAATTGGGATCCTAATGTAAAGGGGGACAATGATGGGGACCCTGATGTAAGGAGGAACTTTCATAGGGATTTTATTTTTGCAGTCCATGAATATTTGTTATATATATACAATGTGGCCCTCTTACTGAAAGGTTTGGAGACTCCTGCCTTAGGTGGTCTTACACTGCAGATACACAGCTATTAGGCTACAGAAGTGGAGTGCTTAGGTCACATATCAGGAAGGGTACTGCTATTTTTTTGGAGGAAGTCAAGGCAAAAGGTACAATTTTCAGGATATTGCTTAGGAACTTATGGTTTCTATTTATTAAGTGTTAAGTGCATGGCAAGACCACTTACTGTTATCTCACATATATATTATTATTATTATAGCCAAATTTACCACCCTAACTCCTTCCACAGTTTTTACACTACATAGACAGTAATATAACAAAACGTGCGGATTGTTCCAGATTGGTGTGCTATTACTTTGTGGAACGTTTCACCGAATGGTTCACGAAATATCGGCGTTTTTGTGGTGAAATTGGTCCCATAGGAATGAATGGCGGAATGTTCAAAACTAGAGTGGGAGCTGACAAAACCTAGAGTGTGAGCTGAAAAATCAGGACATGATTTCTAAACTGCAATCACTCCCTCATTTTCAAGCCCACGTACACAAATCGTATATCAAAACGTTCAGCTATCCCTGCTGCCACTAAAAATGTCAATGGCTAAGCCATAGTCCTGATAGTTTTCACAATATGACCATTTGTTTGCAACTCATGCTGCCCATTGACATTCATTGTAACTGCACTCTAGCCACCTCAAATTTGAAGGGCAATTTCTAAACTGCTTCTTTGCCTTCATTTTTAATATTTCAGAGACATACTATGCATCAAAATGTAGGTCTGGGTCTTGTGATTCTCACAATATAAAGCTCTTCTTTGTAGGATTTATAGTTTTTAAAACTGCTACCATTTGAAGACGCCAGAGAAGTGAGCAATTTGGAGCAGTTTGTTTTCAACGTCTTCTCTGCCCTATTTAAAATTTAATTTTGAATTCGTGACAGTTTGGCCGGCTTCTGGTTAAAGGTTTGGAAATACGTTTTCTACAGTAGAGAGTATTTGAGGTGATAATGCTGCTAATGTTTTTATAAATGTATGTTTTAATGTAACTGTGAAGCACTTTGGGCAACAACATTGCAATTAAATGTGCTATATAAATAATTAAAAGTTGAAATGCATTTCTCACTCTATCAAGCTTGCCATGTGCACTTTTTAAATTTGATCAATCAATTGGTTAGTGTAATGTTTACTATCTTTACTCACTCCAAACACTCCACACAGTTACTCTGTCCACTCCATAAAGTTACTCTGCCCAGTCCAACCTTTTCACAGTTACTCCAGCCACTCCAACCACACAACAGTTACTGAAGCCACTCCACCCAGTTACTCCGCCCACTCCAGTTGTAGACTACTGGTGGAGGCAAGAACACCCCACACAATTTCCCCAGAAATTGTAGCTTTTCTAGTTCTTTATAAGATAGGAAATCTTAATATGTCTGAGCATAGGTAAGCTTTCATTCTCATTCCCCATTGTAAGCAGTTTTGGTTGCGAACACATCTTGAAAAACCTTGGACGAAATGGACATACTAGCTTTTGTTCTTGCTTAAGTTGTACAGCAAAAATGTCAACCAAAACATTGTATGAATAGTGACACAAGTCAAACTACCAGTTAGGAGCCATGTTTAAACTGCATCTATGTATTACCCACACAGAGAGATTTGCAGTACTACAACAGAGGTAATAACTCAGCCATGCCAAAGGTGAAAAAACATTGTTGGAGGGAAGAAAAATACACAGCCAGATGTTTCAGTTTATGAAATGTGCAATTTATTATTCTTTCCAGGGCAATTTACGTGCACATGCCCTCTCTGGATTCCAGGTTATTTCAGACAAAACCTTGAGCAGAAGATAAGGAAAGAGAGAAAAGGGGGAGACATGTTGTTAATGTATTTTTACCATTACAATGCACTTGGTCCACTGCAGCAAATTTTTTGTGTTTGTTTGTTTTTGGGTTCATTTATATATTTTACATATTAGCAGATTTTAAGACTGCTCTATGGCTGATGTGTTGAGCTCAAAGCAGCAAATGTTATTACACCTGAAATTTGAAGTTTGTTTTCTGTTAAATGAAACCTCTCATGAAAAAGAAACTTGGAGAATGCTGCCAAGCTCTGTTTATGAAAATGCTGTTTGCCTGGCTATTATGCTGTTTATTTTCAATATAACCAGCAATATAAATACAGATCAGGACTTTTGACTTTTTTTTTACTTTTCTCCTGTAAATTTGAGGTCATGACCACTTGTTCATAGCTGCACATTGAATAAACTTCCCTCCTGAACCTCATTCACACCCTTCATTTACAGTGAAGGAAATAAGTATTTGATCCCCTGCTGATTTTGAATGTTTGCCCACTCACAAAGAAATGATCAGTTTACAAATCAAATGGTAGGTGTATTGTAACACTGAGAGACAGAATAGCAACAAAACATTCAAAAGAAATGCATGTCTAACAAACATGCACTGATTTGCATGTTCATGTGGGAAATAAGTATTTGATCCCTTTCACAACACATGACTTAGTACTTGGTGGCAAATCCCTTGTTGGCAATCACAGAGGTCAGACGTTTCCTGTAGTTGGCCACCAGGTTTGCACACATCTCAGGAGGGATTTTGGCCTTAAGGTCTGATGGCTGACGTTTGGCAACTCTACTATTAGCTCCCTCCACAGATTTTCAGTCGGATTAAGGTCTGGAGACTGGCTAGGCCACTCCAGGACCTTAATATGCTTCTTCTTGAGCCACTCCTTTGTTGCCTTGGCCATGTGTTTTGGGTCATTGTCATGCTGGTACACCCATCCACGACCCATTTCCAATGCCCTGGCTGAGGAAATAAGGTTTTTACCCAAGATTTGATGGTACATTGCTCCGTCCATCGTCCCTTTGATGCGGTGCAGTTGTCCTGTCCCCTTAGCAGAAAAACACCCCCAAAGCAGAATGTTTCCACCACCATGTTTGACAGTTGGGATGGTGTTCTTGAGGTCATAGGCAGCATTCCTCCTCCAAACACGGCAAATTGAGTTGATGCCAAAGAGCTCGATTCTGACCACAACACTTTCAACCAGTTCTCCTCTGCATCATTCAGATCTTCAGTGGCAGACTTCAGACAGGCCTGGACATGTGCTTTCTTGAGCAGAGAGACCTTGGGGGCACTGCAGGATTTCAGTCCTTGTCGGCGTAGTTTGTTATCAATTGTTTTCTTGGTGACTGTGTTCCCAGCTGGCTGGAGATCATTGACAAGTTCCTCACGTGTAGTTCTGGGATGATTCCTCATTGTTCTCATGATCATTGACACTCCACGAGGTGAGATCTTGCATGGTGCACCAGACCTAGGGAGACTGACAGTTGTTTTGTGTTTCTTCCATTTGCGCATGATTGCACCAACTGTTGTCACCTTCTCACCAAACTGCTTGGTGATAGTTTGGTAGCCCAGTCCAGCCTTGTGTAGGTCTACAATCTTGTCCCTGACATCCTTGGACAGTTCTTTGGTCTTTGCCATGGTGGAGAGTTTGGAATCTGATTGTTTGATTGCTCCTGTGGACAGGTGTCTTTTATACATGTAACAAAATGAGATTTGCAGCACTCCCTTCAATGCTTCTAATCTCAGCTTGTTACCTGTATGAAAGACACCTGGTAGCCAGAAATCCTGCTGAATGATAGGGGATCAAATACTTATTTCCCTCATGAACATGCAAATCAGTGCATCATTTGTTAGACATGCATTTCTTTTGAATGTTTTGTTGCTATTCTGTCTCTCAGTGTTACAATACACCTAACATTCGACTTTTAGACTGATCATTTCTTTGTGAGTGGGCAAACATTCAAAATCAGCAGGGGATCAAATACTTATTTCCTTCACTGTATTTAAAGGTTCCTGGTTTTAAAGGTGGCTGCTGTCCCAGCTCTCTGCCTCCTCACTGGCTCTGAGACAGCAGTGGGAGCCATTGCCTTCCGCTGCTGTCAATCACAGCCAGTGAGAAGGGAGCAGGGGAAGGGCAAAGCTCTGCTGTTTGTGTTTATCTACTTAGCCATTGACTCCTGCTACTGCCAATCCCAGCCAGTGAGAAGGGAGCAAAGCGCTGCTGTTTGTGTTTACGGACAGAGCCAGTGGGGCTCAGGAGCAAGCCCACAGTAGTACCCACCTAGCAAGTGGCTTGATAGGGGGGTACTTGAAGAGGGGAGGAGCCAGAAGCATCAGTGGGGGACCAAAGAAGAGGAAGACTACTCTGTGCAAAACCATTGCACAGAGGAGTTAAGTATAACATGTTTGTTATTTATTAAAAATGTAACCTTTTTCAAGTCCCCGCAGCCTCTCAGATCTTCATTACTTTTGTTGCCCTTCCCTGTACATTCTTTGCTGTCAATATCTTTTTGTAGGTGAGGTGTATTAGCACTCATTCTCAAAAGCAGCAGTCCCTATTGCCCCTCTGAAAAGTGATCCGTAATGGATTGCTTTTCAGAGGCAGTTCACAGGTCATAATGCCGCCTCCTGAATGCCTGTTTTTTATTTAGTTGTTTTTTTTTCCAGCCAAAGCTTGTTATTGTTGCACAGTCCTAGTTACTTCAAAACGTGAGTTGGACAGGCAGCGCTGCCTGTCAGACTCAAAATGCTAAGTTTAAATGACTGAACCATAAAGCTGCAATAGCCTTGATAATGTGAATTCCTGGACGACTAACATGTTTGTTGGGGGGTGGTAGTGGCTGGCTCAGGCTGTCAGCGGGTAGTTGGGGGAGGAAAAAAAACACAAATCCACCGATCCTGTGAAGCTAGCATTCCAATATATTTATTTTCAATCAAGATATCCTCACAAGCAGCCTTCAGATGATTTTAGTAAATCATGTTTAGAGTTTGTGTTTGTTTCGAAAGAGAAAATGCGTCACAAAAGCATTTAACAGTAAGACTGTCTTGTCAAAATTTCAAGTGACTTTCTTCCAGAAATATTTCCTGTGTACGCTTTGTGAGATACTGGAGGAAAATACACATGCACATTCTATCACTGCATTCTAAACCTATTTGATCTATGACAGTGCCAGAAAACATAACCAAAAACACTTGTCTTGGAAAAGCCAAACAAAAAATGAACATGAAATCAGATATTCACTGATTACAAAGGAGAACCATCGATCTATGATTCACCCAGTGTGTACTATAGCAAGTTGTGTAAAGTGCAATATTTAAGGGCAGGCAGAAACATGCTCCAAGTATCTATTACAACTCCAACTCTTCCCTTCACACTGTTGGAAGATTAGAGTGCACACACTTTATTACACGAGCACAAAATCAAATTGTGTATTCAACAGCATCCTACGGCTACCTAAGGAATCCAATCAAGTTTATAGAGAGTAAGTATAGTAATGATGATCCGATTTAAACAACAGATATAAAATACTCAGTCATTACATATTTTTCCAAGTTAAAAATTATTTTAAAGTATTAGTTTAGTCCAGTGGTCTCCAAACTGTGGCCCGGGGGCCAGATATGGCCCTTTGCTTGCTTTTATCTGGCCCTTGAGGCATTATTCCTCCTACTGCAAGCAACAGCGTGGCATAGTTTCTCCTATTGACACCGACAATGGGGCATTATTCCTCCAATTGACACTGACGATGGGGCACTATTCCTCTCATTGACACTTATGATGGGGCACTATTCCTTTCATTGACACCAATGATGGGGCACTATTCCTATCAATGACACCAACGATGGGGCACTATTTCTTTCATTGATACTAATGATGGGGCACTATTCCTCCCATTGATACCAACGATGGGGCACTATTCCTCCTATTGATACTAACAGTGTGGCACTATTTCGCCCATTGATACCAGTGTTGGGGCACTATTTCGCTCATTGATACCAATGATGGGGCACTATTTCTCCCATTGACACCAATGATGGAGCACTATTACTCCTATTGAAACCAGTGATGGCACTATTCCCTCATTAATACCAATGATGGGGTACTATTCCTTTCATTGATACTAATGATGGGGCACTATTCCTCCTGTTGATACTAACGATTGGGCACTATTTCTCTTGTTGATACTAACGATTGGGCACTATTTCTCTTGTTGTTACCAATGATAGGGCACTATTTCTCCCATTGATAATAACGATGGGGCACTAATTCTCCCATTGATACCAATGATGGGGCACTATTCCTCCTGTTGATACTAACGATTGGGCACTATTTCTCTTGTTGTTACCAATGATAGGGCACTATTTCTCCCATTGATAATAACGATGGGGCACTAATTCTCCCATTGATACCAATGGTGGGGAACTTTCCTCCCATTGATACCAATGGTGGGGCACCTTTCCTCCCATTGATACTAACAATGAGGCACTATTACTCCCCCTAATACCAATGATGGGGTACTATTCCCTCCCTAATACCAATGATGGGGCACTGCTTACTCTCACTGATGCCAGGACATTTTCATTTCACACTGGTCACAGTCTGGCCCCCTAAAGTTTGAAGGACAGTAAACTGGCCCTTCGTTTAGAAAGTTTGGAGACCCCTGGTTTAGTCCATTAGTACATTTTTTTAAAGTCAGCACAAGGGAAGGTGCTTTCAAAGTGTCCCTTGTGCTGATGGCTGCAGCTCTTCAATCCTCTGATTCCCCCCTACCCCCCAGCCATAATCTTCTAGTGTGGCGGGGTTTAGTAGAGCCAAGGGACCTGTCACAGGCACTCATCAAAAGAGCTGATTAGGGCCACCTTTCTGCCGTCCTCCTCTATTCACAGAATTTGTAATATAGTTTCCATGAATGGAAAACGATCTATGAATGGCCATTTTCCATTCATATAAAATAAATATAAATTAGTAGGCAACTGTGGAAATATACTACAGGGTAGATTTATGCGTGCATTCAAAGCTCCCTTTCCCCCAAAGCCCGATCTGTGCTTGGATCATACTTTAGAGGCTACTGACAGGAGATGAGGAAGCAATGTGACACCTCCTGACTGCCTGTTTTAACCCCATTTTTTCCCAACAAATGTTATAGCGCTTCCCCATTTGCTTGAGAGTGTAGTGTTTGGTGGACTTGCCGCTCAACTGTTGGTACATGTAGGGTAAACTTTGCCAAGAAGCATCACAGCATGTAAACACTCCCATCTGCTGCCTATTGCAGCTTAAGGGGGGTGGTTGGCAGGCAGCTCAACTGCACCCTTTTGTCACCCCACAACCACATGTCTAAATGAAGTCTTAAGCTTTTGGAGAAAGCATGCTGTTTTCTGTATATGTATGGCTACCTTTTAACTGTACAGAGCACAAAATAAGAGAAAGGAGATTGTGTGTTTCCTAAACTATAGTGAGTCTTCTAATTCCCGTCAACATCCATGTTACTCATCTACCTAAAGTTCTCTTTGTGATATTAGACTCAAATGCCCAAGGGGAACAAAACAGTTTAAATAAAATGTGAAGAACATATCAATTTGTACATTTTGAGGCATGGTGCTGCCTTAGGCACTGACTTATGAGTGTGATTAAGGTAATTGCAGCCCTGATCAGAGATCCTCACAGAAAAACTGTGATTGGGTTCCGTCACTTATAGGTGACATATAATGCCCTCCTCACATTGGTGGAAACAGGTGTGTAGAGTATATTGTACTCCCTTTTAACACTGGCAGTCAGAGTAGGGGCCTACAATACACCGCTACAGGGCCCCCTTTAAATTTTTAATAGAGGTGTAATGGGACAATTACATCTTGCAGCCAGGCAACCTGAAAGGGTCACTCCATGGTCTGCAGGTGTAGGAAGAGTTAATGAAAGATTCAGCTTCCTCCCTCAGAGCTGCTTGCATGGGGAGCCCTAAAGAAGAGGAGCTTTCCCATTGTGGTCAGCCAAAATAAAGCTAGCTTTTGAAAGCCTGAGCCAGCCACAATACCTAACCACACCCCCCCCCCCCCCCCAGCTCGACACTCAAGTGAGTGCTGGCGGGGCAGAGCACAGAGCAGTGACTGACAGTTACCACTCTGTGCTCAGAGCGAACCTAAGAACTGAGCGGTCAGCGGTCTTTGATAGTTCAGTTCTCGTTGTAGAAGGGGTGCGGGACACCTGTAGCATCAGATCGATGCTGCAGTCATCTAGGTGAGTATGACTGTTTTTTTTATACTCCGAACTTCTCTTTTAAAATTTGACAAAAGAAAACACTTTCTTTTTTTAATTTTTGATAGAGTGGGGAGAGATTAGAACCCTTGTCAGGTTTGGTCTCCAAAAAGCATCAATAGAGCTGTCAGATGCCACAGACTCTGTGGCAGTGATGTATTTAGGTTTCGTGTGCCCTGGGGAACACAAAAATTGGCTCCCCCCCATGGAGGGACCCTGACACCGACCAACAACACCCCAGCGCCCTCCCCAGCAACCCCCACACAGTGAGAAAGAAGGCCCTCACATTCAGAGCTGCGGACATCCCCAGGAAAAAGAGTCAGGCTCTGCATACACCATCAAGCAGCCCGCGGCCTCTCTCAGATCCCACCTGGTCCCCATGCTGCATGTGTCCTTTCTTCCATCCCTTCTTTTGGGGCCCACCTGAAAAATGCTGCTGCCCCCAGAAAAATGCCGCCCTAGGCAAATGCCTTGTTTGCCTTGTGGTAAATATGCCCCTTGTCTGTGGCCAATCAGGAACGTGTTTCAGAGGCCAAACTACGCCTTTATCATCAGCCAAGACATTGAAGGAGGTGTAATTTGGCCTCTGAAACACATTCCTGATTGGCTAGAGTCTGTGGTATCTGACAGCTCCATTGGCAGCTCCTTTCTCGAGTCTCCCACGATGGCTTTCTGGTGGTTGGCCCAGATCCCTGGCTTCCACAGCGCTCCTGTCATCTCAGTGGTCTCTGTCGGAAGTGGTCTCTGCACTGGTAGGCACTTGTTATATGCCTGTTTTAAATGACTTTTGTGAGTGCAAAATTATTATATTTTAACATGCACTGTTGAATAAATCCTGTTACACCATTGGCGACTCTTTCTCCCCTTCCCCTTATTCTGTTTCTTTCGGATTCCCAGCCTGTCCAAAGAAGCAGGCTAATTTCAGCCAGCTGTGTTAGCAAGAGACTATCCACTGATTATAGCCCAGACCTCCAGGGTTTTATATACACTATATTGCCAAAAGTAATGGGATGCCTGCCTTTACACGCACATGCACTTTAATGGCATCCCAGTCTTGTTCCGTAGGGTTCAATATTGAGTTGGTCCACCCTTTGTAGCTATAACAGCTTCAACTCTTCTGGGAAGGCTGTCCACAAAATTTAGGAATGTGTCTATGGGAATGTTTGACCATTCTTTCAGAAGCGCATTCGTGAGGTCAGGCACTGATGGTGGACGAGAAGGCCTTGCTCACAGTCTTTGCTCTAATTCACCCCAAAGATGTTTTGTCGGGTTGAAGTCAGGCCAGTCAAGTTCCTCCACCCCAAACTCACACATCCATGTCTTTATGGACCTTGCTTTGCACACTGTTGCGCAGTCATGTTGGGACAGTAAGGGGACATCCCCAAACTGTTCCCACAAAGTTGGGAGCATGAAATTGTCCAAAATGTCTTGGTATGCCAAAAAGTGTTACTAAACTCAGGACCCTGCATTCACTCTATCTGGTCTCCCACAGCACACAGAACATGGAAATGCAAATATTTTAGTAAATATAAACTGCTAAATACCTTTTTCCATCAGCAGTTAGAGCAGTCTTGTGATTTCTATTAGTGCTTAGCAGAGCACAAGTTAAAGCTTGTAGAAGAGTTTTCTTTCTGCTCTAGGAGGATGCAGAAACCCTGACCTCTGTCTGGACAGAGCTGAGTGGCCCTGTGCTGATGTCTTGTCAGGAGATAAGAGGGGGGACACTGGAAGCAGGGGAGGATCAGAGAAGAAAGGATCAAACAGCATTTTTACACAATGCAGAGGATTAACCTCTTAGGTTCCACAGTGAGAATATCAAGCATGCTTTACTGTATTTTACTGTTGTGGGTCTAGTAACACTTTAAGAGTTCCCTTCACTGAAACTAAGGGGCCACACCCAACTCCTAAAAAACAACCTCACACCATAATCCCCCCTCCACCAAACTTTACACTTGGCACAATGCAGCCAGGCAAGTACTGTTCTCCTGGCAACCGCCAAACCCAGACATGTCCACCAGATTACCAGACAGAGAAGCGTGATTCGTCACTCCAGAGAACACGTCTCCATTGCTCTAGAGTCCAGTGGCAGAATATTTTACACCACTGCATCCCACGCTTTGCATTGCACTTGGTGATATAAGGATTGGATGCAGCTGCTTGGCCATGGAAACCCATTCCATGGAGCTCTCTACACACTGTTGTTGTGCTATTCTGAAGGCCACATGAAGTTTGGAGGTCTTTAGCTATTAACTCTGCACACAGTTGGTGACTTCTGCGCACTGTGCGCTTCAGCATGCACTGACCCCACTCTCTGTCATTTTACGTGGCCTACAACTTCGTGGCTGAGTTGCTGTTGTTCCCAGTTGCTTCCACTTTGTTATACCACTAAGGGCTCGTTCACACTTGGCTGTTTTACCAACGCTTGCCAAACGCCCCTATAGTGTTTGGCAAGCGTTGGTCCGGCATTGCGGAGCGTTTTTTAACGCCACATGCGCGGTTTAGCGGCGGTTGCTAGGCGTTTGCCGAGCGTTAAAAACGCCCCACAAATGCCTATAATGCAGTTTGAATGGTGTTACCGCTCGGCAAACGCTCCGCAACTGCGTCGCAACTGCACCGTAAACGCCGGCCGGGCGTTTGCGGAGTGGCACCATAGACTAGAATAGGAGGCTTCAACACCTCCTGACTCAATCAGAGGTGTCCGTTTTGCCGCGACGTGACATAAACGCTCCCGTTAGAACAGCACCATGTGCTGTAATGTGCAGAATTGGCAGAGGCATTTGGGAAGCGGCAAAAACGCTTCCCAAGCACCTCTCTGCCACCTGCACACAACGCTAGTGTGAACGTAGCCTAACAGTTGACTGTGGAATATTTAGTAGTAAGGAAATTTTGTGGATGGACTTACGGCACAGGTGCCAATTTATCACGGTACCACACTTGAATTCACTGAGCAACCCATTCTTTTACAAATGTTTGTAGAAGCATGCCTAGGTGCTTGATTTTATACACCTGTGGAGGTGATTGGAACACATGAATCCAATGATTTGGAGGGGTGTCCCAATACTTTTATAGCATATATAGTGTATGTCTATATATATCTTTTTCATTTTATACCATTGCTTAGCAGCATTATTTGAGGTGTACATACTCTCACCTGATGTCAATATAGTCCCTCGTACACCAATCAACCTGATTACTTAATATCATCCCTTGATTGTAACAAGTGTAACGCTGAGTGTTGGTAGTTTTTCTCAATTTTTGTTTTGACTGTGAGACAGGGAAGTGAAAGGAAATCTCCCCAATGGGACATATGGCAAATAAACTTGACAGGGTTACTCTAATCAAAATGAAAAAAAAAAAACACTTTTTGCATTTAGTTCTACATACAAGAAGGAAAAAAATATTGATGTGTACATATGCATTTTCTAAATGTTTTCTCAATATGTCATATAAGCTTCAAGTACCAAAAAAAGTTAGTGATTTCTTCAGCTATGATCCAGATTGTGGCTGACGTTCATTTAAAAAAACTGAGAAAAAGACAGCTGGAATCAATGAGAACAAAACATTATTTTTATTCTGTGCATGACATAGCTCCCTGCAGAAAATAGGAGTCCTTCCTTTTCACCTTCTCACTCAACAACCAAGGCTCCATGCACACAAGCGTTTTAATAATGCCGGTAAAGTTAGGTGTGTAGAGTAAAAAAAAAATGTGAGTTTTTCAGCGATTTTGCATTAGTGTTTAGCGGCGTTTTGCCACATTTTTTAGCTTTTTTTTACCAAAATAACATTTTTTTTGCTAAAATAAAACCCAAAAAAGGTGGTTTGCCGTGTTTTACCACTGATTACAGTCTATGTGTGTATGGACACATAGGATAATATGCTAGGGAGTTTACTGGCTGTAAAAAAACAGCAAAAGCCAACAACAGCAGCTGTAAAAATGTTCAGTGTGCATGAGGACTTAGACACCAGGCATTATTCTGAGAAAGAACTACAGAAAATATTAATACAATATGAGCACCCACCTCACCCTTGGGGCACCAATAAACAAGCAAAAAAATTCTTTAAATGGTTTTATCAGATTAAAAACCACTCCTCATAGTGTAAACACATTATTAGGGTGAAAAAAGTCTCACTGAGGGCTGCAGATGTATTCCAGAGACTGCTGAATTATACAATAATAACCCAACCCCCTACCCCAGGGAATCTTTCTTTTACAGAGCAGCCAAGCACGCCAGGCACCTGGAAACATGCTGCAACTTCAGACAATGAGCCTCTTTATTTTCTATCCTAATTGCTACATTTTGGTATTTGTTAAGTGTAACAGTGAGAAGGTAACCAGAAAACTGTTGTTGTGGTTAGCACTAATGACAGTTACTGTATAGTAATCAAGAAGTCACTGAAGTTGATTGCCCATGATTGACCATGCTCTCCAATCACAAGGGTATATATAATAAATAAATAAATATATATATATATATATACATACTGTATATACATACATACACACACAGTGGGTCATCCCCCTTTACATTAGTCACATTTTGTTGCTTTGCAGCGTGAAATGAAGACATAGTTTTTCTTTTATCCAGCTGTATCTACTCAGTCCAACTTACAACATCCAAGTGAAAGATATAACATCAACATGTCAGAAAAAAAAATCAAAGGCAGAATCACTGGAAAAAGGATCACCCCATTGTGCCAGTATTTTGTTGAACCACCTTTTGCTTTATTTCCAGCCTTCAGTCTGTTGGGATATGTCTCTACTAACTATGCACATCTAGACTTTGCAACATTTGCCCAATCTTCTTTGCAGAACTGCTCAAGTTCAGTTCAATGTGATGGTGACCATTTGTGGACTGCAGTCTTCAAGTCATTCCACAGATTTTCAATGGGGTTTAAGTCTGGGCTCCGATGAGGCCATTCACCTTTTTCTCCCCCAACCACTGCGGGCATTTTTTCTGTGTGTTTTGGGTCATTGTCATGTTGGAAGGTAAACCTTCTTCCCATTGACATCCTTCTGGCAAAGGGCAGCAGACGGTATTTTGCCCCATCCATTTTTCCTTCTATCCTGACAAGTGCTCCAGTCCCTGCTGCAGAGGAACCCCCATAACAGGATATTACCACCTCCATGCTTTACCGTAGAAGTGGGGTTATTTGTGCAGTGAGCTGTATTGGATTTCCCTCATATCTTTTAGTGCTGAGATCAAATAATTAAATTTTAGTCTCATCTGACCATAACACTTCTTTTCCATTTAGCCTCAGAATCTTCAAGGTGCATTTTGGCAAAGCTCAGTCATGACTGCATGTGGCCTTTCTTGAGGAGTGGCTTTTTTCTTGCAACCCTCCCATACAAGCCACATTTGTGGAGAATTTGTGATATCGTTGTCACATGCACACAATGACCACTCTTTGTCATAAATTCCTGCAACTGCTTCAGAGTTGCTGTAATCATCTTGATAGCCTCTCTGATCTTGGCTTCCTCCTGGCTCTTACATCCAGTCTGGAGTGACGTCCTGATCCAGGGAGGGTCTGTTGTACCAAATACCTTCCACGTCTTAATAATAGACTTCACTGTGCTTCTAGGAATTTATAAAGCCTTTCAAATTTATTTTAGCTTTTTCTTGACTTTTTATCCACTTCACCCCTTTAAAATAATTACATTTTGTTGTTTTGCAGGCTGACTGAAGACAGACACAGTTTTTGATTTTGCCAGCTGTATTAGTGGAACTAATAACATCCAAGTGAAAGACATAATACCGATGGGTCAAAAACAAATTTCAAATTTCAGAATCACTGAGGTGAAAAAAGGATCAACCCGCCCCCCCTCCTTCCTAAAAATGACTTGTGAACTCAGCCAGGTGTAGCTAATCACCATCTCAATGGCACACAAAGCCATTTGACTTTCAACTGTGATCAGCTGTGGTCATTTTGATTAGCTCAGCATGAAAAGAGCTTTCATGGAGCATCTCAGTCCCTGATAGTGCAAAAAAAGTAATCTTTTGACAGTACTTTGCCACCCATAGTTGATTGCTTGCTTCAGTTGCACTATCAGGGACTGAAATGCTCCAGAAAAGCTCTTTTCATGCTGAGCTAATCAAAATGACCACAGCTGATCACAGTTGAAAGTCAAATGGCTTTGTGTGCCATTGAGAAGGTGATTAGATACACCTGGTTCAGTTCACAAGTCATTTTTAAGAAGGTGGGTGATCCTTTTTTCACCTGGGTGATTCTGAAATTTGAATATTTTATTTTTCCTGCAAAGCAGGAAAAAGAAACAAACTGATCTATAGATAAAAGCAGCACATATTATACAGATTAACACTCGTTAGACACACTTAAAGTGTTCCAAACCCACAACAGTAAAATCAGTCTGTATATGCAGTAAAGAATGTTTGTTATACTCACTGTGGAACCTAAGGGGTTAATCCTCTGCACTGTGTAAAACCGCTGCTTGATCCTGACTTCTCTGATCCTCCCCCTTCTTCCAATGCCCCCCTCTTATCTCCTGATAAGACATATCATGTTAAGATGCTCTGCACATGCTCAGTTCGGTGTGCATTGCTAGAGAGCTTTTTTCTTTCTTGGGAGAGTGCATGTGATCAGCACAGGGCCAATCAGCACTGTCCAAACATAGGTCAGGGGTCCTGAATTCTCCTACAGCAGAATAAAAAGTGCTCCAACAAGCTTTAACCAGTGCTCGACTGGACAGTGATAGAAGTCACAAGACTGCTACAGGGATGTTGAATTGATATCGCCCGACGCCCGGGACATGTAGTTCCGGGCACTGGGCAGGTAGTTTTTTTTCATCCTTTAGCCCTGCAGGCAAGAAGCTGGGCTCACTTGTCAGGTGGAAGCATTCGCTGCCGCCCGATTACTTCCACACAGTGCCAACTCCCCCCCCCCCCCGCATGGTCCGCCAACTGTCTCCCGGGCTCTGCTTGCCCACCTGCGGGCCTGAGACAGGCTTACCGCTGTCGGCTAGAGGGGAGGAAGGAGATGGACACATCCGCTCCCCTTCTTGTCCTGAACAGGAAGTGACATTATGATGTCACTTCCAGGTCCCCATTGAAAGATTTCCCAGCCATGGAGGCTGGGAAAGAATGTAATGCAGTGTGATGTGCACTGCATTACATTCAGGGTGTTTTAGACCCCCGATGTCTCAATAAAGAGAACCTCTCACCAAAAATCATCACATAGGGGACTTTACCCTATGTGAAGGAAAAAAAAATTTAGTTGAAAAAAAATTGTTTTTTGTTATTGTAAAACATCAAAGTTACACCCAAGCACATAACATATGTAAAAAACTTTTTGCGCTGCTACTAGAAAAGATGGGACTATTGGGACCAGCAGCACACACCTGGTTATACCACTAGCAAGAAACAACAAACCGAAAATTGATGCTCACAAAAATGCCACAGACATTCCAAAACAAATAATAAGATGAGAAGACAATAGATAATACACCATAACATAATCAGTAAATGGAAGGAATATGGGAGTGAAGGGAAAGGTGAAATAATAAAGGTCCAAAATGAGGACCAAAAGGTATAACAGACAATAAATCGTGACCGTGGGCATAACGCACAGAAATGATCAGGGAGAAATAAAATATTAACTAAATCACAGTAATAGTGGGACATATGAGTCCGTCACAACATAAATGAAATAATGTGAATACAACTGATGAAAAAGTGGAGCAAAATGTGAAAAATACAAATCAAAGTGCTTAATATTAAAAGTAGACAAACCACTTATCAAAGAAGAATGACAATAACAACGCACAGTGAGGCCAAAAAAATGTGATCATGCGACTAAAGAGTCATACCACAATGTGCATCAAAAGGCCATGTGACATAAAATGACTAATAAGTGACCATATAAATACCATAAATAAATGTGGCAAACATTTTGCCCACGGTCACGATTTATTGTCTGTTACACCTTTTGGTCCTCATTTTGGACCTTTATTATTTCACCTTTCCCTTCACTCCCATATTCCTTCCATTTACTGATTATGTTATGGTGTATTACCTATTGTCTTCTCATCTCATTATTTGTTTTGGAATGTCTGTGGCATTATTGTGATTAGCGCAACATCAATTTTCTGTTTGTTGTTTTTTGCAAGCACATAACATCCCCCCCCCAAAAAAAGTTGAGGCCCCCCCCACATATATGCACGTACAAACGTAAAAGCACACGCTGGAGAGCCTATGCATGAAATAGTCAACTGCGATACACATGTTACATATCGCCACACACGCCAGAATAAGAGCAATAATTCTAGCACCAGACCTCCTCTGTACACTATACTGATGACCTATAAAAGGGCTTTATAAGTGTTGCCTATAGAAAATATAGGGTACTGAAGTTTGTCGCCATTTCATGGGTGTATGCAAATTGAATACATTTTATATTTTACAAAAAAATAAGGTAATTTATTGCTTTTTTGTACCCTAAAATTAACTGATATTTTGCGGTAATATCATGCGACATAAAAAATTGGAACTACCACTATTTTATTCTCTAGGGTCTCTGCTTTCAGAAAATATATAATGTTTGGGGGGTTTGTGTACTAAAATTATTTTTTTAAACGTGTGCAAAAAACACAAAAATGGTCCTGGCAGCGAAGGGGTAAAGGATAAACTGGACACTTCCCTTTTCTGAGGAGCAGCCAATCAGTGCTCATTACACTGCAGGGTGTCTCTCCTCCCTGCTAGCCCCTGGGTGCGGTGCTGGAGACAGGCAGGGAGGGGAGGAGGAGATAAATAGCGCAATGTTAAAATTATTACATGTCGCCATGAACCCCCTTTTGTTTTTAAAAGTCCCAGACATTCTTAAAAGGACCTCAGATTTAAATACGGTTTTGGTTCAAATGTTTTTTTTTAATCTAAACAAGTAGATTATAATGTGGGACAAGTAGATTAGGACACTGATTTAGTCCCTGGATGAGAAAAGGTATTTAGCTGTTTATATTTACTAGAATAATTGCATTTCCATGTTGTGTGTACTGTGGGAGACCAGATATAGTGAATGCAGGGTCCTGGGTTTAGTAACACTTTAACCCCTTGATTACCCTAATATGTTAACCCTTTCCCTGCCAGTGTCATTAGTACAGTAACAGTGTATAATATTAGCACTGATCATTGTAGTAGTGTTACTGGAGATGTCAGTGACAGTCAGTTTCCACCCAGCGTCAGATTGCCCACTGCATTATCACAGTCCCACTATAAGTCGCTGATCACCGCCATTATTAATATTAAAAATAAATAAACAAAAATTTCAGTATATATACCATTATTTGTAGATGCTTTAACTTTCCCTCAAACCAATTAATATACACCTATTGGGATTTTCTTATACATTTTAGCTTAAATTAATAAAGACTTTTTTTTTTTACTGTATGTGTTTTATATCAGAAAGTAATAAATATTGCTTTTTTCCAAATATTCAGTATTTTTTGTTTATATAATAAAAAATATAAAACCCAGTGGTGATAAAATACCACCAAAAAAAAGCTCTATTTGTGTAAAAACAAATTATATAAATTTCATTTGGGAACAGTGTTTCATGTTCGCACAATTGCCAGTTAAAGTAGTGCAGTGCGGAATCGCAAAAAAAATGGCCTGATCATGAATAGGGTAAAATCTTCTGAATCGCAAGTGGTTAAAGAACATCTAACTTGTTGGACTGTTGGGGTAACTGATTTCCATGATTTCACAAAGCTTTGCTTAGTAGTCATAAGGACAAATGTTACTAGTTTAAAAGCTAAGCTCACCTTTTGTAAGAAAAAATAAATGCACATTTTTTGCAGGTAAAAAAAAATGTGCATTTAATTGTTTTTTCCCTAAGGAGCAAGAATATTGTCACCCACGATTAGCAGATTGCAGGTGCAATGTCAGGCTCCTGCAGACTCTCAAAATAACTGTCCACCCATACCTCCATGATACATCTGTTGTATCATTTTGGTGAAAAGACTAAGCGCCTTCTCTTTGCATGCAAAAAAATATAAAATATACTATCTTACAAAAAAGTTGGAATATTCTTTACCCAGCATGCATGTATAGCGATCTCTTGTATCATGTTTGTGGTCTCTGACCTTCTCATGTATCATGCCTACAGTCTTTGACTATATCCTGTTGTGTATCTGCAATCTCTGACAGTAAACATTCACTGAATTTTATGTGCGGCCCTCTGGTGATGTCAGGGACTGCACTTGAGGTCTTCCATTTTAACCTCCCTAGCGGTCTGATTATGTCAGTATTTCTGTGCTCAAAGCGGTACATTTTTTTGTATGGAAATATGTATTTTTTTATTGTAGGCCTGTAATTTTTAGGAATAACTCACTGAAATCTGTCCGAACAAGAGTCTAGTAAACATCCCGGGTATGTTAAAATTTGAAACACGAAATCATACAATTATAATATAATAAATAATCATTAAAAATAATAATATATTAATAATAAATTTAATTCAATAATATAATCAAACCAAAAACACTGAAATATGAAATATAGCGCCAAGTTTGCACATCACTGAGCAAAGTCGCAAAATCATTTTCAGTGTCTGATGACTAATTTCCCCACGAATCATTATCACTCAATTCTGCAAGTGGTTCTGATTTACTATCGCTGTTTTCTAGCTGGTCTAAAACCGCTTTTGACCTAAAGGGACGCTTTTTGGATGCCATGGACGTTTCTCAGTTTCCAGGCAGAAAGAACAGTAAAAATGCAGGCAGGGCACAGGACAAAGAACTCGGGACAAAATGTATGTGAAATGGTTTGATACAGTAATGTTTTACTATGTGATTTTAGTGTATTTAGTGAATGTCACTTTTTCACATTTTTAAATTTCCCGCTGTTCCATCCCCGTACGTCCTGACGCTCGCAGGGAACGGAACCCAGATGACGGATGCCGTCATCGCCCGGAGGACATTGCCGGGGATACTGCAGGAGGGACATCGCGGGAGTGCAGGACAAGGTAAGTGAAGAAGAGATCCCGGAGCAACGCTGCAGTGTATTCCCGAGTGTAGCTCGGGGTTACCGCTTGTGGTGCTGAAACTTTACCCCGAGCTACACTCGGGAATACCGCCAGGGAGGTTAAGAAAGTTGACAAACACTGCTCTAAGGCTGGCCATACACTATACAATTTGCTGTCCAATTTCTGCCCAATTTCCTTTAGATTTACCTTCAACTATGTAGTGCAAGAGCCTGCCTAATTGGATACAATTGAAAGTGTTGTTAGGTTTGATCTCCTATTATATGGTTTTTGGTAAATCTAAACCAACAATCTAAAGAAAATTGTATAATGCATGACCAGCCTAAACGCTCCTCTTCACAGCAACACAGGCTAACAGAGGGCTGTTTAAAGGCTGAAAAGAAGTCAAACGCCCTTCAAAGAAGTGTTTTTTAAGCCCAGCGTGCATGAGGCCTTACTGCAGTCAGAACCAATCATTACATTATGTAATAGGCCATAATATGAAAATTAAAACCAATTTGTAGAAATAAGAGAGAGCATTTGTCCTTTTTTAGAAAAAAAATAACCAAAACAATGTAAACATTTTTCATGTCATGGAAGAATTTTATGAATGAAGACTAATATTTATAATGAATAATGCAAGCATTATTACTAACACACATCTGGATAAAATTAGACAGGCCTATTAAGCTATTTGTGGTGTCAGTGGATTTCCTTGCTTTTGCTCCAACTGCTGTGAAACACCTGATAAATCCCTTCTCTGCCAGTGTTCTGCTATATTAAACGATCCAGTCATACCTTGTTTTCACACACAATAAGGGAACAAGCACAGACCATTTAAATGAAGACAACATTTGCAGATTGATCCACCAGTATGTCTTTATGCGTTTCCGTGATTAATTATTGACATTTTCGGTCTGTAGTCTGGATTCCATGCCCTTTGCCCTCTTCTGAATTTGACCCTTTAATTACATCTATAATGAACAATAAAATTACTGGCCAATGGTTTATCATTCCAGAGTGGGACTATCAGTTCTATGGAAAGAAAAAAAATGTTTATTTTTACGTTCTTCAGACCAACCAATGTTTTTGTTTTTTGTTTTTTTAGCAAAGTGATTAACTTATTTACTCATCAGCCTATGACATACGTTTTAAATAGGTTTTTCTTTGCCAACAGACTAACAGATATATGTGCTGGCAAACCTTTGGATTTTGTGTAGAGGCAATGTGGGAGATTTACTAAAGCTGAAGCACTCAGAATCTGGTGCAGCTGTGCATGGTAGCAAATCAGCTTCTAACTTCAACTTGTTCAATTAAGATTAGGCAATAAAACCTGGAAGCTACATAGTTATATAATTAGTCTGACTGAAAAAAGACAAAAGTCCATCCAGTGCAACCATTAAAAAAAAAAAAGTTATAATCCTATACCCACAGTTGATCCAGAGGAAGGCAAAAAAAAACCCAGCAAAGCATGATGCAATTTGCTTCTGCAGGGAAAAAAAAATTCCTTCCTGATCCCCTGAGAGGCAATCAGATATTCCCTGGATCAACTTTACCTATAAATGTTAGTATCCAGTTATATTATGTGTATCTAAGAAAGAATCCAGGGCTTTTTTAAAGCAATCCACTGAGCTGGCCAGAACCAACTCTTGATGGAGTCTATTCCACATTTTCTCAGCTCTCACTGTGAAGAAACCTTTCCATGTTTGGAGATTAAATTTATTTTCCTCCAGACGTAAAGAGTGCCCCCTTGTCCTCTGTGATCACCTCTGAAGCTGATTGGTTTCTATGCAGAGCTGCATCAAAATTGCACTCTCCAGTTTTAACAAATCAACCCCCCATGCTTCCTAACATTGGTTATTGAAAGCGTATCATTTTGTCTCTTTATTGAATATCAGTTGTTATTTTAAATCTTTATCCTTAGACATATGAAGCCCAAGTCTTCCATTTTCTGAAGTAGGATCCTTCTTCTTCAGGACCCTGTGAACAGTCATGTTGGAACTGGAAGGGGCCATCCCCAAACTGTTCCCACAAAAAGCATGAAATTGTCCAAAATGTCTTGGTATGCTGATGCCTTAAGAGATCCCTTCACCAGAACTAAGGGGCCAAGCCCAATCCATGAAGTACAACCATAATCCCCCCTCCACCAAACTTTACACTTGGCACAATACAGTTTGGCAAGTACCATTCTCCTGGTAACTGCCAAACCCAGACATGTCCATCGGATTACCAGAGAAACATGATTCGTCACTCCAGAGAACATGTCTCTACTGTGCAAGCTTTATACCACTGCATCGTTTACATTGCACTTGGTGATAATGTAAGGCTTGGATGCAGCCGCTTGGCCATGGAAACCCATTCCATAAAGCTCTCTATGCACTGTTGCACTTAGGTCACACTAAGTTTGGAGGTCTTTAGCTATTGACTCTGCAGACAGTTGGCGACTTCTGCGCACTGTGCACTTCAGCATGCGCTGACCCCACCCTGTCATTTTGCGTCCCCTACCACTTGGTGGCTGAGTTGCTGCTGTTCGCAGTTGCTTCCACTTTGTTATAATACCACTAACAGTTGACTGTGGAATATTTAGTAGCAAGGAAATTTCACAGATGGACTTATTACACAGGTGGCAACCTATCACGATACCACGCTTGAATTCACTGAGCTCCTGAGAGAAACCCATTCTTTCACAAATGTTTGTAGAAGCAGTCTGCATGCCTAGGTGCTTGATTTTATACACCTGTGGCCATGGGGGTGATTGGAACACCTGAATCCAATGATTTGGAGGTGTGTTCCAATATTCTTGGCAATATAGTGTGTGTATATATATATATATATATATATATATATATATATATGATGTTTTGCCGTTCATTTCTATTTTAAACCTTTACAAGGTAAGGGTTCACATGTACTTAACCAGTTCCCACCCGGCCCATAGAAGAATGGACTCTCATCGATCCGGGTGGGCATCATATGACACACGACATAGCGGATCACTGATCTGTGTACCAGCCCATTCCCATTACCATGTGCCCGCTGTTACCAATCACAGCAGGTCACGAGACAATTGTAAACAATGGATGGCTTTGTTTAATGCCATCCATTGTATACAATTGTGTTGTTAGCTGTGACTGGTCACAGTGATCACATATATACAATGGGCTAGTTACAGCCCATCTGTCATGTGATTAGGTGTGACCAATCACAGCTAATCCCAACAAAAAACACTGAATTAATCAATTTCATTCAGGGAAATGCTTTCCTATAGCAGTGAACTTCACAGCTATAGGCAAACGTGTAAAAAAAAAATACTGATCACAATCAGTGTTTTATTTTAAAATCCTTAAAACGAAGAAAAAAAATGTAATAAAAAATAAAATGTAAAAAAATTGAAAATTTTTTTCCTGCACGGGCACTAGTGCGTGTCCCTGATCACCGCCACACCATGTATTTGATGATTTGAGATTTTTTTTTTATTTCTTTGTTTTCCAAAAAATTATGACAAATTACAACTTTAAAAAATTTGCCATGCCTCTTACTAAATACCGCAGACTGTTTACTTTCCAAAAAGGGGTAATTTGAGGGACATCTGTACTGTCCTGACATTTTCGTGCTCAAGAAATGAGATCGTCCGTCGGTACATCAGGTTTGATTGACTTCCAGCTAAATACCTTAGTTTTTGGACTCTATAATTTTCCTACAGAATAAATAATATACACATTTGAGTTATTTTTCACCAAAGAAATGTAGCAGAATACATTTTGGCCTAAATTTATGAAGCCCAATTATTTACTTGCAGACTTTTATAACAGAAACAAAACCCCAGTGGTGATTAAATACCACCAAAAGAAAGCTCTATTTGTGTGGGAAAAAATGATAAAAATTTAGTTTGGGTACAGTGTTGCATGACTGCGCAACTGTCATTCACTATGAGAGCGTCAAAAGCTGAAAATTGGCCTGGGCAGGAATGGGGTAAAAGCGCACTGTACTGAAGTGATTAGAAAATAATTCTTTGAACCAGATGTTTAAATTAACAAAATAAAGTAATTTAACTCCCTGCCCTGTTTAAAATGTAAGCAGGCAGTTTAGCTCACCGTCCTGCACAAACTTCTGTTCTTGTAGGTTGAAACCTGCTAGCTACCACATCCAATGAACTGATTGCGATGAAGACAACTGCGCACAATTTATGGGTTTTGTGTGTTTCTATTCTGATAAGTGCTTTAAGTCGGTTACATTGTGTAGAGTAGTAAATTTCTCATCATTAACATTTAAACATCGGCTTTAGTTTATAGACTATAAAAAGTGTAAACAATTCCAAGGCTAAATGTACAACAGCAATGTTACCACAGACTGTGCTTTGCAGCAATTCCTGGCACTTCATGCATTTTTCATTGCTGTGAGTATCCTGTTTAGAAAAAAAAAAAACCTACAGGATAGTTGGCAAGTAATAAAAACAGAAGCCCTTCTACTGTACATCCATGTGCTTTAAAAAAAAAAAAAAGTTTATGCACTGCTCACTGTAAAAATAAATGAGAAACTATATAGACATTCTGTGACGGCCACCACTTTCTTTTGCAAAAACATTTTTTTAGCTCTATCCACTATATGATAAACATATACTCGTCTCCTTTCACAAGCCAGCTCTTTCCTGGCTGCTTTACCACTCTCCTGTCTTCCTGGTCTACCCATTGGCTCCTGCTGTTGTTAGCCAAATCCTGTGAGGTGGGAGCAGAGGAGGGTGTGGCCAAGCTGTGCTGTGTGTCTATGGACACACACAGCCTGGCACTGGAGCATTCCGGAATGGGTGCCCTCTCAGCAACCAGCTTGCAGAGAGAGACACGGAGGAGAGGAGGCTTGTACAGTGTCGGCTGGGGACTCCGGAAAAGGATTGGTGCTGCTCTGTGCAATATCATTGCACAGAGCAGGTAAGTATAACATTTTTTTTTTAAACCAAAGAAAATGTGTCTTTAATATCACTTTGAAGACAACTGCAAAATTATAACTGATTTCACCAAAAACAAAGATTTATTTTATTATCCTTCCTGAACATGTACAACAGCATAATAAACACTACCACAGTGCACAGTGGTTTGGGTGAAATTAGGGTACTTTAATAAATAGTAATGCAATGGAACAGAAACCAGTTATTATTCTGTGGGAACAGGGGTGTAACTGACAGAACAATCATACAGTATACTGTGCAGGGATGCGTTTGAGTGGGTTTTGTAAAGGGGCCATGTCTTTAAAAATTATTTCTCAGTGGACACCTTTCCTATTTGTAATATAAACTGTAGAAATCCTCTTACTCCCCATGAAGGGCAGAAAGACAAGCAGGACTCTATGGGAGAGATTTACTAAAACTGGTGTGCACGGAATCTGGTGCAGCTACGCATAGTACCCAATCACCTTCTAACTTCAGCTTCTTCAATTAGCCGGTTGCCCGCCACCCTTTAGCAAAAATACTGCTACAGGGCGGCACAAACTCACGTATATACAGTATATAAGTGATTTGCATTTCCGGGTAGGGGGCGCATGCGCCACCCTTCCTGTGCCGCCATTGGTGGCTACAGATGTCAATCACTGGGTCCCGGCCGGAGATTCTCCACCGGCACCCAGTGATCATCGAGTAACACTGATAGGGAAAAGACCTGTGTGTAAACAACACAGGTCTTTCTCCTGCCAGCAGTAACATGCTGCTGTGTATTTCTCTGCTGTGCATGTTTCCCAAATAAAATCCACACAGCCCATGTTGTAAAACTGCACACAGTTAACCCTTTGATCGTCCCAGATGTTAACCCCTTCCTGCCCAGTGTTATTAGTACAGTGTCTGTGCTTTTTATTAGCATTGATCACTGTATTAGTATGATTGGGATGTCAGTGGCAGTTAGTCAGTTCCCACCCAGTGTCAAGATGCCAACCACAGTCCCGCTATAAGTCGCTGATCGCCGCCATTACTAGTATAAAAAAAATAAAAATCCCAGTGCATATACCGCCATTTGTAGACACTATAACTTTCATGTAACCAATTAACTTACATGTATTGGGATTTTTTCTTAGCAGACATGTAGCAGAATACATTTTGGTCCAAATTTATGACAAAATTTTATTTTTTATATTTTTTTACTGGATGTGTTGTTTTATAGCAAAAAGTCAAAAATATTGGGTTTTTTTCAAAATTGTCATTACATAAATCTACACCGTCCCTCTGAAAGTGTCACAAGTGTGGGGGGGTATAAAAATTAGAACAGCATTATGGCAAAAACAGTCCATTCCATACTGTACTTTTTCAGTGGGTGAGGGCAGTGCAAGGTATACATCTATCATAACCGCAGTAGCTGGGCTTCACTCCCACTGTCTGCAAGCCTGTGTTACATGTAATACTGTAATTATTGGCCAAAAAGCCATATAACGAAATCAGGAAGAAGAAACAACAGAGAGACAAAGTATTAATAAAGAGAACAGGAGGAAAAGAAGAGAGTGCACCCTATAAGGCCAAAAATATGGACCATCTAATCCGTCTCAAGAGGAATCCAAAAGCTATTTAATCCAGGGATCCCAGATTTTTTTCAAAGAAGGCGAATTTATCATTCAGATGTGCCGAAAGGCATTCATTTATCAAGATCCATGATAGTTTGGCCTTTAAAAGATCAAATGGAATTGTGGGGGATTTCCAAGACCTAGCGATATAGAGATTCTGGCTGCTACGCAGATAAGGCAATTCGTCTCCTTGGGTGGTCTGGTGACCCCTCCACTGGATATCCCAATAGAGCTTGTTGGGAGATTTGATAAGGTTCACCTGGCCGAGGGAGTAAATAAATTTATACGTATGGATCCAAAACCTCTTCCCTTTCAGCTTCATTTTTTTAAAATTAAAATAATAAACATGTTATACTTACCTGATCTGTGCAATGGTTTTGTACAGAGCAGCCCCAGTCCTCCTCTTCTTGGGTCCCTCACCAACCCTCCTGGCTCCTCCTCTTTGGTGAGTGCACCCACAGGAAGCTGCTTCCCATGGTGAGCACTCATGTGGGCTCGCTCCTGAGCCATCCTGTCTGCATCTATTGACATTGACAGGGCGGTTCAGCCCCGTCCCCAACTCCCTCATCATAGGATTTGATTAATAGCAGCAGGAGCCTTTTGCCCACTAACTGCAGCAAATTGCATTCTTTGTAGCTTAGACAATACATTTGAACTAGATGTGCCATGTTACTAAATAAGCCTTAAGTACCTGTTGAACTTTCACTGCTATACAATTATTAAAGTATCACCACCATGGCAGAAGGCACAGAATAGTTACATCTGGGTGTGTTAGGCATTCCGTGTTTTGGTATGTATCTCTGAACACTAGAACAGACTCAGCAGACAATTACTAAGGAATGCAGATTCTACACCATACAACTACTTTAACCCTTCCAACATTTTATATTAAGTACCAGAATTCTGTTCTTCTGACCGAGGTCTTAATAAAGAGGGGTTTTTGGGTCGCATACTGGGATTACTCTTTCACCAGTAAAGTAGTTTCCCTGACTTCTTCTCCTGACTTCAGTAAACACTGACTGCTATCTTGTGCAATCTGAGACATGTTGAGATGAACATATGGGAATACTACTACAGAAGCTCACATAGCTCTACAAACCAATTTTTATTTATTTATGCTTCTGGATAATATTGTCACTAGAAACAATTTTGAAACTGTGTGGCCGGATTTCATTCTTGGCATGCTGCCAAACCATCAATATTTGTACTTCACATTTTTATTGAAATTAACTAGAAGCCAAAATGTGAGCTGCCTCATATACAAGAATAACTGGCAACAGATTCATATTCTAAAAGGACCTGAACTGTCAACAATGTGGCCAAAAATTGCAATCACAGAAGTAAAGGCAAATTAATATGCCGATGGGCTCCATGAAGTTGAACATTTCCACATCAATTATTTAAAGTAGAAGTTCAGCTAAATACTATCCAAGCTTAAACCTACTTCCACTGCCATTCCAAGCTCTATACTAATTACCATGTAAAGGAAAAATGTCTATACTTACCTATTCCGAAAGTGCTCCAGTCTCATCACATGATATCTCCAGCTTCAACAACTGCAGATCCTGTGCAGTGATATCACCCATAGGCTTTCTATGAAGCATCCGCTGTCAGCTGTCTCTCCTTTATACTGAAGCCAGCACTGGGAGCTGATCATGTGTCCAGACTGGAGTGCCCTCAGAATAGGTAAGTATCCACATCTTTCTTTACAGAGTAATTAGTATAGGAATGGGGGTGGGAGCACGTCTAGGCTTGGTTATTTACTGTACCCTTGCATGGAGGTGGCAATATTGGTAGAGCCATGGCTTTGCTTCCTCATGTCAGAGCTACCTCCCAATGACAAGTAAATTGATGACTGGTGGAGGTATATTTACAAAGGGCATGGGAGGTGGAGAAAGCACAGGTCCACAGAATGGATGCAGCAGAGACAAGGAGATTCTTTCACTGTAGGCATTCAGGTAAAACTTTCTTTCCAGCATTGAGAGCAGCAAGCAGCACAGTAGTGACATCACAAAATTTCACTCCAGATCCTATGCAACTAGTAGAAGCACAGTGATTTAGATGATTTCACCTCATTGATACACAACTATAAGGCTTAAGGCGCAGAAAGTGCACTGCTTTTTCTTAGGAGAAACTCCATACAAAAAGGTAAAACTTATAGATGGAGATTCACTAAAACTGGCGAGTACAAAATTTGGTGCAGCTCTGCATAGCAACCAATCAGCTTCTATGTTTTCTTGTCAAAACTTAATTGAACAAGCTGAAGTTAGAAGCTGATTGGCTATCATGCACAGCTGCACCAGATTCTGAGTGCTCCAGTTTTAGTAACTCTACCCCATAGTGTACTGCAACTTCCGTTTTCAAAACAAGTCTCTGGTAAGAGAGGTACAAGGTGGCAATCATAGGTTTACTGTAGATAAAAAAAAAATTAATTTGCTGCTTAAGAGTAACTAATGAAAATTTGAATTAATGTCTAGCTTATACTGGGTAGTCAGATTCCAGTACTGGATTGGTTATTACAGGTAACATAAACCAGTTATACAAGAAATATGTGGGCTGCCACTGCTGACCTTTTTCTGAAAATGCTGACTTTTGGCTTCAATATTTCCTGATTTACTAATGCTTAGCAAGTGTGGATGTGGTCCAGAAAAGTCAGAGATCATCTGGATTTTTGTATTTACAATGTAATTTACTTGACTATATTCTACCTATTCAAGTAGTGTGTATTACTACACTTTAAATCTTCGCACCTCATGATTTATTATGATTTCTATCCTAAAATTTATTGTATATAATTTACGGTAACTCTAAATAGAAATTATGTTTTTATGAATAATAAGTTTATATTGATTACATAAAATATTTATACATTTTGTATGTTTTATTAGCCTTTTATTGCCCATGATAAGGTTATCTTACATAATGTTATTGTGAATAAACCGTACATTGTACTGATAGCACAAAAAAACTTACATTTTTGTTCCCTTGAATTTGGAATATATAGTAACAATGTATTTGATTTTTAGGCCTGAGATCCATGGCTTCTTTGGTATCTTCTATAAAAGTTTAATTTCCATAAAGACCCTTGTTTTATAGAGCTTTGTTTGAACACAGGCATTGTCCACTATCAGGGGCGGACTGACCATTTGGAAACTCGGGCACTGCCCGAGGGCCCGGGGTCAGTAGGGGTCCCATGAGATGCCCCTGGTACCTTTTTCATAGGCTTTTTTGAATTTGGGCAAGGACACAGGGTCCCCATGATCCCCTATTTCCCAGGGGCCCCATGAGTTGTCAGTCCGCCCCTGTCCACTACTGATATAGTGGAGCACTTATTTATCATTATCTGCACAACTATACAGTATATGACACATGCTAAATTGCCTCTATGCTATTTAGTGAGCAGCCTGTTAGACTGCAGCCAGCACCCACAAATCCTTTGTCGAACCTAGGGAACATCAGAAGTTATTACTGGAATACTTGATCCATGGAAATAACTTTAATTTTCAAAGCAACAGAATAAGCACAACACCCAGGTAACTAGCATTTTTAGAACAACAGCCTTTGGATTTCTCTAATGGAAGCCAAAGTTCATTTAGAGGTGAGTTCATATTTTTATAAACTCAAGTATCTCACTGGAATGGCATTAGATAAGATCTGATCTTCAGCATTTATCTGCAGATGTAGAAAAGCAGTTTTGCATCTTTGTACTGTTCTGTCTATATACACATAGGCATGTATGGCCAGTACTGATCAAAATGGGAATCTAAGATTTTTAATCATGTGCCTTCTAATGCCAATTTTATGCTGCCTTCCTTATGACCACAAATCCTTGTAGCAGCATAATTCTCACCATCCTAGTCACCACTTTAGTATGAATGACTAGCAGGCATCCAGAAACATGGATAAAACTATTTGTATACAGAAGATCAGAAAATAATAGCATTTCAAACATTGAGAACGTGGACAAACTGTATTTTCACAATGCATGCATAAAGCTGATAGCCCAAGACATTGCAAGGTTTCTTTATCAAGGTGAAAGTTTTAGCAATGCATTAAAAAAATATGGGGGCTTTGTTTTTAGAAATCCAAATTCCCGTTGCTTAATGACTGCATATTTAGAGTATGCAGATTTTTTAAGAAGATGAAACTAGAAAATGTCTGCTGTCCTCTGTATTTCTCAAGCCCTGGGCTGAAGCCTATGTTTCTTTTCCAGTTATCTTGGATAATGCTTTGTACTGCCAGACAGTGGTTGGCACTTTGGAAATAAAAGCTCCTAAGTGGCAGCAGATGAAACATCATTTAATCCATATCCAAATGGTAAGAGATTATAGTACTTGTTCCTCCAGCTGCTGTCAATCAGCAGTAAATGTATTTTTCAGCAGGGATCATCTGAATTTTGATTAGTGTATGGTTGTCCCCACTGGATCAGCGGCTACAGCCAATCAGCTGCAGCCACTGATCAGTGTATTGGACAGCAATGGGTGCTGCTATCAGAATACAATGTCCCCGCAGAGAGGATTCCTCCATCCATTTGCATGGATGGAGAAATCTGTCACTTTTCTTTTTCATTCAGCCAGCTGTTAAGAATGTATGGCCAGCCCAAGAATGTTTATGCATTCAGACATTGACATTTTTACTTTTAAATGTACTACAGGTTAGCTCCCCCACATTTAATTTCTCAGTTGTGGATAGGCACAGGTTGGTTGAATAGACAGCAGGCATTTTCTATTTCTTGAAGCACTTGGTCCCATGTTCCTGAACAATATAAGAAGCCAGCCAGCTTAACTTCAACAACCACTCAAGACAGGAGTCTTTAAATACAAGAGACGCCTTGTATGTATGACAAGCCATAACACTGCAGCTAAGTCAGAGCCCACTGTATCTGTCAAACAGAATGGTTTTATGAAGGATTATAAGACACCTGAGAAGGATAAAACTGCTTCTCATCATTTTTAAGAAGATTGCTCTAAGGCCATATGATGTCAGCTTTTAGACATGACAATTCCTGCCTTATGGTTAAAGAACAACAAAAAATAACAATAAAAGGATGTACTTGAACTTAGAACAGCAAGGAAAATGTATGCTTTACTTGGGATTACTTTATATCATACCTGTCACTTTATTTTTAGATCTGTTTTATATTTATATGAAGACTTAAGCATTCCAGAGTAAGACACTGCTGCTGCTTTTCTTTTCTTCTGTCAGCACAAGTCAGAAGACATACATTACTTTAAGTCGCATTCATGCAATACACAAAGCTGAAATGAAAAGCCCTCCGGAGACTCACCTGCATTATCCATACATTTCATTTTATTGTTTTTTTTCCCGCAGTACTACAGCATTGCCTACATTTGAGGAAAAAGAGAAACTTATCAAGCAGTGGGTAACCAGTGCAAGTTTAATGTATGGCCACCCAGCCATGAAGGAGCTTCAACAGGACAATAAAAAGTATATAAGGCTTAAAGTAAACTTCTGACCATTTCCTGATCCATCTATTTTGGAGGAACTGGGTGACTGATATAGGCTGGGGTCTTGCCATGTCATAACCACTCATTCAAGGGTTGTTTGGCAATTTCTGGTCCGATTTTCATTGCAGGTCTCTGTTGCTTCCCAAGATAAGGCTATCACTAAGATTTTAGGAGTTTTGGCACTGAGTATAATTATGGATACATGGATGTAATCAACATGCATGTTTATACACCAATTGTTTAAAAAAAGGATATTTCAATGTTTGTTACTCAAAGCAGAAATGGAAACATTAAATATCCTCCTATGGGAAAAAGGTTTGCAATGGGTAACTGCGCTTTTACACAGCCATAGCACTTTGCACTACTTTATTAAATTAGCTTACGTATTTCTCAACACTGGTCCTTGATGGCCACTTAAAGTTCATATCCCTCATTAAAGTGACACTTTATGATAAAAAAATCAATAATCTGAATGCGCTAAATATATCAAAAATAATATCACAAATAATATGTGTATAAAAGTCCCAACATATTAAATACAATAGATAAAAAATCTCCAGTGAAAACAATCCATAAATTTAGTGTATAAAAGTGTGTAGAAAAAATGTCTGACACCCCAAACAAAAATTCTTCTTTAAACATATAAATCCACCGTGCTTAATCCACCACCAAATGAATGGAATAAACTCACCAGAGCTCAATGCTGATTAGATTATAAATCAGCACAAGCGTGTTTGCTCTGGGAGCGATGAGAGTAAGTAGATCATGAAGCAGCACTCTATAGTGTAGACACTTCCAGATATCAGGAGCAATACTCTGCAGTGACTTTGAGGTATGGCCAAGACTCCTTATATAGCGATCATCCTCCAAATGTATAGTAATACCACTCAAAAATAAAGAAAAGGCATGATGGTGCAGTAAGTAAGAACCATATAAACTTTTTATTGCAAACTCATCTTACTCACAAAGTTAAGTGTCCACCTGACACTGGTATAACAAGCGATCAGATACACGGAATGGACGAGCCCCGTTCACCGCGGACACCTCGCCGACAGCTCCAGGGAACGTCCTGACGTCATCCAATAAGCTCCGCCCTACGCGTTTCGTCACTCTGACGTCCTCACGGAGCCGCTTCGTGAGGACGTCAGGGTGACGAAACGCGTAGGGCGGAGCTTATTGGATGACGTCAGGACGTTCCCTGGAGCTGTCGGCGAGGTGTCCGCGGTGAACGGGGCTCGTCCATTCCGTGTATCTGATCACTTGTTATACCAGTGTCAGGTGGACACTTAACTTTGTGAGTAAGATGAGATTGCAATAAAAAGTTTATATGGTTCTTACTTACAGCACCATCATGCCTTTTCTTTATTTTTGAGTGGTATTACTATACATTTGGAGGATGATCACTATATAAGGAGTCTTGGCCATACCTCAAAGTCACTGCAGAGTATTGCTCCTGATATCTGGAAGTGTCTACACTATAGAGTGCTGCTTCATGATCTACTTACTCTCATCGCTCCCAGAGCAAACACGCTTGTGCTGATTTATAATCTAATCAGCATTGAGCTCTGGTGAGTTTATTCCATTCATTTGGTGGTGGATTAAGCACGGTGGATTTATATGTTTAAAGAAGAATTTTTGTTTGGGGTGTCAGACATTTTTTCTACACACTTTTATACACTAAATTTATGGATTGTTTTCACTGGAGATTTTTTATCTATTGTATTTAATATGTTGGGACTTTTATACACATATTATTTGTGATATTATTTTTGATATATTTAGCGCATTCCGATTATTGATTTTTTTATGTTTCACCAATATTTTGGGTTAGAGGTTTGCTGCTGTAGAGGATTAATATTATTGATTGGCGCTTTCTTTTTGTATGTTTTCTCGACACTTTATGATAACCCTATTCTCCAAACATATTTGAAAAAATACACACCCACTACCTAATGGCCTTAAAATCTGTTTTTCATAAAATTGTTTCTTGCTGTGATTTTCAGTCTCCTTGTAATATCTTTTGTGCAATATCAAACCTTTTCCCCCTTCACTTCTGTTTGTTTGGTACTAGCAGTGCACATTAGTTGTGGTCATGTGCACTTCTCTATGTACACTACAAATCTCATAGTTCATCTCAGGGCCAAGCAAGCAAGGGTGGCTATGTTCCTACATACAGTACAGTGGGATCTTGGAGAATGAACGTAGCCACCAGGAAGTCAGATCCCAGCATAAAAAAAAAGGAATTTGGAGATCTGGAGGAGGCTGAGAACAATAGCAGGTCATTTTGAAGTTAAAGCCTAGCTCCACCCAAAATGGAAGCTCCACTTATCTGCCCCCCCCCCCGATTCTGCTGCCGCATCTGGCACCTTTTGGGGTGATAGGGGAGCAGGTACCTGGTTTTGATAGGTACCACTCCCACTTCTAGCTTAGATCACTATGGCAAACTGAGCCACACATTCGACCCCCTCCCCCCTCTGGAACATTACACAGGCTGCAGAGGACTGAGGCCCATTCACAAAGCACAGCGCGATTCAGACATGCACAGTAGGAAACCGGCTGTGAAGCAGCTAAGTTTCACTGCCGGTTTCCCTTAATCAAGATGGCAGCACAAGCACCTGATAGCTGACTGAAGAATCGGCTCAGGGTGAGGAACAGGTACCTGGTTTTGATAGGTACCCATTCCCACTTCTGGCTCAGCTCGCCAGGGCGAACTGAGCCAGCTGTTGGAACCCCTCCGCCTTCCCCCCGCAGCCCTCTGGAACATTTCACAGGTCCCAGAGGACTGTGGCCCATTCACATGAGCAGTAGGAAACTGGTTGAGAAGTCACAAGGCTTTATTGTTGGTTTACTATAGTCAGCACCCGACAGCTGATAGAAAAATCGTCTCAGGTTGAGGACACCACTGGATCCCTGGACAGGTAAGTGCCCTAATATTAAAAGTCAGCAGCTACAGTATTTGTATCTGCTGACATGTAATTTTTGGAAGGGAGGGTGGAACTCCTCTTTAAGAATACATACTTGAATAGGATTTTTATTTTTAAATTAGAGTTTAGTGTTCTCCCATGTGGCAACACAAGTGTGCTGAATAGTACCAGCTTAACAGAAATATACTTATTATTCCATATCTAATTTTGTCAAGAGATCTGGGAAATGATAATATGTTAGTAGCTCTTAAGGACTAAAGCTAAACAGTCTGGGGGGAGACATAAGAAACTGTTGGAAGTAGATAATTTTGTAATTTTTTGCATCATTGTAATTCTATTGGCCTTAGTAGTCCATTGTAAGAGTAGGATGAAAAATGCATGCATACAAAATATCAGGATCTGTTCATATTTCAGTCCCAGTTTGTATGTGTACCTATCAATTCATCCATCAAGTTATACATCTTCTAATATTATGTTGCAGTGTAGTGCAAAATAGCTAATATTTTCAGCGATTCAATTACAATACTATGAGAAATGTGACTTATAAGTGCTATCTTTACCAGTGACTATATGTAACATTAATAACGGTCTCTCTGTCCACTACAAATACCAGATCATGCTAATTTTAAACATAGCATATCATTTCATTATTTTAGGTGCAACATGTAAATATGTCTGGAGTTATCTAAATGGCAAAATAAAGTACTGCCAATTGTAATCCTTTGTTACACTTAAGTGCTGCTGATTTTATGCAGCCTCTTTGCAGCCACATGCTGTCCACATACATGCACTCCACCAATGGCTCCATGTAATTTCGGAGACTGGATTTCCTGATGGTGAGAGCAATTGGCCATGCCAGCTTAATGTGAATTAAAATGACCACTTGTAGTCTTGTGGTCTCCAAGAAAACAATCGAGAGACAGGGATAAAGCATTCTCACCTATAAAATGAAGTGCATAATAAAAAAAAGACCTTTAAGGCAGCATCACCGGGTATTTTGAATGTAGGCTGTAAAACTAAAATGATTGAAAATGACTTTGAGATTTCATTAACGTGTTAACGCCTACAGAATGTTTAGTGATTGAGTTTGCAAGTACTTTAAGCACAATTCTACTTTGCCATATGATCTGTCAAATATATGGGACGACATTTAACTACAACGTACCTGACTCTGGGAAGTTAAAAAAATGTCAAAGAGCAAAAAAAGAAAAAACACTCATTATATTGCACCAGGACTTGTACATTTTAGCTGCGCCACTCACATCTCCTTGCATTTGCATATACTGTAACAGTATAATTATTAGTTAGGGAAAAATGGTTATACTCTGCCTCCAATTTGTCATTAGATATGGTGTCATCATACACAGGATTGATTTACTAAGGATTATTTGTACCTGGGGTTGATTTACTAAGGGAATAATTGTACAGGAGTTGATTTACTAAAGGAATATTTTTACCCCAAGATGAGTTCACTCCAATTACTGAATCAGGTTCACAGTAATTGTCCTATTTTATGTTCCTCTGAACATAATCTGGTAATTGGTATGTAAGCAGGCAAAGATGACAATTACTCCATTAGTAAATCAGATCCATAATGTTACATTATGGCTGGCTGAAAAAAGACAAAAGTCCATCCAGTTCAACCATTAAAAAGAAAAAAAAATTATAATCCTATACCCACAGTTGATCCAGAGGAAGGCAAAAATACCCAGCAAAGCACGATCCAATTTGCTCCTGCAGGGAAGAAAATCCCTTCCTGATCCCCCGAGAGGCACTTGGATATTCCCTGGATCAACTTTACCTATAAAATGTTAGTATCCAGATATATTCTGTGTATCTAAGAAAGAACCCAGGCCTTTTTTAAAGCAATCAACTGAGCTAGCCAGAACCAATTCTTGAGGGAGTCTATTCCACATTTTCACAGCTCTTACTGTGAAGAAACCTTTCCGTGTTTGGAGATTAAATTTATTTTCCTCCAGACGTAAAGAGTGCCCCCTTGACCTCTGTGATGACCTCAAGGTGAATAACTCTATACAGAGTTCACTATATGAACCACTGCTGTATTTATACATGTTGATCATATCCCCCCTTAAACGCCTCTTCTCAAGAGAGAATACATTCAGTTCCTCTAATCTTTCCTCATAACTGAGCTCCTCCATGCCTCTTATCAGTTTGGTTGCCCTTCTCTGTACTTTCTCCAGTTCCCCAATGATCTTTTTGTGAATTGATGCCCAAAACTGAACTGAATATTCCAGATGAGGTGTTACTAATGATTTGTACAGGGGTAAAATGATATTTCTCTATCTAGAGTCTATACCTCTTTTAATACAAGAGAGGATTTTGCTCGCCTTAGAAACCGCAGCTTGGCATTGCATGCCATTATTAAGCTGGTGATCTACCAGAACTCCCAGATCCTTCTCCACCATTGATTCCCCCAGTTGTACTCCCCCTAGTATGTATGATGGATGCATATTCTTAGCCCCCAAGTACATAACCTTACATTTATCAGCATTAAATCTCATTTGCCACATAGTTGCCCAGTTAAACAGTGCATTGAGGCTGGCTTATAAATTGAAGACATCCTGTAAGGACGTTATTCCACTGCACAGCTTCTGCAAAGACTGAAATGGGATTTTTAATCCCAGACCCTATATCGTTTATAAATATATTAAATATAAAGAGTCCCAACCTTGGGGTACACCACTGACAACCCTAGACCATTCAGAGTATGAATCATTAACCACTACTCTTTGAATACGATCTTTTAGCCAGTTTTCTATCCTTTACATAATGTATAGGTACCAATAAAAAAGAACGACAGAAAAAAACACATACTGAACTACCCAGCTAGTCATTCTGCAAGATAACATGTACATTAAGGATTGGGGTCAAGATTGGCATCGCCTTGCCAATCCCTCAACAGTAGCTAGTTTATCAATTTAGTAAATAACCTTATCATAACTTATTGGAAAGTACAGTAACAATATGATCTATGTCTGTTGAAGGAAGGCGTCCCCTGCAAAAGTAATAGCTTTCAATGCATTTACATATCAGTGAAACAGACTATTGTGTTCTGTTACATAAGCTTTGAAAGCTACAGTGCCTTCTTTATCACTGATTCTCAGAGCTTAATCAACATCAAATGCATAACCAACACAGTTCTAAGCACAGGAATGCTTGAAAACATATTACAAATACTCTGCTGATACAGCTGAGTGCAAAAAATGTGCTTATTCAGCTTTCTGAAGCTACTAATGTATTTAATCACAGAATATAAAGGTACCCATAGACATCATGGGCCTCTAGAAATCTTCTCCATAGACGTATAATTTGGTAATACAGCAACAAGCAATGTGGGAAGTAACCCACAGCAAACAACCAGCAATCAACTGTTCACAAATGTGAATTCTAATGGAAGTGAATACAGATTGGTCGTTCTAGATCAGTGCACATCCAAGCTATTAACCATGCTTTATTGAATGAGATTGCAGATGTTGAATGATCAATAGGGAATAATTATATGCACATCTAAATAACATATATCCTAGAACCATATAGAGGTTGTAAATTCAGTCATCAGTCATGACTTTTTTTTCAAACTATTCATTGTAATGATTTCTACCTTATATACAGCCTGACACTTGAGTATGTTAAAATGACTAAAATGAGATGCATAATATATCATTCCCCTACAATAATCTAATACTGGATTCTGACAATAAACTTTACTGGACACCTGCTATCAATAAAGCTCCTTATGTTACTCAGTTTACAGGGAATGTATGATGTAAATGTACATATATTTTCTATTTTTGTTTCCTAGTTTTAGTCAAGTAAATATAAAATAATCAAATAACTTTTTCATGTTTACCACCTTCAGCCACCAGGTGATGAGTCTGAGACAAACCACTAGCTCTTTTGAAAACAGATTTACTACACTGTTGCAAATAGGCTTGCACAGTCTGCTGAAAATAGAATGAATAGAAGGGGATCAATTAAACACACATAGCTAAAGCTGGCCACAGACAGATCGAAATTCACCCCGGTTCGGCAGGAACCATCCGAATTTTGATCCATTGATGGGCAGGCTGGATAGATCGAATTCAGTACAACCAGCTGTCCTCTTTTATGGCTGATCACTGCTGGTTTCTATATCCTCTAGCAGTGATTATTGAATTCTGCTGGAGGGGAAGGCTCCCTGTGCTCGCCTTGGCAGAACACAATAGCGCTGCGGGAGGGATTCAGTCAGTGTTGATGGGAATCAAGTGATTTTCTTTCCTTCAACCTATGGTTGAAGGAAAGAAAATTGCATAATGTATGGCCTGCCTAAAACACAAAAGCCCATCCAATACCCGTTCTTTGCAAACCATCTGGATTTCTGAATTTATAGAGACTGCCAAAAAGCATAAAAGCAATACTGAGCTTTCTATTTAGAGAGCACGGTATGATTTGACGTTTCATACTCTCCAACTTACAATAGCAACTGTTGTATTGGGAAAAAAAAAGATTTTATACAATTTGCACATACAAAAGTTAAAGATCAATTCAACTTGTAAACTTTTAATTTTGAAAATGACCAAAAACCATTATACTTTTTCATAAAGGGCATTTATCATTAAGTAAGAAGTGCTTAAGTGTCTGTTATTTTCTGGATTACTGTTACAACATCCAGACAATATATGTTAAAATTACTTTTTTATATGTTAAAAAAAATCTAAAAAATATTTTTAAATATATATATTTTTTTAAGTATATTCTTCAGATTTTTTGAACATATAAAAAAGTAATTTTAACTTATATTTTTACATATATTTGTAAATGCTTTCCAAAAATGTAGATTTGTATTTTTAAAGACATACAGTAAATTTGAAATGTATTTTTAAAAATATTCTTCATATATTTTGTAATAAAAACGCATTTCAACATGCAGTGTGTATGTATATATATATATATATATATATATATATATATATATATAATTTACTGAAATATATCTTCAAATATATTGAATATGGCCACAATTGTAGTATTTCACATATACAGCAATATATTTGGGAAGAATATTGTTAAAATATATTTCAAATATATTTTTCTTCCATATGGGTTGTTCACCTGACTTGAACAGAAAATGCTCACCTAGGAATATTTTGTTTCGGTTAATACAACATTTATACAACTGCATATAAAAATATTGCTTTATTTGCATTTTCAATCCACGGCAAGTCGCATCAATGTGCTATGAAAACACACTTATGTGAACATCCTTTTAGGGGTCTATTTATGAATGTTTTCACATAATTTGCACCCAAGATTCCCATGTTTTCAACTGAATCCCATTCAAACTCGTGTGGGTCTTTGGTAAATGTTGTGTGAATCTTATGTGAAAACTTTTATAAATAGTCCCCTTACTGTTCATAAAAAAGTAGTACATATCACAAAAAAGTATTACATTATTTAGTGAATTTCTGTCAGTACAGTTTCATATTTACCTTTGCTCAAGTTAAATATGTTCTCATATATTGTAACATATATTTGAAAAAAGAAGTTCAGGAGGAATGCAAGGCATGCACAGGCACAAAACTATACAGTGAATATTGACATACTGTACATGCTCATATCCCAGAACATCTTCCAGTGTTTACAATATGCAATGAGAGGTGAACCAAGGCTCCATGGTGTTCTTTAAGTGAAACATTTAAAAATAATAATGATAAGCCAACTTCAACGCGTTTTTTCCAGAATTTCTGTCCAGGCCCAATGTTTGAACAATTCTGAGTTTACTAACAAACTTTTCTAAACCTTATTAAGCTTGACAAGTTTACTTGGAATGGCCTAAATCTGGCAGTCATCTGAGTGAACAAGAAGTTCAGTGCATGGGTATCAAACATCTGTACATAGATATACAACATCAGTTGCTATAAAAAGGTATTATCTCAATAGCAATATTTCCTGTTTATGGCATCCGTAGATGGCAGACCATGGTGCGGATTCATTATTAGACTGATGAATGGCACTGGAAAAGGCCAGTTTAGACGTGGTGAGAGGCAACCCAGTGGTAAATGTTAGTGCATAAAGTTTGTTGTTAAGAACAAGATTTTCTGCTTTTTAGCAAAAAAAAAGAAATCTGGTCTTGTCTAATTAATATTTTTTAAAATGGACCTAAAGTAAAAAATAGTTTTGTCCCCTTTTTGCTCCCATTCAAATAAAATGCTGTAGACCTTAGATATCTCAAGGGCTAACCCAGGGGTGGGCAAACTTTTTGACTTGAGGGCCGCAATGGGTTCATATATTGGATCCGGGGGCCGGACCAAGAGTAGATGAATGATGTGTATGTGTCATCCATAGTAAGTATAGTAATATTCCCCCATAGTAAGCATAGTAATTCATCCCCCATATAGTAATTCATCCCCCATAGTAATTAATCCCCCATAGTAATTAATCCCCCATATAGTAATTCATCCCCCATAGTAATTCATCCCCCATATAGCAATTCATCCCCCATATAGTAATTCATCCCCCATAGTAATTCATCCCCCATAGAGTAATTCATCCCCCATAGTAATTCATCCCCCATATAGTAATTCATCCCCCATAGTAATTCATCCCCCTATAGTAATTCATCCCCCATAGTAATTCATCCCCCATATAGTAATTCATCCCCCATAGTAATTCATCCCCCATAGTAATTCATCCCCCATAGTAATTCATCCCCCATATAGTAATTCATCCTCCATATAGTAATTCATCCCCCATAGTAATTCATCCCCCATAGTATTTCATCCCCCATATAGTAATTCATCCCCCATAGTAATTCATCCCCCCTATAGTAATTCATCCCCCATATAGTAATTCATCCCCCCTATAGTAATTCATCCCCCATAGTAATTCATCCCCCATAGTAATTCATCCCCCATATAGTAATTCATCCCCCATAGTAATTCATCACCCCTATAGTAATTCATCCCCCATATAGTAATTCATCCCCCATATAGTAATTCATCCCCCATAGTAATTCATCCCCCATATAGTAATTCATCCCCCATAGTAATTCATCCCCCATATTAATTCATCCCCCCTATAGTAATTCATCCCCCATAGTAATTCATCCCCCATATAGTAATTCATCCCCCATAGTAATTCATCCCCCATAGTAATTCATCCCCCATATAGTAATTCATCCCCCCTATAGTAATTCATTCCCCATATTAATTCATCCCCCATATTAAGTCCCCCCTGTGTCAATTCACTTATCTTTGCTCCGCGCGTTCCTCTCGCCGTCTTCCCGCGCCGTTCCGGTGTAGCATGAAAATCTGTCTCCTATGAGGATCTGTCCCCCTCGACGTATCTGCGCATGTGCCAGTTGCAGGCATTAGCAGCCGATCGGCGATCTCCGGCACATGCGCAGATACGTTGAGGGGGACAGATCCTCATAGGAGACAGATTTTCATGCTACACCGGTCTTCAGGGCGGACTGTGAGAGGAGCCTAGCGGGAGCCTAGCTCCGCGGGCCGGATTAAAAGGTCCGCCGGGCCATATACGTCCCGCGGGCCGTAGTTTGCCCATTGCTGGGCTAACCAGTCAGTATAAAACTTACATCTCCAATTTTCTATCATGGCTAAGGTCAGATTCTGTGTGAGGCAAAGGCTTTGGTTGGTTGTCCAAGTAGTTTCTTCCTCACACAAAACCACACAGGAAAAAAATAGAAGTGGACTATATGATGGAACACAACTGAAAAAAACTACCGGTATATTCTGTTAAAGAAAATGAAGGCCACAAACTGAACCTCATCTTGAAAAAATGTTTTATTGTATGCATATATTTTGTAGTGGTCAATGACCACAATTCCACCCCTCTATATTCCTTCCATAACTTTCTTAAATGCAGAGATTCAGGCACAGCCATGAGTGAGTCAAGGAGACAGCCAGCTTCTAATGTCGAATGGCAGAATTGAGGGAGCCTAGAGCCAAACATGTATATGTATAACAGAAAACTGAGCTCTGTCTTTGCAGTCTGCTAGACTAAATGACTTCATTAAAATGCCACAGATGCCCTACTCCTTCCTTTGACTGGCTGTTTTAACTTGCTGCTGCTTATCTAGGATGGTTGTGAGAAGAATGAGCCTTTTAGAAAACCCTTTAAAGGCAGTAGTTCTTTGAGACTCACCATGAAATTGGTTATGAATGGGTGTTTTGCACTAAGGCCTCATGCACACTGTTTGCCAAGCTCATGTGAACGCTTTTTCTTCTGGCAGGAAAAAAGCAGCGTTAAAAACGTGCCTAAAGCCATCTTTTGGAAACACGTTTAGGCACATCAAGTTTTAGGACATTCATGTTAATTTATTCTGGCCATTGCAATAAATTAATGATGCCTTATGGCACGCCAGGCATTTTTTCTGCTGAAACGCTCTTCCCCTGAATGCGCAAGTGATGTTTTGTTTCTGCCTTTAAGTGCTCCTGCCTCTAAACATCTGTAAACCCCTACGTGTAAACGGAAACATAGGCTAAATGTGGAAGGGTGTTTAAAGGCAGAAACAAAGTCAAAGGCCCTTAAAAGCTTTGTTTTTGATGCCCAGCATGCATGATGCCTTAAATTTGAAAAGCACTATCATTCTATAAGTGAAGTCTGTGAACTGCTAATGCTATCAACATAGCATTCCTACAACATCCCTTTGGCTATATGAAGTCTTTTGATTGTTGAGTTTTGTAGAATCCAGAACACCTAGTGCCTAGAGTCTCTTGATATGTTATTCTGGATGAAAATGTAATGTCTTGTCCCATGATTTGGTGCTGTCCGTCACCAGACACTTGAATAGAAAGTAAAAAAAAGAGAACCTAGTGGTATCACAGCAACAGAGAGTAACTATTTCTATTATTAGTACTACAATTATTCACGTATAAATAATCCTAACCACAGCACAGAACAGGGCAGTACTATTGGTTTTCCTTTGCAACAAAGCAGAACCATTGATCATTCCCTAAGACAGCAATACTTCAGTAGTAGAGCACATCCTTAATAGGGCTGTAAAGTCACCAGAAAAGAGAATCCAACCACCTATTGTAAAGGGGCAGCGGACCCAAATTTCAGGATATAGCATGGGTTCCCTAGAGATAGTGGGATGTAGGTGAACTGATAAGAGGATAGAGGGAGCTCATTTACTAGTTAAAAAAGACTGGTTCAGTTCATCTGGCATATACTGTAGACTATCTGAAAAAAACATCTTCTTTCAAGGGATCAACAGGCTCTGGTGCTAATCCTGTTGAAACAGGATGATACATTCAACCCGGTGTTTCTCTGTTTTTAGGAATACCCAGTATAGAAAAATGCACTGCAAAGGTTAACTGCTCATTTAGGCTAGGTTCATAGGTTCACATCTGTGCAGGTGGTGCCCGCAGCCGCACCACCCACACAGTTCTAATGGCACGCCGCCCATACTGGAAAACGCAACTGTACTGGGAACTGAGGTTCCCATGTGGGCTGCATTTTCAGAAGAAGTGCAAGGACTTCTTCTCTGCGTGTCACGGGGAATGGGAGTCCATCCAAATGAATGGTCTCTCGTGCCCGAGCAAAACGCGGTCCGCACAGTCGCATATATGTGAACCAGGGGTAAATGTAGGAGTCAGTAAAAACTGTTTTACTTACCTCATCCTCTCCTCCCCCAGCAGATGGCATCTCCCCATGCTCCAGTATTGGGCTGACCCTCACATCCAGTGCAGGACTATGAACCTTGAATCAGTTTTAATGATGTTAGAAGTCCTTAGACTGCTGAAGCATAGGGGAGAGGAGACTGCAGAGACTGGTCTAGCAGTGCAGAGAAGCCTACAGGAGCAAAGGATCAAGTAAGTGAATCTACTTTTCCATGCTCCCTAGACCCTAAGGGGCAATTAATCCTTGCAGTGCAACACAGCCTCACTGCAAGGGAGATTTTTCAAGCTTTCTGGATTTCATCTTTAAAGGAGAACTATGGTCTTCCATGTAGCAAAATGTTGCATTTCTTAAAGTGTAATAAACCCATATCAACAAAAACTATCAATAAGTGCTGTATTACATGCTGTTCATACTCACTCAGTCACTATGGTTTTTGTATTCTGCATTCTGAAAAATACCTGGTTGATCCTGCTGCTCTCTTGCTCTCCCTCCTGTCCATGTCCCCACTGCAGTTGAGGATTTTGCAGAGCAGTGTTGGTAGCTAGTGCACATGCTTGGTTTTCAGTGTATTTCAACCCTGAGCATTTCCTCCCTATCACATCTGAGCAGCCCATATGACTATAGAGTCACACATGTGGGCATATATACAGTGGTAAATGACATCCCATTCCCTCCCTCCTCCTCCATGCCCACTAACCAGCTAAATACAATGGGAGTGGGATATCACCTCATCATAGATGGAGGCTTCGCCTACCTGTTATTCTAAAACACAGGCTATGACTGGCAGAAATCCACCCACACCATGTTATTGCCAAAAATGATAAATATTTCATTTCAAACATATATTTCTATGATCATTTAAAACAGTTTATTGATAATACTTATGTATTTTTACTCTGTATTCCTGTTTTTTTTTATATTTTATATTCTGCAGCAGAGGACTACAAGCTCCTTCTGCCACTGTTTCCCTGCAGACAGGCTGAAAAAGAGCTGGGTCATACGACAGCTGTATATTAATGAGGGAAAAAGTACTTTGATACTTAGATGTTTTTTTTTAATGAATATAATTACAGTGTCATCATCCACATACAGAAAGAGAATGGATACTGTATATTAAACAATATGTGTTTAGTATCACTTTAATTCTACCTACAGAGGCCCATATATACCACCAGTGAAGTCATGTGGCTAGATGGTATGGAGTGACAACACCACTGTAGTGTTCTGATTTCACAGCAGCGTTGTCATCCTCATATAGGTTGTGCCTGCTTTTCCTAATGTTGGGTCAAAAGGTGTTTCATGGGGTGTGACTATCAGCATTGTTACTAATGATTCTGTAGTCAGTTGCCAGTCGATGTCAATCTGTAACTGATCTAACCTAGTCCTGCCTGTTGTTTTCTTGATGGAAAACACTGACTCTGTTGCTGAAACCCTCCTACTGTGAGCTGCAGTGTCTGAAAGGGGTAGCGTGTGAGAGGAGGTAAAGAAGATTTTGTTTTTTTTTTACATTATGATGTTTGTGTATTGCATAGTTTCTGTATTTGGGTCCTGGTTTAAACTGTCGCACAGGAGCCTTTAGATGTAATTTAAATTACACATGGATTTATTTATTTTAGGTACTTATATAGCACCGTCAATTTACACAGCACTTTACATATATATTGTACATTCACATCAGGGGTTTACAATCTAAAGTCCCTACCTTACATTCATACATACACATACTAGGGCCAATTTAGACAGAAGCCAATTCACCTACCAGCTTGTCATTGGAGTGGACTGAAATGATATATTGCTAACAAACTTTACTTATCAATAAAGCTATCCTACTTTCTAAATAATGACCCATTGGACTTAAAATATGTAAAACATACCTCTAAAATTATTATGTATAAAAAGCAGATGTGTTCTAAAGGTCCCTACAGCTAAAATACACATATCGCCAATTCCTGGAATAAACTTCCACATCACATCATATCCTATTCATTTTTTACATCTTCAATTTCACGGCTCAAATAAAATATTCTTACGAAAATTGCCAAAAAAGTAACTTAAATATTTGGATTCATATAGCTTCACACTGATTGCCAACTAAAACATACAGAAAATGGCAAAATTTTAGTCACGTGTTGAAACAGCATGGTGGCATATTTATTACTCTAAAGTACTTGTACATATTTTCTGCTAAGGCTGTACAACATGTAACTTGTTAAATGACTGTAATTTTTAGACTTAATGTGGAACTGAAGTGAAAGATTTGCTGTGTTTTTAGGGAATATCTAGAAATGATAATTGTCCCTAAACAGTACTTTGAAAACAATACCTTGTATCTTTTTTCTGGAATGCCTCCAGACCTCCTGGTATATGGGAGTGCCTAGAGACGGTAAAATACTCCTCAAATTTTTGCTTTAGCAACCATTATAGTTAGTTTTGTTTTGGTTTTTTGCATAATCAATCATTGCAAGCACGCTGAATGTATTACTATGTATACGACTCACTGTTTTCCTCTAGAAAACAGGTACATTTACATCAGATCAGATTTCAAATTAACACGTAAAAACAAGCTATTTTTATCGATCACCATACAAACATAGAAGCCATTGATGTCTAGCAAGTGTTATTGCCTTTTAAAAGGGCACAATAACATTAATTATTTAGGAAATGTACACCAAGCACTTTTTTTTTGCTGTGGTGTACAATTAACAAATCATTTTCCCTCCCTAAAGAGATGGTGCCCTTGGCATGTTAAACAAAAAAAAAAAATCTTGATTTGCAAACATTTAAAATCTGCACTTTAAGATATTGCTGCAAATGCTGCGTACTTGGAAACAGTTTTCAAATTGAAGTTGTTGTTTGTTTTTTATCAAGAGCTGCAAAAGACTAATCTTAAATATTCTTAGTGCTGTATGAATTATTTGCCCCTTTAAGCTAGTAATTGTTTACCAAGTAGCATGTCTCCCCACTACAGTCCCAGGAGATAGTATATCTTGCCTGGAGATTTAAATATTTATTTTCTGGTGAATTTAACTTTTAATCTGTCTAAAGCTAAGCATACATGTACTGTAACTCTCTCTAGAATCTCCTTTAAATTTGCCGAAAGTTATGTAGGGGACTTCCATACTGCATAAAATTCAATGGATTGTCAGTAGGCTCTCAAATTACTTAATTTTGGAACCATAAAGATGGTTGTACACATACGATACAAATTAAATTGTACTATGTACAGTCATTTTTTTAGTGCACCAGTAAATCTGCCAGTAAGATGAAAGTATACATAACACAAGACGAACTAATAAGTCACTATAGGGCAAATGTTAAATGGAGACTTTACGTCTCTCACTGGGCAGAGCTTGGAATATGTCTCCACTACACCAGGGAATTCCATGAAAGGGTCCAACGCTTTACTGAAAGACCACATCACAGCAAAGGATAACAACGTTTTGGATCCAAGAGGGACCCCTTCATCAGGCATGTGGCAATGTAAAAAAAATAAGGCCAACAATGATAATGCTTTAAATCACTGTAGGCACTTCTTAAAATACCACTTTCTTAAATAACCTCTTACATACCTTAAACCCTGCAATCTTTAGGTCAATCCATTGATATCAATGGTCCTTCCTCTTTTTGTGAGTCACTTTCCTGCATTTCCTACGTTTTTCCTAGGAGAGTATGACATCAGCCCCCCCTGCACACCCAATGTCTGCTGGGATACCGATGTCACACATCCCAAGTGGACTTGGGGCAATCTGCACCACACTAGGCATGGCACCAGGAATTATCCACCGCATTGGGCATGCGCCACCATGTGTCACCAGCTTAAAGAACCAGAATGAGACAGTAGGCCTCCTGGTGACATCATATAAGCAGCATGGTAGAGTTGGACATGCAGTGCTGAGATGGACCGGAGGCTTACAACAGGCAGTGCTGGATTCGCTGGAAGGGCGAGTATGTTTTTTGGGGACAGCTCAGCGGTACAGGTAAGAGGATAAAAAAATTGTAAAGAGTGCATGAAGTTCCTCTTTAAAAAATCCATTTAATGGTAAATCGATGAAAACAGGGCTGCATTCATTTGTGTCTCTTATATCTGCCTGGAGTTCATTTTAAAATTGAACTATGAATCATGCTCATAACTTTAGGTGTCATGAGCTTCAATGATGTTTACATAATTTCATATTCATAAATAATGAGCTTTTTAGGTTTATGTACTTTAGTTACCTGAAAAGACGTAATATATAAACTATGCCATGCCATCATTTAGAAAAGTGAAAAAAAAATCAGACTTCTAGGGGTAAATATTTTGGAGGAAACATGAATGGTATGCACATCGTATGATTATGTAAAGTTTCTGTTTTTTAAGCTGGAGTTAACCCTAGTCAATAAAAAAAGTCAAATGTTTTTTATTCATCATCTAGCAAAAAGACTCCCCTGACGTACTCTGAAGTGCGTCACTGATGAATAGATCCTTATGACTTTACATGCTTTCCTTCAGTGTTGAAATATTTTGCTACCTATGTCTTTGATCCTGCCTTAGGTGGCTCGTTCTTTCGTCTGCTGTTTGCACACTCCAGGCAAAACTTGCATTGAATCTAGCTACAAGAACTAGATTAAATGTGCCCACTTAGCTTAGCAGGTATTCAAGAACTATTAACATTAATCCATTTGCTCAATGTTGTTGAGTAGAGAGGAAGAAAAGACATAGTTCTATACTTAAAGTAAATCTATAGTCACCTCCTCTCTTTCCATCGCCGCCATCTCCTTTCAGATTGTGAATCTTTTGCAATAAAGTACCTACCTGTTCACCAGTTTTCACTTTTTCAGTTCGCTTCAGCCTTAAATTGCATCTAAGGACAAAACTTTTTTATGTTTGGGATAAAATAGGAAAGGGTTAGTAACCCTGTCAAAATTTTACTGCTGTCTTCGCTGAGAAGGTTCCCCTTCTCTTTTTGTCAAGGTGGTCATTATCATTGGGGAATCTACCCAAGCCTTTTATTAGACAGTGAAAGAGCAGAAGTACACTAATGAGATTATCGCCCCTCTATCTTTTTCTGCACACATGTTCAAATGTTTAACTGACAGCAAAGGCAGCAAAAAGCCAACAGAGCCCAGATTGACTCAGTCTGGGCTCTTGCAATCCATTGCTGTTGTACCGATATAAAGAAAGTGGTTCATGTACAAGATGTGACAATTTAATTCCCAGAATGCCCGCAGCACAGCACTATGGTGGTGATTCACACAGCCATTCATACTCGAGTGTGTTCTGACATGTTCTAACTTGCATTCACCTGGGTCGCAGACCAGCTGATTCATTCTTTATGAAGTAGTAGAAGAAATAGCATGCGTGCATTGTGATGTTAGTGGAAAATGAGTGACAGCAATCTGGAGCAGCATATTAACATCACATTTTACATGAAATTTGGAAAAAGTGAGAGTGAAACTTTAGCTCTGTTACAACAGCCTTACGGTGAACATTCCATGAAGAAATCAAACGTTTTTGATGCAAGAACTGGGAAGCCAAAAACACAAAGGATGGATGCAAATGTGGACAGAGTACAAACCCTCATACCCTCAGATCCATGGCTGAGTGTGCAAATGATGGCAGAAGAGTTGAATATGAACAGGGGTACAGTGCGGCAGATTATAACGGAGGATTTGGGAATAAAAAAGATTTCTGCAAAGATGGTGCCTCAAATCATGACAGAAGATCAGAAAGTTTAATCTGCTCTTTTGAAGAATGCAGTGGTTTGATAGAGTTATCACTGGTCCATTCCAGGAATTAAATTGTCCCACCTTGTAATTTAATCAGTTTTATATAACAATACTTTTAATAGATTTTTAGTGCATGTATAACTGAATTAAATGTTGTATTTATATTCCCTTGATGACCAGATTTAAACTGCTAACATGTATAGTAGTGGTGCACCAAAATGAAAATTCTGATGCCGAAACCGAAACAAAAATTCAGGATGCACTTGGTCAAAAACCAAAACCGAAATGGACAGTTTTTAAAAATGTATATATTTTTCAAACGCAATTATTTTGGAAAAAATTCACTTTAATGAATAAAAATAGATATCCAACATGTCATGCTTTAAAATTGCACACGCTCCTGGAATGGTGTTAAACTATGGTACTTAAAAATCTCCATGAGTGACACTTAAAAAATTTCTACAGGTTACCAGTTTAAAGTTACAGAGGAGGTCTAGTGCTAGAATTATTGCTCTTGCTCTGATGTTCGCGGCGATACCTCCCATGCTTGGTCTGAACATCATTTACATATGTGGGTGTGGCCTACATATGCGTTCACCACTGCGCGCAAGCACGGGGGGGCGGGGCACTTTTAAATATTTATTTATTTATTTTGTTACTTGTTTTTACACTGTCCCTTTAAAAAAAATTCTATCACTTTTATCCCTTTCACAAGTAATGCAAACATCCCTTTTTCAAAGGTACAATGACAAAGTCAAAGTGCAGGAAGTCCTAACAACCAGTCACAAATCACACCATACCAGAGCTATAATAATTTGAAAAACTGTTACTATAGAGTTACTACAGTCTGAATATCATCATCGCATTACTTCATTAAAAAAATCTTGTCACTGTTTTTCTTTTTTTTAATCAATAATAGAGTTTATTGAAGGACAAAACATTCCGTTGAGCACATTATACATGTCACAATACAATGGCATCCATGTGAACATCAAAATCACAAAAGTACCTCGAGATATGAACATAGGAAGTTCCAATTATACTATACCACACCAGCTTACAACAGAACACCCACGTAACCTCCTAAATGCATACAAAGGCGCTTGCCAATAGGTCTCAACGTTTGCTGTACAGAAGGTAGCAGCTTCATATTATTCTATACACCACCAGATCAACAGGTGCTAAACCGAAGGGTGCTCAACCTACCACTTTGCACGTTCATATTTAGCAGGCAATTCCCGATGCTGATATTTAAGGCACTGATATTGCAAAGTTATATCCAAATGACCAATCCATTCTGGGGCCAGGGGAGGGGTGGGGGGATGGTCGCAGATTTCCAATGGATTAAAATAAGTCTATGTGCCTGAAATAGGGCTATAGAGACTGCCTCCTTCGTATGTGTTTCTTGCCCCACCTTATCTAGGATACCTAAAACACACTGGGATCCAATGCTACCTCAGTTTGGGTCACTGCATTTTCATTCAGTGTAGTATATTGTAATAGAAAAACTACTATACGTAAAACCAACCTCTGAAATCTCACATAATCATGTTAATACCATAAGTAAAATTTTAATATTAAAACGTCTGCAGCTTTCATTGAAATAATATATACCTAAAATGCCTAATCATCATGCCATGAAGGTCGTTGTTCAGGTAATTTTTGTTATAGAATGACAACATTCAGTCTCTGCCACCCAAATGTGCATCTACTTATCACCCTGCCACATGGAATTCAGATGGAAACTATAGGTGGCCATTTTAACATAAATTTTACAAGCATCATCCACAGTTGTCACCATCAGGAAACCATGCAGCCATCGCTGGAGCACATGCATATATGTAGGAAGTAGCTGCAAAGATGCTGCAGGAGATCAGTAGCACTGGGATGCAACATAGAATGACAAAAAGTTGAAAAATATGTATTTTATTAAACAAAAATGACAACTGGTTATCATGCACAGTACTTTAGCAAACTAAATATCATTCAGTTAGGATTTACATCTACTTTAAAATGATTCTAAAGCGTTAGGATTTATTCACCTTACATACATAGTTACATAGTCTGGCTGAAAAAAGACAGATGTCCATCCAGGTTCAACCATTAAAAAAAAAAATCCTACACCCACAGTTGATCCAGAGGAAGGTGAACAAATTCCTTCTTGATCCCCCGAGAGGCAATCGGATATTCTCTGGATCAACTTTACCTATAAATGTTAGTAACCAGTTATATTCTGTGTATCCAAGAAAGAATCCAGGCCTATTTTAAAGCAATGCACTGAGCTGACCAGAACCAACTGTTGAGGGAGTCTATGCAATATTTTCACAGCTCTTACTGTGAAGAAACCTTTCCATATTTGGGGATTAAATTTCTTTTCCGCCAGATATAAAGAGTGCCCCCTTGTCCTCTGTGATGACCTCAGGGTGAATAGCTCTACACCGAGTTCACTATATGAACCACTGATGTATTTATACATGTTGATCATATCCCCCCTTAATCTCCTCTTCTCAAGAGAGAATAAATTCAGTTCCTCTAATCTTTCCTCATAGCTGAGCTCCTCCATGCCTCTTATCAGTTTGGTTGCCCTTCTCTGTATTTTCTCTAGTTCCCCATTGGGGGACCCCAAAAGAGAAGGATCAGGGCTGCTCGGTGCAAAAGCATTGCATAGAGCAGGTAAGTATATACATGTTTGTTATTTTTAATAAAAAAAAAATTGAAAGTGTAATATCACTTAAGGATAATATAAAGCTATAATGTCTATAAACACTGCATTCAGTACACACAATTAAATAGTTATTGTGTAGCTATAAACCCTGAAGCCAGGACTAGAGAGAGAGAATGTTTTGGTGAGGGCACACTCTTATGTACCTCATTATCTTATTGCCATATCCTTGTGTAACTATACAAAATTATATAATATATAGGGCTTGATTTACTAAAACTGGAGAGTGCAAAATTTGGTGCAGTTGTGCATAGAAACCAATTAGCTTCCAGGTTTTTTGTCAAAGGTTAATTATACAAGTTGAAGTTAGAAGCTGATTGTCTACCATGCACAGCTGCATCCGATTTTGCATTCTTCAATTTTAGTAAATCTATCCCAATAACTTTCAATATGGTTATTGAAAATAGTAAATAAGCCCAGGCCGGGCTTATTTAATATTTTATGTCCAGAAAACATATAGCACAAATATACCCACTTTAATAATATACCTGCTTATTTAGCATCTATTATCCCACTTTGGTTGTTTTACAAAATCCATTAGCAAATAGAAATTTTTATTCTGTGTGTTAACTATTGATGCCTATCTCAGTCAATCACAATGAAAATCAAAGGGCAATTTGATGCCAACCAACAGATAATAAAGGGCAATGGGGTGCATCAAACTGATCAATAGATCAATTGTTTTCAGTTTTACAGAGCGTGAATAATCTGGAACTGACGTAAACCCTGAATTATATTTTATTGGCGCTCATCCCATCTAAATGAGCTCTTTGTTTTACTGGTCATTATAGTACTTTGCAATTATGTGTTTCTTTTACATACTTACATGTGTCTTATAAACATACACAAGATAAATGAGGAAGAATGGACTGTCAATGGACTTTTCACATTTCCTGTATGTGTCTCTCATAAAGCATTCAATAATCTAGATAATTATGATATTTCTTTCAAAGCAGGAAAGCCATCATGTGCAGATTAGAGATACAGTAAATCAGGCAGGGCTTACAGAATATCAATCAGAAATGAGTATATATTTGTAGTCATTCACATATTTATTTAAATTGTATGCTTCCCAGAACCAATTTTACCGTATTGCTCCATTGCGTGAACTTTGTGGTTGTGTCAGGCTTAGATCAGAAGTAAGTAAGGTAGACAAGGTAGAGTGACCCTGACTTTTTATCACTTAAAAACAGCCAGCTAGAAGTTGTAGGAAGGCTGCATAAGACTAATGTTTCAGTATAGTTGGCCTACCTTTTGGGTGAAAAGAGGTAAAATGAGGTCAAAAGTGTTCGGATGCAATGCAAATGCATGGTTTTCCTCTAATTTGACCACTGTTGTTCCATGTCAGAGCAGATTAAACAATTATTTTGTTGCTTAGTGCTCAAGTGAAGCAACTTCTGTAACTCACTTCAACTCTGTCTTCACAGTAGAAATAGGAAGTGATACTTCGACCAATGCACACCTTACTCGGCCCGAGTGGTTAGCAGGTAAAAGTAGCCTCAGCTCAATTCATCCAATCCATGCCCCCAACATATTTCGCTTCACCCCTGGGCTTTATCATGGAGGTCCATGATTAAGCCCCAAGGATGGGGCTTAATCTCCAGAGCCTCCCCCATCCTCTGGAACTCTCTACTCCAATCTATCCATCTATCTCCTACTCTGCCCACTTTTAGGTGATCTCTGAAGACCTATCTCTTTAGGGAAGCCTATCCTGCCTTCAGCTAATAACTATCAGTTCATCCCCAACAGTTATTACCTTTTGTTCCACCAGCCCCTCCCTCTTAGATTGTAGGCTCCAAGGAGCAGGGCCCTCCTAACCCTCTTGTATTGAACTGTATCGTTGCTGTATTGTCTCCCGTTATATTGTAAAGCGCTGAGCAAACTGTTGGTGCAACATAAATCTTGTACAATAATAATTATAAAATGTTGCGGGCATGGCTTGGATGAATCAAGGTAAGACTGCTTTTACCTACCAGCTACTCAGGCCGGGTGAGGTGTGCAGCAGTCGGGGTATCTCTTCCTATTTCAACAGCATGCTTTGGGTCTGGATGAACCTTTCCCCAGCCTACACCTCACTAGTCAGCAGGATCCAATTCATCGGACCTTGTTAGCACTAAGCATTTAGCGTCTGTTTTCACAGTGACAGAAATTGTGAGCCTTTAACTAAAGGAAACCTAAAATTGTTTTATTTTTATGATTGTACACTAAAAGAGGAGGGACATGATTCAACAAATCATGGTGCAGACAACAACCATATTAGAATCTTCCCTACAGGAAGCCTATCCTCAAATTCAGGCCTGGACGAATATTTGGAGACCTGAATCTGGTGACTGTGATTAAAAGTCTGTGTAGCATTTTCATTTTGACAAGTGAAGAAACTTTGGCGTTAAAAGTGAACCTTCAGTCCATCTTTCAGGTGGCTTCACCCCCCCAACCCTTCGGCGCATGCACAGATGTGCCCAAAGGCTGTGCTTGGTCTTTGGGTCCAGAGCCCTTTCATATATCTGCACACGAGTGGATGATTTCCCACGCCTGCACAAAGATGGCAAAGGTTTGGGACTTCCATAGTACCAAACTCGATCCCCTGCAGAACATCTGCACATGTGCAAGGGAAGGTAGAAAAAAACTTAATCTTTGCTGAGTCAAGAAATGCAGAAGTCAAGTTAAAGAAAACAAACAATATATCCAACCGTACGAGAGAAAGGGGGGAGGAGGAAAGGCAACATGACATTACGTTTAGGGTTAAGCTCTGCTTTAAGTTATCCTTTGAGCTTTCTGACTTTAAATATGCATTCTTTCAGGATACCTTAGATCCCTTCTTTAATCTTTTAAGTTAGCTGATAAATGGGTGTTACTTAAACCTGATCTCCAGCTCCCCATATCCCTGCACCTACCCCGTCAAACTGAACACTTGCATTACAAAAAAAAAATGCCATTTTTTCTCACCTTCTTCTGTTTACATGGGTCCTTTTTTGGGCATATACTCTATGTTCTTTTATCTGTCCAGCAGCAGGGTCCTACCTGGATCAAGGAGGAGAGTCTGCAGCAGTGATGACAACTGTTGGGGGGCTGGCCAGCCACCTCTGCAGCACTGGATTAATGGTCCCCGCCACCTGGGAAACAACACCCGCAAGGGACCCAAAAGGAAAACTTATGTGAGAATATCTTGCTTCACAAAGTAAGAAACAAAAAAGGTGCAAGATGGGTTAAAGAGGGGTGGGAGGTGGTTAATATTTGTTCGGAGATGACCTTTCAACTCCAAATGTTCTGAATTAACACGATACACAACTCTACTACATTTTGATAGATGAAAACTCATCATTTTCTGTGGTTATATTCTGCAGCCCTATTGCTCACCTTTTTAAAAGTATGTATGCCTTATAAAACAGTGTTTACTGTGTACTACATGGTATGGGTAACCTAATCCCAAGCATCCCTTAACATTTCTAAATTTATTGCTGGTACCACCTAAATATCTATAAATGATTTCTAAACAACCCACTATGCTTTTAGATAACTAAAATGACTCCTTTAGACCCATTTTATATGTGATTTAACATTTATTCTATATATAAATATACACTATATTTCCAAAAGTACTGGGATGCCTGCCTTTACACACACCTGAACTTTAATGGCATCCCAGTCTTAATCCATAGGGTTCAATATTGAGTTTGCCCACCCTTTGGAGCTATAACAGCTATGTCTATGGAAATGTTTGACCATTCTTCCAGAAGTGCGTTTGTGAGGTCAGGAACTGATGTCAGACGAGAAGGCCTGACTTGCAGGCTCCGTTCTAATTTATCTCAAAGGTGTTCTATCGGGTTGAGGTCAGGACAGGAATCCCCAAACTGTTCTCACAAAGTTGGGAGCATGAAATGGTCCAAACTGTCTTGGTATGCTTAAACCTTAAGAGTTCACTTCACTGGAACTGTTAGGCCACATCCAACCCCTCAAAAACTACCCCACACCATAATCCCCCCCTCCATCAAACTTTACACTTGGCACAATGCAGTCAGGCAAGTACCTGGCAGCTGCCAAACCCAGACACGTCCATCAGATTGCCCGACAGAGAAGAGTGATTGGTCACTCCAGAGAACACGTGTCCACAGCTCTAGGAAATGTTTGGTATTAGATACCAATGCCATTATATGTATTAAGAGATATAAGTGCTTGAGGTTACTCTCTTTATATTGATTATATGTATGGCAGCTTCAAAAGATAGACTTGCTTGTATTGAATTCTTAATCACATCTATAAACCACATTAAACACTCCTGATTCATCTGCATCACTGCATGCATTTTTCTACAACCACTAGTGTTAACATGAGCTGTACAGTAACTATATGGTATAATCATTTTTGAGCATCCAGAACAGTTTTGAAAGTAGATTTAAATGGCATATGGGTATCAATAAGAGATGCAAATAAAAAATATTATGTCAGGGGTGTGGAAATTTTTGGAAAAACTACTTGTCCAGGGACTAAAATCAGGGTCCCAATCTTCTTGTCCCTCATGACAATCTACTTGTCCTGATAAAAAAAAATAAATACATTTTAATCAAACCCATATTTAAATCCAAGATGATTTTAGGAATGTCTGGGGCTTTTAAAAACAAAAGGGGCTTTATGGCGACTTAAACATGTAAGCATTTTAACATTGCGCTGTTTATCCCCTCCTCCCCTCCCTGCCTGTCTCCAGCACCGCACCCAGGGACTAGCAGAGAGGGGAGAGACTTTGCAGTGTAATGAGCACCGACTGGGTGTTCGTCAAGCTCAACCTTTATCCCTTTTGCTGCCAGAACCATTTTTGCAGTTTTCTGCACACGTTTAAAAAATCATTTTAGGCCTGAAGATTACATAAAACCCCCAAAACATATATTTTATAAAAGCAGACACCCTAGAAAACAATATAGCGGTAGTTCCAATTTGTTGTCACACGATATTACCACAAAATTTCAGTAAAAATGCACTTAATTTTAGGGCACAGAAAAAAACAATAAGTTACTAATTTTTTTGTAAACTATAAAAGATGAGGTTGCACCAAATAAACAGATATCCAACATATCAAACCTTGAATTTGCATGTCCTTGTTAAATGGTGTCGAACTTTAGTACCTTTATTTTCTATAGGTGATGCTTTTAAAGCCCCCTTATAGGTCATCAGTTTAGTGTTACGGAGGAGTTCTGGAGGTAGAATTATTGCTTGTGCTTTGTGCGTGTGCTTTAAAGTTTACACGTGCGTATATGTGGGGGTGGGGGGCTTCAACATTTTTTTTGGGGAGGGGGTTATGTGCTTGGGTGTAACTTTATTTTTTTACAATTTAAAATTTTTTTTTCATCAGATAGGAGACAAATAGTCCCCTATGTGATGATTTTTGGTGACAGGTTCTCTTTATTGAGACATCCAGGGTCTAAAAACCCTGCATGCCTCCCCTGTATTACATTGGATGTAATGCAGTGCACATCACGCTGCATTACATTCATTCCCAGCCTCGATGGCTGGGAAATCTTTCAACGGGGTCCCGGAAGTGACGTCACTTCCGGGTCAGGACAATAAGGGGAGGGGAGCTAGTGTCCACTCTCCTCCCTCCCCTCTACCCACTGGCACTCCTTGAACAGGTCCCGGGCCTGCAGATAGGCAAACGGAGCCCGGGAGACAGCTGGCAGGATGGCGGTTTGTGAGGGGGGGGTGTCTTTCGGCAAAGGAGGCTGGAACTGTAGGGGGATGTGGAAGAAATCGGCGGCAGCACTGCCGCCCGAATGCTTCCACCTGACAGGTAAGCTCTGTTGCTTTCCCACAGCAGGGCTAAAGGTTAAAATAAATTACCTGCCCTGGGTCCGGAACTCATGTCCTGGATGTTGGGCAATACAAATTGAACATTCATGATGTTGTTTGTATATTACCACTATTATCCCTTTACAGGCCATTATATGTTTTTGTGTTATCTTAAGAGCACAGACGTAATGTTATCAGGGCTGAGCTGACCTTAAAAATTCCACCAAAATATTGCATATTTTCAGTTCATAGGTTTGTGCAAAGTGCACCAAAAATCAACTTATAGACATAGAAGGGCGCCGTTCATCTTCTGAATAGAAGTTATTCACAACACAACCCATAAAATCTCCACACTAAGAAAACAGCATTCAGCAGATCAATACCTTTACAGGCACAGCCTGCATGAAAGCCATAACAGATTATTAAAGCAGAACTTCACCCTCTCAATCAACACTGACTATTTGTAATCCTTATGATGCTTGCATTAGAAAATAGGAAACTATAACATATTTATTTGATTTAAACTTTTTTTTTACACTTCTCCAGTTACTTCTTGGTTTCCAGGCCTAGGCAAATGATGTCTTACATCCCTGGGGTCTTCAGGAGGGAATGAGGGGTTTTTACAGCTAAACACACCCTTCTGCCTGCGTGCCTGAGCTAAGGGCAGATGGATTCCAGGAAGTAAATACTACATGAATCATCTGCCCTTACTTAAGATGGCCACGGCCAGAAATGCTAGGGGGGGTTTTTGAAAGTGATTTGTCAGCAAAATAAAGCATGGAGACACAGATGAATGGGGGAGTTTGTGTTGAATATTAAAAATTAATTAAATACCATTTTTGGTTTGTGGTGCTCAGATACAATGCAGTTCCACTTTACTTCAATCAGTAAGTGCATATCACTTGTTTAACTCCTTGGTGCCGACGGTACGCAAATATGTGGCCTCTTGGCGGTTAGCCCTTGAGGCAGAGAGACCACACATTTGCATACCCAATGTAAACAAACATGTGCTCTGCGTTCTCTTGACACATTTACTGGCACCTCATGTTTTCCGATCATGTGACCGCTGTGAAAGCTAATCACAATGGTCACATGACCCTAAACCCTGCCCCGCCTCCTGGCGTCAAAAACCCCTTAACCCTTTCGCGCCGGCGCCTCCTGGCCCTTTAAGGGGTTTCTGATGCTGGGAGGTGGGGCAGGGTTTAGGGTCATGTGAACGCTGTGATTGGCTGTCATGACAGTCACATGAACAGAAAGGTCCCGATCGCAAGGAGAGATCGGGTCCTTTCCGTGGGACGCCGGCACATGTGCTGGCAGCGCGCAGGGCGCACGCTCTCAGCACATGTTTGTTTACAAATGGTACACAAATATGCAGCAGTGTCAAGGCGCAGCCGCCAAGAGGCCACATATTTGCGTAAACTCGGTGTGAAGAGGTTGGAGGGGGGAGGCGCCGACGCCAATGGGTTAATAATTGGGTAGCAATAGCAATAGCTGGTTCATTGTGGTGGAGTGATACTCTTAAGTTACAGTGGAAAGTTAAGGCACATGGAACATGTAGTCATACGTCCATGAAAAGTCCTTTTATTAAAAACACAGCACATGTTTGTTTACAAATGGTACACAAATATGCAGCGGTGTCAAGGCGCAGCCGCCAAGAGGCCACATATTTGCGTAAGCTTGGTGTGAAGAGGTTGGAGGGGGGAGGCGCCGACGCCAAGGGGTTAATAATTGGGTAGCAGTAGCAATAGCTGGTTCATTGTGGTGGAGTGATACTCTTAAGTTACAGTGGAAACTTAAGGCACATGGAACATGTAGTCATACGTCCATGAAAAGTCCTTTTATTAAAAAGTCCATGTATTTGAAAGACCAAAAATAAAGTGGGATGGATGGGATGAATAATATAAGTCAAACACGTGGGCAAGCTGTTTATGCAGAAGCCAACTCTATATAGAAAAACACAAACCTTGCGCCTGCTCAAAAACGTCTCGCATTCGGGTGACAACATGACGTCGAACGCTGCGGTCCACAGCTGTGCTCCAAGTGGCTCCACAGACCAGCGGAGGTTACGGCCAGTTTCTCTATCCATGCCGGAACCATCACCACACTGCAGAATCATACCACAATGGTGGAAAGGCAGGTTACCCACTTTACTGATGAGCCTGTTTCTAATTACTCAAATGTGAGTTGCCTTACTTATAGACCATTAAAGTTGTTTTAGTAGTCTGCACTTAGAGGCGCCGTTTTTCTCTTGGTTTGTGATACTCTTAAGTTACCTGGAGATACAAATATTTTTTGTCCAAAATCCTAATCGGCAATGAAAATGATTTTACTATCTACTAAACGGTTTACAAATTTATCTAGTGAGACTCATATACATTTTGGCATGTCACGGCAAATGCACAAGAAAGAGGCAACGGGACCCAGCACACAGTTCTGGACTGGGCTTCTGCAGTGCTGTGACCAGTGTAACTAGAAGGTGCTTCTAGTCAACGCACCACAGAAAAAGGAAGAAGGTTACCAGTAGTGTTTATATAAATAATCAATGCATATATATTTGTGTAACACCACATGGGTCAAAAATAGCTAATGTTTTGGGGCCACACAGGGATGGTGTAGCAGAAGGCAAGAAGCTAGTTTATAGGGAATAGAAAGATCCAACTCTAATAGTCTATGAAGGCATAGGGAGCAATGACAATTGCCAGCTGTGCATTCACACTTAGGGGTATATTTAAAAAGCATTGTATGTGACATATACCAAACATTCACTGCAGGTATATCTTCCTGGTGCATGTGTTCAAATTACAGTGATTGATTCACCTGCAGTAAATGTCTGGTGAATGCCACTGCTTTACAAATATACCCCATAGAATATGAAACATTCTTGAAATCAAATATTTCTCTTGTGTTTGCTGTTTAACCCTCTAGTGTGTTTATAGGTTATGTTGAATAAAAAGGAAATTAAAAGAGATGCATGGGAATGAAAAAAACAATCATAATCACTACAGGGTTGCAGTACCGTTCCAAGGTGGAGATGTTCCCAGCCATCTCTAAGACCGAGAACTGAGCAATCACACATTGCTGATTGCTCTGTTCTTGGGCTTCAGCCTGCAGAGAGCCAGACCCTGTCAGTCACCGGCTCTCTGCTCTGCAACTCCAGTGCTCACTGGAGTGCCGGGCTGTGGAAGGGGCGGGAGGGGCCGGTTCAGTCTCCCAGTGGCTTGCTGAGAGCCTGAGCTGGCTGGTTGTCCATGCATCCGGGTGGATCCCGACTATAAAGCTGGGATCAGTCCAGAGCCTGCACTGGCTGAGTGACGTGAGCTGACAGTTGGCTTTTGCCCGCTGTCAACTGAAAATGGGTCAGAGGAGTGCAGAACAAACTGCACTCCTTTGATTCATAGAAGTCTTTGCCAAAAAAAGCTTTGACCCTACTTCTCCTTTAACCCCATTTTACTTGTAATCATTGTCAGCTAAGTACCAGCACAGGCAGCATGAGGTATAGTAGTAGCACTACCTACTTTTCTAATCTGCCATCATACAAAACAAATTATGGGGTACATCAACATATTCCACCTGAGCTCCCACAATACAGAGCTTGGGCCTAAGCAAGCTATAGCCAGGCCAGCTTTTCAATATGATGGAACAGGGGCGGACTGACCATTTGGAAACTCGGGCACTGCCCGAGGGCCCGGGGTCAGCAGGGGGCCCCATGAGATGCCCCTGGTACCTTTTTCATAGGCTTTTTTGAGTTTGGGAAAGGACACAGGGGCCCCATGATCCCCTATTGCCCGGGGGCCCCATGAGTTGTCAGTCCGCTCCTGGATGGAAAGTATGAATGGGATGGTGTATCTTCAGCTCTACACATACTGCATATCTAATTTAGGAAAGCCAAGATTCACAAACAGCAGATTGTGGATTAGGGTGACAGTGAGATAGGTCAAGCTAGGAGTAGGAATCGTATGGTACCAGCTGAATATTGGTAATGTTACTGGCCATTAGAACTGAATATAATAATACTTTACAGACTTAAAGAACCAAGGTTGACCCATCAGATGTTTTGTTATAAGATGCGTGGCACTCATGTACCCGGCCTGGTCGATTTTAGTTGTGTGTTTTGGCATGCAACAGCAATTATAAAAGAATACTATTTTTTAATTTGCTTTAAGGAAAAGTCTATATTATTTATACAATTAAACATATGCATTTTATTCAAAAGTACAGATTTATGTTTGCTATTATGTAAGTATATTTTGAATAATACCCTATGTTACATCACCACCACACCCAAACATCCTAACCGAATACTTAACTGGTGCCAGATTCCATTTAAATCGCACCTCATTTGCCTTCAATTCATCTTTCAACTACATCCATAGAAAATATTAACTATTTTTATCAATACTGCTGAGAGGTGCAGTTTCATTAGGACTGTTATTAGGACTTTTCAGCGATGCATTTTTTTTGTTTTCGGTAACAGTATCCATACGGCAATCTGCCTTGCAGTCTTATCTTGAAACTGCACCCTGACTTATTGGAAGGTGGAGACTTCTAACCAACTACTATCAGCTGCAGGCACCAACACAATACACCATCCAAACAAATATTTAAAGGAGAGCAGATGTTACAGGAAGCCTCTGTCTGCATGTACATCATCTCATAACAATATAGGTGGTTCTACAATACAAAACCCACAGGAATGTATGAATGAGTGAATAAATGATGCATTTATATTTGGAAAGAGAAGTGCGTAACATTTATCCTATATAAAATCCTGTGACAGTAACAGTTACGCGGCTACAAAATAGTTCAATGTGCTGGCTTATGTAAATGTAACTGCACAAAGATTGATTGTTGCAGGGAGGGCAGACTGTGTTACTTTCTGCATTAGTCATCTATCCCAAAAACAGTGCCTCTGTTACCCTTCTTGCCTTAAAGTTCATGCACTCCATTTTATTCCTGATCAGGCACATTTTCTCCATGCTCTAAGGGACTTTTTAATATATTTATCAGCACATTTGCTAACTGTACCCAATATCCAGGGATATACTCAGGATTTGGAAATTAGTCCCTGTAAGCTTCTTTGCCTGAAAATGTCCTTACTCAAGGTTTGCTGTATTCAGACCAAACTAGCCCTTGTGCGTGTTGGTCTCAGGACTTCTACAGTAGGGCATTAGACTGTGTTCTTTGAGTACTCAAAGCAGTACCTATGTAAAAAATTCATATATAATAGTAGATGCTGCATGCATAAAAACAAATTTTTTCCTTTTTTAATATGTAATTATTTGTACATATTGATGTCATCTGAGCTAGCTGAGGAATAGCATTCATAAGGCAGTATTATTTTATACATGTATATTCTCACATTTATTCCGATCATTTTATGTAATGATCCACCAAATCAGAAATGTAAGAAAATTCAATAACACAACTGAGCAATCATAACCCTGGATATGATTAAAAAATGGTAGCACCTTGATGTTAAGTTTATTTAACAAGGAACTACAAAGAGTAAGCCTGGCCATACATTATACAATTTTCTTGTACAATTTTCCTTTAGATTTACCAAAATCATATAATATGAGGTCAAACCTAAACACTTTCAATTTGTATGAAATTAGACAGGCCCTTGCAGTGCATAGGCTTAAGAGATAATGTGAACAATGAGCTAATTAATGCCAATCAGTCCAATTTCCCCATGTAATAGTTTATAGTATTCATTGATGATGACTTCGGTGAATGCACTTTGACCATTGTATTTTCCCCAGCTAAGTAAATCTTCACATTTTTAGATCATTTATGAATCTATAGATGATTAAATAGATGATTTAGGATCATTAGACTATATACACACTGAGCCTAAAACAGCAGCTTAGATGTTGCATTTAACATAATGCAGAGTGCAGGGAAAGACCAGCAGATCAGACGACGCTTTCTGGGGTTCTATATTTAGATGTACTCACAGAATATAGTAAATATGTTATATTTATGTAAGGTCTTTCTTAGAGTAAGTCTGCTCATGTATCATACATTTTCTCATTACAGGCTAACTGATATGTGTATTATCGTCATTCGATATCAGTTTATGTTTTCAGCTGGAAAGCCCTTTTTGAAGACATTAAGTACGTCTGTAGTAGCATTAAAAAAAAGTATATTGAATTAAATGAAAATGGATTATAAAAATAGAAAAGGTCCTGAAAAAGCATGACTGGACCATTAAATGAACAGTGACCTAGCCTTAATTGACATCTCTTATCATTTTACTAAATGTATGTGCATTTCCTCAAATATAAGGCCATTGTGGTATGAAAATAAGCATTCCGCAAATGCAGTGATATCATAGTAGGCTTGATGAGAGATACCATCCATTGAATGACTGCCACCACGGAATGCCGTCAACATGGGATGACTCACGTACACATTGTCTCACATACATTTACACATCATTTTGCAAATTTCCTGGATGCTATGCCAATGTTTCTGAACATTAATAATCACCCCTTTATACCTGCCAATTTTGGGAATAACAGGAGCACAGTCTACCTCTTTCTAAATTAGATTTATTCATTAACCATCAAATGTCAGTGCACTCAGAACTGATAGTTCCATTGTTGGTAAATGCTGAAGAGTTAAACCACCCAAAAATTTCTTCTGTTCTGCAAGGATTTTACTGTCTCAACATTTGAGTTTGAGAGTCTGCACACCTACTGTGCCCATTAAATGTGATTCACACTCTCCCTGTTGGAGATTTTTTTTACATTTTGGAAATCCAACATGAGTTGTGGGAACATACAAAAGTGTTTGGAAACACCCCAAATTCCCAGGTCAACAGGAACTATGGCAGAAAGATCTAGGAGCTGGAGTAAGAAGATATATAACACGTCAGGGGAAGATTCAGCCCATACAGCTCCAACTATTTTACGATAACAACAGATTTTGGTGGACTGATCTTGCAAGAAGTAATGGTAATCACCAAGATGTAGAAGTAGTCTAGTGGATATCTGTCCTTTTCTATACACTTGACCAGGCTACTACTGGCTGCCACAGTCATGGCAAAGGGGTTGGGAACCAAACCTACTGGGGGTTATGTACTAAAACTGGGAAGTGCAAACATATGGTGCAGCTCTGCACAGAAACCAATCAGCTTCCAGGTTTTTATTTGTCAAAGCTTAATTAAGCAAACTGAATGTAGAAGTTGATTGACTTCTATGCACAGCTGCACCAGATTGAGAGTGCTCTAGTTTTCGTAAATCTACTTCTTATTCCCAGCCAGTTATCACTGGCATTTGAAAGAGATATTTTAACAAGGCAGTATTGTCTAAATGCTGCTATGGCATAGAAATCTGCCAAAAACACTGTCAAAAATGTACATCAGAAAGCTAACATCCTCTAACAAAATCATTCTGGACACCAAGACACAAAATCATCCTAGCCATAAAGGACTTTAATATGATGAAAGAAAATCACAGGGTGCCATCAATGGCACTCCTTTTGTGACCTTCATGGGCTTTAAAAACAGGATAATAATTATTTGCTATTTTTGTGGTATAAACACAATGTTGAAATGCCCTTTGTCAAGATATTGTAATTTCCACTTTTTATAGAGCACTTATTGTCTAAGACAGCACTGCCATAAATCAAGATATCTATTCTACACAGTACCATAAGTTTTAGCTGGCACCCCTTAAATTTCTATAAAATGTTCTCAAAAAATGTTCTCAAAGTCAACAATGCATTTCCCCTTTTGTCTCCTGCATGATATATTAATAATTAAAATGTGTTTAATATTTTGTAGCTCACCTTGAACCTTTCTGAAGTGCCTTTAGATGTACAGGAATTGTTAATGGGTTTATCCACAGTCATGACACTAATGTTATAATAACCTAACAATGCTGGAAATCAAATTACACTACTTGCCTGATACTGTATTAGGTTCATAATTGTTTTAATATGGCGCAATAAGAATGGATACAAATATTTTACATGGCTCATGTTTAACCTCGTAATGTGTCATGTCATTGTAAACTATGTTTGCTTAACGTAGACCCAGTAAGCTCACACAAAGCATCCACTGTGCTCAATAACATTGATGTGTAAATACTTCATGTTCTTATTAAGTATAGTTTACCATGTAGCTATTAAAATGTACTTGAAAATAAGTTCTGTCTAGCAACACCAACTGCAAAAGTCTATTGATGGTTATTAAACCCCTCAAATTTACTAGAACAATTTGCATTTTACATTAGAATTGGCTTAAATGGTATAAAGGAAGCATGCAAAAAAAATCAATGTTTTAGTAAAGGAACTTTTATTTGACCTATCCATCTGCTAATGCATTTTGCAGGATTTCAAATAGCGATGGAGGAAGGACTATAGATAGGCATTTGTCCTTGGAATACTGCAGACAGTTAAATGGCTTATAACTTAATGCAGGAAAGAGAAGTTGGTCATCAAATGCAGGAATGGCCAAACGGCTGCTATCCAGATGCTGAAGAGCCAGAAGTCCCAGCGCAACCGACTAGCTGCCACATGCAGCTCCTGGACAGCTGTACACAGTGCCAACGGCCCAAGCTCAATCCACATGTAGGGTTTTTGAGTTTGTTAGCTCATCTGATCAAAAGTCCCGAAAAATATTTTGATACTGCAAAGATGTTTGAAATTTCTCTTTCCCCTTATGTAAACCAAAGATCATCCGTGACCCCCGTATGGAAGTCTGCTATGTAAAAATACACCAGACGATTAAGAATGAACTTAGGACGTCCACAGCTGCTATTCTGTTAAATGCACCCCTCAGTCTGTCTGAAAAACTTGCAGTCATCAGGAAAAAACAGAAATCGGCTGACCACACATAGCCTGAAGCGACAATACAGATGTTGATCTCAGCGTGCGTTTTTTTTTTTTTTTTTACAAAGCAGAAGAAGAGCACTCCCAGTTACCAAACTTACTCTGTATGAATAATTCACCATGATATTGTCTTGTGTCCATAATTCAACAACAATTTGAACAGCTTCGAACCAGCTTTGTGAAAGCTGTTGTTCACAACAAAAGCAAATTCACCTATATAAAAATAACAAAAATATCCTGGACAAAGGAGTTTACAACCCATTAGCCCTTCAGCTACCACACAAGGAAGGTATCATTTGATGACCTTCATAGGGACGCATGTACTAAAGTTCGATTTACTCTATGGCTTGATGATTTTCTTTGCATCAAACAACCAGTTGTGTGAAGAGGACATTTCCCTTTTTAATAAAATGTCCTGATAACTCTTTTATGAAATATAGTTTTCACGATCTAAGACATTTTGTAAATCTAAAATATCTAGAATATAATGTGAATACAGGTCCCATATAGACCATTGCAGCATTGAAAACACTAGAGAAAACAAAGTTTAAGCACTGAGAATTAAAACCATGACTTTAATTTGGCTCTATTTTATTCCTTGCACCTTACTCATCTCCAAAAGCCCTACCTCTTTCCCACCGTGCTAAATTTAGCAGAAATTAAAACCTTTTTTGGGGATTCACCCTTGGCTTTGCCAAGCGCATAACTGCTTGGTAACATTATTTTGGAAAATTAATTTTGCACTGCGTATATCGTTATATAAAGTGTTGTTCCACAATAAAACGAGGAAAGCAATTAGTCAAGCCTCCACTGAATATTCCATAGCTCTCTATTGTGCACCAGGGTAGAGGAACATTACAGCCTTCACATCCTAGAACAATTGAGAGTGTTCTCTGAAATATTAATGTTCCTGAGGATGATTGCTAATCACTTGTCTGGATCCATTTATTCACTTTTTTAGTGTCTAAACTGTGATGGAAGTTGTTACACTGACTGACATGCAGTAACATACAGTCCTAAGCAGAACACAACACCTAGAAGTGTCAAAAAGGCAAGTGCCCTACTGTTCAATGACTCTGCAAAAAAAAAAGGTGTCACCAGAAAATTATTACAATTCCTATCATAGGCAGCCACTTGTTCCTTTAGCTGAGCTGGCTGCACAGTAGTCAAAGTACCACATAGATAAGTGATAAAAGTTTTTTGTACATATAGATCTGACACCTTATGTGACCACAACAGCCCATTGTAAATATTGCCCTGAAACAGCCTAGGGCGGTGTGGTCTGTGCCCAACACATTGCACTTCATCCACAACAGTGAACGAAGGAAATGATTTGGGAAAAGATAACTAGTAAGGTTTGCCCTGACATCATAAACTGACCTCAATAAACTGACCCCAGTGATGGGGCTGTTATGGATATTAGATCATCCACATGGATCTCAGGACGGATCTAAATATAAGAAATCACATAAGAGCTGATCAAGGTAAAAGAAGTGGTGCAGGAGGCAGGGGAAAGTTATTTACTGATCACAGACTATGACATGGACAGTATGCAATCCATAGGGTCACTCACCCACAAGAAGGCAGGCTGGGAGCAGGAATCTGAAGATGAGTCCACACACAACCTCTGATGCCATGACTTCTGTGCGATCCAACGAGTCGGAGTAGAGAAGGCACCAACTGTGCTGCCAGTCACTTCTCCAGCCAAGGCATAGGTGCGATCAGCAGGGGGGAGGCAGGGAACATGACCCCCGAAACTTTTCACACTTTGCCTGCGCTCCGATCCAACATTGCTCAGCCGGAGAGATCGCACCCTGTGCCCGACAGATCGCACCCTGTGACCGACAAATCGCACCCTGTGCCCGACAAATCGCACCTTGTGCCCGACAGATCGCACCCTGTGCCCGCAGCCTGGCCCTTCCGGCTGTACGCCGCATGAGTCCGGCACCTGGCCAGCGGAGGTCTCTCGCCTGTGTCCGCGGACCACTCAAGGCTCTGCTCCCCCAAGGTGTAGGGATCCGCTCTTCTCCTGCTGTCCTGACCCCTTTCCTCCCAGACTGTCAGGGCCAGCTCAGTCCCACCTCCTAACTTTAACCCCTTCTGCTTCAGCAGCACACATGCGATCGCACTCTGCAACTGCATATGGTGTATACATTCAACTCTGATGATTAGCTGCTGGGAGTGAAGTTTCCTTTCCTTCCATAGTCTGCACCATCGTCAGTATGAGAATCAGGAGGAAAGAGGAGAAAAAAAGAACTGGGATGGTGAGACAAGCAGGGGCATTATTATCATTATTATTGTCATTGGTATTACTACTCTTTATTATTGACACTAATATTATTGTTTGTATTAAACTTTTTTTAATATTTAGAATACTTCTTATTAAGATTATCATTATTTATATTAGTGGTGTTATTTCTTATTATTACATTCCAGCATTTCCCTCATGGGACACAAAGTTGTCAATAGTTATCCAGGAAGTCTTGTCTATCCACACTTCCATTATTTATTATTATTACTATGACATTTCTATTATTTATTATTTGTATTATTATTACTACTATTATTGTTATCGTTATAACACTTCCAGCATCCCCCCCCCCCCCCAATGTACAGTTGTCTACAGTTACCCAGGCAGTTTTGTCTACCCACACTTCCATTATTTTTTATTATTATTATTATTTTTACATTTCTATTATGTAGTATTATTACTATTATTATTGTTATCCTTATAACATTTCCAGCATTCTTCCCCCTGGGACGTAGAGTTGTCTATAGTTACCCTGGCAGTTTTGTCTACCAACACTTTAATTATTTGTTGTTATTATTATTACATTTCTATTATTTATTCTTTTTATAATTACTCTTCTAGCATTTCCACTCTGAGAGACATGTTTACTTATAGCTACCCAGATGGTTTGGCAACCCAAACTCCTAATATTATTACAATTATTATTATTATTTTAGCATTTCTCCCCTGAGAGGTGCAGTTGACTCTAGTTACCCAGATTGTTTTATCTATCCAAACCTCCATTAAACTTATAATTATTACAGTTATTATTATTATAACACTTCCAGCATTTCCCTCCTGGGACACACAGTTGTCTATAGTTACCCAGGCAGTTTTGTCTATCCACACTTCCATTATTTATTATTATTATTATTATTATTACGTTTGCATTATTATTATTATTACACTTCCAGCATTTCCACTCTGGGAGGCACGCTTACCTAGAGATATCCAGATGGTTTTGTCTACCCAACTCCTATTATTATTACATATATTACTATTATTATTAATATTATTACACTTTAAGCTTTTCCCCATGAGAAACTTAGTTGGCTATAGGTACTCAGATGGTTTTGATTTCCCAAACAATATTGTTACATTATGTATTAATTATTATTATTATTATTATTATTATTACATTTCCAGCATTTCCCCCAAGGAGGCACAGTTGGCTATAATTACCCAGATGTTTTTGACGACTTAAACGTCTATTATGATTACAGTATTTCTCCCCTGAGAGGTATAGCAGTTGGCTATAGTTACCCAGATGTTTTTTTTCTACCCAAACATTATTATAATATTATGCATTTTTTATTATTATTATTACATTTCCAGCATTTCCCTCAGGGAGGCACAGTTGGCTATAATTACGCAGATGTTTTTGTCTATCCAAGCTTCTATTATAGTATAATTGTTAATATTATACTTTCAGCATTTCCCCCTTGAGAGGCACAATTGGTTACAGTTTGTCTACCCAAACGGTCACTGATGAAATTATGAACTTGGACTTTTGTCTTCTCATCCTTAATTATTATAGGCCTAAGTCAAATGGCTAACACTCTGAAGTAAAAGAAAAGTGACAGTTTTTTCTGCAATATTAAAATTGCAGTCACATGGCTCAAAATGAAAATCCTTATCCTTGTTGGCCTTGTTGGTATACTTCAGGGTGTAGTTATGCTTATGAAGAGAACAATATTACTCACCAACAACCAGGCATAGTGGGAGAAGCAATCTGAAGATGAGTCCACATACAACTTCTGATGCCATCACTTCAGGATCTTGGTATAAAATTCTATTCACGATGGAAAAGCAAGCAAGAAGCGCTGCACGCTAGCTATTGAATTCCCATAACCTTTATGTCCACCCAAGGGCAGAGAGTACTCAGGTTAGCATCGCTCAGAAGCACGCTATTAGCAGTGTCCTTGCACTTCCAGAGCATCAAATCCTAGGCAGAGTAGGGTCCTTTGTGCTATACCCTTGCAGAATTTTGCACTTGGAGAAGGTTCTATTTCTCTGCTCAGTGAAGGGATCAATCATGGTTTCCCATAACAGAATAGTGAGAGTTCTATGATAAATGAGGTTACAGAGTCTAATTTGTGTCTGTCAAATTATTTTTCTTATATTCCAAACATGCTATGGGATCCAGGACCCAGCCAGAAATATCATACCCTCTCCAAAAATTATCCCCCAGAGGAGCCAGCACTGGATGACAAGGGGATGGAAAGATTCATCCTAGAAGCTGCTGTATCTCTTTGCAGTCCAAGAGGTGGAGGCTGTTCACAAGGCTTTAAGAGATGCTGCAGTGTCACTGGCTTACTCTGCTGGATTTTTGGAATAAACAAGCCCCTCCTTATCACACTTCAGTCCTTTGGTTTTACAGGCTGCTCTCTGTGCCACACTACGCCACCTCAATGAAAGTTTCCAGGCCCAGCCTTATGCAAGCATATCCAGTAGCCAGTAGGAAGTAATGACCTGAACAATACCTTCCAATCCAGTGGAGGGAAATATTGGGGGTTGTGCATTAGCCTTGATGTCAGCTTGCTGTGTAATTTTCTATAAATGTATTTATTTTTTTTAAGAAATCTTACACATCTAGAATATCAGGTGACAAATGTGTATATCCACAATAAATATTTTTTTTTAAATGGCATTTATTAAGGCATGATTACATACTCTGGGAAATATTTATCGAAGTTACAAAGGTCTAAACTCGACTACCTGAATAACAACAAATTTCAACAACGGCATTTCACAAAGACCACTAAGCCATTCCTTTCAGTCCCTGCCTCCCCCTTCTTCTCGCATTCATGCACACACAGGTTGACCATATAGTCCAAAACATCCAGTTATTATTATTATTATTATAATACAGTATTTATAAAGCTCCAATAGTTCGCTCAGCACTGTACATTACAAAGGGGGACAGAACATGTGACAGAACAATAACAATACAATGCAAAACATGAGGGGATCGAGGGCCCTGCTCTTTCGAGCTTACAATCCAAGAGGGAGGGGATGGTGGCACAGGAGGAGATAGCTGTGGGGGATGGAGTGGTAGGAAGAGTGGAGGAGGTCAGCAAGTTAGCAGGGGGTGGGGTAGGCTTCCCTGAAGAGATGGGTTTTCAGGGTGCGCCTAAAGGAGAGGAGAGTAGGTGATAATCTGATTGGTTGGGGCAGGGAGTTCCAGAGGATGGATGACACCCTGGAGAAGTCCTGGAGGTGGGCATGGGAGGAGGAGACCTGGGAACTAGAGAGAAGGAGGTCTTGTGAGGAGCGGAGTGTGCGTGCTGGGCGGTACTTGGATATTAGGTCAGTGATGTAGTACGGTGCAGTGTGGTGGACGGCTTTGTACGTCAGTGTTAGGATTTTGAATTTGATCCGTTGTGCAATCGGAAGCCAGTAGAGGGATTGGCAGAGGGGGGTGGTGGAGATGGAGCAGTTGAAAAGGTGAATGAGTCTGGCTGCCGTATTCAGGATCGACTGAAGCGGGGATACCCAGCGGCGAGGCAGGCCAGTAAGGAGGAAGTTGCAGTAAGATATGAGAGGGAGTGGATGAGCTGTTTAGTGGTTTCTGGGGTTAGGAACGTGCGTATTTTGGCGATGTTGCGGAGGTGGAGTCTGCACAAGCTTGTTAAAGATTGGACTTGGGGCTGGTAGGATAGGTTGGAGTCCAGAATGACACCAAGTACTCTTGCCTGCGGGGCGGGTTTGATGGTATGGGCAATTACATCTTGGTTGAAATTGGAGTGGTGGGTAGAACTCTTGGTTCTACTCAACTCAGCAAAATTCAACTTCAAAATCAACTGAGACAGGTGAAAAATTATTTTACAAAAAAGGGAATGCATTCTATCGAGTGCAATCACTGTTTAGGTGATTTAGGCAGGTGCCAGTGCTGAATAATCTGAATACATAACTGGCTTTGTAGATTGCTCCATCCACACTCTTTATAGTGGATAGAGGAATCGATTGATTTTGAACAAGAGAAATCTAAGCATGTATGGCTATCTTTAGACCAATTTCAAAGAATGATAACTTATCTACAAGTATTGTTTCTAGATTGTTGAATAAAACCAGAGAAAATCCACTTAAATATTGGGAGCACATACAAACTCTGTGCAGACGTCTCTTGTGGGATTCAAACCTAGGATGCAAAGAAGTCAAGCAAATGTCAGTAGCATGGTAGATAAAGCTATTATTACATTCCAGCATTTCCCTCATGGGACACAAAGTTGTCAATAGTTATCCAGGAAGTCTTGTCTATCCACACTTCCATTATTTATTATTATTACTATGACATTTCTATTATTTATTATTTGTATTATTATTACTACTATTATTGTTATCGTTATAATATCTAGACAGATATAAAAATACACCCAATAATGCAGTTAGGTATTCATTAAAAAAATGTGTAAATTCTGTAAAGAAGTTAATTTTAAAGTGAGTGTAAAGGATTCATTTTATTTCTTAAAAATAATAAACATGTCATACATACAGTAACTGCTCTGTGTATTTCTTTTGCACTGAGCAGCCCCCATCCTCCTCTTCTGGGGTCCACCACCAGCACTCCTGGCTCCTCCCCCCCACCGAGTGCCCACCATAGCAAGTCGCTTGCTATGGGGGCACTTGTGTGAGCTCAAAACCTTCTGCCTTTAGAACCACTTTAAGGTGGACCTTTCCCCTCAGGAAAAATAAAACAAGCAAGTTGTTACCTAAATCAAAGCGTTCTTTTTCTCTTGTTACTTACATTTAATTGTTTAACGCTTCTTGGTTGAATGAGGCACTGGTGATGTAATCATGGCCTCTCAGTTGCCCCCTACGAAGGCTTTGACCCCGTTCAAGAGGTCTCCCATTTGTAAAATGTGAAATCTCTGGGAATGTTTTTTTTTCCATCAGGTGACATGTACTGTTATTGTTAATAGTTTGCCATGGCTCCAGCAACATGAACGTCAGCTTATTCAACTCTGCCACAAGCTACATCACCAATCAGCAATCTTGTCTCAAAATATCACCCAAACCATCCTCTCTGCTCCTACCAAGACCTCCTGCTCTCTATCTCATTTCTCTCCTCCTTCTATGCTCATTTCCAGGACTTTTGAGAGCTTCTCCCATCCTCTGGAACTCTCTGCCTCAATCTGTCCAGCTCTCCTACTCTGACCACCTTTAGGCAATCCTTGAAAACTCATCTCTTCAGGAAAGGCTATCCTACCTCTACTTAGCAAACAAACTTTTAATGCTCCCATCAGCTCAATCCACACATTTATTACCTTTTTACCACTTATATACTGCAAACTGTTGGCACTATATAAATCCTGTATCATCATAATAATAATATTAATATTAATAAAAATGGCAACACGTAGCCAATACATGACCACACATGTGCAAGATTTGATGCCAGAGTCATCGGTGGGCTATTACAGAAGATGTGGAAGAAGAAGCTGGCTACTGATGATGTCAGCCTTGAAAATGACTGCTCTGTTTCACAGAAGGGGTGCAACGTGGTATGTGAAAAGGGGAAGAGAGAAAGAGATAAGGCAAACAATAATGGTATATATACTTTTAATTTACCATGGTGTAATTGTAATGCTGAAGCTTTCTTCGAAGAAGGAAGAAGGGAAATTTCACTTTAAACGTAATTAGTATAAAACTGGCAATACACTAGAAGATATTCGAACAAATGAAAATTCTAAGTAAACTTGATGAAAGTTGTGTGAAAGTTCTTAATTTCATTTGCTTTTAACATTGCCTTTTGAAAGGAATGGACTTTCCTGAAAGCCACATACACTGTTAAGCCGGCCATACATGGATCTAATCTTACCAGAGTCAGCAGGGGCCGGTCAAGATTCTACCCATGTATGGGCAGGCTGGTTCTACTGATCTACTGATTGGATTTTTTGCATGCTAGCAGTAATCATTGTGTTCTGCCAGTAGGTAGCTTTGCCAGCAGAGTACAATAGCACTGACTGTGTTGATGGGGAAAATGAACAGTTTTCTTTCCTGCAACCTGTGGTTACAGGAAAGAAAATGGAATAATTTATGGTTTGCCCTAGAAATGTATTTGAGAAAAATTCTACATCCTGCTCCTTTAAACTTTTTTTGTGACAAAAATGAACATCAACTTGACCCCATTGTGTTCTCCCTGTGGCAGTATAGGTATGCTTTAGGGGCTCTTCGAATTCAGTATGCTGGTAGGGTTATTGTCTTCTTTCCAAAACTGGCCTTAGTATGTGTATCATTAGATTATGAGCTCCTTTGGGGGACAGGATATGATGTTCATCATTCAATGCCTTTAAAGTTTTCAGGTATAGACATTCATAAGAAAACATACGAAGAACAAAAGACAGACAACACCTCCAGCATTACACAAATGAACATGCATGGTCCTTGGAAAAAACATTTTGGCAAATAATTGTTATTTTCCAAAAGCCATCATGTGTCAAAGGCCAGCATAGAATAAATGTCACCTTATTTAATGCCTGTTTGGTAAACAATACTGCCTAAAGTAATTCTGAAACTTTTTAATTCTTTACTGCATTATGTTGTTTTGTTAAGTTTACTATTCATTAAAGCTAATTTCACGGTAGTCATTTGTGTTCACTAAAGAATCTGCAAATTTGCCAAGTGGAAGCTCACGTTAACAGCTCTTACAAAATGTTAGCAAGCACTTAAGACCCCATTAACACTTTGCATAGTTTTAGTGAAACCCTCTGCATATGTTAGGCAGGTTTTTCTTTTGTAATGGATCTTAAACCAAGCTTTTCCATCAGTCCATCAAGTCATATATGGAAGAAGGACCAAGCATGCAATATCATTAGGTTAGAGCAAGATAACACCATTCTCTTTAGAAGCCTGTATACTTTATGTTTTTGCTACAGACTCTAACATATCATTCATGTTAGCTGACTCCACCACTCTGCAAAAGGAGAGACTGACTAAAGACAATAGACTTCAGACTGGCTAAAGACAATAGATTCAGAAAACCTTCCATTAGTACCATTCCCATTAGGAATATCTTCAGTGCACATAACCTATGGCGACTTTAGGATATCAAACATAAAATTTGAATATCTTGGAAATTTCAGCCTGATTGTTTTGTCCTGCCAATATAAATATGGACTTTTTAGAAGCAAAAAAAACCCCAAAACATAATTTACTAAGGATTATCCATGTACTCTGCTGCAACAAGGGTATCCTAAAATCAAACATGACGCACATCCCGTGGACATAAAATATCCACTTTTCATCCAAATTTACTGCAGTCAAGCACATGTTCCCTTGGTTGTAATAGTCTCTTTCTAACTGTAAATTCTATGGTTTAATAGAAGTCAAACCTGATGTCAGTACCGAATAAAATAATTTTAAGACATTTTTAAGCCTGGGTGATTCTTTTCATAATTATTTGAAATAAATTACAGAATGTACTTACTAATGTTAATCATTAACTGTTTTCTAATTCTATTCATGATATGTATAACATTATTTTTGAAGTATCTTAGAAACCGCAGTCTTTTATTTCTTCCAGTGCAAGTTTCCTTTAAACAACTAAACTAACTGATTGAAAAGTAGGAGAACCACTAGGATTATATTTTGAAAAAAAGGATTACTGGGCTGAGCTATGCCAATCAATTAAGTATTTCAGTCAGATCAGATTTGGGTTTGACTTGCCCTGCCGTAAAAGAAAGTCACACAATTGTATCTTCATTTGACAACAAAATTCTGTGGAATTGCAATATCACCGAATAAAGAGATTTCAGAGGACCTTAGGAAGACGAGCAATCAGTTTCTAACATCAGCTTGTTCAATTAAACTGGAGTTCCCGCTGGAAAAAAAAAAAAGTCAGCAGCTACAAAAACTGTAGCTACTGACTTTTAAAATACAGTCACTTACCTGTCCCTTGGTCCAGCAGTGTCCTCACCACCGCTGGTTTCACCGGCTGTCTTCTCTCCGTGGAGCTGGCATCTTTAATGTGGGCACCTGGCTGTGTCAGCTTGCGGCTTCACAGCCGGGTGCCCACTGTGCATGTGCAAGAAGTGCTGCGCTTTATGAATGCCCCCGTAGTCTTTTGAGACCTGTCACATGTCCCAGAAGACTACGGGGGGGAGGGGGGAGGACAACTTCCGCTTGCAATCGCCTTAGGCGATCAAAGTGGGAGCGGGTACCTGGCAAATTCGGGTACCCACGCCCCCCCCTCCCCCAAGGTGCCAATCCTTAATGGGGAGCGGGGGACAAAGCATTAAAGTGGAGCTTCCTCTTTTGGGTGGAGCTCCACTTTAAACTCTGACAAAAAAAAGCTGGAAGCTTATTGGTTTCTATGCAGAGCTGCACCAGATTGTGTACTCTCTAGCTTAAATTTTATTTATTTTAGGTACTTATATAGCGCTGTTAATTTACGCAGCACTTTACATATATATATTGTACATTCACATCAGTCCCTAACCCTCAAGGGGCGTACAATCTAAGGTCCCTAACTCACATTCATACACATACTAAGGCCAATTTAGACAGGGTCCAATTCACCTACCAGCATGTCTTTGGAGTGTGGGAGGAAACCCACGCAGGCACAGGGAGAACATGCAAACTCAAGGCAGGTGGTGCTGTGGCTGGGATTTGAACCAACGACCCTAGTACTGCCAGGCAGAAGTGCTAACCATTTAGCCACGGTGCTGCCCAGTCTCACTGAAATGCCCCATAGTCTTGACCTCAGTACCACTGAAATGCTGTGGTGTTATCTAAAGTAGGCCATTCAAGAAAGACATATAAAAAACATACTGTATATGAATTCTTATGGTGTTTGAAGATGAGAATATGCCACAATATGCCCTAACTGCTGCAAACTGAAAGTATTCAGCTGAGGATATTTCTAGTAAATGAGTTTTGGTAGTCTCTAAATGTAGGGGTCCATTTTTTAGATTGATAACCTTGAATAAACTATTTGTTCAATATAACTATAGAAGTGTAAAATGTCACTTATGTTGTTTAGATTGTTTTTATTTGTTATCATGACTTTGGTGACAAAGAAGTCAGAGCTCAAGGATGCACCAGCAAGTGAGCATCATGTTGCTGGTATAGGAGAGTAAGTAAAAGTCTTAGGTTGCCATTTTTTTCTATGATATAGCCCAAGGCAGACCTGCCCACTGGATACAGCTAACCATTTAAGGCTTTTCATTAGTGTAATATAATCACAGTGTTATATTATAATTCTGCATCTGGTGCACTTCAAAGAATTTGTTCAAAATTGTAAAGAGCATATGCAAGCATTTAATAAGCTACTAGTACAATCCAATAAACTGTGTTAATCACAAACCTCCATAATTATCCGTTATATTTAAACTTCCAAGTCAGGAGCAGGGGCGGACTGACCATTTGGGCACTCGGGCACTGCCCGAGGGCCCAGGCTCAGTAGTAGGCCATGAGATGCCCCTAGTACCTTTCATAGGCTTTTTTGGGTGTGGTTTGAGGGTGGGTGAGGACACGTGATCCCCTATTGCCCGGGGGCCCCATGAGCCCCTGGTCAGGAGTTTGAAATTTGGCTGTGTGTGAAAGACAGGAAGCAGGGTGTTCCAGCTTCTTCTACAGGTGAGTCCCAGGACCACCACATTACACAGGTATATTGATGTCTCCGCTAGGTGATTTAGCCCACTGCATGGATATTCACAAAACTCTTCTCTCCTCTGCCAGCTAATTTAAACGCAGACTAACAATTTAAAGTTGAATGAAATACCTCTCATACAGCAAAAAAAAATCTAACACACAGGCATCAACATCTAAGAACTCTGCATAGGGCATTTTTGTTAGTTACATTCTGTCCCCAACCTTCAGGCGGTGATGAGAGATTTGGAGCTTGAAGAGACTCTATATAGACTATAGTGCAATAAAGTAGGCCAAAATATGCTTTGATTTTATATTAACCACTTCTAGTCCGGACACTACTACCCCTTTCCTGACCAGGGCAATTTTCAGCTTTCAGCGCTATCACACTTTGAATGACAATTGCGCGGTCATGCAACACTGTACCCATATGAATTTTTTACCATTTTTTTGAGACAGATAAAGCTTTATTTTGGTGGTATTTATTCACCTCTGGGATTTTAATTTTTTTTGCTATGTAAATGAAAATGTCCAAAAATTTTGAAAGAAAGTGTTTTTCTTATAATATTTTGCAAATAAATAATCTTTCATCATAAATCTTGGCCGAAATGTATTCCATTATCTTTTTAGTAAAAAAAAATAAGCCAAATTAGTTTATACCCAAAAATTATAATTTTTAAACACATTTTTTACATTTTTATTTAATTTTTTTATATTATTATTTGTTTTTTGGTTTTTTTACATACTGTCACCCTAGCAGTACAGTGTCACCATGGTGACACTGTACTACTTGTGGGGGGTGATGAAGATTTTTTTTTTTTCTTTTACAGTGATTGCTTTTACACCCATATAGGATGTAAAAGCAATAATTTCTCCTTCTCTCTGTCTGCATTCTTGCAGCCATTGAGAAATACTGAGTGAGCTGTGATTGGTCACAGCTTGTCACATGGTACAAGGCTGTTGTGAATAGCCTTGTACCATGTGACCTCTGTGATCATTCACAGATTTCACACGTAGTAAGCAACGATGTCACAAGTGACATCTTGCTTACTACTTTGCATGTGATCGCTGATTGGCCAATCAGCGATCACATGATTGGGACCTCGTACAGAGGTCCCGTCCGACGATTGGTGTTTCACTGTGTCCAGAGGACACAGCGGGCACGGGATCGCGGTGCTGCACGCTCCCAGGGACCGCGCACAGCTAGAAATGGCGGGTGCCATTTACGAACGGCAACCCGCCCCTGGAGTGCCACCGTCCTGCCATTTATAAACAGCAGGCGGACAGCAAGTGGTTAAAGGCATTGTACACTTTCAAATGTTTTTGTTGTTCGCACAACAAAATGTATGTAGTTATATTCCCTGTGTTGTCTGTTGCCTTTCCTTGCAATGATGGGCTCACATGTAGTGGCTGCAGCTTGTAGGGTCATGAACACAACCCTTTATATCCATGCTGCAGCTAGCTTGTCCTTACCTGCCAAAGAGACAAGGCAACTTCCTGTTTGGGATCACACAGCATCCAATGCATGCCTCCTCATCCCCTCTGTGTTCCACCACAAATGTGGTAGTGCTAATGTGATGAAACAGTGCATGAGTGAGCTTTTCTGCTTCTTTTAATGTGTCGCCTGTTTGTGGCTGTGAGATCTAATTACTGTGTAGTTCTCATCTGCATGAGCACTAGCCGGAAAGACCCAGGGATTATGGGATATATAGTTTCTTCAGAGGAAGTGTCAGGTCTCACACTGCAGACAGAAGTCATTAACCTGAGCCGAACCATGCTGAATACCTCATGTTTCAATACAAACAGAAACTGCAAACACAGGAATGTGAAGATTTACTCTACTAAAGGCTCTGTGTACAGGTCTACAAATAATACCAGGAAAGTACATGATCAATGCACATACTTTGCAGGCAGTGCCTGGACAAGGTCAACCAGTGCACTGGGCGAAAATGGGAAAGTGCACCCCCTCCCCCCCCGCATTGAGAGAGTCCAGGGGCCTTTGCCACACAAACCCCGTCTCTTAGTGTAGGTCTTACAGTCTCAGGCAGGCTCTCCCCTTTAAATTTTTGCTGCAGCTGAGCTGCCCCACTTTCTGCCAGAAAATGCGTATAGCAGCATGATGCAATGTGGATGGGACTCATGCAGGAGCAGAGTGACCTCCTCTGCAAACCAGAGCTGAATAGCTAAGCAACAGTAGCTGCAGCATCACTAAGAATGCTATGGGGCGGGCAGGAGGAGCGGAGTGATTCAGCACTAGTGCACTGTGAGGCTCTGGCACCACTGTGAGTAACCAGACAAACTGACAACTGTGTGTGCCATTAGACTTGATCTGCATTAGCACCTGTAGAGCTACAGTACCTGCACCCCCCCCCCCACCTCCCACACACTCACTAGGTACACCACTGCCCCTCATTCTCCTCCCAGTGCAGAGCTCCCCTTCATTCCCTTACCCCCAGCAACAAGTTCCCATTACCCCCTAGTCCCCCTATTAAACAAAGCTCCCCCCATATATAAAGCCTACCCTCCTCCCACCACCCCGTACAGTGCTCCTCTCTCTGACCCCTCCTTTCCTCACTACAAGCCTCACCCCTCATTCTCTCCCAAGTACATAGAGCTCCCCCCTCCTTCCACTCCTCAAGTACAGTGCTCCTCCCACCTCCTAGCTCCTCCCTTTCCCCAACTCCACTACAGAACTCCATCCACCAGTAGACCCCCAGTACACTGAGCTCTGCCTTTCCTCCCACCCCCCCCCCAGTACATAGAGCTCCCCCTTCCTTCCACTCCTCCACTACAGTGCTCCTCCCACCTCCTAGCTCCTCCCTTCTCCCAACCCCACTACAGAACTCCATCCACCCCTAGCCCCCCAATACACTAAGCTCTCTCTTTCCTCCCACCCTCCCCCAGTACATAGAGCTCCACCCTCCTCTCACCCCCCAGAACAGAGCTCCCCCTCTCCTTAGCCCTTTAGTACACAGAGCTCCCCCTCCCCATGCTCAGAACACTCAGCTCCTCCTGCCCCACATTCTCCACATGCACCACTTTACCACCCCAATGTCAATACATCAAGGATCTGCTGCTGTGAAATTACTACTAGACTGCACCGGCACAACTCTCCCTTCCTGTCTCGGCTTCTGCATGACGTCACGTCAGAAGTCAGGAATAGAAGTCATCTGTCGAGCGGAGATCACACCGCCTGACAGAGAAAGTAACGTGTAGTTTAAACTACTGCCTGGTGCAGGACCACAGTCAGCGCGCCGCAGTAGATCTATGTCTGTTCATCTTCGGGTGGAAGACTTTAGCCTCACATTGCTTTTCACCTGTGCCCCCCCCCCTTTTCCAGTAAATTCTTCCGTACCCCCCCCCCCCCCAGTACCGGCCATGCATGCAGGTGAAAAACACAAGGTGCAGAAAGGAATGTTTATCATGCCTTTAAGAAAAGCATAGCATGTCAAAACACCCAATGTGACACATTCTAAAAGCTAAAATAAGACAAATAAAACTTTTAATTACTTAGTTACATGAAACTAAAGGATAAGTTCAGCTTTGGGAACATGTTACATGTTCCAGCCATTTTTAGGGTGGAACATGTAACATGTTCCTGATCCTGCAGCCGTTGCCCCCCCTTCCCCTTCCTTGCGACAGAAGTACGGGGAGACGTTCCGTGTACCAGCTATCAGTTTTTAAAAACAATGTGGCTGTCGGCTTGTAATTCTCAATAAACTACCACGGCGTTGTGAGCTCTGTGGTAGTTCATTGAGCCTGTCAGAAGTATCTGCTTGCCAGTACGGGATGTACGAGCAATCAGATATACTGACGGACTGCAGGAGACCTGCATGGCACCAGCAATCTGCTGACCGCTAGTGCAATGCTTTACAGTCTTTACAACCAAAAATAATAAATGTGCATTTTTTTACCTGGAAAAAATGTGCATTTATTATTTTTGGTCAAAGGTGAACTTATCCTTTACAGTGTAAGTAACCCCTAACAATGGACTTCTATAACTTGCTCCCCTTTGGTATTTTAAAAAAGCAATGTTCAATATGTGCAAAAACACACCTGTTGACCCTAGCAGAAATCTTGTGAGCTTATAACTGTTCTCTGCCTATACTGAGTGGTATCAGTTAGCATAATTCTTCATTCTCCTAACTACAGAACACCTTCCCCTTATGTTATGGAAATGAGGAGAGGGGAAATTGTTCTGTAGTCACATGTCCTGTCCTAAGGTGACACCATGTAGCAAGGCTCTATGTGCATAAAAAAAACTGAGGCATTTAGTGAAATGTAAACTGCCAGGAACACTTGGTAATGCAGTGAATAGCAATAATCCATAGCACTGGTTAGAGACGTGATAGATGTAATACAGCAGACAAAAGCCAATAGAGGTGTTTCCAATGTTTTCCCAGCATAAATATTAGATATAATGTAACCTTAAAATAAAAAAATTAAAAACATCTTTTTTTCGCCGTAAAAGTAAAAGATAGGACAATAAATTAAGGCTGATGGTGGTAATCTTGGTTTTCTTAAAATAAAATTTTAAGGAAGATGCATGGTAAAATCTAATTTTTAGCATACAAGGCGAACCAATTTTCAGTCTGTGATATGTCAAACTTAATATAAGGCTGTCTTAGCTCCTTGTTGAGCTCATTACTGATAAAATGACACCTAAAAACAATGTAACAAAAGGTACTGTCAGGATTACATGAAAAGAAATTATGGGTTTGTTAATGGATAACTGTACAGCACCTTGCTCCAGCAGCTCGTATAGAGGAAGGTCATTGGCCATTGGCCCTGAGCTCAGGCAGGAAACGAGTCATCTTTCAAAGGGTCAGAGCTGATATTTCTTCTTTGGAGGGTATAGAAGTAAATAACAGCACACACAACTAGTCTTGAGAGGTAAGTATGCACTTTAAAACTAGGTTCATACTAAAGTGGTGCAAATTCCTTCAGTTTTCAAGTGTGATTTGTGGAGCACCTGCAGTGAGATTCAGCTGTGGTTCAGCTTAAATAGCAATATTTTTTTTCCTGCAATTTTCATACAATTGCGGTTTTGGATGGATGCCCTAGGGTCTCTCCCTCTTTCTCTCAACCAGCTCAGTAACACATAGGAGAATGGGCAAAAACACACTGGAATCCCATGTGATGCGAACAGATAAGCATTTGTGATTTACATTCTACTCTATGCACCTCAAAATGAGATCAACCACTCCAAAGACACACACAACCCTTTTTCAAAATGCACTGCGTGTAGATTGAATTGATGTGAATGACCACCATTGGAATTTATTTTATTTTCCATTTCATGTGAATCACTGCAGTCTAAAATGCATCAGTGTGAACCAGGGCTAAAACAATTCAGAGATCATTTACATATGTGCGGAGTGGATTGCAGCTCAGGTTTCACAGTTAATTGACACAGTAGTTGTTCAGCTGTTCATGTCAGGTTTACAACAGGTTCAGGACAGGATTAGGTCAGGATTTTATCCTAATCACACATGTTCAGTTTAGAAATGGTTTCCATAGAAGTCAATAGAATGTAATCTGCACCTGAATTGGATTGCACAATTTTGAAATCATACAGGACTCTTTTTCAAACTGCACTGAATCCTCACTGAACCTGCACCACCAGTGCACCGGACATACACGATATTGGCAAAAGTATTGGGATGTCTGCCTTTACACGCACATGAACTTAAATAGCGTTACAGTCTTAGTCCGTGGGGTTCAATATTGAGTTGCCCCCCCTTTGCAGCTATCACAGCTTCAACTCTTCTGGGAATGTTGTCCACAAGGTTTGGAAGTGTGTTTATGGGAATGTTTGACCATTCTTCCAGAAGGGCATTTGTGAGATCCAGCACTGATGTCAGACGAGAAGGCCTGGCTCGCAGTCCCCGCTTTAATTCATCCTGAAGGTGTTCTATCGGGTTGAGGTCAGGACTCTGTGCAGGCTAGTCAAGTTCCTCCACCCCAAACTCATCATCCATGTCTTTATGGACCTTGCTTTGTGCACTGATACGCAGTCATGTTGGGACAGAAAGGGTCCATCCCCAAACTGTTCCCACAAAGTTGGGAGCATGACATTGTCCAAAATTTTTTGGTATGCTGACGCCTCAAGAGTTCCCTTTACTGGAAATAAGGGGCCAAGCCCAACCCCTGAAAAACAACCGCACACCATAATCCCCCTTCACCAAACTTTACACTGGGCACAATGCAGTAAGGCAAGTACCATTCTGGCAACCACCAATCCCCAGACACATTCATCGGTTTGCCAGACAGAGAAGCGTGATTCATTGCTCCAGAGAACACATCTCCAATGTTCAGTGGAGTCCAGTGGTGGCGTGCTTTACACCACTGCATCCGACACTTTGCATTGCACTTGGTGATGTAAGGCTTGGATGCAGCTGCTCGGTCATGGAAACCCATTCCATGGAGCTCTCTTTGTATTGTTCTTGTGCTAATCTGAAGGCCACATGAAGTTTGGAGGTCTTTAGCTTTTGACTTTGCAGACAGTTGGTGACATCTGCACACTGTGCGTGTCAGCAATGTTATTTCACATGTCATCATGTCATGCAGATTGGATGTGGTCCAAAACGCATCCAATCCGCGTATTTGTGAACCAGTTTTTAAGAGTATGCCTGACTGGTTCTCTTTAAATATGTCAAAAGTATAAAGTCAAGGAGAAGAATGGTAAATACCTTGTGTAGTAGAAAGATATGTTTGCCTGCTGTGACCTATAATGCTCAGACTTCACAATGTTTTATTTTCACACTTTCTACCTCTATTGTGCAAAAGGTGATCAGGAGGTGGGGCCACTGACGTGCCACATTACAAAAAAAAAAATGTCCAGCATGACACTCACCCTTCTCCTCGCTAGAAGGAGAGTGAGATGGGCAGGATAAACTCTGGATATCACAGGCCAAACATTTGATTCTTAAGCCGGCTATAGATGGATCAAATCTCGGCCAGCTCAGCAGAGACTGGCCGAGATTCAATCCGTATATGGGCAGGCTGGTTGTACTGAAGTGATTCCATCATTTAACTTTAATATAACCAGCCTGTCAGATTGTTTGGATGCGACTACTGCCGATGGCAATGGCATCTAACAGAAATAATTGTGTTCTGTCGGCAGGTAAGGCTCTCCACTGGCAGAACACAACAGCATTCCCCCATCAACACTAACACATGGTTGCAGAAAAAGAAATGAAGTCATCCATGGCTTGCCTTATGCCACAACTCTTATTCTTGGCATTATTATACTTTTGGATTATTTAAAGTGTATGCGAACCCAAAATCTGATAAACCTGATAAATAAACCCTAGTATTAATAAAATGAGCACACATGGTAGGCTACCAACACTGCTGCTAATTGAAAATGAATTGATTAGAACTTTCATCCTGCTACAGAAAGTGCTGCTACTGGCAGGATTTGCAGGTAAGAAACTTTGTAACAGATTAACAAAAGTGATTTGCAAAAACAGAATAATTTCAAACAAACAGAAGGGATGATATTAATCATACTAAAACATAGATTTTGGGTTTAAAACCCCCCTAAAATGTAATAAATGCACCTCTATTTATTACAGCTACTTATATAGCACTGTCAATTTACACAGCGCTTTACATATATAATTTACATTGACGTCAGTCCCTAACTCTCAAGGGGCTTACAATCTAAAGTACTTAACTTACATGCATACACATACTGGGGCCAATTTAGTCAGGATCCAATAAACCTACCAGCATGTCTTTGGAGTGTGGGAGAAAACTGGAGTACCGGGAGGAATCCCATGCAGGCACAGGGAGAACATGCAAACTTCAGGCAGGTGGTGCCCTGGTTGTGATTTGAACCAACAACCCTAGTACTGCCAGGCGGAAGTTCTAAGCATTTAGCCACTATGCACCTCTACTAAAATAATCCTAAAATATATCATAGTTGTCTGGAAAAAAAAAAGCAAAATAATCCTCTTAGCATAAAATTGACTCAGTCAGTACAAAGTCACTTCTAAAATATTACATAGCTGTAATAAAAGTGGCTCTATAATTACCTTTTTTTGGTGCCAATGTGTTGAAATGTCAACTCTTCAGTGTTCGCCAACCATGTAAGTATTCCACACTTCCCAGCATGTGATTACTTGCTCCTCCACTGCACACTGTGGCTTCTTCTGCTACATCATATGTCACTGCAGGACATATCTAGAGCTAGTGAGAGGAACCATGGTAGGCATCGGGGCAAACATGTATTTGACCCGCCATTATTCAACTTATCCAGATGGTTGAATACCTGCAGCAGCTGAGCAGCCAGAAAGGTATGTACAAGGCCTTTTTTCCCCAGCTATATGTCTTCTTGTTTTTTATATACAAATAAACTCTTTGTTGACATGGTCTCTTTAAATAATGATTGTCTGAATCGACCAAAACCATAGAAAACATATAAACAAAGGGGTTAACAAACTGATATTTATATTCTGAGAACAAGCATTCCTTATTTTCATAGAAAGTGTTGCTTGCTTTTATTGTACTTTGGTAATGGCAGCTAATATCATTTGATTTTGTTTAAAGCAGCTTCTAAAATAAATGTGTTTCCTTATTAATATAAATGTAACTTAATCTAGCAATTAGATTTGAGAACATTCTTAAATTCATTACAATTCTACAGTGTAGCCTACAGAGTATTCCTATGATCCTTATACAGCATACCTAATGATGGATATAATAAAGTTATATTAATAATAAAACAATTTACATGTTCACAAATTGTAATGATTATGTTATTGTAATTAATGTAATGTAAAACACTGTTAAATAATTATGTTATGAACTTGTTAACATTTCTGAGCCTAGGAACAGTAATTAACGATGGCCTTGAAGTCAAAACTCTTGGGTAGTCAATGCATTATATGTTGCTGTAGTGCCACCTGTTGTAATAATGGTGAACAGCACTTCTCTCCAACAAACTATTTGAAACAGGTTATGACTATAAAGTATGTCATTTTTAACTGCCATGGGAGGTTTGCATAATGCATTGCCTTTTTTTGGCTCTAGTGGCATATGCATGAATACACCCAACATCCCCACATGGTTTTATCCTCTTGGCAGCTCAATCAGGGAGGAAAATCTGACCACTTGAAGATTATTTCTCATTGGTGTTTATTTACTAAAGCTGTAGAGTGCAACATCTGGTGCAGCTCTGCATAGAAACCAATCAGCTTCCAGGTTTTATTGCCAAAGTTTAAATGAACAAGCTGAGGTTAGATGTTGATTGGCTACCGTGCAGAGCTGCTCCAGATTCTGAGAGAACCAGTTTTAGTAAAATAGCTGGAAAGTGTACTGCCAGTGTATGACCAAACTTTACCTACATATAGACACAAGTTTATATATAAAAAAAAGTTGAGTCCATTGGTCCTTTCTTTAGCCTGCTTTAAAATAAGCATGTAATAGACAAAACCAGTAAATTCAAACTGATCATATGATAAAATAAAGCGTGTAAACAGATGTTACATTTAGTACAAACCGCATTAAACAAATGCTGCATATTAAAACAATCTGTTGATTCAGAAACAGTTTATAGACAGGTAAAATTACAATCAAACCTCCATTACGTCCTTTTCATAGCTATTGGTCCTTTATGTAGTAAGCATTTTCACTGACCAATAAGCAGGCTTGTAACAACAGGGAGGAAGATCAAGCTTGACATTTAAGTTTTATACTTAATCTTAATTTTTTAAAGCTTACAAAGAAAACTACAAATCTTGTGGAAATATCTTACACATTGGACAAAGTATAAGACAAAAAGGAACACATCATGTTCCCAGAGTAGGTCATGTCATCGTAACATCAATATCTGGGAAGTCCACATTCAGCAATATACATATAAAGCCAAATATCAACATATACAAAACATCTCTGCCATCTAACAGCAAACATTTACAAAGGGTCCAGTATCTCACATCAGATCTATTAGTTTTAAACATGAGACAATGATCCATGAGTATATATGACAGGAAAACAGTGCATTCTTCAAGAAGGATAGCATAGTGGCCTGATATTTCAAGTTTCCCACTTCTCTGGATCTGCTGATCTTTGTGTTATGCAGTTCCCACAAAATATAATCTTTGCTTATGAATTCTTTCATAATATGTTCAGTTTTATCTGTCCAGTTTTGTGACTTTAAAAATTTTCATATTGGAAAAGTAAACAAATATTTTTAAAGCATTCTGTATTTTTACTAATTCTCATAGTGCTGCACAGGCCACCTGGCTGATATTGTTCCAAGGATAATGTAAAAGCGCTGATTTCAGAACCACTTCCTGCCAACTAGTAATAAGTTATATTTTTTCAAGCCATCGATCAGCCCAAATCTACTAAACAGTCTGAAATATAACCTCTAGCACACATTGGAAAACGTTGTTTTGCTGCTTTGAAGCAAATAGACATCTCTAGGGATATATATGCAGAAAAGGTCTGCATCTTGTTTCCCCCCAGTCATAGTGAATCTATCTCTGACCACTTGAGCTACCCACCCTTTGTACATCCCTCTCTACATCCACCAGTTACCTTCTGATGATCAGCACTGAAATTCAGGTTCTCCACCACAATGGGTTCAAGACAAACCATCACTAATTAGAATTAATGTGTGTTGCTGGACCACACTATCAGCCGCAGCGTGCCCATGACCACTAATACAGTATATGATCCATTAAGAATAGTCAGGAATGTTTCATATCCTTCTCCTTGTCTGCCTTATTCTCCAACTCCATGGAACTAGCATTCCCCATAAACACCTCAGATCATAAACAACTTTCCAGGCTACATGCTGCCATGCTGTGTTGCAGCTCATATGCCTGGAGGACAGAAGTCACACTTGGCCATAGCTATTTGCAGCTCTCCAAGACCAGGCCAAAAAGTGGCTGATCACACACCACCGCAGACCACTCATTTTCTGACTGCCTTTTGCCATGGAAAATTCACATGTGTAATTTGCCTTATACTTGTCCTGAACCTGCTGGTGCAGTGGTTCATTGCGAAGTACTCTGGAAGGCCACATTAGAAGGTCATACACACCAGTGTTCACTTGGCAGAAATCCAGGGCCAAAAACAGCTGCCTGCCAACCACCCAATCTGTGACACCTTCACATGCTGGAACTCAAGTTGGTCATGCAGCAGAGGCTGTAGCATGCCATTAATGTGTGTCTGTGTGATATTGGTACAAGAACAGGCTCTGGATAGCTAGGATTCTTTTTAACACATCCGTGGCTCCTTATTCTGATCTCATGCAGAATTTTGGCACCTTTTGAAGAGGCAACCAAAATTGTGAGCTGCAACGAGGTGGGGATTAGTGATACAATCCCTCCCATGTTCCTCATGGGGAACACACTTCATGACCTGAGAGACTAGACCCTGGAGGCAGAAGAGGAGGACTGGCTGCTGTCTCAAGGCCAGCAGAATCATTTGCCTAATGCTTCCATCCCTGTTAAGCAGCAGGCAGAGAAGGAAAACGAGGAGTAGAAGGGTGGGTGATGATCAGGAGGAAATGGACAGGCTTCAAGAGGGGCATATCACTCCTTTCAAGCCTATAAAGTTGGGTTGGGTAAAATTGTTGAACGCAGGGTTTTCCTCAGTGACACTGATGACTTGTGGCTGTCTACCGCAGGCAATTTGCAGTGTATGAAGTATTTTATGCTTAAATGCTTACACAAATACCCCAAGAGTTGGGTCATCAAAGAAAGGGACCACTATTAGGTGGCCATCCAGTTAGATCTCCAAAACAAGGGCAAAATAGATGACCTCTTGCCACCATCTTAAATGGAGCCCAAGATGCAGAATTTTGAGAAGGTGCTGCATAAAAATATCTTAGCTGCATTTCCTAATGGTGGCAGCATCCCCTCTGATGATCCCTATGCCTTCAATCCTCTGTTCCCTGAAAGGTGGGGCAATGGGGGGTGGCTGCCTCAGCACAATTTTTAAGAGTTTGATTAAACCACAGTGACCAGACTGAGTTGCAAGTTGCACTCACAGGCACCTAAACCACATGATTGATGACTACATTGGGTCCAGGGCTGATGTGGACCTTCTTAGAAGACCACATAGACTATTGGGTGCCCAGGCTGGACCACTGGTTGGAGCTTGTACAGTGTGCATTGGGGTTTGTCGCTTGCCCTGTAGCCAGTGTGCTGTCTGAAAGGGCCTTTAGTGCAACAGGAAGTTTTGTTGGGAGAGGCAAACCCACCTTTCCCCTGACAATATGAATTGGCTCACTTTCCATAAAATGAACCAGTCTTGGATTACCAATGACTACAAAACCACTTCTGCTGAAGAAACACACTGCATTTTTATTGTCACCTTGCCCCAGTGATCCTGCCACCTCTTCTGTCCTATTTCGGTGCTCTGGCATTGTAAACTTCATTTATAGATATATACACGCACCTCTGGGATTGTACAATTACTGTTGCATGTTTGCCTTACATTGACTGCAGCTCATTTGTAAAGGCTTGAGTGTTATTTATGTAATGATCATTGGATGAATGCACAATCCTTTGGACCTGATTGCAATGTGAATTTGTCATGGAACCTATACTTGGGTCTGAACTCAATACCACATTGAGGTGGATATATCATACAGTTGCCTTGTAAGCATTTTGAGTGCTTTTGTAGTCACTGTGTGACAGACGTGTCAAGCTGTTGCCACACATATATGAATGTATACATACCCTTTAAGATTTGTTCTTTATAGGGCATTTTCATTGCTGTTCAACTCTGCATTTAAACTATCCAAAATCTGGCGTTCATTGTTTCTAATGGCCAAGTTTATAGTGCGATATCTATCCCCTGCAAATCATACATCAATTAACTATATAGGCTGCAAGTGACCAAAGTGCTACTTGGCTAGCCAGTGTCTATGAACTGACATTTTCCATATTTAGCTGCCAATTTCACCATTCCATAACTAGAACCAAAAGCCAGGTCAAAGCTATATTAAAAAAAAAAAACGAAAAAAAACGAGTGTGCTTGTCCCTTTAAATAATCAGAAAATCATGTGCATAAAAAAAAAATCAATTTGTGCATATGTACCTGCATTCAAATATTTTATAATACATAACTCACAAAAAACATGTGAAAAGGCAAAATTGATCATGCCCAAAACGTAATCTGATTTAAAAAAATATTAATTCACGCAAATAAATAATACATATAGCTCAAGCCAAAAATTAATGTGTAAATAAAGTCCAAAGTGTATAAGAAGTGCCAAATCCAGCAGCAAAGTGATGAAGTATAAAATCAGCAATCAAATTGCTCCAGTGCTAAGGTGCAGCTCTCATGCAAATCAGCTTACCAGATACAAAGATCTCACTCACAGGAGATCTAAATGCGCTTGTGAATACAGAGAGAAAGTTACTCCTCTGGCCAGCTCAAAACCCCATGCACCTCATAGGGGTCACTGATCAAAAGCTACAGTATCACGTCACTCAAAATCAAATGTATCGGCTGAGATATAAAACAAGAGAAACCTCATGGTGCAGCAAGCTGCAATAAAATTTAATAATAAAGTATTGCACTTACAGATTTCAGCAGCATAAACAGCGGTATATCAAATAGCACTCCTGCAATAGTCTTCTGTGCAGGTTTTATCACCATAACAGATATGCCTTGCAGAAGGTGATAATAACTGCACAGAAGACTATTGCAGGAGTTAGTCTACCAAGTATTGAACTGAGGGAGGGGAGGTGTCTTTGGAGAGCGATGAATATATTGGAAGATACTTCACATCCTGGTAATGAGCTTGATACATTGCTACCGCCTGGTAGAAGTATTGGCTATTGTATCACCAGGTAGCTTCTTTCCTCAATCTGTGTGGCTCTTGGACACTAGAGATCTTGTGAAAAAAATGAAGCTTTGTTTTTATTACGGCATTTATGTTGTTTTTGGTTATGTTTTTTTAAGTTGAGCGTGGAATTCCTGTTTTTTAATGTGAGGGAGCTACAGCTGTGTTTCATTTTATGATTGTTATTGTAAAATGGCAATAAATTTTCTGATTCCGAGCATTCAGCATTCACGAGATAAACTTTGCCCAATGCGTTTCTCCCAAAAGGACATCGTCAGGAAAAAGGGGCTGTATTTGGCACTTTTTATGTCCTGTACTTTAGACTTGTTTATACCTTAATTTTTGGATTGAGCTGTATTTATTATTTATTTGCATGAGTTAATATTTTTCTGAATGGGATTACATGATTTGGACATTATCAATTTTGTTTTATCACATGGTTTTATGTATTATACGATATTTGAATGCACGTATATATATATATATATATATATATATATATATACACACACATTAATTGATTTTGTTTTTATGCATGTGATTTTCTGATTATTTAAAGGGACAAGCGCACTTGTTTTTTTAAATTTAGGTATTAGGTCCAGTGTTCAGACTAATGCCGTCAATAGACGGTTAAAAAAATCGGACGATTTTTCGTCCGAAAGATTAATCGGACGATTTTCGCACTGTTAGTGGGTTATTTCATCGGCCAGTTTTTCGCGTTTTTTCCACTTTTGGATTATCGGTCATGTTGGAAAATTCGTGGAAAAATACCGATTTTCGCATCAATGATGGTCAAATCGTGCGATCGTTATACGGAAAAAATATGCACATGAGCCGTGACCTGGAAGATTTTCATAATCATTGGTGGTAACATCGGTTTAACGAACGACCAATTTTTCTTTTATCGGCCGAAAATACGCCCGGTTTTCGAGCTGTCTATGGCCTGCATAAGTTAGTGCTGCTGTTCTGGCTAGTCCTATTACGAGTTTATTATTGTTTATATAGGTCAAAGGGTATACCTGCATCATTTATTGAAACAAATTAAATGAAGTTACCCCATATGGATCCTTTTAAATGTTGAAATGTGTTTTTATTACAAAATATATTAAAAATATTTTTAAAAATACATTTTCAAATATACTGTATGGCTTTAAAAATACAAATCTACATTTCTGGAATGTATTTACAAATATAAAAATATATTTTTTTAAATATATTCTTCAGATTTTTTTTAACATATAAAATAGTAGTTTTAACATATATTTTACATATATTTGTAAATGCATTCCAAAATGTAGATTTGTATTTTCAAAGACATACAGTATATTTGAAAATGTATTTTTAAAAATTTGTTTAATATATTTTGTAATAAAAATGCATTTCAACATACTATACGTATATATATATATATTTTTTTTTTTCTTTATTGAAATATATTGAATATGGCCAAAATAGTAGTATTTCACATATACATCAATAATTTGGGAAGAATATTTTAAAAATATATTTCAAATATGGGTATCTCTTTTACGAACAGATAAGTGCAGGCCACATTGCATGACATGCAGATTTGTAAATTGACAGGCCAAAAATGCATTCAAAGACTTAATATGTGACTTTTTAATAGTTGCACCTGTGCAGGCATATGATTCTCCCCTCAGTAACTTCCATCCTTCATGGAGAGCATGACTGAGGATCTTGGATCTTCACTCCCATGTGCTCCAATGGCACCCTAAGACAACATTTCATGCTTGCTATAATAATACATTTGCTTAGCACTTTACTGTGGAATGCTAAAACATAATTAATAGAATACAAAGTAGTTTCCTGTTTGGTATCAATTATCTTGAGAATTGAAAATAAAGCATTACCAACATGCTTACTTTCCAGTTACCATAAAAGACTTTTGTAGACAGAAGTTCATTGAGGTTTTGAAGTCAGGATGCATTTATTCATTGATTTTACTTCACATATAGAATCATGGAGAGTGATTTACTAAAAGAGTATTTTTTCATACTTTTATGTGTTCACTTGAAATATCCAGTGAGGTTCAGGGAAAATGAACATTTTCCTGCATGTGATGGGGCATTGGAACACAGGCTTGATTCCTCATAATGTCTCAACTTTGTCACATTGCTTATCATATATCGGGGACTGGGTTTTTTAAAAAGTGTCTGAACAAAGCATTTTCTGTGTTGAAGATCCAAACCAGGCAGAATCACATTTCATATTTCTAATGCAGAATAGAAAACGAATAGGAAAATATGATAATAGCTATAGGTACACTCATTTCTTGCTTAACTAAGTATGTTTTTTGCACAGCATTCAGTTCCTAATGGGACAACGTGCATGTAGTACTTTGTCCCATCTTCCTAGGAGCCCTGTAATACTAGCTTTGATGTCGGATAAGGCTGACAAGTCTCACCTCTCAGTCTCTAAATAAAACTTCCTCAATACCACATCTGGGAATTTTAGACCACCCCAAAATAGAGGAACATAACTGTTACTCCACAATGCAGGATTTTTAACATACACATGAAACAACCAAATGTATCCTAAAAATACGTAGTTTATTCACAATATTAGCTTAAAAAATAATCATCCAAGACATGCAAAACTTGCTTAAAATAATAAAATTGTCAATGCATAACAATGTATCCAAAAGGAGACAGGACACTTCCAAACATGATACAATTAGTTGCAAGCTTTTTCAGGTCAATATTGGAGTATGTAGCTGGGCGTCCTTCCTGTATTCACCATCAGCGCGTTTCATGGCTTCCTCTTTTTCCTCAGTTGTTGGAGCAGTTGTTGTAAAGAACAATGACCATGTGGTACAACAATTGTGCAAAAGTCTCCCAGGCAGACATGGATTACAGGGGCCTCAACAAATGACAGAGATGCCAACCACACAGAACTATCCCACCATACTTTTCCATAAGATGAAGGAAAAAACAGAAGGGAATAGGGGGGGGGGGGGCAGTAACAAATTTGAGAGAATTCAAGTGCTCTCCCTACCACATATATTATTTAGATACTGGAGGTCATCTTTCCAACACACTCTAAAAACTGGGTAAGCAAATGAGCATGGACTGGGAACATCGACTTGTGTGCGATGCTCAGACCTGAGTGTCAGGCTCAGACAATTTCACGAAGAAGGGGATGACACCATCACCTCAGTATAAGCTCTGACACCATCTGACACAGAGTTAACACAAGGGTATGAGGAACAGAGTGAAGGGGACACACAGCGAAGGTGCTGCAATGTGGGTTGGAAGTGACTAATAAGAGAATCTGTTATTTTGCCCTAAATAAATAAAGTGACAGCTTATTTAACTAAATGTGCCTCTGTGTTTTTAATGGGTAATGTGTGTTATTGTGAGGGAGCCAACAAGAGACACAGAAGTCTATATAACTTATTTTGAAAATCCTTTAGAATACTGTAAATATTCTGTTGTAGTAGCGTACAGTCTAGTTAAAACAACAGCAATCTGATCAAGTCTAAGAATATGGTTCTGGGAGTTTGAGATTTGCAGTAGAGTCAAATTTATGATATGAAGCACTGGGAATAGTATGGTACAAGGCACCGTCGAATTTCACCATAAATATTAGATACATATACTGATAAAGATTCTGAATTTTAAAGGACCCATAATGCACTGTCTGAACTTTAATTGTGGTCATGCAGGTTGGAAAGTCCAGTATCTGGGGCTTTGCTATGTGCCAGCTCCAACACTATAAAAGTATGGATTCCAATCAGCTATTTGTCAGTTTGTGTTTGAGCAGTGTAGGCCCTGGTGACAGCCCGTGTGAGGAAAGCATTGCTATATAGTGCTATGCTGTGCTATATTGTGCTAAATTGTTTTGGATTGCAGTCTGGTGGCCATGTGTTTTCAGTTCAGAGTTCCAATAGCCCTTTTTAAGACCTTTTTTTGTGCATCTGCAACAGTTGTAGTTACTCTTTAGCTCCTGACTACGTGGAACCAGAAATCTACACTAGGTGTCCCATGAAATATGCAACATGCTGCCTTAAACACTGCCATATTGTTTTGCTGCTTTTATTCCTGGGGGACAGAAGCTACACTGTTTCAGATAATATACTCTAGTGTTTTTTTCCCGGATAAAACCTACCTTGTCTCTGTTTGCTGCCTGTTCAAGTGCTTGCATACTGGCCTAATGCTAAACAATTTTTACCAAAACAAACACATATCTGAAGTCTATATTTTGAATATTTTGACAATAACTGGAAATACAGGGATAGCATTAAAAATGTGGGATTGTGGTTTGTAAGGTTTTTTCTTGTGCATTCTGTTTTGACAATTTATGAAAATGCAATGTGCTACTGCGAATACAACTGGCCAATTTGTACCAACTGGAGGGATTTTACTTTCTATTTGTTAAAAGAAAGCTTCCCCCATAGCTTTTAGATCTGTGGGTGGTGATTACTATATCCTCTGCTAAATTCAGGCCTATTACCTCTTTTAAATATCCAAAATATGTGGATCCTGAGTATAGTGTTGCTGATGCTGTCTGTGAAAATTCAGTAACACCAAAGACAGCTTAAAAGGCATCTCCAAAGCATGTAAGTTGAAAGACTGGTGTTTGTTGCATTTTGCAATCAAAGCCACAATAAAAGGGCCCTCTCTTTGTTGTATGACATTTATTAAAAACATTTTTCAATGATCCCCATGGCAGTGCCATTTTTTATAAAGTTTGCATATTAGCTAAAAAAAAGTCTAGAATTTAACAGCAGGATTCGCCTTCGACTCCAATGGGGTTTACTGAAATCCAGGGGCAGTAGTGCTATGGAGAAAAAAGCTAGAAGATACTGGACATCCTCCAGCCAGGAAATGATATGGGATCTATCTGACTTGTTGCAGCTTCCAATGCACACTCTTTAAAGATCACAATATGCAGTGAAATCAGGGTATGCTATTTCAGTACAGGAGAGGAGCCTGCATAAGTGTACAAGATAGAATATAAAGTTGGAGTTCATCTTTACATTTTGCCAGACTGATTTTCCTATATATAATTAATGTCAGTCTTGTGGTTCTACTCTTAAGTGTTTCTGGGGAGAGTTTAGAAGAAAACACAATTCTCTGACCAACAAAGGTCCAAAAATGTGTAAAAAGCTTATCCTAGCAATCATTATAGATTTATCTGTCAAATGTCTCCAAGCTCCATATTGATTTCTTCCACACAGTTCCAATATCATCAACATATTTAGTCACTGCAGTATAGATTTTTGTGCTATGTGTAACCACTCATGCAAGCATGCAAGGCCATTTGAACCTTATTTTTACACCAACACATACATTACGTATACTATATGTAGGCATGAGGGAAACTATCTCTTGGGAAAGACAGTTTTTCTTGTGTTTTGTTTGTTTTCTATAAGCAACTCATATGTTAGGCTGGGTGGTGGGTCTTGCAGTAGTAAAATATACATACATATTGTATATACACTCACAGGTCACTTTATTAGGTACACCTATTTAATTGCTTGGTAACACAAATTGCCAGCCAATCACATGGCAGCAACTCAATGCATTTAGGCATCTAGGCGTGGGGAAGATGACTTGCTGAAGTTCAAACCGAACATCAGAATGTAGAAGAAAGGGGATTTAAGAGTATCCAACACCTCCTGCGCTCAGGGAAAATCCAACACCTGCACTCAGGGACCCAGATCAGAGGAAGGCCGATCGGACAGTATATGATTTGAAATTGTAAAGTTCATCCAACACTGATCAAAGATTGTGCGGCTCTAGCATGAAGCTGGGGAAGCTTGATACGGACTGTGTTAGAGAACAAAAACAGAGCGTACCAACCTTGCGCATTACCTCAGTAGGCAATAAATACATTTATTAATAATGAGATATACTCACAAGAGTAGCAATATAAAAGGCATATAACATCCAAGCACAAAACACTGGGTTAGGAGACACGTGCGAATACCATCAAGAGGGGAGAGAGACACTCAGGGGTTTATTTACTAAAGCTGGAGAGTCCAAAATCAGACTCCCTTCTGCATAGAAACCAATCAGCTTCTAACCTCAGCTTGTTCAGTGAAGCTTTGGCAATGAAACCTGGAAGCTGATTGGTTTCTATGCAGAAGGGAGTCTGATTTTGGACTCTCCAGCTTTAGTAAATAAACCCCTCAGGGTCAAGCTAAAGCGTTTCGAAGGGGGGTCCCTTCTTCCTCAGAGCAGTGTTTTGTGCTTGGATGTTATATGCCTTTTATATTGCTACTCTTGTAAGTATATGTCTTTATTAATAAATTATTTATTGCCTACTAAGGTAATGCGCAAGGTTGGTATGCTCTGTTTTTGTTCTCTACCACAGTCTGTATCAAGGTTCCCCAGCTTCGTGCTAGAGCCGCACAACCTTTGATCAGTGTTGGATGAACATTACAATTTCAAATCATATACTGTCCGATCGGCCTTTCTCTGATCTGGGTCCCTGAGTGCAGGAGGTGTTGGATTTGTGTCTAGAAGTGTATGTATGTTGACAGGCAGTGGCTGCAAAGGGTCTGAAGGAGATCAGCAGTACTGAGTTGCAACAAAGAGGTAAAAGGTGAAAATGTGTATTTTATTTTAAAAAAGGCATTTTTAATGATACACATTGCTTTAGCAAACTAACAGTCATCCAGTTAGGGATTATATATATATATTTTAACAAAGAGGCTGTTTGTGAGCATTGAAAAGTCTTGATCCACCATGTTGGTTTTCCATGTTATCTTCAATGACTTGTGTGGCATTTATTAAATAGTTTAATATTTTAATAAAGATGTGTTGCACATACAGCATATTTTATGATGGAATTCAAGACTGCGGTAGTCTCCAGGACAGTGGCCTAACAATAAACAAGTGATATTTTTTTCCTCAATGAAGTCTCTAGCCTTTGAGCAAATCAACATCATTATAGTTGATTTCCACTATAATGAGACAAATGTACTAGTGCATGCTGTAAATACCCTCAACTTTAGAGATTTAACTCTTTTTTTACCTATTTTTATTTAATAAAAAATCTTTTCTAATACAATTAATGATTTATTGTGGTTGATTTAATAAAAGGAGCAGAGAAGATTTACTTACCTTAGTGAACACATTTAAGCAATGTTAACTTTAGGCATCCAATCATGTGCAATGTGACTGGGTATTTATAAATGTTTGCACTGTAACTATATTGAACAGGTACAGTATGTGAGTAAGGTATAGGGGGTTTATTTACTAACGGAGTAGAGAATATTTACTTACAATACTAGATAAAATAAAGCTGTGTTCACTTCAATAGTTCAATCTCATGCAAACAAAAATCATTTTATTATATTTTATTTTCCTTGCACACATTTGGATATTCAAAGGGAATACTGCTTCACTGAATTACTAAGTTAAGTGAATTTTTACTTTTCTAAATGTGCAGTTTGAGACTCATTTAATAAAGATATTGAGAATATTTAGTGAAATTATTTGAATATGCTTTTCATATGATAGCATAACTGATGTGAATATTCACACAATTTTTTCAGTGAAAATTCTCAGGTTCTTTAGTAAATCTGCCTCACTGAATAGGTACCAGAATTAATATAACCACACAGGGCCATGGATAAGGGGGTACCACCAGTCTTCCTATATGGGGCCCAGGTCGGCAGAGGGGCAGTTGGGTGAATCAGATGTGGACAGGGAGGGTGATCAGCACAGTGCAGGTCAATTACAGGAACCGATCCCCTATATGACTCTATCTGCAGCAGATGAAAGCTGACTTCTTTCCCACCAATTTTCAGCTGCTGCAGAGAGGGCCACACAGGGGATCGGTTCCAGGAATTGCCCCCCCGTGCACCCATCACCCTCCATGTGCACCATAGGTTTCCCCCTGCTGCCCAGGCCCCCCCTGTGTGCCCCCACAATACTGCCAGCTTCCCTCCTCTCCTTCCCACTAGCAGCTGCACAATAGGATGGAGAGTAGGAAGGGGTCCGGTAAATATGTCATTTACCAAGCCTTCCTTTCCTGAATGAACACAATGAGTAATTGGTATCAATCACTCACTGTTTTTATTCCTAACTGAAGCATAGTAAACTGTTTTTCTTGAGGAGGGATGGGGGGACTGTCAGGTTCGCTTTATTGGGGCCCCGTGGTTTCTAACAGCAGCCCTGTAACCACACATTAGAGAGTCTTTTGGAGTCCCTCCCAGCCCTGAAAGAAATAATTTTTATTTATATATGTTGCATAATAATTAGTTATGGAGAACCCTCCAGATGGTGAATATTTCAGAGTGGTCCTGATAACTGTATAGAATAGTAATATGAAAGAATTTAGTATATGTCTATCAACACGATTAAAATCTCTTACTAAACTGCTATATAACTAGGCCACCTATTTTGTAACATTTACTTTGCAATATTACCATACAAATCCACAGGATTTAGTTATAAAAAAATCCAAATATGATGTAAACAGTTGACAATGCTTCTCGTTTTTCTTAGCAAGAAAAACAGAGACATTTTCCCTGCTCTAAATTTATTTTAATGTTACTTTTGTAATCTTAACTGATTGTAAAAGATAAAGATTGTTGAAAGACTGACATGTTTTTACACAGTTTTCAAAAGAGATTAGATTAAAGAAATAGACAAGCAGGTAATTATTGCTGAAATGTAGAAAAGTGCACTTAATTGTTGATAATGAAACATATGTTTATGTACGGATGCTTTGATCCTTCGATTGGAAGTATACAGTACAGTACGTGCCATAATAGATCCATGAGAACATTAATGACAGCATACATATGAAGAAAATAGAATTACCTTAATAAATCATTCTTAGTATTCTCACAGTTACAGAAGAAGCATCATCAGAAGTTTTTTTTAGACTCCCCAAGGGACCTAGTGCACATAGCACTTGGTCCCATTCAAATTTGTGCCATGGTTTTAAAATAATAAATAATACTAATAGTAAAATCAAAAATACATTTCTTCTTTGTTGGTGCTGTGTTGTAGCTCCACCCCAGGCTGAAGCCCAATTTATGGGGGGGGGGGGGGGTCATATGTGGGGGCTACAGTCAGCACTAAAGTGACTTCTCCCTCTACATTCTGTGGCTCTGCTACATAATCTTGCAATCTTATGTCTCTTTTGCTCTCCTCTGCCATCTTTCTTGTACTGAAAGAAAAAACTGAGCTTAGACCCAGGACTGAAGGATTTTCAACTTCTGAAAATATTTATTCCTTAAAGCCAAAGCTTTTGCACAGCATGCGGAAGGTTTAGAACCTTTATCTTCACACATTCTGTTGCATCTCCAGTGTGTATGTCACAGTCTGGGTCAGGTTCAGAGACCAGTTGCTATAGCAGTGTAAGGCTTACCTGAAACCAGTAGGATAGGTACACCAGCAGGTCACCCTGGGAAATGACGCAGGCTCACCTGGGGAGATGGATTTGGCTGCGTGTTAGTACTAGGTCGCAGATCTCAGGATCACCCCACCAGGGAGTGAGCAAGCTGGAATCCAATAGCAGATCGAACATGTTAGGGATCAAGCAGAAGCAGAGTCAGTCAACAAGCCAAGGGTCGGTCACAAACGGTAGCAGATGAGGAAGAGGCAGAATCGTAGTACAGGAACAAGCCAAATTGGTACAGAAGTGAAAAGAGTTTTCAGCTTTTCAAACGCAGTCTGTGCCTCAGGGGTCCACACAAAGGGTACCCCTTTCTTTGTCAGCTGTGTGATTGAAGCTATCAATTTAGAAAAGTTTCAGCTTGACGAATGCGGACAAGGTTATATGCCCCTCGTAAATCAAGTTTTGTAAAGATCTTGGCAGAACGAAGTCTTTCCAACATTTCAGAGATCAAGAGATAGGTAATGGATAGCGGTTTTTACTAGTGATTTTATTCATGTCTCTGTAGTCAATGCATGGACGCAAAGAGGAGTCTTTCTTTTCAACGAAGAACAGGGCTGCTCCTGCAGGAGTTGTTGAGTGTCTAATAAAGCCCTTCTCTAAATTCTCATCGATCCACACCCTGAGTACTTTTATTTCAGGTTCCGACAGATTGAAAAGGCGACCAAAAGGTATTTCTGCCCCTGGGAGCAGCTCAATGGGGCAATCATATAGGCGATGAGGGGGTAATTGATCAGCATTTTTCTTGTCACCGACATCCCGGAACTCATGGTATTGTGGGGGCAAATTGTCATATGACTGGATAGCCACTATATCACTTTGCGATTCCTTGGCCGGTAAAGTTTCTTACAATATTTTTCACAGTGGGGGGACGGAATCTATAGTCCATGCTCCCCAGTTGATGGAAGGATTATGAGTGGAGAACCAAGGAATGCCCAGGATGATGGGAAACTTGGGTGATGTAATCAGCTGAAAGCTGATGGTCTCACAATGATCAGCCTCAAACAACAGTACCAGGGGAACCATTTTATGGGTCCTGAAGATATGGGTGACCCATCAACTATCTCCATATCAATAGGGGTAAATGTATTTCTTCCTTGAATATTATTGTTGTGGGCAAACTCTATATCCATAAAGTTCCCCCGAGCCCTGGAGTCCAGCAAAGCTGATCAGGAGATTTCACGGCCCTCAGATAAAAGTTTAATGGGGATGACAAAAAGAGAGTAGTGAGTTCACTTTATTCTCTTCAGGAATCAGTGGGGAGACAGACTGGCTTATAGAGTTTATTTGTTCAGGCACAATCACATCAGTCACAGCAATTGTTCTTCTAACTTTGTTAGGACAATTAATTGCATAATGACCAGTGTTAGGGATCCGGGTGTGACCAGAAATGTGTGGACTGACACAGGGAAGTAGCAGGCTTCAGGAACACAGGCGTAGTCAGGGCTGGAGAGGTGGAATGGTCAGGCAGGCCATTAGGTACTGTCAGGCACCGCCCGGCGGGATCTTTAGTACCCACAGACCAGGATTCCCCAGGGCGCGGAGTCTAAGCCCCAGTCTGCCTTTTCACCAGAGCCCCTGATGGTGGGGATGGACTTGGCGCAGGACTGAGACCAGGTCACGGCCCCTGAGTGCACCCAACTGTGGTAGAGGGGTCCACCGAGGGTATGTACTGTGGGAAAGCCTGATGTGAAGAGGCTGGCAGACCTGGTAACAGGGACTGATCCGTGCGGGATGGATGGGTGGATCGTTTGAGTAGCGGCAGGCAGGCCAGGTCAGCAACGTGTGGGCAGCGAGGTACCGGAGGAGCAGGCAGAGAATAGTCAGGGTCACAAGCCGGGTTCAGTAACTCACGGGCAGCGTGGTACAGGGGATCAGGCAGAAGGATGGTCAGGCAAGCCAGGGGTTCAACAGGAGACGGTCAGCAGAGGTCAGGATCAAGCAGGGTCAGCAACGAGGCAGGAACACAGGATACATGGTACAGGGGCTCATGGGAAAACATACACCAAGGCCTTGATCACAGGTCTGGCCATTCCTTAAATACACCTCCTGCAATCAGCCCCAGGTGTTGGCTGATTGCCTGAAGTGAGCTTCTGGCTGCTGAGAGCACCCGCTGGTCAGCCCTGGTACTGCAGCCCACACAGCAGGTGAGTCCCACCACCAGTGCTGAGTCCATTCCTGACAACCAGAGTCCCCACAATATAGACATAAGTTCTCTGAACGTCTTCTCTCTCTCTCCTGAATGGAAATGGACCTCTTGATAGCATCAACCTGCATAGGCTCAGGAGTGTTAGAACCCAGAGAGAATTTTGAATCCTGCTGAACAAATGGACTAGCAGAGAGATGCATGCCCTTATTACTTCCAAACATTCCTAGCCTCTCCTTCCTCCTTTCTGTAAGTCTTTGATCGATTCAGATACACAATTGGATGAATTCCTCAAGATCATTAGGAATATCTACTCTGGCAAGCTCATCCTTTACCTGTTCAGAAAGCCCTTGGCGGAACTGGCTGTTTTGTGCCACAGGGTTTCAAGTGGTATCTGCGATCCAATATCTGAATTCGGCTGTGTATTCAGCGACCGAGCGTCTACCCTGCCGCAGACTATGCAACTTTGCTTCGGCAGTAGCACAATGGTTGGGATCATCAAAAACCTGATTCATCGCGGTCAAAAAGGTATCAAGATTATTCAGAGTGCCATTGTCTTGTTCTATATAAAGTGGAGGCCCAAGCTAGAGCTTCCCCAGTCAGAAGTCCAATAATAAACATTACCTTCTTTTTCTCTGAAGGAAATGCAGCAGGGTACATTTGGAAATATATACAACATTGATTAAGGAAACCCCTGTAGTGGCGGCGGTCTCTATTAAACTTAGATGGTTGGGGCTGGTGCATATGTGAGTTGGTATCATCCCAGTTTAGCAGTTGTCTCTGCAGAATCTGAATCTCTCCCTGTTGTCTATCCACTATGCTTTCTAGTTTGGCAACTCTTTCTTGATGGGTAACCCCGAATTCCTGCAGCTCAGTAATTTGCTGCCTAAGAGGAGTCACAACATTTGCTATAGCGGCCCCCATATTTGGGCCAGATTATTCTGTCATGATCAGGGGTCAGGCTCAAAGACCAGTTGCTATAGCAGTGTAAGGCTTACCTGAAACCAGTAGGATAGGTACACCAGCAGGTCACCCTGGGAAATGACGCAGGCTCACCTGAGGTGCGGGGTCTAAGCACTAACCGGTTTTCACTAGAGCTCCTAATGGTGGAGATGGATTTGGCTGCGTGTTAGTACCAGGTCGCAGATCTCAGGATCACCCCACCAGGGAGTGAGCAAGCTGGAATACAATATCAGATCAAACAGGTTAGGGATCAAGCAGAAGCGGAGTCAGTCAACAAACCAAGGGTCATTCACAAACAGTAGTAGATGAGGATGAGGCAGAATCGTAGTCCAGGAACAAGCCGAAGGTCGGTAGCGAAGGTATAGACAGCAGCAGGAGAGACAAGCGGGATATTGGCTGGAGAAGGCACAATAATCTGGCAAACAGGAAATGCAGAGACATGGCTTTTATTAGGAAGTTCATGGGAGGAGCAAGGGGTTCAAGGTTCAAGATAAACAAGGTCAAGGTAGGGTCATCCAAATACTTGTCAAGTGGGCTGTCCAGCATTCTAGGTGGCTCAGCAAGAAGAAACATTGCCTCTCACTGCAGAAGGCCGAGGTTCAAACCCAGGCTCTGACAGTGTATATCTTCAGTGGGGGCATAGACTGCAACAAAAAAATTTTTTCAGTCAAAATGCAGAAGTTATTAAAAATATGCTATTATTACTATCTGTGGTTTCCTGTCCCAGTTACAATTGCTCCACCTATTATCTTGTCCTGAAATCACAGAGAAAAGAAATTACATAAAAGTTCCCCAACTGAGTCATAGATGGCAAAAAATAATTGTGGCCCAATGCAATATGATTGTGAAACAAGGACATATGACATCAAAACGGATATCAGCAGTAACATTGAAGAAGAGTTGTACATGACATAACAAGGATATATAAGAACTGAAGAAGAACATCTTATTTGCAAGTGCCCCCCCCCCCCCTTCCCGAGGACTGACATTTTATCTCAGGGTGCTGGTAGCAAGGCATGGTGGGTGGGTGTAGACGGTTGCAGAAAAATGGGTGCCAGTCATTTTCAGGCTGAACAAAAGTGAGTTTATTGCTCTCAACAACAAAATTTAGGGACAGAGGGATATGGCACAGGACACCCCAGAACAGTAGGCAAACAGACAAGCAGACTCCTTAGACAAACATAACAAGGTAGAAAGCAGTAAAGGGCCTTTGACCTGCACCCACCAGTCTGTACCTACATAGCAACAGCTTTCTCCTATAGCAACAACAACTCACAGGGACATACAGGAACTACCTGGATGAGTCCATCTTGACGCTTTCCTAGGATCTCCATGGTACCCAGTCCATGGAAGAGTAACCTCTAGTACTTCATCTCAGGGCTCCATCCCTTTTTTCAAACCTCCAGGTAAACAGGCTCTCCCTTGCAGAGTCAAGAGCACATGACTAGGCCTAAGGCTTCAGGCCTACCCAACACAGCTCACACCAGACCAAGGTCTGGGTAGGAGGACCTCAATCACTTGACCCCCTTTGTGTTTATACTCTTCCCCAGCATGCCACAGTGGCCAGAAACTCCTACTGATTGGTTGAAAGAAGTATGCATATTCATAACCCTGCTTCACTGTAAAAAAACAAATAAAGTCTTGTTAGATGAGGGTGTACCTGAAGTAAAGGTGATTCATGACTATAACTATACAGAAGAGTCATGGATTCATCTACAACTCTATGTTGTTGATTTGGATATAGCTCAGAAAGAGAATGAAGAAATAAAAAAATACAGGTACAGCACTCAATGAAAATCTTCAAAACTAAGATACTTAGAGATTGTCCTACTACCTAGATATTCACATTCTCAATTATGTTCTGGGAATGGGGCGGAAAATCCCCATGCGGCTTCAGAAACACAGCGATGTATACTATATGTAGCTAATGCTACACACAGTTTATATATCAGTAACAGCCACTGCATTGATTAGAAAAGAAAATAATTTTTTTTGGCCTAGCTTGATCCAAACAAACTATTTAAAGTCATAGTATTCCTGGAGTTAACCTTTGAGTTCACCACAATGCAGCCACGTATTAATACGGCCAACAGAAGAGAGTTTCAGTAATATCAATCTAACATTTTTTCCATTTTTGTTGTACCTATTATACTGTGGGTCCACCATAATAATTATTTCAGATGAGGACTGATGCAGGACGTTAGAACCTCTCCTAAAAGCCTTCCTCCTAGCAGCAGCGTTTTTGCAGAAAAAACACCTGATGCTTGTAAAAGTATCTAACGCTTTTACAAGCATTTAGGTGCATTTAAAAGCATGAAGTGCTTAAGAGTTAATTCATTTCATTGGCCAGAAAATTAATTTATTCTGGCAATTGAAATTAATTAAAGCTCAAGAGCTAAACGTGCCTAGTGTTAACACAAATTTAGACACGTTTAGACACATTTAGCCCCATCAAGCATTTTTTCTGCCAAAACACTGCCGCTCCTGGACGCACTGGCCATGGATTTTTTTCCTGCTGGTAAACACTACTGCTAGTAAAAGCTTCTAAAGGTCTATGTGTGCATGAACACATAGGATAACTTGGAAGCAGTTAAAAAAAGCACTGACGCCTATAACCTACTCCCACCCACCACTAAAATCCAGCTCCGTTAAAGACATATTGAAATACACTCATAGGCCACTTTATTAGGTACACCTTGCTAGTACCAGGTTGGACCCCCTTTTGCCTTCAGAACTTATATCTTTGTAGAATAAATTCAACAAGGTGTTGAAAACATTCCTCAGAGGTTTTGGTCCATATTGACATGATATCATTACATAGTTTCTGCAGATTTGTCGGCTGCACATCCATGATGTGAATCTTCTGTTCCAGCACATCCCAAAAGTGCTCTATTGGATTGAGATCTGATGACTGTGGATGCCATTTGAGTACAGTGAACTCATTGTCATGTTCAAGAAACCAGTTTTAGATGATTTGAGCTTTGTGACATAGTGCATTATCCTGCTGGAAGTAGCCATCAGAAGATTGTTACACTGTAGTCATAAAGGGATGGACATGGTCAGCAACAATACTCAGGTAGGGAAAACGATGCTCAGTTAGTACTAAGGGGCACAAAGTGTGCCAAGAAAATATCTCCCACACCATTACACCACCAGCAGCCTGAACCCTTGATACAAGGAAGGATGGATCCATGCTTTAATGTTGTTTACACCAAATTCTGACCCTACCAACTGAATGTCACAGCTGAAATCGTCAGACCAGGCAACTTTTTTTAAATCTTCTATTGCAAAGCCTCTTAATGCAGCCCCATCATAAATAACCTGTAAAATCATCTGGAAGCAAATATGCATTCTGTTCTGAGTTTTTTTAACTACCAAAGCCCAACTCTGGTTCATATTCCATGGTTACAGCTGTAATGTTTATACCTTCATAAAATGTAGTTACACTAATGTATAAGAAAATACCAATCAGTTAGACACCGAACGAGGCAAAATGATGAGACATACTATATTACACTTCCTAAGGAAGACATACAAAGTGTCCATGTCATATTTAATGTCTATTAAATTGTAATTTCATTCTGTTCAATAGTATGTTGGTCATCAGATTGTAGAGCTCTGTCATCAAGAAATAGATATAAAGTAGCTGAAATAATTGGAATTAAGGGAGTGTCCACTAAGGTATAATAAATGTCTTCAGCAGCCCTACATCGAACCTCAGAGATCTAATGATTAGGTGGGGGTTAGCTTTTTTACCCTCGAGAAAGCCTTTCAACAATTGTAAAATATGTCCCCTACATTGGTGGTTAGTAGGAAGAATGTCCTCTTTTCAAGTAGCTAAAAATATCACTGATATCATGCCACAGACTTTGCCAAATGGTGTTTGCCCTGAAACTATGCAGGCATCAAATGGGAATTCAATCAGTCAAAACTTAAGGCAGTAAAAAAACAAAAATCAAACATTTATTATATTGCAGCTTACAATTTCTTAGATGTGATGGCTGCATTCATTTTCTTATTTAGGCTCCCTTTCTTCTATTTTCTATTTTCATCTGGTGATCTGGACAGTAAGTCTGTTATTTCTCAAAAGAACAAGCTCTCCAGCAAATGTATCAGTTACAGGGATGATAAAAACCATTTACCATTGAAAGGTGTGTTTACAAAGATCAGCTCTTAATTTGTGTAAAACCTTCATTCCAAAAAGAAAAAAAAAATGTTTGCTTTACCTGATTATAAAATATTATCTGAAGTTTGGCTTTGATTAATTAGTGTACTTAATCCTGTTAGGACATCTAACACTCACCTCCCCCAGATTAACAATGCTGCTGTCCAAAAGTGCCCCCCCCTGTGCTCATTCATCCGGAGTGAGGGTACTCTAGTACAAGAGATGTGTTACCGGCCATATCACCAGGTGAAAACAGAGGGGGGGGAAAGGCCTAAGAAAAGACAACTGATACAACCACCACATCTAGTGATTGGTAAACTGCAATATATTAAATTTTTTGTTTTGGGTTTAATACCACTTTAATAAACCCATAGAAACCTCTGGAGGAACCCTAGGGTTCCATGGAATCCTGGTTGAGAGTACAGGAGGGTCAACAAAAAACTGCTGCAATTGGAACATGCAGGTCTCATCACCATCGAAACTATGAAAAAAGTCATTTATGTGAGCCAGTGACTATGCTATTTCAGATTCGACTTACTTTGCAAGAGAATTGGACTGCTCATTTCACTGTTGATAAGTGTCTGTTTTGTAATAACTTCTCTGTAAAAATTTTCATACCATGATTTTCTTTTATTTTCATTAACACAATTTTTTGAAATTGTTAAGCTGAATCCGGGTGAGTCTACAAGTAATATCATCCCCCTTGCTAAGGCTAGGTTCACGCTACTGTGGGTGGTTGCAGGTGTGGGAATCGCAACTGTTCCCGCAACCACCTGCAGCTAAACCGCGCTGTTCTTTATAATAACATGGGGCTGCCATTCATTCTTAATGCCACTCCCATGCATCTAACAATGCAGTCTGTTAGCGAGTATGGGAACTGCATAGTGCAAAAGCACCATGTGTTTTCCCTGCTGCTGCATTTTCAAAATGCTGCAGGAGCCTAATTCCTGTGTAATTCTTGTTTACTCCCTTGTGATTGCAATAAAATTAAATTTAAAAAAGTTGAACGTGTAAAAAAAAAATATATTTTAATAAAATAAATAAAAATCATTCAATAATGTAAAAGCATCGAATGTCAGAGTACCAGCAATAATTCTAGGGCCAACATTCACAATTAACTCTACACTGATATCCTGCAAAGGCTTTTTTAAGTGTTACCTATGAAAAAGTTTATGCATTATAGTTTGTTGCCTTTTCTTGGGTGCATGCAGTTTTATATTTTACAAAAAACTGGGTGTTATATTGTGTATGTGTGGAATCAAATTCATTTTAATGTATTTTTTCCTGAAACACTGCATTTAATAAATGGCTGTGGCAATATAGTGTGACATTTAAAAAAATTAAACAGCTGCCATTTTATTCTCCAGGACTTCTGCTTTTACAAATGTATAATGTTTGGGGGGTAATTTTCTTGTAAAAATGCAGATTTTTTTCAACATGTGTATGAAAAAGTTTAAAAATGCTCCATACATATCTAAGTAGTACTGTAAAGAAGCAGGTCATACCGTAATGACAAGAGTTAAAAAAAATATAAACACTATCTAGATAATGATCTACTAACACCAGATGTACAACTGTATTTATTTTGTGCACTCTGTCTTCTCATGACAGTTTATCTTGGAGGTTGAACCTGACATAAAGTTAAAATTTTCTGCTCGTAAAACAGCACTAAGTCAAGGTTTTTGGTCAGTTTGTGAAGTTAAATATGACATTGATAACAGCTACTGAGGTTTTGAATAACAACATATGCAGGCAATGCTGCAGCCTCTTCATCTTCACACCATTGACCTAAACATGCTGAGATGGTATTTGCTTACCTATCACAAAAATAACACTTGTGGCAAAGCCCTTACTTGCTTTATTTTCTTCATCTGACCATGTGTTTCCATTTTTTTACAACCCCCTTTTTCCCAAAAGCAGCTGGTAAGCCACAGGTTTCTCTCCCTGTGCGGCATCTTTACAATTACCATGTTTATTCAGTTAACATTTTAAATAAGTACGCAATCATAATGTAAAACTGTGATGAAGAACATAGTAGAGGTAATGTGGTGCTTCTGTAATACACATCCCATCATTTGACAATGGTTGCACACATCCTAAGGGTATTCATTTTAATTATTTGACAAGTTTGTGCATTTGCCAATTATAAAATGATTAGGCCATTGTGCTGTAAAACTTGAAAACCGCAAAATGTACTTTAATGTTCTCAGCACAGAACTAAGGTAGCTCTGATACTTAGCTCAAATTGAGTTGCTCGAATGACAATACATCAAAAACCGTTATCTTTGTTCGATAAAGAGTTTTTCTCATGCTGTGCCAGTTTGTTAACCAATGAGCGCAGCCAGCTCAGCAAACTGATAAGAAACTTTGAATGACTTCTTGTCAGTGAAGACAATGTGCATTAATGGCCTAATTGCAATACTAAGGGGAAATATCTATATATATTTTGCCTACACAACACTAACTTTTAAAAGAACAAATACATTTTATCTGATTTGTTTTAATATGCCAAGAAAGTAAATGACCTGGTATCAATGCAGTATTGAATGACCAAAGTAGAACATTCTAATATTTGATTATGGCTGCTACTTTGTATATAGAAAAACATAATCACTCTGATTATGTGATCCATTTAACCTTATTCACTAATACTAAGAAGTTTATTCTTGTGATGGCCTGACTTAACTTAAAAAACTTAACTTAAAAAATGCAATAAATTATATATAAGTCCTAAGTGTGGTGGCTAATTATGTTTTCTTTTTTCAATTTCTTTGCTTAATTTCACCTGGTGATCCTGCCAGTAACACACTTCATGTCTTAGGGTGACAAGTACTGCATCTGTGGTTAAGCAGTATTGGCATCCTAAGGCTATTGAACCTCCTCTGTCATGGTTACGGGTCAGGCTCAGAGACCATTAGCTATAGCCATAAACAGGCTCCCATCACCCAGCTGGCTAAGTGAACAAGCAGATCACCCTAGTGGATTACGCAGGCTCACCCAAGGTGCGGGGTCTAAACACTAATTCAAATTCACCAGAGCTCCTGATGGTGGAGATAGGTTTTGCTGCGTGTTAGTACCAGGTCACTGTCCTCAGGATCGCCCCAACCAGGAGATGAGTAAGCTGGGGTCCAGTAGCAGGTAGAAATCAAGCAGGAGTGTAGTCAGTAAACAAGCAAAAAATCAGTAACAAGTGGTTGAAGGTTGGGAATAAGCAGAACAAGAAACATAGTCGAGGGACAGGCCAAGGTCAGTTACAAGTAATAGTGGCGATAAGGACAGCTGTGGATACACAAAGGAGAAAGATATGAATTGGAGCAAGCGCAATAATCTGGCAAACAGGACGTGCAGAGACATGGCTTAACTTAGGAAGTTCATTGGAGGTGCAAAGAGTTCAAAGTTCAGCAGGAACAAGAGACAAAGCAAGATTGTCCTAAGACATCAGACTGGGAGCTGTCCAGCATCTCAGGTGGCACAGTGAGAAGAACCACAGCCAGACACCACTGAAGTTGCAGATTTAAATCTGGACCTTGACACCCTCTATTCCACTACATTAAACTTGAAGTTTAGGTATGGCAATTTTTATATAGTTACATTGGTCCAGCCTAGATCAAGGTCTAGGCAGGCAGCTCTTTACCATACACGTGCCCAGACCAGCACATGCACCTAAGCATCCTTCCTAACAGACAGAGCTTCAGGCATGTGATTGGTACCTATGCCAAGTTCACCTCTTGTCCACATTCATGTAGGAATCCAACTGAACACTTGAAGCCCATGTTACACGGGGCACAGGTCACCTGATGCAGGTTAGTGTCCCATCCCCAGGAGGGTGATTCCACTCCCCTAACCACCACCCACTCCTTATTCAACCAGGTTTGCACAGCCACTTCACAGTTTAACATTATTTCACTCTTAAATTAATTTAACTCTCCACTTTTACTAATGCAGTCCTTTTTTCCACTGACAGAGAAACAGCAATGAGGTCAGGAATTGTTTTGTTAAAAATTATTAACTTCTTCAGTAATAGACAGGTTGCAACTGTCCACAAATTGGAATTACATCAGCACAATTTCACATGTAACGGTCCAAAACATTTGGTTTTATAGAGGCAAAGGCATCTCATCCACATCCTGGATCACTGAGTGGTCAATTCACACTTTACAGATTCCACTAGTGTCACAGGAGGGTTGATGTGGTGTTACTCACTACTGAGGGGCATGCTGCTTGATATCCCAAAAGGCCAGAGTCCTTCCTGGCTTCCTCCAAGGTACAGGGTCACCATCCTGTGGTAAGGAAACACAATCCCCCTCCTCACACTGCCCACATCCCCCCCCCCAAAAAAAAAATTGTGTGTCCCCTGGAATTGGCGACAGGATATAATAGGACACTGTGGCTCTGGTGCATGTAGGGCATCCTGGATAGAAGACACTCTGGGTAGTACTGCTCTGTAGTGAGTGCAGAACTGGAATGTGCACAGTGGGCAAACTGGAAGCTGAGAAATGCAGGATCTGGAAGTGTGGTCAGGCAGGCAGGAGTTGGCAACCACCAGGAGGCAGAAATAGAGAATCAAGAAACAGAGGCAGAGTCAAGGCTAGGCAATAGTCAATATCAGGCAAGCAAAGAGGGTAGGAAAGACTGCACTGCATGAAGTTCTGCAACATCAGCAAAATGTGAATACTTAAAGTGAAACTTCACCATCTGAGTCAACACTATTTTTATTCCTTTTGCTGCTAGCACTGGTTTGTAGATAGGAAAGTGTATAATATTTACTTGTTTTAAACTTGTTTTTACATTTATTCAGCTACTTCCTGGTTTCCATGCCTAGGCAAATGATGCCATACATCCCAAGATTCTTCAGGAGGAGAGGACTGATGAATTTAATTTAATTAAAAATATATTAATATGATGCATCTGCAATTGTATTTATTTTTAGAGGTGACCAGGTGATCTTAATTTTGCTTTTCAAGAGATAGTCAACTGTAACCAATTTCGTTCCACAAATTAGCATTATTTTACTAATGTGCAAATTACAATAGTGAATTTAAGTTGAATCTGCTACCCCCTCCACCCATCAGAGTACAATGAAAAAGCACTTAGCAAGCTTCAAGTCTTTCTGATTGGAGCTTACACATTGCCAAAAGCCCCCTCTTCCTTGCTCCAACCTGCAAAATTAAATGCTCAGTACTTCCAGGTATAGGCAAATTTAACAGCTCTAACATAAAGGTGGCCAATGTGGAGCCTAAATAAGGATTTTTACTTTGTTCTGGTAGGGAAAGAGAAAGAAAGTTTAAGAATTAAGAGTGGTGAACTATTGGATAAACCTGGTATTTGTAATTTAGAGTGGTGGACGAATAAGTACACCTGTTACTTCACCATGTGTGTACAAAGTACATGTTCACTTGTAAAATGAAAAGAATAAATGCCAGGCAAGAGTGTGCCACCATTCAAAAAGTACAGCAGCATTTAAACTCACTATAGCATGGTTGAGTATTTTTATTGAATAGTTGGATTATCACACTTTATGCTTTCTGACAATGCAGTGATTACTGTCCCTCCCTCTGCTGATTCTTGTGGTCAACCACAACATACAAACAGTAAAAACAACCGCTTTATTGAACAGACAGAATTGCACTTACAAACACTGGAGATAAAAAGCATCAATCCATCTGGAAAGTCCAAGATGGCGGACAAAGTGATGATGTCTCTGCCTCCGCAGACCCTCCCTTCTGACGTCATTGCATTGTCTGCCATCTTGGACTTTCCATGTGGATTGATGCTTTTTATCTCCAGTATTTGTAAGTGCAATTCTGTCTGTTCAATAAACCGGTTGTTTTTACTGCACTATGAGAGGCACCTCTTTATTTTGCAAGAGTATACCTTGACCTTAAACATTGAAATGGCTTGATGAATCTCGGGTGGTGCATTGGGTTACATATAAAGCATATGAGTGAAAATGGAAAAATGCAAACTGAGCGTTTTATGACCCCCTATAGCAAAGGGGTCTAAGGATCTGGTTAGCCTCCGATTTGATATTACGGTGGTGGCTATTCTCGTTGGTGGTCATGTTGAAATGAAGAATTTTCACTACGGCTTACAGGAATCAGGGGACTGATCTATACTTTCATGGACTGCTTGTGTTTTGTTCTTACTTATGTTTATTTAAACACTTTTTTGTTTATTTAATATTGGAAACACATCACTAACATATTTGTATGTAAATGATTGCTCACACTTAGCGTAACATGAAATTATTTTTGAAGTGGAAAGCAAATACCTGTTCACTATGAAAACCCTGTCCTGTGCAATCGCTTTTCACAGAATTGGATAATGGAAATTCATTTTCACATGATTTTTGAGAGAAGATTCTCATCTCTTTTAGCAAATCTGCCCTATTCTCTTTAATGGTTCTTAGTGCTCTGCACTGGAGAAAAGTGAAATTGTATTGGATGCTATGAGTTAAGCAGGCCATATTGGAGTTGAAAATCGGGCAGAAGTTTGCATCGATTGACAAATCCTTTTTTTTTTGGCACCATTAGTGTGCCAGCTGCGATACGCGATTTTCTTGCCACAGTCGAAAGTGCCTGATCCAACATGCTGAGTTGTTTTTTTTAAAAAAACTAAACAATTTTCAGCACAAGCATTTGAGCCATTTTAATTTTTCAATTGACATAACATTTGGTTTTCTACTCATCTATGACCAGCTTTAGTCAGCAGCGTTCAGCGAATGGGGCATACTGAGATGACCCTGTGGGGGGCAGCACCGAGAACAAAGGTCCATACTGGCAAACCATACTGACCTTTGAATGTCTCATGGTTTGGGGGGGGCTCCTCCACCTCAGGTGGCAATTAGCCTAGGCATGCACCTGGGGTTAGTGATCTTTTTGTATCATTGTTGCTCTTGGGCCTGCCTAAATAAAACCATGGAGGTATGGTCAGATGTCTTCTGTTTGCAGTGTTGTACATTTTAGTTGCAAATAGCCTGCATATGTTATTTGTGTTTGAATGTTATCCATATAAATCTGAATCAGATAAATATTTCCCTGGTTGTTCTGGACATGATGGTATGTGTATTCCTTGGCACATGATGACTTGTCTGTTTACCAATAAAAGTGTAAATATCAGTGTTTTAGGACTGTGACTCATATATAATTGCAGTGACTTTACTTTGCCAATAAACAGAGAAAAATAAAGTTGGTTACAGTAAATGGAAGGTATTTATGTCACATTTGTTACTCTGAATACATACCTTTGCAGGGGAATTTAAAGTGTGTGCCTTGTTTTCAAGCAATACAGATGTTGCAAAACTAGCAGTTTAAATGGATATGTAGCTAACCAATCTAATGAAGAAAGCTCTTACAACAGAAGGTATTCACATGGCATCATTTATACAAGGATTGCTCCTCATTTAACCACTTGCGCTCCAGAGGATTTACCCCCCTTCCTGACCAGGCCATTTTTGTGATACTGAACTGCGTTACTTTAACTGACAATTGCATGGTCATGCAACGCTGCACCCAAATTACATTTATGTGCTTCTTTCCCCACAAATAGAGCTTTCTTTCAGTGGTATTTGATTGCCTCTGCGTTTTTTACTTTTTTGCACTATAAACAAAAAAGACCGAGAATTTTGAAAAAAAAACAAAACAATATTTTTGACTTTTCGCTATAAAACATATCCAGTAAAAAAGTTTAAAAAAAAAATAACATAAGTTTAGGCCAAAATGTATCATGCTACAAGTCTGCGAAAAAAAAAACCCAGTACGTATAAATTAATTGGTTTACATGAAAGTTATACTGTCTACAAATGGCTGTATATATACTGTATACTGGAATTTTTTTTCCATACTAGTAATGGCGGTGATCAGCGACTTATAGCAGAACTGCACGACTGTGGCGAGTATCCTGACACTGGGTGGGAAATGACTAACTGCCACTGGCATCTCCAGTGACACTAATACAGTGATCAGTGCTAATAAAAAGCACTGTCACTGTACTAATGACACTGGGCAGGAAGTGGTTAACATCTGGGGCGATCAAAGGGTTAACTAGGGAGTGATTTTATTGTGTACTGTTGTGTTTTACTAAGCAGACCTGCTGGTTTCTATCTCTCTGCTGTGTAGAGAGATAGAAAGTAGCATGCCAATGTTGACAGGAGGCAGATCTATGTTGTTTACACACAGATCTCTCCCTTCTCAGCTTTGCCGACAATCACCAAGTCCTGGACTAAAATCGCTGGTCGGGACTCGGTGATTGACATGCTCAGGAGCCAATAGCAGCGCCGGCCCCCTACCTGGAAATGCAAGATCACGTATATTTACATGATTTTGCCCAGTGAAGCCACCCTGTAGCAGTACATCTGGTTAAAATTCAAAAGTTAACATTTTGCCATACTACATAATGCATAATTGAGGCAGCAGAGAGGCCTAGTCTTACCACCCACACACTGCACCTATGCATTCATGGCAGCAAGTCCAAATCTCTGTTTATTCTCTGTGGAATGGGCTCCCAATGATTTGACCACTGTGACAGCCAATCATAGGGTTCACATGATCAGACAGATTTTCCCACCTCCTGACATTAAAATAGAACTACAGGCAAAACTGTTTTTTTTTTACTATTTTGGATAGAGCATGGCATGACTTATAGCAGAACTGCGGGACTGCGGCAGGCATTCTAATACTGGGGAGGGGGGGACTGACTAACTGCCACTGACATCACCAGTGATGCTAATACAGTGATCAGTGCTAATAAAAAGCACTGACACAGTACTAATGACACTGGGCAGGAAGGGGTTAACATCTGGGGTGATCAAAAGGTTAGCTGTGTGCTGTTTTACTAAGTATGCTGTGTGTGCTTTACTAGGGAAACATGCTGCTTTGTATTGTTCTGCTATGCAGAGCAATACAAAGCAGCATGTCGGTACTGACAGGGGAGAGTTCTGTGTTGTTTTCACACAGGCCTCTCCCCTGTCACTGTTCCTCGGCGGTGATGGCGAGGAATCTCCAGCCGGGACCTGGTGATCAACAGCTGTAGTCGCCAATGGCCCCTACCCGGAAATGCAAAATCACATGTATATACGTGATTTTGCGCAGCCCTGCCACCCTGTAGCAGTAGTTCTGCTATAGGGTGGTAGGGAAGCGGTTAAAGAGACTATTGGCTACCATGCACAGCTGCACCAGATTTTGCACTCTCCAGTTTTAGTAAATCAACTCCAGTGTCCCCAACCTAAGATTGCATATAAACGCACAAGTATTTTAAATGTGTCAGTTTCCTTGCATAACCCTCTTCTCATTGCATGTTATAGCCCTCTCCTCTTCTGGGAATGTGTAAGTAATGTCTGTGCTGGCTGAGGATCTCATATCCTTACATACAGAGCCAGTGCTACAGCTAGGCGAACTAGGCAGCCGCCTAGGGCGCAGCCCCGGCCTCTTGTTTTCCTACTTTCCACTGGGTTCTGGGGGCAGGTCAGATGGTGGGTGTTGGGGGGGGTCTTCGGGGCACTACTGGTCTCTTCACCTTCCTCTGACATATAATTCTGTCTCTACTGAAGAGAGAAATCCCTGAACACAGTGGATGCCGGGAGCTCTCCAGGGGAGGGGAGATGTCCATAGAGGAGAGATGAATAATGAGGTCGGGCACCGATCATCTGTACACTGCTATTTATATGCCCATCTCTCCTCCCCCCAGCACAGATCCTCCCACTGCTCTCCACACAGCCCCTCCCATTTTCTCTCACCATCCAGATTACAAGCACCGATAATCATCACATCCTTCTACAGGTGGGCAGAACTTAGAGGGGTGTGGTAGAATGGAAGAGGTGGGAGGAGTCAAGAGAGGACTGGATTCTAAATCACATAAGCAAAGTTGTATGAGGAATCTCCATTGTTGTATAGTTAGGATTGTGTAATGGCAAGAAAAGGGGCGGAGAATGAACTGTCTAATCATAGACTTGGACTCCTCCCACTGATTAACTAATCAGTTGGCCAATCCTTCCCTGCTTCCTTTTTTGTGCCGCCACATCCTAATGCTCCACTCCTTCTCCTCCTTATATCTTGTGGCACCATATTCAAATGAAGATATCATAGGTGTATAGTTTTTTCTTTCACATTTTTGCCTTTGACATTAGTGTCAGACCTCATGTATGTACAGAAGGAGATCTAGCACTGTTGTTATTGTATATTTGTTTCCCTGGCTATGACAATGTAAGCAGTATCACTCTACCAAACACTAAAGTTGGTTGATATGATTGGTGGACATGCTGATCACATGATCAGGAAACATACTAACTGATTCTCTATCCTGAGCGGGAGACATGCATCAGTGACAACACAACAGTCTTGGAATTAGGGATAGGTACAGGCACAAGCTTCAATTTCTCAGGTGGCAGATAGATTCATGTCAGCTCAGCATGGAGCAGAAATCAAGTAGTATTCTTTTTAAAAAAATCCTCCACCCTAGCCATGTAGATGTACACAAATTTGTTAATTGTGTATCTGACTCATGAACATGTATGGGCAAGAAAAACAGTTCCGTCATTCCTAAAAAGGTAAAGAGTTCTGCCTTAGTCAATTTGTTTTTTAACCTCCCTAGCGGTCTGATTATGTCCATATTTCTGTGCTCAAAGCGGTACATTTATTTGCATGGAAATATGTATTTTTTTATTGTAGGCCTGTAATTTTTAGGAATAACTCACTGAAATCTGTCCAAACAAGATTCTAGTAAACATCCCAGGTATGTTAAAATTTGAAACACGAAATCATACATTATAATTTAATAAATAATCAAAAAAATAATAATATAATAATAATACATTTAATTCAATAATATAATCAAACCAAAAACACTGAATTTTGAAATATAGTGCCAAGTTCGTACATCACTGAGCAAAGTCACAAAATCGTTTTCAGTGTCTGATGACGAATTTCCCCACGAATCATTATCACTCAATTCTGCAAGTAGTTCTAATTTACTATCGCTGTTCTCTAGCTGGTCTAAAACCGATTTTGACCTAAAGGGACGCTTTTTGGACGCCATGGACGTTTCTCAGTTTCCAGGCAGAAAGAACAGTAAAAATGCAGGCAGGGCACAGGACAAAGCACTCGGGACAAAATGTATGTGAAATGGTTTGATACAGTAATGTTATACTATGTGATTTTAGTGTATTAAGTGAATGTCACTTTTTGTCATTTTCAAATTTCCCACCGCTCCGTCCCCGTATGTCCCGACGTTGCAGGGAGACAGATGCCGGCATCGGCCGAAGGACATTGCCGGAGACACTGCAGGAGGGACATCGCGGGAACGCAGGGCAAGGTAAGAGAAGAACAGATCCTGGAGCAGTGCCGCATGGTAAGCCCGAGTGTAGCTCGGGGTTACCGCTTGTGGTACTGAAACTTTACCCCGAGCTACACTTGGGAATACCTCCAGGGATGTTAAATAGAGCATGGAAGGGTTAATCTCCTATCAGTTTTTTATGGTGCCTGTGTCACACTTACCCCTAATACAGGTGGTCATACACTATAACTGGCTTCTGGGTTCTTCACCTATAGCAGCTCCCTTTCTCCTAAGGCAGGCAGACCTACTTGTACCTGGTTGCCCCCAAGACTTATACACAATGCTGTAGTGCCTGGCTACCACACTGGGGCAGGCAAGCAATGAACACAGTGAAGGGGTACTTGTGGTTGGCAGACAGGCAGAGTGGTTCAATGACAGTCCAGGTACAAGGCAGGCAAGGTTCAGAGAGTAGTTGATTTCAGATCCATGGTCATCAACAAGGGAATGCAGAGCAGGGTAGACAAATAGGGAGCTTGCAGCAAGTTTTAAACAAGCTATCATAAGCATGAGACCGCAGGCTTGGCTGGCTTAAATCAGGTTCGGTCTCCACCCAGAGACTGGCCACATCAATCACCTTGCAGGTGGGCAGACAGACAGGGATGCATCATAGCCAAAACCAGGATGCTGGAACAAGACCAGCAGTTGTCAAAGAACAGAAATGTTTGCACGCTCCTGCCAGTCTGTATCCTATTGGGGAGATGTCCTTTCACTTCATGCCGCATAAATGCAGCAGAATGTCGGAGGAAATCTCCCAAAGTTAGGAGAATTGTGCTCTTAGAAAGTTGTCTCCAGAACTGGCATTCACTTTGGAATATTTCCCATCACCTCTGGGTGACAGCTCTAAAATTCTGGATTTCCCCTCACTTTTATTCTCAAGGATGATGGTCACCAGTACAAACAGAAACGCAAATCTCCCCAACAGGTACATAGACTGACATAAAAACATGTCAGAAGGTCTAATCCTTTCCCACTCTATTGAAAACTGAATGAAAGGTTTTGCCTAGAGGTTCACTTAATTTTATTCCCATCAGGTATAATAATAGCACCAACTTCACTGTATTACATCTTCAGGCAAAGAACCACACACACAATCACATTTTTATAGTTGAAATTGTGGTTTTTGGAAAAGGTTAAATGCATCATCCTTGTGGTTATAGAAAACAAATGGCAATGTAACAATTTTATTCAAGCAGTTACCTTATGTTAAAAATATAAGGAACTCCAGACATTTAAATTAGTTCCAGACTAAAAATGTGGTCTGAAAATCTTATCATTGGCTTTCACTGTGTCTGCCATGAAACAAAATTATTATGGCAGCTAGTAATGAAAACATTGTGTTTTTGGAAGTATGTCAGTAATTCTGCAAAATAAACAAAACTCCGGCTTTTCACAAACAATGAAATAGGATCATGACTAAAGCAAATATGCTGTGGGGAAGTTTTTATTATTTGCCTCAAAGACATGAAAGATATTTTTTTTTGTATGAAACACCCCACCAGCACATCAACTTTGTAGAATGGGAACAGGGATTCTTTCAGTGCCAATATTTTTAAAGATGCTTTTTATTAGAGTGTTTAGGAGAAAACCAACATATTAGACAGACTGGGGTTGATTTTCTAAAACTGGAGAGTGCAACTTCTGGTGCAGCTGTGCATGGTAGTCAATCAGCTTCTAACTTCAGCTTGTTCAATTAAGCTTTGACAGAAAAAACTGGAAGCCGATTGGTTTCTATGCAGAGATACACCAGATTGTACACTATCCTGGTTTAGTAAACCAACCCCATTGTCAGTACATACTGTACATGTACGACATATAAGTGTTCCAATGAGTAGAACCCATGGCAATAAGTGGAATAGTCATACGATTAACAAACATGCCAACAATAAAAAAACACACAATTGTGCCCAATTGTAAACCCATAGGGGGGATATCTCTTCGTGTGAATAGATCATTCCAAGCAGGGTAAGAGAGAATCAGGTAGTACCACACTTTCTAGAGATTCTATCAATCTATTCCAGATCCTGTGAAATTTTTAAGGCACCTCTACGCATGTCTATAGAGAGGTATGTCCTGATTCATAAAAATGCACCATCATTCTGGGAGTGCCAGAGGGGGACCTGAAAATAGGAGGCTCAAACGTGCTCTGTGCAAAACCATTACACAGAGCAGGTAGGTATAACAGGTTTGTTATTTAATTTTTTTTTTAAATTGAACATTTAATATCAATTTAATGGTGCAGCAGACACTTAGCTCTGAGAAAGAGAGGGCACCCTCAAAATGTGTCAGCATCTGCAGGCCTTTTTGAGTGCCATCATAGCCCATCTGGGGGCACATATAGCAATTATGGTTGTAATATCTCCTGATATATGTGATTTTTTTTATGCTATTTTGTTTGTGAGTATAGTCCTCTACTTTTTTCTTTGAAGAAATAATGCTTTGGATAACACACAACCTCCTAATATTGACATGCATGCCTTGTCCCTGTATGAAACCAGATTGATCTGACTGTACAACTTGGGTAATTAACTTATTAGGCAAAGATTTGTCATTCATAATAATAAAGGTGATAGGATGAAAGGACTCATACTTGATAAGAACTTTAAGGGGCACTGGAAGTGGCTCAGTAAGAGATTATCTCAAAGATCAAGGCAGTATGCCTTTTTTCATGACCCTGTGTATACATACAGTATCAAGCAAATGGGACACAAGGAGCTTATCAAATTATATATTGTGAGAGACTGTCTGAGAACAAAATAGGCAAATTTAAGTATTTATTCACTTGTGCACTCAATATCAGAAGAAAAATATTAACTAAGTAGATACTGGGGTCTTCCACAGTATTTTGACATGTTGATTCAATTTCTGTTTCCTGGGAAGTATCCATCAGGACACCAGAAGGGTATAATATCCAAGGTATTGTAAAAGGTGAAGATTCAATCATAGCTAAGTATGCTTAAAGTATGCTTTTTTAATTCCCAAATTTGAAAAGTCATTGGTTCTGACAGTCAACATCAAGTAATTTAAGAGCACAATGGCTATATATTTTTTTGCACACTGCATTGGTGTCCTCACTGTGGGTAGCAATATACTGTTGTTCAGATTGGGCCCGGGGTCACTAAGGGGCCTCATAGGAGGCTCCACAGATGTCATACAGAGGCAGCATTTAGTTCTGTCTGAATAATGTGTCCGCCTGAAACCCGGACACATTATTCAGACAGGAATGTGCCTCTGAGCAGGACCTGGCAGGATGGGAGCTGATGAGGAGGTGGAAGAAACGTGTACCCAACGAGCAGGCAGTGTGGAGAGCAGAGGAGGAGGCAGAGGTGGCCTCAGATCCTGGAAGTAGCTCATCTTTCACTTCACTTAGTGAAGTATAACATTAGAGTTGAGGGGTGTTCACCCAGTGTAATTTTTGGGTAATGGGTGTCCTGGTGTAGTATGGGAGGATAGGGGAGCCCCCCTCTCTTACCCCCCAGTCCCCTCTCTCTCTCACACCCTCACTCACTCTCCTTCCACTCTTTCACCCCCACTCTCTCTCACCTATCTCTCTCCCTCTTACCCCATCTCCCTTTCTCTAACTCCCCTCCCTTTCTCTCAGCCCCATTCTCTCTCCCTCATCCCCCTCTCACCCCCCTCTCATCTCTTCTCCTATCCCCTCTCTCACCCCCTCTCCCTCTCTCACCCACTCCCTCCCTCTCACCCCCACTCTCTTTCTCACCCCCTCTCTCTGTCAACCCCCTTCTCTATTGCCCCCTCTTTCTCTCTCATCTCCCTCTTTCTCACCCCTTTTCTCTTTCTCTCTCACCTCTCTATTTCTCCCCCTTTTCTCTCTCTCTCACCCCCTTCCCTTCACCCCCACTCTCTCTCCCCCCTCTTTTTCACCTTCGTCCCTCTCTCTCAGCCCCCCCTCTCTCACCCCCCTATTTCTCTCACTGCCCTCCCTCTGTCATCTTCCCTTTCTCTCTCACCCTCCCTTTATCTCACCCCCTCACCTCTCCTCTCTCTCCCCCCCTCACCCCCTTCTTCTCTCTCACCCCCTCTCTCTCCCACCCCTCTTTCACTTCCCTCCTTCTCTCTAACTGCCCTCCTTCTATCTCACCCCTCTCACCTCCCCTCTCTCTTACCCACCCTCTCTCACCCCTCCTTCTCTCTCTCCCACCCCCCTCTCTCTCACCCCCCCTTGCTCATCTCTCTTTCTCACTTACCTCTCTCTCTCACTCCCCCGACATGGCAGCTATCTTTAAACCTGAAAGTACCCAGTGTCTTCTACAGAAAGAAGCCGGGAATATTCATGCAAGCTTAGCTGCAGTATATATTTAAATGTCCTTTCTATGCAGCTGAGCTGCAATATGTAGGTGGTTGCATTGTGTAGGTGTGGTTTGAGTGTGGGCAGGGACACAGGGGGCCCTATGATCTCCTATTGCCCAGGGGCCCCATGAGTTGTCAGTCTGCCCCTGGATTGGGCCATAATTCACTCCATTTAGGCTATCATTACTGTTTGAATGTGTCATTGTACCCAGGCTGCCTGCAAAAAACAATTTGGAGAATTCCCCATCAATCAGAAATAGAGAGTTGGGTTGAACGGTGCTCAAAATTTCCCTATGTTATATTAACATTCATTTTCAATAATTTCATTATCTAATCCTAGTGCGCACATTCATTGATTCAAGAGGTGAAGTATACATGTTAATATGCAAAAAAGAATGATCCAGAATGCCTTTGGCAAGATATTTGAAAGAATTTCATCCTAGGAAACCAATCCTTAGTAGATTAAGAATAATCTAGTCTGGAAAGTGTTTTAAAGCTCAAGAGTGTTTCATAGCTAACAAAAGTAAGCTTTAAAATTAAGATTTTTCCACACCTTTAGATCTCACTAATATCTGAAGCAAGGAACCCGAAGGCTGTGGCTCCCCATGCCAAGGTTTAAGTGAGTCAAGGTTAGGGTTCAATGTATTATTAAGTTCCCCATGATGAGTACTGATCCCCTTCCTGTTATCCAGCAACTTTGAAGATTAAGATTGGAAATGCTTGTAAAAAGGAAAAATATGTGGTATGATAAGCTGGAGACACCTACAGCTGCTTTAAGAAAAGAATTTTGGAACTTTTCAGATGTGTCTCTTGAAGAATTATTATAAATTGGGAGTGTTTTTTTTCAGATACTCAAATACTAAAGCTCTCTTAATTTTGTAATTAAGCCTCCAGGCACTCCACACTATAATCATAAGCTCTTAAAGAAAATAAAGGGAGGCCAGGTTGTCAAAGACAAACTATAACATAAATGTTGAATTATGTGGTATACTAGGGGGAAAAGATAAGAAGGGTGGGGGAAGTGAAGTTCCTCTTCAACTCATCTATGCAGGCCCTGCATAAAAAAGTGGTGTCACATACCTGGTTGGGGAGCCTCAGGTGGACAGGAGGCATCCTCTTACTACTCCCGCTCGGAGCCCCTGATAGTGGGAACAGAGGGCGCAGAGCCAGGAGTGGCACAAGTGCCGGGTGGGTCTGGAGCTGGTGGCAGGCAGGTGAAGACCCAGGAGATCCGGATGCAGGCCAGGTGCGGATGCAGGAACGTGGGTGCAGCAGCAGGCAGGTATGGCGGCAATCAGGATGCAGACCGGGAACGGACACAGGAGCATGGATGCGACAGCAGGCAGGTATGGTGGTAACCAGGATGCAGGCAAGGTGCAGGACCGTGGGTGCAGCAGTAGGTAAGTATGGTGGCAAGCATGATACAGGCTAGGTGCAGATACAGGTAAATATATGCAGCAGAGTCAGACAAGCCGGGTCAGGATCAAAAGAGCAAATCAAATACAAGGGAGCAGGCAAGCGGATAGTCAGGGATAAGCCGGGGTCGGTGCAGGCGGAGTTCTTTCTTAGTCAGGGTCAGATCAGATACAGGCAACAGAATCAGGTTATGGAGTGCAGAACGTTATAGACCAGAAGGCATTGATTAAACTGTATTGGAGGTTTAAATAGCCCGCCTTGCAGTGACGTGTACGCTAGATGCAGCTAAGTGAAAAAGCAGAACGCTTTTTTGTTTTTATTTTTTTATTTTCATGATTAACTATGTGTTCACCATGATTCCAATGTCTACCTTTTTCATGATCTAATTGATCTCAATAAAATATTTGCATCAATAAATTAATCAGTATTCAGCAGCCCAAATTATAAATATTGCACAAAATGTATGACCCAAACTTATGTTAAATTCAAATAATCCCCCAAAAAAGTCACACTTTCACCCTTGAAAGTAAATAATATTATAAACCTTTTTTTCCCATATATATTCAATCAATAAGTATATCAAAATAAAGTCCAAAAAATTTTTTTTTTCCAAAAAAATCAATTCTCTGTGTCCAATTTCAATATTTCTATAAATCCAGATCAAGTGAATACCTCGAAAAAATAAAACTAAAATAGTGTATTACCTCACTAAAATGGGTATATACTTTCACAACCAATAAGTATATATTTACAATAAATACGTGCAAAAAAACCAAAAAAAAACTAAATCAGATTCAAAATGTGAATCGTGCGATTAGCCTGTGTACACTATTAAATAACCAAATCAACGTGACAAACAGTGTAGACTCCAAAACTTAAATAAATAAGCAATAAATGTTCCAAAATTACTACACTATGGGTTTGTCTTTGCCTTGACTCCCTTGGGGAGTATTGATTTACATCCATCCACCACCCAGTCTCCAGAGAGGGAGCCTCTTTAAACCCCGTGAACTGCACCCATCTATCCCCTAAGGGGAACTCTGGAAGCCCTGATTCATCTTAGAGTCCCAGGATCCACCATAAGAGGGAGTTTACTCTGTTTCTGGCCTGCTCTGAGATGACCATTAGATGACATCAGGATTTATTATAAAACGCACATTAATTTGTGCATTCCGGTGAGTGCGCATTTCTTCCACACCTGACTCCACAAGCACCGTTTTCAAGAATGCACAGGATATTTGAGCACTGAATGTCACTTTAAGAACTTTTATGTGTTTTTTATGTATCGCATGAGTTTGCTTTTGAGAATCATTTTTATGAACATCTATGATACTGCTTTATACCTCTTTTACTTTTTAATATATTTTTAGCGCTGCACATTATTATCTATATTGCTTATTTAAGGGTTTTATTTGGTTACCTTGTGCATAGCAGCTGTTATCCATTTTTAGAGCGCTCACATATATACCACTTATATTACTTCACAAGACCTAGAAGACTGCGACCCACACACTCACATGTTTCATGCATGCACAGTAGAAAGGAAACGGCTTCACTGCTGGTTTTCTGTACTTAAAATGCCAGCCACTGCACCCAAAGCCAATTGACAAATTGGCTCTGGTGAGGACATCGCTGAATTCCTGGACAGGTAAGGGTTCTTATATTAAAAGTCAGCAGCTACAGTATTTGTAGCTGCTGACTTTTACTTTCTTGGGAGAAGCATGGAGCTCCGCTTTAAAGTTACATTAACCACTTGTATAATAGAGCAATTTTTTTTATTTTTTGCACATACAGTCAGGTCTATAAATATTGGGACATCGACACAATTCTAACATTTTTGGCTCTATACACCACCATAATGGATTTGAAATGAAACGAACAAGATGTGCTTTAACTGCAGACTGTCAGCTTTAATTTGAGGGTATTTACATCCAAATCAGGTGAACGGTGTAGGAATTACAACAGTTTGCATATGTGCCTCCCACTTGTTAAGGGACCAAAAGTAATGGGACAGAATAATAATCATAAATCAAACTTTCACTTTTTAATACTTGGTTGAAAATCCTTTGCAGTCAATTACAGCTTGAAGTCTGGAACGCATAGACATCACCAGACGCTGGGTTTCATCCCTGGTGATGCTCTGCCAGGCCTCACTGCAACTTTCTTCAGTTCCTGCTTGTTCTTGGGGAATTTTCCCTTCAGTTTTGTCTTCAGCAAGTGAAATGCATGCTCAATCGGATTCAGGTCAGGTGATTGACTTGGCCATTGCATAACATTCCACTTCTTTCCCTTAAAAAACTCTTTGGTTGCTTTTGCAGTATGCTTTGGGTCATTGTCCATCTGCAATGTGAAGCGGCGTCCAATGAGTTCTGAAGCATGTGGCTGAATATGAGCAGATAATATTGCCCGAAACACTTCAGAATTCATCCTGCTGCTTTTGTCAGCCGTCACATCATCAATAAATACAAGAGAACCAGTTTCATTGGCAGCCATACATGCCCACGCCATGACACTACCACCACCATGCTTCACTGATGAGGTGGTATGCTTAGGATCATGAGCAGTTCCTTTCCTTCTCCATGCTCTTCTCTTCCCATCACTCTGGTACAAGTTGATCTTGGTCTCATCTGTCCATAGGATGTTGTTCCAGAACTGTGAATGCTTTTTTAGATGTCGTTTGGCAAACTGTAATCTGGCCTTCTTCTTTTTGAGGCTCACCAATGGTTTACATCTTGTGGTAAACCCTCTGTATTCACTCTGGTGAAGTCTTCTCTTGATTGTTGACTTTGACACACATACACTTACCTCCTGGAGAGTGTTCTTGATCTGCCCAACTGTTGTGAAGGGTGTTTTCTTCACCAGGGAAGGAATTCTTCGCTCATCCACCACAGTTGTTTTCCGTTGTCTTCCGGGTCCTTTGGTGTTGCTGAGCTCACCGGTGCGTTCCTTCTTTTTAAGAAAGTTCCAAACAGTTGTTTTGGCTAACGCATAATGTTTTTGCTATCTCTCTGATGGGTTTGTTTTGTTTTTTCAGCCAAATGATGGCTTGCTTCACTGATAGTGACAGCTCTTTGGATTTCATCTTGAGAGTTGACAGCAACAGATTCCAAATACAAATAGCACACTTGAAAAGAACTCTGGACCTTTTATGTGCTCATTGTAATTGGGATAATGAGGGAATAACACACACCTGGCCATGGAACAGCTGAGAAGCTAATTGTCCCATTGCTTTTGGTCCCTTAGCAAGTGGAAGGCACATATGCAAACTGTTGTAATTCCTACACCGTTCACCTAATTTGGATGTAAATACCCTCAAATTAAAGCTGACAGTCTGCAGTTAAAGCACATCTTGTTAGTTTCATTTCAAATCCATTGTGGTGGTGTATAGAGCCAAAAATGTTAGAATTGTGTCGATGTCCCAATATTTATGGACCTGACTGTATGTTAAAATCTAAATTTTTTATAGAAATTACTCTAAATCCCCCAAAAGTATATATTTTCTCAATGTAGAGATCCTGGGAAATAAAATGTAGTGCCAAGTTTTTACATCACACGATATTTGCACAGAATTCTGAAAGCCTTTTTTATGTCATGTGACTGGCATAGCACCAATCAACACTGTGCAGGTACAGTTTCATACATCAGCAGAGTACTAGAAACTCCTACCGCAGAACTTTTCCTGAGGACAGGAAAGACCAGGGAAACATCATGTGACTACTGAATAGCAATGCTAAAATAGGGTATCCAGGTGTTTTTGTATTTAAAATAAATACAGTGGTGTGATCTTTAATTGCCATGATCCCTTCTATTTATGTATAAAGACTGGATGTTTAGTACTACTTTAATATTAGCTTTAATATTATTAATTCTACCAGCTTTAATATTTTCTTTGAGTCAAGTATGCAGATCAAGATTTCACATGCTGCATATTTAACCAGGACAGTAATTCTGAATGCATTGAAGCCAGAGAAAACCATTTTCCAAAGGATGTAAGATTCACAGTTTTCCTTTAAATCTCTCATTCTCTAAAGTAGTAAGATGCAAATAGGTCAGAGCTCTCATGCCCTGGAAAATGCAGCTAAGTATTTAAAATGGTTGCATTCGATCTAAGTATTACTTTGTAATTAATTGATTGACTTAATGGAAATGTGATGCTTAATGTCTGAACACTTTTGTCTTCTGCGCAGGTTTAAGGTGGAAACAGACATTAACTGCAGTAAAGGAAAGTCAGGTCATAAAGTTGGATTTGTTGTGTAGTAAAGCTGTGTAAATCTCAAGACTAGAGAGACAAAAATACAAATCCTTTGCCAAGTAAGACAGATCCCATACGTGTATTCTAAATATGTATTAAATTGGTTTCAAACCCCTACATACTGTATACCCAGTGAGTTGACTGACCTCAGGTGATACATGGAGATGAAACAATTCCTCTGACACAAGTTGTACCTGTCTATCTGCAGTCTTCTTTTCTCTACATCCAAAGTGCTGAATTCATAAAGCTTGTCTGAGAGATCAGAAAACAGGGAGCAGAGAGCCAAAGTTACACTGTGCGGAGCTCAATGAGGAGAGCTCTGAGAGCTGATTGGAGGAAAGGGACACACACCCCTCCGCACAGCTCACAGGAACAGAGCTGAGACTGTAAATTTGCTGGAGGTCCCTTTCCTGTCACCATTTTTCTCTTGGTGTCAGGAAAACGTGTCAGAAGTGATTCATGCTGATACCAGAGGAATGAAGCAGCAGACAGAAATGACAGTGCTCTTAATTGAGACACACTATAGCGATATGCTTTGTTCATATTGTATGTCTGAGGTTTGCAACCACTTTAACTATTCCTGCCTGGCCTATAGTAAAATGACGGCCAGGGACCCTCTCTTCCCTCCTGTAGGGCATCATATGACGTCCTTCCCAGATTGTTCCTTGCACATGTCCGCAGATCCGCGATGTGGCAAGATCTGTTACCGGCTGTGTACCTCAGACATGGCCGATGACAGATCTGTGTACCAGCCCCAGTGCCAGTACCATGAGACCTGCTGTGACCAATCACATGCTTCCTTTCATGCCATACATTGTTTACAAGTGTGTCTAGCTGTGAATGGTCACAGTGATCACATGCACAGGCTGGGCCAATCACAGCCCATCTGTGTCATGTGATTAGCCGTGGGCAATCACAGTTAATCACAAAAAAAAACCCTGAATGAATCGATTTCATTCAGTTAAATGCTTGCTTATAGCAAATAAATTCTTTGCTATAAGCAATCAAACTGTGTAAAAAAAAATGTAAAAAAAATACTGATCACTTCCCCAAAGTAGTACAAAGTTACTATGGTAACATTATACTACTTTGGTCATAGTGTAATATAAAAAAAAAATTGTAAAAAAAAGAGAATAAAAAATTGAAAAAATATTATTTTTTTTTTGTACTGTCACCAGTCATTATCCATGATCGCTGCCACACCAGTTATATGATGACGCTGTACTGCACTGGTGACAGTATGTAAAAAAAAATTGTGAAAATAATTTTTTTAATTTCTTCATTTTCTAAAAAATTATGACAAAAAATTACAACTTCAAAAAACTCACCATGCCTCTTATGAAATACGTCAGACTGTCTGCTTTGAAAAAGGGGTCATTTGGGGGATATCTGTATTATTCTGACATTTTTGGGCCTCAAGAAATTAGATTGGCCATCAGTACTGCAGGATTGATCAATTTTCAGATACTATATATACCAACTTTCCTACAGACTAAATAATAAATACTAATCAGGGTTATTTTCACCAAAGAAATGTAGCAGAATACATCTCGGCCTAAATTTATGAAGAACAATTATTTATTTGCAAACTTTTATAACAGAAACAAAGAAATGTTTTTTTTTCAAAGTTTTCTGTCTTTTTTTGTTAATTTAGCAAAAAATAAAAACCCCAGTGGTGATTAAATACCACCAAAAGAAAGCTCTTGTTGTGTGAAGAAAATGATAAAATGTTAGTTTGGGTCCAGTGTTGCATGACCACACAATTGTCATTCAAAGTGTGAGAGCGCTGAAACCTGAAAATTGGACTGGGAAGGAAGGGAGTAAAAGTGCACGGTATTAAAGTGGTTAAAGCGCAGCTCCAGTCTCCACTGCAATTTTTGTTTTTTAAAGCACCACCATGATTGTTATTACTTGTTCTGCAATAATTGCCTATTGTTAAAACTGTAGTCATGCCTGTTATTCTTACAACTGTAATCGATCGCACAATCTTGTCAGCAGGCAGGAGCCATGGTAGATGTGGGCATCTGATCACTTCCTGTTCACTGCCGAGATTCAGTGCAGCTGGCTACCCAGCATACACCTCCCAATCTCATGCCTGTGCAGTAATGACACTACAAGGTGCAGTTTGTTGATTGAAGGTTGCCATAGCAATGGTGGCATAGATGGAAGCTCATGCCCTGTTGTTATGGCAACCTGTCAATCAGAAGACCCAGAATTCAGATGTAGTAGGGGAAATAACAAGAGATTTAATTATTAGTCAATTCGCTTGGACTCCTGGGATAGATGGCACCGATATCCCAGGAGTCCAAGCGAATCGCCTTTTGACGACATTGCCTAGGTGGCCAGACCGGAAGTGCCGCATACACAGATAAAAATAAGGTATTCAGACAGAAAAAAAAATATATTAATATCCATTTAGGAATGCATTGCTGGTGGGCATGTAGATAAAAGCAACTTTTAAAAATGGGTGGAACTCCACTTTAAATTGTTTGCCCAGAGTTCCATTTCAAAGTAAATAAAACATTGCAAAAATATTACAAAAGCATTCTGCTATTCGGGATATCAATAATATGTGGCTAAAATGTGAAAAATGTTTATTTGTATAGTCAACTAGATGAAAAAAGGACAGTCTTTCAACTTACTCTGCAATTTTACTTCCATTTTACAAAGTTTCACTATATTTTACATCCTTGGCAGTGGTACAAATGTAGCTGGAGCAAGTACAGAGTAGGAGGATATGCTATTAAGCCTAACAAGCATAAAATCACATAATTTGGAGTAGTCTTTTTTAAAGCAAACTCCAGCCTTCAGAACAAACCTCCTTTCTTGGATACTTTTGCAGGAATGGCATTTCAGAAATTGTTTCATGCAGGACCAGACACCGGGAAATATCTTGTAATAAGTATAGACACACACTTGCCTTTATTAAAACAATATTTTATTGTGGTTTAAAACAAGCCAGCTGAATGCATATAATATGAAATGCTTGAATTATTATTACTCTAGAACAGTGTTCCTCAACTGTCAGGCCTCGGCCTGTGCTCACCCACAGCATTCCTGTTGCAGGGTTGCAGTTTGACAGCAGTGCATTTCCAGAGAACACCGCCCCACTGTACGCTGCACCAGCCTTTGAGATAGGTGTCATCTACCAAGTTGTCACAGAGTTTGTAAACAAAGCACTTGCACAGCACTTCAGAGTCAACGACAGAAGTAGTTTTCAAGCCAGAGCTCAGTGAGGGAAAGCAGTCAGTGCCAGCTTACAGGGCCAGGACCAGGGGTCAGGCAGGAGGTGTTCTTCTTTCATGTGGATGGGGTGCCACATACTGCACCCTCCACGAACTACATCTGATATTAGATGGAGCCCTACATCTCAAAGCTCTTTCCTTATTGCATGGTTTTGATGCCACCTCCTGGCTATCTCCTAATCCTGATTCTCTGGACAGAACTTTATCTTTGGCGAGGGCATTACTCACACCCCTAAGTCCCATATGTGTGCTCTCCCAGCAGGAACCATGCCTTTCCTATTATGTGCTGTGCTATCTGTGCCATCTGTTTAAAGCTAAATAGTCAGAACTTTTTCACCTGCTTTAGTGTAATAGTGTGATAATTTAATACCAATGTAAGGGAGGATTCTGAGCACTGATCGCTAATTAAGAGAATGCAGTGTGCGCTGATCACTAATGTAGGGGGGGTATGTTGGGAACTGACTAATAGTATTAGGTGTAAGGGGGATTTCCTTTATTGCCACACATACTGGCCTGTATTGCCAACCACATGGAACTATATGAAACTGTTGATTTGTAATCTGTTTTTATTACTTTTGTAAAAGTTCTCAGAAGCCACTATAACTCCACCTTGTTGACTGCATATTTCAGTGAAGTCCATGGCACCCCTGAAATGCACCACATAGGCAGAAACGTGTACAGCCAAATAGTTGTAAAGTGTAAACCTGATCGTAGCAATCGTGCACACAGAGATGGATGCAAACCTCCATTTTGGCAAAGGCCTCCATTTTCTATTCCCAAATCAGTCTCCCTCCTCCGATTTCCCCCCTCCCTCAGGAATGTGGTCTGTGTGTGTATGCTGAGTTCAAAAGGCAACAGGCCCCAGTGGGAGAGCTCCATAGCTATAAATCGCAACCTAGCTGGTGCCCAGATGTCTGTTAGCTTCTCAATCTGGGATATCGTAAAGCCATAAAACCAGTCCTTCACTGGGCTTCAAAGACATTCCAGGTAGTCATAAAATGGACTCACATTTAAAAATTCCCTTTCCCCCTATGATTTCAAAATCTTGGAATATGAAAGACTTACAGAAAAACCAGGCATATATTCAGATGGGTCACTTTAATACAAGTCACCTGATATCTTACATCCCCGAGCTGGAATCTACAGGAGAGCAGAAAATGATATCTCCTTAACCGTCCCAGCAGGTATGTCATATTTCATATCTAGACGTTCGGCAGGTGAGTCTGCATATTAATCTACTTGTGGATAGAATGTTACATGTATCCAAGGAAAGTTATTGCCCTGGTTATCAGCTTGAGAGGGATTTCGGTTCTAGCTTGGGTCTCCGCTCAACATCCTCCCCAAATGAGGCGATTGGTTCTCTGCTTCAAGGAGACACCCTGCTGAGTTCCTAGAAAAGCTGTTATGCTTGGAGCTAAGCTAAGCTAAGCTAAGCTGAGTTGAGCTAAATTGAAGATTCTCCCTTTTAACATCGGAACCAACTTTGGGAGACGGCCCTTTTGCTCTGAAACTTAAAAGCTGCTTAAACCAAGGCTTTTGGCAAGTACTTTATCTATCTAAATTCTTTCTGTTATCTCTTAGCTGTGTTATTGCTCTCTGTATATTTATATACATATATATTGGCTACATCTTTTTCTGTAAATATTTTTATTGCACCCTTTTGACCTTTTAGTAATAAATCTTACTTTCTGAAAGTGGTGAAGTGTTTCTAAAGCTCTTTAATGCAAACTAAGAATCCCTGCCTCTGAAGAGCGCTACTGTGTGTGTTTTAAACTTCGGTACATCTCTGCCTGCGGTGACAGTGGTATACAGATGCTTATGCAAACACCATAGTGTTATTGCTGATATTGCCGATTTTCCTTTTTCTCTGTACAAAAAGGAGATGGTGGCAGTGTGAAGGGTTAATTGCGTAATTAACCTGACCCAGTAACAATCGCTCCCAGGCTGCAAGTACACAGATTGTGGTCCATTAGCTGGAAAATCTTTGTGCAGGGTGCAGCTGGGCGTGGCATTGTTATGCACGTGACAGCGCGGTTTTAGATTGGTTAGTCCTTCGGTCACGAGTTTGGTGAGAAGGGCTGGGGTCTGGCGCCGCGATCGTATCACTGATCAGTCACAGAGCTGGTGGTTGGGGAAAGTAGTTGCCCTCCTGGTGGTATGAATACAGCTTCCCCACAGTAGGTCACAAAACAGGAGGCTTGGGTTTCCTTGTACCATGAGCCTCAGGAGCCCATGGTACAAAGATCCTGGAGCCCTAACCTGCAAGCATGTTAGTTTGCAAGGCCTTGCATAAGAGCACCAGCCATCTAGGGAGTTGCACAGATCAGGAGCCGTAGAGATTGTCTAAAACCCTCCATTGTACCCAAGACGAGCAGCCAGTGGTGTATTTAGGTTTCGTGCTGCCCTAGGCAACACAAACATTGCCCCCCCCCCTCACAGAGAGACCTTGACACCGACCAGCACCTCCTCTTCCACGAAGAGAGCCTGACATTGACCAACAACACCCCAGCCACCACCTCCAACCTCACACAAAAGAGCCTTCCACTACCACCTTCCCCCGTATACTGGCAACCTCCCCCAACCCTGAGAGAGAGAAGACACTCACCTTCACAGCTCCAGACATCCCCGGGAACAAGAGTCAGGCTCTACATACACCATCAAGCAGCCCACAGCCTCTCTCAGATCCCACCTGGTTCCCATGCTGCGTGTGTCACTTCTTCCATCCCTTCTTTTGGGGGGCGGCATTGCCCCCCTGAAAAGTGCCACTGACCCCTGAAAGATGCTGCTGCCCCCAACCCCCCCCCCCCAAAAAAAATGCCGCCCTTGGCAAATGCCTTTTTTGCCTTGTGGTAAATACGACCCTGCGAGCAACGCCTTTAGGCTTCAGAGGGCATCTGGAATAGAAAAGACCCTACATTGCATTTTGAGCACATTGGTTAGCTAGGGGGAACTTACAAGGAGACACACTGAGCATTGTCAACCAATTAGAGGGACACACTAAACGGTCACCACCTTTGTGAGGGGACATGCTAGTAACAGACTAACAATGTAAGAGGGCATACTGAACATTGGCCACCAATTAGGAGATACACTGAGGACTGACTTCCAGTATAAGGTGCACATTGAGTACCAGTGTATGGAGACATGCTGGGTAAATGTAGCATATTGACCACCAACATAAGGGGACACTGATGATTGTACTATGCAAGCTGTTTTGTGCAATTACTGCAATTACTTAGAAATGACCCATACACACTGACTGTTACATGCATGCAGTATGTTGTATATTATATAGTCCTGACTGCTGCACTGTGTACTTACATAATCCTATCAAATTGTATCTATCTACATAACCCTATCTATCATAATCCTGGGTCAAGGAAGCTTTTTAAAAGAATGTTGGTAGCCTGACCTCACAAAAGGTTGAGAACCACTGCTCTAGAACATAGGAGAGCAAAAAGTAAAATGTGTAGTCCCCAAGATCAACCAATCAAAATGTAAAGAAAGTGAAAGATGATTTCTGGCTGCTGGCTGGTTAGGTTTTTTTATAAAAATTTGCCTTTCCAAAGACAAATTTGCAATCAAGTCAATAGGGTTGATTTGTTGAAGAAGTAAAAGTTTACCTGTTTTGACTTTTAATACTCAAATCATATTTAGAAGAGTTTTTTTGGCACAGTCATGGCAGCATACTCGTAGGTAAGCTCCACCTCTTCTTACACAGGACTTCCTGTTCATGAGTTTTCTTCTTTTTGCCCTTCCCTGACCGATTTCTTGTGGACTGGAATTCAGTTATGTCGCACTACTGGTGGAAGTCCTCATTGTTCAGCCACTAAAACTTACTTCTTATGGGGAGCCCTGTGTTGGTGGTCTTTGGGGTCTAGTACATGCTTTCCTCAAAGGATCTCTGATTACATAGCTGCAGGTCCTGGAACCCTTGTTTTGTCTATTGCTTTACATTTCAGTAGGGGAAAATGAGTGCTATTTTTGGAATCAACAGGTCTACTATAACCAGGATAAGGTTTAACATCCCAGGCACCAAAATGTGTGTTGGCCTGTGTTATTGATTTGCAATTTGCTAATGTTAATAGGATGCCATAATACCTATGTGTCACACTTACCCCTAACGCAGGCACTGTAACTGGCTTCTGTATTCTTCACCAATCGTAGCCCCTATTCCCATAAGGCAAGCAGGTCTACTGGTACTCAGATGCCCCCAAGACTTGTACACAATGCTATAGTGGCTGGCTACCACGCTGGGGCAGGTGCAAACTGAGCACAGCAAACAGGTAGGCAGGCAAGGTTCAGAGTAGAAAAGGTCCAATCTGAGCCAAAAGGCATGCAGAGTTGTTGATATCTGATCCCAGGTCATAAACAGGGGAATCAAAACTGCAGAGCAGGACAGACAGAAAAGGAGCTTGAGCACATATTACACACACTGTCAGAAGCATGAGACTGCAGGCATGGCTGGCTTAAACCAGGTTTGGCCTCCACCCAGAGACTGGCCACATATATCACCTTGCAGGTGGACAGACAGCGAGAAACTATCATAGCCAAAGCCAGGAAGCTGGAATGAGACCAGCAGCTGTGAGGCAGCAGGAGCGCTAGACACTCCTAACACTATGTAAAAAACTAATGGCTAAACATACTCATAAACATTATTTTCAATTTAAATATCAGATTTTATCTAGATCAGGGAAAGATTGCAATTGCCACTGGAATTTTACTTTAAGCAGCTCCCCTTGCTCCCCATCTCAGATCGCCTCCTATTCAGCTTACACAGGGTTTGACCTGTAGGATATGTGATTATAGGTAGTTCAAGTGGGAGACATTAAAAACAATGGACGGGCAAATATAAAAAGGAGATTTGTGACTACCATATGTCCAGTGCAGTTAATTGTCAAACTCCAGAACCAGCCTTTTAGGATTATTATGATTAATAAATAATTTAATCTCTTATAATGTTAATCAAAAAAGAAACAAAAAAACCCACTAAACTTCCTTGGTCAATAGCATTCATTCTGATTTAATAACAATAAAGCTATAAAGAAACTGTAAAAATATCATGTGGCAGAAAGTCAGAGAATTTCACTAATGCTTGAGACACCTACTCTCTTCTGCTAGCAATACATGTGCCAGACATCAAGAGACCTAAGCAAACAATGTACTCATTATTGTTCATTATTTTCTGTAGCAAGCATTGCTGACTCAGTGTGTTAACAATAGGCAGCTGCATACAGAGTAGACATGGGAATGTGTCAAACGTCTTTTATGAAATCCTTTAAAGCAGCTGGATGAAAAGTCCATACTTCACAGCTGTTTGAACACTTGCAGAAGGGGCGAATGTGAAAGGTAGCCAAATGAATAGCAAGTGAAGTGGAAAAACAACACTTCATATAGGTCATTTATTCTTGCTTGCAAAGATGTTTTTTTAATTAATTCAGTATAAATTGAATCCACATGAGGTTAGTGAACTGACCGCAGTTAGTGAAGTTGAAATACACCTTTCTTATTTCAAAAAGAATGTTTAACATATTTTTGGCATTGGGTAATTTTTATTATTTAGGCATGTTTGACTGATTGAAACAAGAACCATTACAATCAAATTGAAATTCTCTGACACCTTTATGTGCCCCTTGTCAACTGCCATTTTATATCAGTACGAGGATATACGTGAGCAATAAATCGCTGATATATACTCTCATAAATTATCACTATTTTAGTGACAACAAACTTTTGGTATTTATCATTTAAAGCAGTGTTTCTCATCTTTTTACTGTCATGGCACCCTATAAACTTCTGCACAATTCCAAGCCACCCAGTCTATAATGTAAAAAACAAAACTAATAGTTTTACATCCTGCAACAGCATCCACACACGTGGGCCACCCAACAATACAGATGATGTAGTCTTCCATCTTTGCACACTGGTATGGACTAGTATTCTAATGTTTCTCTCCTCCCTCAGTTTCTCTCCCTCTATGACAGAGGAGCAAAAAAGTATACTGTGCAGACTCCCAACATCCGCCTTATCAAGCTTTAATCAAGTAAGGAAAACCTGATAGGGCAGTTGTACAGATGTCAACCAGGAGATCAACAACTACAGTGCCCATACATGGATCAAAATTCACCTGGTCCCTGCTGAACCAGATACATTTTGATCCATGTATGGCCAGCTTTACAATATGGTATTGTCGATTCAAATGTGCTGACAAGGAACATGCCGATAGGAGGAGAGATCACAGAAATTCCCATATCAGTCAGGTGTTGCTCCAGCCACAGGCTGGAGACAGGAAGGGTGATCGTGTAGTTTAACTGATGCTGAGAAAAGTCAGGTCTCCAGGCTAGCTATGGTGTTTGGCAGGGCTGATTAAATCCCTCTGGCCTGAATAGACAGAAATACAAATCCTTTGGAAGGTAAGATAGCTCTTATTTATGCATTTCAACTGTGTATTTAACTGTTTACTTGTAGTTCAGTTATTAGGCTAGAAAAGCACTGGAAGAAGGGGAGGATCAGAGAAGTCAGGATCAAACAGCATTTTTACACAATACAGAGGATTAACCCCTTAGGTTCCACAGTGAGTATAACAAGCATGCTTTACTGCATATACAGACTGATTTTACTGTGGTGGGTTTAGTAACATTTTAAGTTCCAGACAGTTAAAACTGGGCAAATTGTATAAGTGCAACTAATTTTAACTGTCTGGAACTTAAGCTGATTCCCAGGTAGCAAGCTTAGTATACTTCCGACTGGCTAAATTCCTGGATAAGGACCTGGCTGGAATTTTAAGAGGAACCCATAATGTATTTTTTCTGCTTTTTTCGTGTTCTGTCCCTATAAAAAGAAAAAAAAAACATATCTTGGGATTCCCCTTAGAAATCCAAATGGGCCTTTATCTATGCATGGAAACTGAGTTGCTAGGAAAGGAAGGGCAGTAAACACGCAGTTCCCCCTTCCTGTACCATACCAAGCCACAGACCTTTCAACAATCGGGGCTACCTTGCAGAAAATCCTTCCTCCCTTGCAAGGCACCATGTCCCAATATTTTGGGAAAAAGGCATCTTTCTCAACATCTTGTTCCCGCAAAAAAGTATGGGAGCCTTAGCAAAAGTGAAGAAATCTCAGTTTCAGTTTTTTCCTTCTGAAATAAATCAGTCTGATAAATAGACATTCAATTTACCCATTCCTGACCCTGAAATTCGCTCATGTTGAAATCCTGTTCTTAGAAAATATCTGAAAGACACAATACTTGAATGAGGGATGTGAACTTTACAAAGCGAAGATGTAACAAGTCAAGGTAACACCCAGTCTACAACAAGAAAAGAGCGAGTATCTGGCAGCTCGCCTCTAATATAGATACAAAAAAGGTGACCCCCTTTAGTAGTTTAATGCAGCTAACATGACATCACACATACATGCATAAGAATTTTTTTTATATACTTTATTGTACAAAAATATTATTAAAATATGAATTACAACTTAAAATCATACTGGTAGCTCTGATAACTGTTCCAGAACCCTTATAGGGCTCCAGCAATACAGTGTTCCCAAAGAAGTCCCTTCAATCATTTCAATTCAGGGGGCATAAAAACCAGAGGAATCTCTAGATGAATATTAAATTAAATATACAATATTTAATAGCATGTGGTTTAATTCAATTTAATTCAATTTATTTTTATATACTATAGCATCATTTTAGGAATATTAAGTGAAATAGGATTGCTAGGATTTGTAGTCCATTTTTGCATATTTGTCATACATGCTGTAATAAATATGATATTCTTTTGCATATTTGATCATAGATTATAGCAGTCTATGAACCATTTAAAAGTATTCATGAGATAGATATACTTATTTAATTTTATTGTGATGTGTTGTCTGCTGGCAGATTCTGGTGTAGCACTGTCAGGTCCTGATGTCAGTGTTGCATGGAGCTGCTTTACCCTGCCTTGTAGCATAAAAACATTTGGGTACCAATTATAGTGTGTTTACTTGTGAGCCACCAGGGTATACTAACAGAGGAGCATATATATTTTTCTAGATCGCTGGTTATTTTGCACACTCTCTACAGGTATGCATTTGATATCAATTAATTCAATAATTACCGCGCTCTAATACTAATTAAAAAAAGTGCTCAGTGCTTGAAAAATAATATGAATAAATAAACAATTGATGATACCTTTAAAAAAATTGTAAATACTCCTATATATGTGCCAATTAATAAATCAAATAATAATTCATGATAAAAATAATATATAAAGTCCAAAAAATCCAAAAGGTATAAATGAAAAGTCCCAAGTGCAAAAAAGAAAGTGCTATAGTGTTCAAGTCAAATCAAATCAAATCATACTCTCCTTCCAACATATGGTTTGCTTCAATCCTACAGCTTTATAATTAGCCTGTGTGTCTGTGAGGGATGATCCCTCCTTTGATCCACTCTCTCCTTCTAATATGTGCTTCAATCCTGCAGCCTTGCAAGTAGCTTGTATACCTGTGAGGGATGATCCCTCCTTTGATCCACTCCTTGTTGTAACAGCCAAATGATGTTAAAAACATCAATAGCGCTTTTTGTATAGTAAACAACCTCTGCCTGCGGTGAAGGTCTGGCCAGAGGGTATGTACCCCACGCCGTCAGTACTTGCCGTATCAGATCTTTGGTGACATCACTGCCCCTCCCCAACGCGTTGCGCTACAGGGACTGCGTAGCATCATCCCCCAGACGAAGCTACGCAGTCCCTGTAGCGCAACGTGTTGGGGAGGGGCAGTGACGTCACCGCACATCTGATACGGCGAGTACTGACGGCGTGGGGTACATACCCTCTGGCCAGACCTTCACCGCAGGCAGTGGTTGTTTACTATACAAAAAGCGCTATTGATGTTTTTAACATCATTTGGCTGTTACAACAAGGAGTGGATAAAAGGAGGGATCATCCCTCACAGACACACAGGCTAATTATAAAGCTGCAGGATTGAAGCAAACCATATGTTGGAAGGAGAGTATGATTTGATTTGATTTGACTTGAACACTATAGCACTTTCTTTTTTGCACTTGGGACTTTTCATTTATACCTTTTGGATTTTTTGGACTTTATATATTATTTTTATCATGAATTATTATTTGATTTATTAATTGGCACATATATAGGAGTATTTACAATTTTTTAAAGGTATCATCAATTGTTGATTTATTCATATTATTTTTCAAGCACTGAGCACTTTTTTTAATTAGTATTAGAGCGCGGTAATTATTGAATTATTTGGGTACCAATTGTTACAGGCTTGACAAAGATGAAATGCGTTGCCACCCCCTCACCTGACACATGGTTCATCCAGAAGAAGTACATGTTAGCACAGAAAGTTGTTCCAGAGCAGTGGTTTTGAGCAGCTTCTTACCAGCGAGTACTGGAGTGCTACTTGTGCTGGTACCACAGTCTGTGCCAAGTGCACCTCTTGGCCTGTACTTACCATGCTGGATACAAGTTGCTGGAATGTAACTACAACCTTTCAACCAGATTCCAAGCTGCTGTCCATTTTATCTTCTGTGTACTAGTGATGATTGGCCTGGATCTACAGGAGGAGCCTGCAGAAACCTGTTTACAGTTTACCATGGATTTTCATTATTAACCACTTGCCCTCCAGAGGATTTACCCCCCTTAATGACCAGGCCTCTTTTTGCTACTCGGCGCTGCACTAATTCAACTGATAATTGTGTGGTCATATAATGCAGTACCCAAATTAAATTTATGTCCTTTTTTTCACACAACTAGAGCTTTCTTTCGGTGGTATTTGATCACTTGTGCGCTTTTTATTTTTTGCTATAAACAAAAAAAAGACCGAAAATTTTGAAGAAAAATGCTATTTTTTACTTTCGGCTATAAAAATATATAGTTAACCCAAAGTTAGTTATGAATTTAGGGCAAAATGTATTCTGCTACATGTGTTTGGTAAAAAAATCTAAATAAGTGTATATTGATTGCTTTGTGTGAAAGTTATAGTGTCTACAAACTATGGTATAGATACTGCAATTTACGCCTTTTTTTGCTATACAGCTCTGCACTAGTTTAACTGACAATTGCGCGGTCATGCAATATGGTACATAAATGAAATGTATATCTTTTTTTCACACAAATAAAGCATTCTTTTGGTGATATTTGATCACCTGTGTGCTTTTTATTTTTGGCGCTACAAACAAAAGAATTTTGAAAAAAAAACTATTTTTAAAAAAAAAAAACATATATAAAATAAAAAATACACAAAAAAATAAAATTTTGGCATAAATTTAGGCCAAAATGTATTCTGCTCATGTTTTTGGTTAAAAAAATCCCAATAAGTCTATATTGATTGCTTTGTGTGCATGTTATAGCATCTACAAACTATGGTATAGATAATGGAATTTACACAGCTTTTACTTTCTGACTGCCCATCACATTTCTTGGTGCTAAAATACCAGGATAGTACAAACACCCCCAAATGTCCCCTTTTTGGAAAGTAGACACTCTAAGCTATCTGCTGAGAGGCATATTGAGTTGTGGGGAAGAGGCCCTTGTCCCCATCAGCATGCCTAGGGCACATGGCCTGGAAAGCCGCAGGAAGGGGGAGGGCACTTGTCCTCAGATCCAGGGTCTGGTAGGAATTCAGGGGGGACTCCATGTTTTTACCCCAATTTTTTGGGGGGTGGTTCCTCTTAAAAGTCCTACCAGGCCTAAAGGGCCTGGTATGGGTTTTAGGGGGAACCCCACGCACCCCCCCATTTTTGAAAGGTAGTGTTCCCCTTAAAAGTCCTGCCAGGCCTAATGGGTCTTTTGAATTTCTTACTGTGGGGTCCCTCTTAACCTTCCCACCAGACCTAAAGGGTCTGGTATTGATTTGGAAGGGGGGGCCAGCGCTGTTTTTTTTTTTTCTTTAAAATACAAATGTCAATTTTTAAAAAAATTTCAGTCCTGCTGCAGTAGGTTCTATACATTGTACAGATGTGCAACTTTTCAGGTAGTTTAAGGGGACCCCCTCCCCCAGGCATAGTATTTAAAGGCATTTTTCTATTTTTTTTTTCTTTTTACTTTAAGCAATGAAATATGACTGCCTGATTTTTTTTCTTCACCAATTCATGTCCCTCAGTGTGGTACCTGAATACCCATTCCCCTTTTATGGCCAATAACTTGCATATAAGCCTTCAAAATGGGCACTTTTGAATTTACAAGTTCGAGTCCCATAGACTTGCATTAAGTTCAAAGTTCTCAGTTGAACAATTATTAGGTTCAAATGTTTGACAGCGAACCGAACAGGGGGGTGTTCAGCCCATTACTAGTCTCTATAGTCCAGTAACACCTAACCCAATTCATTCAAGCTTCTGCTCTTCAACTGTCATTTTCTAATGTAAGTTTGAACAGGATTCGTGGACTGGAGTAAGGCTAACTATAGAACGGCAGATATCTCCCCAAAAATGATAGTTTGGGAGACATCTACTCACTGGGGGCTTATGCAGGTTCTCATATCACTTGTCCGATGGTGCACATTTGTACTTTTTTCCCTCTTCTTATTCAGGTTGAAGAATGCAGTTAAAGTGCTACTAAACCCAGGACCCTGCATTCACAATATCTAGTCTCCCACAGTACACACAACAGGGAAGTGCAAATATTTTAGTAAATATAAACTGCTAAATACTGTTTCTCATCAGCAGTATATAGCAGTTTTGTGACTTCTATCAGTGTCCAGCACAGCACATGTTCAAGCCTGTAGGAGGAGTTTTCATTTTGTTTTAGGAGAATTCAGAACCCCTGACCTCTGTCTGGACAGTGCTGATTGGTCCTGTGCTGATCACATGCACTCATACAAGACAAGAAAAAAAAACCTCTCAAGCAATACACACCAAACTGAGCATGTGCAGAATTACTCCACACGATAGTCTTATCAGGAGATAAGAGGGGGGGACACTGGAAGAAAGGGAGAAGACAGGATCAAACAGCCTTTTTACACAATCCAGAGGATTAACCCTTTAGGTTCCACAGTAAGTGTAACAAGCATGCATTACTGAATGTACAGGCTGATTTTACTGTTGTGGGTTTAGTAACACTTTAATATTTCAGACCATAAAATATAACCTACAGGCAGTTATAAATGAAGTTATCAAACGCATGGAAGCATGGCTAATGATCAGAAAACCCCTCTTTGTGATGCAATAGAGGAATTTTCTAAGATTGTAAGCTCTAACAAGCAGGGCCCTCTGATTCCTCTTGTACCAAATTGTATTGTAACTGTAATGTCTACCTTCATTTTGTAAAGCGCTGCAGAAACTGTTGGCACTATATAAATCCTGTATAAGAATAATAAAAAACCTACTGCACTAAAAAGTTCTCACAACCACCATCCACAAATTTTAGGAAATACTCTCCCACTGACCCTTTGGTGCTCTGCATTAGACCTAACTACAAGGCATTTCAGAGAACTTATATAATAATTCATATAATTTGCATGACCTTTCTGATGTTGGTAAAGATACAGTGTTTGCTGAAATAAATTGGAAACTCAATGATTGTAAGACGCCACGTCACTCTTTCATAATTAAACCATGATTCTATCAATTAAATAAATAAAATACAGCATATGGTGGAGAGATAGAAAAAGATATGCATGGTTAAATTCCTTGTTCACAACCAATACACATGCGCCATAGTGATTGTGAAACAGCTGTTGTTTTAAAATGCATGAGCTTTTCTGACTAAAATAGGCAACAAAAGATTTGTCAGCACCATCAAGCACTTCATCTTTACTGCTTTAAAAGACCTTGTAAAACATGAACAGATATGATGGAGGTAAAATGCCATTATGGAAGTCCGACTGGCATAAAAAAATCAATAGGGAGGAAAATGTTATACATTGATTTTACTGTAGCATCATTTTTAAATAAGAGACACTTAAACTATTCCAGCTCTGACAAACTGCTTAAAGCTACCATTTACGTTTTATGAAATATTAATTCTTTCATGGTGAATGTTGCACAACAAAGTAGCTTTAATACTGAGGGGAGGATTTATTTTAAGGTTTGTGTAGAGTACTTCTATTTTAAAATCTGTGGGTTGAATCTCATCGTGGTTGATTTAGAAATGTGCCTTCTTTTAGGTTATAACGCCATGATCTAAACTTTCACACAACAACCTATAGCAGTCTGCTTGTGGTCCAGAAACATATCCAAAGGATGACCAAGTGGAAATTCTAAAAATAGCCCAACACTGGTTCAAAACCAGCCAAATATTGCAAAAGTTGCTCCGCATATTAGCACAAGGGGGACAAGTATTTAAAAATGTATGAATTAAATTAATTGTATTTTTTTACTATTATTATTTTGATTATACAGGATTTATATAGAGCCAACAGTTTGTGCAGCGCTTTATTATTATACAGGATCAATATAGCGTCAACAGTTTGCACAGCGCTTTATTATTATACAGGATCTATATAGTGCCAACAGTTTGCACAGCGCTTTATTATTATACAGGATCAATATAGCGCCAACAGTTTGCGCAGCGCTTTATTATTATACAGGATCTATATATTGCCAACAGTTTACACAGCGCTTTATTATTATACAGGATCTATATAGCGCCAACAGTTTGCACAGAGCTTTATTATCATACAGGATCTATAAAGCGCCAACAGTTTTCACAGCGCTTTATTATCATACAGGATCTATATAGCGCCAACAGTTTGCACAGCGCTTTATTATCATACAGGATCTATAAAGCACCAACAGTTTGCACAGCGCTGTATTATCATACATGATCTATATAGCAGCAACAGTTTGCACAGCTCTTTATTATTATACAGGATCTACATAGCGCCAACAGTCTGCACAGTGCTTTATTATCATACAGGGTCTATATAGCGCCAACAGTCTGCACAGCGCTTTATTATCATACAGGGTCTATATAGCGCCAACAGTTTGTACAGCGCTTCATTATCATACAGGATCTATATAGCGCCAACAGTTTCCACAGTGCTTTATTATCATACAGGATCTATATAGCGCCAACAGTTTGCACAGTGCTTTATTATTATACATGATTTATATAGCGCCAACAGTTTGCACAGCGCTTTATTATTATACAGGATCTATATAGCGCCAACAGTTTGCACATCACTTTACAATATAAAGGGAGACAGCACAATTACAATATAGTACAGAAGGAATAGGAGGGCCCTGGTCATTGCGCTATAAACAAAAAGACTGACAATTTTGAAAAAAGAACAAACAAAAAACACAATATTTTTGACTTTTTGCTATAAAACATAGCCAATTAAAAAATAAAATTTTGTCATAAATGTAGGCCAAAATGTATTCTGCTACATGTCTTTGCTAAAAAAAATATCCCAATAAGTGTATATTAATTGGTTTAGATGAAAGTTATAGCATCTACAAATAACGGTATTTATACTGGAATTTTTAATTTATTTATTTTTTATACTAGTAATGGCGACGATCAGCAACTTATGGCAGAACTGCACGACTGTGGCGAGTATCCTGACACTGGGTGGGAAATGACTAACTGCCACTGGCATCTCCAGTGACACTAATACAGTGATCAGTGCTAATAAAAAGCACTGTCACTGTACTAATGACACTGGGCAGGAAGGGTTTAACATCTGGGATGATCAAAGAGTTAACTGTGTGTTAGGGAGTGATTTTATTGTGTATGTGTTGTGTTTTACTAAGCAGACCTGCTGCCTTCTATCTCTCTGCTGTGTAGAGAGATAGAAAGTAGCATGCCAATGTTGACAGGAGACAGGTCTATGTTGTTTACACACAGATCTCTCCCTTCTCAGCTTTGCCGACAATCACCAAGTCCTGGACTAAAATCGCTGGTCGGGACCCGGTGATTGACATGCTCAGGAGCCAATAGCAGCACAGGCCCCCTACCTGGAAATGCAAGATCACGTATATTTACGTGATTTTGCCCAGCGAAGCCATCCTGTAGCAGTACATCTGCTATTGGGCGGTGGACAAGTGGTTAAAATTAAAAAGTTAACTTGCCTACTACATAATACATAATTGAGGCAGCAGAGAGGCCGGGCCTTACCACCCACACACTGCACCTATGCATTCATGGCTGCAAGTCCCAATCTCTGTTTATTCTCTGTTGAATGGGCTCCCAATGATTTGACCACTGTGACAGCCAATCACAGGGTTCACATGATCAAACAGATTTCCCCACCTCCTGAAATTAAAGTAGAACTATAGCTGTTTTTTTTTACCATTTTGGATAGAGCATGGGAGGGTTATAATCCCTATCAGATCCCCCCCCCCCCCCATCTGTGTCCCATTGAGGAGATTTACCTTCACTTCCTGTCCCATAGCCAAACAGGAAGTTAGAGAAAATCCCTGCAAATTAAGGGAATTCCTTGGGGACCCCCAGGTCACCAGAACTAGTGTCCCCAATGGAAGATATCCCCTCTATTACTTTTCTGGGGACAACCCAAAATATTCTTTTACTTTCACTTTCAATAATAATGTTAAATAGGACAAATAGAGAGGGTGTATCTCCTTAATGTGCTGCTGTCCAAAGGTGTCTGCTTCCCTACTTCATCCAGAATATAGACACCCTAATGCTCCATGCACACCAGCGTTTTTTTTTAAGCTCAAAAACCGCTGGATAAAAAACGTTGGTAATAGCAATTTTAGTAGCGTTTAGAAGCATTTAGGAGCATTTAGGAGCATTAGATTTTTATTAGTGTTTTTACAGTACATTTAGAAAAAAGCTTTTAGGAACATTTTAGTAGCGTTTAGTAGCTTTTATAAGCATTTAGGAGCATTTAGCATTTTGTTCTGCTGCAAAAACGCTCCACAAAACTATTTTTTTCTGTTCCTAGACTCTGGAGGAAAAGAAACGCTAATAGCCTAAAGTAGTGTGCATGAACACATAAGATAACACTATTTAACTTCCAGGAGCAGAAAAAATGCTAATAACAGCTTCAAGGAGCTTAAAAAAATGCTAGTGTGCGTGGAGCCTAATAAAGAAAGTGTGTGACTGGCAGGATCACCAGGTGAAATAAAGGAAAAAAGCCTAAAAAATAAAGAAAAGTACATCTAAGGATTGGTAAGCTGCAATATATTACATTTTTGTTTGGGGTTTATTACTGCTTTCAGGTACTCAGTGAAAACTGTACTAGATAGAATGTACTCTTCCTATTTATATAAATGTCTTTAAATAAACTTTTTTTTTGGCCACACCTGCCTAATTAGCCTTCATGCACACTTGACATTTTGATAATGCTGGTAATGTTGGCTGTGTAAAGTCACATTAAAAATGTGAGTTTTTCATCTTTTTTTAAGCGTTTTTGCATTAGCGTTTGGTGGCGTTTTCCCACGTTTTTCCACGTTTGCGTGTTTTTTTACCAAAAAAATGTTTTTTGTTTGGTCAAAAAAAGTCCAATAAACGCCTGTATGTGGCGTTTTATCATGTTTTTCAGTGTTATTCAGTGTTAGAGAGTTTTTACAGCTAAAAAACGTTGATTACAGTCTAGGGGTGCATGGACACATAGGATAACATGTTGGGGGGTTTACTAGCTGTAGAAAAAAACGTCAAAAACCAAAAACAGGCGCTGTAAAAACATCTAGTGTGCATGAGGACTTAGGGAGAACTACCTTTGCTTCCTATCTGTAGACTAAACAGGAAATTCTCTTAAAAATTAGGTAAATGTTCTCATAGACAATTGTCTTGACAACGTATGTCCCCTTTGGAAGATTTCCCTATATTTCTGTTAACAGCACAAACAAAATTGAGTTTTATCTATCAGATGTGAGTATCAGTAACAGTAAGGCAGGCCATGCATTGTACATTTATTTTGTTCAACCCACAAGAAAAATGTGCTGATTCCCTCCATCCAAACATTTGATGTGGATGGGGGAATCATTCTTGCTGTGCTATTGGTCAGTGTTGCCAGGTATAGCCAGTGGCACTGATCGTTTGGAAAAAAAACTGACAGGGTGTTTGAACAGAAGTTGATTGAAGCCGATTGAAAAAGCATCTTTCTAGATTTTCTAGCTGTTGCCATCTTGGAATCCATCTCCTGGGTCGGCGGGGCCAGGAGCCATGGTACCCAATACCATGAGAGCAGCACACACAGATACCAGTGAACAGTATACGGTTATGTATTTGAAAAAGTAGTATGGAAAGGGGTTACAAGCATACTTGCAGAAACATTGTTGGTAATGTTGGCTTTAACACTTGCAGTAACAGCTTCGGTCAGGCACAGACTGGCCATAGGGCACACCGGGCATTTGCCTGGTGGACTGAGACCGCTGGGCTGCATGTCCATCCCCGGACTGAACATGTAGGAGGAAGGGGCCAGCGGGGTGGGGGATTGGCTGTGCGGTGTCTGCTCTGATCAGACACTGTGTGCTCTCAGGACATATCCCCGGATTCTCCTTGTTCAGCGGATCCTCAACAAGTAACTGGTGCCCAACAGACATGAACTGGACAGGTGTCACCGTCGCCACCTGATGGGACCCAGGCCAGCTCATCCATTGCTCCATGTACAATAGTATATAAAGAATACAGCTTCTGCATCCTGGCCTCATGGTGCTGATGTGAGAGTCGTTGTGTAGTGATCAAGCTGTGATCTCTGTGTTTATGGTGACACTGGCTGGAACTGAGCGTTAGATGTATAGTTGTGGAAATGGAGTACAGGCAGGAACCAGCAACAAGCAGCCAAGGCAACATGAGAAATGAATCAGCTAGGACTGGGAGGATATGCCAACACCCTGCCACCATCCATTCCTACTGGAGATCTATTAGAGCGCATTTGACCCGCTTATAACAGGGGTCTAAGATTGCGGTGAGTGCGGTGCAAAAGGGGGAGCACGTAAGAGCACTAACTATCGTCACTATTGTTGATGAACAGAACCAGTTTACTATAACACAGAGAGCACTGGATGTCAGAGTGAACACAGAGAGCACTGGATGTCAGAGTGGACACAGGGAGCACTGGATGTCAGAGTGGACACAGGGAGCACTGGATGTCAGAGTGAACACAGAGAGCACTGGATGTCAGAGTGGACACAGGGAGCACTGGATGTCAGAGTGAACACAGAGTGCACTGGATGTCAGAGTGGACACAGGGATCACTGGATGTCCGAGTGAACACAGAGAGCACTGGATGTCAGAGTGGACACAGAGAGCACTGAATACCAGAGTGGACACAGAGAGCACTGAATGTCAGAGTGAACACAGAGAACACTGGATGCCAAAGTGAACACAGAGAGCACTGGATGCCAGAGTGGACACAGACAGCACTGGATGTCAGAGTGAACACAGAGAGCACTGGATGCCAGAGTGGACACAGAGCACTGGATGCCAGAGTGAACACAGAGAGCACTGAATGCCAGAGTGAACACAGAGAGCACTGGATGTCAGAGTGAGCACAGAGAGCACTGGATGATAGATTGAACTATATTTATCTAGAGACATTTTTTGTGGAATTTAATTGATTATATGATTATATATTTATTATTTATTGCCAGATGGTTGACTGGCAGAACCACAAGATTTGACTAGTGGTGTTAGGAAACTTTCAGATGGTAGCAGTTGCAACTCCAGAGACAGATGCTTGATGGGGTGTACAGCCAGGGCTGTGGATAAGGGGGCCCCACCTGTCCTCCTGTATGGGGCCCAGGCCAGCAGGGAGGCCCAGGCAGCTGGGTGAATTGGATGTGGGCAGGGTGGGTGATTGACATAGTGGGGAGGGCAGTTACTGGAACTGATCCTCTGTATGGCTCACTCTGCCGCAGCCAAAAGCTGGCTTTTCCCTCCCACCACACTGACCACCCTCCCTGTGCACCATATGTTTCCCCCTGCTGCCTAGGCCTCCCTGTGTGCTGTTCCTACCCCCACAGTCTTGCCGGCTTCCCTCCACTTCTGCCCACTGGCAGCTGCAAGCACACAATAGGATCCTTCAGGATGGAGAGTGGGGGAAAGATCCAGTAAATATGTCACATTTACCAGCTACTTCCTTTCCTGAATGAACACACTGAGTGATCCATACCGATCACTCAATGTGTTCATTTATAACTGAAGCATTGTAAACTGTGCTTATTTGGGAGGGCCCTTTCAGGTTGGTTGTTTGGGGCCCTGTGATTTCTAACAGCAGCCCTGTGCAGAGTAATAGCCAACACTTTCCCTCCTCATGCAGGAACCTTGCCCTAATGCTATGTCTCTTTTTCTAGCAAAACAGGTTTCTGTCCTATCCCACTCGCAAAGCTGACAGGGTCCCCTATTTATAAGATATAGATGGCTGCGAAAGGTCAGTGGGGAATGCAGCCTCTAGTCAGTTGCTCTCCCTGTGACACCTTTGGAGACTGCAGAGGAACATTATTCCTCTGAGTCTTCACTCCACCAGCTGCCACCAGCTGGATGAAGTGATACCTACACCAACCTACACGCCCTTAGCCCAGGCATGCAGGCAGGAGGGTCTGAAAGCCCATCCTCCACATGAATACAAAAAAATGCCTGGGATGCATGACATCATTTTAGTCTAGGTCAGAAACCAAGAAGCAAATAAAGAATAAAACAAAAAATGAAAACAAGTGAATGTAAAATGCTTTCCTATTTATTTACTAAAGCTAGTAGCATAGGGATTAAGAATAGTTAATGTTGGTTAAGATAGTTTAGTTCTGCTTCAATTGTTAGCTCCCCTCACAAATATTCTTAATTTTTAGCTACCCTTACAAATAAAATATTTATTCAAAATAAAAAAAATAAATCTTGTTCTTAAGCATGGGGTACCCTCAAATGATCTCTGGCTTTGGCTGACATAAACATGAGTTTTGCAGTTTAGCATAAGAAGGAAGGGTTGATTGATGGTCAGAAATAAGCATATGAGTACTCAAAGACCACTCCAGGGTATACTCACACATTATAATGCCATCAATGTACAGCCCTGGAGATCAGTGTAAAGTGATAGGAAAAGACAATGAGAAATACCCCGAACAATGCAGAAAACTGATGCTGTTCTCTTTAAATATTAAAAACATGGAAAATGTTCCTTTAAAGGTATTCAAGGACAAATCTTCAAAAACACAGAATATCCCTGAAGCCAGGAACAATTGCTAAAAACTAGGTGTATCGTTCTAAAATACATAAAATGTATCCTTTTGTTAAACAGCAGCAGCACAATGTTTACCCATTTGTACTCATAAACACAGACAGTTGGAAAATGCACCAACCTGCATTATTCTGCACTTGGGAAACCATTGGTAGCACATACAGTCGGCCATAGAAGTGAATGGCTGTGTGTGCATGTACTTGGATATACAGTATGTCTATGCTTTTGTGCATTTGCCTAAATGGACAAATAATCTATTCCCCAAACAGTGAATTTCTTTGTTCAAGGAATACAGCATATGCATATGTGTGTGTTTATGCCGATGCTCAATCCATGGAACCCTAAAATTCTTCTGGGGTTGGTAGCACGGTGGGGACACGGGGTGGGTGAGAGGGGAGGCTGCCCTGGGCGCGGTGGTATTATGTGAAGGGCACTGCATGGAGAGCTCCTACCTACAAGATGCCAGCTTCACTGCTCCTGTCAGCTTAGCTCTGGAGCAAACAAGTCAGATCTGGACAGGTTGAGAGAGCCGGGAGGAGGGAGGGTTTGTGCTCTCTCTCCTCTCCAGCTGCTCCTACTGCCACTGCAGTTCTCCTGAATCAGGACTGCCAGATTGCCACTGTGCAGTGTTTTTTTTATCTTCCCCTGTCTCCTTCCAGCAAAGAACATAGGTAGGAGACGGGTAAGCAAACACTGCACAGGGGCAATCTGACAGCCAGTGGCATCTCTAGTTTGGGGCCCCAATATGAACCTAAAGCGCTCTACAGCGCCCTATAGTGCTTTAATTTTTGGGGGGCTGGGGAGGAGGGGATTTTTGCTGACACATAATGCTCATACATTTGGGGCTAGGGTGACATTTGGCATCTTTGCCCTGGACTGTAGATGACCTTGTCCTTGCACTGGTTGATAGGATTCCTTGAGTAACTTCTGCATCTCAGCTATGTAACTGCAAAAGCAAACTGCACTGATCACCAGTGTAAGATGGTCATTCTCCCAATGACCAACAATGCATGTGGACTTTATCCCACTGACCACAAATCCATAGTGGGCATTTCATTGACCACTGGTGTAAGTGGGAACCTTACTGACCAACAAATGTAAGGGGACGCTGCAATTTTACTAGATTGCCTTTCTCTTCTATTATTTTTTATTTAATTTCTTTAATATTACTGAAAATAATACACGGATTGAGTGTCAAATACACAAAACGTATCACATTTCTTGTTCTTTTATTTATTTATATATTTCATCTTACTGTTCATGCTATCATACCGTGAGCTGTAGATATAGTAAATATAAGCAGGCATTCCAGGAGACCTGAAATGTTATTTCTGAGGGTTCCTTTGTCTTTAAAAAGGTGGTCATGATGACGTTAATGGCCACAAGCACCACCTCACATGTTTCATTGGCAATGGGACTTCTTCAGGGGATAGGTAGACCTGGCGGAGGCCCTCCTAAATGGTGGAGCATTTTATGATTTTTGTGCTGAGCTGTTTGTGAGTATCTTTTCTAATCCAAATAAATAAGGAGTTTTAGAGATATTACACTATGGTATTTTACTTTGTTCCTTCCTATTATTCCTAAGGACAGTGGCACAGTTTATTGGACTAGTATATGAGTGGAGGAGCCAAATATGGAGAAGGGCAACAGATCCAGAGGGATTCAATTCATTCGTTTAAGCTCATTTGATCTCTTTTTAATAGAGAGATCTGGTATTTCTGGCGTTGGCACTGTTGGTGGTCTGATGTCCTGGGAGCACTCTTCATAATGACTTTTGTATATTTCACAAGTGCTATAGATTGGATGGACCTTGGACCCTGGTTGGACACTGGGTGTGGACTATATATATATATATATATATATATATACAGTATATACACATTTGTTATTATTTTTCATTATTTCCTTTAACTGTTTTTACAATTTTTTATTGTTTGTTCACAATTTCATATGTTTTTTATATATATATTTATAGAGATTTATAGTATGAATATAAAAAGTGGGTGATTTTTTTTGCTTTCACTTTATTGATATGTTTAATAGAGATTGCACACCTTTTTTGAGAACAATCTTGATTTTTCCTGTATCCGGAGCTATTGAGTGCTGCATTAGTGCACTAAACACATTAGTGTACTTAATTTAGCTAAGTTAATCCAACAGATGGAGTTGTAAACACTTAGGTAATCATAAAGGTTATATACTTCTAAGTTTTCAGCATGTTTTGTAAAATATACTGATCCACAAACAATAAAGATGATAATGCACCCCTATGTACAAAACAGAATATTTAGAAAAAAAATTTGTTGTACATTCTGTAAGTATTAGTGGGGTTTAGCTGTGCTGCAGTAAAGAAGAAAGTAGCACCTAGTTGTCTGTCTTTTCTGGCAATGTCACGTGGTGCTGTGCAGCACCATTTGCCCAAACAAAATCTTGTGATCTGTATGCCAATATTTCATTCTTGTAATGTTACATTTTAGTTCACTATTCCATAAGCAGTAGGAAGAGGCCACATAGGTTTTTAGAATTGTATAGGTTCATGCTTAGGCAATTACAAATCACAGGTAGAACTGAACAAAATGTGTGACTCGCACTTGGGTGCCATTCATCCTGAATGGAGCCCCAAACATGGTGTGATTTTGTCACTATTGACACATGACAAAACATGCATGTAAAATTGTGCTCAGGACCAAAATTTGATCCTTAAGCAACAAATGCGGACAGGGCAGCTCATTTAAGTGAATGGGCTGCCATATGATCGACATACAGAATTGTGTGAAAATCACGTGAACGCAAGCCTTTGGGTACCCACTGTGCAAAGTTCTTACTACTCCTGCAGTTACTTGGTTTGTAACAAATTATCTTTAAATTTGTGTTATTACAGTGGAGCTCCACCCAAAAGGATTGGCAGCTTTGGGGGACAGGGAGGAGTGAGTACCCGAATTTGACAGGGACCCGCTCCCACTTCCGGTCCAATCGCCTAGGCAACCGGAAGCGGAAGGTGTCCTCCCCCTCTCCCTCCCTGTAGCCTTTTTGGACACGTGACAGGTCCCAGAAGACTACAGGACCATTCATGAAGCGCAGCGCTACTCGTGCATGCGCAGTGCGTACCCAGCTGTGAAGCCACAAGCTGTCACAGCCGAGTGCCCACACTGAAGATACCGGCTCCTGGAACATAGGACGGTCGGTGAAACGGGCTGCGGGACACACACCGCAGGACCAAGGGACAGGTAAGTGGCTGTTTTTTAAAAGTCAGTACTACAGTTTTTGTAGCTGCTGACTTTTATTTTTTGACAGAGAGAGTGGAACTCCGCTTTAAGGTTTACTATACTACAATACATTTAATCTGCATTACAGAATATTCATATGAATATGAATTTAGATTTGAATACCCTGATAAAAGTGAATCATATACAGTATGTCCAGGAAGCTCTAATAGCAGTTTGGCAAAGCACATCCACATCACGTTGCAGTCAGGAGCGGACTGACAACTCATGGGGCCCCTGGGCAATAGGGGACCATGGGGCCCCTGTGTCCTTGCCCACACTCAAATCACACCCAAAAAGCCTATGAAAAAGGTACCAGGTGCATCTCATGGGGCCCCCTTCTGACCCCGGGCCCTTGGGCAGTGCCCGAGTTCCCAAATGGTCAGTCCACCCCTGGTTGCAGTGCACTGTGGCCAGGGCTGCTGTTAGAAACCACGGGGCCCATACAGTAAACCTGAAAGGGCCCCCCACGCAAAAACAAACAGTTTACTAGACTTCAGTTATGAATGACCACAGCGAGTGATCGGTACTGATCTCTCACTGTGTTCATTCAGGAAAGGACGGGGCTGGTACATGGGACATATTTACTGGAACATTCCCCCACTCTCCATCCTGAAGAATCCTATTGTCCTAGTGCCTGCAGCTACCGAAAGAAAGAAGGGAAGCTGTCAGCACTGTGGGGGTGAGGGCACACAGGGGGGGCCTGGGCAGCAGGGGGAAACATATGGTACACAGGGAGGGTGATGTGGGGCAGTTACTGGAATCGATCCCCTGTATGGCTCTCATTGCAGCAGCTGAAAGTTGACAGGAGGGAGAGGAGAAGTCAGCTTTACCCTGCTGCAGAATGAGCCATAAAGGGGATCGGTTGCAGTAGTCACCCCTCGGTTGTTCCAATCAACCTCCCTGCATAAATCTGATTCAACCAGCTGCCTGGTCCCCCCTGCTGGCCTGGGCCCCCTACAGGAGGACTGGTGGTACCCCCTATCCACGGCCCTGACTGTGGCACGTGTAGTACCACATTGGTTACTGCAGTGCACTAGGTGTGAATGAACTCTTCCACAATGTCTAGCCAATTGGTATTTTTTTTATCTCCACCGAGCAGGACAAAATTCATTTTCCTTTTTTTCATTCATTGGTATAACAGTTTTATTTTTATATTTGTTTATCCCTAGGAATAAATACCATATTCCAATGTTGTGCCTTTTTGCCTTGTACTATAAAATGGCCTCAGAAGATAAATAGGGACCAAACAGCATCATTTAGTCTGCTAATCAATTTTCACTTGAGTATAGATATCTACAGAATCCATCAGATGTCTAACAAGTAGATACCACCAATCTTTCCTCCATTAAGCAACAAAGAGTGAAGGGAAAGCAAACTGTGGGAAGAGGTCAATGCTAACTATATGTACAATGTATGAGAACTGCTTCCTACTCTAATTAAAATTAAAAATGCATTTATATATTCCACGCAAATCAGATGAATAATTTAGCTGGATGATATGCCGGAAACCACCATTGTGTTTTTACACAACAAATTGAAGTCAACTGGGATGGTTTAGTTAGGCTTTTTACAAACCATCATTGCTTTTGTTGACATATGACTGTCTCTTATTGAAGGAAAAGTTCACATTAATCTTTATGTGTCTAACACATTGTATTTGCTGAGTCTACAGTCTTAACATTTCAGCAAGAAAGCAATCAATATTCTGCTTATTACCTTTTACTTTGTTAGACAAAGTGTTTTTTTGCGTTTATGTTATTTATTTGCTGCATATTTACAGACTCAAGTTATGTTTATAGGCATGCACATCTGTTTGTCTATTTTTCTGATGTCAAGAAATATTTTGCCATTCATTTGATATGTTAATGTCTGTCTACAAACAACTTGCATTTTTCTTAAGTAAATACTTTCCTAAAATGTTGATTTTTATTTTAAAAAAAAGCTAAAAATGTTATTTCATACAAAACAAAATTGATAAGCCTTGAAATATAAAAAAAAATAGAATTTGGTAAATGTAATTCTTAATTTAAAATATAATAAAAAAATACAGCTCAGTTACTTGTGGCAAGAATGTTTGCTGTATACAAAACAGGTTATATAGTCAACAAGGTAAAACCAGGGAGAAGTGGTAAATAGGTACCACTTTATTAAAGACAATGTATATTGGTTTTGTACATGTTTTTCTACTTTATTTTTTATGATCAGAACTAAATAATGCATTTGCATTGTTATGGCAGGTAAAATAATCATTGCATGTAAATCTTTTTCATTTTTTCTTAGCAGATTGTAGTGTAGGCAGCTTTTCACACGTTTACAGTTTCTCCTGACCTCCTGTTATAAAAGGTCTGTTGTATACAAAGCTCAATAGCTCAAGCTGAAATTTTACAGACAGAAGGGATTCATTCTACTATGCAAAGTTAATCAACAATGGCTGAATCTATGCTAGCACAGAGTACTGCTGTAGGAGTGCATAAGTACCTTTGCATTGAAATAAAAAATAGTTACAGCATTTCCAAATCATTTAAAAATCATAACATGCTGGTAGGTTAATTGGATCCTGTCTAAATTGGCCCTAGTATGTGTATGTATGAATGACCTTAGATTGTACACCCTTGAGGGTTAGGGACTGATGTGAATGTACAATATATATATATGTAAAGCACTGTGTAAATTGACAACGCTATATAAGTACCTGAAATAAATAAATAAATAAATAACATATGAAAGTATAAGACTATAAAGAGAAACAAAAGTTACATTGACATATAATTTATTATCAGCTGGTTAGCAGAGCTGCCTACTATAGACCATTATATCTGAAATATTTTAGCCTGCAAAAAGTCATTACAGTTATTGTGGGGCATGCAGGCAGTGCAAAGTAAAATTATCTTCTCCTTTTGACTGCTTTGGCTCTCTGGCTACCAATAACTTGGCTGTAGTATACAATTCAATGATGCTTGAATTTATCTTCTAACAGTACACAATCCACCCCCATTCTGTTTAACCACCTACCACTCTAATTGCTGCCACTGTTTTGTAAACGTCCAAACATGTCACCCACCTGCCATCCATGCAACATTTGGGGCCAGCACTGTCACATGGTGATGGTAATCATGAAATTCACCATGAAATACTGTGGGCAATGATGGGCATCTGCATAGTGGTATGGGTGATAAAGTTACATATAGTCAACACCTAGCACTTTGTGTGAGTTGTGAACGTTTATGTTCTGATGGGTTTACTTTAAAGCACTGCCAGCAGCATCACTCAGACAACAGTCACTTTTCCTTGTTCAATGGTTTTATTGAGGTTTTTGGCAAAAGTAAACCTAGCAACAAGTAAGCCACACAGGGGCAATGACATTAACTGAAAACATATCAATGAAACAGTAGGAAATGATGGAACAATGGAAGCTTTTAGATGGTAAATGATATACCCATATCACATGATCATAAGAAGCAGATAAGTTGAGCTATACTAAGATGTAAGCTCTTTAATCCAGCTGAGAGAGCAAATGAGGGAGGAGAGGTAGGAGAGGAAGGGAAAGGGGAAGGGAGAGGGGTTAGGATGTAGTCCCCAAGGACTTGAGATCCCATCCAGACTTGAGGCTAATAGGTATGATAGGCTTTCTGGGCTTACAGAAGGCAAGGCACAGGTAAGCCATGGTTCCCACATGTGTAGAAATTTGGGTTGGGGGTCATTAAAGTGTTACTAAACCAACAACAGTAAAATCAGTTTGTATATGCAAAAACGCATGCCTGTTATACTCACTGTGGAACCTAAGGGGTTATTCATCTGCAATGTGTAAAAAGGCTGTTTTATCCTGACTTCTCTGATCCTCCTCTTCTTCTAGTGTCCCGGTCTTATCTCCTGATAAGACATATGGAGACATATGGAGACACTCTGCAGTGCTCAGCTTGGTGTGTATTGCTAGAGAGTTTTTTTTTTTCTTCGGAGAGTGCATATGATCAGCACTGGGTCAATCAGTGCTGTGCAGACAGACGTCAGGGGTTCTGCATCCTCCTAGAGCAGAAAGAAAACTCCTCCTACAAGCTTTAACCAGTGCTCTGCTGAACACTGATAGAAGTCACAAGACTGCTCTAACTGCTGATGAGAAAAGATATTTAACAGTTTATTTTTTCTAAAATAATTGCATTTCCATGTTCTGTGTACTGTGGGAGACCAGATATAGTAAATGCAGGGTCCTGGGTTTAGTAATACTTTAAGGGTGCTGGACATTTTTTCATTGATCATCATCAAAGTCCCTGGATTCCTGACTTTGATCATCATCAAAGTCCCTGGATTCCTGTACGGAAACTGATGGCTTCTTTCAGGCTTTAGCTACTGTCTGCTTGATCGCTAAAAAGAGGTACATGGTCAGTCACTATTAGTGAGCATAAATACCTGGGATTGAGCAGTGGAGTAGAGCAAATTTAGCATCCCTGGGAACTACCAGATTGAACAAGATTTGAGGAAGTCCATAAAATTCTGAACCAGAAGGCATGTAGTTTAGGGCAGGATTACCAGGTATGCAGCAGATCACCTTGTTGAGATAACAGTCACCTTTTAAACAGGCAAATTGTTGTTGCAACTGTGCAAGCACATTTGACAGTATTATAGTATGTCCTTACCCCTGCCATTGTCATTGCTGCTGAATGTTAGTGCTGAAGACTGCGTTGGACTGACTGGATCAGTCACTGGTCGTAGGTGGGTGGTTGCGTGGGTGGGTAGGGAGAAGTCCCTCCAGTCAGTTGTACCCAATGGTGGACATTGGTGGTAAACCCTCTTAGGGTTTGGGCTGCTGCCTTTCTGGAATAGTAGAAAAGAAGGAGCGCCCAATGTCCAAAAGAATGCACTTTTGATGGAAGATTAGGAGGCATTTATTGAGAGTAACGACAAGTACATCAACGAACACGTTTCGGGAGAAAAGACTCTCCCTTCTTCAGGACTGTTGCTGCATGTTATTAAATTGGAAAAATTCCCACATTGGTTATATATTTTCCAGATTTCGGAGGAAAAAATGACAAAGTGACCATTGTCATTCCAGGGGTAGCAATGAGCTAGAAAATATATAACCGACGTGGGAATTTTTCCCATTTAATAGCGTGCAGCAACAGCCCTGAAGAAGGGAGAATCTTTTGGCTTGATGTACTTGTCATTATTCTCAATAAACGCCTCCTAATCTACCATCAAAAGTGCATTCTTCTTTTGGACAATGGGCGTTCCTTCTTTTCTACTATTTCAACTTCTGCTGAATGGCTTGGTTGTAAATGTAGATAAAAAATATAAATAAAGCCCTGTCTACTACAAAAAGAAATTCACATACATAAATACAATTACACACACATAATAACCACTGAAGATCCCACAGAAACTAACACAGGATCAATTTCCTGGTCCCCCTCCTTATGGTTCCTCCCACTACCTCTCATGTAACTACATGATCATTTTAGTGATCTAGGGGTCTATCAATTAAGTGTAGTGCAGTGGATGACCAGGAATCAGACACTTTCAGAACTGAAAAGCATTAACTTCTGTGGCCCTTCCACAAAGTACTGCTTGGACCTCAAAGTAGGGGGTACACCCTGAAAGCTTGGCCTGAAAAATTGTATGTTTTTAGCAAATAAAAAAAATGTCACGGACAGTATTGTTTCTGTCGTAAGTGCACCAATACAGCTATAATCAATTCAAGTTTGATTTACCATAAAACATTCTCTAACCATTTTTATTATTCATTTACACAGACTGTTACCAGATCTAATCCCTAATATTATCTACACCAAGTAATGAGCTAAATCTATGTGCTCTGGTTATTATAGCAGCTGCCAGTCTGTATTGTGATTGGTTATTTATGCTACTGCAGTGAAGGTAACTTGGTAATAGTAGCAGTAACCAGGAACAGTAAAAAGATGTACAAATATTTTCTAACTTATGACATTTTAGCTTTCTGTTTACTTCATATCCAAGGCATACTATTATTCTGCTAATTTATTGGTCTAGCTGAAAATAGGATCAAAATTCTTTGCTTACTCAATATGAAATATAGAAAAAACTTAAAACTAGGGAGAGAGAGAACTGTTTAAAAATTTAGAAGTCCAGAAAAATCAATAAAATAATTTATAAAAGAATAATGATCCATTTTGGAATTATGATTTCCTTGCACAATCTTAATGAACAAATCAGATTTTACAGTTAATAATGCAGTGGTCCATCCTTCATTGTCTTTTTTCATGGGTCCTTCCAGAAACACCAAAAACACTCAGTAAATCTATTATGTTACTACATTGAAAGATTTAGTAAACACGTCTTCCTGAAGCTTTGTCAATAAGGACGAAAACACATTGGCTACAGCAAAGTAAGAAATAACACTTTTCTGAGGAATAACTGCAGTGGGCATAACATATAAAGAGGGGTCTGAACAAAACCCTAAATACATCTAAATGTTTGCTATAAACAATGCAGAATATATAAATATATATATATATATACACACTATATTGCCAAAAGTATTGGGACTCCCCTCCAAATCATTGAATTCAGGTGTTCCAATTACCTCCATGGCCACAGATGTATAAAATCAAGCACCTAGGCATGCAGACTGCTTCTACAAACATTTGTGAAAGAATGGGTCGCTCTCAGGAGCTCAGTGAATTTAAGTGTGCTGCCATAATAGGATGCCACCTGTGCAATAAGTTCATCATGGAATTTCCTTGCTACTAAATATTCGACAGTCAACTGTAAGTGGTATTATAACAAAGTGGAAGCAACTGGGAACAACAGCAATTCAGCCACAAAGTGGTAGGCCACATAAAATGACAGAGCACGGTAGGAGCATGCTGAAGAGCACAGTGAGCAGAAGTCACCAACAGTCTGCAGAGTCAAGAGCTAAAGACCTCCAAACTTCGTATGGCCTTCAGATTAGCACAACAACAAGGTGAAGAGAGTTTAATGGAATGGGTTTCCATGGCCGAGCAGCTGCATCCAAGTCTTAGTGCAATGCAAAATGTCGGATACAGTGGTCTAATGCATGCCACCACTGGACTCTAGAGCAGTGGAGACATGTTCTCTGGAGCAATGAATCATGCTTCTCTGTCTGGCACTCCGATGGACATGTCTGGGTTTGGCAGTTGCCAAGAGAACGGTATTTGCTTGACTGCATTGTGCCACGTGTAGACAGAATAAGGTTGCATAAAGCACCTGGACAGGATGGCATACACCCACGGGCCTTAAAGAATTGAGCTCTGTCATTTCAAAGCCATTGTTTCTAATTTTTAGTTACTCTTTAATGACTGGCATAGTACCACTGGATTGGTGTAAGGCCAATGTGGTGCCAATATTTAAAAAGGGGTCAAAATCTTTACCAAGTAATTATAGACCTGTTAGTTTAACTTCTATAGTTGGGAAGATACAGGAGAGTTTAATAAAAGACCACATAGATGAGTTCTTGCTGGAAAAAAAATATTTTAAGCAACAGACAGCATGGATTCATGAAAGACAGAAGTTGTCAAACAAATCTGATTTCTTTTTATGAGGAGGTGGGCAAAACCTTGGGCAGAGGGGTGGCGGTGGACGTGGTATACTTGGATTTTGCAAAAGCGTGTGACACAGTTCCCCACACACGCCTAATATATAAGGTAAAGTCTATTGGCTTGGAAAAATCCATATGTAAATGGATAGAAAACTGGCTAAAAGATCGTATTCAGAGAGTAATGGTTAATGATTCATACTCTGAATGGTCTAGGGTCATCAGTGGTGTACCCCAAGGTTCAGTGTTGGGACCCTTACTTTTTAATATATTTATAAACGATATAGGGTCTGAGATTAAAAATCCCATTTCAGTCTTTGCAGATGACACCAAGCTGTGCAGTGGAATAATGTCCTCACAGGATGTCTTCCACTTACAAGCCGACCTCAATGCACTGTTTAATTGGGCAACTATGTGGCAAATGAGATTTAATGTTGATAAATGTAAAGTTATGCACTTGGGGGCTAAGAATATGCATGCATCATACATAGTAGGGGGAGTACAACTGGGGGAATCAATGGTAGAGAAGGATCTGGGAGTTCTGGTAGATCACAAGCTTAATAATGGCATGCAATGCCAAGCTGCGGTTTCTAAGGCGAGCAAAATCCTCTCTTGTATTAAAAGAGGTATAGACTCTAGATAGAGAAATATAATTTTACCCCTGTACAAATCATTAGTAACACCTCATCTGGAATATTCAGTTCAGTTTTGGGCATCAATTCACAAAAAGAACATTGGGGAACTTGAGAAAGTACAGAGAAGGGCAACCAAACTGATAAGAGGTATGGAGGATCTTATGAGGAAAGATTAGAGGAACTAAATGTATTCTCTCTTGAGAAGAGGATATTAAGGGGGATATGATCAACATGTATAAATACATCAGTGCTTCATATAGTGAACTCGGTGTAGAGCTCTTCACCCTGAGGTTATCACAGAGGACAAGGGGGCACTCTTTACGTCTGGAGGAAAATAAATTTAATCTCCAAACACGGAAAGGTTTCTTCACAGTGAGAGCTTTGAATATGAGGAATAGACTCCCTCAAGAGTTGGTTCTGGTCAGCTCAGTGGATTGCTTTAAAAAAGTCCTGGATTCTTTCTTAGATACACAGAATATAACTGGATACTAACATTTATAGGTAAAGTTGATCCAGGGAATATCTTATTGCCTCTCGAAGGATCAGGAAGGAATTTTTTTTCCCAGCAGGAGCAAATTGGATCATGCTTTGCTGGGGTTTTTTTTGCCTTCCTCTGGATCAACTGTGGGTATAGGATTATAACTTTTTTTTTTCTATGGTTGAACTGGATGAACTTTTGTCTTTTTTCAGCCAGACTAACTGTTTAACTATGTAACTATGTAAGTGTAAAGTTTGGTGGAGAGGGGATTATGGTGTGGGGTTGTTTTTCAGGGAACTCTTAAGGTGTCAGTATACCAAGACATTTTTGACAAATTCATGCTCCCAACTTTGTGAGAACAGTTTGGGGATGGCCACTTCATGTTCCAAGTCCATATATATATGAATGAGTGAGTTTGGGGTGGAGGAACTTGAATGGTCTGCACAGAGTCCTGACCTCAACCCAATAGAACACCTTTGGGATGAGTTAGAGCGAAGACTGCGAGCCAGGCCTTCTCGTCTGACATCAGTGCCTGACCTCACAAAAGAGCTTCTAGAAGAATAGTCAAACATTCTCATAGACACACTCCTAAACCTTGTGGACAGTCCTAGAAGTGTTGAAGCTGTTATAACTGTTAATATAAGGGATTTCTCTCCAATTTTATTCAACAACAGAAGGGTTACCCTCACAGGCAGAGGCGTCCCTAGGGTTGGTGTCACCCGCTGCGGTAACACTTGGTGACACCCCCTCCGACCATCCCTGCAGAATGGATTAGATTTGTGGATTGAGCATAATGGATCGGACTCCGATCCATTATGCTCAATCCGCAGATCGGATCCATCCTGCGGGGATCATCAGCTTTCTTTACAACTTACCTTTTCTTGGAGCGGGTCCCCCTGAAGCAACTGCGCATTTACCGGTTTCAGGCACGATCAATCAATGATAGCAGTAGTTCTATCATCGACTGATCGTGCCTGAAACCGGGACATGCGCAGTTGCTTCAGGGGGACATATCTACATGGGAGACACATCTTGCCGATACACCAGTGTCACCCCACAGGATTGTCCGCATGCAAGACACCAGACCCGCTCCAAGAAAATGTAAGAAAAGGTTAGTTGTAAAGAAAGCCGACAATCTTTTCTGGAGCGGGTCCAGTGTCACCCCGTGCGGTCGGTGTCACCTGGTGTGGACTGAAACCCCCTCACCTGCCTTGGGACGCCACTGCTCACAGGTGTTCTCACATCACACAGTATAACATAATAATTCAACCTTCTGGCTATGAAGTTGCCCAGATTTGGCTATACAGGCTCTAAGCCTAACAAAGCACTATTTGTCAATGGCCTCCACATGCTGCTTCTTCAGCAGTTGATACATATTTTGCTCTATACTCTTTTTTAACTCAGCAGTTGGAACATATCAGCAATGACCAACCTCAGATGCATATTCTCAAGAATATTCGCTCCCATTGCAGTCATCTTTGCCAGGACCACTTCCAGAACAACCTTTAAAGGGGAACTCTCACATATGCCTACAAAGGTAACTTCTACAGTGACCCACTGCTACTCTGCCATGATTCCCAAGGAAATATTTTAAAGCAGGTGTAGGCAACTCTAAAGAGGTGGAGATCTACCTGAACAATATGGGAGAAGTCAAAGATCACCTGGCCTGGTGACAACTCCTCACACCTAATTTAAACCTTTAATTGCCGTATCGCAATCGTGTGCATTGCACAGCAATCATGGGTTTAAACCACGTGGTGAGGAGGCAACATATCGCCTCCTCACCACCTTTCAAACACACAGGGATTGCTTTTCAGAGGAGTAGCAGTGCCTGCTGCACTTGTGAATGAGCCTTTAGTTGCATTCGGCAGTGGCACCCTTAGGGCTCGTTCACACACAAGGTTAGGGGGGGGGGGTAAACCCCTGTTGTAGAATTGTGGTTTTACCACCCCCAATCCTTACCCCCTTTAGCTGCTGAGGCAGCAGCCAAAGGTGTACACATGCCGCAGCAGGAATTACACCCCCCTGTTGCTTTTGGTGGATGCTACCACCTTCCATTCACAACCTATTTAAGTAAATGGGGCCACTGTGCAAGGCATCTAAGGGGTTAAAGCATGTGGTGAGAAAGCAACACAACGTTGCCTGCTTTAAACCCTTGTTTGCTATACTGCACAAGGTTGTGGGGCACTTGCAAAGCGGCTTCATTCACTTGAATGGGTCATGCTTGGCAGGTGCTACACCCACCAACCATGACAGGGCTTATAACTCCTGCTACAGCTGTGACATGTGAACACTCCTGGCCACTTCAGCTAAAGGGGGTACAATTGGGGCGGGGGTGGTAAAAACACATTTTAACTATGGAGTTTTACCACCCCCCGCACTGCAAATGCAAATGAACCCTTACTGTTCTAAGCCCCCTATAAGGCTGCTTTCCCACTGATGTGCTGTGGTTTACCTGCACCGCGGGGCAGCGCAGTGCAACTGGGACTTTCATGGGTTAGCTACACTTTACAATAGACTTCTATTACAGTATATCCTGCAGGTGTGGTGCACTTTCTGAAATCGCACCAACTCCTGCATTCAAGAGCTTTGTTGCACTTTCAGAAAGTTCACCAAACCCTCAGGAAATCTGCAGGTACACTGCACTGAGGTGGGTAGTCTGCAGCACATCAGAGTGAAAGCAGCCTTATACTATTATGCCCAGTGTATTGCCTCACACTGACCTGAAGATCTCTCTTTCCTTCTGCTGGCACCACCAAGATAAGAGGTAGAGTGCAGTTGGTATCACTCCACATGGGACAAGAGCCAACACTAGAGAGGAGGCATCTGCTTATGCTGCTTTTACCCCCTACTGCAGCTCCAACTTTACAAATAGTTCCTCTGCATTGCACTCTGATGCTCTGAGATGGCGGGTCAGCAAGCCCAGACCGTGATCTACCAGTCACCTGGCCAGATCTACTGGTAGATTGGGATCTAAGGGTTGCTGACCCTGGTTTTAAAGTCTTCCTGTGTGTGTAGCAATTCCTGGCAACTTCTTGGACCTTCAGTACCAGCTACATTACCATCAAAATATCTACCGGGACTGGAATCTCTGTGGGCATTACTGGGACTCCTAGGCAGGGACAGCATTCTTTAAGTTTTTCAAATTATAGGGCATTTATGCAGTCATGCAGTAGCATCACTCTGCAAGTGTCAACCAAGCTTTAAGCGCCTGAGAAAAATAACATTACAAAACTCATATTTGGGTGTTTTCGCTAAGTGAAAACTTTTTCATTCAGTAGAACTGGGGTCATGTTTTCAAACACTTTTTTTTACAAGTATGCATGTGCTCTTCTATTTGAGAACCACATACATTTTTATTCATGATCTATCCCATTTGTAAATCACCTCCATTATGTTCTATAAATAATAGGCTTCTTTTACCAAAGGTGAAAACTGAAAATGCAAAATATATGAAAAGGAGACAAAAGTTCCATCTGCTGTCTGGATAGGAAACTTCATGATATTAGTATGTAACGTTTTATATTCACCTGACCATAATAAATAAAGAAAATATGCCCAAAACACGATACATTTCCTTTATTAAAAAGCATAAACACCAGTTATGGATCTTTTTTTTTTCCAAGGAGGGCTTGCTGATAGTATAGAATTATCCCCACTATGTTTCAGAGTGTGTGTGACATTGCAGGACCACCAGCTTTTGTGTGGGAACATGGTTCTAAGCTGCTGTACCTCTCACTTAAAGCGGAACTTTACCCATAACAACTTGATAAATAAAAATGTTCTTCAGCAAGGAACATACATTCCACATTAATAATTATGCTACCAAAATTAGTGTGTGCTGTAAATTGCCTCCAGCATTGCTCCTGTTTCCTCTTGCTGGAGTCTGCCATTTTGCTGAAAAATTTGCATTAAATCTTTAGGCTGTCAGCGGATCGGCCACTACAAATTCGACACAGTGCCTAAAAATAGAGAGCAACTGCTGAGCATGTGCAAATGAGCAGGGTGAGACAGTGTATTACTGGATTTTAAGCAGTATACGCATTTGTTTGTTATGCTTTACATAGCTACAGTATACCTGCAAAAGGGGCCAGCCTGAAATGATCTAGCAGGATTTATTTTTCTAACTAAAGTTCCACTTTAACAATGGATCTATAGCCAGAAATGCATTATATTTTTTTCTCTGAGAACATTTACCCTGTAATTAGACTCAAAACACTGTAATATTTATTAATAGTTCATAATACGTAGAAATAGTTTGAGCATTTTTGTATATTTTCAACAAATGCAGCATGTAAGGTGGCCAACATTGTTCATTGCATTCATAAAGTATTCAAACCCCCTTCACTTTTCCCAATTTTGTTATGTTGCAGCTTGATACTACAGTTGTTTACATTTATATAATTTTATTTCATTAATATACACTCAGTACCTCATAGTGACAAAGTGAAAACAGAATTTTAGAAATGTTTGTAAATGTATGAAAAAGGAAAAACTGAAATATCACATTGGCGTAAGTATTCAAACCCTTTGCAACAATACTTTAAATTTAGCTCAGGTGCCTCCCATTTCTCTTGATCATTACTGAGATGTTTCTGCCTGTGGTAAATTAAATTGTTTGGACATAATTTGGGTGCACACCTCTGTATAAAAGGCCTCACAGCTGACAATGCACACTGTATCAAAGCAAAATCCTTGAGGCCAAACGAACTGCCTGAAGAACTTAGAGACAGGATTATTGCAAGGCATGGATCTGAGGAAAGCTACAAAAACTATTTTGCTGAACTGACGAGCACAGTGGCCTCCATAATTCTCAAATGGAAGAAGTTTGACACAACCAGGACTCTTCCAAAAGCTAGTTGCCCGGCCAAACTGAGCGATCAGGGGAGAAGGGCCTTAGTAAGGAAGGTGACCAAGAACCCGATAGTCACACTGACTGAGGTCTAGAGATCCTGTGTGGAGATGGGACAAAGTTCCAGAAGGATAACCATCACTGCAGCCCTCCAATGATTCAGGCTTTATCACAGAGTGGCTAGACAGAAGCCTCTCCTCAGTGCAAAACACATGAAAGCCCACTTGAAGTTTACAAAAAAGCACCTGATTGACTCTCCATCAGGAGAAGAACAAGATTCTCTGGTCTGACATTACAATATTTGAATTGTACAGTCCATTTTTTTAACTGTTTGGCCTCAATGCTTAATGTTCTGTCTTGAGAAAACCAGGCACCTGTTATCACCTGTCCAATACCATCTAAACAGTGAAGCATGGTGGTGGCAGCAACATGCTGTGAGGGTGTTTTTCAGCAGTAGGGACTGGGAGACTGGTCAGGGTTGAGGGAAAGCAAAATGGTGCAAAGTACAGAGATATCCTCATTGAAAACTTGTTCCACAGTACTCAGAACTTCAGACTGGGCCAAAGGTTCAACTTCCAACATCACAAATATCCTAAGAACACAGCAAAGTAACACAGGAGTGGTTTAGGGACAGCTCTGTGAATATGCTAGAGTAGCCCAACCAGAGCTCTGACTTGAACCCTATTGAACATTTCTGGAGAGAACTGAAAATGGCTGCCCAACCGTCCCCATCCAACCTGACTCAGCTTGAGAGGATTTGCAAAGACTCGAACCTGTATTTGCTGCCAAAGGTGCTTCAACAAGGTACTGAGTAAAGGGTCTGAATACTTAAGTACATGTGATATTTCATTTTTTCGTTTTAATAAATTTACAGACATTTCTAAAATGCTGTTTTTACTTTGTTATTATGGGATACTGAGTGTAGATTAATGAGAAAAAAATGAATTTAAAAAACTGTATCAGGCTGCAACATAACAAAATTGAAATACGTGAAGGGGGTCTAAATACTTTATGAATGCACGGTATGTATCAGGTTATATAATGGGTACCACATATCCCTGATAACATTACAAAAGACGTATGTTAACTATTACCCTTTATTCAATTTATTGGACCATTTGTTTTCTATTATCCAACCATTTCCATTTTTTTGTTGGACAAACTAAGCAGCATATAAGTCATAAATATGAGTTCTGGATTTTTTTCTCACGGGTTTTTAATTTTCCATTGTTTTCTGCGCTCACATACACAAACAAGAAACCTTGACTGTATCAGCAAGTCATCAATAATTTATACTACTTAATTTACTTCTTCTTTTAACATTTCCTGTTCAAAATCTATAATTCTTTTAAATAATGAATTACTGTTTAGTAAACTCCAATGATGGGGGATAAGTACATCATCTTTTCAGAATGCAGAAATATTTAGCAATAGTTGCATATACAGAGTAATTTAAATGCTATTCAAGCAAGTCACTGATATTTTATTTTCATGTGTTTTTAAACATTGTAATTTGGGGCAAATTAAAGCCACAATAAAATGTTTTGTTTATGGCTGTCAAGCTCTTTATTTCCTGTCTATGAATATTGTTCATTTATAAAGCTTTAAAGTGATAGGCTTATTTTTAAAAAATAACAAATATCTTATACTTACCTTCTCTGTGTAATGGTTTTGCACAGAGCTATCCCTCTTTTTCTCGTGTCCCCCACCGGTGCTCTGGACTCCCCCCCCCCACTGAATGCCCACATAACAAGCCTCTTGCCATAGGGGCACTGGTGCGTGTTTGCTCTCGAGCCACACTCTGTGTGTCTATAAGACACACAGAATAGGGCTCAGTCCTACCCCTGCTCCCTGCCCACTGGCTGTGATTTACAGCAGCGGAATCCAAAGCCTCTACATGTGGTAATTCAAGCAAGGGGTACTCGCTAGAATGAGCACATAATAACACAAGAGAAACATATGTAAATTGCCTGCATTATACAGGGTGTCCCTAAATTCTGGACACATAGGCAAAATGCATATTTTCAAAAAATGTCAATATATTGCTGAACAACATTTATTTTTATTGGAATATTAATCAATAATATAATGGATACGCTTTCCACCATTTGTGATCCAAAGTTCCATTTGCTTTGCAAGATTCACATGAATCCAATGCAGTTACTCCACTTTTCTGTCAATTTGAGCACATTTGTTCATGATGCATTCCCTTAGGTGATTGATATCTGTGATTTTCATTGAGTACACCTTCTCCTTTAGCACACTCCAAAAAAAGAAGTCAAGGAGGTTAAGGTCTTCTGAGCCCATATAGTGATATATTATACACATATAGTGATATTTCCTATGTGTTCATGCTTTAGGGACACCCTGTAGAAAACACAAGCCTCTGTTCATAGGTAAAAAAAAAACCCTCATAAAGCAAATAATAATACCTTAGGATTCAGGTAGCTCACAAGTATCAGCCGTATTCATCCAAGGTCCTGAGATTTTATCAAATTTATAGGGGCACCCCTTAGTTTCATAGGGCAGCTTATAAAGCGATAGAACCTGATTAATCAAATTCTTCCATAGGTTAATATGGATGTGAATATGTATATCAACTATAACACCACAGTTAGTCTTGCCTAAAATAGTAACAAGCATAAGAACTGTTTCTCATATACACACAGATCTACAGTATATCCTTCAACACTCCAAATATATACATACACCACTTCGGATTGCAAGTGTTGGGAAAGTCAAAGCGCATACCAATAAAGTGAGTTACATTAGACCAGAATGGATTAATTTTATCATATGCCCAAAGCATATGGGACAAATCTCCCGAGCATTTATTACTTTTATGGCAAACAGTATCTGTTCTCTCAGGCATCTTAGTGGTGTATAATATATCCTGTGAAATACACATATTTGAATAAGCCTATACCTTGCAGCAATAGTGGTGGTAAAGTAAGTGTGAAGCATCTCATCTCAATTGTTTTCCAAAAGATCTGGGATGTCATACGACCAACTAGACCTTAATTTACTCACATATGTGGGTTTGCCTTGTTGCAGGAGACTGTAAAAGAACAGATTAACTTGGAATGTTCAGGATTTAACAGGGCCTGTTCAAGTACAGAGTTTTGGAGTTGGACATTTCTACTCCCTAGCTGAGTTGTATCTGTGTGTTTCAATTGTAGGTGTGAAAAATGCCAGAAAGTGAGGATATTAAATTATTATTGGAACTGAGAAAAGGTTTTAAAGGAGCCTTGGTCATAGAACTGATGAATGTATTTCAGATGTTTTTGTGCCCAGAGACAAGCATCAGGCACTGTAAAAAAAATGAGGAAAGGTAGGGTTAAACCAAATTGGTTGGTTAGGTAAAATAGACTGGGAGTAATTAGGCAGCGAGGATAAGCATTGACCATATATTTTTGATGAAACTTTAAGAATAGTAACCCTCTGTATTTATACGTATTTGAATAAGCCTATCCCTTGCAGAAATAAGTGTGAAGGATCTCATCTCAATTGTCATCCGAAAGATCCAGGATATCATACGAGCAACAACTGTAGATCTTAATTTACTCAGATATGTGGGTTTGCCTTGTTGCAGGATACTATAAAAGAAGAGATTAACTTAGAATGTTTGGGATTTAATAGGGTCCATTCAAGTATAGAGTTTTAGAGGTGGACACCTCTAGTCCTTTGGATCAATTAGAGGTGTCAAAAATGCCAGGAATTTGGGTAATTGAATTCTTATTGGAACTGAGAAAAGGTTTTAAAGGAGTCTTGGTCGTACAATTAATGAATGTATTTCAGATATTTTTGTGCCCAGAGACAGTCATCAGGAACTGTAAATAATGACAAACCACCTCTCAAGTGCTCCAAGGGAGTAGTCAATAGTAAAAAGGGTGTCAGTTTTCCTCAGGAAACGGTCTTGGCGGTGCAGCTCTCCTCAGACAGGGAAGTCCAACCATAAACTGAAAAAGAACACACAGGGGGCGCAAAGGCCTAGCGCATTACCCAAGATTTATTCAGAGAAATCTAAAAAGCCAATTGAAATACTCACAAACGACCAAAGCATTAATGCATGTAAAAACCACCAATGGTCATCCAACATGGTAGCAGAAATCCCAACTGTTGGTGATGTCCGCACGTTTTGGGGATGAATCCCCTTCCTCAGAACTATAGTTGATGGGTACTCATATTCTAATATATATGTGCAGTAGGTACCACATGACTGCTCAAGACCCCTCCCCTCAATGAGGACCCAATAAGACACAAGTGGCAGATGAAAAAAAGGGAGGGGGGAGAGGACAAACGTTACTTCCACCAAGCCCCCTATGCTTTTACTCACTAGTAACTTAAGATCAAAAGCTATCACTTCAAAACAATATACAGTATATATATATGTATATATATATATATAAGACAGCATATATGTATAATGCACAATAAATAATTCACAATAAATAATTCACAATAAAGAGTAGTGGCGTGCACACCCAGGAGTAAAGTTGGCCAAATTTGTTGAGAATGTAAAGGGAAGTAAAAACGTACTCCTCTATTTCTAATGGCTAAACAGTTGCTCTACAGAGGATTGATATTAGACTCAGGGGCTAGTGAATATTCCCAATTCTCCAGGACCAAAAATAAAGATGGCCGCTGAAGTGCACACCAAGTCAATATGTGCTCTGACAACAAAAAACAATTGGGATTTCTGCTACCACATTGCATGACCATCGGTGGTTTTTACATGCATTAATTCTTTTGTCGTTTGTGAGTATGCTGTTGGGTTTTTCAATTTCTCTGAATAAATCTTGGGTAATGCGCTAGGCATTTGCACCTCCTGTGTGTTCAATTTCGGTTTATGGTTGGACTTCCCTGTCAGAGGAAGGCTGCACCGCCAAGACCATTTCCCAAGGAAAACTGACACCTTTTTTACTATTGAGTACTGCTTTGGAGCGCTGGAGAGGCGGTTTGTCATTTTTTGTAGTGTGTTCTTTTTTACTGTAAATAATTAGGAAAGGTAGGGTTAAACCAAATCAGTTGATTAGGTGAAATAGACTGGGAGGAATTAGGCAGCAGGGTTAAGCATTGACCATATATTTTCAATGAAACTTTAAGAATGGTAATCCTCTGTATAAATGTTTATTGCCCTTCACTGAAGACTTTACAGGAGCTATGGAGTGTATAGATTCTGGTTAAACAGAGTACAAGGAGAAACTGGAACTAGTGGATGAAAATAATGTCTTTACCAAAGACCAAAGAAAGAATAATGCCACACAAAATAAATCTTCAGTTCCAGCAGGTTCCGACATTATCAGAATATTTAAAGTGTAGGATCACCTTTACCAAAAAATGTCATATGCAAGTAAGGGACAATTGTAGACAAAAACACAAACTGTTGTTTGACTAAAGTTGGGTAATGCCCTTGCTATAAGTATAGTCCATTTGCTTAAAAGCCTGGCTTAAAAATTCCCAGAGATGGCATCATTCTGTCCTGTCTTGTTGCTAGGATGTTGCTAAGATACTCCCAGACATTATTGCTTGCTGAGCTCAGAGCTACTACAACAGGGGAGAGAGAGTATGTGAGGGGCTTGAATTTGCTGTGAGTATTCCTAGGCAGAATGGGTTTATGCCATCTCTGGGAGTTTTTTAGCCAGGTCTTGACCTATATCTATAGCAAGGGTAATGTGTATTTAATATGCATTTACATGTGCATTGTGGTGTATTACATGTGTTTTTATAAGCGCTGGCATGCTATTTCATCCATTGTAAATGGACAGGTTCCTGGAAGGATCAAAATACTAACAACAATTTATTTTTTTATATCTTCACTTTCAGATGTGTTCTGTTCAAATGCAAACAGGGTGCATTTTGATGCAATGCATTGCAACACAAATGTCCAAAACATGGTGTGAGTGAAGCACATAGAAATCCATTGTTTTCTATGTGCCCTTTCAGTGACCTACATTGATTTAGTGTGGGACGTGAACAAGCCTTAACTACAGAACATGTGCCCAGGTCTGCCAAAACTTTTAAGTACAAGATACTTTTATATATATATATATATATATATATATATATATATATACACAGTGGGGATCGAAAGTTTGGGCACCCCAGCTAAAAATTTGTATTAATGTGCATTTAGAAGCCAAGGAAAGATGGAAAAATCTCCAAAAGGCATCAAATTACAGATTAGACATTCTTATAATATGTCAACAAAAGTTAGATTTTATTTCCATCATTTACACTTTCAAAATAACAGAAAACAAAAAAATGGCGTCTGCAAAAGTTTGGGCACCCTGCAGAATTTAAAGCATGCACTGCCCCCTTTGCAAAGCTGAGACCTGCCAGTGTCATGGATTGTTCTCAATCATCGTCTGGGAAGACCAGGTTATGTCAATCTCAAAGGTTTTAAATGCCCAGACTCATCTGACCTTGCCCCAACAATCAGCACCATGGGTTCGTTTGAACTTTGCAAATGAACATATAGACAAGCCTGATGCATTTTGGAAACAAGTTCTCTGGACCGATGAGGTTAAAATTGAACTTTTTGGCCGGAATGAGCAAAGGTACGTTTGGAGAAGAAGGGGCACAGAATTTAATGAAAAGAACCTCTGTCCAACTGTTAAGCATGTGATTGGATCAATCATGCTTTGGGGTTGTGTTGCAGCCAGTGGCACAGGGAACATCTCACGAGTAGAAGGAAAAATGAATTCAATAAAATTTCAGCAAATTTTGGATGGTAACTTGATGCCATCTGTGAAAAAGCTAAAGTTAAAGAGAGGATGGCTTCTACAAATGGATAATGATCCCAAACACACCTCAAAATCCACGGGGGATTACATCAAGAGGCGTAAACTGAAGGTTTTGCCATGGCCTTCACAATCTCCTGACCTCAACATAATTGAAAATCTATGGATAGACCTTAAAAGAGCAGTGCGTGACAGACAGCCCAGAAATCTCAAAGAACTGGAAGACTTTTGTAAGGAAGAATGGGCAAAGATACCTCAAACAAGAATTGAAAGACTCTTGGCTGGCTACAAAAAGCGTTTACAAGCTGTGATACTTGCCAAAGGGGGCAGTACAAGATATTAACTCTGCAGGGTGCCCAAACTTTTGCAGACACCATTTTTTTGTTTTCTGTTATTATGAAAGTGTAAATGATGAAAATAAAATCTAACTTTTGTTGACATATTATAAGAATGTCTAATCTGTAATTTGATGCCTTTTGGAGATTTTTCCATCTTTCCTTGGCTTCTTTATGCCCATTAATACAAATTTTTAGCTGGGGTGCCCAAACTTTCGATCCCCACTGTATATATAATTTTACATGGTTGATTAGGGTTTTTTTCTATATATTTACATTCTGAGCAGTATGAGAATGAGCACAGTATGAATATGTCAGTTCCAGCAACATATCTTTCTATTACAAAAATAACTAGCTAACTTAAGAAAAACTTGTGATTATGCCATAGAATTGTTTACTATCAATATCCAGTGGTTCCGGTCAGAATAACTTGAATGAAATAATCCCTTAAATGAGAACTGAGTCATGTAAAATCCAATGAGAGGAAGACTCTAAAAGCCAAACGGTTATGGGAAAATACTTACGGGTCAAAATCCAAGCATTCATATTTCCTGTAATACTTCATGTCCAGCGCACATATGTGCACAGGATGATTATCATCCAGAAACCAATCTTCAAAGCACCATTTCAAGCATCTTAATTCGTTATTTTAACAATAATCTTACCCTTATTATGTGATGGCTTCCTTCTGCTTCTTGGGCAAAATATGACAGGTATGCCGAGTGTTTGAAAGGTCAAAATATCTCATGTACAGTATATATCTACATTCTAACTACCATGCATGTTATGCTGGATTGCTAGTATTAAGTTCAACATATGTTAATCATCACCCACGTCTACATTTTGTTTTGTTACTGTTCCAAGAATTCTAAAACTGTAATATATATTTTTGACTAGTACCGTTCTATGAAAATAGTTAAAAAATAATCTTAACAGTTAATAATCTTAAGTGTTTTGCTATTATGGATTTCATTGATACACAACACAACATAATTTTTTTAAGCCAGTGTGCATGGACCTTAGTCATTTTTTTTTCAGAATGTGGTTCTTAATATCCCCTCTTGAAGTTAGAATTCAGCCCAATGCCACCAAAAGAAAATTGCAGCAGAAATGACTACACTGGTGCAGAGGCTTTCACCTTACAGATGAGTAATAAAACCTACAGTATATTGATCTAGAATGCTATATTCCAGGATACCTGGGCTTTCTCCAGCAGAATTATTACTCTTTAGAAGGCAGTAGAATTAAAGTGGTTGTAAAGGCGGAAGGTTTTTTTTACCTTCATGCATTGTGTACATGAAGGTGAAAAACCTTCTGCATGCTGCTCCCCCCACAGCTCTTCCCTAATATCTGAGCCCCATCTCGATCCAGCAACGTGCACGAGAGCCTTGGATGTCCCTTGATTCCCTCTTCTCATTTTCTGAGATGGCAGTGGGAGCCATTGTCAATTACAGCCAGTGAGCCAATGAGGAGAGCACGGGGATTGGGGCCGAGCCACTGATCTATGTGTCTGGAGCATGAACCATTGCCTCAATAGCAAACTGCTTGCTATTAAGGGCACTGGTCAAGGTCTTAAAAAAGACAGGCAAAGGAAAGGGTGTGTTTCCAGCTTTGGGCAGATCAGCACTTGTGTGGAGCCCCCTTTGTGATAGATACATGGGAGAAGAGCGCTAAAGAGAAACTTCATATGAGCACTGTAGTGAAGAAGATCTATGAGTGATTTGTTACTGGGGGACTGTGTGCATTTAATTTAATTGAATTTATTTTAGAAATGGTCTAATATATTTCTGCATGTTGTGCAGCACATCCCCACTCTAGATGGTGTATTTTTTCTTTTTCTTTTTTGTTTATTTTATGGGTTTATTTAAAACCACGATGATTTATATTGGAGTTTTCACTGATACTTTGTTTCTGATTTGAAAAAAAGCTGCATGTGTTATAATTTATTGTTCTTTTTTCATGTACTTGTAAGGCACAATCACCATTTCTTAATTTTCCCCACAACATAGAAGATCTTAAATAAAAAGCCAACAAAGCCAAACTCTTTGATGCAGGAGAAATTTTTTTAACAGAAAGGTGAAGGTTTGAAAGGTTTTACATCTATCACTGCCCATTGCTTGGTGTACCAAAAAGCCTTTTTGTAGTCAATGGGGTTGATTTACTAAAGACAAACAGGCTGTGCACTGAAAGTGCAGTCGCTCTAGATCAGGGGGGAACATGCAAGGAAATTAAAAAAAACTGCATTTTTGCTTGCACATGATTGGATGAAAGCAATCATAAGAGCTTTGCCTCATGTCAGAGCTTTGCCTCGGATCTAAAGCATCTGCACTTGCAGTGCACAGTATATTTACCTTTAGTAAATCAACCCCACTGTCTACAATTTTGACTTGAATAGAAAATGCGACCTTTTACATTTTTTGGGATCTTTGAAGAAAAAAATATAGGCTTGGGTGAAATCATTTATCAAGTATCCTTTAGTTGCCCCAAAGTAACAAAAGAGGTGCAGATGCCCACAGGTCCCAAACAAGCATAATATACAGTGGGGCAAAAAATTATTTAGTCAGCCACCAATTGTGCAAGTTCTCCCACTTAAAAAGATGAGAGAGGCCTCAACTGTGAGAGACAAAATGAGAAAAAAAAATCCAGACAATCACATTGGCTGATTTGGAAAGAATTTATTTGCAAATTATGGTGGAAAATAAGTATTTGGTCAATATGAAAAGTTCATCTCAATACTTTGTTATATATCCTTTGCTGGCAATGACAGAGGTCAAAGTTTCCTGTAAGTCTTCACAAGGTTGGCACACACTGTTGCTGGTATGTCGGCCCATTCCTCCATGCAGATCTTCTCTAGAGCAGTGATGTTTTGGGGCTGTCGCTGGGCAACACAGACTTTCAACTACCTCCAAAGGTTTTTTTATGGGGTTGAGATCTGGAGACTGGCTAGGCCACTCCAGGACCTTGAAATGCTTCTTACGAAGCCACTCCTTCGTTGCCCGGGCGGGATGTTTGGGATCATTGTCATGTTGGAAGACCCAGCCACGTTTCATCTTCAATGCCCTTGCTGATGGAAGGAGGTTTGCACTCAAAATCTCACGATACATGGCCCCATTCATTCTGTCCTGTACATGGATCAGTCGTCCTGGTCCATTTGCGGAGAAACAGCCCCAAAGCATGATGTTGCCACCCCCATGCTTCACAGTAGGTATGGTGTTCTTTGGATGCAACTCAGCATTCTCTCTCCTCCAAACACGACGAGTTGTGTTTCTACCAAACAGTTCTATTTTGGTTTCATCTGACCGTATAGCATTCTCCCAATCCTCTTCTGGATCATCCAAATGCTCTCTAGCAAACTTCAGACGGGCCCGGACATGTACTGGCTTAAGCAGGGGGACACGTCTGGCACTGCAGGATCTGAGTCCCTGGCGGCGTAGTGTGTTACTGATGGTAGCCTTTGTTACGTTGGTCCCAGCTCTCTGCAGGTCATTCACTAGGTCCCCCCGTGTGGTCCTGGGATTTTTGCTCACCGTTCTTGTGATCATTTAAACCCCATGGGGTGAGATCTTGCGCGGAGCCCCAGATCGAGGGAGATTATCAGTGGTCTTGTATGTCTTCCATTTTCTAATTATTGCTCCCACAGTTGATTTGTTCACACCAAGCTGCTTGCCTTGTGCAGATTCAGTATTCCCAGCCTGGTGCAGGTCTACAATTTTGTTTCTGGTGTCCTTCGAAAGCTCTTTGGTCTTCTACATAGTGGAGTTTGGAGTGTGACTGTTTGAGGTTGTGGAGAGGTGTCTTTTATACTGATAACAAGTTCAAACAGGTGCCATTGATACAGGTAATGAGTGCAGGACAGAGGAGCCTCTTAAAGAAGAAGGTACAGGTCTGTGAGAGCCAGAAATCTTGCTTGTTTGTAGGTGACCAAATACTTATTTTCCACCATAATTTGCAAATAAATTCTTTCCAAATCAGCCAATGTGATTGTCTGGATTTTTTTTCTCATTTTGTCTCTCATAGTTGAGGTCTACCTATGATGCCAATTACAGGCCTCTCTCATCTTTTTAAGTGGGAGAACTTGCACAATTGATGGCTTACTAAATACTTGTTTTGCCCCATTGTAAGTATATGAGCAAGCATGTTCCTGATAGTGCAGAGGAAGATTTCAGCCATCCTTTAATGGATATGGTCAGCTTAAGACACTAGAGGGGTTTTCCACTTTTTCGCTGAAAGCTGACTACCTTTTATGTTTAACCTTGACAGGCTACACATCATAACACTCTCAGAAAGTTTTCAAATTTGACCTTTGATATATCTGTACCACATAAAGCCATTTTCAAGTGTTAAATATTTCCATTTTATTCCCACAGAAATCTGTGCAATTCTGCTATTGAATACTTTGCTGCAAACACATAAGGATTTCCATTGATCATTAGGGGTTTTGCTATCAGAAGGTTAAGCTATAAAACATTCCAGTTATTACTGTCAATGACCCTTGAGTGATGTTAATGCACACCACCTGGTTCTGATAACCACTTTCCAAAACCTCAGCATCATGACAAATACAGATGTAATGCTAACAAGTGCATTAGTGGGAAGTCAGCAGAAAGGGCCCCCATGTATCACATCTACCTGTGGATGCCATTACCAAACATTGGAGCTCACCCCCTACGCTAATGTAAAACTAATGAGCTTTGATTCACCTTGTCCTGGGACCTAATGTACTTCCTTCTCTACAATCACATCATCTTCAGTTTTGGGTTTTAAAATACAAATCTATAAAAACATTACATGCCGTGTAAAATAAAACGAGTAGGAATAAGAAAAACAGCGTAAACAGTTCATATTACCATGTAGGGACTTGTTTAATAAAATAGTATGGCATATGAAGGTGGCCTATAATAATTACACTAAATTTCAACTTCAAGAAATTAGACCATTACCATTAAAGAAAAGAACATAACCAGTGTAGCACTAGCCCCTTAGGAGCTGCTGAATTGTTTTTGGGTTCCCTGTGGATCTGGACCCCACTCTGAAAGCCCAACCCCTGATGACACCACAGTATACGCTTAACTGAAATAAATCACCAATGGAGAGTGAATGTACACACAGATTGATGTTAACTAGTAAGAGGTATATAGCAAACTTGGGCAGCACAGTGGCTAAATGGTTAGCACTGGACAAGAGAGTGGCTAAATGGTTAACACTTCTGCCTGGCAGTACTAGGGTCGTTGGTTCAAATCCCAACCACGGCACCACCTGCCTGGAGTTTGCATGTTCTCCCTGTGCCAGCGTGGGTTTCCTCCAGGTACTTCAGTTTCCTCCCACACTACAAAGACATGCTGGTAGGTTAATTGGCTCCTGTCTAAATTGGCCCCAGTATGTGTATGTATGAATGTAAGTTAGGGACTTTCGATTGTACGCCCCCTGAGGATTAGGAACTGATGTGAATGTACAATATATATGTAATGCGCTGAGTAAATTGACAGCGCTATATAAGTACCTGAAATAAATAAATAAATAAACTTCAATCTGGCTTGGTTACGCAGCATAAACAGAATCAGATTGTGTAAGATCAATTGTTACAAGTGTCTGTTTGATTTAAGGAAAAAAGACAACACATCACAGAAGCTCAATTAGTATTAACAGGCTTGCTTTACAGAAACTAACCCAATACCTTCAACCTGAGGTGGTCTTACAGTCCACAGTGAGCAGCTAGGACTATCAAACAGGTAGAAAAGCTCACTTTGGGTCTTCAGGACCTGATGGCAAGAATATAGCCTGAAATAAGGAAAAGAGCTCTTTACCCTAAGCAACCAATGTTCTTTAAAGGCATTGAAGGGTCTTCTGCACGATAGAGCCCAGTTGGTGCATGGTGAAGAGAAGTGTGGACTGTAACTCTCTGAGGAACAGTGTAATAAAGAGAGGGAAGAATTATACTCCTCCCAGCAAGCAGCAATTTTAGAGATGTAATGTTCCTTTAACCTACCTAGCGGTCTGATTATGTCCATATTTCTGTGCTCAAAGCGGTACATTTTTTTGCATGGAAATATGTTGTTTTTTTAATTGTAGGCCTGTAATTTGTAGGAATAACTCACTGAAATCTGTCCGAACAAGAGTCTAGTAAACATCCCGGGTATGATAAAATTTTAAACACAAAAACATAAATTATAATATAATAAATAATCATAAAAAATGATAATATAATAATAATAAATGTAATTCGATAATATAATCAAACTAAAAAAAACTGAAATTTGAAATATAGCGCCAAGTTCGCACATCACTGAGCTTAGTCGCAAAATCGTTTTCAGTGTCTGATGACGAATTTCCCCACGAATCATTATCACTCAATTCTGAGTGGTTCTGATTTATTATCGCTGTTCTCTAGTTGGTCTAAAACCGCTTTTGAAATAAAGGGACGCTTTTTGGATGCCATGGACTTTTCTCAGTTTCCAGGCAGAAAGAACAGTAAAAATGCAGGCAGGGCACAGGACAAAGTACTAGGGACAAAATGTAGGTGAAATGCTTTGAAACAGTAATGTTTTACTATGTGATTTTAGTGTATTAATGAATGTCACTTTTTAAAATTTTTAAATTTCCCACTGGCTCCGGCTCACGTACATCCCGACGCTCGCAGGGACTGGAACCCGGAAGACAGATGCCGGCATCGGCCGGAGGAGATGGCCGGGCACACTGCAGGGGACGCATCGCGGGAGCGCAGGACAAGGTAAGTGATCGAGGGAATCCCAGAGCAACGCTGCAAGGTATTCCGAGTGTACCTCGGGGTTACCGCTTTTGGCACTTATACCACGAGCTACACTCGGGAATACCGCCAGGGAGGTTAAGGCACTGGTCATTAGCGAATCTAAAGCAACAAGTGGTCAGTTTGGTGATTGTTTGCCCAGGGCAACTCTTTTTTGGGCTACAAGACTTTTGGCACCTTTAAGGAACAGGCTTCCTTTGCAGAGTGAATTTATGATGATGGTGACACAGAGGTGTTTCTGCCTGTGGAACAACTGTGCTGCTATCAGTTCTGAAGTGTAGTCAGACAATAGCGCTAAAGGAACTAGGATACAACATTTAATAACTATGTGCAATGTCCACAACTTTGTGCAGGAGAATAGCAAAGGGGGAACAATGTCCTTGATAATGCTTGGGATTCTCTCACCCAAGGGACGGTGTCTGGTAAATTCTGACGGTCTTTCTCTCTCCTTCAATAAGGCCTCCACACAATCTCCGGTCCTGCCTGGAGCATTCTGTCCGGTCACCTGCTAGCAGATTAGCTTTCTCAACAATGTGGTAAGGTCAGCAATCAGCAGACTCTCTTTGCCTCCTCTCTTTCTCTCTATCCATGGCCTGGTCCGGTCTTCCTGCAGTCAGCATACTCCTCTCTCCAGATCTCTCCCCTCTCACTTCCTATCTCCTCTCATGGGCTTTCACATATATAGGCATCCGCTCACACGCCCGTTCCTTTGGGAAATGTAGTTGTTTATTACACTGTTCCTTAGCAAATTCCTGCGATTCCACATACAAGTTCCATGGGGCTGCTCTACAGAGTGTGCATGCCACTGTCTGGCAGGACATTGCCATCTTGTGTTTGTTTTAATATCCTGCATCCACTTATAGTAGGGTAGTACTCCAGAAATTTAGAGAATTAACATTATCTCTAGGCAAAACCTTCTTTTAGTTTTGGGTTAAGTGGGGAAGGGTCAGGCCCTCTGTCAAGTTCTTTCTACTGTCTGTGTCCTGATTGGGAAGGTCCACCACTCTTTTTGTTCTGGTATCAATTGTCACTGAGAAATAATGTATGGGGACATCCAAAATCTTAGCATTGCCCCCAATGCAGGAGGTAAAGGGAAATCTTCCAGTTAGGACACCATTTCCAGAGGGGAATTCTCCTCACTTTTGGGAAATTTACTTTAGCCTTCATGTTGTGTCTATGGGACAGGATGTGACGGAAACATTTCCCATTGGTACACAGACAACAAAAAATAACAAGAAGGGTTTTTAACACTTTAAAGAAAGATAATATATTATAATATAATATAAAAGCCAGTATAACTTACTATAAAGCTGCACATACTGCTCAAACAAAATAAGGCTTCCTGTACACAATCAACATTTTAATATAAGGTTTTGTTCTGCCTAGCCTTGCGAAAAACAGAAAAATAACACACACCCCTAATAAAAATAGTGTAGTAAATACAGTATGTAAACAGTTAATATTAAGTGTCCATATATATTTCTCTTGGATAAAAGGTAGATTCACATTTTTTTTATAAGTGTCACCTTCAAAATGTGCACCTGACACTACTTCAGGACCAACCTTCCACCTACAGGTTGAAAACTAACCAGACTTGTTTGACCTCCAATTTACAGGCAGGTCAAGATTTTCTTCCCTGTCTCACAACATGAGCTCCTGAAGGTTTCATATAAACAGGCTCTCAGTTTTACACATAATTGCAGTTACCTAAACAAAACAAAGGTTCTTCATAGCATAGTCATGTGTTATTAATATAGCATAAAAGCTAATTCCACAAAAAATTGCATTAGATGAGGGCACAAACAACGCTATACACACTTGAATGTATAGCATCTCACATGGCCAACCAGCATACAACACTGCCAGCCTCCAGGCATATAGAGCATGCAGATAACGTGAAGAGTGTGGATCTTCCTTTCATCCAGAAAGACCATTATTTTTACAAGGCTTCCTCTAATTGGTGACACCATCTGCCCACCTCTCCACCTCAGCCAATAAGAAGAATTTATTTAGAAAACCTGCACTGGGGTTTGTTTAAATGGGAACCAGATAGAGATTTGGGTGGGGTGGGCTCCCATGGACCTTGTTTTTGGTTTTCCCTCCCAACTTGTTCACTGATTAGCTCAGCTGATCCAAGCTGTGAAGACAGAGTGTGTGAAATCAAGAAAGACAAACACTGAGCTGCAAAGTTACCGCTGCTGCAGTAATTTTGAGAAGTGTAATATAAGTTTGGATTTGGACTGCTGCTGTTCGAGAAAGGGGAACATTACCTGGATCAAGAGCCTTTATTTAGCAGACAGACTTAATAAGGCTCATTTGAACAAAGCTATACTTTGTATTTCACACACGTACTTTTTTGGCTGAACCCTAGTATGCTTTTTATTTCCTGTGCTTTATTTTATTAAAGAAGTGAACTCTCTTGCCTCTCCACTGAGCCTTATACACCAACAGAAGATCTAACAAAGTTTTCTGACATGTTGACCAGCTAATTTAGAATGGTGTGTTTTTTTCAGTGTTAGCACCTTTATATGTACTTTGTGGCTAAATGCCAGTCTTTTTTCTTTTATCTTTGCTGCAATTACCTCCTGTTTTATTTACGAACTAGATGTTTCTTGCCAATCCATTGAGTCCAGTCCCCACATTTGGTGTTTGAATGTAAGAACATCCTTGAAGAGAGTGCGCTTTTTAAGTAACAGTGTCCTAGACTAGGTTTCTGTATATCCTTTTTAGGCTACTAAAGGTTACTAAAATGGAGGAGCTAATTAAACAGCTTGTGTATGCAAATTCCCACCTGCAAGTTGCAAACAACAACCAAGAGCAAAGTAAAATTAATTCTGCTGGGCTGAGGCTTTTCTACAGGACACTCTCCCCAGAAGTTCAGCCTACAGAAGCCAAAAGGCCACCATCTGAGGTAAGATTTCTTCTGCTGCCAATAGTGGGAAACTGGAACTCAATGCTCAGCCCAGAATGATATTTACATGCAAGCTGGATGTTCACCTTAAGGATCAGGGACACATAGTGTGTTGAAATTTCCAAAACCAGGACATCTAACTGTAATATTTCCAATTTCCCAGGAGTCCAATGAATGTGAACTCACCAGAAACCCCTGGTTGCTAAGACAGGGTGTGTAGCATCCCAGAGTGAAAAGTACAAAGACAGGTACTGTATGTGCCATTAAAAAAGATGGCTATGAGGTGATGGCCTTGCTGGACTCTGGCAGTCTGATGACTCTTGTGTATGCCTAGAAATTACAAACCCAGTTGATGGGAGTCATCTGCATCCATGGGGACACCAAGAACTATCCCACTGCTGTGTTGTCCATTGAGAACACTTATGGAACCCAGGACTATGAAGTTGGAGAGGTCAAAAATATATTGTAGAATGCTAAATTGGGTGTGATTTCCCTTTTCTGGGACTTACGAGAAAGGATTAATGGCACATGTGAAGATGGGCATAGTAGCGGTAACACCTAGCGAGAGTATTCTGCTAGATGTTTAGGAATTTAGGAAAGCTAAGTTAAGGGAACCCACCCTAAGCAGTGCCATGGAGCACGTAAAAGTCCTTAATGAGGTCCCCCATTTGAAAGGGAGCTTATACAATTTCCCCCCACTTCTTCACGGAGAATGAACTGTTGTATTGGGTTCAGGAGATAAGGGAGAAAGTCCATATGGCTATGATAAAAACAAAGATTATGTATTATAAAGGTTTTACTGTCAAGGGGTACATACGGATTTAAAAATGTATTTTGATTCCTTCCCTGTGTGTGAGATTATTGCCCAAGTTTCAGTTGTCAGGAGCCCTCTGGTACCATTACCTGTTATTGAGGTAACCTTTGAAAAAGATTGCTATGGATCTTGTGTGTTCGCTGTTCAAGTCTGCTAGGGTACACTAGCATATCCTTGTGGCTTTGAATTATGCCAACCAGTATCCAGAGGCAACCCCTTTAAGGAATCAGTCAACAAAATGTATTACTAAGGATCTTTACCTAATCTTTACACATGTTGGTATTCTGCAGGAATTCCTGACAGACCTAGGCATACCCTTTATGTCAAAGGTCACCAAAGAGTTGTGTTAATTGTTAAAAGAATCCACTTGCAATGTCAGCTAAAAAGGTTTAATAAGACTCTGAAGGGGAAGCTGACTGCAAAGATTGATGTTGCCTGTTTCCTGGTTTCATGTTTGCCATATGGGACATGCTGCAATCCGAGAGGTCTAGTGGACAATGATAAAGAGACTTGAGAGTAGAAGAAAACCCTTTCCAAACATGTGGTAGAGTACACTGCCAGAATGCAGGACAGAATGGAAAAAGTTATGTCCATTGGTAAGACAACGTACAACAGGTCCAGCAGGCTCAGTCTTGGGTGTATAACCACTCCGCCAAAATTCAAACCTTTACCCCTGCTGACGTGATATTGAGACCGAGCTGAATGTAAAAGTTAATCTAAAACCCTAGAGTGTTTCTAAGGTTGTCACCAAGCCATTTCTGATATAAAAAAGATGTAAAACCATGGGATTATACCTTGGGGTTATAGAGGAATTGCACAGGTAATGGTCTAGTCCCATTGTCCTTATTCCAAGCTGGATGGCAGTATCTGATTCTGTAATGACTTTAGAAAATTAAATTAAGTCTCCAAATTTGATGTATACCCTATGTCCAAGCTATATGAGTTAATTAAGAGCAAATGACCTGCCCAAATTATAACAACACAACATCACTAAAGAGAAAACTATTCATTCTGTTCAGAAGGGCACTCTAAGTATAAGAGGTCACAACTGGGCTTGGATGAGACCCCAGCTTTCTTCCAGTGGATGATGGACTGCAGTGCTAAGAAAAGGCCATCTGGAAGAAAATGCAAAACTGCAACCCCCCCCCCCCCCCCCACAATTTGCAATCAACACGTGTCAGTAAAAAAATCAGCACGAATCTGCATACTCACCACCCTATGCATAAATTTCCTCTGCAAGCCAAAATTCCCACCAAACAAAAATTCAAAAATTCACCCCATTAAAAATTCACTCTCCTCTCAATAAAAATTACCCCTGCTGAAATCCCCCCCCCCCCCGGAAAACAGATATTTGCCTCCTCACCCAATATCCCTTCCCAACACAAATCCTCCCCCCTCCAAAACCCCTTTCTAGCACAAATCCCTCTCCAAATCACCCATCCTGAAGTAAATCCCCCCCAGTTTCTCCTATTAGCACAAATCCTCCCCCCCCCCCCAATTCCCCTCCCCAACACAAATCTTCCCACCAAAATCTCCCTCCCTTGATCCCCCTTTTTAGTACATATCTTCCTACCCCCCCTTTCCAAAGCCCTCCAAAGCCCCCCACCCCACACACAAATCTCACCTTCCCACCTCCTAGCACCCCTCCATTATTCCCCCTGCTGGGACATACCTTCCCTATATTCAGTGAAATAGTAGTCAGTCTGATTTATTTGATCTGCATGATGTTCATATTACAAGAAAGGATCACCATACATGTTTATTATAAATACTGTATGAGTGCATTAGCCCCATAGCACTTGACAGTCTACAGACCAATTTAATAATATTTGAATCCACTGGTGCCATTTTCTGCAACAGCTTCCTAGAACAACACTTTGAATCAAGTAAATAGTGTTTTAACTGTAAATGGATGTCAGAGGTGAAAAGGGGAGTCTTGGTGTCTCTAATACAACTTCATGTGTCTAAATATATACAATTACTCACCATGAATAAATAATTTGTGGAAACCTCTTATGCTAGCTAACAAACACACCACCTTGTTCTGAGAACAAAGCCTGCTTGGTGTGCGTTCTAGCTTGCGGTGGAGAGTAAATGATTTTTTTCCCCACACCTACAGTGTTAAAGCATTAGATGGGAGATTAATGAGGCTATGTTCTGTGAAGAGGTCAGCCTGTGGTGTCATTTGATTTATTTTAGGAAACAGCTATGCCAGTGTTACACTGTAAATGAACTGTGGATCACAGACAACAAGCCTACAGTTATTCTGCAGCATTTGAGAATTGTGAGGGCTGTCCTGTAGTTGTCAATTTAGCTATACATTAGATTCAGCAAACTTCCACTAAGGGGCAATACTGGGCATGTCCTTCACTTTCAGTGAAAAATAAATGAAAATGTTCAAATTTAAACTAAACTTAGTATCAGATATAGCTTGCCATTTACATGACTGCTTAGTCTTCTACAATTGCAACACTTACCTCTCCAAGGGAAAACAGTGATCCCCAGACAATGCTTTCATCTATTTTTTTTTTAATCTAGAACAACAGTCTCTAAACTGTGGCCCAGGGGCCAGATGTGGCCCTTTGCTTGTCTTTATCCAGCCCTTGGGACACTATTTCTTCCACCTGTACAAGGAATTATTCCTCTCAATGACACCAACAATTGGCCATAATTACTGCCACTGTCACCAATAATGGGTCATTATTCCATTCACTATTCCATCCACTGACACCAATGAAGGGCTACTATTCTTCCCACTGACACCAGTGATCGGGTACTATTCCTCCCACTGTCACCAACAATGGGACACTATTCCTCCCACTGACACCAATGATGAGGTATTGCTTCCTCCCACACTAGGACATTTTCTACTCCCATTGGCCACAGTCTGGCCCCCCTAAAACCTGAAAGACAGTAAACTGGCTCTTTGTTTAGAACGTATGGAGATCCCTGATTTAGAACAGTGGAGATATATTATTGTTCAGGCCTTATCCAAGGTCTGTATTCACTTCATGAATAAAGATTCTGACTCAGAGATGTCAACACAACTAAGAACTGCACAGGCACAAAGATACTGTGTAAATTGTTGTGTCTGTGCAGTTCTTGGTTGACAAATGTTTGACCCAGATAATATCTTTCTGTAGCCCCTTACCTTTCGACTCTAAACAATATTAAAATGTCAAAGTCTGATCACCGGGGTGGAAAAGACTGAGGAGACACTTCTTCCTGTCTATAGCAGACTGATGACATCATCTAAGCCATCTAAGTAACTTGACAGGAGCTGAAGGACTGCTTCTAAAAAATAAAAGGTAGAGCTTTCTTTTTATAAAAAAAGAAACAATTATAACGCTGTATATTGTGATGTGTTTGGACTTTGTTCATGCAGACGTGTATGACTTAAAGTTGGAGCAAGTTCCATTTTAATGCACAAGTTTAAAACAGAAGTATGGGATTTAAAAAAAACAGTCATACTCTTCTAGGTGGATGAAGCATCAGTCTGATGCTGCATCTGTCCCCCATCTCTTCTATGACCGAGAACTGTGTGACCTAAAGCTGCTGATCACTCAGTTCTCCGTCTTCAATGAGCTGACAGTCACCAGCTCTCTGCTCTTTCCCTCCAGCGCTCACTGGAGCATTGGGCTTTGGAGGGGGTGGGTGTGGCTGGCTCAGGCTCTCAGTGGCTCACTAAGAGGCTGAACCAATTGCCGGTCCAGACATCTGTACGGAAGCAGTTGTCTCTCAGACTAACCTCTGCTGAGTCAGACCCATAGCTTGCCAATCATTAAATCTCATGCTCACCACTGATTGGAGAGCTCTAGCTCTGACTCACATGGGATCCTCTGGGACCATTGCTCCTACATCGAGGGCAAGGGTTATTCTCTGCAAGATGCTAACAAGAGCAGGTTTGTATTTACTTTGATGTACCTGGAATGTATTTAACAGATTTAAGCTGAAAATTCAATTGGACATTAAGAAGACTTAAGCCCAAACACATTTTGCAAAATGTTCTGTACAGCTCCGAGTACCCTCGGCCCTTTTGTATCAGACACATCTAAAAGGTAAAAGCCAGCCAGATGGAACGTGTCATTTTTCATAAATAAAGATAAGTACATGACTAGTTGTTTGATTAGATGTTTTATGTATGCAGAAAGTAAAAAACGTTATTCCTCTAGTTTTAGTAAGGATTCTTTAACTATATAGGCTTTTCTGATGCACATTATCACATGCGATTTCACATGCAATTTAAACAGATTTACAACAAATTTAACACATTTTGCATGGAAACAAGGTTTTTAAACACTAAATAAGAGCTCCATCTGAAACTTTTGTTTCTGGTTTGGGGATGGTTAGAATTTATTTTTCCTTTTTTAGTTCTGTGTATCTCTACTCTTAAAGTGACCCTGTCATACAACCAAACCTCTCCTTTCCCGCTATCTGTGATGCCTGAACACCAGAAATCTTTTACTGCAGTCTGCTGGAAAACCAACACTTCCAGGAGGGTCTGGAAGGTCTCCTTGATCCCAATGAGCCCCCGATGGTTTCTCCTCCTAACCTCCACGCCATTACAAAAGACAGTAGAAATATATGTGTTGGCAGGAGGAAACATTGAGCATAGCAAGTGAACAAGGAGATCAACACTGATATAATCAGTGTTGATAAAGTCAGTTTCCTCTTGGGTTTCAACAGCGGATTTTTCTTGAATGGAGCAATATTTCAGAGGCATGGCCAGCAGCTTATGTTAATATTTTTGCAGGTATACCTCCCCACTTAAGAAATGCAGTTCTTGCCGCATTTCACACAGGGTAAAAATACAGATAAACAACCAAAAATGTAATCAGAGTACTTGGCTGGCATCAGTCCCTTGGTAGTTTGCTTGGGCAAACAGGGTTCAGTGGCCATTAAAAGACTCCTTCAGAGATAGATAGATAGATAGATAGATAGATAGATAGATAGATAGATAGATTGCTGCCCTTGGTGTGTTTGGGGTTCTGTATTGAGACGCAACCTCCAGATCTAAATATAAGAAACGTGACTGCACACTCTGTCAGGAATGGACTGGCCAGCAATGGTGGGACTCACCTGCCTTATGGGCTGCAGTACCAGGGCTGGCCAGCGGGTGCTCCCAGCAATCAGAGACTCAACCCTGCAGCCAGTCAAACACCTGAAACTGCTTATGCAGGTGTATTTAAGGGATGGCCAGACCTGCAGACTCTGCCTTGGTGTGTGTGTTTTTCCTGGGCCCTGTATCTTGTTCCTGCATCCTGTTCCTGTTCCTGTCTTGTTGCTGACCCTGCTTGATCTGGACCTCTGCTGACTTCTCCTGTTCTGATCCCTGGCTTGTGACCCAGACCATTCTCTGCCTGACCCCCCTGTACCTACCTGCCTGTTAGTTGCTGTCCTCGGCTCGTGACCTGACTACTCTCTGCCTGCTCCTCCTGTTCCTACCTGCCCGTTTGTTATTGACCCGGCCTGCCTGACGACGCTTGCATTGTTTGTATTGTTATCTGTGGGTGGTTTGGTTCGTTTGCACTGTGTTATGTTTTAGTATTGCACTGCGTTTATGTTTGTATTGTTAGTCTTGAATAAATTATATTGTTTATAACTTATCTGAAGCCTGCATTTCCCTGCGTCAGTCACATACCTCTGGTCATACCCTGGAGCTCTGACACACTCCCTTGGCAGGTTTTGATGCTGCTTAAGCACCAATTGTTTGGCATGGGTCAAGCAATGCAAATAGTCTTGGACCCACTCAATAGGGGTATTTGCTTTTACAGGCTCAGGTGTTTCCAAAAGTAAGTCTGCAGGCTATTGGCCTCAGTGGCTGAACATTGGAAAGTGGGGAATGTAGCCTGTGGCCATGTGGAGCATCTGGTATAGGCCCGCACAACATCTCCAACATATTGAGGCCAATGTTCTTTCTCCAAAGTGCAGATCAGCCCCAGTAGATTGCAGTTAAAATCCACAAACCACATTTATTTGTGGATACTACAGAGCTGAATGTGATTTCATATACTGTTAAGGCGTTTCAGAGAACACTGATGATTCAAATTTGGAGCCTTCATCTAATAGGATCTGTTTTGAACACCCATAGGATTGAATAACATGTAGTGAGAGGTATTTGATCTTTTGTTGGCAGCACAATAGCAAATTGGTCCAAAAATACTGGAGTGTAAAGTTAGTCAAAGGAAGTTTCATAGTTAGCAGCTCCAATGGTTTGCCAGTGTTCACGACAAGAGAAATAGCACGCTTTCTTCCCTTTATGAATGGCTCATCTGACATGCCTTTGTGTACCTAAGTGGATAACCCAGAACAGTAGCTACCTCTGCACTGAAGTCTCTCACAGCACCTTGGAAGATGAGACAGACCCCTAACATCTCATATTAGGGAATTATCAACTGGTGAATGTCCCACTCCACATTAGAAATATAAGTTGATGATAAAAGAGTCCATTGTACCACTCAAGCATATCTCAGTGTCTAAGCAGCTGTTGCAATCTTGAGGAGAGCTGAATCCATTCCTGATGATCAGTTTTCTGATTTCTAGACCAGTATTATCTATGCTGGAAGATATTGGTATCTTGTCTTTGCAATTTGGCTCGCTTATTTTGGGTATGAATTTCAGGAGCACTGGCTACCTTGCATAGTTATTGGAGTGTGTGACTCCTGAAAATCAACCCTGGAGGGGACAAACTTACATTCTTCCAAAAGCTGATCAATGTTCTTCTGTGGTTGGTGCGGCTGAAGAGGGAGTCAGATAGCTCAGTTTTTTGTTATCTGTTTTGTTGGTGAAAATACCCTGCGTGCCCAATTGTTTGGACGATGAGTCTTACTTTGGTTTAATAAAAGTGGGATGCAAGCCTTCAAACTACAATTTGGACTGATGGGGAAAAAATGCTTCTACCACGGAGCCATCAATCCCTCATAACACACCAGGCACATGCAGTAAGAAGGATGACATCTAGACACTGTGACATCCTGAGAAAAGAACATATCTCAGCACAGAAACTAACACTAAGACCTAATTTGTTTTACAGGAAGGCAAGAAATCTAGGACTGGAAATTGCCCCAAAAGTTAAGCATAAAGATTGCACTAATACCCTAGAGATTTTGGTGAAATGTGAACATTTGAGGGTATTTGTTAGATATGGTTCATGCCTGGCCTGCAAGAAACATTTAAAGTAAGGACGTTGTAGAATTCACCTTACCTATTGCACAAAAATTGTGTCGGATTAAAGTTTTCATTACCAGTGAAAGGGCTAATACAGTGGTTCTCAAATGTTTGCATACCCTGGCAGATATCATGAAATGTTGGCATTGATTCTGAAAATATGACTGATCATGTAGAAAAGCGGTCTTTTATTTAAGGATAGAGATCATATGAAGCCATTTATTATTACATAGTTTGGCTCCTTTTCAAATAATAATGATAGCAGAAAACATCCAAATGGCACTGATCAAAAGTTTACATACCCTGGAATGTTTGAGAAAGCAGGGTTCCATTACCTTGTTACGCAGGTCTTTTGATAGTTCTTTTCTGATCCCCATGGCTAAATTTCTAGCCTCCTCAGTGCATCCACGTAAGAGCTAACAAACACATTGACTATTTATACACGGATACTAATTGCAATTTAAACAGCCACAGATGTGGGAAATTGACCTTTAATTGCCATTTTAACTGTGTGTGTCACCTTGTGAGTCTGTATGTAAACTTTTGATCTAAGCCATTTGGGTGATTTCTCTTATCATTATGATTTAAAAAGGAGCCAGACAGCTTTGTTATAATAAATGGCTTCATATAATCACTATCCTTAAATAACAGTTTTTTGACATGATCAGTCATATTTTCAATATTAATGACAAAATTTCATTATTTCTGCCAGGGTATGCAAATTTTGTGCACAACTGTATATGTGACAAAGTACCCATATGAAAAACTATATGTGGGTAGAGTAAAACATGATCAGAAGTCCTATTTGAGGGACCATTTTTGTTATATCTTACAAGGAAGTGACAAGCACTCCCCCCCAGGCATAATGAATTCCATCATAAAAACCTAAAAGGTACTTCCTTTTGGGTGACTGAGGTAGCTAACCACTTGCCATCCTGAGGATTTACCCCCCTAAATGACCAGGCCTCTTTTTGCTATTCGGTGCTGTACTAATTCAACTGATAATTACGCAGTCATGCAATGCAACACCCAAACAAAATTTACGTCCTTTTTTTCACACAAATAGAGCTTTCTTTTGGTGGTATTTAATCACCACTGGGTTTTTTATTATTGATCACCTGTGCACATTTTATTTTTCACGCTATAAACAAAAAAAGACAGAAAATTTTGAAGAAAAATTATATTTTTTTACTTTCGGCTGTAAAAAATATATAGTAAACTCAAAGTTAGTAATAAATTTAGGCCAAAATGTATTCTGCTACATGTTTTTGGTAAAAATAAATCCCAATAAGTGTATATTGATTGCTTTGTGTGAAAGTTATAGCATCTACAAACTATAGTATAGATACTGCAATTCATGCCATTTTTTTTATATACAGCGTTGCACTAGTTTAACTGACAATTACGTGGTCATGCAATACGATACATAAATGAAATGTATGTCCTTTTTTCACACAAATAGAGCTTCCTTATGGTGGTATTTGATCACTTGTGAGCTTTTTTTTTTTTTGGTGCTATAAACAAAAAAAGTTTTGAAAAAAATTATATTTTCTCATTTCTGTCATAAAAAATATCTAAAAAAACTGAAATGTCGTCAAATTTAGGCCAAAATGCATTCTGCTACATTTTTTTTGGTTAAAAAATCCCAATAAGTGTATATTGATTGCTTTGTGTGAAAGTTATAGCATCTACAAACTATGGTATAGATGGTACAGCTTTTACTTTCTGACTACCCATCACATTTCTTGAGGTGCTAAAATACCAGGAAAGTACAAACACCCCCAAATGACCCCTTTTCAGAAAGTAGACACCCTAAACTATCTGCTGAGAGGCATATTGAGTCCATGGAAGATTTATTTTTTCCACAGGTTTTTGGATAACTGCAAAAACCTTTTTCTTTTTACACAAAGTTGTCATTTAAATGATATATTTCTCACACAAGCCATGGGTATATGTGGAATTACACCCCAAAATACATTCTGCTACTTCTACCGAGTATGAGGATACCACACGTGTGAGACTTTTTGGGAGCCTAGCCACATACAGGAGCCTGAAATTCAATGACCACTTTGAAAGCCTGTAGGTGCGTAACTTCCTCATTTCATTTCCTCACTACCTATCTCAGTTTTAGAGGCCATGAAATGCCAGGATAGCACCAACCCCCCTCCCCCCAAATGACCATTTTTTTGGAAAGTAGACACCCCAAGGAATTTAAAAAGAGGTATGGTGAGTATTTTGCAGACCTCATTTTTTTTTCTCACAAGGTCTGCAAAAGATCTGCAAAATACTCGCTGTGCTTCTTATCAAATTCCTTGGGGTATCTACTTTACAAAAAGGGGTAATTTGGGGGGGTTTGGTGCTATCCTGGCATTTCAGGGCCTCTGAAACTGTGATAGGTAGTCAGGAAGTGTAATGAGGAAATAAAGCCCCTTAAAAGCCTGAAGATGCTTATTGGATTTTGGGGTCCTGTACTTGGCTAGACTGCCAAAAAGTCTCTCACATGTGGTACCCCCATACTCGGGAGAAGTAGCTAAATGTAATTTGGGGAGTAATTCCACATATACCCACGGCATGTGTGAGCAATAAATCATTTAAGTGACAATTTTGTGTGCAAAAAAAATTTCTTTTTGTACTTTTTACCAAAAAGTTGTGGTAAAAAAATTAAATTCTTCTATTGACTCAACATGTCTCTCAGCAAATAGTTTGGGTGTCTACTTTCCAAAAAGGGTTTGTTTTGGGGGGTGGGGGCATTTTATGCCCAGCATTAGAAGTTTATGCCACACATCATTCACTCTAACCACCTGAAGACCAAGCCTTTTCTGACACTTTTTGTTCCCATGAAAAAAATCTGTATTTTTTGCTAGGAAATTTGAACCCCCAAACATTGTACATTTTTTTTAAAGCAGACACCCTAGGGAATAAAATTGTGATATCCTTTTTGATTTCAAGCAGCAGTACTTGTGTGCATATCACTCTCCACCTGAGAGGCAGCTCTTGGGACTGTGGTGGATGTAACTTGCACTACTTCTATCCCTTATTTAGCTAACCTCCTGGTCAGCACTTGTACAAACACCTGAAAAATAGGACTACAAGGCTCAGCTGACCTGTTAGGTCAGCATGCTGGAAGAGTACTAAGTTTGGAAGATTGTTCACAGTAAGTGGAAGGTTATATTGTAGTTTTCTGTGTAATTGCAATGTTACTAGCACAACTGATGTTTATAAAACAATGTTGCAAGTTTAGAGAAAGTAAAAAATATTTTTTTGACCTATTATAAGGCTAGCACTGACTGAATTTTTAATATAACTTTTCTGTTGCTGTTTGGAGGAATGGGATAATTCAGTATAGCCACTGCAATATAATTCTATAATTCCTCTCCTGTTATTTGAGCTGTACGGAATTGTTTTATTTGGTTTTTGTTTGAGTCTATACTGAGTCCGTTTGGTAAGGATCTGATCTAGACATCCAAGGTGGCCCTCAAAAGTTCTGGAACATATTATGATGTAATCAAGGTACATCAGGATAGTTTAATTCTCCAAAACAAAATTTCATCAGTCTTTAAAAAGAGTTGGGGGCATTGGTTAGGCCAACAGATTAAACTTGTACAACTCCAGAGGAGTAATAAAACCAGTTGTTTCATGGTCTCCTTCTTTTGTAGGGACCTGCCAGTATCCACTGACTAGATCTAGCGTGGAAAAGAATTGGGCCTTTTCAAAGGCCATTAACCACTTGCCTAATGGGCACTTATACACCCTTCCTGCCCAGGCCAATTTTCAGCTTTCGGTGCTCTCACATTTTGAATGACAATTACTCATGCAACACTGTACCTATATAAAACTTTTGTCCTTTTTTTTACACAAATAGAGCTTTCTTTTGGTGGTATTTAATCACCACTGGGTTTTTTATTTTTTGCACTATAAACGAAAAAATGTGTTTTTCTTAGTTTCTGTTACAAACTTTTGCAAATAAGTAATTTTTCTTCATAAATTTGGACCAAAAATTATACTGCTACATTTCTTTGGTAAAAATAACACAAATATATGTATAACATTTGGTCTGTGTGAAAGCTATAGAGTTTAAAAGCTATGGTACCAATTGTTGAAAATTGATGACACCTGATCACACCTGATGTAACAATGGCCTATCTCATTTCTTGAGGCCCTAACATGCCAGGACAGTACAAATACCCCCAAAATTACCCCTTTTTGGGAAGTAGACATTCCAAAGTATTTAGAAAGAGGCATGGTGAGTTTTTTGAAGTTGTAATTTTTTCCCTCAATTCTTTGAAAAATAAGATTTTTTTCCACCCACAAAATTGTCATATTAACAAGTTATTTCTCACACACAGCACAGGCATACTTGCAACTACACCCCTAAACACATTCTGCTACTCCTCCTGAATATAATGATACCAAATGTGTGAGGCTTTTCTACAGCCTGACCACATAGAGAGGTACAACATGCAAGAAACACCACCAGGTGTTCTAGGGACATAATTACTCATCTAACATCTTGACTACCTATTACACTTTTGAAGGCTCTGAAGCACCAGGACAATGGAATTACTCACAAAATGACCCCATTTTGAGGAGAAAACACCCCAACGTATATTCTGTGAGGCATGATGAGTCTTTTGAACATACCATTTATTTCCAAAAGTTGTTGGAATATGGAGAAAGAAAATGAAAACATATTTTTTTACACAAAGTTGTCCATTCATAAGATATTTCTAACACGTAGCATGTAAATACCCAAAAATGCACCCCAAAATACACATTCTGCTACCTCTCCTGAGTATGGCAATACCAAATGTGTGAGACTTTTCCACAGCCTGACCACATTAAAAGGTACAACATGCAAGGAGCACCATCAGGTGTTCTAGGGACATAAATTACACATATAACATTTTGACTACCTATTACATTTTGAAGTCCGTGAAGCACCAGGACAATGGAATTACCCACAAAATTACCCCATTTTGAGAAGCAAACACCCCAGCGTATAATATGTGAGGCATAATGAGTCTTTTGAACATGTTGTTTATTTCCAAAAGTTTTTGGAATATGTGAGAAGAAAATGAAAACTTGTTTTTTTTTCTTTTTTTACACAAAGTTGTCTATTTATAAGATATTTCTAGCACGTAGCATGTAAATACCCAAAAATGCACCCCAAAACACACATTCTGCTACCTCTCCTGAGTATGGCAATACCAAATGTGTGATACTTTTCCACAGCCTGACCACATAGAAAGGTACAACATGCAAGAAACACCATCAGGTGTTCTAGGGACATAAATTACTCATCTAACATCTTGACTACCTATTACACTTTTGAAGGCCCTGATGCACCAGGATAATGGAATTACCCATAAAATGACCCCATTTGAAAAGCAAACACCCCATCAAATATTCTGTGAGGCATAATGAGTCTTTTGATCATGTTGATTATTTCCCAAAGTTTTCGGAATATGTGGGATGAAAATGAAAATGTATTTTTTGTACAAAGTTGCCCATTTATAAGATATTTCTAACACATAGCATGTAAATACCAAACAATTCACCCCAAAATACATTCTTCTACCTCTCCTGAGTATGGCAATACCAAATGTGTGAGACTTTTCCACAGCCTGGCCATATACAAAGGCCCAACATCCAAGTAGTACCTTTAGGCATTCTAGGGGCAAAAATTACACATCTAATTTCCTGACAACCTATCACATTTTGGAAGGCCCTGGAGCACCAGGACAGTAGAAACACCCACAAAATGGCCCAGTTTTGGAAAGCACCCCCCCCCCCACATATTTTTATAAAGCATAATGAGTCTTTTGAACATGTCATTTTTTTTCCACAAGTTTTCAGAATACGTGGAAAGAAAATGAAAACATTTTTTTTGCACAAAGTTGTCCATTTATAAGATATTTCTAACACATGAAAATAACAAAAAGTACACCCAAAAAAACATTGTGCTAGTTATCTTGAGTATGGCAATACCACATGTGTGAGATTTTTTAACAGCCTGGTCACATACAGAGGCCTGACATCCAAGTAGCACCATCAGGTGTTTTAGAGACATAAATTTCCTGACAACCTGTCATTTTTGAAGGCCCTTCATATTTCTAACACATAGCATGTACATACAAAGAATTACACCCCAAAATACATTCTGCTGAGAAAATGGTAAGCAAAAGATTAACTGTGGTTTTAGTAGTGCAGTTGTCCGCAGAGGAGAGCATTGGTCCAGGAATCAGGCAGGGATTTGGTCAGCACAGCCAAACCATTGTTCAGGCAGCAGGGAGAGATGTGGTCAGCAGCAGCCAAAGGAATTGTCCAGGCAGAGACATGGTCAGCACAGCCAAAATATCAGTCCTGGTAGTAGGTAGGAACATGGTCCATGGTACAGGTAGCAGGTAGAGGTGTGATCAGTTCATGTGGCAGGCAGAGGCATGTTGGCAATAAGTTGGCAGCAGGCAGAAATCTCAGGCTTAGGGCTTCTGTCAGGTAAGATCTGAGCACAGGGGTAGAGGCTTCGTCCCACCCATCTTTTCTAAGCTTCCGGACTAACAGACCCTTTTCTGGGAAATATAAAACCCAAAGAAAACCAAAAACTTAGTTTTTTCCACACTGAAAAACTATTCTGAAGCCCCTCGCATGTGTGAGACCCCTGTGTTATCTTGAATCCTACTACTACAGTAGCAGAACAGAAGATCAGTCCAAGCGGCAGGCAAAAAACCTGGTCAATTAACAAGCCAAGGTCAGTTCAGATGGCAGGCAGAAATGTGGTTGACAGTTTAGACGGCAAGCAGAGGCATCTTCACTAAATAGGCCAGGGTCAGTTCCAGAGCAGGCAGAAGTATGGTCAGTTTAGGCGGCAGGCAGAGGAGTGGTCGACTAACAGGCCAGGGTCAATTACAGAACAGGCAGAGGTATGGTCCCTTTAGGCAGCAGGCAATGGCAGTATGAAATAACAGGCTAGAGTCAGTTCAGAAGAAGGCAGAGGTATGAGGAGTGAATTGCAGGAAATTCAGAATTACATTTATCCTACTTTACTAATATTGTAGAGAAGTATTGTAACTGTGGAAACAGTCACCTATGCAGAGGCCTCTTTGGGAAGGACACTGAGGACAATAAAAACTGGTGTCTCGTCTAACTCCTCTTCTGGAGCACACCTGACATTTCTGTTTACATCTTTGACCTTTGATTTTTTTTTGTGAGTCCCATATAAAATGTGAGGCCCAAAAAGGTTCTAAATTCCTCCATTGCTAACTGCTTCCATTCATGGGGACGGGCATAACTTGAATCTGGGTCGGTGGCTATGAATTGTTGGGCACAGAGGTTGTACTGGTCTACAATTGAATTTAGCAAGTCATCGGTAAAAATTACATAAAAAAATCAATGGGGCCAAAATTTTCTGTGTTCACCTGGACTCCTGGCTGGGCAGTAAAAGGGGGGATGTTAGCTGCTCCAGAGTTAGGGGAAAGCCATAGGGAGTTTTGAAGGGCATATGGAAGAGCAACATGGGTCCTAACCCTTTGGGACTGAGGTGATACCCTACTAGTACCTGGTCTTTCTTGAAGTTCTCCATTTCTGGTGGAAGCCACTGCTCTACTAGTGGATGCCACTGCGCTACTTGTGCTAGCCTGCACCTCACCAGAACGCCTTCGTTTGGTTGGCACACTTTCCTCTTCCTCTGATTCTGTAGGTGCATAATCTAAATCAGAATCAGACTTGTAGAGCTCCCCGCTGCTCTCGTAGGGCATGGTTAGGATTTGGTAGGCTTCCTCACAGGAAAATAATTTTTTAGACATACTGGGAAAGATGTGGCTGCACTGATGGGTGCTGATGAGGTTGCTCTAATCAGGCTGCACTGCTGGGTGCTGATGAGGCTGCACTGCTGGGTGCTGATGAGGTTGCACTGCTAGGTGCTGATGGGGGCGCACTGCTGGGTGCTGATGAGGGTGCGCTGATGGGGATGCACTGATAGGTGCTGATGATGGTGCACTGATGGGTGCTGATGTGAAATGATAAGGCTGCACTAATGGGCACTGATGAGGTTGCACTGATGTGCAATAATGCACTTCACTGAGGCTGCATTGATAAACTGCCACTGATGTGCACTGATGGATGCTAATGAGGATCCACTGATAGGGTTGGCACTGAAGTGTACGAATAAGTGGCACTGATGTACACTGATAAGCTGCAGTAATTAGGTAGCACTGATGGTAACTGATGAGCACTGATGTGCACCGATAAGTTGCAGTAATGAGGCAGCACTAATGAGCACTGATAAGCTGCAGTGATAAGGTAGCAATGGTGGACACTAATGGGCGCTGATGAGCCCTCGCTGATGGGCACTGATGTGCACAGATGAGCACCGATATGCATAGATGGGCACCGATGAGCACTGATATGCACAGATGGGCACCGATGAGCACTGATATGCACAGATGGCAACCAATGAGCACTGATATGCACAGATGGGCACTGATGAGCACTGATGGGTGTCACGATCGCGGCGTCAGACCCCAGACCTTCTCACCAAACTCGTGACCGAAGGACCGGCCAATCTAAAACAGCGATGTGACGTGTGTAACAATGCCACACCCAGCTACACGTTACACAGCAATTTTCCAGCTAATGGTCACCCGATCGATGTGCCGTCAGCCTCAGCGATTGTTACTGGGTCGGGTTAATTACGCAACTAACCCTTCACTGCCACCACCCCTTTTTGTACAGAGAAAGGGGAAACTCTCTTTATCAAATATACACTGTAATGGTTGAAAAGTTTTCTGTCCAACACGGTCACCGCAGGCCGATTGGGCAGAGGATTAAGCAAACACAGTAGCATCTCTTTAGAGGCAGGAATTCGTAAATTGCAATTAAGCGCTTTAGAAACAGTTTAACACTTTCAGAAAGAAAGATTTATTACTAAAAGAGTCAAACAGGTGCAATAAAATGTTTACAGAAAAAGATGTAACTAAGATATATATATACAGTCAGGTCCATAAATATTGGGACATCGACACAATTCTAACATTTGTGGCTCTATACACCACCACAATGGATTTGAAATGAAACGAACAAGCTGTGCTTTAACTGCAGACTGTCAGCTTTAATTTGAGGGTATTTACATCCAAATCAGGTGAACGGTGTAGGAATTACAACAGTTTGCATATTTGCTTCCCACTTGTTAAGGGACCAAAAGTAATGGGACAATTGGCTTCTCAGCTGTTCTATGGCCAGGTGTGTGTTATTCCCTCATTATCCCAATTACAATGAGCAGATAAAAGGTCCAGAGTTCATTTCAAGTGTGCTATTTGCATTTGGAATCTGTTGCTGTCAACTCTCAAGATGAGATCCAAAGAGCTGTCACTATCAGTGAAGCAAGCCATCATTAGGCTGAAAAAACAAAACAAACCCATCAGTGAGATGGCAAAAACATTAGGCGTGGCCAAAACAACTGTTTGGAACATTCTTAAAAAGAAGGAACGCTCCGGTGAGCTCAGCAACACCAAAAGACCCGGAAGACCACAGAAAACAACTGTGGTGGATGACCGAAGAATTCTTTCCCTGGTGAAGAAAACAACCTTCACAACAGTTGGCCAGATCAAGAACACTCTCCAGGAGGTAGGTGTATGTGTGTCAAAGTCAACAATCAAGAGAAGACTTCACCAGAGTGAATACAGTGGGTTCACCACAAGATGTAAACCATTGGTGAGCCTCAAAAACAGGAAGGCCAGATTAGAGTTTGCCAAACGACATCTAAAAAAGCCTTCACAGTTCTGGAACAACATCCTATGGACAGATGAGACCAAGATCAACTTGTACCAGAGTGATGGGAAGAGAAGAGTATGGAGAAGGAAAGAAACTGCTCATTATCGTAAGCATACCACCTCATCAGTGAAGCATGGTGGTGGTAGTGTCATGGCGTGGGCATGTATGGCTGCCAATGGAACTGGTTCTCTTGTATTTATTGATGATGTGACTGCTGACAAAAGCAGCAGGATGAATTCTGAAGTGTTTTGGGCAATATTATCTGCTCATATTCAGCCAAATGCTTCAGAACTCATTGGACGCCGCTTCACAGTGCAGATGGACAATGACCCAAAGCATACTGCAAAAGCAACTAAAGAGTTTTTTAAGGGAAAGAAGTGGAATGTTATGCAATGGCCAGTCAATCACCTGACCTGAATCCGATTGAGCATGCATTTCACTTGCTGAAGACAAAACTGAAGGGAAAATTCCCCAAGAACAAGCAGGAACTAAAGACAGTTGCAGTAGAGGCCTGGCAGAGCATCACCAGGGATGAAACCCAGCATCTGGTGATGTCTATGCGTTCCAGACTTCAGGCTGTAATTGACTGCAAAGGATTTGCAACCAAGTATTAAAAAGTGAAAGTTTGATTTATGATTATTATTCTGTCCCATTACTTTTGGTCCCTTAACAAGTGGGAGGCACATATGCAAACTGTTGTAATTCCTACACCGGTCACATGATTTGGATGTAAATACCCTCAAATTAAAGCTGACAGTCTACAGTTAAAGCACATCTTGTTCGTTTCATTTCAAATCCATTGTGGTGGTGTATAGAGCCAAAAATGTTAGAATTGTGTCCATGTCCCAATATTTATGGACCTGACTGTATATACACACAAAGAACCATAGCACAGCAGAGAGATAATAGGAAGGAAGTTAAAGGGTTAAGTTACTTGCCATTTAAGCCTTTGATATAAGCAGATCCAAGTTGCAGAACAGAATGGTGCTTTGATCTCCCGCTGTTACGATGGAAAAAATGGGAGAAGTCTTCAACTTAACTTTTTCGGCCTGCTAGCATGTGCTTTAAAGTCCCCCAGCAGGGGGGTGGCTCTGAGTAACTGACCAATACTCTGTTTAGGGAGGGATCGTTGGGCGGACTCTAAATTAGAACCTACATCTTCATAATTCATGATATGAAACATAGGGGACAAACTGACTTGAGGAATGTTCATTTAATTCTGTCACCTAGGCTGCTAGGTTTTCTGAGGTTACAATCTCTTTCAATTCCTGGGAAAAGCTGCCTTATCTGGGTTACGAAGTGAGAAATTACACATGTTCCTGGGCAGCTAGGCTCTGTCTCTCTGGGGGGGCTTTGTAGCTCTGGGCCCCCTGCTGCTCTACCTGCCATTGACACTTTTAACACACACTCATCTGTCACTGTGCCTCTCAGGAAGGGAGGGGGAAGGAGAAATGAGAGACACAATATATACTCCGTACCAAGATGGAGGTGCCTACAAAATGGTTGAACTGCGTACTTCATTGTGTTTTGCACAATTTTTGGGACAATGGGCACTGATATGCACTGTTGGGCACTGATGAGCTCAGATTGGCACTGATGACAACAGATGAGCACTCACTGGTGGGCACTGATGAGCATAGATGGGCACTGATGAGCACAGATGGGTGCTGATATGAACAGATGGGCACTCACTGGTGGGCACTGATGAGCACAGATAAGTACAGATGGGCACTGATGAGCACAGATAGGGCACTGATGAGAACACTTACAGTTTAGAAACTGAATCTCCTTTCCTCACACCCTGTATTGATGTGAGGAAAGGAGAGAGAAAACCCAGCCATGACCCTTCTGTGTTTACATTTGTGATTGCTCATCATTGGACAGAGCTATCACAAATGTAAATAGCATCTGCAACTGGCCCTTTATCCCCCTCTTCGTGATACTCTGTGTCCAAAGAACACAGCCATCACGTACACTTACTGAAGTGCGCTGCCGGGGGCAGTGATGTCGTCATATGGCTATCACCCATCGGCAAGTGGTTAAGGACACCTACTTGAGGTAGAGAGTATGCATCCCAATGAGTACAAGTATTTAGTCTGCGATAGTCCACACAAAAATGTAAGCTACCATCTTTCCTACTAACAAAAACTATAGGAGCTGCTAAGAGACTGCTGCTTTCTCAAACTACTCCTCCATGCATCATAGCATCATATTCTATATCAAAACTTAACTTCTTGACACAGAGCTGGAGGTATACACTATATTGCCAAAAGTATTGGGACACCCAAATCATTGGATTCAGGTGTTCCAATCACCTCCATGGCCACAGGTGTATAAAATCAAGCACCTAGAAATGCAGACTGCTTCTACAAACATTTGTGAAAGAATGGGTCACTCTCAAGAGCTCAGTGAATTTAAGCATGATACTGTCATAAGTTGCCATCTGTGCAATAAGTCCATCTGTGAAATTTCCTTGCTTCTAAATATTGCTCGGTCAACCGTTAGTGATATGTTAACAAAGTGGATGAAGCTGAGAACAACAGCAACTCAGCAATGAATTGGTAGGCCATGTAAAATGACAGAGCGGTGTCAGCACATGCTGAAGTGCACAGTACACAGAAGTCACCAAATGTCTGTAGAGCCAAGAGCTAAAGACCTCCAAACTCTCTGTGGCCTTCAGATTAGCACAACAACAGTGTGTAGAGAGCTTCATGGAATGGGTTTCCATGACTGAGCAGCTGCATCCAAGCTTAACATCACCAAGTGCAGTGCAAAGCATTGGATGCAGTGGTGTAAATCATGCTGCCACTGGACTATAGAGCAGTGAAGATGTGTTCTCTGGAGTGACAAATCATGCTTCTTTGTCTGGCAATCCGATGGATGTGTGTGGTTTTGGTGGTTGCCAGGAGAACGGTACTTACCTGACTGCATTGTGCCAAGTGTAAAGTTTGGTGGAGGGGAGATTATGGTGTGGAGTTGTTTTTCAGGGGTTGGGCTTGGCCCCTTAGTTCCAGTGAAGGGAACTCTTAAGGTGTCAGCATACGAAGACATTTTGCACAATTTCATGCTCCCAACTTTGGAGGAACAGTTTGGGGATGGCCCCTTGCTGTTCCAACATGACTTCGTACCAGTGCACAAAGCAAGGTCCATAAAGACATTGATGAGTGAGTTTTGGCTGGAGGAACTTCACTGGCCTGCACAGAGTCCTGATCTCAACCCAATAGAACATCTTTGGGGTGAATTGCAGTGAAGACTGTGATCCAGGCCTTCTCGTCCGACATCAGTTCCTGACCTCACAAATGTGCTTCTGGAAGAATGGTCAAACATTCCCATACTCTTAAACCTTTTGCGCAGCCTTCCCAGAAGAGTTGAAGCTATATGGCTGCAAAGGGTGGGCCAACTCAATATTGAACCCTCCGGACTAAGACTGGGATGTCCTAAAAGTTCATGTGCGTGTAAAGGCAGGCGTCCCAATACTTTTGGCAATATCGTGTATTTCTGCATCTTTTCCTGATGAGAGCGGCTGCCCCTGTTGGGATAGGGTAATCAAGACCAGTAGTACAGCTGTAATCCTCAGGACCCCTGGAGAATGCAAGCATATATTTCTGGACCAACTGCTGAAGATTAGTCATCTAACCAGCAGCCATCTCTTGCAACAGATGTGAGAGCAGCTCCAGCAACTGTAGTATGGGTCAGGGTCTCTCTGAATAATGTTATCATCAGAGATCAGATGAGGATTGAAGGAAGCCACGGTTGAAGGCTGTTATACCTTATCTAAGGGTGGCAACAGATTCGGCTAAATCTTGCATGACTTTACTCCCAAACTGCAGGTGCACCCAATGGCCCCATCAGGGAATATATATCCCCCTGTGTCTAAGATGGCAGCTGGAATCTTAGGAGAACTTGTGCCCAGTCAAGACAAAAGGCTCCTCCAAGATGGCCACCTGGAGTCCTGTACAGAGAACATAAAGTGCTCTGACAGGCTTTGCTAGCAGCAGAAGTAAGCAACAGCAATCACCTGATTGCTTTGTTTACTTCCCTAAGCAAAAGGAAGTGAGTGAGAGGCAACAAACAGCATGTGCCTGTATCCTTGTGTTGTGTCTCCTAATATTGAACTCAAAGGGAAATCTCTAGGGCATAGAGAGGGTTAGAGTTTAACTAAAGGCAGAACTTTTTTTTCATTTTTGATAGAGTAAGGGAGGGTTTTAATCCCCGTCAGTTTTTTTGCCATGTCTGTCCAATTGGGGAGATTTACATTCACTTCCTGTCCCATAGTCAAAACAGGAGAGGAAATTCATGCAAATTAAGGGAATCCCTTGGGCCACCCAGGTCAGTGATAATGGTAAACAGGACAAATAGAGACAGTGAATCTCCCTAACGAGGGACACAGACAGCAAAAAACACTGTCAGGTGTTCCATCTCCACTCTGTCCAAAACTAAAAAAAGTTCTGCCTTCAGCTATACTTTACCTTTTCACTGCTGCACCCAACGCAAAAAATGTTTACTGCAGTTTTACTTTAAGATTGGGGTAGATTTACTAAGCTGGTGCATTCACAATCTACCAAGCCGTGCATGGTAGCCAATCAGCTTCTAACTTCAGCTTAGACAAAAGAAACTGGAAGCTGATTGTGTTTTATGTAGAGCTGCACTCTCCAGTTTTAGTAAATCAACCCCATTGATATGGTTTTTTAAAATGAATCTGTTTATCTAAAATCCTTCAAAATGATTTTACACTCTTGCAACCTGCTAGGGTGTGTATGGGATCTAAAATAGTCATCTTCACACAATGAATTGTTTGAAAATTTCACTTCACTTATCCAGTCATGTGAAAAGTAAATACTGGCTAACTTGTTTCATCTCCATATGATTGGATAATTTAAGTGAATATGTACAAAATGTATTATGTATAGATTCTCAACTCCTATAACAAATCAGCTCAAGAGAGTGCTTTTATTTTGTTCAATCAGAGCTGAGTGGTAAGCTTACATTAAGACAGGGGAAGAAAGTGGGTAATTCCCCAAACTCAAAATGCCGTTGTGCATGCAGCTCTGCATGCTAAAAAAAATATTCCCAAGTCCTGTGTTTAGTAAATTATGTATTAGTGTACATATTTTTTATGACATGCCATTGTCTTGTTTCCCAAGGCATTGGGAAAACTATGTCATCAGTGCTTTTCGGTGACATCACCTATTGCAAGGATCTCAGAAAATGAAGACTCTTTTTTAATATTTTGCCATGGTGTTAACAAAGTGAGTGTTGGATGGCACAATGATGCTCATGTTGCTAACATCATGGCAATGTGTAAACAATATAAAACTATACTAGAGCTCATGGCGCATGCGCAAGATCTGGCACAGGCATCATCATTAGGCTGGCGCAGATAACCAGGATAAAGAAGCCACCACCCATGACAATATTTTTTAGAATTGCAGCATGGTGTTCAGAATGGAGGAAGAAGAAGCAAGCCACCGATGAAATTTTTTTTAGAAATGGCAGCATGTTATTCAGAATGCAGGAATCGCAGAGCATTGGCAACGTGGAAGGATAATAACGAAAACAGTGTTGCTATATAAAAGGCTATGAAAATGACCTTGTAAAGTGAAAATTCCTTTGCAAAGTGAACAGCCTACTGTTGTTGCCTTTAGTAATTCAACCCATAGAATCTGACTGGAAATGTAAAGGCATAAATATCTGTCTATATTTGTATAAATCCATTAGAACTGTAGTATTCATCCAATGTCACTGCTGATAATTCAGAACACTACCAGAGGGCAATAAAGACCTGATATGGCTTGCACTGTATTGTGCTATCTAATACAGATGCCTGAGGATGGTTAGCACAAAATTACCCACATCAGCCCACAAATACCCTAACGCACGTCACTCCTTTTGACAAATGTTAGACTTGCCACAAGAGACCTGTTTATTCACCAACTAGTCGAGGTTTTTATAAGGTTTGTGATTCATTTTACAGTGCTTAGCATAATAAACAATGCATAAGAAGAAACTCTGTTGTAATTCAAACAATAATTTGCAAGGATGTATCCAATGTTATCCAGGCTAATGTCAGGCCAGTTCCTACATCAATCTCCATTTGGAATTCAAGACTATTGATCTGGCATTGTGAAAGAGGGATAAATGGTCTTTGTCCCGTGAGAGGTACAGTAATTCAATTTTCTTCTACTTTTGTGGTTTGGGGTAATTTGATGAGTTTCTGTTACAATCCACTGTTTGCAAATTGTGAATACTCCATGCCTTTTTTTAAACATTGCCAGATGGTTGACAAGTCTTACTTGAACATTACTTCTATGTGTAATACTTTGGCAGTGAAAATTCTAATTATTGTTATATCTCCACTCTACAGTATACTTTTTTGCTTTGCAATCCCACCTTGTCACAAAATAAATCAAATTGTATTGTACTTTTTCTGCAGCCTAGCAGATGAGCCTTGAAAATTCTTAGGGATTAGGGATGTGCTCCTGGTTTGGTCCAAGCTTTGCTCCTTCAGGCTTTAGTTCAAATGCCAGACTTTCAGCAGGAGCCAAATTCATATATAGTAGCAGATTTGTATCCAGCTACTATGTATGATAGCTTACCTCTTCTGCTGAGAATGGTTGTTAAGTTAGTGGTGGGTGACTGCACCCCCACGTCCTTGGCAAACAATGACGTCACCCAGCCCCATTCATTTACTGGTCAGAAATTCCCAGACATGTAAACTAAGGAGTCATGGATAGTTTGCAAAAAATGACTTAGGGGATCCCTTATAATTCATACCAGAACCTTCAGGTCTGGTATGAAATTTAAAGGGGACCCAATGCAAAAAAAAGGATGCGAGGTGCCGCCAAATTCTCTCTCAAACCATTCAGATCTGGTATAGATTTTAAGGGTGAACCACATGTAAAATAAAAATAAAAAAAGCATGAGGTGGCCTCAAAAATACACACCAGACCCTTATCTGAGCATGGAGTCTTGCTTGGGCAGGAAAGGCAGGGACCAAGCATGTGGCATCCCACTCCTGAACCATAATTTAATAAAATGTCATGTATACATCCATCATCAATCACGTCGATCAGTGATGTATATCTATGTAAATCGCAATGCACAATAGCTGGCACAAAAAAAAACCTGCAAACACATGTTCTATCACTTTCCTTTCACCAAATGACATCTTCAGTCACTGTTGCTAAATTATAAACAAAGAATCAGGTCTCCTGGGCATCTTTGACCAAATATGGACATGACTATATTTGGTCAGTGGCAATATAGACGTCCCCATGTCATTGAACAAATACTGTCATATCCATATATGGTCAATGATGTTTCCCCCCCCCCCTTGTTTACATCTTAGCAGTGGGACCAGATATGTGTTAGCGGGTCTGCTATGAAAGGAGATGTCATTCAGTGCAATGGAAGCAATAGGACTTGACATGTGTGGTCAAGCAGAATTTAAGAGAGACATAACACAGTTTTTTTTTTGCATAGGATCCCTCTTATAATTCATACCAGACCTAAGGGGCCTGGAATAAATTTATGGGAGTGACCCCACTCCTTTTCTTGTGTGCGAGGGTCACCATTGATTTTTATAACAGACCTTTATCTAGGATAAGGGTCTGGTATAGATAAAGGCAATCCTTGGCTGCTTTGTTTACAAACAGGATGAAGCAGCTGGGATCTGTCATTTTTCCAGAAAGTTAAACACATTTTTTACAAATTAAAAAAAAATGTTTTGCTTTGGGTTGACTTTGGAGTGATTGTATCTATGATGATTTGTCATGGAGAAATTGAGTTGAATTGAGTTTTCCATCATAAACCTTTGCATGTGTTGAAGTGGATCACTTTTATGTAATTATTTATTTGATAAAAAGGGTTTTATCACAAATAAGCACTGCATATTTATATGATAAAGTGTAAACTTTGAAAATGGTCATTACTATTTTAAAAAATTTGGTTCATATTTACTTTAATGGGCTTTGGATTTGTCACCCAAACCTGCCCAAACTGAACGCAGGTACTTTAGACTCATCACTATCAGGAAGCTCACTGCATTTCATTGCTCTGTACATGTACTTTGCACAATGACAATAAAGTTGAATCTAAATCTAAAATCAGAAATAAAACAGTGAACGAATATTACAGGGAATTTTAAAGGTTAAAAACACAACAATTCTCAAAGTGAATATTTAAAGTGAACATGATGCTATGCAGTTACATCTGTTGGAAAAAAAACCCGAGTCCACCGAGTTCAACCAAAAGACACAAATAAATGAAAAAAATGCATCTTCAGAAAACTAAACCTATAGATGATTCAAAAGAAGGCAAAACAACCCTTGAATATGGAAAGCATAGTAGCAGTTGTAATTTGTACATTCAGAAACACACTGCATTATGAAGAAATCTACTGAGTTGCAGAAGGGTCTCTCTCTCTCTCTCTCTCTCTCTCTCTCTATATATATATATATATATATATATATATATATATATATATATATATATATCTCTGCATTAATATAACCATTTATATGGTTGAGGTATGAGGTAAGAGACTTGATATGTATATGGCTTCATTCACAAAGTGCAATAGATGACCACCGGTGATATTTCTCTACCTTGAAGCAACCACATACATTGATTGTGATCACAGCTATCTTGATGTATGTTTGATCAGGGAATGGTGTAACTTCCATGACTGATGATTAAGTGTATTTGATTTATGAATAATGTTAGACTAATTTGGTGGTACACAAACAAACTAATAGTGTGTAATATCAGTGGTCTGAATGATTGATTATGTCAGCCACAAATTAAATGTGTAGCCAGAGGCAGATTGTGTATATTATATATGTGTTAGCAAGTATGAATACAGTTATGTGTATAAAGCAATATAGAGCTGATGTGTTTTCTCAAAATACCAAATCCATTATGTTATTTTTTTTAATCTCCTTAACCTCAACAAATACAAGAAAATGCTTTCTGCTGGACTGCCTCCTTTGCTGGTATATTTCCTAAAAGGTGAATATGTTATATGCAAAATGGCATTTTTATTAACAAGGGTGATCCAAAAACATCCAATACAGATGTCAATGGACACATAATCATATGAGGTTCTAGTCACTACCATTTACGAAAGTGTCCAGTTCTCTAGAGCTTAACTTTCATTTGATCAGGGTATTTTTATCATAATGCTCACAGTAGTTTATTCATATTGGAACCACTCTTCACCACCCAAGCAGAGCTTGGAGAGGGACTCTTAAACACATATGAAATGTCACATGACAATAATATCCCATTAAAATCAATTAAAATATAAAATCAATTATAAATTAAAATCCAGCCTCATTCCAATAAGACCTATCCCTTTGCTGAAGTGGTGATATAGCCATTGTCAACAGCTGCATGACCAATTTATACACAGAGAGAAAGGTTTGTACTGCTGTTCCTTAACAAGAGAGTAGCGTGGGTACCTTTGTTTAGATTGAAAGCAACACTGTCAAAAATGTTTGATTTTTTAATGAAAATTTGCACTACTCAGACCTGTACATTGTGAGAACATAAGGTAAAATTTACATTTTGCTGTGCAGTACGTTAATGCAGGGTAACATATAATCACTGGTGCAGTGCATTGTAGTGCCATTGATTTGGAATGGCACTCCAATACACCTTTATTGCAAAATGTCAAGACACATGCTTTTCAGTACACCACAAAACACAAATGTGAACAAATGAGAAAAAAAGGCTGGTCTCTTTGTTGTGCAATAAGGTGAGCTCCCAGCCAATTCAAAATGAATATGCTGACTTAACACTGCATGCCTCAACACAGAAATATGCATTGTGTTAACATACACATATTTACGCAATTCTTAGGGGTCTATTTATCAATGTTATTACCCAAGAATTGCACAAATGTTACCCAATTTTTGCCCATTTTGACATTAAATATTATAACAGGTAAATCATGGATGGATGAAAGTAGTGTGAATCTTGGGTGGAAAATTTGATGAACACACCCCTTAGTGTGAATTCAGCCTAAAACAGAAATAGTGTGCAGTAGCTCAAAGTATCAATCACAGTGGTGAACTCCTATTAGATCTTTTTCTATGTCCTAATATATAAAATTGTTCTAGATTAATGCAGAAACAAATATATTAAAGATGGAAAACAGACAGTCTAATTTTTCATAATTAGAGCCACAAGTTATGTGAAAACAAACAGTGTTTTAAGATAAAATGTAAAAGATGATAACATAGGTTACAATAAGTAATAAACAGGGATATATTATAAAATATTTTGCAGTTGGCTCTCATTGTATAAAATCATCATCAACAGTAAAGACACTTGCATAAAAAACAATAAAAAAAATACAATCACTTCCTGCCTCTTAAAGCAGCAAATGAACATAAAATGCCCTTTAGTGTTTTAAGGTAATATATAATTTAAACAACCTATGCATAATCCATCATAAAGGAAAATCTCTTTTGTATTTTAGTACTGTTACATGAGTGCTAATAAATAATAGATTGTAACAGAAGAACAAAACAAGGAAAAGTGGATGGTTTGTCAAGGTTTGTCTATATTCCAAATTGACTGAGCTCAACTAATCTTGTTGCAACGTTTAATTTATGAGTTGTGGCATGAAGAAAAACTACTGGCGTCATAGTAGTTTACTGGTGTGTTATCCTTTATTCTGATTTTCTTACCAGCTATTTGTTATTTTTAGTTATCTTATTACTTTTTCAACATGCACTTATTCAATTTAATGTTCTTTTAAAAAAACTTTAAAGTGGAACTGCCCCCCCACCACCACCACTCTTATCACGTACCTGGTGATGGAGGCCAATTGAGAGAGGGCTTCCCTTGCGGCTAAGTTCCAGACTCCCCTGAGAGTGGGACAGCGGGAGTCAGGCGAAAAGTTGCACAGGTCGCCTGTAGGAGTGCTGGTTGGTGGTCCACTTAGAAGCACAGCTGGTTCACGGAGATAGGTCTGCAGACAGGAGGCGCCTGTGCGTGGTATGCAAGCCCTTCCGGGATTTGGATGTTTACTGGGTAGTTGGTTCAAGCCAAGGTCAGGTACCAGGTGGGAATCAGAGCGGACGTAGTCAGATGGGATAGCTGAGGTCATTCACAGAAGAGTGAGAGAGAGAGAGTATCCGTAAGCCAAGCCGAGGTCAGATCAGGGGTAAATCAAAGTAGACAGGTCCAGGAGCAAGCTGAGTCGGTAACAGGATATCACAAGTCAGAATCACAGGAAACAGGAACCAAGAACAGGGCACGGGGAGCTAGAGATCATCCAGCAACTAGAGGAAGTGATGAGCCTCCTTATAAAGGCCATCTGGCACCAGACTGAGGCTGATGTGTACTTCTGCGGCCATGTAGAGTACTGGCATAAATGCCATATCTTCCAGAACTTCTGCCGTGGACAGGACCCTGACAGTGCCCCCCCCCCCCTAAAGGGCAGCCTCCAGATGCCCACCTGGGCCTTCTTTTCAGGATACTTGGAATTCAATTCTCAGAGAAGCCTGGGGGCATGTACCTTTTGGTTCCCAGGAACTTTCTTCAGGTGGGTACCCCTTCTATCTGACCAGGTACTGTATTTGTCTTCCCCGCCTTCTGCAGTACAGAATTGCTTCAACCTCATATTCCGTCTCCTCCCCAACTGTTATCAGCGGAGGAGGTGGTTCTACTCTCCCTGGAAAAGGATCAGGAACAGCTGGCTTGAGTAGGGAGACATGGAAAACTGGGTGGATCTTGTATGATTCCGGAAGGTACAGCTCAAACGCCACTGGATTGATTTCCCTCTTAATCCGGAAAGGGCCAATGTACCTTGGACCCAACTTATGTGATGGGCACGGGAGTTTTAGATTGGCAGTTGATAGCCAAACTTTGTCTCCAATCTTCAGAGAAGGGTTTCCTCTCTGTTTCCTGTCGTAGTGTTTCTTATAATCAGCCTGGGATTTCAGTATAGACTCTCGGAGGACTTTACAGTTGTTCTGTAACATGGAGAGTCTGTCTTGTACTGCGGGTACCGAAGCTTCAGGAATGGTGTCAGGTATGGAGGAAGGGTGGAATCCATAATTGGCCCAAAATGGCGAGTTGTTTGTAGCAGAATGGACTGAATTGTTGTAGGCAAATTCTGCCAATGGGAGTAGGGATGCCCAATCGTCTTGAGAAAACACCGTAAATATTGCTCCAAAGTCTGGTTCGTTCGCTCCATTTTGCCCATTACTCTGGGGAGGGTAGGCAGATGATAAGCAGAGTTCCACCTTCAGAGCTTTGCAGAGGGCTCTCCAGAACCTGGATGTAAACTGCACCCCTCGGTCTGAGACAATATCACTGGGCAGACTATGTAACCTGACAATCTCTTTGATGAAGGTTAGTGCAGTCTCTGGTGAGGATGGAGTACCCACCATTGGTAAAAAGTGGGCCATCTTGGATAGCCGATCCACTACTACCAGAATGGTAGTAAACCCCTCCGAGGGTGGCAAATCCACAATGAAGTCCATTACGACCATCTCCCAGGGACGATCAGGAATAGGCAGGGGCCTCAGCAACCCCCAGGCCTTGGCTATGTCTCCCTTGTTCCGCTGACACACTGTGGATGACTTCACATAAGCTCTACAGTCATGATTCAAGTTGGGCCACCAGAAGGATCGCTGGATTAGTTCCATTGTCTTACGGGCTCCAAAGTGTCCAGCCAGTTGATGGTCATGGAAAGCCCTTAAAACTTGAGACCTCACTTCTTGGGGTACAAAGATGTTATCCTTGTGCCACAGAAGACCATCCTGCCTTCTAAGCAAATTTTGTTCGGGTTCAGGACAAAGTGCAGAGGCTTGCTTGATTGAAGTCTTTAGGCTGGGTTGGATCAGCAAAAAATGTTTGGCTGACAAAATGGTGTTGGAGGGAGAAGCCTCCTCTGGGTCCGGGAACATGCGGGAAAGGGCATCTGCCTTCCCGTTCTTGGATCCTGGGCGGTAGGTTATGTGGAAGTTAAACCTGGAGAAATATAAAGCCCATCTAGCCTGTCGAGGTCTTAGGCGCTTGGCAGACCTTAGATACTCCAGATTTTTATGATCTGTGAAAATCATAATTGGGTGGCTGGTTCCTTCCAAGAGATACCTCCATTCTTCAAAGTCTATCTTAATCGCTAAAAGTTCCCTATCTCCGACATCGTAGTTCCTCTCGGCTTGGCTTTTTTGGAACAAAAGGTTATTGGGTGAAGCAGAGCCTTTGGGCCTTGGCGTTGGGAGAGTACAGCTCCTGTAGCAACTTCAGATGTGTCTACCTCCAGGATGAAGGGGAGTGTTGGCTCTGGATGCTGTAACACAGGAGCGGATGTGAATTGATTTTTTTAATTGCTCAAACGCTTTTTGAGCTTCCTGGCTCCAGCAAAATTGTGTATACTGGCGGGTGAGTTGAGTAATAGGGGCAATGATTGTGGAAAATCCCTTAATAAATTTCCGATATAAGTTGGCGAAACGCAAGAATCTTTGAACCCCTTTCCTGTCTGAAGGTGCAGGCCAATTCAGAATAGCAGATACTTTCTGAGGGTCCATGGAGATCCCCTCGGTGGAAATTATGAGCCCCAGGAACTGGATGGACTGCTTCTCAAACTCACACTTCTCTGCCTTGGCGTACAAGCCATGCATTCTTAGAGTGTTTAGCACTTTCCTAACATGATCACGATGGAGTTCCAGTGAGGTAGAGAAAATTAGGATATCGTGCAGGTAGATGATCACAAAAAGGTAAAGGTTATCTCTAAAGATGTCGTTCACAAAATGTTGAAACTTAGCAGGGGCATTACATATCCCAAACGGCATTACTAGGTATTCAAAATGTCCGAAGCATGTTCTGAAGGCGGTCTTCCACTCATCGCCCTCTCTTATACGGACTACATTGTAGGCCCCCCTAAGTCCAATTTAGTGAACACTCGGGCTGTTTGAAATCTCTGAAACAACTCGGGCACCAGAGGAAGAGGATACCAGTTTTTAATGCTAATTTTATTAAGTTCCCTGTAGTCGATGCAAGGTCTAAGAGACCGATCCTTTTTTTCTACAAAGAAAATACCAGCCCTGGTAGGAGAGGAAGAGGGGTGGATGAATCCTTTAGTGAGATTCTCGTCTAGATAGTGCCAGAGGGCTTCCAGTTCCGATAATGGGACAATTTGCCCAAATGGTATTTCTGCCCCTGGGAGTAACTCAATTGGTCAGTTGTAAGACCGATGAGAAGGCAATGTGTCGGCCTTCTTTTTATCAAACACATCAAGGAAGTCATGGTAGGTAGAGGGAACTGATTGACTGGCCTCTGGTGAAGGTTGGACTGAGAGACATAAGGAAGAATTGGTGGGTGTAGGGACACCACAGTGTTGTAGACAATATTCTGAAGAAAAGATGATTTCCTTCTTGGGCCAATTGATCTGTGGGTTGTGGGCTTGCAACCAGGGTATTCCTAGGATGGCTGGAAACACGGGGGATCTGATCACGTCAAAACGAATAAGCTCCTGATGGCTTGAGTCGGTGGTTGCAAGAATAGGAATGGTTTCCTGTGTAACAGGTCTGGAACTTGGAGTAGTGCCATCTGCAAGAAAGACGCCAAGTTTCTGTTTCTTAGGCAGAAGAGGGATGTGTAAGTTCTTGGCCAACTGGATGTCTAAGAAACAGCTACAAGCTCCTGAGTCAACGACTGCCCGCAACTTGACGTCCCTTCCAGCCACCTGCAAAGACATGGGGAGAATGACATGGGTGGTTAAAGTCCCAGATAGCTGAAGGTACAAAGGATGGGGCTGGCTGAACTTACATGGGCGTACTGGGAAGTTAGGCAGGAAGTGGCCCATGGCCCCACAGTAAAGACCGAGGTTGCCTTGCTGCCTGCGTAGCCTTTCTTTCAGAGTTAGGGCAGGTCGCGAGAAGGCCGATTTGCATAGGTTCTACCTCTGAATTGTTGATGGGCTATGGAGCAAGGGCAGGAGCCGTTGGCCCTGGAACTTTTAGCAGAACCCAAGTGGGTCTAAAGGTCTGAATACGCTCAGTGCATCTTTCCCGTAGATGCCGATCCAACTGAGTAGCGAGCAGGATAAGGTTCTCCAAGGAGGATGGAGCTTCCACCCTAGCTAACTCGTCCTTGAGGGACTCGGACAAGCCTAGGTGGAACTGGTACTTCAATGCTGCATTGTTACAACCAGTGTCTGCAGACCATTTATGGAACTCCACTATGTAGTTCTCCACAGGCCGCCGACCTTATAGTAGAGCATGGAGGGCAGACTCAGCAGTGGAGGTCCTCTGGGGTCATCGTAGAGGGCAGCCATGGCCTCAAAGAATTCACTCACTGAATTGAGCGCTGGGCTCTTTTGTTCCAGAAGACTATGTGCCCAAGACTGAGGTTCTTCAGACAAGAGGGAGATGATGAACCCGACCTTGACCGCTTCCAGAGAAAAGGTCCTGGGTTGCAGAGCAAAATATAATTCACAGGCATTCTTGAAAGCTCTGAACTTACGTTGATCCCCGAGAAAACGTTCAGGAGTAGGAACTCTGGGTTCTGGAGGTGGTAACACTATAGCAGGAGTGGTGGCAGGAGACTTACTGGCAGGTGAGACTACTAGGTTGGAACTGGCGGAGGGATCCTGGTCTGCGGAAGTAGAGAGGGAGTGAAGACGCTCATCTAGCTGGAAGTATCCTTGCTGTAGATCCTTCACTGCTTGGGTAAGTGCCGTCATCTGTTGGCACAGGGTCTCTAGTGTGGAAGCGCCTCTCTCGGCCTCGGACATACTGACTGGATGACACTATCACGTACCTGGTGATGGAGGCCAATGGAGAGAGGGCTTTCCTTGCGGCTAAGTTCCAGACTCCCCTGAGAGTATGACAGCGGGAGTCAGGCCAAAAGTTGCACAGGTCACCTGTAGGAGCGCTGGTTGGTGGTCCACTTAGAAGCACAGCTGGTTCACGGAGATAGGTCTGCAGACAGGAGGCGCATGTGCATGGTGTGCAAGCCCTTCTGGGATTTGGATGTTTACTGGGTAGTTGGTTCAAGCCAAGGTCAGGTACCAGGTGGGAATCAGAGCGGACGTAGTCAGATGGGATAGCCGAGGTCATTCACAGAGGAGTGAAAGAGAGAGAGTATCCATAAGCCAAGCCAAGGTAAATCAGAGTAAACAGGTCCAGGAGCAAGTCGAGTCGGTAACAGGAAATCACAAGTCAGAATCACAGGAAACAGGAATCAGGAACAGGGCAGAGCGAGCTAGAGATCATCCAGCAACTAGAGGAAGTGATGAGCCTCCTTATTAAGGACCGTTTGGCACCAGACTGAGGCTGATGTGTACTTCTGCGGCCATGTAGAGTACTGGCAGAAATGCCAGATCTTCCAAAACGTCTGCCATGGACAGGACCCTGATACTTATTCTAACTACCCTGCAGAAGGAAGATACTTATACCTATTCTCACGGTGACCTGGTCCAGTCACATAATCGTCTCCCAGCGGCTGCCTTCAGAGGAGAGGAGGACCTTGACAACTGGTGCCCCATAGTAAAACTCTTGGTGCCATCACCACCTAGGCATTCCAATCTTTGTTGCCACTTCTCCTCTTCCCTGAAGCCAGCCACTGAACAGATCATGTGACCAGACTGGAGTGCTCTGAGAATAGGTAAGTATAAGGATCTTCCTTCTACAGGGTAGTTAGAATAGGAGTTAGGAGGGGGTGGGAGCAGATTGAAGCTTAGTTAGATCTTGTCTGGACTTCCAATTTTTTGTAATTCCTTTATTTATGTCATTTTGCATTTAAGACATAATAGCCAGAGAAAAATAAAACAACATAGAAATGTAAAATGATTATATAGGGCAGAGCAGGCAGGAACATATAGAGGACTGCTACATGGTACTATGCAGACCCTAGCAGTAGAAAAAGTAATGGTACACGGATAAATAGCCAATTGGACAGGTCACAATAAGATCCAAACCTTCCTGGTTTCCAATGCTGGGGAGAGGAAGCCCTGCCAAGGGCCCCAGGAACAAACTAAAACAACAGTTCAAATACAAAAAATTCCTGTCAATTAAAAATTAACATTGGGAATTGCAGTTGCACAGAGGGGATCACTAAGAGGCAAAGAAAAAGGGGAAAAGAAGGGAGAGAAGAAAGACGTTGGGAAAGGAACAGAGGAAAGAAAGAGAACCAGAGAAGAACCAGACGGGAAAAGACCAGGAAAAGGGGGAACTGTCAAGGTCTTACCTTTCCTCGGGGCTTGTGCTGCTCCATGTGCTGGCATCCATCTTAGGTGTCTGCAAAGCATTGTGGGATACTTTATACTTTCAGCCCTCTGCGGCTCCTCCTCCAGGAGGTGCGGCTTATTACATTTAAGTCTGCCTTTTTTAGCTGTCCATTGCATTCGTGTCCTGTCTCTTGCACAGCAGCAAGCTCCTGTTTAGCTACTCATTGCTTTCCTGGATACCGACTCGGCTTTGGCTAAGACTCCTCCTGGCTTCTGACCCCGGCTCTGGCGACCATTCTTCCTGGCTCCTGATCCCGGCTCTGGTGACGATTCTTCCTGGCTCCTGATCCCGGCTCTGGCGACCAATCTTCCTGGCTCCTGATCCTGGCTCTGGCGACCATTCTTCCTGGCTCTTGACCCCGGCTTTGGCTACGATTTCCACTGTTGGACTTGCATAGACTCTTGTCTTATTTTTATATTAATAAACCTACCTTTAATTGCACCTCCTTGTGTGTCTGGCTCCTCGCTCCCTGACATTAACATATAAAGAGAACAGGATAAGACAGAGCAGCACTACCACCCAAGGGCCCAGACTAGACTTACAATTTAAGGAATTTTTCATTTTTATCAGGAAATTGAATACACATAGTCTGGACCCTACTCGTTAGCTGACTAAAGCAGGCCATAGATGGTTCGAACCACCTATGGGCAGGCCGATTGTACCCGAATCGATTGTTTGCATGCGATTTTTGCCAGTGTGTTCACTGTGTTCTCCCAGTGGGAACAGCTCCCCCCGCGCCTCCCCCTGCAGGAAAGAAAATCACATCTATGGCCAGCTTTTGAGCAAAAAATAATGGCATACCAAAGTCACAGCTTTTTAAATAAAAAAAAGGAGAAAAGGCTAAATAGCTTATGCTGCAGCTGACTTAGATATGCTTCAAAGTAGCTAACTTGTAGGGACTGATGGATGACCTCTGATCATACATGTTCAGCTAAATGGTTTCCCGATTACATTTCATGTGCATCATCCTACTTTTCAGAAGTGCTTTGCATTGTACCACAATGTACACTTGGCTGTATGTTATATACTCCATACTACTTCATCCTGGTTCACTGCATGTTGTGATCTATTGTGTACACTGTATAGTACAGTTGCAGTTTACAGTATACTTCACACTGCTATACATTATATACTATATACAATATGCTATATGCTGTATATTATATCCCACATGGAAGAAAAATATATTTAAAATATATTTTAAAAATATTCTTCCCAAATATTTTGACATATATTTGAAATACTACAAGTATATGTAAAAATATTTGTTAAAATTACTTTTTTATATGTTATAAAAAATGTTAAGAATATATTTAAACAATATATATTTGTAAATATATTTTTCATATATTCTGTAATATATAAAACATGCATTTCAACATGCAATATATATATATACATTTATATATTTTTAAATATATTCTTCAGATTTTTTTAACATATAAAAAAGTCATTTTAACATATATGTTTACATATAATTGTAAATGCAATCCAAAAATGAAGATTTGTATTTTTAAAGACATACAGTATATTTGAAATGTATTTTTAAAAATAATTTGCATATATTTTGTAATAAAAATGTATTTCAACATACAGTGTATATATATATATATATATATATATTTTTTTTTTTTATTTATTTATTTATTTTTTAATATATTGAATATGGCCAAAATTGTGGTGTTTCAAATATATGTCAATATATTTGGGAAGCGTATATTTAAATATATTTTGTAATTATTTCAGCATACAGTATATATATATATATATATATATATATATTTATTGAAATTTATTTTAAATTATATTGAATATGGCCAAAATTGTAGTATTTCAAATATATGTCAATATACTGTATTTGGGAAGAATATTTTTAAAATATATTTCAAATATTTTTTTTTTTCATATGGGATACACCTCCTTTTTGCATTGTAAGCATTGTTTTACAGTATATATTATATATTCCAATCTAAACTACTAGACTGTTGACAGTGCACTATATGTTATATCCTCCACACCACCAACTGTACACACTGTCCTGACCATTATGTATTCTACACTGCTCTTCTGTTGCGTACTATATAATTCACACTTCTTCACTGTGCTGAATATTATTGTAGACTTACATATTAGGCAAAAAGCCTGTCTGATCAGAATTTATAATTTAATCTGTTAATGTAACGAATCGATTTCATCACATTTTAACTATGAATTTAACATCTACTGTAAGCAGAGATATTGGATGAAATGAATCTGGATGCAACTCATTTTGCTTGGTTTCAATATACTCACAAAAACTGCTTTATTCATAGAGGCTGGTAATAAATTGTAATTAAAAAGATACATTAATAATATCCAGTAATGATAGCAAAAGGAGACCTTTATCAGTCTTTTACATATCTGTCAGTAGACCATCATCCATCCTGGGGGGTCTTACTATTAGAAAGTGCTAATGCATTTTCCTCCAAGTTAAAATCCTTTACATTTTGTTCACTCCAAAAATGGTAATGGTAACTTGTAAATAATTATGTAGCTGTTGATCTGAATATTATCATTTGGATGTATACAAATTACTATAGAACAGAAAAAATGCATCTAAAATTTCAGAGGTAAAAAAATGACAGAGGTAAAAGAATGACAACTGCACGGTCATGCAACACTGTACTCATATAAAATTTTTATAATTTTTTGAGACAGATAGAGCTTTCTTTTGGTGGTATTTAGTCACCTCTGGGTTTTTTATTTTTTGCTAAACAAACCAAAAACAACTGAAAATTAAAAAAAAATGTTTTTTCTTAGTTTTTGTTATAAAAGTTTGTAAATAAGTGCTTTTTCTCCTTCACTGATGTGCCCTAATGAGGCTGCAGTGATGGGCACTGATAGGTGGCACTGATGGGCACTAATGAGGAGGCACTGGTAGGTGGCACTGGTGGGCATTGACAGACATCACTGATGGGCAATAAAAGGCAGCACTCATATATGGCACTGATAGGTGGCACTGATAGGCGGCACTGACTGCCACTGTTATGCGGCACTGATAGGCAGCACTGATGCGCACTGATAGGCGGCATTGATTGGCAGTACTAAACGGTGGCAGTGACTGGCATTGCTAGGTGGCACTGACTGGCACTTATAAGTGGCACTGAAAGGCAGCTAAGATGGACACTGATATGTGGCATTGATGTGCACTGGTAGGCACTGATATGTGGCACTGATGGGCACTGGTAGGTGGCATTGATGAGCACTGACAGCTGACATTGATGGACAGTGACAGGTGGCACTGCTGGGGCTGCACTGATCCTCAGGGCACACTGATCATCAGTGCTCTGATGATCTATGTACATATCCCCTCTGAGGAATGCCGATTACTGGCTCTCCACTCCTCATGAGTTGTCAGCATGACAGCTCATGAAGAGAGAAATGCAGCTAACCGGCATTTCCTTATTTACATTCGATCAGCTGTGATTGGACACAGCTGATCACATGACCGAGCCGACGTCTTCGGCACTTTCCATTGATCTGTGATCCGCTGTGTCCGAGGGATACAGCGCACCACAGATCGCCACGCGCCCATGGAGCTGGGCACACGCGGTCAGAGTGGGAGGACGTCATATGACGTCCCCCCAGAAAAAGAGAACCGCCTTGCGCCCGTCATTTCCTTATATGGCGGGCGGGAGGCTGGTAACCTCCCTGGCGGTATGATTATGTCAGGAATTTTGTACCAAAAGCGGTACCATTTTTTGCATGGAAATTTGGTGTTATGTATTGTAGGCCTGCAATTCTTAGTAATTACTTACTTAATAAATACTCATAAAAAATAATAATATAATAATAAATTTAATTCAATAATATAATCAAACCAAAAACACTGAAATTTGAAATATAGCGCCAAGTTCGCACATCACTGAGCAAAGTTGCAAAATCGTTTTCAGTGTCTGATGACAAATTTCCCCCATGAATCATTATCACTCAATTCTGCAAGTAGTTCTGATTTACTATCGCTGTTCTCTAGCTGGTCTAAAACCGATTTTGACCTAAAGGGACGCTTTTTGGATGCCGTGGACTTTTCTAAGTTTCCAGGCAGAAAGAACAGTCAAAATGCAGGCAGGGCACAGGACAAAGCATTAGGAACAAAATATATGTCAAATGCATTGAAACAGCAATGTTTTACTATATAATAATAATTTTTTAAAAAATTACATTTTTTAAAAATTTCAAATTTGCCACCGGTTCTGGCACCCGTACGTCCCGACATCACAGGGACCGGAACACGGAAGCTGGATGCCGGCATCGGCCGGAGGAGATGGCCGGGGACGCTGCAGGGGACACATCGCGGGAGCGAAGGACAAGGTAAGCGTTGCAGGGACTCCCTGAGCAACGCCGCATGGTAAGCCCGAGTGTAGCTCGGGGTTACCACTCTTGGTACTGAAATTTTACCCCGAGCTACACTCGGGAATACCGCCAAGGAGGTTAAGCTCTGGAGAAGATTCCCTTTAAGAGTGCACCTTCCCTTGCAAAGAGAACAGCCTATTTGTCTTTAGTAAATTAACCCCAATGTGTCTATAGTAGTTTCATTTCTAAATTCAGGGCTGTATATATAGTTTTAACACTGATGACAAATGCACACACATTGCATTGCCTTGTACCACCAATCATTTTTAGATGCACTGTAAAGCTTTAAAGTCTCAAACTGAACTGAAGAGGAACATGCAGGTCAATGCACCCAAAATGTTTCATGTGGGATTTTCAAAATACAGTGCACTAGCAAGAAGATATCCTGTTGGATACAATGTATTTTCTCACGTTCATAAATTTTGTTGCATAAGAAATCTCAGTTAAATGCATAGCACTACAATAAATAGGATTTATTAATATTATTAGCAAAAATTGATTATACTGCAGCTTACCAATTCTTAGATGTGATGGCTGTATTAGTTTGCTGTTTTTTAAGCTTTTGTCCTTTATTTTCACCTAGTGATCCTGCCAATAAGTCTGTTATTTTTCAACAGAACAAGGGAATAGGAAAACCCTTTACCACTGACAGGGGTGCTTACAATGAGCAGCTTTTATTTATTTGTGTAACAATTTTATTCCAAAAGGAAAAAAATATATAGTTAATTATAAAATGTTAGCTAAAGTTTGGCTTCAATTTGTTAGTGTATCTAAACCTGCTAGTACATCTAACACCCTCCCCCTTCCCGCCAGACTAACAACTGTTGCTGTCCAAAGATGCGCTCCTACATCCAGAGTGAGGGCACTCTAATACAGTAGGTGTGTTACTGGTCAGATCATCAGGTGAAAAGAGGGGTATAGCCTACCAAAGAAGTTTAATGCAGACTCCACATCTAAGGATGTGTAACTGGCAATTTATTGCATTTTTGGTTTTGGGTCTAACCATTTGGCATGACACGGGGGTCCCCCCAAAATCCATACCAAACCCTTTTCTGAGCATGCAGCCTGGCAGTCCAGGAAAGGGGGGGACAAGCGAGCACCCCACTCTCCTGAACCATACCAAGTCACTTGCCATCAACATGGGGGGGTGCTTTGGGTCAGGGTGGTTCCCCCCAAAAGCACCTTGTCCCCATGTAGATGAGGACAAGGGCCTTTTTCCCACAACCCTGGGGGTCTGTGGAAGGGGGCTAATTGGAAGCTGAAAGCCCCCTTTAACAAGGAGGCCCCCAGATCCCGCCCTCATGTGAATGAGTATGGGGTACATAGTACCCCTACTCATTCACCAAAAAAAGTGTAGTGTAAATAAACACAGGAGGCAGTTTTTGACAAGTCTTTTATTAAAAAAGCAAAAAGAAAAAGAAATTGCCCCCTGTTGCAGATCCAGCATCGATCACAATGGTAGCTTTGTAACACTTACATTAACCCTCACATGAACCCTCTTTGTAACCCCAACTCTACCACTAGCTCTCCTAATCTAAACTTAAAGTGTAGCTAAAGCCATAATGTTTCTTTCAGTTATGAATAGAAATAGGAAAGCCTAAGAACCCTTGTCAGGTTTTTATTACTGTTCTTGTCTCTGCTGTACAGGACAATCTAACTAGTAGGGAACAGTTAATAATGATTTTGCCCTTTCACTTTAAAACATGGGGGGATATTTACTAAAACTGGAGCACTCAGAATTTAGTGCCGCTGTGCATGGTAGCCAATCAGCTTCTGACTTCAGCTTGTTCAATTAAGCTTTGACAATAAAACCTGGAAGCTGATTTGCTTCTCTGCAGAGCTGCACCAGATTTTGCACTCTCCAGTTTTAGTATATCAACCCCAATGTTTGCATATTAACTGTTTCTGTTTCAATATTTCCTGGACCAAAAGATATCATCATCAGGATCCTGGTGCCAGATTCTGCAGTTTCACCCATTGAGGACTAACCCTTACATCTCTTCTCAGACATAGCAGCTTCTATATACATAGATTGGAAAATTATTTCTTGTTTATTTAGTACAGGTACTTATATAGCACCATTAATTTATGCAGTGATTTACATGTATATATAGTGTGCATTCACACCAATCCCTAACCCTCAAGGAGCGTAGCTGCAGTTGTCCACAGCAACCAATCAGTTCTGATCACTCTAAACTGCCACAAGGTGAATGATTCACAGCCCCCACAAGCTAGTGTATTTTCTGCTTTTGCACTGCAGTAATAAATAAGCTCAACTGTGTGAAACTGCACAGCTAATAATGGGCTTTCAAGCTATAGCAATGATGAAGATTTTCAAAGCATTGTGGTTTTAGCAGTACACCATTTCCATTAAGATTAATTGAAATGTTTTCATTAAATACAGAGAACAGATTTCAGGCAGTAGACACCTGCTGGAGGATTATTCCTCAAGGTTTCAAGCAAATATCTTACAGGCTCTTTTTGCAGATGTACCTTTTTAGAGTTTTACTGGCAATATGTGTTTTTTTTTTACTTCTGGTAATTGCCTCCAAAGAACAAAGCTCTTTGTTTAAGGGGAGCTCAGGGAAATCTTAATTGCCATAAGAAACCAGACAGTTTCCAAGTATTCCTGAATGACTTTTTCTTTTTACATTAAATATTTAATATCTAATGAGCTAGGTAAACCTTCCATCCAGCAGCTGAAGTGAAGCCATAAAGACCACTAGCTGACATCTCCTTGTTATAGTAAATCAAATTACAGTATGCAAGTCATTTGATCATTTTTATCTTCGCAATTTTACACAGATGCTTGCGTGAAAAACTTTATTACAAATGCATATAAATAATCCCGCCTGACGCATTGGAAAAAGCAATTCCGGACTGGCAGATGTACAAACCTTTAATGTGCGTACTACAGCCGACTTGGCACTTATGAGATACAAAGATCTATTTGGATGAAGCATATGCCACCTTCTTGGCAAATGTGAAGCATCCTAGGAGCTCTAGTGATTTACTAATCCTGATTTGAGTGACAGATTAAGAATCTGCGGTCATCAGATTTTATTGGTACTACTTACTGTACATTGCATCACAGACTATAGTACATTTGACAGCTTTGAGTTTTCTTTCAGTCAGTAGAATTTAGCAAGCATTCCTGGAATTGTGTAAATTATGCTAAATAAGCAGTGCTCATATGGGTTTCTGTACAAGACACGAATAGGCATTTCACTACAGAAATGACTTGATGACATAGTGTGGTGACCCAGCAGCCATACCAGTTCTTTCTGGGGCAAACCACTGGAGGGTACATTTCAACACACAGGTCCTGTGTAAGATTATATCAATGCAAGCATACTTTGTCATCATCACCTAATGTGAATAGTACCAATATATCTGCTTCAGTACGGTGAAGTCTCTAATGACCACTACTCCTTGTATAAGTAACAAGCTTCATCCAACCTCAAGGTTCCAAGGAGCAACTGTAACTACAAAAGCTGTGCTATAGTAAACTGATTTGTGTATGTAGTATGCTGTCCTGTAGGTTCTGGATGCTGGAAGACATTAGGGCCTGATAGCTTGATGTAATTGCATGTCTGCAGAAAACCATTGCACATGAATTCTAAGCAGCAAGGAACATAAGAGTCTGTGAGGCTCATAATGGGGTTGATTTACAAAAACTGGAGAGTGAAAAATCTGATACAGCTGTGCATGGTAGCCAATCAGCTTCTAACCTCAGCTTGTTAACCACATGCCGCCCAGCCACTGTAGAAATACGGCGGCAGGGCGGCACGGCTGGGCAAAAGCACGTTTTAAAACACGCTTTTGCAAAACAGGTAGGGGGCGCACCACCGCCCTACCTGCACTGCCGATCCCGGTTGCGGGTGTCAGTCGCCAGGTCACAGCCAGTCATTACCGGCTGTGTCCCGCCAATTAGCGGCAATCACTGACAGAGAGCAGGGCTGCAGTAGCTCTGCTTTCTGTCAGTTCCCTTACAGCTCCTGACACGCTGATCGGGAGAGAAGAGTTTATCTCTCCCGATCAGCATGTCCCCGTGCAGTACACACCCCCGCTCCCTAGTAAAACACTCCCCTCAGACAGTTAACCCTTTCAGTGAATAAAAAAGTTAACCCCTTCCTCCCCAGTTCCATTAGTACAGTGTTAGTGTTTTTTTTTTGCACTGATCACTGTATTGGGATGTCAGTGACCCCAAGTCAGTTCCCCCCCAGTGTCAGAATGTCCGCCGCAGTCCCGCAGTCCTGCCATAAGCTGCTGATCGCCGCCATAAGTCACTGATCGCCGCCATAAGTCGCTGATCGCCGCCATTATTAGTATAAAAAAAATTAAAAATCCCAGTATCTTTCCCGCCATTTGTAAACGCTATAACTTTCACGTAAACCAATTAATTTACACTTATTGGGTTTTTTTTTAGCAAAGACATGTCACAGAATGCATTTTGGCCGAAATTTATGACGAAATTTTAAATTTTTTTTACTGGACATGTTTTATAGCAAAAAGTCCAAAATATTGTTTTTTTTTCTCAAAATTGTCAGCCTTTTTTTTTATAGTGCAAAAAATAAAAAACGCACAGGCGATCAAATACCACCGAAAGAAAGCCCTATTTGTATGAAAAAAAGGACATAAATCTATGTACCGTATTGCATGACCGTTAAACTAGCGCAGCGCTGTATAGCAAAAAAATGGGGTAAATTGCAGTATCTATACCATAGTTTGTAGACGCTATAACTTTCACACAAAGCAATCAATATACACTTATTGTGATTTTTTTACCAAAAACATGTAGCAGAATACATTTTGGCCTAAATTTATAACCAACTTTGAGTTTACTATATATTTTTATAGCTGAAAGTAAAAAATATCGTTTTTCATCAAAATTTTTGGTCGTTTTTTGTTTATAGCGTGAAAAATAAAAAGCGCACAGGTGATCAAATACCACCAAAAGAAAGCTCTATGTGTGTGTAAAAAAGGACATAAATTTCGTTTGGGTACAGCATTGAATGACCGCGCAATTATCAGTTGAATTAGTGCAGCGCCGAGTAGCAAAAAGAGGCCTCGTCATTAAGGGGGGTAAATCCTCAGGAGGGCAAGTGGTTAAGTTAAGTGTTCAGAAAAAAACTGGAAGCTGATTGGTTTCTATGAAGAGCCGCACCAAATGTTAGCCTCTCCAGTTTTCGTAAATCAACCCCATTGTCTTATAAATTGGATTCTAAGTGTACTTACAATATGTCAATCCCCATGTATTCTGTTCAGATTCTGCCCATACCGCATGTTCAGCAAAAACCCTTTATTTTGTTTTTTCTTTTCTTTTATAACATGAGAAAGGGTTATTAATGCTGAATGGATTTTGTATGGACTGAGAGGTGTTCCCAATGAGACCAAGTACCCTGGAATGACCAAAACAAAAAGATAAAAAAGGGGAAAGAGGAAGAGCCCTTATGGTGTAGTAATTAGGCAAATGAAAGATAAAGGTGTGATAAATGGAAAAAAGGACTTACATTGATGCGGTTGCCAGTGACCATATGGAGGTGGTAATTGTAACCAGGCTACTGATAAGGGGGTACAGCCAGTCCCTCCCAAACCAGGCCCAGGCCCCAGCAGGTCAGCAGGGGTCCTGGCAGGTTCTGACACTTTCACCACCTGCCATCTTAGATTGGGAGTCAGCATAGTAACCCCAGTGTAACTGACTACCTTTCTGCCCAATGCTACAGAATACTGCAAGGAACTTAACTAAAATGGCAACAGATATATAGAGCTGAGCACCAGGCAGACATGCGAGTATCTAGGTTGTGGAGATGAGCCTACCTATTGCCCTGAAACTACAACCCCACCCAGTCCATGCCCTCTGGATACCCCAGCTCCATGCAGTGCACACCCTTTGAATTCCACAACTCCACCTAGAGCTGCTCACTGCATCCAGAAACCCTGCCCCTGCATATCATCCCATCACAAGGGCAGAGCTGAGCTATGATAATCATACATTATTGTGTGCTGCTTTTATTTGGAAACTTACTTATATTAGGATATTTCAGTCTCATATGGAACATTTAATAGTTAAATGTAAATGAGTAAAAGAATAGATAGTAATCTGTATGTGGCTAGTTTTACTTGCTATTCTCATACTTTCTGTTCTATGGTGGCAATGTTCATTCTCCAAGCCCCCCTTGTGTTTATAAATGTAGTCACCCTTTCCTGCTCACCCCCAAGATAGACACATCTACCTGCAGACACATTTTGCTCTATGGGAATTGTAGTACAGTGGAGCCTGTGACCAGTAATGAAGGCATTGCTCGCTCTACAATAGTAGCTGTGAGGTGCATCAGTAAAGGGTCAGGAGCGTGCACAGGACAAAAAAGAGACCTAAAAACAATGCTAAGAAACGTTTTAAACAAAAAAAAAATAGTTTGTGGTATACTTGATATTTTAAAATGACCAATATTTAAAAAATTAGTTTAGCGTCAGTTTAATATGCATGCTTAGGCAATTCAAGAATGCATGTTAATAAAATGACATCCAATCCCTAAATTATTTCTCTGTCTAGCAATCTTATGGAAAATATGAAAGTTGTTCTCGAATGTTTGATGTGTAAATAATGTTTGACGTGTAAATTACATTGATAAAAAAACACACTGTGGAAGGTCAGTATGCTTGTTTATAAATTGGCTGTAAAGGATGATTGATTCAAAGCTGACATGTAACAACCTGTATGAATAATGAATGCATGGTCAGTCCCTTGTACTCTCAAAAGTACCAACATAACATTAATGTATGAAGTCACTAGCATTTTTATTCCTTTTGTAAATGTATCACACTAGCATTACTGCACTTGCTGAGTGCAGGATTTTGCACAAGAAATCTGTATCAGGATTAGTTCTATTGCGGAATACTCCACTGCATGCTAGGAGGCATCAGAGAACTTAAAAATGTTAATGCTTTTAATCCGATTACTAGCGTAGCACCTTCCTAGTTTAGCTAGTGGGGTTAGAAGCTGATGGCTAGTGCGGGGCTGATTAACAGCTCAGGTGAGATAGTCAGAGGGGTCAAATTTTGGCCAGGACTGAGAGACTCTGCAGGCCAGAAGGAAGGCCTTGGAGGAAGTGAGTGGATCTGAGGATTGGTTGGCTGAACTTTTGAAGGACATCAGCCAATCCCCAACATGAGGCTTGACAAGGGGCTAGACTCCATTAAAAGTGTTGGAGTCTGCTCAGTAGGGGAAAGAGAGTCAGGTTGAAGAAGGAGAGAGGAAGATGTAAGGTTGAGGTGGAAGGCTGCCAGGAAGCCCAGGGGGATGGGGCCTGCCTGCAAGCCTGGAGCTGGAGAGGAGGAAAACTCAGGTCTCACTGGCCCCCTAAGAGGGGACCACCTGTGTGGCAGGGAAGGAGCAGCCCAGCTGATAGGCCATTCCGCAAGCAGTACAGGAGAGGATCTGAGTGAGTACACCTGCACCCCCTGGGCAGATAGGGGAAGGAACACTTTGGTGGGAAACCAGATTAGACCTCTGCTAATGACTGTACACCTTACCTAAAATAACAGGAGACCGATTCCCTGCTCAGGAAGAGAGTCTACAGATTGCTACGTGAAGAGGAGTTAATTTAGGGTCTGGGGTAGTACAACTGGAACTGCTGTCTAGCACTCCAACAGAGACTGTGTCAGAGAAAAGAAGCTGTGAATAGTTCAGATTTCAGTTCCCTTGGGCATCCTATACGCCCCTTACCCTATCCAAGTTTAATCCGCTCAATAAAATAACAAAACCAACGCTCAAGGCCTGGTTTCTGTCTATGGATGAAAGCTGTGTAGAAAATGCTAACTGACTAGCTGTGTAGGTCTATAGGGGGACCCAAATTCATCAGCAAACCCTAAGGGGGTAGTGCTACACTGATTATAACATTGTAATGAGCATTCTTATAAGATTTTCAGTCAATGATCAGCAAAGTAGAAATGAATAACTACACAAAGGCAAAAGAAAAAAAAAAAGGTTACCGGTACAAAGGAAATGTGCAATATAGTATTAATCAATACATATAACAGCGGTCACTAAATGGTGGACCGTGATCCGGAACCGGACCAAGGAACAGCCCTGTCAGGACCGCAGCCATGCCACTGCCATAGCTGGGTATACTCTTCCAGGCCTCTCACTCAGCCACCAATGTCATCCTCACAGTGGGAGGGGTATGAGGAGCTGCAGATCGGGACTGAGGGGCGGGAGCTGGTGATTTACAATATGTAAAGACTTCAGCTCTCTGCAGCTCGAGACAGAAAGCAGGAGTCTTTTCATATTAGCAAGCCAGGCCCACTTGTTAACATAGTAATTTGGGAAGCTCCAGCCCCTTAGTCCCGATCTGCAGCTCCTCCCACCCCCGCCCGCTATAATGATGACATTGGTGGCAGGCTGGAGGCCCAGGAGAGGATACCCCAGAAGGATTAGTGCCTCTGCTCTGCCTAAGATACCATAGGACTGTGCAGGGGAAGGATTGCATTAAAAGGGGCACTGTGTTATGTTAATAGGCACTCTGTTGTGATGGGGCGCTGTGTTGTCTTAAGGGGTCCTACAGTCAGGTTCATAAATATTGGGACATCGACACAATTCTAACATTTTTGGCTCTATACACCACCACAATGGATTTGAAATGAAACTAACAAGATGTTCTTTAACTGCAGACTGTCAACTTTAATTTGAGGGTATTTACATCCAAATCAGGTGAACGGTGTAGGAATTACAACAGTTTGTATATGTGCCTCCCACTTGTTAAGGGACCAAAAGTAATGGGACAGAATAATAATCATAAATCAAACTTTCACTTTTTAATACTTGGTTGCAAATCCTTTGCAGTCAATTACAGCCTGAAGTCTGGAACGCATAGACATCACCAGATGCTGGGTTTCATCCCTGGTGATGCTCTGCCAGGCCTCTACTGCAACTGTCTTCAGTTCCTGCTTGTTCTTGGGGCATTTTCCCTTCAGTTTTGTCATCAGCAAGTGAAATGCATGCTCAATCAGATTCAGGTCAGGTGATTGACTTGGCCATTGCATAACATTTCACTTCTTTCCCTTAAAAACTCTTTGGTTGCTTTTGCAGTATGCTTTGGGTCATTGTCCATCTGCACTGTGAAGCGGCGTCCAATGAGTTCTGAAGCATGTGGCTGAATATGAGCAGATAATATTGCCCAAAACACTTCAGAATTCATCCTGCTGCTTTTGTCAGCAGTCACATCATTAATAAATACAAGAGAACCAATTCCATTGGCAGCCATACATGCCCACGCCATGACACTACCACCACCATGCTTCATTGATGAGGTGGTATGCTTAGGATCATGAGCAGTTCCTTTCCTTCTCCATACTCTTCTCTTCCCATCACTCTGGTACAAGTTGATCTTCGTCTCATCTGTCCATAGCATGTTGTTCCAGAACTATGACAGATTTTTTAGATGTCGTTTGGCAAACTCTAATCTGGCCTTCCTGTTTTTGAGGCTCACCAATGGTTTACATCTTGTGGTGAACCCTCTGTATTCACTCTGGTGAAGTCTTCTCTTGATTGTTGACTTTGACACACATACACCTACCTCCTGGAGAGTGTTCTTGATCTGGCCAACTGTTGTGAAGGGTGTTTTCTTCACCAGGGAAAGAATTCTTTGGTTATCCACCACAGTTGTTTTCCGTGGTCCGGGTCTTTTGGTGTTGCTGAGCTCATCGGTGCATTCCTTCTTTTTAAGAATGTTCCAAACAGTTGTTTTAGCCACGCCTAATGTTTTTGCTATCTCTCTGATGGGTTTGTTTTGTTTTTTCAGCCTAATGATGGCTTGCTTCACTGATAGTGACAGCTCTTTGGATCTCATCTTGAGAGTTGACAGTAACAGATTCCAAATGCAAATAGCACACTTGAAATGAACTCTGAACCTTTTATCTGCTCATTGTAATTGGGATAATGAGGGAATAACACACACCTGGTCATGGAACAGCTGAGAAGCCAATTGTCCCATTACTTTTGGTCCCTTAACAAGTGGGAGGCACATATGCACAACTGTTGTAATTCCTACACCGTTCACCTGATTTGGATGTAAATACCCTCAAATTAAAGCTGACAGTCTGCAGTTAAAGCACATCTTGTTTGTTTCATTTCAAATCCATTGTGGTGGTGTATAGAGCCAAAAATGTTAGAATTGTGTCGATGTCCCAATATTTATAGATCTGACTGTATGTTGTGTTAGGGGCACTGTGTTGTGTTAGGGGTGCTATGTTGTGTTAAGGGGCACTGTGTTGTGTTAGGGGCGCTGTGTTATGTAAAGGGGCGCTGTGTTGTGTTAAGGGGCACTGTGATGTTTAAAGGGGCACTGCAATGTAATTGAGGGCAGTGACGTGAAAGGGAACTGAGGACACTGTAGGACTTCTTTAAAGAGGGGACTGTGATATAGAGGGGACTACAGTGTGAAAGGTATGCTAAAGATTATAATGTACCGGATTGTGATGTGTTATATTGCTAACAAGATTCAGACCTCTGCTGGAAGGAAATTTTGCTGACCAAACCTGCGTAAATTTTAATTCAAGACCCCTGATATATAGTAAGTATGTATACCTTTTATATACCACATGTTTAGTATTTTTTAGCAAATATATTTATTTGCTTTTTAATAACAACTAAAAATGAAAAAAGAGCAACAAAGCAGGGGGAGATAAAGCAGAAAATGGAGAACATTCTTCTCTGTCACTGTGTGCCTTCAGTTCTGTCCTGAACGTTCTTCAGTATATTTAGACCACATAATGAAGAATTTGTATTTAGACCACATAATGCAGAATTCCTATTTAAACCACATAATGCAGAATTCATGTTTAGATCACATATTGCAGAATTCGTGTTTATGCCACATAATGCAGAATTCATGTTTATACCACATAATGCAGAATTCATGTTTAAACCACATAATGCAGAATTTGTGTTTATACCAAATAATGCTAAATTTGTGTTTACACCACATAATGCAGAATTATGAGCCCTAATCATATTTTCAGACAATGACCAGGAAATGAGAAACAACTACACAAGCACAATAATAATTATTGGTACAAGAGAAATCCACATTTATAATAAGTATAATTAAGTATTTACTAATAAGTATATACAGTAAGTATGTGCACTTATACACATACATACTGCATATACTACAGTATATGTACAGTAATGTTTATTAAAGTGGTTGAAAACCCTTACATACACTCATTGAAGTGGCTAAACTCAGGTGATACACAGAGATGAAATGTAAGTTGTATCTGCTTATCTGCAGCCATTTCTCCTGTAGAGCTGTCTACAACACAACATCTCTCAGCATCACAATGTCAGAAGTGACTGATGCAGATAACAGAGGAACGAGGAACAAACATTTGCCATTTTTGATTAGATTATATTTTTATTGATTACAGTTTACAAAATCCAACACATCACTAACACCTGTGCTCATTACACATTCCATTTTACTCTACCCTCCCACCCCCCCCCCCCCCCCCCACCTCTTGAACTCTCCTTTTTCATTCTCCTCTTTTTCTGCTATTGTTCTCTCTACACTATTTATTATAACCTCTTATCTCCTGTTTCTCCCTGTTCCTCCCTCTTCTCTTCCCTTCTCCTCTTTACTCCATCAGTTCAACATATTTCTGTGTAGTCCTAAATTCACACCACCTTTCCCATGTTTTTGTACATTTTCCCTATTTATCTTCTCCACTATGATATAGTTCTTCTTTCTTGCATTTATATTCTGCCCTCTTTATCCAATCTTTAACTTTATGTGCTTCTTGGGCCTTCCAAAATTTAGGTATCAACTCTTTTGCCACAGTAATTAAATTAAATACAATCTTGTTCTTATATTGTTTTACTGTAAGATCAGTATTATGAAATAAGCACACCCATGGGTCCATTATTATGCTTTCTCCTACAATTTCTAATATTTGTTGTACTATCCTCTGCCAGAATTCCTGTATTTTGGGACATTCCCACCATATATGTGCCCATGTGCCCTCCATCCCAAATCCCCTCCAACAGAGCAGAGAATTCTCTGGATGATACTTATGAACTCTACTCGACATATCATACCATCTTGTCAGGAATTTGTAGTTCATCTCTACTGTATTCATATCAGTTGCCCCATGTGCAATTCTACATATGTTCTTTTTCTGTTGCTTATTCAGCTGTGTTTTTACCTCATTCTCCCATTTCCCCATATACAGTTGTAAAACCGGTTCAGATATTGTAGTAAGTGTCTTATACATACTAGAAGTGCAATGTTTTTGTACTCCACCTAAATTCATCAATTGTTCTAATGGGTGCAAATTTTCAATCTCTCTTATTGGCTGTGGAAGTGCTGTAACAAAAATGTTTAAGTTGATAATACCTCCATTCATCCATCACATAAAACATATCCCTTTTGTATTTCAACTCCTGAAAAAAACATATTTCTCCCTTTTTCATAATATCCTTTAACTGCTAACCTACAGGGCACTTATACCCCCTTCCTGTCCAGGCCAATTTCCAGCTTTCAGCGCTGTCGCACTTTGAATGACAATTGCGCGGTCAAACAACACTGTACCCATATGAAATTTCTACCAATTTTTTTGTGACAGATAGAGCTTTATTTTGGTGGTATTTAATCACCTCTGGGTTTTTTATTTTTTCTTAAACAAACCAAAAACCACTGAAAAGTTTGAAAAAAATGTTTTTTCTTAGTTTTGTTATAAAATTTTGTAAATAAGTGATTTTTCTCCTTTACTGATGTGCGCGAATGAGGCTGCACTGATGGGCACTGATAGGCTGCACTGATGGACACTGATAGGTGCTACTGATGGGCACTGATGACGAGGCACTGGTAGGTGGCACTGATGGGCATTGACAGGCATCACTGATGGGCACTGAAAGGCAGCACTGATACATGGCACTGATATATGGCACTGATAGGCATCACTGATAGGCAGCACTGACTGGCACTGATAGGCGGCACTGACTGGCACTGTTAGGCGGCACTGACTGGCACTGTTAGGCGGCACTGACTGGCACTGTTAGGCAGCACTGACAGGCACTGATAGGCGGCACTGATGAGCACTGATAGGCAGCACTGACTGGCACTGATAGGCAGCACTGACTGGCACTGATAGGTGACACTGATTGGCAGCACCGATAGGTGGCACTGATTGGCATTGATAGGTAGCACTGACTGGCACTTATGGGTGACACTGAAAGGCAGCTCAGATGGGCACTGGTAGGCACTGATATGTGGCACTGATGTGGCACTGATGGGCACTGGCACGAGGCACTGATGAGCACTGACATAAGGCACTGATGGACACTGACAGGTGGCACTGCTGGGGCTACACTGATCATCAGGGCACACTGATCATCAGTGCCCTGATGATCAGTGTACATGTCCCCTCCCCGGAAAGCTGACAGCGTGACAGCTCAAGAGGAGAGAAATGCCGATAACCGGCATTTCCCTGTTTACATGTGATCAGCTGTGATTGGACACAGCTGATCACATGACCGAGCCGACATCTTCGGCTCTTTCCGTGATCGGTGATCCGCTGTGTCCAAGGGACATAGCGCACTGCCGATCGCCACACTGAGCGCTCCCTGAGCCGCGCATGCACAGTGAGAATGTCATATGACGTCCTCCAAGAACAAGAGAACCACCTTGCGCCCGTCATATTACTATATGGCGGGCGGGAGGTGGTTAAATGTGCATTCCTATCTTTTATCCACATCCCAGACATACTCCCCATCCCTGGTGTAAAATATTTTGTTCCTACTAGTGGTATTAGTGGTGAATAATACCCCCATCCCATCTGTTTATACATTAAATCCCATATCCTCAAAATGTTCCGTGTTAAAGTGCTAGTATTTTCCTCACTCAAACTGTATTGTTGTGGGATCCAAATAATCTTATCTAGTTGTGTTTTCCCCTGTGAATTATTAACCCATTCCATTATTCGTGACAATAATACTGCAAAATAATATCTTTAAATATCCAACATGCTTAGACCCCCCCCCCCTTATTTTCTCCTTACATAGTACCCCCTGCTTAACCCTTCTTTTTTTTTGCCCATATGTATCTCATTATCACTCTTTGTAAGACCATGAAATACACCTGTGGCAAATATATTGGTATTTGGAATTTATATAGAATTTTTTGGCAATATCACCATTCTAACCATATTTATTCGCCCTATCCAGAAAAGTGATCTTTTTGAGCTTTTCCGGTTCTTAATTAACAGAATATAATTTATGCGATAAATACCCTTCAATGACAGTGCTAACTAAACTCCTAAGTAGTTTAATTTTTTATCCCTCCAAGTGAAGGGACACTTTCCGTGTATTGCCTGTCTATCTGCCTTTGCTAAATTAATATTCAATATCCCTGACTTTGCGAGATTCATTTAAAACTTTGACAACTTTCCATATTGTTTTAATGTACTCATTAAATTTGATAGTGTTAATCTAGGATTTACAATATAAAATAACAAATCATCTGTGTACGCCGCACCTTTATCCATTTCTCCAGTCTGAATTTCTTTTACGTCTACATGGTTCCATATAGTAACTAACAGGGGCTCTAAAGATAATATAAACAGAAGAGGTGAAAGTGGACATCTCTGTCATGTTTTGTTATACAGTATAAAAGGTTACGACAGTGAACCATTAATCTTCACTGCTACTGAAGGATGACTATATACGTTTTTATCCATTGCATCATTTTGGACCTAAGCGTATTACCTCTAAAGTACTCATCATAAATCCCTAGTCTACCCTGTCAAATGCTTTTTCGTGCATTTATTGACAGGAATATCACTGGGGACTTCTCTTTCCTACTTTTTTGCAGGAGGAGTAACGTTCTCAGGCCATTATCTCTTCCTTCTCTCCCTGGTATAAACACCACCTGATTTGAGTGAACCCATTCTGGCATTAGATCTTTCATTCTACTGGCAATAACTTTTGCATATAACTTCGTATCTATATTTAATAATAATATTGGTCTGTGGCTAGCGCATTGAGGTGAAATCTTTTTCTTCTTTAGGTATAATTGTAATGTGTGCCAGCAACGACTTTCCTCATTTCCATCCCTTCTCCTAATGCATTCATATATTCACACATTCTGGGCACTAGCTTTTCTTTAAATTTCCTATAATATCTTTCTGTGCACCCATCAGGCCCTGGGCTCTTTCCCATGACTTTGCTCCCTAATGCTGCTTGTATTTCCCCTTGTGATATTGGATTTTCCAACATTGCCACTCTTTCTTCCTCTAATCTAGGTAATCCTGCTGCTTTAAAAAAATGCCTGAATTTTCGTTCTTTCTCCCTCCTGTTCACATTGATCCTTGTGTTTAACTCCTTGTGTTAGCAAACTATAGTATTTTTTAAATATGCTAGCAATCATTTTAGTTGGATATACTATCTCTCCTGATTTATTTCTGATCTTCTCTATATAATGTACTGATTTCTTTTTCCTTGATATCTTTGCCAAATATTTCCCAGGTCTTTTCCCCCATTAGTATCTTTCTTTTGCCACCATGTTGAAAACTCTTTTTGTCTTCTGTTCCAATAAATCATAAATAAATAATGATCCCGTAAGAGTGTCTTGTTTCATTTGCATACATTTATTTTACCTGAATACCCTCCCATTTTCAACTTCATTGTGACCGATGCATGGTCTCATAATGATGTAATTTCAATACTGGATTTAACCAACAACTCCAGAAATCTATGATCTATCATTATATAATCCAATTTGGAGTATACCGCATGTGCTGAGGAATGGAACGTATAGTCCCTTACCCCTGGGTGCTTAATTCTCCAAACATTTATCAGTTGACATTGGTGTAACATATTTTTAAAGCTTTTAAATGTTCACATGCAAAGATCCAGTTGCGGGTCCATGCAAAAATTAAAGTCCCCAGCCACAATTCGTTTTCCTTTCTAAAAATCAATCAGTTTCCTTAGCATATCCTCTAAATAGGCCATTGAGTTCTTATTTGGACAGTAGATATTTGCTATTGTACATTCCATACCATATAAATTCCCCTTCAAAAACAAAAACCGACCCTCTGGATCTACCAACCTGTCTCCTATATTAAATTTTATATTCCTTACCATCCCAATAGCTACTCCTTTAGCTCATTTTGTTGGCGAGTCTGCATAGTACCAGGTCGGATAATGTCTTGATTGTAAATTAACTGTTGTATCTTGAGATATACGTGTCTCCTGTAAAAATACAATATCAATTGAGTGTTGCCAAATTTGGTAGTTTTATGTCTTTTTATCAGAGTATTCAATTTGTTTACATTATAGGTCATAAAATTAACTATGTTCTTATCCAACATCCCCTAATACTGGAACCTTTTTTCATTTGGATCACATAGAGAGAGGTATCTATATAATAAATTTGGAACCAAAGAAGAGTTTTGAAGTACCCCTTTCTCCCCAACCTACCCTCCTCCGTACTGATGCCCCTCCCCTCCCCCCTTTGCCCCTCCCCTGTTAAGCCCACATGGCCCATATCCAGCCCTTGGATCTGTTGTGGATCTAACCCCACCCTTGATCCCTCTATTTGGGGTTAGACTCTGTCCATAAACACCTCCTACCACCTCCTGCTACTCCCTTTAGGGTGTAGGTTCTAGAGCATGTAGGGCCTCTATATATCGCACCCTTAATTTACCTTTCCCCCACACCACTACTCAAAACGAACTCCTCTGCCCCCCCTTCCCCCCCCCTCTTACCCCCATGGGACCACTCCTCTAAAATCATCTATTCCCTCGCTTCACTTGTGTATCTTCTTCCATTACCTATTCATAAATCCTTTCCTTTTTAAAATATTACAGGAGGATAGAGGTCCGACAGGAAAGAAGGGAAGAGAGGAGAGAGACAAAAAACAAGGAAAAGGGGCGGCAGGGGGAAAAAGAGAAATAACCCAGAGACAACCTCCACCTCTATCCCATCTGTTAAATATCCCTTATTTATAAAGTTTCTCGGGAGTCTTGGGGGAAAAGAGAATTAACCCAGAGACAACCTCCACCTCTACCGCATCTGTTAAATATCCCTTATTTATAAAGTCTCTCAGAAACTATTTTCTTCTTTCTCTTGTTTGCTTCTTTCTTTCTCGCTTATCTCATCTCTGCTGCACTCTTTTCCTTGGGATTTGTTGCCACCTCTCCTGTTCCATTCCTGTTTTCTCCTTTTTTCCATTAGTCCAGTTTGGGATATCCGGTACTTGTAATTTTAGTTTCTCATAGAAATCCTGAAGATATTCCAGAAACCTCAGTCTAGCTGAACGTCCATCTTTCCATCCCACCAGGCATGCAGGAAAACCTCAATTATGTCGGATATTTTTTTTTGAATTTGCTTCAGCGGAGGGTCTCTGATATCTTCTTTTTGCTAATGTTTCTGGTGCTATATCTGCATAGATTTGCAATTTCATCCCTTCGTATAATATTGCAGGTATTCCTTTTATCTTCTCCCATGTTCTTACTTTTTCCTCAAAATAGTGGAACTGTACTATCACATCCCTTGGGGTTCCAGGGGATATTCCTTGTGCTCTCTTTGTCCTGTGGATTTTCAGTTGCTCTGTTATAGGTCTGTCTATTCGTGCATTTAGCACTTTGTTCATTACATCTCCTAAATCTTCTCCTTGAGAGCCTTTGGGTAATCCCCGAATCCTCAAATTGTTCCTTCTGTTTCTGTTCTCCTGATCTTCTCATTCATATCACATTCTTCTTTGTTCAAATTGTATTTCTGCCAATTGGCTCTTAAGCTCTATTATTATTTGGCCATGCTTATTCAATTTTCCCTCCATTTCTTACACTCGAGACAACGCCTTTCCCAAGTCCTTGTGTATTATTGCCATATCGTTCTTTAGAGAGTGTTCTAATTTTGCAAACATATCTTCCATTTCCATTTTTGTAGGCATCTGAGCTCCAACTCCTTGTTCTCCCATGCTCCTTATATCCAGCTTACAGTCCATGTTTAAAATTTCTTTAACTTGACTCAGATCTGTTGTTCCATTGACAGAATAGATTGATCTCCACTATTATTTCCCATTGCTTGTTTTCCACTGGCTCCCCATTGTATCTCGGGGGTCTGGCTCCCTGGACTCTTCTCCTGAGGAAGCATATTTTTTTTATTGTACTAGTATGTCTCTTAGATGTCTTTACCCCTTCACCTTTTACTGATTTGCTCTTCATAATGCTACCTCCAAAAATTCTTGCTATGACTTGAAATATATCCTTATTCCTGCTTTACTTCCACTCTAGAGGGATGTAGACGTTATAGACTGGATCAACCACTGCTGAAATTTCACTTTTATGCTCCACTGGGTGACCCTCTGTTTCCACTTCCCCACCAGCTTCTGCACACTGTCTTTCCACAGTCACCTGCTTCTCCAATCAATTCACACGCATTGTAAAAATGCTATTGACTTTAGGCACTCACCTCTCTCTGCCTTCTGCAGCCCAGCCACTCTCTCCAACTGTTCAGTATCCACTGTGCCTGTGAATCACTATCCATCCACCGTCTTCCACCGGTTTCAGAGGTGTCTACCCATGAGCATGGTCTTCCTTCACTCCTTCTCATTAGCCGGCAACATTTTCCAGGGGTGTGTGTGGTTATCATGTGGCTTCCTACAGTCCTCCTCTCTACTCTGTACCGCTCTCCGGGAGTGACACCGCACTCTCAGCCCGACCAAGGAGCACCCAGGACTCCTGCACAAAGCCGGTGACCAAGCTCACCGAGGCCCGAGGTATGCCCTTTACTACCCTTCTTCCTACATTCACAGTGGGTGCATGGAGCGCCTACAGCACACTCCCTCTCAGCACCATGTTCAGGTCTCTCCCTTTTAATTGCCATTTTTTTAATGCTTACAGCAGTGATAGCAGCATGACTTCCCTTCAGAACAAAATTCCTGATGGTAATGTATGGATATTATATGCGTACATAATGGGATTGATTTACTAAAACTAGAGAGTGCAAAATCTATGTTAGCCAATCAACTTCTAACTTCAGCTTATTCAATTAAGCTTTGAAATAAAACCTGGAAGCTGATTGATTTCTATGCAGAACTGCACCAGATTTTGCACTCTCCAGTTTTAGTAAATCAACCCCAATTCATGTGTTGAATCGGCCTCCTATAGTCATTTTCAGAAGTCTGTGTGACAGCGTGACAACACAGGAGCACAACTGGAAGACATGGACAGACTGTTGTCACTCTATAGATGGAAGTATTTGAACAAGGACACTCATGGTAGGATCCCATTTTAATGAAAGTTGCAGATTTAAAAATGTTGAAAATAACCTTTGAACTTACACATTATATGAGATTTTAGTAATTGGATTTATGTGTACTTTGAAATCAATAAATGTATCCAAAAATACTGCTTTAATAACTGTATAAAATGTATCTTTACATCATTTTTTTTCAGATCTAGAAAAAAAAACATGCACCTATGGAAGGAGCACTATACCAATGGATAAAAGAGTCCAAATTAATTTGTTCATTTAAAATAAAACAAGAGCCAATGTGTTTCAGGGGTCAGAAAAAAACCCATCTTTCATCAGGTTTACAACAATGCACAATATGATATAAATGTAAATGTGACTTGTATAATCATAAGTCTAATAATCATAGAAAATCACAGATAACATACATATACAGTGCATCCAGAAAGTATTCAAAGCACTTAATTTTTGACACATTTTGTTATGTTACAGCCTTATTCCAAAATGGAATAAATTATTTTTTTCCCCTCAACATTCTACAAAAAATACCCCAAAATGACAACGTGAAAGAAGTTAATTTTGAAATCTTTGCAATTTATTAAAAATAAAAAACAAAACAAAACACATATACATAAGTATTCACAGCCTTTGCTCAAAACTTTATTGAAGCACCTTTAGCACCAATTACAGCCTCAAGTCATTTTGAGTATGATGCTACAAGCTTGACACACCTATTTTTGGACAATTTTGTCCCATTCTTCTTTGCAGTACCTCTCAAGCTCCATCAGTTTGGAGGGGGAGCATCTGTACACAGCCATTTTCAGATCTCTCCAGATGTTCAATCGGGTTCAAGTCTGGGCTCTGGCTGGGCCACTCCAGGACATTCACAGAGTTGGCCCATAGCCACTCCTTTGTTATGAGGGCTGTGTGCTTAGGGTCATTTTCCTGTTGAAAGGTGAACAGTCACCCCAGTCTAAGGTCCAGAGCGCTCTGGAAAAGGTTTTCATCAAGGATGTCTCTGTACATTGCTGCATTCATCTTTCCTTTAATCCTGACTAGTCTCCCAGTTCCTGCCACTGAAAAACATCCACACAGCATGATGCTGCCACCATCTTGCTTCACTGTAGGGATGGTATTGGCCAGGTGGAAAGCGGTGCCTAGTTTCTTCCAGACATGACGCTTGGCATTCAGGCCAAAGAGTTCAATCTTCATTTCATCAGACCAGAGAGTTTTGTTTCTCATGGTCTGAGAGCCCCTCAGGTGCCATTTGTCTTTTACTGAGGAATGGCTTCCGTCTGGCCACTCTACCATACAGGCCTGATTGGTGGAGCGCTGCAGAGATGGTTGTTCTTCTGGAAGGTCCTCTCTCTCCTCAGAGAAACACTGGAGCTCTTTCAGAGTGACCATCGGGTGCTTGGTTACCTCCCTGGCTAAGGCCCTTCTCCTACGATCACTCATTTTGGCTAGGCAGCCTGCTCTAGGAAGATTCCTGGTGGTTACAAACTTCTTCCATTTACAGATGATGGAGGCCACTGTGCTCATTGGGACCTTCAATGCTGCAGAACGTTTTCTGTACCCTTCCCAAGATCTGTGCCTTGATACAATCCTGTCTTGGAGGTCTATGGACAATTCCTTGGACTTCATGGTTTGGTTTGTGCTCTGACATGCACTGTTAACTGTGGGACCTTATATAGACAGGTTTATGCCTTTCCTAATCATGTCCAGTCAACTGAATTTCCAACAGGTGGACCCCAATCAAGTTGTGGAAACATCTCAAGGATGATCAGTGGGAACAGGATGCACCAGAACTCAATTTTGAGTGTCATGGCAAGGCTGTGAATACTTATGTACATGTGTTTTTTTTTTTCATTTTAATTTCTAATAAATTGCAAAGATGTCAAAACGAACGTCTTTCACAATGTCATTATCGGGTATTGTTTGTAGCATGTTGAGGAAAAAAATGAAATTTAATCCATTTTGGAATAAGGCTGTAACTTAACAAATTGTGGCAAAAGTATATAAATACTAAGTAAGTAAATAAATAAATACTTTCTGGATGCACTGTATGTCCCTGTACATATACAGTACATGCATACGAGATGTGACAATTCAATTCCCAGGAATGCCCGCTTCACAGCAATATTGTGGTGAATCACACAGCCATTCACACTCAAGCGTGTTCTGACATGTTCTAACTTGAACTCACCTGGGTCGCAGACCAGTTGGCTCAGTCTTTATGGAGTAGTAGCAAATAACATGTGTGAGTTGCACTGTTGGCAGAAAATGGGTGACAGGAATCTGGAGCAGCAGATTAACATCAGATTTTGCATGAAAATGATCAAAAGTGCAAATTAAACTTTAGTTCTGTTAAAACAGGCTTGCGGTGAACTTTCCAAGAAGGAATCAAATGCTTTTGAATGGCATAGGCGGTTTCAGGAGGAATGGGAAGATGTCCACGATAACGCAAGAAGTGGGCAGCCAAAAAGCTCAAAGTATGGATGCAAATATGAACAGAATGCGAACCCTCTTACATTCAGATTGAAGACTGAGCGTGTGAATGATGACAGAAAAATTGAACAGGGAATGATGTTTGCAAAGATGGTGCCTTGAATCTTGACAGATCAGAAAGAATGTCATTTTTCAAATTTCATCTGACCTTTTGAAGAATGCAGAGGTGTTTGATATCTTAAATAAATGGAAAAATGCAGTGCAACAATGTATATACAAAATATAGTGCTAACAATGAATACGTGTAAAAACAAAAGACTGTGCTTGTGAAAATCAATGTGTGCTATACCAGAGGTCTAACCAATACATACATATAGGACTCTATAAACTGCACATAACCAGTGCTCTAAATGAATTGTGCACACAAACTACAAATAAATTGTCCTTAATAGTGAACTGTCCCTTTAAATCTTGAATATCAGCATGTGGACTTGTGTGGTATATATCCCATAAATCGTGATCCAAATACACCAACTATAAGTGTTATCGGAATATGGACTTAAAAATTGGTGAACCGTCCCTTTAAATCTGCTGTACTTCAAATAGACCAGTGTAAAAGACTACTGTATACACGTGTACGGTGCTCCTGTGTCACCCCTTAGTGCTCATCCACTTCCAACACTCTATTGCGCTCACCTCCAGGTTGGACCCGTAATGACAGGTCAAACTGCGCTTTCCCCTTTAACACTGGAGGGTATACTGGTACATAGATCTTCACCATTAGCCAGCACTTTTAAACATCTTCAGATCGATTAAAATGTGTCCTTCTGGGACACTACATGATTAAAACTCACTATACAGTGTTTGCTGTAAGAAGTGTGCAGAAGTCCCTTAACCAAAATGGCGGCACGTGCACTTCCAGTTTGCGGCCTGACATCATCGATGCACCCTACGTGTTACGTCATGTGACTTCATCAGGAATAGATGTACTCCTGATCAAGTCACAAGACATGTACGTAACACGTAGGGTGCTGCCATTTTGGATAAGGGATTTCTGCACACTTCTTACAGCAAACACTGTATAGTGAGTTTTAACCCTGTAGTGTCCCAGGAGGACACATTTTAATCGATCTGGAAAGTGCTGGCTAATGGTGGTGAAGATCTATGTACCAGTATACCAGTATACAGTACAGTAGTGTTTTACACTGGTCTATTTGAAGTACAGTGGATTGAAAGGGACGGTTCACCATTTTTTGAGACCATACTCCGATGACACTTATAGTTGATATATTTGGATCACGTTTTATGGGATATATACCACAAAAGTCCACGTTCTGACATTCAAGATTTAAAGGGACAGTTCACTATTAAGGACAATGTATTTGTTGTTTGTATGCAAAATTCATTTAGAGCACTAGTTATGTGCAGTTTATGGAGTCCTATATGTATGTATTGCCTAGACGTCTGGTATAGCGCACATTGATTTTCACAAGCACAGTCTTTTGTTTTTGCACATATTCATTGTTAGCACTATATTTTGCATATATAGTGTTGAGCTGCATTTTTCCATTTATTTTTTTTATGTTGTACATATGGGAACACATTATATGCTAGCTTCACAAGTTTTTTTAGGAGGTCCATAGCGCTGAGGGCTTTCTATACACATTGGTGTTTGATATATTGTTTTCCTATTCCAGGAATTACATTTTCACACGTCGTACATAAATCAACACATACACACATACATGTACCCATGCCAAGAGTTGAAAATAAAGAATAGCAGAAAGTGAGTGATAGGGTTATAGGTTTGTTTTGGAGTTAATATTATCAGACTGATACATTGGCCAAACATACTTTTATTCCATTGTACATATAACTAAATTAAATACTCATACAACAAAACAATTAAAGATTAAATGAAATTTGTCATCATTACACAGATGTCAAAAAATAGGATATGTTATAATAATGAATTTCATTTCATTACAAATGTGATTACTTTCCAGCATTTTTATGGGCTTCGGGGCGTAAACCCTAACTTCCAGGTTTTAGGATTACCAGTTCCTATCCCTTTTTAATTTATTTATATATTTTCTAATTGTGTTCTTTTTATTTTCTGCTTACAGCATCCATATTAATAATTCTGCATGTAAACAAGCTGCTAATCTACTGAATGCTTGCTGAAGCTAGCTAAATGCTAATTTAAACTATTGCCAGCACTCCCTTTTATGATCTCTATTCAGCTCTTCCAAAGAGGAACTGAGGATTGCTTCAAGGGCTTTAAAATAACTGTTCAATGTTTTATAAATAATTGCTAAAGTTATGCTTACAAGTTAAAATTGATATGCTTGTTTTAACTAGCCATATAGGCAAAAGAGTTTTTGCTATGGACAATGTGGTAAATTAAACATTTTAGATAAGTTAGCAGCATCAGCACCATCTGCATTTTTGACTGTGGAAACGGGCACGTAATAAGAGATTTACTTTTCTTGAACAGTTTTTGATATGGTGTGATAACACCACAGCAAATCAATCAAGGAGCCTGTCTTTCACATTTTGAAATACAAGAAGGTATTTTTCCTGTCTTGGAGAAGCTTTGGAAGAATATCATCCAAGGACTAGGAAGGTCCACTAATTTTCTTAAAAATATATTTTTTTTTCTGTAATGTCTATGAAATGTGTTGGCCTTGGACCCTTTGTTTCTTGGGTAATTTTTACAATAAATCATCGTTGCCCAGATGCCAGGAGCATGAGAAGTGACTAATGTAATTTCTCTAGGCTAAAGGAACAGCGTCACAAGATATTAGACTGCTTAAGGCAGATAAGAACTTGTTTGTGGGATTAAACGTGTTTATGACTTGCTTGAGAAATTAGAAATCTTTACGTTTAGGGTAGATAAGAAGAAATCTTTAAGTTTAGGGTAGATAGGAAGCTGATTTGAAGCAAAAGTTTTGATATTCTTAGATAACACAGTGTAGTGGGTGGGCGTGACTCTGTTATCTTCAGGGAACCTTTCTCCTAGCTCCTCCTCGAGTTGGTGTGGTGCTGGGATCGATTTGGGGAGCAGTCTTCCTAGCAGAAGAGGACACTCTGACGCTGGGACTCTTGCCAAGGCTATAAGGGCTCATCAATTGGTTGCGTTTACGGCTTCCCCGCAACCCCCTGTGCATTATGGTTCCAATGGGGTCTGTTCCTTTGCGTCTTCCCATAGCTTTGGTAATGTATTAATTCTATGCAGTGACGCTGTCAAAAGATGTGTCTATTTCATGCTGTAATGCTCACATTATTATTGGTGTGTGTTATTATGCAGATTGTGATGACTATAAGATATATCCTCCTGTGTGTGGTGTCATAATAAAAGTGGAGGTTTTGACAGTTTAAGAATATTGCAGTTGGATTGTGTTATTTCTTGAAGTGCTGAGTGAATGCTATGATGTGACAGGGCAGGTGTTCATTTGGAAGAGGGTCTTTCACATGCTTAGCATAGTTAATGGTGTAAATGCTGGTTAAATGTACCTGTGTGACTACTTGTGTATTATGTGTATATGACTTGCTTTTAGTTATTGCATCCAGGATTGCATTACATTTACTAAAACATTAATGTCAAGCTGATGTACTATATCAACACTATAGGAAAACATCATCATTTTTCTGCAGCTTGAAGATTCTCCTCTTGTTAGTAAATATATACAGAAAGGGGGAGATTTACTAAAACTGGAGAGTGCAAAATCTGGTGCAGCTCTGCATAGAAACCAGTCAGGTTCCAGGATTTATTGTCAAAGCTTAATTGAACAAGTTGAAGTTAGAAGCTGATTGGCTATCATGCACAGCTGCATCAGATTCTCAGTACTCACGTTTTGCTAAAACTACCTCAAAGCGTTCCCTGAAGCCAGTTTTTTTCAGAAAACTGAGGCATTAACAGCCCAGCATGCAAAGAAGGCAGACATAAAATTAGAGGCAGAGGTTGGCTGGGTGAATAATGCTTTGTGTGGGACAATTTGTTTGGGGTACTGTGTGGGTGCTGGCATTGAGGGACTGGAAGTACAGACTAACTTCGGAGTCCATATGTCTGGGATTTACTCCTGCGTTAGTCTCCTGCCGAAAGGGGAGATATGTGACGGGAGTGACTTTTGGGGATGGGGGACCCCTGTATCAGCTCCCCAGATTCCTCTTATGTGTAACCCACCCCCTGCCTGTTAGGGGTACAGGGTGGTCTGTCCTGATATTGTGTAGACATGTATAGGTGGGGTGGGGAGTTGTCCATTGATCACTGCCACCTGCTGCATCCCATTGTTTTATTGTGTCTTGCTTGCCAGCAAACTATTATGGGATGTATGTGCTCCTGCCATGTGGTGTATCCCTTTGTTCTACTGTGAGTCTTGGTTTGGTGGGGGGTGTTTCCGGTGGCCCTTTCCCCTGATGGGTCGGCCTGCTGATGTGTTTCCTGTTCCTGGTTGTATTTCCCCGCCCTGTGTATATATCTTGTGTTTGTGTTAAAATAAAGCAGTTCTACTTCCTGTCTTAAGAAGAGTCTGGTGCTGTCTATTTCCTGCATGATCAGCGGTGGTGTCCGTGGATCTGTGTTTGGACAGGGAAGCGGGAGTCTAACCGAAATACCCAAGTGCAGTCTGGGTCCGGTTCCATTACAACATTCCATCCTCTTTCAGGTTGTGACCTATTGTAACCTAGCCACCAAGATATACTTAGGAACAGCAGCATGAAGGTACAAAAGGCCACAAGTCCATGAATGTTTAAAAACATTCATATCACTAAGGCAAGCATTAGAAGAAAACTGTATAAAACGTAATAAACACTTTTTTTAAGATGCTTTTTTTCCTAGTATGGCATTCAACCAAACAACAAAAGTATAGACTTTGACCATTACAGCAAGCATTAAATGATGTCCCCTTTAAAAGTAGATATTTGGAGATAACTTTTTGAGTTACATAAATAGAGAAGAGAAGGAGGTGGTAGCAACACAACAAATTAGAGGAAACACAAGAGACAGAAACTTAACGTTGTTGTTAATCTTCTTTTTTTTCCATTAAAATAACAAACATGGTATACTTACCTGCTCTGTGTAATAGTATTGCACAGAGCAGCCCTGATCCTCCTCTTCTTGGTTCCCCCTCCAGCGCTCCTGGCTCCTCCCCCTGCTGAGTACCTGTTCACTCCCAAACCCCACTCTGTGTGTTCATAGACACACAGAGTGTGGCTTGGCCCCACCCCCTTCTCACTGGGTGTGATTGGCAGCAGCGGGAGCCAATGGCTTCTGCTGCTGCATCTGAGCCAATGAAGAGGGAGGGGAGAGAGCCTAGATATCCTCTGCTCTCATGGACATTGTTGGATCGAGATCAAGCTCAGGTATGTATAAGGGTGGGAGAGGGGGGCTGAAGGGGGATCTGGAGAAATAAGTTTTAGAACCTTTAGAACCACTTTAAAGACCATCAGAAAGTGACACTGCAAGAATAATATTTTTGTCACAAAAGTGACATTGATAGTAAGACAAGTATGAGATTCAACAATAGTTTCCTGGTTGACATTTGTCTACTTTATCATTACTGAGAACTGAAGGTCATACATTTTTTTTTCTGAGTAATGACTACTTTTCTTAGTCATTTTTTTATTATCACTGCTATTGGCCAGCGGTTACAGTGTTGAGAAATGTTTTATTCCACATGTATTAGACTGTGATAACAGATGTATTATTAAACACAGTATCACACACAGGAAGAGATTCAATTTTAAACATATAGTTGTCTGTTGTTAACATATTCAACATAAATTACACTGCTGTGATAAAAATATTTTTCTTGCAGTTAGGGCCAGCGCAAGGGGTGATCAGGAGGGGTGGCTGCCTTGGGCACAGTGATATACTGTAGAGATGGTGGCACCTTTCTTCTGTTACGAGGCTGACAATAGTAGTGACAGTGGCAATGATTTTGCCAAGCGAGTGACTGCTGGGCATAGGATCCCCTAAGCTTGCACATAATGAATGGGGAGGGGGGCAGGGGGTGCAGTTTGACATCTTTTTTCTGGGCGCTGGATGACATTGTACTGGCACTGCATGCAATGACACAACACACAGCTACCAACTTTTTGGCCTAAATTTTCGAACAAATTTTTCCAGTTCATGTTAAAAGTTTGTTCATCCCTACAAACAGCATACACGTGCAAGTCAAACTTTGATTCTCCCAATATTATTCTCAATTGCAGGTCTAAGTCTGGTTGCTATGTGTTAAGAAAATTCTGCCACCAGACATTTTTTTATAAATAGGACCCAGAGGAGCTTTTCTAACAATCATCTTTTTTACGAGCAGCCATTGAAAGTGGTATGACATTTCAAAGGACCTGGGGGTCAGGTTATATAGAATGTTTTTAGCTAATTTCATTAATAGGACATTTGGTTTTATAGTGCATGAGTGCTTTTTTTCCATTGAATTTCATCATATCATATTTTTTGCTTTTTTGCTGTTTTTACGAGCTTTGTTTTTCTAAGTGTACATCAAGTTGACCAAGGTTTTCTAAGGCCATATACTAACTTAAATTGCCTTTTCCTATACCCCTATGGCATATAAATGACGGTTTAATGCTTCACCATCCCACAAGTCCACCATGGATCTCTTAGGGCATTAAACTACTTTACAGCCATTAACATTAATCATATTCATATTTCATATTCAGTCAGGCATATTTCACAGTACACATGAAAACCACAATTTTACATTAACAGTCAATAAATATCAATCAGCTAAATCTTTGTCTCACAGAATCAATATGTATTTTCTCATCATACATCTAAACTGTTTCTTTTTTGCTTGGGATTTTTTTAAAAGGAACCTGGTAAGAAAAGAAAACATTATTGATGCTTACCGTATGTGTGAAAAAAAACAGAGCAAAGTACAGCAAATGCTTTCCTGTCAAAATGGAAATTTCCCGATTGCTTCTGATTGTGAGATAATAAAAAGGGGTAGTTTTGGATTTGCACCCACAGCACCCCTGCTGATAATATCTTGTATCACGTCTACACTAGTATGATGTTATGATCTGGAGATTTTACTGCTACATACAAAGGTACCACTATGTGCTTTGGAAACGTAGAGATTAATACATGGGTTCTATTTGGTAAACAACCTGTATTTCTGCAGGAACAAATTTAGGACAGTGTTCCTTGACATCCCTCTCATTGTTAGCACTATCTACATTTAGTTTATTTTTGGTGGGGAAAATGCTTTTGATGGACCTTTTCTTTAGTAACTCAGATAGCTGGGGACAGAGATGGAGGGTATGAGCAGTATTAGGGATAATGCTAGAGTAAAAGAGCAGTCCACAGTAGTGCAGCCCTAATAAAGGTAATCACATGAGTTTAGTTAGTCACTCTTCTGTCCCCATACTTGGGCACTTACCTAGAGGGTCGAGGAATCCAGATAATGGGCAGATACAAACTGACTCCCACACAACACAACAAATGGGAGTTAGGACTATACAGTTTGTGGGCCACAAGTGGGCACATGATGGGCATGCATATTTGTTTATAGAAGACTTTTTTTCCCAGTGTTTGCATTTAAGTAGACTTTTCTACACTGCAGTTCTGGTTTAAGTAAGAGGATTGTTTTAATTTACAGCTTTTAAAGATATGTACAAAAGCTCATCATTGTAACCAGACCCACCCATGCTAAATGGTTTGTTCCTTGATCTGTTACATTAAGTGGAAAGTAAGGAGGTCTACTGGCAGGATCAACAGTTCATAAAACTGTCAAAGGGAGATTCAGATAAACAGAAACTGCTGTTAATGCTTCTTCTACATTTTTATGTAATCTTTGATTTTGTTTTCATAGTATACTCATAGGGTATGTGCTCACCAAAATTAAATTAATTCAAACATTGTGACATTTTTCCCATTCTCCCATTCCCATTTCTGCTGTTTCTGTTAACCCAGTTATTGTGTGCGTGTATGTCTACAATTCTAAAGAGTCATTCAACTAATCCAAAAAGAACCTTTAGTGGAAAAAATGAATTTGACGCTGTTGGAAGAGATTAATTGGTTTGTTTAACAGTGGTCTGGATTGAAGAAAGAATAAGTGACTAGGATATGAAGTTAAAATAAAAACTGTAATGGTTTCCTTTGTTTTTATCTTAATTTGTTTTGAAAGTCTACACATTTTTATGCAAATGTTTGAATTTCAACTTGAACTATTGAGCACTGTAAAGAGGCTTTTTTTTTCAACAGGAGGTAAGTAGACAGAGAAAAGCATATAAAAAGGCACCAAGGGCTTCACCTGCTGTTTGTATAAATGTATATGTAAAGTATGGCTGGAGTAAACTCTAAAGAACAAGGAAAATGTTCCTCCAGTTCTATCATAATAAATGTATACTTTATCACCCAAAAATAATTCAATTACATGTATTTACTTTAGTGAATGGGGATGGCGCTTATTTTAGGGTGATCAGATATGTTTGATCTTTTTAGAATGGTACCTGATTAGTTTGTCCCTATCTGCTCAATGTCTTTGTTTCACAGAAACAAAAAGATGTGTCAATCAGATGTGGAGACTGAACATGTTTACTTCTAATAGCAATGCACATGCCCATCTCTGCACAGAATGTGACTCTGGTTGGAGACAAGTGTCTGTAGCTCACCTAAAGTAGTGTTTAAATATTTGCAGTGAGTTAACCTCTGACTATGGACAATAAAGTATGTGAATATTCTAAATATGCAGTAAAAGCCACTCATAACCTCTCTAGCTGTTCCTAATGTGAAGTTATTCCCTCTCTCGTCTCAAAGGCCACAACAAGAACCAGTTTTTGGTTTCAGTCAGTTTCTAAAAGCTTAGAAACACCTGCTGTTTGTTTACATGGATTGCAGCCTGCTAAGATTTTTTTTTCTCATAATAAAAACAGTGCCTGTGTTGTGAGCTTTAAAAATGAGTTTTTCCACAATGCTTATAGATCTAGAGATGAAGGAGGGCTTTTACAGATAAAATATATCTAAATATAAGTCACATTCTAAGAAACATGGGTACATTATGATATCTGTTACAGAACAACAACAAAAACATCTTGTATATGGTGTTACACTTAACATTAACATAAAAGGTGTATTCATACAATACTTGTCCCATGTGGTGTAAAGGCTTAAGAAAGGAAAAGAAAGGAAAAGGGAGGGGTTGAGTTGAGGTAAGAAGTGTTCCAAAAATTGTATAAAGTGCACTCCATATTCATCTTTATAGATTGGTAAGGGTAGAAAAAAGGGGGGAAAGGAACACCGGGTTGTGGGCAATAAGTGAATGCTTTAGTGTGCATGATCTAGGATGGGTTAATGTTAAATTTTAAAAGTATTTACCCAGTACTCAAGTGTCCCCAATCAGCTGCTAGACTGCACAATAACACCCCTTGGCGAATTTCAGGGTGTAAATACAAAAAGTGCAGCGCTTAAATATTTGCAGCTATTTCTTCAAAAAATCAACAGGTAAGTATATCCAGTGGATTGAGAAAGGAGGCTAATCAAACAGAAAATCCCACTAAAATGACATGCATTATATTGAAAATGCTCACATTGGCAGGCTGTATATCATTCCCATAACTAAGATGGGTACTGGTTCCAGCTGACATCACCTCCTGACATGTTTCCTCTGAATGAGTTTCTCATAAGATTTTGTCATTCTATAACCAGCCTGCAATGAACTTATGAGGATTTGAGGATGTGTATGTTGGTGAAGCAAGTGGATGTGGAGTGGCTTGATGCAAGTGAAATCACCCAACCATATTTCATAGGGGTTGCTGGGTGTAATGTGTTCCAGCATATGGGGGATTTTGAACTGGTGAGGGTCACATGTTTGGCAATTTTATATGCACAAGAAAGTGTGAGCATGATACATTAAAAATTTAAATACCAGCAGAGTTTTGAATGTACTGCACTATTGAATGTTTCTTTTTACATGTGACAATGAGTGTGAAGAGAATTTGAATATGAGGGATGGTCCACAGAAGGAAGAGGAAATTTGGGTTGATGGGCATAATGATTTTTCTGTTTGGTAAGGATTTAGACAAAGGGAAATCACAAAGTCACTGATCACTGGTGGTAAGCACGCATGTGAGCACATGAGTGAAAAGAGTGGGAAAAAAAAGCTTTTATTAAACTCATTGATTGGTGTATGGGTTAGAAAATCTGGTAAGAATCTTTGAGATTGAATCCCCTGGATATACTTATCTGTTGACTGACTGAAGAAACAGCTGCATATATTTAAGTGCTGAACTTTTTGAATTTACATAACTTTAAAAATTCCAGGCCTAGGTTAAATACTCTATAAGTACATCATTAACGAAAGCCGTATTAATTTTAAATAGTCCAGTAATATTTAATAACCAAGGCAGCCCCACGCTGCAGTAAAAGTAAACTTTAGATACTTTTACATTCCATATTTATGACATGTGGTCTATTGGAAAATGGGAATGTAACAGAGGTTTATGGAAGTCATTTATTACTTGAATACAGAACATTTATGGTACTTATGTATTTACAAAGAGAATGCTGAAAACTCTAACAAAATAAATTCCAGTGATGTTCTTTTTTACTCTAGCATCTCTACTTTTATAATCTTCCAGTACAAAAATTGCTCCTTATTGTCTATTCTCAAGTGGCCTTCCTCAGGAAAGATGGTTGTTAGACATATATGCTACAGTCCATATCTCGGGTAGATGGTTTCTACATATTTGTGTTGCTGTAAGATAGGATTAAGCTACAACTGTGGGCATGGACTCAGCTTGTTTAGTCCACAGAACACAACTATTTTTATACTACAGCCTATGCAGAATTACTCCTCAGCTTAACTGTGACTGGTTCTCTTTAGCAATTGATGTGGCAAAGCCTTTTGTGGTATATATATCTCAGTCTCACTGTAAGTCCTTCCACAGTAATTCTTGAAAATACTGACATGAGACATGAGTATCTGTGCCAAAACTAGTGAACAATTAGCCATGAACAGCATACAAGCTTTACTGTATAACAGCAAACACATAAAGCTGTGCATTTAGAAAGGGGTCACTATAACAAAGTTATAAGGACAGGAAGAGATTGTCTTCTCGAGCTAAAATATCACATGCAATGCAAAGCACCACTGTAAAACCTTTATAACTAATAGGCTTCTGATGCAAACCTGTGTTTTAATACAGTTTGCATACAGTTAGGTCCATATATATTTGGACACAGGCACAATTTTTACACGTTTGGCTCTGTATGCCACCAAAATAAATTAAAATGAAACAATCTAAATGAATTTGAAGTGCAGAATTTCAGCTTTAATTCAAGGGGTTGAACATAAATATCAAGTACAAATTTTAGGAACTGCAACCCTCCATTTTCAGGGGCTCAAATGTAATTGGACAAATTAATATAAATATAAATAAAATGTTCATTTTTCATATTTTGTTGAGAATCCTTTACTGGCAATGACTGCCTGAAGTCTGGAACCTATGGACATTGCCAAAGATTGGGTTTCTTCCTTTCTGAGGCTTTGCCAGGCTCTAACTGCAGCTGTCTTCAGTTGTTCTTTGTTTGTGAGTCTTTCTGCTTTTAGTTTTGCCCTCAGCAACTAAAATGCATGCTTAATTGGGTTGAGATCAGGTGATTGACTCGGCCATTGCATAATACTCCACTTCTTTTCCTTCAAAAGCTCCTGGGTTGCTTTTGAAGTGTGTTTTGGATCATTGTCCATCTGTAATATGAAGCGCCGTCCAATCAACTTTGATGCATTTGGCTGAATCCGGGCTGACAGTATATCTCTCAACACTGCAGAATTCATCCGGCTGCTTCTGTCTTCTGTCACATCATCAATAAACACCAATGACCCAGTGCCACTGGAAGCCATGCATGCCCATGCCATCACACTGCCTCCACCATGTTTTACAGATGATGTTGTGTGCTTTGGATCATGAGCTGTTCTAAACCTTCTTCACACTTTTTTCTTCCAGTCATTCTGGTACAGATTACTCTTACAGGTGAAACTAAAAAAAATAGAATATTGTGCAAAAGTTCATTTATTTCAGTAATGCAACTTAAAAGGTGAAACTAATATATGAGATAGACTCATTACATGCAAAGCAAGATAGTTCAAGCCGTGATTTGTCATAATTGTGATGATTATGGCTTACAGCTCATGAAAACCCCAAATCCACAGTCTCAGAAAATTAGAATATTCCATGCAATCAATAAAACAAGGATTGTACATAGAACAATATTGGACCTCTGAAAAGTATAAGCATGCATATGTACTCAGTACTTGGTTTGGGCCCCTTTTGCAGCAATTACTGACTCAATGCGGCGTGGCATGGAAGCTATCAGCCTGTGGCACTGCTGAGGTGTTATGGAAGAGCAGGATGCTTCAATAGTGGCCTTCACACCTTTTAAATTACATTACTGAAATAAATAAACTTTTGCACGATATTCTAATTTTTCGAGTTTCACCTGTAGTTTGCTCTGTCCAAAGAATGCTTTTCCAGAACTGGTTTGGCTTTTTTAGATGTTTTTTGTCAAAGTCTAATCTGGCTTTTCTATTCTTCAGGCTTATGAATGGTTTGCACCTTGTGCTGAACCCTCTTTATTTGATATGTGAATTCTTCTCTTGATTGTAGACTTTGACAATGATACGCCCACCTCATGGAGAGTGTCCTTCACTTGTCTGGATGTTGTGAATGGGTTTTTCTTTACCATAGAGAGGATCCTGCGATCATCCATCACTGTTATCTTCCATGGACGTCCATGCCTTTTTATGTTGCTGAGTTCACCAATGTGTTCTTCTTTCCTCGGAATGTACCAAACTGTTGATTTGGCCACTCCTAATGTTGTTGCTATCTCTCTGATGGATTTGTTTAATTTTTTAAGCCTTCCAATGGCCTGTTTCACTTGCATGGACAGCTCCTTTGAACGCTTGATGTAGGTTCACAGCAATAGATTGCAAATGCAAATACCACACATAGAATCAACTCCAGACCTTTTACCTGCTTAATTGATGAAGAAATAATGAAAGAGTAGCCCACACCTGGCCATGAAACAGCTTTTAACTCAATTGTCCAATTACTTTTGGTCCCGTGAAAAAGGGGGGGTGGCTACTCTTAAGAGCTGTAATTCCTAAACCCGTCCTCCAATTTGGATGTACATACCCTCAAATTAAACCTGAGACTGTGCGCTTTTAGCCCATATCCATTATATAACTATAGCTTGAATATGTTTTGGTAAATTCCTGAAAAAAAATCTAAAATTGTGCCTGTGTCCAAATATATATGGACCTAACTGTATATGAGCCTCAAATTATTTCGGCCATAATAAAAAAAATACCTGCATGAACAAGCGATTAGTAATTAGTGACCGCCTGATGCTGCTAAACCATTTAACCTACCTGACTTCAAGCTCAGTGCCTGCAATACTGTGTGCCTGTGTTATATTTTTTCCTCTCTGGCCCAATTCCTGACCTGTCTGCTACATGCTACCCTGCATTACCACCCTACAGTCTTGGTATCCAACATTTATATAGTTATCTGTTAAATTAGTTAGTTTTCACTTACATGAGCAGTTCACTAGGTTGTATCTAAATTGTTGATGTTTATGTTTCATGTCACTTCTGTACTAGTAAACCAAAATTCTGTGCTCTTAACCACTTGCCGCCAGGCCTATGGTCAAATGACAGCCGGGCGAACAATTTGTCCCTCCGGGAGGGCGTCATGTGACGTCCTTCCCAAATCGTGATTTGTGCGTGCCCGCAGGACCTCACTGTAGCGAGATCTGTGACCGATGACAGATCTGTGTACCAGCCCCATTGCCAGCACCCTGTGACCTGCTGTGACCAATCACGGCAGGTCACATGACAGTTGTATACAATGGATGGCTTCCTTTCATGCCATCCATTGTATACAAGTGTGTCTAGCTGTGAATGGTCACAGCAATCACATGCACAGGCTGGGACAATCACAGCCCATCTGTGTCATGTGATTAGCCATTAGCTGTGGTCAATCACAGCTAATCACACAAAAAAAACATGAATGAATTGATTTCATTCAGTTAAATGCTTGCTTATAGCAAATAAAGTCTTTGCTATAAGCAATCAAATTGTGTAAAATAAAAAATACTGATCACTTCCCCAAAAGTAGTACAATGGTACCATTATCGGGCAGCACAGTGGTTAAGCGGTTAGCACTTCTGCCTGGCAGTACTAGGGTCGCCGGTTCGAATCCCAACCATGGCACCATCTGCCTGGAGTTTGCATGTTCTCCCGGTGCCTGCGTGGGTTTCCTCCGGGTACTCCGGTTGCCTCCCACACTCCGAAGACGTGCTGGTAGGTTAACTGGCTCCTGTCTAAATTGTCCCTAGTATGTGAATGTATGAATGTGAGTTAGGGACCTTAGATTGTACACCCCTTGAGGGTTAGGGACTGATGTGAATGTACAATATATATGTAAAGCGTGGCGTAAATTGATGGTGCTATATAAGTACCTGTAATAAATAATGTCACCACTACACTCCACCCATGTCTTGTGTCTCTGTGTTTTGCAATAAATGGATTTGTAGTTTGGTATCCTTTTGTACTAGTGGCATATAACTGGTCACACCGCACTTACGAATACTGAAAAAACATATGGTATCCTAGATGCTAGCTATGAACACTAGGAAGAAAGAACTCCCTATGGAAGCAAGGGTTCTGGCCATGAGATAAAATTAGGGAAGGTTCTTCGTAAAGGAAGCATTTGAAAGTCCCAGAGAACTAAACTAAGCCTAGGTTCACACCTATGCAGTTTGTGTTTGATCCGTTTGTGCAGTGCATTTTGCGTTGCATTTTCCATTTTTGCACATTTTTGATGCGTTTTTTTTTCTGGTTGCTAGGCAGATTTAAACGCAAAATCCATTAAAAACGTGGGGAAAATGCAGCAAAAATGCACTACATGCTTTTCTGCAGCGCTTCCATTGAAGTCTATAGAACCAAAAACAAAACTTTTTGCGTTCAAAAAAGTCCCTGACCTTTTCCAAAAAAACATACCGGTTGAAAACATGGAGATGTGAATGTGTCCCATAGGAAATCATGTTAAATAGACTGTAGTGCGTTTCTACAAAACACTGCGGAAGACGCTTAGGTGTGAACCTAGGGTAAGAACAGGTGAGGTGAAGCCTATTTAGCTCAGTACAAACGTTAGAACACATAGGTCATGTGCGCTGATTCTGGCCTTTTCAAACAGATGCTTTAACCTCTTCACGCCGGCCGCACTCAAATGTGCGGCCTCCCGGCGTCTGGGCCGCACATTTGCATCAAGGGATGGACTGACAATTCATGGGGCCCCCGGGCAATAGGGGATCATGGGGCCCCTGTGTCCTTGCCCAAACTCAAAAAAGCCTATGATAAAGGTACCAGGGGCATCTCATGGGGCCCCCTACTGACCCCGGGGCCTCGGGCAGTGCCCGAGTTTCCAAATGGTCAGTCCGCCCCTGTTTGCGTGCAATTAAGAAAAACATATGTGCTGATAGCACTCCCATCACACATGTCTGGTACTCACGGAAAGATCCCAATCTCCTCTTTCGATCGGGACCTTTCCTGATCATGCGACTGCCATGACGGCGAATCACAGCGGTCACATGACCCTAAACCACGCCCTCCAGAAGCCTCCAAGCTTCTGAAACCCTTAAAGTGCCAGGAGGTGCCGGCGCCAAGGGGTTAAAGCAGTTGTTCACTAGAGAAAAAGAAATAAAAATCAGCAACCACAAATCCTGTAGCTACTGACTTTTAACCACTTAAGCTCCGGAACGTTTTACCCCCATAATGACCAGGCCATTTTTTGCTATTTAGCACTGCACTACTTTAATTGGTAATTGCATGGTCATGCAACACTGTACATACTTGAAATTTATATAATTTTTTTCACACAAATAGAGCTTTATTTTGGTGGTATTTGAACACCAACGGGTTTTTAATTTTTTTTTATATAAGCGAAAAAAGACTGAAAATCATGAAAATAAAAACAGGATTTTTTACTTTCTGCTATGAAACATCCAACATATCTGCTACACGCCTTTGGTAAAAAAAAACAAAACCAAAAAACCCATGAAGTGTATAGTGATTGGTTTGTGTGAAAGTTATATCATCTTCAAACTATGGTATATACTGTATACTGGAACTTTTTTTATATTAGTAATGGAGGTTATATAGTTAAAGTTATAGTGTTCTGTGATAGTGCAGTGGGCAATCTGACACTAACTGATGCTGGCTGGGAGGTACACTAACTGACTGACACTGACCACCAGTGAAATTAATATAGTGTTCATTGATAATACTATACACTGTCACTGTGCTAATGACACTGGCTGAAAAGGGGTTAACATCTTGGGGTAATCAAGGGGTTAATTGTGCGCCTAACAAGTGTTAATGTGTGTAATATGTGCTGCTTTTTACTAAATATCTGTTTGTTTCTAATCCCTTCTTTGCAGGGAGAAGAAATAAACAGATCGTTCCCCCTGTACAGAGCCCTGTGTGTTTGTCAACACAGGGCTTTGGGCTGCAAATGGATACAGCTGATCAGCAGGTCACAGCTATGAATCATTGGCTGAAACCTGTTGACTAAACGGGTGGTTGGCAAGTGCCTAATAAAAGGACACTTACCTGTCCAAGGGTCCAGCATCACCCTAACCCGAACTTGTTCTTCACTGGTCTTTGGGTCACTGGCGCTGGGATCTTTAGCGTACAAAGGCAACTGTGACAGCTTGCAGCTTCACAGCTGGTTTCCTACTGCGCCTAGGTGATCTGTGTGGAAGTGGGAGTAGTTACCCGTCAAAACTAGGTACCTGCTCCCCCCCAAAAAAAAAATATATATATATGTCAAATGTGGTACAGGGTGAGGGGAGAAGGATTTAAAGCAGAACTTCCCCTTTTCAGTGAAGTTCCGCTTTAAGTAAGGCCTGTGTAAGCTCAACCAATTTTTTGCCATGATTAGAGGTATCCATGAATACTGTCTCTGATTGGGTAAACTGAGTAAACTGAATTCATTTTCTACCCTGTTTGTGCCTTTTTTGACATTGGAAATAGAAGTCTTAAATACAGTACATTTAGTCTATGTCTAGCTCCAATGCAAAGTGTTACTAAACCCACAACAGTCAAATCAGTCTGTATATGCAGTAAAGCATGCTTGTTATACTCACTGTGGAAGCCTAAGGGGTTAATCCTCTCCATTGTGTAAAAAGGCTGTTTAAGCCTTTCTTCTCTGCCCCTCTTGTTGAAATGTCCACCTGATACAGACTAAACGCGTGGTCACATGCACATGCTCAGTTTCGTGTGTATGTTTTTTTTTTTTCTTAGGAGAGTGCATGTGATCAGCACAGGGCCAATCAGCACTGTCCAGACAGAGGGTCAGAGGTTTCACACCCTCCTAGAGCAGAAGGAAAACTCCTCCTACAAGCTTTAACCAGTGCTCTGCTGAAGTCACAAGACTGCTCTAACTACTGATGAGAAAAGGTATTTAGCAGTTTATATTTACTAAAATAATTGCATTTCCATGTTGTGTGTACTGTGGGAGACCAGATATAGTGAACGCAGGGTCCTGGGTTAAGTATCTCTTTAAGTAATATCATCAAGAAGTATTTGTTACTAGGATTCTATGGTCATTTGATGTGTATACTCTCCATCTTGTATTAGGAGGCTTGACTGGGAGATTGATACTAATATCTGATGCATATAAGTGTTCTGTGTATAAACAAAAAGAAGATGGAGAGAGGAGCGCCACTACCTACGTGTAGCATTTCATAAAACAGTAATTCACATTTAAAAAATATTAAAAAGCGGGCCTGCAACACTTCCCTGCTGTGCACAGTGGTTCTCATCCATGTGATACACACACACAGTCTGCCGCTTCTGTTGGCTTCCCCTGATTAACCTCCTTGTCCCAAGCACATTTTATCACATCCACCAGGAGAGATTTGATCACCATTGACCACCTGGAAGGTCATCACATGCTGGAGACTTATTGACACACTTTTTAATATCTTTTAAATGTGAGTGCATATTTATTGTTTTTAATTTCATAAATATGTTTTAATAAATGCTACACTTAGGTAAAGGTGCTCTTCTCTCCTTCTTTTTGTTTATACCTGGTTTGCTGATGCTGCCATAATGTGAACTTCATACCGCTGTGTTTTCATATGGACTTTTCTCGAAGACTGAAAATTCTCCTTTTATGTCATTTATCATTCCGTGCCTATGGTCATTTTTGGCACTTACACTAGTGCGCCCCTTTTTGAAAGGGCTGTGGGACAACAATCTTTTTGTAAATTTGTGAAACCATTAATGGTCTAAGTGATGTGTAAGGGATTCCCGGTGAGACGAATTGCAAATAGAAATGCGCATGCGCATAGAAATGTCCGGAGAAGAGTGCTCGGTTGTGCGCATGCACACTGAAATGTGTGATCGCGCACGTGCACGGAGAAGATTGGCGCCAGATGGACTATTTAAAGGGTGTCTCTGCCCATGTTGAGTGCTGACTGGTCTTCAGCTCCCTCCGTGTCCTGCTTGTTCTTGTGTGATTCCCTTGTTGCTGACCCGGCTTGTTCCTGACCTGAATCTGATTACTCTCCTGCTCAATACTGGTTCCTGACTTTGGCTCTGCTCCTGACTTCGGCTTGCTTCTGATTTTGTACCTTGCTGTCCGCCTGTTGACGACCCTGGCTATTCTTATGACACTACTCCTGTCTCTCACCCTCACTTCCTGCCTTGCTCTGGTGCACACCTGGCGATCTACCATACCAGCTTTACATATTACTACTGTGCCTGAATTGGAGGTTCATCAGTCTTCCAAGGTCATCATCTGCAAGAGCTGCAAACAACATCTGGTCCCTAGACACCCTATGTTCCACTTCCAGTGGGGTCAGGGCTAGTGACACAAGTGAGGCCGACCTCGTCATTTCAGTCTCCTATCAGGTACGTGACAGTATGCCTCGTAAAACAAAACACATTTTTTAAATTACTATGATCTGTGTAAAAAACAGAAACTGACTAAAGCAGACACTTTCTGAAGTGGGTGTTGACTGAAGGAGGGTATACACGTCAAGGCCTGGTCACAAGTGTGACCTTTGCAACCCTGGTAGTTCTAACACTGGTGTCAGTAGTTTTTTATTTTTGTTATTTTATTTTTTATTACTTTTTACCATTTTATTTTATTGTTTCTTTTACAATTTTATTTTTTAGCACAACACCCCTCTATCCTGGCACAAATCTCCCCTTCTCCCCCCAGTCTACCAGAGTGGTCACCAGGGGCACTTGCCCTGCATCTCTTAGAGGGTGCCAGGGGTCCCAGATGCTTCAAATGCCCCCTCTGTGGCAGGCAGCATCTCTTTGATTGAGGGGGGGGTAAGAGGATATGTGCTGGGGGGTGCTTTGGGAAGGGGAGGACTTATGATCCCCTGGTGTGGGATCCATTCTATTTGATAGTTTTAGTGCCATTAGTACAGTGTCAGTGCTTTTATTAGCACTGATCACTGTATTAGTGTCACTGAAGAAATCAGTGGCAGTTAGTCAGTTTCCATCCAGTGTCAGAATGCCCACCGCAGTCCGACAGTCCATCTATAAGTCGCTGATCGCTACCATTACTAGTATAAAAAAATAAATAAATAAAAAGTATATATACATCACCATTTGCAGACACTATAACTTTCACGTAAACCAATTAATTAAAATGTATTGGAATTTTTTTTAGCAAAGACATGTAGCAGAATAAATTTTGGCCTAAATGTATGAGGAAAATAATTTTTAAAAATTTTTTATTGGATATGTTTTATAGCAAAAAGTAAAACATTATTGGTTTTTTTTCCAAAAATTTCAGTATTTTTATGTTTATAGCGCAAAAAATAAAAACCGCAGAGGTGATCAAATACCACTAAAAGAAAGTTCTATTTGTGGGGAAAAAGAAAATAAATATAATTTATGTACATTGTTGCATAACCGCGCAATTGTCAGTAATGCAGCCCTGTATCGCAAATAATGGCCTAGTCAGGAAGGGGGGTAAATCCTCAGAAGGGAAAGTAGTTAAAACAGCTCAAGATTGGGGGAACCTTCTCCCCACGGAGAGTGGGGGAAGGGTCCGGTAAATATGTCACATTTATAAGCCCCTTCTTTTCCTGAATGAACAAAATGAGTGATCGGTACTGATCACACATTGTGTTCATTTGTAGCACAATCATATTAAACTGTAAATTTTTTTTGGGGGGGGGCTGTCAGGTTGGCTTTATGGGGCCCCATGGATTCTAACAGGAGCCCTGGTCAGCAGCTACAGTTTTTATAGCTGCTGACTTATTTTTTCACAGGAGGCTGGAGCTCCACTTTAAGTGGAGTGGTTGTGGGGGCTCAAATGCCAGTTTATACTGACCCCCCAACTGCAAGTGTTAATGGTCACTTACACTATTTTTTCTAAACTAATATTGATCAAAGTAGAAAAAAAGGAGCATTTTGTTTTGCTTTTGTTACTTTTTTGGCTATGGATTACAAAACAAATAAAATATTTTTTTGTGACACAATGTAACCTAAAGACAGTCCTGTTTGTCCTAAGAAAATAAAGCTGTATAATTTTGTTATCTTAAAATAGAACTCTGGGATAGGAAAAAAATAGGAGAGAAGTCTAACTGAATTTTTTATGACTTCATCTCTGTAATTCAAAAGATAACAGCATCTGTTCTGCTAAGGAGGAGGTTTAACAGCAGGAATTACATCATATCCTCTCCTCTCTCTCTCTCTGCACTAAAAGGAAACTACAATTTCCATCAACCACAGGGAATTGTAGTGAATATAAGCGGGTACACTAGACCTGTACGTGTTGAATGTGTCTGAGAGCCTCAGTCCGCCCACCATTGCAAGTAGGACAAAATGACATCACTGCTTCCTGGAGAAAGAACTACAGAAGGGATTTGCCAAGACCAATGGATGGGGGAATAGAAGGCATAGCTGGTCTTAAAAACCGTAAACCAAAGAGAATAATTGGTTTGATTTGAAAATGTATAGGCTATTTCAGAGCAACTACTGAGCGAACCAGAAGATGGATGACATATTCAGTGAAGGTAGGAAATCAGCAACAAGGATGTGTAAAGAAGTTTTTGCCCGAAGTTCTAATTTAAGTAATGACATAGGTAAAGTGGTTCTAAAGTCTCAAGGTTTTTTACCTTCATGCATGCTATGCATGAAGGTAAAAAACCTTCTGTGTGCAGCCGCCTCCATAACACTTATCTGAGCCATCTTGATCCAGCGATGTCCACGACAGCCCCAGTTCTCTGGGGACTCTCACTCTTGAGTGGCTGAGGCCATAGGCTCCCACTGCTGTCAATAACAGCCAGTGAGCCAATCACGAGAGGGAGGGGGCGGGGCCGAGTGGTGGCCCTGTGTGTGAATAAACATGCAGAGCAGCGGCTCGGGAGCGCACCTACTCGGGTGCCCCCATAGCAAGCTGTTTGCTATGGGGGCACCAACAGGAGGGAGGGGCCAGGAGCGCCAGCGGGAGACCCAAGAAGAGGAGGATTCGGGCTGCTCTGTTCAAAACCACTGCACACAGCAGGTCAGCATGACATTCTTGTTATTATTAAGAAAAACAAAACAGACTTTAGTATCACTTTAAAAGCTAATTCCACCTATTACAAGCAAAAAAAAGTGCATTTACTATTTTTTTTTCATAGGAGCCTGCAAAGCATGGCATGCATAATCAGTGGATCTTTTGTAATTGAGTATGGACTGGAGGAAGTGTCACTGGACTACAAGTGCGGTAATGACTGCACCCTTATTTCATTAAGAATTACAAGTAATGTCCAAAAGGTGGAGTTAGCCTTTAAGGACCAAATCATTATAGTAGTTACAAATATGCATTTCCCATTCAGTAATAGCAATAAAAAACATAAACAGACTTAGTTTCTGCTTAGAAACGGTTGGGATTTCCTGGGAAAAGACATGTTTTTGTTTGTGAACTCAAATGACCGTGCTTGTTACCGCAAGCAGAAACGTGCAAATAAATCAAGCCCATTATTTCATGTCCTCATTTGTTGCTTTATCTGAATATCCCAAAGCTTGTTTATGCATTTTATTAAGTCCAATGTCAGATTGTTTATGTGGGCTGTATGTTAGCTCTAAAATGTGAAACTGAAAAGATCAAGGAGAGTTGGGTCAGAGGCACTGTGTGCAAATTTGCTTCATTGTTTATTAATATTTCTAATCTCATGAATTAGATTTTTTGGTGTGCCTCTCTATATGTAGCTTCTCATAGAGTCTCCAAATTAAAGATGATTAAAGCTGAACTCTAGGAAAATAGCTAAAACAAAGGCGAAATACACATGGAGAAGCTAGTTTACCTGACAAAATTTTGTATCTCTATTCTTCAAGTTTTGAGAGTTACACAGCCCTGTCTGGCAGGGCAGAAGACCCGATTTTTCTCTGCTGCGGGTAAATAACACTTAAGGTAGCCATAGATTTTATTTATTTCAGGTACTTGTATAGCACCGTCAATTTACACAGCACTTTACATACTGTATATAGTGTACATTCACATCAGTCCCTAACCGTCAAGGGGCGTACAATCTAAGGTACCTAACTGAAATTCATACATACTAGGAATAATTTAGAAAGGAGACAATTAACCTAGCAGCATGTCTTTGGAGTGTGGGAGGAAACCAGAGAACCTGGAGGAAACCCACGCAGGCACAGGGAGAATATGCAAACTCCAGGCAGGAGGTGCCGTGGCTGGGATTCGAACCAACGACCCTAGTACTGCCAGGCAGAAGTGCTAACCATTTAGTCACTGTGCTGCCCAGACCCAGCCATAGATGGATAGAAATTTGGCCAGTTCAGCAGGAACTGGCCAAATTTCGTTCAGTGTGACCATTCCTATCCCATCAATTGTTAGATCAACGTCGTTCCAATGAAAATGCTGTAAAACTGTTGTCGATCAGCATCTGTAATTGACTGCAACTAATGATCAGTGTATTCTGACATTCCCGAGTCCCGCTGTCAGAATAGTGTCCCAGCAGGGAGGGGGGGATTCCTTCATCCACCTCATTTGTGTGGATAAAGGAATCTCTTTATTTTTCTCATTTTTCTCAGCCACTGGCAATTGAGGGTTAGATTGTGATGGAAGCCCTGGGGACTCGTTGTGGTAGAACCCCATTTGAGCAACCCTGGTCTACAAACAGAAACTTTTACTAATATTAACTTTAGCGATGTTTTTTGAGATTTAAGGAGAGGTTAGTGAAAGGCCCATTTTAAAGACAAAATAGCCATTTATGAGTATAATTTCAAAGCCTACAGAACACCGTAGGAGAGAATTGCTGTACCAGCCATGGGTAAACTGCAATTCACACACATCAAAAATATTTTGGTATATTCAAGTGAAATCAAATAGGTATGGAAGCACTATCCTGCTCTGTAGGGTCTATAGCAGCTTTGGTGTGGATGCCTAGTAAACTGTGTATTCCCATTTTATGTCCTACTTTGTACTGTTCATTAGCCACATACAAAGGATGAGGAAGAAACTTTGCCCGCCTCATACGCATTTGTCTCCTCTGCTAAATAGCCGAGAGTTTACTCCAAGACTTTCCCCACACCTCTTCCACTGGTGGTAGAATAAAGGTTTGTTGTGAATAGAATGCTTCTTATCTGGAGATAAATTGCATTCTTTAGAGTATTACAAAACCAAATTGTAGCTACTTTCTGATTTGTTCCAATACAACTAAGCCTTGGAGACTAATTTAAAAGGATGAAGGATGAACCATTCTTTATCTTTGACCCCATTTGAGAGCTCTTGCAAAAGGTATAGCCACTTGATTCAGATATAGCCAATTGACTTGTAATGGCTCCTATATGGAACCCTGGGAAAGAGACCTCAATCTTTCTTGGGACTTATCAGAGTAGTAAGATATAGCAAACAATCTGTTTTTAATTCTTTATTTAAAGCAACACATTATAATAAAATAATACTTATAATTATATTAATAATAATCACATTTCTTAAAATGTTACCTCATTCCTTCAATCAACTACGACCACCCTGAATCCCCATGCTGTCAGTACCAGCAAATAGATAGGAAAGTACATCATATCCACTTGTCCCAAACTATTCACATTTCCCTGGTTACCTCCTAGCCTCCATGCCCAAATAATGCCACACATGCCAGGAGTCCCCAGGATGGGAGGAGAGGGGCCCCAGCCAAGCACACTCCCCTGCCTGCACTCCAAAGCCAAGGCCACATGGAATCCAGGAAGCAGTTGCCACACGAATCATCATCCCCCACCCAAGATGGCCACGACCGGAAATGTCAGGGGGGTGTCCTTCCAAGCGACTCCCCCCAGCAAAACAAAGCATGGAAACATGGATGGATGAGGGAGCCCACCCAGAACACCAAAAATTAATCAAATAATGCCCTTGGCCTGTGCTGCTCAGGTACAGTGCAGCTCCACTTCAATACACAAAAATGCCCACTTATGCAAATATATGATACATTTCTAATGTGTACAATGTGATTGTCTATAAATACATCACTACTACATAATAATACAAAAATAAGACAAACTAAAGATAGAACAAATTAAATGATATATCCAGTGAGGCTGCTCGGTTCAATACCTTAGAATCCTTTAAGGATGAAAAACTGCCATATTTAATTATATTCTGTAGTATGTTGTGGGGGGATGCAATTGCAGAGCCCCTCCATTTTTTTTTTTTTTGTCTTTTTTTGATGAAGGAACCTAAGAGGGATAAGGGACAGTAATGAGAAAAAGGAGAAAAAAAAGGAAAAAGAAAAAGTGGAAGACAGCAGATAAATAAAAGAAACCTTTGACACACTGTAATGTACCACTGTATTTTTTTTTTAATCCAAACAACTTTTATTGTCAAGATAATAGAGAAAATGGAACAATGACATTATTGCAACAGCAGGATTACACATAAATAGAACAATGTGGATACGCAGTTCCCATAATAAACAGAATAACAGAAATGGTAGTCAAACAAAACAGAGACCACAAGGATCCAAAACATTCTTGATAATATCTTGCTTTATCCTTTTTACATCTTATTCCTTCCCAACCAGATGTAAACAGAAATTGGGGAAAGGAACAAAGCCTAAAACATATCTTCAAACAATAAAAAAAAAACACATCAACAACAACCTCTGGTTCACCCAAGACGTCTCATCAAAAAGAATGGGAGATGCACATGAACTCCCCCAGGGGAAGGAGTGGAGCCACACACCTGATATAAAATATCACACCTTCAGAAGTCGGTCCACTATCGATTGAGGAGGAGTGAGCCCAGGTATATCCAGCCTACCCTGCCATACCTGCTGGAACCTACGATAAGCATTGTGATGTCGGTACGTGAGTTTCTCCCATGAGAGTAAAGAATTAACATAATCTATCCATTGCTTACTAGTCCAAGGAGCCGACGATAACCAGTACCTTGCTATCAACTTCCTAGCCAGATATAAAAGTCTAGATACCATAATATACCCTCCTAATTGGAACAGTTCTTGGTCCAGTGCTCCCAACAGACAATGCAAGGGATCCTAGGGGACAGTATATTGCAATACTAGAGAAATAAATAGGAGAACCTCACTCCAATATCTATGTAACTTGGGGCAATGCCAGAGCATATGAGTGAAATCACCCTGCTGGACCCTACACCTTGGACAATCAGGTGAATCCCGCCTGCCCCACTGATACAGTTGCACAGGGGTCCTATATACTCGATGCAGAATAAACAATTGAGACAATTTATGAGAGGAAGAAAGAGAAATTCCCGGAACAGATTCCAGAGCAGCATCCCAGACTTCTCCAGCAAACTCTCCAATATCCCGGGACCACTGCGCCCTGCTCCAGAGACTAGCTTGATCCTGTGCTGTGGACAATAGCTGGGTGTATACCCGAGAAATCATGCCCTTCTTACGGGTTGCCTGAGTGCAGGGGCGGACTGACAACTCATGGGGCCCCCGGGCAATAGGGGATCATGGGGCCCCTGTGTCCTTGCCCAAACTCAAAAAAGCCTGTGAAAAAGGTACCAGGGGCATCTCTTGGGGGCCTCTACTTACCCTGGGCCTTCGGGCAGTGCCCGAGTTTCCAAATGGTCAGTCCGCCCCTGCCCGAGTGACATCCTTAAGAAAAACTGAGTCTGTCAATGTGAGATTAGAGAGCGAAGACTGAGCCTGTATCGCATGGCATAGCTGAAGATAACGATAAAAATGCTTATGTGTAAATGTAAATTCCATTTGCAGTTGAGAAAAGGACTTTAGGATTGCCCCTGAATATAGCTGAGATACAAATTTCAGGCCTCAATCCCTCCAGTCGTGAAAAACCTCCAGTTTAGCCAGTTCTACATATTGCGGATTATTCAACAAGGGAGTACAGGAAAGAAAGCCGGTAATATGAAAGGGCGCTTTTACCATACTCCAGACATGCCTCAAGAGGTCCACAGTTGGAGCCGTGGATGGAAGGACCAGTAGAGCCATGTCAAGATGAGAAAGAGACAAAATGGTGGGATCAGGAAAGGAAATCAAACTAATAATGGGATCAGTATTATCAGGTGAATCCCAGCCAACCAGTTGCTGCAATTGGGCCACCAGAAAATAAAGTCTGGGCTCAGGAACTGCCAACCCCCCGACTCCTTGCCATATTGCAATGTGGACAACTTTATCCTAGCCACTTGTTTTTTCCAAATAAGCCTCTTAAACTGGGTCTCTATGCGATGAAACCATTTCTTAGGAATCCATATGGGAGAATTATGAACAATAAAGACTTTGCGGGGCCCAAATCATTTTAATTAAATTGACCCTACCCACCACCGACAGAGGGAGTTTACACCAACTGTTACATTTCAATTTCTGCTGAAGGAGTAGAGGTAAAAGGTTAAGAGAAATATACTGCTTAGGATCAGGAGAGACTACCACCCCCAAATACTTAAATGTAGACACTAGTTGGATGTGTTGTGCACAGTCTGGGAGGGGGATCCATGGGCATCAACACCGATTTATGCCAGTTAATTTTAAAGCTGGAAAATCCACCACAGCATTCAATAAGGGTCATAACAGCATCCAAGGATTTGGAAGTATTGCCCAAATACAACAGTGTGTCATCCGCATAAAGGGATATCTTTTCCGAAAGATCACCCCTTGTAAAACCGGCGATGTCCAGAGATTGTCTCACCAAAATCGCTAAAGGTTCTAACACCAAAGTGAACAAAAGGGGCGAGAGAGGACAGCCCTGCCTCCTTCCCCTCTGCAGCCTGAATGAATCTGACACATCTCCGTTAACCCGGATTCGGGCACTAGGGGCCACATAGAGAAGGCGCACCCAGCTAATGAACTTGGAACCAAAGCCTAATCTAGACAGTACTTCCCATAGATAAGGCCATTCCACACTATCAAATGCCTTGGCCACATCCAAAGACAAAATTGCCCCCCCCCCCCAAGATTGTCCACCGGAATTTGCAAATCAAAAAAAAGTCTATGTACGATATTACCAATAATCCACGCCAGTCTAGTAGCTAGAACCCGGGCCAACAATTTAACTTTCGTATTCAGAAGGGAAATTGGTCGTTAGGAGTCAGGTTTTAATTGATCTTTTCCAGGCTTCAATAATACTATAATAACAGCTTCATTCATGGAGGGGGGCAAACCATTTCCATCCATGGCGGCATTCAGGGCATTGAGTAATGCCGGGAGGAGTTGCGCACCGTATCTATTATAGATTTCGAATGGCAATCCATCTGAACCCGGAGATCTATTACTGGGGGTGCCTGCCAAGGCTTCAGATAACTCCTCAACAGTAATTGGCATCTCCAGTTCTCTCTGGTCAGTCTCCTATAAAACAGGAAAAGAGCAGGTGTCTAGAAACTGCAAAAGCTCAGAATGGGTAGTTTTAGTTTTAGAAGCATACGGATCATCATAAAAGTGATGAAAAACTCAGGATTTCCTCATGACTCGTGCAGATCACTCCATGAGTATCCTCAATCTTGTCTACAGTGGACACTCCTTGTTGTGACTTCTCTACAAGAGCAAGAAGGTGTCCCGTACTTTCCCCTTCCTCAAAATATTTTTGTTGCAAAAAATACCACTTCTTATCTGCCACTTGAGTAAGCACTGATTCATAAAGGGCTTGGGCTTCTTACCAGGAGGTACGGTTACAGGGGCTTGGGTCTTGGATCATCTGAACCTCCCACTGTTGAACATCTAACCGTACCTTTTCCTCCCCACTCCCTGGATCTACGCTTAATTATTGAATTCTCATGGATAATCAAGCACCGCAGGAAGGCCTTCATTGCATCCCAAACCATTCATGGCGGGGACAAGCCTTTATTCCACTGCAGAAAGTCTGATAACTCCCCTGGAATCAACTCAGACTCCAAAAACAGTGTCAACCAAAATGGGTTCACCTTCCACAGCGGACGAGAGTGGGTATAACACACCTGTAGCTTGACCCAGAAAGGGGCATGGTTAGATAGAGCCCTGGGTATATGCACAGCATCAAACACATATGGCAGTATAGTCATGTTCCCAAGGCCCAAATCTATGCGTGAAAGTCCATCATAAGTAGCAGAAAAACATGAATAACATTTTGCTGTCGGATACTTCATCCGCCACACATCCCGGAGGCTCAGTTCCACCAATAAATTAGCAAATGGGGTAGGCTGAGAGGATAAATGTCTGCCCCTACCGCCCAAAGGCAATCTATCCAAGCTAGGGAGTAAGCAATTGTTAGAATTACCCAATGCCAATAAGGGAACATCAGGATGATTGGCCATAAATTGAGCTAGGCGTTTAATGATCTCTGAAGAGTAGGGCGGAGGGATATATACCACAGCCACTATGCAACAAAACCCATTCAAAGTACACAGTAGGAAAATATACCTGCCCTCCGCATCAATCCACTCCTGCACATGAACAAATTGTATAGAGTTAGAGATGAGGATACATACACCCTAGAAAACATGGAGTGGAAGGAATGATATTGTATGGGAAATAAACGAGAACGGAGGGTACCGACAGTGTCAGATTTCAAATGGGTTTCCTGCAAATAAACTACAGACAGTTTTAAATGTTTAAGTACATGGAAAACAGCACCCCATTTAGTTTTATCTCCCAGGCCCCTTACATTCCAGGATAAAAACATCAATTCTTTATGGGAGACAGACATAGTACATATGTATAAAATAGGAAGGATAACTCAATCGTGGACAGATATAACGCCCCTGAGGGGAGCAATGAGCAGGTAGGCAGTAGGAGGGGCCCAGATCACATGGGTCTGGGTGACCAGGAGGACAGCCGCAGGAAACAAGATAAACCCAGCAACATGCACTCCACTAAACACAGACATCCCAGGTGAACCATAAACAAAACAAGGGAGAATACTGAAATTATTACTGACATGTAGGCCAAAAGAGCCATAATATTAACTGAAGACACTGGCAGGAAGCCAAAAGGTCCCCTCAGGATCAAAAGCAGGTTGGGGTTTGCACAATGTCCTGTGGACAAGCACACAGCAGGTAAATGCAAGGAAAGACTAAGAGGCGAGGAGCCCCAACCTAAGCGGGGAAAAAATCAGACATGAAAGGGAAGGAAATGTGAGAGCAATACCCTGCTGTTCTGCTAAGCTGAGTTTAAGGCACTAAGCATCAACCAGATCCCCAAGGTCAGGTACCAGGGAAGTTTGCCAGACGATGTTCCGCTCCATCTAACCACTGCAAGGCTGCATTAGGATTATCAAAAAAGTGAGAAGCGTCATCCGCAAGCACGCGAAGTTTAGCCAGATATAGCATGGCATATTAAAGGCCCAATGCCCGAAGACGTTTCTTGACATCCAGGAATTTTGCATGTTATTTTTGAACTTCCACAGAAAAATCTGGAAATCTGGAAATATGGATACTTGAACATTGTCAACTGACAGGTTACCCTTGCTTCTGGCCCTGGAGAGAATGGTATCCCTGTCCCCATAATTGAGGAGTCTGAACAAAAAGGGTCGAGGACGAGCACCTACTGAAGGAGCACATGCTGGAACTCTGTGTGCTTGCTCTAATGCAAACATGAGGGAGAATGCATCATTGCCAAAGGTAGAGGTCAGCCAAACTTCAATAAAGGCTACAGGATTTTTACCCTCAGCATGCTCCGGGATACCTACTGTGTGCACATCGTTGCATTGTAACCGATTTTCTAAATCTTCCAATCTAGAGGCATTAGTAGGAGCGATCGATTGCACATATCGCACGTCCCTATGTAATGGTTGCCAATCATTTTCCAGGGTACTCACTCTCCCCTCGAAGGCCGCAGTGCGATCCCACATTTTCTGCATATCTTGACGCACCAGGGACAATTCCATCCTCATCCCCTTAACCTGCTTGGTAAGAACCGCTACAGCATGTAGTGACTGCTGAGAGAATTTCTCTAAGGCTGTGTCCTATGAGATTGGGATGGAGGGATACTCACTGCGGGACTGTAGGATGGGATCTCTCAGTCTGCCAGTGCAAGAGGGATCTGTTTACAACCTATACAGTCTAAGTCCGGATCAGTAGCGGAATCCAAAAGTAGTATCAAAACCCCAGAGATTACTTATTTTCAGAAAATGGATAATGATTTCCTGAAAAAAAAAAAACAAGGTGCCTAGTTTCATGTACAGTATGATTCTGATCATCAAGATAGCTGTTATGCACTGTTTGGAACCAGTTGATATTAATGTTTGATTTTTTTAAACAAAAATTAAATTGGATCATGATTAATGATAAGTTATCCTGAACCCTCCACAATAACCAGACTAAGTTTGACAAGATGTGGGAACATTGAATACAATACTTATCAGTGGATGAATGAGGTTTGGGAGGCAATGCCCTGGCTGCCTTTGATACTCCTTTTTTTTCTTTCCCTTTCTTCCTTTCACTCTTCTCTACTATTCAAGTTGATATCTTCCCTGGTATTTTCTACAAAGTTACTCTTTATTTACATGATTACTACATCATGCTTTTTTACGATGTTTCACCATGATTCTTAGATTGATGAGAGTATCATTGCCCGGGCTTCATAAATAAATAAAAATGTATTATACATGACAGTTTTTAACACTTTTATTTTATGCTGAAATGCAAAAAACCCTGTAATTGTGTATATTGCTACAACTGTATGCTTCTGACTGTCACCTTGTATTGATATGCCTTCTCGGATACCCTGCTGACAGTATGGTGACTACATTTCTTTGTTCTCGTTATTATTGCACTATATGTTTTCTTTAAAATATAGTCTATTGTAGAGTGGGTGAGTTTTAAAGCTTTGTTCATGTTTTTCTTTTTTCTGAATTTTCGTTACAGGAGTTCACTCTCTGGGTGAATGTGTTCACTGGTTACCAAAGTCTTGGCCACAAAAAAAGTCTCACTTACTGGATAGGAATGCCAAAGTTAAGTCCCAAATACGTTAAGGAGAAGGTCTCCAGGTTGGAGTGAGGATGGAACAGGGGAGCAACATGTGTAACCCATTGTATAAAAGTACATATTAGCTAATTATCAGCAAGGGCACTTCGAAAACTAAATGACAGTGCACACTCCTGACCTTTGCTGTGTCAAGTTTTTTCTACTCCCAACTGCAGGAAAGAAAGAAGAAGGCCACTAACAAAGCACAAGGAGAAATTGCAAGAGAGCTTAACATGGTCAGGATTACAGAATCTGAAATGCCCCTGTCTCTCAGAATCTGGGTTTCAACAGCCAACAGCCATTAAAGCCGGCAACCGGGAGGCAGGGGGAAATATTGGTTCTTGAGATAACAGAATCAGCCAATCTGGTAGAAGCCACAGAGTGTAAGCTAGTAGACAGACAAGACCAAACTCTCAGGGGCAGTCTAGAGCAATGAGAATGGCTGAAATGCTCTCAGCTCCTATCTTTCAAGTACATAAGGTAAGAGTATCAGTGGAGAAAATGCATAATTGGTTATGATAAATATAATACCTTTAGGAGTAGCATTGGGTTAGATGTTCGAGTCAAACGTAAGGTTCTCCCATCCCACCCCACAATGCACTGTACCCTGACAGTGCATTGTGATTGGCCAAAGCAATGCACCTGACCACAAGCCCCAAAGCATCCCCCCCATATTGCTGGCATGTGGCATAGTATTGTCCAGGAAGGGGTGTGCTCATTCGTCCCCCCCCCCCCTTTCTTGACCTGCCGGGCTGCAAGCTCGGATAAGGGTCTGGTATGGATTTTGGGTGGGGGTTCCATGCCATTTTTAGAAACAGTTTGGCGTGGGGGTTCCCCTTAAAATCCATACCAGACCCGAAGGGCTTGGCATGGATGAGGGGGGATCCTTTATGTTTTAAAAAAAAATTGAATTGCCTGGCAATGCAGGCAATTTTTTTTACATTCAGCTGTCAGCAGAAACCCCATTAAATAATGTTTTTAGTTTAGTAGCCGTGCGGTATCTTACCGCATACTCAGATGCGGTAAGATACAGCTTAGTGAATTGTCCCCTCAGAAGTTTGTGGTTGAACTTTCATTAGGTTCAAAAGGTTCGTCCACGAACCGAACAGGGAAGTGTGAGGCCCATCACTATTCAGGAACATACCACAGGGTATACTGATCGTAAAGTGTATCTAGGGCATCTACTGTGTATGCTATTGGGTTTTGTGTCCTGAAAACAAACCTGTCCAGCTTCATGTTTAACTGAGATGCTAGCATCTCCAGCATTACCCAATGCAGAAATGTATCCCAGAATACCTCTGGATGGTGAGAACATTTCCCTTGGTTTAGATGTTGTCTGCTGAGAAAATCTTCCTGCCAGTTCTCTACCTCAGGAATGTCCACAGTAGAACTCGCTCAAACATGAATTTCTGCCCAAGATAGGTTAAACCAATTGATATAAGCCATGGCTGTGGCATTGGCTAATTGAACAGATAAAGGATAACCGCTCAAAGGTAAGGTACATTGAAGTAATGATATACGAATTGCTCTTAACTGTACATGTTGATTGGAAACTTAAGTTCCTCCAGCAACCAACCACCCTGAACAGAGAAATGATCCAGGACTTCATTCTGGCCCAGAAGACAGGTTTTCCTTATGACAATCTTTCAAAGCCAGGGTTAAAAAACTGCCCTCTAACAATGCCAAAGACAGCTTAGTTAGTGAATGCATATCTTGTCAAGCAGTGAGAGTGTTCTGTTGGTAAAGCAGTACAAAGGTTAAAAAAAAAAAATAAATTTCCCCTGCAAGGCAATATCATATTGTGCTAGTATGCATTGCATAATAGCACATTATGAAAAGCATACCTTAAAACGAAGCCCTCCAGTGGCATGCTGACAGGCCTTCCATCTTCACCCGGTCTTCCTTCCGAAGTTGAGGGCTTTGGCAGTCTGATTGGCCAAGCCGCGATGATATCAATCCCACGTATGTGCACGGGACCCTCTGGCATGGCACAAAGCTGTGAAGGAATGGGACGGGTATGCTGTTGCTTCAATGTGCAGATGACATCACTGGCTGCTGCTTGATGGAATACCATTTAGGAGATCTTCATTTTACCTACAGATAAGCTTTACCTGTAGGTAAAAAAATCACAAAAACTACTTTATTACAACGTTAAGTTCTGGAGTGATGTTGAGCAAATTCAACTGCATCAAAGAGGATACAATCAATCCCAGCACTCACATGCAGTTCGGCAAGTAAGACCATCATGTAATTCTGCAGTTTCATCAACTTCTGCAAGGACACCAAGACCTTGGCCTATAAAGGTATCCAGGAGAAGGTCCAAGTATTCAACGTGAGGTGACAGAATCTAGGATTACGTCTCGAAGTTCAGGATCTACCCTACATCTTTCAAAGTCCACATAATGTTTGACTCATTGGATTCTAAAATCTTAGAAGTCAACTCTTGCAGCAGCAGATTATCTGGGTATTTGATGACTGTAATATCTCTGAGACAAGAAGTCCAAGGAATGGTGCCAAGACCTTTCTGAATATACTCTTGTTGAGACAAGGCCGAAGAGAAAGGGCACAAACCTATACAGTTTTTGTGCATAGCAAAGCAAAGAAATCACTGATGACTGGGATAACGTAAATAAGCATTTTTTATATTTATGAGTGCTAAGAATTCTCAGCAATCAAGGTAGGCAATATCAGACTAAATAGATTCCATCCAAAACGTTTGAGGATGAATGAAGGCAATCAAGAGCCCATTGGGTTTTGGGAACTGCAAACAGATTTGCATTAAAAGTAGTTGAGGGGGTCTGCCATTAAAGTGATATTAAAGGCTTATTATTTTTTTCTTTAAAAATAACAAACACATTATACTTAACTGCTGTGTGCAGTGGTTTTGCAAAGAGCAGCCCAGATCCTCCTCTTCTCGGTCCCCCACCAGCGCTCCTGGCCCCTCCCTTCTTTTAGGTGCCCCCCACAGCAAGCAGCTTGCTATGAGGGCACCTGCTGCTCCCATTTTTTGTCCATTTTGTGGCTTGTCCCCACCCCCTCATTCTTCTCATTGGGTCACTGGCTGTGATTGACAGCAGCAGGAGCCAATAGCTCCCACTGCTGTCTCAGCCATTGAGGAGCGGGAGTCCCGGGATTGCTGAGACTCCAGTGCACATTGCTGGATCGAGAGAGGGGTGAGTGTAATGGGTGGCTGGGGGGGGCTTTTGCACAGAGAAGGTTTTTTACCTTCATGCATAGAATGCATGGAGGTAAAAAAAAACCTTGAGCCTTTACAACCACTTTAAAGCCTAGGTTAAGCTTAAAATAAAAACAGAAAAGTCAGCACAAGGGATATAACTTACAGTTTGTATGATGTATCCCTTGTATTGATTCTTCTCCTTTCATTAGAAATCTTCCTCTGTCCTAGTTCCTCTCCAGCCCCCTCCACTGTAATGGTTTGATGCAGCTAATTTATAATTAGCCAGTTGCCCTCCGCCCTATAGCAGAAGTACTACTACAGGGCGGCAGGGCTGCACAAAATCATGGATATATATGTGATTTGCATTTTCACCATTAGCACCTAGAGATGTCAATCACCGAGTCCCGGCTGGCGATTCCCTGCCAGCACTAGGCGATAGTCGGAGACAGCTGACTGGGGAGAGACCTGTGTGTAAACAACACAGGTCTCTCTCCTGTCAGCATGGACATACTGTTTTGTATCTCTGCACAGCATGCCTCTCTAGTAAAACACAGCACACAGTAAAACACACACAGCACACAATTAGCCCTTTGATCACCCCAGATGTTATCCCCTTCCTGCCCAGTGTCATTAGTATAGTGTCAGTGCTTTTTATTAGCACTGATTACTGTATTAGTGTCACTGGGGATGTCAGTGGCAGTTAGTCAGTTTCCACCTAATGTCAGAATATATTCCGCCATTTGTAGATGCTATAAATTTCACGTAAACCAATTAATTTACATGTATTGGGAATTTTTTTACTAGATATGTAGCAAAACACATTTTGTCCTAAATTTATGAGGAAATTCGATCTTTTACGGTTTTTTTTGGATATGTTTTATAGCAAAAAGTCAAACATTTTGGTGGCTTTTTTTTCAAAATTGTCAGGGGTTTTTTTGCTTATAGCGCAAAAAATAAAAACCACAGAGATGATCAAATACAACCGAAAGAAAGCTCTATTTGTGTGAAAAAATGACACAAAATGTACATAAGTGAACAGCATTGCATGACTGCGCAATTGTTAGGTAAAGTAACGCAGCACCGTATCACAAACAATGGCCTGGTCAGGAAGGGGGTGAATCCTCTGGAGGGGAAGTGGTTAATACCACACTGTAATACAGATAAGGGGTAGTCAGTAGCTCTCAACAAGAGGTCTAACATGCTCATCTTTTCTTGCCAGTTCCACCATTCAAAGAGGTCATACTACAGCTTTTATAAATGATACAGGATCTGTGAATTGGGGACAGGCAGATGATTGATAGCTATCCCCCTTGTGTCATGCATAGATGTTGTAGTGCTGGGTGGGCATAGTTGACACAGCCAGGCCCTGCACTACTCTAATATATGTGAAAATGAGCGGAGAGTTCCACCTACAGGTTGGAAAAGAATTAAACTGCCATTTGTAATTTTGCATGTTGTGTTGACTAAAATTCACTTTTGTAAATGTAGTTCGTGTTTTATGTTAATTATTTTTTTCCCCAGTTATTACAAACTCAATATAGTGATGTCCTTAAGCTAGCCCAGAGGCACTGTCCCATTCCTGAATCCATCCCTAAGTCAGTAGTCAACAAGCAAAATATAACAAAGTGATGCCCTCCAGCACCATTGCTCCATATCTTATGCCATATCATCATACGCCAATCAGGATGCAAAATGGTGATGTCCTCCAGCAGCAGTGCCACATTCCTGATGCCATCCCCCAGCCAACATTCACCAAGCTGGGCGTAACACTGAGATGTTCTTCAGAAACTGACAAATTGGAGCCTTTCTTTGGGATAAGCACACCAAATTTTCCTAAACTGAACCCAAAAATCTGTCACACTTTTAAACCTAGTTATGTTACTAATTTTCTGGGCTTTTTCTTTCTAGAAGGCTGATCCTCAGAATCTAAACATCATTACTAGATCAAAAGGGAGCAAGCCAAACACAACACAGAGAACAGTTTTTCGCCATGTAAGGCTACGTTCACACTAGCGTTGTGTGCAGGCGGCAGAGAGGCATTTGGGAAGTGTTTTTACTGCTTCCCAAACGCCTCTGACAATTCTGCACATTGCAGCACATGGTGCTGTTCTATCGGGAGCATTAGCTTCGCGGCAAAACGGACGCCTCTGGTCGAGTCAAGAGGCGTTGAAGCCTCCTATTCTAGTCTATGATGCAGCTCCCCGGCCGGTGTTTGTGGTGTGGTTGCGATGCGGTTGCGGGGCATTTGCGGAGCGGTAACACCATTCAAACTTCATTATAGGCATTTGTCGGGCGTTTTTAACGCTCGGCAAACGCCTAGCAACCGCCGCTAAACCGCGCACGCGGCGTTTGTGGAGCGTTTGCCGAGCGTTAAAAACACTCCGCAGACACCGGACAAACGCTTGCCAAACACTATAGGGACGTTTGGCAAGAGTTGGTAAAACAGTCAAGTGTGAATGAGCCCTAACAGTGTTGACACCTAGTCTGATGTAGGTACCAACATTTTTTTCTCAAACCTGCTGCTACACTTGAACACTTACTTTTTGCAGAGGGATTTCAATTAATAGTATGTCATGTGTAACCAATAGGCCGCAGTTACAGGTCTTCTAAAAGAAAGTCAACTACAAGTGAGAAAAATGAAAAGGTGCTACAGCAGATAATATGCAAATATGCTTCATAAAACTCATTGCAGATTGCTTCATGTTCAGATATGTTTTCAATCATTTTCCTCATGTTCCTATACATTTTGTGTAGAAACCCAAGAAAGGTTTTGCTAAAGTGTTTTGTTTAACCAGTTCCATAGCTGTATTAGCTAGACTTCTAGCATTTGTAAAACATGCCTCTTAGTTTTGTATGGATGCATATTATTTGTTCCTTGTTCTCAGGCTGCAATTGAATTCTGCCAAGCTACACACCTTGGGTTTAGATATTCTACTACACTAAGAATATTGCCCCCAGTAGCACCCTGTGACCCTCGCTCACTGCCAGCTATAGCTTCTTCTGATCCCTCCCCTCACCACCTAGTTTAAAATTTCCTGTAATTTTTTGGCCATCTTCTCTGTCAACAGAGCTACACCCTCCCCATTTAGATGCAGTCCATTCTTGCTACAGAGCCAGTAACCAGTCAGCCCAGTTCTCCATGAACCCAAATCCCTCCTTCCCACCAGTTCCTCAGCCACTTAGGTTCCTTAATCTCTTACTGCCTCTGATGTGGCTCAAGGTACAGGCAGCATTTCTGAGAATACTGACTTAAAGTTCCTTTTGCCCCTAAGTCCCCAAAATAATTTTTAGGACGCTCCATCTTCTTCTAACTTTGTTATTAGTACCAATATGAACTATAGCAGCTGGGTCCTCCCCAACCCCACCCAACAATTTGTTTTTAAAAGTAAAATTAATGTGTTTCTTTATGTGATGTGGCATTTTAGCCGTGAAAACATGCAGTATTTTAACCCCCCCAGTGTCAACTAGGGAATACCTGGTTGCCTGTCCTAAATGTTTAGAAAGCCTGTCCTAAATAATAAACCTTGTAGTGCAAATAAAAAGCACATGCAGTACTAAGATACCTTGAATGAGAAATATGCACAGGGCGAATCTAAGGGTGTGATATGAGTGATAGTGCTTTTGCACCCTCTAGTGGAAAAACACAATATAGCATATGGATCGAATGAAAATAAAACTCCCACCACAATCCTGCTTTCAGCGTTCATTTCCACATGCACATTTATATGTGTTTTAATGCATTTGTAATGTGTTCTAGTACTTTTTTATCTGTATTTTTAAAGGAGTATGCTAGCATTTCCAGTGAGGTCACTTCCTACTACTTACTCAGGTTTCTGCATTGGCTGGTGTGTGCATTAGCGCAGAATCTTCAGGATGTCTGCCCTTACAGGTATAATCACAGTGCTGGCCATTGCGTTCTGGTGCATTCACACATGTTCCAATGCAAAAAAAATACATGTTGCTGGACTGAAGGCAGTTGTGTGAATTAGAATGATTGAGAAAATGTTTTCTCTGTACATGCATTCAAAATCTAGTGTGAACAAGCCCTAAATGAAAGTTTTTGAATTCTGTAAATGTAACACTTTTACATACTTTACTTGTGCAATGGAGGAGCATTTATAATCATTCACACTGACAATTGAAAAAGGTGTGCACTTTCATTACTAAAGCCAAGGTATCGTGACAAATAGGTGCTACAGTTCACATTTGTCAACCTGATTCTGCAGCACTGTACCAGGCCTCTGTTGGCACCATGTGATCTCTGTGACCAATCACACTGATCACATGACAATTGTAAACAATGAATGGGTTTGATTCATGCCATTCATTGAGTACAATAGTCCCAGTAAACAGTGCAAATGTGGTTGACTCCGTGCTGAAAGGTGTCTAATATTATGCACTCACCAGAAAGCGCATAATATGCGCATTTGAGTTGTCAGACCACTCCTGGTCCTAGAAAGCTGAAACTGTGTGGATCATCTGGCAAGCTGTCACTCTGATGGGGGTACACCTTTCCTTGGCCAGCAGGGGGATTCCAGACATCCAGAGACACTTAATAACACTGATCCAGACTCCTCACCCAGGGCACTCATATAAGATATCCACCTTAAGAGAGGGGGGGGCTTGACCATAAAGCCCACCCCAAAAAACACTGATAGTGTAGTATGTTCCAAAAAGCCTTTATTGCAGAATAAAAATTGGTCACTCACAGGGTATCCCAGAGTCAAAGATGGCCGCCGGCCTCCACGAGGTACGGAACGGCGTGACGTCACCGGCTAGGCTCCACCCTGACGCGTTTCGTGCAGACGAGCGCGTTATCAAAGGGAGCGAGCACTAGCCGGACAAACTTATATATAGTGTTTCCCGCGCATGCACGGTGAACAAAAAAGCCGGGGACGCCATTTTGGCCCGCTCGCGCATGCGCAAAGCATACGATAGCGGCCATTTTCTTGGTTATCGCGGCTCAGGTAAGGTAATTGTCATGCATTTAGTGTCACCTGCACTGCTATATAGGAAACCAGTATACAGGAAACAAAAACCATCCATATTCAAGTGGATACTGGCCATAAGGGGTATTATATATATTATTGCACTATCCCTGACTCCATTGTAGTGGAGTTTAATACAGGTGCAGATAAATTTGCCAAACAAAAACTAATTAAATAACACTTATCACATGTATATATATATATATATATATTTAAATGTAGTATGGTAATAGCCAGACATCAATAGAAATAAAGATAAATAATTTATAAATAATAGAATCATGCCTAAAAACAACCCCCTGAGCCAGGATAACTTACACTTCAAATAGTATAAAAACCTTATATAAAACATATATAAAAAATGTAAAAACATATACATATGTGCTCTACATAATACACATATGAATGGTAACCATATAGAAACATAGACACCTAGACAACCTTATTATGTACCCCAATCCCTGACACCTATAACTTGTAGAATCGACCCATATAATGGGGTTACCATCATACTCCTTATAGTATATATATGATAGAGACAGAACCCATTAATGGGTAAAGTGAATATAAAAGAAATAGGGGAAAGAGAAAACGTACTAGAATCAAAAAGGGGGGGGGACACACTAGAATAAAAGAGGGGGGGCCTAATAAAATATTAAAAGTAGGCTAAACATATCAACTTGTATCAATAAAACAATTAATGTCAAGGTCTACATTCAGGCCTTGAGGGAAAAAAGACTGTAGCTCATAAATCCACTTGGTTTCCAACTTGGAAACCGATCTCTTTTTGTAAGTACCCCTCCAATGTGGTTTCACAATGTCTATAGCAGCAAATTTCAAGCATTTGGGATTGTTATTGTGGCACAGCCGATAATGTAAAGATAATGAATGGTCCTTAAAACCTTTTTTAATATTTTTTAAGTGCTCACGCAGTCTATCCCGTAACCTTCTTGTTGTCCTCCCAACATATTGTTTCCCACAGCCGCACTCTAATAGGTAAACAACGTGTGTACTATTACAAGTGATGGTATTTTTAATTTCATAGGTTCTGTTGGTGGTATTAGACGCAAAAGTTTTCACTGGTCTCTTGTGTATACCATTATCAACACAAATCATGCACCTATAACAAGGATAAAAACCTTTATGCCCAAGATTAAATGTTACAGTTTTTGGGGGGTTCACAATGTTGGGGGCTAAAGACAACCTAAGGGGGGGTGCTCTCCGGAAAATGATCTCCGGACGGTCGGGTAGTACTTTTCCCAATAATGGGTCATTCAAAAGGTCAGTATGATCTTAAACAAATCGATTTTTTAGATCTTACTCTTTTTGTATCAGGAATGGATATTTTAACTAAAACATTTTTTAAAGAGACGGACCGTAATTGTTTTATTCCACTTGATAGTTGTCATCACCCGAAATGGTTAATGAATACTCCGAAAGGCCAATTTCTTCGGATAAAAAGAAACTGTGACAATATTGAGGATTTCCATAGACAATCTATAATTTTAAAAGAGAGGTTTTTGGAAAAAGGGTATGATGAACCTTTCTTGACTAAAGTAATAGAGGAAGTACAAAACACAGATAGAAATGAATTACTTAAGCCCACTACAGCTGCCAATAATAACATTGTCTGTCCCTTTATTACAAATTTTAATACCCAATATAAAGATGTTTCCAAAATAATTAAGAAAAACTGGTCCATCCTTTTGAATGACCCATTATTGGGAAAAGTACTACCCGACCGTCCGGAGATCATTTTCCGGAGAGCACCCCCCCTTAGGTTGTCTTTAGCCCCCAACATTGTGAACCCCCCAAAAACTGTAACATTTAATCTTGGGCATAAAGGTTTTTATCCTTGTAATAGGTGCATGATTTGTGTTGATAATGGTATACACAAGAGACCAGTGAAAACTTTTGCGTCTAATACCACCAACAGAACCTATGAAATTAAAAATACCATCACTTGTAATAGTACACACGTTGTTTACCTATTAGAGTGCGGCTGTGGGAAACAATATGTTGGGAGGACAACAAGAAGGTTACGGGATAGACTGCGTGAGCACTTAAAAAATATTAAAAAAGGTTTTAAGGACCATTCATTATCTTTACATTATCGGCTGTGCCACAATAACAATCCCAAATGCTTGAAATTTGCTGCTATAGACATTGTGAAACCACATTGGAGGGGTACTTACAAAAAGAGATCGGTTTCCAAGTTGGAAACCAAGTGGATTTATGAGCTACAGTCTTTTTTCCCTCAAGGCCTGAATGTAGACCTTGACATTAATTGTTTTATTGATACAAGTTGATATGTTTAGCCTACTTTTAATATTTTATTAGGCCCCCCCTCTTTTATTCTAGTGTGTCCCCCCCCCTTTTTGATTCTAGTACGTTTTCTCTTTCCCCTATTTCTTTTATATTCACTTTACCCATTAATGGGTTCTGTCTCTATCATATATATACTATAAGGAGTATGATGGTAACCCCATTATATGGGTCGATTCTACAAGTTATAGGTGTCAGGGATTGGGGTACATAATAAGGTTGTCTAGGTGTCTATGTTTCTATATGGTTACCATTCATATGTGTATTATGTAGAGCACATATGTATATGTTTATACATTTTTTATATATGTTTTATATAAGGTTTTTATACTATTTGAAGTGTAAGTTATCCTGGCTCAGGGGGTTGTTTTTAGGCATGATTCTATTATTTATAAATTATTTATCTTTATTTCTATTGATGTCTGGCTATTACCATACTACATTTAAATATATATATATATATACATGTGATAAGTGTTATTTAATTAGTTTTCGTTTGGCAAATTTATCTGCACCTGTTATAAACTCCACTACAATGGAGTCAGGGATAGTGCAATAATATATATAATACCCCTTATGGCCAGTATCCACTTGAATATGGATGGTTTTTGTTTCCTGTATACTGGTTTCCTATATAGCAGTGCAGGTGACACTAAATGCATGACAATTACCTAACCTGAGCCGCGATAACCAAGAAAATGGCCGCTATCGTATGCTTTGCGCATGCGCGAGCGGGCCAAAATGGCGTCCCCGGCTTTTTTGTTCACCGCGCATGCGCGGGAAACACTATATATAAGTTTGTCCGGCTAGTGCTCGCTCCCTTTGATAACGTGCTCACCCGCACGAAACGCGTCAGGGTGGAGCCTAGCCGGTGACGTCACGCCGTTCCGTACCTCGTGGAGGCCGGCGGCCATCTTTGACTCTGGGATACCCTGTGAGTGACCAATTTTTATTCTGCAATAAAGGCTTTTTGGAACATACTACACTATCAGTGTTTTTTGGGGTGGGCTTTATGGTCAAGCCCCCCCTCTCTTAAGGTGGATATCTTATATGAGTGCCCTGGGTGAGGAGTCTGGATCAGTGTTATTAAGTGTCTCTGGATGTCTGGAATCCCCCTGCTGGCCAAGGAAAGGTGTACCCCCATCAGAGTGACAGCTTGCCAGATGATCCACACAGTTTCAGCTTTCTAGGACCAGGAGTGGTCTGACAACTCAAATGCGCATATTATGCGCTTTCTGGTGAGTGCATAATATTAGACACCTTTCAGCATGGAATCAACCACATTTGCACTGTTTACTGGGACTATTGTATCATGTTATGAGGACACTTTTCAATCACCATTAAGCACCAGTAGCCCATCACTTATTACCCTGTATGTTAATTTATATCAACCTTTTGTAGCGCTGCATGTGTTATTATTATTTTAGTGTGAAGGTTTTGGGTTTGTGCCTTTCATGCTAGCTGCTTGTCATCTCCAAGCGCTCGTTAATTATTTTCACTGTTTTGACATTCATTGAGTACAATTGTGTTGCTAGCTGTGATTGGTCACAGTAATCACATTGTACAGACAAAGCCAATGAAACCTCATCTGTACCATGTGTGCAGAACGAACTGCACTCCTGTGATCCACAGGAGAAGTACAACCAAAAGAGCTTTGGCTGTGCTTCTCCTTTAAATCAACTTCATAATAAAAAAGGGGTGCAGGTAGTAACCTGAATTACAAGCTAGTGAAATAAAGCGGGATCACAGAATGCACAAATGATTAGCAATGTAATTAATCAAATGATTATGAAAAAAGGCTGGAATTAATTAATGACCGCAAAAACAAGTGGGGGAAGAGGAGACTTTTAGTCAGTCCACTCCCACTAGGCCCTGCTGCCACAAGCAAGATGGAGTAAACAATAATAGCAAGACTAGTCTAAGAGTTCCTCCTTAACCGCTTGAGCGCTGCCCTATAGCAGAAATACTGCTACAGGGCAGCATGGGTGTGCAAAATCACGTATATACTGTATAGGTGACTCACACTCCCGCAGTTTATGCTGGCCGGGGGGCGCGCACCCCTGCTGACCTGCGGGTGCAGTGATTTGATCCCCAAGGGATCATTCATCCGATTTAGGCCAGTGATGGTTGGCCTAAGTCGGATGATCAATCCCTGCCCTATCAGGGATCTTCCTGTGTCTGTGTTTACAGTTACACAGGTACAGGAAATTATGACATCTTCTCACCCTGGGCACATTCTGTCCCAGAGAGAGAAGAATCAAGACACACAGTGAGTAAAAGCAGCACACTTTTCACAGTTAGAACACTTTAGGGCACATTTAACCCCTTGATTCCCCCCCCCCCCTGTTAACCACTTCACTGCCCTGTCACCAGTGTCATTAATACAGTGTACAGATTTTTAGCTGATCACTGTATTAGTGTCACCACTGACTTATACTGATAGTGTTAGCGTCAGTTAGCACCCTTCCCAGATAGCATCAGATTGCCCATCAGTACACCATTCATCACATTTAACCCCTTGATTGCCAGGAACACGCTTACATACACAATAAACCTCCATTGCTAGTATAGTGTGATCAATATCTTTGATCAGATCAGCACTATACCAGCGTTCACATTAGTATAGAGTCCCCAAAAACACAGCGTTAGCGGGATCAGCCCTGGCACCTGCCAGCACCTGCGTTTAGCCTTTATGCTTACCCCCCCCCCTTCTCCCCCAGCAAGTGCAGTGTCAGTAGATCACTGTCACTTGATACATTACACACAAAACCACAGTGTTTGCAGAATCAGGACTGATCTCTGTTAACACTTGTCATTAAATTTTTTGTAACGGTTCAAGCTATCCCTGACAGCCTGGTGCTCTTTTTCACATGAGTCGCACTAGGTACCTGTAAATTTAGTGGCCAAAATGTCATTAGAAAGGTACTCTATTGAAGAGGCCTACAGGATTCTGAGCATGTCAGGTGAGAGCGAAGGGGAAGACTCCCTAACACAATCAGCCTCAGAATACGAACATGTAGACAGCAGCAACACCCTGACAGATAGCTCAGATGATGGATAAGAGGTCCCTGCTAAGGTCAGACGTACCCGACCACTTCCAAGGTTGCTGAGATATTACAAACCATGATGACTTTCATATGCAGCAGAGCACCAGCGGCCTAGTACATCCTGGTCTTTTAAATACCAGCACTGCAGTATCACTTGGTGACGTGGCGAGTCCCATAAGTGCAGTACAAGCTGGTTTGGTGGCGAGCACAAGTAGTGTCCCACAGCCACCAAGAATTTGCACACAGGCCCGTAGAGCTCCTTCCGGATGTGCTTGCAAAACCCAATTGGCAGCCCACAAATTCTGCAGCACCTGTGCTTCACCCATTCACTGGCCAACCCGGAATTCAGGTGGAAATAGCAAATTTACTCCCCTTGATTTTTTGGAGCTGTTTTTCACGGAAGATCTGTATGCATTGATTGTGGATCAAAGCAATTTATATGCACAACAGTTTATTGCTGCCAACCCAAATTCAAACCTTACCAAACCATTCGCATGGAAACCCATTATGGTTTCCAAATTTAAACATTTTTTTGGGCCTAACCCTGAATATGGGCATTACTAAAAAAAATGAATTGCGGTTGTATTGGTCCACAGACCCGATTCATCATATTTCCGTGTTCTCTGCTGCCATGGCCGGGCATAGATATGAGAATATAATGCGATTTATGCATTTCAACAACACACTCGGTCGTCCTCGGGGTGACCCTGAATTTTACCGGCTCCACAAAATTCAGCCCCTCGTAAATCACCTTAACCAACAATTTTCAGATGTCTATACTCCCCAGCAAAAAATCTGCATTAATGAGTCCCTCAATTTTTCTGACCGCCGTGCATTCAAACAATTTCTCCATAGCAAGCGTGCTAGATATGAGGTCAAGATGTATAAGACCTGTGTGAGTGCAACAGGCTATACATATAAGTTTCGGATTTAGGAGGGAAAAGATAGTCACGTGGAGCCCCCGGATGCCCACACTACATGGGGAGCAGTGGCAAGATAGTTTGGGACTTGGTGTCATTCTTTTTTTATATGGGGTACCACTTATATGTGGACAATTTTTATTCAAGTGTGCCACTATTTAGACATTTGTATAATCTTGGAACCGTGTAGCCCAATCGCCGGGGCTTCCCCCAACAGCTTTGTGATGGAGGATAGGCAGGACAGAACACACAGAGTAGATGGCAAACGCACAAAGCTTTATTGAGACAAACAGATGGCAGTCCTTCAATAAGGGGGTTGGCAGAGAGGGTGAATTTGCCACTAAAGGGTAGCAAAGGGGCCCCACCCACTTATAGTCCACCATGGAGAGCCAAGGGGGTGTCTCTGTAAAAAGGGTAATCCGACAAAGGGGGAGGGTGCGAGGGGTCAGCACAGCAACAGTTCAGGTAACACAGGGGGGAGAAGGTACTCACTAATCCAACAGGGTGCCTGGTCTCCCAGGGGTAGAAGCTGAACACAGGTACCTGTGGAGTCCGGATCAGGCAGGTGGTCTCTGGTAATGGCAGGCAGTGTTGGGCAAACTCCCCCCTCTGCTGTGGGGTCTCTGGCAATGGCAGACAGTCTGTGATAGTCTCTCCCCTTCTGTGGGGTCTCTGGCAATGGCAGGCAGGCAGGCTGTGATAGTCTCTCCCCTTTCTGTGGGGTCTCTGGAAATGGCAGGCAGGCTGGCTCTGGCCATCTCTCCTCTCCTGTGGGGTCTCTGTGAGGCTGGGGGTGGGCTTGCAGAGTCTAGTCACAAAGGTCCCGCCGCAGCTGGGGATCCTTTGATGACTGCACAACAGAATGCGCCCGGAGCGCCCGGCACCAGCCTCTTAAGCTGATGCGGGACGCTTCCTGGTCGGCTTGGTGCGACCTTTGTTCCAGGACATCTGCGAGCGCGAGAGCTCTGCGTGCCCGCGCTGCGGATGTCAGGGCTGAGATGGCGTCAGCTAGACGTAGGAGCCCGGGCCGTCCCTGCGGGAGGTTCGCACTTCTCCGTGGAGAAGTGTGAACCTCACCACCTCCTCGCTGCCAGAGAGAGAAATACAGGACGGGGTGGTGGAAGTTGCACCTCTCATCCCGCGGCGGCAGGATGAGAGGTGGAGGGGGGAACACTAGACCCCAGGGATGAATCAGGTTGGTGACAGCGACATCCTGAGAGGCAGGGATGACACTGGCCCGCCCGGGGACATAAGAGGGCCGGTGTCGGCATAGATGAAAGGCAATTTGGGAGGTGTTTGGCGAGCTGGCAGCAAGCTGGCCGGGAGGGGGCCCACAATAATTGAATTAGGCCATTTGGCCGAGTGACATAGGGGACAATTGGAACGATACAGAGCAGGACGCTGAGGGGCATGTGATACAGGGCATTAATAAGGGGATTAATAATTGGCAGGGCCCCTATACCGTGACAGGCTTGTAAATACCTTTCTTAGAAAGGAGGAAAAAGCCTGCTTGAAAAATTAGGAATTGCTCGCCGTGAAGTGGAAGGACAAATGGGATTTTTTCGTCCTGTCTTTCGTTCACGCAGACACGACCGTCCAATTTGCCACGACAGCTTGTGTTGTTGAGAAGCCCCTCTGTGTCCACGACTATTACCTTAACATGGGAGGGGTGGACTTCAACGACCAGAAGAAGAAGCCGTACTTAGGTTCCTGAAAAGCCAGATGCTGGTACAAAAAAGTGTCTGTTTATTTATTTCAATTGGCTTTATATAATGCTTTTGTGCTTTACAAAGCAACTGGACGAAAGTGGATCCTTCCTAAAATTCCAGGAAGAGATCATCACAGCCCTTTTGTATCCAGAAGGTGCTGTGGCCCAAACCCCCAACACAGATGCATAGCTGGCTGCATGAGAGACATTTTCCTGATGCCATTCCTGGTACCCCAACCCAAAGGACACCCCAAAAAAAATGTTATGTCTGTAGCAGGCATGGAGTTAGGCGTGACACCCGCTTTTTTGTCCCTCCTGTCCTGGCCAACCTGGTCTCTGCTTCAAGAACTGCTTCCGTCGCTACCACACACTAATGGAGTATTAGTATAGGGTACAGCACTGCACAGTTCAGGGCACATATTTACACAGGGTCTTGAAAGATGTTAGGTAGTCAGGAAACTGGCTATCACATTTTGAGAGACCCTACAATCTGTTTCAAAAAATTAAAGTCTAAATTAAAAAAAAGCATAAAAAATAAAAACTACAAATCCCCCCAAAAAATTAAAAAATTAAAAACCAAAAATAGTTATAGTTTTTTTTTTATGTTGTTACTGTTCTACTGTTACAATTTTACTCTTTTATTGTTAACCATTGATGTTTTCTTTGCAGGAATGCCATTCAGCTGCAGCACCGACCTGTTTATTCTGACAGCAACAGGAACTTGCTCTCAGAATATACATGTGTCAGTATGGGCAGTGCTGTTGGATGAGATTTTTTATCTGCAGTTATAAAAAGAGCATATATGCCAAAGCATGGGGGCCTGGAGTGGCCAGTGGGTGGATGGCCCCTATGCTTTGGCATATATATAATATTTTTTGGCACATTTCCACCATTAGAAGTGGGTGGATGCAGGGCGGTATATTCTAATGGTGGGCATACCACACACTTTTTCTGGCAGGGATATTTCAATAAAAAAGTTGTTTTATTGAGTTACTGTTTTATTGTTAGCCAATGCTGTTTTCTTTGCAGGAATGTCTTTCAGCTGCATTACCAACCTGTTTATTCTGACAACAACAGGGTCTTGCTCTCAGAGTATACATAAGTAGGTGTGTGCAGTGCTGTTTGATGAGATTTTTCAGCCGCAGTTACAAAAAGAGCATATATACCGAAGCATGGGGGCCTGGGGTGGCCAGTAGGTGGATGGCTCCTATACTTCTGCATATATATTTTAGAATATTTTTTGGCACATTTCATGTGTGCCCACTATTAGAAGTGGGTGGATGCAGGGCGGTATTGTCTAATGGTGGGCATACCACACACTTTTTCTGGCAGAGATTTCTTCTCTTTTTTTAATTCAGCCCACGGACCGCATACAAAAAAAAAAGAACATAGCATATATACCCAACAAGGACCAGCGACGTACTGGTACATCAGCTGCAGGCATCATCCTGGTATCATTTTTTTTCAGCCGGCGATTGGCTTTCATGTCAAAGCAATCCTAGTGGCTAATTAGCTGCAGGATGGCTGTTACAAGCAGCGGGGGAGGATGCCCCCCTCCCCCACTGCCTTCCACGGCCTTCTCGGGCAGTACCGTGCCATCGGGGGAACCTGAGAATACATCCGGTGTTTCTGCCAGCTGACCATAGAGCTGATTGAAGACCGGAATGGTGCCAATCATCTCTATAGTCTAAGAAATCGGAAGCTACAAGCATTTCATCACTTCAGATTCGCAGGATATAAACAGCGCCACTTGTAAATTCTGAAAGTATCTGATCAGACCAATTTTACACAAAACTGTCATTTAAATGATTTATTGCTCACACATGCCATGGGTACATGTGGAATTACTCCCCAAATTACATTCTGCTACTTCTCCTGAGTATGGGGATACCACATGTGAGAGACTTTTTGGCAGTCTAGTCAAGTACAGGACCCCAAAATCCAATAAGCACCTTCAGGCTTTTATAGGGCTTTATTTCCTCATTACACTTCCTTACTACCTATCACAGTTTTGGAGGCCCTGAAATGCCAGGATAGCACCACCGCCCCCCCCCCAAAAAAAAAAATTACCCCTTTTTGGAAAGTAGACACCGCAAGGAATTTGATAAGAAGCATGGTGAGTATTTTGAATATCTTGGTTGTTGCCACAAGTTTTTACAAAATGAAGAAAGAAAACAAAAACATTTTTTTCTTTTCTTTTTTTATATTTCAAAACTTTGTGAGAAAAAATTAGATTTGCAAAATACTCACCATTCCTCTTTTTAAATTCCTTGCGGAGTCTAATTTCCAAAAAGGGGTCATTTGGGGGGTTTGGTGCTATCCTGGCATTTCAGGGCCTCTGAAACTGTGATAGGTAGTGAGGAAGTGAGATGAGGAGGTTACGCACCTTCAGGCTTTCAATGTGGTCATTGGTTTTCAGGCTCTTGTATGTGTCTAGGCTCCCAAAAAGTCTCACACATGTGGTATCCCCATACTCAGTAGAAGTAGCATAATGTATTTTGGGGTGTAATTCCACATATACCCATAACCTCCGCAACCTGAACCCGGCCCCTCTCCACTCTGCAGCTGACCGTCTGTACGACAGTATCCTTCCATTGTCATGCCCTGACCTGGCCACTACTTCGTATAATGACTCACTGCTTAGACTCCTTATCACCCCTAACCACACGTAGTATTAGACCCTGACCGCTTCAACCCTGGCAGAACGACCACACTAAAAATCTTAAACGTCGCAGTCGCGTGCTGGAGCGATTACGGTGCAAAACCAGATCCCTTTGAGCGTTCTCCCTCTACAAATCCGCCTTCCTCACCTACACCTCCTCCCTCCACGCCACCAAACAAGCCTATTTCGTAACCCTCATCAACACCCTCTCCACCTGTCCTCGCCGGCTCTTCTCCACTTTCAAATCCCTACTCTCTCCCCCCCCACCTCCACCCAGTACCTCACTTACCACCCACGAGATTGCCAATCACTTCCAAAATAAGATCGACGCAATCTATAAGGACATCGCCAATGCTCAATCTTCCTCCCCACCTAGCCTCCCTCCCACCATAACCCCATCAACTCCCCCCTCCTATGACCTTGCAACTGCCCTGCCTACCACCACATCTAACACCTCGCACACTATAACCTCCCCAACACTTCGCTCCTTCAGCCTTGCTACCACTGAGGAGGTCACTAAGGTCTTCTCAGAAGCCCGCCTCACCACTTGCCCCCTTGACCCTGTCCCCACACAACTCCTCCAGTCACCTTCCTCCTCCATCTTACGCTCCCTCACCCACATCTTCAATCTCTCCCTCTCTACTGGCGCATTCCCCTCCCCCCTAAAGCACGTGCACATCACCCCCATACTCAAAAAATCCTCCCTGGACCCCACCGACCTGAACAACCTTAGACCCAGCTCCCTGTTGCCATTTACATCCAAACTCCTTGAGCGCTTAGTCTACAATTGCCTAAGCTCCCACCTAACTGACAACAACCTCCTCAATCCACTACAGTCTGGCTTCCGTCCCCTACACCCCCCCAAAACCGCCCTACTCAAAATCACTAATGACCTGCTAACCGCCAAAGCTAATGGCCACCACTCAGTCCTCCTACTCCTTGACCTTTCCGCGGCCCTCCTCCTTAATAAACTACACTCCCTTGGCATCAGAGACTCCGCCCTCTCCTGGCTCTCCTCCTATCTATCCCAACGCTCCTTCAGCGTTACCTAGAACGCTACCACCTCCCCCTCTCTCCCCCTCTCTGTTGGGGTCCTCCAAGGCTCTGTCCTTGGGCCCCTTCTCTTCTCCATCTACACCTCCTCCCTCGGCACACTGATACACTCCCACGGCTTCAACTATCATCTCTACGCCGACGACACGCAAATTTACCTCTCCACCCCTTACCTCACCCCTTCAGTCTCTGCCTGTATTGCCCACCTACTGAACGACATATCAGACTGAATGTCGCTCCATTTCCTCAAATTGAACTTTTCCAAAACTGAGCTCCTAATGTTCCCCCCAGCCCACGCCCCCCCCCATCCTCTCCAGCATGACCAACAACGCCACCATCAGTTCCACCCCTCAAGCCAAAGTCCTAGGTGTCACTCTGGACTCAAACCTGTCCTTCCAACCCCATGTCCAATCGTTGGCAAACTCATGCAGGCTCCACCTCCGCAACATCTCCAAAATACGTACGTTCCTAACCCCAGACACTACTAAACAACTCCTTCACTCCCTTATTATCTCACGCCTGGACTACTGCAACTCCATTCTCACCGGCCTACCCCAACACAGGCTATCCCCACTTCAGTCTATCCTGAACTCTGTGGCCAGACTCATCTGCCTTACCAACCGCTCCACTTCTGCCACCCCCCTCTGTCATTCCCTTCACTGGCTTCCGATTGCTCAACGCATTAAATTCAAAATACTAACACTGACATACAAAGCCATTCATAACGCTGCCCCAAACTACCTCACTGACCTGATACCCAAATACCGCCCAACCCGTACTCTTCGCTCCTCACAAGACCTCCTACTTTCTAGCTCCCTGGTCTCCTCTTCCCACGCCCGACTGCAGGACTTCTCCAGGACTTCCCCCATCCTCTGGAACTTACTACCCCAATCCATCAGACTGTCACCTACTCTCCTCACCTTTAGACGCACCCTGAAAACCCATCTTCAGGGAAGCCTACCCCACCCTCACTTAACAGCCGATCTCCTCCACTCCTCCTACCACTCCATCCCCCACAGCCACTTCCTCCTGTACCTCTATCCCCTCCCTCCTAGATTGTAAGCTCGAAAGAGCAGGGCCCTCAAACCCCTCGTGTACTGTTTTGTTACTGTATTGTCTCATGTTCTGTCCCCCACTATAATGTACAACGCTGAGCAAACCTTTTGGCGCTATATAAATACTGTATAATAATAATATACCCATGGCTTGTATGAGCAATATATCAATTAAGTGACAACTTTGTGTAAAAAAAAAAAAAAGTTTTGTAATTTTCCAAAAACTTGCGGGAAAAAAATAAATCTTCCATGGACTCAATATGCCTCTCAGCAGTTAGCTTAGGGTGTCTACTTTCCAAAAATGGGTCATTTGGGGGTGTTTGTACTATCCTGGTATTTTAGCACCTCAAGAAATGCAGTCAGAAAGTAAAAGCTGTGTAAATTCCATTATCTATACCATAGTTTGCAGATGCTATAACTTTCACACAAAGCAATCAATATACACGTATTGGGATTTTTTTTCTACCAAAAACATGTAGCAGAATACATTGTGTCCTAAATTTATGACGCAATTTGAGTTTTTTGGATATTTTTTATGACAGAAATTAGAAAATATCTGGGGGTTTTTTGTTTATAGTGCAAAAGGTGATCAAATACCACCAAAAGAAAACTCTATTTGTGTGAAAAAAAAGGACATAAATTTCATTTATGAAAAAGTAAATACAATTGCCGGTTATCAGCAGCACTTTCCTCACGCGGACACATATCAGTGCAGCATCATCAGTGCCTCCTCATCAATGCCCATCAGTGCCACCTCATCAGTGTCACCTCATCAGTGTAGCCTATTAGTGCCACCTCATCAGTGCCCATCAGTGCTGCCTATCAGTGCATACTCATCAACACACATCAGTGAAGGAGAAAAATTACCTGTTTGTTAAATTTTATAATAGAAACAAAGAAAAACTTTTTTTTGTAATTTTTTTGCTTTTTTTTGTATATAGTGCAAAAAATAAAAACCCCAGTGGTGATTAAATACCAACAAAAAAAAAGCACTATTTCTGTGAAAAAAATGATAAAAATTTCATATGGGTACAATGTTGCATGACAATTGTCATTCAAAGTGCAACAGCACTGAAAGCTAAAAATTGGCCTGGGCATGAAGGCGGTAAAAGTGCCTAGCAGGCAAGTTGTTAAATCAATTATATACAAACACCACAGGATACAACCTATGTACATGAGTTTTGTTGGCCTATTTGCACTGAACAAAGATACAGTACAAACACTTTTACTGGATGAATGGCTATGGGAATTTTTGCAAATAAACCCCTTAGCTTACAATGCAGAGGTCTTCCTCGTGTTATTTCCTCTTTTGGTCAAATGTTTATTGGTTGAATGTTATTTAATCATTCTTATTGAATGTTTTAAAGCTATTTTTCTCTTAGGATTGAATGAAAGGGAGTGTGACATTTGTGACTTATTTCTGACTTTTGCGTAATTGCTGACATTCACTCAGCAATATTGTTATAAATAGAACCCAAAATGTTGAAAATAAAACCATTTTGACAACTAATTTTGCCTGTAAAAGTGAATGGTCAAAATCAATCCCCGGAAGATCAATAATACAAACCTTTAGACTTATTTAAATCTTTTTCTGCAAGGACTGCACATTTTAGGTCTGAAGATTAGTTTAAACCAACAAATATTACCGGTACATATTTTTTTGAAAGCAGAGGCCATAGAGAATACATTGATTGAGTGACATACTCTCTTTAACAAGACATCAGTGGTCTATTAGATGTCTAATATCTGTTTTGCACTTTACTGCAGCTAATTGAGCACAGGTTGGGCTCGATTAGCTGCTTCCCTGGCCAGCACTGCCAGGAAATAACAGTTCCTAACCTTCAACGATGTAAATACATGTCACTTTTGGTTTCATTCAGCGTAGATAAAAATCTAAGCCTTATGTCAGTGGCAGTGTAAGGGTTAAAAGTTAAAGCTGAACTACAGAAGGATATAAAGAAACTATTGAGAGTTTCAGTTATAATAAAATCTATTTCTAAATGCAGTTAGTGTACATTACTGACTTGATATGCTGCACACACATGTTACCTGGAGAAGAGATCACAGTGAGCAGAGGGAGGAACTAATCGGTCTACTGGATGTTTCTTCAATGTCCAATTACAGGCTGGTGATGAGTAGGTAACCTGGGTGTACTGCTTAACTGCAGCAGAAAATGTCAGGTTGGTAGACTGACTATGCCGTGCCACAATGGTAGTGGACCATCGAGTGTAAGGCTTAAAGAGGGCCATGGCATAGAAATTAAGTAGCCATCTGATATTCACCTGTGTACCCCACATGTGTTTATGGGCCTTGCTATTGATGGCTACCAGGTTGCAGTCCTTTGATATAACCCAGACTAACAATGGCTGACAGTAACAAGATTTAGTACAGAATTGAAAGACAAAATGCAGGTCAGAAAAGCAAGAGGTCATGATAGATGGCTAACATGAATTATCGAAACACAGGCTGATGCCAGGCATCAAGCAGTATCAGTAGCAGGAAACCACAAGACCATCAGCCTAAGAACAGACTCTCAGAGACGTCCTTGCTTAGGTATCTTGGCGGAGCTAATCATTTCCTTATATTGTACTCAAGCAGAGCCAAATTAAGACCAAAGAGGGCCCTGCCTAGGCAGATTAATAATTGTAGGAGCTGTCCCTAAAGTGTCCCACTAACAGACATTCAGTCCTTAATTACAGATCCATGTGATTGAAAACTGTAAACAGATTTTTTTTATGCCTGGTACACACGTTACGTTTTTTTTTCATTTAACCCAACAGGCTGAATGAAAAAAATGCTCTCTGTACTAACTATGCAATGTTACTACAGGAATCTCCCCACTGTGCACATGTGTTCTGACAGGGGGGACTGTCCTCAGAACACACTGGTCAGCACTCGCAGTCATTGGCTGCAATCACTTATCGGATGCTAAACAGCTGCTGATTTTCACGGCTTTTCTTGGACAAACAGCTTATACACAGGCCAAAAGTTTCTACTGTAACAGGTGATTTTGGATTATATTTGGCCCAGTGTAAGAGGCTTTACATTCACAACACATGTTTTGATCTGATTGTACAATTTCCTTCAGGTCTACCAAAAAGTATATAGTGCACGGGCTGCCTGATTGGAAAGTTTGGGCCGGTCTTCGTATTACTTAGTTTTGGTAGATCTAAGGTTGATTGTACAGAGATTGTAAGGTAAGATTGTTACAAGTATGTTAGCCTTAGGCTGGTACAAGCAATTCTGTGCAGATAGATTACTGGAGATGCTGCCTCTGCACAGTTGCTCTACTCGATCTCAGTACTTTTAGATCACATGGCTGTGTTTGGGTGTTACTGTCAAAAATGGCTCACATTTTTGGTTGCGTGAATACCTGTGCAGCGCTACCCCCAAAGGAATCGTAGAGTGCAACAGGCTCTTTCCCAATATAGTGGAGAGGCAGCCAGGCACCCTGATACAGTGCATTCATTCCAGCTCGTTAATCTGTCTTGGGGTAGTCTTTTAGGAAGTTTTTTTTTGCTAGTAGAAACTTGGGAGGGGATTCAAGGTGATACAGGATACACCAGAATGGAATGTATTGCTAGCAGAGGACAGTTCTTGCTTAGCAGCTGTTCTACTAGTATAAGAGGCTGGACCAGTTCAAGGTTCATGACAGAAAACCATGAAGTAGTATGAGCATAGGTGAAGGCAGACTGGAACAGTCCATGGTTCATGGCTGGGGACCAGTAATTTAGGTGCAACACAGAAATGAGGCTTTACTTACAGGATCCTGGAACAACATAATTTCATATGTGCATCCTTCTGTAAAGTAGTCCAGCTTCCACTTCTCAGGGCTCCAGGAGAAAGCAGCCCCCTTCTTTGAGCTCTCGGATCCATCCCACACAAGAAAAAAAAGACCATCTCTTCAGGGCTCCAGGCTATTTAACAGCAACCCAGCCAGCATCAGGGCACACCTCCCCAGGGATTGGGTTGGCACAATATTCAGGCTGGTCATTTGAATTCTCCCTCCCTAAGCTCTAAAAACTTCTTGAAGAGGCAGGGGAAAGCGATCAAACTCCCAGCTGGTGAAGCCCAGACTAAACAATCACTGCTCCCCTGATCACAATAAAAGCCTAATTTACTTACCAGCCTAACTAGGAGGTTGCTACATCTGCTGCTCTTGCTACATACGGTATATACTCTTGCCAGCTCATAGTCACTACAGAATGTGCAAATTGGCAGTGCACTTTGGTGAGAGCAGTAAATTGGCAGCATTTAAAGTCCTGGACAACAAGAAAGGTAAATATACATGCTTTTCTTTTCCAGGCTTATTTTACAAGTGATCCTATGGTGACAGGGTCACTTTAAATAAAATATTTGCAAAGAGGAGGTAATAGTACAGTTATTCCATTGAGGTTTCAAATATTACTATTAGCTAAGGTGACAGAATCTCTTTAACCACTTCCCATCCGGCCCATGTACATAAACGGCCAGACGGGAGCAGTGCAGGAGCGGGTGGCCGTTTATAAATGTCCTGCCTGTGCGCGCTTCCTGGGAGCACGGGGCACTGCGATCTGGTGCACGCTATGTCCGGAGGACACAGCGGAACACCGATCGCTGTACGGAACTTCTGTATGCAGTTCCGATCATGTGATCACTGATTGGCCAGTCAGTGATCACATGAATAGTAGTAAGCAAGAAGTCACTTCTGAAGTCATTGCTTACTACTAAGTGAAATCTGTGAATGATCACAGAGGTCACATGGTACAAGGCTATTCACGACAGCTGTGATGATGTGACAAGCTGTGACCATTCACAGCTCTCACAGTATTTCTCAATGGCATCAAGAATGCAGCCAGAGAGAAGGAGAAATGATTGCTTTTACGAGTGTAAAAGCAATCAGTATAAAAAAAAAATAATCTTCATCACCCCCCACAAGTAGTACAGTGTCACTATGGTGACACTGTACTGCTAGGGTGACAGAATGTTAAAAAAATAAATAAATAATAATATAAAAATTTAAAAAACATTTTGAAAAATTATAATTTTTGGTTATAAACTAATTTGAATTATTATATTTTTTTTACTAAAAAGACAGCTGGATACATTTTGGCCACAATTTATGAAGAAATGTTATTTATTTGCAAAATTTTATAAGAAAAACACTTTTTTTGGTGAATAAATACCACCAAAATAAAGTTTTATCCGTCTCAAAAAAATGCTAAAAACTTCATATGGGTACAGTGTTGCATTACCGCGCAATTGTCATTAAAAGTGTGATAGCACTGAAAGCTGAAATTTGGCCTGGGCAGGAAGGGGGTAAAAGTGTCCGGACCTGAAGTGGTTAACTGTCTGCCTACTGCTGCTTATATTCACTTTCACGTCATTTTTCAGCTGCCTTAACCAGCTTGGATTGATATAAAAAACGTGATACTTTTAGGTATGTAGATCATGTGACTTTCTCCTCTTCTTTCAGATATTCAGTGCTGAAGACAAGTTAAGTATAATCTGTGAACAGGACACAAAATAAGTGAACCTGTTACTTTTCATTGCATATGTAAAACATGCAGTAAGTTCACTTTAAATGAGCAGAAAATGGTAGACATTATGTAGCCCCAGTCCACAGCACTGGTGGAAAGGAGCGGCTGCTTGGATATGGCTATCAGTTTCTGCTGCTGTCCCTGCTCATGTTTACAGAAGGACAGGCACAGTTGGAATTGGAGACTATTATTACAGAGCTTTGTGTAGCCTGTTGAGTCTATCCACCAAATAAAGCAAAAGGATGTACGTCTGGTCACTGGCAAGACACTTACCACAGCATCTGAGATGGAAAGAGACATCACAGAGGACACTGGGATTGTCTCTAGCACTGACTGAGCCAACTGCCCAGTTGTTGGAGAGGACACTGCTGGAGAGAGAGGATGCTGTCTTTACTGAGCCTTTGGGGGAGATTATCTATTGACAAATGAGTTGGTTAGAGGCCATTGGCCAGTCCTAATACACCCTGTTAAGAGTAACAGCATGGCCATGTGGGTCACAGTGCAAGTGCCTTTATCAGTGTTTGGAGAAACTTCATCCTGAGCACTCCAACGTCAGATTTGGACCCAAACCTGCTGGCTAGTGGGGAAATTGATTTCATGTAGACTGCCTAACTATTATTAAGTGTTCTTGCCTGGCAAGACCACTTACTGTTATCTCACATATATATTCTTATTATTATAGCCAAATTTACCACCCTAACTCCTCCCACAGTTTTTATACTACATAGACAGTAATATACCGAAACGTGCGGATTGTTCCCGATTGGTGTGCTATTACTTTGTGGAACGTTTCGCCGAATGGTTCACGAAATATCGGCGTTTTTGTGGTGAAATTGGTTCCATAGGAATGAATGGTGGAATGTACAAAACTAGAGTGGGAGCTGACAAAAGCTAGAGTGTGAGCTGAAAAATCAGGACATGATTTCTAAACTGCCATCATGCCCTCATTTTCAAGCCCACCTACACAAATCTTATATCAAAACGTTCAGCTATCCCTGCTGCCACTAAAAATGTCCACGGCTAAGCCATAGTCCTGATAGTTTTCATAATATGACCATTTGTTTGCAACTCACTCCACCCATTGACATTCATTGAAACTCCACTCTAGCCACCTCAAATTTGAAGGGCAATTTCTAAACTGCGACTGTGCCTTCATTTTTAATATTTCAGAGACATACTATGCATCAAAATGTAGGTCTGGATCTTGTGATTCTCACAATATAAAGCTCTTCGCTGTAGGATTTATAGTTTTTAAAACTACGACCATTTGAAGACGCCAGTGAAGTGAGCAATTTTCTGCCCTATTTGAAATCTAATTTTGAATTCGTGACAGTTTGGCCGGCTTCTGGTTAAAGGTTTGGAAATAAGTTTTCTACAGTAGAGAGTATTTGAGGTGATAATGCTGCTAATGTTTTTATAAATGTATGTTTTAATGTAACTGTGAAGCACTTTGGGCAACAACATTGCAATTAAATGTGCTATATAAATAATTAAAAGTTTAAATGCATTTCTTACTCTATCAAGCTTGCCATGTGCACTTTTTAAATTTGATCAATCAATTGGTTATTGTAATGTTTACTATCTTTACTCACTCCAAACACTCCACACAGTTACTCTGCCCACTCCATAAAGTTACTCTGCCCAGTCCAACCTTTTCACAGTTACTCCAGCCACTCCAACCACACAACAGTTACTCAAGCCACTCCACCCAGTTACTCCGCCCACTCCAGTTGTAGACTACTGGTGGAGGCAAGAACACTTCACACAATTTCTCCAGAAATTGTAGCTTTTCTAGTTTTGGTACTACTCCTTTTATGCACGAATAAGCCTAGCATAAGGTTTAGGGACTACTCTCTGTTTGTTACCAGCCATATATCTTAAATACCATTATTTTACATATTTGTTGAGCAACTACTACTGTTAGAATTTTCTTTAAACAGTTGGAGTACTGTATACATTTGCAATAAATATTCCCCCTTCGGCCCAGGTGTGTCAGAATGTGTGGCAGGGCTGGATCTAGCCTATCTGATCTGGGGGTGCAATGAAAAAAAAGGCAAGGGGCATTATGTCAGTAGTGTGACAGGGATGCATGGAACCAGTTTTCCCAGTTCACTTCACATACTTCTGTACCACAACCCAAAGTCATAACCCTGAAGTAACATCTGATAGGTAGTGCAGAGGTGGTGCAGGAGTGAACTGGGAATGCTGTCATTAGTTTAGGGTGATTAAACAGAACCTGTGCCCCCTTATATCAGGTGTCCCTAACAGAGTCCCTCCTTACATCAGGAGTTCTTCTCAGAGTTCCTCCTTACTTCAAAGCTCCTATAAAAGTCCCTCCTTACATCAGGTGTCCTCATCAGAGTGCCCCATACATAAAATGGCCACATCACAGTGCCCCATACATACAATGGGCACATCAGAGTGCCCTATACATAAAATGAGCACATCAGAGTGCCCCCTTACATCAATTGCCTCATCAGAGTGCCCCCTTACATCAATTGCCTCCCTAAGAGTTCCCTTTTACATCAACTGTCCACATCAGAGTTTTCCATTACATCGGCTGTCCCCTTCAGAGTGTCCCCTTACATCAATTGCCCCCCTCAGAGTGCCCCTTTACATCAACTGTCCCCATCAGAGTTTTACTTTACATCTACTGTCCCCTTAAAAGTGTCCCTTTATATCAATTGCCCCCCTCAGAGTGCCCCTTTACATCAACTGTCCCCATCAGAGTTTTCCTTTACATCTACTGTCCCCTTCAGAGTGTCCCCTTACATCAATTTCCCCCCTCAAGAGTGCTCCCTTACATCAACTGTCCCCATCAGGTTTCATGGATTTGTGGATGCATTCTCAGAGGTCTGGAGGGGCACAACTAAAATCTGGGGGCATAGCACACCCCAGCACCCCCCTAGATCTGGGCCTGGACTCACTGGGTGGTGCTACTTGCAGAGTCATAGGCACAAGAAACAGGGGACAAAAGAAATAGCGACTCCTTTGGGGGTAAGCATTACACTTACCTATCCGCGTCTCTTCCTAGTGCTTAGCAGGTGTCAAAGGAGCTCTTCCACTGACATTTCAATTGACAAGGGTTCTATAAGCAGCTATGCGCCTCAGATGCTGCTGCAGCAGTACTTCTTGACTGGCAAGAGGGAGCCCAATACACTTTCCTCCAGCACCGCACACCAAGAGTTCTCACTAGCTCAAAAGTTGGGATGCAGTGTGTAATCTGGCCTCTGGCTTCTGATTAGCTAAGCCAGCTGTTAGTGAAAAACCAAGGGCTTTTTGATCATTCTACACCAATTTATGGTTTACAAATGATTTTTGCTTGAAAATGCCTTAACCACTTCAGCTCTCATTCCTTTATACTCTTTATGGACCAGAGGAATTTTAATATTTCTTCTTTTGGTCTATTTATTGAGGTGACATTGTCTCTAATTAATCCATGCACTGTTTTTGTAGGGACAAACTAGGCTTTATTTGCATAAAATATATTTATTTTCTAAATAATCTATAGATATAAATACTTAAAAAAAATTAAAACTGTATATTTTACTCTAACATTTATCCAGTTTAAAATGGCATTAAAATTATGCTTCTGGTACAGAGCATGGCAAGTTACATGGACATCAAAAGCCTTTTTGTTTTACTTTTTGAAAAGGAAACATTTGAAATATAACAGGATGAAGATCAATTTGTGAATCCTACCCTGTTCACAGAACATTGACAAGACACAAAATTATCTGAGTATATGTTGCTAGGGCTAAAATAGTTCAGCACCACAAATGTGTAAGCAACTGTCAGATACAAAATAACAGTTCCAAGTTTGTGCACAAGAGGGCAATATATGACAACATACACACCAGCATCTGAGACTATGACTTACATGAAAACTCCCATTGGATGCAACAGACAGTAATCTACATATGTTCCTACATATGTTCCATACCTTCAGCCATAAAAGGGTTTACTGAGCCACTAACACAAATTTTCACTTTCATTGGGGATTGTGTCATACCTCATTGACCCTAATATTGCTTGCAATATTACTGAGCTATCCCATGAACTTCGGTGGCTTCCGTTAGCAAATCCCTTATTACAAAGCATTAACAGCAAAGGTAAAGCAGAGCCTGCGAAACACAGTTTAAAGTATAAGTTCACCTTTTGGACAAAAATAATAAATGCACATTTTTTTGCGGGTAAAAAAAATGTGCATTTATTAATTTTGCCCAAAGGACCCTGGAAAACATTATTCCAGTAGAATACTGGAGCCATGCAGGTCTCCTGCAGACCTGTCAGTATATCTGCTTGCTGTACAGGATGTATGGCCAAGAAGATACTCTGTCAGGGAGAATCAATGAACTACCATGGCGCTCCATAGGGCCGTGGTAGCTCATTTAAAATTACAAGCCCACAGCCACTAAGGCTGTCGGGACTTGTAGTTCATTCATTCACGGAAGTCCGTGAATGAATGACACGGCCATGTGGGCGGAGCCCCACACGGCCATGCTGTTTTCAAATCTGACAGATAGTACAGGGAAATTATCTGTCAGGGTGAAGGGGGTGCGGCGGGTGTGGGGTTGGCACCTCATCCCTTTAAAACCAAACACATATTAATTACACAGGTTCTGAGGCTAATTTAACACAGATAAAGCATTAAAGCTGGCCATACATGGGTCGAATTCCGAAAGAATTTTCTTTCGAAAATCTTTTCTAAGAATTTTCGTTGGAATTTCACACCATTAGTGGGTCACAGAAACGGACAATTTTTGTGTGACCATTGAATCTGAATGATCGGGCCTGTTGGAAATATTTTGAAAAATGAACACATTTTGAATCAATGATGGGAGAATCGCGCAGGAAATATAAACGAAAAATAAATTAGCATAAGCTGTGTCCTTGACAGAAAAGAAAATTCTTGGCCATGAAAATTCTTTTTTGTAGCAAGATGAGGTGAAATTGAAGGCTTGGTTGGTTGATTATCGAAATCAATGGTGGCACCATCGGGTTACAAAATGCATGAAATTTCAGATTTTCTAAGCACAGCGTGGCAATCGGTGGTGCACTGTGTTCCTCAGACACAGCGGATCACTGGTCAACAAAGAGCCGAAGATGTCGACTCGGTCATGTGATCAGCTGAGTCCAATGACAGCTGATCGCATGTAAATAAAAAAATGCTGGTTATCGGCATTTCTCTCCTCACGAACTGTCACGCTGACAGCTCAAGAGCAGAGGCGGTAATCGGAATTCCTCAGAGGGAACATGTACACTGATCATCAAGGCACTGATGATCAGTGTGCCTTGATGATCAGTGTAGCCCCAGCAGTGCCACCTGTCAGTGTCCATCAATGTGGGCTGTCAGTGCTCATCCATGCCACCTGCCAGTGCCCATCAGTGCCACATATCAGTGCCTACCAGTGCACATCAACCATGCCACATATCAGTGCCCATCTGAGCTGCCTTTCAGTGCCACCTATCAGTGCCAGTCAGTGCTACCTATCAATGCTAGTCAGTGCCACCTACCAGTGCTGCCAGTCAGTGCCGCCTATCAGTGCCAGTCAGTGCCACTTATCAGTGTCAGTCAGTGCCGCCTATCAGTGCCCATCAGTGCTGCCTATCAGTGATGACTAACAGTGCCAGTCAATGCCACCTAACAGTGCCAGTCAGTGCCGCCTATCAGTGCCACCTATCAGTACCACCTATCAGTGCCATATATGAGTGCTGCCTTTCAGTTATGCCTGTCAATGCCCACCAGTGCCACCTACCAGTACCACCTATCAGTGCAGCCTAACAGTGCCCATCACTGCAGCCTCATTAGTGCACATCAGTGAAGGAGAAAAATCACTTATTTACAAAATGCTATAACGAAAACTAAGAAAAAACATTTTGTTTTCAAAATTTTCAGTTGTTTTTGGTTTGTTTAACAAAAAATAAAAAAACCCAGAGGTGATTAAATACCACCAAAAGAAAGCTCTATCTGTCTCAAAAAAAAGATTAAAATTTCATATGAGTACAGTGTTGCATGACCACGCAATTGTCATTCAAAGTGTGACAGCGCTGAAAGCTGAAAATTGGCCTGGACAGGAAGGGGATATAAGTGCCCTGTAGGCAAGTGGTTAAAAACATCAACAGGCATTGGTTAACCTGACAATGCATTTTTTACTAACTTGTATTCCTAAAAAAAATTCATATAATTTTAAGGATATATGGCTTTGATTTGGTAAGCTATTTTACAAAAAAAAAATCTGTTTTTTGTTTTTTTTTAACTGACAAAAATGTAGACAGAAGCTTTTTTTTTATTTTTTTTAACCCTTACCCCCAAAGGAACAACTGATGTTTGGGTCCCCTGACTCCAGGTGTCAATGACCTTCTCAACAGTTCACACCGTCTGACACACCAAGACTGAAGTGTGAATATTTATTGTAACAACAGACAATAAATCGACAGCCAGAAGATATACGGAAAATAATGTGTGACTCACTAAATAGCACGTAGACCAATAACTTTACTTTTATCCTCTATACTAATGGGGGTCCTGACTATTGGGAAATGCAAGACTAGAGGTCCATCAGCAGGGCTGCTGTTAGAAACCAAGGGGCCCCATACAGCCAATGTAGTATGGCCCCCAAATAAACACAATTTATTATGCTTCAGTTACGAATGAACACAGTGAGTGATCGCTATTGATCACCATTGTGTTCATTCAGGAAAGGAAGGGGCTGGTAAATGTGACATATTTACGGACCCTTCTCACACTCTCCATCCTATTGATCCTATTGTATTCTTGCATCTGGTGGTGGGAAGGAGAGGAGGGAAGCCAGCAGCACTGCAGGGGTGTGGGGGAAGGCACACAGGGGGGCTTGGGCAGCATGGGGAAATGTGTGATGCACTGGTAGGGTGCTGCAGAGAGAGCCATACAAGGGATCAGTTCCAGTAACTGCCCCCCCACCCCCCGCTGCGCCGATCACCTTCCCTGCTCACATCCAATTCACCCTGATGATAGGGCCACCCTGATGGTCTGGGCCCCATACAGGAGGACCAGTGGTACCCCCTTATCCACGGCCCTGTCCATCAATCTCTAGCAAACCCTCACCCCCTTTTCCAGTGCGTTGGGCACCAAATCTGACATCAGAGCGTTCAAACGTATGCCCCTCTAAACCCAGGTAGACTTGCCTGAGCAGTGCCCAAACAAACAACACTGTTCCCTTATATAGGGTGCAGTAGGATATGGCCAGTGACTTCTCCCATATAGGATGACAACTTGTCCCCTCCTGCTGTCTGTCCAGGGCTCAGAGATACTAGCTGCAGTGACATCCTTCCCATGACGAGGCAGCAACACCTGGCTTGACAATGGTGTTCCCACAGACTAGAAGATATCAGTGACTTTGGCTCTCTGAAATTCTGACACTGCGGCAAATCATTCCATCAGCAGCCTGCTGCACAGCATGCACTCTACAACTAACTTCCAATAATTCCAGGATAATAAACTCAGGAATAGTCCTTCCTCTGCCTCCTCTGCAGAGCTCTGGTAATGCTGGGATCTGTAGTTCAAGAACAAAACTGCAGTACAGACTCAGTCTCTCCAAGGACTACATCTCCCACAAATCAGTAGGCTATGTCCTTCTCCAGGGTACACAGGATTACATTATAATTTCCTCTGCTCACCTGGTGGTGGGCAAGGCTTTCCTCCAGCTCTCTCTACAGTTGCACACAGCACTGGAAATGTTCAGTGTTTGCCTCTCTCTTCCCTCCTCTCCTCACTAGCAGGCAAGAAGAGGGAGAAGAGCTGCAGCTGTGGCTGTGTGTGAGTGGCTGCAGCATTGTGTGACACTGTCAGTGACAGCTGTAGGAAGAAGGAATGGCTGCGCACCAGAGGTTTAACCACTTGCCTACTGGGCACTTATACCCCCTTATTTACCAGGCCAATTTTCAGCTTTCAGCGCTGCCGCACTTTGATTGACAATTGCGTGGTCATGCAACATTGTACCCATATGAAATTTTGATCATTTTTTTCTCACAAATAGAGCTTTCTTTTGGTGGTATTTAATCGCCACTGGGCACTTTACTTTTTGCGCTATAAATAAAAAAAGTTCAAAAAATTTGAGAAAAAAAAAAGTTTCTTTGTTTCTATTATAAAATTTTTCAAACAGGTATTTTTTCTCCTTCACTGATGTGCGTTGCAGCACTAATATGCAGCACTGATAGGTGACACTGATGATGGGTACTGATAGACGGCACTGACTGGCATCACTGCTGGGCACTGACTGGCGGCACTGACTGGCACAACCCCTGGGCACTGACTGGTGGCACTGACTGGCAGCACTGCTGGGTTGCACTGGTGGGTGGCACTGGTGGGCAGCACTGGTGGGTGGGCACAGGTGGGTGGCACTGGTGGGCACAGGTGGGTGGGCACAGGTGGGTGGCACTGCTGGGCACAGGTAGGTGGCACTTCTGGGCACAGGTGTGTGACACTGCAGAGTGGCACAGGTGGGTGCACTGCTGGGCACAGGTGGGTGATCTGCTGGGCACAGGTGGGCGGAGCTAGTGGGCGCACTGCTGGGCACAGGTGGGCGAAACTTGCGGGTGGCACTGCTGGGCATCGATCATCAGGGCACTGATCATCAGTGCCCTGATGATCGGTGCCGATCCCCGCTCTGACAACTGCCGGTTCTCGGCAGTACTTTCCTCACGATCTGACAGCGTGAGGAAAGTGCATCCGAGAACCGGCACTTGCATTTCCCTCTGATCAGCGTGTCATTGGACACCGCTGATCACGTGGTAAAAGGCTGCTGTGATTGGCCTTTTACCACATCACGTGATCAGCTGTGTCCGTAGGACACAGCGATCACGGAGATCGCCGGGTGCGCGCCCCCTGGGGCGCGCAGGAGAGCGCGTTCTGGGAGGACGTCATATGACGTCCACCCAGAACTGGCCGGCCGCAGTGCAGCCGTCATTCGGCTATCTGCGGTCGGCAGGTAGTTAAAGAAAAAACATGAAAAATATTTATTGGTCCTTAAAAAGACACAAAACATTCAGCACCAGGACATCTGTTGACTGTTAATGTGTTTCACATGATCACGTGATTAGTCATAGCCAGCGATTAGTCATTGGTAATCACATGCCTAACAAAGAGGTCCTGCTTACCTCTGAAACATTGCACTTGTTCCTTTGTGATGTGATCATTCTGCAATAAAAGCTTGTTTGGACCACATTTGGAGATCCTTGCTGTGCTGGTGAATATGTGCATTTAACTGTGTACAACATGACTTCTTTATTCTCCCCACTCACGGTCAATATCAAACCTCATTATTGTCACAGAAACAGTTACTAAGGCCTAACAAGGGACAATTCAAGGGACAAGAGTTAGGTGATATGAACAAGATGTGATTTAATCACGATTTAGAAATAGGCAGTACGCTTAAAGCAGTATTAAACCCAATACCAAAAAATATGCAATATTGCAGCTAACCAATCATTAAACGTAGTTGCTGTATTAGTTTTCTTTTTTAGGTTTTTTCCCCTCTGTTTTCTCCTGGTGACCTGGCCAGTAATATACCCCCTGTATTATACAGACACCATTCTGGATGAATGAGCACAAGGGGTAGGTTTGATCGCAGCATTGCCAATCTGGATGAGGAATGTGTTAAAAATGCTGGCAGATTTGAATACACTAACAAATTGAAGCTGCACTCCAGCTAATACATTATTAGTTTCAACAAACAGTTTTTCCTTGTGAGATAAAGGTTTTATATAAATACTGTAAATAAAAGCTGATCATTTTAAGCACCCATGCCAATATTAAATGGCATGTCTAATGTCTGTAACTACAAGAGAGTTGTTCTTTTGAAAAGCAACAGCTTTATTGACTGGATGACCATATGAAAATGGAAGAAAAGAAAGTCTAAAACGGACATCACATCTAGGAACTGGTAAACTACAATATAATAAACATTTGCTTTGTGTCTAATACTGCTTTAATGTATTCAAGCAGGTAATAAAACATAAATACTATATTGCCAAAAGTATTGGGGTGCCTGACTTTAAACGCACATGAACTTTAATGGCATCCCAGTCTTAGTCCATAGGGTTCAATATTGAGTTGGCCCACCCTTTGCAGCTATAACAGCTTCAACTCTTCTGGGAAGGCTGTCCACAAGGTTTAGGAGTGTGTCTATGGGAATGTTTGACCATTCTTCCAGAAGCACATTTGTGAGGTCAGGCACTGATGTCGGATGAGAAGGCCTGGCCTACAGTCTCCACTCTAATTCATCCCAAAGGTGTTCTATCGGATTGAGATCAGTCAAGTTCCTCCACTCCAAACTCGCTCATCCATGTCTTTATGGACCTTGCTTTGTGCACTGGTGTGCAGTCATGAAAGACAAGAAGAGGCCATTCCCAAAATGTTCCCACAAAGTTGGGAGCATGAAATTGGCCAAAATGTATTGGTATGCTGACACCTTAAGAGATCCCTTCACTGGAACTAAGGGGTCAAGCCCAACCCTTGAAAAACAACCCCACACCATAATTCCCCCTCCACCAAACTTTACACTTGACACAATGCAGTCAGGCAAGCACCATTCTCCTGGCAACTGCCAATCTCAGATACATCCATCGGATTGCCAGACAGAGAAGCGTGATTCATCACTCCAGAGAACACATCTCCACTGCTCTAGAGTCCAGTGGCGGTGTGCTTTACACCACTGTATCTGACACTTTGCATTGCACTTGGCGATGTAAGGCTTGGATGCAGCTGCTCGGCCATGGAAAAACATTCCATGAAGCTCTATAAGCACTGTTGTGCTAATCTGAAGGCCACACAAAGTTTGGAGGTCTTTAGCTATTGACTCTGCAGACAGTTGGCGACTTCTGCACACTGTGCGCTTCAACATACGCTGAGCCTGCTCTGTCATTTTATGTGGCCTACCACTTCGTGGCTGAGTTGCTGTTGTTCCCAGTTGCTTCCACTTTGTTATAATACCACTAACAGTTGACCGTGGAATATTTAGTAGCAAGGAAATTTCACAGATGGACTTATTGCCCAGGTGGCATCCTATCGCGGTACCACGCTTGAATTCACTGAGCTCCTGAAAGCGACCCATTCTTTCACAAATGTTTGTAGAAGCAGTCTGCATGCCTAGGTGCTTGATTTTATACACCTGTGAACATGGAGTGATTGGAACACCTGAATCCAATGATCCCAATACTTTTGGCAATATAGAGTATTTTTAGAATACTTTTTTTTTCCAGAAATACACAATGGGGTAATAGATCAGTGATAGTGACTGTGAGTGAATAGTACAATGCAATATTGTATTTATTTTTGGTATGTGTGTGGTGTTAATTCACATGGCTCATTTTCCGTAATATCAAATAGATTTACTTATAATCACTGCAGTTTAATAATTGGTTTACTGTAGCAAGCACATTTACAGTAAATAATACAATCTTGTGTTTTGTAAATAGTACCTGGCTTTCTGGAAATTCAAAACAACCTGAAAGGAAGTGCCAACATACTTTGCAAAATCTAGAAAAGCATTTGGTACAATGCTTAGTTCTAAAATATCGAGAAAGCTGAAATCATGAGAATACAATTGTGAAGCTACTGGTATTGATCTTCAATGAATATAAACTTCTAGATCAGTGTTTCTCAACCTTTTCCCAGTCAAGGCACCCTTTAAAATTTTGGGCAGCCTTGAGGCACCCTATTCTGAAAATGTAAAACATTATTCAAATAGTTTTACATAATGCATCAACATCCACACACGTAGGACACCCAATGTTAGATGTGGTTTATTCTTCCAAATCAAATACACTTTTGCACACTGGTACTGACTAGTATTCCAGTGTTTCTCTTCTCCCTCAGTAGTTTTCAATCACTGAGCTAATGTGACCCAAGCACTGGCAGAGGTGCAGGGGACGGTCAAACAAGAATGCTATGCAGACGACCAACATCCTCCTTATCAACCAATGATGTCATTAGTTGTTGGGATGCCGGCGGCTAGAAGGTCACAATGATGCACAAAGTAAACCTGTGGCTTTGTGTAACTAAAACGCAGGCTTGATCCACCTCTGGCTTGTATACAATTTTTGGGTGCTTTTAAGCCATTTTGCCAAGGCACCCCTGAAGAAACCTCAAGGCACCCTGGTTGAAAAAGGCTGGTCTAACACAGTGTTTCTCAACCTTTTTCCAGTCGGGGGCGCCCTTGAAAAGTATTTTCAGTCTCAAGGCACGCCTATCCAAGGCTTGGTTCACGTTATTGCGTGTTGCGGAATGTGGGGTGTTTTGGTGTGGCACAGTTTTTTTAAAAAAAGGGTCGGGGACTTGTTTCCCTGCATTTCTGCGGATAGGGCAGCCCACTGAAATGAATGGGCTGTACTACACGCAGTATGCAGCCACACAGATGTGAACCAAGGGCTTGTTCACATGTGTGGTTGGAGGTGGTAAAAATACGCGGTTGAGCTGTTTTTACTATCCCCAATTTTTCCCCTTTAGCTGCAGAGGCAGCAGCTGAGAGTGTACACATGATGTTTCCATGGCTGGAAGTATACCGCCAGAATGGACTGCACTGCAACCACCATACAACTGTGTGCATTACACTCGGATGTGGTGTGGTGATGCTGCATTTATGAGGTTAAAACAGGTGGTGAGGAAGCAACACATTGCCTCTTTACCACCTGTCAAATGCCTCTGAAAAGCAATCTGAGCATGGACTGCTTTTCAGAGGAGCAGCAGTCCATGTTGCTATTATGAACAAGCCCCAAAAAAGCAGTTCTAATAGTACAGGAATAGGGGGTCAGGATTAAAGGTAATGTGCATACACACATACAGTTGTGTTCAAAATAATAGCAGTCAGACATCACTAACCTGATCAATCACTGTTTTTGGTAGAAATTATATTTCTACATGGCAAATAATTTACTAGCAGGTGTAGTAGAGTAATAGAAATCCAACAGACCCAACAGTCCTGACATGCATGCTGCTGATTCTGTGTAATTGAATCACTAATTGAAAGGGGCATGTTCAAAATAATAGCAGTGTGGAGTTCTATTTGTGAGGTCATTCATTCTTTGAAAAACAGGTGGCAATTATTGCCCTTATTTAAGGAAGGAAGGCAGCAAATGTTGTACATGCTGGTTACAGTGCATTTCTCTCTGAAATTCTGAGGAAAATGGGTCGTTCCAGACATTGTTCAAAAGAACAGCGTACCTTGATTAAAAAGTTGATTGAAGAGGGGAAAACATATAAAGAAGTGCAGAAAATGATAGGCTGCTCAGCTAAAATGTTTGCAAATGCTTTAAAATGGCAACCAAAACCTGAAAGACGTGGAAGAAAGCAAAAAACTACCATTCGAATGGATAGAAGAATAGCCAAAATGGCAAGGACTCAGCCAACAATCAGCTCCAGGAAGATGAAAGAAGGTCTAAAGTTACCTGTGAGTACTGTTACAATTAGAAGACGCCTATGTGAAGCCAAGCTATCTGCAAGAAGCCCCCGCAAAGTCCCACTGTTGAAAAAAAGACGTGCTGAAGAGGTTACAATTTGCCAAAGAGCACATTGACTGGCCTAAAGAGAAATGGCGCAACATTTTGTGGACTGATGAAAGTAAGATTGTTCTTTTTGGGTCTAGTGGCCGGAGACAGTTTGTCAGACGACCCCCAAACACTGAATTCAAGCCACAGTACACTGTGAAGACAGTGAAGCATGGTTGCGCAAGCATCATGATATGGATGTTTCTCATACTACGGTGTTGGGCTTATTTATCGCATACCAGGGATCATGGATCAGTTTGAATACATCAGAATACTTGAAGAGGTCATGCTGCCTTATGCTGAAGAGGAAATGCCCTTGAAATGGGTGTTCCAACAAGACAACGACCCCAAACACACCAGTAAACGTGCAACATCTTGGTTCCAGACCAACAAGATTGACGTTATGGAGTGGCCAGCCCAATCCCCGGATCTTAATCCAATAGAAAACTTGTGGGGTGACATCAAAAATGCAGTTTCTGAGGCAAAACCAAGAAATAGAGAAGAACTGTGGAATGTAGTCCAATCATCCTGGGCTGGAATATCTGTTCACAGGTGCCAGAAGTTGGTTGACTCCATGCACAACAGATATACAGCAGTTCTCAGAAACAGTGCTTATACAACTAAATATTAATTAAGTGATTCAAAGGAAAGCAAAATCTTCAAACATTTTTCAGTTTATATAGTGAATGTTTGAGTTTGTAAAGAAGAATACAAACACTGCTATTTTTTTGAACAGTCTAATATTCACTTTTTCAATTTTGTTAGAGGAACAACACAAATGTGATATATTTTTCTTCATGTTTTGATTTGGAATAGAATGTGTAGTGTTCCCAATGCATTTGTGTGTATGGAAATAAAAGCTATTAGAAGGATTTTGAGCTTTATTCACTTTTTTCAACACACTGCTATTATTTTGAACACAACTGTACATATAAACACACACACACGTACACAGACACACATGTCAACACACATACAGACATATGTATACACACACACATACAGACACATGTGCACACACATATACACACACAGACACATGTACACACAGACACACTCTCACACACGGACACATGTATAAACACACATGGACTCACTCTCACACAAAGACACTTGTACACACACACACACACACACACACGTACAAACCACACAAACATATAGAGACACTCATATGTGTATACACAAGGACACATGTATACACACACACAAGGACACATTTATACAAACACATACAGACACATGTACACACCACACACATACAGACACACTCGCACGTGTACACACGTTTCATAGGAAACCACAGTTAACGTGTACAAAAACACAGGTACCCTGTGCTGCACCCACATTGTGGCCAAGCTGCAGAAGGGCAATGTGTAAGAAGCATACAAAATAAAAAGAAGTGCAGCACAACATTTAGAAAGTAATGAAAGCCACATAGCAAAAAAAAAATATATATATATCTTGACTACATGAAAACCAATCACCAAATTTGCAATCATTATGTCTACTACTATCACAAATAGTTTGTACCTCCCACAGCTCATATGCAGTGCACCGATGAAAAGCCTTCTCCCCGTGTGTTTTTCTGCCCTCTCACATGCCAGCATGTACCGCCTCAGCTGCCGACAGAAGAGTGCTGTCCACCACTACAGCTAGAGCAGACCGCTAGCCACACACACTGCCACAAAGCCATGTGGGACGTGATGACATCATCAGTTGGCAGGATGCCTGAGTGCCGGTGACATCTGCATGAGCTATTTACTCAGTGGACAGGTACCGCTGTAAAGAAAATACAGTACCGGTGGCAAGAACAATCTATTTGGCATGGATTGGGGAATTTTTGGCAATTTTCCTGTGGCACCCCTGGGGATGCTTCGCGCACCCCAGGGTTCCACGGCACCCCGGTTGAGAAACTCTGTTCTAGATGGCCAACAACTACACTGAAAATGCCCTAAGTACCTCTTACATGGGAATAAGATTCCATCCAACTCATTCAATGTTAGGCATTATTTTCTCAGTGTGTAAAAAATGATTGACACTAGCCATTTTAGTCAGCTCAAAACAAGAACTGGAAAATATATTACAAAATAGACCATAGCAACAGTAAAATAAGTGTGGGTAAAAATGAAAGCAAAGTTTGTCTGGTCTCTGGTTTAGTTTGCTTCAAAGTAAGATTCTGACAGTGAATAGCCCTTAAAAATGACTCTAAACATTCTGGCACGGTTCCAGCGGCAAATGAGAGCTCCAGCTGTCAATTGCAGCAGCTTTTGTTGACCCTCCAAAGGGTGTCACTCAGCCATTTGCCACCCAATCAAAAGAGCTCAGGAGCATGATGCAGACGTGCTGAAACATTTCATTTTATTTCAGTGGACACTTTCTTAATAGCTATATATCAATATTTCTAGATAACCATTTCTAGAATATTTATAAATAACCACCTTTTTCTGTCCAGCTAAAATATTATTGCACACAATGAAATCACAATTTTATAGACTTCAGCCATAATATGTGAAGCACCCTCCTAGATAGGTGCTAGGATGTAGATAGTTAAGTATAGCATATATTGGTCTTCTGCTTAACAGGATGTTGAAAGGCAAATTTAGTAGCTCTCTCTCTGCTTAGCAGAATAGTTACAATTGCTAGCTAGTTTATCCTGTGAGACTCACAGTACTGTTGTATCTGGGTGAAGGTTCATCTGTATCCAGATAACCAAGGAAGGTTCTGGGTGGATAGTATGAGCCATACAAATGAGCAGTATGAATATGGATGCAGCTCCAGCCAATTACAGGGAGTGGTGCTCCTGAGCATGCTGGGTACTGGTATTTATATTCATTGAGCACATGGAATTTGTGTTCTTCCTCTTCCCCACTGAAGGGAGTTCCAGCTAGGGAGGCAGCTGCCTCCCTGGCACATGCTGCCGAGAGGCCTCAATGGGTGACCGGAGGGGCAGAACGCTGAAACCCAGGGTGCTTCTGAGAGCTGACTGAGAGGGATGTCCACAGATCCTGTCTGGTGTCACGGAGGATGGTGACCTGTAGCAAGGGCCTTGTGAGTACAGACCATTCAAAAGGGATCCTGAGACTTGTGCTGTTTGACCCCCTAGGGACCTACATAGTCAGTTTCTGGGTGTAAGCTAGAGGAGACACCAGCTGGTGTACAGAAGAGCAACTGTCAATTTAGTTCTGCATTTCTAAAACAAAAACCAAAAACGTTGCTCCATTCTCTGTACAGTCTGCTACACAGTTCTACTAAGGAACCCACAGTTCCACTTAGAGAAAGATGTTCTCAAGTGTGAATAGTTCAATTCGGAGTATCCCGCTCTATACCTTCCCTATCCCAGTTCTAAAACAAAATAAAACCAACAAAAACTACAACCCCTAGACTGATAATTGGAGCAATGGGCAGAAGTTGTGTACACCTAGCTATAGAAAAATACTTTGTGTTTGACTGCAGGTGAAGATTTTGTTGAAAGCCTGGGCAAAATACTAGCAGCTCCTATGGGGGTAGCACTACATAAGGATCCATGGCTTCCTCAGAAAGGGTAACGTGTCCCATCAGCTTTCTGCATGGGGGGTTTGGTATCTACGTAATCATTTTTTTTCTGAGACATTTTGTGAGATGCTTGTTAAAAGATTTTATTTTATCATAACCAGGTGTAGTGATGATTCCCAAAGAATCCGCTGGATGAGGTTTCCCCTTACGTGTCCAGAGGCTGCCTTTTCTGTTTCCAGTCCCAGTAGCTCTCCACCAAACACAAGCTGCAGTGTAAGGGTCTTTTTACTGCTTATTGCAGTGTTCCTAATCACTACCACACCAGTCCCAGTATCACAAGACCAATGTAAACCAGCAATAGTGTTCCTCATCACCGCAATCCCAATGTTGCCAGACCAGTGTAAGCCAGAAATAGTGTTCCTGATTACTAACCACACCAGTGTCAGTGTCACCAGAACCTGATCATTGCCACACCAGTGCAGTGTTGCTTATGCCTTCCTCATGTACTGACCCTGGTCTGTTTATTGACCACATTTCTGCCGGCTGACCTTACCAATCCTTTGCTTGTTGCTTGAACTAAGCCATCTGCATGTCCCACTCCAGCGTGTTCCTGTGCCCAATCTGCGAACCTGCACTCTGCACAGGTCTGAACCTCACTAGCAACTCAGATGTGTCCAACCAGTCTCCAGATCTTCTGCTGTTTTCAGGCCCACCTCAGGTGCCCATGCCATTCTTTATATTGATATGGCCTGCCACCAGCGGGTATTGGACAGGAATAGTAAGGAAAGCCTTTTAGTAATCTCAGCCTCTGCCATGTACATAAAAATCCCCATCTAAAGGAAAGGACTTAGCCCATTTTTACACACTGTCCTGTTTCACAACAGAAAAGGGAAATGATTGAGTGATATAGGTGTATATTTGTGTTAGTGTACATTATCCAGAAAACTGTTCTTTAGTCTGCTTAATTAAGGGACAGTCAGACAACTGTTGCTCTAAAAACAAGGAGCCAGATGCGACAATTATATATCGTATGACCTGTCATCTGTAATAGCACACCAGACAGCTAACCAAACAGGAAGTAGTTCTTAACAGCCCAGAAAGTAAATTAAATTGCACTGGAAATGTCCCCGCTGAATCAATATAGAAGTGACAGTCATTCAAGTTTATAGTGTTTACTCTTACAGGAGAGGCCTTTCCAGCTCTTCTTTTACTATAGAGTTGGGACTCATATAAATAAATGTTGAAATACTGTGTTTTGTAAATTTCAGTTAGGGAGTTATTTTGTACTCATATCTGCATTTTAAAGGTTTTCTTACTTAGAAGTATAACCTTTTTTTAGGACCAAGAAAGAATCAAAACTGCTATTCTGACTGTATGCTTGTTCCCGAAAGTGACTCGGCAAGCATTGCAGCTAAAGCTGATGACAAGCATGTTCAAAAGCTGGTTATCAATAGTAGCTCCCACATTTCTGTGACATGTTTACTTTATGGCTGGACTCTCATCTTTGCATTTTTATTGACATCAATGGCAATGCATGAAAAGTCATCTCAGTGCATATCGATGCATCATAAAGCACAGAAACACATCATGAAGTGAGTAAACACAAATTGATAGGTGTTATGACATACCTTGACATCCAATACAAAGTGCATTGTATTGCAGTTTGAAAACATGGATGCACGTTGACGTGTTTTGATGTGCTTCTGTTGATTTCCATGGAAAGTGTTAGGGGGAGAAAAGACTTGGGGGAAAGGTAATCCCCACAAAGACTGGACTCAGTGTTGTAGATGTGTGTGGGCCCTACAAGAAGCTGAGTACTAGAGGGTGAAGGCAAAGGAAGCAGAAACCAGGGTTCAGGGCACTCTCACATGATAAGTGAGAGGTGACCATTAGATCAGGCTGCTGTGTTGAAGAACTGCCTGCTGTAGTGTTCACCGTGGTGTCAGAGAGAGAAAGAGAGAGACTGAGTTGCCACATCTACATGGAGGTCATAGCTGTCAGAGAGTGGCACTGGTATCAGGACAGATCACCACTTACGGGTCCTTAGTCTCCACTAACATCACGGGTTTCAGATACCAGAGAACAGAAGGAGGCTTAATCACAGAGTGCTTGTTGGTGAGAGGCTGCTGGCAACAACTTCCTTGCCCACTTCTTAAAAGGACAATGCCACCTTACCTTAGGATACAATTTGGGTCCTTATGCTCTGTACTCTGGGAACCTGAGCACTCCAAAGCAAGATACTTTGGGCCCCAACAATTTAATTGCACTGGCCAGTGGGAGGGGTTTGGAGAGACTGAAGGAATTTTAGCTTCCAGCACTGCCCCTTTATTTAGAAATTTGCTAGTTTCGGGGTTCAGGTGCAGAGATGCTTGGTCCTTATTATTTGTGGTGTTGTGCCAATTTGTTATCTGTTATTGTTTATTTCTATTACCATCCAGCTTTTGTTGACTTGTATATCTCAAATAAATACACCTAGTGTCCTTGGTTTCCAAGGCACAGGCAGTAGTTTCCTTTATAACTAGGATGCAGGCAGCTCCTGCTGTCTAGAGTCCTTGGTTGGTAGAACACAGGCAGCTCTTGCTGCCTAGCATCCTTGGTTGCTAGGACGCAGCAAGCTCCTGAAACCCAGTGTCCTTTGTTTCTGGGGCACAGGTGGCTCCAGCCTCCTAGTATCCTTGCTGCCTAGTGTTCTTCATTGCAATAAACATAGGCAGTACATTTACATGACTGTAGTAATTAAGGTGTTCAATGGTGAGGGTTTTTTTTTCATACTTCTACTGTGGAACCTTGTGATTTCTAGTTATGCCCCTGCTTGGGCAACAAACATAAAGTGGGTGTTGTCCTCAAGACATCAATTTAGGGAGCATTTAATACAATTTATTTGTACCTTTTGTGCAAATGTTAATAAAGGCTTTCAATTAAATTCAATCATGTCAACGAGTGGACAATTGTTGCTCATTCATTACAAAATGCTGCAATGAGAATAACTGGAGCCTAGCCCACCTCAATCCCAATACTACACTCAAGCAAGTGATTGCTGAAACCAGAGAGAACTCCCCATGTCCTAGAGACTCATCATTTATTTTGATTAACTATAGCTTCTAGTTGGAATTTGAGGAATTCCTAGCTATGGAAATGATCATAGCAGTTGTCGATGGGATACAAAGATTCAGACATTATAAAAAACAACAGCTAGAGTTCGGCTTTAATGAATGCTGTTGTCTTTTACAGATCAGAAATTCATTTCCCAGAAGCTACTATCTTCAGTAATGGAGTTATCTCACAATGAATAGTCTTAGGGTCCGTTCACACAGGCATTCAGTTCCTCTGTTTTTGAAAAATGGACAGCAGTCCATTCTTATGGGCTTGGGCTTATGGGCATGTGATTACATCTGCCTACATTTGTGTCTGTTCAAGTCCATTTTTTCCAAATAGAACAAGGCTGCATCATTTTACATTTAGATTAATCTGAACAGATGTAAACAGATGCTGTCTGATTACATCCAGTCCATTCATGTCTGTTATCTGATTGGTTTCTGCAATAATTAAAAAAAATGGATGCAAAAACAGATGTAAACTGAACTGAAGTGTATATAGCACCCATTAAGTGGGGCTAGTGTAAGGTAAATTTATTTTTGACTCATGGTAGTGAGTGAGCCTGAATTTACTGGGGTTAAATCTGAGGTCAGGCTGGGTGATTCAGCAGGTTAGGACTCTACCGCCTCCACCTGGTTTTGGGGGCCAGTGGAAGCTTTCAGAAGTCAATGGGCGGAAGGGTGGAGACCTCAATCTGCATATTCATGGCAGTCTGACCAATCCCAGGCTAAGAGGCTCTGGTAGTGTAGTAGACCAGCCCATAAATATGAGAAAGCCATGGATTGAGGAAGGTGTTGGTGTGGAACCTGGGAGGGGGCCCTGGAAAGGGGGCTCTACCTACAGGCTGGGAGATTAAAAGAAGGATCTCCACTGTTCCACAGTCCATCATTGAAGGACAGTCTGTCAGCAGGGGAAGAAGCCAGCCCAGCGCAAGGCCTGAAAGCAGTTTCACATTTAAAGCTACAGGAATAGGACAGTATGATTACCTTTTATCACCTGGAAGGAAGAGGACAGCCAGGTGTCATACCTGACTAGTTCTCCCTGGGACAGTATACTTACAGTTGTGTTCAAAATAATAGCAGTCAGACATCACTAACCTGATCAATCACTGTTTTTGATAGAAATGATATTTCTACATGGCAAATAATTTACTAGCAGGTGTAGTAGAGTAATTGAAATCCAACAGACCCAACAGTCATGACATGCATGCTGCTGATTCTGTGTAATTGAATCACTAATTGAAAGGGGCATGTTCAAAATAATAGCAGTGTGGAGTTCTATTAGTGAGGTCATTCATTCTTTGAAAAACAGGTGGCAATTATTGCCCTTATTTAAGGAAGGAAGGCAGCAAATGTTGTACATGCTGGTTACAGTGCATTTCTCTCTGAAATTCTGAGGAAAATGGGTCGTTCCAGACATTGTTCAGAAGAACTGCGTACCTTGATTATAAGTTGATTGGAGAGGGGAAAACATATAAAAAAGTGCAGAAAATGATAGGCCGCTCAGCTAAAATGATTGCAAATGCTTTCAAATGGCAACCAAAACCTGAAAGACGTGGAAGAAAGTGGAAAACTACCATTCGAATGGATAGAAGAATAGCCAAAATGGCAAGGACTCAGCCAACAGTCAGCTCCAGGAAGATCAAAGAAGGTCTAAAGTTACCTGTGAGTACTGTTACAATTAGAAGACGCCTATGTGAAGCCAAGCTATCTGCAAGAAGCCCCCGCAAAGTCCCACTGTTGAAAAAAAGACGTGCTGAAGAGGTTACAATTTGCCAAAGAGCACATTGACTGGCCTAAAGAGAAATGGCGCAACATTTTGTGGACTGATGAAAGTAAGATTGTTCTTTTTGGGTCTAGTGGCCGGAGACAGTTTGTCAGATGACCCCCAAACACTGAATTCAAGCCACAGTACACTGTAAAGACAGTGAAGCATGGTTGCGCAAGCATCATGATATGGGGATGTTTCTCATTCTACAGTGTTGGGCCTATTTATTGCATACCAGGGATCATGGATCAGTTTGAATACATCAGAATACTTGAAGAGGTCATGCTGCCTTATGCTGAAGAGGAAATGCCCTTGAAATGGGTGTTCCAACAAAACAACGACTCCAAACACACCAGTAAACGTGCAACATCTTGGTTCCAGACCAACAAGATTGACGTTATGGAGTGGCCAGCCCAATCCCCGGATCTTAATCCAATAGAAAACTTGTGGGGTGACATCAAAAATGCAGTTTCTGAGGCAAAACCAAGAAATAGAGAAGAACTGTGGAATGTAGTCCAATCATCCTGGGCTGGAATATCTGTTCACAGGTGCCAGAAGTTGGTTGACTCCATGCAACACAGATGTACAGCAGTTCTCAGAAACAGTGCTTATACAACTAAATATTAATTAAGTGATTCAAAGGAAAGCAAAATCTTCAAACATTTTTCAGTTTATATAGTGAATGTTTGAGTTTGTAAAGGAGAATACAAACACTGCTATTTTTTTGAACAGTCTAATATTCACTTTTATTCAATTTTTTTAGAGGAACAACACAAATTTGATATATTCTTCATGTTTTGATTTGGAATAGAATGTGTAGTGTTCCCAATGCATTTGTGTGAATGGAAATAAAAGCTATTAGAAGGATTTTGAGCTTTATTCACTTTTTTCAACACTCTGCTATTATTTTGAACACCACTGTATGTGTCTCGGAATCCCTTGCCCTAGCATACTTTTCATGACAGCCAGGTGAATGAGGAAAATTTTATCTGGGGTTTGAAGAGGTTCATCTAAGGAGACTGAGTGCTCCTAGAAAGGACTGTGTGCTGATCTGTTAAAGCAAAATTTCACTCACTCTGTAAAAAAATAAAAGTCAGCAGCTACAAAAACTGTAGCTGTTGACTTTTAAAAGACAGCCACTCACCTGTCCCACGATCCCGCGATGCCCCCGCGCCAGCCTGTTTCACCAGCTGTCCTGTTTTCCTGGCGCCGACATCTTCAGTGTGGCCACCCGGCTGTGACAGCTTGCGGCTTCACAGCCAGGCGCTCACTGCGCATGCGCGAGTAGCACTGCCCTTCCTGATTGGCCCCATCATCTTCTGGGACCTGTCACGTGTCCCACAAGACTTCGGGGAGGGAGGGTAGGAGGACAACTTCCGTTTCTGATTGCCTAGGCGATCACAGTGGAAGTGGGAATGGGTAACTGTCAAATTCGGATTTCCCCCCCTGCTCCTAAACTAAACTGAACTCGGATGTGTAAACTGATGTAAGGCCACATTCACACATGGGAATGGCCTCAACACTGATTACATGCAAGTGATTGGCTGCTGGAGGCAGCCACGTTGAAATCAATGTGAGGCCGTTGGCTCTTGCAGTTAATCACGACCACTCGCATGTAATCATTCATGCAGTGGTGACATGAAATTGATTGGCCCTGGATGTAGACTGCATTCACAGGCAGGGGCAGACTGACCATTTGGAAACTCGGGCACTGCCTGAGGGCCCGGGGTCAGTAGGGGGCCCCATGAGATGCCCCAGGTACCTTTTTCATAGGATATTTTGAGTTTGGGCAAGGACACAGGGGCCCCATGATCCCCTATTGCCCGGGGGCCCCATGACTTGTCTGTCCGCCCCTGTTCACAGGTGATCACTGCATGAGTGATTACATGCAAGTGGCCTTGATTAGCTGCAGGAGCTGGCAGCCTCCCATTGGTTTCAATGGAGCTGCCTCCCACAGCTAATCGTCATGAACTCTTACCAGGATCTTGCCAGGATCTTGCATGTAATCAGTGTTGGGATCATTTGCAGACATGAATGTAGCCTAACCTGAATCCATTTCATCAGTTTTTTCTTAGCAGAAAAGATGACAGGACTGATGACACCCATGTGAAAGGACCCTTATATATTTAAAAAGCTACATGATAAATTTGACTTGTTTTACCTTTTCCATTTTTGGGTATTGCACATATAAAAATAGTGAAATGATAATGAGTTCACATGTAACATATTCATATGAATGTATATCCCAAAATGTGCACTTCAAAATTAAAAAAAAAAAATCCAAGAAAATGCATTTAATAATTTATTCCTAAATTCAGTTTTTATATAAAAAAATTAAATTACATACTGACTTATGTTGTTTTAAATTTATGACAATCAGCCAGACTTTGGAGCTCAACTCCGTTCTTAAAAACCCATCTCCAGCTACACTCCATCTTCAGGGCTTAATAAAAAATGTGATTAGCTCCACTCGAACTCCAGGCAATGGAGCCAACCAATTGCCCCAAAGCTGGAGCCATAATAATAATAATAGGTCTGCTTTAAATAGCTTGATTGATGAATCAGCATAGTGTCATCTTCCAGAATGGCCCAAAACATCTACTAACAACAAAGTCATTACTGAAGGTAAATAAAGTAGTTATTAAGGTTGTTGCCAGTAAAAGAAATCCTACTAATATTTTTTTTCTAGCAAATTTTAATTTTCTGTAATCTACTGTGCAGCAGCATTTGGAGAAACAAGAAATTGGCAGCAGTGTGAGCCAATCAAGCTGTACAGCCTTCAGGAGAGAACACATCAAATGCCTCATTAATGTGCTGCTCTATCCTTGTCCAATCACAGACCGTTGTGAGTTCTAGACTGTGTTATATTGTTTAAAGCCGAAGTCTAGTCAAAAATCCAAAACCAAAAATCAGCACAAGGGACATTACTTATAGTCAATTGAATGTGTCTCTTCTGCCGCAACCTTTTCTGTTATCTGAAATCTTTTAATTGTAATTTTACCTGTAGTCTTGTTATTTTCTGGTGCAGTAGGGGTTAATGGAGCTGTGACAGGCACTCATATTGACTCTGCCTGCCCTTTTTGCTTGGCCCCCCATAGTTTCTAGGAATGAAACAGGGTCATGAATGGAGGAGAAGCCGATGATTGAAATGTCCATTCCCTTCCATTCATAGTTCACGTTTCATTGACAAAAGTTAAAGTACTGGCTTGTATGAATGGAGCAGCTGAGCAGAAAGGGTTGGAATAGTCAGGCACTCTTGATAAATGCCTGTCACAGCTCCATCGCCTCTATTACAACACACAGCAAAGGAGGTAGGGGGGATTGATAGAAGGAAATTTGAGCTAAAAGAGGAGCCAAAGCACAGGGACACATCATACTGACTGTAAGTAATGTCCCTTGTGCTGATTTTTGTGGAGATTAATTAGAACACCTATTACATTTTTATTGCGGTCTGTGTACCTCATTAGGGAGATTCACCCTCTTTATTTGTCCTGTTTACCATTATCATCGAAAGCGAAAGTAAAGAAAGCCCCAAATTTTGGATTGTACCCAGAAAAAAAATAGAAGGGAAATATTCCAATGGGAATGCTAGTTCTGGTCACCTGGGGATCCCCAAGGAATTCCCTTAATTTGCAGGGATTATCTCTCACTTCCTGTTATGGCTATGGGACAGGAAGTGAAGGGAAATCCCCCCCCTGAAACACAGATGGAAATAAACAAACAAACAGGGGTTATAACCCTCCATTGCTCTATCCAAAATGTAAAAAAAAATTGCCTAGAGTTCTACTTTAACTGCATTTTCCCCTCGTTGGGGAATATGGCTGGATTCTTTGGTTCACAGGGCTAGCTGAGCAGAATTACAAACCCCTTAGCAAGTAGCACAGCTCACATATGTATTTCAACTTCATAATGTTCTGTTTGCTTGGTGTTCAAATGTAATAGAACATACTGTATAACCACATTAGAGCGATTCACCAAAATGCTTGCAGGTGATAAGTAGGACAATTATTATCTGCCTGTGATGATAATATACAGTACATCGTGATATGGGGGTTGCTTAGCTCAGCGGTGATGAGTATTTTTAGAGACTCAGGTCAGTCCAAATTGTGGTTAAGGACTTGCTGGCCCATTTTTATTAAAAAAAAAAAAATCTTTCCAGCAGGTTGCCCACACAGGGGTTTTCCACTAGCAAAGCAAATAATGAAAATACTAAACCACCTGGCTTTCTCTTCAGCACCACCATTGTACTTGCCAGGATCCTTGAGACCCAGCTCTGTAGCTCTCCTGGCTCACTCAGCCTTTATTTACAGCACTTTAATGGAAGGACTCACTCCAGACTCTCTCCATCCCTTGGACTCACGTAGTTACTTCAGCTCTCCCAGTCTCTCAGACTTGCTCATCTGTCCCGACTATTCCAGTCCTGTTGGTGAGAAATCTCTTCAACAGAGATTGCAGTCTATCTCGAGGGTAACCCCTTTCTAATGGCAACACAACTGTCTCCATAAAAGACCTGGACATTGGATTGAAGGCTTCATCTCACTCAAGACACTTCGAAGCCTTCAAGCTCCAGACTCTAATTCAGGATTACAGAACTCATGGAACACTGACAAGCCAGTCTCCTCCACTCAGAAATAATACTCTGGAGTAACACATTCTGCATTAGTGCGAATCCTGTATGTCTTTTTCCTATACTCACACTGTGGCAGGGCCTAGCACTGTATATATATATATATATATATATATATATATATACACACACATACATACACACACACACACACACACACACATATGTTGCCTAATATCTTGGTTGACAGATATTGAGTCAGCCAAGGTATCAGTGGGTGGCAGATATCTTAATTTGAGCCCCCACCATGGTGCTGTGAATCCACCATAGCAACCATACAGCTAATAATAGATGATCCATATCAGCTGTAACTCTAGAACACAAATAAAGTTGGACTCTGTTCCAAGTCTGTAAATAAAGGAATATGGGAAGCACATGCCGTATACTGTATATAAATATATTACAAAGGGTGAAGAGTGGAAAGTGTGAGTTATTACACAGCTAGAAAATAGAACATGAAACTAGGCAGAATTATGTATTTTACCATGTAAAATAGTTTGGTTAGCTTGTTCATAGCAGGCAAATGCTGTATGTTAGTAAAACCCTCACATATAAGGTTGTAGAGAGTAGCTGGCACCAACTGGTAAAGATAGCATCCTATGCACATAACCAGGTGTGTCCCCCAAAACACCAAAATATACAAAATACAAGGGGATTAAAGCACAGGGAGTATAATTATTTGCTCCCAATAAGGAATAATCCAGCAACTTCAGGCATCGCTGCCCTTTAAATCACTGACCTGCACTATGCAGAACAATATAGGCATCTCTGTCCTCAGGTGCTGAATGGATTCCATATACAGTATACAACACATGGGATACTAACGAGGTGGAAGTCACTCAGGACCTGAGGTCAGTGAATGAAAGCCTGGCCAGATCTGGCCGTTGTAATCGGGGGGACAATAATAAAAGTATAGGACATCCTGTCATCGCCCCTTTGTTTTATCCATGGATAAAACAATGTACAAATGTACAAGCATGTAAATAGAGAAATAATTAACTTAAAGTGCTTGAACAAGACACAAACGACATGAACGTTATTGACTATAACAAACTGGTTTCATCATATCTGATTTTATTCTGTCTCCTACCCCAATAAACTAGTCACCATTTCCCATTCATATTTAGTACCACATCAGAGCAGTCTTCTGCTTTTTGGACAAAAAGTCTGACAAACTCATCCACGTCCAAATTGTTGGCTATTGCCTTCTGTGAACCAAAATCTCCAAATTCTATTTCCTGTCACTTATCATTGTGCAGCGGAATGATGTTAGAACATTGGAGTGGTTGGGAGAATGAACTCACACATGCCACTGAGGTTCCCTTAATCACTGGAACAATTATATACAGTCCCCCAGGAACTCTTCCTTGTAGTCTCTACCATGTGTGCAGACAGGTGGAGAATTTCTTGGTCAATATGGGATTTACATTCCAAATTTCATTTCTCTGGCAGTCAGTACATTCTGACATTTTAAGAAGCCGAAGAAAGTGCAAAAGCATTCGATCTAGAAAAGAAAAAGTGGTGGAAAAAGCAATTTATATCCTTCATGAGGTCCAGATTTTCAGTTTCAGCAATGCCTGGGTCCACAATATCTAGAAGGCCTCTTTTTTAAACACACTGAATGTGTTTTGGAGGAATGAGTCTCAGTGGGACCAAGACTAGAGAGAACAACTCTGTCTGTGAGCTGCTTGGTCATAGTTTTCTGGCTCTTCGTAGGAGGTGCATTATGTGTTGGTTTAAATAGAGTACATGAAAGATTTCCTCATTTATTTTAAGTGACTGCACAGAGATCATGATAATCTTTCTAACACTGCAGAGGTCCACTGAGTGAGCTTGTAGAAAAGAACTAGCAGGCTTCAAGACACCAACCATCTGGAGAAGACATTCTCCTATTTCATAGAACTTCTGTTTCCTTAGCTGTACTAATAGGCTTAGGCGTCTGTACATATATCCATTCCTGCAGCAGTATTCTGTGAAATCTAGAGAGAAGATCCAACAATAATATGCTTGTTGGAAGGGTAGGTAGGGTGGATGAGTGGTCGTCACATAGTTAATAGTTAGTCTGGCTGAAAAGAGACAAAAGTCCATCCAATTCAACCATAGAAAAAAAAGTTATAATCCTATACCCACAGTTGATCCAGAGGATCCAGCAAAGCATGATCCAATTTGCATCTGCTGGGAAAAAAAATTCCTTCCTGATCCCCCGAGAGGCAATCGGATATTCCCTGGATCAACTTTACCTATAAATGTTATTATCCAGTTATATTCTGTGTATCTAAGAAATAATCCAGGCCTTTTTTTTTAACAATCCACTGAGCTGGCCAGAACCAACTCTTGAGGGAGTCTATTCCACATTTTCACAGCTCTCACTGTGAAGAAACCTTTCCGTGTTTGGAGATTAAATTTGTTTTCCTCCAGACGTAAAGAGTGCCCCCTTGTCCTCTTGTCCTCTGTAATGACCTCAGGGTGAATAGCTCTACACAGAGTTCACTATATGAATGGGATACAAATGGAGAAACAGAAAAAGGGCACACCGACCTAGTGCATTTTCGTTTAAAATAATTTATTAAAGAAACAAAAATAGGTATCATACCCACAATGGACATAATAACACAGGCATGTCAAACTGAACAAGATGTATGATCCAAACAACATCTGAGTCCATACAATGGAACCCTGGATGACCAACTGGCTAACGCGTTTCGAGGACACAACCTCTTCCTCAGAGCCAAGAGCTGGGAAACATGAAAGGCCTATCGTGCTTGGGTTCTTCTGGTCTACGCTAAGCACCTAAGACAGGATCACTCTACTTCACACACATGGGGTACCTTTACACTGTATTTTCACCAATACCCTGGGACTAGGCTGGGTTTGCTGCCAGGGAATACTCGACCTCAAGGGGAGCCTCTACTCTTAGAGATGAACGTACACCATGTACAGTACAGTTGCACAACAACTGTTCTCCAGTTACTCTCGGATCCCCATGTAAATGCGATTCTTCCCACTGTAGCACACTGACCATAGCCACAGCGTATCCTACTACCGGTCCCTGTAGCACCGGAAGCCCACCATGCACACAGTGTGGGCTCCAAACATGCACTTGACTGCAACTCTTGAAATACCATACAAAAAATAGAAAAATGCCACAATATAGGTGGATCACCCTATATAATTACTCTCTGACTCATCAGTCAATACAGATGTGGGTTAATACTGAAAAATTAGCGCATACAAAAAACAAACAGCCCTGAAGAAAGGCTGTAAAGTAACGGTTTAAAATGAACCCAAGCAGAGTAGCTAATGCTACAAAAATTGCTTTATTGTAAATCTCACATAGAAAATGTGAAACCTTGCAAGGTGAAAAATACACATCACAATTATAAAAGCTTAAGCAATCCGGATTGTGAAGGCCTAAGGCTAATACATTTACCATACATCATAGATATGCTCCATGAAATAAACATAATCCATTATCCACAGAAGTGGTAAATACCACCTTACTGGGTAAATTAATTGCAATATATCATCGTCAAATGCAAAAATTATGTTGAATGGCATAATAATAGAGCATCAAGATGATAAGAGCTCCAATCACCCCATAGGGATTGAAATGGGATCATATAAACCCCAAAGGAACAAAAATAATCATACAGGCCCATGAACAAATATATATATATATATATATATATATATATCACAACATATAAAAAAAAAAAGACGATGAAATATAGCACCAATGGCCATAAAAAAGGGACAACAGATATTTGACCATGTCATGCTAATCACATTACTTGAGTATCAACAAGGGTGGCCTTACCACATTAAATAGCTGAATTAAACTGACAATAAATCATCTGTGTCATATCGTGACCTGACATGGAATGAAGCGTAACAATAGTAAGAGATGGTACCATTCATCCCAGGATGGGAGAATTGTTATATGGACTGGTACTAAGTCCACAAAATGCAATTCAAACTGTCCAGCACATATGAAGATAGATAATAAAGATCAGTTGTAATGATGATGTTGAAAGTCAAGTGTTGCAGGTATTAACCCCGTGGATTTCCACTGATATGCAGACCTTAGTGGGTATATCCTTCAAATGACACAGGAATATTGAAGTGCCAGCATGTAAAAAATGTGAAATAAGGCATAAATCATAAGTTGAAAGTCAAATGTTGCAGGGATAAACCTTGTGAATTCCTGTGATGATACAGATCATGCTTCAAATAACACAGGGATATAGATGTATCAGCGTGATAGAAGTGTAGCGGAGACTCCAAAAAGGGAATATGCATTGCGTGATCGTGATGGCGTCACTCACCAATAGTATATCCAATATTGCAGGACTTGGCAGTAGAAGTGAAAGGTCTCGTGTGTATCCTATTATATCCTTGGTTGCTGATCCAGTCCCCATGGAAGCCTGAGGGGGATCTGAGATAATCCCTGTGATTGCTATGGTGCAGCAAGTTATTCGTTGTGGAGCTGTGTGAAGTCGCGAATAAGCGGCTTCATTTCCAGTGCGGTATACTCACATGGTGTGAGAACACCTTAGGACATCGCTTCCGGGTGCAATGATGTCATTACGTTTACGTTGACGCATTTCGTCTACCAATCACCACAGACTTCGTCAGAACAAGGAGGGGTCAATGAGGTGCTGCTTAAATAGCCCTCATACACTGGTCTAGTGCCCTATAGTGTTAATTGGTCATCATTACAAACTAAAACTGATTAAAATCAATTTATATGTGTACTTATGATCTACTCCCCTGTAGAAACACAAGGGAAGAAAGAACATCAAAGCATGGCATATTTTAAATTGAAGTAAAGACAGTTAATCCATCATTTCATTCTCTTGCGAAAATATAATTCTGATGGGGAAACCCAAAACGCATGGGTTTCAGTAACCTTTTGACTACTGAAGCCAGATTGAAAAGGAGATGTGTTTAATGTACAAGCATGTAGTTAGACTTTCATGGAGGGAGAACAGCTCAATACATGGTTGGATTCAAAAGTAGTGCTCTAGCTGACTTGGAAATCTAATACAATTTATATGTCCTAAGATGGGTGGGAACCTAGCTATCTAACTGCTTTGACGTTTCATTCTGGAGGATTTAATTGAAATATAAATGGACATTCAAGCAGACGTGCTACTTCCAGTAGTTTCTTGAGAGAGCGATTCTTAAAAAAACAGAGCAATCTTCCCAGCTTTAGGTGTAAATAGCATTCTAACACCAGAAATACAGCTGTTACACAATAAGACTTCTAATAACAAAATATACATCCAATATATCCGCATATTAAAAACTAAATGTTTGACATATAAATGGCTGTTCCATTTCCACTACAGTTGCTTAGCCCACTGAGAAATCATGGGGCTTGTCAGATTTCCAATGTAGTGATAGAACCACACATGCTGATAACAAAAAGAAACAAAGGAGACCCTTTTTAATGTGAGGAATAGATCCCAGTATTACCAATCAGAGAGCAATGTGAGGACTTTGCGGAGTATGGTACAATTTCTCCATAGTCACGGATAGTTTATAAGATTCGTTGTGGCACCTAATGTATGGGAGCTTTGGTGAATTCTCCAGCTGAGAATCATCGGACTGGGAGCTCATATTACTATCTGGTTCAGGGGCAACAAAACCTGCTTTGTGAACTAAAAAGTATACACAATGAACTAGGTAATATTAGCCAAACAAAGTACACTAGCACACGCATGCTGCACTGCACTGACCTTGCTGCACTATCACACCAAAGATAAAGCAGAAAAACCTGTTGAGGCCCCCCTCATTTTTTTGCCTCTTCAGACAGCTAGCCTATAGGTTATAGAAAACCAGTTCCTGATTGAATTTCATGATTATTTTAATATTATACAAACTGAAATTTCCATTGTTTTATACAGCTAGCACTAGCTTTCCTTATAAATCCACAGTCTCTCTAGCTCTGTCACCTTGCTCGCACAATGGCACTGGCTGTGTGTGATGATGTGACAGAAGATGACATAGATACAGGGAACCAAACCAACAGTATACAATGTTCTGCTCAGTAAACAGAACTTGACTCAGTGACCTTTCCGGAGAATCTGCTCGAAAAGTCTGACTCCAAATTACTTTCAAGTATTACAGAAGAGAGGCCATGCTGGAGTGAACAGGGAATGCCTAGTTCTCTGTTTTGCTTGTGCATGATGCCCTAGATCTGACCCAGCCTTTTGTCCTGCTCCATGTCTCTCCATTATACCCCTCCATGTGTCTCATTCGCAGTTCCGTCTGTCTCCCTTAGGTTTGTGCATCAGCTATCTCTGCTGCATTCTCCATGACTTCTCCTGCTGTAAATGACTCTAATCACCGACCATTATCCATAGAATATGGAGTTGCCCATTGGCTGCCTAGCTCTCACATGCCTGGTACATTGCTTTAACAACCAGCTGCTTCTATTGTTAATAGGTATGGTTGATCTATCTGTGCCACATCCCTGATTGAGTATTCCAAAAATAAAGAAGAAAAATATGTGGGACTTTAGAGGTGCTATAGTTCCTTTAGGATAATACACTTAAAACACTGAGATATAAAAATATAAAATTTTATTAAAAAACTATATAAAAACAAAAATCATTCATCCTCCCATAAAAACAATTATTAATATCATAACCCTTCAGTACAGTAGACTCAAATCCACCTTATTTAAAGAGATGATATAGAATGACTGCAATCTTGGTAAACATGTAGATTTAGAAAAGTGGTACCAATGCAGCACAAAGCTTTAACCAGTACATGCAACTAAAACCACCCCAAAATGGTCCTACATATATAGCCAAAGAATGAGAGGTAGAAGAATTTTGTTGTCTTTATTGAAGAGTTCAATCAATTTAACAACAGTATAGTTATTTTGACTCTAATTGTTGTGATAGTGACTATCCCTTCCTGAGACCTCTATATCTGGCCTGAATACAGCAGAGACATTCTGTCAGGGATCCTGCAGTGGTAGCCTCTAGCACTCCACAGACTGAAATCCCCCAAGGCGCGAAATCTAAGCTCCGACCTGCTTGTTCACCAGAGCCCCTGATGGTGGGGTTGGACTTGGAGAAGGTCGAGACCAGGTCGCGGCCCCTGGGTTCACCCAGCTGTGATAGAGGCACCGTTGAAGGTGTACAGCGGGTAAGAGTCTGATGTGAGGAGGTAACTGAAGCAGCATCGGGCAGGCCGGGTCGGTAACAGTGGTGGCGGTGTAGTACAGAATCAGCAGGCAGAGGGATAAACAGGTCACAAGCCGGGTTCGTCAACAGGAGGTCAGAACATATGGGGTTAAGCAGGAGAATGGTCAGACAAAGCCAGGGATCAGAGCAGGAGACGGACAGCAAATCAGGATCAGGCACGGTCGGCAACAAACAATCTACTCACAGGAACTCAGGGACACAGATAAGACCATACGGCACTTGAGCATTGCAAGAGCCGGGTTTAAATAGCCCGCCCGACTCCTGACAGGCGCTCCTGGGTCCTAGTACTTGCCCAGCGCTGTCATTTGTGACAGGCGCGCCTGGGTCCTAGGGCCCGCCTTCCTGTACGTTTTGTCAGGATTCTACGCATGTGCAGATTCGATCGCTGCGGCGATCTTCCCATTCCCTGACACATTCACTGCAGACAGTCCTCATCAGATAGCTGAACTCTCCCACCACTTGGCATCCACAAATGTCTTTATTGTATGCAGAACATTGAAGCAATACAAGATGTGGTAGACTTGATATTGAAAAGCAGTACGAGTTCAATGATAGGTCTGAAGAAAGTCTTTACAGTACCTTCTCTTGTAACCTTCACCTCTATTTTTCCATCACCATTAGGAGTGAGCCCCATGTGCCAGCCCATTATTATACCTCAGTGATCTTTGTGCAAAAATAAATGCTCAACCTGTAGATTTGGGTTGACTTCTGAATTAATCCGGGTCCTTGTCAGGGTCTAGGAAACTGAAGAAGTCAATGGTAATTCCTTTGGCTTGATCCAGCATGAACTTTGGACCTGTTGACCAGGAAGAATCTGAAAAGGCACTTGTGGATGCTGACCTGGTGGCAAGATCTGCAAGATTGATGTCCAGTGGAACACAATGCTAGTGTTCAGGATTGGAGGATTTCCTAATCTTTTCTATTTGATTGCTAACATAAACATAGAAGCATTTTTTTTTAAAGCTAGTACAGTCCCACAAAGTTCAAGCCTATGTTCAGGTTTAGGTGCCAACTTGGCCTTGCCAAACAGAAACCTGACATGGGTTTGATTGTGTGAATCTATTACTTTGAAATAGGCAACAGCTGCTATGACCTCAGTGGATGCAACTGAGAAATTGTGAACCTGGTATCAACATGGTATGTGAATCCCATCTAAAGCATGAAGAAATTGTTTCTAGGACCCCATTTTGATTGTATGTCAGTTGATTGTGGAGAGTCCCTATTAGTCTCTGATAACTCTCTTTTTAAGGGTTTGTTCTGTATAATGATAAGAGCTAAAAACCCCAGTGGTCATACAAACTGTTCACCACTGATAGAACACCCCACTTGGCAAACAGCTTGTCTGTAATGCTAACTTGAAAGCCAAAGTATTCTTTTGAAAGTTGCACCATAAGTCCAGAATTCTTTGTACTGGTGGTTTATCCACTCCCAGATTTAAGTATTTAAACCCTGTGGCATGATTGTCAAGCTGAAATACTTCCTATGACCATAGCACTGTTTGAGGCAATCATGTGGAGTCTAAGCTTGCCTTCAGAAAGCATACCTTGTGCCCTTTGGAGTAGGTTGATTGTTTCCTCATCCATGGATAGGAATTTTAGTTAGTTGTCAACATAGAAGCCTTTCTCTACACAATAATGAGCATCTGTAGGCATCATAGGCATAGCTAGAACCTTCAAAGCCCCAGTGCAAGAAACCATGAAGGGCCCTTTGACCCTAATGGGGCCCTTCCCCCTGACGCCAGGGCCCTTCCTACTGGCCATATACTGCCCTCTTGGGGCCCTTTATGACAATCCGACAATGGATCCCGTTAACATGCTCTGCACTGGCCCCCCTTCCTGCCATCTTAGGCCCCCCATGGTGGCAGAACGCCAGGGTATTTCCACCACTAGTGTCAGTAGGACTGTGAATGACGTGCAGTGCACGGTGTCAATATGGCAGTGGACTTTGTCAGTAATGCAGTGGATGTCGCCAGTAGGGCAGTGGACGTGGTTATTACTTAAATTTTTGTTTTTTAATTATTTTATACAATTTTTAGGAGCCCTGTTTGGAGGCTTTGGAAGAAACAGCCCTCAATTTTTGTCCCTGCAGCCTCAGCAGCACAGACAGAATGGACAGGAATAGCTGTGTACAGAGCTTCCCGTTCATTCACAAACTGAAGTATAGTAAACGCAGTTTACTATGCCTCATTTATGAGCAGACACAATAAGTGCAATACTGTGTTCATTCAGAAAACGAAGTAGCAGGTACATATTTACCTGTCCCTTCCCCTGCTCTCCATCCTAAAGGCATCCCCCCCAGCAGCAGGAGATGGGAGGGGAGGGCCCAGAGAAGCTCACAAGGACCCTGGGGCAGCAGGTAACAAGCAACCTGGATACGGGGCTGATGCATGGAATTTTGTATACACAGTTGAAGGATGCATTTTACTACCATGCGCTTCCCCCCACCATCCTCCTGCGAAACCTGCCACACACAGAAACACACCTCCTGTATTAGAGTGTCCTCACTCTGGATGAAGGAGCACAAGGGGGACCTTCAGTCTGGTGGGAGGGGAGTGTTAAATGTACTAGCAGCCTTAGATTATGCTAAATATAAATTGAACTGGATTATGGTGAATGATAAACTCAGCTGTACCCTCCATAATAATACTACTAAATTTTAGAAAACATGGGAACCGTGGATTCAATACATCTCTTCAGTGGACTAAGAGTGGACAGATTGTCCTACTAGGCCACTGGGCCAGCATCCCCTCTTTTTCTCTTTTTTCTTTTTCTTCCCCTTACCAGGAGCACCATATTTCATTTTGTTATTCAAATAGCTCTGCTAGGTTTTAATTGTTTTAGTGGATTTCTGGCATGTGATGTATGACAGTTGCTCACGCTAATGTGCTGTTTGACCTGTTCACAAAGCATATTCTCTAATAACAAAATTGTATATTAATATTTGTATACTGCACCCCTCTCCCTATACATGGGAGATGTTTATTTCTGTTTTCTACAGTGGGGCAAAAAAGTATTTAGTCAACCACGAAATGTGCAAGTTCTCCCACTTAAAAAGATGAGAGAGGCCTGTAAATGGCGTCATAGGTAGACCTCAACTATGAGAGACAAAATAAGAAAAAAAATCCAGACAATCACATTGGCTGATTTGGAAAGAAATTATTTGCAAATTATGGTGGAAAAGAAGTATTTGGTCAATATCAAAAGTTAATCTCAATACTTTGTTATATATCCTTTGTTGGCAATGACAGAGGTCAAACGTTTCCTGTAAGTCTTCACAAGGTTGGCACACACTGTTGCTGGTATGTTGGCCCATTCCTCCATGCAGATCTCCTCTAGAGCAGCGATGTTTTGGGGCTGACGCTGGGCAACACGGAATTTCAACTCCCTCCAAAGGTTTTCTATGGGGTTGAGATCTGGAGACTGGCTAGGCCACTCCAGGACCTTGAAATGCTTCTTACTCTCTTCTAAACCTAAGTACTTCTACAAGGTTGTTGGTTAAATTGGGACCAATAAGAACAATATCATTCAGGGATACACCCTAGTAATGATATGTGGGCAGCACAGTGGCTAAATGGTTAACACTTCCGCCTGGCAGTACTAGGGTCATTGGTTCAAATCCCAACCACGGCACCACCTGCCTGGAGTTTGCATGCATTCCTCCAGGTACTCCGGTTTCCTCCAACACTCCAAAGACATGCTGGGTAGGTTAATTGTCTCCTGTCCAAATTGGCCCTAGTATGTGTATGTATAAATGTGAGTTAGGGACCTTAGACTGTACCCCCCTGGAGGTTTAGGGATTGATGTGAATGGATACTATATATATGTAAAGTGCTGCGTAAATTGATGGTGCTATATAAGTACCTGAAATAAATAAATAATGAAGAGGTTAATAAAATACTTCCACTGGCCGACAATGCAGAATAATGGAGTAACAAGTTACTGGCCACTCTCCCTGTGCCTGCTGGTACTCCGGTTTCCTCCCACACTCCAAACACATGCTGGTAGGTGAATTGGCTCCTGTATATGTAAATTGGCCATAGTACATGTATGTATGAATGTGAGTTAGGAATCCTAGATTGTATGCTCTATGAGGGTTAGGGACTGATGTGAATGTACAACATATATGTAAAGTGCTGCGTAAATTGACGGCACTATATAAGTACCTGTAATAATAATATGCAGCTCACATTCTACTATGCAACCAGAGAGTATATGGTGTTTCATGTCCTTTTATGATCTCAATAAGATTTTGGTTTAACCAGAGATCTGTTGCTTTGCGCTTCTATTATGGCATACTGTATTTTTCGCCATATAAGACGCACTTTTTCTTCCCCAAAACTGGGGGGGAAATGTCAGTGCGTCTTATGGGGCGAATATGGAGCGGCCGGTCCGGTATTTCCACCGCGGCCGTGTCAGAACACCGGGTCGGTCGCTCAGCTCTGCAGCGGGACCTTACCTGTTCCTCTATCCAGCGGCGTGCTGTCTTCCCGGCTTCTGTAGTGTGGGCACTGGGCATGACAGCCGGGTGCCAAGTGTGCATGCGCAAGAAGCGGTGCTTTTTGTGAATGGTAAGGCGGTACCTGGGACACATGACAGATCCAGGAAGCCGCCGGACCAATCACAAAGCGCAAGTGCTTCTCGCTCATGCGCACTGGGCACCCTGCTGTCATGCCAAGCGCCATTACAGAAGCCGGGAAGACAGCGCGCAGCTGGATCGAGGAACAGGTAAGATCAAACAAAAACTCTGCGGAAATAAGAGCGGGTACCTGTCAAATTCAGGTACCCGCTCCCCACCTCCCCAAAGGTCAGCAGTCATCTGTACTGTCCGCAGTCTCTGGTCATCCCTGTGCTGTCCGCAGTCTCTGGTCATCCCTGTGCTGTCCGCAGTCTCTGGTCATCCCTGTGCTGTCCGCAGTCTCTGGTCATCCCTGTGCTGTCCGCAGTCTCTGGTCATCTCCTGTACTGTGTCTGCAGTCCATTAGTTCAGAATTTTTTTTCCCCCTGTTTTCTGCCTCTAAAACCTAGGTGCGTCTTATGGTCAGGTGCGTCTTATACGGCGAAAAATACAGTACCTCCTGGTAGATTTCTCTTGTTGACCCTCTGAATATACCTTGACTTGACATACCTTGGCAAAGCCATCTAGTGGCAGAAAAACTAACTGCACCTTCCAACAGACCAGTTGGTGAGAGGGGAGGGGAGACACTTGTACTGGGGCATGGTACAAGGTAACCATATCTAGTGTGAGTACACCCTTAGTCTTATTCAACAGAGCTGGGATTTTAACCTGTATGTGAAATATCTTCAAAACATATCTGAAAAAAACAAACAATCTCACTCCATTTCGTAACCAGTGAATGGACCCTTAAAATGCAGAACACTCAACAAACTTCTCTTTTTTACACCTTTGAACATAAATGATCCGAATTTATTGTCAAATGACATGACCTTGAATGTGAGAGATGACATTTCTATGGCATGTTATGAAATATGGTACTATTTTTAAATATTATGAGCAGCCACAAACACCTGATTCCTGTTCATTGCATTAAAATGTACATGTGGTTTCCTTTAGCACATTTGGACCACTGTACATTTCTTATTTATGCAAAGTGGGGACAGCGTGATATCCCAGTCTGAAGGGTCCTATCACCAATAACCAGTAAGAACATGGTAAACTAGTAAAAAGATCAGTCTTCAGAACAAGTTTTCTATACAAATGAAGCTTCTGGATAAGTTTAAGTTAGTCAATTACTAACCAATTGGACTGCTTGAAACTTTTTTTCAGGGCAAGTGTTATACAGAGGGCTGATTTTTGTGGACACATTTCTTTATTTAACCCTTAAAACGTTTACCTTCAACAGTTTATTGTTATGAACACTATGTCGGACATTAGGCTGGATACAGACCTTTCTTGTCCACTGTAGAGCGTTAATGCACAGGTGTCAACACACATCATGTTGTACATCAGCATGACCGTTGCTTTAAAGCAGTCCATTCACTATGACCCTTTTTTTATGTCAGCACATGCTGTGCATTGTGGTGCACTGCAGCAAGCACGTGTTGCCTGCTACATTGTTTCTAAATAAAAGGCACTGCAGCATACTGCACAAAATACACAGGGGTTGATTTACTAAAACTGGAGAGTGCAAAATCTGGTGCAGCTGTACATGGTAGCCAATCAGCTTCTAACTTCAGCTTGTTCAAATAAGTATTGACAAAAATCCTGGAATTTGAATCCATGCAGAGCTGCACCAGATTTTGTACTATCCAGTTTTCGTAAATCAACCCCAATGTGTTGCCTTAAGGTGTTAAACTTTTCACTTTTTTCTCTATTTCCAGGGATGTCAGACAACTTATAACCTGTTACATGTTCCTTTTCGTTGAGAGCCATTATCACAGGCCAGAGTAAGCACTGCTTTGTTTATATTCAGACTGTCAGAGGACTGCACTGTGTACTGTACAGAAGATAGTTCTTAATGACATTGGCTGTATGTTTGGGGTGGTTGTCCTGCTACAGAATATATTTGGGGCCAATCACATGCCTCCCTGATGGCATGGCATGATCAGTGGTGTATGTAGTTCTTATGCTGCCCTTGGCAACACTAAAATTGGGAGCCCACCACCACCACTCCTACCCCTCCCTGGCCCCCGCCACCACAAACTCTCCATCAACCATAACTCCCCTTGCACCCACAGCTGCCACCCTCCACCAACCACCCCCCCCCCTCGTCCCTGTCCAAAGAGAGAGTTAATCAAGCACTAACCTTTCCGGAAAGCAGCTAGCCATCCCTGGTGCCAAGCCCAGTGTCTTCCTTCCTTGTAAGGGAAGCTTACACCCTAGAGCAGCATACAGGCTCCTTAGATTCCATGGCGGAACCTCACCAGGTCCCTTCTTTCAGGGGCGGTGGTGCCCCCCCCCGAAAATTGCCGAGGCAAATACGACACTGGATATGATGGATAAGAACACGCCTGTATTTCTTAGCACTGAGGACATCATTGATCCTGGCCAAATTTTCAACTCCATTTGCAGAAATGCAGCCCCAAACTTGCAAGGAGACTCCACCGTGCTTCACTGTTGCCTGCAGGCACTCATTATTGTATGGCTCTTCTGCTCTTCGTGAACAAACACACTTTCTTCCAAGGAAAGGCCTGGGAGACAAAAGAGCTTCCAGAAATTCCCTCAAATATTTATACCTTCATTTAAATAAAGTGTAATATGGAGCACTGATATGGGATGCGCCTCCATCCCTTTATAAGCATATTACAAATATCAGTGCATTCGCCCTGGGACTTTAAATGAAGCACATCACACACAGAAGTACTGTATAGTAAATACACAAAATTACAAATGTAATAATGATATAATTAGAAATTCCATCATAATAAAATCCTGTTAAAAAGGTACTATGCTAAATTGCAGTGTACATCATATGAAACAATAAATTCATCCACAGTCATAATAATGTTATATATACACTCCAAATGATTAATAGTGTGCATTTATTGATTGATATATTCCACATACAGATACATGATTGGCAATTTGCATTTAAAAACTCAATATGTTTCATGAATCCATGTTCACTTCTTCAGAGGTAGGGGCAAAGTACATGTCTAAAAAATAAAATATCAATATATAAGTTTTCTAACACAATAATAATGTGGCATAGTCAGCTGGTTTACTCTCCGGGGCTAACACAGATTACAAATTAGCTTCAATCCAGAGGAGGGTTAGCCTACTGATATATAATCAGGCATTTTATATAATCTGAACCATGTTTTGTGTGTGTATAATGTTGTAGTCATTTTTGGCTACACTTTTTCACTGATTAGATCTCTAAATTGGATAGTTTTTCAATATGTATCCACTATCTGACAAAGAACTTTAATGCAAAAACAGCCTATCTTCATAGTTTTTATGCAGACTTTTATTAGATCAATTTATGTTACATCTCAAAGATTGTACTGAGAGAATACACAGGGTGCCCTTCAAGGAACAGAATGAGTGCACACCGAAGATGCTACCTCCCTGCATCAAAATGTGTATATATTTTTTTTATCCCTCACTTCTCTCCAAAAGCTTGCCAAGTTTAATTGAAGTTATTTGTAAATAGTGGGGCTATGTGTTGGCCCCAGATAATAACCTGACTGACTATGCCACTATGAAGAAGTGACCAGAGATTAATGAAATGCGTTGAGTTTTAAATGCAGATTGCCAATCATGTATCTGTATGTGGAATATATGAATTATTAAATGCAAATTGTGAATTATGTATTCATATTTGGAATGTATATATACTATATTGTCAAAAGTATTGGGACATCCCTCCAAGTCATTGGATTCGGGTGTTCCAATCACCTCCATGGCCACAGGTGTATGAAATCAAGCACCTGGGCATGCAGACAGCTTCTGCAAACACTTATGCATGAACACAGTGAGTGATCTGTACAGATCACTCATTGTGCTCATTCCAGAAAGGAAGTAGCTGGTAAATTTGACATATTTACCAGACCCTTCCCCCACTCTCCATCCTGAAAGATCATATTGTGTACTTGCATCTGCCAGTGGGAAGGAGAGGAGGGAAGCCAGCAGCACTGCAGGGGTAGGGTTGCACACAGGGGGGCCTGGGCAGAAGGGGGAAACATATGATGCACAGGGAATGTGATCAGTGTGGTGGGAGGGAGAAGAAGCCAGCTTTTAGTTTCTGCAGAGAGAGCCATACAGGAGGATCAGTTCCAGTAATTGCCCCCCTCTGCCATGCTGATCACCCTTCCTGCCAACATCCAATTCACCCAGCTGCCTGGGCCTCCCTGCTAGCCTGGACCCCCTACAGGAGGACAGGTGGTACCCCCTTATCCATAGCCCTGTCTACAAACATTTGTGAAAGAATGGGTCGCTCTAAGAAGCTCACTGAATTCAAGTGTGGTGATAGGTTGCCACCTGTACAATAAGTCCATCCGTGAAATTTCCTTGCTACTAAATATTCTACAGTCAACTGTTAGTGGTATTATAACAAAGTGGAAGCAACTGGGAACAACAGCAGCTCAGCCATGAAGTGTTAGGCCACGTAAAATGACACAGCGGGGTCAGTGCATGCTGAAGTGCGCAGAAGTCATAAACGGTCTGCAGAGTCAATAGCTAAAGACCTCCAAATATCATGTGGCCTTCAGATTAGCACAACAGTGCGTAGAGAGCTTCATGGAATGGGTTTCCATGGCTGAGCAGCTGCATCCAAGCCTTACATCACCAAGTGAGATGCAGTGGTGTAAAGCACACTGCCACTGGACTCTAGAGCAGTGGAGACGTGTTCTCTGGAGTGACGAATCACACTTCTCTGTCTGGCAATTTGATGGATGTGTCTGGGTTTGGCGGATGCCATCAGAACGGTACTTGTCTGACTGCATTGTGCCAAAGGTATAGTTTGGTGGAGGGGGGATTATGGTGTGGGGTTGTTTTTCAGGGGTTGGGCTTGGCCCCTTAGTTCCTGTGAAGGGAACTCTTAAGGCATCAGCATACCAAGACATTTTGGACAATTTCATGCTCCCAACTTTGTGGGAACATTTTGGGGATGGCCCCTTTCTGTTCCAACAACTGTGCACCAATGCACAAAGCAAGGTCCATAGATGGATGAACGAGTTTGGGGTGGAGGAACTTGACTGGCCTGCACAGAGTCCTGACCTCAACCCGATAGAACGTATTAGAGCAGAGACTGCGAGCCAGGCCTTCTCGTCCGACATCAGTGCCTGACCTCACAAATGCGCTTCTGAAACAATGGTCAAACATTCCCATAGACACACTCCTAAACCTTGTGGACAGCCTTCCCAGAAGAGTTGAAGCTGTTATAGCTGCAAAGGGCGGGGCCAACTCAATATTGAACCCTACGACTAAGACTGGGATGCCATTTGTAGAAATTTTAAAGCTTTCCATTTTTTCTACCCACCTTTATGTCAGTGTTCAGATGATTGTTAAAAGAGATTATCCATTACTTCTGCCTTATTTCCTGTAGAGACTTTAGGGCATGACACAGGAAGGAGTTGACCAGCTGACTGCACACACCCTGCATCATCTACCCTTCCTACCTCCCATCCACTTCCAGGTTTACGAATTAACCATTTCATGTCCGGACACTTTCACCCCTTCCTGTCCAGGCCAATTTTCAGCTTTCAGTGCTATCACACTTTGAATGACAATTGCGCGGTCATACAACACTGTACCCATATGAATTTTTTAGCATTTTTTTGAGACAGATAAAGCTTTATTTTGGTGGTATTTTTTCACCACTGGGATTTTTATTTTTTTTGCTATGTAAATGAAAATTCCTAAAATTTTGAAAAAAAGTGTTTTTCTTATAAAATTTGCAAATAAATAATATTTCATCATAAATCTTGGCCAAAACTTATTCCGTTATCTTTTTAGTAAAAACAAAATAACCCAAATTAGTTTATAACCAAAGATTATAATTTTTAAACATTTGTTTTTACATTTTTATTTTTTTCTATATTATTATTTATGGTTTTTTTTAACATATTGTCACCCTAGCAGTACAGTGTCACCATGGTGACGCTGTACTACTTGTGGGGGTGATGAAGATTTTTTTTTTTTACACTGATTGCTTTTACACCCATAAAGGCTGTAAAAGCAATAATTTCTCCTTCTTTCTGGCTGCATTCTTGCAGCCATTGAGAACTACCGTGTGAGCTGTGATTGGTCACAGCTTGTCACATAGTACAAGGCTGTTGTGAATAGCCTTGTACCATGTAATCTCTGTGATCATTCACAGATTTCACACGTAGTAAGCAATGATGTCAGAAGTGACATCTTGCTTAATACTCTGCATGTGATCACTGATTGGCCAATCAGTGATCACATGATCGGGACCTCACACAGAAGTCCCGTCTGACGATCGGTGTTCCACTGTGTCTGGAGGACACAGCGGGCACCGGATCGCGGTGCTGCACGCTCCCAGGGAGCACGCACAAGCAGGGGGCGTGGAGGCTGTTTATAAACGGCCACCCGCCCCTGCACTGCCACCGTCCGACCATCAGTGATCCGGCCGATCACTGTTCTCACTAAATACACAGACATAAATTTTCATTTTTCTGCCTTAACTTTCATCTTGCATAGATCATTCATATGGCAGAGTTTTCTGGCTAATCTTTTTGGTCAGCCATCTGGACACTGCCATAAAGGTGGGTATAAAAAATGGAAAGCTTTACAATTTCTGCAAAAGAAGTACATTGATGCTATATTGGTACATAGGGGAGCTGGAATTTCGAAAGAAAGGGGACAAAGGTTAATTTATCCTTTAAGGCACCTGTGGGATAAAGTCCAATCCCTGCCCAACGTCCTTCCCATCCCTTTGTACATGATTGCTGGTTCAAAAAAAAAAAAATGCCATTTTTAGCAGTAGTGAACCCTGTTTATCTTTTATTTTTTCAGTCACACCCCTGCAGGTTAATGCCACAATGTGCTAGTATTTAATGACTTACCTGTCATAATGTACCCTTCAGAGTTGCGCTGTCACTGATCCGTGGGTCCCAAGCTTCCATTTTTACACTGTCTCCAAGCTGTGATGAGGTCACTCCTGCTCATGCACAGGAGAGTCACATCATTGTGGCACAGATCGGGAGCCGTTAATGCATGCTGAGCTGCACATGAATGCAGAGTGATCTGTACATGCGTGAGTGATGACATCAGCCGCAACCAACATCTCAAATTTCTAAGCTCTGCAGCTTTACATGGTTTAGGAGGGACCAACAAGTAACTCCTATTATAATCTTTAACCATTTCAATACCGAACACTTTCAACCCCTTCCAGGCCAGGCTAATTTTCAGCTTTCAGCGATGTCACATTTTGAATGCCAATTATTCAGTCACGAAGCAGTGTATGTACCCAAAAAAAAATTTATAATTTTTTTTAGACAGAGCTTTCTTTTGGTGGTATTTAATCTCCACTGAGTTTTCATTTTTTTTGCTATATAAACAAAATAAGACATTTTTCTTAGTTTCTGTTATAACATTTTGCAAATAAATAATCTTTCTTCATACATTTAGCCCTAAATCAGTGTATATTATTTAAGACGGCCGTATACAGGTTGAATTCCGAAAGAGTTTTCTTTCGAAAATCTTTTCTAGGAATGTTTGTTCAAATTTCACACCATTAGTGGGTCACAGAAATGGACAATTTTCGTGTGACCATCGAATTTGAGTGATCGGGCATGTTGGAAATTTTTTGAAAACGAATTAATTTTGAATCAATGATGGGAGAATCGTGCGGGAAATTAAAAAGAAATGAGAGTGAGCTGTGACCTGGAAAGAAAAGAAAATTCTTGGCCACAAAAATTCTTTTCTGTAGCAACATGAAGTGAAATTGAAGGCTTGGTTGGTTGAATTTTGAAATCTATGATGGCACCATAGGATTACAAAACGCACAAAATTTCCGATTCTCTAAAGAAAATTTGTTCGGAATTCGAGGAAAGCATGGCCTGCATAAGTCTGTGTGAAAGTTAGAGTCTACTATCTGTGGCATGGGTAGGAGACCTTTGAGATGTGGAAATCTACCTGAACAACATGAAAGAGATCAAAGATCACTGGGGTTCAGCGCCATTTAAAAAAACAAAATTAATTAGCAAGGCCTATCTAAGTACAGTAGCAAGGAAAATGTACAAACATATAATAAAATAAATGTCACTAAAAATACAAACTTAGCCTACCTTACAAATGGGCAGTGTCAATCAGTAGGGCAGTGGATGCTGTCAGTCAATAGAGCAGTGGATGGTGTCAGTCAGCAGGGCAGTGGACAGTGTCAGTAAGGCAGAGGTTGGTGTCAGTCAGTAGAGCAGTGGATGGTGTCAGTATAGCAGGGGACATTGTCAACAGGGCAGAGGTTGGCGTTAGTAGGGCAGCGGATGCTGTCAGTAGAACAGGGGACAGTGTCAGTAGGGCAGAGATTGGTGTCAGTAGGGCAGTGGATGGTGTCAGTAGTTTTTATTTTTACATTTTTATTCTTCAATTATTTTCACAATTTCTTTAGGAGCCCTGTTGAAAGGACAGCACTTGGGGAAAGGGCTAAGCAGCAGAAAAAAGGAGAAACAAGGATGGGAGGGGCAGTGGGGGCGTTTACTAGAGCCAATCCCCTGGATTTTCCTCCTGCAGCAGCTGTACGCTGGTGGGAGGGCGAGGAGGAGAGGAGGAGATGCTAGCTTTCAGCTGCTCCAGGAGGACAATAAAGGGGATCAATGGAAGGCAGGTGTGTTAAAAATCTGAATTCCCAGCAAGTGGCTTGGGATTGAAATTTTTCTGCCCTCCAGCTACCCTCGTGTCCTAAGGCGACTGTCTAAGCAGTCGTATGCTGGGGGCCAGCATAAGGCTGCTTAGGCAGCTGCCTTAGGGCACCAGGGGTGGGGGGGGGGGGGCAGGGAATTCACATTTGTAAAATACCTGACCATGGGAGGGAAGAGGGGGACACTTCTGGTGGGGGCTAGAGATCAGTGCTATGGGGGAAAGGGTGACAGAGGACATTGCTGGGGGGGAAGGGGGCCAGCGGTCACTGCTATAGGGCAATGGTTGGGCAGAGGACACTACTGTGGGGGGGATGATATGAAGGGTGGTGGAGGACACTACTATGGGGGTGGCCCTGCCCATAGCAGTGTCCCCTGCACATCACTTCACCCCCAGTAGTGTCCTCTGCCCCCCCTTTCCCCCATAGCAGTGACCTCTGGCCCCCTCCCCCCCACATCAATGTCTTCTGCCCCCCTTTCCCCCAGCCTCCTCCACTGCTGCTGACATTTGCAGTGCACAGCGGAGATCGGAGGACAGCACAGCTCAGGATGGAGAACGGGAGGAGGAGCTGGCAAAATTAACTTTTCTTAATAACAATCTGGTAATTGGTTGCTAGGACTGACCTGCGGGTTAATAGGAAAAGTTAATTTGGCCAGCTCCTCCTCCCGCCGTCCTGAGCTGTGCTGTCTTCTGCTGTCCGCTGTACACTGGGAATGTCAGCAGCAGTGGAGGAGGCTGGGAAAAAGGGGAGAGAGGGACCATCAACTAAAAAGAGCAGGGGTTGGCAGCACAGGTACCTGTTGGCGGTCTACCTGTCACCTGCCCACGGTCGACAGGTAGACCATGACTGACGGTTGCTGACCCCGATCTATGGTATATACGAAGGGTGTCCAAATCAAACCGGGACTTTTAAATTTACAGGTATAAAAAAAGGGATGCTAGCGTGGCAGTACTATACGCAATAGTAAGTGGCAAGTGTGTGCTTTTACTGATAGGAGGCGCACATGTCGTGGGCCAGTCCAGAGACTGTTAATAAAGATGGCAGACAACAGTGTTAGTTCATGCACGGAACAGCGTGTGGTGATGAAGTTTCATGTGAATGAAGGCGTAAAACACGCAGATATCTACAGAAGGCATCAAGTACAGTAAAGTGATGAGACGCTCAGCCGCAGTAAGACATTTGAATCAGTGACAATCCCGGCCGTGGTGGTTCCTAGCCCACAGCAGTCATTCATGTGAACATTCAGAGCATGGAACGCCTGATCCTGGATAATCAATGCTAAACCTGTTGTGAAATTGCACACGACACTAATCTTTCTGTGGGAACGGTGAACACAATGATGACGAAGTGTAGCAGGCTGTCCTAAGATGGTTCAGGCGTACTGGTAAATCTTTCTATGCCGAAGCTTTCCAGGCATTAGTTAAATGCTGGGATAAGTGTAGAAATGTAGCAGGGGTATATGTTAAAAAATAAATGCAGTTTCCACTACTTAACATTTGTTCTTTGTTTAATATAAACACAAAAGTCCCAGTTTGACTTGAAAACCCCTCGTATATATGAAAATTGAACAGTCATGACACACTGATGGCCTGTCTCATTTCTTAAAGCTAAAAAATGTCTGAACAGTACATATACCCCCAAAATGACCCCCTTTTGAAAAATAGAAACCCCAAGATATTTAGTAGGAGGCATGATGAGTTTTGTCGAAGTTATGATTTTCTGACACAATTTTTGGGTGGGGCTTCATCATGTATATGCTGATTGTTTCGAAGTTCGAAAAACAATATTTTTAGGTTGGCGCTTCTAGCGCTGCACAGTTATCTTTATATCTATTTGGTGTTAGAATTTTTGTGGATTAATCATTTTGTGTTCAGCTGCTTAATATATATAATTTTACACTTTTTTGGCTGCGCAGTGACACATTATATATTGGTAATTTCCTACCTGATCCTGTCACTATTGCTGACTGGTTGAAGATTTTACCAGCACACAGAAGTAACTGGAGTTACTTCTATGTTGTTCTGTACAAGCAGAAGTGGCTGGAGCTGCTTTGTCACGGTTCTCTACCATTTCCCAATGAGATTTGGGATATAGAAGCTGTGACGGGCGCGGCGTCAGACCCCAGACCTTCTCACCAAACTCGTGACCGAAGGACTAGCCAATCTAAAACCACACTGTCACGTGCGTAACAATGCCACACCCAGCTGCACCCTGCACACCGATGTTCCAGCTAATTGGAACACGATCGACGTATCGGCAGCCTGAATGCGATTGTTACTGGGTCAGGTTAATTACGCAATTAACCCTTCACACTGCCACCACCTCCTTTTTATACAGAGAAAGAGGAAACTCAGCAATACACTAGGATGATTGGTTAACTGTCAGTATCCCGCTATCTCTACAGACCGGTTATACAGAGGGTTAAATACTCATAGTAGCATTCTTCAGCGGCAGGGACTCGTAAGTTACATTCAGGAGCTATAGAAACAGTTCAACACTTTAAGAAAGTAAGATTTATTACCAAAAGGTCAAAAGGGTGCAGTAAAAATATTTACAGAAAGAAGATATATAACCAATATATATATATATATATATATATATATATATATATATACAGAGCACAACAGCACAGCAAACAGATAACAGAAAGAAGTTTAGGTAAATAAGTACTTGCCAAATTAATGCCTGGGGTTAAGCAGTTTCAAGTCTGATGAGCTAAAAAAGGGATTTCTGGTCTCGCACTGGGTTTCGTTGTTGCCGCGAGATTCTCCTTTGCTTTCTGTCCAATAGATGTTATATCAAGGACGGCCCTAACTTCTCTGACTACACACAAAAACTAACAGCTTCTTTTTCTACACAACATCAACTAGTATCTTCACTACCTTATTTGGCAGAGGAATTGTTAGGCAGGGCTCAGCATCATATGCTGCTTGCATTCCTGAGGGAGGGGGAATGAGGAGATACATGAAGCCTTCTTAATACAGGGAGAGCCTGTGCCTGGCTCTTGTAAGCACGATACCACACCTCCCCCTCTCAGGTGACTGCATATTAGTTTAAGAGAAATACCACAATGCAGAAATTTGGAGCAAAATGGAGAAATGTGCCTCTCCCTGTGAGCATGATTGTGACAGAAGCCTCCACTGACTCTCTCCTAATGCCAAGTTAACACTTCATAAATGCTTCTCTAACACACCATAAATGCTCTAAGTCAGGGGTCTCCTAACTTTCAAAACAAAGAGCCAGTTTACTGCCCTTCAAACTTTTGGGGGACCAGACTGTGGCCAGCAGGAGTAGAATATGCCCGGTGGGAGTAAACAATGCCATAGGCTTAGTAGTCAGTGGGGAATAAAAAAAATTACATAATTGGTTTCAGTGGGAGAAATATTACCCCAGCATTGGTATCTGTGGGAGGAATAGTGCTCCATCATTGATGTCAGTGGGAGGAATAGTGCCCCATCATTTGTGTCAGTGGGAAGAATAGTGCCCATCATTGGTATCAATGGGAGGAATAGTGCCCCATCATTGATGTCAGTGGGAGGAATAGTGTCCCATCATTGGTGTCAGTGGGAGGAATAGTGTCCCATCATTGGTATCAGTGGGAGGAATAGTGCCCCATCATTGATGTCAGTGGGAGGAATAGTGCCCCTTCATTGGTGTCAGTGGGAGGAATAGTGCCCCATCATTGGTATCAGTGAGAGGAATAGTGCCCCATCATTGATGTCAGTGGGATGAATAGTGCCCCTTCATTGGTGTCAGTGGGAGGCATAGTGCCCCATCATTGGTATCAGTGGGAGGAATAGTGCCCCATCATTGATGTCAGTGGGAGGAATAGTGCCTCTTCATTGGTGTCAGTGGGAGGCATAGTGCCCCATCATTGGTATCAGTGGGAGGAATAGTGCCCCATCATTGATGTCAGTGGGAGGAATAGTGCCTCTTCATTGGTGTCAGTGGGAGGAATAGTGCCCCATCATTGGTATCAGTGGGAGGAATAGTGCCCCATCATTGATGTCAATGGGAGGAATAGTGCCCCTTCATTGGTGTCAGTGGGAGGAATAGTGCCCCATCATTGGTATCAGTGAGAGGAATAGTGCCCCATCATTCATGTCAGTGGGATGAATAGTGCCCCTTCATTGGTGTCAGTGGGAGGAATAGTGCCCCATCATTGGTATCAGTGGGAGGAATAGTGCCCCATCATTGGTATCAGTGGGAGGAATAGTGCCCCATCATTGGTATCAGTAGGAGGAATAGTGCCCCATCATTGATGTCAGTAGGATAAATAGTGCCGCATCATTGGTATCAGTGGGAAGAATAGTGCCCCATCATTGGTATCAATGGGAGGAATAGTGTCCCATCATTGATGTCAGTGGGAGGAATAGTGTCCCATCATTGGTGTCAGTGGGAGGAATAGTGCCCTATCATTGGTATCAATGGGAGGAATAGTGCCCCATCATTGATGTCAGTGGGAGGAATAGTGTCCCATCATTGGTGTCAGTGGGAGGAATAGTGTGCCATCATTGGTGTCAGTGGGAGGAATAGGGTCCCATCATTGGTATCAGTGGGAGGAATAGTGTGCCATCATTGGTGTCAGTGGGAGAATTAGTTGCCCATCTCTGGTATCAGTGGGCGCAATAGTACCACATTGTTGGTGTCAATGGGAGGAATAGTGCCGTGTCTTTGGTGTCAATGGAAGGAATAATGCCCTGTATCAGTGGAATGAATAGTGCCCCATATCAGTGGAAGGCATAGTGCCCAAGGGCTTGATAAAGGCAAGCAAAGGGTCACATCTGGCCCACGGACCGCAGTTTGGAGCACCCTGCTCTAGGTGCGGCTAAGGTGCAGTTATTGAGCATCACCATTGAAATCAATGGAAGTGGTTGACAAGCATCAATGTCTCATGCAAGCGACATACTAGTTAATTTTTAACATGACACAACACAAAGCTGTCATATTCATGACAAGCATTGACAGGCAGTTATGAGACTTGACTAGAAATGCTGAATAGATGCTGCATAAACACAGGGTATTGACACGCGTGTGAACAAGCCCTTAGTTATACTTTAACTATTTCCAGACTTTGGTAGTGCTCACACCCAAGAAAAGGTCATCATTATACACAGGGTGTGTGTGGCATGTATCTTCTGCCCTGCTTCCCCCTCCCAGTACATAGCAATTCGGCTCTCATTAAAGCAGTAGTAAACTTGTAATTTAAAAAAAAAATAAACTTTTCCCCTGCAAGGTAATGTCATGCTAACATGCATCACACACTGGCACATTATGTGATGCTTACCTTAAAATGAAGCCCTCCAGCGGCACGCTGTCACTGCTAACAGGGCGTCCATTTCCACATGGTCCTTCTTCCTGGTTTGCGAGCTCCAGTGGCTGGAATTGACGAGCCACGATGACGTCACTTTTTACGGCACACACTTCTGAAGGAACAGCACAGACATGCTGTTCCATCAGAGCGCATGCGCCAGAGTAAATATCTCCTAAACGGTGCATGGAGATACTTATGGGCTTACCTGTAGGTACAAGTAAAAAAACAGACTTTACTACCACTTTAATCAAAGCCGTATTGCTGTGTACACAGAAAAGATTGGCAGCATCAGCTGTCATAAAAAAAAAAGCAGTCTGATATTGTTTATAAATAACACTGCTCAGAGACTACAGAAAGATACAATAATGTTACATATTGTACAATTTGTATCCTTCTGTGCATCGCATGACATTTCGCACCTGTGTGACCGGGGACTTAGATTGGCTAGCTGATTTCATTTGCAGATCAAAGTTTATCCCTTTTGATCTACAGATGAAGTCAGTTAAGAAACCTAAGTCCCCGGTCACACTGGTGCGAAATGTCATGCGATTTGATCATTCCTAATAGCATGCCAGGTCGCACCCTATTGTCTGCAATGGAAGTGGTCAAATCCGACATAGTCAGTCACACCGATTTTGAAAGTAGTTCTTGAAGTCGCACAGATGTCTTCCAGGTCGCACCTGAAGTCGCACTGACATCTGACTTTGAAATCATGTGACATTACTTGAATTTGTATAATTTCAAAGTCGGATTTGATGTGACCAAAAAAAATTTTTTTTCTTAAAGTGGTTCTAAAGGCTCATGTTTTTTTTACCATCATGTATTCTATTCGTGCAGCACTCCCCAGCCCCCCAACACTCACCTAAGCCCCCTCTTGATCCAGCGATGTGCACAAGAGTCTCGGCTATCCCAGGACTCCCTCTCCTCATTGGGTGAGACAGAAGCAGGAGCCATTGCCTCCCACTGCTGTCAATCACAGCCAGTGAGCCAGTGAGAAGAGAGAGGGGGCAGGGCCAAGCAGCGGCTCCATGTGTGAATGGATACACAGAGCAATGGGTGCCCCCATAGCAAACTCCTTGTTGGGGGGCCACCCGACAGTAGGGAGGGACCAGGAGCGCCAGCAGGGGACTCGAGAAGAGGAGGATCTAGCCTGCTCTGTGCAAAACCACTACACACAGCAAGTAAGTATAGACATGTGTGTTATTTAAAAAAAAAGCCTTTATAATCACTTTAAATATGTCTTGGTTTAACCCCTTAAACTTTAGTTTACTCTGAACAGCCCTAATTAACTCCTTTTTCTCCTTATCCATTAAATTATTATTTTTCTGCTGAATTTATGTTTGTTTGTTTGTTGCTATTTTATTAACCATTAATCTTTAAACTTTTTTAGCTTGTTTGTTTGTTTTGCTTATTAATATTTTTACACATTTTACATGTTTCACTATTAAAGAAAGCTAAAAAAAATCTCTAAAAGAGATTGTGCAATCTGATGGTATACTGCAGTGATGGCGAACCCGTGGCACGCGTGCCACAGCCGGCACGCCGAGCCTTATCTGTGGGCACGCCAGGAGAATCCAGCGGCGCGCTGTCTTCCCGGCTGTAGTGTGCGTGACAGCCGGGTCCCAAGTGCGCATGCACAAGAAGCAGTGCTCTTTGTGAATGGTAAGGCGGTACCTGGGACACATGACAGATCCCAGAAGCCGCCGGACCAATCACAAAGCGCCCACACTACAGAAGCCGGGAAGACAGCGCGCGGCTGGATAAAGGAACAGGTAAGATAAAAAAAAAACTCTGCGGAAGTAAGAGCGGGTACCTGTCAAATTCAGGTACCCGCTCCCCCTCCCTCCCCAAAGGTCAGCAGTCATCTCTGTACTGTCCGCAGTCTCTGGTCATCCCTGTGCTGTCCGCAGTCTCTGGTCATCCCTGTGCTGTCCGCAGTCTCTGGTCATCCCTGTGCTGTCCTCAGTCTCTGGTCATCCCTGTACTGTGTCTGCAGTCTCTGGTCATCCCTGTACTGTGTCTGCAGTCTCTGGTCATCCCTGTACTGTGTCTGCAGTCTCTGGTCATCCCTGTACTGTCCGCAGTCTCTGGTCATCCCTGTGCTGTCCGCAGTCTCTGGTCATCCCTGTGCTGTCCTCAGTCTCTGGTCATCCCTGTGCTGTCTGCAGTCTCTGGTCATCCCTGTGCTGTCCGCAGTCTCTGGTCATCCCTATACTGTGTCCGCAGTCTTTGGTCATCCCTGTGCTGTCCGCAGTCTCTGGTCATCCCTGTACTGTGTCCGCAGTCTCTGGTCATCCCTGTGCTGTCCGCAGTCTCTGGTCATCTCCTGTACTGTGTCCGCAGTCTCTGGTCATCCCTGTACTGTGTCCGCAGTCTCTGGTCATCTCCTGTACTGTGTCCGCAGTCTCTGGTCATCCCTGTACTGTGTCCACAGTCTCTGGTCATCCCTGTACTGTGTCCGCAGTCTCTGGTCATCCCTGTACTGTCCGCAGTCTCTGGTCATCCCTGTACTGTGTCCGCAGTCTCTGGTCATCCCTGTACTGTCCGCAGTCTCTGGTCATCTCCTGTACTTTCCGCAGTCTCTGGTCATCCCTGTACTGTCCGCAGTCACTGGTCATCCCTGTACTGTGTCCGCAGTCTCTGGTCATCTCCTGTACTGTGTCAGCAGTCTCTGGTCATCTCTGTACTGTCCGCAGTCTCTGGTCATCCCTGTACTGTGTCCGCAGTCTCTGGTCATCCCTGTACTGTCCGCAGTCTCTGGTCATCTCCTGTACTGTCCGCAGTCTCTGGTCATCTCCTGTACTGTTCGCAGTCTCTGGTCATCTCCTGTACTGTGTCCGCAGTCTCTGGTCATCTCCTGTACTGTGTCCGCAGTCTCTGGTCATCTGCTGTACTGTCCGCAGTCTCTGGTCATCTCCTGTACTGTCCGCAGTCTCTGGTCATCCCTGTACTGTGTCCGCAGTCTCTGGTCATCTCCTGTACTGTGTCCGCAGTCTCTGGTCATCCCTGTACTGTCCGCAGTCTCTGGTCATCTCCTGTACTGTGTCCGCAGTCTCTGGTCATCCCTGTACTGTGTCCGCAGTCTCTGGTCATCCCTGTACTGTCCGCAGTCTCTGGTCATCCCTGTACTGTGTCTGCAGTCTCTGGTCATCCCTGTACTGTGTCTGCAGTCTCTGGTCATCCCTGTACTGTGTCTGCAGTCTCTGGTCATCCCTGTACTGTCCGCAGTCTCTGGTCATCCCTGTACTGTCCCCAGTCTCTGGTCATCTCCTGTACTGTTCGCAGTCTCTGGTCATCTCCTGTACTGTGTCCGCAGTCTCTGGTCATCTCCTGTACTGTGTCCGCAGTCTCTGGTCATCTCCTGTACTGTGTCCGCAGTCTCTGGTCATCTCCTGTACTGTGTCCGCAGTCTCTGGTCATCTCCTGTACTGTCCGCAGTCTCTGGTCATCCCTGTACTGTCCGCAGTCTCTGGTCATCCCTGTACTGTGTCCGCAGTCTCTGGTCATCTCCTGTACTGTGTCCGCAGTCTCTGGTCATCCCTGTACTGTCCGCAGTCTCTGGTCATCTCCTGTACTGTGTCCGCAGTCTCTGGTCATCCCTGTACTGTGTCCGCAGTCTCTGGTCATCCCTGTACTGTCCGCAGTCTCTGGTCATCCCTGTACTGTGTCCGCAGTCTCTGGTCATCCCTGTACTGTGTCCGCAGTCTCTGGTCATCCCTGTACTGTCCGCAGTCTCTGGTCATCCCTGTACTGTCCGCAGTCTCTGGTCATCTCCTGTACTGTGTCCGCAGTCTCTGGTCATCCCTGTACTGTGTCCGCAGTCTCTGGTCATCCCTGTACTGTGTCCGCAGTCTCTGGTCATCCCTGTACTGTGTCCGCAGTCTCTGGTCATCCCTGTACTGTCCGCAGTCTCTGGTCATCCCTGTACTGTCCGCAGTCTCTGGTCATCCCTGTACTGTGTCCGCAGTCTCTGGTCATCCCTGTACTGTGTCCGCAGTCTCTGGTCATCCCTGTACTGTGTCCGCAGTCTCTGGTCATCCCTGTACTGTGTCCGCAGTCTCTGGTCATCCCTGTACTGTTAATTAGTTTGCACTACTGTACGAGTTGTTTTTTCTAAACCAAAAGCTCGATATTCAGGTTTCATTGCAGTGTTGGCACTTTGAAAGAAATAAGTTGGTTTTGGGTTGCAGTTTGGGCACGCGGGCTCAAAAAGGTTCGCCATCACTGGTATAGTGTATGGTCAGCTTTGGATCTACCTGCAACTGTGTAGGGCCAGGGCCTGCCTGACTGGATACAGACTGTAGAGTTTAGGTAGGTTCTCATCTTACATAGTTTTAGTAAAGCTGGCCATAGATGGGTCAGTTTTTTTTTTTTAATCAGCTGGTTAAATGATAAAACTGACTTAATTCCCTTATCCACACACACAATGTGGATGGGGGAATCCTCCCCACTGAGCTATTGTATTCTGACAGCAGGGAAACATCCACACCATCAGAGTTCACTGAGTGTGGAAAATATGACAGGATGATTGTACAGAGGTTGATCAGTAGACCGACTTCTGTACAACCTCCTTAGCCAATAAATGTATTAAATGTGTGCCGGTCCCTGCTGAACCACCCGAATTTTGATCTATGTATGACCATCTTAAAGTAGTATTAAACCCAAAAGCAAACATATTTTATTGCAGCTTACCAATTCTTAGATGTGATGGTTGTCTTAGTTTTATTTTTTAGGCTTTCTTTCATCTATTTTCATCTGATCAACCAACCAGCAAGTCTGTTATTTTTCTAAAGTGCAGACTCTCCAGCAGAATGTATCAATTACAGAGATAAGACATACCATTTAGCACTGACAGGGGTGCTAAAAATGATCAGCTTTTATTTATGCATGTAAAACCTTTATCTCAAAACAAAAAAAACTGCTTTAACCACTTGAGGATATACCCCCCTTAATGACCATGCAATTTTTTGCGATATGGTGCTGCGTTACTATAACTGACAATTGCCCAATCATGCAACGCTGCACCCAAATTAAATTTATGTATTTTTTTCCCACAAATAGAGTTTTCTTTCAGTGGTATTTGATCGTCTCTGCGTTTTTATTTTATTATTATTATTATTATTACATCGAGTTTATATAGCGCCAAAGGGTTTGCTCAGCGCTGTACAATAGAGGGGTGGACAATACATGAAACATTACAGCAACTACAAACAGCACACGAGGGGTTATAGGGCCCTACTCTTTCGAGCTTACAATCTAGGAGGGAGGGGGTAGTGGTACAGGAGGAAGTGGCTGTGGAGGATGGAGTGGTAGGAGGAATGAAGGAGAGCAGCAGTTAGGTGAGGGTGGGGTAGGCTTCCCTGAAGAGGTGGGTTTTCAGGGAGCGCCTGAAGGTGAGGAGGGAAGGTGACAGTCTGATGGATTGGGGTAGTGAGTTCCAGAGGATGGGGGAGGACCTGGAGAAGTCTTGCAGACGTGCGTGTGAGGAGGAGACCAGGGAGCGAGATAGAAGGAGGTCCTGTGAAGAGCGAAGGGTACGGGTAGGGTGGTACTTGGAAATCAGGTTGGTGAGGTAGTTAGGGGCAGTGTTGTGAATGGCTTTGTAGGTCAGAGTGAGTAGTTTGAATTTGATGCGTTGGGCGATAGGGAGCCAGTGGAGGGAGAGGCAGAGGGGGGTGGCAGAGGTGGAGCGGGTGGTGAGGTGGATGAGTCTGGCCGCTTAGTTCAGGATGGTCTGAAGCGGGGAGAGCCTGCACTGGGGTAGGCCAGTGAGGAGGGAGTTGCAGTAGTCAAGGCGTGAGATAATCAGGGAGTGTACGAGTAGTTTAGTGGTGTCTGGGGTAAAGAAGGTGCGTATTTTGGCGATATTGCGGAGGTGGAGCCTGCATGTGTTTGTAAGTGATTTGACATGAGGTTGGAAGGAGAGGTTAGAGTCCAGAATGACTCCAAGGACTTTGGCTTGCGGGGCGGGATTGATGGTGGTGATGTTAGTAGTGATGGATAGGATGGGGGGGGGGGCGCGGGCAGGAGGGAAGACGAGAAGCTTGGTTTTGGAGAGGTTAAGCTTGAGGAAATGGAGCGACATCCAGTCAGAGATGTCGTTTAGGAGGTGAGTGATGCGGGCGGAGAATGTGGGGGTGAGGTGGGGGGTGGAGAGGTAAATTTGAGTGTCATCAGCGTAGAGGTGGTAGTTGAAGCCGTGGGAGTGTATGAGTTTGCCAAGGGAGGAGGTGTAGATGGAGAAGAGAAGGGGTCCAAGGACAGAGCATATTGCATATTAGTGCATATTTTATGCACTATAATTAAAAAAAGACTGACAATTTTGAAAAAAAACCCAATATTTTTGACTTTTTGCTATAAAGCATATCCAGTAAAAAAAATTCAAATCTAATTTCATCTTACATTTAGGCCAAATGTATTCTGCTACATGTCTTTACTAAAAAGAAAAATCCCAATACGTGTAAATTAATTGGTTTACGTGAAAGTTATCGCATCTACAAGTGGTGGTATATATACCGGAATTAATTTTTTTTTTATACTAGTAATGGTGGCTCTCACAGGGACTGCGAGACTTCGGTGGGCATTCTGACACTGGGGGGGAACTGACTGACACTGACATCCCAATAACACTAGTACAGTGATCAGTGCTAATAAAAAGCACTGACACTGTACTAGAGACACTCGGCAGGACGGGGTTAACATTTAGGGCGATCAAAAGAGTTAACTGTGTGCTGTATGCTGTTTTACATAATGTGCTGTGTGTGTTTTACTAGGAAGACATTTTGCTGTGTATTTCCCTGCTGTGCAGAGAAATACACAGCAGCATGTTCTTGCTGGCAGGAGAGAGACCTGTATTGTTTACATACAGACTTCTCCCCTTTCACTGTTCCTCAGTGATCGCCGGGTGGCAGCAGGGAATCTCCGGCCGGGACCCGGTGATTGACATCTGTAGCCACCAATGGCATCGTGCGTGTGCATTCCCCTACCTGGAAATGCAAAATCACAAATATATACGTGATTTTGCACAGCCCTGCCATCCTGTAGCAGTAGTGGTAGTAAATGCTTTTGTTTATCTTTTACCTACAGGTAAGTATGTAATAATGCCTACCTATAAATATCTCTTAAATGTGCACTGTTCAGGAGATATTTACTTGTGAAGCTGCTGGAGACGTCACCGTCGCATGCACTCTAAAGGAATGGCATACCCATGCTGTGCCTTCAGAGCCCTGTGCCCTAAACAGTGGCTCCCATGCACATGCATGTGATGTCATGGCGGCTCATCCATTCAAAGGGCCGGAACCCGCGATGCTGGAAGGAAGACTGGGTGAAGATGTGAGCCTTGTCAGCAGTGATAGCGCACCACTGGAGGGCTTTCAAGGGAAGTTTCACATATTGTGCTGGTATCTGATGCATGCTAGCACACTTGCCTTGCAGGAGGAAAAGTTTTTTGGTTAAAGTAAAATCACAGCAGTAAAATCAGTCTGTATATGCAGTAAGGCATGCTTGTTATACTCACTGTGGAACCTAAGGGGTTAATCCTCTGTATTTTGTAAAAAGGCCATTTGATCCTGACTTCTCTGCTCCTTCTCTTGTTCAAATGTCCATGGGTTATCTCCTGATAAGACAGACTGAACCGTAGCCATTCTGCACATGCTCAGTTTAGTCTGTATTGCTAGAGAGGTTTATTTTTCTTGGGAGAGTGCATGTGATCAGCACAGGGCCAATCAGCACTTTCTAGACAGATGTCAGGGGTTTTGCATCCTCCTAGAGCAGCATGAAAACTCCTCCTACAAGCTTTAACCAGTGCTCTGTTGAACACTGATAGAAGTCACAAGACTGCTCTAACTGCTGATGAGAAAAGGTATTTAGCAGTTTATATTTACTAAAATAATGCATTTCCATGTTTTGTGTACTGTGGGAGACCAGATATAGTGAATGCAGGGTCCTGGGTTTAGCAACACTTTAGCTACTGCTTTAACTAAAGTGTGAACTGGAGTTTGGCTCCAACTTGTTAGTGTATTGAAAGGGGTTCTAAAGCTTAAACATTTTCTACCTTAATGCAGTCTTTGCATTAAGGTACAAAATGTTTAGGCATCCATTTGGGCTCCTTCCCCCCCCCCCCCCCCATTTACTTACCTGAGCCCTCACTCGATCCAGCGCTGTGCACTTCTGCAGCTCTTGTCTCACCTGGAGCACTGGGGGCCACTGGCTCCTGCTGCTGTCAATCAAAGCCAGTGAAGAGGGAATGGGGGGCTCCTCCTCTCTGTCCAGTGCCCTCATGGGAAGCCACTTAACATGGGAGCACTTGTGTGTGCTTGTTCCCGAGCCCTGCTTCTGCGTCCATTGACACAGACAGCGGGGCTCAGGAGCAAGCATGCACAAGTACCCCATGGGAAGTGGCTTCCCATTGTGGCAATGGACAGAGAGATGGAGCCAGGAGCACTGGCAGGGGATCCCAGAAGAGAAGGTTTGGGGCTGCTCTGTGCAGAGCAGGTAAATATAAAGATGTTGATTATTTAAAAAAAAAAAAAATTGTTTACAATCACTTTAAATCTGTTAATACATTTAACACTCCCCTTTCCCCAGACTGACAATTCTGCTGTCTTCTGTGCCTCCTGTGCTCCCCTATCCAGAGCTGTGTCTCACTAATACAGGAAGTGTGTTACTGGTCAGATAGCCAGGCTACAACAGAGGGAAAAAGCTAAAGAAAAGAAAATGGATACATCCACCAGGTCTAATGATTAGTAAGCTGCAATATACTACATGTGTGGTTTGGGGTTTAGTACCACTTTTAAGTGGAGTTCCACACAAAAGGGGAAGTTCTAGGGCTTCATTCCCTGCTCCCCATTAAGCACTGGCATCTTTAGGGAGCGGGTACCCAAATTTGACATGTACCCGCTCCCACTTCCGCTGTGATCTCCTAGGCCAGTGGTCTCCAAACTGCGGGCCAGGGGCCGGTTGTGGCCCTTTGATCACCTTTATCTGGCCCTTGGGGCACTATTCCTCCTAGTGATATGAGGCAACATTCCTTCCACTAACACCAACATTGGGACATACTGTAATTCCTCCCACTGATATAAACTACAGAACACTATTACTTCCACTAACACTAAAGATGGTGCACTTTTCCTCACACTGGTACCATTATTGGCGTACTGTTCCTACCCCTGACATCAACAATGGGGCGTAATTCCCTCCATGAATATAAAATATAGAGCACTATTACTCCCGGTAACACTAAAGATGGGGCACTTTTCCTCAAACTGGTACCATCATTGGGGTACTGTTCCTGCCACTGACATCAACAATTGGGCATAATTCCATCCATGGATATAAAATATGGAGCACTATTACTCCCGCTAACACAAAAGATGGGGCACTTTTCCTCCAACTAATATCATCGATGGTGCACAACTCCTGCCACTGACACCAATGCTGGAGCACTGGTCCTTCCCGGACACCAATGTTGGGGCACTGGTCCTTCCACTGACACTAGTATGGGGGCAAATTTTATTTAATTGATACCAGTGTTGGGGAACCATTCCTTCCACTGACACCAATGATGGGGCACTATTCCTCTCACTGATACTAATAGTAGAGCGTCATTCCTTCTACTGACACCAATGATTGGGCACTATTCCCTTTGCATTTTCCACTCCCTCTGATTACAGTCCGGCTGCCTAAGGTCAGAAGACCAGAAAACTGGGCATTTGTTCAAAAGTTTGGAGACCCCTGACCTAGGCAATCGGAAGTGGAATTTGCCCTCCCCGTAGTCTTCTAGGACATGTGACAGGTCCTAGAAGACTGTGGGACCATTTACAAAGAGCAGCGCTACTTGCGCATGCGTTGTGAAGCCGCAAGCTATCACTGCTGGGTGCACACACTGAAGATGCTGGCGCCAGGGACACAGGTGAACACAGTGAACCTGGCCGGAGTGCGCACGCCACTGGATCCTTAGACAGGTGAATGTCTGTTTTTTGAAAAGTATTTTTTGTACGTTTTTGTAGCTGCTGACTTTTAATTTTTTTTTAAATGCTGCCTGGAATCCTGCTTTCAGATTACGTTGGCCCTAAAGCAGGTTGTACGATCAGATCGTATAGTGTAAGGTCAGTTCAGATCCCTGATGAAGACCCCCCTCAGATTACGGTGGCCTTAAAGCAAGTTGTATGATCAGATCGTATAGTGTAAGGTCAGTTCGGATCCCTGATGAAGACCCCCCCTCAGATTACGTTGGCCCTAAAGCAGGTTGTACGATCAGATCATATAGTGTAAGGTCAGTTCAGATCCCTGATGAAGACCCCCCCTCAGATTACGGTGGCCTTAAAGCAGGTTGTATGATCAGATTGTATAGTGTAAGGTCAGTTCAGATCCCTGATGAAGACCCCCCTCAGATTACGGTAGCTTTAAAGCAGGTTGTACAATCAGATCGTACAGTGTAAGGTCAGTTCAGATCTCTGATGAAGACCCCCCTCAGATTACGGTGGCTATAAAGCAGGTTGTACGATAAGATCGTAGAGTGTAAGGTCAGTTCAGATCCCTGTTGAAGACCCCCCCCCCCCTCAGATTACGGTGGCCCTAAAGCAGGTTGTACGATCAGATCGTATAGTGTAAGGTCAGTTCAGATCCCTGATGAAGACCCCCCTCAGATTACGGTGGCTTTAAAGCAGGTTGTACAATCAGATCGTACAGTGTAAGGTCAGTTCAGATCTCTGATGAAGACCCCCCTCAGATTACGGTGGCTATAAAGCAGGTTGTACGATAAGATCGTATAGTGTAAGGTCAGTTCAGATCCCTGATGAAGACCCCCCCCTTCAGATTACGGTGGCCCTAAAGCAGGTTGTACGATCAGATCGTAAAGTGTACGGTCAGTTTCAGATCCCTGATGAATATCCCCGCTGCCCCCCCCCCCAGGGGTGTCTAGGAAACCGTTTGACAGGAGAAGAATTTGGATTGAGATGATGGAGAAAAGCGAGTATGTCAAAAGTGCCGTATTGCACAGAGAAGCTGCGCCCCCGGTGTCGCCTCGGCGCAGGCTGATGGCGGGGGTGCGCGTGCTGTGCGGTGATTACGGTAAGGTGGACCGGCCTGCTGAGGTCCCGGTCTCCGGCAGTGTCAGGTGATCGGTGCTGTGCGCGGAGCACAGCGGAGAAGATGCACGATGGCACGCTGGCAATGTGACGGTCTGCTGGGCTCGGCTTTCCCCGCTCCTCCGGCTGCCGGGATCCCCGGCTGGATGATGAAGAGCTAAGCTCCATCCCGCCGCCCTTGCCTTGTCTTCGATCGTCTCTCCATTCATCCGGGGTGCGCCCACCGCGTAATCCGCCCCCGATCTCCTCCGGATCTCTACCCATCGATCTGCGGCTATTGATCGCCGAGCTCCGGCACGTGTGTAGATCGCCGGGGCCATGGGGCTCTGCTACAGCCTCCGGCCGCGGCTGTTCGGTGATCCCAGCGGCTCCATCTCCAACGCCGCCACCAACTCGGACGCCGAGCCGCCCCCGGAGCTGTCAGTGCCTATGAGAGCCGGAGATGTGCGGCAAGGGGACCTGAACCGGACCGGGACCCCCGCCGCCTCCCAGGGTCAGCTCAGGGATGGGCAGCCCCGCCGGGGGGAGCTCTGCAAAGCGGCCAGAGGGGACAGTCCGGACGGGCTGCTGCTGCTGCTACAGAACGGGGGAGGCAGCGGCACCGGGGACAGCAAACAGCAGCAGCAGCACAAGCCCGGCAAGGGCCAACAGGCGCAGCAGCATCAGGTCCAGCAGCAGCAGCAGCAGCAGCAGCATCCTCTGCAGAAAGGATGGGACAAACTCCGCCTGGAGGAGAAGGAGGCTGAGAAGGAGGCCAAGAAAGTCAGCAAGAGCATAGATCGGGTCCTGAAGGAGCAGAAGAGGGAGTACAAGCAGACTCACAGACTGCTCCTGCTAGGTAAGAGCCTCTCCTAGGGATGGGGTGTCTGGTGGCCATGACTACTCACACTGCCTGCCTGCTGATACTGCTGCATGGTGTCCTTGAGCTTTGATGATTGGCCTGCATCCTGTGCAGCTTACTCTACATCCTCTCCTGTACTAAGGGCCCATACACCAATACTTCCCATAGGAGCCTTCCCCAGGGGGTCTGATCAACCCAGGGGTGGAGGGGTACATTGCTGAATATTATATATTCCATAATTGATAGGAAATGCCTGATCCTGTGCATCTCATTCCACATCCTCTATGTTACTGGGGCCCATACACTGTTACCTTCCATAAAAGCCTTCCCCTGGAGGACTGATCAACCCAGGGATGAAGGGGTACATTGCGGATTTATAGATATTCTATAACATGATAGCAAATGCCTGATCCTGTGTATCACATTCCACATCCTCTATGTTACTGGGGCCCATACACTGTTACCTTCCATAAAAGCCTTCCCCTGGAGGACTGATCAACCCAGGGATGAAGGGGTACATTGCGGATTTATAGATATTCTATAACATGATAGCAAAGGCCTGATCCTGTGTATCACATTCCACATCCTCTATGTTACTGGGGCCCATACACTGTTACCTTACATAAAAGCCTTCCCCTGGAGGACTGATCAACCCAGGGATGGAGGGGTACATTGCTGATTTATAGATATTCTATAACATAATAGCACATGGCTGATCATGTGTATCCCATTCCACAATCTTGATGGTACTGGGTCCACTTCACTGATATCGTCCATAAAAGCTATCCCCTGGAGGACTGATCAACCCAGGGGTGGAGGGGTACATTGCTGAATATTATATATTCCATAATTGATAGGAAATGCCTGATCCTGTGCATCTCATTCCACATCCTCTATGTTACTGGGGCCCATACACTGTTACCTTCCATAAAAGCCTTCCCCTGGAGGACTGATCAACCCAGGGATGAAGGGGTACATTGCGGATTTATAGATATTCTATAACATGATAGCAAATGCCTGATCCTGTGTATCACATTCCACATCCTCTATGTTACTGGGGCCCATACACTGTTACCTTACATAAAAGCCTTCCCCTGGAGGACTGATCAACCCAGGGATGGAGGGGTACATTGCTGATTTATAGATATTCTATAACATAATAGCACATGGCTGATCATGTGTATCCCATTCCACAATCTTGATGGTACTGGGTCCACTTCACTGATATCGTCCATAAAAGCTATCCCCTGGAGGACTGATCAACCCAGGGATGAAGGGGTACATTGCTGATATATAGAAATTCTATAACATGTTAGAAAATGCCTGATCCTGTGTATCACATTCCACATACTTTATGGTTCTGGGTCCAGTTCACTGATACCTTCCATAGGAGCCTTCCCCTGGAGGTCTAATCAACTCGGACGGAGGGGTACATTGTGGTTTTATAGATATTCTATAACATGATAGTAAATGCCTGATCCTGTGTATCACATTCCACATTCTTTATCGTTCTGGGTCCAGTTCACTGTTACCTTCCATAAGAGCCTTCCCCTGGAGGACTGATCAACTCAGGGATGGAGGTGTACATTGCTGATTTATAGATATTCCATAATATGATAGCAAATGCCTGATCCTTTGTATCTCATTACACATCCTCTATGGTACTGGGGCCCATACACTGATAATTTCCATAAAAGCCTTCCTATGGAGGTCTGATCAACCCAAGATTTGAGGTTTACATTGCTGATTTATAGATATTCCATAATATGATAGTAAGTGTCTGCATCCTGTGCATCTCAGTCTACATCCCCTCCTATACTAAGGACCCATACATTGATCCCATAGGAGCCTTCTCCTTGAGGTCTGATCAACCCAGGGATAGTTATGTACATTACTGATTTATAGATATTCCATTAACATGATAGCAAATGCCTGGTCCTGTGCATCTCATTCCACATCCTTTATGGTACTGGGACCCATGCACTAATAATTACCATAGGAGCCTTCTTTTGGAGGTCAGATCAACCCAAGAATGGAGGTGTACATAGCCAAATATTATATATTCTATAATCTGATAGGAAACACTTGTATCCTGTGCATCTCATTCTACATTCTCAATGATACTGGGACCCATACACTGATACTTCCTGAAGTAGCCTTCTTCTGGAGGTCCGATCAATCCAGGGATGGAGGTGTACATTGCTGCTTTATAGATAATCCAAAATATGATAGCAAATGCCTGATCTTGTGCATCTCATTCCACATCCTGTATGCTACTGGGGCCCATACATTGGTAATTTTCATAGGAGCCTTTTTCTGGAGGTCCGATCAACCCAAGAATGTACTTAGCCGAATATTATATATTCTATAATCTGATAGGAAATGCTTGTATCCTGTGCATCTCTTTCTACATTCTCAATGATACTGGGACCCATACACTGATACTTTCCATAGGAGTCTTCTCCTGGAGGTCTGATCAGCCAAGGATGGAGGTATACACAGCCAAATATTTTATAATATGATAGGAAATGCCTGCATCTTGTTTATGCAATTCTACATCCTCTCTTATACTAAAGGACTCATACACCTATACTTTCCATAGGAGTCTTGTCCTGGAGGTCTGATCAACCCAGGGATGGGGTGTACATAGCCCAATAATATATATTCTATAGTCTGATAGGACATGCCTGTATCTTGTGCATCCCATTTTACATTCTCTATGGTACTGGGGCTCATACACTGATACTTTCCATAGGAGCCTTCCCCTGGAGGTCTGATCAACCCAGGATGGAGGTGTATGTAGCTGAATTATAGGTATTCTATAATCAGATAGGAAATGCCTGCATCCTATGCATCACATATTCGACATTCTCTGTTACAATGAAGGACCCACACACTCATACTTTCCATAGGAGTCTACTCCTGAAGGTCTGATCAACCCAAGGATGGAGGTGTACATAGTTGATTAATATATATATACATTCTATAATCTGATAGGAAATGCATCTTGATCTACATCTTCCATGGTATGGTAAAGTACCCATACACTAATACGTAACATAGGCTCCTTGCCTACTCCTGGTGTGATAATCCGAGGGATAGAGGTGCACATAGTTTATTAATAAATATATATTTTTTAATCTGATACAAAATGCCCGCATCCCGTGTATTTCATTCTGCATCCCCTATTGTACTAAAAGACCTATACTTTCCATAGGAGTCTAACCCATTCCTAAATGTCTGATTAACCCAGGGATGGAAGTGTACGTAGATTATTAATAAATATATATTCTATAATTTGACAGACAATGCCTGCTTCCTGTGCATCTCAGTCTACATCCTCTTTATGTTAAAGGGCCCATACACTGATGCTTTCCATAGGAGTCAAGCCTACTCTTGGAGGTCTGATCTGCTCAGGGATGCAGGCGCACATAGCTGGTTAATAAATTTATATTCTATAATCTGATAGGAAACGCCTACATTCTGTGCATCGTGTTCTACATCCTCTATTGTGGTAAAGGACCCCTACACTGATGCTTTCCACAGGAGCATAGCCTACTCCTGGAGGCCTGATCAACCCAGGGATGAAGGTGTACATAGCTGTTTATAGAATTATATATTCTTTGTTTTGATAGAAAATGACTTACAGGTGATGCTGACAGTATGTACACAAATAGGTGTGAATGCTGTCCGGTCTTAGTTGTTTGCAATTCATACAACCATATTGATGGTGGTACCCCACCCAAGCAGCAGTCAAGGGGGTGGAACATGGGCTGCAATCACAGTAAGGCTGGTATGTAGATGAAAAGGCGGTGGTGATTTAACCATCAGTGTCCTGGATTATAAACCTTTTCCAGAGTGACAATGTCACATAAAAAAGGAAAAATACAGTTGCAGCATTCAGACCATTCACATACTTTCATTTCCATAGGACCATCATAGCAAAGGCAGGCGCTGATGTTATCCTTTAGCCAACGTAAGCAGTACAAATCTATAACCATGTTTTAGCTAATTGTCATTTCCCTGTGCTTTGCTTCAGGGAAATAGGTGAGTGTGTAATTGATAAATCTGTAGTAATGTGATCCTAAGGGATGTGTCATTGTGCTTTGCCACTTTGCTTTCACTGCTCAGGCGTATAATTTCTCCGGAGTGTAAAGGCCAAACACTCTATGTGGTCTTGAAGGCTGCTGATGAAGGCCTGAGCAATGTAGCACTGTATCCCACTCACTAGCATCACGTGACATACGGCTGAAATGTATTTAATAAAAAATAAACTGCACCAGCTGCACATTGTGTTTGTTCTCTTTTGTTTAGGCCAGATGAATCTATATACTAATGGGATTATATGTAAGACCTGATGAGCAGGGCCTTCTGAACCCTCCTCTGTTGAACTGTGTTGTAACTGTCATGTCTCCCTTTATTTTGTAAAGCTCTGCACAAACACTTGGCACCTTCTAAATTCTGATAAATAATATTACTAAAAAATATTTGTATTCCTTTGTTTAGTTTTATATGTCTAAGTAAAAGCGACTTTATTGACATCAAATACAAATATAAATGATAAATAAAAACATGTATTTTTTTTTGTTAGGAAAATAGAACAGTTGATAATTTAAGATTATGAAAAACATTAGGGCATGGCAGTAATACTGGCATACAAATATACATGATACAGTGTGTATTTTTTGTACTAAGATACTGTATGTGCGGTTTGTAGTGTTTTGTAGGCTGGTAAATATCGTATTTGCAATATGTAACCCTAGAAAATTGTGTCTTTGCTTTTCCCCCTCTGGACTACATACATGCCAAGTTGTCATCAATTTACAGCAAGCAAATTGGGAGGACAATTTTCTACTAAGATGTACCACTAATTCCCAGTCCAGTTGTATATAGGGCAACTCTTCCTAATATAAACTGTACTACTACTATACTCGTCCAGGAAAAAATACCGCAGGTGGCAAACTTCTTTAACTACTTGCCCTCCAGAGGATCTACCCCCCTTCCTGACCAGGCCATTTTTTGCAATACGGCGCTGTGTTACTTTAACTGACAATTGCGTGGTCATGCAACGCTGTACATAAATGAAATTACATTTTTTTCCCACAAATAGAGCTTACTTTAGGTGGTATTTTATCACCTGTGCATTTTTTATTTTGTGCGCTATAAACAAAAAAAGACCGATAACTTTGAAAGAAAAACAACATTTTTGACTTCGCTATAAAACATGTCCAGTAAAAAAATTGTAAAAAATCAAATTTCATTATAAATTTAGGCCAAAAGCTATTCAGCTTAAGAGGAGGTGGTTGGCAGGCAGCACAAATGCAGCTCAAAAGTGCATTTTTGCTGTCCGCCAACCACCCTCCCTTAAGCTGCAATGGGCAGCAGATAGGGGTGTTTACACGCCACTGTTGCAATGCTTCTCTTCTCGCCTGCAGCAAAGTTTGCCCAACATGTAGCAATCAGTGAGTGGCAAGCCCACTGAACATGACACACGCAAGCAAATGGGGAAGTGCCACAAACACCGTGCAACTGTGTGCAATACACACAGTTGATGATCATTTGATGGCACAAATGGGGTTAAAACAGGCAATGATGAGATATTACACTGCAACAGTGTTCTTGATTGTGCTACACAAGTCCCACTGCCACCAGGCCAGTGCAGCCTGCAGCTGTGTTCTTGACCACCGTCACACCAGTGCTGCCTGTACTGACCATGGCCTATTTATGGATCATGTTTCTGCATGCTGCCTGGACCGATCCTTTGCCTATCTGCTGACCATGACCATGCCTGCTGACTGAACTGACCTATCTGCACATCCAACTGATTACATTCTTTAACACCATTCCCAGCCATCTCCTCTAGACAACTGCAATATTGGAACCACATTTGTAAATTTTTTCTTCAGCCTCCTGTACTTCCTGGCCAGTAAACATGGCATTCCAGGGGGCAGCCACGTACCAGTAGGCTAGGTTTGCTTGGCTTATAGCAATGGGGACTTCTATAGGTAACACCTCACTAAGGTATATACCCTGACTACTTGTACACAAGCAACCTTTACAGTACATTAGTTTTGATACAATTGGTTGAGTTGTGTGATACATAAGATATAATATCTGGTACATAATCAGTACGAACATTGAAAGAGTCTCACACATGTGGTATCGCTATAATCATGAGTAGCAGAATGTGTTTTGGGGTGTAATTCTGAATCCAAATGTACAGTCAGGTCCATAAATATTGGGACATCGACACAATTCTAACATTTTTGGCTCTATACACCACCACAATGGATTTGAAACGAAACGAACAAGATGTGCTTTAACTGCAGACTGTCAGCTTTAATTTGAGGGTATTTACATCCAAATCAGGTGAACGGTGTAGGAATTACAAGTTTGCATGTGTGCCTCCCACGTGTTAAGGGACCAAAAGTAATGGGACAGAATAATAATCATAAATCAAACTTTCACTTTTTAATACTTGGTTGCAAATCCTTTGCAGTCAATTACAGCCTGAAGTCTGGAACGCATAGACATCACCAGACGCTGGGTTTCATCCCCGGTGATGCTCTGCCAGGCCTCTACTGCAACTGTCTTCACTTCCTGCTTGTTCTTGGGGCATTTTCCCTTCAGTTTTGTCTTCAGCAACTGAAATGCATGCTCAATCGGATTCAGGTCAGGTGATTGATTTGGCCATTGCCTAACATTCCACTTCTTTCCCTTAAAAAACTCTTTGGTTGCTTTTGCAGTATGCTTTGGGTCATTGTTAATCTGCACTGTGAAGCGGCGTCCAATGAGTTGTGAAGCATTTGGCTGAATATGAGCAGATAATATTGCCCGAAACACTTCAGAATTCATCTGCTGCTTTTGTCAGCAGTCACTTCATCATTAAATACAAGAGAACCAGTTCCATTGGCAGCCATACATGCCCATGCCATGACACTACCACCACCATGCTTCACTGATGAGGTGGTATGCTTAGGATCATGAGCAGTTCCTTTCCTTCTCCATACTCTTCTCTTCCCATCACTCTGGTACAAGTTGATCTTGGTCTCGTCTGTCCATAGGATGTTGTTTCAGAACTGTGAAGGCTTTTTTAGATGTCGTTTGGCAAACTCTAATCTGGCCTTCCTGTTTTTGAGGCTCACCAATGGTTTACATCTTGTGGTGAACCCTCTGTATTCACTTTGGTGAAGTCTTCTCTTGATTGTTGACTTTGACACACATACACCTACCTCCTGGAGAGTGTTCTTGATCTGGCCAACTGTTGTGAAGGGTGTTTTCTTCACCAGGGAAAGAATTCTTTGGTCATCCACAACAGTTTTCCGTGGTCTTCCGGGTCTTTTGGTGTTGCTGAGCTCACCGGTGCATTCCTTCTTTTTAAGAATGTTTCAAACAGTTGTTTTTGCCACACCTAATGTTTTTGCTATCTCTCTGATGGGTTTGTTTTGTTTTTTCAGCCTAATGATGGCTTGCTTCACTGATAGTGACAGCTCTTTGGATCTCATCTTGAGAGTTGACAGCAACAGATTCCAAATGCAAATAGCACACTTGAAATGAACTCTGGACCTTTTATCTGCTCATTGTAATTGGGATAATGAGGGAATAACACACACCTGGCCATGGAACAGCTGAGAAGCCAATTGTCCCATTAGTTTTGGTCCCTTAACAAGTGGGAGGCACATATGCAAACTGTTGTAATTCCTACACCGTTCACCTGATTTGGATGTAAATACCCTTAAATTAAAGCTGACAGTCTGCAGTTAAAGCACCTCTTGTTTGTTTCATTTCAAATCCATTGTGGTGGTGTATAGAGCAAAAAATGTTAGAATTGTGTCGATGTCCCAATATTTATGGACCTGACTGTATATCTATACTGTGTGTTAGATATCTTATTAATTGAAAACTTTGTATTAAAAAAAATACATTTTCATTCTGCATTTTCCAAAAACTTGTGGCAAAAAATTAACTTTTCAAAGATTCACCATGCCTTTAGAAAATACCTTAGAGTGTTTACTTTCCAAAATTTTTGGTTATATTGTGGGTGTTTCCACTGTACTGGCGCTTCAGGGCCTCCAAAAATGTGATAGATAGTCATGAAATTAGATGTGTCCCTGGAACACCTGAAGGGGCTCCTTGGATTTTGGGCCCCTCTATGCATCTGGGCTGTGAAAAAGTCTCACACATGTGGTGTCCCCATACTTGGGAGGCATAGCAGAATGTTTTTAGGTAGTTTAAATGTACGTATTTATGCTGTGTGTGAGAAATCTGTTAAAATGGCAACTTTGTGAAAAAAGGAGCCTGTAAGCAGATCACTGGTGCCATGCAGGTCTCCTGCAGATCTATTAGTATATCTGCTTGTCCATATGGTATGTACTGACAGGAAGATTCAATGAACTACCACAGTGTTCCGCAATGCCGTAGTAGTTCATTGGGAACTATAAGCCGACAGCCGCTAAGGCTGTCGGGACTTGTAGTTTCTCATTCACAGAACACTGTGAATGAATGACGTGGCCGTGTGGAAAGTGCAGCATGGCTGAGCTGTTTTTAAAAAGTGACAGCTAGTACGGGGAACTTCTCTCCATACTACTGTCACATGGATTGGGGAGATCAGGCAACGGCTGCAGCATTGGGAACATGTTACATGTTCCACCTTAAAAATGGGTGTAACATGTTCCCAAAGGTGAACTTATCCTTTAAACCTAAAACCAAACTGTAATATATTGTAGCTTACCAATCCAATCATTAAATGTGGTGACTACATTAGTTTTCCGGGGGGGTGGTTTTTCTTTTTTGTGGGTTTTTTTTTTTAGGCTTCTTCCTTTTTGTTTTTTTATTTGGTGATTTTTTAAAATTTATTTCAGGTACTTATATAGCGCTGTCAATTTACGCAGTGCTTTACACATATATTGTACATTGGCATCAGTCTGTAACCCTCAAGGGGCGTACAATCTAAGGTCCCTAACTCACATTCATACATACACATACTAGGGCCAATTTTAGACAGGAGCCAATTAACCTACCAGCATGTCTTTGATCCAACGAGTAACAGACTTCCTGTCTTAGGGTGTCTCCACTCTGGATGAAGGAGCAACAAGTACACTTTTGGATAGCAGCGTTGTTAGTCTTGGGGGGAGGGGGAGTGTTAGATGAGCTAGGCTAGCAGATTTAGATACACTAGCAAACTGAAGCCTAATGCAAGCTCACACTTTTTACGCGGTGACAACAAACAGTTTTTTTTTCTTTTGGGATAAAGGTTTAACATAAATAAAAAAACATTGTATGCACCCCTGTTAATGTTAAATGGTTTGTCTCAGTCTTCTAATTGCTATATCTACAGTTCAGCTTGTTCTGTTGTAAAACAAGAGACTCACATTATTGCCTAGCAGGAAAACTCATTCCCAATATGCAATTGTGAAAGCGTGATTTTGCGTGTCGCATAAGGCGGCCTATTTAATTGAAAGGGCTACCCTATGTGCATTTGTCACTCGAAAAGAAGCTCCTATTCCTTTTCAGGTGACAAGCTTCACACGATTTTTAAAACTGCAGTTTGCCAACCTGACAACCGTAGCAGATTTTCATTGCGTTTGGGGGCGCTATTGAAGGATAATGACACCCAAACGTGTGTCGCACATTGTGCTGTGATTTCAGTTTACGAAGAGTGATAGGAGCCTTAAAGACAGGATCCTCAGGTGAATATAAAGGACAGAAATGCTAAAAAGAAAATTAATGCAGCCATCACATCTAAGAATTGGTAAGCTGCAATAGAGTCTATCTATCTATCCATTCAGTCAGTCAGTCGTATCCAACCCTTGGCGATTGCATGGACTGTCACTCACAAGTGACTTTATCCATGAACTCTCTTAGCAGTTATTTTACAGGGTAGGTTGCCAGGTCTTTCTCCAACCCCTACCATGCAGGAGATCCCATGTTGCCAGATGAAATTAGGACAATTTAGACAGGAGCCAATTAACCTGTCAGCATGTCTTTGGAGTGTGGGAGGAAACTGGAGTACCCAGAGGAAACCCACACAAACACAGGCAGAACATGCAAACTCCATGCAGGAGGCACCATGGTTGGGAATTGAACCCATGACCCAATTACTGCAAGGAAGAAGTGCTAACCACTAAGCCACTGTGCCACCCTGCAATAGGGCAATTGTTTGTTTTATGTTTAATACCCCTCATTCACGTTTATATGCCTTTATAGGCATATAATGAGTTTAAATGGTATATTTCTGTGCATTTCTGTGCATTCAGTTTAGCTGCGTTTAGAAAAAATAGAAATCTCTGTGTCCAGGGACCGATTAGATACTAAATGCATGTAAACACAGATACATTTAAACATAAGAGAAATTGATCTGGCAAATACAGTGATTTTTTTTAAATACTTCCCAGATCAGATTCTTCTGTTATTAAGTAAAACAAATGCAGGAGACCCATGTATGCGAAAGCCAACAGCTATATACTGTATGCTACTATACTTGTTAGCTCTCAGAATACGTTAATTCCATAAGTGAAACAACACAAAATGAGGCCATTGTATAAAATGCTATAATAGGTAAGTGAAACTGCAAACTATTGTGCAGTATAATGACCAGAACTAAGTTTTGAAAATGAATTCTGTACTGTACATGACTAGTGGCAGGGTGTGACAGTGTACCTGTACTAGACTGTAATTATATCTACTAACTTTTATTGAAAATTAGCTCTGCACAGCATTGTCTTGCCTAAGTTTGTACCTTTTACTTGAAATCTGAATAAAAACATTGAACATAAAATTAGCTCTGCACAGCTGTCTGTACTATATGTTCGTCCATGGGTGCTTTATGAAATCAGCGGGCCCGTGTTCAAGATTATAAATTGTGCCCCATTGCTTGATTTAAAAAAGCGCAGCTTGCTTAGTGTACTGTGGCACATTGTTTTCACTAATCCAGTGGCATTGCTAGGATTATAAAAGACCTGGGTACCTTTGGGCACCTTAAGTAAAGAAATATGATTTTGTGCACACTGAAAAGAGACCGAGAGCTAACAGTTTGTCTGAGCCTACCTTTAAGAAGAACTTCACTATCATGCACACTGGATGTTGTAAAAGTGTCAGTAGCTGTAGAACGCCATGGTAAAAAAATAAGTTTTGTCGCTTTTTTTAGCATTTGCATTACCGTTATTTAGCATTTTTCAGTGTTTGCATTTTTTACCAAAACTATACACCAACAAAAGCTTTTGAGACTCAAAAATGCTCATAAACTGCTCATAAACCGCAGACAGTCACATTTTGCAGCCCTTTACAGCTGAAAAACTCCTCTTCAAACGCAGTAGTTCTGGGGGGTTTTTCCAGCCTGAAAACACCCCTGCCAAAAAATGCTGATTAAAGCCTGTGAGTGCATGGACATATAGGATAACATGCTGGGGAGTTTACTGGCTGAAGAAAAAAAACCTGATGCCCAAAACAGAAGCTACAAAAACGCGCAGTGTGCATGAGGCTGAAAAAGTTTGGGACTGCTTAGTAACCAGCAACTGTTGAGACAATAAACACTTTGATGAAAGTATGTAGTATATAATATAGTGTATATAGTACAGGAGTTTTTCATGCACAATACACATAGTATATATAGTGAAGAAGTCTGTATTGCACAATATAATGTATATAGCAATGTACAATATTAGAAAAAAATAAGGGGGGAGGGGAATTTGATAGCTTGACAGTTTGGTTGAGAACACAAGCAAATGTGACAGTTAGCATTCCTGGCATGCTGGGAGTGCAACTGCTTTTTGAAACCAGTAAATCGGTGGGTTTGATTTCTGCTTTAACTCTTTACAGATATATATCCTGACAGATCTTTTTTTAATTTATTGGGTTGATTGTGTCTCTTTTTTCTGATGTGATGTGTAAAAGCAGTAGCGAAAAGTAGTGATTATGCACCGAGTGTTGAAAATTTCTGGAAGCCTGTGGAATATGAAATCCTAGTGATGATCACAAATGGTGCTCTCAGATGTCATTGTGAATTATAGCTGTTATAAAGCAGGGCTGACCAGGGAAGTACAGGAAAAACCAAAAGAAAGTAGGCTACACACCTATAAGACTTCCCTCAAACTTGTATTTATTGTATATTAAGAGAAATAAAAAGTAAAAACACATTGCATCAGAGATACAGAAACCATTCCCGACCATGTAACCCCCCCCCCCACCCACACAGGTGGAAACCTCCCAAGATGAGCACCCCCAAGATGGCAACCAGAGAAGGTGCCAAATCCTCCCCGGTGCAAAGCCACGGCACCCGCACCACCCCTCCAAAACAACCCCCCCAAACCACACACCACCAACCCCTGGGTGGGTGGATTGTGGGTTTGGGGGGTTGGTGGTGGTGATGTGTGGTTTGGGGGGGATTGTTTTGGAGGGGTGGTGCGGGTGCCCTGGCTTTGCATCGGGGCGGATTTGGCACCTTCCCTGGTTGCCGTCTTTGGAGTGCTGATCTTGGAAGGTTCCCTTCTGTGTGGGTGGAGGGGTTACATGGTCGGGGATGGCTTCTGTATCTTGGCTTTATGTCTCTTGATATATAATAAATACAAGTTTGAGGGAAGCCCTCTAAAGCAATTTTCCTGTATTGCTTTAGGCAACACCCTACCAGGTACATCTGGTGGCACCTCACCATATTTCATGTTTTTGGTGGACTCCCTGCCCTCTTTTTCTCTTTGTACTGACCAGGGAGTGCCAACCAGGGTATTGGTGTATTGTGAACCCTAATGATTATCTGGCTCATCTAGTGGTATTGATCAAAGGTAATCTAACAGGTTCCTTTTTATTCAGCCCCTTTACCTTTATAACTAACAGATTTGTTATAATTGAACTCATGATTGATTGTATAAGGAAATAATAGTCTCTAGCGTATTGTGGCCGAATGAAAGAGACTGATTTGTTGCTTTTAACAAGAAGCCATTTCCCCCTAGGCACCTTTCAGTCCAAAGAAGTATTACTTAACATTTTAGTGGAACTGGCCTAAAGTAATAGATTGTATTGAATATTCCGGTGTTCTGTACATGGTTGAGGTATGCTTACAGATTATTCAACCAGTTCCCCTTCAACCCTTACTCAGAATATGCAAGCTACATGTTTTCCACTTGGTATGTTTTGATAACAAAATGAAGCTGAAATAGCAACCAAAACGTTAATTACCACCATAGACTAATGATCTTTAGTCATAATCCTGTTTCTTTTGTTATTACTTTATATCATCAAATGTTTCATGTGGCTACATGTATACAAACCTTCAGAGAACTTTTGATATTCGTGTTTCATAGTACAGGTTATTCGGCACAGTAATAATACAGATAGGTAAGTAGTAAAGAGCTGCAAAACGTTTATTTATAGTAGAAGAAATCCAGTTCACGCATCTGAAATCACTCATAGCTAAGGTCTTAGGTGCGTGAACCTGATTACCGTGATTGCTAATTGTCTATCATGTGGATCACTTGCCTGTGTACTTGAGACAAAATTCTGAAAAAAACACACATGATCAACAATCCAGACATATGCATGTTGCATTTTTTTTTTAATAAAGGGGGCATTTTTTTTTTTATGCATGTTTTACAGCTGAAACATATATTTTGCAGTAGATTAACTGCCCCTCCAGTGTTGAGAGATTCTGTACTTTGCACAGAACCTACAGAGAAAAGAAAAAGAAAAAATAGACATTATAGCCAAACTAAAGGCACAAATGCTTACCTGGATTCTTCCGGGTACCAGTTGTCAGTCATTTTAATTGACTGACACAGGATATCATCACTCCCGTGCATGCATCCCAGCACACTTCCAGAATGCCCAAATGTAAACTGAGCTGTGAATAGTCAGATAAAGCCAGCCATACACGGGTCGAATTCTGAAAGAATTTTCTTTCGAAAATCTTTTCTAAGAATTTTGCACCATTAGTGGCTCACAGAAACAGGCGATTCTTGTGTGACTATTGAATTTGAGTGATCAAGCGTGTTGGAAATTTTTTGAAAAACAAACGAATTTTGAATCAATGATGGGAGAATTGTGAGAGAAATGTGAACGAAAAAGAAATGAGCATGAGCCATGACCTGGAAAGAAAAGTAAATTCTTGGCAGCGAAAATTCTTTTCTGTAACAACATGAGGTGAAATTGAAGGCTTGGTTGTTTGAATTTCAAAATCAATGGTGGTACCATAGGATTACAAAATGCACAGAATTTCTGATTTTCTAAAGAAACTTTGTTCGAAATTCAACCCAATGTATGGTCTGCATTAGTGTACTTTATTGCAAAATGGGCTCTTCTTTCCATTTAGTTCCACTTTAAATTGCACCTGTTCCCAGACTTTGACATTAACTTGCTACACAATTACAAAAAACTTCATAGAAGTCTATATGGTGTTTGCAGGGCTGGTAGTTTTTTTTCTACCTTCAGCCTTGCTGCGGGCAGCGCTGCCACCCGATTGCTCCCCCCCCCCCGTGAGGTCTCCTGTGCTCTGCTTGACCAACTTCAGGCCTGGGACCAGCTCACTGCTGCCGGCTGGAGGGGAGGGAGGAGAGTGGACACTTCCACTCCCCTCCCCTCCCCTTTTTTTCCTGGCCCAAAGGTGAAGTTATGATGTCACTTCCGGGTCCCCGTTGAGAGATTCCCGGCCATGGAAGCCGGCAAAGAATGTAATGCGGTGCAATGTGTACCGCATTACATTCAGTGGAGCACAGGGGAGACATTCAGGGTCTTTTAGTGTGCACCACACCTCAATAAAGAGAACCTGTCACCAAAAAATCATCACATAGGGACCTTGTCCCCTATGTGATGAAAAAAAAAAGTAAAAAAAAAATGTATTGTAAAAAAAATTGAGGTTACACCAAAGCACATACCCCCCCCCCCCCAAAAAAAAATTGAAGCCCCCCCTCCACCCTCACATATATGTACATACAAATGTAAAAGCACACGCTGGGGCGCCTACGTATGAAAACATCAATTGCTATACACATGGCACATATCACCGCACACAAATTAAAAAGTGGGCGAATAAGCAGCTGTGGAATACGTACTACTAGTGCTATATCATTTATAACTGACTTGTCTCACACTGCTTGAAGGACAAGGTTGCCCAAGTCTAGATCTATGTAAAAAACATTTCACACTTCTTAAAACATAACTACCTTGATAACCACTTGCCCTCTGGAAGATTTACCCCCCTTTCATGGCCAGGAAATTTTTTTTTTAATACGGCAGCGCTCTAATTTACTGACAATTGTGTGGGCATGCAACACTGTACACAATCATTTTTTCACACAAATAGAGCTTTCTTTTATTGGTATTTCATCATCACTGGGTTTTTTCTTGCGCTGTAAATGAAAAGAAACCGAAAATTAAAATAAACCCAAAAACAACATTTTTTACTTTTGCTATAAAACATATCCAATAAAAAAAAATACATTTCTTCATAAATTTAGGCTAAAATGTATTCTGCTACATGTCTATGGTAAAAAAAACTCCCAATAAGTGTATAATAATTGGTTTGCATGAAAGTTACAGCGTCTATAAATGGTGGTATATATACTGGAATTTTTATTCATTGTTTTCATACTAGTATTGATGGCAACCAGCAGGACTGCGATAGTACAGCAGGCATTCTGACACTGGGTGGGAACTGACTAACTGCCACTGACATCTCCTGTGACACTAATACTGTGAGCAGTGCTAATAAAAAGCACTGACACTGTACTAATGACACTGGGCAGGGGGGGAAGGGGAGCGGCTGGCTCAGGCTCTCAACTGCATGCTGAGAAGCTGATCCAGTTGCCAGTCAGACATCTGGGCAGATCCCGACCATATGGTCAGGATCTTTCCAGAGCCTTAACCGGCTGAGTGATGTCAGGCTACAGCGGGCTATGGACCAGCGTTGGCTGAAAATTGATCACAAGAGTGCAGATTGAACTGCACTCCTGTTATCCATAGGGGAAGTATAGCCACAAAATCTTTGGCCATATGCATCATGTATTTTTGTATTTGTGTGTGTAGTTACAGAGACATTTGAGCCATTGGCACCTACTTGTGTCAGTCAAATTCTTTGGGAGGAGGCGGGGCCTTGTCGCTCTGTGTCAATAGATGTAGAAAGGGAGCCTTGGGAGAGAGTCCATGCAAAAGCCCCTGTAGAAAGCAGCTTTCTATGGTGGGCACTCGCTGCAGAGGAGGAGCCACGAGCGATGGCGGGGACCCAAGAAAAGGAGGATTGGGTCTATTCTGTGCAAAATCATTGCACAGAGCAGGTAAGTATACCATGTTTGTTATTTCAATACAAAAAAAACCACAAAGCTTTATTAACACATTATTATTATTATTATTATTATTATTATAATACAGGTTTTATATAGCGCCAAGGGCCCTGCTCCTTGGAGCTTACAATCTAGGAGGGAGGGGTGAATGGTACAGTAGGTAGTCACTGTGGGGGATGGAGTGGTTGGAAGAGTAGAGGATTCCAGAATTAGCAGAGGGCGGGATAGACTTCCCTGAAGAGAGAGGTTTTCAGTGATCGCCTGAAGGCAAGTAGAGTAGGTGATAGTATGATAGATTGGGGTATGGCGTTCCAGAGGATGAGTGACGCCCTGGAGAAGTCTTGGAGATGAGCATGGGAGGAGGAGATAAGGGAGCTAGAGAGTAAGAGGTCTTGCGAGGAGCGGAGTGCACGGTTTGGGTGATATTTAGAGATAAGATTGGTTATGTAAATTGGGGCAGTGTTGTGGATGGCTTTATATGTCATTGTTAGAGTTTTGAATTTTATCCGTTGGGCAACTGGGAGCCAGTGGAAGGATTGGCAGAGAGGGGTGGTGGATACAGAACGGTTAGTGAGGTGGATGAGTCTGGCACCAGCGTTCATGATAGACTGGAGGGGGGATAGCCTGCGATGAGGTAGGCCAATGAGGAGGGAGTTACAACAGTCGAGGCGTGATACGACAAGGGAGTGAATAAGTTGCTTAGTGGTTTCCGGGGTTAGGAACGGTCGTATCTTGGAGATGTTGCGGAGGTGAAGTCTACATGATTTTGTCAGCGATTGGATCTGGGGCTGGAAGGACAGATGGGAGTCTAGGATTACACCTAGTACCCTGGCGTGGGGGGATGGACTGAGGATGGTGTTAGCGATATTTATGGTGAAGTCAGTGGGGGGGGTGGCGCGGGCAGGGGGGAATACTAGGAGTTCAGTTTTGGAAAGGTTGAGTTTGAGGAAGTGGAGTGACATCCAAGCCGATATGTCGCTTAGTATGCTAGCGATGCGGGTGGAAACTGAAGGGGTGAGGTGAGGGGTAGACAGATAGATTTGCGTGTCATCAGCATAGAGATGGTAATTGAAGCCGTGGGAGTTTATCAAGTGACCAAGGGTAGAGGTGTAGATGAAGAAGATAAGGGGTCCAAGGACAGAACCTTGGGGGACCCCTACAGAGAGAGGGAGTGAGGAGGAGGTGGCAGCGTTATAGGTAACACTAAAGGAGCGCTGCCATAGATAGGAGGAGAACCAGGAGAGAGCGGAGTCGCTGAGGCCAAAAGAGTGTAGTTTTTTGAGGAGGAGGGGATGGTCAACCGTGTCAAAAGCCGCGGAGAGGTTGAGTAGTAGGAGTATTGAGCAGTGGGCATTGGTTTTTGCAGTTAGTAGGTCATTAGAGAGCTTTAATAGGGCAGTTTCGGTGGAGTTTAGGGGGTGAAAGCCAGACTGTAAGGGGTCAAGAAGGTTGTTGTCAGTAAGGTGGGAGCTCAGACGATTGTAGACTAAGCGTTCTAGGAGTTTAGAGGTAAATGGCAGCAGGGAGATGGGTCTAAGGTTGTTCAGGTTGGTGGGGTCTAGGGAGGGTTTTTTAAGTATGGGAGTGATGTGCGCGTGCTTTAGAGGGGAGGGGAGTGCACCTGTAGAGAGGGAGAGATTGAAGATGTGAGTGAGGGAGCATAGGACGGAAGAGGAGGGTGACCAAAGGAGTTGTGAAGGGACAGGGTCCAGGGGGCAGGTGGTGAGGCGATCTTCTGAGAAGACCTTAAGGACCTCTTCCGTGGTAGCGAGGTCAAAGGAGGAAAGTGTTGAGGGAGGTATGGTATGAGGAATGCTAAATGGGGTGGGTGTCTGTGTAGTGGCGATGTCCCTACGATTTGCGTCGATCTTGTTTTGGAAGTGGTGAGCAATCTCGTGGGCAGTGAGTGAGGCGCTGGGTGGCGGGGGAGAAAGTAGAGAGTTAAAGGTAGAGAAGAGCCAACGAGGACTCGAGAAGGTATTATTGAGGGTGACAAAGTAGGCTTGTTTGGCAGCGTAAAGGGAGGAAGTGTATGTTAGGAAGGCAGATTTATAATGGGTGAACGCTTGGTGGGATTTGGTTTTACGCCATAATCGCTTCAGCGCGTGACTGTGTCGTTTGAGATTTCGGGTGTGGTCAGTCTGCCAAGGTTGTAGAGGTCGGGGCCTGATGCTTCGTGTTGTTAGGGGGGCAAGCGAGTCTGCAGTGGATGAAAGAGAGTTATTGTAGACAGCAGTGGCCAGGTCAGGGCAGGACAGGGGGTTGATGCTGTCGTACAGCTGGTCAGATGCTTAGTGGAAGGGAGCCGGGTTTAGGTTTTGGAGATTTCTGCTGGTAATTGTCTGCTGTTTAGTGGGGTAGTGTTAGAGGACGAGGAGACTGTGAAGGTGATGAGATTGTGATCAGAGAGGGGAAATGGGGTGTTTGAGAGGTTATAGGGAGTACAGTGGTGAGAGAAGACAAGGTCTAAGGTATTCCCGTCGGAGTGAGTGGAGGACTGTATACACTGCGCTAGTTCAAAAGAAGAGGTTATGTGGAGGAGTTGGGATGTAACCGGGTTATTGACATTAATAGAGATGTTGAAGTCTCCGAGGATGATAGTGGGTAGCTCAGAGGAGAGAAAGTAGGGTAGCCAGGTGGCGAAGTCATCGAGAAAGCGGGACATGGGTCCAGGAGGCTGGTAGATCACTGAAATCCTCAGAGAGATGGGAGAGAATAGCCAGATGCAGTGGGTCTCAAAAGAAGAGAAGGATAGAGAGGGAGGGTTAGGGAGGACTTGAAAGGTGCTCAGTGGTGACAGATGTAGAATTACTATGGGGGGATTAATTACTATTAATTACTATGCTTACTATGGGGGAATATTACTATACTTACTATGGATGACACATACACATCATTCATCTACTCTTGGTCCGCCCCCCGGGTCCAATATATGAACCCATTGTGGCCCTCAAGTCAAAAAGTTTTTCAATAAATTTTTTCAACATTTTCTAATGGTGGTGTGCCTCGTGATTTTTTTCATGAAAAAAGTGTGCCTTTGCACAAAAAAGGTTGAAAAACACTGGTTTAATGAGCAAGTTGACTGTCCTTCTTTTGTTTTCAATGAACCAATTTCAGCACTCCACAAGGGTTGAATATTTTATTTTAGTTATATTAATTTATTATATATTTTATTATATATTTTTGTTCATTTATTGGAATTCCAGGCTGTGTAACTGAGGTTCAGGCTGTGTCACTGTAGGGCACAGTAGACCTCGGTAGGTCGAGTTCGTCAGCCGTGAGTTGAGGGAGACAGACCCACTCCGATCCCCCCCTCCTGGTATGGACCAGATGGTGGGGCCTCGGGGAGGGTTTTGATGCACGTCAGTGGCACGCCGCTGCTCGGGTCGGGGTTTAGAGCCGGGTTGCCTGAGTCTCAGGCTACGCGTCCACACCAGGCCAAAGGTGACCCCAGTGACACGGCCTTGGGTGTCCGCAGGGAAGACCGCCAGGGTGGAGATGAAGACGGATGGAGATGGAGGTGGCTTGCCCGGGTGCAGGGTTGGGGATGGAGGTGGATGGAGATGGAGATGGCTTGTACGGATGCAGGGGTGGGGATGGAGGTGGATGGAGATGGAGATGGCTTACCTGGATGCAGGGGCACTGTAGGGAGCCTCTGGTACCCTTCTGGAGTTTACTGCTGCCCGGGTGGAGACCTGCAGCACCTGAGCCTCGGGCTGTGTGGCCTCGCCAGGCCGCGAGGTAGTGTCCACGGGTGATGCGGGGATCGAGTGGTGGTGATGCCGTGCGGGGTCCTGTCGGGGGCCACAGCAGCCTAGTCCTGCCAGAAGTGGCCCTTGAGGCCGGAGGAGAGGGCCAGGGAGCCTGCTGGGGTGTCCGCTTGATGTCTGCCTGCTGATCTTGTGTCCACGGCAGCCTGCTGCTGAGCCTGAACCACTTTATGCTTTTCATATTGTAGTAACAAAGGTTTTTGCATTTTACCTAAATTTTATATATTGTTTAATGCAGCGTTTTTCAACCACTGTGCCGCGGCACACTAGTGTGCCGTGAGATATTGTCTGGTGTGCCGTGGGAAAAATTGCAATTTCATCCGTAACATGTGGCCTCGGCTCACAAATAGACCAATCATTAGAACAGCAATGGGCAAACTACGGCCCGCGGGCCGTATACGGCCCGGCGGACCTTTTAATCCGGCCCGCGGAGCGTGATACTGTCAGGATGATCTGTCCCCCTCGACGTATCTGCGCATGTGCCGGAGATCGCCGATCGGCTGCTAATGCCTGAAACTGGCACATGCGCAGATACGTCGAGGGGGACAGATCCTCATAGGAGACAGATTTTCATGCTACACCGGAACGGCGAGAGGAACGCGCGGAGCAAAGGTAAGTGAATTGACACAGGGGGGCTTGGGGACTTAATATGGGGGATGAATTAATATGGGGGATGAATTACTATGGGGGATGAATTACTATATGGGGGATGAATTACTATGGGGGATGAATTACTATGGGGGATGAATTACTATAGGGGGGATGAATTACTATGGGGGATGAATTACTATATGGGGGATTAATTACTATAGGGGGGGATGAATTACTATGGGGGATGAATTACTATATGGGGGATGAATTACTATAGGGGGGATGAATTACTATATGGGGGGTGAATTACTATGGTGGATGAATTACTATGGGGGATGAATTACTATATGGGGGATGAATTACTATATGGGGGATGAATTACTATGGGGGATGAATTACTATGGGGGATTAATTACTATATGGGGGATTAATTACTATGGGGGATGAATTACTATATGGGGGATTAATTACTATGGGGGATGAATTACTACGGGGGATGAATTACTATATGGGGGATGAATTACTATGGGGGATGAATTACTATGGGGGATGAATTACTATGGGGGATGAATTACTATATGGGGGATTAATTACTATGGGGGATGAATTACTATGGGGGATGAATTACTATATGGGGGATTAATTACTATGGGGGATGAATTACTATGGGGGATGAATTACTATATGGGGGATGAATTACTATGGGGGATGAATTACTATATGGGGGATTAATTACTATGCTTACTATGGGGGAATATTACTATACTTACTATGGATGACACATACACATCATTCATCTACTCTTGGTCCGCCCCCCGGGTCCAATATATGAACCCATTGTGGCCCTCAAGTCAAAAAGTTTTTCAATAAATTTTTTCAACATTTTCTAATGGTGGTGTGCCTCGTGATTTTTTTCATGAAAAAAGTGTGCCTTTGCACAAAAAAGGTTGAAAAACACTGGTTTAATGAGCAAGTTGACTGTCCTTCTTTTGTTTTCAATGAACCAATTTCAGCACTCCACAAGGGTTGAATATTTTATTTTAGTTATATTAATTTATTATATATTTTATTATATATTTTTGTTCATTTATTGGCATAGAGGGGCTTTTCCCCTCTGTTTACACGTTTAAGTTTTGTTCACATATTACACACTTGTAGATGGTAAATTTAGGGTAACTAGCCAGCATTTTATTGTATAGATGATTTTACAAATAGTGGATCTAATTAGGGAATATGTTATGACGCTGTAAACACAGCTTTAGTCTTTGAAAGTTTGAAGTGTGATTAGTTCTGTTGATTGCTTTAAGTGTATATATAAATTGATGGCAGAGCCAAGGTAGCAGATTCAGATCACTTTCCATTAATGATAGCTTTTAATCTCCTGTTAAGAGAGATCCCTGGGCAGGATTGAATGAGCAATAATTGATTAAAAATGTATTTGCTTTTAAATATTTAATGTTTTTTATTTATATTTAAGATATGTCTAATAATGTACCTAATTGTTAAGTAAAAGATATATAGGCAGAGCTTGGTAATATTTTTTTCCAATTTCAGGCCTTTTTTTTCTTTTATTAAATCTTATGTTTAAAATGAATTCCAGGTATATATATTTTATACGTAGTTACATTAGCTTGGACCAATGTAACTATGTATATGCCATACCTGGCCCATGCCCCTGGAAACTGGAAAAGTAGATACTGCTCTTCCAATGATCTGTCACTTGCCTCTCGGTTCTGCACTGAGTGGCTGCTCTGCTGCCTTGCTGCATTGTGAACATAGGAGGTCGCCCACTCAGCATGGGCACTATCACTATTCAGAGAATGCTTTGCATTTTCTGAATGAATGCAAAGCATTTCTAATTGGACGAGGTGGAGAGGCAGGATGGTGACACCATTGTCCAGGTATGGTATATGCATTTTAGATTGGTTCAAGCTGGAGCAATGTAAATATGTATAAAATATTGATACCTGGAATTCTTCTCTAAGATATGTTATTTACCACTTTACCTCTCACACCTGTTCTCCCTCCTATGGACAAGAGCAATTTTTTACATTTCTGCTATGGAATTATTTATTCAACAAAAACCTACTTAACCTCCCTGGTGGTATTCCCGAGTGTAGCTCGGGGTAAAGTTTCAGTACCACAAGCGGTAACCCCGAGCTACACTCAGGCTTACCATGCAGCGCTGTTCCGGGATCTCTCAATCACTTACCTTGTCCTGCGCTCCCGCGATGTTCCTCCTGCAGTGTCCCCGGCAATGTAATCAGGCGGATGCTGGCATCTGTCATCTGGGTTCTGTCCCCTGCTAGCGTCAGGGTGTACGGGGGAAGGAAGGGCGGGAAATTTGAAAATGACAAAAAGTGACATTCACTAAAATCACATAGTAAAACATTACTGTATCAAACCATTTCACATACAATTATCTAATCGTGTATTCCCACCTTTAGGGCACGTTTATTATTTGACTTTATTTCTAACTCTTGCCAAATGCCCCTATAGCGTTTGACAGGTGTTAGACAGGCGTTTGGGAAGAGTTTTTAATGCTCCTCAAACGCTCTCCAAACACCCTATTTGTGGTTTTGAGGCAGTTGATAGGCATTTGCCAAGCATTAAAACCGCACCACAAACCCCTATAATGAAGTTAAATGGTATTAACACTCTGCAACCAACTCGTAACCGCACCGCAAATGCCCACCAGGCGTTTGCGGATCATCACCATAGACTTGAATGGGAGGCTTCAACTCCTCCTGACTCGACACAAGGCAACTCTAACGCTTCAGTGTGAACAGCACTGTGTGCTGCCATGTGTAGAATTTTCATAGGCATTTGAAAAGCGTTAAAAACGCTTCCCAAATGCCGGTCTGACGCCTGCTGCCAAAGCTAGTGTGAACTGAGCCTTAGTCTTGCCTAGGGCAGCACAAAACCAAAATACATCACTGATATGTGCTGTTAGCATAAGCTCAGGCATCTGATATAGGCTACAAACATTGAAATGGATGTCACATTTCTGTCCTCCATTGAAACGGCCTTGCCTATAGGAAATAATCGGATAGAAGTTTTTAATTAACCTGCCCTGGGAAAACAACAGTTGTAATCTAGTTGCTGAGGGCACTTATTTGCTGCAGCTTTTATAACTCCAGTGACCTCCTCCTCACTTTGGAAAAAAGAAATAAATGGACTATTTTAAGAAGATATGGGAGGATGGGAAAGTCTTGGCGATTATACTAGTTTATTTAGTAATGTGATGGATGGTTGCAGTGTTGTGGTCTATTTTTGGTGCTGTGCAAGATTAGAATCCGGAGTTTGTTTATTTAACAAATGACTAGCAGGTGCATGTTTAATGTCTTTGGATCAAACTAAATAAGCATGTGTGCAATCAGAGCCGCGGAAGAGAAAATTATTGCTGATAAAGGTTTTTAAAATTAACAGACTGGAGATAATTTACAGAAATACATACCAAGTTGTGTCTTCTTTTCCTCTCTTCTTGAATGAGCTAATATCATTTATAACAGAGAGATTGTTGCAGTCAGGGGAACAAATCCCAATAAGGCTCCATGTACATGGGACGTTTGGAAAACTCTTCTGAACGATGGAAACCGACTGCTGGAAAACGTAGGTTAAAAAACGTCTGTTTAGCCTACCGCATTTATGCGTGTTTGTGCTATAAGTGTTTTTTAAAGATAACATCAGGAGACCTTCCAAAATGCCCAGAATGCACTAAAAAACAGTAAACAATTAACTATTTCAGACATTTTGAGAAAAATAGAGAGAGCAGAAGCAGAGAGAGCAGTATGTGTTGAGATGACCTGTCTTTTCTGGTTGTATTCACTATAAATCCCATCATGAGCATAATGCAGCACTTTATACCATTTTTTCCTTCACACAAAACCTGGAACTGACTGCGCTGGTGTACTAAGTCCATTTGAATACATGGAAAACGCTTTGCATGCATTTCTGATGATGAAAAAAAGGCTCTGAACAGTATCTGGTTATGGAACAGTTTTAAAAAAAAAGCAGTTATCCGCATTTACAAGCATTTGGCGTTTGAAACGCTGATAAAATCTACTCCTGAACGCAAGTTTGGTGCGTTCAAAAAAATTACTGTAAACTCAACTGCCTGTAAATGACTATGTGTACATGGACACATAGGAAAACATTAGGGTGAGTTCAAGGGCTGCTGAAAAAAAAAACGCAGAAAAGCTCCTGAACGTCAGTTTATCAGCTGCATTGTACATGAACCCTAACCAGGTAGCCGTGGTCCCTGAAAAATTTACAGCTGGCTTCAAAGACTTAGGGTTCATGTACACTGCAGCTGATAAACTGTTCAGGAGCTTTTCTGCATTTTTTTTAGCAGCCCCTGAACTCTCCCTAATGTTTTCCTATGTGTCCATGTACACTATGTCATTTACAGGCAGTTGAGTTTACAGTTGTTTTTTTGAACGCACCAAAATTGTGTTCAGGAGTAGATTTTATCAGCGTTTCAAACGCCAAATGCTTGTAAACACAGCTAACCACGTTTATAAACATTTGCGTTTAGAAGCGTTTTTTAACTGTTCCATATCCAAATGCTGTCCAGAGACTTTTTTCATTATCAGAAATGCATGCAAAACGTCTTCCATGTATTCAAATGGACCCGGTACACCAGCGCAGTCAGTTCCAGGTTTTGCTTGAAGGAAAAAATGGTAAATTGTGCTGAATTATGCTCATGATGGGATCCATAGTGAATACAACCAGAAAAGACAGGTCATCTGAACACATACTGCTCTCTCTGCTTCTGCTCTCTCTATTTCTCTCAAAATATCTGAAATAGTTAATTTTTTACTGTTTTTCAGTGCATTCTGAGCATTATGGAAGGTCTCCAGGTGTTATCTTTAAAAAACGCTTCTAAACGCAAACGCGGCTAAACAGACGTTTTTTAACCTACGTTTTCCAGCAGTCAGTTTTCATCATTCAGAAGTGTTTTACAAATGTCTCTTGTACATGGAGCCTAACTTGGAACAAAACAACAATGTGTTTCTAGGACTCTGTAAATATACAGATTTATATAGAGCTCTGTAAATATACCGACTAACAACATACTATTAGTTGGTGAGGGAAGGTGGGTTGCTAATACCCAGATTAGCAGATCTTCTAAACCAAGCACCAGATTAATTTGTCTGGATCCATACTCCTTTGTACTAAGAGAATAACATTGGCTCCTGTGTTGTTAACATGCTAGTTGCCGGGCTGTCCTTCTAAAGTAAGCAATGCTGAAGCTTACTAAATCCTGCCAAAAGCTTGTTTTTTATTATTATTATTATTATTATTATTCTTATACAGGATTTATATAGTGCCAACAGTTTTTGCAGCGCTTTACAAAATGAAGGTAGACATTACAGTTACAATACAATTTGGTACAAGAGGAAACATAGGGCCCTGCTCAGTAGAGTTTACAATCTTGGAGATCTTGTTTAAAGTTACAGCCAGCCATTAGGGCTCTTTTAGACATTTTGTGCCCTTTGAAGAGCCATCTGCATTCTGGATGGTTTTCATAGGACATTTGGCAGGTGGTGAGGAGGCATAAAAACACTTCATCACTGCTTGATTTACAGTGTTACTAAACCCACAACAGTAAAATCAGTCTGTATATGCAGTAAAGCATGCTTGTTATACTCACTGTGGAAGTTAAGAGGTTAATCCTGCATTGTGTAATAATGCTGTTTGATCCTTTCTTCTCTGTTTCTCCCTTTTTTCAAGGACCACCTCTTATCTCCTGATAAGACAGACTGAATCGTAGGCATTATGCACATGCTCAGTTTGGTTTGTATTGCTAGAGAGGTTTGTTTGTTTTTTCCTTGGGAGAGTACATGTGATCAGCACAAGGCCAATCAGCACTGGTCAGACAGAGGTCAGGGGTTTTGCATCCTCCTAGAGCAGAAAGAAAACTCCTCCTACAAGCTTTAGCTAGTGCTTGACTGAACACTGATAGAAGTCACAAGACTGCTCTAACTAGTGATGAGAAAAGGTATTTAGCAGTTTATATTTACTACAATAATTGCATTTCCATGTTGTGTGTACTGTGGGAGACCAGATATAGTGAATGCAGGGCCCTGGGTTTAGTAACACTTTAATTCTATAATGCTGCTCCACTGGTCTGCAATCGCAGGCATTGCACGCAGTTGTGCTGCGGCCCTTCATTAAACTTAATGGGCGAATTTGAGAGGCGGTGCTCTCAAAATGTTTCTAAATTCTGTCCTTAAGCTTCCTGTTAAGTAGACCCTAAAGCCTAAATTTGCACGTAACTTTTGGTCTGCCTCCAAACGCTTAGAGCAGATTTCCACTTTTTCAGCCAAATTTGAGTTAACCCCACTATATGTTTGTTATGTGTTCTCATTCCCACAGCTTGACTAAATTTTAAAAAAAAAAGTTTAAGCTGTCAGTCTTTTTTCCAGCCAGTTTATTACGAATGCATGCTGGTTTACGCAGAAACAGCCCCCAGCATTGGTGGCAGTGATTGCAATAACAAAACCTACATTGGTGGTCAATGGTGTTGTGCTATTTGAACCCCCCTTCAATGATAGCCCTTTAACCTTCCCTCTCCCATTGGTGGTCAGTGGCAGTGCTGATCATAAACACTGACACTACCCATTAATGCAGCACAAAAGAGTTAATTGGCACTGCCACTGGCCACTAATAGACCTCAAAGGGGTTAATTAATACTAACACCGCTGCGTTAGTAACCAGTGGCTGTAATTAACCCTTTCATGCTGCATTAGTGGCTAGTAGATGTGTTTGGTAACCCCATCATGCTGCATCAATATCCAGTCGAAGTATTTTATTAACCTCTTCTTGCTGCATTAGTGACCAGTGGCAGTGTTGACCTCTTCATAATGCAGCATAAAGGGGTAATTAACACTTCCACTGTGCACTAATGCAGCATAATAGGATTAACACTTCCACTGCTTACTAATGAAGTGCTGGCCACAGAGTTAGTGTTAATTAACTCTTTATGATGCCTTAGTGGCCAGTAACTTGTTACTCCATTATTCTGCATTGTCGGCCAGTGGAAGTATTTTATTAACCTCTTCATTATTTATTTATTTCAGGTACTTATATAGCGCTGTCAATTTACGCAGCACTTTACATATATATAGTGTCCATTCACATCAATCCCTAATCCTCAAGGGGCGTACAGTCTAAGGTCCCTAACTCACATTCATACATACACATACTAGGGCCAATTTAGACAGGAGCCAATTAACCTACCCAGCATGTCTTTTGAGTGTTGGAGGAAAACGGAGTACCTGGAGGAATGCATGAAAACTCCAGGCAGGGGGTGTGTGGTTGGCATTCGAACCAACGACCCTAATACTGTCAGGTGGAAGTACTAACCATTTAGGGTGACACAGTGGCTTAATGGTTAGCACATTGGCCTTACAGTAAATGGTTCATGGGTTTGATTCCTGACCATGGCACCTCCTGCATGGAGTTTGCATGTTCTCCCTGTGCTTGCATGGGTTTTCTCTGGGTACTCTGGTTTCCTCCCACACTCCAAAGACATGCTGGTAGGTAAATTGTCCCTAGTATGTGTATGAATGTGAGTTAGGGACCTTAGATTGTACACCCCTTGAGGGTTTAGGGATTAAAGTGAATGTATAATATATATGTAAAGTGCTGCATAAATTGACAGCGCTATATAAGTACCTGAAATAAATAAATTTAGCCACTTTGCTGGCCATCATGCTGCATTAGTGGCCAGTGGCACTGAGCCTGAATGCTTTCACCTGACAGGTGGAAGCAGCAGGACTAAAGGTAGAAATAAACTACCTGCCCAGTGCCCAGAATTACATGTCCCAGGCGTCGGGCAATAGGAATTGCACATCCCTGAAGTGAGTATTGGGGGGGATGCTGCACAGAGAATTTTTACCTTCGTGCATGAAGGTAAGAAACCTTGCACCTTTACAACCACTTTAACTCTTTGTTAGAGCAGACAGTGTTCAAATCTAGTTACAACTGATAATGATGATCTGCCTGCACAGTGCAGACAAGGTTAAACCCAAAAACAAAAATGTAATTATTGCATCTTACCCAGGGGCTGACTGACAACTCATGGGGCCCCCGGGCAATAGTGGATCATGGGGCCCCTGTGTCCTTGCCCAAACTCAAAAAAGCCTATGAAAAAGGTACCAGGGGCATCTCATGGGGCCCCCTACTGACGCCGGACCCTCGGGCAGTGCCCGAGTTTACAAATGGTCAGTCCGCCCCTGATCTTACCAATCAGTAGATATAGTGGTTGCATTATTTTTTTTTTCACTTAGTGATTTGGCCAGTAACACACTTCCTCTCTGGGAGTCTGCATGCTAGATGTTGTAGTAAAGTAGACATGTTTGGACAGAAGCATTTTCAATCTGGGGGGAGGGGAGTGTTAGATTAACAGATTTAATAAATGGACATGACTAATAAATTAAGGCTGAACTCCAGATAACATTTTATAAGCAGTTACAGTTTTTTTTTTCTCATTCACACCAGAAACTGTGCATTTAGTGCACGTTTTTGCATGTGCACTGATGTGCATTTGATGAGGGAAACAAAAACTGGCACATCCCTGCTGACAGGACAGAGCTCTGTGTTGTTTATATTCACTAAGCTCTGTTCTGTCTTCCTCTTTGCTGATCAGCGAGTCCTGACTGGCAAGCATTGGCCTGGGACCCACTGATCAGCTCGTGCTGTAAAAAATCACAGCACAGCCAGAGCAGTTGGCGTACGCATGCGCGGACCCTACCCGGAAGAGCTGGATCACATATTAGATACAGGATCCAGCGTAGGAGAGCTGCTCTGCCACCATACTGGTACGTGAGATGGTCAGCAAGTGGTTAATTTGTGTTTCCATACATTTGCAGTGCACTTTTCCTAATCTTGCAGTTTTCTTGAGCTCGCTTTTGTCTTCTTTCTTCTATGGGCTTTTATGCGCACTGCACTGTGTGGCAGGCAGTGCATTTTCATGCGCTTATGTGCATTCATGAGCATTTCTGTGCATTTGCACTGCAATAGTGTGAACTATGCCCATAGGATAACCTGGACTTTGGACTGTTTATGCAGAGTGCAGTCAAAAATGCATCCCACTGCATCCGGTGTAAATGACCCTTCCAGAAATAAGTAAAAGCTGATCACTGTAAGCACCCCATCAGTGTAAAATGGTTTGTCCCAACACTTTTTAACCCCTTCTAATCAATCATTGCATTCCCACTAGGAATATTAAACGTTTCTGCACAGAGGTGAGTTTAGGAAATCTGATTTTCTTGTTCTGTACACTTGTTCAAGGCCTGTAACTCAAAATGTTAGGCTAGGTTCACACTTATGCAGTTTGATTAGTTTCTATAGTGCTTTTCACGGGCGCGTTTTGCACATGTGTTTTTGACGCGTTTTTGATGCATTTTTTTTCAACGTGTTGCTGGGCAGAATAAAACGCAAAATGCATCAAAAACACATAAAAACCGCTCTACATGCTTTTCTGCAGCATTTCCATTGAAGTCTATAGAACCAAAAACGCAACATTGTGCATTTAAAAAAAGTCCCTGACCCTTTCTAAAAAACGCACTAGGTGAAAACACAGAGATGTGAACCTGTCCCTTAGGAAATCATGTTAAATGGACTGCTGTGCTTTTCTGCAAAACGCATTGGTGTGAACCTAGACTAAAAGGCAGGCACTTTTATATGTGGAAGAAAAAAATCTATATTTAGTTTAGAGGTGGTGAGTACACCTGAATAGGATATTATGCAATTTTTGCAGATAAAGAATGTATAGATGTAAGTAATCTTTTTTGTTCACTTTACCCTCAATGGTATTGTGAAAGCGACTGCACTGTGGTTCAGGAACCACATCCTGACATGCAGTTTACACATCCCCTTTAACCTCAGTAGCACTTGAGCCAATATGCAGCTTCTTTTTGTTACTACTGAACTGTTTGTTTTTTTATAAACTTTAGTTCATCTTTAAGGCTCCATGTACACTGCAGCTAATAAACTCACGTTTAGGAGCTTTTCTGCATTTTTTTTCAGCAGCTCCTAAGCTCACCCTATTGTTTTCCTATGTGTCCATGTACACATTGTTGTTTACAGTCGTTTTTTTTTAATGCACCAAACTTGCGGTCAGGAGAAGATTTTATCAGCGTTTCAAATGCCAAACTCTTGTAAACGCAGCTAACCGCATTTATAAGCGTTTGCAAATTTTTTTTTAACTGTTCCATTTCCAGGTGCTGTCCAGAGCCTTTTTTCATCATGAAAAATGCATGCAAAGTGTTTTCCCAGTAATCAAATGGACCTGGTACACCATACTTAGAGGTTTCACATGAAAGAAAATATGTTAGACACTGCTGCAATAATTTCTGCACAGAAATGAGCTGGAACACATCCAACACCACGAAAAAAAAAAAAACAGCTAATTTCAACAAATACTGCTCTCTCTGCTTCTGCTTTCTCTATTTCTCTCAAAATTCTAATCAATAGGAAACTTCCTTCTGATTATGATGTCACAAATAATGGAAGCAAACCCTGCAATAAGAAATGCTGCAAACTGTGCAACCAAATCAATCCATCAAAAAGTGTCAGACACTCAAAAGGGATCTTCAGTATCTCCGGATCATACAGCTGCACCTCTAGTAATGTTGTATACCTTATCCAGTGCAGAAAATGCAGCAAAGGATCTTATGTTGGTGAAACAGGACAGAAGTTGCAAACAAGGATGAATTTGCACAGACATACCATCAAGGAATATAAAGAAGATGACTTTTGCACACCTGTGGGACACCATTACGCACAACCAGACCACACTTTGGGAGACTTCAATATTTTAGTTCTTAAAGGAAATTTCAAATCCATTCAGGAAAGAAAAACGTTTGAACTAAGATGATAATTCTATTTGACACAAAAGATAATGGCCTTAATTTGGACATGGGATTCCTCAATCATTATCCAACTGTTTTATGACTATCACCTCAAGCATGACTCCCTCTGTGAGTGTTGTCTCTCCCCCCCCCCCAGTCTTTGCTTTTGCTGTGTCTTATCTCTAGCCTCTCTCTTTTTTTTTTTTTTTTCATCCCCCACATCTCTTCTAACATTCTGCTAAAACTTTTTAACAGTACTGCTTAGACCTTGAAGAAGGGGACACTCCCCGAAAGCTTGTCCTCAAAATTGTATGTTAGTGCAAATAAAAAAAGTATCACGGACAGTACTCAATTGTTTCTGTCGCAAAGGCACTAATACTGCTACAATCACCTCTCTCAAAATGTCTGAAATAATACATTTTTTACTGTATTTCAGTGCATTCTGGGTATTTTGGAAGGTCTCCTGAAGTTATCTTTAAAAAACGCTTCTAAACGCAAATGCTCATAAACGCGGTATTCAAACGTGGCTAAACAGACGTTTTTTTAACCTACGTTAACCAGTAGTCAGTTTCCATCGTTCAGAAGTGTCCCGTGTATATGGAGCTTAAGAATATATTTGTGAAAATTAACCCTTGTGAAGAATTTCAGCCCACAAATATACACCTTCAAACATAAGTGAGTAATGTTGACAGGTTCCCTTTAAGACCCTGGATTTAGAACTCCGTATAGGCTTTCTTGAAATGTTATAAAACAAAAGTCGGGTGGATTGAGTTGTTGGCAGCTCCACATATGCTGACCTAGGCTAAAGCTGGTGAAGTGTAAGCACTGCTTGGTAAGTAGGGCCCTGGCTGTAAATGTACACATGATCTGTGCTGCTCTTGACTCTCCACTTGATTGTATGTATTATTTATTAGGAGCCTTGAAGTAGGTTGAAGCTGTGCAGTCATATGTTCAGGCAGGCCTGTGGTAGGGAAGCTGACCCAGATACTGCTGTAACAAAGACCACACCAATAAGGTTTATTAATGATGGCATAAAAATTATGATTCTTTTTAACCTTTAGTAACTAAAAGCACTAAAAGAAAACACCATTTTTGGTGCCACATTTTATTTATATACTGTAATGTTTCATTTCCAGTCGCCCTTCTTTTTTTTTTTTTTCTCTGATCCCTCTCTGTTTTTGCATGGCTTAAAGCAGTATTAAACCCAAAAGCAAACATTTGTTATATTGCAGTTTACCAATTCCGAGATGTGATGGCTGAATTAGTTTCCTTTTTTAGGTTTTCTTTCTTCTATTTTCATCTTTCATTCAGCCAGTAACTCAGTAGCTGTTTTTCAGAAGTTCAAGCCCTAGAATGCATCAGTTTACATGGATGAGTCCCATCCATTTACCATTGTCAGGGGTGATTTAAATGATCGGCTTTTTTTTTATTCATGTAAAACCTTTATCCTGAAATGGAAAATAATCTGTTTGCTGTAACTGGTTATAAAGTGTTTGCCGGAATTTGGCTTCGATTTGTTATTATATTCAAATCTGCTAATACATTTAACACTCTTAAATGACAATGCTGCTGTCTGCTGTGCCTTCTGTGCTCATTCCTACACAGTGGTGTGTCACTAATACAGGAGGTGTGTTACTGGCCAGATCACCAGGTGAAAACAGGGCAAAAAGCCTAATAGAACAAAAAAACAGATGCAGCCACCACATCTAATGATTATTAAGTTGCAATATAATACATTTTTGGTTTTGGATTTAATCCCACTTGAAAGTGGACTTATTCTCCAATTTTAAATTTAGCTATGTCAGTATTGCTGGGTTGGAAAAAGAAATTATTAAAAATACTGAAATGCTTACCTTTTTCTAGAATACATTTTCATTAAGGCTTCCTCTAATGTTGGTCAAGCCTAGGCATTTGGTCACGTGATCTCTGTAGAAATGGTGGAACAGGCGTTCTTAACTCTAATCCTCTCCCTTATCAATGATCACCTGGAGAACCAAAATGGTTTATAGCTGTCTCTACAAAATACTTAAGCAATTCTAAAAGTTAGTTTTTTATTCTTTTTGTAAAATGGCAAGCTTGTCTATACTTACCTGCTTTGTGTAGTGGCTTTGCACAGAGCAGACTGGATCCTTCTCTTCTCTGGGCCCCCGCAAGCTCTTCTTGCTACACCCTCCTGTCGGGTGCCTCCACAGCAAGTAGCTTGCTATGGGAGCACCTGCTGCTCCATGTGTCCATTCACACATGGAGCCCTGGCTTGGCCAGTGGTGTATTTAGGTTTTTTGCTGCCCTAGGCAACACAAAAAGCGACACCCCCCGTGGAGAGAGCCTAACACCAACCAACACCCCCCCCCCCCGCCTGAGAGAGCCTTCCACTACCACCACCCTCCATACACTGGCCACCCCCCCCAGCGAGAGAGAGAGATACTCACCTTCACAGCTCCAGACATCCCCTGGAATGAGAGTCAGGCTCTGGATACACCGTCAAGCAGCCCACAGCCTCTCTCGGATCCCACCTGTTCCCCATGCTGCGTGTGTCCCTTCTTCTGTCCTTTCTTCCGGGGAGCAGTGCTGCCCCCCTGAAAAATGCTGCCCTAGGCAAATGCCTTGTTTGCCTTGTGGTAAATACACCCCTGGGCTTGGCCCCACCCCTGTCTCTCCTCATTGGCTGATTGGCTGTGATTGATAGTAGCAGGAGTCAATTGCTGTCTCAGCCAATGAGGAGGCAGAGACCTGGGACAGCCGACGCTGTCATTCACATCACTGGATCGCGATGAGGTTCAGGTAAGTATTGAGGGGTCTGGGGGCACTGCTGTACACAGAAGGTTTTTTCCCTTCATGCATAGAATGCATGAAGGTAAAAAACCTTGAGCCTTTACAACCATTTTAGCTATTGAAATATTTAGAATAATTTATCTAATTAGTTGTATATGAGAATGCATCATAAACATCTATGTTTGTCTGAACATTCATATTTATATTGCACTGAAAGTATAATGTATTTCAGTGAGCAAATATTATGATGATCTTTACCTTCTTGTTGTTGCTGTTCCATATTTTTGCTGTATTAAATAGAGATTTGTATATTAGCCACTAGAGGGAGCTCTGCATTTGAATCGGCATCAGCCATCACTGCCTATTCAATTTTTTGGCTAAAATATCAACTATCCAGGGACATTGTTTGGGTGACTCATATGATTCTGAGAAAGGGCAGTAACACATGAGGAAGCAGAACCAAAATATGAAATAAGCAAATGTAGTTGCTGGCATGTACATATTTGATTACAGATTATTAGAGGTCTTCTTTGGTTACAAAGGCCTCAGTCATAGACTGTCAGATTTGCATATATCCGTAGGTTTCTAAGGTGGTAGCTGTATTGGTGTATGCGAAATGCAAGGTATGAGTTTTATGAACGGTTAATAAAGATAAAAGTGATATAAATAATTAATTTTCATATTCTGATAGCCCGTGTCTGCAATTCTGTTTACACAAAAAGCACTAAATACTGTGACCATTATGGTAATACTAGGAACACTTTCAAATAAATCATCCAACATATTTTTCTTTTGCCTAAGTAAAGTAAGCAAATGTGCTATTATTTTTTAGGCCTCGTGCACACTGGGTGTATTCCTGTCTCTTCTGGACTCCTTTTCTCTTTGAAGGAGAAAAGGTGCCTAAAGCTATGTCAAAGGTATTTGGGCTTTAATGCCAATGTCCAGAATATCAATTTATTCTAGCCATTGAAATGAATGAAAGCTCAAGTAATAATTGTACCTAATGTGCTTTGGGCATTTTTCTGCCGACATGCTCCTCTCCCAAATGTGCAAGGGGTGTTGTTTTTCTGCCTCTAAATGCCTGTAAATGCTTAGGTGTGCATGGACATGTAGGAAAATGTTGTTTCCTGTGCTCCCACTCCATTGCTCTGTGCTGGCATAGCTGAGTAACACCAACACCCTTCATTAGAAGTGTCCTCATATGAGCTTGTATTGCACAGAAAGGCCTCATGTACACTAGACGTTATAAAAATGCCAATAGCATTAGCTGTAGAATGCCACGTTAAAAACACGAGTTTTGTCTCTTTTTTGCAGTTTTACAGTAGTGTTTTTTAGTGTTTGCTTTTTTTACCCAAACTATACTCCCACAACAGCTTAAGGCTCAAAAGCGCTCATAAACACTGGATAGCTGCATTGTTTAGTGCTTTGCAGCATTTTTCAGCATTAGAGCATTTTACAGCTGAAAAACTCTTTTTCAAACACAGTAATTCTGTTTTTTTTCCAGCCTGTAAGCACCCCTGCCAAAAAATGCTTATAAAAGTCTGTGTGCATGGACACATAGGATAACATGATAAGAAGTTTCATGGCTGTGGGAAAAAAACCTGATGCCCAAAACAGCAGCTTTAAAAACTCTTAGTGTGCATGAGGCCAAATGAGGGGTGTATGAGACCGGCTTTGTTACTGAGTGCTGACTACTGAGGGCAGTAGGTCTAACACCTATTGGACTGCACAGTCATGTTTAGCCACATTGCAGAACAACTCCTTCAACAGGAACATGGAGGTAAGGCTGACCATACATTATAAAATTTTCTTGAGATTTTTGGATAGATTTACCGAAAACGATATAATAGGAGGTAAAAAATAAACACTTTCAATTGTATCCAATTAGTCAGGCCCTTGCACTACATAGTTGAGGGTAAATCTAAAGGAAATTTGGCAGAAATTGAACAGAAAATTGTATAGTGTATGGCCAGCCTAAGTCTTTGAAAATGGAGGCTGTTAGTGCAGGTAAAAAGTAGAGAAGGAGTTGCAAAGCATTCAGGCAAGTAGTGGAAAGAGATGGCCTGCAGGCAGGCAGCACTGACAACATGAAAGGAGATTTTTCAAGTAAGTTCATATTGGATTGGATTGTATATCAAAAATAACTTTTCTTTGTATTTCTATTACAATGCTGATGTTATAAAATAAGGCTCGGTTCACACTGCTGTGACTTGGGATCCAACTTGTGAGACCCAAAGTTGCATGACATGTGAAATCCCATGTTAGTCAATGAGAGCTGTCTTAATTAACACTACTGTAGTCACTCCAACTTTAGAAAAGGTTCCTGTACTACTTCAAGGTGACTTCTATTCGACTTGTATCTATATACTTTAATAGAAGTCATCTCCAAGGTGGATCCTCATCTATACTGTGATTTGGATCTGACATTACAGGAAGATTACCCAGGCATTCCCTGAAAGTTGTTTCAAAGTTGATTCAGAGTTGCTTCAATGTAATACTCAAGTTGCCTGCAAAGTCACACTGCAAGTCACACAGCTTTCAGGTTCCAGTAGTTACATAGTTAGTCTGGCTGAAAAAAGACAAAAGTCCATCCAGTTCAACCATTAAGAAAAGTTATAATCCTATACCCACAGTTGATCCAGAGGAAGGCAAAAACAATCCAGCAAAGCAAATTTGCTCCTGCAGGGGAAAAAATTCCTTCCTGATCCCCCGAGAGGCAATCGGATATTCCCTGGATCAACTTTACCTATAAATGTTAGTATCCAGTTATATTCTGTGTATCTAAGAAAGAATCCAGGCCTTTTTTAAAGCAATCCACTGAGCTGGCCAGAACCAACTCTTGAGGGAGTCTATTCCACATTTTCACAGCTCTTACTGTGAAGAAACCTTTTCGTATTTGGAGATTAAATCTCTTTTCCTCCAGACGTAAAGAGCGCCCCCTTGTCCTCTGTGATGACCTCAGGGTGAATAACTCTACACCGAGTTCACTATATGAACCACTGATATATTTATACATGCTGATCATATCCCCCCTTAGTAGTGTGAACCGAGCTTGTAAGCGTATGATGTGACAAACTTTATTTTCTCAGAGGCTGACACAAATGGTCACAGAAACGTTTAGCAGTCATGTGGAAACTGAGAATGTTTTTACATAGAAAACATAATTTTCTTTATGCTGTCTCCATTTTTTGTTACAGCCATACAGGACAGGAGACATTATTACACCAGTTTTAAATGATATCTATTAGTGCTTGTAATATAGACCTTTTCCTCTGTAAGATATTGATGGTTATGTCTCGTTTTTCTTCAAAGCACGAGCCCCATTCAGATAAAGCAAACTAATTAGGAAACACTGATACCTAAAAGCTAGTTTTTAGGTAAAGTTACTCTTTCGCTACAATAGTATTGCAAAAATACGATTCCCTACGAAGAAATTAGAAAATGTTCCCATTCCTGTCACTCATCATACCAATCTCTGCTGTATTGATTTAAAAAAACAAAATTATGCAGGATGACTGTTCAGAATCCAGTACTTTTGGGAGTCTCGGCTATCTGGTCCCTCCAATTCATTTAGTGGTTTGATCAGCCAGACCGCACGTCATACGCTCTCTTGTAGTGATGTAAAGACGGCAGAAGGAACCAAACCAGGGCACCAGGAAATTGACACTCCCAAATGTTGGGTTCTGCACATTCTTCAGTTGGCGGTTTCTCCTCTTCAGCAAAAGTCTCCCAGCCAGGCCTTGCAAAATGAAAAAAATGATTCTGGTTCCATAATTCTACCAACTAAGAATCCTACATAGAATTTTGTAGTCACAGCACACTTGTAACATTCACGACACATTACAATCTGTAAACTATCTTGTTTGAGAAGTGTTCCTATCTGTGCCTTTTTAGCCTGGTGCGATTTTAAAAAATTAAATGAAAACATTATAAATACATCAGTGGTTCATATAGTGAACTCGGTGTAGAGCTATTCACCCTGAGGTCATCAGAGGACAAGGGGGCACTCTTTACGTCTGGAGGAAAATAAATTTAATCTCCAAACACGGAAAGGTTTCTTCACAGTAAGAGCTGTGAAAATGTGGAATAGATTCCCTCAAGAGTTGGTTCTGGCCAGCTCTGTGGATTTCTTTAAAAAAGTCCTGGATTCTTTCTTGGATACACAGAATATTATTATTATTATTGTTATTATACAGGATTTATATAGCGCCAACAGTTTGCTCAGTGGGAGACAATACAGTAACAATACAGTTCGATACAAGAGGGATTTGAGGGCCCTGCTCCTTGGAGTTTACAATCTAGGAGGGTGGGGTGAATGGTACAGTAGGTAGTCACTGTGGGGGATGGACTGGTTGGAAGAGTAGAGGATTCCAGAATTAGCAGAGGGCGGGATAGGCTTACCTGAAGAGAAAGGTTTTCAGTGATCGCCGAAAGGCAAGTAGAGTAGGTGATAATCTGATAGATTGGGGTAGGGAGTTCCATAGGATGGGTGACATCTTGGAGACGAGCATGGGAGGAGGAGATAAGGGAGCTAGAGAGTAAGAGGTCTTGCGAGGAGCGGAGTGCATGGTTTGGGTGATATTTAGAGATAAGATCGGTTATGTAAATTGGGGCAGTGTTGTGGATGGCTTTATATGTCATTGTTAGAGTTTTAAATTTTATCCGTTGGGCAACTGGGAGCCAGTGAAGGGATTGGCAGAGAGGGGAGGCGGATACGGAACGGTTAGTGAGGTGGATGAGTCTGGCAGCAGCATTCATGATAGACTGGAGGGGGGATAGTCTACGATGAGATAGGCCAATGAGGAGGGAGTTACAGTAGTCGAGGCGTGATATGACAAGAGAGTGAATAAGTTGCTTAGTGGTTTCCGGAGTTAGGAACGGTCGTATCTTGGAGATGTTGCGGAGGTGAAGTCTACATGATTTTGTCAGCGATTGGATCTGGGGCTGGAAGGACAGATGGGAGTCTAGGATTACACCTAGTACCCTGGCGTGAGGGGATGGACTGAGGATGGTGTTAGTGATATTTATGGTGAAGTCAGTGAGGGTGGCATGGGCAGGGGGGAATACTAGGAGCTCAGTTTTTGAAAGGTTGAGTTTGAGGAAGTGGAGTGACATCCAAGCCAATATGTCGCTTAGTAGGCTAGCGATGCGGGTGGAAACTGAAGGGGTGAGGGGTAGACAGATAGATTTGCGTGTCATCAGCATATAATATAACTGGATACTAACATTTATAGGTAAAGTTGATCCAGGGAATATCCAATTGCCTCTCGGGGGATCAGGAAAGAATTTAAAAAAAAATTGGATCATGCTTTGCTGGGTTTTTTTTGCCTTGCTCTGGATCAACTGTGGGTATAGGATTATAACTTTTTTTTTTTTTTAATGGTTGAACTGGATGGACTTTTGTCTTTTTTGAGCCAGACTAACTATGTAACTATGTAACATTTCTGCTCTTTTTTTTTTATCTTAAATACCCTGGTGCTGAGCAGCAGGCAATAAATGCCTTTGCATATAAAAGTCCAGAAACACAATTAGAATTATCACCACCGCAGCTTCAGAGTTTATGTGTGCCATTTTCCCTAACTTCTTGCTGGAGGCACACACTGAACACTTCTTTGAAAGTCGCTTTGAGTCACTGAACTTGAGTTCCTCCATCTGATCTGGTTGTGTGTGCAGGCATGAATCCCCCTATCCTGCCCGGGCTGGTTGACCACCACTGCACATACCCGCATAGGTGTCACTATAGAACCCTGCTAGCACAAGGTAACAAACAGGAAAGAGAGCAGTGCAAATAAGACTACCTGAGCAGGAGCAAATCAAAGCATTCAAAGAAACAAGCAACAACTAATGTAAATCTGGACATCTGCTGCACGAAACTTAAAAAAAATAGAATTTTTTGCTCAATTAAGTGTTTGTAAGTGTCCTACGGGATAAACAAACCATCTTTGAAAAGGTGTGGAACCCATGGCTCTCTTATCTACTGGTTGTGGATATCTAGTGGTGGCTCCGAGACCTGTTGGCGTTGGATCCCAGGATGGTTGTACCTTTACTCTTTTCTTTCTTTCTTGACTTTTCTTTTATGTATATTCCCTATAAACTCTTCCTACATCTAGAGCATCCTTTCTCAACCAGGGTGACACCCTGGGGTGCCTTGAGGGGTGCCGTGGCAAAATGTCTAAAAATTGCCCAAAACTTGTATACAAGCCAACGGGTGGAAAAAGCCTGCTCTTTAGTTATACAAAGACACAGGTTTTCATTGTGCACCATTAGGACCTTCTAGCAGCCGGTGTCCTGACAACCGATGACATCATCAGTTGATAAGGAGAATGTCAGCTGCCTGCACAGCATCCTAGTTTGACCCTCCCCCGCCCCTTTCCACCAGTGCTGGGGTCACATCAGCTCAGTGATGGAGAAAAACTGAGGGAGAAGAGAAACCCTTGAATACTACTCAGCAGGGGCAGACTGACCATTTGGAAACTCTGGCACTGCCCGAGGGCCTGGGGTCAGTAGGGGGCCCCATGAGATGCCCCTGGTACCTTTTTCATAGGCCTTTTTGAGTTTGGGCAAGGACACAGGGGCCCCATGATCCCCTATTGCCCGGGGGCCCCATAAGTTTTCAGTCCTTCCCTGCTACTCAGTATCAGTGTGCAAAAGTGTATTTGCTTTTAAAGAATAAATCACCTCTTACGTTGGGTGTCCTACATGTGTGGATGTTGGTGCATTATATAAAACTATTAGAATTGTTTTTCACATTTTAGAATGGGGTGCCACAAGACTGTCCTTAATTTTAAAGGGTGCCCCAGGACTGTCCATGACTTAAAAGGGTGCCTTGACTAAAGAAAGGTTGAGAAACACTGTTCTAGAGTACGAATGCTGATACTTTCGGTTAAGTACTTGCTGATACCATGTACCGATACTTTGTGGTGCGATTTGCGTTAATGGACACAATTTGCACCAGAAAAAATAGCATGCTGTTTGAACAGGAATGCGATTCCTGTCTGCCATCTAGCCTGAACTGTCATCGCTGCAGAGAGAGGAAAGAAAGTGGCAGGGATTTCAAATCCCTGCACTTTCTCTCCTCTCCTACCACTGACACACAGCATGGGATGGCTGCAGGGAGGTTTCCCGCACTGCTCCTATGAGAACTCGGGCTATTCCTGTTCAAATCGCATGCTAATCTTTGCGGTGCAATTTGCGTCCATTAACACAAATTGCACCGCAAAGTATCAGTTAAGATATTGGGAGTATTTTCATGAGTACGAGTACTCATGAAAATACTCGGTAGTGGCACCAATATCGGTATCGGTGAATCCATAGTTTCCGTTGTTGAGACTCTGGTCTTGTCTACTGTTCACACATTGTTCAGCACAAATGATACCTTTATGCCAAGAGGATGGGGTGATGCCACAACCATATGGATATGATTGAGTCACATAGAGTCAGATAGTTGTATCTATGTATGCCTATTGTGGCTGATCTTTGCTCATTTAATGGAGCGTAGAATCATGACTACGGGTTAACCTGCTTTGTCACCTATGCTTACCCTATGGCTAATGCTCTGGGATCTTCCTGCCAATGCTGTCAGCAACTGTAACTGCTGTTTATATCTTGTGTACTGACTGTACTGTAATACATATCCCCGTACTGGTATGTATCACTTGCTTTTCAATGGTAAACCAAGAAGAAAATGATTGAAACGAAAAATAAAATAGAGTTAAATATACATTTATTATCATAAAATATGAATTAAGAATTTTGTTTTCAAAGCACTTCACTTTTCCATTGAAGCTAATACCTAAGTGTGAGTTTGTAGTATCAATTACTCTTCCTCCTTCCTGTTTCTTTTGCCCTCCGTTCAATTCTTGCACAACCCCTCTTTTTCTCTATTCCTTAGTTATCCTGGCAAAACATGACACTTTCCTTGGACTCCTCCCCCTCAGCTGTACATACATCTCACAAATGCCTCCTCCTGCTCCCCCCATCACCACAACCCTTTCCAGGACCTCCTGCCTGGAGGTAAGCCCCTCTCCTATCTGGGCCTCTCCAAGACTCCTGCTCTCCAGCTTCACATTCACATCTTCCACCCAAGCTCTCCTTCAACTTTCCTGCTACTGAGTATGCTCAGTTACTCTTAAAAGCTATTCTGGCCCCTTGTCAAGCATCCTGTTGGGGATTGACCAGGATCCTCAAAGAGCACAGACCAGCCACTCCTCAGATCTGCCCACTGCTTCTAGATCTTTCTCCAAAGTTCTAGAACAGGGGGAAATTCCAGAGGGCTGGTCTGCAGAGCCTCTCAGCTCTGATCACAATTTGACCCCTGATAGCTATTACATCCAGGCTGCTACTCAGCTCTAACTAACAATTGGAGTTTAGCTCCCCCTAGCTGACTAGGAGGGTGCTACACTGTCAATGCTTTGCTTTCCAATGGAGGAACCTATAAAGTATCAGGTACCTGCTGGTTGGTTAAAATTGGTCTGCCTACAAGTGGTTTATATGTGCTGATGTTATTCAAAACCTTTCCTAAGAGAAATATAAGCTCTGCCATTGCTGACCTCCTTCTGAAACTACTAATTGCCAGGCTGTTATGCTGATCCTTTGGTTTTAGTACTTTGAGTCATTAACCTGGAAAATGTATGAATTTGAGAAAAGTAAGAATAAGCTCTATCTCTATGCTTGTTCTAGGTTAAGGGGTTCCCAAACCTTGGACTTCCCTGGGCCACGTTGGAAGAAGAGGAATTGTCTTGGGTCAAACATAAAATACACTAACAATAAGGATAGCTGAGGAGCAGAAAAAGACAGGCAGATCACAAGTTCAAGATCGCTGATATAGATAATGTACCTATCAGAGTAATAAAACCTCATTTTTTTGTAATATTTTTTATTAAATAGTAAAAGATAACATAAATCTAGTGCGATATTTGACACTGTTTTTGATGAACTATCCCATCCGTATTTGATTTGATGGATGTAGTAGCAATTCTCAATGAATTCTCAAGGTGCTCATCAGATCTTTTGGTTCTAATTTTGCCCTTGATGTGCTTTATCCTTGAAAATAGTTGCTCACAAATATACACTATATTGCCAGAAGTATTGGGACGCCTGCCTTTACACGCATGTGAACTTTAATGGCATCCCAGTCTTAGTCCGTAGGGTTCAATATTGAGTTGGCCCACCCTTTGCAGCTATAACAGCTTCAACTCTTCTGGGAAGGCTGTCCACATGGCTTAGGAGTGTGTCTATGGGGATGTTTGACCATTCTTTCAGAAGTACTTTTGTGAGGTCAGGCACTGATGTGGGCTGAGAAGGCCTGGCTCGCGGTATCCACTCTAATTTTTCGCAAAGGTTTTCTGTTGGGTTTGAGGTCAGGACTCTGTGCAGGCCAGTCATGTTCCCCCACCCCAAACTCTCTCAACCAAGTTTTTATGGACATTTTTTTGTGCACTGGTACGCAGTCATGTTGGAACAGGAAGGAACCATCCCCAAACTGTTCCCACAAAATTGGGAGCATGAAACTGTCCAAAATCTCTTCGTATGCTGATGCTTTAAGAGTTCCCTTCACTGAAACTAAGGGGCCAAGCCCAACCCCTGAAAAACAACCCCACACCATAATTCCCCCTCCACCAAGCTGTAAACTTGGCACAATACAGTCAGGCAGGTACCGTTCTCCTGGTAACCACCAAACCCAGACACACCCATCTGATTGCCAGACAGAGAAGCGTGATTTGTCAGTCTAGAAAACACGTCTCCACTGCTCTAGAGTCCAGTGGCGGCATGGTTTACACCACTGCATCCAACGCTTTGCATTGCGCTTGGTGATGTAAGGCTTGGAGGCAGCTGCTCGGCCATGGAAACCCATTCCATGATGCTCTCTACACACTGTTGTGCTAATCAGAAGGCCACATGAAGTTTGGAGGTCTTTAGCTATTGACTCTGCAGACAGTTGGTGACTTCTGCGCACTGTGTGCTTCAGCATGCGCTGACCCCGCTCTGTCATTTTATGTGGCCCAACACTTCATGTCTCAGTTGCTGTTCCCAGTTGCTTCCACTTTGTTATAATACCACTAATAGTTGACTGTGGAATATTTAGTAGAAAGGAAATTTCACAGATGGACTTATTGCACAGGTGGCAACCTATCACGGTACCACGCTTGAATTCACTGAGCTCCTGAGAGCGACCCATTCTTTCACAAATGTTTGTAGAAGCAGTCTGCATGCCTAGGTGCTTGATTTTATACACCTGTGGCCATGGAGGTGATTGGAACACTGGAAGCTAATGATTTGGCGGGTGTCTCAGTACTTTTGGCAATATAGTGTGGGTGCTGCTCAAAACTAATGACATAAGTAAGGCATTATTGTGAAGAGTTGGATATTTTTCTTTGGCAAGATCAAACTTATAAAAGTCAAGTAAAGTGTCAAATGTTTCTTCAGCTGCATGTATTCGCTAAGTGTAAATGCATTTTTACAAAATATTCCCCCGAAAGATCAACAAGTAAGTTTTTGTCTTGTTTTTGGGCCGCATTTATTGCCATACTGAGCCACATGCAGTCTGTGAGCCGCAGGTTGGACACCCCTACTCTAAGTTCTTGAATCAGAAGGTCAGTATGACAGCCAGCTGACTAGCATTTTGTAGATTGAGATGCCAACAATAAAAGCTTCCAGGACTTCTTTAAATGAAGTGTCATCAATTTACTTCTGATATATTTTTACAGTAGTTAGATGTGTATTTCTGGACCCTCCAGGAGATTGAGGGTTGCTATATCCTTCTAATCTGTCAACATATTGTTATAAGGAAGGCGACAGAAGAATGTTTATAATAATACCACTGACTCCAGCAGCGATCTGTGTGAAGTAAACACAAGGATAAGCACTACTGTTTAACATGTGATGGATCACTTTATGATACGTATGTAACTGGAGCCCATATAACAGCAACTTAGTCAATTAGCCAAGGCATTTTTTCCGCCCTGCACTAATACAATGACTCGGTGATATTATTTTAGGCTCTGTTCACACCAATGCGTTTTTTAGTGCTTTTTACAGAAACGAACTACAGTCCATCTATGCATTTTTGGAAAGGGTCAGGGACTTTTTTAAAAGCAAAAAGCAACATTTTTGCTACAATAGAGTTTAATGGAGAAGCTGCTGAAATGCATTGTAGTGCATTTTTGCCGCATTTTGCATTTTTATTCTGCCCAGCAACAAAAAAAATTCCACTTTAAAAAAAAAAAAAAAGAAAAAAAAAAAAGGTGGACAAAACGTAAAAACACGTGTGGAAAAACACAAAATGAACTGCGAAAAGCACTGCAAAATGGACAAAAAGCAAACTGCATAGGTACGAACTGAGCCTTAGTGAATATATGGTTATTTTACTTGTGTCAGTGTGCAAATATCTGAGCACAGGCTGGGAATAGGAAGTCAAAACATGAACAAAAATTAATTATTTTCTAAAATAGGATAGTGTAGCCAGGCTACTTATAAATAATTTCTAATTGGTTGTCACCTCTACTGTCTGCAGCAGAAGGAGCATGCAGACAAGAGCAGAGCAGAGAGATGACCCTATAGTTCTGTTGCTGCTACTTCACTGTCCAATCACAGACTGGAGGCAGGGATGGGACGAAGCTGTGTTGCTTCACTGATGCAGAGAAAAGTGAGGTCACCAGGCTGCCAGATTCTAGAGGCCTATTGGTAATCCACAATAACGCACATTTTTGCACATCTTTTTTGAAAATGACAACCCAACTTATCATCTCGACATAGTTGGGTTGTAGCACACCACAACATACAATGACACACTACTGTGTGTTGCAGTGTATTATGCTAAGCAAACTAAGCAAACTGGCTACAGGTCTGATCTTTTATCCAATTGGGTGTGTTGGTAGCCAATTTATGTGAATGGGCTGTCTTGTCACAAAGTATGTTAATGTGCAACATAATCCGTGTTAATATGTGTGTGGCCTAACTGACAATGTCAGATTCACCCCCTCTTTCCCTACTTACTCCAAAAACAAAAATATGTCAGAAATGCACTATTTATGCACTATGTCAAAAATATCCTATTTTGCAGCTGCCAGCTTGGTCTTATCACCTCATATGTATCTCCAAAGTGTTACACCGGTCATAGATGGATCAAAATTTGGCTGGTTTAGCAGGAACCATTCAAATATCGATCCATCTGTGAGCAGGGTCAGGAATTTTCCAGCTCTCGTCTATGGTACTAAGTAATCATAATATTAATTATACAGTACTAAGTTACAATAGCTGACAAAATCTTGGATAGACCTTAGAAAATTAAATGGTGGCCAAAAGTAAGTTATTCAGTGAGGGCTTGCTTATACTAGCGGTGCACTCTGAATAGCGATCCCCAGTGGATGATGAGGGGGTTATGCTGCCTCCTCACCATTTTGTTTTAACCCCTAAAATCTAGCACAACCATGCTACAACAGTGTTCATTGCACACAGTTGTGGCACAACCCAATTCAGTTGATTGGGTCATGTTTGGTGGGCCTTACTGCCTGCTGAAGGCGACAGAGGTGATAATATGTACACCCCTACTTGCTGCGTTTTCAGCTTGAGGGTAGTGGCTGTGGAGGTAAAAAACAATGCTCAACTACTTCTTTTAATGCCTCCCAACCACTAGTGTAAAACCTATCCTTAAAGACAATGGTCACAAACTGCAGGCCAGGAGCCGGATTTGGGCTTTTGCTTGCCTTTATCTGGCCCCTGGGGCAATATTCCACCAAGTGACACCAATGATGGAGCACAATTCCCCTTACTGACACCATCAATGAGGCAGTGATCATCTCATTGATATCAATAATGGGGCATTTTCTACTTCTGCTAGCCACAGTGAAGTCCCTATAAAGCCTGAAGGACAGTAAATGGGCTCTTGGCCTAGATATTTTGGAGACCCCTGCTTAAAGAGAACACTAAGAAACAATTATATTTCTGTCTAGAAGTCCTTTATCTTGGCAGGATGCAAACTCTTCAGACAAAAATGTAATTAGTTAACACTGGTCTGCTGCTGATTGTGGCATAAACAATGGCTGGCAGAACTTGAAAAATGGCAACAACTGTCACAGCACTGATGAAATAAGATGCAGCTGGCAAAATCCCATAGTCAACAGCCCAAATAGACAGTCCTTCAATTAGAACAATTTAAAGTGGAAAATACCAATACTATATCTACAGCAGTCTTGGCATCAACACTGAAGTTTGACCAGCCTTAACAAACCCAATGGAAGCCAATGACAGTTTTCTAGAGGGATTATCGTCAGCTGCTATAAAACCAGCAATACAATTTAGATCTTCTGCTGGGATAAGCCTCAACTACGGCAATGGCAGAGAAGACATGAAAATGGCAGATAACCCAGCAGAAAAAGTCAATTCTGACAGAAATGTAGTAGTACCAAACTATAATTGGTACACTTGTACAATCCTAGCTGTATCACATGACAGGTGCCCCCAGCACTCAGGGGACAGGGCTGGAAGGTAGTCCCAGGGCCAAGGGGACAGACTAGGCAGGTACTCAAGTGTCAGAGCTGGCAAGTAGCCTGGGTGTCAGGGGACAGGGCTAACAGATAAACAAGTGAGAGGGCTTGCAGCTGCCCCCAGTGCCAGGAGATGGTGGATACATCAATGTAAGAACTGGGCTGGTAGGTAACCCAGCACTATAAGGACAGGATGGGCAGGTACTTTAGTGCCAGGGGAAATGGGCTGGTAGTAGTCCCAGGACCATGGGAAGAGGCTGGGCATATATTCAAGTGTCATGGGTAACTGAGCTGGCTGGTAGTCCTAGTGGCAGGGTACAGGGCTGACAGATAGTCCAGTGCCAGGGCTGGCAGGTCGCCCCATTGTCAGGGGACAGGGCTGTCAGGTAGTCCAGTGCCAGGGCTGGCAGGTAGTCTATTGCCAGAGGGAACAGAGCTGGCAGGTAACCTCACTGGCAGGAGACAGGGCTGGCAGATAGTCCAGTGTTAGTGGAAATGGTCTAGCAGGTACGCCAAAGTGAATGCAGGTAGGTACCCCAAGTGAACAAAAACAGACAAGGGCGCACTCTCATCGTGCATTACCGTGGAGACCCACGTATTTATTAAATAAAATGGAAATATACTCACAAACCAGCGAGAATAAAAAACAGAATGAGTGGTACGCAACAAAAGCAGATGCAATGCTGTGCCCTTGGTGTGGATATGCTAACGCGTTTCGGGAGACGAACTCCCTTCCTCAGAGCTAAAAGTGTGCCTGCTGGTCCCTGGCCTATATATCAACAAATGTCAAAATGAGGGTCAAGTAACCCTCCCACCCATTAACAATAGCCCAATCAGAAACAGAGAAAATAAAAAAAAAATTATTATCATGCAATATATCCAGGGATCATCTGCCTAAGGGCCTCAACGATGCACTTGATATGCAATCCCTTGTCCAGTCCCTTCTTTATTAATACAATTATTATATTCACGTTCGCTGCAATACCCACATATACAGGCGATCAAGATTTAGCAATAGTGTACTGCATATTCTTCATCTTTAGTGCATGGTTTTGCATTCTTTTTTTTTTTTTTTTTTTATATATACTGTACATTTCATAATAGTACAGAGCTTTTAGTACATCCATGCTGTTTTTTTGTCTTTTTGTGCACCCACCATGACCATTCATCAAGAATTCGTACTCTTTTTTATATATATACATATGTATTTTTTATCACATATATATATATATACTTATTTAATCATATTCTACTTATGGCTGAGTCTCCATTTCATATGTTTTTATGTGTTATATGTGGTATAGATTTTATATATTGATGGTATAATATCCAGTATGCATGCTTTTGTTGTCATCCAATTATTCACTCGCACAGGATCATAACACAGTTGTATATATACATTGTATTTTTCCTTTTTGTACTTATATCCTGTATATCATATATATGTTCATCTATCATTCATTATTTACTTTTCCTTGTATACATGTATTTTATACTGTTATTTAGAATTCATTTGTGTCCCTGCTGGCCCAGGTGTTTTTTTTTTTATATATATCATACATATTTATTACATATATATTTTATTTTTATTTCCATTGTTATTTTTTTTTTAATTTAATTTTATTTTTATTTTTATTTTCATTCGGGTATATACCCAGCACGCACAACATTCTGGCATTTGGTATCAATTTTTAGTACCCTTCTAGGACCACTTGGTGAGCCACTTTTGTTTTTCTTTTGTTCTTCTGCCCTTAGATGACACATATCTTCGGCCGGCACCAGGCGGCTCAGCTAACCGGCGCATGCGCTATTCACTTGATATGGTGTGCGGCGCTATTGCACATGCGCGGGCGTATACAGACACACCCACAGTCTGATGCCTGTCATGTTCGCATTTACCAGCGTGGCGGGACATATGAATGCCGCGCTGGTTTGTGTGCTGTGTTAGCGATACCAGGCTTCATCCATCCTTTAACCCACACCCCATGGAATGGAGAGTTTTTGCAGGAATGCTGCCATATTGCTATCCTTTTACTCATTACAACACTGAGTTCTTGCCATTTTCCATTAGTGACAGTCTAATCCATGGCATTTGTCCTTTAAGAGGCATGATCATTCCCCTTGAGGGCACATGTGAGTACACACATATATACACTCAATATATATATATATATATATATATATATATATATATATATATAATATAATATAATGTCATAAACATTATATGTATATGTGTTGTCATTGGTGACCCAAGATGATCCCTGGATATATTGCATGATAATAATAATTTTTTTTTCTATGTTTCTGATTGGGCTATTATTAATGGGTGGGAGGGTTACTTGACCCTCATTTTGACATTTGTTGGTATATAGGCCAGGGACCAGCAGGCACACTTTTAGCTCTGAGGAAGGGAGTTCGTCTCCCGAAATGCGTTAGAATATCCACACCAAGGGCACAGCATTGCATCTGCTGTTGTTGCGTACCACTCATTCTGTTTTTTATTTGTGAGTATATTTCCATTTTATTTAATAAATACGTGGGTCTCCATGGTAATGCACGATGAGAGTGCGCCCTTGTCTGTTTTTGTTCACCAGTCTTTGAGGGGCAGCACCTCTTCGTTTGGCATTTTCAATTCCCTGGTCTGCATGAAGATTTGAGCGCTGGTTTCATTTGTTTGTCTATTGGTAGGTACCCCAGTGAAAAGGAGACAGAGTGGACAGGTAGCTGCATGCAGGAACAGGGCTGGCAGGTAGTCCCAGTAACAGGGAGACATGGTTAGCAGGTAATCCCAGCACCTGAGAGACGGGCAGGTACTGGCATACTAGGGGGTACAGAGGTGGCAGGTAGCCCCATTGGCCAGGAGAGAGGGCTGACAGGTGGCTCTGGTGTGGGGATAGGGCTGGCAGGGTAGCACAGTGCCATGGGGAAAGGGTTTGGCAGGTACCCCGGTGCTGGGGGGGACAGAACTGGCTGACACCCCAGTAGCAGAGGACAAGAGGGCTGGCTCAGATATGACTGACAGGGCACAGTAGCACTTGTCAGTCAGCAGACATGAGGATGAAGTCCCTTAGGCACCTCAGTATCCTCTTCATGGGACTTGGCCACCTACTTTTCCTCTCGTACCACCACAGAATCATTTAGAGGCCTGAATTTGCATATCACTTTGATGCTGTACTCTGCCAGGTTGATCATCCTATTTGCTACATCCCTCCTTTGGTATGACCAACATCCAGGCCCACCCTCTCCCGATGGCGTCTTAGTTCAGCAGACTACTCCTTTATGTTCCACAAAACCTTTCTAAGGGCAATGTCACATTAGCAATTCTGTATATGTTCCTACAACACCCTTTCCTGGATTAAACCTTTGGAGTATAGGGATGCTGTAATAACAATCCATTTGGTTAACTGGAAACCATGTTGCCAACACTCCATGGATCCACGTGAAAGTTCAGAATTTGAATAAAGCAAACACATAATATCAAGTAAGTGCACTTACGCTTTATGTGATATGATCGCATTAATAAATATTGTGGACTTTAAAATGTATCCATGGGGTGCAGATAACAGATGCTTTCTTGAATGATAGTAAGTCTTTTTGCACACTGAACGTTTTGATAACGCTGGTAATGTTAGTTGTGTAAAGTCACATTAAAAAGGTGAGTTTTTCAGCTTTTTTTAGCGTTTTTGCATTAGCGTTTAACGGCGTTTTGCCAAAAACCAAATCCAAAAACACCGGTTTGCAGCGTTTTACCGCGTTTTGCCACGTTTTTCAGCATTACAGTGTTTTTACAGCTAAAAAACTCCACTAGAAACCCACTAGTCCTGGGTTTTTTTCCAGTCAAAAAAAGTCTTAGCCAAAAAACGTTGATTACAGTCTATGTGTGTATGGACACATAGGATAACATGCTGGGGGGTTTACTAGCTGTAGAAAAAAATGTCAAAAGCCAAAAACAGCAGCTGTAAAAACATCCAGTGTGCATGAGGACTAATCATGACGCTGCCAGCAACTCGGTAGCAATGGGGACCACTTTCCTGTTCCTCTGGCAATGCTGGCCAAAAGTATGCAGTTTCATTTGGCTATTGGACCGACATGTTAGGAGTTGGTAAGTGCTGTCTAACCTGTCCCGTTCTGTTGCTGGCTTTCCTGCCTTTCTCTCACAGACCAAACCATCAAGGTATCCCTTTGTCACTGCTCTTACACGATTTTCTCTAGCGAGGGAGCAACGCCATAGGAGCAAGTGAGTGCTCTCTTTAGCAATCCTGTTGCTGGCAACTTGCCATTTATTTTATTGGTATATGGAGAGACCAAGCAGTTTGCGAATACCATGTGTTATTGTGAATTATGCAGTGGCTTAAAGTGTTCAATAGCATATAATCTTTGTAGAGAACGTTTTTGCATATTTCTAACACTAAACACTCGTACAGCAAGTTCTAACTATGCATTTCATGTTCGCTGAACTAGATAAGTTGTATGTTTTATTAATTGTCTTCTTAGACATGTGCCTTAATTGTACTTAATAGGATTAGACCCTCTCAATTAGAAACCATATCATTTTACATAGTAATGAACTTTGACCAAACATGCCAGAGTTTGAGCTTGCCTGCTAGATTATGGCAGTCACTTATTGTTCACGTGCAACAGCTTTCTGTGCGGTACTAGGGACTTTCCGTTGGCAGTGGTTACTTTGTCATTAAATGGCTTTGATTTGTGATTTATGCTGTATTTATGCACAGAGCTGAATGAATTTCCATATTGTAAGATATTTCCTCTGCTTGCCCGAGGATGTCAAACATGTTTCCTCTCTCTGTGCTTCTGCTTGCATTTTTTGAAACTTAGTAAGGGGATCCAGTAAGTTTATTAGATAGTTTGGTCCATGTACCCCGCTTTAGAATGAAGGGTGTCAATTATCGCAGGGTGTCTATAGAAGTAGACATGGTTTAATATATCCATAGAGACTGACAATCAGTGTTGCTAAACAAGTGGTGGAGTGACCAAGTTGATCCTTGAAATATTCCAAATGTATAATGTTTCAGAATAAATTTCAGTGAAATTTATATTCTGGTGAAGTTGTCCTTTTCTAATCCCCATTCTCCTGAATGGCAACCTTTTAGCGCAGATACTGAGAGCTTCACTGTGCAACCCTGCCCATGGCTGCATAGCCTTTGCAGGAAAAAGACCCCTCTATGTCAAGCTCCTTCTGCACATACTGTACACATTGCTTGCATTATCTACTGCTACTGCTGTAGTCAGTGCTGGGACAAAGTTATCCAGAGCCCAGGGCAAAGATGTTAAACTGCGCCCCCCCCCATTCATGATGTGCAAGCTTAGGGGATCCTACTCCCAGCAGTCGCTTGCTTGTTAAAATCACATCTGCTATTACTACTCCTGTCAGCCTTGTAACAGAAGGAAGGTGCCCTTATCCCTACAGTAAACCATTGTGCCCAGGGCAGCCACCCCTCCGCCAACCCCTTGCCCTGGCCTTGGCTGGAGATGCTCTCCTTTGGAGGGAAGGTAGCTGCTATTAGTATGGACAAGCCATAGGAATTATTGTAACATGCGCAGTAGGAGCTGGATTCATCCAGGACTGCAAAGGCTGTGCAGATTGGGAAGGGCTCCACATGGAACATCCAAGAAAAGCTGGGCTGACTATTTTGGTAGGTGGCTGCCACTAAGGAAGAGGGGGGGGGGGGGGTTAAAGGGTAACTCCACTTTCATGGGAAAAAAAATACAGGACAAAAAAGGAAATGCAATTTCTACACAAGCCATATTGTAATTGAATGTTTTAAAAAATGACCTTTCTTTTTCAGGCTGCAGCACTTTAATTTTCATGAAATTCAATGCAGCATTATGGCAACCTGGAGGCATTCCATATCCCATAGGTGTAAAGCATACTACCAGAAATGTTAAATCCTGCTTGTGTGGTTGGCTCACTGATTTTTCTATCTGCAGAAAGATACAAGTCAGATTTTAGGCACCCCCTGCCACAAAAAATGTAATTTATGGTGAGATACTCGCAAAGAATGATTAACGTCTACTATATTCAGTCCCTGCATTTTCCTCATCAGAACACTGTAAGTGCATCAGCTGATTAATAATAAAAAAGTCATTTCCATTCAGATTCACTCTGAAGACAACAAACAGCTTTTGTTTCATAGCAGAAACAGGTAGAAATCTGTAACAAAGTTTGTTAAAATCCCTGCAATGTACATTGATCACCCAGAGGGGATTGTTTTTTTTTCTCAACAAAAGTGGAGTTCCTTTTTAAATTACAACAATATTTTTTAAAGTTTGCTTTTCTTTTCACCAGAAAATTTAACTAGCAGTGACAATTATTTTTATTTTCCTGATAAGTACATCCTTCTTTGTTCTACAGCATTGCTATGGCTGCAGTGGCTTTTTCCAGTTATTAAATATTGGCCACCCAAGCAAAGTTCCCAAAAAAGTTTGTTATCCAATTTAAAGCTGATCCCCAGTCAGCAGTAAAGCAGCTATAGATGGTTCAATCCCAGCCAGTTCAATAGGGATTGGCCGAAATTTGATCCATCTATGGGAAGGCTGATCGAATTGGGTTCAACCAGCATGTCAGATTTTCGGCATGCAATAATTGCCAGCTATAGCCGCGAACAATAATTGCTGTGTTTTCTCGCCAAAGACAGCAACACCCACCCCCACTCAAATCGAGGGAAGAAAATCATATCATCTATGGCTTGCCTTAGATACCATAGGGGTTAATAGCAGTATTTAGTCTAGGGGTCACCGGAAGTGCGTCACCTCGCACCGGAAGCTACGTATTGGCGTACCTACACGTTACGTCACTTTGTCTCGTGACTTCCTCGCGGTATGAAGTCACGAGACAAAGTGACGTAACGCATACAGTCATGGCCGAAATTGTTGGCACCCTTGATATTTTTCCTGAAAATCATGTATTTCTCACGAAACGTATTGCATTAACACATGTTTTGCTATACACATGTTTATTCCCTTTGTGTGTATTGGGACAAAACAAAAAAAGGGAGGAAAGAAAGCAAATTCGACATAATGTCACACAAACCTCCAAAAATGGGCTGGACAAAAGTATTGGCACCCTTTCACAACTGCGGATAAATAAGAATGTTACAAGCATGTGATGCTCCTGTAAACTCACCTGGGGCAAGTAACAGGTGTGGGCAATATAGAAATCACACCTGAAAGCAGATAAAAAGGAGAGACGTTCACTTAACCTTTGCATTGTGTGTCTGTCTGTGCCACACTAAGCATGGACAACAGAAAGAGGAGACGAGAACTGTCTGAGGACCTGAGAACCAAAATTGTGGCAAAATATCAACAATCTCAAGGTTACAAGTCCATCTCCAGAGAACTAGATTTGCCTTTGTCCACAGTGCGCAACATTATCAAGAAGTTTGCAACCCATGGCACTGTAGCTAATCTCCCTGGTCGTGGACGGATGAGGAAAATTGATGAAAGATTGCAACGCAGAATAGTCCGGATGGTGGATAAGCAGCCCCAAACATGTTCCAAAGACATTCAAGCTGTCCTGCAGGCTCAGGGAGCATCAGTGTCAGCGCGAACTATCCGTCGACATTTAAATGAAATGAAACGCTATGGCAGGAGACCCAGGAGGACCCCACTGCTGACACAGAGACATAAAAAAGCAAGACTACAGTTTGCCAAAATGTACTTGAGTAAGCCAAAAGCCTTCTGGGAAAACGTCTTGTGGACAGATGAGACCAAGATAGAGCTTTTCGGTAAAGCACATCATTCTACTGTTTACCGAAAACGGAATGAGGCCTACAAAGAACAAAACACAGTACCTACGGTAAAATATGGTGGAGGTTCAATGATGTTTTGGGGTTGTTTTGCTGCCTCTGGCACTGGGTGCCTTGACTGTGTGCAAGGCATCATGAAATCTGAGGATTACCAAAGGATTTTGGGTCGCACTGTAGGGCCCAGTGTCAGAAAGCTGGGTTTGCGTCCAAGATCCTGGGTCTTCCAGCAGGACAATGACCCCAAACATACGTCAAAAAGCACTCAGAAATGGATGGCAAAGAAGCGCTGGAGAGTTCTGAAGTGGCCAGCAATGAGCCCAGATCTAAATCCCATTGAACACCTGTGGAGAGATCTTAAAATTGCTGTTGGGAAAAGGTGTCCTTCCAATAAGAGAGACCTGGAGCTGTTTGCAAAGGAAGAGTGGTCCAAAATTCCGGGTGAGAGGTGTCAGAAGCTTATTGATGGTTATAGGAAGCGACTGATTTCAGTTATGTTTTCCAAAGGGTGTGCAACCAAATATTAAGTTAAGGGTGCCAATACTTTTGTCCAGCCCATTTTTGGGGTTTTGTGTGACATTATGTCATATTTGCTTTTCTGCCTCTGTTTTATATTTGTTCCAATACATACAAAGGGAATAAACATGTGTATAGCAAAACATGTGTTAATGCAATACCTTTTTTGTGTGAAATACTTGATTTTCAGGAAAAATATCAAGGGTGCCAACAATTTCGGCCATGACTGTAGGTACGCCGATACGCAGCTTCCAGTGCAAGGTGACGCACTTCCGGTGTAGGACGCCATCATAGCACACCCAGGAAGTACCGCATGGATGCAGCATACCCACATATCAAGGGAGGAAGGGGACTGCATTAACATGTGAGTGTACTTTTAATTACAATTAAAGGACTGTTTTGCTTGAATTACTACACTATGGAGGATCTCTTTTTACTCACTGGGTGAGGGTCCTGGAGGTTGTTTTGGAGAGATACTGGAGGGGAGTAATATCAGAGGATCCAAGGTGGTCCTGAAGGCTTGCTGGACAGATACTGACGGAGGAGAGATATTAGCCGGTACTGTGAAGGATCCAAGGTGATCCTGAAGGTTTTTTGGCCCTTTGGGGTCGCAGAAAGGAGGTGAGGAGGCACTGCAGCTGGAGTGGAAAAAGTGTGCTGGCACTTTCACGAATTAGTCACGAATTGCACAATTGCATGTCTATATGAAACACTTATTCATATATAATTTTGGACTATCAGAGTGTTTGTATTTTTCTGAGCTTTGAAGTGGCACTATCATGTTTTTTCCTTATGCATTAAGGTTTTCATTTAGTGTTTGTCACTTGTTTTGGTCACTTAGGTGACCCTAGCACAATAATTATTTGTCACAGAGATATATGTTTATTTATTCATTTTCATCACTTTTACTAGTTACATTAGTGACTGAGGTAATTAAGTTATTTTTGCACATTAGTTATTTTTGCACATGATTGATATATATTTTTATTATTTATAGCGCTACACTAATTTTTTCATTTATACACTGGTTTGGTATCAGCCTAGAGCGTTAGCAGCTATTTATTAGGGCTTACTTCAATATCTGCGCAGGAGGATTTTGTTATATAAGCCATTAGCTCCTGCCACTTTGTCTCAGCCAATGAGGAGAGTGAGACCCGGGACAGCCAAGGCTTCTGTGCACATCGCTGGATCGAGAGGGCGCTCAGGTGAGTATAAGGGAGGGGCTGTGGGGGATCAACACACAAGTTTTTTACGTTCATGCATAGAATTCATGAAGGTAAAAAACATTTAGCCTTTACAACCACTTTAAGCGGACCATTCTTTGCCAAGAAAACATTTTATTTTTGGTAACTTTTTATTTATCTGTAAATCCATATATGAACACAAAATCATCATGGTCTCATACATCTAGTCTTGAATCTTTGGGGTTATTAGACATCATTTAAATCAAATCCAACATTTCTGCCAATGGCTCCTGCTGCTGTGTCTGAGCCAATGAGGAAGTATAGAGCTGAGAGAGCCACTGCTCTCATGCACATTGCTGGATTGAGATCGGGCTCAGGTAAGTATTAGGGGGGCTGGGGGGAAGTTGCACATAGAAGGTTTTTTTTACCTTGATGCATGAAGCTAAAAAACCTTCAACCTTTACAACCACTTTATGGAACACCTCTGGATTACTGTTAAAGCACTGGATTCTTCAGCTATGATGGAGGGTAGAATGTTTTCCTAGACAACCCTCAACACGATCTGTATTTACTGAGGCTTAAAATTGTATTTGGCTTTGTAGTTTTCCAAAACAAAGAATTACAGGAATTGAGCAAAGGAAACATCATTTACACTAAATAAAATCAGACCAATTAATGTAGACTAATGCTTTAATTTTCTTCTACAGTCTGTCAGCGCCGTACAAAAACAACAATACAGGGGATAGTAAATAATTAACTGGCATTATTCATGGCCTTTGTGAGTGATGACTTATTGTGTAGGCCTCTCTCTGCAGCAGCAAACTGGATCCTTGTTTGACAGACTCTTGGACTAGATGTTCCCAGGTCAAAAAGGCCAGCTTCCCAGGCAATGGTCCCACGGGTTAATTAAAGCTGAACTCTGGGAATATGTAAACAGGTCCCTTGCATTGGGGTTCTCCTTGCACTGTAAGGGTTAATTGCTTGCTTTTGTTTAGTGTACCAGTAAAAGTACATTTAGTTACCTTATCCAACGCTCTTTCTGGCTTCTCCTTCCATGTGACCAGTTCTATGAAGCCTCTTCGCTTCGATGTTCTGGCCGTCTATCGCACTTTGACATCATCATGTACAATGCAGGACCATCAGTCATGCATTGTAGGTGAGGGCAACAAAATCCCACCCGTAGCTCAGGGCAGCAGAGAGAAAAAGTGAGCGCCATCTGCCAGGGGAGCAGGGGATGAGGAATGTAAAAGTGCCTTTTACTTGTACCCTAGGTAAACATGAGCATTTCACCTATGCAATATGGGTGAAGCATTGGTATTTTGTTGATATTCCTGGAATATGCCGTATTTGTAGCTGTGTAGAGTTTTTAAATGTATTTTTTTCTGAAGACAGGTGCATTGTTGTAATTTGAAGTGCATATGCTTGTATACACAAGAAGCTGGAAGATGATGAAGAATTTTACATGTGTATATTCATATGTACATTTACATATCTGTACATGAGTATGTGCAAGGTCTTTAGAGAACATAACTTATATTTTTTTCAGGATCTTTCTGCCAACAAGATCCTACATATGAACATCAGTAAATGAATGCGTCTTTCTGAAAAAGATCAGTATTTCTCTTATACTGGACTGGGAATCTTACTGCACAGCTAAAGCAAAATGGAGGAGGAAATGCAGAGAATACATTGAACTTGGAAGCTGTGGTATTTTACGGCTTTTCAAGACATCATAATTAACCACTGTCACTGTATTTACACCTTTACATTGCAGTAATACGCCCTAAAACCTGCATTTATAACGCATGGTATTTGTATGTTGCAGTCACACCACATACGCCAATGGAAATGTACAGTAGACCTAAATGTGTCTGTGCTATAGCACACCACAACACATATTTTGAATGCTCTGTGTATTATGGATCACTGTGTTATTAAAAATAGTGCAAGTACATTTTATGTGCATTGATCCATTTGAAATTTACTGACCCAAAAGTGGGAATGGGCCCAGAAGTTATAGATTTTTTTTTTTTTTTTGTGATGTCCTCTAATATGTTAAATAAAATGATTGTTACAAAAAAAAACACTTTACAAACATGTTATACTTACTCTACCTGCTCTTTCACAGAGTGGCCCCGAACCTCCTCTTCTCAGGTCCCTCACGGGCACTCCTGGCTCCTTTTCTGCGAGTGCCCCCTTAGCAAGTCACTTGGTATGGGAGCACTCCTGTGGGCTTGATCCTGAGCCACACTGCCTGCATCCATAGACACAGGCACCTTGGCTCAGCCCCACCCCCCGCTCCCTTATCACAGAATGTGAGTGACAGCAGCAGGAGCCAATGGCTCCTGCTGCCTCAGTAAAGCCTGCAAGAGCGGAGAGAGAAGACAGAGCCACTACAGGCAGGCACAGCACTGAATTGAGTGAAGGTAAGTATTGGGGGGGCAGGAGGGTGATAGTACTATCTAAACATTTTCTACCTTTTTATGTTTATTTGCATGTGGAGCAGGCTGTTCAGCGAATGTGACAGTAATGTCTAGTATATGCTATGCGTTTTTTTATTCCTTCAACCCAGTGGACTGAGCAAAAAAAAAAAGCAGCATTTTTAAAAGCCTATGTGAGTGAGCCTTTAAAACATTCTCAGTAAAGAGTGTATTTGTGTATCAGCTAAAAGGATCATCAGAGCCTTACCTATGTCCAACTGTGGGAAACAAGTGTCTTGTGACACCATAAAGAAATATACAGCTACACATAGGAACTGGGCTGGTGAAGCATGTGTTTAGCAACCCACTAAAAACAATACTAATTTGATTACTGCAATAATGCTCATATAAACATTAACCAGAACATTATTGTACATGTGAAGTTACCATCCCTTGTTCGTTGTTCCCCATTCTACAGTCCTGTAACAAGAAATAGGTCAAGCTTATCTTTATGAATATTTTCATATTGATTTTTTGCTCCCTTCTTTAAAAAAAAATATACTTCTCCTTTTTGTAAAAGTTCAAGTAACTGCAAACAACTGAAATTTGTAATGTCATGTCTGTCATTGAATCTACATTTAGAGAAATGAAGGACAATAAAGATCACAGGAAAATGAAGTTTTAGCCAACGGAGGACACAAATTTCCCTGTCGGAAATTCCCATAATTATAATTCTGTTTGGTAAGGCAAGAACCTGCATCAGAGCCAACAAGGAATTTTAAAGTAAGCTTTACCAAATTTTTTTTCACACGCAATCAGGGCGATTTAAAGGAGAAGTAGGGCCAAAGCTCTTATGACCTTCTCATGTGAGTCACAGGAGTGCACTTAGTTTTACACTCCTGTGGCCCCTATTGAGCCAACAGCAGGCTGACGTCACTGAATCAGTCCAGGCTGTAAAGTCGAGATCCACCCAGATTCCTGACCGGCAGCTGGCTCAGCCTCTCAGCGAGTCGCTGAGACCTGGAGCCAGCTGCTCTCTCCAAAGCTTGAGCGCTGAAGGGGCAGAGCAGAAAGCAGTGACTGACAGACATTGTGTCTATAAAAAAATAAAAAATAGTATACCAAATGTGCTGCCAGGAAAGATGAATGGATCCCTTTCACAGCGGCGTTGGAAGTGGATGCTTTGAAAATTATTTCACATATTATGGATTGAATTATATTCTTTTGGGACTTTGTTTTAACACTGTACACTGGCCCTTGTTATATGTATTACCTAGTTCATATATGTTATTATGATATTAATTGCTATATGTGTTTATAACATTTAGGAGGTTCATTGTTTTGGGTATTTACCTTCCTTTAATGTGCACATTTAATTGATAGAATATTTGGTTCTCTAATTCATCGCTATGGTCACATATGTTTTTTATCACTAATTTTATTTTTCGCCTAAGAGGGCAGCCGGGCGTTTACTATTTTATATATAAATTTTTATTTTCATTAATTTTATGATATAAATTATTGGCATATTCATTAGGTCACTTTGTGGTCCATTGATTTACTTATGATTTACTTATGATTTGCCTTGGTTTTGTTTGTAGGGCTCAGCTGGGTGTTTATTTATGATAATTTATTATTTATTGTTAGGTATTTGTGTTTAGCTCAGCACTTCATTTATAGTTTTTTTTACCATGTCTATGCTCACTGAAGAAGTAGAAATGAACAATCAGCAGTCTTTGATCACTCAGTTCTTGGACTCGGTTCTCGAGCCAGCAGGGGACAGATGCAGCATCGGACCAATGCATCCACCCAGGTGAATATGACTTCTTTTTTTTTATTATTCCTAAAGTTCTCTTTTCATAAAGCAGTTACCACAGTTTTCTGAAGGTGTGGTTCTATTACAAACTCCTGCAGGAATTTTATGAAAGCCTTGCAACAGTTTCTATGCAGATTCAAACAGGTGGACAAATTCAGGAAGTTTTTAAGTGCAACACTTTTACATTGTATCCCAATGGCTGCAACAATGTCGAAGAGAGATCCTGTCATACTGTTATTAACCACTTGTCACACTACTAAATGTACATTATAAGCCGCATAGTAGACAAAGGGTTCAAATAATAGCTCGGTACTGACCAGGGCCGGTGCTAGACTATTTTGCACCCTAGTCACGACCAACTATGTGTGCCTCCCCCCCATAAATAAATACAAAATATTAAATCAACAAAACATGAAACTACAAAATTTCTTTTAATTTGCAAACATAAGTGCCATAAGGTGCCGCCAGCACCAATATTAACGACAAAATATATATTAACCAAATATAAACTAACTGTATCAACTAAACAGATGGAGAAACAAAAAAAAAAGAGAGTTACAAAACTCCACAGTAATCCGTAGCCACAAGCAGGCTTGCAGTAAGTGACTGAGTCTGAGAGGAGCACATGAAGGAGAGGAGCACTTGCCTATGCAGGGCAGAATGACAGGGGGCATTTATCAAACAAACTAATGACACAATTAGATGCAAAGCCTATGCAACAGTTTTTCTGTATTTGAAACTCCTGGGCCTGAAACCTTGGGCAGCCTACTGTGACAGCTTTTTACAGGTCTGCAACAAATTTATCGCTGTAGATGAGACAGTGTTTTACTCTAAACAGATGCACGGTTAGGAAGTGGTCATGGTCAGGTTTCATTCCATAGCAATGCTATTTTATAACATTTGAGGGAAGAATTTATGACTCAAGCTGCAACCGTTTAGTAAATGTCTGCACAGTCTGTCTCACTGTTATTAATCAGCATTGCCTTGCTGTGTGACAGAAATGATATATGTCTCCCACAGCATTTCTGCAAAGACCCCTGATCCCACCCACTAATACTCACCCTACCAGAGCTTCTTTGACACTTTCTCAATGGTATCTCTTTCAGGATATAAGGAATTCACATCCAATTTTTCTCAGTAATTAAAAGTTTCTTGTATCCCATTACATGTATTTTGGTCCTTCATGGGGAGGTATAAGGCCCCATGTACACGGGACACTTCTGAACGATGGAAACTGACTGCTGGAAACTGTGCATTTGCGTTTAGAAGCATTTTTTGAAAGATAAGCACAGGAGAACCTCCCAAATGCCCAGAATGCACTGAAAAGTGGTAAATTATTAACTATTTCAGACTGTTTCAGAGAAATACACAGAGTAGAAGCAGAGACAGCAGTATGTGTTGAGATAATTAGGTAGAAGTTGCTCATTAACATTTCTTTTGTTTCCAAGGGATTGAAAGGTGGCTAGTGAAGTGAGTCATTAAGGCCACCTAGCAGGGGGTCTTCATGAGGAAATCGAGGTGTGAATGGTCATTACATTTTTTTTGTTTCCAAGGGTGGGAGGGGTCTGAGGTGTGAATTGGTCATTACATGTATGGATTAAAATTCAGCTGGTTCAGCAGGGACCTGTCAAATTTCGATCCATCTATGGGAAGGGAGGTTGTAGATCGACTTCTGTACAACTGCCCTGTTGGATTTTCCCTACTTGATCAGTGCGGCTGGCTATAGCCTGCAATGCTGATCAGTGCATTCTGATGGCAGGGAAGTCTCCCTGCTGTCTGAATACAATAGCCCGCTGGGGAGGGTTGAGTGTGTGGATGAAGGAATCAAGTCATTTTTTTTTGTTCTTGGATTAATCATCATCTAGGGCAATGAACAACCAACAGGACCCTGTCTTCTAGTACCATGTTTTGGCAGAGCATTCACAAACATTATCCTCCACCTTGCTCTTTTGTATTGATGTCTTATTTCTGATTCCTCTCCATATTCATAGAATGTTATGGCTAAAAGGCTGGTCAGCCTAAGCTGCTTGTAAAAGACTCCTCACATGTGTGCACTTTTAAAGAGAATCTCTCTTTGGTGAGGCACTTGGCAAATTCATCAAATATGACACAGGAGGAAAGTTCCAAAAGCCTACTCTTCAGGGACTTTTACCTTCTAAAAACAAAGAGCATCTCAATACACAATCCAGGCTTCAAATTCTAAGCCAAAATTCAGCCCTTCCTTTTGCGGTAAGAGTTGAAACATAGAATCCACCATGTCTATTCCGAAGCCCTCTTTCCAATGAAGGGGCGTCCTCACTCTTAAGACTGGGGGGGATGTCTGTTACATTTTACCTTTCTCTTGGTCAATTACACCCTAGACCTGTGGGTTCAATTAGTGATTTCAAAGGGCTACAAAATAGAGTTTCAAAGTCTACCTCCTCTTTGCTTTCTTTTCTCAAACCAAGCAATATCTAATTGGATCAGTCAGATTTTCAGAAAGCCCTGAACTATCTTTTGTCCCTGGGAGTGGTTTCCCAGTATCTCTGGAGGACAGGTTTAAAAAATTCTATTCAAATCTGTTCACAGTATCAAAATCCAATGGATATATAAATTAGTTAAGTACCTTTCTGCCTAAGATGGTATCAGCCCTCCACCTCAACCAAACCATAGTCCTTCCTTCTTTGGGCCTTCCTCTTAAAGTGGCTCACCAGTCACTTTTTAAAGAAACAATTGAAAAAAATACTGTAGCTGCTTACTTTTAATGATAAGACACTTATCTGTCCAGGGATCCAGTGCTGTACTCATCCAGGATGATTTTTCACCTGTCTTTGGATCCTCGCCATGCCACGCTGAGTGTGGGCTGGCTGAATGGTCCCGCAGCCTTCTGGGACATGTGATGTGACCCAGAAGGTTGCTGGCGGGGGGGGGGGGGTTGGGGTAAGAGGACGAACGTCAGACTGAATTGCCTTGGTGTTTCCAGCAGAAGTGGGGAGTGGGTACCTGTCAAAACTAGGTAGCCACTTTCCCCGAAAAAACATGATGTTCCAAAAGTAGAAGAGTAGGGGGGAGGAGGAGGAACAGCTGAACTTCGGTTTTTCGGAGAAGTTCTGCTTTAGAGTGGTTGTAAAGGATGAAGGTTAGAAAGCATGAAGGTAAAAAAAAAACCTTCTGTGCGCAGCTTCCCCTCCCAAACACCCCTCCCCGAAGAGCCCCATCTCAATTCAGCGATGTGTTTATATGTTTTTTTTCTGCAGAAAATATATATTTTATTTCAAAGTTTTTGTTCATTTTTTGTTTATATAATAAAAGATAAAAAAAACAGTGGTGATTACATACCACCAAAAGAAAGCTCTATTTGTGTGAAAAAAGAATATACATTTTATTTGGGTACAGAGTTGCATGACCGTGCAATTGTCAGTTAAAGTAGCGCAGTGCCGTATAGCAAAAAATGACCTGGTCATTGCCCTGTCGAGGGTTGATGCCAGAAGTTTGCCTTGAGATTTGCATCCAATACTTGAATGTACATTTCCAAAGTCATATTATCATTTTTTTTTCATTTATTATTTTTATTCTAACCTAATGGCTAAACTAGGCACCAAAAGTCAATGCCCTATGTAGCATTTGCTTTGGATTCAGACTTGTATGTAATGTATTGAGCCTCTATATATGGATTCTTGAGGAATTTGTGAAGGACTCTTGTAACTTATATTGTGCTGTACATAGCTGTGCTGTCCATGGGGTGGCAGCAAAGATTAAGTGATATGGTTCACAGCATTTTCTGCACTTGTGTGTTTGATTTTTAAATGAATGTTAATAACTACTTCAGCTCTCGCACCCCCTATGGACCAGAGACATTTTTACATTTCTGCTATAGGCTTGTTCATTTGGCAATACCTTTGTCATTACTTAAGGTAGCAAAGTAATAAATATCTGGGGAGGGGGGGGGGTTAGGACAAATGAGAATTTTTTTCATGAAATCTTTTTCTTGTTCAATATTTTATTTGCGTAATAAAATGGTGTATAATCACAGAACATTATGGTACACAGAAGATTCAGTTCCATACACTCATTGGATGCATAGGTATAATTTGGCTTAGTAAATATGGCTGAGCATTTGTGTTTAGTGTGATTCAGGTAGTATCAGTAGTATAAACAATATTGTTTATTTTCCATAGAAGGTGTTGGGGATGGTGAGCTTAAAAGATCAAAAATACAGTGCGTGGAGTGCAATGTAGCATAAAAGTGGTTCTAATTAAGGTAAAAAAAAACCTTCTGCAAGCAGTAGTTTCCACCCCAGCCCCCAATTACACTTAGAGCAATTCTATAGGTTAATTTTTTTTGTTTAGCAAAATAAAAAAACATGTCTATACTTAACTGCTGTCTGCAGTGGTTTTGTACAGAGCAGCCTGGATCCTTCTCTTTTTGGGTCCCCCGCAGACTCTACTGGCTCCTACTGTCTGTCAGGTGCCCCTACAGCAAGCAGCTTCCTATTGGAGCACTCGCTGCACCGTGTGTCTATTCACACAGGAATCTGTGGCTTGGTCATGCCCCTCTTTCTCCTCATTGACTAACTGGCTGTGATTGACAGCAGCAGGAGCCAATGGATCCTGCCTGCTGTCTCAGCCAATGAGGAGGCAGCTGAGGCTGTTGTTCACATCACTGGATCATGATGAGGCTCAGGTACGTATTTGAGGGGGCTGGGGGCACTGCTGCACACAGAAGGTTTGTTACCTTCATGCATAGAATACATGAAGGTAAAAAACCTTGAGCCTTTACAACCGCTTTAACTGAGCCTGATATCAATCCAGAGATGTGCACAAGAGCAGCGGCTCTCTCCCTTATTAGACAGGGAGGCCATTGGCTCCTGCTGCTGTCAATCACAGCCAGTGAGGAGGGTGCGGGGCCAAGCCACACTCTGTGTGCCAATGGACACACAGAGCCAGCTCGGGAACGAGCATGCATGATTGCCCCCATAGCAAGTGGCTTGCTATGGGAGTGTTCAGCAGGGAGAAGGAGCCAGGAATGCTGGTAGGGGCCCGAAAAGTGGAAGATCAGGGCTGCTCTGTGCAAACCATTACACAGAGTAGGTAAGTTAAAAATTTACATTTAGAATCACTTAAACTAGTTTTACTAGAGCTAAAAAAGAGAGAAAGGAGGGGAAGAGAGGGGCCATAGAGGTAGGAGTCAGGGCCTCTCCCACCCTGGCCAGCATGGCAATCTGTAGCAACATAGCCTATTCTATAGTCACAAAGCCTATTCTATAGTCACAAGTGAACCTCATTTATGGTTCCAAGCTGGTCAAGGCTTGGGGGTAAAAAGTAGTTCACCCAAGGCTGCCAGATATTTGCATGGTCAGGCACATGGTCCAGCTAGGTAGCCTGTATCTTGCTATGGATCTCAGCTTGGGTTACTCTATGCTATGTCTCAAGAAGGCAGACTGTAGGCATCTTCCACACCTTGACAATGATTTGCTTGGACACTGTAGTGATATATAAGAGGAGCTTGAATTGAGCTGGGGTTAGCTAGGGAAATCTCCCCATTTGGATACAGTTGGCAAAGAAAAAACCTGACAGGGGTTATAATCCTTCCTTACTCTGTCCTAAAGGAAAAAATAAGGTTTGCTTTAGTTCCACTTTAAAATTACACTAAAATAATGACTCTGGTACAAAGCATAGTTATGAAATATTTAGGGTTTTTTTAGCAGTTTTTTTATGTGATATAAAAAAAATAACAAATGAAACAAAAGTTAAAAAAAGGTTAAATATTAATGGTTGAAATAATGGCAGAAACATAATAGTTGAAAGGGAAGAAGGTATCAGGTCTGATTAGGGTAAACTAAGGGTTTATAAGGTGTTAAATAGAGACAATTACAAAAAAAAAAACCACAGAACTTTTTTTTTTACTTGTCAGGTTGATTTAATAACATTATTTGCTGATTGAAGCTCATTCCCAAATCAACAACAGAGTAGATACAAAAGTAACAATGGTAATTGTATCTCTTTATGATGCATCTGAACCGAGCTGATAAACACTATGGGGCAGAGTTACTAAAACTGCATGCTGCAAAATCTGGTGCAGCTCTGCATAGAAACCAATCAGCCTCCAGGTTTTATTGGCAAAGCTTGATTGAACAAGATGAAGTTAGAAGCTGATTGGCTAACATGCACAGCTGCACCAGATTCTGAGTGCTCCAGTTTTAGTAAATTTACCCGTCAGTAGAGTCCCCCGCAGACTCTACTGGCTCCTGGCTCCTCCTGTCTGATTTACCCGTCAGTGGTTCCTTTTTTGACAGCAACAGCTTCTAGAGTTGCTGTATTTACAAAGCGACTTCAGAATTTCATTTTAAGAGCCAAGTGTAAGGAAAGGATGCAGCAGTTGGGCAGAAGGACAGGGCGTGCTATGCATGTTCTGTATACTTTTGATTAAGTTTTTTTGACCATGTGTAACATGCCCAGTGTCCTCGATAGGTTAATCAGGGCATTTAGCAAAACAGTTCATTGTAAAGGATTATCTAGGTTTTTTTTTACCTAGGCACATGAGCAGTATACTGTGTGTAACATTTTTCATTTTGACTTAAGTTCCTCTTTCATGAATTATCTGCATTAAGGTAAAAAAATCCCCATTACTAGTCCTACCCACCCTACCCAAGAGCCATAGACTTCTGCTGTTGTCTGTCAAACTCCTGTGAGGAGGGAGCAGGGGGTGTGGCTGACCAATGCTGCGTGCGTCTATGGATGCACAGAGCCTGGATTGGCAGCTCTCGCATAAGTGCTTCCTTAGCATCCAGCTTTTCTGAGGCGGAGATAAGAGACCTTTCTGTGCAGCATCATTGCACAGAGCAGGTAAGTGTAACCTCTTTTTTTATTGCACAGATGTAATCACTGTCTGTGCCCGGCCTTCAGGTCCTGGCAAAGCCTATTAGCACATCTGTGCAGATGATTTGCTGTGCACACACAAAGACAGGAAGGTTTTCAGACTTCCCTGGTCGCAGTCTATGCACGTTGGCAGGAAACTGTGCGTATGTGCAGGTGCCCCAGGGGCCTGATGCATGTGCAGGTGTGCCCCAGGGCTCTCTCTGTATCCAAGCCCTGTGGCATATATATATATGTGTGTGTATGTATGTGTATATATATATATATATATATATATATTCCATTTCTGGGATGGGGGGAGAAAGCATGGGAACCCAACACGCGCCAAAGTGCCGGTTTACACTGATGCTGTGTGGGATTTGCAGCAAATTCTGTCTCGCACCGCATTAGAATCGCACCCTGTTCATGCGGACTGCTTTAGGTGTCTGTTAGGTTAACGACACCCTAAAAATGTTTGCAGAACACAGTGCAATTGGGTGAATTGGATTACAAGGGTGTGCAATCTGATACCAGTGCTGAAAAAAGAAGTTCATGCACCTTTCCTGTGGGTGCGGTGCAATTTGTGGTGTGATTGAGCCATGCAAAATGAATAACTTATACCTCACTGCGAAGAATCGCATGTGATTGGAACAGGAATCCGGTGCGATCCCTGTCCAAATCACATGTGTTTTCCCACATCACAATAGTGTGAACTGGCACTTAAGCAGACTGCAATGAGGTGGGATCCAGGCAAAATTATTGTTTTTTTTTTGTTTTGTTTTTTTTTAGTTTTGGATAGAATAGAAAACCATCTTGTGGACACAGGTACACCAGGAAGGAGAGACTGATGTCACTTCTGGTCACGTGGCAGCTGGGGGTGGCGTGGGTGCTCCCTCTTCAGGCCAGGGCGGGGGCCATCTTTGTGGCCTTTTATGGAGGGCAAGGGAAGGGAGGATGTGGAGGGGGTCTTCATGTAATCTGGGCCAATGTTTAGGGAGTATACCCTTCATCCTGCAAAAGTGGGTATGAAATTAGGTGGTGAATCTGAGGAGTGGTGGCTCATGTTTAGATGAATCACTCTTGTTGGTTGGGGTTCCATGGGTTGGATAAAAGGAAGAGGCTTCTTAATCCAATGTATTTGGATGACCCTTTTCTACAAATGTGTTTTTAAGGAGTTGACTGTGGGTAATGTAGTCTTTTTCCCTAGTACAGTTATGTTTCAACCAACAGAATTGGTTGTTGGGGATATCGTGGGTGGTGGCAACTCTCATAATGTAAATAAGAGTTGCCTGCTGTTCATTTGATATCATTTTGTGCGAAAATAAGGCTCCCTTCATGGCAAAGTTCAAGGTCTAAGAATGTTTATTTGTCCAGGTAGCAAACAGATGTGAATGACAGCTCCATATTGTTGGTATTACAATGTTGAACCAGTGTAAGGGGGCCATCGCAGATGATAATGACATCATCTATGTAGTGCCCATAGAAGACTAGGTGATTGGCGTAAGGATTATTTTCCCAGATGAATAGTTGTTCCCACCGGCCCATGGTCAAATTGGCGTAAATTGGAGCACAAATTTGCTCCCATAGCTGTGCCTTGTTTTTCTAGGTAAAAGTCCTCAATAAATTTGAAGTAATTATGAGTAAGGCAATATGCTGTAGCGTCTGGGATGAACTGGGCCTGCCATGGGCTGAGGAGTGGGTCACTGCTGAGGAAGTGGTGGACTGCCTGTAGGCTTACCTCATGGGGTGTGGCTATAGTGAGCTGACATCTAGGGAAAGCCAGAGGTATGACAGGTTCCCATGAATATGCTTTGAGCATTTGTATTAGGTGTATACCCTTATATAGGAAGGAAGATTTTGAGCCAGTGGTTGTAGGAAGTGATCTATATATATCGAAAAGGAACTTGTACCACTCCCCATGGCAGCTGTGATGGCTTGTCCTCGTGGTTGCAGGGGGTCTCAATGGATCTTAGGGAGATGATATCTTTTTTTAAAAGGATTTTTCTGTTTTGTCTATGATGCCATCCTGGATGGCTCTTTCAATAAAGCTGTGTGTCTCATCTTAAAAATGTGGTAGGGGATCACTATTTCGTTTTTGGTATGTGTGGGTATCAGACAATAATCTCATGGATTGTTTGAGGTAATCTTCTCGATTCTGAATTACTATCCCTCCACCTTTATCCGCTGATCTGATGATCAAGTTGTGATTCTGGGAAAGGTTGCGGAGTGCAGCAGATTCTCTAACTGAAAGATTGGACTGAGAGTCAGGGAGGCTGGAGGAGTCTTTACACATACGGAAGATTTCTGTGTAAACTACTTACTAAAAACTTTGGACGTAGGGGCCCTTTGCAAATGTGGAGTTAAAAACGGAAACGGAAACTGGGGTTGAGGTTATTGCTGCCAAAGGAGGCTCAACCAGTTATTAAGTCCAAAGGTTCACATACTTTTTCCTCCCTGCACTGTGAATGTTTACATGTTATGTGCAATTAAACCATGGCAACATCTAATGTTTGTGTAGTATTATGTTCAGCAGACTGTGTTCTTCTATTGTTGTGATTTAGATGACATTCGGAGCACATTTTATGCCCAATTCATGCAAAACTCCACGTAATCCCAAGGGGTTCACATACTTTTTCTTGAAACTGTAGGTCTTCTAGATGGGTTAGGGCTGAATTATCAAGTGATGTGTTTTCTAACAAACAGACCAGAACAGAGGGGTCTGCTTTGGGCTGTCTATGTGGTTACAATTGTCATTCTGGTTGTTATTGTGTTTAAGGCTTTGAATACTGAAATACCTTTTGACAGTGAGATTTCTGATAAACCGATTAAGGTCGATAAAAAGAGTGAAAGGATTAGGAGGTGCAGTAGTTCCAGATTTTTATAGTCTGCGAATGTTACCTTGTCCTGTGGTGTCTACAGATACTCCTTCTCCTTCCTTGCCTGCAAGTTTTCTTTTTGGAGCGGACGGGGATTTTCAATAAAAAAGAAGAGGTGGTAGTTGATGAAGAAGCCGTGGTAGGAGAGACAATGATGTGAGGGGTGCTACATCAGGCACTACTGGATTCTGAATGAACTTTGTATGGATGAATGGGTATGTTTGAATCCACTGGAAGATTAGGTGGAAGGTGGTCAGTTTGGGGGTGGAGCTGATCTGAGGCAAGTTATGAGGGCTGGTGGTCTTGGGTCTGGGGTTATCCAAAGCTTGGAGTGCTATTGATCTTAGAAGAAGAAGAATCAATAGTGGCAATGTTCTTAGTAGGATGAAGGGAGCTGTTAGTGCATGTTACTGAAGTGGGTGTGAGTCATGAACTTAAGGGTTGGAAAGTGAATTTTTTTCTTTTTATGTTTAAGTCTTCGGGGTTTGGGGGGGGTGAATTTTAAGATTTGGATCTCTGGACGGGCCATGGATTGCATTGGATGTAGTTGCTACTGGAAATCTTGTAGGCCAGGAAATGATAGGTGTAGGACGGCAGAATATAAGTGGAACTGGACAATTGGGATGAGAGGAATGTTGTTTGGTGGTGTTTTTCCAACTGTAAATCCTATTGAGATTATAGTCATCAAAACCTATACGCACTTTACCTAATTTGGTTTGGATTCATTTATCTTCTGAAAGCTTAGTGTGTTGTTTTAGAAGCTTAAGCCATCTGGTAGGTAAATGTAGTGTGATAAAGATTAGACCCTCTATGAGTGATTTAATGCAGGATGACGTATTACAGAATTTTATATCCCTTGTTGAATGAGAATCCCCAACTTTTTTCGGGTGCAAAATTCAGACACATTGCACCATTTGCAGGCTAGTTCAGGATTGAGAAAGGTGCAACTTTTCATGTTTCCAAGACCTCTATGGCTGATGTTATATTTCAGGTATCTTTCCAGAAAAAATGTATCCCACCATTGATAGTTGACAGCAGTAACGGTATCCTTAATTTTACAAAACTTGGCACATGAAAGTTTGTATGAGGATCGGGGTACAGAGTATGTGGTATGGAAAAAGTGAATGGGAAATAAAGTGTAGAGATGGTCTAAAATGTACTATTTTGCAGATTCAATATTGGTAATAATTTCCATATTGAGTAAGGATATGCGACTCCAGTGGGATGAAAGGAAATATACATATGACACGATAAAATCAACAAAATAGGTAGGAGGAACAAAGTAATAAAAAATAACCAGAGTAAATATAGTAAATGACAAGGTGAATAAATAAATGAATAAATAATGATGGCCCAGCTAGCTGTTCTTGACCTGTTAAGTAGGCAGCACAAACAGATGCTTCTATAGAGTATAGAAACAGACAAGGCCAGGGGTGTTTGGTGCACTTAGCGTAGGCTCAGATAGTCTTTGTAAAATTAATAAGTTCTCAGAAAAGGGGCAGCGCCATCTAAGTGCAGCACATCAGAAACATTTATTAAACCAAAAGTAGGCAACTCACAATATAGCTGATATAAAGAGCTTGTGTAGCTTGAATCATCCACTGTGGTCTAGGATGTGTGGTCAGTCAAGGGTGTCAGGCCGATGTCTGGTGGCTGCGTTGGAGGTCTCCAGCATTCCCTGTGGACATGGGTACACCAGGAAGGAGAGACCAACGTCACTTCCAGTCATGTGGTAGTGGGGAAGGGGGGGGAGAGGCGCATGTTCAGAGCATGCATGTTCTCTCTTCAGGACAGGACAGGGACCATCTTTGTGTAGGCTTTTATGAAGGACAAGGGACGGGAGGGGGTGGAGACCACTCACGATCTCATTATGTCCAATGAGTTCTTCTATCTAGTTGCAGCTGGCAGCCTTCAAGCCAAGCACCCAGCCTATGGACTAACTAAGAACTTATTAATTTTACAAAGCCTATCTTATCCACTAGTCCAGCGGTCATTGAGCCTGCGCTAAGTGCACCAAACACCTATTACTTCTTACTTCCAGTCCTGATGACAATGGTCAGTGAGAAATGATGTAAAACTTTCCAAAGAGTTAAAATGACAATAAAAACCTATGTGTACATTTAAAAAGGTCTGTCCAGAGTTGTGCTTTAATGCAGCATGAGATATAAAAATAGGCAAACTCTTTTACCATTTATATTGTTATAAAAACCCCCCTTCATTTTTTTTTACTGAATTATTTTAGAAATCAACCCTCAAGTTTGGCATACGTACATCCAGAGGCCTTAGGAATGCTAAACATTTTTAAACAGTTTCACCTGCTTATATTCATGTACAAGTTGACGTTTAGCTGTGGATTAAAGTGTATTGTGGCCAGGAAAACATGCTTTGTTAAATTCTTCTCTGCATAACATGAAGATGTGAATAACTATTCTCTTCAGTGTTGTATATAATGTAATAAACAATGTTGATGGTACGTAGCCTTGGTAATTTCACAAAAGACATCCTTATTGCATTTGTGTAAATAGTCCTGGGTCTCTTGAAACTATCCACGATTAGAATGACCCAAGGAGTATGGCTTGAGAAGACCTCCATGGCAAGTTATAATTTCCCAATTGCAAATTCATACTAGGGTGTTTTGTATATTACTCTACACAGTGTACATACACAGATAAAAAAATATTGTGTACATACACAGATAAATACATATAAGAAAGCGGTTTTAACTGCCAAAAAGTTGTATTTCTGTCTATCCAGTCCTAAGATTTACACAGCCTCATAACACAACTAGGTTGATGACACCACTTTTTACAAGTGTAGACTGTCAAAGGAATTCAGTATTGTCCTTCTGTCTCCAAGTTTAAGTGCTGCTGCCTGAAAAGCAGACGTTGCACCTAAATAGCAACCTCTGTTTATTAAGTGTGGTCTCCTCCCCCTGCCAAAGAAGTTAGATTATATTCTTACCTTCCCCCACCTTCACTGCGCTGCACCTAAACATGGGTGATGCCATCATCATCTTTTGTCATAATCCGTGGGAGTTTTGAAAAGGCCAAATCTTACAAGAAGATGGTTCTGCACTGTCCTTCAGTGTATTCATTTGAGATTTGGAGTACTCAGCATTTCCCAGGATCTCATGGGCTGGTTGGTGACTTCACCACTGAACTGCGAAATGTGTGTGACATAGTTTTATTACCTGTTCATCTTGCCGGGAGATCGATTATTTTTCCACTTTAACAGGCCAAACTTTCCAGCAATAGTGGCAGTTACTGGATTTGGGACAAACCCTATAACACTAATGGTGGTGCTTCTGAAGAGAAGTAAAGATCATCTCTCCAGTGGTACACAGGAAGCAACAGGAAACAAGCCTGGTTGCCACTTCTCTTGGAGTTGCCCGTCTACCTTGCTTTAACCTCCCTAGTGGTCTGATTATGTCCATATTTCTGTGCTCAAAGCAGTACATTTTTTTGCATGGAAATATGTATTTTGTTATTGTAGGCCTGTAATTTTTAGGAATAACTCACTGAAATCTGTCCAAACAAGAGTCTAGTAAACATCCCGGGTATGTTAACATTTGAAACACAAAATCATAAATTATAATTTAATAAATAATCATAAAAATAATATAATAATAAATTTAATTCAATAATATAATTAAACCAAAAACACTGAATTTTGAAATAGAGCGCCAAGCTCACACATCACTGATCTTAGTCGCAAAATCGTTTTCAGTGTCTGATGACGAATTTCCCCACGAATCATTATCACTCAATTCTGCAAGTGGTTCTAATTTACTATTGCTGTTCTCTAGCTGGTCTAAAACCGCTTTTGACCTAAAGGGACGCTTTTTGGACGCCATGGACTTTTCTAAGTTTCCAGTAAAAATGCAGGCAGGGCACAGGACAAAGTACTAGGGACAAAATGTATGTGAAATGGTTTGATACTGTAATGTTTTACTCTGTTATTTTAGTGTATTGAGTGAATGTCACAATATGTCATTTTCAAATTTCCCGCCGTTCCGTCCCCCGTACGTCCCGGCGATCGCAGGGGACGGAACCCAGATGACAGATGCCGGCATCCGCCGGAGTACATTACAGGGGACACTGCAGGAGGGACATTGCGGGAGTGCAGGACAAGGTAACTGACCGAGGGATCCCGGAGCAACGCCGCATGGTAAGCCAGAGTGTAGCTCGGGGTTACCGCTTGTGGTACTGAAACTTTACCCCGAGCTACACTCGGGAATACCGCCAGGGAGGTTAAGTTCCTGAGTATGACTTGATGCACTGGTTACATGAGTTGCAGGACTCTGTCAGTCAACTGAAGATAAAGGCAAATTCTTGTAAAGATACAGTGCATCCAGAAAGTATTCACAGCAATTAACTTTTGCCACATGTTGTTATGTTACAGCCTTATTCCAAAATGTATTAAATTAATTTTTTTCCCACAACATTCTACAAACAATACTCCATAATGACAACATGAAAGAAGTTCATTTTGAAATCTTTGCAATTTATTAAAAATAAATAGAAAAAAACCCACATGTACATAAGTATTCAAAGCCTTTGCTCAATACTTTGTTGAAGCCCTTTTAGCACCAATTACAGCCTCAAGTCATTTTGAGTATGATGCTACAAGCTTGGCACACCTATTTTTGGGCAATTTCTCCCATTCTTCTTTGCAGTATCTCTCAAGCTCCATCAGGTTGAATGGAGAGCCATTTTCAGATTTCTCCAGAGATGTTCAATCAGGTTCAAGTCTGGGCTCTGGCTGGGTCACTCCAGGACATTAACAGAGTTGGCCCGTAGCCACTCCTTTGTTATGTGGGCTGTGTGATTAGGGTTGTTGTCCTGTTGAAAGATGAACTCTTGCCCCAGTCTAAGATCCAGAGCGCTGTGGAACAGGTTTTAATCAAGGATGTCTCTGTACATTGCTGCATTCATCTTTCCTTCAATCCTGACTAGTCTCCCAGTTCCTGCCACTGAAAAACATCCCCACAGCATGATGCTGCCACCACCATGCTTCACTGTAGGGATGTTATTGGCCAGGTGGGAGCGGTGCCTGGTTTTCTCCAGACATGATGCTTGGCATTCAGGTCAAAGAGTTTAATCTCTGTTTCATCAGACCAGAGAGTTTTGTTTCTCATGGTCTGAGAGTCCCTCAGGTGCTTTTGGCAAACTCCAGGCGTGCTGCCATTTGCCTTTTACTGAGGAGTGGCTTCCATCTGGCTACTCTAACATACAAGCCTGATTGGTGGAGTGCTGCAGAGATAGTTGTTTTTCTGGAAGGTTCTCTTCTCTCCACAGAAAAATGCTGGAGCTCTTTCAGAGTGACCATCGAGTGCTTGGTTACCTTCTTGACTAAGGCCCTTCTCCCTCAATCACTCAATTTGGTCGGGTGACCCGCTCTAGGAAGATTCCTGGTGGTTCCAAACTTCTTTCATTTACAGATGATGGAGGCCACTGTGCTCATCGGGACCTTCAATGCTGCAGAAATTTTTCTGTACCCTTCGCCAGATGTGTGCCTTGATACCATCCTGTCTCGGAGGCCTATGGACATTTCATTGGACTTCATGGCTTGGTTTGTGCTCTGACATGCACTGTTAACTGTGGGACCTTATATAGACAGGTTTATGCCTTTCCTAGTCATGTCCAATCAACTGGATTTCCCACAGGTGGACTCCAATCAAGTTGTGGAAACATCTCAAGGAGGATCAGTGGGGAAAGGATGCACCAGAGCTCAATTTTGAGTATCATGGCAAAGGCTGTGAATACTTATGTACATGTGGTTTTTTATCATTTTTTATTTTTAATAAATTGCTAAGATTTCAAAACGAACTTCTTTTACTTTGTCAATATGGGGTATTTGTAGAATGTTGAGGAAAAAAATGAATTTAATCCATTTTGGAAAAAGGCTGTAACATAACAAAATGTGGCAAAAGATAAGCGTTATGAATACTTTCTGGATGCACTGTAAATCTGTAATTTTGTATTCCTTTGGCTTTATATTTTCCAGTTGAATAGAAATTCATTGTGTGCTATGGTGAGGCATATGCATGATACCCAGAAGCTGTTGAGAGTTTCAGGCTTTTGGTTAGATTTAGCAGCTTGGCTGGGTGAGTAACATCATTGCCTTGTTACTTTGCAAAACAAAGGTCCTAGATTCAATTTCCATCAAGACCATTATCTGCATGGGATTTTTATATTCTCCCCATCTTGGCATAAATTTCCTCCGATGAGCTTGTAAAATAGCTGACCCTAGTGTATGCTTTTATGAATTTATTGAGAGTGATTATATCATAGGCTGTGTGGCAGCAGTGATGGCATATGGTATAAAGTACATATAACTAAAGACAATACTTTTTATGTTTTGTTTTGGACAGCATGGAGATGGATCAGAATACTTGCCGGGTATTTATTATTATCTGTGCCCCTGTTAGGGAGATTCACCCTCTCTATTTCTCCTGTTTACCAAAAGTGAAAGTAAAAGAAAATCCCAAATTTTGATTTGTCCCCAGAAGAGTAATAGAGGGGAAATCTTCCAATGAGGGGCACTAGTTCTGGTAACCCAGAGATGCCTTTAATTTGCAGGGATTTCCTCTCGATTCCTGTTTTCGTGATAGGACAGGAAGTGAAGAAAAATCTCCCCAAATGGACAAGGATGGCAAAAAAACCAGGGGTCTCTACTTACTATATCCAAAATGAAAAAAAAAGTTTTCCCATTAGTTCTACTTTAAAGACAGTAGATCAAACAAAATAAACATAATTAGAGAAATGGACACCTTGTCTTTTCAGGGTAAAATTACAGATTTGGTGCAAAGTACATTTATACTTCATACACCAGTGATAACCCTACGAATGATTCCTCTGTTTCAGCCCCAAAATTTAACAATTTAACACTTCCGCGCTATATAAATTCAAATATCACATAAAGATGAATAGCAACAAAAAAACAGCCAGCACAGTATCGCAGGTAACAATATATAAAGCATATAAAACAGAAAAAGTATGGCGCTATAAATGAAATAAAAAAACTAAAATAAAAGTGAAAAGTCCAATGATTTCCAGCAGAAATAAGTCTCTCATGAAAAATATAAATAAAAAAAAATCACTATGGGAGTCCACCATCACCAGCACCTCAGAAAATACTGCCTCTTACCAGACTGAAATGACCCCACAATTAAGTGCGGGTCAGGAAAAGTGTAGTGCGGATATCAAATATAGATAGACGCCTGTTGGATCCCTCTCAATGGATTCCCATATCAAGGCATTAACTCCCGACCGATATTCCAGGTGATTTGCCAGATATAGACCTAAAAAAATGAATTATCTTCAAAGAGGACAAAATCATCCAAAAAGCAAAAGAATCCTCATAGTGTAGTATAATTAAAACAATTTATTGCCTTACAACGTAGTATTAAACGTACATAAAAAAAAAATTAAAACAGCATGTCACCATATAACCAAACGGTATGTTTCTAACCAACAAGATGGCCGCCACGTTCAGGTGCGTGCTGACTTCACACGCTCTGGCTGCTCCCAAAAAGCCCCAAAATTACCCGGGTTCTTCTGGTGTCAGTGCTCAGAGGGAACAGTGATTTCACCCAGGGCAGTACTAAAAAGGCATGTAGAACATGATTGAGTGGGTGGACTTTACACATTTTGTCCTGAATGGGCTAGGTGAAAGCAGTTTACTCAAAAAACTATTCATAATATACTGAATCTGTTAGTTTGGAGTTTATCTGTAGCTTTCGTGAATAAAGTGCTTATTTTACCTAATAGGAAAGTGGGTTGAATGGTTTACAAATTAAAACCAAATTGTCTTTACTGTTTTCATTCAATGGTTGAAAATTTTTAAAGCACATTAATATTAAGCTTCTGCTTTTGAGCCAGCAGGTGGAAATTTACATTTTTACTTAACAAATTTAATTAAATCTCGCATTTTGATCAGATACAAAGTTATTGTCAAATCCCAAAAAGAGGAATTTAAAACTGATGGCCAGCAAAGGTTTTGCTACATTGTTATGTTAAAAAAAAACTTTGCAGATTTTTAATTTCAACCTTTCAAGGTTTTTATAAATTGCACATAAAACTTGAACCTGCTAGTGTTGGATAACAGCTGTAAACATGCAAAGAGTATAAGCCTGGAGATTCATGTAGACTTTGAACGTAAGATTAGACATTGTTGGAACACAATTATGTATTGTTATAATCTGTGAATAAATGAATTGGCACATTCTCATTTCTTTCCAGAAGCTGTGTTTTTTTCTTTAATTTAACATTTGTTTGACTGTCCTTTTTAAAGTTGTGATAGACTCTCCTTAAAGTGTTACTAAACCCAGGATCCTGCATTTACTATATCTGGTCTCCCACAGTACACAGAACATGGAAATGCAATTATTTTAATAAACTGCTAAATAACTTTTCTCATCAACAATTAGAGCAGTCTTGTGACTTCTATCAGTGTTCAGCAGAGCAGTGGTTAAAGCTTGTAGGATCAGTTTTCTTTAGCAAGATGTAGAAACCCTGACCTCTGTCTGAGCAATGCTGATTGGCCCTATACTGATCACATGCACTTTTCCAACAAAAAAAAACCCCTCTCTAGCAATACACACTAAACGGAGCATGTGCCGTGTCTCCACACCATATGTGTTATCAGGAGATAAGAGGGAGACACTGGAAGAAAGGGAGGATCAGAGAAGTCAGGATAAAACATCCTTTTTACACAATGCAGAGGATTAACCCCTTAGGTTCCACAGTGAGTATAACAAGCATGCTTTACTTCATATACAGACTGATTTTACTGTTGTGGGTTTAGTAACACTTTAAAGTTATTATAAACAGAGATTGGAAAAATTATGTTTTAAAAGATGTGGATTCTTTTAGTTAGTGATCAGAATAGTATCATAGTGTTGTGAAGTACATGTAAAAATGGAACAATAATGCATATAAATTTACAAAATCAATATGTGTATTTAAAATAAACACTTTTGTTATTTCTAACTGTTATTTAGTAGAACTGATTATACTAAAATCTGAATTTACACTGAATACAGTGCTACATTCCTTTAGGCTAGGTTCACATCTGTGCAGGTGGTACCGATGCGGATCCGCACAAACATCCATGCAGCCGCACCACCCGCACAGAGGAATGCGGACCCGCGGGGTGGTACCATTAGTTCTAATGGCACACCGCCCGCACTGGAAACCGCAACCGTACTGGGAACCGAGGTTCCCGTGCGGACTGCATTTTCAGAAGAAGTGCAGGGACTTCTCTGCGTGTCACGGGGCACGGGAGTCCATTCAAATAAATGGGCTCTCGTACCCGTGCAAAACGCAGCCCGCACGGCCGCATATATGTGAACCAGGGGTAAGTGTTGTATTTAAATACTGATCACTTACAGGTTTTTGCAGCTTGCTGTTATGCAGTGGTCATGAATGGGCCTGTTTACCATCTTTAAAGAGAGGGTAGGGATATAGCAGTTGCTACTGCAGACCTATTACTGGCTCCATGACTGACATTATCCTGCAAAAGAGTGATGCATTTGTTAAGGCATTATCAGGACATAAACAAAAACTTTTGCTAAGAAATCTTGCCACTTTAAAGACAAGGAGCTAGTGTATGTGAACATTTGAGATCTATTTTAAAATGTTTTATTATGCATTTTTTTATATGCGCCCAGCGCCAGCTTCACTGTAGAGGAGGGACAGCCGACAAGAGATGCTCTATAGCACTGGTGTCAAACTGGCAGCCCTCCAGCTGTTGCAAAACTACAAGTCCCATGAGGCACTGCAAGATTGACAGTTACAAGCATGATTCTGGCAGAGGCATGATGGGCATTGTAGTTTTGCAACAGCTGGAGGGCTGCCAGTTTGATACCCCTGCTCTATAGTAAGCCTGTGGATGATGTCACCACCTAGGCACTGCAGCCGCGGTCAGCGATCTCTCCTTTCCACTGAAACCAGCTGCTGGGGAGATCATGTGACTGGATTGGAGCACCCTCAGAATAGGTAAATGTAAGCACCTCTACAGGGTAGTTATATTAGGCTCAGAAGGGGGGGTGCAGAGCAGTTGAACAACCTTCACCCAAGACTCACATTTTTGCAATTGAATCCTATGTCAAAATCAGTGAATGTTGGGTGAAAGTTGATAAATACACCCCAAATTGTTTTAACTATCTCAAGACCTGACATTTTCACCCCTTCCCTGTCCAGGTAATAGTTCTTTTTATTTTTTGCTATGTAAGTGGAAAAAATACCGTAACTTTTGAAAAAAATGTTCTTTGTTTCTGTTAAAAAAAAATTGTAAATAATCTTTCTTCATAAATTTAGGGCAAATGTATTCTGCTACATTTCTTTGGTAATAATAACCCAAATCACTGTATATTATATAGTCTGTGTGAATTATAGAGTCTGCAAACTATGGTGCGTGTGTATATGTGTGTCTGTGTATACATATAATATATATATATATTTTATATAAATATATATGAAAATTGATCTGTCCTGATGTACTGACCAACTACCTCATTTCCTGAGACCCTTAAAATGTCATAACAGTACAAACCCAACCAAATGACACCTTTTTGGAAAGTAGACAGGCCAAGGTATTTAGTAAGAGGTATGGTGAGTTTTTTGGAGTTGTAATTTTTTTGTCACATTTTTGGAAGATATTGAAATTAAACAAAATGTGTTTTTTATCACACACAGTATAGACATACTTATAATTACACCCCAAAACACATTCTGCTATGCCTTACAAGTATGGGGATACTTTTTCACAGCCTAAATGGATAAAGGGGCCCAAAATCCAAGGAGAACCTTTGGGCTTTCAAAGAGCATAAATTACAGTACACCTCATACTCTTGTTTATTGTTGGAAAAAAGCATCAGGGCATAATACCTAGAAACGTTCTAATGCTCCTTTCACTGATATCAGCCAACATGACATGTAATAAACTGGTTCAGATTGCATAAAACAGCTTGTCATGCTACAATATAAAAAAAATTCATAAGAATCCAATATGTCGCCCAGGGAGGCCCATTATAAGTGGCATAGGATCGCTTAATTCCCATATAGGGGAATATATAGATTTTTTCTGCAGCCTTTGGTTAAAACTACGCCAGCATATTTGCGGGATACAAAGCAAGTACTAATGGATCTAATAGATCTTAAGGTTAATGAGAATACTTTTATGGTGACTGCGGATGTCTCATCTCTATACAGCAATATAAAACATAGAGATGGAATTCTATTTGAACACTGCATCGGATATTCCGGGATTACAAAAATAGTTTATTCTGGACCTTTTGGATTTTGCTATGCGTAGGAATTTCTTTTGGTTTAACCATGCTTTTTACTTACAAGTTACCGGAGTTGCTATGGGGGCCAAGTTTGCCCCCAGCCTGGCCAACCTCTTTATGGCCAGGTGGGAGGAGGACTTAATATATTCCCGTGAGTGGCCTTCCCTTATGTTTTACCCACGATATATAGACGATGTGTTTCTTTTGTGGCGGGGGATGAGTTCTCTTTAAAGATTTTTTTTATTACTCTTAATAATAATAATGACCTCAATATTGCGTTATCTTATGAATATGATTTTAAAGAAATCAACTTTTTAGATTTGGTCTTAATGAATGAGGGTGGTAGCATTTTAACGAAAACACACTTTAAAAGTACAGATAGGAATGGGTACATACCCACCAACAGCTGCCACCACTCAACATGGCTAAACAATATCCCGAGGGGTCAATTTCTCAGGCTTAGGAGAAATTGCACTAATATATCAGACTATCGGGACCAATCCCTACTGCTAAAGACTAGATTTTCAGAAAAAGGATACAATCCGAATAATCTGGACAAAATTAAGCAAGAGGTGGATTCACTTGATAGATCAGGCTTACTTACCATGGAGAAAACAATAAGATCTGAAAAGGTCTGTCCTTTCATCACAGATTTTTCCGGGAGATCTCCAAAATCATTAGGAAGAATTGGTCTATCTTCAAGGATGACCCTATATTAGGGGATGTATTACCAGATTTTCCTGAAGTTACTTTCAGAAAGGCACCTCTACTCAGACTTTCAATAGCCCCTAATGTAGTGGATCCACCAAGGAACATGTCCTCATCCTTTGGTCTTAGAGTTTTATCCCTGTAATAAGTGTATTGCCTGTAAGTATAATGGCATACACAAGACTAGAGTTAAGGATTTTGAATCTAGCATTACAAGAAAGAGATATACGACACACCCAGTAATTACGTGTAACACCACGCATACGGTGTACCTCCTACAGTGCCCTTGCAACCTCCAGTATGTAGGTAGGACCACGAGACATCTGAGGGACTGCCTCAGGGAGCATTATAACAATTTAGGAAAAGGCTTTAAAGATCACTCATTGTCCAAACGTTTTAGGGACCATCATGCCAGAGACCCCTCAGTATTAAAATTTACTGCTATCGATATGATCGCACAACATTGGAGGGGTGGACACAAGAGGAGAGCTTGAGACCAAGTGGATTGTTGAACTCGGATCTTTACATCCCCGGGGCCTGAATGTGGATTTGGATATTAATTGTTTTATTGATAACAGTTGATTTCTTTTTTATCATTTTGGATTATGGTTTTTATTTTTTGTTTTTAGGTGTTCCTTTTTGTCCACTATATTTATACATGTTTTATTGTTCATTTACTGTGCAGGGGGGAGTTGGTTTTTACTGTTTCTGGATGGGATATGGTTTTTAATATATGCACCTCATTTTAAGATATATTTTATAGGTGCAATTTCTTATTCATTATTTTATATTCTGGATATATCTATGGTTTTATCCTATTTTTTATTGACTATCAGTCAGTTGTTTTGCATGATTTCATTTTATTAATATATTTGCCAGCAGATATGTTGGCATATATATAACGTGATTTCCTATTATGGGACATATAAGCCATATACATAAGTTTTCTTTTAGCTGTTTTTATATTGTATATGCTATTTATTTTTTAGTGAGTTTATGTATCTTCATGTCTATGGACCCTTGGACGATTGTCATTTGGACTACAATAATATGGAGTCCTGGTCCCCTTTTACCAATGTTTATATATTTCTGTGACAGCTGCATTCATGCCACTCTGGGGATTTGTGTATTTGGACTACAACAATATGGAGTCCCAGTCCCTTTTAACAATTTAAATTTATGCCTGTGATAATTGCATTCATGCCACTCTGGGGGTTTGTGCAATGCAGTTAAATCTAGAGATTGCATAATGCACCCATAAGTAGTTGGGGATGAGATTCCTGTTGTGGTGTTCATTTGAATGTCTCCAACCCCATAACTTGTGAACGGGTTGGCGATAGTCCTGATTGTATTGACACAGATGACGCGCCCGCGCGTGCGCAATAGGTGCCGCGTTTGTTGGCGGGTGACATCACTGGCACATGCGCACTGGCCCATGGTGACGCGCAGTGTCTACTGCACATGCGCGACTGCGCTATTTTAAACTGGCGTCCTGGGGACTGGATTCACCCCTTTGATAATGAGCTTGTGTGCTCGAAACATGTTAGGGGATCCACCCTGCTGACGCCAGTAACCACCAGGAAGCCATTAACCACCAGGGAACCTGGAAATATACCTGGAAATATACTTTTTGGAAAGTAGATACTCCAAGGAATTTGATAAGAGGCATGGTGGAAAGTAGATACTCCAAGGTATATATTGATCTGTACAAACACTATACTAGTAATGGGGGTGATCAGCAACCTATAGAATGAGTTTGATAATGTGCAGGCAATCTAACGCTAGTTGACCCTGGCTGCGAGAGGCGCTAACTGACCCTGAATCTGATGTCACTAGTGGCAGGAATACAGTGATCAGTAAAAAATTCTATATACTGACACTGTACTAATGGCACTGGCTGGGTGACGGGGCAATCAAAGGTTTATATGTGCTTATCTAATGTGTACGTGTAAAATGTAGTGCTTTTACTCAGTGCTGTGTTCTCTCTTCTCTCCCTGGACTGACCGAGTGGGGGCAGTGGGGGGCGCAGGTACATTCACACCCCGAAATAGGAAGCGCCGTAAGATTATGTTGCTTTGCCCAGAGCTGCTGCTCGCCCCTGCGGATAAGCGGTCAGCAAGTAGTTAAAAGAAAAAAACGTAATATATGTATATATATATATATATATATATATATATATATATATATATACAGTTGCAAGAAAAAGTATGTGAACCCCTTGGGATTACGTGGAGTTTTGCATGAATTGGGCATAAAATGTGCTCTGAACATCATCTAAGTCACAACAATAGAAGAATACAGTCTGCTGACCATAATACTACACAAACATTAGATGTTGCCATGGTTTAATTGCACATAACATGGAAACATTCACAGTGCAGGGAGGAAAAAGTATGTGAGGCCCTAGCTTAATGACTTCTCCCAGAGCTAATTGGAGCCAGGAGTGAGCCAACCTTGACTCCAATCAGTGTGATGATATTGGATGTGTTGTTGACAGCTGTCCTGCCCTTAAAAAACACACACCTGTTTTGGGTTTACTGGTTTCAAGAAGCACTGTCTGATGTGAACCATGCCTCGCAGAAAAGAGCTCTCAGAAGACCTACGATCAAGAATTGTTGACTTGCATGAAGCTGGAAAGGGTTACAAAAGTGTCTCCAAAAGCCTTGATGTTCATGTGTCCACGGTAAGACAGACCGTCTACAAATGGAGAAAGTTTAGCACTGTTGCTACTCCCTAGGCGTGGTCGTCTTGTAAAAATGACTGCAAGAGCACAGCGCAGAATGCTGCATGAGGTAAAGAAGAATCCCAGAGTGTCAGCTAAAGACCCACAGAAATCTCTGGCACATGCTAACATTTTTGTTGACACATCTACAATAAGGAAAACATTAAACAAGAATGGAGTACATGGGAGGACACCACGGAGGAAGCCATTGCTGTCCAAAAAGAATATTGCAGCACGTTTGAAGTTTGCAAAAGAGCACCTGGATGCTCCACAGCACTACTGGCAAAATATACTGTGGGCAGATGAAACCAAGATTGAGTTGTTTGGGAAGAACACACAACACTATGTGTGGAGAAAAAAAGGCACCGCACACCAACATCAAAACCTCATCCCCACTGTAAAGCATGGCAGAGGGAGCATCATGGTTTGGGGCTGCTTTGCTGCCTCAGGGCCTGGACTGATTGTTGTCATTGATGGAAAAATGAATTCCAGAGTTTATCAAGACATTTTGCAGGAAAACATACGACCATCTGTCCGCCAACTGAAGCTCCGCAGAGGATGGGTGATGCAACAGGACAATGACTCAAAGCATACAAGTAATTCAACAAAACAATGGCTGCAACAGCACAGAATACGCCTTCTGGAGTGGCCCAGTCAGAGTCCTGACCTCAACCCGATTGAAATGCTGTGGCATGACCTTAAGAGAGCGATTCACACCAGACATCCCAAGAATATTGCTACACTGAAACAGTGTTGTGAAGAGGAGTGGTCCAAAATTACTCCAGATTGTTGTGCAGGTCTGATCTGCAACTACAGGAAACGTTTGGTTGAGGTTATTGCTGCCAAAGGAGGGTCAAACAGTTATTAAGTCCAAAGGTTCACATACTTTTTCCTCCCTGCACTGTGAATGTTTGCATGTTATGTGCAATTAAACCATGGCAACATCTAATATTTGTGTAGTATTATGTTCAGCACACTGTGTTCTTCTATTGTTGTGACTTAGATGACATTCAGAGCACATTTTATGCCCAATTCATGCAAAACTCCACGTAATCCCAAGGGGTTCACATACTTTTTCTTGCAACTGTATATATATATACATACAGGTGAAACTCGAAAAATTAGAATATGGTGCAAAAGTTCATTTATTTCAGTAATGCAACTTAAAAGGTGAAACTAATATATGAGATAGACTCATTACATGCAAAGCAAGATAGTTCAAGCCGTGATATGTCATTGTGATGATTATGGCTTACAGCTCATGAAAACCCCAAATCCACAATCTCATAAAATTAGAATATTACATGCAATCAATAAAACAAGGATTGTAAATAGAACAATATTGGACCTCTGAAAAGTATAAGCATGCATATGTACTCAGTACTTGGTTTGGACCTCTTTTGCAGCAATTACTGCCTCAATGTGGCGTGGCATGGAAGCCATCAGCCTGTGGCACTGCTGAGGTGTTATGGAAGACCAGGATGCTTCAATAGCGGCCTTCAGCTCTTCTGCATTGTTTGGTCTCATGTCTCTCATTTTTCTCTTGGAAATGCCCCATAGATTCTCTATGGGGTTCAGGTCAGGTGAGTTTGCTGGCCAATCAAGCACAGTAATCCCACAGTCATTGAACCAGGTTTTGGTGCTTTTGGCAGTGTGGGCAGGTGCCAAGTCCTGCTGGAAAATGAAGTCAGCATCCCCATAAAGCTCGTCTGCGGAAGGAAGCATAAAGTGCTCCAAAATCTCCTGGTAGACAGCTGCGTTGACCCTGGACTTAATGAAGCACAGCGGACCAACACCAGCAGATGACATGGCTCCCCAAATCAACACAGACTGTGGAAACTTCACTCTGGACTTCAAGCATCTTGCAGTGTGTGCCTCTCCATTCTGCCGCCATACTCTGGGTCCTTGGTTTCCAAATGAGATGCAAAAGTTACTCTCATCAGAAAAGAGGACTTTGGACCACTGAGCAACAGACCAGGTCTGTTTTTCTTTAGCCCAGGTAAGACACTTCTGATGTTGTTTGTTGTTCAGGAGCGGCTTGACAAGAGGAATACGACATTTGAAGTCCATGTCCAGGATCCGTCTGTGTGTGGTGGCTCTTGATGCACTGACTCCAGCCTCAGTCCACTCCTTGTGAAAGTTCCCAACACTTTTGAATGTCCTTTTCCTGACAATCCTCTCCAGGCTGCGGTCATCCCTGCTGCTTGTGCACCTTTTTCTTCCACACTTTTCCCTTCCACATAACTTTCTATTAATGTGCTTTGATACAGCACTTTGGGAACATCCAACTTCTTTTGCAATTGCCTTTTGAGGCTTTCCCTCCTTATGGAGGGTGTCAATGATGGTTTTCTGCACAACTGTCAGGTCAGCAGTCTTTCCCATAATTGTGATTCCTACTGAACCAGACTGAGAGACCATTTAAAGGCTCAGGAACCCTTTGCAGGTGTTATGGCTTAATTAGCTGATTAGAGTGAGACACTTTGAGCCTAGAATATTGCACCTTTTCACAATATTCTCATTTTCTGAGATTGTGGATTTGGGGTTTTCATGAGCTGTAAGCCATAATCATCGCAATTATGACAAATCACGGCTTGAACTATCTTGCTTTTCATGTAATGAGTCTATCTCATATATTAATTTTACCTTTTAAGTTGCATTACTGAAATAAATGAACTTTTGCATGATATTCTAATTTTTGGAGTTTCACCTGTGTATATATACAAATTTTGGTGGTATTTGATTACTACGAAACACTTAGAGTTTGTTACAAAAGAGGCAGAGCCTGTGGCAAAGAATGTAATTTATGCTTTAATTACCGTATTTTTCGCCGTATAAGACGCACCTGACCATAAGACGCACCTAGGTTTTAGAGGCAGAAAACAGGGGAAAAAAAATTCTGAACTAATGGACTGCAGACACAGTACAGGAGATGACCAGAGACTGCGGACAGCACAGGGATGACCAGAGACTGCGGACAGCACAGGGATGACCAGAGACTGCGGACAGCACAGGGATGACCAGAGACTGCGGACAGTACAGATGACTGCTGACCTTTGGGGAGGTGGGGAGTGGATACCTGAATTTGACAGGTACCCGATCTTACCTGTTCCTCGATCCAGCTGCGCGCTGTCTTCCCGGCTTCTGTAAGGGCGCTCGGCATGACAGCCGGGTGCCCAGTGCGCGTGAGCGAGAAGCACTTGCGCTTTGTGATTGGTCCGGCGGCTTCTGGGATCTGTCATGTGTCCCAGGTGCCACCTTACCATTCACAAAGCGCACCGCTTCTTGCGCATGCGCACTTGGCATCCGGCTGTCATGCCCAGTGCCCACACTACAGAAGCCGGGAAGACAGCACGCCGCTGGATAGAGGAACAGGTAAGGTCTCGCTGCAGAGCTGAGCGGCCGGCCCGGTATTCTGACACGGCCGCGGTGGAAATACCAGACCGGCTGCTCCATATTCGCCTTATAAGACGCACTGGCATTTCCCCCCCAGTTTTGGGGAAGAAAAAGTGCGTCTTATACGGCGAATAATACGGTAATAAAGATTTCAACATTTAACTGAAAACAACTTTCAGACACTAATACTATAATGGCAGTGCAGCGCTAAAACAATATTAAGATCATAAAATTGATAAGAATAGCAAAATGCTTATGATAAAAATGCTGTGATAAAAGGTCATACAAAACAATAGTAATAAAGTTCATAAAGTGACTTTCAGTGCTCTTAAAGGTGCTTGTTATTCTGGTATGTCTGTGCTTGTGCAGTGATATGAAGAGAATTGTGCACTCACCAGACGCGCAGTAAATATGCGCCAGTATAAATATATCCTGAAGTCATCAAGGTAGGTGTGATGTTAGGGTGACTTCCCTCTGAAGGGCAGGGTGGTGGAACAATCAGATCCTGGGACTTTAAGTGCTGACCCAACACAGCCAGAGTTCCCCTTAAGGGATAGATGGATGCTGCTTCCTGGATATGCAGGAGGATCCCTCTGGGTACTGGGATGGATCATTATCACATACGGGGTATCTGAAAATTAATGCTCCACTCGGGAGTTCAGACACAGGAATATGCCCATAGTGTAGTAGATTAAATCTTCATTTATTGAGAATTGCATTCAGAAAGACAAGATAAAATCACGATGAGAAACAGGTCTAACTGTCCTTCAATAAAGATGGCTGCTGGAGCTCTTATCAATTTTATGATCTTAATATTGTTTTAGCGCTGCACTACCATTATACTATTATTCCTTTGAGGTTTTTACTTTGGTTGCCTTTGTGCATAGCTGCTTTACCTTTGAGTGCACTCACATATGTTTACTATATAAACTTTCAGGCACTGCCTCTGAATGACACTCTGTATGGAGTCATATAGCAGGATGGGAATGAGTCAATGCTTTCACCCACTTGTGTGTTTAAATATTAGTGTGAGCTTTTGAGCTCTGTAAGCAGTAGGCTGCTTTCAACAAGGTAGCTAGCTAGGGAAACAAAGTAAAAAGGATCTGAGAGCATCACCTGCTGGCTGCATGTGAAAATTCAAGATATTCATGATATTATATGAAGTTATGAAATACCTCATAATAATGAAAAATTTGATCTATGATAAGAACTTTTTAGGCATTACTATAATAAGTAAATAAAATTGTAAAATATGTATTCATACAAGTGTAAAATAAAACTATTTTGGAAATGAATATCCAAAGTGAATACATGTTGGATCAGGTGTTAGGGTTGTTTGCTACAGAAGTAGAGAAAATGAATAGTATGGGTTTAGAACGCAAAAAGGCACTTTTGTAAACATAAATACACAAACTTTAAAATGTGTGTATAAATAGAAAATACAGTTATATTCAGCTCTCCCTGTGGTGCCAAGCTGGGCATATTGTGCACACTTCCCGGTATTATTGTTCTCATTTATTTTTAGCCTGCTAGAGAATTTGGCAGCACAATATAAAGGAGCAAACTACAACAATGGCATATGACACCTGCTAACTCTCTAGTTGAGGATCTTTAAAGCAGTTCACATTTCATTATGAAGTTGTATTATGGAATTATGAACCTGTTTGGTAAAGTAGTACACAATAACCCATGTCAACCAATCAAAATGTAGCTTCCAGCAAATGCTTTTTACACATTTTATTTTATGAAAGTGGGCCTAGACTCAGGCAAACATATCTGTAAGTGGTGTGAAACAAGGCAGTTGTGAATAAAATGGCCATATAGTAAGCATTCTGAAGCTGCTGTTTTTGGCAGGCCCATGTTTCTAGAAGAACATAGTGTACCTACCTACCACTTCTAATCAGGAATGTGCTACTCATACATTTGTGTTACTGATCTGCTGTGTCACATCTGACACTCTGATAGTTCTATTGGCCAGCTTTTTGGCACCATGTATGGTACACTTAAAGCAGAACTCCAGGCCAAAACTTCTTTAAATGTCCTTGTTGCTGATTTCCTACCTTCGCTGAATATGTCATCCATCTTCTGGTTCACTCAGGAGTTGCTCTGTTGCTCTGAAATAGCCTATTTATTTTCAAATCAAACCGTTAATGTTCTCTGGTTTCCTGTTTGTAAGACCAGTGGTTGCTGTGCCTCCTATTCGACTAGCCACTAGTCTTGGCACATCCCTTCTGTAGTTCTTTCTCCAGGAGGCAGTGATGTAACTCAGCCCTACTTGCAGTGGTGAGCGGACCGAGGCTCTCAGACACTTTCAATATGTACAGGCCTAGTGTACCCACCCACATTTACTACAATTCCCTGTGGTTGATGGGACCTGTAGTTTCCTTCTACTGCAGAGAGAGAGGAGAGGATATGATGTAATCCCTGCTGTTACACCTCCTTCTTGAAAGAGCAGATGCGATTATCTTTTGAATTACAGAAATTAGATCATGAAAATTATTAGAATTAGACTTTTCTCCTAAATGGTAAGGATTTTCAAAATGTTGACTGTTTAGTGTTATGGGTAGGGGTGTACTAATGGGTGATTTTTTTTTTGCCTATCCCGGAGTTCTTCTTTAAGCGCTTTATTCCATAGAATTTTCTTGGGGAATTTTTAGAAGGTAAGTCATAAAGTCATACGTGCCCTCCCAATAGCCTGGGCCCTGCATTTAGAATGCAGCATCACGTGTACATCGCTACATAGCTTTTGCATTAGCTAGCATAGACATAAACTAGGACCAAAATATACATAAAACTGGGACATAAAATATACATAAACTAGGACCAATTTAGACAGAAGCCAAGTAACCTACCAGCATGTCTTTAGAATGTGGGAGGAAACCAAACTACCTGCAGGAAACCAAAGCAAACACAGTAAGAACATGTAAATGTCAAGCAGATAATGTCTTGGCTGAGATTAAAACCAAGGGAGCCCCAGTGCTGCACAGTATAAGTGCTAACCACCAGCCCACCGTGCTGTTCTTTGTCACACTAAAGTGTGCTAATGAATTGCTGTTAGACAGCCAGATTTTAGATTGTAAGTGTAGGTCCACTTGAAGGGATATTTCCACTTTTGCAGCAAAATTGGGATACTACTGACATTATATTTGTTGCTTGTCTCCATTCACATAGAAGAGCCTAAAAATTAAAAATGACAGATTCTCTTTTTTTCTGAAACTTCAACAAGGAAAAATTGTACTTGGTTCTCTTTGTTATGATGGGTTCTGTGAAGCAGTGTTTACCATAAGTAACCTTGTATCTCCTCAATTGTACTAGATTTAAATGCTGTCTGTCCTAACAAAAGGTTAAAAGTTTAGAAGCTAGGCTTCTCCATTTTATGTTAGAGTGAAACTTTGGATCACTTCAGGCTGGCCTCTTTTGCAGGTGTAGCTATGTAAAACATTAAAAATAAGTGTCTATACTGTTTTAAATCCAGTAATACACTGTCTCACCCTGCTCTGCACATACTCAGTTGCTCTCTTTTTCAGCACTGTGCCTAAAATCTGAGCCACTAGAGAGAGGCCGAACTGCTGACAGCCTAAAGATTTACTGTTGCTCAGGGGATCTGGGTTTAAGCAAAATGGCAGCTCCCAGCAAGAAGAAACAGGAGTAATACTGGAGGCAATTTACATAATAATTTTGAAAGCATAATTATTAATGTGGAATGGATGTTCCTTCCTAAGGAACATTATTTGTATTAAGTTTTTATGGGTAAAGTTCCACTTTAATTAGAACAGGTCTCAGCCAATCTCAAAGGGCAGTAAAACAGGAGGCTGAGCTGCAGTTATATACTGACTGGGCTGTACAAAAGCTGCAACGCTTCACTTTTAACTTGGGCTGCAAAGCTTTCTATTTGGCAGTTAAAAAATATAACTAAAAACAGGTGTCAGGAGGCAGTAGTAGTGCCTCCTGAACATCTGTCAGTGCCCCTACTCTGGATGAAGGAGCAACAAAGACACCTTTTGGACAGCAGCATTGTCAGTCTGGGAGGAGGGGAGAGTTAGATGTACTAGCAGATTTTGATACACTGTGAAATTGAAGCCAAACATGTAACACTTTGTAAGCAGTTAAAGTAACCATTTTCTTCCTTTTGGAATAAAGGTTTTACATAAAATAATAAAAGCTGACCATTTTAAGCACCCCTGTCAGTGGTAACTGGTTTGTCTCAACCCTCTAACTACTACATCTGCAGGACAGCTTGTTCTGTTGAAAAACAATAGACTTACCAGCTAGATCACCAGGTGAAAACAAAAGAAAGAAAGCCTAAAAAAGAAAAATAGTGCAGCCATCACATTGAAGAATTGGTAAGCTGCAATATAATAAAGGTTTGCTTTTGTGTTTAATACTGCTTTAAGGAGCCATATATTACCGTTCAGTTGGTAAAACAGCCCACGCCCATAGAAAAAAACTCATGCAGGAGAGCTAATCCTCTGTACTCTGTATGCAAGTAATAGCCCTCTCTGCTGCAGTTTAACACCCTCTGTGAATCGGAACAAGAGCCCTACAGTCAGCAAAACTTACAATCTTTCTTCTTGGAGGACTTTGGATCTGGCTCACAAGATATTACAGGCTGAAGCAAATGCTGTTCCATGATGGTGGGGGGCAGACTTTTTTCTATGGCTGTGGCCTGATCTATTTGAAGGGTGAAATCTGTTCACTTACTGGTATAATGCAAAAGAAAGCTATTGAGTGTTTTTTTACTTTGGTTCTGTAGATAAAATAGATTTGTGGATTTCCTTACTCTTAGACCACTTTCACATGAGCGGACCGATGGGGTCCGCCTGTCTGTTTTTCAGGTGGACTTGACCAGTCCATTCATAGACTTCTATGGACCGGATGGTGTCAACGGACAACAGCCCTGCATCCAATCCAATCCTGTACATCAAAAACAGATGGATGGGGATCCTTTCCTCATCCATCCAGTGGATCAGATGACAATCGGGTGGAAACGGACAGGCGGTCCATTTCCATCTGACTGTCCCATTGAAATCAGCAGGCAGTGTCAGAGTGGACAGAGACCTGTCATCCGCCTACTCAGCAGTGATCAGTGGAGAGATCCCCCACTGAGCAGGCTGATCATGCTGAATGATCCGCCCCATCTGAAAGGGGCCTTATACGCAACTGATGCCATAGTAGACTAAAACTCTTTGTTTTCCCTATATACCCCTTAAGTAATTTAAAAAACATAGTAACATTTTAAGTTTGTTGTTTGTGTACATGAAACCTAGAGAAAAGTTTAAGATACTCTACCTAGAGAATAATTAATGTTGTTACCAAGACTGGGACACGTGTGATCCATTTTTACCTCTCTCTTGCTTACAAACATGTTGGATAGTGAAGGTATGGCAACTAGAAGTGTCTAGGGGAATGTTGTTTACTGGATGATTCGAAGGGGGGTGCAAAAGACATAGACAACTTAAATTTGACAGTGCCAGAAATTACAAAAATAATCCATGTACAGATACTTGATTTACGAGAAGATGTTGGTAGGCATGCCCACCTTACATATTTTTGTTATTCCACAAAATCATCTGCTGCTTTGCAAAAAGTGTTATTCCTTATGCTGTGTCCGCCACAATGTAGCATAAATTAAGAACTACACAAGAAAAGAGAGTGATTACCAACAGCAGAGGGGGACCTGGAAACTCAATTTCACTAACCATACACAGTTTTGTGGCAGTTCCAAAAAGGTTTGCATGAGCTTTTGACAGAAAACATAACTTCATGTGTTTGGCAATCTTTTACCAGCCATTTTTAAATGGAACTTACCCACATTGCATTTACACATCCACACTCCAAAAAAGATTTCTTAAAGGATAAGTCCACCTTTGGTATCATTTTCCATGTTCCACCAGTTTTTAGGGTGGAACATGTAACATGTTCCCAATGCTGCAGCCTGCCTGATTCCATCCTTCCCCCGTGACAGCAGTACAGGGAGAAGTTCCTCGTACAAGCTGTAACTTTTTAAAAACAGCGCAGCCACGCAGGGCTTGCCCACACAGCCACGTCATTCCTTCACAGTGTTCTGGGAATTAATTACAAGTATTGACATCCTTTGCAGATTTCGGCTTTTAGTTCTCAATGTACTATGGAGCACCGTGGTAGTTTGTTGACTCTTCCTGTCATTATATCTGCCTGCCTGTACATACTGTACGGGCAAGCAGATATACAGACAGGTCTGCAGGAGATCTGCATGGCACCAGCGATCTGCTGATTACTGCTGCAATGCTTTACAGGCTTCTGCAACATAAAATAATAAATATACATTTTTTTTTTACCTGCAAAAAAGTGCATTTAACTTTTCCTTTAATCGTATATCACAGGACACTAATTCTACTATGCAGTTTGCTTCAGGTGACTGGACACTGGCAAACTGTAAGGACAGCCCTGTATAACCCATCCCACTCCCAGCATGCCTTCAGTTTTTGCTAGTATCATTATGTGAACAGACACAGCCATCAGAGAGGCACTAGATTCCTGAAGCTCTGAGAAGAGCAGACCTGATTCTGGCCTAGGCAGAATGTCATGTTTTGGCCCTGACCACAGTGGACATCTCAGGCATGAAAAATTTGGCAGGTGGACTTCCTCAGTCTGCAACACCTGGCTGTGTCCAGTAATCTCTTCACCCAGAGGTGTTTTGCACTCTCTGTTGCAAGTGGGGAATGCCAGACATGGATCTCGTTGCTTCCAGGTTCAGCAACAAACTGAACAAATTTGTTACAAGGACTAAGAATCCTTGAGGGTTTCTTTAATGACTCTGTGGGTCTACATGTGGTCTACACCTTTCCTTTTTAGGAACTTATTCCTTGACTCCTCCACAGGATTGAGCAGGAGAACATTCTAGTGATCCTCGGAATTGAGCAGGAGGGCTTTCTGGTGATCCTCATTGCACCGGTCCAGGAAATTATGGTACTCAGATTTCATCAGACTCCTGGTAGACTGTCTGTGTGCCTCCAGGACCTTCTGTCCCAAGTGCCTGTCTGCCATCCTGCTTCACAGTCCATGTATTTAACTGCCTGGTTGAAGCCTGACGAACAGGGGCCTATCAGGTTTGGTCATCCCTACACCTGAAAGCCAGGAAATCAACTTCTCACAAGATCTACCATTGCACGTGGTAGGCTTACTTCACTTAATGCAAAGCTAGGAACTTCCATCTCAGGAAGTACTCCTGGCTTTTATCTAGTGGGGTCTGGATCAGCATTGAATACCATCAAAGATCAATCTCAGCTTTCATTAGCAGTTTTCATTCAAAGGCCACCTTGCTAGGACTTTGTACAAGGAGTTGCTCCCATTGTCCCTGCTGTGCATTTCCAGTTGACTCCAAGGGACTTCAATCCAGTCATGTTGGTCCAGATTTACTTCTACAGGGCGGATGTTCTGTGCAAAATCACATATATAACTGTGATTTTACACTTTTGCCTCTGGAGAGGTGGCGCGATCCTGCCGCCTGTGCGCTACTTCTACTGTGACTGGACACAGCAGAAGACGATCAACATGTGCTGGCCAATTGATGATCTCTGACACTTGTTGATCACTGAGGGGACAGACATAACACAGCTCTGCCTATGTAAACAAGGCAGAGCTGTGTTACGTCAACGCGATCTGCTAGGTTTTATTCAAGGAATAAAATCTAGCTGATTGCCTAGTAAAAACAGCATATAGTAAACACGTAAACACATAAACACCGGCTAGGCACCCAGTTAAACTTTTGCTCACCCTAGATGTTTAACCCCTTCCCGGTCAGTGTCATTACTCACAGTGTATATTTTTAGTACTGATCATTGTATTATTGTCACTAGTTCCCACAAAGTGTCAGTGTCAGACTGTCTGCCGCGATATCGAAGTCCTGCTATAAGTCGCTGATCGCCGCCATTACTACTATAAAATATTATAAAATTCCAGTATATATATCGCCATTTGTAGACGCTATAACTTTTGCACAAACTAATCAATACGCTTATTGGGATTATTTTTATCGCAAATATGTAGCAGAATACGTTTTGGCCTACATTTATGAATGTTATGAAATTTGTTTTTTTTTAATTGGATATGTTTTATAGTAGAAAGTAAAAAATATAGTTTTTTTTTAAATTTCAGTTTTTTTTCATTTATAGCGCAAAAAATAACAAATTCAGAGGTGATCAAATACACTAAAAGAAAGCTCTATTTGTGGTAAAAAAAATTACATAAATTTAATTTATGTACAGTGTTGCATGACTGTGTAGTTGTCAGTTAAAGTAGTGCAGTGCCATATCGCAAAAAATGGCCTGGCCATGAAGGAGGGTAAATCTTCCGGGGGTCAAGTGGTTAAGGTAGTATTTTCTTTTTACCTAGACCATGACATTGTCTTACCATTTTTATGTCCTGCTTTTAAACACACCAAGGATATTTCTTTCCACTGTCTGGATGTTTTTTGCTGTCCAAGTGTACCTCTCTACAGCCTCTCTTTGTCACTCCAACTCTGGCTGTTTTTTTTTTTTTGAAGGCTAGCAGGGGTCAGCAGGCCTCTCCAGTTCCACTATTGCCAGGTGAATTCTCAACAAATATTTCTGGCCTGTAACCTTAGGGGAAAAGTCCCCCTTTTCTGCTCAAGGCACACTTTACTAGATCTGTTAGTGCTTCTTGATTTTTTAACATCAAGCTTTGGTTTCTCAGATCTGCCAGACTGCTGCCTGATCCTCATTTCAAACATTTGTTGAGTTTTACCAGGTGGAAATTCAGTGCTCGGCAGATCCTGTCTTCAGATTACAAAGTATACTTTCATTTTCATTAAATGGTTAAGAAAATAGGATTTTTGTCTTACCTGAAAAACCCTTTTCTTGGTGTACATCACAGGACACGGATCCTCCCTCTCTGTATCTCTGATTTACTCATGCTTTCGCTTGCAACAAAACTGAAGGCATGTTTGAAGTGGGATTATACAGGGTTGTCCCTATAAATTTGCTTTGCTAGTTTCCAAAGTGTGATGACTAAACCCGGCCATACATGGATCAAAATTCATCTGGTTCAGCAAGGACTGGTCGATTTTTGATCCATGTATGGGCAGGTTGGTTGTACCAATCAACTTCTGTACAAGTGCCCTGTCGGATTTTTGTTGGATTTTTGTTATTTGATCAGTGCTACCAGCTATAGCTGGTGGCACTGATCAGTGTATTCTGATGGTGGGGAAGTCTCCCCGCTGTCAGAATACAAAGGCTCAGCAAAGGCCCAAATGTGTGGAATGGGGGCTATTGTAGAATTCTAGTGCTCATCTAAAGATGAGTGTTTTAGAGATTGCACTAGGTTTACTGCAATAAGCACATGTATCCTGCTCATCTACTCCACTCACCTTAGTATAATAATCACTTGTGGTTATCTTCAACTAATGTAAATGGGTACTTGTCTGTATGCATACATGTGTATGTCACGTATGTATACAATGAGCAGAAACAGTGCTTATATCATAAACATAAGAGCCTGTCACGCCTTCAACTAACTGAACTTTTATCACTTCCACCAGCTCATTCCCCACAGTTATAGCCTTTTGTACCACTTGTCCCACCCTTTTAGATTGTAAGCTTTTATGAGCAGGGCCCTTTTGTATTTTATTGTATTTTATTGTAACTGTACTGTCTCCCTAATATATTGTAAAGCTCTGTGCAAACTGTTGGAGCTATATAATATTTCTGCTTATCTAATTGAGTTGAGTGTGAATTCATGATGTATGAGTATGCACAGAATCTAGCTGAAATGGATTTTGTAAAACTGATATTAAAAAAAAATTGAGTGGACTTTCTAGTTTTAGCACAGTTGAACTGTTTTATAATTTGGAGAAAAATATCGAAAACTTCATGATACCTGATCGTTCATAACAACTTCACATTAATTCCAATTTTGTTTTTTGCTTTTTTTTTTGCTTTTCTTTTTTTTTCATATACTCTATAATGCCAAAAGTATTGGGACACCCCTCCAAATCATTTTATTCAGGTGTTCCAATCACCTCCATGGCCACAGGTTTATAAAATCAAGCACCTAGGCATGCAGACTGCTTCTACAAACATTTTTGAAAGAATGGGTCACTCTCAGGAGCTCAGTGAATTCAAATGTGGTACAGTGATAGGTTTCCACCTGTGCAATAAGTCCATCAGTGAAATTTCCTTGTTACTCAATATTCTATGGTCAGCTGTTAGTGGTATTATAACAAAGTGAAAGCAACTGGGAACAACAGAAACTCCGTCATGAAGTGGTAGACCATGTAAAATGATAGAGTGGGGTCAGCGCATGCTGAAGCCCACAGTTCGCAGAAGTCGCCAACTGGCTGCAGAGTCAATAGCTAAAGACCTCCAAACTTCCTGTGGCCTTCAGATTAGCACAACAGTGCGTAGAGAGCTTCATGAAATGAGTTTCCATGGCGGAGCAGCTGCATCCAAGTCTGCATCACCAAGCGCAATGCAAAGTGTCAGATGCAGTGGTGTAAAGCACACCGGTACTGGACTCTAGAGCAGTGGAGACGTGTTCTCTGGAGTGACAAATCATGCTTCCCTGTCTGGCAATCTGATAGATATGTCTGGGTTTGGCGGTCGCCAGGAGAACGGTACTTGCCTGAGTGCATTGTGCCACGTGTAGAGTTTGGTGGAGGGGGGATTGTGGTGTGGGGTTGTTTTTCAGGGGTTGGGCTTGGCCCCTTAGTTCCAGTGAAGGGAACTCTTAAGGCGTCAGCAAACCAAGACATTTTGGACAATTTCATTTTCCCAACTTTGTGGGAACAGTTTGGGGATGGCCCCTTCCTGTTCCAACATGACCATGCACCAGTGCACAAAGTAAGGTCCACAAAGACATGGATAAGCGAGTTTGAGGTGGAGGAACTTGACTTGCCTGCACAGAGTCCTGGTCTCAACCTGATAGAACACCATTGGGATGAGTTAGAGCGGAGACTGCAAGCCAGGCCTTCTCGTCCAACATCATTGCCTGACATCACAAATGTGCTTCTGGAAGAATGGTCAAACATTCCCATAGACACACTCCTAAACCTTGTGGACAGCCTTCCTAGAAGAGTTGAAGCTGTTATAGCTGCCAAGGGTGGGCCAGCTCAATATTGAACCCTACAGACTAAGACTGGGATGCCATTAAAGTTCATGTGTGTGTAGAGGCAGGCGTCTCAATATTTTTGGCAATGTAGTGTATATAAATGGTTCCTTTGGGAAGTGTAAGCTCTGCTGTCAATCAGAGAGAAGTTAAATTAGATAATACATGATCTCCTAATACAATGAATGTAATATGATTTCAGTAGTTTCTTTCTTCCTGTTAATATTTTGCGTATTATTTAGACCAGCATACAAAAGTGTTACAATTACCTTTAGCTGAGAAAATGTGCCCTACATGATGTATTGCAGGGAAATTTACATAGATTACAAATGTCACAGAGCCTATGTGTTGCCACTGGTGCCTGTGTGCTTAAATTCTGTCCGATGTAGAACAAATAAAAAATATTTTTAAAGACCAGTTCAAGACCGGCACAATTTTAGTTTTTTTGCAGGTGATTACTAAAACATATTCAAGCTATAGTTAAATAATATGGGCTGAAAGTGCACACTCTCAGGTTTAATTTGAGGGTATGTACATCCAAATTGGAGGAAGGGTTTAGGAAATACAGCTCTTAAGAGTAGCCATCTATGGACCAAAAGTAATTGGACAATTGAATCAAAAGCTGTTTCATGGCCAGGTGTGGGATACTCCTTCATTATTTCTTCATCAGTTAAGCAGGTAGAAGGTCTGGAGTTGATTCTAAGGTATTTGCATTTGGAATCTATTGCAGTGAACCTACATCATGCGTTCATAGGAGTTGTCCATGCAAGTGAAACAGACCATTGTAAGGCTTCAAAAATGGAACAAATCCATCAGAGAGATAGCAGCAACATTAGGAGTGGCCAAATCAACAGTTTGGTACATTCTGCGGAAAGAAGAATGCACTGATGAGCTCAGCAACATACAAAGGCATGGACATCCACGGAAGACAACAGTGGTGGATGATCGCAGGATCCTCTCTATGGTAAAGAAAAATCCATTCACAACATCGAGACAAGTGAAAGACACTTCCCAGGAGGTGGGCATATCATTGTCAAAGTCTACAATCAAGAGAAGACTTCACGAGAGCAAATACAGAGAGTTCAGCACAAGGTGCAAACCATTCATAAGCCTGAAGAATAGAAAAGCAAGATTAGACTTTGCCAAAACACATCTAAAAAAGCCAGACCAGTTCTGGAAAAGCATTCTTTGGATGGATGAAACTAAGATTAATCTGTACCAGAATGATGGGAAGAAAAATATGTGGAGAAGACTTGGAACAGCTCATGATCCAGAGCACTCAACGTCGTATGTAAAACATGGTGGAGGCAGTGTGATGGGATGGGCATGCATGGCTTCCAGTGGCACTGGGTCATTGGTGTTTATTGATGATGTGACAGAAGTTAGAAGCAGCCAGATGAATTCTGCAGTGTTTAGAGATACTGTATACTGTCAGCCCAGATTCAGCCAAATGCAGCAAAGTTGATTGGACGGCACTTCACAGTACAGATGGACAATGATCCAAAACACACTGCAAAAGCAACCTAGGAACTTCTGAAGGAAAAGAAGTGGAATATTCTTCAATGGCTGAGTCAATCACCTGATCTCAACACAACTGAGCATGCAATTCACTTTCTGAAGGCAAAACTAAAGGCAAAAATACCCACAAACAAAGAACAACTGAAGACAGCTGCAGTTAGAGCCTGGCAAAGCATCAGAAAGGAGGAAACCCAGTCTTTGATAATGTCTATGGGTTCCAGACTTCAGGCAGTCATTGCTAGTAAAGGATTCTCAACAAAATATTAAAAATGAACATTTTATTTATGATTATATTCATTTTTCCAATTACATTTGAGCCCCTGAAAATGGAGGGACTGTGTATAAAAATGGTTGCAGTTCCTAAAATTTGTACTTGATATTTCTGTTCAACCTCTTGAATTAAAGCTCAAAGTCTGCACTTCAAATTCATTTGGATTGTTTAATTTTAATTTATTCTGGTGGCATACAGAGCCAAAGTATGTGCCTGTGTCCAAATATATATGGCCCTAACAACAACCCCCAGACCAAAAATACATTACTAATCTTGCATGGACCTCTCGGCACTGAGAACACATGTAAATCCTGCAAGTCACCTAAGAGTTCCTAAGTTGTAAATTGTCCCCAAAACTAAAGTGCCTCCTAAACATAAACTTGTAGCTAGCATGGGCTGGAATTCTATTTTCAGTGGAGTTGGACAATATGGCTCAGGAAGCAGTGTGATGCTGAATTGCATAGTTCATAGTTGTACTCACCAACTTCTTACATACCATATGTCTTGACTTAGTAAAAGTAGTTCTGACATTTTTTTTCTTGGTTATTGGCACATAGTAGAGCCAGATCACAAACACTCATTTTAGACTGAACAATCTGGGCACACTTCCACTACCAGCAAATGCTACATGGTCCTGCACAACTGCTACACAATTTGGCTGTATAGATACTGTGCTTGATTTCTGGAGTGCATTGATTTTAAATGTTTATAGGGAAGAGAACATTGATTGCATTATCTTAACTTCTGTTTCAAACCATTCTTTGGATAAACTTACACATTTATCCAGTCCTGCATACGTGGGTGGCCTCACATGGGTGCAGAGGCCCATAGTCCATGAATGGACCATGTGTTTATGTGACTTGAGCCACCAGGTCTTGCATGCAGGCAGCTTATTCACATTTATGGGAACTCATCAGCTGCATGGACACAGCCGTTTGGCCCAATTTGGTAGGTGTGCAGATGCTTGTCCCTGAACACACACTGTCTGTGTTTGGGGTTGCTCACCCAGAATGCAAGTATACAATCCAAATGCACTTGTTCCTGCGCTAAAAATGGCTGTGTGTATAAGTGGGTGCTGCAGCAACCGTCGGTTGGAACCGAACAGAATCAGCAAGGGAGAAACGGTGCCTTGCTGTAACTATGTGATCGTTCATTAAAACATTTGGACCCATATTGGCGATCCTCGGTGTACTGGTGACATTCTCCCTTGGGGTTGCTCACCCACACGCCCGTCAAATTGGACTGAGCCGCTGTATCCCTGCAACCAGTTGATCCCTATTGACTTGAGTGGGCTGTATGCACGCAGTTCCTGGTGGCCCAAGCCACATAAACACATGGCTTGTTCACAGATGTAGCACTACTCCCGTAGGAGATGCAAACATACTTTAAAGGTCTTCTCACAAGCTTTACCCCGTAGCTAGACACACAGGCTCATTCATACATTTTTCCAATGACCAGTCTAAGGGTGTTGTTTTTATTTTTGGAGAACTTGGATAGGGTTGAGGGAATTAGATGGGATACTCCAAAAACAAGAACTATGTACAACTTGAGGACTTCTTCAGAGCAAGCTATAATACAGTCCGTGCTTGTAGAAAACAGTAGGCTTCAGCTTTAAAGTAGTAATAAACTGTAAATCTCTTTATTAAAACCACATGAGCAGATTCCCATTAAATAGAAGACTAGATTGACAGAGCTCTTCAGGACATCAGCCGTGTCCCTTTTAGCTAGACCCACAGCTGACTCTCTAGCACCGGAGGGGTGTTAGCAGCACAGAAGTCTATAAGATTCTTCAGTAATGTCTGTACTCTCAAGGCCCAAGGACAGCAGGTTACCTTCTTCCATGGTACCAGGCCAGATCTTCAGTAAATCTTCAGTAGACTGCCCCTAAGTGTCAGTATCAGATTTCTCACTGCATCAGAGTCCTGCTATAAGAGGCTGATTGCCGCGATCACTAGTATTAAAAAAAAAATTCCAGTACATATCCCATAGTTTGTAGACGCTATAACTTTCATGCAAACCAATTAATAGATGCTTATTGGGATTTTTTTTTTTTTTACTACCAAGACATGTAGCAGAATGCACGTTGGCCTAAATGTATGAAGACATTGGATTTTTTAAATGTTTTTATTGGATATGTTTTATAGCAGACAGTAAAATATAGTAGTTTTTTTCAGAATTTTCTTTTTTTTTCCATTCTATATAATTAAAAATAAAAAGCCCAGTGGTGATCAAATACCACAAAAAAACCTCTATTTGTGGTAAAAAATATTATATATATTTCATTTGGGTACAGCGTTGCATGACAGCGTAGTGTGAAATAGCAAAAAATGGCCTGGTCATGAAGGGGGTTAAAATCCTCCAGAGCTTAAAGTGTTACTAAACCCACAACTGTAAAATCAGTCTGTATATGTAGTAAAGTATGCTTGTTATACTCGCTGTAGAACCCAAGAGGTTAATCCTCTGCATTGTGTTAAAGGCCGATTGATCCTGTCTTCTCTCATCCTCCCCTTCTTTTGCTGTCCCCATACCATAGTTAGAGCAGCAGTGGCAGGTCTGCACATGCTCTGTTTGTTGTGTATTACTAGAGAGGTGGGGGGTGCATGTGATTGGCACAGGGCCAGTCAGTGCTGTCCAGACAGAGGGTCAAAGATTATGCAGCCTCATATTACAGCCTATCAGTCCTTTGTGCTGTTTGCCCCATTGTTGGAAAAATAAAGGACTTTTATTTGTCATTGAGCCTCTGGTGTGTGGCCATCATCTTCTCTCTTTTGCGTACATGGTGGCGAGCCAGGGCCTTCACCCATATATAAGGTTTGAGTGAATTTCACCTGTGCGGTATTTGCTCATTAATAGCCTCATAGGACAGTCAGAGGAGAATGAAAACTCCTACAAGATTAACCAGTGCTCGGCCGGACACTGATAGAAGTCGCAAGACTGCTATATACTGCTGATGAGAAAAGGTATTTAGAAGTTTATATTTACTAAAATAATTGCATTTCCATGCTGTGTGTACTGTGGAAAACCAGATATAGTAAATGCAGGGTTCTGGGTTTAATAACACTTTAAAGCGAAGTTCTGCCCTCCCCCCCCCAAAAAAAAAAAAAACTGCTGACTTTTAATGTTAGCACTTCCGCCTAGCAGTATTAGAATTGTTGGTGCAAATCCCAACCACGGCACCACCTGCCTGGAGTTTGCATGTTCTACCTGTGTGGGCTTCCTTCGGGTGCTCCGGATTCCTCCTACACTCCAAAGACATGCTGGTAGGTTAATTGGCTCCTGTCTAAATTGTCCCTAGTATGTATATGTATGAATGTAAATTAGGGACCTTAGAGTGTACACCCCTTGAGAGTTAGGAACTGATGTGAATGTACAATATATATGTAAAAGCACTGTGTAAATTGACGGCACTATATAAATACCTGAAATAAAGAAAGAAATATTAGGGCACTTACCTGTCCAGGGATCCAGCGGTGTCCTCACCCCAAGCCGATTCTTCAGTTGGCTGTCAGGTGCCGGTGCCGCCATCTCGACTCAGGGAAATCGATGGTGAAGCCTTGCAACTTCACCGCCATTTTCCTACTGCGCATGTGCAATAGGAAATGGGCCACAGTCCTCTGGGACCTTTGAAGTATCCCAGAGAGTTGGGGGGGGGTCTGAACTTTCAGCTCAGTTTGCCATGGGGAACTGAGCCGGAAGTGGGCACAAGTACCTGTCAAAACCAGGTACCTGCCCCCCAACCCCCAAAAGGTGTCAAATGCTGCAGGGGGGGGGGTCTGAAATTTCGGCTCAGTTTGCCATGGGGAATTGAGCCGGAAGTGGGCACAGGTACCTGTCGAAACCAGGTACCTGCCCCCCAAAAGGTGTCAAAGGCTGCAGGGGGGGGTAGTCAGAAAAGCGGAGCTTCCACTTTTGGGTGGAACTCTGCTTTAAGTGGTCAGATGTGTAAGTTTACAAACTTGAATATTTTTTAGATTAATAGGAGTAGGCTAGAAATAATTGAAATACTAAGTGGAAATGAATGATTTTACATTTTGCCTCTCCTGTGTTCCATTCCATGTGTACAGTAACAGCTGCTCCCAGTGCAATGGCAGTACCCTAAATGAGCCAGTAGATGTCGCTCTCCTACGAGAGGCGGTTGGTGGCTAGGAAGTGAGCGCAGCCCTGCAGAGCCGTAGTGGAAGGGAGCAGCAAGGGTTAGTGCAGAGGAGGAAGCAGCGGCAGCCACTAGTCGGGGGGAAGAGTAGGGAAGCCCAGCATGCGCTATGTGCTGATGATAGGTTTTGCACGCCTGCCTATACAGTATGTGCCTGCTTGTCGGAGGGGCTGGGATGAGTCTTAGGGAGGAGGGGGAGGCGGCTGCCTGTGTACATATGCATGGTCAGGGGGCGTTCCTTTCCGCCGCCCGCAGTTCGTCGTCTTGCCGGTAGAGGCGATGCGGAGTCTCTGAGACAAAAATAGCCCGAAATTTGCCGAGAAATATCAGGATTGTGTATGAGGGGAGGGAGAGCGGCATTAGGCTGGTTTCCAGGAGGAGCTCTGCTCTCCTCTCCCCCTCTCTCTCTCCTCTCCTCTCCCTCTTTGTGTTATTTATAGACTCCCCTTTTTTATACCGCTTTCCTTCATCGCTATTTTCCTTTGCGGCGTTATGTGTCCCCGGCACTGCTGACACCTGGAAGAGGAGAAGAAGGAGGAGGAGGAGGAGGAGGCCGGGAGGGAGCAGGGGGAAGAGGACACCGACCCCCCACTATAGAGAGGGACCCCCACTACACTCACCGAGCCGTCACTATTTATAGACCGCCGAGACCATCCATCATCATCATCATTATTATTGTTATTATCCGGACGGAGCCCCCGAGCCTTCATCACCACCACCATCATCATCATCACCACCACCACCATGGGCTGTTTGGGGAACAGCAAGACGGAGGATCAGCGCATCGATGAGAAGGCGCAGAGAGAGGCCAACAAGAAGATCGAGAAGCAGCTGCAGAAGGAGAGGCTGGCCTACAAAGCCACACACCGGCTGCTGCTGCTCGGTGAGTCAGCCGGGGGACACCTACCGATCACCGCACTGCCACTCACAGGCCTCACCCTAGCCATCAGCACCGGGAGGAGGCAAGGGGTTAACTCCCCGCCATCATCGGGGGGGAGGAAAGGGTTAACACCCGCCACCACAAGGCAAGGGGATGTCCCTCACCATCAGCTGTAGGAAAGAAGGGGTTAACCAGCCCCCCTCTCTATTATCAGGGGTAGACAAGGGGTGAACCCTCTCCACCACCCCCCATAGTCATCATTTGTACAAGAGGTTAACCCTTCACCACCATCACTGGGAGCAGGAAAGGGGATAAACCCCCCCATGATCATTACTGGGAGCAGGAAAGGGGATAAACCCCCCCATGATCATCACTGGGAGCAGGAAAGGGGATAAATCCCCCATGATCATCACTGGTAGCAGGAAAAGGGATAAACCCCCCCATGATCATTACTGGGAGCAGGAAAGGGGATAAACCCCCCATGATCATTACTGGGAGCAGGAAAGGGGATAAACCCCCCATGATCATCACTGGGAGCAGGAAAGGGGATAAATCCCCCATGATCATCACTGGGAGCAGGAAAGGGGATAAATCCCCCATGATCATCACTGGGAGCAGGAAAGGGGATAAAGCCCCCATGGTCATCACTGGGAGCAGGAAAGGGGATACACCTCCCATGATCATCACTGGGAGCAGGAAAAGGGATAAACCCCCCCATGATCATCACTGGGAGCAGGAAAGGGGATAAATCCCCCATGATCATCACTGGGAGCAGGAAAGGGGATAAAGCCCCCATGGTCATCACTGGGAGCAGGGAAGGGGATAAAGCCCCCATGGTCATCACTGGGAGCAGGGAAGGGGATAAGTCCCCTATGATCATCACTGGGAGCAGGGAAGGGGATAAATCCCCCATGATCATCACTGGGAGCAGGGAAGGGGATAAATCCCCCATGATCATCACTGGGAGCAGGGAAGGGGATAAATCCCCCATGATCATCACTGGGAGCAGGGAAGGGGATAAATCCCCCATGATCATCACTGGGAGCAGGGAAGGGGATAAACCCCCATGATCATCACTGGGAGCAGGGAAGGGGATAAATCCCCCATGATCATCACTGGGAGCAGGAAAGGGGATAACTCCCCCATGATCATCACTGGGAGCAGGGAAGGGGATAAATCCCCCCATGATCATCACTGGGAGCAGAAAGGGGATAAATCCCCCATGATCATCACTGGGAGCAGGGAAGGGTTGACCCCCCCCCCCCACAAAACCATTGTAATAGGCAAGGGGTTAATCCCCTACAGTCAATACTGCTGGCATGAAAGCGGTTAACAACCCCCCATGATCATAACTCCTAGCAGGCAAGAAGTTAAAGTTAACCTTCATCCCTAACATGCAAAGGATTAACCCCATATCATTATTTGTAATGATTACTGGGAAGGGGCTTAACCCCCCCCCCCCCCAGGATGGTCACTGGTAGCAGGAAAGGGGTTACTCCACCAGGATGATCACTAGTAACAGGGAAAGGGTTACTACCCCCCCCCCCCCAGGATAATCACTGGTAGCAGAGAAGGGTAACCCACAGGATGATCAGTGGTAGCAGAGAAGGGGCCCCCGCACAGGATGATCAGTGACAGCAAAGAAGGGGTCCCCCACAGTATGATCAGTGGTAGCAGAGAAGGGGTCCCCCCACAGGATGGTCAGTGGCAGCAGAAAGGGGGTTACACCCCCTAGGATGATCAGTGGTAGTAGAGAAGGGGTTACACCCCCCCCCAGAATAATCAGTGGCAGCAGAAGGGGTGATCAGTGGTAGCAGAGAAGGGGTCCCCCCCAGGATGATCAGTGGTAGCAGAGAAGGGGCCCCCCCCCCCCCAGGATGATCAGTGGTAGCAGAGAAGGGGTCCCCACAGGATAATCAGTGGTAGCAGAGAAGGGGTTACCCCCGCAGGACCCCAAGATGATCATTGGTAGCTGGCAGCTTGGTGCAGAGTGCAGGGGGACGTAGGGTGTGAGCCGTCCTATGTGCAGGGAGACACATGTTCCCAGCGATGTACCCCAACTGCTCATGTCTTATGCAATGACATTTGTCTGGATTTTGCTCTCCTTCCATTGCTGTCAGCTCCACTGTTTGCTGCATATTTGTGTGCTGGTTGTTTAACGTTTTTCTCTTCCAGCCGCTGATGTAGTCATTGAATGTATACAAAATGTCACTACTGAATGACACACATGACCAGTTTATACTCCTTTTTTTTTATTTTCCTCTGCACATGAATCTGTGATCAGATGATGGGGGGGGGGGGGAGCACAGGGCCTGCAAGTAGTGTTGGAAATGCATGGATGTGATTCTATGAAGACATGATCTCAGTTTGTATTTTTCTGTATATATTTTGGCAGGTGCTGGTGAGTCAGGGAAAAGCACGATTGTGAAACAGATGAGGATCCTCCATGTCAATGGATTTAATTCAGAGTAAGGATACTGCTTTATAAAAATTCATATGTTCTTTCATGAATCGTGCTGTATGTATATTCTCCCAACCCTGTGTATGTATATATAGCTATATAGTGATTTGATGCTTAAACAGCCTGCATTAAAACAGTACGGCTTACATTGTGCATGCACGCCTGTGTGTTTTCCTACCCTGTAGGCTTCTCTACTGTATTTTCTGCTGTTGCTACTGCAGCGTTTGACAGGCCCTTGTGTAGCAACAACATGGCGACTATACTTTTACATAGCAGCAAATATCTAAATTCTGTGTCTGTGTGTGCAGAAGTTAGGCAGCAGCAGCAGTAACAGATAAGGATGTGGGGCTTTTGCCAGCATGGTCATTTAAATATGTCAAATATTTCAAATCGTGGATCTATTTTAATTCATCTCTGTAGAGTCAGAGGTCACCATGATTGTAGTCTGACCATACGGCTCCTTTATCTTCTACAAATTCTGAAGCCAGGGTTTATTTCTTACTTGCTGAGGGAATTTTCTGCCCATCCCAGCAGTCATACAGAAATTGAATTCTATATAATCTACTGTTGTCAATGACAGTGATTCTGCTCAGCTACTCTTATATTTTAATATCAGTATTGGTAACTGAGCATAAGGTTTGTGTCACTGGGTCAGCTATAAGCAGCCTCTAGGGTTTTAACCATTGAAGAACTAAAATTACCAGCATGCAGTGTTGTCTGCAGGCCTCCTGAACTGGCGGAGCACTGTGATGCAGTAACTCATAATCTAGTTTTATGAAATAATTTAGAACAGTCTTTTTCATCCTGTTTCATATGGAGGACCCCTGGAAACAACTTTTCAGTCTTGAGGAACCCCTGCTAATAATCACTTTATCTACAGCTCACTAATTATTAGTGTGATGGTTAGTGGGAAGAATGCATAGTTACATACAGTAGTTTGGTTGAAAAAAAACACAAGGCCATCCAGTTGAACCAATAATGCTTCTTGCATTTGCATTGATGACTGCCAGTGGTTACATCTCTAATAGTCAGAAATTGCTCATTACCCAAGGAAACCCTAACAACCTCTAGAGTAGGGGTGTCCAATTCATGGCCCAAAACGGCTATGCAGCCCCACATAAAATCTTACACTTACTTAAACATTTTTTACTTAAAGATTTTTATTTTATTTTTTCAGTTTTTGTAAGAATGCATTTACACTTGGCAAACACATGCAAGTGAAGAAACATTTTGACATTGTCTCTTTACTGGACTTTTATAAGTTTTATCTTCCCCCAAAATATATCCCACTCTCTACAGCAACACTTTATTCATGTCATCAGTTTTCAGCAGCACCTATATTTGTGAACAGCTATTTTCATGAATGAGGTACACAAAGGGCAAAATTAGAACCAAAATATCTGATGTGGACCTTGAGAATTCATTCAAAATTGCTACTACAGCCATTAAATCGGATATTGATGTAGTAGTGTATCAAAAACAAATATTGCACTACTTTTATGTTGCCCTCTTTTAGTTTTATAGTAAAAATTACAACAAAACTCAGGTACATTATCTGTATCAGTGATTGCTCACTTGTGATCTGCCCAACATTTCCTGCTCATCAGCTATCCTTATTGTTAGTGTATTTTACGTGAGGCCCAAGATAATTCCTCTTCTTTCAATGTGGTCCAACAAAGTCAAAAGGTTGGACATCCCTGCTCTAGAGGAATGGCGCTTGAGAGAGCCTGATTTCGAATCTGACTTCCTCTTCTGATGTACTGGTGTTGTCCTCCAAGTTATTGGGACTTGCTTCCATATTGGTAATAAACATTGGCAAAGTCATCTTCCAGCTTTATAAAGCCAAAGAATAAATATAGACGTTATTTACAAAGAGATGCACCTTTATTGACAAAAGTAGTTTACCACCGTTGTCCTCCTTTTAATGATTGCAGACAAGGAATATTGTTTATGTAGCAACTTGATCGTCTTGTGAAAATGAAACTTAAAGAATTTTTGCCTTTTACTTAGGGAAAAGAAGCAGAAAATTCAAGATATTCGGAAAAACGTTAAAGATGCCATTGTGGTAAGTTTTATTATCAGTAGGATGATTCTACATCTATTTGACTAGGGGTCTGTGATGCTCTTTTAGTCTAGCTTTACACTAGAATGTGGTGCAGGAAACCTGCACTCCATGCGTGTTTCCCACACCGTTTTCAAATCGCACTACACTTGTGATCTTCTGCGGGTGTTAGTGCAGTCTTAACAACACACAAAAGCAGTGATCATGCGATACAGTTGCAGTACAGTTCCATAATTGGTGCATACATGACTTTGGTGCAATGTGATTTGAGCCCATTAAAAATGAATCGGCTCAAATCGCACTGCACTGAGTCGCATGTGAATTAAATAGGAATGAGTTGCGGTTCCTATGCAATTTATATGCAGTACATAGTGTGAACAGAGGCTTGGGGTCAAATGTCCATGTTTCCCATTTAAGAACCAAAACAATTTGTGAAAAAAAAGATTATTGGTCTGGGTTAGTTATTCAGCTGCCTTTGTAGTAAAATTTGAAAAGGCTCTCCTTGGCTGGGACCACCTTTGTGCATTGGATGGACATCGCCCAATATGTCTGGCAGTTGTCAGATCAGGAAGGGATCCTCATGTGTCATCCTCAACATCCACTGGTCGAGTGATCTGAAATGGATTTTTAAAATCCTTCTTTTTCTCCTAGATAAGGCTGATGCCATGTTTGTCTGCTCAGTACATAAACATGTATGTTTGACCAAATTATGTTAGTATTGTAATAACTCTGAGGTACAGTTGTGTAGTAGCTGTATCTTCTGACCCCCACCTCATATCTAGGTCTACCCTTACAATACTTAACTAAAACCTCTAAATGTTGGCTTTGGGAAGCCAGTGCTAATGTAACAATCTATGCTAGATCATATGACATATCATGCATCTGTAATATGTATTCACATCAAAAAAGTGCTGCATTCTGCCTAAATATTGTGTCATACCCTAAATGTTCTCAATTTTCTTTGCAGACTATAGTATCTGCAATGAGCACCTTAATACCTCCAGTTCCACTGGCGAATCCTGAAAACCAGTTCCGCCTTGACTACATCAAGAGTATAGCTCCACTGTCAGACTTTGATTACACACAGGTAGGCTGTGGTTACCTTTTCTTTTTCTAGCTGGCTCTCGCTACTTTTGTGTAAAAATATTCTGCTGTTATAATGCCAAATTTGAATTTAGTGCTTTTCCTGTTTGTTTTTTGTAAAACAAGAATGTGGTTGCTGAAAGGAGAAGAATTTGGATGGCTTCTGTTGGTGCTATTGGGTTCAGACAAGGAAGCATGCAGAGATCATTAGAACTAAGTGACCATTTTGCTACCTTTTGCCCCAAATAAAGGGAAACTTTTATAGTAATACATTTTAAGTAATAAAAGGCAGTACCTTTGAATATTGCATACTTATCCAGACGATATACCTGCATTATACTCGGATCTATGTTGTATAGTTTCAGTAGCATGATGTATCACTTTTTTCACAAGGATTTTCATGTTGTGTTTCTTAAAAGATTCTCAAATGTGGTGGTGTAAAAAATGTTTAGTATACAAAGCTTTAGGTGATAAGCTTTTATGTTAGTTCACATCACCACATTTCACAAGAATACAGTGGTAAGATAAACATTGGTAAAGGCTTGGCAAAAAAGTATCTTGGCGGCTATCTGTTTATTAATAATGATGATAATAATAAATGTATTATTATCTGTGGACATGTGTTGACTTTTACATTCTAATTTGGCTAATCATGACTTATTGAGAGCCCTTAATAACAAATGGTAAGTTCTAGAAACTGGCAGGCAATTGTCTCCAGGACCGATGTAGTAAGGGTTCAGTAGGATTTCTTGGAGCGGAATGTACTATTATGCATGGTGGACATAAGCTGAAAATGATTTTGTTTTTGTGGTCTGTGTTTCAAACTGAATTAAGTTCCCTTATACATCCTCTTGTAGAAAAACTACTTGCATGTGCTAAATAACAATGATGAAAATTGAAAAAAAAAATTGAAAGCTTTGGTAACTAGTTATATTGATTGTATTTCCATGATATGCAGTCTGAGAACAGTGTTGAGAAAAATGACAATGCATACTCCACACTTATGTACATTTTTACAGATGTTGGATGCCTTGTTATTTAGATGTTGTGCAGTGCAGATTCCAGTTGTTTATCATTTTATTATTGCATTAAAGAATAGTGAAAAGACTGTTCTCATAGTACTTTCATGGGCCGTTTTGTGAGCTGCATGATGTTTTTAAAAGGTTGTAATGAGTTCATTTATCAGCTGTTCTGCAGCAACTGTTATCATCGGAGTATGCAAACACCAACCTTGTCATGGACAAAAGAACAGCTGTATAATCTTATGTATTGCTAGCAAAGTTTTTTTTGTGATCAAAAGGCTGTGCTCTAAAGGTGACTTGTTGAATGACATTAGTTCTATACCTTTTGCACAGTTGCCACTGATTTCTGGAATTTTGGGCACTGGAAATAATTTTTTTTTCATCAATCCTGTATGAACATGCTAATTAATGTTAATGTATCTGACTTTAACATTTTTGTTGATAAACAGAATGTTTGTGTTTTTAGTTTGGTTTATAAGGCCTTGTTCACATAGGTGTACTTAAATAAACACCTGTGTGAGGGTCGTGTTTGCCCACATGAAATGCACAGGGGTTCCATGCATTCTGCATGCAGGCAGTCCCAGTTATGTCAGCGAGGACAAAGCAGCTGCATGGACACAGCTGTTACTCCCAATTCGACATCCGTGTGGGTGCGTGTCCCCGAACGCAGACATTGTGAGTTCAGAGAAACTCACCCACACAATTGTCAAATTGGGAGCAGTGGCTGTGTCCATGCAGCTGCTGCTTCCTGACTGGCATAGCTGGGACTGCCTGTATGCAGAATGCATGGAGGCAAACATGACCCTCACATGGGTGTACACTTAAGGAAGCCTGTATGAACGAGGCCTAAAACTGTTCCAAACTTGGGTGTTTAGTGTCTCTCTTGGTTTTTAGAGGTGAAGTTTTACAGGATGAACTTAGGGGTGTTAACTTATTGGCAAGATGTCCCTGAAATAATTTAGAATGTTTGAACTATACTGTACCTTTTTTGTGGCTTTGGTGCAAATGAAATTCTGGGTATGATTTGCTTATTTTTTGTTTAAACATTTTTAAATATTTTGATGTTTAATCTCTGGGTAAACTGCTTACATGTTAAAGCCTAACTCCAGGCAAATAAAAAAATATCCCTCGTAGTGGGGGGCTGTGCGTGCAGTACAGGGGTTAATTGCTTATTTATGTCTAGGGGAACAATAAAAGAAGATATATTTGCTCCATCCTCTGCTCCTCCCCACAGCTAAATCTGTCCCTACAGCTTCCACACCCCTGCACTTTAGCGGTCTAGGGTCCTGACATAATCAAGACCAGAGCAAGACCCATAGCCCTGCATTAGCTTTGATGATGGCAAGGGACTGGCCACCGAAAGATAATGGGGGAGCTGAGGATCGGGTGAGTAAAAGAATTTCTCCTCTCTCCTGGACAAAACAAGCTATTGACCCTTGCAGTACATGCAGCCCCACTGTAGGTGTTTTTTGGTTTTTCTTTTCCTGCCTGGAGTGGGGCTTTAAGGCTTTATTTTATCCTTATCTTTGTGAATTTATGTGATTTTCTTTTTTTTTTTCTGGTTCGCTGGTTATTCAGGATTTAAATATCACAGATGTTGTGAATGTAAAACATCAGATTAAATGTCAGTAGTAAAATGTTTTGTTTACTTCTGCACTTTTAATATTCAGACAGGACACAAGAGAAGGTGTGTGGGAAGAATACTATTTTTCAGTATTATATGTTTTATACAAACTAATGTTCCTATTCCAGGTGATTGATTTAACCCTGCTTCTGAATTTCGGCAATGTTGCACTTGTATTTAACAGTGGTTTTGAAAAGATGGTTTATGTTGAAATATTTTAAAGAGGGTCAGTTAGAAAAGTATTTACAGGTGAAACATTGATCCTGGGCCAGTTTCTAAAACAATTATAAGTGATGATTCTCTTGGTTTTGTGATGTTTCATTGGTGGAGGAAATCAATGTTGCTTGTGTTGCCCATACCAGAGAGATTAAATCTCATGTCTAGTGGTCATTGATAGTACTTTTTCCTTACTTCCCTTTGTGGCATACTCCTGCAGGTGCGTACAGTCCCATTGCCCCTTTATTATTTCTCATTGTTAGAAAAGTGGATTGATGGCTAATATCAAGCATCGCAGTCCTTTAAAGAAAGAGCACACCCAGGCTTTTGTGCCTTATGCATGTGGACATTTAGAAGGTGCAGAGCCCTCTAGCATAAAAACACAGCTTTTCTATGCCCGGGTAGGTACAGATGGCACATACAGCTGCCTGTACACGTGACTGGCTATACGCATCCATATACTCATGTGTACACCATTACCTTGTGCATCAGCATTTATACCCAAACATGCCCCAACAGCATATTTTCTCAAACACGAAAGTGGTACGTTTAGGGAAATATGCCATAAACACTGGTGTACAAGGTATCTGTGTTTACAACAGTACAGCCGCATACAGATGACTGTATGCACCCCTTGGGCATAGGAAAGTGCTGGGCATTTTACACTAGAGGGCTTTTAGCCAGTAGACATCGTGAATGAGACCTTAGGCCCCCCTCACACCAAATAAGTTGGGTTGTTCTGGGCAACCTTGCCAACAAAGACCAGGCAAAAAGGCTTGTATCATTTCCTGACGATGTATGCTGAAAAAAATTATATGGTATGCTTTCCATTTTCTTTTATCACAGCGTGGTGTGATGCAAGCCATTGCATTGCCAATAGAACTGAATGAAATGTCACTTTGGGTGAGATTTACTAAAACTGGTGCACTCAGAATGTTGTGCAGCTGTGCATAGTAACCAATCAGCTTCCAACTTCAGTTTGTTCAATTACGCTTTGACAATATAACTTGGAAGCTGATTGTTTTTTATGTACAACTGCACCAGATTTTGTGCCATGCAGTTTTAGTAAACAACTTAGTAAAGTTTTAATAATAAAGTTAGTGCAAGTTGCTGTTACATCGCACACCAGCAGCCATGTGCTAGCGCATGCTGCTGGTATAAATCACCTCTTAGCCCTGGTTCACACCAGTACGACTTGTCATGTGGTTTGACAGTTCCAAATCGCATGAGAAGTTCCACCCTATTTGTGCCTATGGAACCAATCTCTGCTACTCTGACTTTGTGGTGCACCACCGATTTTGCAAAAAAGGTTCCTGCAGTATTTTTGGCGACTGCAGGCAGATTTCAGGCACGCCACACATGAAATCGCACTGACCAGTGGCTTTAAAATCACGCTACTTCAAGTTACTTAGCACAATTTCAAAGCCGCATTTTGTGTGAACCATGGCTTAGAGTTTGTGAATGGATGTACACATAATCTGATCTGTTTTATATCGTGAAATTTTAGTTGCAGTTTTACAGCTTTCCCCATGTTTGTGTTTACTGTAGACATTTTATCATTATAGGTGTATTGCATTATCTGTCTTTCTTTTAAAGTGTGTGTCAAGGCAAAATTAAAAAAAAAAAAAAAATGTGGTACACCCCTTCAATATTTTCACATTCCCGTTTTATTATGACTTTAACAGGCCCTGCAAGTAGAGAAAGATACCTGTTGCAATGCACTACTCAAAAACTACTCAAACACTGCTACTCTCAGATCTCTGGAACTTAAAGTTTAATCATTCTGTAGTCGATAATACAAAATAGAAGGGTTGTTTGAGAAATTAGATGAGTGTGGAAAGGACACAGGACAACTCTGACTTGATCTACAGTATCCAAGGCCAAAAATTAGTAAATAAGAGATGTTCCTTGTTAGTTTTTACATATACTTAAAAGTACTTCACTGCATCTGCTTTTTGTTTGACGGACCTCTCTAATGGCTATTTCTGTTATGTGATCCCTAGTCGATGAGTAGTGCTATAATGTGTACTTTTGTGTAATATGACCTTTTTCTTTTTTTTTTTTTTTTTTTTAGACCAATAATTCACAATAAAATTTCCACCCAATTTTTGTTCATGGGAAACCTGTAATTAAGAAGTGTAGAGACTGCCGTTGCTGACCTCTGCTTTAGAAAATACCATTTACCTGTCTTTTCTGTTCAATGACCTGGAACGACTATGTAGATTAGGAGATTCGCCCTTCACCCTGAAGCTTTTAATTGCATATCTGGGCCAGTTTCTTTGAAATGAGTGAAGCCATAGACAGTGAGGCGCCTAGAATGTTCAGGACAACGGTGCCCCAGTATTTTTCTCAGTATAGTCCTTAAAATTCTGCACAATGGGGTGGTAATTGGCCCTACAGAAAACTTTAGTCCAAACTTGAAAATAGTAACCCAAAACTTCTCAAAAACGAGAAGATGGGGAGGGAGGTGCTGACAGAGGAAACAACCTTGACTGCAGAACCCTAATTAGTATCACAATATATAAAGAGCTGCAGGTGTCCCTTAATCAATAAACAAAAAAAATCAATACTGTATAAAAAAAAAAAAACACAACAGCCTTTTAATTGGATGAGTGTATCCTGGAAACCATAGTTCACAATTAAAACCACTTAAAATGAAATACTATATGCCAAAACTCCTGAAAAGAACCAGTGTGCGGTCACATACAACCTATAATACAACAATCAGCAGAATTGTCCTAAAGAAAATAAAAAAATTTTACAAAAATAACCTAGAGCCACCTAGATGGTTGGTCCCTATCAAGTACTCGGTGTACTTTGTTAGCACAGCGGATATTCATTTCAATATGGTATATACATATAGGCTAATGTGCTAAATATCTGTAAATAATTAGAATCAATCAATATCCAAGTAAAACAGAGCAACAGTCTGGTCATATATAGCTTGCACAAAATGGTGAACTGGGGTGAGAACCGCCCATAAAACAGTAAGTACCCCATATGTGTTAGTTGTAGCCGAGCTGGCACATGAAGATGTGTTCAATCAAAAAGTGCCAAATTCTAAACTTGTTTGGGCACTCCCACATCATACACATAGCCATGCATATTATAGTGAAACGTGAATCTCAATGCTGCGCACAAGTGTCTTGTCTCTGCAAGGATGTCATAATGTGTATTGCATGACTTGTGTGGCTGAAGCCATATATATTGGTATAGTAGAACTATTCTCCTGTATAGCAAATGTAGATCAGTTCTTTATGTTGTGTCTTTAACCACCTCCCGCCCTCCATATAAGGCAATGACGGGCGCAAGGCGGTTCTCTCATTCTGGGAGGACGTCATATGACATCCTCCTACTCTAACCGCGTGTGCGCGGCGATCGGTGGTGCGCTGTGTCCCTCGGACACAGCGGATCACCGATCAACGGAAAGAACCGAAAGTTTTGGTTGGCTCATGTGTCCAATCACAGCTCATCGCATGTAAATAGGGATATGCCGGTTATTGGCATTTCTCTCCTCACAAGCTGTCACATTGGCAGCTCGAGAGGAGAGCAGAGCCAGTAATCGGCATTCCTCAGAGGGGACATGTCCACTGATCATCAGGGCACTGATGATCAGTGTAGCCCCAGCAGTGCCACCTGGCAGTGTCCAACAATGCTAGCTGTCAGTGCTCATCAGTGCCACCTGCCAGTGCCCATCAGTGCCACATATCAGTGCCTACCAGTGCACATCAATGCAACATAGTGTCCATCTTAGCTGCCTTTCAGTGCCTATCAGTGCCACCTATTAGTGCCGCCTATCAGTTCCATATATGAGTGCTGCCTTTCAGTGCCCATCAGTGATGCCTGTCAGTGCCCATCAGTGCCTCCTATCAGTGCAGGTTATCAGTGCCCATCACTGCAGCCTCATTAGCGCACATCAGTGAAGGAGAAAAATCACTTATTTACAAAATTTTAAAACAAAAACTAAGCAAAAACTTTTTTTTTTCCAAATTTTCAGTTGTTTTTGATTTGTTGGGAAAAAACAAAAAACCCAGAGGTGATTAAATACCACCAAAAGAAAGCTCTTTCTGTCTCAAAAAAAATTATACAAATTTCATATGGGTACAGTGTTGCATGACCGCGCAATTGTCATTCAAACTGCAACAACACTGAAAGCTGAAAATTGGCCTGGACAGGAAGGGGGTATAAGTGCCCTGTAGGCTAGTGGTTAAAACTCTATTCTCAAAGATGTCTCAAACCCATTTTTCAAGGAGCTTTAAAATTTAATGAAACCAAAAATTCCAAGGTTTGAAAGCTGATTTTACTTAGATTACATTATCAATTCCAAATGTTTTTGTAGCTCCAATTTTACCAGGATACATTCAAAGTCATATCACTATATTTGTTTCCTTTCTGGTAAAAATGATAGGTCATTTTTGCAAAGATATTTTTCCTTTGAGAGAAAGTGAGAAAGATAAACAGACATACTGTTTGTAATTGTACTTTTTTTTTTCTTTTTTTTGCAGGCAAAAGTAAATATAATTCTGTTATAGTGTGTCAACAAAGAATAGCTATGTTAATCAGTGCCACCTCTCTCTGTCCGGCAAATTGTATACATATATATTAGAGCTTCACCTTCTTCAAAATCAGAGCTGCCTTTTGATTTGTATTAACCACTTGACCTCCAGAAGATTTACCCCCTTCATGACCAGGTCATTTTTTGCTATACGGCACTGCATTACTTTAACTGACAATTGCGCGGTCATGCAGCATAGTGCATAAATAAAATGTATGTCATTTTTTTCCCACAAATAGAGCTTTCTCTTGGTGATATTTGATCACCACTGACTTTTTATATTTTTTTTTACGCTATAAACAAAAAAAGGCTGACAATTTTGGAAAAAAAACAAAACAATATTTTTCGCTTTCTGCTATAAAACATATCCAGTAAACAAAATCTAAAAAAAAAAATCTAATTTCTTCATAAATTTAGGCCAATGTGTATTCTGGTACATATTTTTGGTAAAAAAAATCCCAATAAGCGTTTATTGATTGGTTTGCGCAAAAGTTATAGCTACTGATTTATTTATATTAGTAATGACGGCGATCAGCAATTTATAGTGGATTGCGATATTGTGGCGGACATTCTGACACTAACTGACACTTTGTGGGAACCAGTGACACTAAAACAGTAATCACTGTTAAAAATATACACTGTCACTGTACTAATGACACTGGCTGGGAAGGGGTTAAACATCTAGGGCAGGGGTGTCAAACTGGTGGACCTGTGAAACTGCAATTCCCATCATGCCTCTGCCTTTGGGAGTCATGCTTGTAACTGTCAATCTTGCAATGCCTCATGGGACTTGTAGTCTGGCAACAGCTGGTGGGCTACCAGTTTGACACCTGTGATCTAGTGTAATCAAAGGATTAACACTGTGCCTAACCAGTAATTTTGTTTGGTATTTTTTACTAGGTAATATATTGGACTTTATTCCCTGCTGTGCAGGGAAACAGAATCCAGCACATCGCCACTGACAGGACACAGCTCTGCCTTACAAGGGCAATCAAAGGATTAATTGTGTGCCTAACCAGTGATTTACATAAATAGGCATTTACTTACATAGGCAGAGCTGTGTTCTGTCTCTCTCCTTGCCAATCAGCAGGTGTCGGCTGACATCCATTGGCCCAGCACACACTGATCAGCTTCTGTTGTGACTAATCACAGCAGAAGTGGCATGCGACCCTCAAACGGGAAGTGAAAATCGGGAGGTGGAAAATTTTATATATATATATATATAATTTTTTTTTTTTTTTTTTTTTTTACTCAGAGCTTCCACCCTGTAGTTTTTGTAAACTATGTTCAGCCAAATCTTTTCCTCTGAATTTTTGGTGACAACCATGTCACCAGACAGGAGTTAACAGCTTTTTATTGCTGTCAATGTCCCTGTTGCAGATTTTTTCTTTACTTCCTATGTGGTGAAATGGTTGTCACCGTGACAGTAAGGTAGGGGAGATACCGTTACAGTATCATGGAGCCCTGGATAGCAGTAAAAACCCAGCAGGGTTTATTTATTTCTCACTCTATCCAAAGCAACAGAAAAAAACAAAATGCTGGAGATACATTTTAACTGGTGGGTTTGAGTACCAGAAGCTTGTTTCATGAATAAACTAGTAGAATTTTGTTCAAAAATTTTCATTTGACAAATGTTCATTCATGGAAAAATTTTTTCTTGAACAAACAAATTTCCAACAGTGTATGTGGATTTCATTCAGGAAATTACATTAATTCCAAAATCAAATGTTAAAAGCAAACAACATTTTTAAGTATTTTCAAGCAATATTCATCAAGTCATTGAATGTACAGAGAATTTTCATACGAATTTTTGTATACATGTTCATTGTGTATGGGCAGATTTATGGCCCATATACGTGATAAGAAAATCATACGAAAATTTCAGTACCAGAAAGAATCAGTCGATTATCTGTCCATTGGTATATAGCTTTCGACAGCAGATTCTGACGTTTCCAAGGGTGCAAGATAGAAAATTTTTAGCATATGTGAACACAATGTCCATTTTTTATGTTCTTGCCGAGTTTAATGTGTACAGTAATCGTACGGAAGTAAGCAGCCAGAAAAAAACGTGCATGATCAGAAGCAAAGAAGGACCCTGCACTTCCATTTCTACTACACTAATACATACGCTACATTTGTCTACGTTTGTCTTTGTCAGACCAGAATTGTCTAAAGAGTCAACACCCGTCCAACTACATCATGATATGCACTTTCATGGAAAATCTAGACAATCGCAGAGGTATCAAAATCAGCAAAATTGTACAGGAAAGTAACATTCTGAATAGGACACATTTTAGCGTGATCTGTTGCTTGTTTTAAGTGGGATATTTGCATGCTTATCTATTATAAATGTGTCATTGATGTGCAAATTGATACAGCACACCCTGAGTTTGTTGCATTTGCATTCTTCTAGATACATTTTATGTATGTTTGTATTCCTAAATGTAAGCACAGTGCCCCATTTTGCAATCTCATGTGCTGATTGACATTTGTTCACTTTCACAGGAATTGACTGGTTTCATTTTTAATCCTTATTTATTGATCTATTTTATGCCCTTTGTGCAGTAGCGTTAACAGATTAAGGGCACATTGCGCTAGTAGCTGTGGAAAGTGATCATGGTATGTTACATAATCGTCCAGCTTCATTTACATTGTTAGCTTTGCTTAGTATAATCAGAGGGAAAGTGGTCTGATTCCATCTGCTGCATGAGGCTGGGCTGGCTGAGTTTAGGGAAAGAAAAGCTTTCGGAGTTTCCTTGTTTGTGGATTTGTGTGTGCAGCGTGAGAGGTCAATGAACCAAAATGACGATGATGTATGTTGGAGGGAGCCAGACTATGGTTGCTGTAAGCAATGGCTGAGTTTATCTAAAGGATCTGTAGAGCATTGAGAATGTGTAGTAGTCCATAGCAACTGCTAACATTCCATCAATATAAATCAGCCAGAGCAATGAGAGATGACTATTGATTGGTCAGTATACATTTTTTTCACTTTAATCATCACTTTTGGCCTTTTCTCTCTCTGTTTTTCAAGTTCAGTCTTGATTAGACAATAAATGTTCTATTAGTAAAGAACTTCACATAGATTGATAGCTGCGGTTTAGTTTGGTGCATTTCCTGCTTTATGTCTTTTTGTGCCTTCACATCACAAATGTGGCTTTCAAAAGCTAGCTTGCAATTACTGCTCATAAAAAGTAACAAGTGACCTTACCGTGGAAAGTTACTGATAAGCTTAGGCACAGTTGAGTCAGTTAAGTTCTTCAAATGTTTTTAGTCAGCTATTCTTTTGATATTAAAAAATGGGAATGATCCCAAGGAGGTGGCTTCTTACTGACCTATTTCACTCCTGAACACAGATCTTTGTATTTTAAGGGCTCATGTGTACGGAGCGTTTGGAAAACTCTTCTGAACGATGGAAACTGACTGCAGGAAAACGTAGGTTAAAAAAAGTCAGTTTAGCTGCGTTTGCACACCGTGTTTATGAGCGTATATGTGTATTTGCGTTTAGAAGCGTTTTTTTAAGATGACCTCAGGAGAACCAGAATGCACTGAAAAACAAAATGCCCAGAGTGCATTGAAAAACAGTAAAAAATTAACTATTTCAGACATTTTGAGAGAAATAGAGAGAGCAGAAGCAGAGAGAGCAGTATGTGTTGAGATGACCTGTCTTTTCTGGTTGTATTCACTATGGATCCCATCATGAGCATAATGCAGCACGTTCTACCATTTTTTCCTTCACGCCTAATCTGGAACTGACTGCGCTGGTGTACTAAGTCCATTTGAATACATGGAAAACGCTTTGCATGCATTTCTGATGATAAAAAAAGGCTCTGGACAGTATCTGGTTATGGAACAGTTTTAAAAAAAAAGCAGTTATCCGCGTTTACAAGCATTTGGCGTTTGAAACGCTGATAAAATCTACTCCTGAACGCAAGTTCGGTGCATTCAAAAAAACGACTGTAAACTCAACTGCCTGTAAACGACTGTGTACATGGACATATAGGAAAACATAAAGGAGAGTTCAGGGGCTGCTGAAAAAAACGCTCAACAGCTCCTGAACGTCAGTTTATCAGCTGCAGTGTACATGAGCCCTTATAGTCATAGCTTTTTTTCCTTCTATGAAAATGTTGTTTCCTGTGCTCCCACTCCATTGCTCTGTGCTGGCATAGCTGAGTAACAGCCACACCCTTCATTAGAAGTGTCCTCATATGAGCTTGTATTGCACAGAAAGGCCTCATGTACACTAGACGTTATAAAAATGCCAATAGCATTAGCTGTAGAATGCTACGTTAAAAACACGAGTTTTGTCTCTTTTTTGCAGTTTTACAGTAGTGTTTTTTAGTGTTTGCTTTTTTTACCAAAACTATACTCCCACAAAAGCTTAAGGCTCAAAAGCGCTCATAAATGCTGGATAGCTGCATTTTTTAGTGCTTTGCAGCATTTTTCAGCATTAGAGCATTTAACAACTGAAAAACTCTTTTTCAAACACAATAGTTCTGTTTTTTTTCCAGCCTGTAAGCACCCCTGCCAAAAAATGCTGATAAAAGTCTGTGTGCATGGACACATAGGATAACATGATGAGATGTTTCATGGCTGTGGGAAAAAAACCTGATGCCCAAAACAGCAGCTTTAAAAACTCTTAGTGTGCATGAGGCCAAATGAGGGGTGTATGAGACTAGCTTTGTTACTGAGTGCTGATTACCGAGGGCAGTAGGTCTAACACCTATTGGACTGCACAGTCATGTTTAGACACATTGCAGAACAACTCCTTCAACAGGAACGTGGAGGTAAGGCTGACCATACATTATAAAATTTTCTTGAGATTTTTTTCAACTGCCTGTAAACCACTGTAAACGACTATGTGTACATGGACACATAGGAAAACAATAGGGAGAGTTCAGGGGCTGCTAAAAAAAAATGCTCCTGAACGTCAGTTGCAGTGTACATGAGCCCTAACAACACATTTTAACATCAAATATGACAAAAAAAAGTCAGTTTAGCTGAGTTGCACACCACGTTTATGAGCGTATATGTGCGTTTGCGTTTAGAAGCGTTTTTTTTAAGATAACCTCAGGAGAACCAGAATGCACTGAAAAACAAAATGCCCAGAATGCACTGAAAAACAGTAAAAAACTATTTCAGACATTTTGAGAGAAATAGAGAGAGCAGAAGCAGAGAGAGCAGTATGTGTTGAGATGACCTGTCTTTTCTGGTTGTATTCACTATGGATCCCATCATGAGCATAATGCAGCACGTTCTACCATTTTTTCCTTCACGCAAAACCTGGAACTGACTGCGCTGGTGTACTAGGTCCATTTGAATACATGGAAAACGCTTTGCATGCATTTCTGATGATGAAAAAAAGGCTCTGGACAGCATCTGGTTATGGAACAGTTAAAAACGCTTATAAACGCAGTTATCCGTGTTTACAAGTGTTTGACGTTTGAAATGCTGATAAAATCTACTCCTGAACACAAGTTCGGTGCATTCAAAAAAACGACTAAAGTCAACTGCCTGTAAACCACTGTAAACGACTATGTGTACATGGACACATAGGAAAACAATAGGGAGAGTTCAGGGGCTGCTAAAAAAAATGCAGAAAAGCTCCTGAACGTCAGCTGCAGTGTACATTGCCCTAACAACAAATTGTAACATCAAATATGACAAGGAGGTTGACAGATGTAGTTGGCATCCTAGTGCATGAAGACCAGTCTGGTTTTATGCCGACTCGCTCAATATACAAGAACATACGTCAGCTGTTGGCCATGTTACAATATTTCCACAATTTAAATTCCTAGGAATGGGATATTAGTGAGGATATGCCAGTTTTGGTCTTCTTCAGATGCCAAAAAAGGCTTTTGATAATATTCAATGAAAACATATTGAGAACACAAAGTGGAGAATTTGGATTTAAAGGGAATTTTGCCGATTTGTATAAAGAGATTGTAAGAAGTAACCGCCAACATAATTATAAACTGTGAGACGATAAGGACTTCTAAAGGAGTGAGACAAGCTGCCCCCTCATTTTTCAGTTTAGCTTTTGAACCTCTTTCCCAAGTTTTGAAGAATATAGATCCAGCTTTATTGGTGAATACAAGAACCCTGAAATCATCATTATATGTGGATGATATGCTTCTTTACATCTCTGACCCTGATGTATAGTTGCCCTAAATTACTGACCCTAGTTTTGAAAGTTGCTGGTTCTTGTATAAATCCAGGGAATTCATATCATTGGTTTATGGGAAAGCAGAAAGCTGCTATTAAGTGGCAGAGATTGTTCAGATTGTTTCCACTTCCGGGGTTTGTACTTCTTCAGAGAATGTGGGGGGAACTTACCATCAAAATTATGAACCAGGAATTGTGGGAATTTTAAAGTTACTAGATAAATGGAGAGGACTCGCGACTTCACTAAGTGGAAGGGTAGCATTAGAGTAGATTATTATTATTATACAGGATTTATATAGCGCCAACAGTTTACACAGCGCAACATAATGGCAGACATTACAATACAGTTTAATACAGTAGGAATGCTCTGTTCATTAGAGCTTACAATCTAAGAACAATAATTTGCAGAAATGTAAATATCTGATAATATATCTGATTCAGTGTTATTGTCAAACCAGGATATAAGGAAATGGGTAAGAGGAATCCAAATATTTCTTTGGATGGGGGGGGGGGAGCTAGGACTAACAAAATAAGAACATGGACTATGGTATAATATTTCTTTTCTAGTCCAGTGATCATTTGGTTGGTAAGAATGTATTTTTTGGATGCAAAGTTGTAGGAGCACCTTACAGAAGCACTACCAATAGTCTTTTTGCCGCATGATAAAACAAAAAAAAGGAAATAACAAATTTTGAACAAATCATTTTATTTTAGAAATACATTTGAGGCTGAACTCCAGTAAAACAGCATGTGTATTGCTTGTTGAAATTTAGGGGTTGGTTTACTAAAGGCAAATACTGTTCACTTTCCAAGGGAAGTTGCAATTTGCAAGGGAATATGCCCCACAGCTTATTGAATGTAGTTTTTGTTTTTTCAAAGAAAACCCATTCAGGTGTATGGAAAATAAAAAAATTCACTTTTGCTTAAACATGATTGGGCGATGGACGTCAGTAGAGCTTCACCTCATTCACTTAGGGGAAACTTGCCTTGCAAAGTGACTAGCCTATTTGCTTTTAGTATATAAACCCATTAGTTTTCTATTTTCTTGCAATAAAAACTGGTCACTACTGCTCTCTCTCCTTGCACAGGGTGACTGGTCTGGTTCCGCCCCAACATGGGGTTTTATGCAGGCATCCCAAAATGGGTGGGCCTGCTGGGTCCCTCCCACAACTCTGTTTTCTGCACAAACTGTACATCACAGCGATGTTACTGCTAGCAATGTTAGGCAAGGTAATGTCTGGTTTTACAAAGGCATGTGGTGGACAGAAAGTGGGTTTATTTCACTTAAGAGTATTCGGGGATGTACTGTATTTCAATAAAGGTTTTTGTGCCTGGAGTTCAGTTTTAAGGCTTTGGAATATTTTTGTAAAAATTTTACGTTTTGGTTTTGAACATTCTATTTGCCTTTTCTGGAAAAACCCAGGTTTGAGTCAAGATTAATCTATAGAGTAAATCAAGATTGGAAAATTTGCATTTTTAATATTGAATCCCTTTTGGAGATGAAAAGGGAGTTAATCCCCTTGATATATTGAAAGATAAAGTGGGTATCCCGGATGAACTTGGCTTTTTCTACAGACAGACCCAACATTATGTTAGGAAGAACAGGCAGGAGATGAAACCCAGGCTATCAACTCAATTTTTAAATTTCTGGGGAAAGTATGGAGTGATCTTTAACTACCCAATAAAGTGTTTGAGTTCCCACTGAAGTCTGAGGATAGTAGAGTAGGTGGCCTTTAGGCTACATTCACATGGCTGTAAAAAATGCATTTACAAGCTTTTTTTTAATTAATGGATCTGAATGCAGCTGCATTGTTTTCAATTAAGACATTCACACAGGTGGTTAAGCATGCGCTTCGTTCAGATCCATAAATTAGAAAAGGCTCGTAAATTCATTTTTTATGGCCAAGTGTTGTAGCCTAAAGGTCATCTACTCTGCTGTCCTCAGACTTCAGCAGAAACGCAAACACAAATTAATGGGAATTTACTGATCCAAAAATCTACATCTGATGACGTATATACACATAAACAAAAAAAAGGGCAATTTTACACATTTCCAGAACTGATCTAAAAAAAGGACAATTTTACGCATTTAAAAGCAAGTATCAATTACGCAAGAATCTTTGTTCCAGAAACACCAGTAACATTTTTATGGCAGTATTGTTCTCACATATAGAGATTGGGAGAGCTTGTGTCAGATGGGTACATCAGGGTCTGTAAGACTGCAATAAGCACTGTCCTTAGAGAAGTATATTTAAAAATTATAAATAATGTATCTATTACTAAGAAGTTTAGTAGAATGACTCCTTTATTTGACTAAAGTCATTTTCTCCTTTTTGAGAAAAAAACAGAATAGCAGTAGTTAGGATCTTTTGCAAGATTCTAATAAATAGTCATTTCTGAAAGTTATTTTGAGTGAGTAGCTGAAAAGGGACTACCCGTGGATTGCAGAAATAATTTTTCCTGCAATATTGTGGATTTTTTAAATTTTGTGTGCATGACGGCTTACTTGAGTAATAGGATGTTTAATAACCCATAATACGGAAGTTAGTATAAATATGGGCTTAAACAAACAGGGTGAAGGCATGGAGCTGTATACTTTAGATGTTTTGGTGTCTTTACTGTTGGAATTTTTTTATAATATTGTGTCTCTGCATTAAAATTTTGCAAATAAAAAGAAAACATGAAAAAACTATCTTTCCATATTTTTCAATGTTTTTCATACACGTTTAAAAGCATCATACAGTCATTTTATATAGTTTTTTTGTATTAAGTTTTTTCCCTGTTTGATAATATTACATATAAAAAGACAGCAAATTCCTTCTATTTTTATGTGTTGTAGAATGATTAGAGGTGATTAATTTGTAGTTGTACCCTGTAAGTTTTCTATAATGCCTATCGGATGACCAATCATTAAATTTTCCATGGAAGTGCATATTATGATGTAGTTGGAATGGTATTGACTAAGAAAATTCTCTCCTGAAAAAAACAAACGTAGTTATGTACTAGCGTAGTAGAAGACAAAGTATAGGGTTGTTCTATGCTTCTGATCATGCACAATTTTTTCTATTTGATTTCTTTTTACAATTACTGTACACATTAAACAAAAATCAGGCAACGTGTTCACGCACAAAAATAATTTTCTAACTTGCCTTCTTAGGTTTTTGTTTGAAAAGTTGGAATCGGCTGTCGAAAGCACTATACTAATGATCAGATAATTGGCCTGATCGTTCTTCGTACAGAAATGTTCGTACAATTTACTTATCGCATGTACAGGCCATAAGGGTTGTGTAGAACAGAGGCAAGAAAAACTGAATATTTTTGTTAAAGGAGGGTAGTCTCATTTTGAAAGGCAGATGTCCAATAATTTATTAGAATGAAAGAATGAAAAATATTTTGGGTTAAGTTAATTCATGTGGATTTTAACATCTAGTCAGTAATTGTAATCCACATTGTACTAAACCAGTATTTTACTTGCAATCCACATTATTCTTTTTGTCAGATGCAATAGGAGTGTTGCTAACATCCATTGGGCGTTAATTTTCCGAATTCTGGAAACGTTCATAAATCTATTTGATAAGGTTGTCTGTATTGGATTTATGGTCTCATCATTCTTTGCGTGAAGCTGTATTTTGTTACTTTAAAGTGTATACCAGAATTCCGTTATGTGGTCACATTGTGTACTATCCTTTTTTTCTCTGTGTGGTTTGTTTGGTTGTGTATTTTGTGATTCTGATATCATACTATGATTTTCTTGGTGGTGCTTTTTTCAACAACAGCTGGGGGTATAATCAAGAGTGAACAGCCAGATTGGGATCTAAATACGGAGAGTGAATGTTGTGTTTTGATGGTTGCATATATGTAACTAATAACACACTAAGTACATGGTCCCTAGTGCTCTAATTAGCAGATAAAGAAAAAATAAGAGAAAAACATTGCATGTTTAATTGGCAGTTGTGAGGAAAACGATTTCCCCCATGATTTTTTGTTTTAAATTGCCAGGTATTTTTTTGGTTGTGGTTCATCACAATCTGTTATATTATTGCAAAGATCAAATGTAAAATATTTTGTTTAGGACGTACCTGTTTTTAAATTAAAACAAAATAGAAGCAAATCTTAATATTTCAAATTTTTCCCCCTAAATCTGTAAATGAAGTTTTTGACGGTCTTCATTTGGCACAGGTTTTATTTCATCAATCGTTTAAACTCAGTTGCTAAATTGTAGGATGAGACTTTTGTCACATCAATCTTATATTTAACATTAAGTATAATTTAGATAGCTTTAAATTTTGTATTTAATGATAGAAGGCAAACACATGTTTTTATTTCCTAAGAAGTTCCTAAAAATGTGGGGTTCCAGAATATGAAAATATGCAGGCAGATAGGAGCAGCATTTACCGGCATCTTCAGTTTACCCAAGTCTTTCTTTCCAGGGGCAGATTTAGATCACCATAGATCACAGTAATAAAATACTTAGTATTTTGTGTTTTTTATTTATATCATTATGTTGATTTTCTTTCTTTAACAACCCATATACCTAGTTAATAAGGGTTTTTTTCCCACATGCTATACAGTTTGTAATTTATAACATAGTCGGTTGTATAATAAATATTTTTTCATGTAGTAAAGTTGCATTGAAATGAATTCAGAATAAAAAAGGATGTAAATATAATAAATTACATTCGTGACTTTGTGAGTGTCTTTCTTAAAAGAAAGTTACAATACATTTTCTGTAGCATCAGTATCTAAACTGGCCACATAAAATAGCTCAAATATATATATAAAAAACAAACTTTTTGTAACATTTATAGGACTTCTTTTCTCCAACAGAAAGTCACTGGTAAAAGAATGAAAAAAATAAAAAATAAAATAGATCTCTTGTGTAGTAACCCCCTACCTGAGCTCTGCCTGAGCAGATCTGGTGTAGGGATGAAGTTTTAACTCCTAAGATGCAACCGGAAGCGTATGGTCGTTTTGGTTGAATTTAAATGTTGGTTATAGTGTTTATATTCTACATAGAAAAATTATACCTACATACTTGATTCCTTGGTGAATATATTGACACTGCAGGTGGAAAACCTCATAAACACAAATCTGTTTTCACAAAGTACGGAACACAAGTTACTAAATTATAAGGTTCTAACAATACCATAAAGTTTTATATATTATTGAAACATCTGTTTGTCAGTTTGTGAAGATGCCCATATCTAAATCCAAATATTATAGAATAGTATAGTTTAAAATCTGAGTTGGTTAAATCTCTGAAGCCAGATATCAATATTGTGTGGAGGAAGCCTTTTCTATTTTAGTTGGGGGGGCAAATGTTTTCAGAGCATCTGCATGATCTGCTGACACATACATTAGAGTGAATGCCTCCTTGGTTCTGCATTACATTGCTGACCATTATCACCCTTCTAGAAATACTCAGGATAAATTGCTATTTTTTATTTCTTTTATTGCTTTGTAAAAAAAGATGTTAGTATTGCTTTAGTTAAAAATAAAGGAGAAAGTATATGCCAAACAGTCAAACTCTGGCCTTTGTTCTAGTGCACCTTAACAAATGAAAGCAAGCATCTGGTTAGCGTCTTCAGAATCTGTACTTTTCCTGCAGACAATGCCAGTTTTGCATATTTCAGGTGCCTGTAGTGTGATTTTGGCAGATTGATCACTACCATCTGCTATAGTTGTTTTCTTGGAAATCCCCTTTGTGAATGTTTCCCTTGTGTCCTTAAAAAATGGGGAACAGGGGGAAGTGTACACCTTATGGAAAGCGCATAGTGTGGAAAGTTCTTTCAACTTTTTGTGTCATCATTGAGGTTATGATCAGTTATGTGGCATTTATTTTTTCACATTTAAGAGAATGGGGTAGGTTCCTAAAGATCATTGCACAGAATGCACCCAATATTATACATCTAGTTTATAAGACTATCAATAATATGAGTTATCTGTTGAAGAAACAAAAATACAGATTTGTGAGAAAAAATACTGATTTATGGGAATTGGAGGTTTTTAATAGTTAATATGAAAAATGGGTTATTTTATAGTAGTTGAACATTTGTAAAGTAAATAAAGTAGTTAAAATAACAAATGTATCTCTCTAGTTGACCCTCTTGGATCCTAATGTGGTTGAAAGCAATAATTATCATACATGTTATGAGTCTGGACTCATTAGTAGTGTTGTTTTTTTTACTCCCACAAACCAGACCACTGTTGTTTTTCCCAATGTTTTGCGGGTATCCTTGAAAACTGAAAGTTTGTTAAAATGTATCTGAACCCAAGAACAAAAAGTTAATATGTTACATTTTACCAGTTCTAATATTTGGTGACTGCTTTGTTGTCTGTTCTTTTTTTTTTTTTATTCCCGCAGGATTTTTTCCTGTGGTAACACACTTTTTGTCTCAGGGTGACATTGTCACTCACTGTACAATAAAGGAGCATGGTCACCCGGACAATTTTTTCTTCTTTATTTTAGGATTATAGCACACTTCCCCATTTTCTCTATAGTCCATGGAGTTAACCTGGACAGGCCTGATAACATTGTAAAGTGAGCACAGCACTGAGTTTCTGGCAGGATCAACAGATCTTGTCGCTGTTATTGAACAAATAACAAAATGTCTTTAATTGTATATATTTAACGGGCTAAAGGGGAGCAAACAAGAAATAATAATGTTAGGGTTTATATATAGTTTTAAACTGTTTGAGCTTGATGTGGGGGCTAAGAATGCTAGGGCATTGACTCTCCTGCAATAGTCAAATTATTCTAGCAATTTCAAGGGCATGTTGTAAGTGAAGATAAAATAATTTATAGAAACTAAAGCACTGCAAGTATTTATTTAAAATGGTTGATTTTTTTTGTGCTTTTACCTGTAATTTTTTAGGTTGGTGATAGGGTTTGTTTGAAGTGATATTAAAGGCAATTTTTTCAAAAATAACAAGCACGTCATACTCACCTGCTCCTCTCAGGTCCCCTGCCTGCGCTCCTGGCTCTTTCCTCTTGCCTAGTGCCCCCAGAGCAAGCAGCTTGCTATGGGGGCACCCAAGCAGGCTCGCTCCTGAGCCACTGCTCTGCATGTCCATTCACACACAAAGCCAGGACTCAAGCACGCCCTCTTTCTCCTCATTGGCTAACTGGCTATGATTGACTGTAGTGGGAGACCATAGCTCCTGTTTCTGTCTCAGCCAATGAGAATGGAGAGTCCCTGGGGAGCCAAGGCTTTCATGCACTTCTTTGGATTATGATAGGGCTCAACAAAAAAGATCATCTCCTAGATTGTAAGCTCAAAATAGCAGGGCCCTTGAACCCCTCGTGTGTTGTTTTGTTACTGTATAGTCTCATGTGCTGTCCCCCACTATAATGTACAGCGCTGAGCAAACCTTTAGCGCTATATAGATACTGTATAATAATAATAATAATTCATTGAACTAATGCTTTCAAAATGGCAGCTCTTTTAGTTTAACCTGAAAAGTATGCAGTAGTTTTATATTAAAAATAAATATATATACATCCACTAGCCTACTGAACACTTATACCCCCTTCCTGCCCAGACCAATTTTCAGCTTTCAGTGCTGTCGCACTTTGAATGACAATTGCGTGGTCATGCAACATTGTACCCATATGATATTTTTATCATTTTTTTCACACAAATAGAGCTTTCTTATGGTGGTATTTACTTTCCACTGGGTGTTTTATTTTTTGAGTTGGAAACAAAAAAAGAACAAAAAATTTAAAAAAAAAAGTTTTTCTTTGTTTCTATTATAAAATTTTGTAAACAGGTAATTTTTCTCCATCACTGATGTGTGTTTATGAGGCAGCACTGATGGACATTAATGAGGTGGCACTGATGATGCTTCACTGATAGGCGGCACTGATGGGCAGCATTGATGATGCTGCACTGATGGGCGGCACTGCTGAGCAGCACTGATGGGTGGCACTGCTGGGCAGCACTGTTGGGTGGCATCTCCTAGATTGTAAGCTCGAAAGAGCAGGCCCTCAATCCCCTCATGTTTTGCATTGTATTGGTATTGTTCTGTCACATGTTCTGTCCCCCTTTGTAATGTACAGCGCTGAGCGAACTATTGGTGCTTTATAAATACTGTATAATAATAATAATAATGACAGGGCACAGGTGGGTGGCACTGCAGGGCACAGGTGGGTGGCACTGCAGGGCACAGGTAGGTGGCACTGCAAGGCACAGATTGGTGGCACTGATCATCAGGGCACTGATGATCAGTGCCGATCCCTTCGCTGACAATTGCGGTTCTCGACAGTACTTTCCTCACAGCATGAGGAAAGTGCAGCCGATAACTGGCAACTGTATTTACCCGGTGATCTGCTATGTCATTGGACACAGCTAGTCACATACTAAATGGACACCGTGATTGGCCGTTTACCGTATCATGTGATCAGCTGTGTCCGTAGTCCTTCGGCTATAGCGCGGTTGGGAACTGTGTGTGTGTGTGTGTGTGTGTATATATATGTGTGTGTGTGTGTGTGTGTGTGTGTGTGTGTGTGTGTGTGTGTGTGTGTGTGTATGTATGTATGTATGTACGTATGTATAAAATTAATGCACTTGTTTTTGCAGGGAAAAAATATCTTTATTTTTCATAGGAGCCTGCAGAGCATTACACTCACAATCAAGTGGATTGCGGTGCAATGTTAAGCTCCTGCAGACACTGCCTACAGCTATGTGCCCATACAGGTTAGTTTCAGAGCTGTATGAAGTGTGGATGAGAGCGCTGATCACTCCATTAAAACTGCAAGTCTTGTCTGCTGAGAAGAACCTGTGCCTACTGTAAAGGGGGGAGGGGGCTTGGGGAGGATGGTGTGTTGTGCTGGAACATGTTACATACAGTGCCTTGAAAAATTATTCATACCCCTTGAAATTTTCCAAATTTTGTCACAGCCAAAAACATATATGTATTTTACGTGGTAGACCAATGCAAAGTGGCACATGATTGTGAAATGGAAGGAAAATGATAAATGGCTTTCACAATTTTTTAAAAATAAATATCTGATAAGTGTGGTATGCATTTGTATTCAGCCCCCTTTACTCTGATATCCCTAACTAAAATCTAGTGGCACCAATTGCCTTTAGAAGATACCTAATTTGTAAATAGAGTCCACCTGTGTGTAATTTAATCTTAGTATAAATACAGCTGTTCTGTGAAGCCCTCAGATGTTTGTTAGAGAACATTAGTGAACAAACAGCATCATGAAGGCCAAGGAACACACCAGATAGGTCAGGGATAAAGTTGTGAAGAAGTTCCAACAGGGTTAGGTTTTCAAAAAATATCCCAAGCTTTAAAAATCTCACGGAGCACTGTTCAGTCCATCATCTGAAAAATGGAAAAGGTTTGGCACTATTGCAAACCTACCAAGACATGGCCGTCCACCTAAACTGACAGGCCAGTCAAGGAGAACAGTATTCAGAGAAGCAGCCAAGAGGCCCATGGTAACTCTGGAGGAGCTGCAGAGATCCACTGCTCAAGTGGGAGAATCTGTCCACAGGACAACTATTAGTCCTGTACAAATCTGACCTTTACGGAAGAGTGGCAAGAAGAAAGCCATTGAAAGAAAGCCCTGAGAAGTCCCGTTTGCAGTTTGCGAGAAGCCATGTGGGGGACACCGCAAACGTGGAAGAAGGTGCTCTGGTCAGATGAGACCAAAATTGAACTTTTTAGCCTAAAAGCAAAACGCTATGTGTGTCAGAAAACTATCACTGCACATCACCCTAAACTCACCATCCCCACCGTGAAACACGGTGGTGGCAGCATCATGTTGTGTTTCTTCAGCAGAACCAGGGAATCTGGTCAGACTAAGACTGGGATGCCATTAAAGTTCTTTTAAAATACTTTTGGCAATATAGTGTAGGTCTCTTGGATACTACACACCCTTTACCATTTTCAATGCATTAAGCTGGCTGTTCATCATTTCAAGTGTTCATTTCAGTAACTTTTTCAGACTGCATTACTACATTCCCGGCATATTACAATTTACAGCAACTGTGTCATTTAAAAAGTAAAAAGTTCTACCTTTTTATCAATAAAGAGCATACAAGTGATTTTTTCTAAGCTGATATATTATAAGGCTAGGTTCACATCTGTGCAGGTGATTACAGCTGCTGTGCTGCACCTGTTCCCGCAGCCACAACCACCCACACAGAAAAAAGGCAGGAGATATGTGCGGGTGCCATTAAATCGCTCCCGCACTGGGAATCCCACTGCATTTGTGGTTCCCGTGTGGTCTGTGATTTCCAAAATGCTGCAGGGACCTTTTCCCTGTGTTTCAGGAGGCACGGCCCATTCAAATGAATAAGGATAGTATGAACCTAAAGTAAGTCTGTTGCAAATACGATTAATCATTTTCTCAATCTCCTCAGTCCTGTTGATGACTGAAACATTGTTACTTTTTAGCAAGTCACAAAAAGTTACATTAGTGGGCTGATCTGTGTGAGACAATTGTGGACACATCCAAGAACTGGACAGGAACCATATCTGATCTGTCATCTGTGCCAGCATCTCTGTAGATGCTGATGAAAAAATTGTTCTGTGTGCCCTTGTGGTGACTGGAGTTGATCAAGTGCAGAATAGTGCCAGTCACTGCATATCGTGTGAATGAGCCCTTAGAGTTATTCATTTATTAAAATGTTAACATAAAGTTTCTTATAAAGTAACTCGAAAGCCTGCTTTAAGATAAAAGTGGGCACAGGCAGTGATAACATTAATGGGCGAGATTTATAAATCAAAGGCATTTATATATCAGTTTCCCCAAGCATACAGGACAAAAATAACAACTTGGATTTGCTCAGAATACGCTTCATTAGGGTTTTGTGGATTTTAACTCCCTTAAGCACCAGAAGTGTGCTGCAGCTTAAAGCCTAGAGCAATTTCCATGTTTACACATGGTGGTTCACATGTTAATATTTTTTTACTTTAGTAGCAATAAGAATCTTTTTTAATATGTTTTTTTTTTCCTTAAGTTTCTGCAAATTTTATAAAACAGCGTGTTCTTAACATGGTAATAAACCCAAAAGCAGACATTATTACATTGCTGATAGCTGCTTACCGATTCTTATATATGATGGCTGCATTAGTTTTCTTTTTTTATTTATTTATTCATTTAAAACATTTACCCCAAAAGGAAAAAACTGCTGTAATTGCTAAAGTGTTAGCTGGAGTTTGCTAGTATATTTAAATCTGCTAGTACATCTAATGCTACCCTTTCCCCATACTGACAATGCTGCTGTCCAAAGGTGCCCCTGTGCTCCTTCATCCAGAGTGAGGCTCTCTAATATAGGAGGTGTGTTAATGGACATATCACCAGGTGAAAACAGAGAGTAAAAGCCTTAAAAAATGTAAACTAATGCAGCCACCACATCTAAGGGTTGGTAAGCTGCAATGCATTCCATTTTTAGTTTTGGTTTCAGTAGCTGCTTTCCTTTGTGAATGCCTTTTTTTCTCAGTGCAAAATGGTCCCTGTTTTTTTCTGTTTGCTATAATTTTGCACCTAATATTTGCAAATGCATCTGGAGAAAACACATTTGGAATATTTGTTATTTCTATGATAAATATTTTTGATCTATAAACAGTTCTTAGTTTTTTATAAAGTTGTGAATTTCTATTACTAGAAAATACTGGAAGAAGTGGGAAATGTTATTGGCTTTGTAGGCATGTATTAAAACTGAAGTCTAGAAAAAGAGGAAGGAAAAAAAAATAAAAATGTTTTATATATATATATATATATATATATATATATATATATGAGAGAGAGAAGGAAATAAGTATTGATCCACTGCTGATTTTGAATGGTAGGTGTATTGTAACACTGAGAGACAGAATAACAACAAAAAATTCAAAAGAAATGCATGTCTAACAAATTATGCACTGATTTGCATGTTCATGAGGGAAATAAGTATTTGATCCCGTTCACAAAACATGACTTAGTACTTGGTGGCAAATCCCTTGTTGGCAATCACAGAGGTCAGACGTTTCCTGTAGATGGCCACCAGGTTTGCACACATCTCAGGAGGGATTTTGGCCCACTCCTCTTGGCAGATCCTCTCCAAGTCATTAAGGTTTGGTGGTTGACGTTTGGCAACTCGAACATTCAGCTCCCTCCACAGATTTTCAATCGGATTAAGGTCTGGAGACTGGCTAGGCCACTCCAGGACCTTAATGTGCTTCTTCTTGAGAAACTCCTTTGTTGCCTTGGCCATGTGTTTTGGGTCATTGTCATGCTGGAACACCCATCCACTACCCATTTTCAATGCTCTGCCTGAGATTTGACGGTACATTGCCCTGTCCATCGTCCCTTTGATGTGGTGCAGCTGTCCTGTCTTCTTAGCAGAAAAACACGCCCAAAGCAGAATGTTTCCACCACCATGTGTGACAGTTGGGATGGTGTTCTTGGGGTCATAGGCAGCATTCCTCCTCCTCCAAACACGGCGAGTTGAGTTGATGCCAAAGAGCTTGATTTTGGTCTCATCTGACCACAACACTTTCAACCAGTCCTCCTCTGCGTTATTCAGATGTTCAGTGGCAAACTTCAGACAGGCCTGGACATGTGCTTTCTTGAGTAGAGGGACCTTGTGGGCACTGCAGGATTTCAATCCTTGTCGGCGTAGTGTGTTACCAATTGTTTTCTTGGTGACTGTGGTCCCAGCTTCCTGGAGTTCATTTACAAGATCCTCATGTGTAGTTCTGGGATGATTTCTCACTGTTTTCATGATCATTGACACTCCACGAGGTGAGATCTTGCACGGTGCACCAGACCTAGGGAGACTGACAGTTGTTTTATGTTTCTTCCATTTGCAAATGATTGCACCAGCTGTTGTCACCTTCTATTTTTGGGTACTGCTTAGGCACAATTTCCCTTTATAAAATCGTTATATGTAACTTCAGGTCCAATTTAATAGTGGTTATTTTCTCATTGTATGCTAATCATTTAAAATCCTTGTTTTCTACACAATTTTAAACTATGTATGGGGAAGCCAAATCTAGTCAAAAAAATACTTTTTGCCCAAAACCAACTCTGTTTTGGAAAAAAAAAAGCCCACAAACGGACCTCAGTTGCTGTATTCACACACAGTAGTGGTCAGAAGGTGAAAGCACAGTACACATTCAAGGAGAAAGGCATCTGACACACTAGGAAGTGTCAGGGACTGAAGATCTACTGGCCTGTATAACTCTGAAAGAGAGGATATGATTTTGATGCTTTTGAAAACTAGGCCTTACAGTGTATAACCAGCTTTAGTCAGAGTTTCTCAAACTGACAATGAAACATTGCTCATGTAATCCACAATGTTCATGTGATCTTTGTATAGATTTAATATCAAGAATCGGTGAAAACAAATGTGATTTAGTTATTCTGACATTCACTCTATCTGTTCATTGGAGTGTGACTGGTAATGATAGGGCCACTTTAAATGTGTAGTACGGCCCTAGCTTGCTAGTCTCTAATGACTCTGCTTAACATGTACACCTCCAATGGGTGTAGTGAGATCACAGGAGTTGAAATATCTGTTATTGTTTACTACAAACAGTATCTCTCCTTTTTTTTTCCTCTCTGCTCTCCTCAAATTCCACGAAAAATCCTGGAACACCTGCTTAAAAAACAAAAACAAGCTAATTGGGGCAGATCAAATAGCACCTCTTTGGGAAGTGTTTTGAAAACGAGGCAAGCTGTTATTGCATTTGCAATCCTTGCAGGCAGATACATGTAGAGATCCATGTGAAGATCCATGTCCTTCTCTGAGAACATTAGTGGGCTGCTTTCTACACTTGCTGACATAAGGTCACACTCTTGTGACTTCATAGCTCCTATATGTGTGTACTTTCCTCTACAAGAAGTTATGTTCTAAGCTCCCTAGGGCAGATCTCCCTGTCTTGTCACAATGTACCCATTCTGTTTCTCTGATTGATCTATGTAAACAGTCTAACCATCATTTCTCCCTTGCTCTCCTTTTTCTTTGTGTTGCCTCCCCTTTCTTCTTTCCTAAACCACTTCCGCTTCCTCATGTCTTGCAGATCATGTAGACAGGACTGTCTGTAAGCCTGATAATGTAGTTAGTGTATTTTAAATTCTCTCTAACTGATCTGTCGTATGTTTATCTAGAAAAAGTTGAAAAAAACTGTACATTACCTTTACGGCAGATGCACACTGGTCATCTAACTATTGTGTGTCCAATTCCAGCATTTTAGGGCGTCCACAGAGCATGATTTCCAGACCCACTGCCTACATCCTGTCAAAGTCTATAAAGCCGGCCACAGATGGTTTGAATCTCGGTCGGTTCAGCAGGGACCAGCCAAGATTTAAACCATCTATGAACAGGCTGATTGTACGCAATTTGATTGTTGTACAACTTGGGTACAACCAGCTTGTTGAATTTTTACATGAGATTATTGCCACCAACTCTAGCCACTAGCAATCATTACTGTGTTCTCCTGGCAGAAATGGCTCCCCCACCACCCCTGCCGGGAGATCACCATAGCCTTGCAGGAGGGATTATCTCATCAACACTGACTGTGTTGATAGGGGAATCAAGCAATTTTCTTTCCTGCAACCTGAGGTTGCAAGAAAGGAAATTGCATTATCTAAGGCCAGCCTAACAGGCAAGCAGAAACACGCTGCAACTGGGTGGTATTCGCGTTTCAGCCCTATGTGCTTAGGGGCAAACACCCAACTCAACAGGCTTCAGTCCGAACATTGCAGGAACAACATGGAAAACTGTCGGTTGAACAGTGACTGGACCCAATTAGCTAGAGGCACTGTTCAGCCTCCCATTCAGACAGCAATGGGAAGCTGCTGTCTGAATACAATAACAGACGGGAGATTCTTTCATCTGTGCTGTCAAGGCTTCATACATACTGGACGTTATAAAAATGGCAGTCGCGTTAGCTGTAAAATGCCACATTAACCCCCCCCCCCCCCGGAACCTCATGAATTTGACTGCTGTAATTGCGAACAATAGGGTACAACTTGGCATATGATTTGCAACTTGCATGGCATATAAATTGCATGCAAGTCGCACCCGATGTGACCGGGGTGTAAAAACAGGTTTTGTTGCATTTTTGTAGCGTTTTTGCATTAGCATTTTTCTGTGTTTTCAGTGTTTTTTAAATTTTTGTGGTTTTTTTTTTTTAGTGTTTCTTTTTTTTAGTTGTTTTTTTAGCAAGACCTTACTCCCATAAATGCTTGAGGCTGGATAGCCGCATTTTTTGCATTTACAGCATTTTTACAAAAACTCCTTTTCAAACACAGTAGTTGTTTTTTTTTTCCAGTCTGAAAACACCCCTGCTGAAAAAAAGCTGATAAAAGCCTTGCAATGCTAGGGAGTTTATTGTCTGTGTGTATGGGTGGTTCAAGCTATCCATGCACAGGTATAATTTCTTTTGTAAAAATTTGCTTTTGAAACATTCATTTGATTTTCCAATAGTTAATGGTGTTGAATCGATGATTGTGTTTGATTGTGGTGCTGAAAAAAAAAACCAAAGAAGCAGGATGGAAACTTTTTTTTTTTAAGTACTTTCAAATGACATTCATCAAGTCTCTGGTAAAAATCTAGCAGTGTTTGACCAGCTTTACTCACCTGTAACAAGCATGCAGATCAGGTATTTTGACTTCACTGTAAAAGTAAGCTAGTTGTGGAGTCACCAAAAAGTAAAGCGACGCTACATGGCCGGCACACGTCGGTGCTACATATTAATCTGGCCATATAGTACTAGATTTTTATTTTCAGACTATAGGCGAAACAACACATTTGTTACATTTTCCACTGTCCACACTATTCAGTTCAGATGAAAGAATCCTCCTGTTAGCTATTGTTTTCTGACAGCCGCTGGCAGCGGTTGTGAGAATACCTGAGAAGCTGCTGTTTGGCCAAACATTTTCTGAGTTTTCATTCTAAGTATGTGGTGTAGGAAAGGGCCACCAAGGCCACCCACTAAGTAAATTTTGGCCAGTAAATCTGGAGCTGGCTGAAATTTGAATAGTATAGGGCCAACTTTAGGTTTGGTTCCCCTGTGATCCTGATCTCCTGCTATGAACTCCATGAGAATGACAAGCTTCTGGGTATGGCCAAACATAATTACTCCTTGCCTTTTCACTGTGGAGGGTTTTGTACTCTGGAGACTTGTTGCCAGGCACAAACACGCACATGGGGAGAATACCTGTTTCAGGGAAATCTACAATACGTTGATGCAGATTGAAGTAACAGGCAAGAGCTCTTAAGCTGTGATATGGCACAATGGAGGCTACACTTTTTGTGGGGTTTCATGTGTGACCTCTTCAGAAATACTCTTTAGCTTTCTGATTACTTTGGGTGGTTTATTCTGAAAGTTTTGAATTCAGGCTCAGCCAGGTTATTTGGCTTCTTTTTTTTTTTGGAGGTGATTTGTACTTGAATCTATCTTAATTAGCTTCCTGTATGTCTCTGCACAGCAGAGTTTAGATCTGGAGAGAGGGACTAAGCACTCTAAGCTAGGCAAGATTCTCATGCTATGCAAAATTATTATTATACAGGATTTATATAGGCCAACGGTTTGCTTTACAAAATGAAGGCAGACTTTACAGTTACAATTCAATTTGGTACAAGAGGAATTAGAAGGCCCTTAGAGCTTACAATCTAAGAGGGAGGGTCAGGCGATACAAGAGGTAATAACTGTGGGGGGTGAGCTGATGGAGAAAGAAAACAAGCAGTGTATTAGAAGCAAGATAGACTTCTTTAAAGAGAAGGGTTTTCAGGGATCATCTAAAGGTGGATAGATTAGGAGATAGTTGGACAGATTAGGGTAGGGAGTTCCATAGGATGGGTGAAGCTCGGGTGAAGTCCTGGAGATGAGTATGGGAGGAGGTTGCACGGAACTGGAGAACAGGAGGTCTTGGGAGGACCGAAGAGAGCAGTTTGGTTGATATTTCGAGACCAGGTTGGTGCTGTAGCTGAGGGCAGAGTTGTGGATGGCTTTGTAAGTTGTTGTTCGTACTCTGAATTTTATTTGTTGGGTGAGTGGAAGCCAGTGGAGGGATTGGGAGAGAGGGGTACTAGATAATGAACAGTTGGTAAGGTGGATGAATCTGACAGCAGCATTCATGGACTGAAAGGGAGACTATGTAAAGGTAATCCAATGAGGAGGGAGATGCAATAGTCAAGGTGAGAGATAACCATGGAGGGAATTAGAAGCTTTGGTTAAAAAGGGGCGTATTCTAGAGATATTGCAGAGGTTGAGGCAGCATGATTTGTTCAGGGATTGGATGTGGGCCTGAAAGGACCCTGTCTTGCGGGAATTGACTGATAGTTGTGTCATTGACATTGACAGAGAAGTCAGGGGAAAGGGCAAGTGGGGGAGGAAATATTATGAGCTTAGTTTTGGATAGATTGAGTTTTAGGACGTGGTGTGACATCCAGACTGATATGTCTGTTAGTAAATCATTGATACATGAGGAAACTGGTGTATAGTATTGTGAACATGTTATGGAAAGAGGAGCATCAGGAAGACCTCAGCAATGTGCTGGTGTTACTTCATTGTCCATTCACTGACTGGGGCAGGTCCTAGACCAGGCCGTGTTGCCTAACTGCAGGGAGGTCTACAGGAAGTTTTAGGACACCTGGCTGTGCTTTCTGGAAGGGGTGCCTGATCAATAATAGTATCACATATATGGATTTAACTTATGATTTATCCATAATCGTATTCGAAGATTCTATAACTTGCACTGAAGTGATTGATGGAAAAGTTATTTAAAAACCCTAATTCATTTTGAACACTTTTACACGGGCTTTTGAGTATTTGTTTTTCACTTACATACTGCTATGTCTACTAAAGAAATAAATATAAAATTATTTAGTGCTGTTTTCTCATTTATCAACAGTTAGGCTTAAGTTACATTTGTGGTTGGGGGTGGTGGTAAAAATAGGCAGTTAGGCCATGGTTTTACTGCCCTCTAACCCAGGACCCTTAAACAGCAAAGGTAGTTGGTCGGGACTGTACACATGCCGTGACAAAAAATTTCCCATCTGTCTGTTTCGACACTAAACACATTAAAGTAAATGAGGCCTTATTGCAACCAGGAGCCAGATGCTATGCTCCCGGTTCCAGTATTCCTATTCAAAAACCCCATTCATCTGTCAAAAAAGCAGCAGTACCACCTGAATGCCTGTCAGCTGCACATGTACCACTCTCTGTAAAGTGATCCACTGCTTGTCGGTGTTCAGAGTGCTACGCAGTTTTAAATGAGCCCTTAATGCTCAGTATTTTGGATTACAGTAGCGGGTACATTCTTCCCCCTCTCAATGCTCAGTATTTTGGATTACAGTAGCGGGTACATTCTTCCCCCCTCAATGCTCAGTATTTTGGATTACAGTAGCGAGTACATTCTTCCCCCCTCAGTGCTCAGTATTTTGGATTACAGTAGCGGGTACATTCTTCCCCCTCTCAATGCTCAGTATTTTAGATTACAGTAGCGGGTACATTCTTCCCCCTCTCAGTGATCAGTATTTTGGATTACAGTAGCGGGTACATTCTTCCCCCTCTCAGTGCTAAGTATTTTGGATTACAGTAGCGGGTACATTCTTCCCCCTCTCAATGCTCAGTATTTTGGATTACAGTAGCGGGTACATTCTTCCCCCCTCAGTGCTCAGTATTTTGGATTACAGTAGCGGGTACATTCTTCCCCCCTCAATGCTCAGTATTTTGGATTACAGTAGCGGGTACATTCTTCCCCCCTCAGTGCTCAGTATTTTGGATTACAGTAGCGGGTACATTCTTCCCCCTCTCAATGCTCAGTATTTTGGATTACAGTAGCGGGTACATTCTTCCCCCTCTCAATGCTCAGTATTTTGGATTACAGTAGCGGGTACATTCTTCCCCCCTCAGTGCTCAGTATTTTGGATTACAGTAGCGGGTACATTCTTCCCCCTCTCAATGCTCAGTATTTTGGATTACAGTAGCGGGTACATTCTTCCCCCTCTCAATGCTCAGTATTTTGGATTACAGTAGCGGGTACATTCTTCCCCCCTCAGTGCTCAGTATTTTGGATTACAGTAGCGGGTACATTCTTCCCCCCTCAGTGCTCAGTATTTTGGATTACAGTAGCGGGTACATTCTTCCCCCCTCAGTGCTAAGTATTTTGGATTACAGTAGCGGGTACATTCTTCCCCCTCTCAATGATCAGTATTTTGGATTACAGTAGCGGGTACATTCTTCCCCCCTCAGTGCTCAGTATTTTGGATTACAGTAGCGGGTACATTCTTCCCCCTCTCAATGCTCAGTATTTTGGATTACAGTAGCGGGTACATTCTTCCCCCCTCAGTGCTCAGTATTTTGGATTACAGTAGCGGGTACATTCTTCCCCCTCTCAATGCTCAGTATTTTGGATTACAGTAGCGGGTACATTCTTCCCCCTCTCAATGCTCAGTATTTTGGATTACAGTAGCGGGTACATTCTTCCCCCTCTCAGTGATCAGTATTTTGGATTACAGTAGCGGGTACATTCTTCCCCCTCTCAGTGCTAAATATTTTGGATTACAATAGCGGGTACATTCTTCCCCCTCTCAATGATCAGTATTTTGGATTACAGTAGCGGGTACATTCTTCCCCCTCTCAGTGCTAAGTATTTTGGATTACAGTAGCGGGTACATTCTTCCCCCCTCAGTGCTAAGTATTTTGGATTACAGTAGCGGGTACATTCTTCCCCCTCTCAATGATCAGTATATTGGATTACAGTAGCGGGTACATTCTTCCCCCTCTCAATGCTCAGTATTTTGGATTACAGTAGCGGGTACATTCTTCCCCCCTCAGTGCTCAGTATTTTGGATTACAGTAGCGGGTACATTCTTCCCCCCTCAGTGCTCAGTATTTTGGATTACAGTAGCGGGTACATTCTTCCCCCCTCAGTGCTAAGTATTTTGGATTACAGTAGCGGGTACATTCTCCCCCCTCTCAATGATCATTATTTTGGATTACAGTAGCGGGTACATTCTTCCCCCCTCAGTGCTCAGTATTTTGGATTACAGTAGCGGGTACATTCTTCCCCCTCTCAATGCTCAGTATTTTGGATTACAGTAGCGGGTACATTCTTCCCCCCTCAGTGCTCAGTATTTTGGATTACAGTAGCGGGTACATTCTTCCCCCCTCAGTGCTCAGTATTTTGGATTACAGTAGCGGGTACATTCTTCCCCCCTCAGTGCTAAATATTTTGGATTACAGTAGCGGGTACATTCTTCCCCCTCTCAATGATCAGTATTTTGGATTACAGTAGCGGGTACATTCTTCCCCCTCTCAGTGCTAAGTATTTTGGATTACAGTAGCGGGTACATTCTTCCCCCCTCAGTGCTAAGTATTTTGGATTACAGTAGCGGGTACATTCTTCCCCCTCTCAATGATCAGTATTTTGGATTACAGTAGCGGGTACATTCTTCCCCCCTCAGTGCTCAGTATTTTGGATTACAGTAGCGGGTACATTCTTCCCCCCTCAGTGCTAAATATTTTGGATTACAGTAGCGGGTACATTCTTCCCCCTCTCAATGATCAGTATTTTGGATTACAGTAGCGGGTACATTCTTCCCCCCTCAGTGCTAAGTATTTTGGATTACAGTAGCGGGTACATTCTTCCCCCTCTCAATGATCAGTATTTTGGATTACAGTAGCGGGTACATTCTTCCCCCTCTCAGTGCTAAGTATTTTGGATTACAGTAGCGGGTACATTCTTCCCCCTCTCAATGATCAGTATTTTGGATTACAGTAGCGGGTACATTCTTCCCCCTCTCAATGCTCAGTATTTTGGATTACAGTAGCGGGTACATTCTTCCCTCTCTCAATGCTCAATATTTTGGATTACAGTAGCGGGTACATTCTTCCCCCCCTCAGTGCTCAGTATTTTGGATTACAGTAGCGGGTACGTTCTTCCCCCTCTCAGTGCTCAGTATTTTGGATTACAGTAGCGGGTACATTCTTCCCCCTCTCAGTGCTCAGTATTTTGGATTACAGTAGCGGGTACATTCTTCCCCCTCTCAATGCTCAGTATTTTGGATTACAGTAGCGGGTACATTCTTCCCCCTCTCAATGCTCAGTATTTTGGATTACAGGGGTGGGTACATTCTCCCCCCTCTCTGTAGCTGTCATTTATAGTTGTTGATCTATTCATAACACAATTGTAGGTGATCTAGCTTAAGTAGAGTATACACAGGAAGGCTTTTTTTTTTTTGTTCAACCACACAGATCCCTTTATCCACACAAGCATTGTGGGTGCAGGGATCTCTCCCGCTACTACTGCTTGTATACTGCTGCTTCTTTAACCAGTTGTCCTCCGGGATTTTTTTTTCCAGCAAAGACATGTAGCAGAATACATTTTGGCCTAAATTTGTGATGAAACTTGATTTTTTATTTTTTTTTAGTGGATATGTTTTATAGCAAAATGTCAAAAATATTGTGTTTGCATGACCGCGCAATTGTCAGTTAACGCAGCGCCGTATTGCAAAAAAAATGGCCTGGTCAGAAAGGGGGGGTAAATCCTCTGGAGGACAAGTGGTTAATATAAAGTGTCTTAAGACAAATACCCGGCTTCTTTCCTGAAACTGCATTGACCTGCATCGTGCGTGACTGCTGGTTAAAGGAAAGTTTGAGCAAGTTCAGTGGCCATTTTAATTTGTGCACAGCTTTTAATACACATCATTCCTGGCTACGTTTTTGGTACTTTTTTTTACATAGATGGGTCCAGAAGACCAAACAAAGTAGAGGCCCCAGGTCAATGAGCTTTGAACTTGTATCAATGGCATCAGTTTGAGATTCAGAATTCCCTGGAAGGTGTATTTAACCTGCAGTTGACCTGATGTTAACTGGACCTGCTTTAAGCTGGTTTTGCATTCTCATAGAATTGTATGGAAATACAAAAATCATTTGGAGGGAACAAAAAGTGAACACAGACCCTAAATAGATATGAAAGCGGTAAAGGAATGTATTTACTGAAAAATAAGGAATGGACAGACACTTCTACCAGCAAAAGAGGCTCTACTGCTCTATAAAGGGGTTTCTCTGTAACAGTGGCACACACGGACATAATTCCCTTCAGTTACAATCTAAGTATGACTTTTATATGTAACATAAAACAGATTTCCCATTTTTACTTGTCTGCTTTCTTCTGTCATGAATCCAAATATATCCTTCCAGCTTAACTCTGACTCCCAATTATATGTGCAGCTATTGAGGAACAAGATGGGGTTAACCAGACTAGTTGTATCAGATTGGCCTGTCATAGTAGACCACACACAGGAATTATTGCACTAAATTGGTTTCTCCCGATGGATTTCCTTTTCTGACTGTACAAAAGGATCAGGATATGCTGTTTATGCCGCAAGAATTTGTATGTGACAACGTAATCTGCTTTCTAAGTAAACACTGTTAAATAGCGAATGAATTCACAGTCCAGTTATAGTTACTACATGCCTTAGGCTGGCCATAGATGAGTCAGTTGTTTTTGTTCAACTAGCAGGTCGAATGAAAAAACTGACCTGATTCTCCTATCCACCCATTGGAGGTGGATGAGGGAATCCTCCCCATTGTGTCATTGTTTTCTGACAGTGGGGAGACTCCCTTCCTCTCACAGGTCAGAATACACAGATCAGCCCTGCAGCGAATTGCCTTCAGCGCTGATCAGGCAGAATTTTCCAACAGGGTGGTTAAACAGTTTATCAGTAGATTGACTTCTGTAAAACCGCAGAGGACATACATGGATCAAAATTCAAATGTTGAACCATGTATGGCCGGGTTTATGTGGTCAGTATATATCCATCACATAGTAAATATTTTACCCAGACATACACCTTCTGGAACTCGGCAAGACAGATGACACAGGCATACTGAAAATCTCTTAGTATCTTCCACCATTTGTTGCTTGCAATATATCTGCCTGGCCATCTTTTGGTAATGTTGAAATACTGTAGCTGCAATCCAGATGACAATATGGGTATGTGGTAGGATAATACTGTATGCCCTTCATTTGAGAATATGGGGTGAATGTTAATAGATAGATACAGACTGACTGTTCCTTGACGTTTTTACAGGAGTGAATAGTTAAAGGTAGCCATAAGCAATGTGTTAAAGTGGGCAATAGCCCTGATTTATTACTTAAGGCTAGGTTCACATCTATGCAGTTTGCGTTGGATCTGTTGCTGCAGTGCTTTTTGCGGTTTGTTGCTGCACATGCGTTTTTGATGCTTCTTTTTTCTATGTGTTTTGCGTTTTTATGGGGGGGGGTTATGCCCAGTTTATTGCTGGGCAGATTAACACTACAAAACACATCAAAAACACACTACATGCATTTCTGCAGCATCTCCATTGAAGTCTACTGAACCAAAACATTTTAAAAAGTGGGCGGGGCTGCAGCTGCGTACAATGCATTTAGTTGCAGCACAGTGTTGTGGGCTTTTTTAAAATTAAAAAAGGCAGTAACAACTCCTTGCTGCCTGTTAAACGACCTCTGAAGAGTGATCCATTGCAAATTGCTTTTCAGGGATCTACCACTTATGTAAAGGAAGTCAAAGTGTTAAAGTATATCTGCAGTATAAGTGAATTAAAAACATTTTGTTGATCCTGCCAGAAGTGCAATGAAAACTAATGCAGCCACCAAGGACTGATTCACTACAATATGTTATGGTTTTGTTCATGATTTTGGATTTAATTCAAGAATAGGTGCAAATATCCCTGTCTGCTTTTCTCTGGGATATTTCTGCTTGTCTGCGGCCACATTAAAGTGTATGTGAAGGTAAAATAAAGTACATATGGAGTATATCTCTAAACTACATGCACTTTTTCCAATGTTTTTTCCATTCTAAATAGCCTGCAAGTACAGAAAAATAAATGTTGATCTTCCAGAAATGTATTTGGCTCTTTGTCTCTTGCTGTGAGCTGACAACATATATTTTTTTGTAGACTGAGTGTTGTCAGCCCTGCCCAGTTTTGTTCTGCCAAATTGCCGAACCACTCTACTGTCTTAATTTGTAAAGCATAGCCACTAACTGATTTGTAGTTTGAAGATAAGGCCTAGGCCAGCTAAACGGAGTCTTTGAGATAACAAAGGCAGATAGAACAGGATGCAGAACAGCTCTGAATTTCTTGCAAGATCAGCAGGATTTTTTTTTTTTTTTGCACTTACAAAGCAAATAAAACAAAACACTTTTAATGGTATATTTAAGGGACCAAAATGCTGCAAATAAGATACATTTGTTGTTAGGGTGTACATACACTTTACACAGACACTATACATTTGTCCCAAGTGGACAAGGTGACAGTGTCTTTTAAAGTTTACTTCTTGGCAAACTTCTGCTTGCATTTCCTATGCTCCCAGCCACTTCTTCCTCCAGTGCAGCCACCAGCTAAATACCCAATATCTCCTTCTGAGACTTCACCCCATCCTTCATCAATTAGGCCTGAGGACAGCATCATGGGAGGAGGTCTTATGCCCAACATGGGTTTTTTGCAGTGCTGGCTATTGAAGAGGGAGTGATGGAGAGTTGAGTATAGCATAGTCAGGGTTGGGTTGTACAGACACCTATCACTTAGCCATGAAAAAACACTTTTTGCCGAACGTTTTCCCATAACATGTTACCTGTAGAAGCCTCCATTGCATAGACATCCAAAACCCCAGAGACTGCTGCTGGGCACCACCATCAACCCCTGCAGATTCCAAGCTCTCGCCTAACTAAGGTGTCCGTTTATGACACAGAGAATAGCTGCGATTCAACAGATCTCAGCTATTCTCTGGTCATTCACAGTTTATGACACTCAGGAGATCATGTCAGCCCTTCACTGGAGATCTGTGTTCTCCCTCCAGATTCTCCAGCCCAGAGCTGGAGAATCAGAGGGACCAAAAACTAAGCAGAGATAATTTACCTCTGTTTAGTAAACTGATCTTTTACTGTAATCTCACGAGATTATAGTAAAATCAGCCGTTTTCCAGAGTTTGTAGACCGTTCCCCAGCGTTTGTAGATTGTTCTCCCTTCGTTCGGAGAACTGCTTCATAAACTGCATTCACAGGAGACCTGTGTTCTCCGAGAATGCCGGAGAACTGAGCAGCGATCTATTACCGCTGGTTCATAAACGGACACCTAAGGCTGGCCATACAGTATACAATTTTCTGTTCAATTTCTGCCCAATTTCCTTTAGATTTACCTTCAGCTGTGTAGTGCAAGGGCCTGCCTAATTGGATACAATTGAAAGTGTTGTTCGGTTTGACCTCCTATTATATGGTTTTTGGTAAATCTAAACCAAAAATCTCAAGAAAATTGTATAATGTATGGCCAGGCTAACACCATATAGTATTCCCTTTCAGTCCTCCCTAGGCAGCTTGTTTATGAAGTGAGGGGAGGTGTAAAGATGCTGGGCCAGCACAGACAGTAATTAGACACTTCCAGAGGAGAAGACTATGATGTTAAGGAGAGAGGGGGATTTGCTAGGGAATGGACTCCCACTGGAGTAGTCAAAATGTTAGCAAGTTCAAAGGGACATTCATTTCACTTCCTGTTTGACTATGGGACAGCAAGTGAAGGGAAATCCCCCCAATGGGACACCGATGACAAAAAAATCCTGACAGGGGTTATAACTCTCCCTTACTCTATTCAAAATGAAAAAAAATGACCTATAGTTCTACTTTAAGATTCCAGTAGTGTAAAAGCTTAAAGGGCATTTCCACGTATGCAGCCAAATTGGACAAATATATACTTTTATATTTGTTGCATGTCCCCATTCACATAACAGAAAAAACGTTACCTTCAAGCGATTCTAAAGGTTTTTTTTTTTTGTTTTTTTTTTTAAATAACAAACATGTCTATACTTGCCTGCTGTGTGCAGTGGTTTTGTACAGAGCAGCCTGGATCCTCCTCTTCTTGGGTCCCCCACAGGCTCTCCTGTCTCCTCCTGTCTGTCAGGTGCCCCACAGCAAGCAGTTTGCACCCACTGCTCCGTTTGTCCATTCACACACAGAGCCGCAGCTTGGCCACGCTCCCTCTCTCATTATTGGCTGACTGGCTGTGAATGACAGCAGTGGGAGCCAATGGCTCCTGCATGCTGTCTTAGCCAATGAGCAAGCAGAGACCTGGGACAGCCGAGGCTGTCATTCACATCACTGGATCACTATGAGGCTCAGGTAAGTATTGAGAGGGTTGGGGGCACTGCTGCACACAAGGTTTTTTTTTACCTTCATGCATAGAATGCATGAAGGTAAAAAACCTTCAGCCTTTACAACCACTTTCAGTAATTCAGATTGGGAGATATACAGTGTATGCCCCCAATGTTCACTTGTTGCATCCTTCTGTTCTCCATAATTATATAGTATACATAGTAATTTATTGGTTCTCTAGTAGTTGGAGTGGACTGTGGAATTATTATGAGAACAATGGCCCAACAGTCTTGGCTACATAATACCAATGGGACTTTTAAAACCATGTTTATTAATAAAGTTCTCAAACGTTTGCTTTTAGCTACATTATTAATTAACCCCTTCCCACCTCCCCTGCCATTCATTTAACTAGGCTATTAGGCCCGTGTGGCAGGAAGGCCTGCCTAATAATTTGATCACTGTAACTGGCTGTCACAGTGGTCACATGATTAGGAGCTAGTCCTGCCAGTTCCCGATCATTAGTACAGACCAAAAGCTGTCTTTGACAGCTCAGTTTGTGCTGGGAGTGTATTCTCAGCACAGAAGGCTCTTCTACCTTTAGACGCACATGTGTGGCATGTGGGTAATTGAAGCCCACCCTCTTTGCGTTAGTAGTGACATGATCACTGCACTGCACAGCGGGTCCACCCACTACAGGCTGCCTGCAGAAAACTACAGGGGGGTGGATACATGACCAGTCACCCTGGCCAAGGAAAGAGAGCAGCAATGACTGGTCTTTATTACAGGAGGCACCTGCACAGAGGCAAAGCTTCATGCTGGATAACCCCACAGATCTGGAAGACAAAGTACACCTAAATTCACATCTGAATACACATGCCTTTTTGCATTTAGGCAATATTTGCTTATCCTGGAATTCCGCTATGATCCCTGCTGATTCCTTCACCTGCGCCCAGCAGTGTCTGCTGATCCAAAGTTCAACTCTAGCTGAAAAATATTCAGCATCTGACACTTCTGGGAGTGTCAAGCACCTGATCCAACTCTGCACTCCATCGTTTCTTCTGCTAGCTATATTTTACTACAGTACACAAGAGCAGTTGAAGACCATGCACCTGTCACACCAAAATATATATCTAAGGCAGCATAGAGCTTGAAGAGCACTGAGTTTGGCAGCATGGGGAAGATTATTTTGTTTTGTTTTGCTTTTGTTTGTTTTAAAGTAGCAGTAAACTGTCTTTACTGTGGATTCCTATCTTTTTCTCTGGAGATAGTAGTATTCCCCTGGGCTGATAAATACTGTTTGGGAAAGGGAGGCAACATCTCCCTAAATTAGATACAGCTTCTGTTAAAACAGTTAAACACCTTTTTATCCAAAACAATCCCAACTCTGAGCATAGGTTTTTCTACGTTTTATTTTCTTTGATACCATTTTAGTTGGCCTCTGCAAACAGTAAACTGAGGGATGTGTGGAGCACTGTGAGTCATCTTTGAGAATATCAGGTCAGAGTGACATGTCCAGTAGAGAACGGTTAAATACTGGAGGGGAAGTGAAACGGCTTCATATGCCTAGTACTGGTTAGAAAGGTAAAAACAAAATGTGGTTGTTGTTGTAGGCAACATCACAGTTATTAAATTGCTCGTATGCCCCTACCTTCTTTTGAAGCTTTATGTTTGCAACTGCATGGTTAACTCAATAATGAATTTTGGTCTTATGGTCATTGGTCCCATATTGGGTCGGACCATTCTCCTACTGTGTCCTACTGAGCACCTACATTGATACTAAAGATAGTGTCATAGTGAAGGCCAATGCATTCTTCCAGGGACATTACATGGAGCGTTTGTTGAAGATCTGTAACACGTCCTTTGCTTTGGTTGACAGTTCACGCAAAAGCTAAAAAAAAAAAAGGAGTGTTGCAAAGCACTTCCGCCTGGCAGTACTAGGGTCGTTGGTTCAAATCCCAGCCATGGTACCACCTGCCTGGAGTTTCCATGTTCTCCCTGTGCCTGCATGGGTTTCCTCCGGGTACTCCGGTTTCCTCCCACACTCCAAAGACATGCTGGTAGGAGAATTGGATCCTGTCTAAATTGTCCCTAGTATGTGTACGTATGAATGTGAGTTGGGGACCTTAGATTGTACGCCCCTTGAGGGTTAGGGACTGATGTGAATGTACAATATATATACATATGTAAAAGCGCTGCGTAAATTGGCGGCGCTGTATAAGCACCTGAAATAAATAAATAAATGGGCATTGCCAGCCCACAGTGTCGGCCAAGTGCAGAAATGCCTGTGACCATTAATTCTAACTTCATTGGCTTCCTACATAGTGGCTACAATTCCTGCATTCCACACTCTGTTTTGATTTGAAAGTATATGGGCATTGAAATCACCATGGGATCCCCAATTCTACATGCAAAATTAGGTAGATGAAAATGTATTTTCTGGAAAGTGGGTATAGATGAACACTAATGATTGCTGCTCTAGGTTGGTCTGCTGTATGGTCTCCCAAGCTATCCTGGTTCCCACAGGTGCAATGGCCAGCTCGTCAACTGAAGACCAGGATCTATACAAATTCTGGAATATTTTGGATTTCTCATCATCAAGTTCTATCTTGGCAGCAATGGTCCCCAAAACAAAAAGAGAGGGTGAAACAATCAAGCAGGAACATAGACACAAATTTTATAATAAATAGGGGTTCTAGTAATTTCCTATTTTATACCAAACAAAAACATGAACAAAACAATTTCTAGCTATACATATACTTTAAATATATTCAATAATAAAGCCAAACTCTGAACACCCCCACATGGACTTGTACCGGCAAAAAGTGCAGGGGGTACAAGAGGAGTAGCCGTGTTTCATGCTGATGTAGCGCTTACTCATGAACTAGTGAGCGCTTTATTAGTGTGCAATGCATCAACTCCTCTTGAACCCCCTGCACTTTTGCCGGTATGTGTGCTTGTTTTTATATGAGCTTTCCATAAATTGGAATCTTGCAGACTGCAGCTATCAAGAATTTTTCTTATCCTTGTCTTGAGTATAAAATAAAAATCAGCTGTTAGTGTACAAGTCCATATGGGGGTGTTCAGAATTTGGCTTTTTTAATGTATATTTTTTAAGTGTATGTATAGCCAGAATTTTTTGTATGTTTTTTTTTTTCTGTATAAAATTGGAAATGACTAGAACCCCTGTTTATTTTTAATTTGTGTCTGTGTTCCTGCTTGATTGTTTCACCCTCTCTCTTTGTTTTGGGGACCAAGACAGAAGTTGATGAGAAATCCAAAATGTTCCAGTTGTCACTAGAACAAGAGCTGAGGATGCATCTTTCAGTAGGGACACTTCTTCTGGTGGCAACTGCCTAAGAGGGGGCATTCTGTTCACATTGCTGAGATATCGACTCACTTTCGGATGTGTCTCTAGTACTGGAGATAAAGGGGATTCTTCCTAATGGGACATAGTCAGCAAAAATAAAATCACAAGAATCTTAACCCTTCTCTACTGTATCCAAAACCAAAAAAGTTATACATTCATTTTAATACTAAATAATAATTTAATATCAATGTTTAATTTTTATATTGAATTGTTGCGGCCTGCTATTTCTCTGGGAATCTGTGTAGTGTACAACTAATTGCAGAACAAGATTCACTATTTGTGACCTTTTATAGTAGTTTGACAGAAGCTTACTTCTACAGTGGACTAATATAACTGACTGGAGCCAGGACAGTACAACAAGGTGTTCATTCCCAAACGGCAACATTTTTTAATAAGGATTATCACCCTATTGCCTTTAATTCTTACCAGCCCTAAATAGTAGATGTGTGTCCATATAAGGTCTGCTTATAAAGCAATAAAGATATTTTGTGCACCAGAAATAAGTGTTAGCAACATCTCCAATAACATTGACTGATGTTTTGTGGTCTGGTACATGAACTGATGTACCCACTTTTAATACCCATGGGACGTGCATCAGCAAACCTACAATTCTGATATATTGTTAAAAAACATTTTATTAATGCCAAATGCAAAACTTTTGTTACAATCTTCATGTCTGATTCATAATACATCTTCATTTTTCACATTGTTTATACTCTGCATACAACACCTTTTAGTATATATACTGTATATGAAATAAACCTAATGTCATTTCTGAAGGGGAGTCTGACCATATCTCCCAGGTCACACTCCCCTGGCGCTCTTTGCATTAATTTTGGCTGATTTGTAAGTGATACTTGTATATTGCATTGAATCCAATAAGTCCAATATTCAATTGTATGTAACGTCATAGTTATGTGGTTTTCAGTATATTATTGTATTTTGTAGATAATTGTAACATAGTATTTTCCTGATGAAGTGAATTAAATTGACGAAACATGTTGAGACAAGAGCCCCACTTGGAGAACCTATATGAGAATTATTCTTGGGTTAACCTGGTGGAACTAGCATTAGGTTTAATCCAAGCATGCTCAACCCATAGTCCGTGCAGCCGTCTGATGTGGCCTGCAACCTCAAACCTATGCCAACCTGCACAGCCACCTTTGGGTGCACGCCACTCTACTTAATGGTTGATGATCCTTCATAATCCCGGTGGCTGTTATACACAAGCCACTATTGTGACTGGCTCCCCACTCTTCCCTTTCCTTCCTAACACACAGACACAGGGAGAGGAGCCTTTAGCCAAGTGGATTGCATCTAGTGGCATCCATACAGGGGTTCTAAAGGTGGATTCTTACATTTATGTGATGAGCCTGGTGTCATTCCGGGAGCATGTTGAGTGCATTATGTGTACTTTTATGTTTGCTTTATAAAGAGGTTTATTTCACTACTAGGGCATGCGCTTCCCCTGGTCTGCTGTTTTTTGTTTAGATTGTCCAGAGTCCTTGTGTTGACAATTCAAAGGATGTCTGCAAAGACCCTGATAGGCTGCAACACTGGTTTGGAGCTTTTTTGGCTGATCACATCAGAGCGCAAGAGTGGGATTAATGGTGATCTGGTTAATAATAACGTTTTTGTGATTAAACCGTGGGTAAACATCCAGTGGGGATGGCCCCATGGAAAATGATGATCCGGATTGTTTAAAATCTTCATGATGCTTAAAATCATAAAAAAAATGTGCTTGAGGTGATTGTAGCCATATTAGTGCACTTGCGACAGAAACAATTGAGTACTGATGTGATACTTTTTTATTTGCACTAACATACAATTTTGAGGACAAGCTTTTGGGGTATGTCCCCTTCTTCAAGGTCCAAGCAGTACTCCTGCTTGGACCTTGAAGAAGGGGACATACCCCGAAAGCTTGTCCTCAAAATTGTATGTTAGTGCAAATAAAAAAGTATCACATCAGTACTCAATTGTTTCTAAAAACAATGTGAAATTCTGAACCATTTAATTTCATTGTGGCCCGCATTGCCTGTCGTTGTTACCAAATTACTTAAGTGGCCCCCGCTCTTCAAAAGGTTTATTCCCTGGTTTGAACCATATCTATTATTATTATTATACAGGATTTATATAGTGCCAACAGTTTGCAGAGCGCTTTACAAAATGAAGGAAGACATTACAGTTACAATACAATTTGGTACAAGAGGAAACAGGGGGCCTTGCTCGTTAGAGCTTACAATCTAGGAGATATATGATATGATGAGATATGTTTTATCTCTGTTGTATCTATGAGCACAAGCAATGTGTAAAATTAAAATGTATTATGGCAGTATGCAATCAGCCATGAAGATTTTACTTTAAGCTTTTAATATGGCATTATTAAAAATGATACATTTTTAACTGTATATGAGAATTGTATGTTTGGTGATGAACCTTTAAGAAAGTCCCATGGGTATTCATTTTTTTGGCTGTAGATCCTCAATAACATGTCACCTGAGTGAAATGGGAAGAGTAGGAGTGTGAATGTGGAGATGATGAAATACTTGTGTTTTATGTACAAATACAGGATTATGTTCCCTTGCTGATTTGTATCCTCAAAGGCTCTCATTAATAGTCTTTGGGGTATTGAACCATTTTCTGATATGTTTTTATTTTCAAGTGTGTAAAACAGGATCATAATTAGGCATCAACATAACATATAAAATGGAGTTATGTAGGTCCTAATCAGCAGTTAAAGCATTTGTAGAACGCCTAAACAATAAGTTCTTTGTCCAACATAATGACACCTGGAAAGTTAAAACCATCATCTGTGTGGCTAATTAGCATATGTATTTCCCGGATAGGAAGATATTTTCCAACACAATGCAATTTTCCACAGAAATGTTTTCAACTGTTTCTTTCACAGAGCTATATTGACTGTGTAGTAGATTCTGCAGAATGAATTTTTAGTTTAAAAAAAAAAAAAAGCAGGGAAAACTTCCTAATTTAAATGCTGCATGCTAGTTTTTTCTAGGGCTTCACTGTAAGCAGTATGACTGCCCTGGACCTAATATCTGGTAAGAGAGTTTGGAATAGTTCCTTTCATTATTCAATTTCCACACATTTTCATTGTGACAGGCTTCCTTTAAAGTTCACCTGAATGAAATATGGAGATAGTGACTGCTAATCTCACTGTCTAACAATGCTAGTTGCCCTCTATCATACTTTATTCTTTGACTTCCTTATTTTCTGAATCACAAGCTGGGGCCAAGCAAGTTCTCCTCCGGGACATAAACCTGAGAGTTGATTGGTTCCTCCCTGTATAGAAAACCCCCTGTTCTGCTCTGATCTGATGGCCATTCACACAGCTGTAATTCACTTAGCTTTTCTGACCTTGTCAGAGGGAAGGCATTCCTCTTTCTACCAGGGTCTTGGCCCTTTATTTTTTGTGGGGTACGACTCCCAAAGTCTCCGGCTTGTGAGCCCTGTCCTCAGTTTTCCCTCTCTGGGTGGTCTGAGCTGTATTCCTGGTAGCAGTGTGTCATGGTGTTGTGGTCTAGGAGGGCAGAGTGGCTTTCGGTGGTGGCATGAAGCCGAAGCCTTGGACTGGGGCTGTCGTGGTGTGGTGGCCCAGGATATTGCATTTCTAATAGCAGGAGAAGTGTGATGAGCCTGAGGCTGCATGGGGATTGATGTATCCATTCAGAACATGGAAGGAAAGACGGGATGGAAATCTGGTTCCAGCTATTGCAACCAAATTCAGGCCTGCATCGAGTGCTTGCTTACCTGTGTTCCCTTCCATAGTGTTGAGCCTCTGGCTTAGACTGTGAGTGTTTACCTGTGTGGAGGTTTTTCATTGTTCAGTAATGTCACCTTGGTGGTGGGTCAGGAGTGCAGTGTGTTCTGGGTACCTTGCCTTCCTTGGAGTTTGGCCATTGGTTTGCTTTAGACAGCCGCCTGTTTCTATTGTTTTAGAGGCAAAAATATTCAAAAAGCCTGTTTCTCAAACTCTTGCCAATGCAACATCTGCCTCAGTTGTCATATTAACTTTCTAAGCCCTTTTGTAAAAAATGTATTCAAACGCTGACAGTATGTGAAACTTGTGCTTTAAAGTATATATGACCCTATACTTTGTAAAACAACCCATTCGCTTGTGTATAGATATAAAAATATAATTTTTTCTTTTTTTTTATAAGCGATCACATAATCTCTGTTCTCAGCTGCATAAGGGGCTTAGAGAGGTGGGGATGGGGACTGCAGGAGGCATGTCAGCAGAAGGCAGAGAAAGAATAGGCTGATCATCCCAGTGAATGGCTGTACGGGGGGTTCAGTACATGCCTGACCATTGGATCACAGGCAGGCTGTGCTTCCACCACAGCCAGAAAACTGACACTGCTGGAAAGGATGTGCTTCTATGCTTAGTGTGGTCAGTTTGAATTAGGAAAGCAGAGGGACTTCGCAGGATCACCAGGTATTTCACACAAAGGAAGTAATGCAAAGAGAATGGGATACTTCTTAACATAAGTACTTGGTACAACAGACCAATATCAGGACTATAAAATGTTGGGGTAACAAACTCTTTAATGGAGAATTTTGTTGAGAATCATTGGTGTCATTGGTAGGAATAGTGACCCATCATCAGTAGGAATAGTGTTCCATCATTGGTGTGATTGGGAGGAGTTGTTCCGCATCGTTGATGTCATTGGGAAGAAATGTGCCTCATCATTGGCGTCATTGATAGGAATTGTGCCCATCATAATAGTCATTAGGCCCCATCGTTGGTATCATTGGGAGGAATTGTGCTCCATCATTGGCATCATAGGTAGGAATCGTGCCCCATCATTCGTGTCATGGGGCCCCATTGTTGGTGCCATTGGGATGAACTGTGCCCCATTGTTGGTGTTATTGGCAGGAACTGTGCACCATTGATGGTGTTGGTAAATTAAATAGTGCCCCAAGGGCCAGATAAAGCCAAGCAAGGGGCCGCATCCGGCCCCCGGTCTGCAGTTTGGAGACCACTGCTATAGAGAATAAATATCATTGTACTGATATGTGAGCTTTCTTTTTCTGTGAACCACCAAATGCGGCCACACTCAGATGGCATGGATATTATAATAGCTTGTACATATAAGCAGGGGACATAGAAGCACTTTTAATGCAAGCTTCAAGTCTAACTAAAGGCAAAACATTTGTTTAGTTTTGGAAAGAGTGGAGATGGATTAGAACCCCTATCAGTTTTTATTGCTGTCTGTGCCCCTGTTAGGGAGAGTCACTTTCTCTATTTGTCCTGTTTACCATGATCATTGAAAGTAAAAGAAAATCCCAAATTTTGGGTTGTCTCCAGAAAAATAATAGAGGGGGAAATCTTCCAACGGGGACACTAGTTCTAGTGACCTGAGGGTCTCCAAGGAATTCCCATAATTTGCAGGGATTTGCCCTCACTTTCTGTTTGGCTGTGGGACAGGAAATGAAAGGAAATCTCCCCAATGGGACACAGATGCCAAAAAAAATTGACAGGAGTTATAACCCTCCCTTGTTCTATCTAAAATGAAAAAAAAAGCCTATAGTTAACTTTCAGACTGCATTTTGTGTAAAGAAATAGATACAGTGATGCAAGGGGTTGTTAACACTTAAATGTGAACTCCAGGCAAACCTCTAAATACACAGCTATAAGAAGTATCGGAACTGTTTTACCAACTAAATGATTTGCACTGATGTCCATTTAGTTGTCAGATTTACACAGCACAGCCAAGAGGTTTTCTCTAACAATGGAGTCATCTTCCCACCTCCAGCCTGTTGATTGGATAGTGTAGGAGCTGCAGCAGACTGGTGAGATCATCTTTCTACTCAGACTTTTATCTCCTGCCCTCAGCTCCTTCCTTGTTAGCACATTAGCATGCAGCACAGCTGATTGACAAGTCTTGGCCCTTATGATTATTGCTGAGTATTGCAAGAGGCTGCTACTTGGCAGAGACAGACCCTTACACTGTAAACTACACTAAATGTTTTATTATTGATTAGATAGCTGTGTAAATTTGTGTTTTTCTGTCTGCCTTGAGTTCTGCCTGTGCTTGTTTGCATTGAGATATTTGTCTTAATAACACTTTTTCAGGTCTGATGTAGAAAGCAGTCTTTGCACGGTATTAGTGGGCACCATGCACCCAGTTTAATGCCTGTGTGTTCCAGGCTATGAAATACTCTTAAGTCTGTATGGGAAGAAAAAAACCTGCCGATCTGTGTGGTGCCCATGGATTCACATATTCTAACTGCTTTTCTATTTACACACCAAAAAGTATAGTTTGATAATATGATTTTGTGTAAAGTGTATCGGGCTTATCACTTGTTTACTCTTTGAAATCGGGTTTAATTATTTGATTTCTGTAAGGTGCTGCACACCTTGTGTTGGTTTAGGCAGAAGTATATTTTACCATGGCCAGAATCTAAAACCAATATCTCAGGTATGTGGTTGTTGGCAAGTTGAGAACAGCCAGCTTCTTGCTTTTTTTCCCATCCAGAATTGTAGTTCATGTCGGGACAGTGGCTATAATTGTTATGTATGAAATTAAAAATAGCATTAGCACCTAAAAATATGTGTTTATCATTAAACCAGTTACATCATTCTACACTCACCGGCCACTTTATTAGGTACACCTTGCTGGTGCCAAGAAAATATACCCCATACCATTACACCACCACCACCAGCCTGAACCATTGATACAAGGCAGGATGGATCCATGCCTTTATGTTGTTTATGCCAAATTCTGACCCTACCATCTGAATGTCACAGCAACCAGTCTGCCCATTCTTCTCTGACATCAGCAAGGTATTTTCGTGCACACAACTGCCACTCACTAGATATTTTCTCTTTTTCGGACAATTCTCTGTAAACCCTAGAGATTGTTGTATGTGAAAATCCAAGTAGATCAACAGTTTTTTAAATATTCAGACCAGCCCGTCAGGCACCAACAAATATTCCAAGTTCAAAATCACTTAAATCCCCTTTTTTCCCCATTCTGATGCTCGGTTTGAACATCAGCAAGTCGTCTTCACCACATCTACATGCCTAAATGCACTGAGTTGCTGCCATGTGATTGTCTGATTAGCAATTTGTGTTACCAAGCATATGAACAGGTGTACCTAATAAAGTGGCCAGTGAGTGTTCATAAAGGGACCTTCTCACCTGCTCACACTAGATAGAAATATGAAGCTAAAAAAGTACTTGAATAAGTCTGTGCATACATGCTCACCTAGATGCTGCATCTGTCCCCCACCAGTTCTAAGGCCAAGACCCGATCAATTACATGACCGCTGATCGCTCAGTTCTCAGTCTTCAATGAGCACAAATTGGTGACTGCCAATCACAGACTCTCTGCTCTGCCCCTCCAGTGCTCACAGGCACGCTGGGCTGTGGAGACCGGCCGGATTAAAAGGTCCGCCGGGCCGTATACGGCCCGCGGGCCGTAGTTTGCCCATTGCTGCCTTAGACTCACAGGAGAAGCTTTGGCCGTACTTGTTCTTTAATATTCAAAAAAGCAACACATGGGCACAAGTAGGATAGATGCAATATGAAAACTGCCAACATAAAAGGAAAAGTCCGGCAATCTGCTAGATTTTCTTTTCTTGCAAAACGGGGAAAGAAAATCTAGCAGATTTCCTTGTAAAAGCAGCACCCAGTGTACTCAAAAACATATACCTAGTTAACCCTTTGATTGCCTTACATATTTAACCTCTTCCCAGCCAGTGTCATTAATACAGTGACAATGTGTATTTTTAGCACTGATCACTGTATTAGTGTCACTGGTTCCCACATAGTGTCAGTTAGTGTGACTGTCTGCCGCAATATTATAGTCCCACTGTAAGTCGTTGATCACCGCCATCACTAGTATAAAAACAAATCCAGTATATATACCATAGTTTGTAGACACTACAAATTTTGTGCAAACCAATCAATATGCACTTATTGGGATTTTTTTTTACCAAAAATATGTAGCAGAATACATTTAGGCCTAAATATATGAAGAAATGTGATTCTTTAAAATTTTTTTACTGGATATGCTTTATAGCAGAAGGTAAAAAATTATTTGTCTTTTCGTTTATAGCGCAAAAAATAAAAAAACCAGAGGTGATTAAATACCACCAAAAGAAAACTTTATTTGTGGGGAAAAATTATATCAATTTAAGTTATGTACAGCATTGCATTACCACACAATTGTCAGTTAAAGTACCGCAGCGCCGTATCGCAAAAAAAATGGCCTGGTCATGAAGGGGGGGGTCTGGATGTCAAGTGGTTAAAATGCATACAGATGAATCTTTCGCTCCAGCTATTGTATTCTGACAGGTGGCACCAGCAGCTGTCAGAATACCCAAACAGTGGCTGCATCAGCTGTTTGACCAACAATTTTTCATCCAGCTTGTTCAGTTTTTTTGTTTTTTTTTTTGTATTTGAAGGGTGTCAGGCAGGAGGGGGCAGACATGGTCACCCCTTAAGTGAATTTCAACTGGTTCAACATGGCTAAACTGGCTAAAATTTGAACAGTGCATGGGACAGCTTTACACCATCTGAAAGCCTTGTAGTTGTATTTTACTGTATATGAACAGCACTGCTTTGTATTTATCTTTGCTGCTTTTGGGGTTTCATTCTTTGATACTATTTTCCCCTTAATTTATGGAGGAGGACACCATCCAAGACACAAGCAGTATGACATTGTGAATCTGCTAGCATCTTAGGAAGAGTAAAGAACAAATTACAATTATCCACCGTTCTATTAATAAAGCTCTTAAATGGGAAGGAAAAAAATCTGTGTGTATGGACCATGGGTGGGCCAGTGATAATTTTCATCAATGCCACTTGTAGTTGTCACAGAAACACCTGACCCTCTTATTGTACAGTGCCAACTAAAGCTAAAAGTAGTGGTGCACCGAAATGCGGAGGCTGTAATTTTTTTTTTATTACTTTTTTTTCTACTTTCATGTATATTTTTCTTTTCTTTTTTTTTTTACTCATGATTTTATTGCTATCACATAGGGGACCCATAGTCCCCTATGTGATAACATATGAGTGACAGGTCCTCGGTGCCGATTTTTAAATGCAATTGTCGGCTTTTTTTTTCCTTCACTATAGCTCACAGAATTAGCTGTCACTTTCCCTGGAGCTAAAGGAAACTTTCTTTTATCTCGGGAAAGAAACTAAAAGGAAACATTGTTTCTTTTAACCTTTTCTTTTAAGGAAAAAAAAGCCGGTAATTACATTTAAAAACCGGCACTGACATAAAGTGACAGCCAGTCACTGTATATACTGCTCCTCTCCTGCCTTTCTCCTCCGACGCCCCCCCCCCCCCCCCACATCCGCAGTACACACAGTAAATGGATAAGACAGTATATTATATTTACTTGTTTTAAACTTTTTTTTTTGTTTGTTTACATTTTTTCAGTTATTTCCTGGTTTCCATGCCTAGGCAAATGATGTCATACATCCCAGGAGTCTTCAGGAGGGGAGGATGGGCTTTCTCAGCTAAGGCAGATGGATTGCAGATTACAGGAAGTAAATGTATCTGCCCTTACTTAAGATGACCACTGCCAGAAATGCTAGAGGGGTCTTTTTCAAAGTGATTTCTCAGCAAAATAAAGCATTGGGATATGAATAGATGGGGGAATTTGCTTTGAACAATAAAAATGAATTAAATAGTGTTTTGGTTTGTGCTGCTGAGATGCAGTGTAGTTCCTCTTTAGGTTTGTGCTTAGGGGAGGGTGACATTGCATTGAACGTATTACTTTTCCCTGCAAAGGCAAAGTATAGACCTGCATTAATAATAAGAAAACTTTTTAAATGAATGTGCATGTATTCTTTTTGACCCCCCCCCACTGGCCTACCAGAACCCACCCTCTGCCAATGCATACTAGCTGAGTTCCAATGCCTGCGGCCTCCTGTGCGTGTTGATATCCAGCACCACAGGTCCTCTCTGGGGCTCATCTACGAGGTCCATAGACTTACTTAAGGGTGGTCCTAAAGAAGGAAAAAAAGGTGGTTTATCTCGGCGACCAGTTATATAGGAGAGGTTTCTTTCATCAGTGTTGTAACTCTCCAGTTCTTAAGAAGCATTTTTAAAATGTAAACTGAGGTTTAGTTTTACTTTGAGCTATATAGAAAAGTGTGTGTAGTTGTATATGTGGCATTCACACAGATTTATGTTATCCTGATATGTTTGGATCACTGAAAGAATCTGGCTGCACATTTGGAAGATTTTCATGAAAAATAAGTGCATGGCAAAGCTAATTAAACACTAGCTTTGATCAGTTATCATGCAAAATATTTATGTTACAAGTTACCCCTGGAGAGGGCATCTTATCTCTAGAGATAGAAGAGTTTCATTAATTTCTTTCCTTGGGATCTTCAGAGCTGGCCAGATGTTTATTCTGGTTACTTCAGAACAAACAATAGCAACAAAAGTTTTCTTCGTTTTTTTTGGTTTGCGTGATAAACATTAAAGTGTTACTAAACCCAGAACCCTGCATAAACTATATCTGGTCTCCCACAGTACACAGAACATGGAAGTGCAGTTATTTTAGTAAATATAAACTGCTAAATACCTTTTTTCATCAGCAGGCAGAGCAGTCATATAACTTCTATTAGTATCCAGCTGAGCACTGGTTAAAGCTTGTAGGTGGAGTTTTTATTCTCCCTTGATTGTCCTATGAGGCTGCAGGACCCCTGACCCTCTATCTGGACAGTGCTAATTGGCCCTGTGCTGATTACATGCACTCTCCCAAAAGAAAACTCTCTAGCTATATGCACCAAACTGAGCATGTGCAGCTCGCCCCTAAGGCTCTGTTCTATCAGGAAATGCATTGGGGACAGTTGAAGAAGGGGAGGATAAGAGAAGACAGGATCAAACATCATTTTTGCACAATGCAGTAGATTTACCCCTAGGTTCCACATTGAATATAACAAGCATGCTTTACTGCATATACACATTGATTTTACTGTTGTGGGTTTAGTACTACTTTAAATATTCATTGTCATATCAGCAAGCAGTCTGTCCAATATACTTTTTCATTTTGTGAAGCGTTAATAAGGAGGCTTCCTGAGCAGTGCTTTGATTGGACATTCCATTCCACCAGCACTAAACCATTGGCTGAGCATTGTGCAGAGATACTGTAATGGTCTTGCCCCTATGTTAGCTCATGGACTGCTCAACAGCCAGCTCATAGAGGTCATTGTAGCTGAATATATTTGAAGTGGTGCAAACAAAGAAGCATGCTCTTCCAACTGGTACAATAAAAATGTTTGATTTGAGATCTACTTTTTCTTATTTACATTAAGTATTAGGCAGAGGGTAGGGGGACCTTACTAAAATGTAACCGGTTAGTCCAGCTCTACTGTAAATGGTTGGTCTTCCTAAAGTTGGGCTGAATGACCCACTAGTTTCTTGCCTCCTGAGGGCTCCAGTGGCAAGATCTCAGTAGAGGAGTTCCAAGGTCTCCTCGGCTACCATTACAGGTTGTATTGCTATTCCTCATTAATTTCCATTTGTTAGGTTAAGGAGATTTCAGTTGGGAAAGTAAAACTTTATGACTTGAGAGACTCCTTGGTGTAAAAAAGTTGGTAGAAGTTATTGATTTGTTTTCTAGGCAGTAGACTGACTAGACCAACTTACTAGCATCTACAAATATCAGTAGTAATTAATAATACCAGTTTTGTGGAATTTGCCTTTGGTGGAGCTGGACGCAGAAGATGTTAAGCTCTTGCACCATAGAGGGAGACCAAGGGCTTTCCACTTGTGTTTCCTGTACTTTTGGAATGTATGTGTTCATTTATTTGGTAATTAATGCAAAGCCGTTAATTATATTAACATTTTAGAATTAACATTAAAAGATGTCTACAAATACTGGTTTTAATGTTCACAAGTACCCATGGGTATTAGTGATGATGGTTTCATCTCTGTTTCTATCCTCTGTCATCCACTGCTGAAGGTGTTCTTATTGGTTTGGTTGTGTATGGCAGAGAAATGGAGCTGAAGTGGAAGCCTTAATTGCACGGAAGAGAATTAAAAATTAGATAGAGGCACTAGAATGCACAATGCAATGTCTGCACGTAAAGTGAACCCTAATTGTCAAACTGAATTTTATTATTTCTCAAATCTTTTTTTCTCCTTAGCCTATACACGTATTAAGACCTCTGAGACGCTTACCTTTTAGCAGGTTTAGGCCTTTTCTGGGCCTCCTCTGCTTGTGATCCCTGCGCAGAGTGGTGGCAGGAGCTGAGATCTGTGAGCAGGGTAAACCAATAATTGGCTAATCAGAGTCTATACTTGCATGTTGGTTTCGTGGCTCTGTCATGGACTTACTACACCTGCATCACCCCACTAAAGGGCACATATTCCAGAGGTCCTTGTAGTCTTTTAAACAGGGGATCTGCAAACTTTCTAAGCAAAAGACATTAGGAGGGCTTGCTGTGGCCAGTGATAAGCATTAGGGGGAGTGAACAATGTTTCAAACTTTGGTGGTAGGAGTAGTCAATTTCTCAGACGTGGTGGTCAATGGGAGTAAAAACAAATGACATAGCGCCTGTGGGCAATAGGAGGAGGAATAGTGCCACAGCATTGATGTCAGTGGGAGGAGTAATGCCCCATCATTTATATCAGTGGGAGGAATTATGCCCCAATGTTGGTATCAATTGAAGGAATAGTGCCCCATCACTGGTTTCAGTGGAAGAAATAATGCCCCATCCTTGGTGTCAGTGGAAGGAATAGGTACCCATCATTTTTGTTAGTGGAAGGAATAGTACTTCATTGTTGGTGTCAGTAGGTGGAATATTGCCTCATATCAATGATAGGAACAGTGTTCCAAGGGTTGAATAAAGGCCCACAAAGGGACGAGTTTGGAGATTTTATTGATTTAAAGTATAAGACATTTGATTTTATTTTATTTGTAATGTTATAACACTGAGTAATGCTTCACTGCACAAAAAAAATAATCTGCACCATGCTCCTGTATGATGTTCACACTCTTCTGAAGCTTCCTTATGAGTGAAACTGACACTTGGTTCACACAGAGCTATCTTTTAGCCTGAATGAGAGACATTTTATTCAAGGAGGTGTAATCAAGAGTATATTTTTCAGGTATAATTGTGCCGCGTCCTCCAGGGGACTTCATCTTGGATAAAGGGGAGTATCCAGCCAATCCCCAACCCACTTATACTGTTACACTTACTCCCTGTTTTTCCCTTCCACTCCTTTGCATTGGGAATTAACCCCCAAGTAAACTCTGTGTTGGTGCTTAAACAATTTTGATCACCGCTCCAGCAGTTTCCCTGCCATTCCTTCCTCCATTGCAACTGGCACCAAATACCTTGTATCAGCTGTTGGAGCATAGGGTGGGCACCAACATAAGACAATGCTCAGGCCTAGTAATTGGCCGCTAGGCACACACTACCACATGATCTTCCTCTACCTTAATGAGTGAAAATACCCGACACTTCCAGGTAAGGAAGGATGGGAGGGGGGATTGCTGGCAAGGTGGGTATCATTGGGTAAGGGACACAGACACTGTCACTTTGCCCTGACTGGATAGTGACTTTTTAATACTCTGTGTTTCCTAGTAAATTCTTCCATGGTTTGATCTTGTCTGGCATGTTTAGATTTTTTTTAGTACAGATTGAACAACTCAGGAATCCAAAAATAACCTTTGTATAAACTTAAGAAACGTAGGAAAAAACATGGTTCTCAGAACAGATTTGCTTGTGATTTTTAATGATAAGGATCTGTGCTGAGTATAAATGTGCAAATGTGTTATCCCTTTATACAAATTCGTATTAATTATGTTCCCTATAGATGTTAGGCGATTGTACGTTCGGTATTTGTAAAAAAAAAAAGCCTCATTTTATTACATAATGGATATGTTATCATTCTCTGATTATTGTCCTTTTCTTGTGTTACCAAACCTAACATGCACATGTTCCTATGTTTGCACTGAAGAATTGTGCTTTAAAGCATATCTAAACCCAACCAAACATAAAAACTGATACTATTGTAGTGTACTGGTCCTTAGATGTGGTGGCTGCATTAGTTGTCTTTTTTGCACACTTTTTTCCTTTTATATTAACCTTGTAGTCCTGCCATGATTACACTTCTTGTCCTAAGGTAACAGCCGAACCGAGTGAAAATATTGAAAGGAAAGAAATTGGTGGATATAGACACCACATCTAAATTATCTGTAAAAAGTATCAAACCTTTAGACTCTGTTCACACTAGCTAACTCCAGATTTGCACCATTTTCAGTGCAATTTTATAGTCAGTGGCTAAATGGTTAGCACTTCCGCCTGGCAGTACTAGGGTCGTTGGTTCGAATCCCAGCCATGGCCTGGAGTTTGCATGTTCTCCCTGTGCCTGCGTGGGTTTCCTCCGGGTACTCCGATTTCCTTCCACACTCCAAAGACATGCTGGTAGGTTAATTGGATCCTGTCTAAATTGGCCCTAATATGTGTACGTATGAATGTAAGTTAGGGACCTTAGATTGTACGCCCCTTGAGGGTTAAGGACTGATGTGAATGTACAATATATGTAAAAGCGATGCGTAAATTGACGGCGCTATATAAGTACCTGAAATAAATAAATAGTCCACCTTTAAGTAACTTTGGTACGACATTTACACTCTCTGGCACTGAAGCTGTATCGAAGTAGTGCAGGAACCTTTTCTGAAGTTGCTGCGACTTCAGTAGTGGCAATTGGAATGGTTTTCCCGGAGACGCATGGCATTTTACATGTCCTGCAACTTTGGGTCTATATTTAGGTATATATTTACACAATTATCAACAAACAAGCCTTCCCCTCTCTTCCATTTAAAGTAGAACTAAAGACAAAACTATTTTTTTTCCCTTTCAGATAGTTAAGCCATATATGGCCAGCTGAACTGACTCCCCCATCCACACATTTGAGGTGGATGTGGGAATCCCCCCCTGCAGTGTCATTTTATTCTGACAGCTGTCAGAATGCACTGGTCAGCACTACAGCCTATTGGCTGCTAATTGAACTAAAGTTTTCCAGCATGCTGCTTCATGAGAAGTTGATCGATAGATAGATTTCTCATGAACCTCCATAGATGGATCAAAATTCTTCCAGTTCCTGCCAAACTGGGCAAATTTCGATTCATGTATGACCTGCCTAATGGAAGCTTTATAGCCTGACACTTGTTTTTGTTTTTTTTTTAATTTTTGCCATGAATGCCCCATTGGAGAGATTTCCCTTCACTTTCTGGTCCATATTCAAAACAGTGAGAGGAAATCCCTTTAAAGTGAGGGAATCGCTGGTTGTCACCAGAACTAGTACTGGCATTTTTGAAGATGCCCCCTCTATTACTGTTATTGGGAAAACCCCAAAATTTGGGCTTTCCTTTCACTTTCAGTGATCACGGTAAAGAGAACAATTGGAGGGAATATCCCTAATGATGGCACAGACAGTAATAAAAACCTGACGGGGGCTCTAATCCCTCTCCACTCTGTCAAATTAAAAAGAAGGCTTGCCTTTAGTTATACTTTAAAAAACAATATTGTCCAAACATGCATGCATTCACAATCCCCTCAATCAGATAATCAGATAGGAATGGCACGCAAACAGTGCTGTATATCTCATCATTAAAGACAGACAGGTGAAAGTATCCTGACCTGCCTGAAACAGACAATCCTATATTCCTATAACCATGTTAACTCAAATTTCCTCCAGTGGACATTTCAATAGATTTTGGGTGATCGCCATATTGATACATGTGATAACAGGTAAGCACTGACAACACTTCTGTACATTGCATCAGTCCCTTTAAACCCTGGTTCACACATATCCGTTTTTGGATACGTTTTGAAGGGCAGTGATTTGCATGACATGGGAAATAGAATGATTTCCTATGGTGGTCATTCACATGTATGCAGCCCAGCCGCAGTGCGATTTCAAAGGGGTCGTCTGCGAGTTTGAAGCTGTGTGATTTAATTTTGAGGTCCATAGATTTTAGGGAAAAGCCCATATGAAACGGTTATGTGTTCATATGTAATGCAATTCTATCGCTATTGAGGAAGAGATATCTACCAAAATTGCACAGAAAGCGCATTGGTATTCAAGCAGAACCGCAGGTGATTCACACAGCAGCTGCCTACTGAATCGTGCTAAAAAACTGAACAAATTTGCACCACATACAGTTGCAAGAAAAAGTATGTGAACCCCTTGGGATTACGTGGAGTTTTGCATGAATTGGGCATAAAATGTGCTCTGAACGTCATCTAAGTCACAACAATAGAAGAACACAGTCTGCTGAACATAATACTACACAAACATTAGATGTTGCCATGGTTTAATTGCACATAACATGTAAACATTCACAGTGCAGGGAGGAAAAAGTATGTGAACCTTTGGACTTAATAACTGGTTGATCCTCCTTTGGCAGCAATAACCTCAACCAAATGTTTCCTGTAGTTGCAGATCAGACCTGCACAACGATCTGGAGTCATTTTGGACCACTCCTCTTCACAAAACTGTTTCAGTGTAGCAATATTCTTGGGATGTCTGGTGTGAATCGCTCTCTTAAGGTCATGCCACAGCATTTCAATTGGGTTGAGGTCAGACTCTGACTGTGCCACTCCAGAAGGCGTATTCTGTGCTGTTGCAGCCATTGTTTTGTTGAATTACTTGTATGCTTTGGGTCATTGTCCTGTTGCATCACCCATCCTCTGCGGAGCTTCAGTTGGTGGACAGATGGTCGTACGTTTTCCTGCAAAATGTCTTGATAAACTCTGGAATTCATTTTCCCATCAATGACAACAATCTGTCCAGGCCCTGAGGCAGCAAAGCAGCCCCAAACCATGATGCTCCCTCCGCCATGTTTTACAGTGGGGATGAGGTTTTGATGTTGGTGTGCTGTGCCTTTTTTTCTCCACACATAGTGTTGTGTGTTCTTCCCAAACAACTCAATCTTGGTTTCATCTGTCCACAGTATATGTTGCCAGTAGTGCTGTGGAACATCCAGGTGCTCTTTTGCAAACTTCAAACGTGCTGCAATATTCTTTTTGGACAGCAATGGCTTCCTCCGTGGTGTCCTCCCATGTACTCCATTCTTGTTTAATGTTTTCCTTATTGTAGATGTGTCAACAAAAATGTTAGCATGTGCCAGAGATTTCTGTAGGTCTTTAGCTGACACTCTGGGGTTCTTCTTTACCTCATGCAGCATTCTGTGCTGTGCTCTTGCAGTCATTTTTACAGGATGACCACACCTAGGGAGAGTAGCAACAGTGCTAAACTTTCTCCATTTGTAGACAGTCTGTCTTACCGTGGACACATGAACATCAAGGCTTTTGGAGATACTTTTGTAACCCTTTCCAGCTTCATGCAAGTCAACAATTCTTGATCGTAGGTCTTCTGAGAGCTCTTTTCTGCGAGGCATGGTTCACATCAGACAGTGCTTCTTGAAACCAGTAAACCCAAAACAGGTGTGTGTTTTTTAAGGGCAGGACAGCTGTCAGCAACACATCCAATATCATCACACTGATTGGAGTCAAGGTTGGCTCACTCCTGGCTCCAATTAGCTCTGGGAGAAGTCATTAAGCTAGGGCCTCACATACTTTTTCCTCCCTGCACTGTGAATGTTTACATGTTATGTGCAATTAAACCATGGCAACATCTAATGTTTGTGTAGTATTATGTTCAGCAGACTGTGTTCTTCTATTGTTGTGACTTAGATGATGTTCAGAGTACATTTTCTGCCCAATTCATGCAAAACTCCACGTAATCCCAAGGGGTTCACATACTTTTTCTTGCAACTGTATGTCTGAATGTAGCCTACAAAATATATACGTGTTAGGTATTGTATTTCAATGTCTCAGCTGTATTTGGAAATGTCATGCAGATCGCAAAAAGTATAAAGGGGCGAGTCTGTGCATACCAGCTGTCACTAATCATGAAACCATGATGTCCTTAGTCATGGATACATTTAATAATTGCACATGAACACCCAGCCATAAGCAACAGTAAAAGCTAGATATGATTAACAGAAAGGTGTATGGCAGTTCCTCCGCCACATATGATCTCTCCTAATCACCTGTACCTTAGGACTGATACACTATTCTAATTTCTCTTCATTCTGTGCAACAATTCTGTGACAAACCATATTGAGCTTCATTGTCATCCTAGGACAGGGAGTGTGTAAGGTCTACTTAACATGGTTGGGACTACATAACACCTCCCTCCCTTCTCTATAACAAGGGAAGGTATGTTGTAGTCCATATAGATAGCAGGAAACAATGATAACTGATAACAATCCAGAGGCAGAGAGTACAGGAAATTTATCAGCTCACATGATTTCTGGCTGGATGAACAGCTATTTTTAAAAAAATCTTTTATTTTTACTTGTCGAACACATGTAATAAAACGCTTTAAATTGTATATGTAACAGATCAAAAGAGAGCAAAAAAGAGAAATGTATTGTTAGAGTCTGCATACAATTTAGGTTTTACTCTGCTTGTGCCAGGTTAAGCTGCATTCTATTTGACACATCTTCAGACCCTGAGCTGCTGAAGCTCTGCATAGCTGACCACAGGACGGATCCACTGTGTTGGCTGTTTACAGAGTGATGGTGTGATGATCCAACAAACACTGACAACAGAAGAGATATACAAGCCTAACAAAGGTCACAGTTTCCTGTTTTCAGCAATCTTTTTTTCTTTTGTGGCCTCAATTTCATTGTACTATATTGTGGTTGATTGCTTAGTCATTTTAATGTGTTTTATGTATATATATATATATATATATATATACATACACAGTGCGTCCAGAAAGTATTCACAGCTCTTAGCTTTTGCCACATTTTGTTATGTTACAGCCTTATTCCAAAATGGATTAAATTCATTTTTTTCCCCTCAGCATTCTACAAACAATACCCCATAATGACAACATTAAAGAAGTTTGTTTTGAAATCTTTGCAATTTAATAAAAACTAGAAAGCTACAATTTCTGGGGAAATTGTGTGAAGTGTTCTTGCCTCCACCAGTAGTCTACAACTGGAGTGGGCGGAGTAACTGGGTGGAGTGGCTTGAGTAACTGTTGTGTGGTTGGAGTGGCTGGAGTAACTGTGAAAAGGTTGGACTGGGCAGAGTAACTTTATGGAGTGGGCAGAGTAACTGTGTGGAGTGTTTGGAGTGAGTAAAGATAGTAAACATTACACTAACCAATTGATTGATCAAATTTAAAAAGTGCACATGGCAAGCTTGATAGAGTGAGAAATGCATTTCAACTTTTAATTATTTATATAGCACATCAAACGGTTGTAGTTTAAAAATTATGAATCCTACACTGAAGAGCTTTATATTGTGAGAATCACAAGACCCAGACCTACATTTTGATGCATAGTATGTCTCTGAAATATTACAAATGAAGGCACAGTCGCAGTTTAGAAATTGCCCTTCAAATTTGAGGTGGCTAGGGTGGAGTTTCAGTGAATGTCAATGGGCGGCGTGAGTTGCAAACAAATGGTCATATTGTGAAAACTATCAGGACTATGGCTTAGCCGTGGACATTGTTAGTGGCAGCAGGGATAGCGGAACGTTTTGATATAAGATTTGTGTAGGTGGGCTTGAAAATGAGGGAGTGATGGCAGTTTTGATATCATGTCCTGATTTTTCAGCTCACACTCTAGCTTTTGTCAGCTCGCACTCTAGTTTTGAACATTCCGCCATTCATTCCTATGGGACAAATTTCACCACAAAAACGCCAATATTTCGTGAAACATTCGGCGAAACGTTCCACAAAGTAATAGCACACCAATCGGGAACAATCCGCACGTTTCAGTATATTACTGTCTATGTAGTGTAAAAACTGTGGGAGGAGTTAGGGTGGTAAATTTGGCTATAATAATAAGAATATATATGTGAGATAACAGTAAGTGGTCTTGCCATGCAAGAACACTTAATAAAAAAAACACATGTACATAAGCATTCACAGCCTTTGCCATGACACTCAAAATTGAGCTCTGGTGTATCCTGTTCCCACTGATCATCCTTGAGATGTTTCCACATCTTGATTGGAGTCCACCTGTGGGAAATTCAGTTGATTGGACATGATTAGGAAAGGCATAAACCTGTCTAGATAAGGTCCCCCATATTGACAACATGAAAGAAGTTTGTTTTGAAATCTTTGCAATTTATTGAAAATAAAAAATTACAGCCTCAAGTCATTTTGAGTATGATTCTACAAGCTTGGCACACCTATTTTTGGCCAATTTCTCCCATTCTTCTTTGCAGTACCTCTCAAGCTCCATCAGGTTGGATGGGGAGCGTCGGTGCACAGCCATTTTCAGATCTCTCCAGAGATGTTCAATCGGGTTTAAGTCTGAGCTCTGGCTGGGCCACTCCAGGACATTCACAGAGTTGGCCCGTAGCCACTCCTTTGTTATGTGGGCTGTGTGCTTAGGGTTGTTGTCCTGTTGAAAGATGAACTGTCACCCCAGTCTATGATCCAGAGTGCTCTGGAACAGATTTTCATCAAGGATGTCTCTGTACATTGCTGCATTCATCTTTCCTTTGATTCTGACTAGTCTCCCAGTTCCTGTCGCTGAAAAACATCCCCACAGCATGATGCTGCCACCACCATGCTTCACTGTAGGGATGGTATTGGCTAGGTGGTGAGCAGTGCCTGGTTTCCTCCAGCCATGATGCATGGCATTCAGGCCAAACAGTTCAATCTTTGTTTCATTAGACCAGAGAGTTTTGTTTTTCTCATGGTCTGAGAGTCCTTCAGGTGCCTTTTGGCAAACTCTAGGTGGGCTGCCATTTGCCTTTTACTGAGAAGTGGCTTCCTTCTGGCCACTCTACCATACAGGCCTGATTGGTGGAGTGCTGCAGAGATGGTTGTTCTTCTGGAAGGGTCTCCTCTCTCCACAGAGAAACGCTGGAGCTCTTTCAGAGTGACCATCGGGTGCTTGGTTACCTCCCTGGCTAAGGCCCTTCTCCATCGATTGCTCATTTTGTCCAGGCGGCCTGCTCTAGGAAGATTCCTGGTGATTCCAAACCTCTTCTATTTATGGATGATGGAGGCCACTGTGCTCATTGGAACCTTCAATGCTGCAGAAATGTTTCTGCACCCTTCCCCAGATCTGTGCCTTGATACAATCCTGTCTTGGAGGTCTACGGACAATTCCTTGGACTTCATGGCTTGGCTTGTGCTCTGACATGCACTGTTCACTGTGGGACCTTATCTAGACAGGTTTATGCCTTTCCTAATCATGTCCAATCAACTGAATGTCCCACAGGTGGACTCCAATCAAGTTGTGGAAACATCTCAAGGATGATCAGTGGGAACAGGATGCACCAGAGTTCAGTTTTGAGTGTCATGGCAAAGGCTGTGAATGCTTATGTACATGTGTTTTTATTTTTATTAAATTGCAAAGATTTCAAAACGAACTTCTTTCACATTGTCATTATTGGGTATTGTTTGTAGAATGTTGAGGAAAAAAATGAATTTAATCCATTTTGGAATAAGGCTGTAACATAAATGTGGCAAAGGTTAAGCGCTATAAATACTTTCTAGATGCACTGTGTATGTGTATATGTGTGTGTGTATATATGTGTATGTGTATATATATATATATGTGTGTGTGTGTATATATATATATATATATATATATATATAGGTAAATAGGAGGCAGTGCTCCCCGCTTACAAGCAAGGCTAGCGGTGCACATCTTCTTTAAAGGAAATGTATAATCCTATCAGTGATTTCAGTGACCCACCTCCACATCTGATAATACCCCCGGTACTGTATTTTATATTTACATGCCTGTCTGTGATCCCTCCCAGTCACAGCCCACTCATTGTTTATCACAATCCCGTGCTTACATCAATGTACTCGGTCCCCGGCGCATCACAGTCCCCCTCTTAACATTAGGGTCCCCTGTCCCCTTCAACCCCCCCCCCCCCTTTACATCACACTCCAACAGCTTCTACCCGCTTCATATCACACCCCCCCCCCAGCACTGCTGTTTCACATTACCCCCCCCCCCCGGCACTTGCCCCCTCTACATCTAATTCCCCCCCCCCCCACAGCACTGCCCGCCTTCAGGTTACCCTCCCATCCCTTGCCCCCCTCTACATCCCTTGTTCTAAACTGATCACATAAAGCAAGGTAGCCAATCCTTACTTACGTGGTCAATTTACATCCCATGGCTTGTTGTTTGGAGTTACAGTACTCTGTACAAGCGCACAGTTGCTTGTATCTTCTGTAGTCTGTTCTGTAGCCATGACCTCTGCCCAGCCTTACACTGTTGGTTGACAGCAACTTCCAGTTCTAGCTCTGCTGTCAAACTGCAGCTGCTAGTGCAGTGCATGTAATTACACCCACAAACCGATTTGTGCGAGGTGTGCAGAGGAATTGTGATCATGAGACCTATGGATAAAATTTGAGAAATAAAAAATGTATAAAGAGGGTGAGTTTGATTATTTTCTAAGTTGATTTATAAAAATCTGCTCTAACATGCCTCTTTTTAAAGTAGGCACTGAGGCTTTACAGCCACTTTTAACACTGCAATAGTAACTCAGAATATCTGTTTGCTGAAGATAGACTGCACCATCCCTTTAAGCCATGTCATGTCACTGATTCAGGAGGATCACACATGCAAGAAGGCTCTGCCAGTTATGAAAAGTGAATATTATTGTACATGTTAAAAAACCCTTTTTTGCTACCATTTAGTCATTCTCATTTCTCTAGTGGTAAAAGGAACAAGGCTTTTTACACGTGTCTGTTGTTTATCTGTCTGTTTCCACCTTTAAAGTGTAACTATTGATAAAATTAAACATTACACATTCACCAGAATTAAAACGGCAGTGTTTAAGTTCCCCTGTAACATTATAAAATCTGATATTAGGGAAGCGATTTTGTATAACTTGAATAGCAAACAATTCATATAGAAGTGATATTTCTATATCTACATAAACCATATATAATTTAAAATATCAAATTCAAAATCAATTCAGTGATACACCATAAAGATCAAATTAATGTGCAACTATCAATTAAAAAAAATGTAAAAGTAGTTAAGAAAATATATCGGGGCAGCACAGTGGCTAAATGGTTAGGATTTCTGCCTGGCAGTACTAGGGTCGCTGGTTCGAATCCCAACCATGGCACTACCTGCCTGGAGTTTGCATGTTCTCCCTGTGACTGCGTGGGTTTCCTCCGGGTACTCCGGTTTCCTCCCACATGCCAAAAACATGCTGGTAGGTTAATTGGCTCCTGTCTAAATTGGCCCCAGTATGTGTATGAATGTGAATTAGGTACATTAGATTGTACACCCCTTGAGGGTTAGGGACTGATGTGAATGTACAATATATGTATGTAAAGCACTGCGTAAATTGACAGCGCTATATAAGTACCTGAAATAAATAAATATATGCAGTCCAACAAACTCTTCATCCACTTCATTATATCCATTTTTTCCTGTAATAGGGTAACAGCGCTGTCCATTCTAAGGTGCAATTCGTGGATTTAAGGTCAGTTCACACTATAGAAACGCAGTCCAGATGCGTTCCAGATGTGTTTCTGCATGCACGTTTTTGATGCATTTTTTATGTGTTTTTGATGCATTCCAGTTAATTTTTTCACCTCTTTTTCTTCAATTTAAATAGGGACATGTGCATTTTTGGTGCCTTCCAGTGATTTTTTTAATGCGTTTTTACCGCTTTTCAGTACAGTTATGTGCAGGAAAAATGCAGACTGTTCTACTTTTTTTCTGCATCCGGAACGTACTGGAACTGCAAGCACTGATTTGATCTATGACATAGACAACCATATAACCTACTTTCTGTGTTTTTTGTATGCAGAAAAAAGCAACTGAAAGGCATGTAGTGTGAACTGGCCCTAAGGGACATGAGTCCATGCTTAGGCCACGTTTTTTAGGAATGGAACTTTACTCAGACCTCTTTGGTAAGGGAATAAAGGGAATCTGTAAGGTAGAACTATGGGAACATCATTTCTGACATGTATTTGAAAGTATATACTCCAGATTTGTCCTTGCTTCACTGTAGTGAGTCAGTGACCTGGAACAATCACGCAGCTGTAATTTGTCAGCTATTCAGGACACCCCTCTGCCAGTTTGTAGATGGCCATGCTAAAACAGATTTGAGCTCAATACAACCATTGTGTTACCTGTAATAATCAGTCTGTTTTTAGCTTTTATATTTTAACCCCCCACTGGGCAAGTCCACTTGAGTGAGTGTTATAGGCAGCGACTTCAGTCCCATTTCACAAATCTGCTCAACTCATGCCATATGAGGCTGTGGCATCAGCAGTCACACAAAAGCTGTCACTTGCAAAGGGGCATACTTTTAATTTAAAACGCTAGTACTCTTTCGCTGTCAGGCCCTGCACTCCACTTTAAATAAATCTCAAGTGGCCAGACCGGGTCAGATGTGTATCGAAAATATTAATCTCTTCAAAGCCGCCTTAATTTAATGCAATTTCCAGGGAACTCTAGGCAGTTAAAAAAAAATACAAATGTTAATAAAAAGAAAATGTATTTTTCATTAGAGATTACCAAATAAAATTTTAGTATATAGTAAAAAAAAACGTACCTGGCTGACCTGCCAGTAGCTTGGACTTTCTCATTCCCAATGGTAATGTTCTGCAGGCTACTTTTCACTGTAGTGTTGCCACCTGCCTGCTCATGCTCCTGTTTTGTCTTTCAAACAACCATACATACGCACAATATTCCCTGATCCCCTCAGTTCCAACATACCCATATAACATAATTTTTAGTTTTCCTTAAAAAAAAAAAAACTAATTTCCACTGAGTCCAAATACAGTACTTCAAACTATTCTACAGAACCTGGCCAGAAGAGTAGAATAAATAAACAGCAGTTACGTCAGCAGGTCAGCTGTTGCGCTTTGGCTTAGCCCACCCATGGACAAGTGTCCTGCAATGTGGTGAAGTGATGGGTCACATGACCAGACCTGCTTTAAAAAAAGTTAAATAGGTATTTATGCTGTTTGGATGGATTTACTGTGTTTTAGTCTTCCCAACCTGTATAACAAAGGGGATGTATTTGGATGGGTTTACCAGCACTTTATTGCAGTTATATATTAAAGCAGTATTAAACCTTCAGTGTTTTTTTTTGTTTGTTTGTTTTTTTGCGTAACACACTCAGCACAATAAAATATACATTCTCCAATAAAGTATTTGTTAAAATTCTTACTCCAGCACTTGTAGTTTACAACTTTCATGCTCCATGCACACTATGCCTACAAAAACACCAGTTCCCTTGGCTAAAAATAAAAACAAACACGCTCATATAGAGGATGCAGGTAGTCAAACGAACTATATTTTATCTTGGTATCAAGCCTGCTGTAATCCCCTGTATAGCAGAATTCAGATTGGGAGAGGAAGAACCAGCTCTAACAGTCAGTTAGGCTCTGCTGCAGTGTAGACAAGGAATATGCTGACAGGGGGAGACAGCCGAGTGAGAGATGACCTTTTCAGTGTACTGCTGCTCTTCCATTGTCCAAACAGAAAGCTTGTGTTCTTGGCCAAGTTGTGCTCCAGTATGTATATATTTATACACATACACACACTACATTGCCAAAAGTATTAGGACAACGCTCCAAATCATTGCATTCAGGTGCTCTAATCACCTCCATGGCCACAGGGGTATAAAATCAAGCACCTAGGCATGCAGACTGCTTCTACAAACATTTGTGAAAGAATGGGTCACTCTCAGGAGCTCAGTGAATTCAAGCATGATACCGTGATAGGTTGCCACCTGGGCAATAAGTCCATCCGTGACATTTCCTTGCTGCTAAATATTCCACAGTCAACTATTAGTGGTAATATAAAAAAGTGGAAGCAACTGGGAACAACAGCAACTCAGCCAGGAAGAGGTAGGCCATGTAAAATAACAGAGCGTGCTGAAGTGCACAGTGCATAAAAGTCACCAACTGTCTGCAGAGTCAATAGCTAAAGACCTCCAAACTTCATGTGGCCTTCAGATTATCACAACAACAGTGCATAGAGAGCTTCATGGAATGGGTTTCCATGGCCGAGCAGCTGCATCCAAGCCTTACATCAGCCTGCATCCAAGCCTTGGTGGAGGGGGGATTATCGTGTGGGGTTGTTTTTCAGGGGTTGGGTTTGGCTCCTTATTTCCAGTGAAGGGAACTCTTAAGGCATCAGCATACCAAGACATTTTGGACAATTTCATGTTCCCAACTTTGTGGGAAGAGTTTGGGGATGGCCGTTTTCCTGTTCCAACATGACTGTACACCAGTGCACAAAGCAAGGTCTATAAAGACATGGATGCGCGAGTTTGCAGTGAAGGAACTTGACTGGCCTGCAGAGTCCTAACCTCAACCCAACAGAGCACCTTTGGGATGAATTAGAGCAGAGACTGCAAGCCAGGCCTTCTCATCCAACATCAGTGCCTGACCTCACAAATGCGCTTCTGGAAGAATGGTCAAACATTCCCATAGACACACTCCTAAACCTTGAGGACAGCCTTCCTAGAAGAGTTGAAGCTGTTATAGCTGCAAAGGGTGGGCCAACTCCATATTGAACCCTACGGACTAAGACTGGGATGCCATTAAAGTTCATGTGCGTGTAAAGGCATGGTGGTCCAATACTTTTAACAAAATAGTGTGTGTATGTATATATTATTATTATTATTATTACTACGAGTTTATATAGCGCCAAAGGGTTTGCTCAGCGCTGTACAATAGGGGGGACAATACATGGCACAGTACAACAACAACAAACAACGTACGAGGGGTAAGAGGGCCCTACTCTTACGAGCATATGTGTGTACGTATATACAATAATATATATATATATATATATATATATATATATACATACACACACATGCTATATATCATCTGTGTGTTTAGCTGCTTGCTTGGAATAGAACTTTTTAATATCTCTCTCTCCCTCTGTGCGTGTGTTTATGTATATGTATGTTTTTTATTTATGTGTGTGTGTATGTGTGAATTTTTTTTTTTTTAGAAATGATTAAAACTTGAATCCATACAGATGAAGCTGCAATATGCTTTCACTGCATAGACATATGATGTATTTGATATTATTTGTGTCCATTAGTGGCAGAAAGTTAATATTTCACCAAAATGGAACCACAAAAGATTTCTTCTAATACAGACCCAGCCAAGTGACCGATTGACCAAGGAAACCTCTTGAGCTATGTTTGCATAGAGAAAACTATAACTAAGAAACTAAGAATGTCTACCATGTCATGCTCCACTTTGAAGTATTTAATTCTTCCTTTTTTTAAGTAATACATTAATGAATAATTGCCAGTAAGCCATTGTACTTATCAGACTGACTGTGTTTGCTTAGTGTTGCCATAGCGACTAAACCATACATTCAGTATGCAATGTTTAAACAATATTGATTTTCAGTTTAGCATGGTTTTGTCTTGGTGCGAGTTTGTGTGAAAGAATTGTAGGTGCTTCTATGGATTAATGTTTACCATTCATGTACCAGTCATGCATTGAAGGAAAAATAAACTAGTGCGTTACCATTCTGTCGGTATGAATCTGGCTTTACGCCTGCTGCTTGGGTTTACCTGTTGTATGTTTTTTTTTTTTTTTAATACACATACATACATTTACACCTATATTAATAGTACATGCATACTTACACCCACTGAAAATTCTTCCAAATATGCTATTTAATTCATTGTTAATATTCAAAGCAAACTCTCCCATCCATCCATCCATCCATATCTCCATGGATTATTACTGCTGAGCAATCATTTTGAAAAACACCCCCTGGTATTTCTGCCAGTGGCCATTTTGAGTAAGGGCAAATGATGCATGTGGCATTTACTTCCTAGAATCCCTCTGCCCTCCCTCCCCTATGAAGACTCCTGGGATGTATAACATAATTTGCCTAGGCATGGAAACCAGGAAGTAATTGAAGAAATGTAAAAAAAAATGTAAAACATGGAAATATGATATACTTTCCTATACATTTACTAATGCTAGCAGCATAAGGATTAAAAATAGTCCATGTTGATTGAGAGAGTGAAGTTCGACTTCAAGTTTTGATCAGATCGTACTTGCTGACAATTTGTTGAAGTCTACAGATAATTTGAACCTTGTCAAGGCTTCAGAAGTGTTTACTTGTCATTTTACTTGTAATTCAGAAAGAATGTAATCTAATTTTTTTTCAATAGGGATATTTGTCACTAGTTAAATAATATAATAATTTTTAAATATATATTTTCTTACAAGAATAAAAAGATAGTAAAAAAAGAAATAAAAATAACAAAACATTGGAAAAGGTTGAAGGTTCCCCTGCACTTCTTGTTTCACTGATGCAGGGAGTATCTTTTCCATTAGGACTTCATAGCGTAAGCAAAGGTTAGTATCTCTTTGTGGATTTTGTTGCTGTCTGTTCTCCATGTTTAGACTTCCCCTCACTTTTGTGGCACCAGAACAGGATATGAGGAGAGATAACCAGAACAGGATCAAAGCACTAAAAACTTGGGTGAAGGGAGGAGAAATGTTTGGAGTGCACTCCATAGGGTAGTGGACTACCAGCTCAAAACTTAGGACAAATGATGACTCTTTAGAATGTTAAAGTGCTGACAGAGAAGAGGAAGAAGTGCATGGATTTCAAATTCCCATATCACTGGTCCAGCTGAGGGGGTGCTGACAACGTGGCAACCCTGGAGTCAAGTGAAGTGGGGTCTGGGGAGTGGGAAGGGTTTCCAGTGTTAATTATCTTTTCCATTTTTCTGTAAAGGCGAACTAACACTTTAACTACTATTTATGTTTTTACTTGTTAATATCAACCACTTGCCAACCCGCTCATAGTAAATGTGCTGCGAGGAGGCAGCAGGTGCAGGCACGGCAACATTCATGCACGTTTCCAGCTTTCTTCTGGGTTTGGGGCATGCATGCACATGCCCTTTGCTGATCCGTTCTGTGATTAGACACAGCAGGAGTTTATCAGCAGGTTTCAGCCAATGATTTTGGTGGAAACTTGCTGATCGGTTGTGTCCAATCCATTTACAAACACACAGACCTCTGTGTACATAGAACAGTGATCTGGCTGTTTCTTTTCTCTGAAAAGCAGAGACAGAAAAAACAGCCAGATCTATGTGTAAAAGCAGCACACATTACACTTGTTAGGCACACAGTTAACCCATTGATTGGCCTTTAATGTTAACCCTTTCCCAGCCAGTGTCATTATTACAGTGTACAATATTATACAGTATGTGTAGCATAGTCCATGTCAGTCAGTTATTGTCCCTCCCAGCCAGTGTCTGTTAGCGCCAGATTGCTTGCCACACTATCACAATCCCTGTATAGGTCGCTGATCACCGCCATTACAGGTATAGCATCTGTAGCTGCGTAAATTCCAGCATACATTCCATAGTTTGTAGATGCTATAACCAATTAATATATACTTATTGAGCACACCCTGGGGCGCCTATGCATGAAAACGTTGATTGCGATACACATGTTACATATCGCCATTCACGCCAGAATGCGAGCAATAATTCTAGCACCAAAGCTTGTCCGTAACGCTAAACTGATGACCTATGAGGGTCTTTAAAGGGGTTGCCTATAAAAAATATAGGGTACTGAAGTTTGTTGCCATTTCACGAGCACAAGCAAATTTAACCACTTCCTGTCCAGACACTTTTACCCCCTTCCTGTCCAGGGCAATTTTCAGCTTTCAGCGCGATCACACTTTGAATGACAATTGCGCGGTCATGCAACACTGTACCCATATGAATTTTTTACCATTTTTTTGAGACAGATAAAGCTTTATTTTGGTGGTATTTATTCACTGCTGGGATTTTTATTTTTTTTGCTATATAAATAAAAAATTCCAAAAATTTTGAAAAAAGTGTTTTTCTTATAAAATTTTGCAAATAATATTTCATCATAAATCTTGGCCAAAATTTATTCCGTTATCTTTTTAGAAAAAAGAAAGAAATACGCCAAATTAGTTTATAACCAAAAATTATAATTTTTAAACATTTTTTTTTTACATTTTATTTTATTTTTTTATATTGTTTTTTTTTTTTTTTTTTTACATACCATCACCCTAGCAGTACAGTGTCACCATGGTGACACTGTACTACTTGTGGGGGGTGATGAATATTTTTTTTTTCCACAGTGATTGCTTTTACACCCATATAGAATGTAAAAGCAATCATTTCTCTTTCTCTCTGCATTCTTGCAGCCATTTAGAAATACTGTGTGAGCTGTGATTGGTCAGAGCTTGTCACATGGTACAAGGCTGTTGTGAATAGCCTTGTACCATGTGACCTCTGTGATCATTCACAGATTTCACACGTAGTAAGCAATGATGTCACAAGTGACATCTTGCTTACTACTTTGCATGTGATCACTGATTGGCCAATCAGTGATCACATGATCGGGACCTCGTACAGAGGTCCCGTCCGACGATCGGTGTTTCACTGTGTCCGGAGGACACAGCGGGCACCAGATCGCGGTGCTGCACGCTCCCAGGGAGCGCGCACAACTAGAAATAGCGGGTGCCGTTTATGAACGGCAACCCGCCCCTGGAGTGCCACTGCCCTGCCGTTTAAAAACAGCAGGCGGACGGCAAGTGGTTAAGGTTTGACATGTTGGATATCTATTTACTTGGTGGTAATTTATTTTTGTGCCCTAAAATTAATGTTGTGTATTTTTTACTGAAATTACCCTTGCGGTAATATCATGCAACATAAAAAATTGGAACTACCACTATTTTATTCTCTAGGGTCTCTGATTTCAGAAAACATATAATGTTTGGGGGTTTTGTGAAATCTTCAGGCCTAAAATGATTTTTTAAACGTGTGCAAAAACCGCAAAAATGGCTCTGGCAGCGAAAGGGATAAATCTGTGCTCATTACAATGCAAGGTCTCTTTCTTCCCTGCTAGTTCCCGGGTGCTGGAGACATCCAGGGAGGGGAGGAGATAAAACGGGGCAATGTTAAAAAAAAATTAAATGTTTAAGTCGCCCTAGAGCCCCTTTTTTAATTTAAAAGTCCCAGACATTCCTAACAGCACCTCAGATTTAAATACAGTTTTGGTTAATTTTTTTTTTTTTTTTTATCAGGACAATGAGGGACTAGTAGATTAGGACACCAACTTAGTCCCTGGACAAGTAGTTTTTTCAAAATTTCCACACCCCTGCATCTGTAAGGTATATTTTTCACTACCCACTTAGCCACTATCTACTGTATTTGCCATTGCTACCAACATAAAGATTAAAAATAGTTCATGTTGATTGAGAGAGTTTTGTTCCTCTTTAAGAAAAGTTATATAAAGACCTGCTGAAACTGCTTCTCCCTAATCTATTGTGGGCTTGCATTATCACTTAAAGTGTTTATCATTTTGCTTCTAAAAAAAACAAAACTTCCCTCAAAAATAGTGCTTTGATCCTGATGGGTAGACCACTAAATATAAACCTGAATGAAATGTAATGTCTGTAAAATGTAGGTAAAGGTAAAGATAAAAAAAAATGAATTCACATAAAGCAAGCTTTTTTTTTGCTGCAACCCCCTGAATATTCAATATAAACTCAAGAAGTGAACATATGTTACAGTAAACATCCTGAAATGTTGTTTGTGTCTACAGTCTCTTATCTGTATGTGCAGTGGGAGGTGCAAGTTTACTGCTGCCCCTGACTGTTGTTCTCGGAAGATTTGGAGAAATATTTGGTAATGTTGCTATTGTGCTGCATTCTGTTTTCCTTGACCAAGAGAAAGCTGTACTTAAGGACCTGCAGTGCCAGGATCTCCCTGTTTCTTCATCAAGTGAAGACCTGATTCTCTCCTCAGATTGCCACACCCATCAATTTGTATCATGTTATTTGTTGCAATATAAATACGGGTGTAAGGTGGTGCAGAAGATGGAGTTAGCCTTTAAATCTGAACATGAGATCGATACAAAAGACCCAGATTACTGTAATGCAGCTCTGTATTCATTAATATATCATTAGTTATATGTAATAATTGCAAGCAGCGTAAGTACCTACATTTGACCAGATATCAGCCTCTTGCTCTCCTTGTATAGCAGAGCTCAGGCTTAGGGAAGGGAGAGGCAGCTCAAGCAGCCAATCCGTTGTGCTATAGTGCCGTGAACATGCTGATAGGAGTGAGAAGAGATGATCTCATTAATCTGCTACTTCTCCTTTCACTGTCCAGTCACAAGCTGTGGCACAGACGTGATTGCAAGTGTTGCTTAAGGCTAGGTTCATATCTGTTCAGGTGGTGCCGCTGCGGGATCCCCACAAATACTGGCAGCTGTAACCTCTCACACAGAGAAATGCGAGACCCGCGTGCAGGTGCCATTAATCCTAATAGCACGCCGCCCGCATTGGAAATCGCAACCGTACTCAGAATCTCGGTTCCCGTGCAGGCTGCAATTTCACAGATATTGTAGGGACTTGTTTCCTGCGTGTCCTGGGGCACGGCAGCCCATTCAGATGAATAGGCACTCGTGTCCGTGCAAATTGCTGGCCTTCACAAGTGTGAACCTGGCCTAAGTATGTGCAGCAGAGAAAACTAGGTCCTCTGCCCTGCCTGACAATGCTGTATAGTGTTTGGCTATGTGTTGTGTATATCCCAATACTGGATGGACAGACACACAGCTCCTTGGCAGGTATAACATCCTTCTTATATGTGTTTTATCTGTGTATTTTACTGGAGTTCAGCTTAAAATGAATGTGAACTTCTCTTATTTCCAGCTATTGGGCTGTTAAATATACTTTTGAAATACTTGTTGAACTTACCAGTAAATCAGCAGTTTATCAGTCCTGCTCAGGTTACGTCTGTGAACTACATAACATCTACCTTCTATGTTATGGAGAGAGGGAGGTGTTCTGTAGTCCAAATCAAGAGGGAGGTGTTCTGTAGTCCAAATCAGGAGCCAGAGCTGCTCCTATAAAGATATAGAACACTTAGGGAATGTTGACATCCATAGACAGGAAGTGTTTAACAGGTGAAAATAAAGAAAAGTCCGAAAAAAATACAGCCACCACATAGACTAGTAAGATGCTGTATATTACATATTTGCTTTTTGGTGTATATACACTTTAATGTAGACCTCATACTGTATACTGAGACTTGTATGCTTTCAGTCTCTAGAAGCTTTTAGAGATGCAATCAGATTCTATCACTGAGCGTATGAAAAGATTGTCCAGTGGAACTGTGGGGGCGGCACAGTGGCTTAGTGGTTAGCCTTGCAGTAAATGGGTCCATGGGTTTGATTCCCACCCATGGCGCCTCCTGCATGGAGTTTGCATGTTCTCCCTGTGCTTGCGTGGGTTTCCTCGGTTACTCTGGTTTCCTCCCACACTCCAATGACATTCTGGTAGGTGAATTGGATCCTGTCTAAATTGTCCCTAGTATGTGTATGTATGAATGTGAGTTAGGGACCTTAGATTGTACATCCTTGAGGGTTAGGTACTGATGTGAATGTACAATATACATGTGTAAAGTGCTGCGTAAATTGACAGTGCTATATAAGTACCTGAAATAAAATAAATACAAGCACTTTGTACAATTACAGCATACATGTGCTCATCACCTACTATAGCTGGACCGACACTACATTGTTCAGTGTAACTATATGATATAAAAAGTTCTTTAGTATTTAGGAGCGTTTTTTATCGAATTATTTATTTATGGTTGCAGTTTAATTAGCTGGATGGAATTACAAATATTTTGGCAGGTTATACCGTATTCTTAAATGTATTTAAAATGCAGATTTAACTGTTCGGCTGGAGTTCAGCTTTAACATGTGTGTGATTTTGTCATGCTGTCTTATGCTGCAAAAGTTGGTGACAAAATGACATATGGCTGTTGTTGTCTGTAGATTTACTATGCAGGAAATCAACATTTAACTTAAAAATATAGTTCTTCACCTTCATTTTAAGTGTTTACTAGTTTGTTTTAGGCCTCTTTTAACTAGGTGCCATGCAAAAAATAAAAAACGTTCTCTTTTAATTTTTGCATATACCCATATGCTATACTTGTGTTTATACGAGCACAGCGTATACCCGGGTACATTCACACACAGTCATTTAGGTCTATGGACAGCTGTACACAATACCTGGGATTTCAAAGTGGGGGAAGTACTCTGAAATGTATGTTGTAAAGGCTCAGGTGCCATTACAAGGGGCCTTGTATTGTTTAAAAATTGTTTGCTTGTCTTGCAATTCTGCTACTGCTGGTGTATGTCATGTATGTGCTTTATCTCTCGGTCAGCATGTTTCCAGTGTGATTCAAAATTATTTCTACTATTAAACTAATATACTTATTTAATGCCATTTAAATACCCTGAAAACATTGTCAGTAGTGACCAGTAATGTGGAACGTGTTATTTGTAGTGATAGTTACATAAGTCTTCCTATTCGGGTAAAAACAAGGCATCATATTTGAGTGCACTCTGGTAGATTGGTCTGAATCGTTTCCTTATATACTATTTAGCCCATCTGTCATATTACAGCGTTGCAGGGATATTGTTGCAGCGTTATGTAAAGGCTTAAGGCAGGAGTGCCCCACTTCCCAGAAGAATACAGCTAAAGTGAAAGGACCTTTATTTGAAAGGTGGTAAACATACAAGGAAGCCACAGTGCTTTGTCCTTTCCCATGCATGGTCATACGTTTGCATATCCTCCTTTTTTACTGTAATGTATGGTGTCTGCTTTCCTCATCCCTTGGCCTTCATACAGCTTACTGTGATGCAGTCTGTCTCATCGTTTCCTTGAGTTTGTCAATCTTTTGCAGCAGTTACATATTTTTCTTTCTTTGATTTTGCAATTTTTCCTGTTTTAATTCTGTACTGCTTTTGAAACAGGGAGTGCAATATGCAGCAGAGACACTAGCCATTGTCGTTCTCCTTCTAACTATGGATGAAGCTTTTAACCACTTCAAGTCTGGACACTTTCACCCCCTTCCTGTCCAGGCCAATTTTCAACTTTCAGAGCTATCACACTTTGAATGACAATTGCACGGTCCTCATCCCTTGGCCTTCATACAGCTTACTGTGATGCAGTCTGTCTCATCGTTTCCTTGAGTTTGTCAATCTTTTGCAGCAGTTACATATTTTTCTTTCTTTGATTTTGCAATTTTTCCTGTTTTAATTCTGTACTGCTTTTGAAACAGGGAGTGCAATATGCAGCAGAGACACTAGCCATTGTCGTTCTCCTTCTAACTATGGATGAAGCTTTTAACCACTTCAAGTCTGGACACTTTCACCCCCTTCCTGTCCAGGCCAATTTTCAACTTTCAGAGCTATCACACTTTGAATGACAATTGCACGGTCATGCAACACTGTGCCCATATGAATTTTTTAGCATTTTCTTGAGACAGATAACATTTTATTTTGGTGTTATTTATTCACCACTGGGATTTTTTTTTTTTTTTTTGCTATATAAATGAAAAAGTCCAAACATTTTGAAAACAAAAGTGTTTTTCTTATAAAAGTTTGCAAATAATAATCTTTATTCATAAATATTGTCCAAAATGTATTCATCTATCTTTTTAGTAAAAAAAAAAAAAAAATAGCCCAAATTAGTTTTTAACCAAAAATTCTAACTTTACAGAAATTTTTTTGACATTTTTATTTTTTTTTTATATTAGTATTTATGCTTTTTTTTTTTTTTTTTACATACTGTCACCCTAGCAGTACAGTGTTACCATAGTGACACTGTACTACTTGTGGGGGGTGATGAGGATTTTTTTTTTTTTTACGCTGATTGCTTTTACACCCATAAAGGCGGCACAGTAGCTTAAATGTTAGCACGTTTGCCTTGCAGTACATGGGTCGACTCCCGACCATGGCGCCTCCTGCATGGAGTTTGCATGTTCTCCCTGTGCTTGTGTGGGTCTCCTCCAGGTGCTCTGGTTTCCTCCCATACTCCAAAGACATGCTGGTAGGTTAATTGGATCCTGTCTAAATTGGCCCTAATGTGTGTAAGTATGAATGTAAGTTAGGGACCTTAGATTGTACACACCTTGAGGGTTAGGGACTGATGCGAATGTTCAATATATATGTGTAAAGCGCTGCATAAATTGACAGCGCTATGGTATCTGAAATAAATAAATAAAGTCTGTAAAAGCAATAATTTTTCTCCTCTCTGGCTGCATTCTTGCATCCATTGAGAAATACTGTGTGAGCTGAGATTGGTCACAGCTTGTCACATGGTACAAGGCTGTTGTGAATAGCCTTGTACCATGTGACCACTGTGATCATTCACAGATTTCACTAGTAGTAAGCAATAATATCAGAAGTGACATCGTGCTTTCTACTATTCATGTGATCACTGATTGGCCAATCAGTGATCACATGATCGGGACCTCACACAGAGGTCATGTACAGCGATCAGTGTTCCTCCGGACACAGCAGGCAGTGGATCGCGGTGCGCACGCTCCTAGGGAACATGCACAGGCAGGGAAGTGGGGAGGACATTTATAAACGGCCACCCGCTCCTGCAATGCTCCTGTCTGGCCCATGTATATAAACGGCCGGACGGAAGCATTGCAGGAGCGGGTGGCCATTTATAAACGTTCTTCCCACTTCCCTGCCTGTGCGCACTTCCTGGGAGTGCGCGCATCGGGATCCGCTGCCTGCTGTGTCGAACAATGCTCGCTGTACAGTACCTCTGTGAGGTCCCGATCATGTGATCACTGATTGGCCAATCAGTGATCACATGAATAGTAGTAAGCAAGATGTCACTTCTGCAATACTCCCGTCCGGCCGTTTATATACATGAGCCGGACGGGAAGTGGTTAAAGAGTTACTCTACTTTTGTTAGGGGGAAAAAAACAACCCCCGTGATCAATGTACATTGCAGGGATTTTCATAAATTTTGTTGCAGATTCCTACCTGTTTCTGCTCTGAAGAAAAAGCTGTTCATTTAATTACGTCAGTGTGCAAATAAAGCCCGAATGGGACTGAATTTTTAATTGCTAATCAGCTGATGCACAGTGTTCCAGTGAGAAAAGCTGCAGGCCCTGCATCCCTTTAGAAGTAATTAACCCTTTTGGGAGTATCTCACCAAAAAATGACATGTTTGTTGCAGAAGATACCTAAAATCTAACTTGTATCTTAGTGCAGATTTCTGGGAAAAGTCAGTGAGCCAATCACACAAGCAAGAAATTAAATTTCTGGGGAGGTTCTGTATACCAGCTGTGTACAGAAGGCTTTCAGGTTGCCATATTGCACTGAACTACACAGAAAATTGCAGCAGCTGCAGATTACAAAGTAAAGGTCATTTTTCAATAACATTCAATTACAATATGTCTTGTGTAGCAATTATATACAGTGTTTATTATTATTTCAAGTACTTATATAGCGCCGTCAATTTATGCAGCACTTTACATATATATTGTACATTCACATCAGTCCCTAACCCTCAAGTTTATATATGGTGAATTATTTATGGTGTCAATATACGGTGAATACCAACGATTGCACCACGTGCCTGGAGTTTGCATGTTCTCCCTGTGCCTGTGTGGGTTTCCTCCAGGTACTCTGGTTTCCTGCCACACTCCAAAGACATGCTGGTAGGTTCATTGGACCTAGTACAGTCAGGTCCATAAATATTGGGACATCAACACAATTCTAAACGTTTTGGCTCTATACACCACCACAATGGATTTGAAATGAAATAAACAAGATGTGCTTTAACTGCAGACTGTCAGCTTTAATTTGAGGGTATTTACATCCAAATCAGGTGAACGGTGTAGGAATTACAACAGTTTGCATATGTGCCTCCCACTTGTTAAGGGACCAAAAGTAATGGGACAATTGGCTTCTCAGCTGTTCCATGGCCTGGTGTATGTTATTCCGTCATTATCCCAATTACAATGAGCAGATAAAAGGTCCAGAGTTCATTTCAAGTGTGCTATTTGCATTTGGAATCTGTTGCTGTCAACTCTCAAGATGAGATCCAAAGAGCTGACACTATCAGTGAAGCAAGCCATCAGTAGGCTGAAAAAACAAAACAAACCCATCAAAGAGATAGCAAAAACATTAGGCATGGTCAAAACAACTGTTTGGAACATTCTTAAAAAGAAGGAACGCACCGGTGAGCTCAGCAACACCAAAAGACCCAGAAGACCATGGAAAACAACTGTGGTGGATGACCGAAGAATTCTTTCCCTGGTGAAGAAAACACCCTTCACAACAGTTGGCCAGATCAAGAACACTCTCCAGGAGGTAGGTGTATGTGTGTCAAAGTCAACAATCAAGAGAAGACTTCACCAGAGTGAATACAGAGGGTTCACCACAAGATGTAAACCATTGGTGAGCCTCAAAAACAGGAAGGCCAGATTAGAGTTTGCCTAACGACATCTAAAAAAGCCTTCACAGTTCTGGAACAACATCCTATGGACAGATGAGACCAAGATCAACTTGTACCAGAGTGATGGGAAGGGAAGAGTATGGAGAAGGAAAGGAACTGCTCATGATCCTAAGCATACCACCTCATCAGTGAAGCATGGTGGTGGTAGTGTCATGGCGTGGGCATGTATGGCTGCCAATGGAACTGGTTCTCTTGTATTTATTGATGATGTGACTGCTGACAAAAGCAGCAGGATGAATTCTGAAGTGTTTCAGGCAATATTATCTGCTCATATTCAGCCAAATGTTTCACAACTCATTGGACGCCACTTCACAGTGCAGATGGACAATGACCCAAAGCAGACTGCAAAAGCAACCAAAGAGTTTTTTAAGGGAAAGAAGTGGAATGTTATGCAATGGCCAAGTCAATCACCTGACCTGAATCCGATTGAGCATGCATTTCACTTGCTGAAGACAAAACTGAAGGTAAATGCCCCAAGAACAAGCAGGAACTGAAGACAGTTGCAGTAGAGGCCTGGCAGAGCATCACCAGGGATGAAACCCAGCGTCTGGTGATGTCTATGCGTTCCAGACTTCAGGCTGTAATTGACTGGAAAGGATTTGCAACCAAATATTAAAAAGTGAAAGTTTGATTTATGATTAATATTCTGTCCCATTACTTTTGGTTCCTTAACAAGTGGGAGGCACATATGCAAACTATTGTAATTCCTACATTGTTCACCTGATTTGGATGTAAATACCCTCAAATTAAAGCTGACAGTCTGCAGTTAAAGCACATCTTGTTTGTTTAATTTCAAATCCATTGTGGTGGTGTATAGAGCCAAAAATGTTAGAATTGTGTCGATGTCCCAATATTTATGGACCTGACTGTATGTGTGAATGTGTGTTAGGGACCTTAGATTATAAGCTCCTCGAGTGCAGGGGCTGATGTGAATATCCAGTATGTATAATAAAGCACTGCATAAATTGACAGCGTTAGATAAGTACCTGTAATAAAACATTTTTTTTTTCTATTTGCTAATTTTTCCCACAAAGTGGCATTACCCTTTAACTATTCTGTTGTTTGACAGCAGGATTATTCAGTGTGATTTTACTGTTTTTGTACATTTTCAGGTTTTAAGCTAATACAACAGTATAGTCCTAGCTTATTTAATCTAATGTTCTTAGCTGAGCACCATCATTTCCAATTACTCATTCGGGAAGTCCATACCCTTTAAATTGGCCATAGCCTCCTTAGTATTGAAGAGCAGCGATGCATTTGCTTGTTGTCTGTTGCACTGGTTACTGAATCTCATGACAACTTTTCCTACTGCCTAAAACATGCCCACTTCAGTCTTTCCAATCCTTTTATAATCAAGAAGGGAAAGGATCAGCCAGGTCACAAAGGTACATTCCAATAAAGGGTAACATCAGTAAGTGAAGACAAGCCCTTCTGACCGTTCTATTATTACCCCCTAAATTAGCCTTCAGTGGGCTGATTCTTGCCTAATTGTCGAGTGGGTCATGATTAGGCCATTGATTGATGGCCACCCTAAACTCTCATTGAAGTAAAAAGGGGGAAACTAATTGACTACTGTTATTTTTTTGCCATCCATCTTGTCCTGGTTTCAGTGAAGTGAATTCTGATTGTTTGTTATAGGTTGCAGCACTTTTCACTAAGTCACCATGCATTGACAATGGAAACCCTAACTCAAAAAGCTAATGGGGTTTTAAAGGTACCATGCCATACAAAAAAAAACATCAAAAAGTATAACCATTGCCACTTTATTAATAAAAAGGATCCACCAGAATGGTGGAACATAACATGTAGACATATTTCTTTAAAAAGCATACCATACTTGAGACAGAATTAACAGACAATACTACAAAAAATGGCCTACTGCCACATACAGCAATTTGACATAGCCTTATACAGAATAATACTTTGTTGGTTACTCCGACGCGTTTCACGGGATGCAGCCCACTTCTTCAGGGAGACGAAGTATGTATTTCTGAAATTAAACAAAAGTAGGCCTAAGACATACCATAAGTGCATAACACATTACAATAATAGATATGACATGAACATTTTTAGCATTTACCAGTTGGTGATATTAGTGACTTCATATAAGGCCAATGAAACAACACGAGCATCTCATTCAGACATAGATGGAGGAGACCCTTCAACCAAAGATATCAGTATCCACTAGTCAGGTAAAATCATCGATCCATAATGAAAAGCTGAAACATCATCAAAAAAATCACAGAATTTAAAGTGTCCCAGGGCATTCCAAACTACACCCCTATGCACATTTCCATGCATTGTTTATTGAATAAAGCCATTAGTGTCCTCTCTTATTGTTTCTTTTAACAATTGTTCTACATCAGATTTCAGTAGCTGGAAATTAAAGCTGATCCCCAAGTTTTACTTAACTTTAAATACTTTGATTGGTTGAGGCAGAGTTTGTGACCACATCAGCCCACCTCCGCCTGAGCCAATCAGGGGAGGCTGTGTATTTATTCATAGAATAAAAAGCTTCCCTTGAATGGCTGAACAGTACTTAACCTGCCTCACTGTCAGAGAATGCTGTATACTGTAAGAGGCTACATACAGTTTATACAGCGCTTACAGCCACTGCAACTGTTAGTAAGGTAAATATTCGTTTGGACCAGCTTGGTAGAAACAAACTAAAGCTAAATGAAACCTGGAGATCCACTTTAAAATGTTAAATTGATACCTCTTACAGATGAGCCTTTTGGGGTTTTGGATTTATTGGTCCTTTAGCAGGGGTAAGAAGAATGATATCCTCTAGTTTGTAAAGTCATTGTTGAAAGGATTTGATAATATCACCGCCTATATTTTTCCTTTAATGTATATTCAACAATACTATCTTATCACAACATGAAACTCAACTATACTAAGATATCGGTGAAATGCAGACTGTGTCATGGAAAAAAAGCAGAGAGAGATAATTTCCATATGTTAAAGTGAACCGTTACATTTATTTAACAGAAAAAACGTAAGCAAGTAAGTAATGAACAACTAAAAAGCCAAGAAATAGTCTATAGTGAGGAGAACTACTTCTGGAGGTCATGAGGGAGCCAGGCTAGCCTAGAACCTGGTCGTGGATTTGTCCAGCTACGTCTGCTTGTAAAGCTATCTTCTGTGCTGCAGAAACTACTTGGAGTGTTTGAGAAAACACAAAGTGATTGTAATATATAAATATAATGTGAAAATGATATAAATATAATGTGAAAACAGAAAACACCCTTTCACCTACACTAATTCCAAATTGGAAAAAACTTTCAACCCCCTGAAAGCTTAAACTCAAATCAATAGGTCCAAACAGGAATCTACCCTCTTTCAATAAATAATCCAGCTATATGTGCAACAACAAAATTTTCCCCATATAATTTCTACAAAATCATAAAGTCATCATCTCTCTCTTATGACTAAGTCCCGGATGTGACGAAACGCGTCAAGAGGAAGTGACGTCATACGCAAGGAGCAGGAACCGGAAGTGTCACAGCGGCCATCTTTGTTGAGGAATCACTGGACACTCGAGTGTGGACTGCCTGGGAAACTGTGGGAACTGCCTGGTAATCCCCACTCAGTGGGGTTTGTCCAAAATTGTTTATATTACTTATGTTTTCAACTCCAAATGCAAGTGGATTTATTAAAACTTTTAACATATATGGAGGTACGTCATGCTTCATAGATCTATGTATGTGGAAGGCATGGTAATATCATCTTAACAGAAAGCGAAGGAGGAGAGGAGGATAAAGTTCCTTTGGAGGATTTCCAGATAATATATACAAAAGGCGTGAGTTCTATCTACTGTTGGTAAGGGTATATTGGCCTTACTCACTAGAAGTGTCACGTGTGGGTAGGAATCTCACTAAGTGGATCACTTCATGATTTTATAATTTATGAGCACGAGTGTTTTATCACCTTTCCTTTTTGGAAGGTTTTCACAAGTGTTTAATATATTTTTTTTTCACTTAAAGGTTGCACAATTTTATGATACACATTTGTGTGTGCATGTATTATATACATATATAATTTTTTTTTTTTTTTTGTGTGATATTATGGTAATGCACTATTGTGAGTTTCTTTATTTTTGAGGTTTTTCACAACAATCAACACTGCAAGAAATACACTTTTTGAATTTTATTATTTTTTCTTCTTTACTGAGACACTGGACTTTATATTATTGGATTTAAATCACAGAGACACTGGACTTTATGATTTTGTAGAAATTATATGGGGAAAATTTTGTTGTTGCACATATAGCTGGATTATTTATTGAAAGAGGGTAGATTCCTGTTTGGACAAAGTGATTGTAAACCTACAATTTATGTTTGTTTACAGTAATAGACATGTCATACTTATCTGCTCTGTACTGTGGTTTTGCACAGAGCAGCCCCAATCCTCCTCTTCTGGATCTCCTTCCGCCAAGTGCCCCCATAGCAACCCGCTTGCTTTGGGGGCACTCGTGCATGCTTACTCCCGAACTCTAGCTCGACTCTGTGGGTCCATAGACAAACAGAGTTTCGGCCCCAACCCCACCTCTCTTCAATGACTGTGATTGGCAGCAGCAGGAGTCAATAGGGAGGGAGAGAGCCACTGCTCTTGTGCACATACCTGTATCCAGACCAGGCTCAGGAAAGTATGGGGTTGGGAGAGAGCAGACCACAGAAGGTTTTTTACCTTAATGCATATAATGCATTAAGGTTAAAAACCTTCTAGCTTTACAACCACTTTAAACTGTGTAGAAGTGCATGTTAACCCCCCAACACACACACACACACCTATATCATTTCTACACAGAGTAAAGGTAAGGTTAGTAGGCTATTTTCCATAACGGACCTACTGCAATGCTTCTTCTTACCTTAGGTTTGCATTTACCCCTGACATGAGTTATTCAAACCAGTCTGCTCATTCTCCTCTGACATCAGCAGGCATTTTTGTCCATGCAACTGCTGTTCAGTGGACATGTTCTCTTTTTCGGTCCATTCTCTGTAAATCCTATAAATGGTTGTGCTTGAAAATCCCAGTAGATCAACAGTTTTTGAAATGCTCAAACCAGCTCATCTGGCACCAACAACCATGCCACATTCAAAGTCACTTAAATCCCCTTTCTTCCCCATTCTGATGCTCGGTTTGAACTTCAGCAAGTTGTTTTCACCACGTCTAGATGCCAAAATGCATTGAGTTGCTGCCATGTGATTGGCTGATTAGCAATTTGTGTGGCCAAGCAATTAGTCAGGTATACCTAACAAAGTGGATAAATAGAACTCTTCTTGTGGTTTGTCTACTCTGTTTGGCCCCTAAGACTAAGGAGCGAAAGGCCCAGGTAAGCTCCAATTTGCAAGTCAATTGATCCCCACACCTTCAAACACTAGGTATTTTTTTTCGCACCTTTCAGGCAAACAGAGCAGCAGTAAGAATAAGCAGGGTGGTGAGGCCACCATTGAAATGAACCTGTTGCTCTGCTCTGCATTGGCAAAGAATGAGCTTAAGTTCTATTTTTAGTGAAATATGCTGTGGCTTGTGATCTAACCTGTTTGTATCTGACTTCCCTGAAATTGTGATGTAGAGAAAGCATGTTTCCGTGTGTGTGTGTTCCTCTGAATGGTATGAGTATGACGAGAGTTTGATCACTGAAAAGTAATAAATATGTTTTATGTAAAGGTAGTACAGTATTTACGTGTTGGGAACAATGATGCTTCATCTATTATTATTATTATACAGGATTTATATAGCACCAACAGTTTGCTCAGCGCTGTACAATATAAAGGGAGACAATACAGCAACAATACAGTTCAATAGAAGAGGGTTAGGAGGGCCCTGCTCCTTGGAGCTTACAATCTAAGAATCTACAACCAGTGTGCTAATATCACAGAATGATAATGCAAGTTATCTCTGGAAGGTCTTAGTAGCCTAGAAGTGAGACCTAGCACGCTCCGATTGTTTGGCAAAACACTTGGTATCTCAATATTTTTACTGGATTTTTTCTAGTCAAAGACAAAGGAGGAGATGAATCAAGATATATGGATGGGCAATCGTTTGTATATGTATGTGGATTTTTCATGCATATTTTAGAATACTGTCAACAGTTAGTATAAGTGGCATTTAAAATGTAATAGATTGTGAGCTGTTGTATGTAAGGTTTATTTTATATAATCCTGTATAACAAGCATATAACATACAGTCAGGTCCATAAATATTGGGACATCGACACAATTCTAACATTTTTGGCTCTATACACCACCACAATGGATTTGAAATGAAACGAACAAGATGTGCTTTAACCGCAGACTGTCAGCTTTAATTTGAGGGTATTTACATCTAAATAAGGTGAACGGTGTAGGAATTACAACAGTTTGCATATGTGCCTCCCACTTGTTAAGGGACCAAAAGTAATGGGACAGAATAATAATCATAAATCAAACTTTCACTTTTTAATGCTTGGTTGCAAATCCTTTCCAGTCAATTACAGCCTGAAGTGTGGAACGCATAGACATCACCAGACGCTGGGTTTCATCCCTGGTGATGCTCTGCCAGGCTTCTACTGCAACTGTCTTCAGTTCCTGCTTGTTCTTGGGGCATTTTCCCTTCAGTTTTGTCTTCAGCAAGTGAAATGCATGCTCAATCGTATTCAGGTCAGGTGATTGACTTGGCCATTGCATAACATTCCACTTCTTTCCCTTAAAAAACTCTTTGGTTGCTTTTGCAGTATGCTTTGGGTCATTGTCCATCTGCACTGTGAAGCGACGTCCAATGAGTTGTGAAGCATTTGGCTGAATATGAGCAGATAATATTGCCCAAAACACTTCAGAATTCATCCTGCTGCTTTTGTCAGCAGTCACATCATCAATTAATACAAGAGAACCAGTTCCATTGGCAGCCATACATGCCCACGCCATGACACTACCACCACCATGCTTCACTGATGAGGTGGTATGCTTAGGATCATGAGCAGTTCCTTTCCTTTTCCATACTCTTCTCTTCCCATCACTCTGGTACAAGTTGATCTTGGTCTCATCTGTCCATAGGATGTTGTTCCAGAACTGTGAAGGCTTTTTTAGATGTCGTTTGGCAAACTCTAATCTGGCCTTCTTGTTTTTGAGGCTCACCAGTGGTTTACATCTTGTGTTGAACCCTCTGTATTCACTCTGGTGAAGTCTTCTCTTGATTGTTGACTTTGACACACATACACCTACCTCCTGGAGAGTGTTCTTGATCTGGCCAACTGTTGTGAAGGGTGTTTTCTTCACCAGGGAAAGAATTCTTCGGTCATCCACCACAGTTGTTTTCCGTGGTCTTCCGGGTCTTTTAGTGTTGCTGAGCTCACCGGTGCGTTCCTTCTTTTTAAGAATGTTCCAAACAGTTGTTTTGGCCACGCCTAATGTTTTTGCTATCTCTCTGATGGGTTTGTTAATGATGGCTTGCTTCACTGATAGTGACAGCTCTTTGGATCTCATCTTGAGAGTTGACAGCAACAGATTCCAAATGCAAATAGCACACTTGAAATGAACTCTGGACCTTTTATTTGCTCATTGTAATTGGGATAATGAGGGAATAACACACACCTGGCCATGGAACAGCTGAGAAGCCAATTGTCCCATTACTTTTGGACCCTTAACAAGTGGGAGGCACATATGCAAACTGTTGTAATTCCTACACCGTTCACCTAATTTGGATGTAAATATCCTCAAATTAAAGCTGACAGTCTGCAGTTAAAGCACATCTTGTTTGTTTCATTCCAAATCCATTGTGGTGGTGTATAGAGCCAAAAATGTTAGAATTGTGTCGATGTCCCAATATTTATGGACCTGCCTGTAGTTATAAATACATTGCATCTGATCTGTGAGGGCATTCCTATATGTTACTCACAAAAGCACATTTTTTACGTATGTTTGTTACATACACTCATTTAAAACCGTTTATTTTGACAGTGTATTTTTGGCTTCTATTAACACTTTCAGACTGCATGGTAAATTCTGCACTCTGATGTGCACAGTGTGATCCAGATCTCTTGCCAAATTTGTCGTTTTCACTTTTTGCCCCCTGCATTCTTGAAGCAGTTTAAGTTCACCTATTAACGTCTGCACAAGTTTCATGAAGTGTAACATTTTCGTTGTGCTTTATTTGAACTAATTGGTACTTATGAGTAAACACAATTTGAAACCAAGGAATAACTTTGCCAACGGATGTTATGATCAAGTTGCGCTTGTAATTTTTGGATATTTAAAGTGATTGAAAAGTCATTTTTTTTCTTAAAATAACAAACATGTTATACTTTCCTGCTCTGTGCAATGGTATTGCAAGCCACTCTTCTGGGGTCCTGTGCCAGCACTGTAGACCTGTCTTCTTAGTGCGTCCCCATAAGAAGCCGCATAAAAGCAAGCCTGCAGGTGTGCTCCCATACTTAGTCAGGCTGCGTGCGTCCATTGACACATGCAGAGCAGCTCAGTCCCAATCCCCACTCCCTGCTCCTCATTGAATTTGACTGACAGCAGCAGCAGCCATTGGCTCCTGCTGCTGCCTGTCAGCCCTCATGTGAAGAAGAGAGGACTGCAGCCAGGCACAGCGCTAGATCAATCAAGGTGTCAGGTAAGTGTTTAGAAGGGAAGGGGAACACAGTAGATCCCAAAACATTTTTTATCTTAATGCACAGAATGCATTAAGATAAAAAAAAAGGTCTTGCTGGAAAACCAGCATTCGACCCCCATTTGCAGCTTTTTATAACCAATTAAATTGGTTCTAAAGCTGAACATGCTGACCGAATGCAGGTTTTCTAGCAAGACTGTTCAGCAGAAGCCTGTCATTAGACCAGTTTCTGTTGGACAGTAGTACATATATACCGAAAGTTGTTAGTTTCCTGCTGAACTAGCGGACTTTGGTTATGTGTGCATTGGACTTGAGAGCATTTACCTGCAATAGTTTTAGCATGCCTAAAATTTTTTTTAATAGAAATGCTCAATCGCCTGAATTGCAAAACTTAGAATCCTGTATTAGGGATGTGAATGGGCCCTAAGTGAACGTGTACTAAGCAATGCATATGACTTGAAAGTTTTTATTACTTCTCAAGAGAGTTCAGTTCTCCCCTTTGCCTTCATCCTTTTTTTTCCCCCCAGTAGGACAATGCTATTTTCGTTCAGGCCTCATCCAAGGTCAGTGTCTTCCAGGAATTAGGATGTTGGCCCAGAGATGAGAGTATCATGTAATTTCTGATCCCAGTGCAGTAGCCTCTATATACACATGTATCACATAGCTCAGGCCCCAGTGTTATTATTTCTCACTTGGTGTGTGTACAGTCTGAATGAGTGGTAACTGGGAGAATGAGGAAATGCTCTTTTTTACCGGCAGCAGACATGTCCATCCTTCTGGTAACATAAAAACTTTAAAAAGCGCTTATTAGTGATAAAAGTTTTTAATTTAAACTATTTCTGTGTGTAAATATATAAGGTTAGTGAAAACTCACAATTTCACCACTATGAATCAATGAATAAACAATGTGTCACAAATAATGCATATAAACAATGTTACAAAGCTAAAAAAAACAAACATATATTTAGAACATGAAATTCTCGGTTTTAAAATAAAATGTTCTTACACTATATTGCCAAAAGGGACACCCCGCCAAATCATTGGATTCAGGTGTTCCAATCACCTCCATGGCCACAGGTGTAAAAAATCAAGCACCTAGGCATGCAGACTGCTTCTACAAACATTTGTGAAAGAATGGGTTTCTCTCAGGAGCTCAGTGAATTCAAGTGTGGTACTGTGATAGGTTGCCACCTGTGCAATAAGTCCATCTGTGAAATTCCTTGCTACTAAATATTCCACAGTCAACTGTTAGCGGTATTATAACAAAGTGGAAGCAACTGTGAACAATAGCCACGTAAAATGACAGAGCGGTGTCAGCGTGCAGAAGTTGCCAACTGCCTGCATAGTCAATAGCTAAAGACCTCCAAATTTCGTGTGGCCTTCAGAATAGCACAGCAACAGTGCATAGAGAGCTTCATGTAATGGGTTTCCATGGCCGAGCAGCTGCATCCAAGCCTTACATCACCAAGTGCAATGCAGAGCGTCGGATGCAGTGGCGTAAAGCATGCCTGCCACTGGACTTTAGAGCAGTGAAGACGTGTTCTCTGGAGTGACTAATCATGCTTCTCTGTCTGGCCATCCAATGGACGTCTCTGGGTTTGGCAGTTGCCAGGAGAATGGTACTTGCCTAACTGCATTGTGCCAAGTGTAAAGTTTGGTGGAGAAGGGGATTATGGTGTGGGTTGGGCTTGGCCCCTTAGTTCCAGTGAAGGGAATTCTTAAGGCGTCAGCATACCAAGACATTTTGGACAATTTCATGATCCCAACTTTGTGGGAACAGTTTGGGGATGGCCTCTTCCTGTTCCAACATGAATGCGTAGCAGTGCACAAAGCAATGTTCATAAAGGAATGGATGAGCGAGTTTGGGGTAGAGGAACTTGACTGACCTCAACCCGATAGAACACCTTTGGGATGAATTAGAGCAGAGACTGTGAGCCAGGCCTTCTTGTCCGACATCAGTGCCTAACCTAACAAATGCACTTCTAGAAGAATGGTGAAACATTCCCATAGACACACTCCTAAACCTTGTGGACAGCCTTCCCAGAAGAGTTGAAGCTGTTATAGCTGCAAAGGGTGGGCCAACTCAATATTGAACCCTACAGACTAAGACTGGGATGCCATTAATGTTCATGTGCGTGTAAAGGCAGGCATCCCAATACTTTTGGCAATAGTGTATATAAAAATCTGTCTAATAAAAGCTTCATCCACAATTCTGTGTAATCATAAAAATAGAAAAAGGATGAAAATCTTCAGTTCGAGACACCACCCAGTGAATCTTCAATTAAAAGTTCTCTCCTAGAACGATCCCTTCACCACACATTAGGGATCATACTTACTAAAATTGTGTGTCTATGTTATTACAGATTAGGCAAACACAGCTTAGATCTCTTTGATGGGAAATCTGCTGCATGAGCATCTAAAACAACAGCAATCCTCCACTACTTGTTCCCTTAGGAGCTCCACAAAAACCTGAATGGATGGATTGGACCATAAGGAATGGCTCACATCATGTAAGACCATGAACACAATTTTTATTAAACAAGAAAAATATACTCACATCCAATAAACCAAAGCAGGCATATCCCTCTCTGTGATTCTATTAGCGGTCTGTGTAGCTAAGCTGGTAACACACAGGAGCATGAGTAATCCACTGGCCACTCTGTTCTTCTGGCTCGCACAAGCTTACACAGGCTAGAACCAAAATTCTACCAAACCAGCTGACTGTGTTAGGCTCTCTCCCTACGTGTTTCGTCATGAATAAATTTTGTCAGTGGGGTCCTTAGGGTGGCTAGGTTTGGTCTCCGTGGTTGTACTGTATGTGAAAATGTAGCCACCCTCTCCAGTGCACTCCCAGGATGGACTACAGTAGTACATGCCAGCGCATCCAGCATCAATTCCCACTCATCAAATCACTGCCCATACAGCACTTTCCATGGGCTTCTTGAGTGACAACTGACACTTGTGGGAGGTACTAGCATGCACAAATGAAAATACAGGTGCATCCTTATTGCAGTAGGTAGGCGCAAATACAGGCAAAACTCGAAAAATTAGAATATCGTGCAAAACTTCATTTATTTCAGTAATGCAACTTAAAAGGTGAAACTAATATATGAGGTAGACTCATTACATGCAAAGCAATATCGTTCAAGCCGTGATTTGTCATAATTGTGATGATTATGGCTTACAGCTCATGACAACCCCAAATCCACAATCTCAGAAAATTAGAATATTGTGAAAAGGTGCAATATTCTCTGCTCAAAGTGTCCCACTCTAATCAGCTAATTAAGCCATAACACCTGCAAAGGGTTCCTGAGCCTTTAAATGGTCTCTCAGGCTGGTTCAGTAGGAATCACAATCATGGGAAAGACTGCTGACCTGACAGTTGTGCAGAAAACCATCATTGACACCCTCCATAAGGAGGGAAAGCCTCAAAAGGTAATTGCAAAAGAAGTTGGATGTTCCCAAAGTGCTGTATCAAAGCACATTAATAGAAAGTTATGTGGAAGGGAAAAGTGTGGAAGAAAAAGGTGCACAAGCAGCAGGGATGACCGCAGCCTGGAGAGTATTGTCAGGAAAAGGCCATTCAAAAGTGTTGGGGAATTTCACAAGGAGTGGACTGAGGCTGGAGTCAGTGCATCAAGAGCCACCACACACAGACGGATCCTGGACATGGGCTTCAAATGTCGTATTCCTCCTGAACAACGAACAACGTCAGAAGCGTCTTACCTGGGCTAAAGAAAAACAGACCTGGTCTGTTGCTCAGTGGTCCAAAGTCCTCTTTTCTGATGAGAGCAACTTTTGCATCTCATTTGGAAACCAAGGACCCCGAGTATGGAGGAAGAATGGAGAGGCACACACTGCAAGATGCTTGAAGTCCAGTGTGAAGTTTCCACAGTCTGTGTTGATTTGGGGAGCCATGTCATCTGCTGGTGTTGGTCCACTGTGCTTCATTAAGTCCAGGGTCAACGCAGCCGTCTACCAGGAGATTTTGGAGCACTTCATGCTTCATTCAGATGAGCTTTATGGGGGTGCTGACTTCATTTTCCAGCAGGACTTGGCACCTGCCCACACTGCCAAAAGCACCAAAACCTGGTTCAATGACCATGGGATTACTGTGCTTGATTGGCAAGCAAACTCGCCTGACCTGAACCCCATAGAGAATCTATGGGGCATTGCCAAGAGAAAGATGAGAGATATGAGACCGAACAATGCAGAAGAGCTGAAGGCCGCTATTGAAGCATCCTGGTCTTCCATAACACCTCAGCAGTGCCACAGGCTGATAGCTTCCATGCCACGCTGCATTGAGGCAGTAATTGCTGCAAAAGGGGCCCAAACCAAGTACTGAGTACATATGCATGCTTATACTTATCAGAGGTCCGATATTGTTCTATGTACAATCCTTGTTTTAATTGCATGGAATATTCTAATTTTCTGAGATTGTGGATTTGGGGTTTTCATGAGCTGTAAGTCATAATCATCACAATTATGACAAATCACGGCTTGAACTATCTTGCTTTGCATGTAATGAGTCTATCTCATATATTAGTTTCACCTTTTAAGTTGCATTACTGAAATAAATGAACTTTTGCATGATATTCTAATTTTTCGAGTTTCACCTGTATTTCTGGGATTTGTGGTTTGAGAAAGCAATATTTGCACACTGTGCATAACAAAAAAAAAATTTCAAGTGAAGGAAAACGCCTTTTAGGGATAGTGCAGGGGAGAACGCAACATGGAAAAAAAAGTGTCAACATGGTTTGCGGATTCAAATAAAGTAATGATGTTTAAAACATTATGCTGGATTCCTGTTTTTTAGATGGACAGTTTAGTCACACTTTAGAATATGTGCATGCTTCGTTAGGCTTGTGCAATGTACCCCAGTAACCCCTGGTCATTCTCAAGGTTTACTACAGGATGTGCTTATGAGCCTTAGAAATGTCTCTGTTCCCCAACCATAGCATGCACACAGGCCAGCTCCATAGGAGTAGGAGTTGTGCGGTGGGTGTGGTTGCCCTGGTAACCTCATTTTGATTCAGGCCTTTCATGGTGCTGGCTACAGTTGGATTAATGTGTACAGTAGAGGGACTACACGTCGAAATATATACAGTCAGGAATTTTGTCTCCCAGATGTTTGATTCGAAATCCAGTGTTTTTAAACAGAAGAACAAAAGGATCCTTCTTCACTCAGCACAAGACTCATTGAAATGAAACCTGTCCATATTGCCCATGACTACTAGGTGTCCATAGGATGCTGGCTTTTATTTTCCTAAATTAAGTTTTAAGAAGAGAGAAGTATAATTAATCTGATTGAGTGAGACATGCCATTATGATTAGTCAGGTTTTGTGGCTTAGAATGAAGGCAGAAAATGCTAGTTATGCTGCATGTATATACGTGATCAGCAGATAGTGTCAAATCTACTAATCTTTGGTCCACAGTGGGAAAAAAAATATGAACTTCATGAGCTTCTCCTTTTCCGCCTCTTTTTGGTTTAAAACTTAAACTTAACCAGTTGCACTCTGCCCTATAGCAGAAGTACTTCTACAGGGCGGCACGGCTGCGCAAAATCACGTGTATATATTCATGATTTTCATTTCCAGGTAGGGGGTGCGTGCCCTACCCGAGCCGCTATTGACTGCTGAGGATGTCAACTCACCGGGTCCCAATCCTGCGCTTCTGATGTTTAAAATTTTTTATTGGATATGTTTTATAGCAAAAAGTCAAAAATATACTTTTTTTTCAAAATTGACGGTCTTTTTTTGTTTATCGCGCAAAATATAAAAATGCAGAAGTGATCAAATAACACCGAAAGAAAGCTCTATTTGTGGGATCAAAAATTACATACATTTAATTTATGTACAGCGTTGCATGACTGCGCAACTGTCAGATAAAGTAACGCAGTGCCGTATCACCAAAAATTGCCCGGTCTGGAAGAGAGGGTAAATCCTCAGGACGGCAAGTGGTTAATGTGGTACCATGTGATCCAGTGCAGTCAAACACGCTGCATTTGCAAATTGGGTTTGGCGTGTCATTAGTTTTATAGCAACACCTGCAGCAGATTACACACTTAGTGTGTTTTGAAAACGGTGCTGAAAATCCACACAAAACACGGGTTTCCCGCACTGTGTTCTGTTGTGTGAACAAGCCCTAACTGCTTCATATATACCGTAATATAGGAACTCGGTGTACGGTTTTGTTCCAATGTGAACGTTTGTATTGTGCAGACAGACAGAATGGACATTAGCTCTTGCTGTGTATCCGGAAATAGTTGCATTTAACAGAACCAGCAAGTAGTAATTATGGTGTTACAAGTGAGCCGGTGTCTTTAATATTGCTGCGTTGTAGTGTTAAAGGTGTCTGTGTCATTACTGGACAACAGTTGAGGTGTGCTAAGCAGACATTTTTGATGAGGACATCAGTAATTACCATTTGAGTCCTTTTGTCCCCTGGAGTAGTGAACATGAACCTTCTAAAAATGTACATTGTTAGTTTTCCTTTCCTGTCTTGGTGACCGTGAATGCAAACCAGTGGTCAAAAAAGATACATGAATAGATCGCTCTCATTTATATTGTTGGTTACCCATTTAGTAAAGCATTTAAAATACAACTATAGGCTCCTGTATGGCAGTTTAAGCAAGCACCAAATCTAGTTGTATAGCTGGCCATAGATGGATCAAATTCAGGTGGTTCAGACTTGCCGAATTTTAATATATTTATGGCCATCTCCACTCTACAGAAGTAAGTCAAACGACTGACTTCTGTTGGACAAGAATATTGGAAATGTTTTCTCAATCAGCAGGCTGCTGCCAATTGACAGCAGCTCTGATCAGTGTATTCTGGCAGCGGAGGAGTCTTCAGTTGGATGGGGGAACCCGCTGGCTGTTCGAAAAAAAAAAACCCCATAAAAACTGATAATCTATAGCCAACCTAAGGGTTCATGTACACTGCAGCTGATAAACTCACGTTCAGGAGCTTTTCTGTGTTTTTTTTCAGCAGCTGCTGAACTCTCCCTAATGTTTTCCTATGTGTCCATGTACACTATGTCATTTACAGGCAGTTGAGTTTACAGTCGTTTTTTTTTTTAAAGCATCAAACTTGCATTCAGGAGTAGATTTTATCAGCGTTGCAAACGCCACACCCTTGTAAACGCAGCTAACTGCGTTTATAAGCATTTGTGTTTAGAAGCGTTTTTTAACTATTCCATATCCAGATGCTGTCCAGAGCCTTTTTCATCATCAGAAATGCATTCAAAGCGTTTTCCATGTATTCAAATGCACCTAGTACACCAGCGCAGTCAGTTCCAGGTTTTGCGTGAAGGAAAAAATGGTAGAACGTGCTGCATTATGCTCATGATGGGATCCATAGTGAATACAACCAGAAAAGACAGGTCATCTCAACACATACTGCTCTCTCTGCTTCTGCTCTCTCTATTTCTCTCAAAATGTCTGAAATAGTTAATTTTTTACTGTTTTTCAGTGCATTCTGGGCATTTTGGAAGGTCTCCTGAGCTTACCTTTAAAAACCGCTTCTAAACGCAAACTCGGCTAAACAGACTTTTTTTAACCTACATTTTCCAGCAGTCAGTTTCCATCATTCAGAAGTGTTTTCCAAATGTCCTGTGTACGTGGAGCCTAAGAGATGCACAGGTCTTAGAAAATAAAACAAAAATCTTTTTTTGCTTTAGCTGACTGTGCAAAACATTTCATATGTGGCTCATGTGCTCCCCCTCTCCAGACAGCAGTTTACAATGGGAGGTTTTCAGCAGCAGAGGCAGTGCTGTCAATCCAAAAAGCAGTGGAGAGGACTAGGTGTTGGTTGGTGACAGGCTTCTGACTCAGCAGTGGAATTGCTGGTAGCAACACCCCCTGTAACATTTTTATATCTCTCTGTAGTACAAGCAAGCAAAGCTTGCAGGAGAGTGGCACCTCTGCTTTGATTTAAAGAACAGTTCTGCATCATTGTCGCATCTTCCGAAGAAACTGCATTGGGAGGAACTCACTGGCAGCCCCAATGGGTAATTTGTAGGACTGTAGAGGAGGCCATACTAAGAGAACACTGTAAGTGCAGATGGACTTATAATTAAAGGGGCTGTAAAGGAAAAAGGTGTTTTACCTTAATGCATTCTATGCTTTAAGTTAAAAAACATTCTGTGTTCAGCTATCCCCCAGTCCCCTCTTTTACTTACCTGAGTCTGATCTCAATCCAGCAATGTGCACAAGAGCAGCAGCTCTCTCCACTCTCTCCCCCACCTTAACTGGACATGGAGTCAGAAGCGGAAACCATTGGCACAGCCAATCACAGCCAGTGAGCAGGGGATGGGTCCAAGCCCTGCTTTCTGTGTCTATAGACACACACACACAGCGTGGCTCAAGATTTAACCCGCATGAGTGCCCCCATAGCAAGTGGCTTGCTATGGGGGCACTCAGCAGGGAGGAGGAGTCTGGAGCACCAGAGGGGAACCCAGTAGAGGAGCATCAGGGCAGCTCTGTGTAGAACCATTACACAATGCTGGTAAGTATACAATGTTTTTTTAAAGCATTTGCAATAATTTTAAGTGCTGCTGCATTTTTTTTTCTTTATTAGTGGGAGGACAGTGTTCCAGACATGAATACTTCAATGTTAGTTAGATTTCCAGTTGCAGAGCATGCTCTTTGAACTAAAATTATGTGACTGAGTGCCAGCATTGAGTCACATGATCTAACTCTGCGGTGAGAATTCAAGGTTTCTAGAGCAGAAGTATCTGTCGCCTACTTGAGGGTAAAATATTTGATCCTGGAGTACTTCAGTGGTATAGGTCTGCTTTAGTTAAATTGCTATGTAAGTGTCATGATAACAAGATATCTTAGGTCAGGCATATACAGGCAAATTTTATATATCCTAGGTCAGGGGTCTCCAAACTTCATAAACAAAGGGCCAGTTTATTGTCCTTCAAGACAGAGAAATCGTGCCTTGTATCAGCGGGAGGTATGGTACCCCAAGGGCCAGATAAAGGCAAGCAAAGGGCCAAAGTTTGGAGTCCACTATCCTAGATAGAAATATTTTTTTCTTGTCTTTTGAAACAGACATAGGCAACAGTGGCAGAACTACAACCATAACAGCTTATGAGATCACGGTGCTAGTTCCCTTACTCCGATCTTCTTCCCATGATCCTTCATTCCTGACCTTTTGTACTGGTTGCACTGTCTGCCAAGACCTATTATGGTTGAAGCAAACACAGACTTTTAGATGTTTCGGACATGCATAGACACTTGTAAGAATTTTTACGTGAAAGTCTAATTCTATCTATAGATAACAAATAAAGGCTATTTTTTTCACAGATAAAAGTGAAAAAATATATTTTTTTTATTAACAGATTAAAGTGATTCTAAATGTCAAATGCCTTCTCTTTAAAAAAAACCAAACATGTCATACTTACCTGCTCTGTGCAATGGTTTTGCACAGAGCAGCCCCAATCCTCCTTTTCTCAGGTCTCCCATCGGTGCTCCTGGCTCCTCCCCCAATGTCAATGGTTACTGCTGCTGTCTCTGAACCAGTGAGAAGGGAAAGAGCAGAGAGAGCCTCTGCACTTGTGTACATCACTGGATCGAGATCAGGCTCAGGTGAGTATAAAGGTGGGAACTCCATGCAGAAGGTTTTTTACCATAATGTACAGTACACATTGCATTAAGGTAAAAAAAACCGTCTGCTTTTAGAAGCACTTTAAGTATACGGGCTGACAAAATGCTTTTAGTGCATTGCGGATGGGACCATTGACCACTGTCTGGCTGCGGCCAGGTCAGATGGTGAACAGCAATGAAGTTATGTTTTTTGGTTTTTTTTTTTTTTCTTTTTCAGTAGTTTTTTGTTTTCTGATAGACTTTCTGATAGCAAAGTGTACAGGTGTACAATGAAGTTCTCTTTTTTAATGTCTGTGATGAGGACAGTATGAGTGGGAAGAGTGTATCACTGTATTTTCACTGGATTGAGGTTAGAACTCGCGCTGACCATTTTGTCATATAGAATTCCTTTTGCTTTAGCCACTATTGGTCTCCTGTGTTATAATGTCATCAATGGGTATCTCTAAAATGAATATACGCTTTTCAGTTACACTAAGGCTGCCTTTTTTAATTAAACTCAGACAGGAAACCGTTAGTGATACTAAACTCATGACACTGAATTAACAATATAAGGTCTCACACAGTACATAAAACATGGTAATGCATTTATTTTAGAAAAGTGAAACTGCTAAATGTCTTTTCTTTGCAGCAGTATACAGCGGTCATGTGACTGGTTTCTGTATCTGGCTGAGTGCTGGTTCAGGACAGTTTTAATTCTTCTCTGAGTTTCCTCCATGCAGAGGCTGCATGACCCTCTGTCTGGACAGTGCTGATTGGCTCTGCGCCAATCACATGCATCCTCCACTTAAACCTGTGTCTACATGCTTTTCTGGGAGGCAGTGCCTCCATCAGTCAAGATGTGACATCCCACCTATTGTGTACTTTTTATGTTACTGGGCATGGAGGAGGGGGGAGGGACTGGGCTGTCATTTAGGATCTGTATACACACCTTAATGTGTGATGTGAAAGTCATGTGACTTGAATAGAGCTGATCATAGAGGAAATTTTTTCTAGCAATACACACAAAACAGAGCATGTGCATACTTGCCCTTGCTGCTCTGTACAATCTGCAGGTGGATTGGGGACTGTAGAAGGGGAGGATCAGAGAACAGCAGGATTAACCAGCATTTTTACACACTGTGGAGGATTAACCCCCTAGGTTCCACAGTAAGTATAACAAGGATGCTTTAGTGCATATACAGACTGATTTTACCATTGTGGGTTTACACCCCGGTCACATCGGGTGCTACTTGGCATGCGATTTACATGCCATGCGACTTGCAAATCGTATGCCAAGTCGCACCCTATTGTCCGCAATTAGAGCGGTCAAATCAGTGTGGACCGATTTCTAAAGTAGTACATGTACTACTTTTGGTGCGATTTGCATAGACATCTGTGTCAGTTGTGTTGTAAATCGCTCCTGAAATCGGCAGATCATCCGACTTTGAAATTGTGCGACTTCACTGTAAGCCGCACGATTTCAAAGTCTGGCTTGTTGTGATCGAGGGGTTAAAGTGGAAGTAAAGTCAATTTCCAAAAAGTTTCTGACATGCAGGGTATTTTACACACTGCAGAGGATTAATCCCCTAGGTTTCACAGTGAGTATAACAAGGATGCTTTAGTGCATATACAGACTGATTTTACCATTGTGGGTTTAAAGTGGAAGTAAAGTCAATTTCCAAAAAGTTGCTGACATGCAGGGTATTTGACAGAAGAGACCCTATTGATCTCTAATGCCATAAATGCATCCTCCTGCCTGTCAGCTGTCATGTACACTGAGCCGCACATTCGCAGCTCAGCGAACATCATTTACGGCCCCAATCCATGCCGTGGCAATGTGACTCCCGTGCACATGCGCAGGAGTGACATCATCATGGCCCGGCAATTGCAAGGCTTAAGGCATGGGACCCGGAAGGAAGACCGGGCAAAGATGGAGGCGCCCGGGGCACTTCAGATCGATCCCACCGCAGCGTTGGATTGCACCGTATGACATGATTCTGCCATAATGTACTAATATGCCATGCATACTAGCACACTATGGCATAATCCACCTGGGGGGGCCCAGAATAAATATTTTACTACCACTTTAATTACACTTTAAGCATCTGCGGGAATACTAGGCTGACATTTCTGCTCTGAAAGGAAGAAAATATAGGTGAAAAACAACACAACTCCCCCTGAGGCTTGAGTGCTTTTGTTCATGTAATGTCACTCTTAAAACATCTGGGGAGTGGAAATTCATGTTATCGTAAATATCCCTTTTTCGTACTGTTTTTCTTTTAAATTTTTTAAATCCTTCCGGTAGGTGGTGTACTTTAAACATTTGAGATGTTCTTGGTAATAAAGCCAAACAACACATGCTAAGTGTGGAACTTTGTTTCCCTTTGTTGCCTGAAATGAACTGGTTCTAGGATCTCATGTTTTTTCTGGTCTATGTGTGAAGGAGAGAGTTCATTGACATGCATTATGCAATTTTCAGTTTGTACAAGACATGTATGTAATAGTTAAACATGTTTGCTTTTGTTTAACTTTTGTTTATCCATGCTGAATAGATATTGGCAACAGAGACCAATGTGGAGCAGTGGAACTGTTTAAGAGGTTGTTTTGCTCTATTGAGAAATTCCTAATGTTTTTACCTTGCTTTGCTCGAAAGGTACACACTTTCAAATAATGGACTTTGCTTTTGAACCTTTTAATAGATTTAGGAGTTACCGAAGGGCACTAACCTTTCTGGTAAGTCAGGATATCAGTCCATGTAGACATTATACAAGAATGGACAAATTCCTAGGAGCCAAGTAACCACTGTGTCTAAAAAGAGTTAGAGATGCTTGCTAAAGGTACTGGCAGACCTTACATGATCCCTACATGATCGTCATCATTCAGGTCTGGTTCACACTAACTACAGTCCAGTGTGTTTTTAACCTGCATTAAAAATGCATGCACAGTGTTTTCATGTAGTCCAATGCTCCTAGTTCACACCAGTGCAGTGTGTCTAGTGCAGTAAACAAACGTTGAACTTGGTGCATTTTGTTTTTTGTAGGGCACGCCGCAAAATGCATCAAAAACACACCATAATGCGCATGTCCTGAACTGATTAAATAAAAAGAGGGGAAAAACGCATTTAAAAAATACATCAAAACACACATGCAGAAACACATCCAGAATGGAGGAATTGTGGTGTCAATCGTTCCTAACCAAAAATAATAAAGTGACACTCTTGCAGTTCCTTTTTTAAACGCCCACCCCTGCAGAGCAGACATATGAAATGGCCTGATAAGAAACAAGGCCTTTTGCCTTGTCTTGTAATGGGACTGTCCCAACACACCTGGTGTGACATACACATACAGTGTTCGGAACCTTGCATATTGCATCAACAATGCATAAACAATGCATAAACAATGCATATTGCATCAATCGATGGTCATAACAGAGACTATTCTGTAAAAATATATTATTAATTTATGTTATATAATATACCAGCCCCGTGGGAGCATACCTTGGGAGTTATCTTGCATGAGACACCATGGCCACCAACATACACCACTGACAACAATGTGTAATTCCAGGTCACATTTGACTGGTTAGAATGCATGTGTAAAGCTCATGATCATGGTCAAACTTCAGATCATTCTCCATTGGTCAAATTGCTGGCCATGTTTGATTGGTTAGAACACATTGATGAAAGCATGCGATGATAGCCAAAATCCAGAAAATGTTTGATTAGAGCACATTTGTGAATATCTCATGGTGGTGACCGAATCATAGATCATGCTTGATTGGTGAGGGCACACTAGTGAAAAACTTGTGAAGCTACCCTTTTTGTGTCATTGTAACTATGATAAGCTGTTACAATAAAAAGGATACAAGAAATGTAGCTATATAATTACCTCAATCACAAAAACATACCACATGTTGCATTTCCAAGACTGTGCATGGTTTCTTTTGTCTTTTTGTATTGAAAATATATTTTCCAGTTGACTAGTAAGGCTCAGTTCACACTGCAGCGACTTGGGACCTGCCTTATGAGACCCCAAGTCGCATCACATGTGAAATCCCATGTTAGTCAATGAGAGCTATCTTAATTAGCACTACTGAAGTCGCTGCAACTTTATAAAAGGTTCTTGTACTACTTCAAGGCAAATTATATCTGACTTGTGCCCATAGACTTTAATGGAAGTTGTCTCCAATTTGGATCCTCATCTATATTGATGTGATTTGGATCCGACATTACAGGAAGATTACCTGCAGCTGATGTTCTTATTGGCCACAGGCAAAGTTGCATGGCATGAAAGTCACTTCAAGTCGCATTAAAGTAGTACTCAGGTCACATTTAGTGTGAACCGACACAACAGCGCTGTCTCATGGTTCAGATTTTTTTTTTTTACCATAAACGTTTTCATTACTGTGCACACAATATTTGTTTGTTTTTTTAGTTTGGGTTTTTTTTTGTAATTTTGTTTTTAATGAACAGTTATTTTGTATTTAAAGGTGGTCACTGCTTTAAAAAAAAAAGTGAAGTGTATAACGGAGTGAGCAGGAAAAGAAACCATTTCAGGTGGTGATAGAGCACCAAAATGAACAATTCTACATCTAAGCAATATTTCCATTTGTAAATTGAGCATTATAAAAAGAAGATTGATCATGAAATAAAATAACTCTTCCATCTTAGTAAATTGAGCCTATGGCGTTGACTTTGTTGATTGTTACAGCAATTACCTGTGAAGAACTGCTTCACCAGTTCTCTCCTAATGGGTATTATGTGTTGGAACATCTTTGCTTAAATATTAACTCGGTGAAGATTCTTTCTTCTAATCTCTTCAACTATCCATGTCAGCCTGGTAATTTTATTCATGTATTCTGACACATACATTCCTGTTGCCAGAGTCACTCCTCATGGACGGTTCCTGTGATGGGGACATTCAGTGAAGGTGTTCTGATTATCTACATTTTCTAGAGAATTGTACCCTGTGGTGCCGTAAACAAAATGACTTACATTTGTACACATAAAGCTCTTAAGCATGTAAATGTAGTTGAGTGTTGAGTTTGGTGAGTGAATAAGCACAAACTTTTTTTTATTTTATTTTTTTTTTTGGCTTTTGAGGTTGCCAGGACAGGAAAGGAGGGGACATCTCTCCAGCAGTGACACATACAGCATAGAAAGCATTTTTAGTAATGCTAGAAAAGTTAGAATTCATATTGTCTTGTGTCACCATGGGAAAATTTCCCTACACTTTCTTTTCCTGGGACTATGATCGCCTGGCAAGAACTGACAAAGGGAATCTTCTTAATACTGATACATACAGAGATAAAAGCAAAAGTAATAACTACCCCCACACTGTCTGAAATAAAGAAACATTTTGATCAGAATATGTGATATGGTCATCAAATCAATTACAAGATTGAAAATACCTCTCAAACATTCAAACATGCACTCCCTGATTTATATCTATGCAAGCACTAAGTAGGTAAATCTACCAGAGTGACTTGTACCTTCAGGGCCACTGATAAGGGGTTACCACAGGTCCCCCTGTAGGGGTCCTGGGCCCCATCAATTGAAGGGGGGAGGGGCGGCTTTACGTTACATTATATTGTGTAGAGACAGACACTTCTGAATGCTTGGCTGCAGCTCCTAGAGTGTACAAAAAATGAAACCTTTCCCTGGGTACTGCCAGCTGAACGCAATCCATTCCACTGCTAGTGCTGTGTTTTTAAGCCCTGCTTCCCACGGCCGTTTAGTTGTATCCACCAGATTCCAGTGGCAAGTATCAGTGGATTCTTGCAGTTGGAATGACAGGTGCATACGAATAGTGGTGGACGCTCAGCCTGTGTAAAGTACTGACAGGATGGCAGCAGTTGTCGCTGTACCCACACACACAAGGCAACTCACCTGCAGTTAGGGACGGGTCTCTGCCACTATTTGCATCCCCTGTCAGGTAGGCTGTACGGGGCCCCGTGATTTTTAACAGCGGTCCTAGAAGTGTCAGAATAGGCCTGCTCTTCAAATGGTTAAAGTGGTTGTAATGGCAGAAGGTTTTTTTTTCCTTCATGCATTCTATACACGAATGTAAAAAGCCTTCTGCATGCAGCTTCTCCTGCAGCCTCCCTTACCATGCTTACCTGAGCCCGAACCAGCAGTGTGCACATGAGCCAAGGCTCTTTGCTCTCTCTCACTCCTCATTGGCGCAGATGCAGTAGCAGAAGTCATTGGCTCCTGCTGCTGTCAATCACAGCACAAACAAAGGATTTCCCAGCAACACTTGCCAGCCAGCCTGCAAAACAACCAATTTGGCCCTAACAGTTTGCGTTAAAAACAGAGGGTCTTGCTTGCACACATTTGCAAATACATGCATAAGCCACAGTCCCACATTAAGGGTTCTCTGTATACTGTGGACCTAACTAAAATTTTTAAAAAGCCTCCATAGTGGGAGCACATATATCAATGGATAGGTTAAGGGCAGGTGTGCTTGGAGGAGCCCATCCCTCCTTAAAGGTACAGGGACACATGTCACAGCAAGTGAGGAGGGTGTGGGGGCAGGCCCGAGCTGTGCTCTGTGTGTTTTATGGACACACAGGGCCGGCTCTGGGGCGAGCACACATGGGTGGGGGCACTCGGTGGGGGAGAGGGGCCAGGAGCGTAGGGGGGAGACCCGAGAAGAGGAGGATTTGGGCTGCTCTGTGCAAAACCACTGCACAGAGCAGGTAAGTATGACATGTTTATTATTTTAAAGAAAAAAAATCTGAACGTTTAGTATCATTTTAACCACTAGTCTCTTGGCACATTCTTCACACAGAGTAGCATACCTGCACCGTAAAACTGTCATGTAGAAAACAGACTATTACATATGCCATATCTAGGAGGGGGGGGGCTGGTTCACTAGGACCACAAAGACCACAAGCCCTTACGTTTGAGCATAAATATGCTCAAGTAAAGAGTCTAACTTTACACTCAATCAACTGACTTCCTTTTCCTGTCCTAACCACAATTAAGGAAGTAAACATTTCGAGGTTTCAGTGAGTTTATCAAAATTTCTGTTGGGGGTACAGGACCTCTTGAAAAGAGGAAATTAAGCTTTTTAATATTTATATGTCTGCAGTAGGTTTTTTCATGTGTCTTGTGTTCTCAACCACATATAATTACCTTTTTTTTTTTTTTTTTTAAGCTACTCTTCCTTTTGCCCTGTCTAATTTGCTGTGGGTGATCTGTCAAAACTTTCAGCTCTTGTGTTGGCATACTAAATACCTATGGGAATAACCCTAAGCCTGTACTTAATATTTTTCATTTACATGCATTGTGATGTTTGTTATGTCATGTGTTTTGGTGACTTTTGATTAGTTATTTATACATTTTAGTACACATTTATTTTTATGTGAAATGCATGCCTATTAAAACACACACAGAAAAAACATGTAAAATTATATGCGTTTTTAAAACGCAAAGAAGGCCATGGTGCTGGATATTTCGACAAATGCCTGTAATTTGACCACTGTCTCACTGCTTTTCCCAGACACCTGCACAGAGCCTATAAAAAGCTGGAGGATGGGAATTCTGGAAAATCCCATCTATAAACTGAATACTTCTCTATGGCTGGAAGGAAGAGAACTTTATTTTTGGTCAGTAGAATAAAATAGAAAAAATATACAAGGATAAATTATGTGTACATATATATAAACATCTGTGTGTGTGTGTTTGTGTATATGTACATATTCATACCCCTTGAAATTTTCCAGATTTTGTCATGTTACATGTTACAACCAAAATTGTAAATGTATTTTATTGGGATTTTATGTGATAGACCAACACAGAGTGGCACACAATTGTGAAGTGGGAGGAAAATGAATAGTTTTCAAAATTATTTACAAATCAATATCTGAAAAGTGTGGCATGCATTTGTATTCAGCCCCCTTTTACTCTGATACCCCTAACTAAAGTCTAGTGGAACCAAATGCCTTCAGAAGTCACCTAAGTAGTAAATAAGAGTCTACCTGTGTATAATTTAATCTCAGTACAGCTGTTTTGCGAAGCCCTCAGAGGTTTGTTACAGAATGTTAGTGAATAAACAACATTATGAAGGCCAAGGAACACATCGGACAGGTCAGACATAAAGTTGTGGAGAAGTTTAAAGCAGGGTTAGTTTATTAAAATAATCCCAAGCTTTGGGGCACTGTTCAAGCCATCATCCGAAATGACTGAAACAACTGCAGACCTACCAAGACATGGCTGTCCACCTAAACCGACAGGCTGGGCAAAGAGAGAGAAGCAGTCAAGAGGCCCATGGTAATTCTGGTGGAGCTGCAGAGATCCACTGCTCAGGTGGGAGAATCTGTCCACAGGACAACTATTAGTGGTGCACTGCACAAATCTGGCCTTTATGGAAGAGTGGCAAGAAGAAAGCCATTGTTGAAAGAAAGCCATAAAAAGTCCCGTTTGCAGTTTGCGAGAAGCCATGTGGGGGACACAGCAAATGTGTGGAAGAAGATGCTCTGGTCAGATGAAACCAAAATTGAACTTTTTGGCATAAAAGAAAAACGCTATGTGTGTTGGAAAACTAACACTGCACATCACCTTGAACACATCATCCCGACCGTGAAACATGGTGGTGGCAGCATCATGTTGTGTGGATGCTTTTCTTCATCAGGCACAGGGAAGCAGGTCAGAGTTGATGGGAAGGTGGATGAAGCCAAATACAGGACAATCTTAGAAGAAAACCTGTTAGTCTGCAAAAAACTTGGGACTGGGACGGAGGTTCACCTCCCAGCAGGACAACGACCCTAAACATACAGCCAGAGCTACAATGGAATGGTTTAGCTCAAAGCATATTATTGTGTTGTAATGTCCCAGTCAAAGTCCAGACCTAAATCCTTTTGTGAATCTGTGGCAAGACAGTTCACAGAATCTCTCCATCTAAGCAGACAGAGCTTGAGCTATTTTGCAAAGAAGAATGGTCAAAACTTTCACTCTCTAGATGTGCAAAGCTGGTAGAGACATACCCAAAAAGACTTGCAGCAAAAAGTGGTTCTACTAAGAGTTTATCATTTTCCTGCCACTTCACCACCATGTGCCACTTTGTGTTGGTCTATCACATAAAATCCCAATAAAATACACTTACATTTTTGATTTTAACATGACAAAATGCGGAAAATTTCAAGGGGTAGGAATACTTTTTCAAGGCACTATATATATATATATATATATATATATATATATGAATAACATTGATTATCTTCTTCCAGTGGCATGTGAAAGTGGGTGGGATATATTAAGCAGCAAGTGAACATGGTCACCCTGAATTTGATGTATTGAAAGTAGAAAAAATGGGCAAGGGTAAAGATATGTGTGACTTTGACAAGGGTCAAATTGTAATGGCTCAACAACTGGGTCTGAGCAACTTCAAAAGTTCTGTTTATGTGTGATGTTCCTGGTTTGCAGTGGTCAGGACCTACCAGAAATGGTCCAAGAAAGGACAACTGGTAAACCGATGACAGGGTCATGGACAGCCAAGGTTCATTGATGCATATGGAGAGTAAAGGCTGTAGTCCTAGTCAATAGAAGAGCTACTGTAGCTCAAACAGCTTATAAAGTTAATGCTGGTTCCAATAGAAAGGTATCAGAACACAGTATGGAGCTGCATAGCTGCAGACCGGTGAGGGTGTCCATGCTGTTCCATGTCAACAGTCAAAAGAGCACACATTGAGCATCAGACCTGGACCACAAAGCATTGGAAGAATCCAATCTATCATCTGTGGGATGTACTGGAAAAACAAATCCATGGAGGCTCCACCTCTCAACTGACAGGACTTTAAAGATCTTCTGGTTGGTGGCTTGGTGCCAGATACCACAGCATACCTTCAGAGGTCTAGTGGAGACCATGCCATGACAGGTCAGGGCTGTTTTGGATGGAAAGGGGAACCTACTCAGTATTTGATGGGTGGTCATAATGGTGTGTGTGTATGTGTATATATGTATATATATATATATATATATATATATATATATATATGTATGTATGTATGTTTTTCAAAGTGATTTCTCAACAAAACAAAGCATAGAGACATGGATGGATGGTTGAGTTTGCTTTGAATATTGAAAATGAACTAAATAGCATTTTGTGGTGCTCAGATACAGTTCAGTTCCGCTTTAGATTTCAATCTGCGTAATCTGGTACATGTTGTACAAGTGTTAAGCTATGATATTGGTGCAAAATGTCTTGCTTTTGTAAAAGGAGAAATTAAATCTTAACTGTCATTATAGTAGATCAATGCTATGGTAAGGGAAGATTTGTAGTATGCGTTAGTAAATATTAACAAGACCTTAGTAGTTTTCTTTTCAGGGAATTTCCCCTTTCTAATTACTTCTTTAAAGGGACATGTGTATGTATCTCTGTGTTTGAATTATCAATAATGGTTATTTTCATGGTCTTCCCCAAATGCCTTTATGTAATACAGTACATACGTTTTCTTTTTTACTTATGTGCATTTCTTCAAGCGAGTTAAGCTGCTAGCCATAACCATCATGTTCCGTCGCTCAGGAATACTTGCTGTGCCCACCAGTAGAACACAATCGTGCTGCAGGAAGCATTCCCCCATCAATACTGTGTTGATGGAGGAACCAAACAATTTTCTTTCTTCCCACCCAATTTTCTTTCCTCACACTGCACACAAGAACAGAGCCAATGGCTCGGTATCAACATCGGTGCATCCCTTATTATTAAATTATCTGATTAGTTTAAAGAGCAGGATTCTTAGGGCTCGTTCACACTTGACTGTTTTACCAACGCTTGCCAAATGCCCCTATAGCGTTTGGCAAGCGATGGTCCGATGTTTGCGGAGCGTTTTTTAACGCTCAGCAAAGGCCGCATGCATGGTTTAGCGGCGGTTGCTAGGTGTTTGCCGAGCGTTAAAAACGCCCACGACGCCTATAGTGAAGTTTGAATGGTGTTACCACTCCGCAAACGCCCCGCAACCGCACCGCAAACGCTGGCCGGGCGTTTGCGGAGCGGCACCATAGACTAGAATAGGAGGCGTCAACGCCTCCTGACTCAACCAGAGGCATCCGTTTTGCCGCGCCGCCACGCTAACGCTCCCGTTAGAACAGCACCATGTGCTGCAATGTGCGGAATTGTCCGAGGCGTTTGGGAAGAGGTAAAAACGCTTCCCAAATGCTTCTCTCCTGCACACAACGCCAGTGTGAACGTAGCCTTACTCTCTTGATCACACTATACATAATGTGGTATATTAGTTTTGCATTTGATTTTAGATTGCTGTCAAGTTGTAGAGTACCTGCATTTTTTGTTCTCTGCCTTTGAAGGAGCTTACAATCTAATATGTCAAGCCAGTTAATGGGGTTGATTTACCAAAACTGAGTTGATAATCTGGTGCAGCTCTGCATAAAGAAACCAATCAGCTTCCAGGTTTTATTGTCAAAGCTTAACTGAACAAACTGAAGTTAGAAGCTGATTGGCTGCCGTGCACAGAAGCACCAGATTTTGCACTCTTTAGTGTTTGTAAATCAACCCCTGTGCTTTGGGGTTATGAGAAAAAACCAGAGCTAAGGCAAATGTAATGTGTCTTGAAACCCGTGCAGAAGAGCATAAAAATGTGTGTTAACATGTTGTTTCTAAAGTAGGGTGTGAATAGATTTTAGGTTAGTAAAGGTTTTTAAATTATCTGTGGAGAAATGTTCAAATTTAGTTCCTTGTCATGGTAATCAGCACTTGTTGGTTTATACACCATCTTTAAATGGTATTTACAATTCAGAGGACTCCATGATGGCTAAACAAAATTTTAAATTGCTTTTAGGGGCTGGAGAGTTGCACCTTTTTCATATTGCCATACTAAATAGATGATAATGTACAAAAGCGGTGTGGCTGATTTGTTTTTTGAGAGGATTGTGGTGGTTTCATATGAATAGTTCTTAGCCATTAAGGGGTTATAAGGAACCCAAGCTCAATTTTCAACTTGAAGCCTTTTTAGCTGGAAATACCTTTTCTGTGTCCTTCTCTGAGTCTGTTTCACTTTGTTACTAGAAGCCTGGCTGCGTTTGTGACTGAGCTCTACCACCTGCCATCATCCTGCCTGGTGTGAATGAGGCCTGTGAGGCATTTTAACAATGGCAGTTAGGATGTAAGGTGACAGTAATAACCAATTGCTGACCCGCCACCGTAAATGTACCGCGGCGGGGAGGAACAGGCAGGCACAATCATGTACATGTACATGAGTGTGCAGCACGCTCCTCCTGTGAGGACACAGCAGATTACAGAACCGGTAACTGGGTATCATGTGATTACTTTGACCAATCTTCATCACATGCTAACCTGTCATGAATGACTTTCCATTCATGAACCCCTTGCTTACTGCTACGATCTGTGATTGGCCCACAGCAATCAGATGGTACCTGGCTACCTGTGCTTAGCTTTAGCCAATCAAAGATCACAACCAAAAGCTAGCTGTTCATGGAAGGTTAACCTATTCATGACAGCTAAAACTATTGTGATCTTCAATAGCAATGTAAAAAAAAAAAATCTCTGATCACCCCCCAGAGATGTACACTGATGACACTGAGATACTCTGATGACAGGGTGTAAAAAAAAAAAAAGTTACAAAAAAAGTTAAAAAGAAAAAAGGTTTAAAAATGAATACAAAATTAAAAATTTAACATACTGTCACCAGTCAGTGTTCCTGATTACCGTCACACCAGTCATATGATGACACTGTACTGCACTGGTGATGGTATGTAAAAAAAAAAATTAAATTATGAAAAAAAATAACTTTTTTTTAATTGATTTTCCACAAACCTGTGACAAAAAAAACTTCAAAAAAACTTGCCATACTAAATACTTCAGACTGTCTACTTTCCAAAAAGGGGTAATTTGGCAGGTATTTGTTGTTCTGTCCTGGCATTTTATGGGCCTCCAGAAATGAGAGGCTGTCAGTACACCAGGATCGATCAATACTCAAATACATACCAGTGTTTGTAGACACTCTAACTTTCCAACAAACCAATTAATATGCACTTATTGGGATTTTTATTACCAAAGACATGTAGCAGAATACATTTTGGCCTACATTTATGAAGACATTTGATTTTTTTGGTTGGTGTCTGTTGCTTGTTCATGGCACAGCAAACACATATAAACTCTGCCATATGCCTACCCAAACTTTCATTGCCTCCGACAATCAGGCACGGCAATCCACACAGCATTGGTAGTGGCCATCTCAATAAATAACCTCTTAAAAGCGCTGAGCGGACTGTTGGTGCTATATAAATACTGTATAATAATAATAATAAACGAATAATATGATTCGCCTTGTGCCTGTCAGGGGTTTAGTGAAAGTGAGGTTTTTCTGGTATGTCATTTGAGCTGTTTTAATGCTCTGTCTGAAGAAGTTGACACAAGTGCTCGTTAGTGGTTTGCATAATTAAATCTAAGGGAGATCAGACTTTTGTGTTGTGAATTGTGCTGTATGTTGAATACAGCTGTATGGTTCAATAGTTATCTAGAAAGTCCATAACTTAGAATTTCGAAGAAACCCTCACATATTCAATACTGAATATTCTTAAATGGCTGGGTAACCAATTCAGGGCTTTCTTGACTTGTGCTTTGCACACTGCCACATATCTCATGTCTCATGCTGCTGACCACCACTTATAGACAATATACAACACTCCCAGAAGTGACATTGCTTTTCATCTACATTACTGATTTTTTTAGTTGCAATTTTTTTTTTCAGGTGAACAAATTAAAATAGAACTCCTAAGCCAATAGGCCCAATGTAGACTCCGTCAGCCAAAAGGTCCAATTTTTTTGGACAGCTGTGCGGGTGTCAGTACTCAGCCCTGAATGCAGACAATGTCTTTGTAGCTATTGCTGACATGAATGAGACTGCCTACAGTGGGATGCATGGAATACCTGTCCATCCCCATATAGGCAAACACAACCTTCGCACATGTGTATTCTGTAGTACGCCTCTGTGAATGAGGCCCTAAAGCATTCTAAAGTTAAAGTTTCTTTGTTTTTTTTTTAATTAAAATAATAAACATGTTATACTTACCTGCTGTATGCAATAGTATTGCACAAAGTTACCCTGAACCTTCTCTTCTGTGGTCCCCTGCCTGCGCTGTCTGCTCCTCCTCTTCCATGTCTGCCCCCTTGACAAGCACTTGATGTGTGGGCATTCACACAGGTTCGATCCTGAGCTGGGCTGTGTGCGTGTATTGACTCACACAGTGCAGCTGGGCCCCTTGCTCCCTCTTCACAGGATTTGACTGGCAGTAGCAGGAGCCAATGGCTCCTGCTGCTCTTACTGAATCCTGTGAAGAGAGAGAGAGCAGCACTGCGCTGGATCAGGATCAGACACTTTTACCCCCTTCCATTTTGAATGACAATTGCGTGGTCATGCAACACTGTACCCATATGAATTTTTTAGCATTTATTTGAGACAGATAAAGCTTTATTTTGGTAGTATTTATTCACCACTGGGATTTTTTTTTTTTTTTGCTATGTAAATGAAAATGTCCAAAACTTTTGAAAAAAAGGGTTTTTCTTATAAAATTTTGCAAATAAATAATATTTCATCATAAATCTTGGCCAAAATGTATTCCGTTATCTTTTTAGTAAAAAAAAAATAACTCAAATTAGTTTAGAACCAAAAATTATAATTTTTAAACATTTTTGTTTACGTTTTTATTTAATTTTTTTTAATTATTTGGTTTTTTTTGTTTTTTTTACATACTGTCACCCTAGCAGTACAGTGTCACCATGGTGACACTGTACTACTTGTGGGGGGTGATGAAGTTTTTGGGGTTTTTTTTTTACACTGATTGCTTTTACACCCATAAAGGCTGTAAAAGGAATCATTTCTCCTTCTCTCTGGCTGCATTCTTGCAGCCATTGAGAACTACTGTGTGAGCTGTGATTGGTCACAGCTTGTCACATGGTACAAGGCAGCTTGTCACATGGTACAAGGCTGTTGTGAATAGCCTTGTACCATATGACCTCTGTGAACATTCACAGATTTCACACGTAGTAAGCAATGATGTCAGAAGTGACATCTTGCTTACTACTCTGCCATGATTGGCCATGATCTGGCACAGAGGTCCTGTAGGACGATCGGTGTTCCACTGTTTCCAGGGAGCGCGCACAAGCAGGGGGCTGGGAGGCCGTTTATAAACGGCCACCCAACCCTGCACTGCCACTGTCCAGCCGTTTATATACAATGGCCAGACAGGAGGTGGTTAAGGGGGAGCTGAACATGAAAGGGTTTTTTTTTTTTTTTTACCCCATAGACAAACAGTAAGTGGGAGGAAATCCCTGCAAATTAAGGGTATCCCTTGGGAACCCCCAGGTCACCAGAACTAGTGTCCCCATTGGAGGATTTCTCCTCCTATTACTTTTCTGGGGACAACCCAAAATTTGTGATTTTCTTTCACTTTCGATGATAATGACAAACAGGACAAATCGAGAGGGTGAATCTCCTTTTCGGGAGCACAGATAGCAATCAAAGCTGACAAGTGTTCTAATCCCTCTCCACTCTATCCAAAACTAAAAACAGTGTTGCCTTTAGTTATACCTTAAGGTAAAACACTTTCTACGTTTCTGCCACTTTCATAGGGACTACATATGGGGTGTCTTAAATCTGTAGCCCCATGAATTATGAACATTTGGTAGCTTATACTGCATACTCTGGTCTGAACATGGCACATAGAAAACTTTTGTTTTCTGTGTGTAATTACAGTTACCTGTGTTTTTCCATGGAGAAAACTCAAGTGACTGCATCTAGTTTGGATGGGCCATTAGGGAGCCAGTGAACACGTGCTTGGTTACCAGCAATGCCTGATGATAAGTACAGTAAGGCATCGGTTGAAATGTTTATCATGCATTTCCAATTTAGCTGTTGAAACCCCACTGTATATTTGTGTTCCTATGCACAGAGCATACCTGAAAACAAAAATACTTCTTACATTTTTTAGATGTTTCTGAAGAGTAGGTGTCATGGCTGACTATTGGCATTTCTCAGCTAACTCAGTATAATATGTCCCAATAGCTGGGCTGGGGGCAGTTTTCAGCATACAAGAAGCCCAGCTTCTAAGTCTTTAACCTTTTGCTAATCCAGACAGTGCTCAGATTTAGTACACTTGATGCAATGATATCTGCTGTCCACAGTACAGACAGGGTTAATAATGGTAAACTCAGCTTCCCATCATTAGAATTTCTCCTGGCTGGAAGTTCCTGAAAAGTTCCAGAAAAAAAAATTGCAGCTTACCTTTTTTAAAGTTATGCTTAGTAAATGGGGACATATAACAAATATAAAGTAGGTATTATCCTGATTTGGCTGCAAAATTGGAAAAATTCTTTAAGGGACATTGGCTGTCTGGCTCTTCTGTTTCTGTTCCTATTTGCACAACATGTCTAAAAACCTTTTCTTTTATATATTTAGAACCTTTTAGATGCTTCTCAGGAGAAGTTGTCATGGCTTACTGCAAGGTTTTTTGAACAATGTCAAAATGAGTTTGTCCCAAGTTTGTACGTTAACATACAGTGCAAGAAGCCTGGCCTTTACACCTTTAAAACCTTTGTTGGGACAGGACAAACAATGTTTAATTCTTACTTACAGTACTTACAATTGATAATAAAGATCTGCCTGCACAGTTAATTATGGCAAACAAAGCTGCTCAACCCCTTCATAAACAAAGAGAATTTGTAGGATTTTTCCTTGTGTTTCCAGAATTGAGCATCTAAAATGGTAAGCTACAAATTTAAAATGGAATTCCAGCTTACACCTAACTAGCCTTAGAAATGTTCCTTTCCCCCTCCTCTAACACCTAAGCTAACTAACCTGTTTATATCTATCTATCTATCTATCTATCTATCGCTATATATATAGATATATATTCAGGTCACTCCGGTCCAGTCATGTGATCTCCTCTTTGTCAGCCAGCAGGGAGGGAGCATTCCAACAACGGCTAGTAAAGCCTGGATCAGCGATGTCATCCATAGGCTTCAATGACTCATCCTTTGTTGTTGCTGCTCCCTCCTCTCCCCTGAAGCTGTGCTGGCTGACACAGGGGAGCCATATCCTGTGACTGAATCGGAGCGGCCTAAGTATATACAGTATATCTTTCTTACACAGGTTAGTTAGCATAGGTGTTGAGAGGAGGGGAGTTTTAAGGCTAGTGGGTATAAGCTGGAATTCCAATTTTAAATATTCTTTGTGGTTATGCTATGTGAATGGGGACAAGTAACAAATATAAAGTGGTTGTCATCCCAGTTTGACTGCAAAAATGCACTGTACGCCCTGCTTTGTATTCACAGTATTATGCACTTTATTTTGGGGTCTCACCTTTATTTTTAGTCACAAGCTCAGCTTTCCATTGCCAATTTTGCATTATGTATCTGCTGATAATCTTGGGTTCATGTATTAATTACTCCTCTTTCTAATGCATTGTACAGATTAGACTAAGTATTGGGGAACCCCTAGCTACAGGTCATGGTGCATTCCACAATAAAGTGGACAGGCAAATTGAGCACGTTAGATTGGCATGTAAAGTAGTCAGCCTTATGCAGGGGTTTGTAGAAATAAAATTTTCATGTGATGTGATGTCCCTACTAATTTTCTATAATTTTCTTCTTTTTTTTTTTTTTCAATTCACAAGTACAGAGGTCTCATAACATACTAGTATCAGTATGTACAATATGGGGTTCTACAGGTGATATCCAAGAATGAGATAATCCACATCAGAATTAGCAAAACAGAAAACTGGTAAAACTGTGTAAAGTTTTAAGTACTAGAAAACACATTATCCTGATTTTGCGTACCCCACTCAACACCGCTCCCCAGGGGTCTTTGTACTATGCATTATCAAAATGATTATTGGGGGAAAACGAGGGGTAAGAAGGGAAGGGTAGAAAAAATGGGGGAGCGTGCGCAGGGAGTGATCCTCTGGGGATCCCAGTCTTCTGTGATCTTTATTCCTCCAACAGTAAAGCCAATCGGGCCTTAGTCTACTAAAGCCAACCAGGGCTTAATGTACTAAAGCCAACCGGGGCTTAATGTACTAAAGCCAACCGGGGCTTAATGTACTAAAGCCAATCGGGGTTTAATGTACTAAAGATGTGTACTTCGCGGAGTTTACAGAATTGTGATTGTAGAATCATTTTTTTTTTTTTTTAGGAATTTCTTCCTCAAGCCCCTTTCTGTTTCAACAAAGTTTATATAATTCTTTAGCTGATTCGGCTATAAACTAATGGAGGAAGTTAAAAATTGGCAACTTACCCAGCCTGCATCAGCAGGGGAAAGTCCAGGTTTAGATAGTTCTAAATGGAACAGTCATCAACCGTCAAGTATAGTTCCCTAACCATTTTCCTCTAGGCCGTCTTGCATTGTATTTCTACCATTTTCCCTGTATTATTTTGTACTGCTCAAATTAGTTACCCTTTAAAACAAGCCTTTGTTCTTTATAATAATCAGCAGCATATGTTTTGCCTAATGTGAAGCTCCACTTGTAGGCGGTCTGCAGTTATACCAGGAAGGGCAAGGCTGTAATCGCATCAGGTTTGTTTACTTGTGTGCTCGCCTTTGTTCCATGTTACATTAAGTGTTTGTTGAGACACAAACTCAGGTGAAATGATGAGGTAAAGGAAATGTACAGGTGTTACATAATCCAGAGAAAGCAAACACAATCAGGACAGTGTGCCAAGGTTGTTTCTTTATCTGGAAATTGAGGACCACTTTTACAGTGAACTCTTACCACCACGTTATGAATAAGGCCCTGTATTTATTGGTGGATGTACCTTGTGTGCATAGACAGTGCTTGTTTTTTTTACAGTCAAAGAATGACAGTAGCATGCAATTCTTAATTTGTATTTCACCATCTTTCATTAGAAGTCAAAAACATTGCTTCTGAAGAGAAAAAAGGGAACTTGTTACAAATTTGGGCAGTTAGGACTGTGATGGCAAAATGCTTTTGCTGAATTCATATGCAGCTCTTGACTTCCTTGTAAAAGTTACAATTGACTTCACATTCTTCAACATATTAATGGTAAATGAGATCTCCACATTAAAAGACCAATAGAGAAGTTTGGGAAACAGGAAGGTTCTTGTTTGAGCTGGCAGTTAAAGTGAGATTCTGCGTTAAGGGAACCCCAGTACGAGAAATGCATAAGAAGCCATTGCTGATGTTGCCCTGAAGATCCTGTCTGGGTGTCATTCTGCTCTATAGTTACATAGTTAGTCTGGCTGATAAAAGACAAAAGTCCATCCAGTTCAACCATAAGAGAAAAAAAAAGTTATAATCCTATACCCACAGTTGATCCAGAGGAAGGCAAAAAACCCCCAGCAAAGCATGATCCAATTTGCTCCTGCTGGGAAAAAAATTCCTTCCTGATCTCCTGAGAGGCAATCGGATATTCCCTGGATCACCTTTACCTATAAATGTTAGTATCCAGTTATATTCTGTGTATCTAAGAAAGAATCCAGGTCTTTTTTGAAGCAATCCACTGAGCTTGCCAGAACAAACTCTTGAGGAAGTCTATTCCACATTTTCACAGCTCTTACTGTAAAGAAACCTTTCCGTGTTTGGAGATTAAACTTCCTTTCCTCCAGACCTAAAGAGTGCCCCCTTGTCCTCTGTGATGACCTCAGGGTGAATAGCTCTACACCAAGTTCACTATATGAACCACTGATGTATTTATACATGTTGATCATATCCCCCCTTAATCTCCTCTTCTCAAGAGAGAATACATTCAGTTCCTCTAATCTTTCCTCATAGCTGATCTCTTCCATGCCTCTTATCAGTTTAGTTGCCCTTCTCTGTACTTTCTCCAGTTCCCCAATGTTCTTTTTGTGAATTGGTGCCCAAAATTGAACTGCATATTCCAGATGAGGTGTTACTAATGATTTGTACAGGGGTAATATGAGATCTCTCTCTGGAGTCTATACCTCTTTTAATACAAGAGAGGATTTTGCTCGCTTTAGAAACCGCAGCTTGGCATTGCATGCCATTATTAAGCTTGTGATCTACCAGAACCCCCAGATCCTTCTCCACCATTGATTCCCCCAGTTGTACCCCCCCTAGTATGTATGATGCATGCATATTCTTAGCCCCCAAGTGCATAACCTTACATTTATCAGCATTAAATCTCATTTGCCACATAGTTTCCCAATTAAACAGTGCATTGAGGTCGGCTTGTAAATTGAAGACATCCTATAAGGATTTTATTCCACTGCACAGCTTGGTGTCATCTGCAAAGACTGAAATGGGATTTTTAATATCAGTCCCTATATCATTTATAAATATATTAAAAAGTAAGGGTCCCAACACTGAACCTTGGGGTACACCACTGATGACCCTAGACCATTCAGAGTATGAATCATTAACCATTACTCTCTGAATACGATCTTTTAGCCAGTTTTCTATCCATTTACATACAGATTTTTCCAAGCCTGTAGACTTTAACTTACACATTAGCCATCTGTGGGGAACTGTGTCAAACGCTTTTGCAAAATCCAAGTATACCACATCCACAGCCAGCCCTTTGTCCAAGGTTTTGCTCACCTCCTCATAAAAAGAAATCAGATTTGTTTGACAACTTCTGTCTTTCATGAATCCATGCTGTCTAGTTACTTACCTAGTACAAATATGCAGGCCAGAAGTCATGGCATCACCTGCCACATATATATTTAGCGTCCATGATGCAAATTGACAACACATAAGCAACTAGGATTTTTTAGGAGGAGTTTCGCAATGGCAGCCTATGCATGTAGCTCAGTACAGAATAAATAGTTTACTGCTGTGGGTCTTTAAGCTCAGCTGACCAAAAATATAGGTTACATTCCTTTGTATACAGATACATTTCAGTTTAAATGTGATACTAAGCACTTGTCTTGGTAATATTATGTAGACTTTAGGGTTATGCTAAGGGGTTAGCGTGAATGTTGGTTTTCTTAGTAGGATTTAGTTAAGGATTTGGTTTGGGGTTTACGTAAACTGAAACCATAGTTTTTTTTCTCTAATTGCTAGTAGAAAGACATTTATTGCAGTGGAGACTTTGAAATTGCTGACTTTTGCACAGTTCAATATTTCCAAGATGTTTGACTAATTATCAATTGTTGCCTTGATACGTTCTTCCATTTCCTTAATATAAATAATGTTACTCCAGCTAGAACTTCAGCTCAATAAAAAGTTTATTCTAACATTCTGGTTTTCTTGGGGTTTTTTTTGTTTTGTTTTGTTTTTAAATCAAAACTTTGGTATGCTTAAAATGCTTCTTCTCCACCTTTATCCTTTATATGTTTGTAATCTGCTCCAGTGAGATCACTGAGACCAACTCTGGCTTCCCTATGTCAGAGAGCAGCTTCTGCAAGGTTGAGTAGGTAATGCGAACAATGGAGCGCCAATGGGAGCTGGTGTGTGATATCATGGCTACTGGGAATTCAGAGTGGTTTTTGAATGCTACCTTACATAGGAGAGCCAAAGCTGCTGGATGACTTGACTGCACCAGAGCAGATTTTAAATAAATAATTATTTACATAGATCTTTTTTTATATAGGCTATGCAGCATAGGTAGGAGGAAGGGGAGGGAATGTTTTATGAATACTTATAATTCACCTTTAGTACTACTTTAAGAAAACAACAGAACTATAAAGTTCAGCTACCTTGTGGTACATAGGGGGGATTTTTCCCAGTCTGCATATTGATCTGTATGACTATGTCCATATGGTGCCACCTGCATCATGTGCCCAGACAATATACAGGACTTCAACCCCCCCCTCCCTCTTTTAAGAATAAGCTCTGCTTGTTGCTGACACCAAATCTTCACGGCTGTCATTCAGCTGTCAAATTCCAGAGCCTGAAGGGGCAGGGCTTTTTCTTGTCTTGGTAGAAGTCAAAGTCTTAAGATGCAAGATGCTCTCCTGAAATTACTTTGAAGTCTAATAGGTACCAGTATATTTCAGCACTTAAACATAGATTATTTGTAATCCAGGTCAAGCTCATCTGCTCTGTATTCACACTCTGATTGGAAATGAAGGTTGCTTTACACTAGAGGTCTCCAAACTTTCTATACAAAGGGCTAGATTACTGTCATTCAGACTCAAGGGGGGGTCAGACTGTGGCCAGTGGGAGCAGGATATGTCCTGCATCGCTGGAATTAAATTGTGTCTCAGACATGGTTGTCAGTGGGAGTAAGAAAATGATGTAGTGCTCGTAGTCAGTAGGAGGGGGAATAATGCATCATTACTGGTATTGATTGGAGGAATAGTACCCCTTCATTGGTGTCAGTGGGGGAGAATATGGCCCCATTGTTGATGTCAGTGGAAGGAATGGTGGCTGATCGTTGGGGCCAGGGGAAAGAATAGTGCCCCATCGTTGATGTTAATGGAAGGAATGATGCCTCATCATTGTAGTCAGTGGAAGGAATAGTGCAGAAGTAGTGGAATGATTACTGTATCAGAGAGGAGGAATGGTGTCCCAAGAGCTGCTAAAGGCAAGCAAAGGGCCACAGTTTGGAGACCACTACGTTAGAGGATTTCAAATGTGACACTTTTTCAAGCTCATTGAGTTTACCCATATATTCTGGATAAACTCAATGCTCTTTAAGCCTGGGTTCACTCTGATGCGGTGTGGAATTTGCAGCGTTTTCTGTGCAAATTCCTCACCGCATCAGAATCGCACCCCATTCATGCGAACCGATGCGGGTGTGTACGTTAAGTTAACAACACTCCGAAATGGTTCTGCAAAACGTGGTGCGATGTGCAGAATCGGATCGCATAGGTGTGAATACCCATGCGATCCGATTCTAGTGCGGACCCAAAAGGGGGTCCTGCACCTTTTTGGTGCGGCTGCGGTGCGATTTGAGCCATTCATAATGTATGGCTCCAATCGCACCGCACACAAATCGCATGTGATTTGCACAGGAATGCAGTGTGAATCACATGCTATATACCGCATCACATTAGTGTGAACCTAGCCTAAATGTTTTAACTAAAGCCTCAAATGTGTTATATTGCTGGATGAACTCCATGTTATTTAGATGTTTTAAATTAAGCTTTTGTGAATGAACCTATTTTTTTTCCTTGTCTCTGCTTTTGGGCATGTTTAATCAGGCATTACAAAACAGGAATGTTGATATTCAACAGTAATATGCAGCAACCATAGTCACATCACTGAAGTACCGTATGAATTATTACTAGTTGGTGGGGGGTTACGACCTTTTATGTAGACCGCAAAGTTAACTATGCGTCCTCATCAACAATAAACATCTATATTTCTATCCTACATGCCTAGCCCTTTTTTTTTGCCATAGGGAAGTATAGGAAAGTACTGAAAATGCTAAAGTATTTATCTTGCACATATTTTTGTAGGTGTCTGTTACCTGGGGAAAACACATTCTACATCAGCTCAACTGGAAGTGACTCAATGATGCACCAAAACTCGTTTTTATTTTTTAATTTTTGTATCGTGCCATGTTGTCACAACTGTAAAATTTGCTTTGCTTGACTGTGAACGTCCATGTGGGACATCTTTTGTGTTCTGTGGCACGTAATGACTCCCACAGGAACTGATCAGCATCTTGTATATAGAACCTCTGATTTGCTTTGTTGAGAGGCCCAGAGGGAGATGGTGTTTACGAGTCATCAACTAATTTCCACACAGCAGCTTGGTATTTTTACTTTAACCTATGGAGATGTCCAAGAACTCTGGTATATAAAGAGGGTTTCTATGTAATGTGGCCTGTTGGGGGTTCATGTCTTTGTTCATCAGATCACCTGATATCTGTTACATAATATACATCATTATTGTCTTTTATATGGAGGGAAATATGGATGATGATCCAGCCTATCTCCTGGCAAATTTTGTTTGGGTGGGTTCCTGGCTAGAGATCAACTTTAAAGTGTGAGTGCACTTTCATTTGGAAGCACAATTCCAAATCTGCCTCAATAACCCAATTGTACACATGCCCAAGCAGGAGAGCTATGGCTGGTTACATTGTGCCAATTTATTTCTCACCCAGCAAAACTCTGAACATCTCTTATAAAGAGCGGTGGTTGTGAGTTAAAGACACTGTTAATGGAATAATTACTAAATAGCACAACATTTTCCACAGTCTAAAGTTGCCACATATTTCCATCTGCACCTCTCTCAAAATGTTATTTAAAAATATGGCTTGTCTGCCATTTGATTTTTTTTAAATGAAACTTTGCAATTTCTAAGTGATATTAAATTTAAATGTAGTCATTAAATAAAAGTGTTCTTAAAAATCTTAATTAAAAAATCAAAATGTTGTTAAAAACAATCTGGCTGGTCTACAATTGGCAAATCACTTGTGTCCAGGAACAACTCATGTAGACATATTACTTGATTTGAGGAACACAAAACCTAGACCACTTAGAAATAGAACAAATGGTTATTGTTAAAGTTTTATCTTTGTTTTGTTTTGTTTTGTTTCTTTTTTAAACCACCAGATGGGGTTCACATTTGTAGATAACCAGAAGATTCTTCAACCCACAGTGTCAGTTGCGTAACTGAAAGTAGTGGGTGATCTGTAATTGTCTGACCACCTTTCTTTGGTTATAGTGTCAAATGATTGTTCTTTAAAGTTTTTTAATGGTTAATTAATGAGGCAACTTAAAAGACACTCTGGTGCAAACCCTTTTCTCTCCTGATGTTCTTAATATCAGAATGATGGCCTCATACACACTGCTAAACACATTCAGGAGTGGTTTCATACAAAAGATGTGAAACCAAACCTCTATATGTTGTTCCCCATTTCCTAATCTAAATATCAAATTAATATATGGCCAAAAGTATAAGGACATCCTTCCTGTTTATTGAGTGATGTTCCCAGTGTGGGGTATGTTATTGCTAGAGCATACAAAGACATTTTAGACAATTGTGCGCTTTCGAACCTTGTTGCAAATATTTGCGGACGGCCTGATAGAGTCCTGACCTCAACCCTGTTAAACACTTTGGAATAAATTAAACCTCTGATTTCCGTCTAACATTGGTATCTGACCTCACAAATCCTCTTTCTGCATAAATCTCACAGACAATCTCCAAAATCTTGTTCAAAACCTTCCCAGAAGAGTGTAGGCTGCAGAGGTGGGACAACTCTTTAATAATGTGGGGTTTTTTTTGGGGGGGGGGTAACCAAAGTAGTGGAAGTATTACTTCCAACTAGTAAAGCATTACTATAGTAAAGCCATGATAGTGCAAGTGATCGGGGGTTTGGGTGTTGCAAAAGATCAGTATTTCACACTGTCTAAGAGACCTTGCTTGTTTTCACAGTTGAAAGGCTGATTTAGATCTTAAAGACTTTGCTGTTGGTTTAGGGTTAAGGATCCCCCACCTCTCCAAATACCCCCAATCTAAGTACATTGCTGCTCTTCCTATATGTCCAAGTTCATGATGGTGTGATGGTTAGGCAGATATGTCCAAGTTTATGATGGTGTGATGGTTAGGCATCTAAAAACTTTTGGTCATAGTGAGTAAATAGAGACCGTATAGAGAAACAGCTGATAGCATATTGGGACCGTAACCCTGTTAAGTGATATTAACTGATTAAAAAAAAAACATTAAGAAACAAAAAAGTTGTCTTAATTTTTTGGAAAAAAAAGCTATAGTCAAGCTTGTTTGAAGTTCATGCTTATATTAATTGGCCCATCTCATGAGTGCTTTAGTAGATTATTAGCTCTCCTTTTTGCTATATACCCTGTTATGACTTCCTTTTTTTTACACTTTGTGCCCATGTAACAGTTTGAAATTGTAGACATGCAAACTGTTGACATTGTGTACCACAATGCTTTACTAATTGGTAAGATAATTACAAGATTATTGCACACCTAGAGGTTACAGCAGAAACACTCAGTTGGGGGTGCAGTAAAACTTGTCCCCTCCCTAGGGTGGCAATTTAATGGAGCTGGCACCAGAGCAGGTGTACAAGAAGGTTGGGATTGTTATCATTAAGCACATCCTTCAGGTGGTAAGGTAGCTGTGCTTTATTGGCTTTAATGAATCTTTTGCCATAGCATGAGCACTAATGAATGATTTGATGAAAAATGAAATACTCCTAATGGTGCAGGGTTATCTTTTAAGTGGCAACGCTTCTCTGTTTGGATGTTGTTGCCGTGATAGTGCAAGTGATCGGGGGTTTGGGTGTTGCAAAAGATGAGTATTTCACACTGTTTAAGCCAAAGGGAATGATCATGGAGCACTTGGTTTATTAAACTAGTCCACAAGGGACAGATGTAATGCTACACAAGAGACCTTGCTTGTTTTCACAGTTGAAAGGCTGATTTAGATCTTAAAGACTTTGCTATTGTGTTAGGGTTAAGGATCCCCAACCTCTCTAAATACCCCAATCTAAGTACATTGCTGCTCTTCCTACTATTCATATTTACACATAAACCGGCATCAGTAATAATACAGTGTGGAAATGTTACCATGAGTACAAAAGACTCTGTTATTATTTACAGTTGGCTTTCACACTTTGTTCTGCAGTGACTTCAGTAGGAACTCTAAAAATAGCCCTCTTAGATTATTTCCATTCCATAATTACCCTGGTTTATCTAAAAGAAGCAAAAAAAGTTAAATATTCTCTGCGCCAGAAATCCACAATTGCTGAATTGTATGTTTTCTCATACAGTGTAAGGGCAAGTACACTGTGCAAATTACTTTGTGAACAGCGTTATATAAGCAAAATATATGATGTACTGAGTGACTGCATAAATTTAGAACAATTTCAGTGTTCTCTTTGCTTATTAAGCTGCAGATTTGTATAAGCTCATGATAGCGTTTTCTGGTAATTCTTTACAGTTTCGTAAAGAGGGCTATTGTCTACGAGGCAGAATCATAACAAAGGATTTGTTACGGCCTCCAGTTAAATATACTTGCAATCTCTATTGGATATATGCTGTTTATTGTTGCAGTAATTCTGGATGTATCCAGTGCCACATCTAGAATTTTGCACCTGAAATAAAGATTGAAAAAAAAAAATCATCACACCTGTAAACATAATGGCTGTTTACTTAGTGAATAATTTACTTAGTGAATTTTCTTTAAACTTAATGAATGTGTTGAAGCCCTGCTGACGTCAATCATCCAAGCAAAAATCCTTTTTTTTTTTTTTTGTGATTGGGTATTCTTTGCAAAGTGAATTTTCACCTCATTCAGTAAGGCAAGTAAAAATTCCCTTCTAAAGTGAGAATTTACTTTGCAAGGTGAACATGTTCTACTCCTTTAGTAAATCAACCCCAATGTATTACACCTGAAAATTGTAGCTACTGATATCCAGTAACTGTAGTTCAAGGGCCTACCTAACTGGTTGATAATTTAATGCATTGTTGAGTAAGGAATTGTACAGAGATTGCAGTCAGATTATATTGTGTGGCCACTTTACCCTTAGGCCCCTTTCACACATGTGGACAGTTCAGTCATGTTATTCTCAAATAAAAAAAACATGAAATTTACATCAGTTTTTCATCTGTTTTTAATCAGTTTTTCATTAGTTTACCATCAATTTTTACATCAACGACAAATGCAAAAATGGACCGATTGTTTGAATCCACTTTTCGTCCATTCTGTTCTTTTTTTGCAGAGCAAATATAGGACTTTGATCCATTTCAAATAACAAATGTTGACAGATGCAGATATAAACAGATGATCATACGTTTAGATCTGTATTTCTATAGAGATGTATTGATGTCCGTTTTTTCACATGTCAACGGATGGATGGAAAAAACAGACAAACGGTCTGCATGTGTCAAAGGAGCCTTAACCTGTTCATGCCTCTAGATTTAATCTTAGCCTGGCCTTATAAATAGCAACAAACTTTACAGTGGACTTAAAGTGTATCTCTAGCCAAGATATTTTTTTTAGTTTGGATTTCGTAAGGAATGGTTAATACTCATGTAAACCACAAAAGTAAATTTCCAGCATCTGATTTTAGGCCGAGAATAGAGAGCGCAGAGCCACTAGAGGCTGATCAGCTGACAGTTTTACAATCAAGGCCTTGTTCACACCATACGTGGAGAAAAACTGATGGAAACTGACACGCAGATTTCACTTGCAGAGACATTAGTTTTCATGCGCGCTTCAATGATTTCTGCACAGAAAAAAATCTGCATGTGATAGTAGTGTTGTGATGTGAACAGGGCACATAGAGAACAATTGATTTTGTTGAAGGGGGAAGAAAGCAACAGCAATGACACACTGTGCTGTGGGAGCACAGATTAAGGAGGGAGAAAAGAAAAGCAGACACAAAAGTGTTAAACTTACAAGGATAGTGTCTTGTCTTGTCTCTCTGATTCTGTCTCTTTTCTCCTGCATTGACAGTCTGTAAACTTCGACACTGTAAAGCTTATGTCAGCCTTCCTCTCTAGCTAAGCCAAGACATATCAAGACTGGAAATGTATTGCAGAAAGTGACATTTAGTTTTTGAGACCAAGGAGAGAGGAAGAGTTTTCAATAAAGGAGTGACTTCTCTGGGCTTCAACAAAATTTTGGCCTCTAGCAAGAAGAAACAAGATCAGTGATGGAGACAGTTTACAGCACACATTAATTTTGATAGCAGGATTATTAATGTGGAATGTGTGTTCTTTTGTTACCAAGCTGTGGGTAAAGTCCTGCTTTAAATAAACTGCAGTAATCAACGTGACCCCGGTGGTTAGTCTGTATCCACTAGGAACAGGCTGATCAGGAATTGGTAATAGTAGCTTGTGCTGGAGGTGCAGGCAATGGAGGAGACACTGAAATGTATTTGTTCCTTGAGGGTCATTGAGGGACATTGGTAGATTGGGCCTTAGAGTGACATGACAAGTGTGACACTGTATACAACATGGGTGTCAAACTGGCGGTCCTCCAGCTGTTGCCAAACTACAAGTCCCATGAGGCATTGCAAGATTGACAGTTAGAAGCATGACTCCCAAAGGCAGAGGCATGATGGGACTTGTAGTTTTCCAACAGCTGGAGGGCCGCTAGTTTGACACCCCTGGTATAAAGGATACTCTCAGGACTTGCTGCCAGCACATTCAGCAGAGAAACCTAGGAGAACTAAGGTGCATGGTCTAAAAAGCCTTCTGGTATTCGCCTGAGCACCCCACAAAGAATGATGGACTTTGCTGGAGACATCTTCCAGGTTGCAGTCCTCTGATACACCTGAAGAGACAGCTACTGAACAAGAAGCACGTAACACAGGAATGAGAGTCACTAGGAGCCTGCTGGGATCACAGAATCACAGGTGAGAATTTCTGGGAACACTGGGGTGCTAGGATCACAGGAGCAAGAGTCTATGGAAGCGCTTGTGTCAGGGATTAAAGAAAACCAGGTGGGAGCCTGTGGGAATACCAGGGAGCTGGGATCATAGATGTGCAGGTCACAAGGTTTTTGAGTGATCTAGGAGTCACTGAGTGGCACATGGGTCAGAGAAAATGTTGATATCCGGAATGCTTGAAGTACAAGGGGTCACAGACGATGCTTGGAAACAGGAATGCTGGAGACCACAATAGGGATTGGCTACAGTCTGGCAGAACCTGGAAGCTTGCAGCCATGTGCAGAGTACAAGACCTGGCATTGGAGCATGAAGCAAACTGTGACAATTGTGCTTGTCAAATTTTGTGTTAACAGTTTTGGCAAGGCCATAAGGCCCTTGCAGGATGATTATGCTCCTGTTCACAAAGCTAGGTTCATAAACATGTTTTGATGAGTTTGTCATGGAGGAACTTGAGTAGCGTGAACAGAGCTGCAACGCCAAACCTATTAAATGCCCATGCAGTAAATTGGAAGGCTGATAGTGAACTAGGTCTTATGGTCAGACATCAGTTCCTGACCTCACAAACTCTATTTTGGCTGGATACAAACGTTTCCACGGGCACACTCTTAAATCTTCTGCAAATGCTTCCCAGGTGAGTAAAGGCTGTTTATAGATGTAAAGTAAAAGTGACAGTTTTTATTACTCAGTGGTTTTGCTAACTAAATATTTACATTTACTTTAAATTTGACCATCTGTTTGCTAAGTCGGTGTTTTCACTGTAATTGTCTTTGCCATGGCATTCAGAATTTGGAGAAATTACCCTGGACCTTCCATTTCCTGCTAGTTGTAACAAAACGGGGCATGTTTTCTCATAGAGATAGTTTCTAGAAAGTAGATAGAGAACAGTTGTACTGTATGTGTTCTGGCAAGGGATGCCTTCCTATATGGACTTCATTCAGTCACCCTCTTAGGTGGCAAACCCTTCATCACTGCCACCTAAATTGAGAACATATGTCATTAGTATGACTTGTCCCACACTGGGAAAACCCTGCCTTGCTTGAATATAGTTTTAAGAAAAATGTAGAGTCAGATTAAGAGAAGTAGTTTCTGTGGACATTTGAAAAAATAGGGTTTGGGTTCTAGAGATGACATTTTGTGCCTGGTGGCGTGACATTAGCTAGCTTGCCCAGGACAGCTCTCACGTTTTAATTCACTCAGCCTATCTTGCCCATAGTGCTGTAATATCCCTAAGATTTGAACACTGTAATTTCTACTTATACTGATATGCACAGTGGCTGAATGGTTAGCACTTCCGCCTGGCAGTACTAGGGTCATTGGTTTGAATCACAACCATGGCACCACCTGCCTGGAGTTTCCATGTTCTCCCTATGCCTGCGTGGGTTTACTCTGGGTACTCCGGTTTCCTCCCACACTCCAAAGACATGCTAGTAGGTTAATTGGTTCCTGTCTAAATTGGCTCTAGTATGTATGAATGTGAGTTAGGGACCTTATATTGTACACCCCTTGAGGGTTAGGGACTGATGTGAATGTACAATATATATGTAAAGTGCTGCGTAAATTGACGGCGCTATATAAGTACCTGAAATAAATAAATATTCCATTCAGGTAACTTGCTGGCCTGGCAGTGTGGCAGGATCTGACATGTCCACAAGGAATTCCTTTACTCTGGCCAATTTGTGCTGTTGATGCTTGCATCACTGTCCACCTGGAATTCAAACAGGATCTGTACTGAATAACTGTTTTCCTATTAATATAACTCTTTTACTTTACTTCATCTTAGCTTTTGTTTGCTTAGAATTATCTGCACAAGTTAGGCGCTGCTCTATTAGGGTTTGTTCATATAAATGGTGCTTTCATTCCATAAAACATATAAAGCTTTAACATTCTTTAAAATGTTGGTGTGGTGAAACCAATATATAGCTCATTCCTTGTATTCAATTTATTGACATCCATACTGGTTTATGGAAGATGTACAGATGTTTTTTCACCATCCTATATTTTGGAGATATGTCCCTAGAAATTATATTTTTAAAACCATAGCCATCCTTTGCTGCCGTATCTATTGAAAACATGCAAAGTCTGATAACTGCCAGGCTAATCTGAGTGTCGCTTAAGCCTAATACATTATGGACAGTAATAAAGCATTAGCTGCTGTTGTATATACTATATACTACCCTATTGCGTATTTGAATGAAGTTAAAGGAGAAGTAGGGCCAAATGGCCCTAATTCTCCTGCGGGTCACAGGAGTACACTTAGTTCTGCACTCCTGTGCCCTGTATTCAGCTGACAGCGGGCTAAACTGAGCTGGTCCATGCTCTGGAGAGATCCCGACTTTAAAGTTGGAATCTACCCAGATAACGACTGGTAGCTGGCTCAGCCTCTCAGCAAGCCACTGAGAACCTGAGCCAGCAGCTCCTACCCCCTCCACAGCCTTGTGCTCCAGTGAGCGCTGGAGGGGCAGAGCAGAGAGCCAGAGACTGACAGCCAATAGCTCTCTGTTCACTGAAGACTGAAAACTGAGTGATCAGCGGTCTTTGATCTCTTAGTTCTCAGTCTTAAAGGCAGTGGGGGACCTATGCTGCATCTATCTAGGTGAGTATGTATGTTTGTTTGTTTTTACCATTCTCTTCTCTTTTAAGATATGAAATCGAATGAATGGCATATTGTTGTTGTGCACAGTGGGTTATATATCCCTTTATATTTCGTTGATGACCAATGTTCCTAAAAGCCCACCCACCTAAAATTCTACGGGAAATATTTTTCTACACTAAGCCTGGGTTCACATATATGCGTTGCAGTATATTGCCTGTGTTAATCGCATAGGAACCGCATCGCATTCCTGTGCAAATCACATGCGATTTGTGTGCGGTGCGATTGGAGCCGTACATTTTGTATGGCTCTATTCGCACCGCACTAAAAATGTGTAGGACCCATTTTTGGGTCCGCACTAGAATCGGATTGCATAGGTATTCACACCTACGCAATCGGATTCTGCACATCGCACCGCGTTTTGCGGACCGCTTTCGGGGTGTTGTTAACTTAACATACACACCCACAGTGGTTTGCATGAACGGGGTGTGATTCTGATGCGGTGCGGAATTCGCACTGCTACGAATTTCGCACCGCATGAGTGTGAACCAGCGCTAAGTAATAATTCTGCATACTCCTACAGCTCCACTTTTCTCTATGACCTGAGATGACCCGGTGTGATGTTTTAGCGCAGACTAAATGATAAACCATTTTGTTTGTGCAGGTCTACAGTTTTGTGGTTTCACTCTTTTCTGATTGCTTGTGCATGCGTCTGTAGCTTTCATCCAGACATGGTAGTGCAGTGAAAGCTCATCTACTGTTGTTTGGAAAGTATTTGTACACAAACACACCTTTTTACAGCAAGTGCCATCATGTGCAAATGAATAACACTGTCCGCGTTCTATTCACGTGGCATTCTGTCACCCTGGAAATCTTTAACTCTGAAAGCTTGTTTTTTCTCAGATTAAGCACTACAAATATATTAACAGAAGTTTCAAAACGTTGTCATGATAGGTTTACCGCAATTGGCATGAAGTGCGAGAAGTTTAGTTTGTGTTAGTGAATAGTGCTTGCACTGGGTAGCTGTGATTGTATACAAAGCACCATGTACACTACTAGTAGCACATATAGTTATGTAGGTTAAAAAAGAGTCATTCGCCAAGGTTGATCTGATAATGGGCATTGCATCCTTGGCACCTCTACCGTTATTTGATTCAGCAGAGGGCACAAATGTGATCCAATTTGTTTTAACAAGGATTAAAATCTTTCCTGACCCCAAAGACTTTTGGATAAGTAACCCCTTATACGCCTCATGTACACATGAACTACCTTAGACGTTCAGCTCTCCTGGCAGCAGAAAAAAACAAACGTGGGTAAATGCATATAACCACATTTAGCGCTTGGACATTTACTCATTTGATTGGCCAGAGTATTTTTCATTGACATTGAACAAACACCCAAGCGCTAAACGCTTCTAGCGGTTACATGCATTTTTGCCCATTTTGCGAATATTCTGCGTTCAGGAGAGGAATGTTTAACTGCCTATAAACTCTGGTAAAAGCTTAAGGGTACATGGACACTTAGGATTTTATTGAGTTGAGTTCAGGGACTTTGCTAGAAAAACCCTAAAAGGGCCTAAGCTCACGTTTAGGAGAGCAGTGGACATTATTATTATTATACAGGATTTATATAGCACCAATAGTTTGCTCAGCTCTTTACAATATAACGGGGGGACAATACAGTTCAATACAAGAGGGTTAGGAGGGCCCTGCTCCTCGGAGCTTACAATCTAAAAGACACGAGGCCATACTGTATTCTTTTAGTAAAGCATGTGGCCCTTTTTAATTTGTATACTGAATATGCTGGAACCAGTTCTTATGAAGGACTAGTATACATTTTCACATCTCTTAGGCCTTGTTCATTCGGGTGGCCAGGGGGAAATAAAACAGGGCAATTGAGACATGGTTTTACCACTCTCTGGCTACCCACCTCAAAGATAACATGCAGCCGCTCTGGGTCGTACACGTGCTGCAATGCTTTGCTTTGTGGCCACAGCAAAAATGATACCCTTGTTTTTGTCGGTGAGGGTAAACCTGACTTTTTCCATTCATAAGGCATGCCCTTCTGTCTTTAGCAGTGCCTTCAAATAAAAGTATAAAATGTTTTGTGCAATTATTTCACATTTACTACCTATGACCAGCAAGTGTTGAGCCCAGAAGCAGATCAACAGTTTTTTTTTTTTTTTTTGTAGCTATGTTGTAAAGAAAAGCAGAGGAGTCTTTAAAATGACAGAGCAGGGACACATTATCTCCTTGTAAAGACAGGATTTAGTCATTTATACACAGGCTGCCAACAAGCATAAAGGGAATGTTGGGATTTCTTATTCGACAGCCCAACATGTTTTACAAACATAAAAAAAAGCAGATAGATGGATAGATATTACTGATATAACAGGTGGTTATAGACCTGTAAACCTAAAATAACATTTACTCAAATGAATTTCCCTTTAAAGTGTGCAACTTTCTAATACATGTTCTCTGTGGTTCTCTGTTGTAAATTTTATATTTAAAGAAGGCGATCACAGAAGGCGATTCCTTAAAGCCCAACTCTTGGGAAAATAAAAATCTCCCCTTGCAGGGGGTATGCCCTGCAATGCAAGGGGGTAAATACTCATTTAGGTCTAGGGTCAGGAAAAGCCATTTTACTTACCCAATCCAGTACTGTTGTATGCTCTGTGATGGACTGTTCCCCACATCCTCACTTTTAGGGCTATGGCCCTACATTGGTTGAGGACCTCGGGGAGAAGAGGTGCGGGGACTGGTCTTACAGCACAGAGGAGCCTGTGGTATGGAGAATCAGGTAAGTAAAACTACTTTTCTGGTTCCCCTAGACCTAAACAAGCAGTGCAGTTAAGCGTTAAACACCTCTTCTCAAAGTGAACCTGTGGCCAGACTATGGAATCTAAGAATATACACTATATTACCAAACGTATTGGGACACCCCTCCAAATCATTGGATTCAGGTGTTCCAATCACCTCCATGGCCACAGGTGTGTAAAATCAAGCCCCTAGGCATGCAGACTTCTTCTACAAACATTTGTGAAAGAATGGGTTGATCTCAGGAGCTCACTTAGTTCAAGTGTGGTACTGTGATAGGTTGCCACCTCTGCAATAAGTCCATCCGTGAAATTTCCTTACTACTAAATAGTCCAAGGTCAAATGTTAGTCGTATTATAACAAAGTGGAAGCAACTGGGAACAGCAGCAACTCAGCCATGAAGTGGTAGGCCACGTAAAATGACAGTGCTGGGTCAGCGCATGCTAAAGCGCATAGTACGCAGAAGTTGCCAACTGTCTTCAGAGTCAATAGCAACAGACCTCCAAACTGCGTGTGGCCTTCAGATTAACACAACAGTGCATAGAGAGCTTCATGGAATGGGTTTCCATGGCTGAGCAGCTGCTTCCAAGCCTTGCATTATCCAGTGCAATGCAAAGTGTTGGATGCAGTGGTGTAAAGCATGCTGCCACTGGACTCTAGAGCAGTGGAGAAGTGTTCTCTGGAGTGACGTATCAATCTTCCCTTTCTGGCAATTTGATGGACATGTCTGGGTTTGGCGTTTGCCAGGAGAACGGCACTTGCCTGACTGCATTGTGCCACATGTAAAATTTGGTGGATGAGGGATTATGGTGTGAGTTTTTTTTCCAGGAGTTGGGCTTCGCCCCTTAGTTCCAGTAAAGGGAACTCTTAAGACGCCAGAATACCAAGACATTTTTGGCAATTTCATGCTCCCAACTTTGTGGGAACAGTTTGGGGATGGCCCCTTCCTTTCCCAACATGACTACGCAGCAGTGCACAAAGCAAGGGCCATAAAGACATGAAGGAATGAGTTTGGGGTGGAGTGACTTGACTGGTCTGCACAGAGTCTTGACCTCAACCCAATAGAATACCTTTGGGATGAATTCGAGCGGAGACTGCGAGCCAGGCCTTCTCGTCTGACATCAGTGCCTGACCTCACAAATGCTCTTCTGGAAGAATGGTCAAACATTCCCATAGACACACTCCTAAACCTTGTGGACAGCCTTCCCAGAAGAGTTGAAGCTGTTATAGCTGCAAAGATTGGGCCAACTCCATATTGAACCTTACAGACTAAGAATGGGATACCATTAATATTCATGTGCGTGTAACGGCAGGCGTTCCAATACTTTAGGCAATATAGTGTATGTAACATATTTAAGTTTACCAGTTTTTAGATGAGGTGACTACATTTTTTTACTTTTCTCTTGCCTTTTCCTTCCCTGTAGTTTCACCTGGCTATCACTGGAAGTGTGAACATCCCCCCCTCTCTTTGTCACATAATGTAGGGGGAAGTTTTCTGTAGCTCACAGAGGAGAGATGGATGGGACTGATAAGCCTTCTTGAGATAACACTGCAGAGTGCACAAGTGCACATTAACTTGCAAGTTCACTGGATTTCTGACAGTATCAACAAGTGTATTTTTTGCACTTATCGAACAAATGAAACAAAACGCTTTCAATGATATGCTCATTTGCCTCCAAACCATGCAGGCACTAAGCAGTAATTCTGGGACTGGTGGGAATGTTCAATATATGTACAGCTTGTGTAAATTGTCTGTGCTATGTAAATACGTATTTTAATTCATTTCCATCATGTTCCTTGAAAGGCTGTGGAGTCTAAACACTACCTTTCATAATGATCTGCTTTAGTTGTGTGTTTTCTTGTTTCATGTACCAAAGTGCTGTAAAGAGGTCACATCACACTTAGTGAGAGTGGGTGGTCACCCTGGCACTTCCAGGTGAAATCAAGATGGTGGCTCTCATGGCCCTATAGCAACCCTTGTACAGAGTCCAGAAAAGATTTTGATCTGGAGGCAGTGACATGAGCAGTCAAAGGAGAACTGTAAAAAGAAAAGATTTGGAACTGGTGTGTCATGTAAATGTACAAGTTTTTACCGCTTCCCAAACGCCTCTGCCAATTCTGCACATTACAGCACATGGTGCTGTTCTAACAGGAGCGTTTGCGTCGCGTCGCGTTGCGTCGCGGCAAAACGGACGCCTCTGGTCGAGTCAGGAGGCTTTGAAGCCTCCTATTCTCGTGTATGGTGCCGCTCCGCAAACGCCCGGCCGGCGTTTGCGGTGCGGTTGCGACGCGGTTGCGGAGCGGTAACACCACTCAAATGCTTTATAGGCGTTTGTGGGGTGTTATTAACGCTCGGCAAACGCCTAGCAACCTCCGCTAAACCGCGCATGCGGCGTTTGCGGAGCGTTTGCCGAGCGTTAAAAACGCTCTGCAAACACCGGACCAACGCTTGCCAAACGCTATAGGGGCGTTTGGCAAGCGTTGGCAAAACAGCCTAGTGTGAACGAGCCCTTAGGTGAATAAAAGGCATTTAATTTCTTTTTTTAATGCCAGTGATTAGTTAGAGGGGTGTGGAGGAGGGGCAATGTAGAGGGAGCCCATAAATCAGTTTTGAATCAAATGTTTATTATGCCTTTTAATGCATTCATATTTGATCTAGTTCTTCAGTTTCCAGACTGTGCATCTGTCCCATTCATCCAGTTGGGATAAGGATACCTAGCAAGAGAGCTAGGACTCAAAATGGACAGGAGAGGATCTGGGGGGTAAATCTGTCTGCTACAGGACTCAAGATCTTTAGAAGCCATCCGGCTACTTTCCTGATTTCACCTAATACTGATGATTAAAGTTGAATTGCATATTGTAATCTTTTGTATAGGGTCTAAATTATGTGGATCTGCCTGGACTCTAGAGACATACTTATAGATCCGTGAATGTGGCATTCATCAAACATTCACTACAGATGAATCAATCACTGCAATTTAAAACCCATGCACCACTAAGATACAACAGTAGAAAATGTAACTTTCACTCATCTACAGTATAAATGTGGCCCCCTTCACACAGGCGGACTGATCTGGTCCACCTCTCTGGTTTTCAAGCAGACCCAATCGGACCATCCATTGCCCTCTATGGAACGGTGTTTGTAAATGTATATGTGTCTGTTTACACCTGCCTTCATCTGATCCTATCCACTAAAAAAAGACAGATGGGGATCTGTTCCCCATCCATCTAGGGGATTGGATGACAGTTGGATGTAAACGGACAGGCGGTCCGTTTACATCCAGCCACCCATAGAGGAAAGCAGGCTGTGCCTGTGTTCGCTCTCCATAAGACAGATACCCTATTGAGCAGGTTGCTTTGCTTCCGGAGTCCGCCTGTGTGAAAGAGGCCTATGTCTTTTGAAAGAAAGGTATAGTCTTTTAAATGATTTTTAGATATGTGCAGAAAAGACAATCTTTATGTAAATAATCTTACCAACATTCATTAAAAAACATTGTCTCTATGTAAAGTTTGTAATTAAATATGTATATTCAAGGAACAATATTTGCTTAAAGCGTATGCATGCTCTGTTTCCTGCTTTGCAGTGTTGCATGATAGTTGGGCTTTAAGCCGGCCATCGATGCTTCGAGTCCCTGCTGAACTGGCTGAGATTCGAACCATGTATAGCCAGGCTGAATGTACCCAAGCTGATCAATCGATCAACTTTGGTACAACCAGCCTGTCCTATTTTACATGCGATTATAGCTAGCAGCTATTATAGCCACTAGCAGTAATCCCTGTGTTCTCCCCAAGGGGAGAGCACAGTGGCTCCATGGGAGGTATTCACCCATCAATACTGACTGTGTTGATCTGGCAATCAAGTGATTTTCTTTCCTGCAACCCGTTGTTGCAGGAAAGAAAATCACTCCGTCTATGGCCAGCTTAAGAATCGTCCGATTTTATTGAAAACAATGCACTTCCTGCGTGGAAAGCCTCAACCCTTATACAGCAGTTAGACAGAGTATATATAGTAGCTAAACTACTCTACCTATAGCAGGTAATCTGTTCATCTCTACATTTAAAAAGGTATGAACCATGACGTTCTATAAATGTGAAAGCAAAAATAAAACTCAAAATATGTTCTAACTAAAAATATGCTGTACTTTCCAGTAAATATTAAAAAAAAACACATTTCTAACTTGACAGGCTAAAGATTGCCATTAAATGCAGTTATCTTGAGACAAATTTATTCTTTAAATTAAACAGATCCCATGACCAAAGTCCAGGACCAAGTGACCACTGGCAATCCAAGAACATACTAAATATGACATAGCAGACGTTATTTTTAAAACAATTTCTAATCATATAACAAGTTCAGGTGTATGATGAGTATTAAAGTGTGAGTGTAAAGAGTATTCACCCTCTTTATTTGTTCTGGTAACCAATGTCATTAATACAGAAAGGGGTGGGAACTCCGAAAATTAACAGTTGTCATTAGAGCAGAAGGTGAGAGGTGTACTCTCACTTTACTGAGATTTTCCTACTTACTGTTGTGCCTCCAAGACAGGAAGTCAAGGAAATTCTCTCCAACAGGGAGACCTTTTACCCTTTCCCTATTCAAAATTAAAGATAATTATTCTGGGCTACTAATATGTCTATGACGGCACTCTGAACGTACACTTGACGTCATATGTACCGAATATATTGAGTTTACCTTGTATTTTTTCTGCCAGTTGTTCACTCAGTTTCAAGACATGTGGAAATAGGTTTGCATACTTTTAGTATGGTATACAGGGGCGGACAACTCATGGGGCCCCCGGACAATAGGGGATCATGGGGCCCCTGTGTCCTTGCCCAAACTCAAAAAAGCCTATGAAAAAGGTACCAGGGGCATCTCATGGGGCCCCCTACTGACCCCGGACCCTCGGGCAGTGCCCAAGTTTCCAAATGGTCAGTCCGCCCCTGATGGTATAGTATTCAGGTTTTTAGCTGCCTATTTTGGTAACATATTTTACAGACACCGAAAAATCATGTTTAAACTGTTAGAACTACACAAAACAGTTTTCTATTCCCTGTATGCATGACCATCAGTCAAAAGTATCCCACAGTATTCCTCTGCAGTGCTCCACTTTGGTATGACCAATGAAGGGCCTGTTTGAATTTGGCTTTATCAATCAGCTACAGTTACTATTTGAGTATTCTGACAGCCATAGGTTCCAGCTGGCAGAATACAATAGCCAACAATGGAAGATTTGTCCATCAAAACTATTTAAACGTGTATGGCTAGCCTAACCACTTGACACCCAAAAAGGTTTTACCCACTTCATGACCAGGGCATATTTTGCTGTTCAGCATTGTGCTACTTTGACTGGTAGTTGCTTGGTCATGCAACACTGTAGCAAAATAAAATTTATATTATTTTTTTCACACAAATAGAACTTTCTTTTGGTGGTATTTGATCACCCCTGGGTGTTTTTATTATGCAAATGAAAAAAAATTAAATATATATATATATATATATATATATATATACACATTTCTATTGTTATATAAAAAAAAAATCAAAGAATCTAATTTCTTTATACATTTAGGCTAAAATGTATTCTGCTCCATGTCTTTGGTATAAAAAAAAAAATCCAAAGAAGTGTATATTAACTGGTTTGTGTAAAAGTTATAGCATCATACTATAGTATATATACTGGAATTTACGCAGCTATAGACGCTATACTTGCAGCGCTAATCAGCAACTTAGTGTGATTGTGATGGTGTGGCAGGCAATCTGGCGCTAACATTGGCTAGAAGAGATTCTAACTGACACTGACGTTGCTAGTGATCAGATATAATACTGTACATTATATTAATGATACTAGCTGGGAAGGTGTTAATCTCAAAGGGCAATCAAGGGGTTAACTGTGTGCCTAACAAGTGTACTATGTGCTGCTTTTACTCACAGATCTGGCTTTTTTCCCCTGCTTTTCAAGGAGAACAAACAAGCAGATCTCTGTTTCGTGTACACAGAATTGCGTGTGTTTGTAAACCCAGATGTCTGTGCTGTGATTGGACACTGTCGATCAGCAGGTTTCAGCCAAGATCATTGGCTGGAATCTGCTGACAAACTCTTGCTGTGTCCAATCACAGCAGGGAATACACGCCCCAAACCCGGAAGAAAGCCAGCAACATATATTTACATTGCCGTGCTTTCACCTGCTGTCCGCTCATAGTTAAATGTACTGTGAGTGGGTGGCAAGTAGTTAAAGCTTGTTGCTGTGACCAAATAGCCAAACAATAAATAACATCAGCTTCACATTCTGGTATGTGCAAGTTCTGGCATTTTGGCTTCCAACCAGATCTTTTCTGCCTGGGGAGGTCTATAAATCTTCAGTCAAGGCTGCATACGGGATCTTTTACTTCTTTCCAAAAATAGATGAATCCACACCCCATTCTTTACGCAGCAGATGCTCTGACACTGTACAGTTGAAAGACAATAGGGTACACTCATTGGCTTGATAAAATAGGGTAGAAGTTTACACTCTGTTTAGAGCATGGACCTAGTATTCAAGGTCTTTCCCTGGCAAAAATAAGCATCTGATAACAAATACGAAGTATCTGCCAGTGTATTAGTGCCTTTTTTATATTTTTTTTTAGGATTAGATTTTTTTTTTTTTACATGTAGAACAGTTTTCCTTTTTTTTTTTTCTAAAAGAAATATGGAGGCTTCCATTGCTGATTTGGAAATGCTAGGTGTCTGGCTGTCTGAGACCAGAACAGTATGATCCACATACTCAGCCAAGTCAGTGGTGGAGAAAATAATGAAGCCATTGGATGAGCGTTATAACATTTTTACTAAAAGGAAACTCCATGTTTCATATTTTAAAAGGGCCAGGTTTGCACATAAAAGCCCATCCATAAGGCTGCATTCACACTTGCGAGTTTTGTAGCTTGAAGCTCCAAAAAAGCTCAAACTTAAAAAATCAATTGTTCTCTATGGTGCCTGTTCACACCTGATTGCATGGACAGGCACCATAGAGAACAATTTTTTAAGTTTGAGTGTTTTTGGAGCTTGGAGCTTCGAGCTTCAAGCTACAAAACATTCAAGTGTGAATGCAACCTAAGAGACTGCTTAACTATAATAATGATGAAAAATTGCTCAACCTGTGCACAGCAGTGCTTTCTACAATTGGACCTCCATTCAGTATTTACGAAAATTCTCGTACGACAGAATACAACTTCGGAAGTGACATAATGTATTGTAATGTATTCTTTCATTTCTGAGCATGCGTGGTCTTGGGCTTCAATTATTTTCGGGCAACTACTGTACTGATTAAATGAAAATAGTTTGTTCTGGTATCATACGAGAAAATTGTTTGCGTTTTGTCTTTTTGGATATTGTCACGTGAATTGGCGTGATTGGCCCTAGAAAGCTGTGTGGGAACGATCAGAAAATCGATCGCTCCTCGTACAGAAATTTTTCTTGTTGTGGGTATGGGGCATTAGAATTGGAGGTGGCCTGATCACTCACAAGTCAAGCTGTCTCTGCTTTGTGAGTGTAGCTGCATTATTTTCTGTCCATACTTTTTAGAGTGTTGCACCTTTATGGCCCAGAAGAATCCCTTTACATGATGTAACCACATATTTACTGTTGGTGCAATCTGATGCTGTCTTCTAAAGTGAATACCAGGTTAGCATAAACAAGCATAACATTTTGATCTCATGGTATGTAGATAGAATTATTGTAGCAAATTTTATACTTTTTTCTGTTAGCTATTGGTGTACAAACCATATAAATATTAAAGACAAACTGTAAGCTGCAATTCTAAGTAAAATACATTAGAAACAGGCATTTGTTAGCGTACATTAATATCTGTAATAATATAAATAGTCTAACATTTTTTGTCCTTGTTTCTTTAATAATGTGCAAACCTAGGAGTGTGGTCCACCTGGTGTAAGACTACCATATAGCAGGAAATATCCCTTCATTTTTATTTATTTTATTTTTATTTTTTGTTTCTGTGGTTCTCACTAATGTTGTGATCCTTTGTGTACTATGGGTTCAGTTTTAAATTAACAGGTTGGTTGTAACAGCAGAGGCCTTTTCCCTCCGCAGTGTTGATGCTATGGGGGAAAAGCAGCTGCACACACAGAAAACACATGACTTATCCCTAGTAGTATAAGGGCTCATGCATTGCTTTCCTAGTACAAAGGAAAATTACTACCAAGCCCCCAATAAAAAGTCAGTATGAAGAACACATAGTGTGTAATAGTAGTGTCCTCTTCCCCCTTTCACATCATCCCCCACAGTTATGTCCTTTAACCCCCCCCCCAAGCAGTGTCCCCTTCATATGACTACATACACACACTACTCTGCTACCTAATACAGGTGTTGTACTGGAGAGTGGGAGGCAGCACAGCACTGGATTGAGAGCGGCAGCTGCCAGAGTGAACTTTTCATATTAGCTGGGGATTGGTTGCCAGGAGTGCCCAGCTTCCTAGCAACCAATCACCTGGTTAACTCGAAACGTTAACTGAGGAAACTCCTGCTCCCGCCCTCTATCCAGTACTGTGCTGCCTCCCGCTCTCCGCTCTGCATTGAAGAGTAGAACAGCGCAGGCTGGGGGAGGGACCAGCAAAGTCCTCTGTGTTCCCGACCCCCACTGTACATTTTAGGCACATGCTTATATTTGTGCTAATTGTGGCTAATGTTTTATTAAAGTAATATTCACAGGATTTTTAGAATTTTAAGTCTAGATAAAACATTTAGCTTTGGAGAGAAAAGGGAAATGCCTCTGTCTGTATTTTATTGTTTGTGCAACATTACTTCACTTCCAGTGGGACAAGAAATGTGGGGATTTCACCCTAACCCAAAAAAGGTTTTGGCTGTTTCACTTTAACATCTGCAATAAAATTTTTTTTTTTACACTTTAATCTGAAGGTATGCATTATAAAGCAGTTGCAGTGAGGGTGTCTGTGTACTATGCTTTACATTTATGAAGAACATTTGGTTGCACTTTGTTACCTGCATAAACCATAAAGTATAGAAATAATTTTTTAATACATGCAGTATCTTAGCAGTAAACTTTACCCAATATTTATTTACTACACTGCCCAGATAAGCCAATAATCACTGTTATTTGTCATTATTACAGTATGTGCTAAAATGGGTTCTCAACTAAGAAATATGTTTTAGTGTGCATATACACACAACGGATTGTATAGATTGTGCTTTTAATATGACTTTTCTTTCTGTTTTCAGGAGTTTTTTGAACATGCACAAAAGTTATGGGATGATGACGGTGTGAAAGCTTGCTTTGAGAGGTCAAACGAATATCAACTCATTGACTGCGCACAATAGTAAGATAACTTCAGCTATCACTTTAACCTTCTCCTTGATACATACTTGATGTTACTTGGCTGTGGTGCCAAGAGCCACTGTTTGTGTTTGTTAAGGAAAAACTCCAGGAATTGCAGCAGCCCTTTTAAAAATGTGCAGGCGTATAAGGTGTTAAGTTCAACAAGGTGTATGCCACCTCCTGGACATGTGTTTAATATACATTTTATACTTCCAATGCTGTGCCACTGGACCTTCAAGTCTCAAATCCTGCAGCTGCTGTGCTTGACCCTCCTTTCTTGTCAAATCAAAGAAGGTGTTGTATTATGTGAAGCCGTATACAAAATACAAAGTATTCTGTGAATACAGAAAGGAGGGGAGGGGCATGCAGAGCTGCTGCTGTGTAGCAGAGTGCATCTTTCCTGTTAGAGCACTGAGAGTATAGAGATAGCTGTACTCCTGGATCTCAGTAAAAATGTAAATCTAACAAAAGATAGGTCCATGAGGTGGCATATGCCTTGTTGGACTTAACCAGCAAAATGTTAAACGTTCTTCAATTCCTGGAGTTCTCCTTTAAAGTGTCTGAGGGGAGAGTTATCTCAGTCTGTTTAGCCTCTTAACTAAATAGAATGTTGTATTGTTTCCATGCTGTCAAGGAAAGTTCTGATTGGTTGTTGTGGGCCAGCCTGGAATGAAACAATCCTTCTCTAAGACACTATGTGAAGTTGCATGTTTTATAGTTTTCAAAAGATATCTGTATTGAATTTACCACCTTGGGTGTTTTGAATTATGTAGTACAACCTGTGGCAAATAAACTCCCCTGCAGCTTAAGGCTAAAACAGAACTTTACACCATCAACATTGTGACAGGTTGCCAAGCAGGAACATAGACTTGGTAACATTTAGAACTTCCAGAGTACAAAGTGCTGGACTTTTTCGTTTGTAACAGGTCTGTCACAGTAATAGCCTCTAGAAGTTTGTGATTCTAAATAGGTGAAGCACCAAAATCCACAGTCATAGAAGGTACACCATTAAAAAAAAGTGTTTCTTTTTCGTTTTCAATACTTTAGTAGTCAGTACATACATTTATCTGAAATAGCAATAAGAAAGAATGGGAGTCACTGTCATGTGTATGGCTTACATACAGAATTTCGAGGGAGAAATACTGTAGCATACATTATCACCAATAGCATTGTTGGTGATAAAAAAAAATCAAAGGTTGGTAGTCAAAGCACATGAACATTATTCCTTTAATTATATTTATTTTGTATGTCTTTGTATAATTAAAGTAATTGTTCATGTGCTTTGACTACCAACCTTTAATTTTTTTATTACCAACAGTACAAAAAACCCACTAATCTCTGTTGAGTCCATATCTAATCTTTACTGCTTGTTTATATATTTGGATTTTGGATTAGGGACTCCCAGATTAATACATAGACCTTGAGGCATTTTGAATGTTTTGATTACATACTGTTTGTTTTTTTGTCGTAGGGTCATAGGCATGTAGGCCTTGTGTGCAGAACAAAGTATGTATCGATCGACATTAGACACGTCAAAATACAATTTTTCAGGTTCCAGAATTTTTTTTGCATATTTAGGCTGTGCTACAAGAAAGGAATTTAGACTCCATAGATAATGAGGAGACTGAGAGTTCTGGTTGCCCATATTTACCCAGAAACATGATCCGACCATGAGATAACACTTAAATAACACTTAAATAACACTTAAATTAAATGTAACACAGAATTTCGAGGGAGGAATACTGTAGCATACATTATCACCAATAGCATTGAAGAGGATAAAGGTACATATGCACTGGTTGAGTATATGCCAGAGACCGAAATCTGTTGTCTAACATACTTTGAATGAAAAAGTAACTTGTAAATAAGGAATAAAGAGATAGAGGGAACATGAGGGCAATAAGTGCCAGTCATCAAGTTCCTTTTCGTAATGTGGATATATTACAAGCTCAGGTTTTAGTACATCTTACATTGATCAACTAGTTGGACAAATTGATGTGAAATTTGTGGAATTTATTATAGGTCAGAGAAAACATTTTAGATAATCTTGTTGTGTAGAAGGGGCAGGTTCTGCATATATTACATTTGGGAGCATATAGTGTGTGAATTATATGTGTCCTGATGCCAGAGACAAAAGCTTTAATTCAAATGTGGATTAAGACTAATTCCATTGACTTTTGCACTGTTCTGTCTCTGTTAACTTTGCTTTGAAAAATTGATTCCAAAAACATCTCAAGGATCTACAGTGCCCAAGTATATGGGAAAGTGAACCTGTAAAGCCACAAAATCTCTAGCACAGAGGGGGGAGTTGGTAGTTGAGAATTTAGAGAATTTAGAGAGTTCAAAGGTGGTGATATACCATCGGTGTATAATTCTTTGATAGTGTTCCTGGTGGTGTGAGCATTGGGAATTTTGACAGGGGTGTGAATTGATGTAAGGTGATGAAGGTGAACTGTATGGTAGTCTGTAAAAAGTGATGGGGATTAATTTAGTGGCCAGTAGAGTAAAGGTATGGATGCATGGTGTTCTCTATCTCTGCCCATATTTTCTGGGTCTAATCTTTACCAGTGTCGAATTCGATCAAGGGAGTGTGGTAATTTGGTATTAGTGTCAGGGATTGGATGGAGCCATTCTTCCTGTAGATTTGGATTTTGTAAGGATGTTAAATTGACATGCAGGCTAATAAGAGGAGAAATAGGATGGGGGTAACTGGATTTGGATGGTTTGAAAGAGGAAGGGAAATTTTGGTAAAATTAGCATCTTGAAAGGTGCAACTTTACCAATTGTATACATCTCAGATTTAGTCAAATTGCTGAATTCCAGAAATAAAGTTGTTAGAAATTTTATTTAGTCCAAATAGAAGAGAATGTAGAGGTTGAAGATGGATCCCAAGGTATTTTACAGAGGTAATGGCCCATGCATATGGAAATTTTAACGTGATGACTTTTTCTAGTCCCAGCTGGATACAGTATATAGAGGTAAGATTTGAGGCTTCATTTCATTAGCTTTATAGAAGGACACTTCCCTAAACCACTGTAGTAAGTTTTGTGTCGCAGGTAGGGAAGAATTAGTCAAAATGAACATAACCTCATTAGTGTATTTCTGTGGTTGAACTGGATGGACTTTTGTCTTTTTTCAGCCAGACTAACTATGTAACTATGTAAGTGTATAGATTATTTTGTGTTGCCTTTGTGCAAGCCTGTGATGGAGGTTGTGAATCTTAGCAGTTTCATTTCAAATTTAACCATTCCCTGTAAAGACTATTTATTAGTAAGCTTATCTGTTCTGGAAAAGGAGAAGTATGACACAAAGAGCTGAGAATAGACTCTCTCTGATCTATTATGACATGGCCAAATGTCTTACAGATCCTATTTAAAAAGGAAGTCATTTAAGGTGCTTGTGGAGCATCTATGTTTTGCTGAGGAATCTAGGTTTCATTCTCCAACCTCACTAAGATCTCCTGTCAGAAAGAAAATTTGTAAAACAGAGCTGCTTCCTCTCGAAAATAATTGAACAAACAAATTAATACATTAGGTGCTTATTGTTAGTGTGCAGTCGGATGGCCATGGTGTGCAAGACAGTGGATTGTATCTTACTGCACTGCAGTAAAGTAGTGCATGAAGTACTTTTCTTTAGAGCACACCACCACAACATGGTAGTGTGAACCGGCCAGGTAGGAGACAAAACATTTTGCTTTTCTTGTGGTGGGACTACACTGGAATAGCCACTGGATGCAGTCCTATTGCATCTGGTGAGAATTGGCCTTTAACCAAAGTATAAACAATGAAATTTATTTTACGGATCACAATTAAAGCTGACTATACATGGTTCATTTTTTTTTTGTTCAGCCAGTCGCCTAAATGGAGAAAAAAAATAACTGTTTTGTTTCTTTTTTTTTTTTAGAAGTCAGTCGATTATTATTATACAGGATTTATATAGTGCTTTACAATATAACGGGAGACAATACAGTTCAATACAAGAGAGTTAGGAGGGCCCTGCTCCTTGGAGCTTACAATCTAAGAGGGAGGGGCTAGTGGTACAAAAGGTAGTAACTGTAGAGTAGAAGATTCCATTATTAGCTGAGAGCAGGATAGGCTTCCCTGAAGAGATAGGTTTTCAGAGATCACCTAAAAGTGAGCATAGTAGGCGATAGTCTGATAAATTGGGGTAGAGAGTTCCAGAGGATGGGGGAAGCTCTGGAGAAGTCCTGGAGACGAGCATGGGAGGAGGAGACAAGGGAGCTAGAGAACAGGAGGTCGTGCGAGGAGTGGAGAATACGGTTTGGGTGATATTTGGAGACAAAATTGGTGATGTAGTTAGGGGCAGAGTTATAAATGGCTTTATATGTTATTAATGTTTTGAATTGTATCCGTTAGGCAATTGGAAGCCAGTGGAGGGATTGGCAGAGAGGGGTGGCAGATACGGAACGGTTAGTAAGGTGCATAAGTCTGGCAGCAGCATTCATGATAGCCTGTGATGAGGTAGGCCAATGAGGAGGGAAATAGAATAGTCAAGGCGAGAGATAACCAGGGAGTGAATAAGTTGCTTAGTGGTTTCCGAGGTTAGGAATGGCCATATCTTGGAGATGTTGCGGAGGTGAAGTCTACAAGATTTGGACAGTGATTAGATTTGGGGCTGAAAGGACAGATGGGAGTCTAGGATTACACCTAGTACCCTGGCATGAGGGGAGGTACTGATGATTGTGTTATTGATCTTGATGGAGAAGTCAGGAGAGGGGCACGGGTGGAGGGAATACTGAGAGCTCAGTTTTGGAAAGATTGAGTTTGAGGAAGTGGAGTGACATCCATGCCGATATGTCACTTAGTAGGTTAGTAATGCGAGAGGAGACTGAAGGGGTGAGGTGCGGAATAGAAAGATAGATTTGTGTGTCATCAGCATAGAGATGGTACTTAAAGCCATGGGAGTTTATCAAGTGACCAAGGGAGGAGGTGTAGATGGAGATGAGTAGGGGCCCAAGGATGGAACCTTGTGGGACCCCTACAGAAAGAGGGAGTGGAGAGGAGGAGCCAGAGTTATAGGTAACGCTGAAGGAGCGCTGCGATAGGTATGAGGAGAACTAGGAGAAAGCAGAGGCTCGGAGGCCAAGAGAGTGGAGTTTTTTGAGGAGGAGGGGATGATCAACAGTATCAAAAGCCGCAGAGAGGTCAAGTAGTAAGAGTACGGAGTAGTGGCCATTGGTTTTAGCAGTTAGTAGATCATTAGTGAGTTTTAGTAGGGCAGTTTCAGTGGAGTGTAGAGAGCGAAAGCCAGACTGTAAAGGGTCAAGAAGGTTGTTGTCGGTGAGGTAGGAGCTCAGGCGATTGTAGACTAGACATTCTAAGAGCTTAGAGGTAAACGGGAGCAGGGAGATGGGTCTTAAGTTGTTCAGGTTGGTGGGGTCTAGGGAGGGCTTTTTTAGTATGGGAGTGATGTGTGCATGCTCAATAGATCAACTATCAGGAACATATGCATCGCAATTTAGCCAGGTCCTGCTGAATTGGCTGATTTTTGATCCATGTTAAGGCCAGCTTAAGTATCTGCCTTTTGCATCTTCCACTTTTTGGAGAAGGTTACAGCTGAACTCCAGGAAACCTAAAAATTCTCCCTTGTAGCGGAGCTGCCCCCACACTGCAAGGATTAACTGCTTATTTCTGTCTAAGGGATTTGGAAAAGCAGATTTACCTGCCCAGTCCTCCTCACCCCTGTGCTGCTAGACCAGTCCCAATAGCTTTTTCTGCCTGTGCTCCAGCTATCAAAGGTCCTCTGATGCCATCAAGAGTGATGCAAGGTCCATAGCCCAGCACTGGACACAAGGACACTGAAGGACTGCCATCACTGAAGTGTAAGCGGGAATCAGAGGACTGAGGAAGTAAAAGTGCATTTACTGTTCTCTACACATGTAGCCTATGTTTCCCCACTGCCAGGGAGAATTTTTAGGTCTCCATGTTGAACTTTAGGGAAAGGGAATTGTGTAGAGAAAGAAGAACCCAATTTTTCTGTTTGTCAGAAAAATATGGGGCATTTGCAAAGAATGTAGGTCTGGAGGCTTTTGGTAAAGTGAGTTCTTTGGAGAAAAAGAATACCTGTCTTTGAGTTGGTTGCTTCTCTTCATAAAGTCGATCTCTTATGAGCACAGTTGAGTCCTCTTTTGTTCATAGATGCTGGTTTAACAGTCATGTCTTTGAGTGAAGTGGACCATAATGACATGTGGATTAGGTATGGAATGGGATTAGTTCAAGTCCTGAAGTAGGAAGTGTAGCCCACCTCAAGAGGCCATTGGCGAAAAGCCTTGAGATGTCCTGAAGCCTGTAGGTGGAAGATGGAACATATGCCATATCCTGACAGGAAATACTGGCTTAGAAACATGTTAGAGGTACAACACATAATAATTAAGAAAACAAAACTGGGTATAACTTCAGTAACAATAGGCAGCAAGTACTGTGGACATTGTGGTGTGAGGATTAGGATGGGCAAAAGCACCATGTAAGAGAAGTAAGGAGGTTTGGCTCCATCTAGTGGGCCTGCATGAAAGTGTAAAATGGCAAACAATTAGGGTATGCCCATGTTCCTTAAAGGATAAGTTCACATTTCTGCAGGTAAAAAAAAAAAGCGTGCATTTATTATTTTTGGTTGCAGAAGTATGGAAAGCATGGCACCAGCAATCAGCAAACCACTGGTGCCATGCAGGTCTCCTGCAGACCTGTCAGTACATCTGCGTCACCCCGTATGGGCAAGCAAATATACTGACAGGAAGATTCAATGAACTACCACAGTGCTCTACAGCACACTGAGAACTACAAGCTGACAGCCACTAAGGTTGTCGGGACTTGTAGTTCATTCATTCACAGAACACTGTGAATGAATGACACAGCCTCACACTGTTTTTAACCACCTCCCGCCCGCTATATAAGGAAATGACGGGCGCAAGGCAGTTCTCTCCTTCTGGGAGGACGTCATATGACGTGTTCCCACTCTAAACGCGCGTGCACGACTCCGGGAGCACGCAGCGCGGCGATCAGTGGTGTGATGTGTCCCTGGACACAGTGGATCACCGATCAACGGAAAGAGATGAAGACGTCGGCTCTGTCATGTGATCAGCTGTGTCCAATCACAGCTGACTGCTTGTAAATAAGGAAATGCCGGTATTCGGCATTCCTGAGAGAGGATATGTACACTGATCATCAGGGCACTGATGATCAATGTAGCCCCATCAGTGCCACCTGTCAGTGTTCACCAATGCCAGTTGTCAGTGCTCATCAATGCCACCTGCCAGTGCCCATCAGTGCCACATCAATGCCACATATCAGTGCATATCAATGCCACATATCAGTGCATATCTGTGCACATCAATGCCACATATCAGTGCCCATGTGAGCTGCCTTTCAGTGCCACCTATCAATGCCAGTCAGTGCCATCTATCAGTGCCATATGTAAGTGTTGCCTTTCAGTGCCCATCAGTGATGCCTGTCAATGCCCATCAGTGCCACCTACCAGTGCCTCCTCATCAGTGCGCATCACTGCAGCCTCATTAGCGCACATCAGTGAAGGAGAAAAATCACTTATTTACAAAATTTTATAACAGAAACTAAGAAAAAACTTTTTTTTTCAACATTTTCAGTTGTTTTTGGTTTGTTTAGCAAAAAATAAAAAACCCAGAGGTGACTAAATACCACCAAAAGAAAGCTCTATCTGTCTCAAAAAAATGATAAAAATTTCATATGGGTACAGTGTTGCATGACTGCGCAATTGTCATTCAAAGTGTGACAACGCTGAAAGCTGAAAATTGGCCTGGGCAGGAAGGGGGTATAACTGCCATGCAGGCAAGTGGTTAAAAAGAAAGGGACCGCTTGTATGGGGAACTTCACTTCGTACTGCTATCACATGTGGGGGGGGGGGGATTTGGGCAACAGCTGCAGCGGTGAGAACAAAACCAGGTGGAACATGTAACAAAGGTGAACTTACCCTTTGACACCAGTCAGATGTCATTTTGTGGCTGCATAATTCTTTGGTTGTGGGCAGCAATTTTCTCCTGGTTTTGTAACATCATTTGAGCCAAGTGAGTGTAAAGTGGAAAACTTGTCAGGCAGTGACTGATTCTGTGGATGATTCACTGAATACATAGGGGTACAAAACTGGAGAGTGCAAAATCTGGTGCAGCTGTGCATAGAAACCAACCAGCTTCCAGTTTTGGTTTTTGTTTATGTTTTTTTTGTCAAAGCTTAATTGAACAAGCTAAAGTTAGAAGCTGATTGGCTACCATGCACAGCTGCACCAAATGTTGCACTCCCCAGCTTTAGTAAATCAACCCCGTAGTGTTCTGTGAATGGCCAAGGGGAGAGGAGGGTGGATAAATGACAATAGCACTTCCATCACTGAGACCCGCAGTTCTCCTATCCAGAACAGGACAGAAGTTCAGCAAGGAAAACAGTTTGGATTTTGTAGTACAGCATTGCAATCTGGATATTTAGTACAGCTGAGAAGAGATAACATATATTTGAACAAAGAAGCTGATAAAAGTACTAGGGTTGTTGGTTCGAATGCCAGCCACGGCACCTCCTGCCTGGAGTTTGCATGTTCTCCCTGTGCCTGCTTGGGTTTCCTCCAGGTGCTCTGGTTTCCTTCCACACTCCAAAGACATGCTGGTAGGTTAATTGGCTCCTGTCTAAATTGTCCCTAGTATCTGTATGTATGAATGTAAGTTAGGGACTTTAGATTGTACGCCCCTTGAGGGTTAGGGACTGATGTGAATGTACAATATACATGTAAAGCGCTGCGTAAATTGATGGCGCTATACAAGTACCTGAAATAAATAAATAAACTAAAAATCTGTGTCTGGAGTTGTGCTTCAATGTGGCAACCAATATAACCAATCACAATCCACCATATTATGATGAATTCAGTGTTGTTGTTTGCAGTTTTCATTGAATAAGGCTGTCAAGGATGTTTGCTTTGCTTTTCCCATCAAGTTTGTTTTTTTGTTTTTTTTTCCCCTAGCGTCATTAAAGGAGTTGATTGTTTGATGGTAATATGTTGTAATAGCTTTTTGCTGGGTTGGCATTGAATTCAGTGAAATGGTTAAGTAGGTTTGATTTTGAAAAAAAAGCATTGTAAAAACCTTGCTGAAGATGAACTCCTCTAGGGTAGGTTATGGGAACCTCAGTCTTATGGGAATGTACACTATGGTCTATGCAGTTATCAGACCATCATGTAAAAGTTTGAGTTTTCTCTTGAATTGGGTGAATTAAGCAAAATATTGTTCTTGGCGTTTGAACAGAAGATGGAGTGTAGCACACACATATGAAAACACAGGTGCTGTGATCTTGCTGATCTGTCGTTTTATTTTAGCGGCAGTTATCGGAGTGCAGCTTTTTCCTGTCCTCATGTTTTAAATGCTCTGTAAAACAACATTAAACAATGGCTTTTGCACCAAGCCATTAGTCCAGCGGCTAGGCTCCCGGGGCAGGTTTTGACATTTTTTGTGAAGTTCCACATTTGAGTGCTGAGCTCAGATGCATGAATGTGTTACTTTGCTAAGTACGTATAATAAAGAATGGTTCCAATCAGTATAGTTGTTTTTCTGTTTAAATGACCCCTCACCCTGCCAAAATTTATAAAAATGCTCCAAAACTTACTGGTGGCATTCAAAGCTGATGCTAGCATGTGATCTATTCTATAAAGCAGTGCTACAGCCAAAATGTTATTTGTTGATAGTGTTGGTGAAGGGTTAAGACCTCCTGAAGTTTTTATTGTTTTGTTTGTCCCCTTTGGGGAGATTGTTTTCCTTACTAGCTTGCAAAACTGGAGAGAAATCCCATATTTAACAGTTGTCACCAGAACAGCTAGCTACTACCATTGTATTGCTGTGCTGGTGACATCTGTAATATGGTGGACTTCCCCTCACTTTCTGGCCATAGGTAAGTGTTGAGAATGGATCTCATTGGTGGGACACAGACAGCAGTAGATCCTGTCAGAGGTTTTAACCCTTTTAGCACTTTATCCAGCCATGGAAACATTTTTGCTGCACTTCTGCTTCACTGCTTTTTTCCAAATCTGTATGTGTGTGTTTTTTATATATATTGGCAGCACAGTGGCTAAGTGCTTGGCACTTCCACTTGGCAGTACTAGGGTTGTTGGTTTGAATCTCAACCATGGCACCAACCTGCCTGGTGTTTGCAGTTTCTCCCTGTGCCTGTGTGGGCTTCCTCCGGGTACTCTGGTTTATTCCCACACTCCAAAGACATGCTGGTAGGTTCATTAGATCTTGTCTAAATTGGCCGTAGTATGTGTATGTATGAGTAAGTTATTTAGATTGTATGCCCCTTTAGGGTTAGGGACTGATGTGATTGTACAATATATATATTTGTAAGAGCGCTGTGCCAATTGACAGCGCTATATAAGTACCTGTAATATATAAATAAATTATATTATATTGCAAAGCTAAGTTGTTTAGCAATAGTTAAAGTGTTACTAAACCCACAACAGTAAAATCAGTCTGTATATGCAGTAAAGCATGCTTGTTATACTCACTGTGGAAGGGGTTAATCCTCTGCATTGTGTAAAAAGGCTGTTTGATCCTGAGTTTTCTGATCCTCACCTTCTTCCAGTGTCCTGATAAGACATATCGTGTGGAGTCACTCTTCACATTTCAGTTTGGTGTGTGTTGCTAGAAAGTTTTTTTGTTTTTTTTTTCCTTGGGAGGGTGCATGTGATCAGCACAGGACCAATCAGCACTGTCCAAATAGAGGTCAGGGGTTCTGCATCCTCCTAGAGCAAAATGAAAACTCCTCCTACAAGCTTTAACCAGTGCTCTGCTGGACACTGATAGAAGTCACAAGACTGCTTCAACTGCTGATGAGAAAAGGTATTTCGCAGTTTATATTTAATAAAATAATTGTACTTCCATGTTCTGTGTACTGTGGGAGATCAGATATAGTGAGTGCAGGGTTCTGAGTTTAGTAACACTTTAGCCACTTCCCGTCCGGCCCATGTACATAAATGGCTGGACGGGAGCAGTGCAGGAGCAGGTTGCCGTTCATAAACGGCGCCTGCGTTTTCAGCCTGTGCGCACTCCCTGGGAGTGCGCGGCACCACGATCTGGGGCCCGCTGTGTCCGAACATCGATTGCTGTACGGGACCTCTGGCCAATCAGTGATCACATGATCGGGACCTCACACAATCAGTGATCATATGAATAGTAGTAAGCAAGATGTTGCTTCTTGACATCATTGCTTACTACTTGTGAAATATGTGAATGATGACAGAGATCACATGGTACAAGGCTATTCACAACAGCCTTGTACCATGTGACAAGCTGTGACCAATCACCACTCTTGCAGTATTTTTCAATGGCTGCAAGAATGCAGTCAGAGAGAAGAAGAAATTATTGCTTTTACAGCCTTTATGGGTGTAAAAGCAATCAGTGTAAAAATAAAAAAATAGAACCTTCATCACCCCCCACAAGTAGTACAGTGTCACTATGGTGACACTGTACTGCTAGGGTGACAGTATGTTAATTAAAAATAAAAAAATATAATAATGTAAAAAAAATAATTTTTGGCTATTAACTAATTTGGGTTATTTTTTTTTTACTAAAAAGATAGCTGAATACATTTATACCAAAATTTATGACGAAAGATTATTTATTTGCAAAAAACACTTTTTTTTCTAAATTTTTGGACTTTTTCATTTATATAGCAAAAAAAAATAAAAATCCCAGTGGTGAATAAATACCACCAAAATAAAGTTGTATCTGTCTCAAAAAAATGCTAAAAAATTCATATGGCTACAGTGTTGCATGACCGCGCAATTGTCATTCAAAGTGTGATAGCGCTGAAAGCTGAAAATTGGCCTGGGCAGGAAGGGGATAAAAGTGTCCGGACTTGAAGTGGTTAAGCACTTTATAGGAGCCCCTACTTCCTAAATTACTATCAAAGAGAATGTTGCATTTTGAGTAGCATAAGCTAACTGAAAGCATGATGCACCAAGCAGCACTTAGTAAAGTGTCAGTTAGCTATGATACCATTGTTAACAATAAAAAAACAGTAGCCTGTACACAGGAAACACACAGATTCATCTAGCACAAGCAGTTTCTGAAAGGCTAAAATATTGGTTTATGCCAATCTTGACGTGATTTAAATTTAGCTTTGCATCATACTAGGGCATAGATTTTGTTTTTTTTACTATGCTTCCCATCCAACCTTTAGTTTGTAGTTTTGTTTGTACATGTATATTTTACATATAACCACTTGACCTCCGGAAGATGTTAGCCCTTTCATGACCAGTCCATTTTTTTGCTATATGGCACTGCACTATTTTAACTGACTATTGCGCGGTCATGAAACACTGTACACAAATGACATTTAAAAGGTTTTTTTTCACACAAATAAAGCTTTCTCTTGGTGGTATTTGATCACCACTGGGTTTTTTATTTTTGCTCTACAGTTTAAATGAATAAAGACCATTTTGAAAAAGAAAAAAAAACTGTGTTTTTTTACTTTTTGCTATAAAACATATCCAATTAAAAAAACTTTCTTAAATTTAGGTCAAAATGTATTCTGCTACATGTCTGAGAAAAAAATGCCAATAAGTGTATATTAATTGGTTTGCGTGAAAATGATAGCGTCTATAAATTATAAATATGCTGGATTTTTTTTTTCTAGTAATGGAGGAGATCAGCGACTTACAGCGGGACTGTGACAGTGCAGTCTGACACTAACAAATTGTGGGCACTAACTAACACATTACCAGTGACACTAATACAGTGATCAGTGCTAATATGCACTGTCACTGTGTTAATGACACCGGGTAGGAAGGGGTTAACACCTGGGGCAATCAAAGGGTTAACCTCCCTAGCAGTCTGATTATGTCGATATTTCTGTGCTCAAAGTGGTACTTTTTTTGCATGGAAATATGTTTTTTTTTTATTGTAGGCCTGTAATTTTTAGGAATAACTCACTGAAATCTGTCCGAACAAGAGTCTAGTAAACATCCCGGGTATGTTACAATTTGAAACACAAAATCATAAATTATAATTTAATAAATAATCATAAAAAATAATAATATAATAATAATAATACATTTAATTCAATAATATAATCAAACCAAAAACACTAAAATTTGAAATATAGCGCCAAGTTCGCACATCACTGAGCAAAGTCGCAAAATCATTTTCAGTGTCTGATGACGAATTTCCCCACGAATCATTATCACTCAATTCTGAAAGTGGTTCTGATTTACTATCGCTGTTCTCTAGCTGGTCTAAAACCGATTTTGACCTAAAGGGACGCTTTTTGGACACCATGGACATTTCTCAGTTTCCAGGCAGAAAGAACGGTAAAAATGCAGGCAGGGCACAGGACAAAGCACTCGGGACAAAATGTATGTGAAATGGTTTGATACAGTAATGTTTTACTATGTGATTTTAGTGATTTTAGTAAATGTCACTTTTTGTCATTTTCAAATTTCCCACCGTAACGTCCCCCGTACATCCCGACGCTAGCAGGGGACGGAACCCAGATGACAGATGCCAGCATCCGCTGGATTACATTGCCGGGGATACTGCAGGAGGGACATCGCGGGAGCGAAGGATAAGGTAAGTAATCAAGGGATCGCGGAGCAACGCCGCATGGTATTCCCGAGTGTAGCTCGGGGTTACCGCTTGTGGTACTGAAACTTTACCCCGAGCTACACTCAGGAATACCACCAGGGAGGCTACCTGTGTACCTAGCAAATGTTGTTATGTTAACTTTGTGCTGTTTTTACTAAGGGATGTGACGGTTTTTATTCCCAGCTTTGCAATGAGATAAAAACTGCCACATGCCCGCTGTCAGTAGAGAGGTAAACAGCACAAGGCTCTCCTGTCTTCTGCTCCACCAATTGCCTAGTCCCAGCCATAAATCATAGGCCGGGGCCCACTGATCAGCATCTAAAGGAGCCAGTGAAAGCGCAGCTTAGTGGGCTGCCTTGAAATAAACAATCACGCATATTTACGTGATTCTGCACAGCCAGACCCTACTGTAGCAGTAAAGCGGTTACACTACCACAACTCTGCTGCTATGAATACAATAGAAACTTTATTTTAGTGTGGTTTAAAAATGAAGCTTTACTTTGCCCGTGCAGGTCAAAAGAGCATGTTAACCTGGGCAGGCCATATAGAATTCAATTTTCTCTTTCAACCAGCGGGTTGATTGAAGAAAAAAAAAAAAAAAGAACCGATTTCCTGCCCACACATTCATTGTTGATGGGGGAATCACTCCATACATAATTCATTTTTTTCGTTCAACCAACGGGTTGACTGAAAAAAAGATGAACCAATTTCCCATCCGCACATTTGATGTTGATGGGGGAATCACTTCAACTGATCTATTGTATTCTGCTGGTGGGGAGCCTTCCCTGCTGGCAAAAAAACAATGATTAGTGTTGCCGGCCATAGCAGGCTGTACTGATTGTTCAGGAAAAACCCTACAGGCTGGTTGTACACAAGTCCATCAATAGAGCGACTTGTGTTTGACCAGCTAGCCCATACATGGATCAAAATTCAGCCAGTTCCTGCTGAACCACACAAATTTTGATCCAAGTATGACTGGCTTTAGGTCTCCCCATCAGCACATATGTACCTCCCTTTCCTTCCCCCTCCAATCTGTTCAGCTGCTGGGAGTAAAGGAAATCCATGTATAAGCTATGAGTCAGTGGGAGTCCTAGCTTACATAGGGTTATTTGGCCCAGCACTGTCATATGGAGTGCGTCTCTACTACAATTCCAGAGACTTTCCATCTTTTTCCCTTGATGAACGTGCAAGGCTCACATCGCCTAGACTCCTACCTCTAAATAAAATTAAAAATGAAAAAAAAAAATGCCTTACACACCAGCTTTTAATGCGCTCATCTAGATCAGTGGTTTCCAAACTACGGCCCGGGAGTTGAATGCAGCCCTTTGCTTGCTTTTATCTGGCCCTTGGGACACCATTTAATTCACTGACACCAATGAAAGGCATACTTCCTCATAATGACACCAATGATGGGCAACTAATGAGATAAATGATGGGCATAGTTCCCCCTAATGACACCAACAATGGGGCCTAATGTCACCAATGAAGGTGCACAATACCTCCCAATAATGAAGTACAATTCCTCCCCCTGTCACACAATGATAGAGGATTGTTTACTCCCACTGATGCTGGGACATTTTGTATTCCCATTGGCCATAGTCCGGCCCCCCTAAAAACTGAATGACAGTAAACTGTCCCTTTGTTTAGATAGCTTGGAGACCCCTGATCTAGATGAAGGTGATTTCGCTGGGCCTGCACTAAGGATGCTGGGAAAACTGAGGTTGCCAAATCCCACAGTGTACCAATGCAGTGTCTTCTTCAAGATTTGGGATCCTCGGCTTTTCCAGGATTCTGCAAGAAGGCACAGTGACATTACCACCACCTTCAGGTGTGCACTGGAAAGTGGCATGTATAAAAGTGTTTTAAATGTCCCCATTGCTGTATGTTCAGTAAGCACATGTTTTGAGTTATTATTGCAATGCTTACCTTAACTGTTGTGATTTTCACTGTTTTTGTGTTAAATGCAGAGATTTATAGATCAGCCGCTAGAGGCAGTGTACTTTTGCCATTGCAGCCACTCTTGCTGCTGCTCAACAAGTAGGGAGATGAGGCAACTGCTTCAGAGGGTCTGCATTGTTTTTAATGAGTCTTTGGCTTGCATTGTGAGGAGCAGCAGTAGAAGTACAACCATTGCATACTACCGTAAAGCAAAGAGTCTCTGCACATGTAACTAGAATATAAGGCTTCCTTTCAAAGCATTAACACATATTAATAAGATTGTATATATAAAACAGATCCTTTTTTTTTTAATTACATGTGTCTCTAGAAAAACATTGGTTAGGCACTACTTTGCCTTTCATAAGCCAGGTCTATTATTTGTGCTGGTGGTGGTAGGATTTGCTATTAACTGCTCCTGTGTATGTATTTATTTTCTATCAGAAATCTCTTCCAGTGTTTAAACAAAAAGGCTAGTGTGCAGGCTTCAGAGATTGGTGTCAGAGCAAAGCATATGATGGTATGGTTATTTCCTTATCTTTGCATCACTTTGGAAACCTTATTGTCTCAATGAATGAACCCATTACATATATTTAGGTTTACATACAAGCCTGCTTAATGGTTGCATCATGCTTATAGGGGCACAGAAAATGAACCTCTTTTTGCTGATTCAGCACAAGAGATGTATAAATATATGTGGCAGCACATAACAAGGTCCACCTCCATGCTCTGAAATATAGGAGTTAGGCAGGAAGGAGTTAATAGTTTCCTTTTATGTTGACTATTGTAAGACTGTCAACAGTGTAAATCCCATAGGACATAAAAGCTGGCACAAAAAAACACACATCATTGAAACTAATAGTTATGAAATTATTAATCAGTAAATGTTTTTTTACTAAGAGTTTGGAATAGTATCTGAATTTCTCCTGATATCAGCCTCTTAATCCCCTGTATGGCAACAAGGAGAGAGCAGGACCAGCATTGTAAACAAGTCCGGCTCTATTACTCTACACAGTGCTTTCACAGGAGGAGAGAGCAGAGCCCTGATAAGATATAGGCTGTGGGCAAGTAACCTATGTTGAAAAGTGAATTTTCCAAAGTGACCATGCTGCCTGGCAGGGGATCACTTGACTGGCTGAACACAATTACATGCCTTTGCAGATACATCACCTATAAACATACACTATATTGCCTAAAAGTATTTTGATGCCTGCCTTTACACACACATGAACTTTAATGGCATCCCAGTCTTAGTCCGTAGGGTTCAATCTTGAGTTGGCCACCCTTTGCAGCTATAATAGCTTCAACTCTTCTGGGAAGGCTGTCCATGAGGTTTAGGAGTGTGTCTATGGGACGAGAAGGCCTGGCTCGCAGTCTCCGCTCTAATTCATCCCAAAGGTGTTCTGTCAGGTTGAGATCAGGACTCAGTGCAGGCCAGTCAAGTTCCTCCATCCCAAACACACTCATCCATGTCTTTATGGACCTTGCTTTGTTCACTGGTGTGCAGTCATGTTGGTACAGGAATGGGCCATACCCAAACTGTTCCCACAAAGTTGAGAGCATGAAATTGTACAAAATATCTTGGTATGCTGACGCCTTAAGAGTTCCCTTCACTGGAACTAAGGAGCCAAGCCCAACTCCTGAAAAACAACCTAACACCATAATCCCCCCTCCACCAAACTTTCCACTAGGCACAATGCAGTCAGGCAAGTGCCGTTCTCCTGGCAACCGCCAAACCCAGACATGTCCGTCAGATTGCTAGACATGGAAGCATGATTCGTCACTCTAGAGAACATGTCTCCACTGCTCTAGAGTCCAGTGGCGGCATGCTTTACACCACTGCATCCTATGCTTTGCATTGCACTTGGTGATGTAAGGCTTGGATGCAACTGCTCGGCCATGGAAACCCATTCCATGAAGCTCTTTATGCACTGTTGTGCTAATCTGAACGCCACACGAAGTTTGGAAGTCTTCAGCTATTGATTCTGTAGACAGTTGGCGACTTCTGCGCACTGTGCGCTTCAGCATGCGCTGACCCCATTCAGTTATTTTACGTGGCCTACCACTTCGTGACCGAGTTACTGTTCCCAGTTGCTTCCACTATTGAATATATTCCACGTGGAATATTTAGTAGTAAGGAACCTCCACGGATGGAATTAATGCACAGGTAGCAACCTATGATGGTACCACGCTTGAATTCACTGAGCTCCTGAGAGTGACCCATTCTTTCACAAATGTTTGTAGAAGCAGTCTGCATGCCTAAGTGCTTGATTTTATATACCTCTGGCCATGGAGATGATTGGAACAGCTGAATCCAATGATTTGGAGGGGTGTCCCAATACTTTTGGCAGTATAGTGTATATAAACAGTGCATTTAGTAGTCTCCTTGTAGTTTCCTTATATCGATGTCTCGCATCACAAATTTAAAGAATATAGGGATTATTCCTTATATAATAGTGAGTGAGCTATGCAGAACATTCCTTTTTGCCCCTTGGCCTCCTGTAAGTCCAAAACCACTGGACTATAGCACAGAGACAATCTGATATCATAGAACCAAATATTCCAACTTGTATAATGCTGTTTTAGACTATTTGACCATCATCAGTGCAGTTCATAGCTCCATACCTTATTTTAAAATGAGGAATAAACCCCTTTTTTGTGGATTTGTGATGAAAGTGAGGCATTTAGATACCTTATTGTTAAGAAGGTTAATGTGTGGGAATAAAAATTGTGGCTAGAGCATGAGTTTGTCAACTTCAATGGGATCATGTAACTAGTATAAATAGCTAACCGATCTTCCATAAGATATAGGTGATAAAAAGAACTAAAAATAATGCAGCTATATTTTTTATATTCACTAAATGACTAAGATAAACCCTGAAATGGATTTCTTCACAGAAATGTTTTTTAAGTCAAGTTCGGTAAGAGTTTGTGGGTAGTCAAAAAAGAAAGGGTGGGGGTGGCATTGTCAAATGAAAATAGAAACCTTGTACAAATGTTTATTATTTCTATATTTACAGAAAAAATGCATGCAAAGTTGTCCATATACTTTGCTTAAATATAAAAGATGCAACTGATTAGTACGGAATATTTCTAGCCACAAAATTTTGGGCACTTGTTAATGGCCAAAAATTACCAATACCCAATTTGTATTGGGACACCTATCATGTGTCAGACAATAGGCATTTATGTATATATGGGTGCCATAACTGTGTGTATGTATGTTTATGCAATCTATAACTTGTTGTGGTCCAGGCACCACTATCAGACATCAAACCAGGGTCCTGTACCCCCTGAAGACAGATGAGAAATACAGAGGGCAATTCAAAAAGCGGTATCTTACAACGTACAAGTATGCGGTAAGATACTGCACAGCGTTTTTAAAACAAAGTTGGCATTCAAGTTCCCAGAATGCCCCGGTCGATGATGTCACAAGGGGGTGGGGTCAACCAGCGACATCACCCTTTAGTTATTTAAGAACTGTCAGGCGGCAGAGCTGTCAAGCAGCGTGAGCCTTCACCAAGAGCGGAGCCCTCCTTTTTTTTTTCTTTCTTTCTTTTTTTGGGTCAGTGGTGGCGTCGGGCATTGTGATTGACTATGGATCTATGCTGGGGGACATTTTTGTTATTTTTTGTTTTTTTAATGAAGGATTTGTCAAAAACAGCCTCCTGTGTTTTTTACACTACACTTTTTTGGTAAATAAGTAGAGATACCATGTACCCCATACTCATTCACAAGGGGGAGGGGGATCTGGGGGCCTCCAGATTCTGATAAGCCCCCCACCCACAGACCCCCACAACCACCAGCTAGGGTTGTGGGGAAAGGACCCTTGTCCCAATCAACATGGGGAAAAGGTGCTTTGGGGGAGGGCGCAGAGCCCCCCTTCCCGTAAGCAACCCCTATGTTGAGGGCATGTGTCCTGGTATGGTTCGGGAGGGGGGGATGCTCGCTCATCCCTCCCCTTTCCTGACCTGCCAGGTTGCATGCTCGGATAAGGGCTTGGCATGGATTTTGGAGGGGGACCCCATACCATTTTTTTTTTATTGTGGTATGGGGGTTCCCCTCAAAATCCATACCAAACCCAAAGGACTTGCTATGAATGGTTCCCCACGTTTTTTGTTTGTTTCTTAATTTTTAATTGTCGGCAACTATTTTTTTTACATTCAGTTGTCAGCGGGGCGTCCCACTGACAGCTGATGACTCATCAGTTGTTAAGGACGCGGCCACCATCTGCTCTTTAACATTCATGACAGTAAATGGTTGTTAAAGGACGCCGGCAGCTGGCCACTCCTTACGAACCAGTACATACCGCATGCCTCGATCACTACTTAAATTACTAAATGCATTTAATTATTTCCTTCTGTGAACTGACTTTAAGGTCTTTCCATGCTGTATTTACAGAACATTTTTGCCATTTGTGGTACATACCACATACTAGCAATAGTAAATTGACATTTTCAGTATCACATGCAATACGTGGTCACCTGACCGACATAACGCATGCGATAAATTTTAGTGAATTGTCTCCACAGCCCTCTTGTATTGAACTGTATTGTGAATTGTCTCCACAGCCCTCTTGTATTGAACTGTATTGTTGCTGTATTGTCTCCCTTTATATTGCAAACTGTTGGCACTATATAAAGCCTGTATAATAATAATATTATTATTATTATTAGGTCAGATCAGTCAGGCCCCAATAACAAAGTAAAACTAAATTGGCAATTGTATGCATTTTGTTGTGTCAACCCTAAAGGGACAATAACTTTAAAAAGGGATGGTTATAACCCCTGGTTTTCACCAGAACTAGTGTCCCTATTTGGAAGAGTTCCCATTTTTTTCCGCCTAGGCGATCGCAGCGGAAGTGGGAGAGGGTACCTGTCAAATTCGGGTACCCGCTCCTTCCCGCTCCCCAAGGATGCCAATCCTTAATGGGAAGCGGGGGACAAAGGCTTAAAGCGGAACTTCCCCTTTTGGGTGGAACTCTGCTTTAAGGAAGTACTGTCAGACTTGATGTACTCTGATTGCTACATGGATCGATATTCGGTCGGTTCAGCAGGTATCGTTGAATTTTGATTCATGTATGGGCAGGCTGGTTGTACACAAGTTGATTTTATCAATCAACTTTTGTACAACCAGCCTGTCTGGTTTTTACGTAACAGTATATTCTGATGGCGGGGAAGGCTCCGCACTGTCAGAATACAATACCACAGCAGGAGGATTCCCCCATCCACCTGGAATGTGTGGATGGGGGAATCAGATCTTTTTTTTTTTCTCCTTTCAACCGTACGGTTAAAAAAAAAAAAAAAAACGGCTTCCTTTCTGTTTCATGTTCTGGCCAGGTAATGCTCATAGTAGCTGAGAGAACATTGAAACTTCAGTACAAAACAAAGTCTTTGCATGCGGTGACTCAAACACAAGGCATACAGTGTGTTAGATAAATTGCAAAACAGCAATCACCGTTGGCTGACCTCACGTGGTTTGAAGGCAGCATTTGTCTAACTAGACAGTATCTCGAATGTATCTGTAACACTAGCTCATAAAATGAGCAAAACATTTATTTCAGCAACATTGTGAGAGTTTACAAACCTACAACATTAGTGAATAAATTGGGCTTCAGGTATTAAAGTGTCTGAAAGGAACACAATCATACCGACTCTTGTCTTGTAGAAATAGCAGGACTACGTACACACTGGGTTTAGTGATCATCAGTTCCTGGCAAATTGGTGATTTTTAAACATTCCTTGATAGGTTATCTCCACCTGAAATTAGGAAATTTAGTCTCAGTTTCTGTCCCATTGACCCTTGTCAACAGGAAGGAAAAATGAGAAAATTGAAGACTGCCACCACAATAGGAGTAGAAGGGGAAATGCCCTAATTTGGATGATACTAGGATTTAATATCAGTTTGGGAAGTTTTCCCTTCACTTCCCGCTTTCTTTCTGGTACAGGAAGTAGGGAGTAAGCTCCCGAATGGGGACACAGACACACGACAGGGGTTCCAACCCTTCCCCACTCAATCCAAAAAAATAACACAGTTTTGGCTGCAGTTGCATTACACTGCTTTTCAGCAAATGATATTTCAGGACAGACATTTAAAAACAAAGATTTGTTGCTATAAAGCTTTGCACTGCCTCTTTTCTATACTTTGAATCAGGGGTGGACTGACAACTCATGGGGCCCCCAGGCAAAAGGAAATCATGGAGCTCCTGTGTTCTTGCACACACTAAACCACACCCGAAAAAACCTATGAAAGGTACCAAGGGGATCTCATGGGCCCCCTACTGACCCCGGGCCCACGGGCAGTGCCCGAGTGCCTAAATGGTCAGTCTGCCCCTGCTTTGAATATATAAATAAGACACCTCCACAAAGGTCATCTAGTCACAGCCTGATGAAACGGTGCATGTCAATACTGTACAGCTTGCTGTTGGCATTATCTGATTCTACATGTGTTATCAAAATCCTACCACTTCCAGTCACTGTTGTGGTCACCCATCTAGAAGCCCTGATGAAGGGGAGTGTCTGAACCCCCCAAAATGCATTGGCCCTTTTTTTACTGTCAGCTATTTAATTTGACCATTGGTGTGGTGCCCCTACTGCGTTTTAAATATTTAGACTTTTCTCAGAACCCCTCTATTGTATTAATAATTAGGCTAGGTGCACACTAATGCGGTGAGGTACATCGCATGTGATTCGCCGCAATTCACAGGCGATTTGCGTGCGGTGTGATTGGAGCCATACATTATGAATGGCTCAAATTGCACCACACCCGCACCAAAAAGGTGCAGGACCTTTTTTTGGGTCCACACTAGAATCAGATCGCATGGGTATTCAGACCTATGTGATCTAATTCTGCACATCGCACCGTGTTTTGCGGACCGATTTTGGGGTGTTGTTAACATACACACCCGCATTCAATTTGTGTATGGTGCGATTGGAGCCATACATTTTGTATGGCTCAAATCGCACCTCACCCACACCAAAAAGGTGCAGGACCCTTTTTTGGGTCCACACTAAAATCGGATCGCATGGGTATTCACACCTATGCGATCCGATTCTGCACATCGCACTGTGTTTTGCGGACCGAATTTGGGGTGTTGTTAACTTAACATACACACTCACATGCGATTTGTGTGCTGTGCGATTGGAGCCATACATTATGTATGGCTCAAACCGCACCGCACCAAAAAGCTGCAGGACACTTTTTTGGGTCCACACTAGAATTGGATTACATGGGTATTGACACCTATGTGATCCGATTCTGCACATCGCACCACGTTTTGCAGACCGATTTCGGGGTGTTGTTAACGTAATATACACACCCGCATGCGATTTGTGTGCTGTGCGATTGGAGCCATACATTATGTATGGCAGCACAGTGGCTAAATAGTTAGCACTTCCACCTGGCAGTACTAGGGTTGTTGGTTCGAATCCCACCTCATGCCTAGAGTTTGCATGTTCTCCCTGTGTCTGCGTGGGTTTCCTCTGAGTACTCTGGTTTCCTCCCACACTCCAAAGACATGCTGGTAGGGTAATTGGATCCTGCCTAAATTGGCTCTAGTATGTATGGATGTGAGTTAGGGACCTTCGATTGTACACCCCTTGAGGGTTAGGGACTGATGTGAATGTACAATATATATGTGTAAAGCACTGCGTAAAATTGATGGCGCTATATAAGTACCTGAAATAAAAAAATAAATATGGCTCAAACCGCACCAAAAAGGCGCAGAACCCTTTTTTGGGTCCACACTAGAATCGGATTGCATGGGCATTCACACCTATGTGATCCGATTTTGCACATCGCACCGCGTTTTGCGGATCCTATTTTGGGGTGTTATCTTAACATACACACCCGCAGCAGTTTGCATGAATGGAGTGCAATTCTAATGCGGTACAGAATTCACACAGAAATTGCTGCGAATTCTGCATCGCATCAGTGTGAACCCAGCCTGAAGGTGGAACTAAAGGCAAAACTTTTTTTCTCCATTTTTGGAAGGTCATACTTAGTTCAAGGTTTTTTTTTTGTTTTCTTTTTTTTGCGTCCCAGTGAGATTTCCTTTCACTTCCTGTCCCATAGCCACAACAGGAAGTGAGGGAATCCCTGGTTGTCCCCAGAACCATTTGAAGATTCCCCTCTGTTCCTGGTGGTGACAACCCAAAATCTTGATTTTTCTTCCACCTTTGGTGCTAATGGTAAACCGGACAAATAGAGTGGGTGAATTTCCCTAAAGGGGGCGCAGACGGCAATAAAACCTAGACAGGTGTTCTAATCCCTCTTCACTTCATTAAAAACAAAACAAGAAGTTCTGCCTGTACTTCTACGTAAAAGATCCAGCGCATGGACCCGGAATGTAACACCCGCCATGTTGCAGCGTTCTCATATTGTGTGCACTCTTTCACCAGGCTGAGAGTTGATGTTCTGCGCTGGTCCTGGCTCCACACGAGGTGGGATTGAATCTACAGCAACAGTTGTCACTTTGGTCTGAACGGGGCTTAAAGAAAAAAAAAGAGAGCGCTGCTTTTCTGGTTAACTAATCTAGTGGAGCTAATGCCTTTTTATCAGAGCAGTGTGGGTTTGTGTTGATACACTCTGCTAAAGGAAAGGGATGTCATGTAGCTATGATGAGTGATTAGCACTAAATATAGCTCTATATAACTAACAGAGAAAGCACTGTTTCATATGAAGATCCACACAAACACAGGGTTGAATACAAGGAAACTAGGTTAACCTTTTCCCTGCCGAGCAGCTAATCATTCATTCCACCGGATCTCCTTGAGAATACAGCGGATGAAAGAAATGACTGTGTTCTCAGCAAGCAGGCTTCCTTCTGCTCTACAGAGCTGGATCTGGTTAGGAAGTACATGACAAAACAGGACTGCCGGATCTCGCAGCTTGGCTTGCTTACTATTGCAGGCTCATGTCCTCAAAGCTGGTGACTTTTAAAGGACGACTAAACCTGGACATTTTTATATAGGAAGCGAGGAGGAAAACGATTGTAGCGAACTTGGATCTTAACTATTTCCTCATTGCAAAATACCCATGTCTGTTTTATACTCCTCGTGCAAAAGAAAGCAGAATATGAAAATAAGCTTGAACTATAGCAGGAAGCTGGTTTGTTCTGCTTGCTGCAACGGTGTTAGATGTACTAGCAGATTTGGAAACGCTAACATTTTTCTTTTTTTTTTTTTTTTTCTAGTTAACGTTATACTAAACACTCACCTGTTTAACTGACAATATCCCTTCTATTTCTGTATGTGGATGATGGCACTGTAATTATTTTAATTAAAAAAAAAAAAAAAATCTAAGTACCTTTTTCCTAATCAATGTATACAGCTGTCACATGACCCAGATCTTTCCCGGCCTGTCTGCTGGGAAGCGTAAGCAGGAGGAACCTCTAGTCCTCTGCTGCTGGTCACATGTTCAAAATGAAAAGAAAAAAAAATTAAGAATACAGAGTAAAAATTATTGTTATACAGGATTTATATAGCGCCAACAGTTTGCTCAGCGCTTTACAATATAACAGGAGACAATACAGCAACAATACAGTTCAATACAAAAGGGTTAGGAGGGCCCTGCTCATTGGAACTTAATAAATAATATCAATAAACTGCTTTAAAGTGGCTTGCAAATATATAGTTGAAATAAATTCTTTATTATTTTATGAAAAAAATTATGGTGTGGGTGGATTTCTGCCAGTCGTAGGCTGTCTCACACCCCTCCAGCCTGTGTCTTAGTATAACAGGGAGGTGAAGCTACATGTAATATCCTGTCCCCAATGTGTTTAGTTGGTTAGTGGGCATAGAGGAGGAGGGAGGGAGCGGGATGCCATTTACCACTTTGTATACACCCATGTGTGACTCTATAGTCACTTGGCTGCACAGATGCAATAGGGAGGAAATGCTCAGCATAGAAACTCAATGAACTGAGCATGTGCAGAGTTGCCACTACAGCTGCAAAATCCCCAGCTGAATTGGGGACATAAACAGAAGGTGGAGATAGAGAGCAGCAGGATCAACCAGTTTTTTTGCAGAATACAGAAGACAAATCTCATAGTGACTGGGTATGAACAGCATGTAAAACAGCATTTATTGATAGTTTTTTATGATGTGGGTTTAGTGACAGGGAATGGTTATAGCCCCTGTTAGGCTTTTTTGCCATCTGTGCCCTTGGGAAGACTTTTCTTTTATGTAGAAAGAAATCTCTCCTTTACAATGAAATTCCCATTTTTGGCTTTCTCACCAGAACAGGTGTTGTGTTTGAAAGATTTCCCCTCACTTTCTGTTCTGGTGACAACTCAAAATGTTTTATTTTTTCTCAATTTGACTTACTGTGGTCAAACCAACAAAGAGAGCTAATGTCCCATTGGAGTACCACTGTTAATAACTGATAGGGGTTCTAACACCTTATCACTCTATCCAAAAGGAAAAAATGCAATTATTGGCAATAAATACATATGTAGATATCTGTACAAAGTGTTTTTTGTTCAAAGCTGGAAGAAAAAGTGGCTACGTAGTGTCTTCTGGAAGAAGAATGTAGTGTGATGGTCACCACTGTCTCTATGTATCCTATGTTTATGCTTCAGCGTGATTTCCTTCACCACAAACACAAATTAGATGGTGCTTTGGTTAGACTTGTGTTGGTAGCATTTGCTGCATACTTTATACTGTCAGCAGTTCATGGGAATATCTGAAATGGCCTAGAATGATTTGCTCAGCTCTCTGGTATCACTAATTAACATGAATACTATGATCATGACCACAGTATGTTAGCATGGACTTGTCTGCTTTACTCTGTTCGCATGATGGAAAGATTTACTAAAACTGGAGCACTCAGAATTTGGGGCAGCTGTGCATGGTTGCCAATCAGCTTCTAACCTCAGCTTGTTCAATTACCCCTGGTTCACATATATGCTGCCGCGTTTTGCGCGGGCACGAGAGCCCATTCATTTGAATGGACTCCTGTGCCCCGTGACACGCAGAGAAGTCATCCCTGCACTTCTTCTGAAAACGCAGCCTGTACAGGAACCTCGGTTCCCAGTACGGTAGTGTTTTCCAGTGCGGGCGGCGTGCCATTATAAGTAATGGTACCTGCCCACAGGTCCGCATTCCTCTGTGCGTGTGGTGCGGCTGCGCGTATTTTCGTGAAGATCCGCAGCCGCATCACCCGCACATATGTGAACCTAGCCTGAAGCTTTGACAATAAAAATTGGAAGTTGATTGGTCTCTGTTGCACTCTCCACTTTTAGTAAACTCTCTCAGTCAACATTGACTATTTTTAATACTTATGCTGCTAGTATTAGTAAATAGATAGGAAAATATATTATATTTACTTATTTTAAACTTTTTTTTTTTTTACATTTCTTCAGTTACGTCTTGGTTTCCAGACCTAGGCAAATGATTTCATACATCCCAGGAGTCTTCAGGAAGGGGAGAGGGGTTTTCTTGGCTAAGCACACCCTCCTGCTTGAGCTAAGGGAAGATGGATTCCAGGAAGTAAATGCTAAATAAATAAATAGCATTTTTGATTTTTGATGCTCAGATGCTGTGTAGTTCCACTTTAAAGAAGAAATGTTGTTTTTGTAGATGTTTAAGCTACAAGTCCAGTTGAATTAGATGTCTGCTAATGTAGTTTTCTTTTTTGTTTTGTTTTGTTTTTTTACTTTGGTCAGATATTTGCTAAGGATATCATTTCTGGTCTAAAGGATGTAGCTGAAGCTGGTCAGCTGGGGAGAATGCAGGGAAACCCTCCCTTTCAGAAAGACATTTAAGAGAGGGCTTGTTAAGTCAAGCATGAATTACTTCTGAACAGAGAATGCTATAAATACCTGGTGCTCCAGGGGATGAAGGAAAGCATGATGTCCTAGAGTGCAGTGCCAGGGTCTGAGCAACTAATCGGCAGGCTCAAAAACTGTCACCTGACAAGGAGGAGGAATAATTTACCCCTGTTTAAGCTCTGACACAAAACTTGCAAGGCTCAGTGGGTGGGGGGATATCTCTGCCTTAGACTACTTTCACACTCAGGAGTTTTTGAAGCGTTTTGGCAATAAAAAAAGTACCTGAAAAGCTCAAGAAAAACTCTTCCATATGTATGTATATCTATGTATGTTTTCAGATTGAGGCATTGCGCTTACGGTGCGGTGTAACTGCTTGCAGCATCTTTGGAGCATGTTTGGGAAGTAAAAAAAAAAAACGCCATTTCCCATCCAAATCAATGGAAAACGCCTGAAAAGCACCTCAAAAACACCTCTGAGAAGCGTTTTTGGTGTAGTTTTTAAGTCATGCTCAGAAAGCACAGCAAAAGTGCGGTAAAATCGCCTCTGTGTTTTTGCGGCTGATCAGTGAAAAAGTAGCCTAAGACACAGGAATTGTAGGGCCAGCATCCTTCACCTTTAGTAACTTGTAACACCCCTATTTAGGGTGTAACATGTCAGTGTGCATCAGTCCCCCCAATATCCCCTGTGACAGCAGGCGGCTGTTTATCTCCCCGCACCCACTGTCACAATTTAAAAACCACACGGCTGTGCAGCCCCCCAATTTTCAGTGAACTGTGAGGATGCTGGTGAGAGCTACAGAGGTGCAGGCAGAAAGCTGTAGGCATTGTCTGCAGGAGCCTGGCATGATCAGCAGATCACAAGTGCAATACTGCTGGCTACTGAGAAAAAAATTAATAAATACATTTTTCTATCTGCAAAAACATGCATTTATTAGCTTTTTTTAAAAGTGAACTAATCATTTTAAAGTATAACAAAAGGCAGAACTTGTATTAGTTTTGGATAGAGTGGAGATTAGAACTCTTGTCAGGTTTTTATTGTTCCCGGTTTACATGTATCATCAAAAGTGAAAATAAAAGAAAATCCTACATTTTGGGTTGTCCCCAGAAATGTAACTGAGGGGAAATCTTCCAATGTGGACACTAGTACTAGTGGCTTTGGTGACAACCAGGGATTTTATCACTTTGGAGGGATTTCCTCTAACTTTGTGTTTTGACTATGGAACAGGAAGTGAAGGGAAATCTCCCCAATGGGACACAGCTGGCAAGACCTCCCTTACTCCATCCAAAATGGAAAAAAAAAGTTTTGCCTTTTATCCTACTTTAGGTTAGCCATACACATTTTGTTTTCTGTCCTTCAGCCCTCAGGATGAATGAAAGAAATTCAGTTGATTCCTCCATCCATGTTAAGCAAAAAATCGACTTTTCAGCCACTACATTTTCGCCAGGTTCAGTTGATTCTTCATTCACCTTTTGTCAAGCTGGGTGGTGCCAATATGGCCACCCACAGCTCGCAATTCCTGGTGTGTATGGCCAAGTTTACACTGTCGTCGATAAGACATCGCTAGCTTAGCACGTGGTAGTATGTTACCCTGTTTACCCGTATTGTAACTTCATGTGTGTATTCTGTTTCATGATTTCCATTTTTTACTTGGCTTTCAAACATTGTAGTATTTGTTTAGTATATTGGTTTATTTTAAACTGTGTGTGTGAAAGTTTGCTGAGGTGTGTGTTTGTATCTAAAACTGGAGAGCCGGCACTAGTGTCACTGTTTACACTAATCTTAACTTTCCCAGACTGGATTGGTCATGTTAGGTCATGTCTTCACTTGTTCTAGAAACCAGAATCTACGCTGAACTCCAGTAAAACTACATCTGAAATGAATACACAAGATAACCCATACCCATGTTTGTTAATCTACAAGAATTACCATTCCTTCTATAGACTGAGGATTTGAGGTGTATTGGCTGCATTGTCATCCTAGTGTCCTGTGGCTTCGAAGGTGCAAAGTCTGTACAGTTACCTATGACAACTATATTAAAGTTCTCCGTTCCATACAGTTGCACTTAGTGGAAGTTCACTTTCCTTATTGCTTCCCTTGTTAAATCCCAACTCCAGGAATTCGGAAAAAAATGACCTTTCAGTGGAGCTTCCCTGCAAAAGTTAAATGCGTGTTGAAGATCAAGTCCACCTTTGCAATAAAATAAAATAAATAAATGCACTTAAAGTTACAGAAGGAAATGCCAGTGGACTACGAGTTCAGTGATCATTACTTTTGTGTTCCATTAAGACCTCCAAGTCTGTCTGTCGCAGTGGTATACAGAAAAAGAGCAATGGACTTGTAGTTTTTTCATTCTCAGGTCTCTGTGAATGGATGACTCATCTCTGCGGATACAGCAAGTTTTAAATCTGAGAGTTGTTGCGGGAGAGAAGAACCCCTGCATGCTGTCAGGCAGGTAGGGGTGCATCTGTTTGGCATTAAATATGGGTGTGACATGGTCTTAAAGATAGATTTAGTCTATAGGTAGAGGAATAAGGTGTGACGCCTTACTCCTTGTTGCGGCAGGCTTCACCCACACAGTGCACCCAATCCCCTAAAGCTTCCCCTATGAAGCACTCCAACCAGTGATCACAAAATGACATTATTAATGTTCAGTGCAGAGCCAGTAGCCATGCATTATACAGAATTCAGGGAGGGACCACCCATAACCTGGACCAGAGATGAATGCCAGAACCGACTGGAGTAAGCGCAGCATTAGATCATCCTGTGCATTCCCTAGAGCACAGGTGTCAAACTGGCGGCCCTCCAGCTGTTGCCAAACTACAAGTCCCATGAGGCATTGCAAGATTGACAGTTACAAGCATGACTTCCAAAGGTAGAGGCATGATGGGATTTGTAGTTTCGCAACAGCTGGAGGGCCACCAGTTTAACACCCCTGCCCTAGAGTTATCAAGCATTTACTCTTGCAGTCCCCTCTGCAGGAACAGAGGGGATATCCACTGCGAGGGTAGGGTTTTTTTTCTCGTTGTTTTATTTTATTTTGTAATTCCCGAAGTTGGGCTGGCACATTCAAAAACATTTGGAGTTTTAAAGTGTTTGTGAAGACTTTTTTTTGCAGTAATGCACTCTGTGCATTAAGGTAAAAAAACTTTCCATGGTCAACTCCCCTCCAGCCCCCTAAATACTTACCTGTGCCCAATCTCGATCCAGTTCTGTACCTGAGAGCAGCAACTCTCTCCCCTCTCTCACACAGAACATGGAGACAGCAGCAGGAGCCATTGAGTCCTGCTGATATTAATCAAATCCTGTGAGGAGGGAGCAGGACTGAGCCGCGCCGCAGTGTGTGTGTGTGTCAATAGACACACAGCCTGGCTTAGGATTGAGCCCACACAAGTGCCCCCATGGCAAGTGGCTTTCAGTGGGGGAACTCAGAAGGGAGGAATAGCCAAGAGCACAGGCAGGGGACCCTAGAAAAAGAGGTTCAGGGCTGCTCTGTGCAAAACCTTTGCACAGGGCAGGTAAGTATAACATCTTTATTATGAAAAAAAAATGAACATTTAGAATCACTTTAAGTGCATTTTTAAAGTGCTTTCATGTTTTCTAGGCCCGAGAAGTATTTCTTGCAGCTGCATATAATAAAAGCAGGTGAAATGTATGTATAGTGCATTTTACATGTGCTATTATTTGTCCCTATGGAATGTGCACTTGATGCACAACAATGCAACAAATAGGATTTATAAAAAAAAACACTTTAAATTGCATAGATACAGTAAATGCTACGCAGAAATAGTGTTCTAGATCCCTATCTGCTATTTAGGAGCGCTGGATATGGATTTGATTTGAACGCAACTAGATGCAAAAATGTGAATGGAGTTTTATGGGCCAGTCCCCCTGGCACCCCTAATGGCCAGCCTGCAACTCTTTGGTACTTACTGTGCAGCCCTCTAGTCCCACTAGACAGTAGTCAGTGCTTTCCTTGCCAAGATGCTTACTAATGGACAGTGAAGAAAAATGTTAATTAACCAGCCAGTGTAAAGCACAGTGGGTGGGCCTTTAACGCCTGCTGAATGCATATGTTCTTCAGCCATCTCCACCATTCTGTACACATCTGTTTACATCATCACATGGTCACATGAACAGAACTCTGCCTTTTATCTTTCAGAAGCTGGCATCAAGGGGTTAAACTGCATTCTATTAGCTTAACTATTCTTTTTTCTCTTTTTAGTATTTTTTTTCACTGTCGTTTTATAATGGATCTTGCGGAGAAAAAAAAATCAGATATTTTGCTAGTAAACGTTTAGGGGACTGTTGGGAAACACTTACTGTGTTGGATGTGAATTGTAACGTGTCTCCAGTCTCTGACAGTCTTCTATAGCATGTTCCTAGTTTCCAACCATGCGATTAGCATGTTTGCAGTCTGACAATCTTTTGTATCATGTCCACAGTGAGCATTCTATGTGGTCTTTTGCTGATTGCTCTATATTAAATAATTTGACCATCACTGATATGTATCATTATTGGGGGAGTGAGGATTAAGTTACACTACATCCCTCATCCAAAGATACACTATATTGCCAAAAGTATTGGGACACCCCGCCAAATCATTGGATTCAGGTGTTCCAATCACCTCCCTGGCCACAGGTGTATATAATCAAGCACCTAGGCATGCATACTGCTTCTATAAACATTTGTGAAAGAATGGGTCGCTCTCAGGAGCTCAGTGAATTCAAGCATGGTACAGTGATAGGTTGCCACCTGTGCAGTAAGTCCATCCGTGAAATTTTCTTGCTACTAAACATTCCACGGTCAACTGTTAGGCTAGGTTCACATCTGTGCGGGTGGTGCCGCTGCAGATCCTCACGAAAATCTGTGCAGCCATACCACCCACACAGAGGAATGCAGATCCGCGGGCGGGTGCCATTAGTTCTAATGGCACGCCGCCCGCACTGGAAAACGCAACCGTACTGGGAAACGAGGATCCTGTGTGGGCTGCGTTTTCAGAATAAGTGCAGGGACTTCTTCCTTGCGTGTCCCGGGGCATGGGAGTCCATTCAAATGAATGGGCTCTTGTGCCCACACAAAACGTGGCCCGCGTGACCGCATATGTATGAACCAGGGATTAGTGGTATTATAACAAAGTGGAAGCAACTGGGAACAACAGCAACTCAGCCACGAAGTGGTAGGCCACGTAAAATGACAGTGCGGGTCAGTTTTTTCTAGCTTTTTTTTTTTTCTCTACATGTACTGTAAAAAACGCTATTAAAACACTAACGCTCTAAAACGCTATTGCAAGCCAGCACAACAACGCTATTACCAATGTTTTTTTGTCCAACTTTTTCTTCTAGCATTTTTGGAGCTAAAAAAACTGCTAGTGTGCATGGAGCCTAATTAAATCTCCCCCATTCTGATTACACTTTGTACTTTGCCTTACCAAATAACCTTTTAAGCTTTATGAGAAGCACAACTACGTAACCACTTTCCATCTGCCCTATAGCAGTTTTACAGCTAAAGGGTGGCGTTCCTGTGCAAAATCACCTTAAAAAACGTAATTTCACACTTCCGGCACACGGGGGGCGTTAGCGCCACTGAAAGAAATCTTTAGCTCTGAAGTATCACAGCACAAAACGATCTGCAAGCCCCAACGAGCAGTTGTTCGATATCGATATCTGCAGATCGTCAGTCAAGAAACAAGAACAGTGCTATGGCTATGTTGTTGTGACAGTGGAAAATCATGAATCGTTTTTCTCTGTAGAGCTGATGATTCATGATTCATCACTTCCCATAGTAAAAGCACCACCTAGTGTACACCAAACACATAGCTGTTATGCCGCCTGGCAGAGTCTCTAGCAACCCACCGCACGGACGCTCCCAGGGCGCGGGGTCTAAGTCCCAGCCTGCTGTTCACCAGGGCCCCTGATGGTGGGGATGGACTTGGTGCAGACTGAAACCAGGTCGCGACCCCCGAGTGTGTCCTGCGGTGGTAGAGAATACTGACAGGGGAGTGCAGGAACGGAATCTACTTGGAAGAGGCAGACAGATACACAGGTCTGACCCAAACCGGATGGATGGATGGATGGATGGATACGGTATGCGTGGTCAGACAGGCCGGTCGGTATTATGCGGGCAACAAGGTACAGAGGAGCGAGCTAAGAATGGTCAGGTCACAAGCCAGGTTCAGCAGGATGCGGGCAAATACAGTACCAGGGATCAGACAGAAGAGTAGTCAGGCAAGCCAGGGGTCAAACAGGAGAGAGCAGGATCAGGAACAAGCAGAGGTCGGCAACGGAGTATACAGCAACACAGGAACAGGATACAGGACACAGGATACAAGACCAAACGGCAACTAACATACCTGTTCCTGCGTTTAAATAGCCCGCCTCCCGCTGTCATTGGTGCCAGGCGCGCGTCCGTGATCCCGAGTGCGCATGCGCGAACCCCGCCGCTGCCATGCGCGGCCAGGTCCTACCGCCCGCCGGGTAGAGAGAGTGGGTGTTCTGCGCATGCGCCGCCCGACGCGATGCCGCAGAACACCTGGATCCTGACATTGCCCCCCCCCCTACGGGCAGCCGCCGGATGCCCAACAGTTCTCTCTTGCGTGGGTGGTTGTCAAAAAAATCCCGAATCAATCTAGAGGCATGAATGTTCTGGGAGGGTTCCCATGAGTTCTCCTCTGGACCATACCCTTTCCACTTAATGAGAAACTGGGTCTGACCCCCCCTCTTCCTACAGTCTAGAATTGTCTCAATTTCGAATTCCTCCTCCCCATCAACGTTTATGGCGTCAGGAGGCCTAGATCTCCGGTTCGGGAATGGGTCCGGTGCCGCGGGTTTCAACAGCGATACATGAAATACCGGGTGTATTCTAAAGGATTCCGGGAGTACGAGCTCGTACGCCACTTCGTTAACCTTCCTCTTTACCTGGAATGGGCCCATAAATCTCGGTCCCAATTTCCGCGATGGGCATATCATCTTAAGGTTTGTCGTGGCCAACCAGACCTGGTCCCCTGGGTGTAACATAAGCTCCCCTCTTCTCCTTTTGTCAAAGGCTTTCTTACTGCCCTCCTGGGCCTTCAGGATTGCTTCTTGTAAGACCTTATTGTTTGCAGAAAGGAAGTGCAACATGTCCTGTGTAGCTGGCACCGAACTTTCAGGAATTGTGTCAGGTAAAAAGGTCGGGTGGAAGCCGTAGTTGGCAAAAAATGGGGATTGCTGAGTAGTCGAGTGGCTAGCATTGTTGTAAGCAAATTCGGCCAGTGGTAAAAGAGTTAGCCAATCGTCCTGAAGAAATGATGTGTAACATCGGAGATATTGTTCCAAGGTCTGGTTTGTACGTTCGGTCTGTCCATTGGTCTGTGGGTGATATGCCGAGGAGAGAGATAACTTGATTTCCAAGGTCTCGCATAGTGCTTTCCAAAATTTGGAGGTGAACTGGGCACACCTATCCGAAACTATATCCTTAGGAATTCCATGGAGTCTCACCACCTCTCTCACAAAGATTTGCGCCGTCTCCGCAGCGGATGGTGTGTCTTTGAGAGGCAAGAAGTGGGCCATCTTGGATAGGCGGTCCACAATCACGAAAATGGTGGTATGGTCTTGAGATGGAGGAAGTTCCACAATGAAATCCATCGAAATCATTTCCCACGGTCTGTTGGGTATGGGTAAGGGTCGCAGGAGCCCCCAAGCCTTGTTCCTGGAAGGCTTATTCCTTTGACAGACCGCGCAGGTCTTTACGTAAGCCTCGCAATCTTTGGACATGCTGGGCCACCAGAACATACGTTGTAGAAGTTCCAACGTCTTCCGGGTCCCGAAGTGCCCAGCCAGGGGATGGTCATGGCAATGGCCCAAGACCGTGGTGCGAGATTCGTCAGGTACCAAGATTCGTTCTCCTTTCCACCATAATCCGTCTCTATTCTGTAGTGGCACCCCTGGAACCTTTGGAGCCCCTATGGATGCTGCCTGTAGTTGGGAACGTAGCTCAGTCTGTAATGCCAAAAAATTACCAGACGACAGGATGGTGTCAGGTTTGTGGGCCTCCTTTGGGTCTTCGAACATCCGCGAAAGAGCATCTGGTTTCGTGTTCTTTGATCCAGGCCTATAAGTGATATGAAACACAAACCGAGAGAAAAAAAGTGCCCACCTAGCCTGTCTTGGTCTCAAGCGCTTCGCCGTTCTTAAATATTCAAGGTTCTTGTGATCCGTAAAAATCAATATCGGGTGCACGGCTCCTTCCAGCAAGTACCTCCACTTCCCCAACGCTGCCTTGATGGCCAGGAGTTCTCGGTCCCCTATGTCATAGTTCTTTTCGGCCGAAGATAGTTTCCTGGAGAAAAATGCCACGGGATGCATCAGTTCCTTGATGCCCTTCCTTTGGGAAAGCACAGCCCCAACCGCGTTTTCGGAAGCATCCACCTCCAAGATGTAGGGTAGTGAAGAATCAGGATGGCTCAATACTGGGGCCTCGGTGAATAACCTCTTTAGGGACTCAAAGGCTTCCTGCGCCTCAGATGTCCACTTGAAACGCACTCCCTGCTTGGTAAGTTGCGTGATGGGGGATACTAGGCCTGAAAAGTTCCTAATGAATTTCCGGTAAAAATTAGCAAAGCCAATGAACCGCTGAACCCCTTTTTTATCTAACGGCACCGGCCATTCCAGAACTGCGGAGATCTTCTGTGGATCCATCGCTATTCCAGTAGTAGAAATAATTAAGCCTAAGAAGGGGATACTGTGCTGCTCAAAACTGCATTTATCTGCCTTTGCGTATAACCCATGCAAACGGAGCCTTTCCAGCACTACCCTGACGTGACCCCTATGCTCCTCCAGAGATGCAGAAAAAATTAAGATATCATCAAGATAGATGACCACAAAAATATCCAAGAAGTCCCTGAACACATCGTTAATGAAGTGCTGGAAGGTGGCGGGGGCGTTACACAGACCGAAGGGCATTACCAGGTACTCAAAGTGCCCGAACCTAGTACGGAAGGCAGTCTTCCACTCATCTCCCTCCCGAATACGGACCAGATTGTAAGCCCCCCTCAAATCCAACTTCGTAAAAACAGATGCAGTCCTGAGTCGCTGAAACAGTTCTGGTACTAAAGGAAGTGGGTAACGGTTCTTTACCGTGATCTTGTTAAGCTCCCTATAGTCCACACAGGGCCTTAAGGATTTATCCTTTTTCTCAACAAAGAAAATACCCGCCCCGACCGGGGATGTGGAGGGGCGTATGAACCCCTTCTGAAGATTTTCCTCAATATATTCCTTTAGTACCCCTAGTTCTTTTTCTGACAGAGGAAAGATCCGCCCGAAGGGTACCTCAGATCCCGGGAGCAGATCGATTGGACAGTCGTAGGCCCTATGCGGAGGAAGATTGTCAGCTCCCCGCTTACTAAATACGTCAAGGTATTGATGGTAAACTGAAGGGACGAGTTGTGTCAGCTCCATGTCAGTATCTACGCAGAATAGTGTACGTGGGGCCTCCGGCTCATGTGGACAACAATGCTCTTGGCAGTATGGAGAGCCGAACCGGAGGGTACCGGCTTTCCAATTAATCTGGGGGTCGTGGGCCCGCAGCCACGGAAGCCCCAGAATAATTGGAAACAGAGGGGAGGAGATAGCATTCAAACACAGGAATTCCCGGTGAGTCTCGGATACAGTCACACAGAGAGGCGGGGTCTCCCGATCCACCACCCCAGACTTGATCCGAGATCCATCGGCTAGGAAAATATTAAACCCACATTCTTTAACCTGTAAGGGAATCTGGAATCGAGCCGCGAAGTCCAGATCCACAAAACAGCTACAGGCCCCGGAATCAATGATCGCTGTTGCCGTCACGACCCTTCTGGGGAGCTGGAATGAAATGGGTACCGCTAAATAATTGACATTGTGACTGGCTGTGGTAGGTGTGGCAGAGTAAACAGAAGTGCACTTACCAGCCTTCACCGGACAGGAACGTACCATGTGGCCAGCTTCCCCACAGTAGAGGCACAGGTTGTTGCGGCGGCGTCTTTGACGCTCTTCAGGTGTTAGGGAGGGACGAGCTAGCCCAACTTGCATTGGTTCCGGCGTATCCAGGGGTTCTGGATTGCGATTCCCAGCAGTGCTACTGACTGGTCCTGGAGCATGGGGAAACATCCAAGCAGGCCTCAGGCCCTGGCCTGACCTCTCCATCCTGCGTTCCCGCAAGCGTCGGTCGATCTGAATAGCCAGGGTCATGAGATTTTCTAGTGTGGCTGGTATGCCTACCCTGGCTAGTTCATCTTTCAGGGACTCAGACAGGCCTATGCGGAACTGGTTGCGCAAGGCAGCGTCGTTCCATTGCGTGTCTCCCATCCACCGCCTGAACTCACCTGCATACTCTTCTGCAGGCCTACGACCCTGCCTGAGAGACTGAAGGGCCGATTCAGCTGATGCTGCTCGTTCGGGGTCATCGTAAAGGAGGCCCATCGCTTCAAAAAATGCTGCCACAGATTCCAGCTGAGGTGGTTGCTGGATCTCTAATAGTCGATGCGCCCATTCTTGGGGTTCATCCAGTAGCAAAGAAATAATAAACCCCACCTTCACGGTTTCTGTCGCGAACGTACGTGGCTGGAGCCTAAAGTACAACAGGCAGGCATTACGAAATGCTCTGAACTTGGTGCGATTCCCACTGAATCGTTCTGGGACAGGAACATGAGGTTCTGGCATAAGTGTAGGTGTAGGTGCTGCTGGTCCGGCCAGGGTTTCAGTGGTACCACTGGCCGGAGCTGAGGGACTATGATCTTGGGGGGCCGAAATAGTGGTGGTTAGGGTCTGGATCCGACCATCCAGGTGATTATAGCCCTCCTCCAGCGCCCTTACCGCCTGAGTAAGAGCCGCCAGATGCTGGCACATATTTTCCAGGGGGGAAGGTCCTCTTCCAGGTTCCGTCATCTTTTGGCCGTTTGGTACTGTTATGCCGCCTGGCAGAGTCTCTAGCAACCCACCGCACGGACGCTCCCAAGGCGCGGGGTCTAAGTCCCAGCCTGCTGTTCACCAGGGCCCCTGATGGTGGGGATGGACTTGGTGCAGACTGAAACCAGGTCGCGACCCCCGAGTGTGTCCTGCGGTGGTAGAGAATACTGACAGGGGAGTGCAGGAACGGAATCTACTTGGAAGAGGCAGACAGATACACAGGTCTGACCCAAACCGGATGGATGGATGGATGGATGGATACGGTATGCGTGGTCAGACAGGCCGGTCGGTATTATGCGGGCAACAAGGTACAGAGGAGCGAGCTAAGAATGGTCAGGTCACAAGCCAGGTTCAGCAGGATGCGGGCAAATACAGTACCAGGGATCAGACAGAAGAGTAGTCAAGCAAGCCAGGGGTCAAACAGGAGAGAGCAGGATCAGGAACAAGCAGAGGTCGGCAACGGAGTATACAGCAACACAGGAACAGGACACAGGATACAAGACCAAACGGCAACTAACATACCTGTTCCTGCGTTTAAATAGCCCGCCTCCCGCTGTCATTGGTGCCAGGCGCGCGTCCGTGATCCCGAGTGCGCATGCGCGAACCCCGCCGCTGCCATGCGCGGCCAGGTCCTACCGCCCGCCGGGTAGAGAGAGTGGGTGTTCTGCGCATGCGCCGCCCGACGCGATGCCGCAGAACACCTGGATCCTGACAATAGCTAGGCACACATTTAGCCCTTTGATCATCCTAGATGTTAACCCCTTCCCAGCCAGTGTCATTAGTACAGTGTCAGTGCATATTTTTAGCACTGATCACTGTATTGGGGCTTGTTCACACTCGACTTTATTTCTAACTCTTGCCAAACGCCCCTATAGCATTAGACAGGCGTTTGGGAAGTGTTTTAATGCTCCCCAAAAGCCCTATGCGCAGTTTTGAGACGTTTGATAGGTGTTTGCCAAGCGTTAAAACCGCACCCCAAAAGCCTATAATGAAGTTTATTGGTAATAACGCTCTGCAAACGCCTGCCAAGCGTTTGAGGAGCGGCACCATAGACTTGAATGGAAGGCTTCAACTCCTCCTGACTCGACATGAGGCGTCAGTTTTGCCGCGACGCTAACGCTTCAGTGTGAACAGCAGCTGCCATGTGCAGAATTTTCATAGGCGTTTGAAAAGCATTAAAAACGCTTCTCAAACGCCTGTCTGACACCTGCTGACACAGCTATTGTGAACGTAGCCTTAGTGTCACTGGTTCCCACAAAGTGTCAGGGTAAAAATGTCCGCCGCAATATTGCAGTCCTGCTACAAGTCGCGGATCATCATTTTATACTAGTATAAAAAAAATTCCAGTATATGTACCAGAGTTTGTAGACACTATAACTTTTGTGCAAACTAGTCAATATACACTTATTGAGATTTTTTTTACCAAAAATATGTAGCAGAATACATTTTTGTCTGTATGTATGAAGTTTGATTTTTTTTTTTTAATTTTTATTGGATATGTTTTATACCAGAAACTAAAAAAAATAGTTTTTTTCAAAATTGTCAGTCTTTTTTTGTTTATAGCACAAAAAGTAAAAACAGCAGAGGTGATCAAATACCACCAAAACAAAGCTCTATTTGTGCGGGGAAGAAAGGACATCAGTTTCATTTGGGTACAGCAATGCATGACCATGCAATTGTCAAAGTGATGCAGCGTCGTATCTCAAAAAAATGGCCTGGTCAGGAAGGGGGGTAAATCTTCTGGAGGACAAGTGGTTAATAATAAAATCTAATACAAAGCTGTTCATGATACTGCCCCAAACTACATCACTGATCTGGTAACCAAATACCACCCAAAACGTACTCTCCGCTCCTCACAAGACCTCCTGCTTTCTAGTTCCCTGGTCTCCTCCTCCCATGCCCGTCTCCAGGACTTCTCCAGGGCTTCCCCCATCCTCTGCAACTCCCTACCCCAATCCATCAGACTATCACCTACTCTCCTCACCTTTAGGCGTACTCTGAAAACCTACCTCTTCAGGGAAGCCTACCCCGCCCTCACCTAATTACCGATCTCCTCCACTCTTCCTACCACTCCATCCCCCACAGCTATTTCCTCCTGTACCTCTCTCCCCTCCCTCCTAGATTGTAAGCTCCAAGGAACAGGGCCCTCGAACCCCTCGTGTATTGAATTGTATTGTTACTTTACTGTCTCCCATTATAAATCCTGTATAATATATTATAATATAATATAATCCTGTATAATAATAATAATACCTAAGAATCCTTACTTTACCTACAGTCCTGCATATTAATAAATGCTGCCTTGATTTTATGTCACCATAATTGGTATTTAAAATGACAGCTAATAGTAGAACATGTAGCTGGCCATTGGGAGGAGACTGAATGAGCATATGAGAGCGAAGTGGTTAAAAGGTAGCAATGTGAGTGTGGCTGTAGGGCCTGCAAGTGCGGGTAACCTGGCATTAGTCAGATGTGCAGGTTGTGATTGCCGGCTGCAGACAGTCGTATGTCCCTCTCCCACTCACAGAGGCCTTTTTTCTGTACAAGCCTCTCTAAACTGGATGTGGAGCCAAGGCAAACTGCAGCTATTTTTAGCAGCACTGCAGAGCAGAAACTGGCTGTGGGTCACGTGTATCAGACTGAATCAAAAGTGAGTATCCCAGCAATATGCAGTAAACAAAAGGTCACTAACCGAAAAAAGAGCCATGGGTGCCCGAGGGAGCCACCCCTAAATCAGCCTTACAAAACCCCCGCACTCGCCAAAAGACAAGCGAGGAGGAGGGGGCAAGGCTTTTCTGAAATCAGCCCGGATTGTCATGCCGCATCAAGCACTATTTAGGGGGAGGACAACTGTCAGCAACTGCAGTTTAGGGAAATCACTTCTTATGATACGTACTCTGTTCATGTGCTGGCCTGTCACTGGCACACAATACAATACATTATTGCTCATAGCTGACAACAGTTTCAAATCATTTGCAGGGAATGGGTGTTGTGCTGAAGTTGTCTTTTTAAAGTAATTGCTCAGGATACGGGGGGGGCTACAATATACCATTATTACATACTTACTGACATGGATTGTAATTGATCAGCATTTTCGGAGCACTGGAGACAAATGAGAGTTTAGTTGAACATGTGTGTTGATCAGGCAAAGCAACAGGTACACTTTAAAAAAGTAAAAAGGACGGGGGAGGGGGAGGTAAAGTAAACTTAATATATACATATTTGGAGCTGCAGGGGTATGATAGAGCTACAAGGAAGTCCAAAATGTCCATCAACAAAGTCCAAAAAAAGGTGGAGGGGGGACTGTGAGTTCACAATGGCAAATTGGCAATCAGCAGCATCAGTGGCAGCACCCTCAGAGCAAAGCTGGACTCTGTATGCAAAGGAAAGAAAGGAGAGGGGCGCCAGACTAAGTGTAGCATTAGGTGTACGGTTTATTAGCACAATGACAATTGGCAACTTACAAGAATTAAAAAAGAGATAGGCATGTCACCAATGACGTGGTCCAGACTCCCGGGAACCGAGGTGTCCTAGCATCAGGGTTGTAGCTGGGGAGAGGATCCTGGAATGGCCAGCGTGAAACACAAATGGCGCCAGGGCAGACATGATGTCAGCGCTGGAACGTTGTGACTTGGATGGGCGGTAACGCGTTTCGAAGCGGAGCTTCTTCCCCAGTCAGTGCCATTTGCATTCCACACTGGTTGCCTGCGGCGGCTGGCCGCTCCAGGATCCTCTCTCCAGCTACAACCCTGACGCTCGGACACCTCTTGTCCTCCTTCGGTTCCCAGGAGTCTGGACCACGTCATTGGTGATATGCCTATCTCATTTTTAATTGTATTACCAATTGTCATTGTGCTAATAAACTGTACACCTAATGCTGCACTTAGTCCGCGCCCCTCTCCTTTCTTTCCTAAAGTAAACTTAAGCAGCCCATACATTGATCATATTTTTTATTTTCTTTCAACCAGTGGGTTGAACAAAAAAAAAAAATTTGATTCTCCCATCCACACATTCAGCCTAGGTTCATATATGTGCAGCTCTGCGAGCTGCGGTTTGTGCCGGCATGGCAGCCCACTCATTCGAATGGGCTACCGTGGCTCCTGAAATGCAGGGAAAAGGTTACTGCGCAATTTTTGGATTTGCAGCCTGCATGGGAACCACAATTACAGTGCGATTTCTCGAGCAGTCCGCGTACTATTAGGATTAATGGCACCCGCCCGCATCTTCTGCATTTCATTGTGCGGCTGGTTGCTGCTGCAGGAACAGGTGGGTCCCGCAGCAGCAATCATCTGCACAGCTGTGCACCAAGGGTCAAGGTGGATGGGGCAGTCCTTCCCGCTGTGTTGTTGTATTCTGACACAGCGGCACTGATCATTCAGGAAAAACCAGACAGGCTGGTTGTACACAAGTCCATCAATGGATTGAATTGTGTACAACCAGGTAGCCCATACATGGATCGAAATTCAGCCAATGACTGCTGAACCGGCTGGATAATCGATCCATGTATGGCTGGCTTTACATATGTTTTATGGGGTCTTGCTGACTGGACTGTTCTGATCTTAGTGCTCATGTACACTGCAGCTGATAAACTCACGTTCAGGAGCTGTTCAGCGTGTTTTTCAGCAGCCCCTGAACTCACCCTAATATTTTCCTATGTGTCCATGTACACATAGTCATTTACAGGCAGTTGAGTTCACAGTCATTTTTTTGAACACACCAAACTTGCGTTCAGGAGTAGATTTTATCGTTTCAAACGCGGCTAAACACGTTTTTAAGTGTTTGTGTTTGAAATTTTTTTTCAACTTCCATTTCCAAATGCTGTCCAGAACCTTTTTTCATCATGAAAAATGCATGCAAAGCCTTTTCCCGTACTAAGGTGTCCTTTTATGACACAGAGAATAGCTGCGATTCAACAGATCTCAGCTATTCTCTGGTCATTCACAGTTTATAACACTTAGGAGATCCTGTCAGCCCTTCTCTGGAGATCTGTGTTCTCCGTCCAGATTCTCCAGCCCAGAGCTGGAGAATCAGAGGGACAGAAAACTAAGCAGAGATAATTTACCTCTGCTTAGTAAACTGGTCTTTTACTATAATCTGGAGAGATTATAGTAAAATGAGCCGTTTTTCAGAGTTTGTAGACCGTTATCCAGCGTTTGGAAGCCGTTCTCCCTTCGTTCGGAGAACTGCTTCATAAACTGCATTCACAGGAGAACTTTGTTCTCCGAGAATGCCGGAGAACTGAGCAGCGATCTATTACCTCTGGTTCACAAACGGACACCTAAAATGGACCTAGCACACCATACTTTGAGGTTTTGCATAAATATGTTAGACGCTGCTGCAATCATTTCTGAACAGAAATGAGCTGGAACACATCCAAACACCACAGAAAAAAAAAGACAGCTAATCTCAACAAATACTGCTCTCTCTACTTCTGCTCTCTCTATTTCTCTCAAAATGTCTGAAATAGTTAATTTTTTACTGTTTTTCAGTGCATTCTGGGCATTTTGGAAGGTCTCCTGAGGTTATCTTTATAAACGCAAACGCTCATAAACGCTTTATGCAAATGCAGCTAAACAGACGTTTTTTAACCTACGTTTTCCAGCAGTTTCCATCGTTCAGAAGTGTCCCGTGTACATGGGGCCTTACAGTTTTATTCACTTTACTGTATTTTTGTTTTGATTTTTTTTTTTTTTTTAATTCTGAAGAGGAGCTTTAGTACCCGGTCACACCGGTGTGATTTTCTAATTGAAATCGCATCTAATGAATGTGATTGTCAGTGTCTTAACATGTGCGATTTGCTGTGGCTAAGTTCTAAAGTAGTTCTAGCATTACTTTTTGTGCAGTTTTGTTTTTGCGATTTCACATACATAGAATATAATGGAAATTGCACTGCAAGCTACAAGAAATCATTGAAAATCTTCACAAGTAGCAATAAAGTCTTCAGAAATTGCACCTGAAATCACGCTGAAATTGCACACAAATTGCGTGATTTTAAATTGCAGCCGTGTGACTGGTGACTTGACTTGTTTTGGTCACAAAGAGTCTTTCCTGTGATTTTTTTGAAGTCCCATGTACGCTCCAAGTCATGAAAGGGTTAAAGACTCTCCTGTCCCTACCTAACAGTGCTGGGCCAAAGCAGAGCTTCTGCACAGTGTTTGTAAATGTACAATATAAACATGCAAAGTAACGTTGTTACTTTGTATTTATACTCTGTTTATTCTGTTCATTCATATGAAGATCAAAGCAGTGAACTTTGATCTGCACGTTAAAGCAGCCTAACAAGAAAACAAAATACATTTTTAAACACCGTTTTCCTATTTAACTCCTTACTAAGGCTCTGCTAACCCTAATCAGCTATAAGTAACTCTTTCTACCTCATTTCTTGCTAATATTTTTGCTGTTATATATATATATATATATATATATATATATATATATATATATATATATATATATATATATATATTTTTTTTTTTTTTTTTTTTTTTTTTAACCGTTAAACTTACTTTTTTTTTTTAAAACATTTTTCCGTTTTTTTAGTTTGTGTTAATTTTTTTTTGTGCTTCAATATACTAAATAAAAAAAAAACATTATTAAAGCTGTATTAAACCCAAAACCCAAAATGTAATATATTGCAGCTTATCAATCGGTAGATGTGGTGGCTACATTACTTTTCTTTTTTAAGGCTTTTTTTTCCCACTGTTTTCACCTGGAGATCCAGCCAGTAACACATCTCCTGTATTAGGGTGACCCCCACTCCGGATAAAGAAGCATAGGGGGCAGCTTTGGATAGCAGCACTGTCAGTCTGGGGCGGGGAGTGTTAGATGTACTAGCAGGTTTAAATACACTAGCAATTTGCAGCCAAACTCCAGCTAACACTTTATAAGCTGTTACAGCAACATTTTTTTTCCTTTTGGGATAAAGGTTTTACATAAAAGCTGATCATTGTAAGCACCCCTGCCAGTGGAAAATGGTTTGGCTTATCCCTGTAAACTGATACATCAGGAAGAGAGGTTGTTCTTTTGAAAAACAGACTTACTGTCTGAATCACCAGATGAAAATAGAAGAAAGCACGTCCAAACAAAAAAACTAATGCAGTCATCACATGTTAAGCTGCAATAGAATAAATGTTTGCTTTTCGGTTTAATGCTGCTTTATTTAGTAACTTACTTTTTATTGCTTTTAATCTGAGTTGTAATTTTAGTGATATTATAAACTGAAAAATTTAGAACAAAAACTACAAATATCTACAGTAACACCATTTCTTTTAGCTAACTATTTTATTAACTTTTTTTGTCCATAGATGTCATGAAAAATAAAATGGTTTTGCGGGATATTATCACCAAAAAAGCCTTATTTGTTCTGAAAAAAATAAAAAGAAAAAATGCTTTACTTTATCTTAGTTAACCCCTTGATGCCAATTGCCTCCCAGCCCTTTAGGAGTTCTAAAAGCCGGGAGGTGGTATTTGGGTCATGTGACCGCTGTGATTGGCTGTCACCATGTTCACATGTTCGGAAAGCTTCCAAACGTAAGTATGTATTGGGAGTTTACCAATCCCCACCAGCTAGTGTGCTTTCACAATGGTACGTTGTTTTAACAGGGCCGCATATATGTGGCCGCTCAGCGTTAAGGCTCATCATCTGAGCGACCACGGATGGTGCCAACAGGTTAATGACAAAATAAACAGGCCCAAAGCCGAAACATAAAAATTGGTTTGCTCAATAAGGGATATACAGGTGTTAGAGTTGAAGTGGTTAAAATATCAACATAATGCAAGGAGAGAACAACATTCGAACTCTGGGAAAGAGAAGGTATTTTGTTGGAAAATATGTGTTTTGTTTTGTTTTTTTTACGATAGATTTTTCCAGGGACAAAGACCTGGGATTGTCCCATGAAATCAGGCAGCCGGCAACTGTGTATGTTTGAGGAGACATGGCACATAACATTACACAGGCTGACAGGGACGCTTCAATTTCTTACATAATACCAGGTTATGTCAATTTAGTATTTGTGTTAAATGTGACCTCTGGACATCCCTGTAATGAGATTTAATACTTGTGCATCCTCAATGTACTGCCTACTATTACAGACCTTGTATAGGGTCTGCACTGTGCAATGAGCGCAGTTGGTGTGTCCAGCACCATGCAGAGCACACACATTTAGTCTAGGTTCACACCTATGCAGTTTGCGTTTGATCCATATCTGCAGTGCTTTTTTGTGGTGCATTTTGCCGCGTTTTGCTTTTTTTGTTGTTCAATTTGTTGCTGGGCAGAATAAAACACATAAAAAACGAACTACATGCTTTTCTGCAGCATCTCCAAAAAAGTCTATAGAACCAAAAATGCAAAGTTTTGCGTTTAAAAAAGTCCCTAACCCTTTCCAAAAAATGCAACCAGGTGAAAACGTGGAGATGTGAACCTGTCCCATCCTGTTGAATGGACTGCTGTGAGTTGCTGAAAAATGCAGTGCAAAACACATAGGTATGAATCTAGACTTAAGGGCGGAGCAGTGCATCACACATCACATCCCACAGGTAGGGATTGGCTACAGCTATTTGTTATTAGTTATCTCCTAGATTGTAAGCTCCGAGGATCAGGGCCCTCCTATCCCTCTGCTGGCGCTATATAAATCCTGTATAATAATAATAATTAGTTATGGCTTATTTATTGGTGAATTTTGTTTATGTATGTGGTGCTGCTCCATCCAACCTATCTTCAAAACAAATGCCATATCTAGGCAGGTATATCACTATGAGAGAACAATCTGTGTAATAGTGTCTGTATTTTGCTTCCACTTACAGAAGAAACACCAAAGATCACATCCTATCTCAGTTTTGTATAACTCCAAGGCCTGTTTAAAATGCAGGGATTAAATAGGGGCCATTCTAGCCAGAACAGGTTTTGTGTTCTGAGCAAAAAGTAAACCCATCCGTAAAAGCAGCTGAGAACTGGAGCTATGGGAGTTGTACGTCAGGCCCAGGTTCATGTCTTTGCACTGTCACAATGCAAGTGTGTTGAATCTAGTTTAAGTACTTTACTGAGGCATTTGGGCTGCCCAACACACAGGAATCTCACCAAAGTGCATGTATCTTTTTTTTTTTTTGTTATTATTAATAATAAAGTGGAGCTCCACCCAAAAGTGGAAGCTCCGCTTGTTTGCCTCCTCCTCTTCTCCACTGCCATATAGGACACCTTTTGGGGGGAAGCAGATACCTGGTTTTGACAGGAACCCGCTCCCACTTGCGGCTCACTTCACCACGGCAAAGTGATCCAGAGGTTTGGCCCCCTCCTTCCTCCGGCAGACTCCTGGGAATCTTCAAAGGTCGCAGAAGACTGCCAGACTAATCGGGATGCACATCACGACTCATGCATGCGCAGTGGTCATGCGGCTGTGAAGCCACGAGCTGTCACAGCCTGGTGCCTACAGTTGAGATGCCGGCATCGGGGAGTGAAGGGACGGCGCAGGTGAGAACATCGCTGGACCCTGGGAAAGGTGCATGTGTGTTTATTAAAAATCAGCAGCTACAGTTTTTATAGCTACTGATATTAATATTACTGATACTAATAAACACAAAAACGGCTGGAACTCCACTTTAAGCATTGCACCACATTGCATGATAAAAAGATCCCATGCATTGCGGTGTGCTGCAACCCAATAGTAGTAGCAAGGCTTGTTGGGCTGCCATGAGGAATGAATGGCACCACAGTGCACCTACAATGAAAACATGCATTTCTGTGGATTTTCACAGCATGCAGTTATGAGTGGAGACTAATACAGCAGCATATAGAGCTCAACAAAATACTAATTAGGAATAAACTGAATTTGTTTACACAGTTCCACCTCGTTTTGAAAAGCTTGACACCAGAACGCACCAAAAATCAGGTTTGATCATACCAACTTTTGCCAATTGTGTTGCCTGCTATGCAGTTCATTACGGTGTCATTCAGAGTATATGATGCATTTGTTTCCACCCGCTACAGTAAAATGTACAGTTTACCACAATGCAAAGATCTCCATGGGCCCTTAGGGCCAGTTCACACTACATGCGTTTCAGTTGCTTTTTTTTCTGTATCCAAAATGCACAAAGTAGGTGATATGGCTGTCTATGTCATAGTTCACATCAGGGCTTGCAGTTCCAGTGCATTCTGTTTGCAGAAAATAAAAGTAGAACATTTATTTATTTCAGGTACTTATATAGCTCTGTCAATTTTACGCAGCGTTTTTACATATATATTGTACATTCAGTCCCTAACCCTCAAGGGGTATACAATCCAAGGTCCCTAACTCACATTCATACATACACATACTAGGGACAATTTAGACAGGAGCCAATTCACCTACCAGCATGTCTTTGGAGTGTGGGAGGAAACCTGAGTACCCAGAGGAAACCCACGCAGACACAGGGAGAACATGCAAAGTTCAGGCAGGTGGTGCCATGGTTGGGATTTGAACCAACAACCCTAGTACTGCCAGGTGGAAGTGCTAACCATTTAGCCACTGTGCTGTCCGCATTTCTTTCTGCACAGAAATGTACTGGAATGTGGTAAAACCAGGGGTGGACTGACAACTCACGAGGCCCCCGGGCAACAGGTAATCATGGGGCCCCTGTGTCCACGCCCACACTCAAACCACATACAAAAAAGACTATGAAAGTTACCAGGGGCATCTCATGGGGCCCCCTACTGACCCCGGGCCCTTGGGCAGTGCCCGAGTTCCCAAATGGTCAGTCTGCCGCTGGGTAGAGCGCATCAAAAACGCACTGGAACGCCCATGGCCCTATTTGAATTGAAGAAAAAGAGAGGGGGGGGGGTAACTGGAATGCGCCAAAAACGCGCATGCAGAAAGGCATCTGGAATGTGTTTATATAGTGTGTCAGTCTGTGGTTAGTAGTACTTGCAGAGACTTTACATTCGTGTGCCTGTGCTGGTAAGGCCGGCATCATTCATGTTCATGGGATGGGCAGTCCAGTTTCCCATTTTGTTTCTGATACTTCAAGAGTCAAGACTGGCTGCAGACAGATAAAGACTAGTGGACTTTTATCCGTGTATTCTGTGACCTGTGAGATGTTTTTGGATTCCACTCTTGATGTATATCATGGTATTATGTGTCAGAATAATGAATGGTGGACACCGACTTCTACAAATCCTGTATATACTGGTTATATAATAAAGGGAATTAATAGAACGTGGCCTTTATGATTATGTTGAACAACTTGTTTTTCTTGCGCCTTATGTCAGAAAATGTTAACTCACCATGTGCCTTTCTAAATTTAGAAAACTCCAAAGGACAAATATTCCCCTTAAACTATCGTCAAGAGACAATACAAATATAAAGCCAGGCACCTCTGTTGTTCTAGGACATTCAAAGTGGAAATCAATACCCAAGGTCCCTCCAGTTGCATAACAGATGATTGCAACAAAGGAAGCAGCTGTAGGTCTAAAAGCTGCATGAGATCACACGCAGACCTTTATTACCGATATCATCATCCACATGGTTATTTCATACTCCTACAAGCAGGAAGGTACCAGCAATTATCCCCACAGGCCAACGCCAAAGCGGATTCATAACCATTATTAGCATTTTTCATCAAACAGGGTTATCAGCGGTTAAGGGGCTTATTTTAAGTGGTTGTAAATGTCAGGCATGAAATATGAACAAAGCATATCCCTCTATAGTGTGTATTTGTCTCAATTAAGAGCACCAAGTGTCATTTCTGTTTGCTGCTTTGTTTCTCTATCAAAATGAGTCATTTCTGACACGTTTTCCTGACACCAAGAGAAAAATGGTGACAGAGGAGGGCACTCCCGCAGATTGCCAGCTTCAGCTCTGTTCCTGTGAGCTGTGTGGAGGGGGGTTTGTCCCTTTCCTCCAATCAGCTATCAGAGCTCTCCTCACTGAGCTCTGCAGAGTGTATCTTCAGCTCTCCACCAGTGGCCAGTCAGGTTCCATCTTATTTTCTGGGAAAAATTAACCAGTGAATCTGATTGGTCAGTATGGCCAACACATCAGCTTTTGATGTTTTTCCCTTTAGATATCCCAGTTTCCCTAAATGACTAGGGCTTGTTTGTACCTAGTCTGTGCCATTGGATACGCCATGGTTGTCATAACAACCAGATGCTTGCATTCATTTCTAAAGCACTTGAAAAGTGATATCTGGAGTTTAGCTCCAATACGCCAAATCTGTGTTTTTATTTCTTTTTATATGTTGTAGGTTAGCTGACCCAAAGAAAAGTGAGGTTGAACATGCAGCAGTTTACTAATTGGAAAGAACAACTTGTTTCTTTTTTATTCAGTTTACAGAGTAATAGTGTGGATGAGGCTGTATTAAAGATTACTGTACCTCCAGTGTTTTAGGCACAAAACACTTATGAACTTTTAACTCCATGCAGATTTCTACCTTTGATTCATTTTAATTAATATACAGTAGGTGTCAAATCTGCTATTTTTTCCACTGCTGATTACTCAGCAACAACAGAATGAATGTTCGGGATTCTGCATGGTTCACTTTTGCCCTTCTACATTGGGATCTTGCTGCATGTTTAACAGATTTGCTTAAAAGAAATGACAAACATGAAGGCTGCCACTGATGACCTAATGAAAAGAAGGCTAATTCTCTGACTGTCTCGGGGTTCATATAAACATTGGGGAGGTCAAGAAAATCCAAAGTCCTTATTTACATAGTTTTTCCAGGTCAGTGACTCAAAAGTATTGTCAGTCTGAGATATATATGACCCTTGCAGCAAAAAAGGGAGAGCTAGGTCTAGGTGTTTTTACTGTAGGAATTATTATTATTATACAGGATTTATATAGTGCCAGCAGTTTGTGCAGCGCTTTACAAAATGAAGGAAGAGATTGCAGTTACAATACAATTTGGTACAAGAGGAAACATAGGGCCTTGCTCATTAGAGCTTACAATCTAGGAATTGTCGCCAGAAGTGAGATCTGATCCTGCCATGGGCCTGCATTGATCTGAATTGCAATACACAGAAATTTTCAAATGACACACTTAGCAGAATATTTGTGATTTTGATGGTCCATCCTCTACTGTGAGCTGGCTTTTTATTTCTCAGAGAATAGGTGCAGGAACTCCCCTTGTCTCTGCCCCCCTACCTACCTTCGAGCACCGTTCCTACCCTGGTTCCTACCCCTACCCACACTCCCCATACTGCTGCTTTTAGAGAATACAGAGCCAAGTCATTCTGTATGAAATGTGTTAATGATTACAAAAAAGCAGTAAAATCGATACCCTGCAGCCAGCAGCAATAACACCCCCCCCCCCAGCAACAGTAGATTCCCCCAGCAGCAATGGACCCTAGCAACAAAATACCACCCCAGAAGCAACAGACCCCCAGCAGCATTAACTGATCCTCCCTCAACCGTAGATCCCATTCCGAAACACTAGATCCCTTTCCAGCAACTATAGAACCCCATGCAAAAACAGATCCCCTCCAGTGACCATAGATACCCTGGCAGCCAGCATCAGTAGACCCTCCAGTACACCCCAGCACCCCTTGCCATTATATACATTCAGTGCTGGAGGTGCCGGAACTGCGTTCCCCTGCAAAAAAAAGCCCTGACTGTGCGTACAAACACTGTAATCTACAAGTATTGGCTGAAAAATCATCATCTTAATGCAGGCCATAGACGGATCGAAAACGGCATGTTTTTTCAAACGATAAATGAAAAATCGGTCGTTCGTTAAACCGATGTTACCACCGATTACAAAAATCGGCCGACCAAGTCATAAAGTTCACTCCATGTAACAGCCAAAACTTCTGTTCCTTCCAGGTCACGGCACATGCACATATTTTTTTCATTAAATAGATCGTACGATTTGGCCATCATTGCCGCGGAAATCGGTCATCGGTCCACAAATATTCCAACATGACTGATAATCCAAAAGTGCAAAAAACCTGTAAACCGGCCGACCAATTAACCCACTAACAGTGTGAAAATCGGCCAATTAAACTTTCGGCCGATTTTCGAACCATCTATGGCCGGCATAAGAGCTGGTGCACACGGATGTCTAATTTTCAGTGTATAGATCTGTAATTTCTATCAGTATGGTATTCTATGGGCACATTTTGGTCCGCAGCATTAAGCAGTCCTGCACATGGACTGTATCTTCCAATGGATGCATGTAAACATTTGTTCCCACATTTATACGCATATAGTGTACCTTGACCCTATTGGCCATTGCTGCTGAAGGCTGACAAGTAAATATCAGTAGTCTGTAGCCAGCTGTGCTGCTGCCGCTGACTACACCCTGCTGATGTTTTCATCCCCCCCCCCCCAAATAAGTTGTGCTTGCGGCAGCGGCACATGTATAAAATGACCTTCCTCTATGAGACAGGGTGGAGTCGTTCTGTAGCACACAGGGGGAAATAGGAAGAGTGCTATTGATGACAGCAGAACCAAGGACAGCAGGAAGCTATCATCTCACAAGTTTTCTGGCAGGATCAACAATTTTTTTTTTTTTAATTGGAACAGATATATCAAAATGCTTGTAAGGGCATGTTTAACAGACCCAATAGGAGCAAATGAGAGAGGTCAGTTATTAGAGTTTATGTATACTTTATATGATGGTGGTTTTTAGAAGTGTAAAATGTGAATATTTCCATATGTTGCACATGCAGTGAGTAGTAACCTAATGTGCCGCTCTCTTTTTAGCGTGCGGTTGCTCTTGGGTGATTGCAACAGCATGCTCCTATTTCCTGCCTGCTGCTCTACTTCTACTTTTCAGTGACCCCCTATTGCCCCCTAGTGGATGCACTTATGTGTGCACTTTGTGTTTACTTGATATATGTCTAAAGCCCAACCCTGACTGCAAAAAAATAAAGAAATCCTTGCAGTGCCTTCCACCATCCCTCCAGCACTGCAAGGGTTAAATGCTGCATTATGTACCGGATTCCCAGCTTCAGCCATGTTCCCTTCTACCGGAAGCTATAGGCTGTCCCTCGGCATCTTCATGTAGAGCGCAGGGCTGTTAACCCTGCATTAGCTGTGGAGTACTGGTTACATAGATTGAGGGAGCCTGCTGGAGTGAGAAGAAGGGGAGTAACACAGCCTCTTCCATGACCCCCTAGACTTAGTAAGCATTTAACTCGTGGGGGGGGGACAAGGGGATTTTGGTGTGTTCCGAGTTAGATTTTAAAGCTGACCTCTAGAAAAAATCTAGTTACTCTTGCATTGGCCAGCCCCCTGCACACTGCAAGGGTTAAATGCTTAATTTAGTCTAGGGTACCATTGAAAAGCAGTTTTATTGACTTCATCCCTTGCTCCTCCAGCGGCTTGCACTCTTCTCTTCTCTATAATTTTTGCATTAACAATGGCATTCAAAGTCCCAAGGCAAGTTTAAATTAGATTGGTAAATTGATGCTCGTCAGAACTATGTGCAAAGTGGACAATGTATTACCGCATGCATTGGTGACCAGCTAATTGATATCCTACAAGCTGTATCATTATATATGTATAGAGAACACACACCTGAAGACCATGCACTGCTGGGAAAATGGAATCCCAGGGAAAATATAAAGTTACCCTTTACAGTCGGGGCTCCTCTGCCCTGCAAGGGTTAAATGCTTGTTTTCTCTAGGGTATCATTAAAAAAAGCATTTTTTACCTTGTCCCTCATTATGCAGCTGGTTCCTCAAAAGCCATTTCTCTTCTCTGCCCTATTGGCTGCAGGCACTCTGATGTCATCATGTCCAATGCAGGTTAAAGTGGAGCTTCAGCCTCTCAATCAACATGGACTATTTCTAATCCTTATGCTGCTAGCTTTAGTAAATAGATAGGAAAGTGTATCATATTTATTTGTTTTAACCTTTTTTTTTCATCACTTTATTTATTTCCTGGTTTCCAGGCTTAGGCAAATGATGTCCTACATCCCAGGAGTCTTCAGGAAGGGAGGGAGGGGAGGGTTCCCAGCTCAGGTAATGCCTGAGCTAAAGACAGATGGATTTCAGGAAGTAACTGCTACATGAATCATCTTCCCTTACTCAAGATGGCCACTGCAAGAAATGTCAGGTGTTTTTCAAAATGTTTTCTCATCAAAATAAATCAGGGAGAGATGGAGGAATTTGTTTTGAATATTAAAAAATGAATTGTTTAGCATATTTGGTTTGTGGTACCACTTTAAGCAGTCCTGGATTGTAGTGAGGATGCCAGTGTTGGGCCAGGGTGAGGGAGGGCACTGGCAGAAATCCAAGAGAGGGATGTTCTTCAACCACAGTAAATTCCAACTGTCCGACTTCAGGCATTAAATAAAACTCAAAATTAAATTGATTCCATGTTTGGACTTTAGCATAGTTGCTGTGTTCTCTGGAATACGTTCAGGTTACTGACTGTCTAGCTGGAATCTCTTACCCTTCAACTATTCCAAGGTGAAATGTTAATGTATGGATCTCAATGGGCTGTGATTCAGTTTTTTCAAATGATGGATTTGTTGGTATATCATGCTTCCTCTAGTTCTGGCACTGTATATCTGTCCTGGTTACTGGATAGGTTGGACAGAAGCTAGTAACTATGTCTCCGTTGCCTCCAGTTTTCTCTGTAGGAGTTGTCCTCTGTTCTACATCATCTCTGCACACCATGGCAAGTAAAGTGACACCCAGGGGCGGACTGACCATTTGGAAACTTGGGCACTGCCCGAGGGCCTGGGGTCAGTAGGGGGCCCCCATGAGATGCCCCTGGTACCTTTTTCATAGGTTTTTTTGAGTTTGGGCAAGGACACAGGGGCCCCATGATCCCCTATTGCCCGGGGGCCCCATGAGTTGTCAGTCCGCCCCTGGTGACACCTAAGCTGTGCTTCTGCCATGGTAACAAGGGGTAAACTACTTTACCATCATGGCAGAATAGTCTTCATTTTCTTGTTACATTTTGTAGTTTACCCTTTTTTTGCTTCTTCATTTCTCTGTGTCTTTCTGACCCCAGCCACATTTTCAAGTTTAGCCTGTTTCCATAGGTGACCTGTAGATATATGAAGCCCCATATGTGTAAAAAAAAAAAAACTGACATGGAAAGATTTTTTTAATTTATAAATGTTATACACTTAACGAGTTGTCATTAGGAGCATCTTCTTAAATGAACCTTATTAATATATATATTATTGTATTGTAGCTCTAGTAACAGGTAGGTTAGAGCCTGAGAAGGGAGGATCACTGCTTAATGTAACCCTTTCCTATGTATACATGTGTGGTAGGATGTAGAGCAGGTACATCAGTCTGCACAGCTATGTTTATGCAGTTCACTTTTTGGGAGGATATGCAATTGAAGTTATTTTTAGAACACTTGGCCTTGTCTGTGTCTCTACATGTATATGTACATTTATCATTTACAGCCTCTCTGCACTAAATCTGCTTTTTATAACTGTCAGTAAGATCTCTGTGTCTTGGTAAACTGCGTGCTCCTAATTTACACCAGACTATGGATGGTAAACTTTCACAGTCATTGAACAGCTGTCTGTTTAAAAAGAACGGGATTACAAAGATCTTTAGTTAGGTAAGACTTGGACGCTGTAAATCCACAAGCTTCCAAGCACAGTTGCAAAACTTTTTATGTGTTATTTATAGCACCATAGTAGAGAAACTGGAAATTGTTTTCTGATACTATAATTATCATTGTGCCCAACCTGGTATTTAGATATTAGCTGTGAAACTGAAAACTGCACACATATTTATTTATATCATTAGAAGTTAAAGGCCACATTCACATGGCCATTTGCATGCAGACACTGGATTCCAGCTGCAAGAATCGGTGGAATGACTCGGCATGCAAATAGCAACAGCTGCTAACCCTAATGACAGTAATGGCAGGCTGACAGCGGCTGCTGTTGTTTTCCATGTAGCCATGCACAGGGCGGGTGTCTGCAGTTAAGAAGAATGGATGTCTAAGCCTGGATGCAGCTTACTTAATTTGTGGAGGGAACCCCAGAGATGTCATTTGGTACGAAGGAAGCAATGGGATTGGTCAGGTCTCAGCAGGCCATGGGAATTTTTTTTTCCTTCTTTTTTTTCCTTTTTCTTTTGTGTGGGTTAGCAGCCATCATGCATGGATTGACATGGACTTGCATTCGTGGATGACATGATAGATGTACATTAGGGGAATTTTTTTTTTTTATTATTATTAAAGGACTTTTTGAAGGCATGTGGCCTGGTATGGTTCAGGAGGAAGGCTGCACACTCGCCTCCCCCCCCCCCCTTTCCTGGCCAGCCTGACTGCATACTTTGATATAGGTTTGGTATGGTTACTGGTTAGGTTGACCTCATGCCATGTCTCCTTTAAAATTCATACCAGACCCTAAGACCCCCACACCATTTTGTTTTTGTTCTCAAAGTAAACTTCCCTGCTTCTTTGTTCACAATTACCTGTCAGCCAGGAGTCACTGGTTGTTAGGACGCTGGCTGGTGCCAGCTCCTTAACAACCAGCCATCCCTGAGCGAAAACTGTTTCACTTTCTGCTGCAGCCAGAAGTCTGGTCTGCGGTAACATAAGGTGCAAAAAAGCATGTTAGTGAATTGAAGTGATATTAAAGGTTTGTTTTTTTTAAATAACAAACATGTTATACTTACCTGCAATTTGCAATGCGCAGCGCAGTGCTGACCCTCCTATTCTTGGGTCCCCAGCTGGTGCTCCAGGCCCTTCCCTTCTGCCTAGTGCCCCCATAGCAAGCAGCATAGCAGAGTGTGGGCTGGTGGGGGCCCAGGATGCGGTTTCCAGTCGCCGTGGCAACCTGCTGCCTGGGATTTGTCGAGCCCTGTACTAGTAGTAGATTTTCAAATGATAATTTGTACAAAAGTAATGAGTAGATTTGACAGCTTGACGAGCTTCATTTGAAAGTAGTTCAAAATTTAGTTTTTTAACATTTGATTTTGGATCAAATGGACATAAAACCACATACACTGTCTGAAATTTGTGCATTTGAGAATTTTCTCACCACTGCGGTTGAAAATGAACATAGATTTGACCCCACTAAAGATTAGAAAATCTTACAAACATTAGAAACTACACATTTGAACAAATTTCTACTAATAATCAGCTTTAGGATTTGGTTAACTGGTAAGAGTTAGGTTTCTAGATTAGGGTATTATGAGGAACCTAGGGCGATGCACCAAAATGTGCCAGACATACTGAATCCACAAGACACCACGTGGAGATTGTGACACTATGATAATGGAGCAATGAACTGAACTAACATGGAGAGGGGAAAAATGGAAGGCGATTGAGAACTTCAGATGAGTATAGCCTCTTTATAGCATCTTCTGTGGCAGACTATTGGTTTCGAACCTTATGATATGATTGGGACTGCGTTCTTGAGACACAGTGAAAGTGTGTGTAGCAGACAAGCCCAATTATGAAGTAGTTGAAAGGTGATTGTTCTGGAATATGGGGGATTGGCAAGATGAACCCCTATCTAGCCAAATGACAATGATGAAAATACTATTATTTCTTTCATTGTACCTACTTCTACCTATATATTCAGTATGTGGATGAACAGTAAGTACCCCATATGACTTTTAATGTATGGAGTTGTGGAACACAGATGATTGGGAACGTCGCCATATAGAAATTAAATATGTAGGGGAAACAATTAGGACTAATGCAATATGTGCTGCAAATGCAAAAACTTATGGAGATATAGCATGGAGAACTTGGCCTTTGTACAAATACGTACCTAAAGTAATTATCAGGAGATATCTGGGTATCTATATTGTCCTCTCACCATTACCTCCCTTCCAAACCTGCTCTCCTATAATAAGTGTGATGCTAGTGCTTAGTGTATAACTATGTAAATTATATTCTCATGAATGTTACAAATCACAAGCTGTGTTAATCTTTTAATGTTTTGGTACAACTTCTGGAGCCTTTTGAGGGCTAACGAGGAGGACAATAGATACATACATTACATTATATTAGAGATAGTGTTGCCTGTTTCTTTTGGCTGTCAGCTAAAGTGATCATATGGATGGGTGTAGGGGTACCCTGCTGCTTTAAGGTCACATGTCAATTAGTGGGTGGTGGGAATATTATTTATATATATATATATATTACTGAAAGTGAAGACCATTCTAAAAAGGTACTGTAGGTGCACACATCTTTCCTGCCCATCGTTAGAAAATTGTATAACTTAGGGAATATGTTTAAGGTTAGATTCACTCATGTGGGAAAACGGGGTGTTTGGCAGTGATTGTGACCCTTGATAAAAGGCTCCGTTCACATGTGAGCATTTGGAATGCAGTGTGAACATTTTGAGCAGTTTTCGGGCCATGGTTGGCTATGTGTTTACAGTAGGCCCCCCTACTACCATTAGAGCCATCTGACATGACAACATGGGCGTTGGCATTTTCTGTCAGTTTTGGTATGCAATCTATAGGTATGATAGGCATTTAGGATCCACTATATCAGTGTCTTTGTCCGGCCCTTGAGGCATTATTCCTGCCACTGGCACCAACAATGGGTCATTGTTTCTTCTACTGACCTCTAATGATGGGGCACTATTCCTCCAAATGACACCAACAATGAGGCACTATCTCTCCCACTGACACCAACTATTTTTCCCCCCTAAGACCAAAGATGGGTCATGGTTTACCCCCACTGGGCACAGATGGGTCATGGTTTGCCCCCACTGGGCACAGATGGGTCATGGTTTGCCCCCACTGAGCACAGATGGGTCATGGTTTACGCCCACTGGGCACAGATGGGTCATGGTTTGCCCCCACTGGGCACAGATGGGTCATGGTTTACTCCCACTGTGCACAGATGGGTCATGGTTTGCCCCCACTGTGCACAGATGGGTCATGGTTTGCCCCCACTGTGCACAGATGGGTCATGGTTTACCCCCACTGTGCACAGATGGGTCATGGTTTACCCTCACTGGGCACAGATGGGTCATGGTTTACCCTCACTGGGCACAGATGGGTCATGGTTTGCCCCCACTGGGCTCCCCTAAAGCCTGAAGGACAATAAACTGTCCCTTTGTTTAGAAAGTGTGGAGACCCGTGCACTATATCATCAATACAGTTTCTTTTTTTTTTTAGTTTTTTTAAGTCAGTTACACCTCTATGGTACAGTATATGGAAGTCAATCTCCCTCATGTTTCTTCAGAACTTTGGAAATAACATTTTAGTATTTGTTATTGATAGAAAACCCCCATCTGTAAGGTAGATAGCAGCAAGTATTGTAGTATCTGACATGAGACCAGGAAGGCAGCAGTGAATTATGGAGAATGAGGACAGTTCTCAGAGTTGATATAATTAATGAAGCCCCTTCACGTTTTCCGTTTCCTCCGGTTATGTCACTGTTACTGCTATTCCCGTGTTTAAAGTTTTTCTGAGTCAATATTTAGACACCGTGACACATGTGTACGAATCCAAACCAGATTTAACTGTTTCCCACATAAATCTTTAAAGCATTGCTGACTTTGTCACTTCAGGTAAATCTGGAATCTGCGAATGAAAAAAACCCCAAGGCTCGAGGACATTTTACTGCTTTGTTTACACTTTCATCTGAATTCTCTGAACTGTCTCCAGTTATAAGGGTATTCTTTTGGTCTTGATGTACAGATAGATATCTGGTGATTCCTCAGCTGTTCATCTAATAATCCAACCGTGGTTTACACTAGTCTGAGCAAGCCTCATATAAAGGGACTCTGTAGAGCAGGGGTGTCAAACTGGCGGCCCTCCAGCTGTTGCGAAACTACAAGTCCCATCATGCCTCTGCCTTTGGGAGTCATGCTTGTAACTGTCAAGTCTTGAAATGCCTCATGGGACTTGTAGTTTGGCAACAGCTGGAGGGTTGCCAGTTTGACACCCATGCTATAGAGGTTTTGGTTTTTATTAAATACATTAGTCACTGTGTCACTATTAGACCTCAGTTTATGTGCAGTGCATTTAAAATAAATCCTGTTTACTGCATCTTTAATGTGCTTACAATGAAGTTCAAGGGCAGCACACCTAAAATGCTCCTCACAGATGTGAACAGGGCTTTATTGTTTAGGACCAGTTCACACCACAAAAATGCACTCCAGATGCATTCCTAGATACATTTTTGCTTACAGTTCACACTTCGTTCCGGTGCAGTTTTGATGCAGTTTGCTATGTTCCAGTACAGTTCTGTGCAGAAAAAAATGCAGCATGTTCTACTTTTTTTTTTTGCACCTGAAACTGACTGAACTGGTATGAACTAGGGTCATTGGCATATATGGTAAACCCTATATATGCATTTTTCATGCAGAAAAAAAACGCACTGGACTCCATCTAGTATGAAAAAGCACTTAGAGCTAGTTCACACTAGATGCAGTCCAGTGCATTTTTTTTCTGCATTTCATCAACATGCGTTAACCCATGAGGACTCACAACCAAGATTATTGTTGTCTATTAAATGCAATCAAATTTCAATATATCCATCTCCATTGTGTGGTAAAATGAGTCAGCAGTAGGAAGCATTTGAATTTATTTTGAGCAGCTCTCTTTTTTTAACTTAATTACGGAGATTTTAAGATGACTTTTCAGTATAACAAAAAAATTTGTATTTTCGCATATATACAGTTGTGTTCAAAATAATAGCAGTCAGACATCACTAACCTGATCAATCACTGTTTTTGGTAGAAATGATATTTCTACATGGCAAATAATTTACTAGCAGGTGTAGTAGAGTAATAGAAATCCAACAGACCCAACAGTCATGACATGCATGCTGCTGATTCTGTGTAATTGAATCACTAATTGAAAGGGGCATGTTCAAAATAATAGCAGTGTGGAGTTCTATTAGTGAGGTCATTCATTCTTTGAAAAACAGGTGGCAATTATTGCCCTTATTTAAGGAAGGAAGGCAGCACATGTTGTACATGCTGGTTACAGTGCATTTCTCTCTGAAATTCTGAGGAAAATGGGTCGTTCCAGACATTGTTCAGAAGAACAGTGTACCTTGATTAAAAAGTTGATTGGAGAGGGGAAAACATATAAAGAAGTGCAGAAAATGATAGGCTGCTCAGCTAAAATGATCGCAAATACTTTAAAATGGCAACCAAAACCTGAAAGACGTGGAAGAAAGCGAAAAACTACCATTCGAATGGATAGAAGAATAGCCAAAATGGCAAGGACTCGGCCAACAATCAGCTCCAGGAAGATCAAAGAAGGTCTAAAGTTACCTGTGTGTACTGTTACAATTAGAAGACGCCTATGTGAAGCCAAACTATCTGCAAGAAGCCCCCGCAAAGACCCACTGTTGAAAAAAGACATGTGCTGAAGAGGTTACAGTTTGCCAAAGAGCACATTGACCGACCTAAAGAGAAATGGAGCAACATTTTGTGGACTGATGAAAGTAAGATTGTTCTTTTTGGGTCTAGTGGCCGGAGACAGTTTGTCAGACGACCCCCAAACACTGAATTCAAGCCACAGTATACTGTGAAGACAGTGAAGCATGGTTGTGCAAGCATCATGATATGGGGATGTTTCTCATACTACGATGTTGGGCCTATTTATCGCATACCAGGGATCATGGATCAGTTTGAATACATCAGAATACTTGAAGAGGTCATGCTGCCTTATGCTGAAGAGGAAATGCCCTTGAAATTGGTGTTCCAACAAGACAATGACCCCAAACACACCAGTAAACACGCAACATCTTGGTTCCAGACCAACAAGATTGACCTTATGGAGTGGCCAGCCCAATCCTCGGATCTTAATCCAATAGAAAACTTGTGGGGTGACATCAAAAATGCAGTTTCTGAGGCAAAACCAAGAAATAGAGAAGAACTGTGGAATGTAGTCCAATCATCCTGGGCTGGAATACCTGTTCACAGGTGCCAGAAGTTGGTTGACTCCATGCAACACAGATGTACAGCAGTTCTCAGAAACAGTGCTTATACAACTAAATATTAAGTGAGTCAAAGGAAAGCAAAATCTTCAACCATTTTTCAGTTTATATAGTGAATGTTTGAGTTTGTAAAGAAGAATACAAACACTGCTATTTTTTTGAACAGTCTAATATTCACTTCTCTTCAATTTTTTTAGAGGAACAACACAAATTTGATATATTTTTCTTCATGTTTTGATTTGGAATAGAATGTGTAGTGTTCCCAATGCATTTGTGTGTATGGAAATAAAAGCTATTAGAAGGATTTTGAGCTTTATTCACTTTCTTCCAACACACTGATATTATTTTGAACACAGCTGTGTATATATATATATATATATATATATATATATGTATATATATATATGTGTATACATGTGTTTCCCTTCCATGCCAGTAAAGTCCAACATTTTGTTCTGTTTTTTATTTATTTATATCCCATTTTCATCATTCACTTTGCTGTTATCGCCTTTGTGCAGAGTGTTCAAATCGGTCAGGTCTGGGTGAAAGGGAGGATGGCCAAGTGCTGGGAGTCGGAGACATGTGCTTGCTAGCAAAGCAGCTGTCTCCTTGCTAAGTAGAAGTTACAAAAACCTTTTCTTTTAATGTTGGATAGGGTAAGGTTATGACTCCTGTCAGGTTTTTATTTGCCGTCTGTGTCCCAATAGGGAGATTTACTTTCACTTCCTGTCCCATAGCTGAAACAGGAAGTAAAAGGGAAAAAAAGATGTTGCCTTTAGTTATACCGAATGTTCTGGAGGTCTGGATTAGAAGACACAAATGCACAAAGATGGAGGTTCACTATCAAATTGATTTAATATATATGCAAATAACCATAATCTGTTATTTGCTGCCATGATAAGCCTGCTGTGTTTTACTGGCACATAGAAAAATGTGCCAAGAGTGCAAACTCCAGGAGAACCTGCCCTGTGCCGGGATGCCAACACTAACAAAGCTTCATTAGTATGTGTAGCGAATTGTGAACTTCATAAAGTGTAGATTTTGATATGTTTGTTTAGATTGTGTCCCTCTTCCTTCATTCTCCTTGTGCACAGTTTCTGTCTACCTATAGAGCTCTGTGTATAAGTTACTGCCTTACCTATAGGTATCCAGGAAAGTCAGCCTTGTCATGGTGCAGTGCAGGGAGGCTGCATATGGCACAGAAGTAATATTCCGCCATCTAGTGGTTATCTACTGCAGTAAACTGTTGCACACAGGCAAAAAAGGCCACATTTGTAGCTGCATAGTGTGGGTTTTTTTTCTTTTTGGTGGTTGTTTCTATGGATCTGAACACAGGTGCATTGTTGTCTATGGGACAGTGCACACAGCCGCGTAAAGATTAGCAATACAGCAATAAATTCAGAACCTTAAAAGAAATAAAATAATTCACACATTTATCAATTATATACAGTGGATATAAAAAGTCTACACACCCCTGTTAAAATGTCAGCTTTTTGTGATGGAAAAAGTTCTGAAATTATTTATCTTTGTCTCATTTTTTACACCTTTAATGTGACCTATAAACTGTACAACTCAATTGAAAAAAAAACTGGAATCTTTTAGAGGAGAGAAGTAAACATAAAAATTAAAATAATGTGGTTGCATAAGTGTGCACACCCTCTTATAACTGGGAATGTAGCTGTGTTCAGAATTAAGCAATCACATTCAAAATCATGCTAAATAGGAGTCAGTACACACCTGCCATCAATTAAAGAGCCTCTGATTAACCCCCAAATAAAGTTCAGCTGTTCTAGTAGGTCTTTCCTGACATTTTCTTAGTTGCATCCTACTGCAAAAGCCATGGTCCGCAGAGAGCTTCCAAAGCATCAGAGGGATCTCATTGTTAAAAGATATCAGTCAAGAGAAGGGTACAAAAGAATTTCAGTGACAGTGACATTACCAAGAACTGGACGTCCCTCCAAAATTGATGAAAAGACAAGAAGAAAACTGGTCTGGGAGGTTGCCAAGAGGCCTACAGCAACATTAAAGGAGCTGCAGGAATATCTAGCAAGTACTGGCTGTGTGGTACATGTGACAACAATCTCCCGTGTTCTTCATATGTCTGGGCTATGGGGTAGAGTGGCAAGACGGAAGCCTTTTCTTATGAAGAAAAACATCCAAGCCTGGCTAAATTTTGCAAAAACACATCTGAAGTCTCCCAAAAACATGTGGGAAAATGTGTTATGGTCTGATGAAACCAAGGTTGAACTTTTTGGCCATAATTCAGAAAGATATGTTTGGCGCAAAAACAACACTGCACAGCACCAAAAGCACACCATACCCACAGTGAAGCATGGTGGTGGCAGCATCATGCTTTGGGGCTGTTTTTCTTCAGCTGGAACTGGGGCCTTAGTCAAGGTAGAGGGAATTATGAACAGTTCCAAATACCAGTCAATATTGGCACAAAGCCTTCAGGCTTCTGCTAGAAAGCTGAACATGAAGAGGAACTTCATCTTTCAGCATGACAACGACCCAAAGCATACATCCAAATCAATAAATGAATGGCTTCACCAGAAGAAGATTAAAGTTTTGGAATGGCCCAGCCAGAGTCCAGACCTGAATCCGATGGAAAATCTCTGGGGTGATCTGAAGAGGGCTGTGCACAGGAGATGTCCTTGCAATCTGACAGATTTGGAGTGTTTTTGCAAGGAAGAGTGGGCAAATATTGCCAAGTCAAGATGTGCCATGCTGATAGACTCACCCAAAAAGACTGAGTGCTGTAATAAAATCAAAAGGTGCTTCAACTAAGTATTAGTTTAAGGGTGTGCACACTTATGCAACCATATTATTTTAGTTTTTTATTTTTACTTCCCTGCACCTAAAAGATTTCAGTTTGTTGCTCAACTGAGTTGTACAGTTTATAGGTCACATTAAAGGTGGAAAAAGTTCTGAAATTCTTTCTCTTTGTCTCATTTTTTTACATCACAGAAACCTGACATTTTAACAGGGGTGTGTAGACTTTTTATATCCACTGTACAAGGTTATACGCATAAATTGCAACCCTGGCAGCTAGAACACAGTGAAGAATGGTACGCATGTGTACACATGTGCACCCTTACATGCCTGTAAGCACGTATATGTAAGGATTTTACAAAACATAACCTGCTTTTATACTTAAGATCTTTCTGCCAGCAAGATCCTACATATAAATATCAGTAAATTATTAGGTTCATGTGCAAGAGGCCTTATAGTGATATACTACAAAACTGGCTTGCAGTACCAGAATATGCTATTTTTGCACTGACTGCAATTCCTCTTCTGTTTTTAGCTTTCTAGAAAGAATCGAGCACGTCAGACAAAATGACTACACACCGACAGATCAGGTAAGCAGCCTGGCATCATTAAAACTATGTAAGCTGCTGCACTGGAAGGGCCCTCATCACATAGATGATTTCCATGTAAGCCCCGATTCACACTGATGTGACTCGTGACACATAAATTCTCATGGCAAGTCAAAATATATTCATTTTAATGGGTGCCGTCATAATCAATGCGACTCAAGTTGCAGCGACTTAAAAAGAAGTTCCTGCACTACTTTTCTGCGTCTTTGGTGCAACTTCAGTGCTATAGACTGCAATGGTAAACCACAAAAGTCAAAAGGATTGTCCTAATCTATGCGACTTTTTGATGCAACAGTATCCAACTTCAGAGGGTTTTTAACTAAAGTAACATAACATCAAAGTCGCTTCAAGTCACACTTAAAGGTCGCACGACTTTCAAGTCGCAGCAGTGTGAACCAAGCCTAAATGTTTGCATTTGAGAATATTTTTTTCATGTATCTTTAGTAATTTGTTTTACACCATTTAAATTTGGAAGTAAAAAGTGGCTTACACAATAAGGATCCTAATAACTTACTCTATAGATCATTAGGGCCTGGGTCAATGGGCTTTGGGCTTCGGTTGATATAATCTGTTTGAGACGCTTCTGAGATGATTTAGAATTCATTGTTTGTGCAGTTGATCTGCTTCAAGTGGGTTTGCCATTTTCATAGACTTTTTTTGTAACAAAAGCCCTCTGACACAGGCCCTTTAAGTCATTTCAGTATGTTTATGACATGCGTTCCAAAAGTATTGCCCTTGAATTCATTAATTTTGTAGCAATATGTTGAATTGATAATTACTATCATATCTCGCAACATTTAAAAGCTTTGTTCCCCACTGCTGACTTCATTTTGAAGCGGAGCACCGTCCAAAAGGGGAAGTTCCTCTTTAAGGCTCCCCCCTCTTCCCCGAATGGCACCTTTTTTTTTGGGGGGGGGGCAAATACCTGATTTTGACAGGTACCCGCTCCCACTTCCACTCCGACCGCCTAGGCGATAGAAAGCAGAAGTTCTCCTCCCTTACTCCCTCCCCGCAGTCTTCTGAGGCACGTGTCAGATCCCAGAAGACTGCGGGTCCATTCACAATGCACAGCGCTCACCCGGCTGTAAAGCTGCAAGCTGTCACAATTAAGATGCCAGCACTGGAGGCAGAAGACGGAAGGAAGGGACGGCTCAGGTGAGCACATCGCTGGATCCTGGGACAGTTGAGCGTTTATTAAAAGTCAGCAGCTACAGTTTTTTCGTATCTGCTGACATAATAAAAACAAAAATGGCTGAAGCTCCTTATTAAGCCCCAGTTTCTGCTCCCATCACTGAAGAATCTGAGAATGGTGACCCTCTCTCCAACAAAGAAAACCGTTAATACTATCATTTCATTATTATAGAAGTTTGTAATATTTGTGCTTTGAAAAACTTGTCTGTAACCAGTTTTATTCTTTACAGGACTTATTAAGATGCAGAGTTTTGACATCAGGGATTTTTGAAACGCGATTTCAAGTAGACAAAGTTAATTTCCAGTAAGTAAACTTTTTTTTTTTTTTTAATGCATTCCCACAGTAAGATTTTATTTCAATTAGTAAGCTTGTATCAGTAAGCTTCAAAAAACAAATCATACATCTTGCTCTTAAAACCTTTACACACAGATATGACAATTAAGGGGGAAAGAGAGACTACTGCAATTAGTTTAAAGTGAAACTTCAACCAAAACATTGGTTCTAGTTTTAGATGTAGTAGAACAGTGCAGTGCTAGTGGAAAATAGAAACAGATGAAATAAAATACACATATGATATTGAAAATTCTAGTAAAAAGTCTGTATCATGATAATCGTGCCAGGTGACTGGTAGCAATCAATGGTGGTGCTCCGTGAAGAATAGCAGAAATGCGCACTCACCAGAAAGTAAATAAATATAAGCGGTGTATATCATATCCCGAGGATCCTCATCAGAAAGGGAAAGGTCTGGTCAGAATGGACTGGTTCCATTCCTCTGGTGAAGTGCGTGAGCACGTAACGCGTAAGGAGGAGCCCGGACGTCATGATGCTACGCCGCCGGAGCCACGTGGAGGCCCGGCGGCCATCTTTGAATCTCCTAGGGTCAGTTCACTTTCTATACCTGGATGATTTATGTTTTACAAACCGCTACTTTGTTTACAATAAAGCAATTTTTCTATATTACTACACTATGGGCATCCTAGAATTTTCTATTTCATATGTGTATTTTATTTCATCTGTTTCTATTTTCCACTAGCGCTGCACTGTTCTACTATTCTGTTTATAAGCATACATTGGTTGCTTTGAGTGCACAGCTGCTGTTTTTTGGTCAGCGCTCACTTTTACTACTATTTACATAGTTTTAGATGTGCAGATGTCACTGCCCCAACTCTCCTTCTCGTCCAATCAGATAACGCTTTGCATTCATTGGGAAGGTGCAAAGTGTTCTCCAAATGGTGTCCATGCCAAGCAAGTGACCCCCCGTGTTAACTAAGCAGCAGGATAGCCTCTCAGCACGGGACCTGGAAGCAAGAGGTGATTACTGCAGTAGCTGTAACCTACTACAGTGATTTCCAACATCCACAGGGATTGGCCAGGCTTGACCAATGTAGTTATGCAAAAAAAGCCATACCTAAATTTCAGTTTATTTTTGTTTTTTTTGTTTTTCAAAAAGAACTTTACTGAAACAATTGCATATATACAAAACAGCATGTTCCAGAACGTTCAGAGTCATAAAGAGACTAGATTGTTACAATGGGGTTTCAAAGATATAGTAACCAACAGCATGCCAAGGAAGTACTAGTCAAAATCCATGCCCTACCGCAGAGTCACTGAGAATTACCCCCGCATCCTGCTGTGCACTTGAAACAGGCTACGCCTGTACATGGTAGGGTACAGTAGATATAGATACAAAGATATCAACATAATAATCTATCCATGACTAGGTCTGCTGGTCCGGTCAGCCACCTCAGACCCTATTATGTTTATCCAGACAACCCATATGTTGATAAATAACCCGCTCATATCTGAGAGTAGCACCCATATGTTCCACCCATTCTTAGAGATTAGGAGGGGAAGTGCTTTTACAATAGAGTAGAGACCGTCCCCCCTCTCAAACTGGTCCGTCACCACCTCATCGGCTCTAAAACACATTAGGATCCAGAGTAAAGGTAGTTTGGAATGCTTGATTACTGGCATTAAGAACGGCCTCCCAGTATCTGTGCAATTTCAGACAGTGCCATTACGAGTATCAGAGTGCCATGATCCCTGCTACATATGGGACATAGTGATTCTTTAAGGATGCCCATTTGTAATTGTTTGAAAGGGGTGTAGTGTACCCTCAACAGTATATATTACTGGGACAAGCGTTGAGATGTATTTAAGGAGCTATGTGCACTGCTTTAAGAGCCATCTCCCATTGCTCACCAGGCAAAACTTCAGCTTCAGATTTCTGAATTCAGAATGATTGTTAAAGATAGCATTCAAATGATTTCAGCAAAATAGAGATTTGGGTTACACATTTTACTGTCACTGTATACTGCTCAATCAGACCTGCCATGTATATTTTCCATCATTTTTTATAATGCTGACATTATGCAATGATTTCCAGACAGTTCATGTTTCAATAATTAAGATCTTTTTATAATAGAAGCTCATTTGATTATTGTCACCATGATAGGTGCCAATTAGGGATTTTTGATAACAACATGGAAAATACAAACATCTCATTACAATGTGATGTCCACAACATTCAATCTGATTTTCTGTTTCACCTTCTAATCTACTCACAAAGTAGTAGCTTTTACCTGATTGGTTGTTATGTGCAACACAAATAATTGACAAAGACACAAGAATCTTAGAACATTGACTGTTCTTTCCTTCTGATAATGTATTATATCTTTCCTTTTTACAGTATGTTTGATGTAGGAGGGCAAAGAGATGAGAGAAGAAAGTGGATCCAATGTTTTAATGGTAAGGTCACAGCTGATTTCATAGAGAATGAAGCTCAAACTGCATATCCAACTTTTCATCCATAAAATGTATTGTATTTTCCGGCGTATAAGACGACCCCCTACTTTTCCTGTTAAAAAATAGGGTTTGAGCTATACTCGCCGTATAAGACTACCCCTCTTCCAACGCACACCAAATAAAAATGAAAAAACATCAGATTTGATTTCAATATGGTATGCTATTTCAGTATGGTATTCCAATGATGGGGTGCTATTCCTCCCACTGACACCAATGATAAGGCACTACTCCTCCCACTGACACCAATGATGGGGCACTATTTCATCCACTGACACCAATGATGGGGCACTATTCCTCCCACTGACACCAATGATGGGGCACTATTCCTCCCACTGACACCAATGATGGTGCCCCATCATTAGTGTCAGTGTGTGAGGAATAGTGCCCCATCATTAGTCAGTGGGAGGAATAGTGCTCCCTCATTAGTCAGTGGGAGGAATAGTGCTCCCTCATTAGTCAGTGGGAGGAATAGTGCCCCATCATTGGTGTCAGTGGGAAGAATCGTGCCCGATCATTGGTGTCAGTGGGAGGAATAGTGTCCCATCATTAGTGTCAGTGGGAGGAATAGTGCCCCATCATTGGTATCAGTGGGAGGAATAGCGGCCCATCATTGGTATCAGTGGGAGGAATAGCACCCCATCATTGGTGTCAGTGGGAGGAATAGCGCCCCATCATTGGTGTCAGTGGGAGGAATAGCGCCCCATCATTGGTGTCAGTGGGAGAAATTGCGCCCCATCATTGGTGTCAGTGGGAGGAATAGCGCCCCATCATTGGTGTCAGTGGGAGGAATAGCGCCCCATCATTGGTATCAGTGGCAGGAATTGCGCCCCATCATTGGTGTCAGTGGGAGGAATTGTGCCCCATCATTGGTGTCAGTGGGAGGAATTGCGCCCCATCATTGGTGTCAGTGGGAAGAATAGTGCCCCATCATTGGTGTCAATGGGGAGGAGGAATAGTGCCCCATCGTTGGTGTCAGTGGGGAGAAGTAGTGCTCCATCATTGGTGTCAGTGGGAGGAATAGTGCCCCATCATTGGTATCAGTGGGGAGAATAGTGCCCCATCGTTGGTATCAGTGGGAGGAATAGTGCCCCATCATTGGTGTCAGTGGGGGAGGAATAGTGTCCCATCATTGGTATCAGTGGGGAGAATAGTGCCCCATCGTTGGTGTCAGTGGGGAGGAGGAATAGTGCCCCATCATTGGTATCAGTGGGGAGAACAGTGCCTCATCGTTGGTGTCAGTGGGGGAGGAACAGTGCCTCATCGTTGGTGTCAGTGGGGGAGGAACAGTGCCTCATCGTTGGTGTCAGTGGGGGAGGAACAGTGCCTCATCGTTGGTGTCAGTGGGGGAGGAACAGTGCCTCATCGTTGGTGTCAGTGGGGGAGAGGAGCGGCTGCTCCTTCTTCCAGTTCGGCCGCTCGATTTTCGCGGGGCCGCTCGGCTCCGCCTCCTCGCCGGTGATTGGTCGTCTGTGTGCCTTTCCAGTGCTGGCGCCCAATCACCGGTGAGGAGGCGGAGCCGAGCGGCCGCGTGACCATCGAGCTGCCGAACTGACCGGGACCGGAGCCAGGTAAGGTACAGCAGCCCCTCTGCCCACCCCTGTACTTAGTGTCCGTTGGAGGAGGAGGGGGGGCAGCGCCGCACTGCCCCTCGAAAAAGTGCCGCCCTGACACCCGGCTCGCACCGGCGTATAAGACGACCCCCGACTTTTCAGAAGATTTTCAGGGGTTGAAAAGTCGTCTTATACGCCGGAAAATACGGTATATAGTGCCAAAGTTGTACATGGATGATAACGACTGAAAAATCAGTGAAGTATTGATCTGAACCTGGGAATTTCCAATCAGTTGCTTACCACTTCATGTCCTATAGTATACATGGCTGAAGGTTACAGTTGATCTGAAAGCTTGGACTTTTAGTGCACAGCAAAGTTTTTGCAATAAGGCTGTATACAATACACAAGTGTATGTGTGTGAGCATATATAGATATATATAGTGGATATAAAAGGTCTACACACCGCTCTTAAAATGTCAGGTTTCTGTGATGTAAGAAAATCAGATAAATAATTTCAGAACTTTTTCCACCGTTAATGTAACCTATAAACTGTGCAACTCAGTTGAACAACAAACTTTTGTGTAGATTTTTATATCCACTGTACATACTATATCTACACACACACTTAAAAAGTGAGGATATTGTGCAGTAATTGACTTCAAATGTGATCTGACCCTCATCGAAGTCATAAGAAAGACAAGGCACTGCAAAATGCTGGATACATTTTGGTGATGTACAGTGAGGAACAGAAGTATTTGAACACCCTGCGATTTTGCAAGTTCTCCCACTTAGAAATCATGGAGGGGTCTGAAATTCACATTGTAGGTGCATTCCCACTCTGAGAGACAGAATTAAAAAAAAATTCAGGAAATCACATTGTATGATTTTTAAAGAATTTATTTGTCTTGCACTGCTGAACATAAGAAACAGCAAGAATTCTGGCTCTCAAAGACCTGTTACTGTGCCTTTAAAAAGTCCACCTCTACTCCACTCATTAATCTAACTTAGTAGCATCTGTCTGAGCTCTTTAAAGACACCTGTCCACCCCACAGTCAGATGCCAACTACTACCATGGGCAAGACTAAAGAGCTGTCAAAGGACACCAGAGACAAAAGTTCTTGATTGAAAAAGCAAGTTACCTTTACTTTTAGTTAAATGGAAACTTTTTAGGTTAGGACGGCGAAAGAGGTTTGAAGTTTTTTTTGGCCTTCTAATGTACAAAACAGTTTTAGCTCATCTCTATTTTAGGTTGCTTTGCATGAGCCGCCTGTTTCAGGTAACACCACATCAGTTCTATATGTTTATATGCAAAAGAAAAACGTCTGAAGAGCACAATAAGTCCAAGACCACACCGGAATTGTCTTCATAGAAATCTTCACCCTTCCCAAGCCCTTTTGCGGTTCCTAAAAAAAGTGGATTGTCTTTGTTGTGGACCCAGCTATCTAGGCTAAAAAGTTAAACCATTCCTGTAAACGATAACCCAATATTTAAAGTAATTGTAAGGTTTTTTTTTTAATTAACAAACATATCATAATTGCCTGCTCTGTGCAATGATCTTGCACAGAGCAGCCCCGATTCTCCTCTTCTAGGGTCCCTCGCCAGAACTCCTGGCTCCTCCTCTTCTCCGTGTACCACCAGGAAACTGCTTCATATAGGGCACATATGCAGGCTTGACCCCAAGCTGGGCTATGAGTGTCTATAGACACACACAGTGCAGTTTGGCCCAGCCCCCTGCTCCCTCATCACTGATTTGATTGACAGCAGCAGGAGCAATTGGCTCTTGTTGCTCTCACTGAGTCCATTGAGGAGGGAGAGAGCAGTGCTGCTTCTCTGGGGTACAGCACTGGAATGAGATCTTGATCAGGTAACTGGAGGGGAGAGCTGACAATAGAACGTTTTTTTTTTTACCTTAATGCAGAGAATGCATGAATGTTAAAAGCCTTCAGCCTTTACAACCACTTTAAAGACCCTGTGAATAAAAGGCTGGAAGCCCTTTTCAAGACCTTTTGCAGGCCTGCCCTGAAACCTGTAATTGTAGCCATGTTGATCTGCCAGACTTTAGCTGTCTTGTCCAAGGGCGTGTCTCGGAATCCTGGTTCTATCCTGATCGATCCTTATGTCTTCCAACAACTGAAGCTCTTGCTTATGATCCTGCTCCATTGCATTGATGAGCTATGGGATATTATTTGTCAAATATCCAGAATGAGATTTCTTTCGCTATACTCGTGGAGGACCCTCTGGTGTACTTCATGGTCTGCTGAACTTAAGTGCAAGAAGCACTGCATATGCACTCTGATGGAAAGTGTCTCTTTGGCAAATCCCTGGAAAAGTATTCTTTCTTCAGAAAGAAAGTAAAATTTCCGTCTGGGAAACCGCTTCTTCTGAGCCTACGAAGGGTTTATTTGTTTTCTTCCAGGCTTTCAAGGCATTGTGTACTCTGTTCTGTCTTAGGGTCTAGACCTCCAAGTCCTCCAGTTACACAAACAAGTCCTCCTCGTAATGAAGAACACCCCCAGGTTTCAAAGATGGTCTTTGCAGCCATTTTGTTCTAAGATGATTAGGATGTTTGGATCTAGAGCATGGTATCTAGAAGGCTACAAGCTGGAATTTTGGTCTCTACCTCCACTCTGCTTCATGTTGTCACACTTACCAATGTCCCTGCACAGACTGGCAGACGTGCAAATCGCTCATCTCGCAGGAGGTCATTGCTGTTTAAAAAAATGGTTCCAAGACTTCTGTTCAAAGTTTTTCATTGTTCCCAAGGAGAAGAGGGACATCTAGCCTATACTGTATCTGAAGGGGGGGAGGGACTCCAAGCTTCTGTTGACCTTAAGGATGACTACTTACATGTACCCAATGTACCAAGAGGTACTGTTTTACAGTGAGATTGCAACATTACACATTTTTTACTCTTCCCTTTGGTCTGTACACTACCTATGCAGCCCCATATGCCCAATTCTACTCCAGAATGTTGCAACGTAACATGCTAGCTGCATGAAACAGGAGAGCTCAGTCTCGTGACCTGCAGTACCAGACTTTCCCTGACATAGTGGGTTATGAGTCCAGCACTGGAGTTGAGGAAGCCCTTCCTCCCACTGGTCTAGAAAGGTTCTAATGAGAGATGTCAGCCTATCAGGCTGGGGAGAAGTACAAGTAGTTTGTCGCCAGGAAAAGCTTTTCTCCTAATCGGTATCCTGGAGATCAAAGGTTGTCCTGCAGTCCTGGATCTCTCCACTGCAAGATCATCCAACCCAGATTCAGTTGTTCAGTGCCACAATAGTGGCATACGTCAACCATCAAGGGGGAACTAGAAGCCTCGCAGCTGAACGAGAAGCCAACAAATTCTGACTTCAGCAGAATAGCACATTGTGGTGCTGTTTGACATGCACATTCAGACATGGACAGTTGGCATGCAGACTTTCCCAGTCATCAATGTATGGACTCAGGAGTGTGGTCTATTCACTTTGAGTTGTTTGTAGAACTATGTTGCAGACTTTCAGGTTTAACAACAAACTGACCAAGGTGGTCCCCAGGTCCAGGGATCCTCTGCATCCTTTGCAGTGAATGCTCTGGTGACTCTGGGATCAGTTCAGTCTGATCTATGCCTTCCCTGCTCTTAAGTTTCTCTCTCATCTACTTCGCACGATCGAGATGTAGGGTATTCCCCTGATTTTCATTTCATTGAACTGGCCAGAAGAACGTAGTACTTGGACCTTGTCAGACTTCTGGCAGGCTCTCAGTGGGTCCTCCCAGTTCGTCTGGATCTTCTGCTGTAATGATTGAATTGTCACCTTGCTTCTCAGATTACTGGCAATGAAGGCCTGTTGAAGCCCAGGTTCTGAGGGACTGTGGTTATCCCTATGCTCTTGAAAGCTAGGAATCGACTTCCAGTAAAGTACCATTGCACCTAGAAAGCATATTTCTCTTGGTGCGAGGCAAAAAAGTGTCAACCCCAAAAGTACTCCATGGGACAAATCCTGTCTTTTCTCCAGTCTAGTCTGGAACAGCTTTTGGCCTTATCAAAGGTCAAGTTTTTTTTCTCCAGAGACTGCTTGATTCGCACTCCTTAGTGAAGGCTTTGTGTCACTTACATTATTCTTCCTGTGGGTTCCCCAGTGACTCCATTGGGTTTCAGTCTTTAAGCTTAATAGGGATATTTCTCTACCCTTACTTACAATGTTGCTTTTCCCATTGCCATTACTTCCATGCGGAGGGTTTCTGAATTAGCGGTCTTGTAAGGAAACATTTCTTGTGCTACACCAAGACTAGGTTTTCTGAGTTCCAAGCCTGGATGTGTTATATGCTGTTCAGATTATCTCTCAGATACAGCTTCCCTATGATAGTCCGACTCTTTTTGTACATTCTGAAGGTGTCCATAAAAGGCAAAATTTATCATTCAAGCTTGTTCTCCCAGGTACAAAGTCTGTTCATTTCCTGTTACGGGTCTCTTCTAGGTCAGTCAGTGCCTTTTTTGCTTTTCAGCATCAGGCGTCTTTGTAAGGTTGCCACCTGGTCTTGTGTTCACAGGTTCATGTAGATGGATGTCTAAGTCCTTAGCTGATGCTGACTTTAATCATAAGTTTCTTGAGGCAGCTCTGTAATCTGATGACTCTCCCCCCCCCCCCCCCCCCAATAAGCTGCTGGATTTTGTAGTCACATTGGCCTTCTTTGACTGTATGGTGCACCCTTAGGTGGGGCTACGTAGGGACATCCCTATGTACCTGACTACTTCTCTAGTGTCACAATTTATACAGTTAAGAAAATAGAATATTTGCCTTACCGTAAAATCCTTCTCTTGGAATGATTCATGGTACCCTTTCCTGTTTCTTATGATCCACTCTTATTTTTGCTTGCTAGAAAATTGAGGCATGCTGAGAGGTGGAGGGGTTATTCTGACCTGTTCTTACAGCTCTTGTTTGCCAGTGTCCATTCTCCTGAAGACAGCTGAATATCACTGTGTACTTAACAAATTCTCCTATGTCCCATAATGTACTCCACAATTTATAATGTACTCACAGAATTTTAAAGTGATTGCAAGTCATTTTTTGTTCCTAAAATAAAAAAGAGGTTTACACCCTGTTCCAAATTATTATGCATATTCTATTTAAGTGTCACAAAGATGAAATATTTTGTTTTTCAGTTTAACTAATGGAGAGCATTGTGTGTCAGGGCTCTTTTGATCACTGAAAACAATCTCGGACACCTGTGATAATTAGATTGGCAGGTGAGCCCAATTTAAGGAAAAACTACTAAAGGACGGTGTTCCACATTATTAAGCAGAGCACCATTTTAAAGCAATATGGGGAAGAAAAAGGATCTCTCTGCTGCCAAAAAGAGTGAAATAGTTCAATGCCTTGGACGAGGTATGAAAACATTAGATATTTCACGAAAACTTAAGTGTGATCATCGCACTATCAAGAGATTTGTGGCTGATTCAGAGCACAGACGGGTTCGTGCAGATAAAGGCACCTTGAGGGAGATTTCTGCCAGATCCATGCATCGGATCAAGAGAGCAGCTGCTAAAATAGCTGCTGGTGTCTCTGGAGTCCCATGGACATCAAGGTGTAGAGTCCTCCAGAGTCTTGCAACTGTGCATAAACCTTGTATTCGGCCACCACTAACCAATGCTCACAAGCAGAAACAGCTGCATTGGGAAGAAGACTAATACTTGAAGACTAATTTTCACTAATTTTCAAAGACTAACAGTCCTGTTCACTGATGAGTGCCATGCAACCCTGGATGGTCCAGATGGATGGAGTAGTGGATGGTTGGTGGACGGCCACCCTGTTTCAACAAGGCTGCAACGTCAGCAAGGCGGTGGTGGAGTCATGTTTTGGGCCGGAATCATGGGAACAGAGCTGGTCGGCCCCTTTAGGGTCCCCGAAGGTGTAAAGATGACCTCTACAAAGTATGTGGAGTTTATAACTGACCACTTTCTTCCCTGGTACAGAAGGAAGAACTATGCTTTCTGTAATAAAATCATCTTCATGCATGACAATGCACCATCTAATGCTGCAAAGAATACCTCTGCATCAATGGCTGCTATGGGGATAAAAGGAGGGAAAGTCATGGTGTGACCTCCATCCTCCCCTGACCTCAATCCTATTGAGAACCTTTAGAGCATCCTCAAGCAAAAGATCTATGAGGGTGGGAGGCAGTTTACATCCAAACAGCAGCTCTGGGAGGCTATTCTGACATCTTGCAAACAAATTCAAGCAGAAACTGTCCAAAAACTCACAAGTTCAATGGATGCAAGACTTGTGAAGCTGCTATCAAATAAGGGTTCCTATGTTACAATGTAACGTGACCTGTTAAAATATTTAAAAAGTTAAAATGTTGTTAAAAGTTTGATTGAAATAGCTTTTAATTTCAGTAAATATGCTGCAAACACAACAAATGACAATTTTCAGTTCTTTACAACCTATAAAATGTTTTGAAACTTACTGTGGGTAATAATTTGGAACAGTGCATTGGAAGTGTTTTATGTTTTAAAAAACTACTGTTATCATTAGGAGGTTTGTTCAATAAAATTTGAATTGTACCCTTAATAGTTGATAACATGAGAATTATGCTGACTGTTATTTACATCAATTATTTAGGTAAATGAGAAAAATGTCATTTGCATAATAATTTGGAACAGGGTGTATACTTACCTGCTCTGTACAATGGTATTGCACAGAGCAGCCTCTCACCTCCTCTTCTAGGGTCCCCCACTGGCATTGCCCATTCCTCTTTTGTGTGTGCCCCCATAGCAAACCCTTTGGTTGCTTTCTGTAGATGGGCACAGCGCTGGATCAAGAGAAGGCTCAGGTACTTAGGAAGTTTTTGGGGGGAGAGGGAGGAAAAGGCAGTAGAATATTTTGTACTTCAATGCAGGGAATACTTTCAAGTGTTACTAAGCCCACAACAGTAAAATCAGTCTGTATATGCAGTAAATCATGCTTGTTTTGCTCACTGTGCAACCTAAGGGGTTAATCCTCTGCATTGTGTAAAAACGCTGTTTGACCCTGACTTCTCTGATCCTCCCCTTCTTCCATTGTCCCCCTCTTATCTCCTGATAAGACATATCATGTGGAGTCACTCTGCACATGCTCAGTGTAGTGTGTATTGCTAGAGAAGTTTTTGGGTTTTTTTCTTGGGAAAGTGCATGTGGTCAGCACAGGGCCAATCAGCACTGTCCAGACAGAGGTCAGGGGTTCTACATCCACCTAGAGCAGAATGGAAACTTTTCTTACAAGTTTTAGCATGCGCTCTGCTGGACACTGATAGAAGTCACAAGACTGCTCTAACTGCTGATGAAAAAAGGTATTTAGCAGTTTATATTTACTAAAATAATTGCATTTCCATGTTCTGTGTACTGTGGGAGACCAGATATAGTGAATGCAGGGTCCTGGGTTTAGTAACACTTTAAGGTAAGTCGAAAACTCCAGGTTTTTTTTCACATTTGGTCACTCTGTGGTTCAGGATGATTTAGAAATTGTTTCTTTGAGTCCCCTTCTCCATAACTTTTTATAAGCTGTGCAGTAATTTTGTACAGTGTGTTCCTATTGTATCGGTTAGTGTTCTTGTGTAAATTTCAGGACGGCATATATCTCCACCTAGTGCTCAGAATATATATTTTTTATTTGTAATGACAAAGAGCTATCCAGTTTTAGTTCATTGCCCCACATGACTCATTTTATGGACATACTGTATGTAAAATCTGTGAGTCTGTCAGATCATTCTGATTTTGTTTTTATTATGAGAAAGATTAAAATCTAATAGTCCGTAGAAGCCAAATGTGCAGAAATCCAGACATTTTCTAAGTTCTCACCGTGTCTTTTTGCAACTAATTGTACATTTATGTATATCTAAAATGTCTAACTCCTTGTTGCCAGTTCTTGAGGCTGGACAATATTCTAGAAAAGATGACTTTTTATGGATGTTTGTTTTGTATATACAATTAATTATTTTTAATAGCAACATGTCCTGCTTAAGTGAAAAATACATATTTGAGTTTTAGGGCATTTTAAAATATAGTGTGCTTTATACTTCTAGAGTGTGGTTACACAAGGCTGACCTTGTATGACATTTTTGGCACTGCTGATTTTATTCATTTTACGTGACAGTGAATTATCAACACAATTCATTTTTAACACTTGGGCAAACATTTTGGCACTTTGTAACATTATAAGCTGTTCCAATATCTTAGTCCTTGAAAAAACATCTGTGGTGCTCAGAACTAATGGGTGCACTTCAATAGGTGTAGACACCCGGTTTGCTTTTATGTAAATGATGCTGGTAAATGACAAATTGTATCTTTCTGTTCTCTTCTAGATGTCACAGCTATCATTTTTGTAGTTGCCAGTAGCAGCTACAATATGGTCATACGGGAAGACAATAACACAAACAGACTACGAGAAGCACTGGACCTGTTCAAAAGTATCTGGAACAACAGGTATAGTGAAAAGATTCCTTTAGGATCACCTGGGCACTTCCAGGGTCTCACACACAGATAATCTTTTCATAGTATTTAGTTGGGGACCTGGAATACTTAAATGAACAGGATATCATCAGGTCAGTGGCGTTGACCTACATAAAACAAAAGTCCCAGTTCTAAGTTAAGTCAGGTTTGTTTCCCATAATTATAAGGCACTCACAAAACCATTGGTACAGGCCTTGCCCGAGAAGAGACCTAATGTCCTTGTCACACTCACAGGGCCTGTCTGGTTGGATGCCAGTTTGTCCGCAATTATATTTGTATTTGAGAAGAAAATTGGAGTATGAAAACATGCTAATATGAGCAGAGTGCACAAACTCTATGCAGAGGGTGTCTGTAGCCCAAGGTGGACCATTCAGGAGGGATTAGTATTTAAAAGATATGGTATAAACCTGCAAGATATACAAACTTACAAGCTGTCTTTTGTATATCAAGAATGGATTGGCTAAATATTTGGGTGAACTAGAAACCCCCTCCCCAATAACAAGGTGAATGCAAACTCAGCGTGTTTCAAACTATGGCCTGGGTGTGTCTACTTGATGAAGTAAGTATGACCTTGCTAGCAATGCTTCACTTTCAACCCAGACTGTACTTGACACTTTGGGGTTTACTTACTAAAGCTAGAGAGTTCACAATTAGGCTCACTTCAGCTTCTAACCAATCAGCTTCTAACCTCAGCTTGTTCAATTAAGCTTTGGCAATAAAACCTGGAAGCTGATTGGTTTCTATGCAGAAGCGAGCCTGATTTTGCATTCCCCAGCTTTAGTAAATAAACCCCTTCCTGTCTAGTCGGTCATTTTAGAAACTGTAGTCAGGAATTCTTGAGACAATAAAATTGAATGCATTTTTTTTATGCGTGAGATCTAAAATGTAACAGAAAAGGTTGCAGTTTGCTGTTTGGCCACTTGGTGTCAGCAGACCTCAGATAATCGAATCCTGAGGACTTTCTAACAAGGGAAATGATTGCAGTTCACAGGAAAGTATTTTAGCTTGCAGAAGTATGCAGCCCCTTGGCCAATCCAGTCACATTAACGAATAATAAATTGTGTGTTTATTTTATTTTGAAGACCTCATATAAATTGTTATGATTTTCTACAGGTTGTCCTGGTTAGCTGACTCAAACAGGTTAAAGGAAAACCCACCAGCATAATGCTGCTGCTGGTGTAAGCAGAGTTTATGTGCACAGGTACAGTGGGGCTAAAAAGTATTTAGTCAGCCACCAATTGTGCAAGTTCTCCCACTTAAAAAGATGAGAGAGGCCTGTAATTGGCATCATAGGTAGACCTCAACTATGAGAGACAAAATGAGAAACAAAATCCAGACAATCACATTGGCTGATTTGGAAAGAATTTATTTACAAATTACGGTGGAAAATAAGTATTTGGTCAATATCAAAAGTTCATCTCAATACTTTGTTATATATCCTTTGTTGGCAATGATAGAGGTCAAACGTTTCCTGTAAGTCTTCACAAGGTTGGCACACACTGTTGCTGGTATGTTGGCCCATTCCTCCATGCAGATCTCCTCTAGAGCAGTGATGTTTTGGGGCTGTCGCTGGGCAACACGGACTTTCAACTCCCTCCAAAGGTTTTCTATGGGGTTGAGATCTGGAGACTGGCTAGGCCACTCCAGGACCTTGAAATGCTTCTTACGAAGCCGCTCCTTCGTTGCCCGGGCGGTATGTTTGGGATCATTGTCATGTTGGAAGACCCAGCCACGTTTCATCTTCAATGCCCTTGCTGATGGAAGGAGGTTTGCACTCAAAATCTCACGATACATGGCCACATTCATTCTGTCCTGTACATGAATCAGTCGTCCTGGTCCCTTTGTGGAGAAACAGCCCCAAAGCATGATGTTGCCACCCCCATGCTTCACAGTAGGTATGGTGTTCTTTGGATGCAACTCAGCATTCTCTCTCCTCCAAACACGACGAGTTGTGTCTCTACCAAACAGTTCTATTTTGGTTTCATCTGACCATATGACATTCTCCCAATCCTCTTCTGGATCATCCAAATGCTCTCTAGCAAACTTCAGACGGACCCGGACATGTACTGGCTTAAGCAGGGGAACACGTCTGGCACTGCAGGATCCGAGTCCCTGGCGGCGTAATGTGTTTCTGATGGTAGCCTTTGTTACGTTGGTCCCAGCTCTCTGCAGGTCATTCACTAGGTCCCCCCGTGTGGTCCTGGGTTTTTTGCTCACCGTTCTTGTGATCATTTTGACCCCACGGCGTGAGATCTTGCATGGAGCCCCAGATTGAGGGAGATTATCAGTGGTCTGGTATGTCTTCCATTTTCTAATTATTGCTCCCACAGTTGATTTGTTCACACCAAGCTGCTTGCCTATTGCAGATTCAGTCTTCCCAGCCTGGTGCAGGTCTACAATTTTGTTTCTGGTGTCCTTCGACAGCTCTTTAGTCTTCACCATAGTGGAGTTTGGAGTGTGACTGTTTGAGGTTGTGGACAGGTGTCTTTTATACTGATAACAAGTTCAAACAGGTGCCATTGATACAGGTAATGAGTGCAGGACAGAGGAGCCTCTTAAAGAAGAAGGTACAAGTCTGTGAGAGCCAGAAATCTTGCTTGTTTATAGGTGGCCAAATACTTATTTTCCACCATAATTTGCAAATAAATTCTTTCCAAATCAGCCAATGTGATTGTCTGGATCTTTTTTCTCATTTTGTTTCTCATAGTTGAGGTCTACCTATGATACCAATTACAGGCCTCTCTCATCTTTTTAAGTGGGAGAACTTGCACAATTGGTGGCTGACTAAATACTTTTTTGCCCCACTGTATATAAAATATATACACTGCTCAAAAAAATTAAAGGGACACTTTTTAATCAGAGTATAGCATCAAGTGAATTAAACTCCTGGGATATTGATCTGGTCCATTAAGTAACAGAGGGGGTTGTTAATCAGTTTCAGCTGCTTTGGTGTTAATGAAATTAACAACAGGTGCACTAGATGGGTAACAATGAGATGACCTCCAAAACAGGAATGGTTTTACAGGTGGAGGACACTGACAGTCTCAAGAGCATGGAGGAGATTCCAGGAGACAGGCAGTTAGTCTAGGAGAGCTGGACAGGGCCATAGAAGGTCCTTAACCCATCAGCAGGACCGGTATCTGCTCCTTTGTGCAAGGAGGTACAGGATGAGCAATGCCAGAGCCCTACAAAATTACCTCCAGCAGGCCACTGGGGCACTATTTCTCCTATTGGCACCAATCATGGGGCAGTATTTCTCCTATTGACACAAATCATGGGGCTCTATTTCTCCCATTGACACCAATGATGGGGCACTATTCCTTCTATTGACAATGATGGGACACTATTTCTCTTATTGAAACCAAAGATGGGACACTATTCTTCCCCCTAATAGCAATGATGGGACACTATTCCTTCCCCTAATACCAATGATGGGGCATTGTTTACTCCCACTGACACCAGGACATATTCTTCTCCCACTGGCCACAATCCAGCCTCTCTAAAGTTTGAAGGACAGTAAACTGGCCCTTTGTTTGGAAAGTTTGGAGACCCTTGGGCTAGACAATGGCACCCTGACTGCCATAAGGTATCGGGATGAAATCCTAGGACCCATTGTCAGACCCTATTGCTGGTGCAGTGGGGCCTGGCTTCCTCCTGGTGCACAACAATGCCCAACTTCATGTGGTGAGAGTATGCAGGCATTTTCTGGAGGATGAAGGAATTGATACCATTGAATGGCCCCCCACACTCGCTGACCTAAATCCAGTAGAACACCTCTGGATTATCATGTTGCAGTCCATCCGACACCATCAGGTTGCACCTCAGACTGTCCAGGAGCTCAGTGATGCCCTGGTCCAGATCTGGGAGGAGCATGCCCCGACATTGTCAGGCATGCATAGAAGCACATGGGGACCATACGGTGCAATTAGCCAAGCTCACTGCTTCATCGCTGTGCTGATCTCAGCCAGATTACATCAGCTGCTTAGCTGCAATGTTGTGTGCTGTGGTGTGTTATGTTTTTCGCCAAATCTCAGACATTCATGAACATGACTCCTTTTGAGTAAAGTTGGCCATACTCTAATACAGTGGTTCTCAACCTTTCTAATGCCGCGACCCCTTAATACAGTTCCTCATGTTGTGGTGACCCCCAACCATAAAATTATTTTCATTGCTACTTCATAACTGTAATTTTGCAGTGGGAGGAGTAGTGCCACGTCATTGGTGTCAGTGGAAGGAGTAGTGCCCCATCACTGATGTCAGTGGGATGAATAGTGCCCCATTGTTGGTATCAGTGGGAGGAATAGTGCCCCATTGTTGGTATCAGTGGGAGGAATAGTGCCCCATCGTTGGTATCAGTGGGAGGAATAGTGCCCCATCATTGGTGTCAGTGGGAGGAATAGTGCCCCATCACTGATGTCAGTGGGATGAATAGTGCCCCATCATTGGTATCAGTGGGAGGAATAGTGCCCCATCGTTGGTGTCAGTGGGAGGAATAGTGCCCCATCACTGATGTCAGTGATGGGGCACTGATACCAATGCCCCATCATTGGTATCAGTGGGAGGAATAGTACCCCATCATTGGTATCAGTGGGAGGAATAGTGCCCCATCACTGATGTCAGTGGGAGGAATAGTGCCCCATCACTGGTGTCAGTGGGAGGAATAGTGCCCCATCACTGGTGTCAGTGGGAGGAATAGTGCCCCATCGTTGGTGTCAGTGGGAGGAATAGTGCCCCATCGTTGGTGTCAGTGGGAGGAATAGTGCCCCATCGTTGGTGTCAGTGGGAGGAATAGTGCCCCATCGTTGGTGTCAGTGGGAGGAATAGTGCCCCATCATTGGTATCAGTGGGAGGAATAGTACCCCATCATTGGTATCAGTGGGAGGAATAGTGCCCCATCACTGATGTCAGTGGGAGGAATAGTGCCCCATCACTGGTGTCAGTGGGAGGAATAGTGCCCCATCACTGGTGTCAGTGGGAGGAATAGTGCCCCATCGTTGGTGTCAGTGGGAGGAATAGTGCCCCATCGTTGGTGTCAGTGGGAGGAATAGTGCCCCATCGTTGGTGTCAGTGGGAGGAATAGTGCCCCATCGTTGGTGTCAGTGGGAGGAATAGTGCCCCATCGTTGGTGTCAGTGGGAGGAATAGTGCCCCATCGTTGGTGTCAGTGGGAGGAATAGTGCCCCATCGTTGGTGTCAGTGGGAGGAATAGTGCCCCATCGTTGGTGTCAGTGGGAGGAATAGTGCCCCATCGTTGGTGTCAGTGGGAGGAATAGTGCCCCATCGTTGGTGTCAGTGGGAGGAATAGTGCCCCATCGTTGGTGTCAGTGGGAGGAATAGTGCCCCATCGTTGGTGTCAGTGGGAGGAATAGTGCCCCATCGTTGGTGTCAGTGGGAGGAATAGTGCCCCATCGTTGGTGTCAGTGGGAGGAATAGTGCCCCATCGTTGGTGTCAGTGGGAGGAATAGTGCCCCATCGTTGGTGTCAGTGGGAGGAATAGTGCCCCATCGTTGGAGTCAGTGGGAGGAATAGTTCCCCATCGTTGGAGTCAGTGGGAGGAATAGTGCCCCATCCTTGGTGTCAGTGGGGGGAGTAGTGCCCCATCATTGGTGTCAATGGGGGGAGTAGTGCTCCATCACTGGTGTCAATGGGGGGAGTAGTGCTCCATCACTGGTGTCAATGGGGGGAGTAGTGCCCCATCACTGGTGTCAGTGGGGGGAGTAGTGCTCCATCACTGGTGTCAGTGGGAGGAATAGTGCCACATCATTGGTGTCAGTGGGAGGAATAGTGCCCCATCATTGGTGTCAGTGGGAGGAGTAGTGCCCCATCATTGGTGTCAGTGGGAGGAGTAGTGCCCCATCATTGGTGTCAGTGGGAGGAGTAGTGCCCCATCATTGGTGTCAGTGGGAGGAATAGTGCCACATCATTGGTGTCAGTGGGAGGAATAGTGCCCCATCATTGGTGTCAGTGGGAGGAGTAGTGCCCCATCATTGGTGTCAGTGGGAGGAGTAGTGCCCCATCATTGGTGTCAGTGGGAGGAGTAGTGCCCCATCATTGGTGTCAGTGGGGGGAGTAGTGCCCCATCATTGGTGTCAGTGGGGGGAGTAGTGCTCCATCACTGGTGTCAGTGGGGGGAGTAGTGCCCCATCACTGGTGTCAGTGGGAGGAGTAGTGCTCCATCACTGGTGTAAGTGGGAGGAATAGTGCCACATCACTGGTGTCAGTGGGAGGAATAGTGCCCCATCATTGGTGTCAGTGGGGGGAGTAGTGCCCCATCATTGGTGTCAGTGGGGGGAGTAGTGCCCCATCATTGGTGTCAGTGGGGGGAGTAGTGCCCCATCATTGGTGTCAGTGGGGGGAGTAGTGCCCCATCATTGGTGTCAGTGGGAGGAGTAGTGCCCCATCACTGGTGTCAGTGGGGGGAGTAGTGCCCCATCACTGGTGTCAGTGGGGGGAGTAGTGCCCCATCACTGGTGTCAGTGGGAGTAGTGCCCCATCACTGGTGTCAGTGGGAGGAATAGTGCCACATCATTGGTGTCAGTGGGAGGAATAGTGCCCCATCATTGGTGTCAGTGGGAGGAATAGTGCCCCATCATTGATGTCACTGTGGTGGAGGGGAGAATAGTGCCCCATCATTGGGGTCAGGGGGGGGGGGAAATAGTGTCCCATCGTTGGTGTCAGTGGGGGGAGGAATAGTGCCCCATCATTGGTGTCAGTGGGAGGAATAGTGCCCCATCATTGATGTCAGTGTGGTGGAGGGGAGAATAGTGCCCCATCATTGGTGTCAGTGGGGGGAGGAATAGTGCCCCATCGTTGGTGTCAGTGGGGGGAGGAATACTGCCCCATCGTTGGTGTCAGTGGGGGGAGGAATACTGCCCCATCGTTGGTGTCAGTGGGGGGAGGAATACTGCCCCATCGTTGGTGTCAGTGGGGGGAGGAATACTGCCCCATCGTTGGTGTCAGTGGGGGGAGGAATAGTGCCCCATCGTTGGTGTCAGTGGGGGGAGGAATAGTGCCCCATCGTTGGTGTCAGTGGGGGGAGGAATAGTGCCACATCGTTGGTGTCAGTGGGGGGAGGAATAGTGCCACATCGTTGGTGTCAGTGGGGGGAGGAATAGTGCCCCATCGTTGGTGTCAGTGGGGGGAGGAATAGTGCCCCATCGTTGGTGTCAGTGGGGGGAGGAATAGTGCCCCATCGTTGGTGTCAGTGGGGGGAGGAATAGTGCCCCATCGTTGGTGTCAGTGGGGGGAGGAATAGTGCCCCATCGTTGGTGTCAGTGGGGGGAGGAATAGTGCCCCATCGTTGGTGTCAGTGGGGGGAGGAATAGTGCCCCATCGTTGGTGTTAGTGGGGGGAGGAATAGTGCCCCATCGTTGGTGTCAGTGGGGGGAGGAATAGTGCCCCATCGTTGGTATTAGTGACACAAATGATGGGGCACTATTCCTCCCACTGACACCAATGATACTTACTTTGCTGACCCCTGCTCCAGCCTGGGCTCGCTCTCTCACTTACCTGTCAGCTGTCTTCCTTCTCTGGCCGCTCTCCTCTTCACTCGCTTCGGCAGCTCCCTCGGTCTTCTTTGATGTACGCGCGCTGCCGCTCGGCTCCTCCTCTCCAAGCTCCACCTCCTCACCGGTGATTGGCCGCCTGTGTGCCTCTCCTGAGCTACAGTTCCGGTGGCCAATCAGCGGCGAGGAGGCGGAGCTGCTGAGCGATCCCGGAGGTGTGGCCAGGTGACAGCAGCGTATCATCCCGCCCACACATCGCCGGAGACTGCAGCGGTGTCTCGGTTCCTAAGACCATCGGAAATATGTGTTTTCCGATGGTCTTAGGCGATCCCTGGGAAATGGTCGTTCGACCCCCAAAGGGGTCGCAACCCCCAGGTTGAGAACCGCTGCTCTAATAGATGTTTTTTTTTTTGATTCAGCAGCCTGCAGGCTGAACTGAAAAAATCAAATATATTTCTCCATCCACACAGCAGATGGAAAAATCTGCAGTGCCGGCTATTGTATTCTGACAGCTGCTGGTGAATGTCATCAGAACACACCAATAGCAGCTGCATCTGATTGGATACAGCTTTTGTTAGGCCAACAATTCTCCTTCAAATGTTTAATCAGGAGGTGCCAACAGGGCTGCCCACAAAGTGAAGTTTGGCTGGTTCAAAATTGCTCCGTATATATGCAGCTTAAGTCTTCCTTTTGTTATGTAGATTTCCTAAAATGGCGACTTAGTGCACCTATATTGTAGCCCTAGCTAGAAGCCTCTCCATGGTTTTCAAACAACTCTTTCTGGTTTCTGTAGAGAAATTTGAAGGTCAGCTTTTCTAGGCTGCATCTGACTACTGATAATTGAGCCAACATTGCACACTGCAACATGCTGACACTTAGATATCGTTTTGGCCCTTTTTTCTTGATTTATTTACTGTATACAAATCCATGCATTATTTATAATGCTTTTCTTAGTAAAGCCAGCATTCAAATGTAAGCATTAAACTTGCATGGACATATTCTGTATTGGTAAGGATAATTAAAGCAGAACTACAGTGCACCTGAGCAACACAAACCAAAAGCACAGGTTGATTCATTTGTAATATTAAAAGCTCCCCATCCATCCATGTCTCGTGCTTTATTTTGCTGAGATATCATCTTAAAAACACCCCTTAGCATTTCAGGCCATGGCCATTTTGAGTAAGGGCAGATGATTCATGTAGCATTTACTTCCTGGAATCCATCTGCCCTTAGTTAGGCATGCAGGCAGGAGGGTGTGCTTAGCTGAGAAAACCCCTCTACCCCTCCTAAAGGAACCTGGGATGTATGATGTCATTTGCTTAGGCCTAGAAACCAGGAAGTAATTTAAGAAATGTAAAGAAAAAAGGTGTAAAACAAGGAAATATGATATACTTTCCTGTCTATTTACTAATGCTGGCAGCATGAGGATTACAGATAGTCCATATTGATTAGGAGAGTGAAGATTCCCGCTTTAATGTCAGCATTTTGTCTTTTTCTTCTGTTGGATCATTAAAGCGTATCTTGCACCTAAAATGCACCCCTCTGATTAAAAGTGTAAACAACAACCTCTGGGGTGAAAAAATTGTTAGATAATATACGAACCCTTCCATCCACAGCATCTAGGTGAGAGGGACATCATCCTCCGCATGGTGAGATCTGGGGAACGTAGAGTAGCCTAAATCTCGCTGAGAAGACACCCTCATAACTATGAGATTTGGCATGCTGGCTGAACATCATTAATTTGAGATTCAGAAACACATAAGTACTTGCTAGTTTTCTGTTTTGACAAATAGAAAAAAAAATGTAATAAATCATTTAAATTTATAAAATAGTACTAAAAAACTACCTTATGAACCTGCCAAAACAAGCTGGGGCTGCAGGGATCTTGGCTGTATTGTAACTTTGGGACCCCCAACATCATAAACAGTAGTTCAGAGCTGTGTGCCACCAAACACATACTATGGGTATTGCAGAGGTAACCAGCTAGAGTTTCCCATGTAGCACTCCTGTCAGTATAAAAGATCCATAAAACACATTTTGTTCTTTGCAGGTGGTTACGAACTATTTCTGTAATTTTGTTCTTGAACAAACAAGACATGTTGGCTGAAAAAGTCTTGGCAGGAAAATCAAAAATAGAAGATTACTTCCCAGAATATGTGCGCTACACTGTACCTGATGATGGTAAGCACAAAGATAAAGGGTTTGTATACATGGATATAAATGGCATTTGCATTGGGAATACAGGGAAGAAAAGCAAAGGACTGCTTACACATTTCTTTAGGCTATGGTGTTCATAACATGGCTGTGTGGTGTCCCTACTATGTTTCTATTGTGTATATCTTGTGACTGATTATACAAGTTCTTTGCTCTCACAGCTTCTATAGTGAGGACTTTTAAAGCTGGACTCCAGGAAAAATTCTTGATAGATAGATAGATAGATAGATAGATAGATAGATAGATACTGAGACTAAGACTGTTTACCTTCTAAAGCAGGGGTGTCAAACTGGTAGCCCTCCAGCTGTTGCGAAACTACAAATCCCATCATGCCTCTTCCTTTGGGAGTCATGCTTGTAACTGTCAATCTTGCAATGCCTGATGAGACTTGTAGTTTGGCAACAGCTGGAGGGCTGCAGGTTTGACACCCGTGTTCTAAAGGATTTGTATTTCATATCCTTCCAGTCTTGAGACTTACACAGCTTTGCTGTACAGCACAGCCCTGTCGGGCAGGGGAGGATGCCTAATTTTTCTGCTGTTCGGTAACACTTACAGGTCTTTTCTCTCTCTCAGCCTGTGATTAGACAGTGAAAGAAGCAGCAGACTGATTAGCTTTGTGCTGCTTCTCCATTCCCCAGTCTAAGCTCCACTGTACTGGGTGGCCAATGCTAACCCTGATTCTGGTCCTACACCGCTTGCATTTAGAAAACCAAATACATTTAGCGATGTATTAATAAATAGAGAACTGCAGTAATCTGTGTATTTTATATCTGCCTGACTGTTTTAAAGTAAACATGTTGTGCATAATAAAGGTCTGAGAGTAAAATAATAGTGTAAAACAGATCTGAAAGATGCCGTTTATTTTTCTCAAACTCTCCTGTGAGCACCTAAACCTGGCCAGGTTGGATTTTCAGATATCAATACTCCAAGTTGTTGCTCCAGAACAATGCAACATTTGGTAGTAAAAGGACTGGTGGCTTCCAGTTTTTACAATGTAACCCCCTAAAGCCCTTCACTGTCATCAATTCTCTGTGTAAATATCCAGTAAGCAACCACAGGCAGTGTAACAGGAATTTCTGATCGATTTCTTTGCTAATATTACATCTCATGCGTTCCATTTTATCTTATAGCGATACCAGACGCAGGAGAGGATCCCAAAGTGACCAGAGCTAAGTTCTTCATCCGAGATGAATTTTTAGTAAGTAATGTTACAGTAAACAGAACATTTCTCTAGTTAATTGTATGGTCAGCAGTCCACAAACCTGAATTTTCTAATAGCAAGTGTGTTAAAGCCCAATTGAACTTTTAGTCTAAAAAACCTACCAAACAGGCTTTTCGGGCTGGGCATTGGCTGCTTTCTAAAGAAATAATTGTAGGACTTGGCACAACTTTAGTTTTGATTCAACTGAAGTTTATTTAGTTGTTTTAAACTGAAAGCTTAGTTAGGCTTTAGGCTACATTCACATCTAAGTGTCACATTTTTAAGCATTTTTGGCGAAAAATTGCACGTTTTTGCAGCTTTTGTCAGGCGTATTTCAGGCATTTTTCAACGAAAAGGTGCAGAGTGCTGCTGAAAAAGGGGTGGAGAGCTGCTGTTTGAGCAGAAAAAGCGCATGGAAAAAAGCTTATGTCGCATTTAGGGGAATCTGAGAATGCAACTGGCAGTTCCCCTGGCTGACTATAGAGCTGATCAGAGACCAAAATGGTTCCAATCATCTCTATGTTCTAAGTGTTTCTCAACCTTTTTTCAGTCAAGGCACCCTTTAAAATTTTGGACAGTCCCGAGGCACCCTTTAAAATTAATCTAATAGTTTTATATAACTCAGCAACATCCATACATGTAGGACGCCCAACATTTAGATGTGATTTATTCTTCCAAAGCAAATACACTTTTGCACATTGATATTGACTAGTATTCCAGTGTTTCTCTTCTCCATCAGTTTTTCTCCATCACTGAGCTAATGTGACCCCAGCACTGATGGAGAGCGGCAGGGGAGGGTCAAACTAGGATGCTGTGCAGACAACTGACATCCTCCTTATAAACTGAGGATGTCATTGGTTGTCAGGACACCGACGGCTAGAAGGTCATAATGGTGCACAATGAAAACCTGGGGCTTTGTGTAACTAAAAGGCAGGCTTCTTTAACCCCGTCTTGTATACAAGTCTTGGGCAATTTTTACACATTTTGCACATTCTGCCAAGGCAACCCTGGACAGACCTCAAGGCACCCCAGGGTCCTGGGCACCCTGGTTGAGAAAGGCTGGTCTAAGAGACCGGAAGCTACGAGCATTTCATAATTTCCGTTGCGCCGGACTTTAACAGCGCCATTTTGAAAATTGGGAAAGCATCTGATCACACCAATCTTGGTGAGATCAGATGATGTAAGGGCAGATTTCTCAAAAAAGAATACCTGTCAATACCTATTGCAGTCACGGGATATTTTAATTCCCTGTGATAGCAAGAAAAATAAAATGAAAGGGAAAGTGTGAAAAAAATGAAAAAATCTAAATAACTTAAAAAAAAAGCACCCTGGTCCCCCCTACCCACGCACACACAGCTGCGTGCGCAAGTAGTGACTCTGTGCCAGTATGTAAACAGCGGATGCACCATACATGTGAGGTATCGCAGCGAACGTCAGATCGAGGGCAGTAATTCTAACACTAGACCTTGTAAATATAAATTGGTGACCTGTAAAGGCTTTTAAAGCATCACCTATCGATATTAAAAATGTATGTACTTTGTCGCCATTGGATGGGCATGCGCAGTTTTAAAGCATGTCATGTTTGGTATCTGTTTACTCGGTGTGACATCATCTTTTATATTCTATCAAACAATTGGGCAATATACTGTGTTTTTGTGCATTAAAATTCTAAAAAGTGTATTTTTCCCCAAAAGATTTGCGTTTGAAAAATCATTGCGCAAATACTGTGTGACTTAAAACATTTCAACACCCACCGTTTTATTCTCTAGGGCCTCTTATTTAAAAAATAATAAATGTTTGGGGGTTCAAAGTAATTTTCTAGCAAAAAATACTGTTTTTTCATGTGAACAAAAAGTGTCAGAAAATGCTTGGTCTTCAAGAGTGGGTGATGTGTGGCATAAGCTTCTAATGTTGGCCCTGAAATGCCAGGATAGTAGAGGCAAACTCTCCAAATGACCCCTTTTGGGAAAGTAGAAACTCCATTATTTGCTGAGAGGCATGGTGAGTGTTTTGCAGATCTCATTTGTTGCCACGTTTTTGGAAAATGAAGAAAGAAAACAAGAATGTATTATTTCAAAAACCCTGTGACAAAAATGCTATCTGTAAAATACTCACCATGCCGCTTATCAAATTCCTTGGGGTGTCTACTTTCCAAAAAGGGGTCATGGGGGGGGGGGGTGTTTGTACTATCCTGGCATTTTAGAGCCTCCGAAACTGTAATAGGTAGTGGGGAAGTGATATGAGGAAATATGCCCTTTGAAAGCCTAGAGGTGGTCCATTGGATTTTGGGGGCCTGTATGTAGCTACGCTGACAAAAAGTCTCTCGTATATGGTATCCCCATACTCTGGAGAAGTAGGAGAATGTGTTTTGGGGTGTTATTCCACATCTACCCATGGCATGCATGAGCAATATATCATTTAAGTGACAACTTTGTGTAAGAAAAACAAAAAAATAGTCATTTTCGAAAACTTTGTGGCAAAGAAACTCAGCATGCCTCTCTACAAAATCCTTGGGGTGTCTGCTTTCCAAAAAGGGGTCATTTGGGGGGGGGGGGGGGGGGGTTGTACTGCCCTGGCATTTTAGCACCTCAAGCAATGTGATAGAAAGGAATAAATCCTCAAGAGGGCAAGTGGTCAAAGTGGTTCTAAAGCCTAAATATTGTTTACCTTGATGCACTCTTTGCTTTAAGGCAAAAAATGCTTAGGCAGCAGTATAACACCCTTCCCCTTTACCTACATGAGCCCTCATTCAATCCAATGCTGTGCCCACGTGCAGCTCTTCTCTCCCATCACATCACAGTGAGGCGGAGCTGAGTCCAGCTGTCTGTACCAATAGATGCAGACAGCGAGGCTCAGGAATGAGCCCGCCTGAAGGGAGGTGGAGGGAAGGACCCAGGAGCGCCGGCAGAGGACCTGAGAAGAGGAGGTTTAGGGCCACTCTGTGTAATTCCATTGCACACAGCAGGTAAGTATAAACCTGTTTGTTGTTTTTAACAAAGAAAAAAAAGCATTTACAATAACTTTAAATGTATTTATTTTGAATAATCCGGAAACCATATTCACAGAAACACTTAACACTATATGAAGCCTTCTGTTAACCACTTCCTGACCGCCCTGTAGCAGAACTAATGCTGCAGGGCTGCACAAAATCACGTATATATATTTGATTTTGCATTTCCAGGTAGGGGGTGCGTGCCGCTCTACCTGTGCCGCAATTGGCTGCTACAGCTGTCGATCATCAGGTCCTGGCGAGAGATTCCTCACCAGCATCCGGCAATCACCAAGGAACACTGACAGGGGAGAGATCTGTATGTAAACAATACAGATCTCTCCCCTTCCGGCACCACCATGCTGCTTTTTATTGCTCTGCATAGTAAAACACACACAGCACACAGTAAAACAGACCTCATGTTTGCCCCAGATGTTAAAGTATGTGTGCTTGTGTGTATATAAATATGAATAATATTAGATAGAGTAGGGCAGTGTTTCTCAACCTTTTTTACCCCCAGTCTTAAAAAGCAGTCCTGATAGTTTAGAAAATCAGTTCTGATAATACACAGTGTAGGGGTCAGGAGTAAGGCCCTGTTCATATATATCTGGTGTATTGGGATCTCAGGCAGATGCACTGCAATCCCAAATTGCACTGCAATAGTGGCAAAATGCATCATGCATATTCGGGTGCCATTCATTTTCAGTGACACCTAAACACTGCATTTTGCAATTGTCATGCGATAAACCTCATTGTGAAACATTTGCCACCCAAAAAGGAGCAAGAGCTTCTTTTGGGTGTCAAGCTTCACGTGTTATGGTTCTCCGTAATTGCAGTGTGATTTATCGCTCGCCAATTGCGCCAAAACTGCACCACGTTTAGCTGCCATTGAAAATGAATGACACCCAAACACATTTGGTGCATTTTGCCACTATAGCAGTGCAATTTGAGATCAAGGCTATTATTACAGTGATTCTGCCTGAGATCCAAGATGTGAATGGGGCCTTAAGCTTTGTCCACACAGGTGTACTTAGCATATACCAATGTGAGAGCTGTGTTTGCCCGCAAGTGTTCTGTGCATCTGCATGTGGGAATCCCTATTCATATGTATTGGGATGCAGCTGCTGCATGTATACAGCCACTGCTCCTGATTTGACATCAGTGTATGGAAGGGGTCCCTGTTTGTGGACCCACACAAAAACTGAAAGTGGGGGGAAAAAAAATCCCATGTATTCAGTTGTCACCATGGAATAGAGGAACACTTGTTACATAGTTAGTCTGGCTGAAAAAAGACAAAAGTCCATCCAGTTCAACCATTAAAAAAAAAAAAAAACATAATCCTATACCCACAGTTGATCCAGAGGAAGGCAAAACAACCCAGCAAAGCATGATCCACTTGGCTCCTGCAGGGAAAAAATTCCTTCCTGATCCCCCGAGACGCAATCTAATATTCCCTGGATTAACTTTACCCATTGTTTACTTGTTTCAGTGAATATTCCCCAGAGCATTTCCCTGACTTTGGAAAGGCTTTGATCTACAAGACAGGAAATGATGGAAAATCTTCCCATCAGGACACAGATGGAAAAAAAAACACTGACATGGGGTTAGCCATTCACTACTCCAGCATTTCCTAACCAGGTTGTCGCAGCATCCTAGTTGAGAAAGGCTAACTGGCTGAGAAACTGACTGGTTTCTCTGCCTCCAGAAGAAGGCTACTTCCTGAGTCCTGACCGGCCCTGCCTCCCTCTAACATGCATTTTACCTGGCAGTACAGAGAAGCTACCAAAGTTGGGGAAATCTTCTCAAGCAGATTCGCTGAAACAAGTGTGGCTGTATTCCTGGTGATGACTGGAAACGGGGGGATTTTCCCCTTTTAGTTTTAATGCTTGATGGTCAACAGGGCAAATAGGGTGAAACTTTCCATGGGGCAACAATAATAAAAACCTAATGGGTTTTAACCCCTCACCGCTCTATGGAAAATTAAAGCGGTCTTAAAGGCTGAACAGTTTTGACCTTAATTTATTTTCCGCATTAAAGTGGAACTATACTCACTTCTGCTGCAGCGATGCAGTGTCCCACTGTTCCCTGCCTGGCCGCTGACCTCTTCGGGTGGCCGTCTTCTGGGCATGTGCTGGAGTTCCGTCAGATTCAGGATTGCTGAATTTGTACAGTGAGCTGCACATGCATGGCTCACTGTACAGGGGTGGACAGGCAGGTAAGTAACTTTGATGCAGAAGAGACAAAGCATGTCTCTTCTGCATTAAAATTCCTGCCTGTTCACCATTTTTCTAGCTAAGGTTTCACTATAAACTACTCCTGGTAGGTACATTTGTTCCAGGATCAGTGACAAAGAAAGTATTGGGATCGGCTTGAAAGCCAGGGAACTCATGTTATTACTAAGCTATCAGAGGAAATGGCTGCTGCTTCACCAGACACAGAAAATAGTTCTGATAAAGCGTTATGGACACCCATACCTCTGCCTAGGGGAACACAGCATATCCTCTGTACATAGCCAGCCCACCACCAAAGTGTAGCGAAGCATCAGTGAATATCCAAATCGGAGGAACCAGTATGATGCTGAGCAGTATGGCTGCGGAAAAAAATATCCAGACTTTGAGGGTCTTGTATGACATTACCAGCAGCTGTCAGACTGTTGTGGATTCCTCAGATTAGATATTTTAATCCAGCAGAGCTGAAGATAGATGGCCTACCTCAAACTGAGCTGACTGTGTATGTGCAGGGGTGTAGCCCTGAGGAGGAGCGTTGCCTTTGCATTGATTAGTGTTCCCTCCTTCTAGAGACAAGGTGAATACCCAGAATTTAGATACTGTGTCCTCCAATGAATGCTGGGAGAAATTAAGTAGCCTCCCTATTTCTTATTACATGTTTCTTCAAAGACATCTTGCTTTCATTGTCTTTCAATGCAAAGAACAGTACTGAAAGGGGCCTCATCTGTAGCAAAATGTTTCTCCAAGTGACATGTATAATGTTCAATGAATGTATCGAAGCGTATTCTGACAGCTTATAAAACAAAATGTTTTCTTTTGTCTGTGCAGCGGATAAGTACAGCAAGTGGAGATGGAAGACATTACTGCTATCCTCATTTTACTTGTGCCGTAGACACTGAGAACATTCGCAGAGTTTTCAATGACTGTCGAGATATCATCCAGAGAATGCACCTCCGCCAATATGAACTCTTGTAATCATTTTCACTGTGGAGCCTGTGGTTTTAAATCCTTTGCCACTTTCTGTCTTTCCTCTGTACTGCTCCACACAGGGTGGAACATCCCTACGGCGCACTTTTTTTCTAAGCTTCTTTGCTTTTATTTTTTTTTTAGCAAGATTTTTTTTTTTTTGTTACCAATGTCTCATTTCCCTTTACAAAAGAGGGCAGCTCGAGTCCTTGTACTATTTATTTTTTCACAGGACACTTATTTTTTAACCATTCCTTTGTACAAGTGCTGCTCACTCCCCTACTAAGGACCCTATTGGTCTGTTTCTGGGCATAGATTATGGCAATGCCTGCACCTTTAGCGAATTTAGCAATTCTCACCTACACAGCCACCTGTGCAGAAGACAGGGCCATAAGCCATTCCTAAGTTCTGTAAGGTAGTATGCCCCAGACTATCACTTCTGCAGCCTTTCTGTAGGTACAAATCCCTGTACACCCTTTACTACTAGGCTGAGCATGCAGTGGATAGGTGATTCACTTGCTCTACAAACTTCTGCTAGAAAGGACTTGGGTTCCTCAAGCGACTAATCTGTTTAATTTGAACTAAGGCATATTTGAATAGTCCATACTGCAGACTTACTGTAAGCACAACAGGATGATTCAGTAAGGTAAAGAGGTTTGTGCAAAGTACGGCAAGCCATAGCAACTTATCAGAATTCATCTCACTGATCTGATTGTAGTAAAGTGAACTCTTATGGGGTAATTGCATTTTGCACATCATCATCATTATCGCTTTGTACTGCTTTACAGATTGAGCCAATAAGTGCATCTTTTAGTATGTGTTGCATTTGTGGCGAATAAGAAAGTCAACATAGTCTGTTTTGATATAACAAAAGGTTAGTGTCCATTTGAAAGCGCTATCCCCACAAGATATGTGTTAATGATATGAAGTCTACATTTACAGGTCTCCTAAGTGTAGACAGAAATGAAAAAAATAGCTGTTTTAGAAGGGGGAAAGAGAAAAAAAAGTCCCTAGAACTTTGTGGGAACACAAAACTGCATGAACATGTCCAGTGGCATTCAATGACTTTGGCATTGTAGCAGGATAATTCTGATAGTGTGGTTCCAAAAAGCAGTAAGTGATGTGATACAGGGATTCACATTTAAATTCAAGTTAAAAAAATCCCTTTTAATTCTTAACAAGCAGCGATCTTGGATGTTCACTGGGGTGAACAGGACCGTTGATCTAGGTGAGGTGCAATGACAGGCAATATCAAAACTCATAGTAAATATAAGACAGCACCTTTTAATGTTAATAAATATATGTATAATAGGGATTGATAGGCCAATGGACACCACCCTGTTAGAGGTCAGGGTGATACGCACTGATTGGGGTAGTGTGCTTTAGAGAAACCTCTTTTAATGAGGAGGGACAGACATTTGAGCAGTAGCTTTGCTTTAAGTGGCTCTCTGAACAAGAAAGGTTACCATTCCACTAAGCCTTTGGCTACCTCTGTTCTTTAGCATTTTTTTTTTTAACCTCTTATGGGCTCAGGCCCTAGGAGTGTACACCCATCTTTTAGATGGCACTATGCTCAGACGTATTCCTGTGTGGATTTTATTATCTTATTATAGCTCTTTTTCTTTACCGTGACACTGAAGAGTACTTGATGGAGGAAATAATGCACTTTGTATCAGGTTAAAAAAAAGAAAAAGAAAAAAAAAAAAGAGTAGATGAAGTTACACACAATGTAGCAGCACCAGAGATATTTATTATTGTCACAGATTTTTGCAATGGTGAGTTGCAGGTCAACGGAGTGACCTCAGCTCTTGAACACCTTCAGGTGAAGGAGGGAGCTTGTGGTCCATTGCAGAGCAGTGGACTGCAAGCCTTCAGTGATGCTGAGTTTAAAGGACGTTCCAGAATCCATACATAGCATAGGTTAATGAAGAGGCAAAATCAAGCATTTTTTTTAATTTTTTATTTTTATGGTATATTGTGGCTAAGTGTTTCTGCACACCTCAGGCATTCAAACTGCAGCTGCTTTCAGCCTCTCACGTCAAGGCAGAAAAAAAAAAAAAATGACCACCTGCACCGATATTATATGCTCTGTCCACAGATGATCTTTTTAGCCTTAGATCATTACTGGGCTTTAGTCCTTCATAGAGTTTTTTTTTATTTTGTTTAACTGCTGGTTTATTATAATGTACAGATGTAAAATGTAATATTATTTTGTACAACTTTATTGAAAAAAAAAATAATACTTGTAGAAGATCTTTGTGCCTTGATTATGGCTGTACCTGTAAAATGAGCTAAGATGTAAGTATGTTTTTGATTGCGCTGTACAGCTTGATGTCAAACTTGCCTGCAGCTGTGACTGCAGGTAGGAACTATCTGTAGAATTTAGTTTTTTTCTGGTTTATATAAAAGAAGGAAATGCTCTTTAGTACAAAAAAAAAAGAAAACAAAAAAAAAAAGTATAAATTATGCAAATTAACCACTTACCTTTACAAGTAAGGTCCTACAATGACCAGTTGTTGCAGCAAACATGCCTTTTTTTTGTTTTCCTTCTGTTTTATGTGCAGGCACGGGAAGGAGGTGAAGAAGTCTCAGCTTTAAAACAAAAAAAAAAATCTATTGGAATCCATTACTTTGTTCATATTTGCAGCCTAGTGGTGTTTTAGTGGGAACCAAGGAGTTTTTTGTTTTTTTTTAATTTCTTTTAGGAAATTTTTGATCATATTTGCATGGATCCAACATTCCCAGTATTGCCACAGAGATACTGTCAATGTTCCCTATGGCAGCATCAGTTTTAGGCTTGCTCCATTTATGGCAGCAGTGGATGTTGTGTAAGCCTATAGCACGATGAGGAGGGTAAACAAAAAGGTGGAAATCTTTGTCTAACCTGATAAATTACAAGATGACATTTTAATTTCTCTTTTAATAAAGAGACACATTAGAAAGTTGGTTTATTTTAAATATTATAGAATTGATATGTGTGACTATTTCTCAAACTTGAATAATTTATGCAAATGTTCTCTAAAGAAGTTGTGGTACAATACTATATATATAAATATAAATATATATATATATAATATAAATATACAAAGCAAGAACTGCTGTAGCAATAAGGCATGTCCTTTTTAGTAATTATTACACTGCTTTATATTTTATACTTAGGTGTTTTATGTATGTGAGTCTAGATGACCTGTGTCCAAGATAACCTGTACATTGTCTGCACTTACTGTTAACAGTGGTAAAGACAAGCCTTCTAGACAACATCACTTAAAATTTGTTAAATAATGTCAGTCCTCCAATTGCTGCCTTCCTATCCACTTGCGCAGTGGAGGTGCCACGCGATACCTTCAAGACATTGGACAAAGTTAAATTGCTTACAGTTGTCTTCATGTCTAATCTACAGTTGTACAAGACTCTTGGAGTGACTTTTATAATATTTATATTAGAGCCCCATATTGCAGTCATCACTGTGTGGCTCACATCAGCCCACAGAGGAATCAGTACCAAAGTAAAGAGAGGATGTACTTTAATGGGTATGTGTAGGGATGTGTTCTGCATCTCAAAGTCATAAACCCTGTAATTATTCATTGTTCCTCTGGCCATAAAGTTTGAGAACTGCTTGTCTGTAGGGAGACCTGTACACTTCATAATGGTAGGCAACATTTTTGTCTGTGTTAAGCTCTCATGGATTATTCCACCCCTTACCCCATTTATGTCATTCATTTTGAAATACTAAACTTGTGATAACAACACTTGCCTTTCTCACTGAGGCTAAAGTTTTATCAAACATAAAAATGGCATACATACAATTAATATCATAGACAATCATATTTATTTAATAAAAAGTATCATTGAGCATTAATATCCAGGTTGACCTGAGAAGTGAAATTTAAAACAAAAAACAAAACCAGAAGGTTAAAGTGTCCACAGGCTGACTTTAACCACACAGGGCTCATCTGTATGGTCCTGGAGGAGATATGGCTATCAAATCAATGAAGGAATTTTCTTTCTTTAATGTATAGGTTACAGTCACATATTGTACAGGTACATCATTTAATAAATATATATTTGGTAAAATGTACTGGTCTATTCTAGAGAACAAAACAAACTAGTGTTTTCCATATGGCGTGGCTTGAGTATGGAACATGCCTCCTTTACACTGGCTTTTCCTTGGGCATGAAGAGGGCTTTCAAAGCATTTATTAGATACAACTGTAACACTGCATAGAGAAACAGCAACATGCTTGATACAGAGTAGATGTAGATGACCGTGTTCTCAGTCGGAAGGAAGCATTTTTCGAGTACAAAGTCTTCTGCTGTGATCAATCCCTGAGGGGGAAAAAAAAAATTTAAGAAAACCTCAGTAAAACATTCACTGCCTTTCATAACCCAGAATGGCAATCCGTATCAAACAGAAAACATCTTCCAATCAATCAGTACACAACAACTGAAAGTGAACATTTTTTCCTATTTTTTTTTTAAGTACATATCTAAATTCAGCTAATTTGTAAAGCACTGTAGGGATAATGCATCTAAATAAAGGATTCCTTTCATGGAATGCCAATAACTGACCCTGTGAGTAACCCCTTTAGGCTTGTTTTGTGAAGTGCATTCCAACAGTTGCAGAGCATTTAAGGAAAGTATGTGAAACCTTGGACATAAAGGCATCATTGCTGGCCAAATCGGCCCGTAGTAGTATAGGAACTATTGGTATGGTCAACAGGCATTTCCTTATTACAGAATAGTATATGTTAATTTGTGGCCTTACAGATCTGTTCATAGAGAACATATTAAAAGTCAAGACTGGCTAATGCCTGGTGTGCGTCACTGCACACTACCCTCTTATAGGATATTAATTCACACCATAATACTCAGGATAACCTTGATTTTAGCACAATTGCTGTGATAACACATTGTTTACAAATATAAACAATAAAAGACCACCACAAGTAGCATATTAACCTCATTTGTATAGCTGTTCATGGGGGTGTATGTAATCTTCCTGATATTTATTTATAAAGATACATGCACAAATGAGATCTAATGCAAAAAAAAAGTTCCTATGTATAGTTTGGCAATATATACATTGGATAGCCATATATGCATAATATATATACATTCTCTCTGCACATCCCACATAATGGCTTTGCGTTACTGCTCCTTCAAACCATGCACAGCTAGACGTTGGCTGATGCACACTGACAACTATGAACCATTTATGTGGCCAATTTCTTCTCAAACATTTATAAGAAAAACATATCCCTCTAGTGACTAATCTACAATTACTTGTATCTAATATAACAGCAAATAGAAGAGCAAGTTTGCCTTAAAATCCAATTAAGAGACTTTCCCAGTTTTACAAATACTGCAATAGTAAACAATGTTTTTGTTTTGTATTTTGTAATTTTTTTAATAATGCAATGAATGTGACATCATTGCTGCAGGTGTACTTTTCTGATGAGTTTTAAATTATAGCGATTAATGCACTGCTCTATAAATATCTCCCTAAATGTTCACATGCTGAAATATGCTATTCATTACCTTTAAAGCCTAAATCCAGGTTTCTTGTGACTTCCTCTGATTGCAGGAGGTGGAAATTGTGATGTATCCACCTCAGCCAATTAGAGGAAGCCCTGTATTTATTGATGAAATCCAAGTCTTCCTGTGAATTACTCAATTTTGCTCTGTGGCCAGGGCAGGAAGTCTCTATTCCACTGCCAGCACAGAGTGCTGTATACTCCATGTAGCTGATACTGTTTATAAAGCACTCCCAGCGGGCACATCTGTAAGGCTAGGTTGACACTATTGCGTTTGTGCATGTTGCGTTTGCATGGGCACAGCTGCCTGTTCATTTCCATGTGCTGCTGTACCTGTGAGAAACTCAGGGAAAAGGTTCTTGCACCTTTTCTAAAACACAGCCATATGATACTCCATTTTCTGAGGCGTGCTATTAAGAAGTAATGGTGCCTTCTGTATAGCTGCATAAAAGTACTGTGTTTTGGTTTTGGGTGAAGGAACATGTGTGATTTACTTGCTGTCCTACACCAGCAGTAGTGTGAACCTAGCCTTAGTGAAGCAAATTGTTTGTTTGACCAGCTTGGTCTACATGAACTACACTACTCAAAAACATTAAAGGAACACTTTTTAATCAGAGTATAGCATCAAGTCAATTAAACTCCTGGGATATTGATCTGGTCATTTAAGTAGCAGAGGGGGTTGTTAATCAGTTTCAGCTGCTTTGGTGTTAATGAAATTAACAGCTGGTGCACTAGATGGGCAACAATGAGATGACCCCCAAAACAGGAATGGATTTATGGAGGCCACTGCCATTTTTTTCCCTACTCATCTTTTCTGACTGATTTTCACTAGTTTTGCCTTTGGCTAGAGTTAATGTCACTACTGGTAGCATGAGGTGATACCTGGACCCTACAGAGGTTGCACAGGTAGTGTAATTCCTCCAGGATGGCACATCGATACCATTGCCAGAAGGGTTGCTGTGTCTCCCAGCACAGTCTCAAGAGCATGGAGGAGATTCCATGAGACAGGCAGTTACTCTAGGTGAGCTGGACAGGGCCGTAGAAGGTCCTTAACCCATCCGCAGGACTGATATCTGCTCCTGTGTGCAAGGAGAAACAGGATCAGCACTGCAAGAGCCCTACAAAATGGCCTCCAGCAGGCCACTGGTGTAAATATCTCTGACCACAGGATCCAAAACAGACTTCATGAGGGTGGCCCGAGGGCCTGACGTCCTCTAGTGGGCCCTCTGCTCACTGCCCGGCACTGTAGAGCTCGATTGGCATTTGCCATTGAACACCAGAATTGGCAGGTTCGCCACTGGCGCCCTGTGCTTTTTACAGATGAGAGTACATGTGACAGACGTGAAAGGGTCTGGAGAAACGGTGGAGAACATTACGCTGCCTGGAACATAGTTCATAGTTTTGGTGGTGGGTCAGTGATGGTCTGGGGAGGCATACCCATGGAGGGACGCACAGACCTCTACAGGCTAGACAATGCCACCCTGACTGCCATTAGGTATCGGGATGAAATCCTTGGACCCATTGTCAGATCCTACTCTTGTGCAGTCGGTCCTGGGTTCCTCCTGGTGCACAACATTGCCTGGCCTCATGTGGCGAGAGTATGCAGGCAGTTCCTGACGGATGAAGGAACTAATACCATAGAATGGCCCCACGCTTGCCTGACCTAAATCCAATAGAACACCTCTGGGATATCATGTTTTAGTCCATCTGAAACCTCCAAGTTGCACCTCAGACTGTTCAGGAACTCAGTGATGCCCTGGTCCAGATCTGGGAGGAAATATCCAAGGACACCATCTGTTGGCTCATTAGGAGCATGCCCTAATGTTGTCAGACATGCATACAAGCACATGGGGGGGCCATACAAACTACTGAGTACCATTCTGAGCTGCAATGAAATTTCAGCAAAATGGATGAGCCTGTTGCATAATTTTTTCACTTTGGTTTTCGAGGTGTCTTTGAATTCAGTCCTCTGTAGGTTAATAATTTTCATTTCCATCAAACGATGAGGCATCCTTATGTTCCTAACACATTACCCAGTCCAAATCAATATAGATATCCAGCATGAGATTTTTTCCCCATTGAGATCTGAGGTGTTTTCATAGGGTTCCTTTAATTTTTTGAGCAGTGTATTTAAAGTGATAAGAAACCTGGGAGTTAGACTTTATCAATCTATTTTATGAAGATAAGTACAGAGACTGGGTGGCCTAGCCCACATGGGGTGGTTGCCCAGTAGCTGGCAGAGCAAAACCAACACAGCCCAACAAACAAAAATGGGAGAGGGGGGCATACAAACAACAATAAAGAAGAAAGAAAACAACACATCAGTTGATACATGGCTTCTGTAATAAAAGGGATGATTGCTGAAGTAAAAGAAAATTGCCCCGATCTACACTAGGGTCCCCTGTCAAGGCCAGTACAGAAGGATATGGCTGGCCCTCCTGTTATCCCAGTGGTAAGTCAACAGGTACTTGTTCAGTAGTAGTCATCATTGCTGTACATCCAAGCCCAAACTTTGTTACACTTTTTAGGGCAGTCCACTACTGTAGGTGTCTTGGTTCAAGGGTAAGTTAGAATTCACCAGTAGCTTCCAGAATCAAATGGAGGGAGTAGAGGCTTTTTCCAATGCATTGGAAAACCTTCCTGGTTTAAAACAGCAATAGTTCCTGAAGGATGCTTCTGTGCCTAAGTCCTCAAAATGTCCACATGCAAATCCTGGGCAAGAAGGTGAAGGAGGTTTGAGTGACTGTGTTGATGTTACAGACTATATCAATCCAATAATAAGAAATACACTGTATGTACAATTAATAGGCAAGTGGGTATTTGACCAAATCATCATTTTTATACATACTGTCCAACTAACTTGCATATCAGGTGATGTATATTTGTGTGATGAGGGAAGGTGTGGCCTAAGGAGACCAACACCCTACATTGCCTTGAAAAAGTATTTGTACCCCTTGAAATTTTCCATATTTTGCCATGTTACAACCAAAAACGTAAATGGATTTTATGTGATAGATCAACACAAAGTGGCATATAATTGTGAAGTGGAAGGACAATGATAGAACATTTTTTACAAATAAATATCTGAAAAGTGTGGCGTGCACTTGCATTCAGCCCCCTTTACTCTAATACCCCTAACTAAAATCTAGTGGAACTAATTGCCTTTAGAAGTCACCTAATTAGTAAATAGAGTCCACCTGTTTGTAATTTATTCTTAGTATAAATCCAGCTGTTCTGTGAAGCCCTTAAAGGTTTGTTAGAGAACGTTAGTGAACAAACAGCATCATAAAGACCAAGGAACACACCAGACAGGTCAGGGATAAAATTGTGGAGAAGTTTAAAGCATGGTTAGGTTATGAAAATAAAACTCTCCCAAGCTTTGAACATCTCACGGAGCACTGTTCAATCCATCATCCGAAAATGGAAAGAGTATGGCACAACTGCAAACCTACCAAGACATGGCCATCCACCTAAACAGACAGGTTGGGCAATGAGAGCATTAAATCTGAGAAGCAACCAAGAGACCTATGGTAACTGGAAGAGCTGCAGAGATCCATAGCTCAGGTGGGAGAATCTATCACCAAGACAACTATTAGTCGCGCCCTCGACAAATCTGGCCTTTTTGGAAGAGTGGCAAGAAGAAAGCCATAAGAAGTCCTGTTTGCAGTTTGAGAAAAGCCATGTGGAGAACACTGCAAACGTGGAAGAAGGTGCTCTGGTCACAGCAGACCAAAATTTAACTTTTAGCCTAAAAACAAAATACTATGTGTGGTGGAAAACTAACACTGCACATCACCCAGAACATACCATCCCCACCGTAAAACAGAATAGTGGCAGCAGTTCTTAGGATGCTTTTTTTTCAGCAGGGACAGGGAAGCTGTTCAGAGTTGATGGGAAGATGGATGGAGCCAAATACACGGCACTCTTAGAAGAAAACCTGTTAGAGTCTGCAAAAGACTTGGGACTGGAGAAGAGGTTCACCTTACAACAGGACAACGACCCTAAACATAAAGCCAGAGCTACAATGGAATGGTTTAGATCAAAGCATATTCATGTGTTAGTTGGATTTAGGTCTGGACTTTGACTGGACCATACTAAGAATCTGTGGCAAGACTTGAAAATTGCTGTTCACAGACCCTCTCCATCCAATATGACAGAACTTGAACTAGTTTGCAAATAAGAATGGGCAAAAATGTCTCTCTCTAGCTGTGCAAAGCTGGTAGAGACATCCCCAAAAAGACTTGCAGCTGCAATTGCAGCGAAAGGTGGTTCTACAAAGTATTGACTCGGGGGGGCTGTATACAAATGCACGCCACATTTTTCAATATTAATTTGTAAAAGTTGAAAACCATTTATCATTTTCCTTCCACTTCACAATTATGTGCCACTTTGTGTTGGCCTATCACATAAAATCCCAATAAGATACATTTACGTTTTTGGTTGTAACATGACAAAATGTGGAAAATTTCTAGGGGTATGAATACTTTTTCAAGGCACTGTATATCAAGGTGTGCATAATTGGGCAGTTTCTTTTTCCTCAGGCAAAATGGGCCATAAAAGATTTAACTGACTCTGAAAAGTCAAAAATTGTAAAAAGTCTGTCAAGAGGATGCAGCACTCTTGAAATTGCTAAGATATTGGGGTGTGATAACAGAACCATTTTTGTCACAGAACCACGTTTTGTTGTAGTCAACGGTCGCAAGAAACGTGCTGAGAAAAAAAAAATGCTAATTAACTGCCAAAGAATAATGACATGGCCCTTTTTCTCACATGACCTAAACCAGGGCTTAAAATTTCAAGTCCTGAGCGACTAGCCAGGCCTTAAGAGTTGCTCGCCAACAGTTGCCCCACCCAGCCAATACCCTGCCCCTAATTCTGCCCCTAAACATGCCCTCGTAAATTATCTCATGAAATGTTACCCACATTACATCAGGGTCCCCAGAGTCTCCCCACATTACATCAGGGTCCCCAGAGTCCCCCCACATTATATCAGAGTCTCCCTAAGCACTACATCATACTTAGACCATGCACCGCATCCAACCATAATCTCTCGCCAAACCATAACTCTACCAAGCATATCCTACCTTCTATCCAACCCAGCAGTACTTCCAATGCCCCATCCTCTAACACCCATAATAACCACATCATCCTGAACCTGACCAAACCAGCCATACATGTATACTTAAACACGTACATACACACAAACGTATATACATACACACACACACGTACGTACATACATACACGTATATACGCATACACAGCCCTATAAAAAGTTGCAGTACAATACTTTACCTTCACTCACAGAGCTGGGTACTGCACTCTAGGGGGAGGCAGAGAGCACAGCACATACTACTTCCTTTGCTTTCACTTTGCTCAACTATTGAGCAGTCTGAGAGCTCCCAGTGCGAGTGACGGAGCCAGCCCTGAGTTCCGAGCCTGCTCAGCAAGACGGCCCTGGGGGACACACTCGCCTCCTCGCATTGGCAAGTGGAAATTATGGTGGGGGTAAGTGGAAATTTCAAGGCCTGACCTATACCATATTGAGGAGAGAAAGCCGCAGGGATTTCAAATCCCCAGACCTGTGTAGCAGCTTTCTCTCCTGTCCTTGCAGCGATGACAGTAGGGGGCTAGACAGCATCTGATTGGTCAGCACCGTTCATATGACAGTCCTGACCAATCAAAAGTCCTCTACCCAAACTGTCATCTCTGCGAGAGAAAGAAAGCGGCAGGGATTTCAAATCCCCACCACTTTCGCTTCTCTCCTACCACTGAGAATATGGAACACCTGCCTCCATAATATACATCCCCACTCTCCGCTGCAGGAAACCTTCCTGCACCACTCTTGTGTGAACTCAGACTATTAGAAGCCTGGGTTCACACCAGAGCAGAAACTACATGCCATTTGGACAGGAATCATGCTATTCTTTGCGGTGCAATTTGCATCCATACATTTTGTATTAACGCAAATCGCACCGCAAAGTATCGGTAATTGTTATCGGCAAGCACTAGACCAAAAGTACTCGTACTCGCCGATAAAAAAACGGTATCAGTGCATCCATAATAGTAGAGACCTGATCAGATCAAATAACTAAATCAGAGAGACATAATGACCTCTAATGGACACCGTGAAGGCATTACATACCAAGCCTGGAGAAGAGGACAATGGTCCCATTATTCATGAATGCATGTGAGAATGTGCTCTAAGGATGCAAGTTCCAATGAGCACCCAGCCACCAAAGGGATCTGTTACGGTGCTGACAAGTCCTCAGTGTCAGGGGTAAAATGACAATGGTCAGCTAGGCCACTCGGGAGATAAGCTTTTGAACATCAGCCAAAAAGATGAAGTAACAAATGCCAGATGAACAATGAAAGAGATTTTTTGGGTAGTAGAGAAACATAAGGATGCTCTAATAACAGGGTTTTTTTCACCACCAGACCTCATTAAGATCCATAATTAAAGCACAACCTGATAAGTTCCCAGTAAAGTTTTTGGTGGGAGCACGTCTGTCGAGCGTGCCATTGAAATCACTCATAGCACATATTAAAGATCATCACATAATGGAGAGGGTAAGCAAACATTTACAATTACATATCTCAGATTCCACAGGGGGAGCAACAAAATCACAAACTTGCCTTGAGATCTGTATGCACTCCCTCAACAAACACAGGGAGAGATTTGCTGCAGTTAGTCTTTAGACTCTACATAAAAACAGAATGCAATGATTTGCAAATCTCAAAGACCTACAGTGGGTATAGAAAAGAAACATCCCCTGTAAAAAAAATCACTTTTTTTTGCTTTGCAGCCTGAAATGAAGACAGACATAGTTTTTGATTTATCCAGCTATATTTACTCATATCTTTCACTTGGATGTTCCAAGTTGGACTAACACCAACATGTCTGAAAAAAAAAATTACCAACTCAGTGTTTTTTGATATTTAAAAAGATCACCCCCTTGTGTCAGTATTTTGTTGAACCACTTTTTGCTTTAACTACAGCCTTTAGTCTGTTGGGATATGTCTGTACTAACTTTGCACATCTACTCTTTGCAATATTTGCCCACGCTTCTTTGCAGAACTGCTAGAGTTCAGTTAAATTTGATGGTGACCGTTTGAAAATCTGAGGAATTACTTGAATACTGCAGTCCACAATGGGGATTAAGTCTGGGCTCTGACTGGGCCATGCGATGACATTCACCTTTTTCTCCTTAAACCACTGTGTGGTCATTTTTGCTGTGTGCTTTGGGTCATTATCATGTTGGAAGGTAAACTTTCTTCCCATTGACAACTTTCTGGCAGAGTGATCAGAGATATTAGATCTTCAGGAATTTGATGGTATTTTGTCCCATCCATTTTTCCTTCTATCCTGACAAGTGCTCCAGTCCCTGCTGCAGAGAAACACCCCCATAAATAGGATATTACCGCCTCCATGCTTTACTGTAGGAATGGTGTTATTTGGATGGTGAGCTGTATTGTATTTCCACCAAACATCGTTTAGTGTTGAGACCAAATAATTCAATTTTAGTCTTATCTGACCACAACACTTTTTCCATGTGGCCTCAGAATCTTCAAGGTGTGTTTTGGCAAAGCTCAGTGGTGAGCTTTAGGAGGGGGGATTCTTTTTCCCAAACTCAGTGATTGTTTTTTTTATTTTTTCCTGACATGTTGGTGTTAGTGCAAATTATAAGATCCAAGTGAAAGGTCTGGATAAAACAAAAACTGTGTCTATCTTCAATTCAGGCTGCAAAGCAACAACAAAAATCATATCAAATGTTTAAACTGAGGAAATGTACAATTTTGAGGAAAAAAAAAAGGTAATTTTGAAATTGATGGCAGCAACACATCTCAAAAAAGCTGGGATGGGGCAACAAAAAGCTGGCAAAATAAATGGTACTAACAAGAAAGAGCTGGAATAACAGTTTGCAACTAATTAGGTTAATTGGCAACGGTCAGTAACATGCCTAGATTGTAAGCGCTAACGAGCAGGGCCCTCTGTTACCTCTTGTACTAAACTGTATTGTAACTGTAATTTCTACCTTCATTTTGTAAAGCGCTGCGCAAATTGTTGGCACTATATAAATCCTGTATAATAATAATAATAATGACTGGGTATAAAAAAAAAAAAAAGAGGCTCTTAGAGAGTCAGTGTCTCAGAAGTAAAGATGGGCAGAAGTTCACCAATGTATGAAAGGCTGCATCTAAAAATTTTAGAACAATTTCAGAATAATGTTCCCCATGTAATTTTTTCAAAGACTTTAAATATATTATTTACAGTATTCAATATCAAGATTCAGAGGATCTGGAGAAATCGCTGTGTGCAATGGACAAGGTCAAAATGCAATATTGGATGTCCATTATCTATGGGCCCTCAGAAGGCACTGTGATAAAACAGCTATGATTCTGTGGACATCACTGCATGGGCTCAGGAATATTTCCAAAAATCATTATGAACACAGTTCACTGTGCTATCTAAAAATACAAGTTATCTCCATCATGCAAAGAAGAAGCCATATCTGAACATGATACAGAAACGTTGCGGTCTTCTCTGGGCCTAAGCAAATTTAACCATTTCCCGTCCAGCCCATGTACATAAACGGCCGGACGGGAGCAGTGCAGGGGCAGATGGCCGTTTATAAATGTCCTCCCCGCTCCCTGCTTGTGTGCTCCCTGGTAGCACGCAGCACCGCGAACCCAGTGGCTGCTGTGTCTGGAGTCTATTCAGTGATCACATGCAGAGTAGTAAGCAATGATGTCACTTCTGACATCATTGCTTACTACGTGTGAAATCTGTGAATGATCACAGAGGTCACATGGTACAAGGCTATTCACAACAGCCTTGTAGCATGTGACAAGCTGTGACCAATCACAGCTCTCACAGTATTACTCAATGGCTGCAAGAATGCAGCCAGAGAGAAGGAGAAATGATTGCTTTTACAGCCTTTATGTGTGAAAAAGCAATCAGTGTAAAAAAAAAAATCTTCATCACCCCCCGCAAGTAGTACAGTGTCACTATGGTGACATTGTACTGCTTGGGTGACAGTATGTTAAAAAAAAACAAATATAAAAAAATTAAATAAAAATGTAAAAAAAAATTTAGACAAATTATAATTTTTGGTTATAAACTAATTTGGGTTATTTTTTTTTTACTAAAAAGATAACTGAATACATTTTGGCCAAGATTTATGAAGAAAGATTATTGTGATAGCACTGAAAGCTGAAAATTGGCCTGGACAGGAAGGGGGTAAAAGTGTCCGGACTTGAAGTGGTTAAAATAGTCTGTTGTCTATCATGTTCCGTCTCGATGGGGATGGGGGTAAATTGGGAAAATTTACTAAGTGGGGGACATAGAGTACAATAAAAAAAACAAAAACAAAGGTTTTTAGCTATACCTTTGGGGAGGAAGTCCTGAGGCTTACACCAAGATAAGTATGAATTGCATATCCAGCAATAGATTTTACAAGAAGCAGACCTCCCAGCTTAGCATCAAGAGATTTCTAGACTTCACAATACCCTGTCTCTCAGAACTTGAGCTTCAACCACCATGCTGTTAAAAGCAAAAACCATTAAGTTGGGTAGCAAAACAGTCTTGGAAACCAAAGATTTCAATGTGGTATTGCCCTCGGGGGAATTGCCTAGAATCCTATCAGGTCAGCGTACCACATCTGTCTGTGCCAGCCTGCAATATTGAGGAACACCAAAATACCCTTCATCACCTGTGAGGCAAACAAGAATAGGCATTGATCAAGAGATACTGATACCATAGAGTCACCAGGAGCATCCACTGCTTCAACCAGAGGACCACTGAGACAAATCTGCGTAGTCTGTAGTTTGACCTAGAGGCCAGGAAGTCAACCTCTAGAGATGCCTACCTGCAACACATATCCTGAGATAAGGGTGCACTCTCATCGTGCATTACCGTGGTACACCATGTATTTATTGTGTAAAAAAAAATGGATATATACTCACAAACCAAAGGATATTAAGTACCAGAATGTGTAAAGATATCAATTAGGAAAAGCATTCTGTCTAAAGGTGAGTCAGTCCCAGCAATAAACTCTGAAGGCACTGGACCCCTCCAAATTGTTGGAATACCTGGATGTTAATGTCAGGTTGCTCGATGGAGCCCAGCCTACTGTTCTTTCGACAGGAGGTCATCTAAGGATACCACCTTGAGCATAATAAAGAGATACCTTACAGCAAAGCATAGAAATTGCTGATATGCTGCAGAGATGGGGACATTAATTATCTTCCATGTCTACAAGAGCCAGAAAGTCTCCCAGGAGAAAAAAGAGAATTGTAAATTTGGTATATTCCTATGCATCTAAACCCAGCTCCCTGGAGCTTCAGGATGTAGAAAAGGCTAAGGTCTGCCTGGACTTTGAAGCTGTGAATTGTTCTGCCACAGACTTTGAAACAGTGAACTGTTCTGTCACAGGAACTCCTGAAATTCTTGACTCAGAAGCCTTGAGAATATACAGGTGAAACTCGAAAAATTAGAATGTCGTGCAAAAGTTAATTTATTTTAGTAATGCAACTTGAAAGGTGAAACTAATATATGAGATAGACTCATTACATGCAAAGCAAGATAGTTCAAGCTGTGATTTGTCAAAATTGTGATGATTATGGCTTACAGCTCATGAAAACCCCAAATCCACAATCTCAGAAAATTAGAATACTACATGCAATCAATAAAACAAGGATTATACATAGAACAATATCGGACCTCTGAAAAGTATAGGCATGCATAAGTACTCAGTACTTGGTTTGGGCCCCTTTTGCAGCAATTACTGCCTCAATGCGGCATGGCATGGAAGCTATCAGCCTGTGGCACTGCTGAGGTGTTATGGAAGACCAGGATGCTTCAATAGCGGCCTTCAGCTCTTTTGCATTGTTCGGTCTCATGTCGCTCATCTTTCTCTTGGCAATGCCCCATAGATTCTCTATGGGGTTCAAGTCAGGGGAGTTTGCTGGCCAATCAAGCACAGTAATCCCACGGTCATTGAATCAGGTTTTGGTGCTTTTGGCAGTGTGGGCAGGTGCCAAGTCCTGCTGGAAAATGAAGTCAGCATCCCCATAAAGCTCGTCTGCGGAATGAAGCATGAAGTGCTCCAAAATCTCCTGGTAGACGGCTGCGTTGACCCTGGACTTAATGAAGCATAGTGGACCAACACCAGCAGATGACATGGCTCCCCAAATCAACACAGACTGTGGAAACTTCACACTGGACTTCAAGCATCTTGCAGTGTGTGCCTCTCCATTCTTCCTCCATACTCTGGGTCCTTGGTTTCCAAATGACATGCAAAAGTTGCTCTCATCAGAAAAGAGGACTTTGGACCACTGAGCAACAGACCAGGTCTGTTTTTCTTTAGCCCAGGTAAGACGCTTCTGACGTTGTTTGTTGTTCAGGAATGGCTTGACAAGAGGAATACGACATTTGAAGCCCATGTCCAGGATCCGTCTGTGTGTGGTGGCTCTTGATGCACTGACTCCAGCCTCAGTCCACTCCTTGTGAAAGTCCCCAACACTTTTGAATGGCCTTTTCCTGACAATACTCTCCAGGCTGCGGTCATCCCTGCTGCTTGTGCACCTTTTTCTTCCACACTTTTCCCTTCCACATAACTTTCTATTACTGTGCTTTGATACAGCACTTTGGAAACATCCAACTTCTTTTGCAATTACCTTTTGAGGCTTTCCCTCCTTATGAAGGGTGTCAATGATGGTTTTCTGCACAATTGTCAGGTCAGCAGTCTTTCCCATGATTGTAATTCCTACTGAACCAGACAGAGACCATTTAAGGGCTCAGGAACCCTTTGCAGGTGTTATAGCTTAATTAGCTGATTAGAGTGGGACACTTTGAGCCTAGAATATTGCACCTTTTCACAATATTCTAATTTTCTGAGATTGTGATTTGGAGTTTTGATGAGCTGTAATCCATAATCATCACAATTATGACAATTCACGGCTTGAACTATCTTGCTTTGCACGTACTGAGTCTATCTCATGTATTAGTTTCACATTTTAAATTGCATTACTGAAATAAATGAACTATTGCACAATATTCTAATTTTTCGAGTTTCACCTGTATGCAAAGGCCAAGAGTGGGGAAATGAAAAGGATACTTCCTAACAGAGTGAGGGAATCTGTACTCTAGACTCCTTCCACTGAGAATGACAGGTGTAATTATCCTTAGCAGCATCTCTTATGTGGTTGCTCTAGGTTAATCTGAAGCGACACTGTCCCCGAAGACCATGTAGGCTACTTCCTCCATCTGAGAAAACGCTGTAGCAAGTTTCTCACCTGGAGCCCTCTGGCTTTTCTGGTTCTTCTCCACTCATGGCAAGCTTACCCACCAAGCAGGGGCAAGCCTCAGGCTCAATATATAAAACTAGCTCATTCTTTCTGCTCCTCCTTGCCAGCAGAAGCTTGTTCATTACAATAACCAGGGGTGGACTGACCATTTGGAAACTCAGGCACTGCCCGGGGTCAGTAGGGGGCCCCATGAGATGCCCCTGGTACCTTTTTCATAGGCTTTTTTGAGTTTGGGCAAGGACACAGGGGCCCCATGATCCCCTATTGCCCGGGGGCCCCATGAGTTGTCAGTCCGCCCCTGACAATAACTCAGTAAAGTTTAAAAAAAGCAGTGCAGAAAAGCTAGACTTCAATAGGACTCCTGTCCTTGATATGACCTGAACTAGCGCCATTTTGAATTAGGGACAGTTGTGATACCATTAAGCCATGAAATCCTGGTGAGGAGATTGGTCATGAAGAATAATCTGCCAGAGATTCTCCCACCACCTTTTTCCATGTTGTCCAGGTAGCTCTCCACCTCGCTTTCTTTTTTTCATCTAACTTTATAGCCTTCACAGAGGAGCTAACACGAGCGAACGGAAAATGGCTGTGCACCGACGCTCCCCATCCAACCTGATGGAGCTTGAGAGGTACTGCAAAGAACAATGGAAGAGATTGCCCAAAAATAGGTGTGCCAAGCTTGTAGCATCATACGCAAAACGACTCGAGGCTGTAATTGGTGCTAAAGGTGCTTCAACAAAGTATTGAGCAAAGGCTGTGAATACTTATGTACATGTGGTTTTTTTTTTCATTTTTTATTTTTAAGAAATTGCAAAGATTTCAAAACTAACTTCTTTTACATTGTCATTATACGGTATTGTTTGTAGAATGTTGAGGAAAAAAATGGATTTAATCCATTTTGGAATAAGGCTGTAGCATAACAAAATGTGTCAAAAGTTAAGTGCTGTGAATACTTTCTTGATGCACTGGAGGTTGCGTACCCCTACAGTAAAGGATAGGAGGGTTTAGTTGAGCTTCAAACAGCGCAGAATTTCTGCCTCAAGCAGCAGAACTGAGTACTTCTGCCACAGTAAAACTTCTGTCAGGGCATGCTGGGCTACTTAGCCAAGAGAGAGCACTGTTGGCATCTGAACGCATTCTAGTTTTTTTTTTTTCCACAATGGCTACTGAAACGTGCACTGAATGCAGTGCAACTGTGGCACAACCGAGGGGAGATGTAGAACACAACTATGGACATTAACAGACAATATCATGGTTGGAAAAACAGGTGTACAGCTGATCTAGCACAATCCTGTGCTCAGTTAGCTGGAGCACAGGGCAGGTCAGAGGTCTAAGAGACCCCTGTTGCCTCCATAAAAAGGACCAGTCACCTGCCAAGTGCGATCACAAAGGGGCTTGTTAGCTCCTCTGTGAAGGCTATAAAGTTTGATGAAAAAAAAAAAGTAAAAAAAAACACTTACAACGGAATTAAGGCAATAAAGAGTCATTTGAAGAATTTGGCAAATATTACCATTATGTCTCATGGCTTACTATTATCATTCTGGGAAAAGGATGTTTCAGACTGTAGTTACTCCCATTTAAGAGTGGGAGTTTTACTCCCATTTGCAAACACCCAGCTGATGGTGCTGCATTTGGTCACCAGTCTTTAGAGATCCCTTTATACAGTCAGGTCCATAAATAATGGGACATCGACACAATTCTAACATTGTTGGCTCTATACACCACCACAATGGATTTGAAATGAAACAAACAAGATGTGCTTTAACTGCAGACTGTCAGCTTTAATTTGAGGGTATTTACATCCAAATCAGGTGAACGGTGTAGGAATTACAACAGTTTGCATATGTGCCTCCCACTTGTTAAGGGACCAAAAGTAATGGGACAGAATAATAATCATAAATCAAACTTTCACTTTTTAATACTTGGTTGCAAATCCTTTGCAGTCAATTACAGCCTGAGGTCTGGAACGCATAGACATCACCAGACGCTGGGTTTCATCCCTGGTGATGCTCTGCCAGGCCTCTACTGCAACTGTCTTTAGTTCCTGCTTGTTCTTGGGGCATTTTCCCTTCAGTTTTGTCTTCAGCAAGTGAAATGCATGCTCAATCGGATTCAGGTCAGGTGATTGACTTGGCCATTGCATAACATTCCACTTCTTTCCCTTAAAAAACTCTTTGGTTGCCTTTGCAGTATGCTTTGGGTCATTGTCCATCTGCACTGTGAAGCGGTGTCCAATGAGTTCTGAAGCATTTGGCTGAATATGAGCAGATAATATTGCCCGAAACACTTCAGAATTCATCCTGCTGCTTTTGTCAGCAGTCACATCATCAATAAATACAAGAGAACCAGTTCCATTGGCAGCCATACATGCCCACGCCATGACACTACCACCACCATGCTTCACTGATGAGGTGGTATGCTTAGGACCATGAGCAGTTCCTTTCCTTCTCCATACTCTTCTCTTCCCATCACTCTGGTACAAGTTGATCTTGGTCTCATCTGTCCATAGGATGTTGTTCCAGAAATGTGAAGGCTTTTTTAGATGTCGTTTGGCAAACTCTAATCTGGCCTTCCTGTTTTTGAGGCTCACCAATGGTTTACATCTTGTGGTGAACCCTCTGTATTCACTCTGGTGAAGTCTTCTCTTGATTGCTGACTTTGACACACATACACCTACCTCCTGGAGAGTGTTCTTGATCTGGCCAACTGTTGAGAAGAGTGTTTTCTGCACCAGGGAAAGAATTCTCCGGTCATCCACCACAGTTGTTTTCCATGGTCTTCCGGGTCTCTTGGTGTTGCTGAGCTCACCGATGCGTTCCTTCTTCTTAAGAATGTTCCAAACAGTTGTTTTGGCCACGCCTAATGTTTTGCTATCTCTCTGATGGGTTTGTTTTGTTTTTTCAGCCTAATGATGGCTTGCTTCACTGATAGTGACAGCTCTTTGGATCTCATCTTGAGAGTTGACAGCAACAGATTCCAAATGCAAATAGCACACTTGAAATGAACTCTGGACCTTTTATCTGCTCATTGTAATTGGGATAATGAGGGAATAACACACATCTGGCCATGGAACAGCTGAGAAGCCAATTGTCCCATTACTTTTGGTCCCTTAACAAGTGGGAGGCACATATGCAAACTGTTGTAATTCCTACACCGTTCACTTGATTTGGATGTAAATACCCTTAAATTAAAGCTGACAGTCTGCAGTTATAGCACATCTTGTTTGTTTCATTACAAATCCATTGTGGTGGTGTATAGAGCCAAAAATGTTAGACTTGTGTCGATGTCCCAATATTTATGGACCTGACTGTATAATCCTAAAAGGAGCAATGTTTCCCAGAGTGGCAGAGCTGCTCAGGGGTGCAAGCACTCAAGCATCCAATCCTAGGTGGCTGAGGCGTTCCCTGCCCTGCACCAACAAGGTTTTTTGCTTGTTGATATGTCATGTTTGTCTGTTTATTTGTGTTTCTACTCAGGCATGAAAACAAGTTATTTTATATACACTCACCGGCCACTTCATTAGGTACTCCTGTTCAATTGCTTGGTAACAAATTGCTAATCAGCCTATCACATGGCAACAACTCAATGCATTTAGGCATGTGAATCCAAAGTTCAAACTGAGCATCAGAATGGTGAAGAAAGGGGATTTAAGTGGCTTTGGTTGTTAGTGCCAGACAGGCTGTTCTGAATATTTCAAAAACTGCTGATCTGGGATTTTCACGCACAACCATCTCTAGGGTTTACAGAGAATGAATAATATTGATACTTCCATGCTATAATGTACAAGTGACACACCTAAATTACTACAAATAAGCAGCCACCACAGTATTGCAGGCAACAACACAAAGACATATAAAACACAAAAATGCCTCCTTAACAGAATATTAGTGATGTCATATAAATTCCAAAATAAAACAATAGATTGGGAGAGTCCACCATCACCAACACCCCAAAAAAATGCTGCCTTTTACCAGACCATAACGACCCCTCGAGTATGGGTGAAAAAACGCAGTACAGATTCCAAATGTAGATTGTGAACCTGAACACTCTTTGGCTCCAAAGGGACAAACTGGCCACCAGGTGTTGAATGGAGGAAACGCCTGCGGGGTCACTTTCAAAAGATGGCCATAATCAAGACTTTGGCTGCCAACTGGTAATCTGAGCATAAGGCTAAAGATGGACCTGTAAAAATGAATTATCCTCATAGAGGACAATATCATTCAAAGAGCAAGAAAATCCCCATAGTGTAGTACTGCCTTTCTCAACCAGGGAGCCCAGGCACCCCAGGGTGCCTTCAGGCTTCTTCAGGGGTGCTTTGGCAAAATGCCCAACAATTGTATAGAAGCCAGCAGGTGGATCCATCCTGCCGTTTAGTACACAAAGCCTTAGGTTTTCATTGTGCATTTTTATGACCTCCTAGCTGCCAGCATCCTAACAACCAAATACATCATCAGTTGATAAAGAGGATGTTGGGTGCATGCACCTCATCCTTGCTTGGCCCTCTCCTGCCCCTCTCCATCAGCACTGGGGTCACATTAGCAGAGTAAGGGAGAGAAAATGAGAGAGACACACTGGAATACTAGTCAATACCAGTGTTCAAAGGTGTATTTGCTTTGGAAGAATAAATCACCTCTAATGTTGGGTGTACTGGATGTGTGTAGAATAGTTTTTTTACATTTTAGATTGGGGTGCCTTAAAATTGTGCAAACTTTTAAAGGATGCCTTGAGATTATCCATAATTTTAAAGGGTGCCTTGACTGAAAAAAGGTTGAGAAACACTGGTGTAGTATATTCAAAAGGATTTATTGCCTTAAAACGTAGTATTGAACATACATCAAAGAAAAGGTAAACACAGCATGTCACCATATATCCCAATGGTATATTTCAAACCCATAAGATGGCCGCCACGTTCCGGTACGTGCTGATGTAACGTGCTGTGGCTCCAGGGAGCATGACGTCAGCACGTACCGGAACGTGGCGGCCATTTTATGGGTTTGAAACATACCATTGGGATATATGGTGACAGGCTGTTTTTACTTTTTCTTTGATGTATGTTCAATACTACAGTTTTAAGGCAATAAAACCTTTTGAATATACTACACTATGAGGATTTTCTTGCTCATTGAATGATATTGTCCTCTATGAGGATAATTCATTTTTATAGGTCCATCTTTAGCCTTATGCTAGGATTACCAGTTGGCAGCCAATGTCTTGATTATGGCCATCTTTTGAAAGTGACCCAGTAGGTTTCCTCCGTTCAACACCTGGTGGCCAGTTTGTCCCTTTGGAGCCAAAAAGTGTTCGGGTTCACAGTCTACATTTGGAATCTGTACTGCGTTTTTTCACCCATACTCAATTGAGGGGTCATTATGGTCTGGTAAGAGGCATTTTTTGGGGTGTTGGTAATGGTGAACTCTTTCAATCTATTGGAACTTTTTATTTTGGAATTTATATGACATCACTAATATTCTATTAAAGAGGCATCTAATTCTATCTATACCGGACACCATATGTATTATATGTACCATACACCATATTTATATATTCTTTATTTTTTTTATTCTTTATTTTTTTTATTCTCCTTTATTTTATTATGATTATCCGAAGCGCCACACCTTTATGTTTACAAAGAATGGTCCAAAAAGATAAAATATCCAGTGAGCGTCAGTTGTGTGGACAAAAAGCCTCATTTATGTCAGAAGAGAATGGGCAGGATTGAGATGATAGAATGGCAACAGTAACTCAAATAGCCACTCATGACAACCAAGATATGCAGAATACCATCTCTGAACGCTCATGTCAAACCTTGAAGCAGATGGGCTACTAACAACAGAAGACCACACCGGGTGCCACTCGTCAGCTAAAAACAGGAAACAGAGGCTACAATTCGCACAGGCTCAGCAAAATTGGACAATAGAAGACTGGAAAAATGTTGCCTGGTGTGATGAGTCTCGATTTTAGCTGCAACATTCAGATGGTAAACAAGTAAACAAACATAGTAAACAACATGAAAGCATGGATCCATCCTGCCTTGTATCAATGGTTCAGGTTGGTGGTGTAATGGTGGGGGATATTTTCTTGGCACACTTTGGGCCCCTCAGTACCAATTGAGCATCATTTATGTATGTTGTATTGTTGCTAACCCTTTGTGGCTACAGTGCATCTTCTGTTGGTTACGTCCAGCAAGATAATGCACTATGACACAAAGCTCAAATCATCTCAAACTGGTTTCTTGAACATGACAATAAGTTCACTGTACTCCACTGGCCTCCGCAGTCACCAGATCTCAATCAAACAGAGCACCTTTGGGATGTGGTGGAATGTGAGATTTGCATCATGGATGTGCAGCCGACAAATCTGCAGTAACTGTGCGATGTTATCGTGTCAATATGGACCAAATTCTTTGAGGAATGTTTCCAACACCTTGTTAAATCTAAGTCATGAAGAATTAAGGTAATTCTGAAGGCAAAAGGGGATCCAACCTGGTACTAGCAAGGTGTACCTAATAAAGTGGCTGGTGAGTGTATATGGATAATTCTATAATAATACTTTGGGAAAGAATGATACTGGACCATACTGATTTAGTTCTGATGTTTAATCAATACCTATTGTTTATTTTACAAAACTATTATGTTTGGTTTGGTAAAGGGTGGCATTTGCATAATATGATGTTGTTTCAAATAGGTTTCCCCAAACATTTTCAACAATTTTGTGGAATGTCAGAGGTGTTAATGACCCCATTAGGAGACACACTGTGTTTGATCCCATTTTGTTTTATGATCCATCTGTTACCTGCCTACAGGGAACACAGACTAATTCTAAAACCTGTAGATTTATTGCTAAAGGGTTTTCACAGTTTACAGTTCATTCATATTATTTTTCTTATGCCCAGGGAGTTACTCTACTGGTAAATAAAAAAGGTTTTGTTTTCCTGTAGGTGGGTACAGGTGGTTAAGGCAGTTAGATATACAATATTTTTCTTTACTGTCTTCTGCAAGGTTTAGGATGCATCTTAGCTGTTATGCTACCTATTCTAATGAGGCTCTGAAAGGATAAGATCTCCTTTTGCACAAAAATAATACATTCACAATTTTTTGCAGGTAAAAAAATATGTACATTTATTATTTTTGCCTACAGGAGCCTGTACAGCATTGCACCAGCGATCAGCAGATTGCTGGTGCCATGCAGATCTCCTGCAGATCTGTCAGTATATCTGCTGACCCGTATGGGAGGTATGGGCACGCAGATATACTGACAGGAAGATTCAGTTAACTATCATGGCGCTCCACAGCGTCGTAGTAGTTCATTGAAAACTACAAGCCTACAGTCGCTAAGGCTGTTGGGACTTGCAATTCATTCACAGAACTCTGTGAATGAATGATGCGGGCGTGTGGGCGAAGCCCCGCACGGCCGTGCTGTTTTAAAATCTGACACAACACGAGGAACTTCTCCCTATACTTCTGTCAGAGGGAGGGGGGCAACGAGCGGTGGCTGCAGCATTGGGAACATGTAAAATGGGTGGAACATGTAATATGTTCTCAAAGGTGAACTTATCCTTTAAAGCCCTTGTCAAATTTTTAAAAGACTTACTACCTATTCATGTGTTAGGAATTGCCAACATCAATAACAGCATGAACCCTTATATGGATCGCAATCCCAACCCCCCTTTACAGGGAAAATCTGTAACAACCCCTTTTGCCCATCTTTGCCAGGAAATGGAATTGCAGGAATTTTGGACCCCTCTGTAAAATATTCCAACTTTTCTAAAACTCATAATCCCAAATTGATTTAGCCAGGACCACTATCACATTACTTCCATATCTTACGGAGATTGAGATTTTGCCCAAGTCCATTTCAAATCATTCCCCTTTGTACTGGCCCAAATTAACAATTAACTATATTCCCCCCCCCAACCTTCTTTGGGTTGAGAGGTGGAAGTGTTTATGGCCTGCAATGTATCGTCATATACTATAGGTAATGTGTGGGATGGCCTGAAAGCATGTATGAGATTTTTTTTTTTTCTAAAAGTATAAACCGCTATAAGTCAGTCACTAGATCTATTGAGGAGATTCTTAGAACAAGGGTATTAATAGCTCAAGAAAAATATGTTATCTTTCCCTCCCCTAAAGCACACACAGAATGGCTTCAAAAGCATTAACAGTTACCCATCGAAACCTTCTTCACTCTGCTACAGACTGCCTTTATGACAAAATCGCACCCTGTCTACAACACCTTACTGTCATCCTCTCTGGACATACTTTCTACTCTCTCCACCCACAGAACCAGGCCTCGCCTGCCAACACACTGACAAAGAGATGACACCAGAAGTCTGCCAAATACTGTTGTGCTCTTGATCAAGTGTGGCAAAAACTTAATCCCTGCAAGACTTCACTTCTTCCCTTCTCAAATACAACTCCTGCCTCCACCCTGCTAAACTACCTAACTACACCACTCTCATCAAAACCCTCTCCTCCAATCCTTGTTAACTCTTTATCCTTAAATTCTTACTTAATCCCCACTGTCTCCACCCACTAACTTACTTACTGCCCAGGAGACTGCCAGTTATTTCAGAAACAAGATTGACAATTCGTGATGAGATCTCCAGTGTCCAGTTTTCTCCTCCAACCAAAATACCAGGTCCAACACCACACTCAATACTTTCCTTCTTCGACCCTGTTACCACTAAGGAAGTTGCCAAACTCCTTTTTGAGGTCCACCTCACCCATAACAATTACTACGGCCCCCTTCCTGCTCTATCCTAAACTCTCTAACCCACATCTTCAATCCCTCCCTTTCCACTGGCACTTTTCCCTTCCCACTCAAACATGCATGGGTTGCCCCCATACTTGGAAAAACCCTTTCTGGACCCCACCTGTTTGAATAACTTAAGACCCTTCTCTCTGCTCTAGTTTGCTTCCGAGCTTCTTGAGCATCTTGTCCACAACTTCCTACCTCACTGATAACAATCTTCACCTTCTACAGTTTGGCTTCTGCCCACAACATTCCACTGAAACTGCTCTACTAAAACTCATAAATGACCTACTAACTGCTAAAGCCAACAGACACTACTCCATACTCATAGTCATGTTTTCACTGTCTTTGACAGTTACATTACATCGAGTTTATATAGCGCCAAAGGGTTTGCTCAGCACTGTACAATAGAGGGGGGTTAACCACCCACTCCTCCTCAACTTCACTCCCTTGGGCTTTGTGACTCTGTTTCTTCCTGGTTGTCCTCTTACACCTTCAGTGTCACCTACAACACCACTTCTTCCACTCCTGTTCCTCTTTCTGTTGAGGTACCCCAAGGCTCCATCCTTGGGCCCCTCCTATTCTCTCTCTACATCTCTTCCCTGGGCCAGTTGATAACCTACCACAGCTTCCAATAACACCTCTACACTGATGAAACCTAGATCTCTCTCTCTACTCCCTAGCTCACCCCCTCAATGTCTTCATGTTTCACAAACTCACTGAGCGACGTATCAGTATGGATGTCACTCCATTTCCTCAAACTCAATCTGTCTAAAACTGAGATTTGAATATTTCCTCCTCCCCAATCCCCCCTCATGACTTTACCATTAAGATCAAAAGCATAATTATTGGTCCCTCTGCCTATGCCAGGGGGCTAGGCGTCATCCTAGACTCTGACCTCTCCTGCGGGCCCCACATCTGATCACTTGTCACCTTACCCTCCAGAACATTTCCAGAGTTTTCCCCTTTCTAACTAATAACTCCACAAAAAAACGTATTCTCTCCTTGGTTATATCCCACCTTAATTACTGTAAATTCCCTTTTGACTATAGAAGATCTTGAGAAGGCCATTAAGACTTTTCCCAATTCAAAAACTCCAGGGGCAGATGGTATACATATAAGAGGTATATAAAGATTTTCAGAAGGTTATCATTCCGCATCTATTTGATACTTTGAAGGATGCATTGAAAAACTGTTCTCCCTCCTGAATCCGTGTATGAGCCCATTATAGTTGTGGCACCAAAACAAAAAGTAAAGACCCCCATTTACTGGATTCATATCTTCCCATATCGCTGTAACCACGCATGTAAAAAACCTTGAGTAAGTGTTGGCTTTGAGATTAAATTAAGTTATCTTCACTGTAGTGCATCCGGATCAAAATGGCTTAAGCCCCTTGAATCGACAACCCATATTATTAGAAATACCTTTCTTAATATGCAGGTCTGCATGCTTAACCCTGGCAAACGAGCCTTGTTCGCTCTTGATATATCAAAGGCTTTTACTAGTGTGGAGTGGGATTATTGGGCAGCTCTGACTAGATTTTTCTCAAGTGGGTGAAACTCCTTTACGTGAATTCAAGGGCCAGAATTAGAATTAAATCACTTTCCTTCCCCTTTGCACTACATAGAGGGACCAAACAGGGTTGCCCAGTCTTCCTTGCCATTTGCTTTGGAAATTGAGCCCCTTGCAGCATGGGTGAGGCTGGACCCTACCATTATTGGCTTTAAGAGGGGCTTGACAGAGGAGAAAGTAGTGTTGTATAGGGGCAACACTACTTTTGTCAGATACAAAATGATCTCTTTCATGAGTCCTGAGTTTTCTGAATTCTGTATACTGTATATTCAGGTTTGGGTTAAGGTGGTACAGCAAATTACTTATTTGGACTTTCAATTTACTCCCTTTATTAATCAATATATTGAACTTAATGAGTCTCCTTTACTTCTGATGTTTACGTTAAAATGTCAACCTTGGTGTAAACTTCTGTTATCGGTAGGATCAATCGGATCAAAAGGGTTTGAATTCCCTAATTCTTGTTTATACTACATAACTCCTCTATATGGATCCCATTGAACATATTAACACAATTCCCAGCCATATTTTGGGAATTATTTTGGAGGAAGAAGCAACCTAGAATAGCTTAACATTTAATACCCTAAAGATCTGAGAGGTCTTTCATTGCCAAATACTTGTCTAAATTTTCTGGCTTCCCAGTTACAATATCTTTCTGGTTGGAATCATCCTGTTATTTGCATATGTTATATACATACCAGCTATGCATAATCTATTTTGAAATATTTATTTGATGGTCACAATCCTTTATTAGCTTTGTAACCTCCAATTTACACAAAGTTTCTTCAAAATATTTTACTGTCCATCTAATGGGGAAACTGTGGGAGTGTTTGAAAAACAAACTCCATTTAAATTAAATATACAATATGGGAGAATGAAGCACTTCTTGAATTCATAAAATTGCAAAGTTTTGGTGGTTGGAAGATGGCGAGCTTAATAACGATCACACAATTATATTCTGGGAATCAATTAAAATAATTTCATCAATTATAGGTGGAGCTCAATCTATTATTGCACCATACAGCCCAGGTTCAGTTTGGGGTGTGAGGGCTAGTAGTTGATGAAACTGAGATAATACATACGATTAAATCGAACAATAAAGCTCTGATATCCTCCTTATATGTTCATTTATTAAATACATTTTGGGTAGTGTCCTCCTTAGATCTAAGGTTAAATTTTAAGAGGATTTGGGTGATCTTTCAGAGGAAATATGGAAAGAAGTGCTTCATAATCTTCCATCTGTTTCTCTTTCCCCGTCACCTACACTAATGCAATTCTTTTTTCTTCACTGAGCATATAGGACACCAGCAGTCCTCTATTCTATTGACTGGAGGGTTTCTGTAAAATGTAGTAAATGTGGCATGGAACCAGGTGATTTGGTGCATCTATTGTGGAGATGCCAAAAATAATGAGATACTGGGACAATATTAGTTCTGAAACAAATGAGGTATATACAAGGGGTGTTCAAGTCAAACATGGACTTTTCATTTTCCAGGTAAAAAATGGGATGCTAGTGTGGCGTTACTACATGCAGTAATAGGTGGGAAGTGTGTCCTATTACTGATAGGCGGCGCACATATTGCGGGCTAGTCCAGAGCCCATTAATCAAGATAAATAAAGAAGAAATCCTCTTGTGCTGCCATACCGAATATGATAGTGTTCCCACAACACTAAAAAATAAATGAAATAAATAGTGCTGCGCTACCAACTAAACCTAACCATAAAGCAAAAAGTAAACACCTGGCAGAGCCCCTAACTAAGGTAATATAAGTGCACACCTTGAAAATAACCAAGCACAAGTGAATGAAAATATCCAAAAAGAATAGATGCCCTGGTAGGCAATACCAAATATGAACAAATCAATACGTGCAACTTCAACATATGTGCAAATAGATAATCTGAGTAATATATATCAAGATATAAATAATAATATTATATATATTAAATAAAAAGAAAATATTAAATAATATTAAAATTAAAAAAAACAACCGGTTCAGCCCTCAACCCAGTGACAGTCTGTGAATAAATGTATGTAGTAAAAATCAAGATCTGTAATGCAGAAAAATCTTCAAATCAGCATATATTCCACACGTGATTTGAAAAGTGATCACCCTTAAAAATCTTCCACCAGCTAGCATGCACGCTCACCTCCCATTTTGACCTATAGGGAAAATAGGTCAAATACACTTTAATATCAACCCAAAATCCAACCAGCTCTCCTCTGTAAGTGTACTTTACTGGCTCCTTCTCCAATTCCTCGCCAGAAATCCGTGTTCAAAAAAACATCAAAGGACATTTCACAGTGTAATACGTCCATGTTTCATGTATAAAAAAACAGGTACAGAATGCTCAACATTAACATTTACAATTAGGCTAGCAGACCCATACAGGCATTGGTAATAAAATACATAGGAACAGGTGTACCAAGATGGCAGCCGCCATCAGACCGGAAATGATTTGGACATACTGATTTGTTCATATTTGGTATTGCCTAGCAGGGCATCTATTCTTTTTGGATATTTTAATTCACTTGTGGTCGGTTATTTTCAAGGTGTGCACTTATATTACCTTAATTAGGGGCTCTATCAGGTGTTTACTTTTTGCTTTATGGTTAGGTTTAGTGAGTAGAGCAGCACCAATTTTTTATTCATTAATCAAGATGGCAGACCACAGTGTTAGTGCGTGCATGGAATAGCACGTGGTGATGAAATTTCTTGTAAATGAAGGCGTAAAATCCACAGCTATATACAGAAGACAGCACAATATGGTGATGAGATGCTTAGCTGCAGTAAGACATTTGAATAGTGTGAGTTTCAAAGACGGCAGTACGTCCATCAGTGATTATCCCGGCCATAGTGGTTCCAAGTCCACAGCAGTCATTCCTGTGAATGTTCAGCATGTGAGGCGCCTGATCCCTTATAATAAACACATAATGCATAACGCTGTCATGAAATTACACAAGAGATGAATTTCATCACTGATGACAAAGTGAAGCAGGCTGTCCCAGGATGGTTCCGGCGTACTGACAAATCTTTCTATGCTGAAGCTTTCTGGACATTAGTTAAACACTGGGATAAGTGTATCAATGTAGCAGGGAACCATGTTGAAAAATGAATGCAGTTTGCACCTCTTGAAATTTGTTCTTTTATTATATGAAAACTCAAAAGTCCCGGTTTGACTTAAACGCCACTCGTAATATATCCAATAGTAACTTCCCACTAACTTGCATTTTTGACTAGATTGATACCACTGATTTAGACAACCCTACTTAACATGCTACAAAGAGACCTCTGTATTACAGTGAGAGTAATAATATTACGATGGTTAGCTAATGTGACTGGATTACAGAACTTAATAAAATACTAGCGTTTAAAAACAATTACATACAAACAAAGAGGCACTATTAAAAAATGTAATTCGATATGGAATCACTGACATGAAATGGGTAAGGATGTTGAACACATCCCTAAGATAAGGGACTGTGAACAGTAGAACCCTCCATTAGGTTAGCGAGAACTAAGGGATGTTTGGTGAAACATTTAGGTCTCTGCCACTGGATATTTGGTTTACATCATCTGGAATATTCCTATTCAAAATGACCAAGTTCAAATGTTATATGCACAGTGTTCATATCTATTTGCTAGTGCATAGCTGTAATTTTTTTTTAGGTTGTCTAATTGTTTTGAGAATGAAGGATCTTGTTTTTTGTGATCGAAAAATAAAGAAATACAATCAGATTTAAAAAGCAACTCCATCACCCTGTGTACACCAACAAATGCGATTTTGCCACACAAGTTATATATCAGTCCATACACTGATCAGCCATAAATGTGAATGTATAATGTGGTGTGAGTTGCTCAGATCATCATCTGCATTGCCTAAGCCAATCATGTAACAGGCTTTTATTTCACAAATAATAGGAGGGCACAACCATACCATGATAAAGCTTGGATTATTCCTGTTTCTCCAGCTGAAGGAGGGAATGCTGATCTCTTGAACATCTCCATGGAAAACTGTACAAGCACTGTGAGTGTGACCGCTTAAGATCAACCTTGGCTGAAGTAAATGCAGCAGCTACATCAGAAGACAGAAAACAGTGTAAGTACATGGACATTAAGAGGTGTCTCAGATTTTTTTTTTCTACAGAATCTACTTACAATTTTAATGGTAATATTCTACTGTCTATACAGCTCAATAATATAGTGTGAAAGTGAAACTCTGGTAAAGATACAACACAGCAACATCATATATAATAAATATAATAACAAAGGTCACAAGCAGAAAATGGATATCAATATTTACAGTGATTTGCACAAGCAATCAACCCCTTGAAATTTTCTTTTTGTAGCGACAACCTGGAATTAAAAATATATTTAATTGAGATGTATTACATTTGATTTGCACAATATATATAATGTGTAGTACCTATTGGGTGGCACCATGGGTACAGTAAAGAATATCTAGGGCCACATCCCAACTATGAAGCATACTATCTTTGTAGACAAGGATATGGACTTTGGAGGCACATAACAAACCAATTCAAAAATTATAAAACAAAATTATTATTGACAATATCATAAAACCTTGCACAATCAATACTTAATCTAAAATTATATAAAAATCTAAGCACTTTGTATATCAGACATGGTGTGATCCTCTTATTATACCACATGTGAGGACTAACTATAATATAATATAATATATATACACATACATACAGTATCTCCTAGAAGTGAGTACACCCCTCACATTTTTGTAAATATTTTATTCTATCTTTTCATGTGACAACACTGAAGAAATGACACTTCGTTACAATATAAAGTAGTGAGTGTGCAGCTTGTATAACAGTGTAAATTTGCTGTCCCCTCAAAATAACACAACACACAGCCATTAATGTCTAAACCGCTGGTGACAAAAGTGAGTACACCCCCTAAGTGAAAATGTCCAAATTGGGCCCAAAGTGTCAATATTTTATGTGGCCACCATTATTTTCCAGCACTCTTAACCCTCTTGTGTATGGAGTTCACCAGAGCTTCACAGGTTGCCACTGGAGTCCTCTTCCACTCCTCCATGACGACATCACGTTACTGGTGGATGTTAGAGACCTTGCGTTCCTCCACCTTTGTAAAATATTTACAAAAATGTGAGGGGGGGGGGGGAATTCTCTTCTGTGAAATACTATATATAGACACACACACACACACACTATATTGCCAAAAGTATTGGGACGCCTTCCTTTGCACGCACATGAACTTTAATGGCATCCCAGACTTAGTCCATGGGGTTCAATATTGAGTTGGCCCCGCCCTTTGCAGCTAGACCAGCTTTAATCCTTCTAGGAAGGCTGTCCTCAAGGTTTAGGAGTGTGTCTATGGGAATGTTTGACCATTCTTCCAGAAGCACATTTGTGAGATGAGGCGCTGATGTTGGACAAGAAGGCCTGGCTCACAGTCTCCGCTCTAATTCATCGCAAAGGTGTTCTATCAGGTTGAGGTCAGTCAAGTTCCTTCACCCCAAACCCGCTCATCCATGTCTTTATGCACCCTGCTTTGTGCACTGGTGCGCAGTCATGTTGAAACAGGAAGGGGCCATCCCCAAACTGTTCTCACAAAGTTGGGAGCATGAAGTTGTCCAAAAAGTCTTGGTATGCTGATGCCTTAAGAGTTCCCTTCACTGGAACTAAGGGGCCAAGCCCAACCCCTGGAAAAAAAAAAACCCTCACCATAATCCCCCCACCACCAAAATTTACATTTGACACAATGAAGTCAAGCAAGTACGGTACTCCTGGCAACCACCAAACCTAGACACGTCCATCGAACTGCCAGACAGAGAAATGTGATTGGTCACTCCAGAGAACACAACTCCACTGCTCTAGAGTTCAGTGGCAGCATGCTTTACACCACTGCAACTGATGCTTTCCATTGCACTTGGTGATGTAAGGCTTGGATGCAGCTGCTCGGCCATGGAAACCCATTCCATGAAGCTCTCTACGCACTGTTGTTGTGCTAATCTGAAGGCCACATGAAGTTTGGAGGTCTTTAGCTATTGATTCTGCATCCAGTTGGCGACTTCTGTGCACCGTGCGTTGCAGCATGCGCTGACCCCACTCTGTCATTTTACATGGCCTACCACTTGGCTGAGCTGCTGTTGTTCCCAGTTGCTTCCAATTTGTACCACTAACAGTTGACCGTGGAATAAGTAACATCAAGGAAATTTCACAGATGGACTTACTGCACAGGTGGCAACCTATCCCAGTACCACACTTGACTTCACTGAGCTCCCGAGAGCAACCCATTCACAAATGTTTGTAGAAGCAGTCTGCAGGCCTAGGCACTTGATTTTTTGCACCTGTGGCCATGGAGCTGATTGGAACACCTGAATCCAATGGTTTGGATGGGTGTCACAATACTTTTGGAAATATATCACAAAGTTTTACACCAGTTGTTTCCAATTCCTCCAGGTGATGGTGTGACACTCTGGGGGAAGACAGGTGCCATACTACCTATTGCAGCATCAGAGGCTGGAGTGGATTGTAACCAGGTATCACTTAATAACTGATAGCAATGGAGTCCCTGGAGTTTTCAGAGCCACCTAGGGACAGTACAATGTGGATTTTGAGTTCTAAGTGGAGTTATGAGAGATATGTTTAGTCTTCTATTTTTTAGCACTTCATGTGAGTGACTAATTTGTGGCACACATCAGAATATATGTGGAATGTTTTGAAGTTTATATCTGGTGCTAAGTATGGTTTGAGGTATAACAGGTGGCCATACCATATACCGCAGTATTGGAGGCTGGAGTGCATTGTGGTTAGGTAATTTAATAACTGAATAATCTGATGGTAAAAGGAGCCGTTAATGAGACTTTTAATCACCTTGGGACACTGTAATCTGGATGGTGAGCTCCACGTGGCATATATAAGAGATATGTTTGGTCTTATGTCTTCTAGCACTTGAAGCAAGCGACCATTTGGGCGCACAATATGCTATAGGAGGAACTCTGAAGTCACTAATTGGTATTTAGGAGCCATGTAAGCCATGCCCAGCAACTTCAAATTGTGGTGGATATATGTACTCTCCAATCGGATGAAGGTATATAAGTTTAGAGGCTGTGAGGGTGGGTCTGGCTACTGGAATTACTGTATCATCAGTGGGACCCTCTTGTCATTATTGTCCTTTAGGCTCCTTGGCAACCAATATTTCCTAACAGTGGTTACATATACCCTAGGATTCTAGACTTCATTGTGTCAAGTCCTCCATAGTAAGGGTTAGTAATTTAGGATATCACAACTGATACTAGCTGGAAAGTATTTATTGTAAATTTCTCTTGTTGCCTCCTCTAGCTGTCGAGTGTGCCCCTACAACCGCCCAGGGATTGATGCTATAGTCTGTCCATGGGTCTTCCAACTGACCCAGAGAGAGTGCGTATATACTTATCTGTGCCCTGTATGTAGTAGGCGTTGTAGCTTCTTTACCAACGAATTGTATGTATATATATTACTTACAATTTATATTATGTATATTTTTCTCTGAATAGACGAACTACAAGCTCCTGAGGAAGCAACTACCGTCATGAAACATGTAGAGCTAAACATGGTGCTAAACATGGTAGAAGGTGGAACCTGTGCACATGGAGGAGTTGGGCACCACTGGTATAAACTGGTTGTGTGTATATACAGTTGCAAGAAAAAGTATGTGAACCCCTTGGGATTACGTGGAGTTTTGCATGAATTGGGCATAAAATGTGCTCTGAACGTCATCTAAGTCACAGCAATAGAAGAACACAGTCTGCTGAACATAATACTACACAAACATTAGATGTTGCCATGGTTTAATTGCACATAACATGGAAACATTCACAGTTCAGGGAGGAAAAAGTATGTGAGGCCGTAGCTTAATGACTTCTCCCAGAGCTAATTGGAGCCAGGAGTGAGCCAACCTTGACTCCAATCAGTGTGATGATATTGGATGTGTTGCTGACAGCTGTCTTGCCCTTAAAAAACACACACCTGTTTTGGGTTTACTGGTTTCAAGAAGCACTGTCTGATGTGAACCATGCCTCGCAGAAAAGAGCTCTCAGAAGACCTACGATCAAGAATTGTTGACTTGCATGAAGCTGGAAAGGGTTACAAAAGTATCTCCAAAAGCCTTGATGTTCATGTGTCCACGGTAAGACAGACTGTCTACAAATGGAGAAAGTTTAGCACTGTTGCTACTCTCCCTAGGCGTGGTCGTCCTGTAAAAATGACTGCAAGAGCACAGCGCAGAATGCTGCATGAGGTAAAGAAGAATCCCAGAGTGTCAGCTAAAGACCTACAGAAATCTCTGGCACATGCTAACATTTTTGTTGACACATCTACAATAAGGAAAACATTAAACAAGAATGGAGTACATGGGAGGACACCACGGAGGAAGCCATTGCTGTCCAAAAAGAAGATTGCAGCACGTTTGAAGTTTGCAAAAGAGCACCTGGATGTTCCACAGCACTACTGGCAAAATATACTGTGGACAGATGAAACCAAGATTGAGTTGTTTGGGAAGAACACACAACACTATGTGTGGAGAAAAAAAAGCGCAGCACACCAACATCAAAACCTCATCCCCACTGTAAAACATGGCGGAGGGAGCATCATGGTTTGGGGCTGCTTTGCTGCCTCAGGGCCTGGACGGATTGTTGTCATTGATGGGAAAATGAATTCCAGAGTTTATCAAGACATTTTGCAGGAAAACGTACAACCATCTGTCCGCCAACTGAAGCTCCGCAGAGGATGGGTGATGCAACAGGACAATGACCCAAAGCATACAAGTCATTCAACAAAACAATGGCTGCAACAGCACAGAATACGCCTTCTGGAGAGGCCCAGTCAGAGTCCTGACCTCAACCCGATTGAAATGCTGTGGCATGACCTTAAGAGAGCGATTCACACCAGACATCCCAAGAATATTGCTACACTGAAACAGTTTTGTGAAGAGGAGTGGTCCAAAATGACTCCAGATCGTTGTGCAGGTCTGATCTGCAACTACAGGAAACGTTTGGTTGAGGTTATTGCTGCCAAAGGAGGGTCAACCAGTTATTAAGTCCAAAGGTTCACATACTTTTTCCTCCCTGCACTGTGAATGTTTACATGTTATGTGCAATTAAACCATGGCAACATCTAATGTTTGTGTAGTACTATGTTCAGCAGACTGTGTTCTTCTATTGTTGTGACTTAGATGACGTTCAGAGCACATTTTATGCCCAATTCATGCAAAACTCCACGTAATCCCAAGGGGTTCACATACTTTTTCTTGCAACTGTATATATATATATATATATATATTCTCCTATGTGGTGTAATAAGGGGATCACACCATGTCTGAAATACAGAGTGCTTAGGTTTTTATGTAGTTTTATATTAAGTGTTGATTGTGCAAGGTTTTTGATCTTAGATGTTGATTGTGCAAGGTTTTATCATATTGTCAATAATTAAAATTATTTTGTTTTATAATTTTTGAATTGGTTTGTTATGTGTCTCCAAAGTTGGTATCCCTGTCTCCAAATATAGTATGATTTGCACAAATATGCATAACAACATCAAGGCGAACATCTATTATTTCTTCATCCATCGGAGTACGCAGGAATTCTGAAATTTTTTTTAATTACACTGGCGTCTAAAGTATGATTTAGTATTGGACACTGACAAACAGAAAACTGCAGCCCAGCCATGAATGTAGCCTCTCCTACTACTAACACGTCTCAGTTTTTTGCTAGTATTCTAGAAGTATGGACAATTTTTGTTTAGCATTGCTTTTTCAGGATTTAAACTGTATTTCTTTATCGTACATCACAGGACACAGAGCAGGCTATTCATGACTATGTGGGTTATAGGCCACCTATAGGTGAATGGACATTGGCCAACCAATTAGAGAGGAGGTCCTCCCCTATATAACTCCTCCTATACAGGAAGCACTTCAATTTTTTCACCAGTGTCTGTAAGGTGGATGGTCACTGGAAGTGTTGCTGTTATCTTGGAGCATATCTGAAAGTCCAGAACGGTTCCATTAGAGAATCAGGGATTTTAAATTGGATCCATTCAGAAGGCTATGAGCTAAAATGGATGGTACCCATGCCTCAGTGGATAAAGAGAAGAATTTCTCAAGGTTTTGCCTGTAAAGCAGCCTTACGGCACTGGATCCCTGTGCAGTTTTAAATCTGACCAAGGCACTTCTAGCAGGGTGCTATACAGGTCCAAGGCTGTAGCCCCTCAGCATGGGGACTGAGTCCTTGAAGGTCTGTATGACAATGCCTGCCGTTATGGGTGAAGGTTAGTGCCTGATGGAAGGGACCTGCAGTGGGACTGGTAAGAGATTGTTTCTCTTTATAGAGAGAAAAAAAGGCAAACAAAGCTCTAAATTGGAGGGAAAAGGAGATGTGTTGTGACTGAGTTTCCACCAAGGGGAGTGCTTAGTGTTGGTCCCAAGATGTGCTTGCTCTTTGTTTTCGGCCACTAGAGGGACTGTGGCCGGAAACGGAAGTTGGCCATAATTTTGTTTATCTGGAGGCCAGGACACGCATAGCTGCTAAGAAATCTCTTGTGGCAGGGACACAGAGCGGGCTATTCAGTAGGGGCACGTGAGTACTCCCCTGAGTGGGAAGTGTGGACCAGTTAGTCAGGAGCTGCCCTAGGTGGCTCATAAGGTAGCATTTGCATGGAGTGTTTTTTTCAGCACACTACTTGCATAGCTGTATCATTGCAATCTGTGTTACTAGTGGAGGTGCACAGGTTTGAGCTATCTGAAGTAATGTCTTCCAGAAAGCAAAGTGGGGGGAGGTGAAGCAGGAAAGGGCACTAATGCACCAGCGCCAGGTCCTGAGGAACTTAGTCGAAGGTCCGCTGTAATATCCTCTGCTGACAGGCCAGAAGGGACTGGGCAGTCTGAGCCACTGTGTCTATCTGGCATTGTGGCTACTACTGGGGCTTCTGCCTCAGCATATGTAACCAAGGATGATCTTGCTTCAGCCTTAGTGGGTTTAAAAGATAAGATTGCTGTGATGATTGCATCAGTGTCTCAGGGGACTAAGGTGTCAGGAGCTTCGGTTGTTGGGCCCTCATCTACCAGGCAGTCATTTCATCACACACAGGTCCCAGCCTCCAGGAATAGATCTCAGAATCAAAACCCAAGGAGACTCTGGGTGCAAAAGCCATCTAAGACAGATCCAAAGTCCAACTCCTTATGAAGGGGTGCCCCCACTTGTTTGGGTGCAGGGGGAAGGCTTTTGAATTTTGTGGCTGCATGGAGGGCTCTAATCCAAGAGAAATGGGTAATTCTCATGATTACTCTGGGGTACAGACAGGAATTTCAGGTATTCCCTCTCCCCGGTTTCTACGATCAAAATGTACCAATAAATCCAGAGAAAAGAAGAGCTTTATTTCAGACACTCGATTGCCTATTGGCTCAAAGAGTAATCACAGAGGTTTCAGCGGGCGAAAGGTTCAGTGGTTTTATTCAAACCTGTTTACAGTACCAAAACCAAATGGGGATATATTTTGGACCTCAAGGGGCTAAATTAGTTCCTAAATGTCCGATCCTTTCGTATGGAATCGGTTCGGTCAGTAGTGGCCTCCCTATCGGAGGAAGATTTTTTTGGCGTCCACAGACATCAAGGACGCATATCTGCATGTACCAATATTCTTTCCTCACTAAAGATTTCTACAGTTTGCAGTAGGGGCTCAGAATTTCTAGATACTCGAACAGCTGGGATGGGTGCTCAACCTCAAGAAGTCAGCCCTGGAACCAGTGCAGAGCCTGGAGTATTTGGGGATGGTCCTAGACACGGTTCAGGTGAGGATATTTCTGCCTCCAGGGCAGATGAACGAGGTTTGCAGTTTGAAGGCCAAGAAGTATCCTTCGATTCGCCTCTGTATGAAGTTGCTTGGGAAGATGGTATCCTTGTTCGAGGCTATTCCCTATGCCCAATTCCACTTCAGAGCTCTGCAAACATACATTCTGTCTGTTTGGAACAAAATGTTTCCGGCCCTGGATTACTGCATATCTGTCTCCAGAGGTGACAGATAACTCACAATTTGGAGAGGGGAAGATCCTTTCAGCCAGTTGTGTGGAAGCTGGTAACCACCAATGCCAGCCTTTTAGATTGGGGGGCAGTTCTGGAGGAGGCCACAGTTCAGGGAACAAGGCTTCCAAGGGAAAGGGTTCTTCCCATCAATGTCCTGGAACTTCGAGCAGTGAGGCTGGCTCTAAGGTACTGGACATCCAGGCTTCAGGGTTGGCCTGGAGGGATTCAGTCCGACAATGCCACAGCAGTCGCATATATCAACCACCAGGGCGGTACCAGGAGTCGAGGTGCTCAGAAGGAGGTGAACTATATTCTGACTTGGGCAGAGAGATATGTTCCAAGTCTGTCAGCAGTATTCATTCCAGATGTGGAAAATTGGCAGGCAGATTATCTCAGTTGCCAGCAGTTGATTCCAGGGGAATGGGCTTTCCATTCTGATGTTTTCAAGGAAGTCTGCCAGTGACGGGGTTGCCCGGATGTAGATCTATTGGCATCCAGGTTCAACAACAAGGTCAGTCTTTTTGTGTCCAGGGTAAGGGACCATTGCGCAGCAGGAGTAGACACCTTAGTGATTCCTTGGAACCAGTTCTCACTGATTTATGCTTTTCCTCTGATCCAGCTGCTGCTGCGTCTCTTACACAGGATTTGGGAGGAGTCTATTCCAGTGATATGGATTGCTTCGGCCTGGCCCAGGCAGGCCTGGTACGCAGACATCGTGAAGACGTGGCCGTATCAGCCAGATCTGTTGTCTTAAGGTCCTATATTGCAGCCAGCTTTATGGACGCTAAATCTGACAGCGTGGCTGATACCCAGATCCTGAAGAATAGGGGAGTGTCGGATTCTGTCATCCCTATCATGTTGGGTGCTAGAAAGGAAGTTTCTAGGGATGTTTATAACAGAACCTGGAAGGCTTACATTGCCTGGTGTGAGGTTCACAAATGGCACACACGAAGGTATGTGATTGGTAGGATTCTGTCATTTCTTCAAACAGGGTGCAGAAGAATTTGGCTGTTGGTACCATTAAGGGCCGGGTTTCAGCATTAGCTAGTTTTTTCCAGAAGCCCATTGCGTCTCACTCTTTGGTCTGTACTTTTTTTTTCACAAGGAATGATGCGTATGGCTCTTCCCGTCAGGTTGCCTTTGCGTTCTTGGGACCTGAACTTGGTATTGGAGGTTTTGCAAAAGCTACCATTTGAACCTATTAAAGAGATTCCACTGGTCCTGTTGACTCATAAGGTGTTGTGTCTAGTATCAATCACTTCTGCGAGAAGGGTGTCAGAGCTGGCAGCTCTATCTAGCAGAGAACCATTTCTGGTTTTGCATCATGATAGGGTGGTGTTGCGACCTCATATGTGCTTTTTACCAAAGGTGGTTTCTAGCTTTCATCTCAATCAGGACATAGTTCTGCCTTCATTCTTTCCTAGGACTCAGTCAGCAAGAGAAAGATCTCAGCATACCTTGGATGTGATTCGTGCTGTAAGGGTCTTCTTGAAGGCAACAGCACAGGTCAGGAGGTCAGATGCTCTATTTGTGCTGCCAGAGGAACCTAGAAAGGAGCAGGTGGCATCCAAGGTGACTATCTCTCTTTGGATCCGCCGATTGATCATTCAAGTCTATCGTTTGAAAGATAAAGTCCACCCTTTCGGGTGGAGGCACACTCCACCAGGAGTGTGGGGGCATCTTGAGCAATCCACAATCAGGTGTCAGTGGCTCAGGTTTGCAAGGCCGCTATATAGTCTTCGGCTCACACATTCACAAGGTTCAACAAGGTGGATGTCAAAGCCGCAGAGGATTTTGCCTTTGGCAGCAGTGTTTTACGGATGGCTGAGTAGGTCCTGAAGAATTATTGACGGTAGCTATCATGGAGTCACCTTCCCCTCAAATATCTTATTGCTTTGGGACAACCCACATAGTCATGAATAGCCTGCTCTGTGTCCCGTGATGTACGATAAAGAATATTGCATTTTTTTCTACATACTTACCTGTAAAATCCATTTCTTGGAGTACATCATGGGACACAGAGGTCCCACCCCTCTTTCTAGAATGTCATTGCTTGCTACAAAAACTGAGGTACTGCCTGTATAGGAGGGGTTATATAGGGGAGGACCTCCTCTCTGATTGGTCACTCATTCTCCATTCACCGATAGGTCGCCTATAACGCATATAGTCATGAATAGCCTGCTCTGTGTCTTGTGATATACTCCAAGAAATTCATTTTTACAGGCAAGTATGCAGAAAAAAAATCTATTTTTTTCTCTAACAACTTTTCCTCTTTAATCAAGAATCTTCACCCTGTAGCTGCAGGTGGTCTCCCCATTTCCTTCACAGCTATTCAGCGCAGTTGTCCACAGCTTTGGCTTCCAGATTTTCACTTTGACTAGTCCCCTGCTTGACTAATTGTTGCAGGGCAAACCTGAAAAGAGACTTACTATGAACCTGTATATTGCTGACCATTCTTTAGGCTGCAACATGTCTGTGGCACAGGGTGTCCCCAGCACACTGTACACCAACAGAATATGATTTACTTGCAATGCATCTCTTGATCGTGGCGACACCCAATATCTCCTCTCGTTAAAGATTTATCTGGCCCTGTTGAGCAGGTTTCTGAATGTGAGTGATGAAGCTGTTCTAAAGCTTTTACCAGTACTGTATCCAGCCCTGTGTCCTACAGGGTCTCAAATGCCTCGAAAACTTTCCTTTGCCTTCAATCATCTCTTTATAATGATTAAGAGCACCCTAATTGAGTTTTTGCTCGTTCTGACTGTTGGAAACCTCCCATCTAGCTCCTGCCATCACTCCATTCCAGACCTAAAGGCTCTGAATTCTTGCATTCAAACCTACAAATTCCAGGTGGAATCCATGAGACCAGTCAATCCTTCCCTTAACCAGTAAGAATGTCTGGCCTCAGTGGACATAAAACATGCCTACCTACACATATCCATATTTCCAGCACACCAACAGTTTTTGTGCTTTGTGGTATGTCTTCTGCACTACCAGTTTGTAGCCCTCCCATTTGGTCTGTCTTCTGCACCTAGGGTGTACACCAAGGTGCTGGCTCCAGTGTTGGCCCTCTTGATGGATCCTGAACCTCCAGAATTTGTTGCTAATTCAGACTCATAATTAAAGTATCTGAGGTTGGTCCTAGACATTTACCAGAACAGAATGTTTCACCCTCAGCAAAAACTTTAGTTTGTGCACTCCAGTCCAGGAGCCTTCCAACTCCCAGCTTCTGTTTGAGAATCTTGGGGCTGATGTTGGCCTATTTTGAGACCATTCCACCGAGTTCCATACCAAGAATCGAACACAACATTCTGTTTTTGTGGATAAAGTCAGTTTGGTCTCTGAACAAGTTGATCAGCTTAACAGCAAGAAACTGTCTGTTTTGGTGGCTCAGGATTTCAACACTGATGTCAGGGAAGTCATTCCTTCCCATGTTTTGGAAGATCCTGGCAACAGAAGCCAGCTTATCAGGGCAAAGGGGAAATCCTGGGAACTCTGTTGGTGTAGGGGTCTTGATTGTCTGTGGAATCTCACCTCCCAATCAAAATCATGGATCTGATCTGCATCCCGTGGAATAATGCCACAGCGGCGGAATACATCAGAGAGCAAGGCACAGTGACTCCTGTCTAAAGCAGGATATCATTTTTTCAGCTCGGTCAGCCATATACATCCCTGGCGTGATCAATTAGCAAGCAGATTTTCTCAGCCAGAAGCATCTGGACCCAGGAGAGTAATCTCTACACTTAGAGGTGTTCCAAGACCTGTGTCGTAGATGGAGAGACACTGGATGTTGACCCTCAATTTCAAAAACAAATTAAACAAGTTTGTATCCAGGTCCTGGAATCCACTTGCAAAAGCAGTGGAGGCATTGAGGGCCCCAAAGCATCAGTACAATCTAGTCTATTTGTTTCCTAGAAGAATCGTCCTCAACAGCTTTTCAGGATCGATATAAAGGCCATTTCAGTGGTGGCCCGGTTTCCCAGGTTTGTAAGGCTGCCACCTGGTCTTCTGATCACACATTCTCCAAGTTTTACCAGGTGGCTGTTTCTCCATCTTCTGGTACCAGCTTCAGACACAAAATCGTTTAGGCAACTCATTGAACTGCAGTCTTTTTTGTTCTTGGGCCTGTTAACTAATTTTTGGTTCTGTCTCTTGCTTTAGGATGTTTCAAAGTTTTCAGAATTCCTGTGTCCCTCAACTAATAGGATAATAAAAATGTTTGTATTCATAATAAAATCAATATTCTTGGAGTCTATTTGATGGTCCATTGAGTCTCTGGTCTATCTCTGTCTCTAATCTTTGTACTCGTATCTCATACGAGCAGACAGTTTAACACCGAAAGGAAGACTGAATGAGCTACCACAGCGCTCCGCAGCTTCATGGTAGTTCATTGAGAACTACAAGCTGACATCCACAAAGAATGTTGGTACTTCAAGTTTATTAATTCACAGAACTCTGTGAATTAATGACAAGGACGTGTGGGCAGAGCCCCACATGGCCGTGCTGATTTCAAACTGACAGCTAGTACGGGGAACTTCTCCCCATGCTGCTGTCACAGGGGGCAGCGACTGCATCAGTGGGAACACGTACACATGAACATGAACAGTGGCTGCAGCAGTGGGAACATGTACATATGAACATGAACAGTGGCTGCAGCAGTGGAAACATGTTACATGTTCCACCTTAAAATAAGTGGAACATGTAACATGTTTCCAAAGGTGAACTTAACATAATCCATGGATCATTTTTCTAACAAGAGAAGCCATTAGGAAGTGTTTTTTTTTTTGGCACAGTGCTCATTTTATGTAATTGTAGATTTTTTTTTTTGTTTACAAACGGTTTTATTGTATAAAAGTAGACTGTAAAACAACTCCCATTTTTTATCAAATAACTGCATCTTATCCAGTAGGGTATAATGAATGCGTTCCATAAGCATTACAGCGTCAATTCTGTGTAAAACGGAGGCCAAGGGTACAGCATTGGACCTCCAATGTAAGACAATAGACCATAAAGTGGCAATACATATAGTATGTATCAATCTCATAATGGCATCAGAGACCCCTGGGATATGAGCCCCCAATAGACAGGTCTGTATAGACAATCGTTGTAATTGTAGATTTTAATGGTATTGTTATTGCCACTTTACATACAGTTATCAGCATAAATGAGTACACTCCAACAGATTTGTCAGAAAACCTTTAACTTTCCTTTCAGAACCAACATTTTCTATGGGACACTATACTACAAAGGTGGGCCATTGATTGCAAACATTGATTGCAAACAGATTTGTTAATTTGCACACAAAGTATTTTTCCTAACAAATTCATTCAAGACCATGTTGCAAAAATGAATACACCCCAATGAAATTCTTAGGAGCAAAGCTAAATTTTAGACAAGAAAATCCTAATTAACAAGAATTCAACTACAGGTGAGTCTAATTATACACTGAAACCAGTGTCCAGCAGACAATTGATAATAAAAGGGCATTACTTAACAAAGAAAACCCCTTCCCATTTCATGCTGTCAGCATTGGCACTTCATGGAAGAGAAATGTCACAAGGCCTGAGAAAGAAAATAATTTCTTTGCATAAGAAAGGTGAAGGCTACAAAAGATCAGCAAAGCTTTATCAGTCAGAATACTGTAGCAAATATGATACAAAGATTTAACAAAGATGGAACTGCAACCATCCCACAGGCCGTCCACAGAAGTTAACACCTCGACAGGAGCGTCTACTGATGCAAGTTCACTGCAGTTAGCTAAAGAAGTAGAAAGCCAAACTGGGGTGATGGTTTCCCGTGACACAATACAACATACACTGCAGAGGAATGGCATGCATGGGTGTGATCAACGAAGAAGCCTATCCTAAAGCCCATGCACAAAAAAGCCTGTCTAGAAATTGCCAGGGTTCATGCTGAAGAAGACGACTACAGGAACTCTGTACTCTGAGTGATGAGACCAATATAAATGTTTTTGGAACTGATGGCTTAAAAAAACTGTATGGCGTCGCCAATGACAATGATCCAAAACATACATCTAAGGCCACTGTTGCATTTCTGAAGAACAGGGTGAAAGTGATTCAGTGGCCATGTATGTCTCCTGATCTGAACCCAATTGATCACCTACCTCTATGGGGAATTCTGAAGAGACAAGTTGAGGATCACTCTCCATCCAGCATCCAGGCTCTAAGGCTTGGTTCACATATATGCATTTTGCGTTTGATACTTTCTCCAGTGCTTTTTGCAGTTTGTTTTGTATTTTTCTACACACATTTTGTTTACGCGTTTTTACTACGTTTTGCTCAGCTTTTTTTTTTTATTGAAGTGGAATTTTGTTTTGCTGCCAGGCAGAATAAAAATTCAAAACGTGGCAAAAATGCACTACCATGCATTTCAGCAGCTTCTCCATTGAACTCTATTGTAGCAGAAACGCCGCTTTTTGCTTTAAAAAAGTCCCCGATCCTTTCTAAAAACGCAGCAGCTCAAAAAAAGCATAGATGTGAACATGTTCCACAGGAAAGCATGTTAAATGGACTGTAGTGCTTTTCTGCAAAAAGCACTAAAAAACGCATTGGTGTGAATGGAGCCTACAAGAGGTTGTTCTTGAAGAATGTAAAAAGATAGATGTTGCAATATGTTGCTATATGTCACCAGCTTGTTCATTCCATGCCTAGAAGACTTGGTGCTGTCCTTAAAAATCATGAAGGTCATACAAAATACTTGATGTAGTAGTTATTGTTGTGGGGTGTATTCATTTTTGCATCTACTAATTTAAGTAACATTGCAGATTTTGTAATCAAAATTAGCTCATTACATGAAAGTAAGGTTAATAATATAAACAAATGTTCTATAAAACTCAATTTTGTCAAAATTTTGGAAACTATTCTTGTGTTCATTGAGAAATTGATTAAAATCTCACTTTTCAAAAGGGGTGTCCTCAATTATGCTGAGCAGGGTATACTGACTTTCTACCGTGCAGTGGAAAATGTTGGTGTCCTAAAATATCAATAATAAGAATACTACCAGCTATATTTACAACTCTTTTCTAGAACCAAATATGTGAAGCGTTTTATGCTTGTCCTTTATTACCAGTGACTCAGTCTAACCTTTTTAGAAGCATCCTCTGAAAGAACATCATATTTCTCCATAAACAGAACTTGCTTTTCCTCTGGAGAAGCGGAATCCTCACCCATACATTCTGAGTCACTTGCCCGATACAATGGATAATGCTGAAGAGAAACAAATTGTTTTATTATTAAACTCAGTATTACACCAGCCTTTTAATTCTTCGGATACTTAAGAGAAGTGCAGGATGAGAAAAAAATAAACATACATACTTACCTATGTGGAGGCAGCATCGATCCAATGCTGCAGCTGTCCCCTACCAGCTCTCTCAAAGACCACTGATCACCCAGTTCTCAGATCCGCTCTGAGCACAGACTGGTGACTGTCAGTCACCAACTCTCTGCTATGCACCTCCAGCGTTCATTGAAGCGCAGGACTGTGAATGGGGTGGAAGCGGCTCACTCAGCCTCTCAGCTAGCCTGAGCTAGCTGCTGGTTAGGAATCTGGGTGGATCCTGACATTGTTTGGATCCCTGCAGAGCCTAGGCTGGCTCTGTAAGGTCAGCCGACAGCAGGCTTTAAGTGCTCTCCTGTGACCCACAAGAGAAATATTGTCAGTACAGCTTTGGCCATACATTTCCTTTAAGTCAGCACCTACTGTAACTCCACTACATTTCATTCAGACCTCTCTATCTGGGAGAAATCAATATATCTGAACTAAAGTAAACTCTGGTATTTATTATTTTTAATGGGAAACAAAAATGGAATTTGCTGAGCTATTGTCTGTTGTGACCTATCAAAATTCCTTTCTTTATTTTCCCAGAAAATAAAACACAACTGGTCACTGTGGGCATCAACTTCCCTTTTTATTAAATTGATTTTACCAATTTATTTTATTTTTATAAGCAAGCCTGTAGTCTATACAATGAAACTGGCACAAGACCGGTCATGAAAACTTAAGGTTCAGCAATGAGAGTTGATCAGTTGTTTTCAATTGTCAGAGGAGTAGCTGCTGCTGCTGCAGCAGCAGGAGAATAGGCAGACATACACTCTATACTGAGTGACATACAACTGTCCTAGTTCAATAACCACTTCCCCTCCAGAAGGTTTTACCCCCTTCATAACCAGGCCATGTTTTGCTATTCAGCATTGCGCTATTTTAACTGGCAATTGTGCGGTCATGCAACACTGTATGCAAATTATTTTTCTTTTTTTTTTACACATATAGAGCTTTTCTTTTGGATTTTTTATTTTTGCTATATAAATAAAAAAAGACCAAAAATGTTGAAAAACATAAAAACAATATTTTCTACATGCTGTTATAAAACATAAAAAAAATCTATTTCTTCATAAATTTAGGCCAAAATGTATTCTGCTACATGTCTTTGGTAAGAAAAAAAATCTCAATACATGTAAATTAATTGGTTTACGTGAAAGTTATAGTGTTTATAAATGGCGGTATATATACTGAAATTTTTTTTTTTATTTTATTTTTACTAGTAATGGCAGTGATCAGCAACTTATAGCGGGACTGTGGCAGGCATTCTGACACTGGGGGGAACTGACTTGGTGTCACTGACATCCCCAGAGACACTATTACAGTGATCAATGCTAAAAAAAGAACACTGACAGTATAGCATCTACAAACTATGGCAGGGGTGTGGAAATTTTTTATAAAAAAACTACTTGTCCAGGGACTAATGCAGGCCATAGAAGGGTCAAACATCGGCCGATTTTTCGAAAAAAAAAAAACAAAAAAAACAAAAAATCAGTTGTTTGTTTGGCCGACGTTACCACCAATGGTGAAAAAAAAATGGCCGACAAAATCATAAAGTTCACCCCATAACTTCTGTCCCTTGCAGGTCACGGCTCATGCGCGGATTTTTTATCGGTAAAACGATCTGCCGATTTGCCCATCACTGCAGGGAAAATCGGCCGATCGTCAAAATCGGCCGCACATTTTCCAACATGACCGATAAAAAAAAATGTGCAAAAAACCCGAAAAACGGACGACCAATTAACCCACTAACAATGCGAAAATCGGCCGATTTTTATTGCAGGGTCCTGGGTTTAGTAATGCTAACTCTGTTAAAACAAAGTAAGGCTTCTTGGTATGGTGAAGCAAGTGTTCTCTGTTATGTGACCAATGACCTAAGCAGATAAGCTGTGAAGCTTACCCTGGTGGACACCTGCAACAAGGCGGTGGTGAAGGAATGTGGATCAGTGAGTATATGTTGCCTGGGAATCAAAGGCAAAGCATGTATGGCCATCTGGGAAAGCAGCAGCATGTGCAAAGCACAGGTTCAGAACTATAATAGACTACACTTCTATCCCTATGTAGTAATCCCTACCTGCTAAAATACAGCACTTGAAATTGAGAAAATAACACGAACAATGAGCATTAAAGGTAATATAAATCCAATGTGCAATTATAGTTAGATAAATACACTATACAATAAAAATAGATTACAGATAAATAAGTGTCCTTCATCAGAAAAAAAAAAACAGGGACCCATAAATCAATGCACATCACCTTGTCTGAAAGTTAGGCCATGTACATTGGCCATGTACCCATTTCTCTTGCAGCAAGCTCTCTCAACCTTGTGGATAGTATGTACAGTAGTAGTACGAGTAGAAGGCTTACAAAACTAGATAAGCTATGGAGCAGCTGTGGGGAGATCTCATTAACACATAAGTATGTATTAAACAGACTTAACCGTATGAGGTATAGAAAAGGAGTCAAAACTGTGACACTGACAGTGAAACAAAATAAGATTTTTGAACCGTGGTAAGATCCCATTCTTGGATTCCGCTGAGTGATACAGAATATTCTGACACCTACAGGAGGGCTGGACAAACAAAACTGTTGACCAGCCAAAGATAAACCCTCCTACTACAGCATGCTGTCCTTTAGTAAAATAGCAGTACCAAGAACATGATCATAAGCACAGAGGAGATGGTCCTGTGCCCCCAATGAACTCCAAAAAAAGGATTTACAGTGAGTACAATGAAGCAAGAAGGAAGTCTTAGACGTTTGGGACATCAAAAAGCAGTGACTTGTCCCACTAAATTACAGACCTCTGGAGTGACATAAGGAGAGAGGGAAACTGCCTAGAAAGAGGACACCTTCAATTCTAAGACTCTCATGCAGAAGCAGAGGAACTGAACCTGGGACTGGAAAATTTGAAGTTTCATCTGAGGAAGAAAGACTCTGGCCTCAGGAGGGTCCAGGGCCAGATCCAGATACTCCAAATGAAGGGTCTGTTTCATCAATGATGTCTGAAGGTTCAGGACCCATTTTAAATGTCTAATGTCTGGGCAGCTAGATATACATTGTCTGACTGAGCCCTCAACAATTTCTCACTCAAAAGAAGGTCACCCAAGTATCTCACAATGGGGATGCCATAAAACGGCAACAGGTCAAACACTGGAGCTAGCACCTTGGGGAATAACCAAAGTGCACAGGAAAAGCCAAAAAGTTTAGGGACTGGTAGTGTAGGGGCCCCACGGCAAAGCCTAGAAACCTCTGATACACTGGAAAGATGGACACATACAAGTAAGCTTCTTTGATGCTCACATAACCTGGGAAGTCCCCAGGTGGAGGAGGTGATGACAAATCTCGTGGATTGCATCCTGGAATATTTGTACTCAAATGTAAACATTTCAAGCTTTGAGATCCAAAACAAGACCAGCGCTCCCTTTTGGTTTAGCAACAGTGAACAGATTTGTGGAAGGTCAGGTAGAAGAAACAAGGAGGGAATGGGGACTGAAACTTTAGTGTGCAGCTCTGGAACACCACCTCCTACACTCAGGCATCCACAATGAAAGTCATCAAAGTGTCCACAAGGGTTAACAGACACACTCAGGGTTTGGAAATGGGGGGACAGCTTCATGTGGAGAAGAGAAAGCAATTTCTGAGGCTATGGCAAACTTAGAATGTCAGACTAGAATGGGGTGGGGGGGGGGGGTACTAGAGAAATAAAAGGGACATTTTTTTACAGTCAAGTGTATGATTTCTACTGGGGAAGATAAGTGCACTTGCCACTAGTAGAATTTTACATGATATTTTCAAAATCTGGACCAAAAAGATGTGGATCAAAGCTTTTCTACGCAAAGATTTTGCATTACAGCACTTAAGCCAGAGTGCTCTACGCATATGCACTGATATGAGGGGCACATGCGAGAGATGAAGCAGGAGGCTTCCAGCAAAACATCATAGCTAATACTACAGCCATCTGCTCCATGCGTTCAAAAATCAGTGGTTAGATCTCCTAAGGGATTCTGACCAGCCAGGCATTGTTTCACAATGTGGAGTCTCAACAATAATCAGATACAGGGCAGGAAACGCCAGCAAGAACAGGGCTTCCAAATACTTATCAGTTGGATCCATTAAGACCGATGCAACTTCCACTGGTACGGTAAGTGTCTACAGTGCATCCAGAAAGTATTCACAGTGCTTAACTTTTGCCACATTTTGTTATGTTACAGCCTTATTCCCAAAGGGATTAAATTCATTTTTTCCTCAACATTCTACAAACAATACCCCATAATGACAACATGAAATAAATTCATTTTGAAATCTTTGCAATTTATTAAAAATAAAAAACGGAAAAAAAAAAAACATGTACGTAAGTATTTACAGCCTTTGCCATGATACTCAAAATTGAGCTCTGGTGCATCCTGTTCCCACTGATTATCCTTGAGGTTTTTCCACAACTTGATTGGAATCCACCTGTGGGAAATTCAGTTGATTGGACATCAATAGGAAAGGCATAAACCGGTCTATATAAGGTCCCACAGTTAACAGTGCATGTCAGAGCACAAACCAAGCCATGAAGTCCAAGAAATTGTCCGTAGACCTCTGAGACAGGATTGTATCAAGGCACAGCTCTGGAGATGGGTACAGAAACATTTCTGCAGCATTGAAGGTCCCAGTGAGCACAGTGGCCTCCATCATCTGTAAATGGAAGAAGTTTGGAACCACCAAGAATCATCCTAGAGCTGGCCGGCCGGTCAAAATTAGCGCTCGGGGGAGAAGGGCCTTAGCCAGGGAGGTAACCAAGCAGCTGATGGTCACTCTGAATGAGCTCCAGCGTTTCTCTATGGAGAGAGGAGAACCTTCCAGAAGAACAACTATCTCTGCAGCACTCCACCAATCAGGCCTGTATGGTAGAGTGGCCAGAAGGATGCCACTCCTCAGTAAAAGGAAAATGGCAGCCCGCCTGGAGTTTGCCAAAAGGCACCTGAGGGACTCTCAAACCATAAGAAACAAAACTCTCTGGTCTGATGGAACAAAGATTGAACTCTTTGGCATTAATGCCAAGCGTCATGTCTGTAGGAAACCAGGCACCGCTCACCAACTGGCCAATACCATCCCTACAGTGAAGCATGGTGGTAGCAGCATCATGCTGCAGGGATGTTTTCCAGTGGCAGGAACTGGGAGACTAGTCAGGATTGAAGGAAAGATGAATGCAGCAATGTACAGAGACATCCTTGATGAAAACCTGTTCCAGAGCGCTCTGGACCTTAGACTGGGACGACGGTTCATCTTTCAACAGGACAACGACCCTAAGCACACAGCCCACATAACAAAGGAATGGCTACGAGCCAACTCTGTGAATGTCCTGGAGTGTCCCAGCCAGAGCCCAGACTTGAATCCGATTGAGCATCTCCGGAGAGATCTGAAAATGGCTGTGCACTGACGCTCCCCATCCAACCTGATGGAGCTTGAGAGGTACTGCAAAGAAGAATAGGAGAGATTGCCCAAAAATAGGTGTGCCAAGCTTGTAGCATCATACTCAAAATGACTTGAGGCTGTAATTGGTGCTAAAGGTGCTTCAACAATGTATTGAGGAAAGGCTGTGAATACTTATGTACATGTGGGGTTTTTTTTGTTTATTTTTAATAAATTGCAAAGATTTCAAAACGAACTTCTTTCACGTTGTCATTATGGGGTATTCTTTGTAGAATGTTGAGGAAAAAAATGAATTTAATCCATTTTGGAATAAGGCTGTAACATAACAACATGTTGCAAAAGTTGAGCGCTGGGAATACTTTCTGGATGCACTGTAGATAGAGTCCCTGAGTAAATGAGAAAAAAAAATTGTATTTTTAGTTACATAGGATTTAAAGCAATATTACGGTTTTCTAGTACTTCCAGCTAAAAAAAAGTGTTTAACATTTGACCTTGGCTATTCTCAATGTGATTTTCTAACCTGTAAAAGGATGGGAGCAGATGGAGGCAGTAGTTGAAGTTTTCCACATTTCTTCTCAAAATCTGGTTGATTTTTCTGTCAAGAATACAATTTGCAATTTATTTCCTACAATACTAATTTATACAGTGTAATATTAAAAGACACATCAGGATACTATATTTGAAAGTTAATCATAATAACAAACCATAAAAAACTAAAACTTTAAACTAGTTCACCTTTTGAATAAATAAATAAATGCACATTTATTTGCAGGTACAAATATGTGCATTTGTTTTTTTTGTTTTTTTTCGAAGGAGCCTGCAGAGCATTACATCTATGATCAGCAGTTCATGGGTGCAATTTCAGGCTCCTGCAGACTCTCAGGATTGTGGTTTGTTACCTTGTATGGGAAGGCAGTTATTTGACAGCAAGACTACGAGAACAGTTCACCAGTGCCCTGGAAGTTCACCAAGAGCTATAAACCGCAATGACTGATGTTACTAGTATTCTGGGGGGGGGGGGAATTGGATGAAGGTGCTGGAACATGTAACATGTTCCAAAGGTGAATTTATTCTTTAAAATTGAATTCTGGGCTTTACTTAAATTATCTTAAAAATTCTCCCTCCCTTCTCCCAACACCTATGCTGGCTGCAGGGGGGAGGAGGGAGCTCCAACAATGGATGGGCCATATGAGCCTATGAGTGACAGCATTCTCCCAGGCATAACCAGTTGCTGAAGAGCATTGTTTCCTCTCCCTTGGACCAGAGTGGGCTGACAGTAGGTAAGTATACAGATCTTTCTTACACAGGTTAGTCAGAATAGGGGTTAGAATGGGGTAGGGAGCATTTTTAGGACACAGCTAAAACCGCAAATTCTACTTTATATTGTATGGAGTCAATCAGCTCTATAAATGGTCTCTGACCCTGTACAGGCTGTTGAAGTATCCAATGCGCCTAAGGGGAAATGTTTGTGTTGTTACATGTACCTATGTTACCTGGGTGCTCACTCAGACAAAGCATTCAATATTGACAGCTGTTCCAAATAAGTTGGAATATATACAGTTTTGTACAGTGAGGACTTTACAAGCCTGCCCAGGCATAGAGGTCCTGTGTTGCCCCGATGTGGTGCAATTGCTCTAATAAACTTTTGGATGCTTCTTTGAAGATCCATGGTGTGCTGGTGACATGCTTAGTCCAAGCAAAGGAATAAGTTTCAGTAGGTACACTAAGGGCCTGTGTCAACAAGCTTTGGCTTGTATTGAGGGCATCATTTTGACATCAGTTTGAGATGCTTCTGAGATCATCCAGGATTTATTAGCAGGTACATCTGACCTGCATTAGATCTGCTGCAAACAGGCTTTGCTTTACCAAAGTCTTGTATGAGAATGCAAAACCTGCTTGAAGTAAATAAAAACCCATCAACACAGGCACTTATACTATTTCCAGAGTCCTTTTTCTGTACCACTGTACAATAATACATCTCAAATTATTAAGGAATGGTAGTGTTACACTTTCGTGCTAAACATAAGATCCACTTTTTTGGCAATCTCTGCAATAAAAAAAAAAAACCCTATCTGTTAACAAACCGTTCCCTCCCGTCAAAAAAAAATACTTACTTCGGTCCTGTCTTCCAACATTTCCAGCCCTTTAGAAGAGTGCATTCTCATGGGATTCCAAACTCCCAGCTCTGCAGAGTGACTTCACCTGCATTGTCGGAGGCTGGACCAAGGAAAGCAATTATTTTTGGGGTGGAACATTTGTTTGGGGAAGGGGGGGGTCAGGGAGCTTGCAAAAAGCAGGTGATTTGCATGGAATATTATTCCATTAGAACTTATCTTTTACTTAGAATGAAAGAGTGTTTCCCAAAGGATAACATATTACAGATCTCACTTTTCTGGAACAATTCAGCTGCCGGGAAACTTTAAAAATACGATCCTCTTCTGCTCTACAAATCACGCAGCCATCCCCTTCCAGAGCAACACTGTTCACCAGGACAAAACTGAAAGAAAACAGTCACTGATAAAGGAGTGCTTCATCATCATGTGTTCACTCAAAGATTAAGTATCTTCCTGTAATTGAGACAAATCTTTAGATTAGGATGTTGGCCTACACATTAAAGTGGCATATTTCCCAAAACCAAAAATGTAATATATTGCATCTTACCAATCATTAGCTGTGGTGGCTACATTTGGATTTTTTTAGTGTTTTCCCCTGTTTTCACCTGGTGATATGGCCAGTAACACACTAACAGGGTAGTGTTAGATGTACTAGCAGATTTAAATACCCTAGCAAATTGAAGCCAAACTCCTGCTAATACTTTGTAAGCAGTTAAAGCAAACCATTTTTTTAAAGGTTTAATCATCACCCATCACTCTAGGACAGCAATTCTCAAACTTTTTCCAGTCAAGGCACCCTTTCAAATGATTCAAAATCTTGAAGCACCCCATTCTTAAATGTAAGAAGCTAAACTAAAGGTTTTACATTTTGCAGCAGAATCCACACAAGTAAGATATCAAACAGTTGAGGTGATTTATTTTTTCAAAGCCAATACAGTTTTACACATTTGCCCTTACTAGTATTCCAACATTTCTTCTTCCTCATTTTCTCTACCCCACACAACTAACATGACCCCAGTGCTGACAGGATAATGGGTAGGTACTTGATGTCCTTCTTATCAACGTATGACATCAGCAGTTGTTAGGATGCGGGCGGCTACCCTGGACCGTGCCAAAGGTTGTAATGCTCAACAATGAAAACCATTGTCTATGTGTAACATAAAAGCTGGCTTGATCCACCCGTTAAAACTTGTACACAATTTGTGGACAATTTGGGGCAATTTTTTAGGTATTTTGCCAAGGCACCATGAAGAAACCAGAAGGCACCCCAGGGTGCCTATGCACGCCGGTTGAAAAAGGCTGTTCTAGATGAGACATTCGCCTATCTATGGCCAATCAAATGCAAAACTGGTAATTCATTCAAACTATTGAAACAAAACATTTGACTGAAAACATTTAAAATGTATTCTTAAAAGATTGCTTAGCTTCAAACTTTAGAACATAAATATGCCAAAAAGGTCTTGCCCATTCCACATGTATTAAATGATAACTAGTTAATCCTTGAGGCCCAGCAAGCTAAATCCAAATATTACAAAAGTAATTAAAGCTTTACATAGTACAGGTGTGTGTAAAGCATAAATCTATGTTTCAGCATTTGTGTCATGCAGTTTTAAGAAAATAGTTTTTGTGAACCTGTTGTTCAGTTTATTACCTTGATATCCTGTCAGTAATCCAGTGTCTTACAATTAGCAGAAGTGCTAGTCAGCCTGCTGTTACAGTTCCTTCAGGTAGCTGTTGGGATACCGATCAGAAAGCCCTGTCTTTGTTGTATCATTGCTGGCAGGTTTCTAGGCAAGAAACTTTGCAGCTGATTCACAAAAATGATTTGCTTAAATTGGACCTTTCCCCTCCTTTTTTGAAAAATCACATCAGCATACAGCTCTCCATGGCGATATGAAAGTTTCTTACATCCACTGATTAACCCCTTCACACCGGATCGTCCTGGCGTGAAGAGGAGTTCCTGCGCCGGGAGGTGGGCGGGACGGGGCATGGCTTAGCGTCATGTGGCCGCCGTGACATCACGTCACGGTCAGTCACATGATCGGGAAAGGTCCCGATCCAAAGAGTGGACTGGGACCTTTCCGTGAGTACCTCACATGTGTGCTGGGAGCGCGCAGGGCGCGCGCTCTCAGCACATATGTTTTTTGTTACATGAACGCAAATGTGCGGCCGCTCGGCGTCTAGGCCCAGACGCCTGGAGGCCGCACATTTGCGTGCGGCCGGCGTGAAGGGGTTAAAGTGGTGTTAACCCCAAAAGCAAACATGTAGTATGTTGCAGCTTTCCGTTTATTAGATGTGATGGCTGCATTCGTTTTCTTTATTAGGCTTTCTTTCTTCTATTTCCGTTTGGTGATCTGACCAGTAAGTCTGTTTTTCCAGTAGAATGTATCAGAGAGATTAGACAAACTATGACAGGTGTGCCAACAATGATCAGATTTTACCTATTTATAAAGCAATAACTACTACTAAAGTATAATCTGGAGTTTGGCTTCAATTTGTCTGTGTATTTAAATTTGCTAGCACAACTAACACTCCCCTCCCACCAGACTGACAATGCTGCTATCCAAAGGTGCCCCTGCGCTCATTCATCCAGAGTGAGGGAACTCTAATACAGGAGATGTGTTACCTGTCAGATCACCAGGTGAAAACACAGGAGAAAAAGCCTAAGAAAAGAAAACTAATGCAGCCACCACATCTAATGATTAATAAGCTGCAATATATACATTTTTGGGTTTGGGCTTTAAAGTGATACTAAGCACACACTGATTAATTTACATTATGCCTTTTCTTTCTGTATGTGGATGATGGCACAATATTTTAATTTAAAAAAAAACATCTAAGTACCTTTCTCCTAATTGATATACAGCTGTCACATGACCTAGCTCTTTTCCAGCCTGTCTATAGGGAAACATAAACAGGAGAAGCTTCTAGTCCTCTGTGGCTAGTCAAATGTTTAAAAAAACAGTCTTTGGGATACAGAGCAAAAATAATATCAATAAACTGTTTTAAATCGTCATACAAATATATATTTGAAATTATTTTTATTTTTGGGCAATAGCATGGTGTGGGTGGATTTCTGCCAGTCACAGGCTGTATCATGTCCCTCCAGCCTGTGTCTTAGCATGACAGGGAGGTGAAGCCTTCATCGATCAAGATGTTATATCCCACCCTCACTGTGTTTAGCTGGTTAGTGGGCATAGAGGAGGAGGAGGAAGGGAGGGAGTGGGCTGTCATTTATCACTGTGTATATGCCCACATGTGTGACTTTATAGTCAAATGGGCTGCTTAGATGTGATAGGGAGGAAATGCTTAGCACAGAAACTCACTGAAAACTGAGCATGTGCAGTAGCTGCCAACACTGCTCTGCAAAATCCCCACCTGCACTGGTGACAGGGACAGGGACAGAATGAGGAGATGGGGAAAAGCAGGATCAACCAGGTTTTTGCAGAATACAGAAAACAATTCTCATTCTGAATGAGTGAGTATGAACAGCATGTAATACAGCATTTATTGATAATTTTTATAAAGTGAATTTAGTGACACTTTAATACCACATAACATTCACCTTAAGGAATATGTTATGTTTCACTTGTATTTAGGGTGGAACATGTTTCAGCACCTGTCCCCCTCATCCCCTGTGCCCCTTCCCCCCTCATCCGTGGGCAGGGGTTCCTCTCCCCCGCAGCTGTTGTCACATTTCAAATCAACATGGCTACCCACACAGTCATGTCATTCATTTACAGAGATCTGTGAATGAGTAGACTACAAGTCCCGTCATCCACTGCTGCAGATGGCTTACAGTTCCTATTGGACAAGTGACCTGATCATGCACACAGAGGTACAGGCAGAAAGCTGAAGGACTTGTCTGCAATCCAGTGATCATGGGTGCAATGCCTTGCAGGCTTTGATAAGAAAAAAAATAAATGCACATTTTTTTTCCTTAAAAAAGAACAAAAAAAAAAACTTTGCATTTATTATTTTTTCCTAAAAGTTGAACTTAGCCTTTAACCACTTGCCTACTAGGCACTTATACCCCCTTCCTGCCCAAGCCAATTTTCAGCTTTCAGAGCTGTCACATTCTGAATGACAATTGTGCAGTTATGCAACACTGTACCCATATGACAAGTTTATAATTTTTTTCACACAAATAGAGCTTTCTTTTGGTGGTATTTATTCGCTGCTGGGTGTTTTATTTTTTGCGCTATAAACAAAAAAAGAGCAAAAAATTTGGGAAAAAAAAGGTTTTTCTTTGTTTCTATTATAAAATTTTGCAAACAGGTAATTTTTCCCTTTCACTGATGTGCGTTGATGAGGCTGCCTTGATAGGCAGCACAGATGGGCACTGATAGGCGGCACTGCTGGGCACTGATGGGTGGCACTGCTGGGCACAGGTGGGTGGCACTGATGGGAACTTGTGGGCAGCACTGTTGGGCCCCAATGATCAGTGCCGATCCGTCCTTTGACAATTGCGGGTTATTGGCAGTACTTTCCTCATGCTGTGACAGTGTGAGGAAAGTGCAGCCGATAACCGGCAATTGCATTTACCGGGTGATCTGCTGTGTCATTGGACACAGCTGATTACGTGGTAACAGGCCGCTGTGATTGGCCTTTTACCACATCATGTGATCAGCTGTGTCCGTAGGACACAGCAATCACAGAGATTGCCAGCGGCATGCGGGAGGGTGCGTTCTGGGAGGATGTCATATGACGCCCTCCCAGGACTGGACAACCGCGCTGTAGCAGTCATTCGGCTATAGCGCGGTTGCCAAGTGGTTAAACAAACATTTTTCCTTTCACTTATGACGACAGTTTTTTTCCTCTTCCTGATGAGTCAGGAACATGTGATATAACCCTGGTCTCACAGATGCATTGTGGGAGGCTCCTATCACATGTTCCAAGAGTCAGACCCAGAGTTTCAGGGAGCAAAGGGAGATGGATTACTCTGCCCTTTGTAGAAATTATTACCTCAGGAAGAAAGTGCAGGAAAAAAAAAAAGGAATTCTAATGTATCTGTGAATTTCTTATCTTGTAGTACAGTACAGGCCATAGGCTTCATATTCATAGACCCTGGGCTAAAGGCTGATACCTTCCGGTGATTGGACACTGGCAAAGCCCTGTGTGTCCCTATATAACCCTACCCACTTTGATTCCTCTGTAGACTGGTAAGGAAGACTGATGGCTCTGACCACGACCAAGTGGTGAAGAGCAATTTCTGTTGGCTGCCCTGGAGTAAGGAACAAAGATGGAAAGAAGAAAGGTATATCCTGGTTTCAAGACTACCTGTTCTTTTGAAAGATAAGGAATGGCTCTTCACAAGAGAGGACCACTAGCTCAGAGACACATCTGACAGATGTGATGGACCCCAAGAAAGCCACTTTGCAGTGGAAGACACCTACGGGGATTTCCCTGATGGATTCAAAGGGTGGTTTTGGCAGGGAGTACCAGATTAAGAACCCAAGGGAGGTCCCTCACACAGTATTGTAAGTGAGGTCAGAACAAGATATACTTTTTTTTTTTTTTTTTTTACAGGGGAGAGTGAGGTCAGAGGTTTTTGGATAAGAATGGACAAGACTACAAACATGCCCCTTTAGAGTACCTAAGACAAAGCTTTGGTCAAGACCTAACTGCAGGAAGGTCAGAATGTGAGGCAAGAGTCATCTCTGAGACGGACGTGCATGTGTTCACACCAAACAAAGAAGGATATCCAGATACAAAGATAGATATTTCTGGAAGTGGATTTTCTTGCTTTTAGCAAAGTAGCAATGACAGACTCTGACATGCCTCTGTCCCTCAAGACTTGGTCTTTAACAGCCACCCAATTAAAGCCAGTGACTGAGAAGCAGAATGAAACAGGGGTTCCTGAGGGAGCAGGTCTGGCTTGTTTAGAAGGGGCCAAGTATCATCTCCTAGAAGTCTGAGTATGTCTGCACACTAGATTCTCTTGGTGCAATAAGAATCACAGGTTTCTTGCTCTTATTTGAGGAACAGTGATGGCAGAATCCTCAGTGGAAGAAAAGCAAATATTAGCCTAAACTGAGTCCAGGGTATTATCAGAGCATCCAATGCCAATGCTAGAGAATTCTTGGTCCCAGTCACAGAGGTAACCTGTGGTTGAAAATAGAGGCCAGAATATCCATTTCTGGAGTCGTCATTTCTGACAGATCATGCTGAAGACATAAGGGGTGAAGAGCCCATTCCCCTTGGTAGTCCAGCTTCAATATGTCCACTCCTCGGATGTGAACATCAGAGATCACTGGATAGTTTTTGTCCATGCATGAAATGACCTAACTTGCTTAATTCAAGGCTGCATGAGTTATTGGTGCCCCCCTTGGTGATTGATGTAGGCCACAGCCGTGGTGGTGCCCAGACTGAATGTTCTTAAGAAGGGGGTTACCGTGGTGCAGAGCCATTTTGATCGCTCTGAGCCACAAGACGTTGAGGTTGGGTTGGAAATCTACCAAGCTAGAAAGTTCCTTGCTTGCCTGGATAGGGGCATAAACAGGTCAAGAGAAGGAGCATGCTAGTTCCATTACAACAAGCTGTTGTGTTGGAGAGGTCTTAAATTGAATTAGGTGTATGGAACAGTCGCAATGGAGGCCATCATGGGCCTAGAACTCTCATGGAAAATCCCACAAAAGGTATATCTCTGTGATCTCAAGTCCAAAGTGTGAGTTCTAAGAGAGAACAATTTTTCTGGAAGGAAAACTTTTGCTTGGGCTGAGTCTAGAATTAGGTCCAAGGATTCAAGGCAAACAAAAAGCTTAGAGAACAGATTTTTGGAAACTGATCACCCAACCAAAAGCATCTGATTCTTTGGACATTTGCAGATAGCAGGAAGAGAGGAGTTCCTCAAAAAAAGGTAGTCTAGATATCCTGTGACCTATATACCCTGAGTTTATAGAAGGGCAAGAAGAGGTGCAAGTACCTTTGTGAATTTTCAGGGAGCAGAGGACAGGCCAAAAGGCACTGGAAATGACTGTCTCCTACTGCAAAGTGTAAAAAGGGCTGACAAGGTGCATAAATGTATGCAGGTGGGCATCTTGCATGTCTATAGATACCAAGTGTTAAACTTGTCTCAGAGAGGTAATAACTGATCTTGCTTATTCCATGTGAAACCTTTGAATTTGAAGGTATTTCTTTAGGGTTTATGTCCAGGATAGGACAAATACCCATGCTGTTTTTTTACTGTGAACAGGTGTGAATAGAATCCTTTGATCCTGTCCTCCAGAGGTACTGGAACAACTACTCCCTGGGACAAGAGATGGTTCAGGGTGTTCTGCATATCTGGCTGTCTTCCGGCACATTTTGTTTGGGCTGAAAGAAAAAAAACCTTCTTGCATACATGTGAGGCGTCCTTTACAGACAGCTTTAGCTGACAGATTTTGGGTCACAAGATTCTGTGCATGTGAACAGAAAATCAGAATTCTTGAGATCTGAGTCATAACTTGTTCTAGGGTATCAACACAAAAGAAGATATTTGCTGTAATTGCTCCATTAAAGTGCAGACAATATTTGCTGTAATTGTTCCATTAAAGTACAGCCCTGAAATACAGGATTGTGTTGGTTGTTCATTTCCCTAATCTAAATAGCTGTGGTCTGGCAAAAAGAAATTGCAAAACTGGTTGCAAAGCTGGGCCTGCGAACTTAAAGAGAGCCTTTAAGAGCATCTCAAACTTTCAGTCAGCAGAATCAGATGTTTAAGATTGAGATGACAGGGTTTACTACTGGAACAGACCACATTTTTGTTAACTTTTTTCACTGACTAGAGCTTAGCAACGATTTTCAGAGGGGTGAAAATCTTTTCTGAATTTACCTAATTAAAGAGTGCACATGGATTGGCAATGCCTTTTTAGATTTAGCAGGTCTCTGTGCGCAAAGGGGTATGGGGAGATAGAGGAGAATTAAGTGCAACAATGCCAATGCACACAGAAGAAGTGAGCATATAAACACTGGCATGCATATTGCATTAAGCCATAACATCAGAAGCCTGGGGATGAGAACTCTTCCACAACCTCCTCTAACACCCCTTTTCAGTCTCTGCTATGTCTGTCTCTTTTAAGGCATGCATATCAGCATTCAACTCAGGTAGATACTGTGGAGATGGAGCAGCCTGGTGGTTTTTAACACAGAACAGTGATGGTTGTATTAAAGTCATTAGTTGTCCAAAAAGTTGTGACATGGTTGCAGAAAAGTCTGCCTCGGTCAGCTTGTTCTGTGCCCAAGATAGAGCTACAAACAAATGCATTGGATGCACAAACTGGTCATAAAATATGGTCCTGCCCCAGTGCAAGGGAAACGTCATCACTGTGAGTTAGTGTTTTGCAGGCCTTCAGCAGAGCCAATGTTTGCCTGAGCTTTCGCCGTTGCTCCCTTGCACCTAGTTTCCACCATTGCAATGGATGAGGGTATTCCCCTGTGGGGCACTCTAGGTGTAGGGTGTGGAAACTAGGTAAGTGTGTCCGAAGGAGTATGCAGTGGCTTGGGGATAGACTGTCCTGTAGTGAAGTCTCCATGGCAAAAGGACAGGAAAAAGCATCTAAATACCTATAAAGGGCTCTAGATGAAGGTAAAGTGACCTGTGATGCAACACCTGGTCATCCACCTGACACTATGCTCTAAGTGGTTAAATTATAGCATCAAGTTTGAAAATTGTATCCCTTAAGAGCTTGTTTGCACTTGCAGTTGGGGTGTGGTAAAAACACATGGCTGAACCGCAGTTTTACTACCCCCATTTGCTCCCCTTTCAGCTGAAAAGACAGCAGCAGGGGGTATACACATGCCATCTCCATGTTGTGGAGCCTGGGTATGGCTTCCAAGGTTTTACCAAGATTGGACCGAACCACATGAACTGCTTCTATTGTTTAATTAGAAGACAGTGAAGAGCTGATTGAAGAATTAAAGATTAAAATTTAAAAAAAAAAAAAAAAAAAGCAAAAAGAGTGATTTAACTGTAAAAGATAAAAGAGGTTCAACATCTTAGGACACTAGCAAAAAAAGGAAGAATCACAGAGTGTGGTAGAGTCATAGGGGGACGCTCAGGAGGGCATGTCCTTCAAAGCTTTGCTAGTATACAATCACCTGAGGCACCAACCTATAACCCAGGATCTATGAATATTAACCCTGTGCCCTTCCTGTACTAAAGCCGAAAAAATAGATGTACATTTACATTCATTTCAACTGTCAGGCTGTGCAGTGGGCAACCATAACTTATTAACACTCCTTCACCACCTAAACTGCCTGCCAGAGACCCAAAATAAATAAACTGTAAAAAGCCAATACTACCAGATATAAAACCACAAGATATTTTCCTGTATCTCTGTACAGGGAAGAGAGTGTTCTGCAAGTTTTGACTTTCAGAAAGTAAAATCACAGTAATTGTGAGGCATTCTGGTGACACAATGTGTGGCAGGGGAATGCTGGCACAGTAAGAACGGGGTGCCTGCTAAAAAGCCTGGAAGTGTAGCAGGCTTATTTCCAGTATGATGCCTACATGCATTAACTTACTTACTTTATTCCTTTACGAGTCACTACTTTTTCAGAAGTGAGATTAAACACCTTCTCAAATCTTTTCAATTTATGTTCAGTCATTCTGTGGAAGGAAGAGAAACATTAGTATACAGACAATAGATAAAGCACCATGAAAGTCACAGCAGTTCCCTCCAAAATTTATGTTTTCTGATGCTATGAGGTAGCTTAAAAAAGAGAAAAATTGACAAACTTTTTTTGACTGCAGTTCTCTTACTTTTGTGACCCAGAATAAGCTGCCTGCCTGATTGACAGCTAGCCCTGCCTTTCATGGAGCATCTGAGTAAAAGATGCTGGAGGAGCAGAGCAGAGAGCAGTGAGTGACAGTCACTGCACTCCACTGCGAGTAGACCAAGAGCCGAGTGATCTGCGCTCATGTGACCACTCAGTTCTTGGTTTTAGACTCGGTATGGAACAGCAGCAGTGTCGCACTGACGCTGCAGCATAGAGGAATGTATGTTTTCAGAATACCCCAAACTTCTCATCCCCACAAAAATCACTGATATAACCTTTCCTACCTGATACAGTAATCAAAACATAACTGGACTTGCATATTATACTTAAAAATATTTTACCAGTCACGTGAGTGGCTTCTTCAACTCATCATTTGCCAGTATTTTCGCCCAAATCCAGTCACTGTAATTTTGTTTTTGAGTTTTACAACACAGAAAACACCCCAGAACGGGCAAACAAAAAGGGAGAGAAAAAGCCCCCCTAGTAGGACACCTATACAGCCTAACTTAGCCTGCATACAATCAAGCATTCAGTATAAAAATTATCTAGTATGACCAAATGTGGTGCTCCAGTCATTGTAATTTAATTACCATAAAGTCATGCATATCAGACAGGCATAAAGGAGGAAAGAAAAAGCTTCACTAGTAATCAGACTGCAACATTGTAGCAAGTCAAAGCTTAGCAGTTGCTGCGGGGGCTAACCTTGTATGTCTATCATTAGTGAACACAGCAAGAAAGGACACAGGCACCAGGATTTATATGGTTGTGTCATCTCTCTGCCAGTATATCCAGTTCAGAAGTAGATGCTGACATTTGAATGCTGTAAATATTTCAAAGATGGCCTTATGGCCGTCATTGACAACCCTGGTCATGGTGGTTACCAGCACACAGCGGTCATTCCTGTGAACATTCAGCGTGTGGAACGTCTGAGCCTGGATAATCGACACATAACCTGTCGTAAAATTGCACAAGAGACTAATCTTTCTGCGGGAACGGTAAAAACAATGATGAGGAAGTGAAGCAGGCTGTCCTAGGATGGTTCAGGCGTACTGGCAAAGCTTTCTATATCGAAGCTTTTCAGCAATAAGTTAAACACTGGGATAAGTGTAGAATTGTAGCAGTTAAGTATTTAGAAAAATAAATGCAGTTTCCACTCCTTGAAATGTATTCTTTTATAATATAAACTCAAAAGTCCCAGTTTGACTTGAATGCCCCTTGTATATATGCACTTACTGAAATTTGTATTTTTACATATCTGTTACATCCTTTTCTTGGACAGTACAGGACACAGATCTTCAAATCATAATTGTTGGGTTACATGCCACACCTTCAGGTGGCTGGAAACTGGCAAAGCCAATCAAAGCTTTAAACACTCCCTCATATAACCCCTCAAACCATGCATGCAGTTCAGTTTTGTAGAAAGGAATGTTAAGAGCAAAGTTCCACTACTGTAACTCCAAGAAAAGGATTTTACAGGTACATAACAAAATCCAATTTTCTCTATTGTACAGTAAAGGACATGGGTCTTCAAATCATGATGGATGGGACATCCTAAAGTCGTAATGAGGGTAACATGGCAACCAGAAGCCTGCCAAACAGACCCATGAAATGAAGGCCAAGATTGACCTTAAATAGCAGTCTGCAACACCTTTCGGCCAAAACTGGCATCAGCAGAGACTTGAACATCAACCTAATAGAACTCAGTAAATATGTGAAGTGAAGACAAGGTAGCAGCCTTACAAAGCTGTGCAACATAAGACTGATGCGGAAATGCCAAAGTGTGCCAACAGAAGTAGAATACCTTAACTGGAAAAAGGGAACTATTAACCCCCAGGGTATAGGTACGAGAAATGACATGAAGAATCCATCTGGCATCAGTGAACTGCACAGTAGAAAAAGCCATCTTAGGATCCTTTATGCAAGATGAAAAGCAAGTCTGATTTTGATGGAGACTGCAGCTACAAGGTAAAACTCCAAAAATTGCACTACATCCAAACAATGAGTCCTGCCTCCTTTGAACCCTAGGAGCCGACCAAAGCAAAAACAAAACAGTATCCTCATTTAAGTGGAATCCAGATAACATACCACATTAGGCAAAAGGAAGTATTCGGCCGCAAGACCACTTTGTTTCTATACAATACCAAAAGGGCTCTGTACAAGACAGAGCAGCCAGCTAAAAAATGCTTCCAGGAAGTAACTGCCACCAAGAAAACTACTTTATGGGTATTCACCAAAGAAATCTCCAGGACTGTTTCCAAAGGCAGCTTTTGCAGGAGCAAAAGTAAAAAGGGAAGGTCCCACAGCATTTCTGGCATCCAATAAGGTGAGGCGATCAAAGATGGAGAGGCTAGGCATCTCTGGAAAAAATGACAAATGTCAAGACCTGCTCTCTTTTTCTTTCAGAGTATTCAGTGTCAATTTCTGAAAGAAGAATGAGACTCACTGAATCCAAGTTCCCCTCTTTCTTAGGACCTGGGCCTCAACACCCATGCCATTAAAGCTAGCGACCATGAAGCAGGATAATAGATGGGATCTTGCAACCCATAGCTTGGCCTGTCTAGAATAGGTCAAGGAGGATCTGCCAGCAGGCAAACATCATCTAAATACCAAGCCTCTCATGGCCAGTTTGGGGTACCACAATCATCATCATTACTCTTTTTACCTTGATCCTACAAAGTAGATACAGTAGCATCTGAAGAAAAGGAAATGCATGGATCAGTCGGAATTCATCCCATAAAGTCACCAGAACGTCTACTGCAAATGCTTGAGGATCTCTCATTCTGGCCACAAACCAGTCCAATTTCTTGTTGAAACTGGATGCCAGGAGGTCTACATCAGGAGTGCCTACATTAACGTCAGATGTCCTGGAACACATTTGGATGCAGCAAGCATTCCCCTGACATTAATTCCTGCAGATATAGGTCCACCTGCCAATTTTCCACTCCCAAAATGCACACGATGGATATGGCAGGAACTCTACCCAAGTCAGGATGAGATCTGCCTTCTTCTCATGAGTTCTACTGCCTTCATGATGGAGTCAGTACAAATCCTTTATGTCAATCAATGTCACAAAATTTCCTGGCTGGAGGGCTGCTATGACTGATCTTGTTGATTCAATCCTAAACTTTGTGACCTTCAGAAAAAGGTTTAGAGATTTTTGGTCCAAAACAGGTTTGACATCCTCATTTGTCTTTGGAACCATGAACAGAGCTGAGTAGAATCTCTGAACTCTCTCTTCCTCTAGGACTGGAGTAATAACCCCCAATATCGAAAGCTCGGATACAGCTTTATGCAAATCCGCACAGAGGGAACAGAGGCACATCAAAGGGCGGGTTTGAAACTCCCTCTTGGAACGAGAGAAAACAACTCCCTGTACTCAGGTGTTGAGAAGACTTTCCCCCACCGAGAGCAGTGGAGGCACCTGGGACATGGGATGCAATCTGAACGATTTGGCTTTGCAACAAAAGGAATGGCCTGGCTTGGCCTTGGAAGAGGACGGCCAGGGAGAACACAAGGACAACTTTTTCTGTCCCAAGGGGCCCAGCTTACCCGTAAAGACCTTCATCTTCATCTTACTGGGAAAAAGTCTACTTTAACACCTGTCACTTGTCTTGATGTGCACATCCAAAGACTCCCCAAAGAGGCAATCACCCTCTAACAGCATTCGTTTCAATCTTTTCTTACAGGCAGGTTCAGCTGACCGGCATTTCAGCCAGAGGATCCTTTGCATCGGCACAGCCAGAAGCACAAGGTGAGATGAGTGGCAGAGCGAAATACTCACCCTATCCATTCAGTAGTGTAAGACTGCAGGAAACAATTCCACTAGACTTGGAGGGAAGAACTGGTATCAATGCAGCAAGGATAACTGTCCACCTGCCTGAACCAGAGCCCAAGTGTTTGTCACACGACCATTGCAACCACTATTGGTTGTGCGATTGGTTTGGACAGAGAAAAGCAGCTTTGAGCAGGGCCCTCACAGCCCTTATTCTGCAGGATTCCAGAAATTTGGCACATCCTAAATCGGAGCTGTGAGATTCTTATTAAGACAAGAGACAGCTAGATCAACCTCCAGAACAACAAATTTCTTAGAGAATTCCTTATCGGTGGAATTCTGTTGTGCAAAGTGCTTAGGAGGAACATAAACCTTTTCACGATATTTCTAGTCCTCATGTAAAACATCCTTAACAGGTATGTCTAAAAATTGTTGAACAATTTCAGAATACTGTTCCTCAACATAAAATTGCAAAGAAATTAAATATCATTATCTAAAGCACATTACATCATCAAAAGATTCAAAGAACATGGTGATATCTTTGAGAGGAAGGGTCAAGGCCAAAATGCAAGACTGGATGCCTGTATTCTTTGGGCCCGTTGTATTTATGTAGATTTTACACAGCGAACCCAACTTTTTTTTCAGAATTGGGGTGTACACTAAAATACATTTTTGTTGCAAAAGCACACAATATAATTATTATACACAATTTTTAGTAAAATATTAAAGTGGTAGCATCAAATAAATAGATACCCAACATGTCAAGCCTTAAAACTGTGTGCACCTGTAAATTTGCATAAAACTGTGTTACACAAAATTCCATATAGGTAGCATTTTAAAAACCTTCACCGGTTGTCAGTTTAGCGTTAACAGTGAATTAAGGCCCTAGAATTACTGCTCTCAGTCTGATGTTCATAGCAACACCTCACATCTGATTAACCTGAAGAATCTGAATCAGAAGGAGAACATGTCTGTATGCATGCCAATGAGATAAGACCATGTCCAAGGGCCTGTATATCCGACACTTGGTTGGTGATGGAACACCAGCTGTACAGAACCACTTTTATCATTCTGGCAATCGACTTAACACACTGTCAGCAGGATCCCCAGGGCAAATGATGTGTAACTTCTTTAATTTTGGTCATGCACATCCATCCAACTGCACTCTCAGGGGGATCATAAAGGACTGACCTCCTCCGTAGGTGGACCATGGTCTAGTTCCTGTACAGCACTCTCTGCCACATAACTAGGTGTACTAACTGTACGCTGGGCCGAGTGCAGTTGCACCTTTACACACCTGCCTCACTCCCATCTGATGCAGTATGCAACCTCTTGATAGGAGATTTTACTGTTTCCTAACTACCAATATTCCCTCACTCAGAAAGATACATCCATCATCTAAGGACACCAAAAAAAAAACCTTAAACTTGCATGGTAAGAGGGGTTTGTGCGGGAATGATAAAGCTTTGAGTGGCTTTGCCAGTGTTCAGTCATGGCATATAATCCATACATTATGGTTTGAAGTCCTGTGTCCTGTACGATAAGGAAATTAATAGATCATATATAGACACACATACAGTGTATGTATACTGTATATAAAATATTCTTGGACTAGTTTAACATTCAGCTACAAAACTCCAATTTTGTAAAATTGATTGAATCCACTCATGTGAAGCCAAATTAGAGATACCAGTTGAGTATGGACCTAAAAGTAAAGATAAACTGTATTCATGAGGCAGGTTAGTGGTAGTAAAAGAGTTCACACACTTCTAAGCATGTTCAGGGCATGTATTGTGGATACATACATCAGCAGTCTTCATTCTCTGCCACTGAAGAGGCTGCTGATATTTTATTGCAGCTACAGGGAAAATGATCTGATGACTTTATTTTGTACCCTTAGACTAACTTATTAATGTCCAGGTAATATATTAAATGGACCCAATTCAGGCCTGCATAGGGGGCTCACACGCTTAAATCTAAATATTCTGATACCAATTTCTAACACAAATTGATTGAACCACATGGGAATACATTTATCACATTCAATCAACTTTGACTAATGTCAAACAGAAAATGAAGTGATCAGAAGCTAGGACACATGTTTATTGGTTTCGATGGTGGTGCATCAGCTGTAATTTATCAAATATGTTTTTGAATTGCATTCCTTTGGGGCTTGTTCACATGGTGCTTTGTCCTGTGCAGTATGCAGAGGCTGCACACTGTATGGGGTTGATCACCTGTGCAATTGAGCCCTTACAGCCCACACAAAAAAACTGAATAATGATGTGCTGCAAACAATCACAATCTTGTTCATGATTACAGCTCTAACTGGATTTAAAAAAAAAAAGAAATGTGGCAAAATAAAATAATTTTAAAACACAGTCAAAAATTATTATTAATTTAAAAAACCCATGACAGACTGTGGGGTGGATTTACTAAAGGCAACGCAAAGGCATTTTGCAGGTGCAGTTGCACTCATTTTCCCCAGCGCTTAGTGAATGTGGTGAAGCTTCATTTTGTAATGAATACCCAATCAGGTATAAGTAAAAAAAAAAAAAAATTGCACGTGATTGGATGATGGAAATCAGCATAGCTTTACCACTTTTACTAAGCTCGAGAGAAAATGAGTAACTGCACTACCCATTAAACCCTCATAACCAGAGGTCAGTGATTTGTAATTAAATTTGACAATAACTCTGAGACTAATTTGTCTGCCTTGTTTTGGTTCATTTTTTCAACAGCTTCCCATCCATGAAAAGTCACATTCACACACACCCATATATATATACACACACACACACACACACACACACACATATACATATACACATACATACACACACACACACACACACACACACACACACGTGACTTTGCAATTCCAGGTGGGAGTCGCGCGCACCCTACCCGCGCCACAATTCGCGTCCGCGGCTGTCAACCACTGGGTCCCGGCCGGTGATTGTTCACCGGCGCCCGGTGATTGCCAAGGATCTCCGAAGGGGAGAACTGTTTGTAAACAAACAGTTCTCCTCCCTATCAGCTCGTGCACAATGCTTTGCATGGCTGTGCACAGCACAGCCATACAAAGCAATGTGCTTACAGTGAAACACAAACACACGGCCCCATAGTAAAACACACCCAACACACAGTTAACCCTTTGATCGCCCCTCATGTTAACCCCTTCCTGCCCAGCGCCATTAGTACACTGTCAGTGTTCTTTTTTTAGCATTGATCACTGTAATAGTGTCTCTGGGGATGTCAGTGACACCAAGTCAGTTCCCCCCAGTGTCAGAATGCCTGCCACAGTCCCGCTATAAGTTGCTGATCACTGCCATTACTAGTAAAAATAAAATTAAAAAAAAAAATTTCAGTATATATACCGCCATTTATAAACACTATAACTTTCACGTAAACCAATTAATTTACATGTATTGAGATTTTTTTTTTAGCAAAGACATGTAGCAGAATACATTTTGGCCTAAATTTATGACAAAATTTAATTCTTTAAATTTTGCTACTGGACATGTTTAATAGTAAAAAGTAAAAAATATTGTTTTTTCTCAAAAGAAAAAATACACAGGTGATCAAATACCACAGAAAGAAAGCTCAATTCGTGGGGGAAAAAAAAGACATAAATTTCATTTGGGTGCAGCGTTGCATGACCGCGCAATTGTCAGTTAAAGTAATAAAGCGCCGTATCGCAAAAAATGGCCTGGTCAGGAAGGGGGGTATATCCTCCAGAGGGCAAGTGGTTAAAGTTCATGCCTAGACAAAAAAAAACAAAACAAAAAAACAGTTCTTTTAGTTTTTTATTAAAAAAAAAATTATCTAGTTTAATATTATAGGCTGGTGCATGGTAAAAGAAAAAAAATGTACTGCAGCACACACCAAAAGTAATACAGTGACAGTAAGGTTTGTTTACTATCAAACCTCACGATTGCCATATCATGGCAATCATGGTGATCACATAACTGGGAACCACACCAATTGAGAATGTTGTAGCAAAAGCGCGCATCAGAGATGGACATGGTTCAACCATTTTGGTTTCAACCTCCATCTTGGCGAAGGGACTAACCATCCTAAAATATATTTTCCTGCATCCTCCCCCCTTTCCTCTCTGTTCAGCCAAAGCAACATCTGGTTGTGGGTCACTGGCAGGCTAGAGCAGCAGGGGGCCCAGAGCTACAAAGCCCACCAAGAGAGACAGAGCCTCTCTGCCCAAGAACCTGTGTAATTTCTCACCTCATAACAGAGATAAGGCAGCTTTCCCAGGAATTGAAAGAAATTGTAACCTCATAAAACCTAGCTCAGGTAGGTGGCAGGATCAGATAACTTCTGGTAAAATCAGTTTTCCCCTATGTTTCATATCTTGAAATATGGAAGACTTACATAAAAACTGGGCACCTCCTCGGATGGCCAATGCGCAGACGAACATTTTGATGGGTCACCCGTCCACCTCAGATCATCAGGGGAGCCAAAAGATAGAACTCGTACACCGTGTAACGTACAATTTCATAATTCATATCTACATGATCCTTAGACTTATCTGCATAATAAAATACCTGCTGAGAGATTGTCGCTTGTGCAGCTGGGAAGTTATAGGCCAGAATATGAATTAGGAGAGATGCTGGTTCTAATTTTGGGTTCCGCCTGCCAACCCCTCCCTAAACAAAGTATTGGTCAGTTACTCAGAGCCACCCCCCTGCTGGGGGACTTTAAAAAACAGGCTAGCAGGCCTAAAGAAGTAGTTAAAGACATCTCCCATTTTAACATCAATACCACCTGGGGAGACCCTTACGCTCTGCAACTTGGATCTGCTTACAAACCAAGGCGTACTGGCAAGTAACTTAACCCTTTAACTTCCTTCCTATTATCGCTTTGCTGTGCTGTGGTTCTTTATATATGTATATACAGTGGGGATCGAAAGTTTGGGCACCCCAGCTAAAAATTTGTATGAATGTGCATAAAGAAGCCAAGGAAAGATGGAAAAATCTCCAAAAGGCATCAAATTACAGATTAGACATTCTTATAATATGTCAACAAAAGTTAGATTTTATTTCCATCATTTACACTTTCAAAATAACAGAAAACAAAAAAATGGCGTCTGCAAAAGTTTGGGCACCCTGCAGAGTTAATATCTTGTACTGCCCCCTTTGGCAAGTATCACAGCTTGTAAACGCTTTTTGTAGCCAGCCAAGAGTCTTTCAGTTCTTGTTTGAGGTATCTTTGCCCATTCTTCCTTACAAAAGTCTTCCAGTTCTTTGAGATTTCTGGGCTGTCTGTCACGCACTGCTCTTTTAAGGTCTATCCATAGATTTTCAATTATGTTGAGGTCAGGAGTTTGTGAAGACCATGGCAAAACCTTCAGTTTACGCCTCTTGATGTAATCCCCCATGGATTTCGAGGTGTGTTTAGGATCATTATCCATTTGTAGAAGCCATCCTCTCTTTAACTTCAGCTTTTTCACAGATGGCATCAAGTTACCATCCACAATTTGCTGAAATTTTATTGAATCCATTTTTCCTTCTACTTGTGAGATGTTCCTTGTGCCACTGGCTGCAACACAACCCCAAAGCATGATTGATCCAACCCCATGCTTAACAGTTGGACAGAGGTTCTTTTCATTAAATTCTGTGCCCCTTCTTCTCCAAACGTACCTTTGCTCATTCCGGCCAAAAAGTTCAATTTTAACCTCATCGGTCCACAGAACTTGTTTCCAAAATGCATCAGGCTTGTCTATATGTTTATTTACAAAGTTCAAACGATGATTTTTGTGGTGAGGACGTAGAAGAGGTTTTCTTCTGATGACTCTTCCATGAAGACCATATTTGTACAAGTATCTCTTCATAGTGGAATAGTGTACCACAACTCCAGTGTCTGCCAGATCTTTCTGGAGGGATCGTGCAGTCAAACGTGGGTTTTCAATTGTTTTTCTCACAATCCTGCGAGCTGTTCTGTCTGATATTTTTCTTGGTCTTCCAGATCTTGCTTTAACTTCCACTGTTCCTGATGACTGCCATTTCTTAATTACATTCCGAACAGAGGATATTGACATCTGAAAACGCTTTGCTATCTTCTTATAGCCTTCTCCAGCTTTGTGAGCGTCAACTATTTTTAGTTTCAGTTTTCTAGACAACTGCTTAGAAGAACCCATGGTGCTGATTGTTGGGGCAAGGTCAAATGAGTCTGGGCATTTAAAATCTTTGAGCTTGACATCACCTGGTCTTCCCAGACGATGATTGAGAACAATCCATGACACTGGCAGGTCTCAGCTTTGCAAAGGGGGCAGTGCATGCTATAAATTCTGCAGGGTGCCCAAACTTTTGCAGACGCTATTTTTATGTTTTCTGTTATTTTGAAAGTGTAAATGATGGAAATAAAATCTAACTTTTGTTGACATTTTATAAGAATGTCTAATCTGTAATTTGATGCCTTTTGGAGATTTTTCCATCTTTCCTTGGCTTCCTTATGCACATTAATACAAATGTTTAGCTGGGGTGCACAAACTTTCGATGCCCACTGTATATATATATATATATATATATATATATATATATATATATATATATATATATATATTAGTTACATCTTCTTTGTAAATATTTTTATTGCACCTGTTTGACCCTTTTAGTAATCTTTCTTCTGAAAGTGTTGAACTGTTCCTATAGCTCTTAATCGCAATTCACGAATTCCTGCCTTTGAAGAGAAGCTACTGTTTGTTTTAATCTCTGTATAACCGGCCTGTGGACTGTTTTATACAGGCAATTATTTCAATCATTATAGTGTAGTAACTGATAACGCGAGTTTCCTCTTTCTCTGTACAAAAAGGAGGTGGTGGCAGTGTGAAAGGGTTAGTTGCGTAATTAACCCGACCCAGTAACAATCGCTCAGGCTGACGGCACATCGATCTGTTGTCCATTAGCTGGAAAATTGTTGTGCAGGGTGCAGCTGGGTGTGGCATTGTTACGCACGTCACATCGCGGTTTTAGATCGGCCAGTCCTTCGGTCACGAGTTTGGTGAGAAGGTCTGGGGTCTGACGCCGCGATCGTGACATATTGTACGTCGCGGTCGTGCGATCGTCACATGTTGAGGGTGGCGATCGTGCGATCCGTGACAGATGTCTACATTTTTTTTTTTTATTTCTTGTGCAAAAGTCAAAACCTCCCATTTTGATATATTTAATGGTGAGTGTGCTACTGTCTCATTTAGGAAAAGGAAAAAGAACTGAAACAATTTTTAAATGAACTGACAACCAAAGGGGGGATAGCTGCTCTGATATACAACAAATAACATAATTTAAGACAGCAGTGCTTATGTGTCTTTGGATACAGTAGCCATCTAAAACTGAACCTAAATATTACTGCACAGCACTATATTTATATTTATATGGCCGGTTGTAATTTTTTTTGTTAAATAAGAAGTGTTATCTTAAAATGCAATCTGACATTACTACTGTACTTGAAACACTCACTCATAATGGAATCCAACATCATGATTTCCCACAACAACTATCAGTTCAGTTTGAGGAGGATGTCTGAACATAGACTGAAAGCGAGAAACATCATTATCCCATGCCTGCAAGAAAATTACAAATCAGTAGTCACAAAATGTCAAAAAACAAAAACACACCACAACACCACACACACGGACACCCGTTTCCTGCTGCTCCAGAATTTCCAGCCTAGGTCACAATGCTACCAAACATAACAGTCTAGTGTTATCGAACAGAAATACTTTATACTCTATTAGGAAGGTTTTCAGTGACATAAATGGAGCAGAAAGGCAGGAAAGGAAGCAATGCTTGAATATGTAATAAGTAAATATGGCTGTCTGCATGTACATATCGAATTACAAGCTATAGAGAGAAACAAATTTATAATACTGTATATTACATCTTTTTTCATGATAAAATTGTTCCAAGACCAGATCCTAAACTTTCACCCAAGCACTAGAAACAGATTCACCCATGCACAGATCAGTAAAGCTGGCAATACACTGATCAAAATTTGGACAGTCCAGCAGAGATCAGATAAACTTTTGATCACCGTGTGGGCTCCGTTACTTGACAGAAGTCAATTTTTTAAAATTGACTTTTGCTGAAGTGACACGTTGCAGCCACTGATCAATGTATTCTCACAGAAGTGAGTGCTGCTGTCAAAATACAATATCCCAGTCCCAGCAGGAGGGAAGCTTCAATCCACTTCATTTGTGTGCATCCTCCACCCCCAGCTGAAGATAAAGAAAAATGAATTTTGACTTGCCTACAAAATGTCATATCTTGGGAGTATAGTACAGGACACAGGCTTGATATTCATAGACCCTGGGAGGTCCCATGGGATAGGCAAAATACAACCAACCACAACAACAACAACCAACCAACAACTGTCAATAGGTCCAATTCAGGGTGCTACTGCAAGAACCTTGCAGCCAAAAGCTGTATCTGTAGAAGGCTTGATGTCCACCTGGTGGAACCTGGAAAAAGGTATGAACAGAAGACCAGGTGGCGGCCTTAACTTCTTGCCGACCGGCCACTGTAGAAATACGGTAGGAGGGCACGACTGGGCAAAACCACGTTTTAAAACGTGCATTTGCAAAACAGGAAGGGGGCACGCGCAAGGCGTGTGCCCGCCCTACCCGTCCCGCCGGGGTCAGTCACCGGGTCACGGCCAGTCAATACCTACCGTGTCCCGGCGATTAGCAGCAATCACTGACAGAGAGGACGGCTGCAGTGTTTACACTGCAGCTGTGCTTTCTGTCAGTCCCCTGTCAGCTCCTGACATGCTGATCCGGAGAGAAGAGTTTATCTCTCCGGATCAGCGTGTTCCCGTGCACTACACATCCCCCACCCCCTTGTAAAACACTCTCCTCAAACAGTTAACTCTTTCAGTAAATAAAAAGGTTAACCCCTTCCTCCCCAGTGCCATTATACAGTATCAGTGTTTTTTTTTTGCACTGATCACTGTATTGGTGTCACTGGGGATGTCAGTGACCCCAAGTCAGTTCCCCCCCAGTGTCAGAATGTCCGCCGCAGTCCCGCAGTCCTGCCATAAGTCGCTGATCGACGCCATTATTAGTATAAAAAAAAATTAAAAATCCCAGTATCTTTCCTGCCATTTGTAAACGCTATAACTTTCACGTAAACCAATTTACACGTATTGGGGTTTTTTTTAGCAAAGACATGTCGCAGAATACATTTTGGTAGAAAATTATGACTAAATTTGATTTTTACTGGACATGTTTTATAGCAAAAAGTCCAAAATATTGGGTTTTTTTCCTCAAAATTGTCAGCCTTTTTTTTTATAGCGCAAAAAATAAAAACGCATAGGCGATCAAATACCAACGAAAGAAAGCTCAATTTGTGGGAAAAAAAGGATGTATATTTCATTTATGTACCGTATTGCATGACCGCGCAATTGTCCGTTAAACTAGCGCAGCGCTGTATAGCAAAAAAAATTACGTAAATTGCAGTATCTATACCATAGTTTGTAGACGCTATAACTTTCACACAAAGCAATCAATATACACTTATTGGGATTTTTTTTTACCAAAAACATGTAGCAGAATACATTTTAGCCTAAATTTATAACCAACTTTGAGTTTACTATATATTTTTTATAGCTGAAAGTAAAAAATATTGTTTTTCCTCAAAATTGTCAGCCTTTTTTTTTTATAGCGCGAAAAGTAAAAAACACACAGGTGATCAAATACCACCGAAAGAAAGCTCTATTTGTGTGAAAAAAAGGACGTGAATTTCATTTGGGTGCAGCATTGCATGACCGCGCAATTATCAGTTGAATTAGTGCAGCGCCGAGTAGCAAAAAGAGGCCTTGTCATTAAGGGGGGTAAATCCTAAGGAGGGCAAGTGGTTAAACAGGTGGGCAACAGTGGCTTGATGTAGGAATGCCTAGGAAACCCCTATCGGGTACAGCATACGTGTATTAGTGCAGGAGGTGCTTTGCCTTCTTGAGATTAGTTGTCTTATCCACCTACTGATAGATATACTGTATTGCACTGATGAGGTGGGTAAATGGGAATATGCAAATAGGTATCTTGGAGGTCTATGGATGCCATATATTCCCACTGTCTTAGAGAGACAATATCTTACCTTGCTAATTCCATATGCAAATTTGGAATTTGAAGGCATTTGTTTAGAAATTTTAGGTCAAAGATCAGACAAATACCCTGCTGGGTTTCAATATTATGAACAAATCTGGATAAAATCCAAAGTCACTGGAACTACTCCCTAGGACAATAGATGGTTCAGGACGTTCTGAAAATATGACTTTCCTTAAACAGGTTTTGGTTGGTTTGAGAACAGAAAGTTGTGAGGTGAAGATTTTTTTTAATCATTTTGTACTTCTTTGAAACCACCAATTGAACCCACAGGTCTGGGAGATCCCTGACCCATAGAGGGGAAAACTGTAACAGACATACTCCCAGAGTGTTGAGGTAATCTGTCTTTTAAAGGAGGTAGAAGCCACTGAAGAAGGGGATTGATGAAGTTTCTGCTGTGGAAAAAGAACCTTTCCTCCTATGACATTTTTTGATGACATTGTCAAGAACCAAGGAGACATTCTCCATCAAACAGCATATGAGTGAGGTGTCTCTTACAGGCAGCTTCGGGTGACCAGGTTTTGAGCCACAAGATTCTGCATATGTAAACAGAAAGCAGAGCCATTTTGGAGATCTGTGTCATAACTTGTTCACAAAAAATCAAGGAGAAAGTAGATGCTGTTAAATGACCAGCCAAGAAAACAGTCATGGAATATAAGATTGCATTGAGGTTGTTCATTGCCCTAGTCCAATTAGCTGCAGTCTGACAGATATAAAAGTGTAGAAATAGCTGCTCGCAGAGCTGGGCCTGTGCATCTAAAAAGAGCCTTTAACAGTGTCTCAAACTTTCAGGCAGCAGGTTCTTTGAACAAAAGGAAAATCCTTCACAGGTACAGTAAGGTGTTTAAGTAAGGATCTACTACTGGAACAGACATCTTGTTTGTGAACTTCCCGCCCCCAGAGGCGCGTACTCGGCGATCTCCATGATCACTGTGTCCTATGGACACAGCTGATCACGTGATGTGGCAAACTGCCAATCACAGTGGCCTTTTACCATCTGATGAGCTGTGTCCAATGATACAGCAGATCATCGGGTAAACACAGTTGTTGGTTATCAGCTACACAGCATGAGGAGAGTACTGCCGATAACCAGCAATTGTCAGAGAACAGATTGGCACTGATGATCAGTGCCCAGCAGTGCCACCCACCTGTACCCAGTGCCCCCCACCTGTGCCCATCAGTGCCACTCACCTGTGCCCATCATTGCCACCAGTCAGTGCCCATCAGTGCCATCCATCAGTGCTGCCTATCAGTGCCACCTCATCAGTGTCACCTATCAGTGCTGCCTATCAGTGCTGCCCGTCAGTGCAGCCTCATCTATGCACATCAGTGCAAAATGTTATAATATAAACAAAGAAAAACTCTTTTTTTTCAAACATTTTGCTGTTTTTTTTGTTTATAGCACAAAAAATAAAACACCCAGCAGTGATTAAATACCACCAAAGGAAAGCTCTATTTGTGTGAAAAAAATTATAAAGATTTCATATGGGTAAAATGTTGCATGACTGTGCAATTGTCATTCAAAGTGTGACAGCACTGAAAGCTGAAAATTGGAATGGGCAGGAAGGGGGTATAAGTGCCCGATAGGCAAGTGGTTAAGGGATGGAAATCTCTTCTGAATTAACCCAACCTTCATGAATTGCCTGTTCTATTTTTTTATGAATAGGTAATGTTTTTGACTTTGCAGGTCTCTTAGTACCTGCATGACGAGACAGGGAAGAATCCCAGGGGCCTTTGCGCACAGCAGCGGTGAGCATATCAGCACTGGCAAGCATACACGTTAAAACGTGAGGTGTATAGGAACCTGGGGGTGAAAATTCTTCTACAGCCTCCTTTAACACCATTTCCGGATTCTCTTCATTCCCTCTATGTTTACCTATGCTACAGCAGGCAAATTGGGATCTGACAGTGGGGTTGGAGAAGGAGCCTGGCACTTTTCAGCCCTGGAAAATGATGGCTGTATTAAAGTCATTAGTAGTTCGAAAAAATTGTGACACAGTTGCAAAAAAAAAAAAAAACTACCTTAGTCAGTTAGGCTGCGTGTTGCATGCCTGAGTTTTGCAGGCCTTCAGCATAGAAATATTTGACTCAACGTTTGCTGCTGTGAATTTGTGCTTTGTTTCCACCACTACTATCATTGAGTGTATGCCCATGGAGTGGAATGCCGAAATGGGATAAGCACATTGGAGAAGGACTATGCTGCGGTCTGGGTGGTGATAGTCCTGTAGCAAAGTCCTTTTGGCAAAATGTGGGAAGATGCACCTGAGTACTTTTAGAAAAAGCTTTGGGTGGAAGTGGAGGTAAAATATGTGACCTGTGGTGTAATGTAACCTGAGGCTTAGCTCTAATTGGCTGAATTTAGTGCTTGATTTGCACTGTATATGTGAATAAATTCAAACACATCCCCTGTTTCCTGATGGTTCCAACATCTACAGATGTACTAGCCAAGATACACAAATAGTGTATAGTGAAGATATTCTGTCCCATACTTGACTGTCAGAGATAAAGGGTGACCATGTATAACTTGTCCACATTGCTGCTCACTACATAGGGTCTAGGCTTCACTCATGGTGGGCATATCCTCGAAGGGGTCTTCAAGGTCTAGGTTCCATGGGGATGGACAAATACACATGTTGCACCTAGGTGCCAAGGTAAGCACCCATGCAGGACTCTGTGCCCGAAGCAACATTATAGGCCATCCTTTTGGCATTGGTCTGAGTACAGTTCACAAGTGTTACCAAGATTGCACCAATCTGGATGCAGCACCTCTATTAGTATATTAGGAAACAGTGAAGAAGGCATGTCCTTAAAGGTTTGCCAGTGTCAAATCACCTAAAAACAGTAACAACCTACAACTCAGACTATCAAGTCCATGTCCTGTACTGTACGATTAAGAATTCTCCTCCTCCCATGCTTGTCTCCAGGACTTCTCTAGAGCCTCCCCCATCCTCTGGAACTCTCTACCCCCATCTATCCGACTATCGCCTACTCTGCCCACTTTTAGGCGATCTCTGAAAACCTATCCCTTCTTGGAAGCCTATCCAGCCTTCAGCTAATAACAGAATCTTCTATTCCTCCTATCAGTTCATCCCCCACAGTTATTACCTTTTGTTCCACCAGCCCCTCCCTCTTAGATTGTAAGCTCCAAGGAGCAGGGCCCTCCTAACCCTCTTGTATTGAACTGCATTGTTGCTGTATTGTCTCCCTTATATTGTAAAGCGCTGAGCAAACTGTTGGCGCTATACAAATCATGTATTATAAAAATAATAATAAAAGTAAGCTGTCCATACACGGTTAGTAGAAGGAAAACTTTAAAATCTTTAACAGAATATGCAGTTTTTTTAAAAATGATAACTAGCAGATTCTTTTCTGTGGAACTAAAATGATCTAAAAACATGCAACTCAGACACTAATACATTGTTATGTAAATTATACAGATTCATTTAAAACCATAGATATACCGCTAATAAATAGCATACTTACACACAAATATGTAGGACTGTTTACCTGCTTGTTGAACAAACAAAACAAAACAAAACAAAAAACTGTGTATGTATATATGTGTATGACCTACTTAACCCCTTCATGATCAAGGTCAAAACAAACCTTAATGCCCAAGCCCAATTTTGCAACTTGAATTATGTTAGTATAACTGTACATATCAACTAAACTACTTAGTGTATACAGGTGGACTATACCTTGTTTTTTTCCAGGACAAATTGGGCTTTTGGTGAGAAAAGTAAAGATTTTTCTGCCAGAACAGTCTTACCTGCAAGAAATTGTTTGCAGTTTAGTTCTGTTAAAAGAGGAATTTTGACTTGCATGTAAATTCCATATCTTGGAGTACAGTTCAAGACATAAGTGACATATTCGTACAAGGGGCGCCTGCTCTATAACCCAACCCTACTTCTTGAGTCCTCAGTTTTGTAGCAAGAAATGCAGAGTAACCAGGAAAATTTAGGGACGAAGGCCTGTGTCCATTACTCCAAGATATGAAATTTACTGGTAAGCCAAATTCCTCTTTTCCTAACCATACAGTACAGGACACAGTCAACCTATTCATACACATTGGGTTATAGGCCTTTATGTGATTAGACAATAGCAAGCTTTTGAGAACATGCCCCTGCCCTATAACTCAACCCCACTGAGTCCTCAGTATTGTGCTAGTGTCTGTAGGTGATGGACCTCTTTTCCTTCCTGGAGATCCCAAAGCAGTGAGTCAAAGTGTAGGCAACAACTAGGAACCTGTGACAACAGGCTAAACAACAGGGGGTGAAAAATTACCCAAGGTGCAGTGTGGTGCTGCAAGTACCTTAAGGTGAAAGCCTGCACATAGAAAAGGCAAAATGCGTGCCTGATATCTAGAAAGTACTTACAGAGTTGAGAGACAAAGGCTTGAGCCTAATAATCCAGGATATTCCAATGATTGTGATGAAGTGTGTATGTAATAGCACAGAAGGTGTCTGCATTGAGCATAAGCTCTATTGTGTAAACACCTCATCCACCAAGGCTGGTGGGTCTGGTAGCAAAGTGCCCTTCATGAGGGCTGAAGGGAAAACCAAACTTTATTTGTAAGAAGAGATATCTTTTAAAGGTGTGCTCTAATAGTCCTGACAAAAGTCAGAGAATGTGCAACCCCTGGCAAAAAGTATGGAATCACCACTCTTGGAAAATTTTAATTCAGTTGTTTAATCATGTAGAAAAAAACTAATCACAGACATTCCTCAAAACTATTTTCATTTAACATTCCACCATTCTGGCTTTAAGAAACACTTAAAAAAACAAATATGTTTTTCTTTCATGGACAAACCCCCCAATGAGTGTTTGTCCATGAGAGAAATAGGCAGTTAATCTGCTTCTGATCCAAACAATGGTTGGACAAGGTCAGTATGGTGGCATTGTCAAACTATATCATAGCTTGATGTCAAGGATCCAGATGTTGGTGACACATCTTGACCACGCGTAGCACCAGGGTATTGTTCCATCCATTGAGACCATATAGCATCAACATTTGCACGTAGAGTTTCTCAAACAAGTATGTTTTCTGTAGGAGATATATTTGTGATCCATTATCCAGTAAGAGAGAATTTGTGGGCGAGGTGAGGTCCATTTGAGACTGATCAACCTACAAGCTATGAATAAAGCTCTTGAAACAGTAAACACCATATTATGATCCACAGAAGAGGAATCAACATAACCTAAAAGGCACCTGAGGGGCTGCACTGAAAGGTTAGTATCTACTAAACCATTTAAAAAGGTACCAAAAACCTCAGCCTTACCGCTCTTCAATTTGAGACATCGCCAAAGGAGATGGATGAGGGATCTGGGTGAGAGACCTCACCTATCACAACAGGAGTGGTCTCTCACATAGATGGTGTGTAGAAATTTGAGGGTTCTATATACCCTGTGCAAGGAGAACACTTGGGTCAGCCTAAGAGAAGGAGAAAGAGAAACCTGGTGCAGGGCTAATAAAATATAATCCCAGATTTTGTTTGAGATTGTGCCTATGTCTTTCTCCCACCCTGATCTACATACTAGTGGGAAGCTGAGCAAAAAGCAGTCTAGTAGCAACAAATATGACACAGAAGTCAATCCTTTAATTGAGGAGGTCTGTGAGGATAGGAAGATTTGCTACCTAGACACACAGATCCTCTGTCTGATGAAGGAATGTTCTAACTATTTAGGAAGATTTTTTCCCCCTCCACTATCAACTGAAGTGGTAATCTGCATACAATAAGTAAAGGTAGGTGCTAGGCATAAATGTGACAATTCCACCACATTACAGTGAAAAAAAAATGTGGCAAGTGCACAGTCTAGCCATACACATTGGTGGACCACGGTTGAGGCCATAAGATTTGGTCACCTTACTTTCACAGGAATATGGTGTTTCGGGACTTTCTATCCACTATTTGGACTTAGATATAGATCTCTCTCTCTCTATATATATATTTAATGTGTATATGTGTATATGTGTATATGTATATTACACATTTTTTTCACTGTAATTAGGTGGAATTGTCACATTTATGAGTAGCGCCTACCTTCATTTATTTTATGCATTTAGTAAGTGTTCATTACAATTAAAGGGGCAGCTGCCTAGATTTTGAGTGTGTTGGGGTTTTTTTAGTACAGGGATGGCGCTTTTTAATTTTTAACAGAAGTGGTAATCTACCTAGACAAGGAGTTTCTTGTTTCAGGGGGATAGTTGTTAGTTAAAAAATCAGTCATGAGACTGGGCAAAGGAAATTAACTATGGAGAAAGTCTCCAAAGTAAGATTTTAAAGAAAATCTTACTATGGGATTTTTTTGTTGAAACTCAGTGGGTGAGAATGCACATTAGAGGAGGAACTTTCTTTTTGTAAGAAAGACCTGTATTAGGGAAGTATCTAAAGTTAGATTAAGATACTGGGGGCAAATCAAGAGCTGTAGAACAGATATATGAAGCTTACCACCTAGCCAAAAGACACGAGGCACCTGAACTGACCTTTGTACATTTTCTGCCAGGTCTGAAAGGAATGTTTCTTTCAGAGGAGTCTTATATAGATAGTCTGACCTGAATGTAGTGAGTGGAAGTTTTCAAAACATCCCTGATAAAGTTGTTTTTACACTAGAGACTGGTTTCAGTAGAATTACTTGAAACTTTGTTGGTATTGCTAAGGACATGTGGCTAACCAAGGGTTTCCATGGGAGTTGTCACCCCTACAACCAACCCCTCCTTTTTCTTCCTGTATGCTGTTTCATGGTTCACAGCTTTAATCCAACACAAAAAAAAGTAACAGAATCTTTCTGCTGGCTTTCTTGGTTTTATCTTTTCAGGTCCTCGCCCTCCCCAACTCACATCTTGTTCACTGATAAGATGGAACAGAAGACAGCTATTGCTAGAAAACAATCACTGCTTTGATCCTGGGCAGTTAAAAAAAAAAAATGCTTAGAAGTGAAATTTGAAAATGAACCAAGCAACCAATGGGGATGAAGCATTTTCCTTTATAGGTGCCAACAATTGTAGTCGTGTACAACAGTTTGAATCTTCAATTAAGATGACACCTTCCCTCCCTCCCTCTTTGTCACGGCTCTAACCTTACTAGGGTAATGTTGCTCCAAAGATGTGGGGTACCTGTTTATGGTGGTACCTGGTGGTTGGTACAGTTACTTGGTGTTTGAGTCCTGAAAGACTGAACAAGTGGTTCGGTTAAAGTTTTAATGGTGGTTTTGGTCGGTTGGTGTTTAATATTAAAAGGTATGGTACAACAAAGGTTAAAAGTTATCATATTTGTTTTAAAATTAAAATAAAGGGGCCAGGGCCATATATTTTCCACACTCCAATTTCATTGTTTTCTTTACTATCATGATCGATCAGAAGGTTATGGTGGGGTGGAATCAGGGTTGTTGTATACTCCCATGGTAGCAAATAACTTTCATGGGACAAGTGGTGGTATAGGTCTCTTTGGAATTTATGAGATGTCTCTTGCAGGTAGATTCAGCTGTCCAGACCATAAAGTACACCTAAAAGGCAAAACTTTTTTTTTAGTTTTGGACAGAGAAGAAATGGATTAGAATGCCAATTAGTTTTTTTTGTTGCTGTCTGTGCCCCCGTTAGGTAGATTTGCCTCTCTATTTTGTCCTGTTCACTTCAATGATAATAGTAAACAAAAATCCCACATTTTGGGTTGTCCCCAGAAAAGTAATAGAAGGGAAATCTTCCAATGGGGATACTAATTCTGGTGACCCCAATGTATTCCCTTAATTTCCTCTCACTTCCTGTTTTGGTTATAGGACATTAAATAAAGGTAATTTGAGTTCCCAATGGGACAGAGATGCATGAAAAAAAAAAAAAACAACAACAACTGACAGGCGTTATGTTATAACCTTCCCTTAGTCTATCCAAACATGAAAAGACTAAAAGACTAAACATCTTCAATGGGTACAGTTAATTGTTTGCTTAGGACAGACTGCAGAGTCAGTCATAGGAATAGATCAATTCTTGGTAAACTCTCTCAGCTGGATAGAGTCCTGCAAAGATACAGTCAAGGCCAAAAATATTGAACCCCTGCATTTCTATCAGATAATGTACCACTTCGCCAGAAAATTGTTGCAATTACAAATGTTTACACTTTATCATGTTTATTCCTTTTGTTTGTATTGGTATGACACATAAAAGTGGAGAAACAAAAAGCCAAGTCTAACACATTCCACGCAAAACTCCGAAAATGGACTGGACAAAATTATTGCCACATTCTCAAAATTGTATGAAATAATTACATTACACGTTTGTGATGCCCTTGTAATTAAACTCACCTGTATCAATTAACAGGTGCTGACAATATAGAAATCACACCAGCAACTAGTTAAAATGGAGAAAAATTGACTCATCTTTTCTGTTGTGTGCCAAATGGAGCATGGAGAAGAGAAAGAGCAGCAAAGAATTGTCTGAGGATTTGAAAACAAAAATTGTGGAAAAGCATAGACAATCTCAAGGTTCTCAAGTCCATCTCCAGAGATCTTAATGTTCCTGTGTCCACTATATCCAACACTGTCAAGAAGTTTACAGCTCATGGCACTGTAGCTAATCTCCCTGGATGTGGGCAAAAGAGAAAAATTGATCAAAGATTGCAACAAAAGATTGTTCGAATGGCAAAAGAACCTCGATCAACTTCCAGACAAATTCAAGCTGACCTTCGGGCAGAGGTTACAACTGTGTCAGCTAGCACTATACATCACCTGAGGAAGCCAAAATACTTTTGGAAGAATGTGCTTTGGACAGACGAAACAAAATTACAACTTTTTGGTAAAGCCCATCATTCTACTATTTTCAGAAAAAGAAATGAGGCCTTTAAAGAAAAGAATACAGTCCCTACAGTCAAACATGGTGGAGGGTCACTGATGTTTTATGGTTGCTTTGCTGCTTTAGGCACTGGATGTCTGGACCGTGTGCATGGCATTATGAAATCTGAAGATTACCAAGAAATTCGGGGATGCAATGTAGGGTCAAGTGTCAGAAAGTTGGGTCTCTGTCAGAGCGCACGAGATCAGAGGTCATAGTAATTTTTTTTTTCTTCGAAGGGGTGTGCTACCAGATATTAAAGTGAGGGTGCCTATAATTTTGTCCAGTCCATTTTTGGGGTTTTGCATGGAAAATGTCAGATTTGGCTTTTTGTTTCTCCTTGTGTCATATCAATACAAACATAAGAAACATGAAAATGACTAAACATTTGTAATTGCAACTATTCTCTTGGCGAAGTGGTGCATTATCTGACAGAAACGTAGGGGTGCCAATATTTTGGCCATGACTGTATATGAGCAACTAAAAACCCTTTCAGGGGTTTCCCAATAGTCACAGAAAGACCAATCTATCAAGTCATGAACAGGGAATAATTTGCAAGGCTTATTAGACCTCTTTCTGCCCAAAGGGGCGTGGCGATACAGAGGACAATGTGGGAGAAATACATCTTCTGCAGCTTCATCTAACACTGCCTCTATATCCTCTTCATTCTCCTAGTCATCTAACAGTGGCATATCAGGGTCTGACTCTGATTGAGAAACGGGAGTAGGAGAAGAGATGGGGCGTTTTCGTGCTCTGGACAAATATGGCTGCATTAAAGCCATAATCGGTCTTCGAATTCATAACATATATGAACATATATTCATAACTGGAATCGAATCCTGTAGCCAGTTTCAAGACTGGTTTGTGCTCAGGTGCAAAGCATGCATAGTCACTCTGAGGCTTAAGCCTAGTACACACGATCAGAAAAATCAGACAAAAAATATCACTTTTGAAGCAAGTATGTGATAATCCGATTGTTAGTCCACCGCTTTCGTCCAAAATTATTCGAAGGGACAAATACAAAATGTTTGTTTTTTGTACCATACCAGATTGCACAACTTTCATTTGATCAATACAGTAATTGCCTGAAAAAAAAATAAATAAATAAAAAATAAAATGGGAAGAGCAAGATCACGCAGAAACGATACAATATATTACACCACTTCTGAAGTTGTATTCTGTTGTAGAAGAATTTTCGTAACTTTAGTAACCTCACATTTTCGGTATAAGACTAGCATGTGAAAAAAAAAACCCTCCAAAAAAACTGGACCATCATTCGTCCAATATTCTCATCGGGTATACCAAGATTTAGTGCTGAGCGAGGCTTCAGCAGACCAAATGAGGTTTGCCTGCTGTTTAGAGTTGGCTCCTTTCGTATGGTCTCCACCACAGCTGCAAGTGAGGGTTTTCCCATATGGGGTACTGACAAATAGACTATGGGAAATAAGATAAGCACGTCCGGAAGAAGTATCCTGTAAGCCAGGAGTAGACCACTTTGCAACAAATCCTCGTGGTGAAAGGGTGGGAGGAAGCACCTGAGTACCTTATATAGGGCTCTAGGCAGAAATGGTAATAAAGATGTGACCAGTGCTGTGGTGAAACACCTGGGCTTCCACCTGAGACTGAACTCTGAGTTTATGAATGTTGGAGCCAAGTTTGAAGAGTTTACACCATAAAGGGAATACATTCCTAACATAGCACCGTTCTACATATAACGGTCAAACATACAGAATGACCTGGTCTTACCTGCTTATAACAGACTGTGTATAAACCCCAGGCTTTGCCTATCACAGTGGGAATACTCCTAAAGGGGTCTGCAGGGATTCTGTCAGGGCTCCCGGGTATGACCAGAGGTGTGTGACTGACGCAGGGAAACGCAGACTTCAGATATGTTATAAACAATGTAATTATTAACACTAACCATACAAACATAAACGCAGTGCAATACTAAAACATAACACAGTGCAAACAAACCAACCAACCACCCACAGATAACAGTACATACAATGCAAGCGTCGTCAGGCAGGCCGGGTCAATATCAGTCGGGCAGGTAGGTACAGGGGGAGCAAGCGGAGAATGGTCGGGGTCACAAGCCAGGTTCAGCAGGTAGCGGGCAGCGTGGTACAGAGGGTCAGGCAGAGGAGAATGGTCAGACAAGCCAGGGATCAGAGCAGAGTCAGCAGAGAATCAGACAGGAACAGAGAGCAGGAACAGGATACAGGGCCCAAGAGAAACACAACACCAAGGCAGAGTCTGCAGGTCTGAATGTCCCTTACATACACCAGTATAATTAGTTCCAGGTGTTTGACTGGTTGCAAGGTTGAGTCTCTGATTGCTGGGAGCACCCGCTGGCCAGCCCTGGTACTGCAGCTCATAAGGCAGCTGAGTCCCACTATTGCTGGCCAGTCCATTCCTGACAGATTCCATTGTGCTGCACCATAGCCCTGGACCTGTATAGCACCCTGTGGCTAACTCAATGCATTGCATAAAGTGCCAAGGTGAGCGCCTCGCAAAGGATCCCGTGCCCAAAGCAAAATTACAGGCCACTCCCACAGCATCAGATGCGGGTACAGTTCCCAAGATTGTGCAGATCTGGATACACTGCTTCTGTAGGCAGTGAGGTTGATTTAAGAATCTGTAGAAAAACAATATTAAAAAGTACTGAAGCTGGTTTCTCTGAGAAGAAAAAGATGTCCATCACCTACAGACACTAGCACAAAACCGAGGACTCACAGAGTGGAGTTGGATTATAGGAAAGACAAGTGTTCTCAAAAGCTTGCCAGTGTCCAATCACCTGAAGGTACAGTTGTGTTAAAATAATAGCAGTGTGTTTAGAAAAGTGAGTAAAGTTCAAAATCCTTATAATAGCTTTTATTTACATACACTCAAATGCATTAGGAACACTGCAGAGCCTATTCCAAGTCAAAACATGAAAAATATTTCAAATGTGTTATTACTTTACAGAAAGTGACGAAAAAGGAATATTAGGCTTTTAGGCCTGCATTTTTCTTTACATACTCAAATATTTACTGTATAAACTGAAAATGGTTAAAGATTTAGCTTTCCTGTGAATCACAGAACTAATATATATAGTTGTATAACCACTGTTTCGGAGAACTGCTTTACATCTGTGTTGCATGGAGTCTTCTGGCACCTGTGAAGAGGTATTCCAGCCCAGGATGATTACACTACATTCCACAATTCCTCTGCATTTCTTGGTTTTACCTCAGAAACAGCATTTTTTATGTCACCCCACAAGTTTTCTATTTCATTAAGGTCCAGGGATTGGGCTGACCACTCCATAGCAATTATCTTGTTGGTCTGGAACCAAGATGTTGCTCGCTACTGGGGTGTTTGGGGTCATTGTCTTTCAAAGACACTTCCTCTTCAGCATGAGGCAATATGACCTCTTCAAGTATTCTGATGTATTCAAACTGATCCATGATCCCTGGTATGCGATAAAAAGGCCCAACACCGTAGTATGAGAAACATCCCCATATCATGATGCTTGTGCCACCATGCTTCACTGTCTTCACAGTGTACTGTGGCTTGAATTTAGTGTTTGGGGGTTGTCTGACAAACTGCAGCCCTAGACCTAAAAAGAACAATCTTGCTTTCATCAATCCACAAAATGTTGTGCCATTTCTCTTCAGGCCAGTCAATGTGTTCTTTGGCAAATTACAACCTCTTCAGCGTGTCATTTTTTCAACAATGGGGGGGGGGCTTCTTGCTGTTAGCTTGGCTTCACGTAGGCATCTTCTAATATTCACAGGTAACTTTAGACCTTCTTTGATCACCCTTTTTGCCATTTTGGCTATTCTTCGATCCATTCAAATGGTAGTTTTCTGTTTTCTTACAAGTCTTTCTGGTTTTTGTTGCCATTTTAAAGCATTTGAGATCATTGTAGCTGAGCAGCCTATCAGTTTCTGCAATTCTTTACATGTTTTCCCCTCTCCAATCAACTCTTTAAACAAAGTAAGTTGTTCTTCTGAATAATGTCTGGAACGACCCATTTTATTCAGATTTTCTGAGAGAAATGCACTATACACAGCATGTAAAACATTTGCTGCTTTTGTCCTTAACCACAAGCCTACAGGGCACTTATACCCCCTTCCTGTCCAGGCCAATTTCAAGATTTCAGCGCTGTTGCACTTTCAATGACAATTGCGTAGTCATGCAACACTGTACCCATATGAAATTTTTATAATTTTTTTGTGACAGAGCTTTATTTTGGTGGTATTTTATTAACTCTGGGTTTTTTATTTTTTCTTAAACAAACCAAAAACCACTGAAAATTGTAAAAAAAAAAAAGTTTTTTTCTTAGTTTTTGTTATAAAATTTTGTAAATAAGTGATTTTTCTCCTTCACTGATGTGCACTAATGAGGTTGCACTGATGGGCACTGATAGGGTGCACTGATGGGCACTGATGAGGAGGCACTGGTAGGTGCACTGATGGTCATTGACAGGCATCACTCATGGGCACTGAAAGGCAGCACTGATATATGGCACTGACAGGCGGCACTGACTGGCACTGATAGTCGGCACTGACTGGCAGCACTGATTGGCACTGATGGGTGACACTGAAAGGCAGCTCAGATGGGCACCGATATGTGGCATTGATGGGCACTGGCACGTGGCACTGATGAGAACTGACAGCTGACACTGACTGGTGGCACTGCTGGGGCTCCGCTGATCATCAGGGCACACTGATCATCAGTGCTCTGATGATCAGTGTACATGTCCCCTCTCCGGAATGCCGATTACCGGCTCTCCTCTCCTCTCGAGCTGTCAGCGTTACAGCTCGAAAGGAGAGAAATGCCGATAACCGGCATTTCCCTGTTTACATGTGATCAGCTGTGATTGGACACAGCTGATCACATGACCGAGCCGACATCTTCCGCTCTTTCCATGGATTGGTGATCCGCTGTGTCCGAGGGACACAGCGCACCACCGATCGCTGCGTGCTCCGGGAGCCGCACATGCGCGATTAGAATGGGAGGACATCATATGACGTCCTCACAGAACGAGAGAACCACCTTGCATCCGTCATATTACTATATGGCAGGCGGGAGGTGGTTAAATAAGGGCCACCTATTTGACAACACTACACCTACTAGTAAATTATTTGCCATGTGGAAATATCATTTAGACCAAAAACAGGGATTGATCTGGTTAGTGATGTTTGACTACTATTATTTTGAACACAACTGTACAAGCCTTTAACCCTCAGTGTATGTAAAAGTACTTTTTTTCAATACCTACCAGAAGTTCTACTTTAACCTTACAAATAAAAGGCTCACCTTAGAGTTACTCCATTTTCCCTCGTCGAATAGATCCCCAAGGATGAAAACTATATCAGGCTGCATTAGCCAAAGTGCACTTTGATAAGCTCTTTCCATTTGCCATTCCCTAAATCAACGAACAAGACATACATTACATGAATTTATGCCTACAAAATAGACTAGTATATTTTCTCAGAATACAGAAAAAAAATATAGAAAATTTAGCAAAGGTACATTTTATTACAGTAGCTTTCAACTAGAGTCCCAGAATTAAGGAGTGCAGTCTGCCAGCTCTCTCTAGGTTAAAGCAGAACTTTACCCATAACAGTTTGATTATTGTTCTTTAACAAAAGAACATACATTCCACATTAATAATTATGCTATCAAAATTAAGAGTGTACTGTAGATTGCCTTCAGCATAGCTCCAGTTTCTTCTTGCTGGAGACTGAATATCACTGTTATAAACAACAATTTTTACTGAAAAAAGTTGATTCGTTCAGTGTTTACTATTGTGATTAGCTGTGATTGGCCACAATTAATCATATGGTACAGATGAGCTGTGATTGGCCCTGTCTATCATGTGATCACTGTGACCAAACACAGAAATCAACACAATGATAGGCATGAATGGATGCTAGCCATAGTGTACAATTGTCATGTGATCGGCTGTGATTTGTCACAGCGATCACATTGCTACTGGCAGCAGGCTGGTACACTGATCTGTCACCCGCTATGTTCGTGACGGATTGCATCGCAGAACAGTGAATGTTCCACCCGGCCTATAGTAAAATAAGGAAGGTGTTAAGGCAACTCTAACTTTTGTGTGCAGAGATAGGAAGAACAGCACAGGGCCTATGCAGTGTAGCAAAGCAGCATATTTGCCACCACTACCCTCTCCCTGTCACTGGTTGTTAAAACAGAGCACCAACCAAAATGGGAAACTCTGCTTGTCTTCCTCCACCCACCCCCTTTGCTGCCACATTTGACACCTTTTGGGGGGGGGGGGAAGAGGGGGTAGCGGGTACCTACTACCATGCCGAACTGACTCGGAAGTTCGCCCACCCTCCTTCCCCCGCAGCCTACAGGGACACTTCACAGGTCCAAGAAGACTGCGGTCCATTCACAAAGCGCAGCACACTTCACGTGTGTGCATTAGGAGACTGCAGTGAAGCCTTGAGTTTCCCTTAGTCAAGATGGTGGTGCCAGCACCCAATAGCCGCCTGAAGAATCCGCTCGGGTGAGGACACCGCTGGATGCCTGGACAGGTAAGTGCCCTAATATTAAAATCAGCAGCTACAGTACTGTACCGTACAACAGCTAGATTCTGTACGCAATAGCAGGTTTACGATGGGAAATTAGTGTCTGTAAACCCCCCCAGGCTCCTACACCCCAGGTACATAGTCGATTGTTGTACGACTTGGGTACAAACAGCATGTAATAATATTAAGCTATTATAGCCGCTAGCAGTAATCACTATGTTCTCCCGGAGGGGACGACTTCGCCTGCTGGGAGAACACTGGCTGTGTTGATGGGGGATTCAAGCGATTTTCCTTCCTGCAACCCGTGGTTTCAGAAAAGAAAATTGCATCATGTATGGCCTGCCTTAGACACTCTATGAATTCTCCTAATTGGTTGTCCCTTTTGGCATCTATGAGGATTTCACCAACCCTGTACAGGGTAAGGAGAGTAGAGGTACTTGAAGCCAGCCATTTGGAGATGCAGAACTCCACATTTTAATGGAAACAGTATTTGATCTATGAAAGACTAAGTGCAGGAACACATTACATCTGCTACAGGAATTGGTGCTACCGACCTTACAACAAAAGTTTAGCGAAACCCCATAAAAGCACTGTAACCAGAGTAATACTACTTTCGAAAGGTGACCAGGATTTTTTTTTTTTATACTCACTATGGTCACCTATAAAACAGTAATAATTACGGTTATAAGGCAACCATTTAATCTGAAATGGTTGCTTATAACAGTATCATTCATTCAGTGTACACTATTGTGATTAGCTGTGATTGGCTACAGTTAATCACATGGTACAGATGGGCTGTGAATGGCCTAGTCTGTACCATGTGATCACTGTGCCAAATCACAGAGATTAACACAATAGTACATGAGCCAAATCACATGGTACCAGCAGCAGCCCGGTAATACTGATCTGTCATCTGCTGTGTCCACTGGACATAGCAGGTGACAGATCGTGCCACAGCACAGCCCATGGGGTGTGATCCTGGGAAAACATCATATGATGTCCACCCAGGATAACAGTACTCTCACCCGGCCTACTATAATAGGACGGCCGAGAGGTAGCACTGCTATCGGTTAAGCAGTTAAAGCAGAACTGTGTTTTTACATATGTGTGTTCATATATCTCTCAAGGGATTCTTTTTCCCTAGGTGCATTATTTTACATTAGAAAATATTGAACTGCAATTTCCACTTTTTTGACCAAACTTCCAGCAATGCCAAATCATGTTCCATGTTTCAAACGCTTCCAAGGATATCAACCCTTTTGCACACCTTTGTGTCATCAGCAAAAATTCCTTACTGGCTGAGATACAGCAGCGGGAGCCATTTTGTCTTTCCTTCCAAAATATGTATATTCCCCCAGATTTCTAATCCAGATACTACTTACTCTTCTCTACTAGAAGCTTGGCCAAAACTGTGTATGGGTATTGAAGAAACAGAGGTTTACTAGAAGAGTCAACTCTATTTCTCTCCTCCAGTCAGCAAGTGCCATTTTTTTAATTAAATCTTTTATAGGTTTTAACATTATAAAACAAACAGTTATTTCAGTTATTAAACTCACACATTTTCCAAATCACAATTTTTACAAAACTCCCTCCCCATATCCCCCCCCCCCCCCCCATTCACTCAGATCCTCAGTTAACCTCTATCGTCTGTCCTCCCCCTCCTACCTCACTTAGTGAAAGTATCTAATAACTTTCAGTATTTCCCCTTTCCATCTTCTACATTATTATTATTAGTACAGGTACTTATATAGCGCTGTCAAATTACTCAGCGCTTTACATATGTATTGTACATTCACATCAGTCCCTAATCCTCAAGGGGCGTACAATCTACAGTCCCTAACTCACATTCATACATACACATACTAGGGCCAATTTAGACAGGATCTAATTAACCTACCAGCATGTCTTTGGAGTGTGGGAGGAAACTGGAGTACCCGGAGGAAACCCACGCAGGCACAGGGAGAACATGCAAACTCCAGGCAGGAGGTGCCGTGGCTGGGAATGCGAACCAACGACCCTAGTGCTGCCAGGCGGAAGTGTTAATCATTTAGCCACTGTGCTGCCCATTCCTACTTGTTCTATGTATATCTTAGTTGTTTATAGCTTATCCATTTTTCCCAGGTTTTCCTAAATTTTCCAACTTTATCCTCACCAATATGGCACAGTTCCTCCATCCTATACATATACTCCACTCTAATTACACAATCTTTTATTTTAGGAATTTCCTGTCTCTGCCAGGATCTAGGTATTAATCCCTTTGCGGCATTTATTAAATGAATTATCATGTTCTTATATTGTTTCACTGTAAAATCTAAGTTATGAAATACACAGGCCCAAGGGTTGTTTGGTATTTTAATTCCTGTTATCTCCTGAACTTTATGTATTATTTCTTGCCTGAACTCCTGTATTTTAGGACACTCCCACCATATATATATATGCCATCGTTCCTTCCCTCCTGCAACCCCTCCAACATAAAGGTGAACTCTGAGCTCATTGTTTATGTACCATAGTAGGTGTACGGTACTATCTGACTAAACATTTATAGTCAATTTCCACTACTCTCAAGTCTACAGCACCTTGTGCAAATTTCAATATTTTCCTTTTCTTTTGTTCTTCCAATTTTAATCCAAGATCTTTTTCCCCACTTTCCCAAGAACATTGGAGAAACACATCAGGCCGTATTAATAAGAATTTTATAAATACAGGAAGTTACATGTTTATGTATTGTTTCCTGACTAAATAAACGTTCCAATGGGAGTATGTTCTCCATCACCCTAAGTGGCTGTGGGAGGGCTACCACAAAGTGTCTCAATTGGTGATTTCTCCATTCATTTAAACTTACAAAATAATCATTTCTTATTTATTAAATCTAAAAAAGAACATTATTCTCCTTTTTCCGTGATATCTTTCAAATGAGCATTTTTATTTTTAATCCATTTACCTAAAATATTTTCTTTCACTGGAGGAAAAAAAGCAGTTCCCTCCAGTGGTATTAACAGTGAATTGTACTCCCAGCCCATTTGGTTGTAAAATCTATCCCACTCTCTTATAACATTCCGTGTTAAAGTGCTCATATTTTCCGAAAGCTTCCGAAACGTTTGTGGAATCCATCTTATCCAATTGTGACCCGCTTAGTATATTTTCCATTTTAACACAAATTTTCATTAGATTGGGTAGTGTTATTCTAGGATTCACAATATAAAACAACATTACGTCTTCGTAAGCCGTTACTTTTTGCTCTCTTCATTTCCTATCAAGATTCCCTTTAGACTTATGCTCTTTTGAACAGTCGCTAAGAGAGATAACAAAAGCAGTGGAGAAAGTGGACATCCCTGTCTTGTTCCATTATACATTTTAAAGCATTTTGACTGTGCACCATTAACCCTCACCACTGCTGAAGGGAAAGTATACAACTTTTTTATCCACTGAATCATCCAAGGCCAATTCCCAAAGCTTCAAGTGTGTTCATAATGAATCCCCAATCTACCCTGTCAAAGGCTTTTTCAGCATCAATTGACATTATCAACGCCTAATCAGTCTCCCTCTTACTCTTTTGCAAAAGGTGCAATGATCTTAATCCGTTATCTCTGCCCTCCCATCCTGGCACAAATCCCACCTTGTCTATATGAATCTAATCTGGCATCAATTCCTTCATCCTGCTTGCTAGAACCTTAGCATGCAATTTTGTGTCTATATTTAAGAGTGATATGGACCTATAGCTGGTGCATTGGGATGGATCTTTCCATTCTTTTGGTGTATTTGTAATATACCCCTGTAATGACTCTTCCCTCATTTTCATCTCCCTTCCCAATGCACTCATATACACACACATTTTGGGCACAAGTTGCTCTTGAAATTTCCTATATCTCAACATGAAGCCATTTGGTCCCGGGCTCTTTCCTACAGCTGTGCCCATCAATACCCCATTGCTTTCCTCCTGCGAGATTGGTCTTTCCAATTCCAGTAACCTCTCCTCCTCCAGCCTAGGAAGTCCGGCCTCTTTTACATATAACTACCTTTTTTGCTCCTTCAGATTCTTTCGAATTATTAGTTTTCAAATCATATAGCTTACTATAATATTTTTGGAACACTTTAGCAATATCAGTGGTTAAACAGGCCATTTCTCATCTTTGATTTTTTCTATAGAATTCCTTAATTTCTTTTCTCTTACCTTTCTTATTAAGTATTTTCCTGGTCTATTTCCCCACTGATATCTTTCCTTTGCCACCCCGTTAAATACTCTTCTAGTTTCTTGTTCCATTATATCCTTTAGTTCCTTTCTTTTCAAAATTATTTTCTGTTGTATTTCCGCATCTATGTTCTTTTTATGTGCTTGTTCTAGATCATATAATTCCATATAATTCCTTAAGTAACAGTTTAATTTTTTTCTCAGTTTTTCTTTTATTTGGCCCCGATATCAAAATGCCCCTAATATATGCCTTATGTGCCTCCCATACTGTAGCAATAGACATCCCTTCAGTTTCGTTGAGGGTAAAATATTGCTCTATTTCCTTCTTTAATCTCATCTCTGTCTCCAAATCCTGTATTAATGTTTCATTAAGTTTCCATGTATTACTTCTGATCCTCTCTCTTCACCACCTTAAACTCATTGTAACAGGTGCATGATCTGATAGTGAGATTACTTCAATATTAACCTTTACCAAAGAATCCAAAAATCTACATTCTATCATTATATGGTCCAGCCTTGAATATGTCCCATGTGCTGGAGAGAAGAAGGTGTAGTCCTTATCCCTTGGATGTTTAATTTGCCATGTGTCCATCAATTGACATTGATAGAACATTTTTGTAACCAATTTAAGACTACCACCTACCTCCCTCTGCGCCGATGTTGATGCATCCATCCATGGATCCATACAGAAATTAAAATCACCTGCCACAATCAGCTGTCCTCTCTTGAAAACCATAAGATTTTTCAAGACACCCTCCAGATATACCATCGGATTCTTATTAGGGCAGTAGATATTTGCTAATGTACATTCTACTCCTTGTAATTTCCCTCTCAGGAACAAAAATCAACCCCCTATATTGAACACTATCTTCCACCACAAAGTCAACATTCTTTGCTATCCCAATTGCTACCCCCTTTGCACGTTTAATGGGTGAATCCGCATATAACTCAATATTTGTATGATTATGAATCCTCCTGCGCTTCTATGGACAATCCCCCCTCCTAGTAAGTAAGCTGCTGACACTCAAACCAATAACCTAATCAGTGTAAAAATCTATATAAATTAGTGTAGCGCTTAAAAAATAACATAATTAATAGACTATAAAAATAATAAATGTGACCAGTGCTGTAATCTTCACAGTGCTCTTATGCCACTAATAGCACTTAAACATAAACCAAAACCATCAATATCAGAATATAATATGATAATAAATGTGACAAGTGCTGTAATCTTCTCAGTGCTAAAATACTACTGAGTAAGAAATGAGACCATAAAACATTAAAAATTAGTGATAGTGTCACTCCAAACAATAAATAAATCAATAAATAACAGGTGATGGTGCCACTTCAACTTCATTCAATGTCCAGTATTCATATTGACATTCATCTATTCGAAGTGTTCTTGATAACCATGCATAGTGTGTATAGATAGTGCCACACGTGAACCAACACACTCCTTATCCACTTTGGCTGCAATGCCTGCTCACCTCCTTCCTGCGACCCCAAGGGGCCCACAAGCCTTTAGGATCACCCTGGATCCTCAAGATTCCTGGTATTGGCACCTTCCTGATATTCCTCCTATCAGGTCTCCTCCACTCCTTCACTGCTATGCCTCACAGGCTCCTCACCACCGATTGTCTGCAAGCTCTCTCTCACAAAGACAGTGAGTGAAAAAACAAATCCTCCATTGTGTAGTATTTCCAATCAGTAGGGTTTATTCTTAAATAGCAACAACAGGTGACTTACATTCGGTTGTACAGTCTCAGTGCGTTCCTCTCAAGGTAAACTACAACCTCTGATAGTGACTTCCTGATAACCAGGAAAATGGCGTCCCACACCGGAAGTGCGACACTCCGGATACCGGAAGTAGCGTCTACGTATTGCCTACGCGTTACGTCACGTACCTCGTGACTTCTTCTCTTCTCTGAGAAGAAGTCACGAGGTACGTGACGTAACGCGTAGGCAATACGTAGACGCTACTTCCGGTATCCGGAGTGTCGCACTTCCGGTGTGGGACGCCATTTTCCTGGTTATCAGGAAGTCACTATCAGAGGTTGTAGTTTACCTTGAGAGGAACGCACTGAGACTGTACAACCGAATGTAAGTCACCTGTTGTTGCTATTTAAGAATAAACCCTACTGATTGGAAATACTACACAATGGAGGATTTGTTTTTTCACTCACTGTCTTTGTGAGAGAGAGCTTGCAGACAATCGGTGGTGAGGAGCCTGTGAGGCATAGCAGTGAAGGAGTGGAGGAGACCTGATAGGAGGAATATCAGGAAGGTGCCAATACCAGGAATCTTGAGGATCCAGGGTGATCCTAAAGGCTTGTGGGCCCCTTGGGGTCGCAGGAAGGAGGTGAGCAGGCATTGCAGCCAAAGTGGATAAGGAGTGTGTTGGTTCACGTGTGGCACTATCTATACACACTATGCATGGTTATCAAGAACACTTCGAATAGATGAATGTCAATATGAATACTGGACATTGAATGAAGTTGAAGTGGCACCATCACCTGTTATTTATTGATTTATTTATTGTTTGGAGTGACACTATCACTAATTTTTAATGTTTTATGGTCTCATTTCTTACTCAGTAGTATTTTAGCACTGAGAAGATTACAGCACTTGTCACATTTATTATCAATATTTGTATCCTGAGATAAATGTGTCCCCTTTAAGAATATCACATCGATAAAATATTGGTGAATATCCCTCAGGATCTTATACCTTTTAGTCCTGGTTTTCAATCCTTTTACATTAAATGTCATAAACTTACACATATTCATTCCTACTCCATGTCTATTCTCCATCTATGTGGGGACTCAGAGGGAAACAGATTTACAAATTTTAAGACTAAGTGAAAAACTCTCTCTGGGTGACTTTTACTTTCCTTCCCCCTCCCTCACCCCTCCTCCCCAGTCCCCTCCCCCTTCCCACTTCTCCTTGGCACATATTTAGCCCTGGAATCAGTTGTGGCTATTTTCCACCTTCGATTATTCCTTGGGGTATGACTCAGAGCACCTGGGCCAGTTTCCCTTAGATTCCCACTAGACTGTGAAAAAAAAGCAGCTTCCCAATGCCCATATTATAAATCCCTCTTCTTTTCCTTCTCTCCTCTCCCTGCCTCCCCGCTGCATCCAACCTTAAAAGCCTGTATAGGAAAAGAACAAAAAAAAAAAATTCTCCTTTTCTTTCCTATTTCTCCCCCTCCCCCTATGTACACTACACTAGGACTTCTCAGTCCCATTCTCTATTTGGGGACCCGTTGCCACCTATTTTTCCTTAGTTCAACACTTTCCCTGGTCCCTTCGAACCATCCTGGAATGTCAACTGCAAGTCCAGTCTTTTACAAAAGGGCTTTCAAAACTCTCCTCGTAGCTAAAGTCTCTGATGCTATGTCCGCAAAAATCTGCAGGCTTACTCATCCACTCATACTTTACTTCTGGGACTCCGCGTATCATCTCCCAGATATTGGCTTTATCTTCATAGTGATGAAAATGCACAATTACATCTCTAGGAACCTCTGACACAATTCCCTGTGGTCAATTAATACTATGGACTGTCAACTTTCAGTTGTTCTCTCATTGGCCTACCCATTATAGGGCTGAATATTTTCCTTATTTCTTCTATTAAAGTCTGCCCCAGATGTTACATCTGTTAGACCACAGAACCTCAAGTTGTTACTTGTATCCCTATTCTCTTGATCTTCTAATCTATATTCCAGCTTTCTTTGTTCTTTGCAAAAGTCTTCCATCTGCGTTTCTAACTTCATAATTACTTGTGCTTGTATTTCTATTTTTCCTTCTGACTCTTCTAGTCGAGATACCTGCCCCAAGTCATTATGTAACACGGCCATTTCATTCTTGAGATATTTATCTAATTTTGCGAACATCTCGGCCATTTCCATTTTCGTGGGTATTTATTGACTTGAACTTTGTTCTTCTACGTATATATTTCTAGAGTTCATTCCACTTTCCATTTTATTTAATTTGTTACTCTGGTCCATATTAGATGCTCCTAGTGAAATTCTGCTTTGGTCTTCATTTTTATTTCCTAGTTCATGACTCCCTCTTCCTCCCTGTTTTTCCATGGTATGATCTTCCAGACTTTTTTCTTGTGGGGGCAGATATTTCCTTATTGTGCTCACTTGTGGAGTTTCTGACCCTCCTCCTTTTACAGATCTATTTTTCATATTGTTACAATACTTTAAGCAGATTTCAGATCTCGTCCCTTTGGTTCTATAACACAAGTCTCATTATTTATAAATTGATCAGAGAGTCCAGCACGGTGCTCACTTCTGTTTCCCAAACAGGAAAAACGTTTTCAATAAAACATAGGTTAATTTCTGACATCATTTATCCTCTCGTGCCTTTTCTTCTATTTCCCCTGGGTGACTCACTTTTTCTTTGTTCCTCTCCTCTTCTTGTTATCAAAGGACCCCATTACAGCATCTTCTAATGCCTTAACACCCCCTTCTCCAGTACCTATAAGCCAAGTGGGTACAATCAGAGGAAGAAAGGAAGGATTTACTGCTACTTGCTTGCGGAAACTCAGTCCCACTATCTTTAACCCATCTAAATGGGTCTCAGTTCCTTCTTTTCCAAACTAATGTCCCGTGTACAGAGTGGGTGTTTGACTCACCAGGGGTCTCTGGTCCTCGGTAGTTTAGCCGGGAAGGGGGGGGTCACCCTCCGTGGAAAACCGCCAAACCTACGGGCGTCCAGTATCCCTTCTCTCTGTGGCTTCAGTAAGCTCTCAGCACACTCCTCTGACAGCACTGGTGCAGCTTCCTGCTCACTCCACTGCCCCACACAGGGCTCCCCTCCAGGAGACACACACAATGCTGCAGTGGCTCCCAGGCAATCATCTCCCGTTCCTTGGGCGTATCCACCTCTCCAGCGTTCACAGCTTCAGCCTCCTCACCCGCCACACAGAACTTTAAGCCGGCCAACGGAGAGAGAGAGAGAGACTGAGACTATCTCCTCTCCCCAGGCCGCCAGACACCGCCCGAGAAGGCACGGCCGAAGGTACAGCAGCAGGGAGACAGGCAAGAGGGGGATTTCTCCTATCCCTCCTTCACAGGCATTGGGAGCTCCTGCTCCTAGCGTCCGATCACCGCTATGTTCCAGCCCCTCCCCCCAGCAAGTTCCATTTGTTACGTTCACAGCACTGTGCAATTCAATAAAACCTAATTGAAATTCATGGATGCCCTTTCCTCTACCAGTCTGAATTTTTATGCACTGGCAATTCCCAGAGGGTAGCACAAACGCAAGCTGCGGCACTATTCAAAAATGAAGTATATGAATTAACACTTAAGTAGAATAATTATGGATCTTTTATATCTGCACATACTTAAAGTGGAGGTTCAGTCTGAAAAAAAAAAAAATCAAAAAATCAAAAAAAGTCAGCAGCTACAAATCCTATAACTTACTTTTAATAAAACAGGCACTTACCTGTCCCAGGATCCAGCTCCGTCCTCACTTGGGCTAGTTCTTTACTAGCAGTATCACAGCTGAGTGCGCATGTGTATCAAAACTAGGTACCCACTCACCACCCCTCCATAACTACATGCCAAGCTAGGCAGAGGAGGATTTCTTAAAGCAGAACTTCTCCTTTTGGGTGGAGCTCCGCTATAAGTGTGATTTAATTCAAAATCTATCATATTCACATTAGCCCCCACAATCAAACAGCTATCACTGGTGTTCGAATATTCAGCATGATCATTTAATGTCATTTAGTCTACCTTTGCCTTGGATGCTCTTACCTTCTTAGTTTGTCAAACCAATGACCCCGTATTTCACCCAGAAGATGAGTGTCCGATAAAAACATTGCCTTCAGAGGTGTTGAGCTGTGTGTGCTAGGAGCATTCTTCAGGTCTGGCCAGGCACACTGAATTATAACAAAATAGTAAACCAAAAACTCACAAAAAAAAATTACTAGAAAGATGAATGTCAGAAATTTCAGCAGGAGAACACTTCTGTTAAGAAGGGAATTCTTCTCTGTACCAAACCCACTTTTCAACATGGCCATGTGTACAATGTTCGGATAGTTCAGCGATCACTGCAACATCCATTCGCAGGACTCTGCCTTTCCAAAGGCTGGATCAAAATGGCTACATCTTTCCTGCAACAAGAAACAGAACACAGTTCAAATATACATATTTTTTTTTTTCATAAAACAGAACGTGTACTTAGTTTTACATATATTTTCTATAAAATATTCAACTTTGCAAATGAAACGTGCAAAAGTTTCATGCCAACTAAAAACAAACAAAAGAAATTACCGTGTGCATACAGTTGCAAGAAAAAGTATGTGAACCCCTTGGGATTATGTGGAGTTTTGCATGAATTGGGCATAAAATGTGCTCTGAACGTCATCTAAGTCACAACAATAGAAGAACACAGTCTGCTGAACATAATACTACACAAACATTAGATGTTGCCATGGTTTAATTGCACATAACATGTAAACATTCACAGTGCAGGGAGGAAAAAGTATGTGAGACCCTAGCTTAATGACTTCTCCCAGAGCTAATTGGAGCCAGGAGTGAGCCAACCTTGACTCCAATCAGTGTGATGATATTGGATGTGTTGCTGACAGCTGTCCTGCCCTTAAAAAACACACACCTGTTTTGGGTTTACTGGTTTCAAGAAGCACTGTCTGATGTGAACCATGCCTCGCAGAAAAGAGCTCTTCGGAGACCTACGATCAAGAATTGTTGACTTGCATGAAGCTGGAAAGGGTTACATAAGTATCTCCAAAATCCTTGATGTTCATGTGTCCACGGTAAGACAGACTGTCTACAAATGGAGAAAGTTTAGGAATGTTGCTACTCTCCCTAGGCGTGGTTGTCCTGTAAAAATGACTGCAAGAGCACAGCGCAGAATGCTGCATGAGGTAAAGAAGAATCCCAGAGTGTCAGCTAAAGACCTACAGAAATCTCTGGCACATGCTAACATTTTTGTTGACACATCTACAATAAGGAAAACATTAAACAAGAATGGAGTACATGGGAGGACACCACGGAGGAAGCCATTGCTGTCCAAAAAGAATATTGCAGCACGTTTGAAGTTTGCAAAAGAGCACCTGGATGTTCCACAGCACTACTGGCAAAATATACTGTGGACAGATGAAACCAAGATTGAGTTGTTTGGGAAGAACACACAACACTGTGTGGAGAAAAAAAGGCACAGCGCACCAACATCAAAACCTCATCCCCACTGTAAAACATGGCGGAGGGAGCATCATGGTTTGGGGCTGCTTTGCTGCCTCAGGGCCTGGACGGATTGTTGTCATTGATGGGAAAATGAATTCCAGAGTTTATCAAGACATTTTGCAGGAAAACGTACGACCATCTGTCCGCCAACTGAAGCTCCGCAGAGGATGGGTGATGCAACATGACAATGACCCAAAGCATACAAGTAATTCAACAAAACAATGGCTGCAACAGCACAGAATACGCCTTCTGGAGTGGCCCAGTCAGAGTCCTGACCTCAACCCGATTGAAATGCTGTGGCATGACCTTGAGAGAGCGATTCACACCAGACATCCCAAGAATATTGCTACACTGAAACAGTTTTGTGAAGAGGAGTGGTCCAAAATTACTCCTGATCATTGTGCAGGTCTGATCTGCAACTACAGGAAACGTTTGGTTGAGGTTATTGCTGCCAAAGAAGGGTCAACCAGTTATTAAGTCCAAAGGTTCACATACTTTTTCCTCCCTGCACTGTGAATGTTTACATGTTATGTGCAATTAAACCATGGCAACTTCTAATGTTTGTGTAGTATTATGTTCAGCAGACTGTGTTCTTCTATTGTTGTGACTTAGATGACGTTCAGAGCACATTTTATGCCCAATTCATGCAAAACTCCACGTAATCCCAAGGGGTTCACATACTTTTTCTTGCAACTGTAGATAGTAATTTCACTGCTCTGCTGAATGTCTGCAGATGAGAGCCAATAATCACAGCTCTGCATTACTACTGAAGAAGAATATCCTACACTTGTTCAAGTGCACGAAGCCACTGCACAGAATGAACACCTTGATACAAAGTACTTTTTCCCACATATTTATGTTGAAAAAAAAATGTTTGCAATGTATCTAAAATTTAGGAAGCTGTTGTAAGGGTTTCATTACTTTTTTTTTTAATTCACGTTTTTTATCTCAGATTCACTGTTGTACATAACATTTTAGGGACATTACAATTAACTTGTGCTTTGTCCATTCAGGGCATAGCAACACATTTGCTGTAATCACCCCAAAACAGCACATGCTTAGGTTTGTTCCCTAGTAACTCCATTCTGCTCTAGAACAGAAGGAAATAACATGTACATCTGGGTATGTAGGTGCATGTGAAAGTACTGGGCCAATCAAGATTGTCACTCGGGGATTCCATAGCCCTGTGTAGGATACAAATCTGGACATTAATAGCTTACACCAGGCTCTCTCTTTGCCCTAGAACAGTCAATTCACAAAGCATTTTTAACCTTCATTTAGCTCGTTATTTCAATGATATTGCATGTTATGTAGTTGCTGTGTAAAGGTAAATGAACAACAATAAAGTGTAGCACAACAGACTAATATGTCATAAAAATATATATTAAACAATAAGTAAAGTCCCATGAAAAAGTCTCTTATAACACCACTGTGCAACATGTATAAAATAAATCTTCTTTCTTCAGTGCCAACCGTGCCACCATCATTAGGTGAAAAACCTGCTCACCTCACTTTATGACCTCATCAATAAGTCATTATGCGCTCAACATATGGACAGATTTGTGTATACCCTCTGTGGTCTTCCTCCAGCTCCTCTCCCAGGACCGCCAAAGTATACACTCCTCCAGCTGACGCTCTCATATAATATGTATTATGGAAAACAGAAAAGTGGAACCATAGTGCTATTTATAAAACAATTTATTAGCGCCCAAATTAAAAACACTTACAAAATGTAAGAAACGAGCCAGCAAATAATGTGTATTTTCATTACATGGCTCACTACCCCGCTCTCCCAGATGGTCATCAGTTCAAAACTTCTAGGGCTCAACTCATTCCACCTATACGCGTTATGCCCCAGATTCGGACTTCCTCAGTAGGCAGAGAACTGGCAAACGTGGAGCCCTTAAATAACCCATGTATCCCTTCTCCCTAACCCCAGAAATGACATCACTTCCTGACCAACGGAAGTGATGGCATTGGCCATCTTGGATCACTTCTGAACCCCGAAGTGATGTCACTGGCCATCTAAGATCACCTCTGGACCAGGAAGTGAAGAAAACCTGATCCCTCAAAGCTATAAATATCCTTATTATAAATTTAAATCTTGCGCCAAAAAATAATCAATAAAAATAAATGCTGCTGTTCAAAAAATGACAAAACATCAAACAAGACTCATAAAGTGATACAGCGCAAATAATAAGAAATAAAATTTTAAATAATATGCAAGTCCAAGAGAAAGTCCAAAATTAAAGTCTGATGTCCTAAAAAAAAGTGATATAATGAAAAAGAATATAAAACTTCATAAATTTTCCAGCGTGCTCACATCATCAGTGGTAAATCATTTCCCCCACACTCACCTGATAAAGTGGATTCTCTAGCTGATATGGCTTTGGGAATCAAAAACAGGCTTAGAGGTGGAGTGTAGTTTCATCAGATGTTTTATCCTTTTATCAATTTCTTACTGAGTCTCCTTCCAAAACAATTCCACATAGGGAAATATAAAGTATAAAAGAAAATACCGATAGTATAATACTGTATGAGGGTCATAAAAATGTTTCTTAAAAGACCTTCATTGCACTCACATTGGGTAGATTTATAATCAGCTTCCGTGGACTAAAATGCCTCCCAAACAACCGATAATGAAGGTCTTTTAAGAAAATTTTTTATCATCTATATATCTCTTATAGCATACCAATTGGCTTGTTATTGAAAACTACTTCTGATTCCCAGTGGGCCATAAATATGTTGGCCACACTGAGTGCAAAACTAGCTCCCATCACCACACCGGTTATCTGATGGAAGTAATGGTTGTCATACAAGAAGTAGTTATGTTGGAGACTAGAACTCAGACTCTCCAACAAGAAAATTTTATGTTTCCTAGATATATGAGACAATGACAATGCCCATTTTACTGTCTCCATAGCGTCTTGGTGCTTAATTATGGTATACAACGAGCTGACATCTGTTGTAACCAGAAAACATGCATTAAGGTTAGAAGTCTCATCCAACATCTGTAATAAGTGCTTCGTGTCTCTCAAATACGCCTTTGTGAAGGAGACTATAGGTTGTAAATGTATGTATTGCCACAACATTAATGTGAGGGAATCTACCCTATTCACTATAGATCTACAGGGGGGAGGGTTGGTACCACTTTTGTGTATTTCTGGCAAACAATATATCACTGGGGTCCTGCATGAGGAGGGGTAAAAAGATATTGCGCCACTTTCTCATTAAGGATGTTAACATTTAACTGCTTTTAGTAATTATTTTTTCTAATTCAACTTTATATTCTTTAATGGGGTTTTTATTTAACAACCTATATGTGTTTCTATCTTCCAATAACTTATTAATTTAATTCTTATAAAATGTTTTGGTCATCAACACTAAGCCCACCTTTGTCTGCAGGTCTGATTATAACATCTTTCTTATTTTCCAATGCTTGAATACCTTTTTTTTAATAAACATGGGGTCCTGCACCTTTTTTACTTTCAACCTCTCTAAATCATGAACAAATTATTAAAAACGTCTATGAATTAACTGTCCACATTGGGGGGATTAAATGTAGATCTATTCCTAAAATGGGTATATTGTCCATCCTGTGCGGAAGAAGATTTAAGAATTGGATTGGACAAAAAATATTTTCTAACATTCAAAGTTGTCATTAACCTTTGAATGTTAATATATGTGTCAAACATATTCACATTTTTAACAGGAGCAAATTTCAGCCCTTTATGCAACATCTTGATCTCCTCCACAGTTAACAGGATACCACTCAAATTATGTTATATATAAATGTTTAATTTTTTTTATATGAGATATTAGTCTATTGCGCTATAGTTTATTGTTGTTCATTTTGGTACAGGTATTGTGAAGTCACCAACAGTGTTTTAGCAGCAATAATTTAGAGCACCATCATATTATTTTAGGGTATGTTGCGCTGATTGAATAGGGGTTAAGTAGCTGTGTGAAGGTAGTCTAATCTCAAATCTAAGTACCGGTAAAATATCGGTAGCAATAAAATAACATGTTTGCCCCTCTCCTCCACTTGCCCATTTACAGAATGTTTTGTAATTTAGATGATTAAACATGGGTTCATAGAATACAAATCATTCTGTAACTGGACAAAAGGAGAGGAGGACAGACAAATAACAGGATGAATATTGTGTAGGTGAGCTGCAGGTCTCCTGTTAGAGTGCCAGAAATATATTGGATGTGTAAATGACAGGCAGTGATCCCACAGGTGACATACACCTCCTGAGATTTAGCTATCTGTAACTCAGTAACAAAACTAAAAAAGAAATGCAATATTTTGCTAAGTATACACAATAAAGTACATTTGTAAAGACAAAGTTTGCCTATGTTTGTCCATCAATGAAATATAGGTGGTTAGCAACATTCAAAGTCTAATTATTCTAATGAATGTTTTTCCTTCACATTGCTGTTGTAGTGAAGCTTTCAGTGTTGTTGATATACCAGCTCTACCAGTTCTAATGAATGTACCTGTAACATAACTCCACTGGTTATTTATCTACTGGATTTCTCCTTTTGATGGTGTAGTTGACACATGCACTGTAGAAAAAACAAGTTAAATACGAAGTTCACCTTTTAAAAAAAATAACAGATACACATTTTTTACAGGAATTTGTTTTTTTTATTTATTTTACAGGTCTATAGGTGTGTATAAATACAGGTGTAACATTGTGAACGTAGACTTTAAAACTATGTACAAATACAGAGAAATGGCTTTGGGTACCCAAAATAAAGATTGTAAGCATTTCTGGAACCAGAGAAAGCGCCTAGCTTACAAAATCTGTTCTACAAAAATACAAGCTGTAACCAGCAGAGATGTGGAAGAACACTCACACATGTTTAATAATAATGCACTATAACAGGAATATTATTATATTCTCATGTTAAAGCAGAACTTTAATCATAACAATTGATAAAAAATAATGTTCTTTAGCAAGGAACATACATTCCACATTAATATTTATGCTACCAAAACTAGTGTGTGCTGTAAATTGCCTCCAGCATTGCTCTTGTTTCTTCTTGCTGCAGCCTGCAATTTTGTTGAAGCCCAAAGCCCTGAGCAGCAGTTAAAGCAAACCTAAACCCTCCTATCCTTTTCAGCTAAGGAAGCTTTAATCTGTTTGATCTGCAACTGCCATGGTAATGCATATATAATCAGTTATAACACCAATCATTTGATGGTTTGACAGTTTGGTTGAGAACACAAGCAAATGTGACAGTTGGCATTCCTGTTAGTTCTGCTTTAGCCGCTTTCCGCTCGCAATGTACTGTGGCTGGGCGGCAGCTACAGGCAAATCGACCTACTCGTAGGTTGCTCTGGCTGTACTAACACAGGGAAGCAGCAGACACAGCAAAATGAAAATCCTGGTGAATGGGACCCAGCGATCACATTGTAAGCAAAGCTTACAATCAAATCAATCAATCTCATTCATAACAGCTCTGCTTCTCCTCCTAGTGAGCTGTGATTGTCCCACAGCTGTCACATAATACATGGGGCCAATCACAACACCCTGTACCATGTGACCAGCTCCAGCCAATCACTATCTTGAGCTGTCAAATACCTAACTCATTCATGACAGTTCATTAATGAGTTAGATTCATGACAGCAATCTTTGCTGATCTTTAATTCTCCTGAAAAGCAAAGTGTAAAAAAGTAAATAAAAACAAATTCCCTGATCACCCTCCCCAAAAACACACACACTCACAATAGTACAATGTTACTATGGTAACATTGTAGTATTCTAATAAAAGTAATAAAATAAATGTTAAAAAAAAAAAATCAAGATTTTTTTGTTTTTAACTACTTGCCAACCGCTTACCCGAATTTCTCCAGGCGAGCAGCAGCTCTTGGCAAAGAGTCATAATCTTACGATGCTTCCTGTTTTGTACGAACGTGAAGATGTAAGGGCAGAGGAGAGATCTAGAGCCTAATAGACCCCAGATTTCTCCAAAACGAATACCTGTCAATGCCTATTGCAGTCAGAGGGGATATTTACATTCCCTGTGATAGTAATAAAAGTGATTTAAAAAAAGAAAAAAAAAAGTGACAGTGTAAAAATAAAAATCTAAAAAGTAAAAAAGCACCCTTGCCCCCCTGCATGCACATGCTTTGACCCCCTGGCTGAAATGTAAACAGCGGTTGCACCATGCATGTGAGGCATGGCTGCGAATGTCAGATCGAGGGCAGTAATTCTAGCACTAGACCTCCAGTGTAAATATAAAGTGGTGACCTGTAAAGGATTTAAAGCATCGATAATAAAAATGTATGTATTTTGTTGCCATTGCACGGGCATGAGCAATTTTAAAGCATGTCATGTTTTGTATCTTTTTACTCAGCGTAACATCATCTTTTATACTTTATCAAACAATTGGGCAATATATTGTGTTTTTGTGCATTAAAATTCTAAAAGTGTATTTTTCCCAAAAGATTTGTGTTTGAAAAATTGCTGCGCAAATACTGTGTGACATAAAAAAAATTCAACACCCACCATTTTATTCTCTAGGGCCTCTGCTTTAAAAAAATATATATAATAATTGAGGGTTCAAAGTAATTTTCTAGCAAAAAAAACTGTTTTCATGTTAACAAAAAGTATCAGAAAATGCTTGGTCATCAAAAGTGGGTGATGTGTGGCATAAGCTTCTAATGTTGTCCCTGAAATGCCAGGATAGTAGAAAAAAACCCTCCAAATGACCCCTTTTTGGAAAGTAGACACTCCAAGGTATTTGCTAAGAGGCATGGTGAGTGTTTTGCAGATCTCATTTGTTGCCACGTTTTTGGAAAACCAAGAATGAAAAAAAAAAATTTATTTTATTTTTCAAAACACTGTGACAAAAATGATATCTGTAAAATACTCACAATGCCTCTTATCAAATTCCTTGGGGCGTCTACTTTCCAAAAAGGGGTCATTTGGGAGGGTATTTGTACTATCCAGGCATTTTGGGCCTCCAAAATTGTGATAGATAGTGGGGGAAATGATATGAGGAAATATGCCCTTTGAAAGACTGGAGGTGGTCATTGGATTTTGGGAGCCAGTATGTAGCTAGGCTGCCAAAAGGTCTCTCACATGTGGTGCCCCCATATTCGGGAGAAGTAGGATACTGTGTTTTGGGGTGTTATTCCACATATACCCATGGCATGCATGAGCAATATACCATCAAAAACTGAAAATTTTGTGCAATAAAAAGAAAATTGTCATTTCCATAAAATTTGTGGCAAAAAATAAAATGTTCCAGGGACTCAACATGCCTCTCTGCAAAATCCTTGGGTGTCTACTTTCCAAAAAGAGGTCATTTGGGGGGGGGGGGGTTTGTACTGCCCTGGCATTTTAGCACCTCAAGAAATGTGATAGGCAGTCAGAAAGTAAAAACTACGTAAATTCCAATATATATACCATACTTTGTAGACGCTATAACTTTCACACAAACCAATTAATATACATGTATTGAGATTTTTTTAGCAAAGACATGTAGCAGAATACATTTTGGCCTAAATTTATGACTAACTTTGAGTTTATTGGATATTTTTTATAACCAAAAGTGAAAAATATTGTTTTTTTTTCCAAATTTTCTGTCTTTTTTTGTTTATAACGCAAAAAGTAAAAACCGCACAGGTGATCAAGCACCACCAAAAGAAAGCTCTATTTGTGTGGGAAAAAAGGACATACATTATGTTTGGGTACAGCATTGCTCGACCGCACAATTACCAGTTGAAATAGCGCAGTGCCGAACAGCAAAAACTGGCCTGGCCATGAGGTGGGGTAAATCCTCTGGAGGGCAAGTGGTTAAAGTGTGGACTGTCAGCAGATTGGCCTCTACAAATTCGGCACAGTGCCTAAAAAGGCCTAAAAGTGGAGAGCAACTGAGCATGTGCAGAGCAGCGTGAGACAGTGTATTACTGGATTTCAAACAGTATAGACACTTATTTTTATTATGTATTTATTTCAGGTACTTATATAACGCCGTCAATTTACGCAGCGCTTTACATATATATTGTACATTCACATCAGTCCCTAACCCTCAAGGGGTGTACAATCTAAGGTCCCTAACTCACATCCATACATACACATATTAGGGCCAATTTAGACAGGAGCCAATTAACCTACCAGCATGTCTTTGGAGAGTGGGCGGAAACTGGAGTACCCGGAGGAAACCCAAGCAGGCACAGGGAGAACATGCAAACTCCAGGAACCAGCGACCCTAGTACTGCCAGGTGGAAGTGCTAACTATTTAGCCACTGTGCTGCTAAGTTACATATTGCAATGGAACCGGACCCCATCTGCACTAGGGTATTTCCGTCATACTCCCGCTTCCCTGTCCGAACACAGATCCACGGACACCACCACTGGCCATACAAGACAAAACAGCACCAGACTTGTATGAAAGACAGGAAATAGACTGCTTTATTTTAACATAGATACAAGATATATACACAGGGCGGGGAAATACACCCAGTAACAGGAAACACATCAGCAGGCCGTCCCATCAGGAGGAAGGGCTGCCGGAAACACCCCCCCCCCCACCAAGCCAGTACAAACACATATACCCCATAATAGTTTGCTCTCAAGCAAGACACACAATAGAACAATGGGACAACCATGTGGCATTAAACAATGAACAACCCCCACACCCCACCTATACATGTCTACACAATAGCAGGACAGATCACCCTGTACCCCTAACAGGCACAGGGTGGCTTACACATAATAGGAATATGGGGAGCTGAGACAGGGGTCTCCCCACCTCTCCAAAGGGGGCTGTGTTACATGGGCCCCCACCCAAAGTGACTCCCGTCACACATATCTAATAATGCGGAGGGAAATCTGACACTGACACTAATATAGTGGTCAGTGCTAATACATACACTGTCACTGTACTAATGACACTGGCTGGGAAGGGGTTAACATCTAGGGGCAAAGGGTGAACAGTGTACCTAACAAGTGTAATGTGTGCTGCTTTTACTCCCAATTTTGCCTCGGGGGGAAAAAAAAGGGCACATCGCTGCTGTCTGTACTTAGCTCTGTGTTTGTCAAAATGGAGCTCTGTTCTGTTATTCGCTCAGCAAGTCCCGCCCATTGACCGGGACCTGCTGATTGGCTTGTACACATACATGATCTGCTGACATGTATAAAAGAGCAGTATGTCTGCATGGGCTGGTCGGAAAGTAATTAACCACTAGGGGACTGCCTGCAGTACATATACTGCTACATGGTGGCCCCTGAGCGCCGGATCACGTATACAAATGTGATCCTGCATTTCGGGGTAGGGACACGCACAAGGTGCGCGACCGCTCTACCCGTGGCACCGATCGCGGACGACAATCAACGGGTCTCGGCTGGTGATTACCCGCCGGAGCCCGGCGATAGCTGGCAAACACTGACGGGGAGGAAGGCTGCATTGTTTTCAATGGAGCTCGCCTCCCTGTCATTTTTCAACACACTGTTCCGGATCGCTGGACACAGCCTTCGGGAACAGTGTGCAACAGAGAAGCACACACCCCCGCCCCCTAGTGAAACACTCCCCTCACACAGTTAACCCTTTCATTGCCTCCCAATGTTAACCCCTTCCTCCCCAGTGCCATTAGTACAGTGTGTTTTTTTTTTTGCACTGATCACTGTATTGGTATCACTGGGGATGTCAGTGACCCCAAGTCAGTTCCCCCCCAGTGTCAGAATGTCCACCGCAGTCCCACCATAAGTCGCTGATCGCCACCATAAGTCGCTGATCGCCACTATTATTAGTATAAAAAAAAATCCAGTATCTATACCGCCATTTGTAAACGCTATAACTTTCACGTAAACCAATGGATTTTTTTTTAGCAAAGACATGTCGCAAAATACATTTTGGCCAAAATTTATGACGAAATTTGATTTGTACATTATTTTACTGGACATGTTTTATAGCAAAAAGTCCAAAATATTGTTTCTATTCTCAAAATTGTAGGTCTTTTTTTTTTAAAGCGCAAAAAATAAAAAACGCACAGGCAATAAAATACCACCGAAGAAAGCCCAATTCGTGGGGAAAAAAGTACGTAAAATTCCATTTTGGTGCAGTGTTGCATGACTGCGCAATTGTCAGTTAAACTGACGCAGCGCCATAACACAAACCGCATAAGTAACCGCTTCCTAACCACCCTATAACAGAAATACTGCTGCAGGGAGGCACGGGTGCACAAAATCTATATGTGTGATTTACGCTCCTGTGGTTTTCACGCCCCTCCCAGATAGAGTCAGACTGCCCAGTAATCACATTTAACCCCTTGATTGCCAGGAACACGCTCATACACAATAAACCTCCATTGCTAGTATGGTGTCTGAACGGATCAATATCTTTGATCAGATCAGCACTATACCAGCATTCACATTAGTATAGCGTCCCCAAAAACGCAGCATTAGCGGGATAAGCCCTGGCACCTGCTTGCACCTGCCAGCACCTGCACTTTCCCACCACCCTTCTCCCCCAGCAAGTGCAGTGTCAGTAGGTCACTGTCACTTGATACAAACAAAACTCAGTGTTGGCAGAATCAGGCCTGATCTCTGTTAGGACTTTGCGGTACATTTTTATGACTCTCACATGCAGCAGAGTGCCAGTACTACTGCCGCACTACCTTTGGTGAACTGGTAAGCACCAGCGGTCTATTACATCCTGGTCTTTCACATACCAGCACTGCAGTATCACTTGGTGATGTGGTGAGTACCATAAGTGCAATACAAGCTGGTGCAGTGGGAGAACAAGTAGTGTCCTGCAACAACCATGAAATCGCACACAGACCCATAGAGCCCCTAGTATCCTTCTGGATGTGCTTGCAAATCCTGATTGGCAGCCCACAAATTCTGCAGCACCCGTATTTCCCCCATTCACAGCCCAACCCGGAATTCAGGTGGAAACAGCAAATGTAACTACTCCCCTTGATTTTTTGGAGCTGTTTTTCACGGAAGATCTGTATGCATTGATTGTGAATCAAAGCATTTTATATGCACAACAATTTATCTCCACCAACCCAAATTCAAACCTTGCCAGACCATTCGCATGGAAACTCATTTTGGTTTACGAATTTAAATTTTTTTGGGATGTAACCCTCAGCATGGGCATTACTAAAAAAAAAAAATGAATTGCGGTTGTATTGGTCCACAGACCCCATTCATCATATGCCCGTGTTCTCTGCTGCCATGGCCAGGCATAGATATGAAAGTATAATATGTTTTATGCATTTCAACGACAATACACTCTGTCATCCTCAAGGTGACCCTGAATTTGACTGGCTCCACAAAATTCAGCCCCTCGTAAATCACCTTAACGAAAAATTTGCAGATGTCTATACTCCCCAGCAAAAAATCTGCGTTGATGAGTGTCATGACCCGCGGCCGCCGTCACCAACAGGCGACAATCGCACAGCCGCGACTAACAGTAATACGTCACGCCCACGGCGTCAGACCCCAGACCTTCTCACCAAACTCGTGAAAGAAAGGGCCGGCCGATCCAAAACCGCGGTGTGACGCGCGTAACAAGGCCCCACCCAGCTGCACCCTACACAGCGATTGCCCAGCTAATGGACTACAATCGGTGCCTGCAGCCTGAATGCGCTTGTTACTGGGTCGGGTTAGTTACGCAACTAACCCTCTACTGCCACCACCACTTTTGTCGGAGACTGGGAAACTCCCGTTATCAAATATACACTATAATGATTGAAATATTGATCTATATAGCACGGTCCGCAGACCTGTTATACAGAGGTATATAACAAACAGTAGCGTCTCTTCAAAGGCAGGGATTCGTGAATTGCAAGTAAGCGCTTAGAAACAGTTTAACACTTTCAGAAAGAAAGATTTTTGCTAAAAGCGTCGGATGCAAATAAATATTTACAAGATGTCACAAAAATATATATATATGTATATAAAGACACAGCAAATATAGAATAGCGAGGAAATTACAGGGTAAGTTACTTGCCTTGCCTGGTTTTAGCAAATTCAAGATGCAGAGCAGAAAGGTTCTTTGATCTCCCCTTGTTACGATGTTGCTGGGAGATCTCTGTCAGTGAGTGTCAAAAACTTTTCACTCTCTTAAAGGTCCCTCTCAGGGGAAGGGAGGGGGGGCTCTGACTTGGGAGTGGTCATTGGGAAACTCTACACTAAATTACCAGCTCCATATCCCGTGATATGAACCATACAGTTGACCTGAGGACTGTGCACTTATTCTGGTCGGTTTGATAATGAGTGGGCCTACATAGTTTTGGGTGATAAAAGTAACACCTCCGCAGACTGGCTGGCTCCACTTCTCATGTCTTCCTGGTTGTTCCACACCATTTGCCAGGAGATAAAGTTTGCCTCACAGGAATGCAAGGGGGATATGAGGAAGGATTCCAGGAAGACCTCAAATACACAGACAGAACATGAAAAAGAGAGTGTAAAGGGGGACTCCGCTCCAACAAGGATGAGCAAGTTTGCCACAATGAGTCCCTCATTAACTTTTCTGGCCGCCTTGCATTCAAACAATTTCTCCCCAGCAAGGGTGCCAGATATGGGGTCAAGATGTATAAGACCTGTGGGAGGGCAACAGGCCATACTTATATGTTTCGGATTTACGAGGGAAAAGATAGTCGCGTGGAGCCCCCCAGATACCCGGACTACATGGGGAGCAGTGGCAAGATAGTTTGGGACTTGGTGTCATCCTTTTTCCATATGGGTTACCACTTATATGTGTACAATTTTTTATTCAAGTGTGCCACTACTTAGACATTTGTACAATCTTGGAACTGGCGCATGTGGCACAGTGTGAACTAATGTGTGCCCACCCTTAGAAGTGGGTGGATGCAGGGAGGTATATTCTAATGGTGGGCATACCACACACTTTTTCTGGCAGAGATTTCTTCTGTTTTTTTCCCACTTAGCCCAGAGGCTGCATACAAAAAAAAAAAAAAGAACATAGCATATATACCCAACAAGGACCGGCGACGTACTGGTACATCACTGGACTTTGAATGGTTATACCAGGATGATGCCTACAGCTGCAGGCATCATCCTGGCATTATTTTTCTCAGCCGGCGATCGGCTTTCATGTAAAAGCAATCCTAGTGGCTAATTAGCTGCAGGATTACTTTAACAAGCAGTGGGAGATGATGCTCCCCCCTCCCTCGCTGCCTTCCACGGCCTTCTCGGGCAGTCCCGTGCCATCGGGGGAACCTGAGAATGCAGCCGGTGTTTCTGCCAGCTGACCATAGAGCTGATTGGAGACCAGAATGGTGCCAATCATCTCTATAGACTAAGAAATCAGAAGCTACGAGCATTTCATCACTTCAGATTCGCAGGATATAAACAGCGCCATTTGTAAATTGGGAAAGCATCTGATCACACCGATCTTGGTTTGATTAGATAATGTAAGGGCAGAGGAGAGATGTAGAGTCTGATAGACCCCAGATTTCTCAAAAAAGAATATATGACAATGCCCATTGAAGTTATAGGGGATATTTGCATTTCCTGTGATAGCATTAAAAGTGATCAAAAAGAAGAAGAATTTAAAAAATCAAAATAACTCAAAAAAAAGAAGTACTCTCGCGCATGAGCGTGAGCGTTGACCCTGTGCCAGTATGGAAACAGCAGTTGCACCATGCATGTGAGGTATCGCCACGAACGTTAGATCAAGGACAGTAATTCTAGCACTAGACCTCCTCTGTAAATCTAAAATTGTAGCTTGTAAAAGGCTTTTAAAACGTTGCCTATGGATATTAAAAAGTATGCAGTTTGTCGCCATTGCACGGGGCATGCGTAGTTTTAAAGCATTTCATGTTTGGCATCTATTTACTCGGCATACCATCATCTTTTACATTTTGCCAAATAATTGGCCAATATATTGTGTTTTTGTGCATTAAAAGTAAAAAAGTGTATTTATTTTTTTAAAAATTGAGTTTGAAAAATCGCTGCATGAGTACTATGTGACATAAAAAATTGCAGCACCCACCATTTTATTCACTAGGGTGTTTGTTTTAAAAATATATATAATGTTTGGGGTTTAAATTAATTTCCTAGCAAAAAAACAGATTTTTTTCATGTGAACAAAAATTGTCAGAAAAGGCTTGGTCTTCAGGTGGTTAGAAGAGTGAGTGATGTGTGGCATAAACTTCTAATGCTGGGCATAAAATGCCCCCACCCCCCATATCGACCCCTTTTTGGAAAGTAGACACCCCAAACTATTTGCTGAGAGGCATGTTGAATCAATAGTAGAATTTATTTTTTACCTCAAGTTTTTGGAAAATAACCAAAAAAAAATTTTTTTTTCATAAAATTGTCACTAAAATGATTTATTGCCCACACATGCCATGGGTATATGTGGAATTACTCCCAAAAATAAATTTTGCTACTTCTCCCGAGTATGGGAGTACCACATGTGAGAGACGTTCTAGTAGTCTAGCCAAGTACAAGACCCCAAAATCCAATAAGCACCTTCAGGTTTTTAAAGGGCTTTATTTCCTCATTACACTACCTGACTACCTATCACAGTTTCGTAGGCCCTGAAATGCCACGATGGCACAACCACCCCCCCCCCCCCAAAAAGTAGACACACAAGGAATTTGACTAGAAGCATGGTGAGTATTTTGCAGATCTCATTTGTTGCCACAGGTTTTTGGAAAATGAAGAAAAAAACTTAAAACATATTTTTTTTCTTTTTTTATATTTCAAAACCTTGTGAGAAAAAAAAAATAGATCTGCAAAATACTCACCATGCCTCTTTTTAAATTTCTTGGGGTGTTTACTTTCCAAAAAGGGGTCATTTGGGGGGGGGGGGGGTTAATGCTAGTCTGGCATTTCAGGGCCTTCGAAACTGTGATAGGTAGTGACGAAGTGAAATGAGGAAGTTACGCACCTTCAGGCTTTCAAAATGGTCATCGGAATTCAGGCTCCTGTATGTGGCTAGGCTCCCAAAAAGTCTCACACATGTGGTATCCCCATACTCGGTAGAAGTAGCAGAATGTTATTTGGGGTGTAATGCCACATATACCCATGGCTTGTGCGAGAAATATATCATTTAAATGACAACGTTGTGTAAAAAAAAAAAAAGTTTTTTGTCATTTTCCAGAAACTTGTGGAAAAAAATAAATCTTCCATGGACTCAATATGCCTCTCAGCAGATATCTTAGGGTGTCTACTTTCCGAAAAGGGGTCATTTGGGGGTGTTTGTACTGTCCTGGTATTTTAGCACCTCAAGAAATGTGATGAGCAGTCGAAGTCAAAGCTGTGTAAATTCCATTACCATAGTTTGTAGACGCTATATCTTTCACACAAAGCAATCAATATACACTTTTTGGGATTTTTTAACCAAAAACATGTAGCAGAATACATTTTGGACGAAATTTATGATGAAATTTTAGTTTTTTTGGATATTTTTTATGACAGAAAAGAGAAAATATCGTTTTTAAAGAAAAAATGTTTTTTCTCAATTTTTTTTTCTTTATAGAGCCAAAAATAAAACGCACACAGGTGATCAAATACCACCAAAAGAAAGCTCTATTTGTGTGAAATAAAAGGGCATAAATATATGTACTGTATTGCATGACCGCGCAATTGTCAGTTAAATTAGTGGAGCTCTGTATAGCAAACAAATGGTGTAAATTGCAGTATCTATACCATAGTTTGTAGACGCTATAACTTTCATACAAAGCAATCAATATACACTTATTGGGATTTTTTTACCAAAAACATGTAGCAGAATACATTTTGGTCTAAATTTATAAATATCTTTGAGTTTACTATATATTTACTATTTACTCTGCAACCCTGATACACACACACGCTGCAACCCTGACACACACACACACTCTGCAACCCTGATACACACACACACTCTGCAACCCTGACACACACACACTCTGCAATCCAGACACACACACTGCAACCCTGACACACACACACTGCAACCCTGACACACACACACTGCAACCCTGACACACACACACTGCAACCCTGACACACACACACTGCAACCCTGACACACACACACACTGCAACCCCGACACAACACACACACTGCAACCCTGACACACACACACTCTGCAACCCTGACACACACACACACACTCTGCAACCCTGACACACACACACACACTCTGCAACCCTGACACACACACACACACTCTGCAACCCTGACACACACACACTCTGCAATCCAGACACACACACTGCAACCCTGACACACACACACACACACTGCAACCCTGACACACACACTGCAACCCTGACACACACACACTGCAACCCTGACACACACACACTGCAACCCCGACACAACACACACACTGCAACCCTGACACACACACACTGCAACCCTGACACACACACACTGCAACCCTGACACACACACACTGCAACCCTGACACACACACACTGCAACCCTGACACACACACACTGCAACCCCGACACAACACACACACTGCAACCCTGACACACACACACTGCAACCCTGACACACACACACTGCAACCCTGACACACACACACACACTACAACCCTGACACACACACACTACAACCCTGACACGCACACACACACTGCAACCCTGACACACACAAACTCTGCAACCCTGACACACACAAACTCTGCAACCCTGACACACACACACACTCTGCAACCCTGACACACACACACTCTGCAACCCTGACACACACACACTCTGCAACCCTGACACACACACTGCAACCCTGACACACACACACTACAACCCTGACACACACACACACTGCAACCCTGACACACACACACACTACAACCCTGACACACACACACACTGCAACCCTGACACACACACACACTGCAACCCTGACACACACACACTCTGCAACCCTGACACACACACACTGCAACCCTGACACACACACACTGCAACCCCGACACAACACACACTGCAACCCTGACACACACACACACACACTACAACCCTGACACACACACACTACAACCCTGACACGCACACAAACTCTGCAACCCTGACACACACAAACTCTGCAACCCTGACACACACACACTCTGCAACCCTGACACACACACACACACACACTGCAACCCTGACACACACACACACACTGCAACCCTGACACACACACACTACAACCCTGACACACACACACACACTACAACCCCGACACACAAACTCTGCAACCCTGACACACACACACTCTACAACCCTGACACACACACACACACTCTACAACCCTGACACACACACACACACACTCTACAACCCTGACACACACACACACACACACACACACACTGCAACCCTGACACACACACACTCTACAACCCTGACACACACACACACACTACAACCCCGACACACAAACTCTGCAACCCTGACACACACACACTCTACAACCCTGACACACACACACACACACACACACTGCAACCCTGACACACACACACTCTACAACCCTGACACACACACACACACACACACTGCAACCCTGACACACACACACACACTGCAACCCTGACACACACTCTGCAACCCTGACACACACACACACTGCAACCCTGACACACACACACACTGCAACCCTGACACACACACACACACTGCAACCCTGACACACACACACACACTGCAACCCTGACACACACACACACTGCAACCCTGACACACACACACACTGCAACCCTGACACACACACACTGCAACCCTGACACACACACACTGCAACCCTGACACACACACACACACTGCAACCCTGACACACACACACTGCAACCCTGACACACACACACTCTGCAACCCTGACACACACACACTGCAACCCTGACACACACACACTGCAACCCTGACACACACACTGCAACCCTGACACACACACACACACTGCAAGCCTGACACACACACACACACTGCAAGCCTGACACACACACACTGCAACCCTGACACACACACAACTCTGACACACACACACTACAACCCTGACACATACACTACAACTCTGACACACACTACAACCCTGACACACACACATAGCAGGCCTGCATGTAGAAGCATCTAGGTCGTCACCCTGGTAACCCCCCTCATCACCCACTGCCCTCTGTACCAGTCCAGTGCTCCCTCTCTCAGCTCCGGAGATTTCTATGGACTACCTACAGCGGACATAGAACCAGTTACCCTTCCCTCCACCACCCACACACAGACCGCTGGGTGTACCTGAGCCCCCGCAGTGGAATGAGCAGCAGGCCGAAGATGAAGAGTCAACACACTGCCTCAGCTCAGCATCAGACACCGGGAGTCTCCATACCAACGTCTTAATATCATTGGTGCTCTCTGTAGCCTGGGCGGGATTATGGACAATGTGCAAGAAATGATTGGCTGTGTGAGTGTTCGTTCAGGAGATGCAAACCAGTTTAGTAGCATTCTCCGTCATTCCGGCACAGTACAGTGCGGTAGTAGGAGTCTTCCTGTACGCCGTGTTCGCCCTTCTCCATTAGGACCGCTGTAGTCACTAATAGAGGAGGTCTTCTGTTCTATCTCTAATGTAATAGACCGCTCACGTGACATTAGCCGGGGGTTGTGCCAGGCTGCCGTACGGAGAGAAAGGCTCACGTTGGTCAGGTTTAACCCTTGGTCTTACCCCTTTGCTGCCAGTGACGTTTTCGCACTTTATTGCCTAAGGATTAGTTAAAACCTCTAAAGTTATATATTTTCTTAAAGCAGAAACCCCGTAAAATTAACCCCCACGGTCACATCAAGCCTGACTTTGTAATTGTGTGACTTACAGTGAACGATTCCAAAATCGGGTGACCTGCCGATTTCAGTTGCGATTTGCAAGACATCTGACACAGATGTCAATGCAAGTCGCACCAAAGTAGTTCATGTACTTTAGAAATCAGTGCGGCTCTGACCAAGTCGTAACCGCACTGATATGACCGCTGTAATTGTGGACAATAGGGTGCAACTTGGCATGTGATTTGCAATGCCATTTTGCATCTAGTGTGACCGGGGTGTTGAGGACGGTAGTTGCATTTTTTTCGTGTCATGCAATATTCTGGAAGCAGTGATGCTGGAGAATTAAATGACGGTTGTTCCACTTTTTCGTATCATGCAATATTCACACAATAGTTTATCAAGTGCAAATTGTCAGTGAAACATGCCCTAACGTTAATTTTATTACACCTAAAAACAATATACTCAATTTATGGTACAATATAAATGTGGAGGCTGCACCGAGTAAATAGATATCCAACCTGTCCAGCATTAAAGTGATATAAGCTTGTTTTTTTTTTTAAAACATAAACATTTCACTTACCTGCTCTGTTCAGTGGTTTTGCACAGAGCAGCCCCGATCCTGTGCTTCTTGGGTCCCCCGCCGGCGCTCCTCGTTCCTCTACCTTGACCATTGCTCCCAAAAGCAAGCTGCTTGCTATGGGGACACTGTCTCACTCCGTAGGACACATAGAACCATGGCTCAGCTCCACCTCTGGCTCTCCCCTTATTGGCTCACTGGCTGTGACTTCCACTGTTGTCTCAGCTAATGGGGAAATAGAGGCCTGGTACAGCTGAGGCTCTCATGCACATCGCTGGATCAAGATGGGGTTTAGGTAAGTGGCAGGGGGGCTGTGGAGGGAACAGCCCCTACATTGGGGGTCATGGCACATTAACCCTCTCATTCATCTTGTATTGTTGGTCATGGCAGTAACAATTAAAGGGATTGTAAAGGTAATTCTCAAAAATAACAAACATGTCATACTTATCTGTTCTGTACAATGGTTGTGCACAGAGCAGATCCTTTTCTTCTGGGGTCCCCCACCAGAGCTTCTTGCTCCTCCCCCCTTCAAAATACCACATTAGCAAGCTGTTTGCTATGGGGGCACTCATGTGGACTCAATACCGAGCCAGGCTCTGCATGTATACTGACACAAACATCACAGCTCAGTCTTGTCACCTGCTCCCCACTCTTCTCATTGGCTGCGATTGACAGCATCAGGAGCCAATGACTAACACTGCTGTCTTCATGTTCAGTGAGGGGAGAGAGTCACTGCTCTAGGGCACAGCACTGGATCGAGATCAGGCTCAGGTAAGTATTTATCGGAGCTGGGGGGGGGCACTGACCGAGGGCCCGGGGTCAGTAGGGGGCCCCCTGAGATGCCCCTGGTACCTTTCATAGGCTTTTTTGGGTGTGGTTTGAGTGTGGGCGAGGACACGGGCCCCATGATTTCTTATTGCCCAGGGGCCCAATGAGTTGTCAGTCCTCCCCTGCCTTTAGAGATTCACTCCAAAGCACTATTGCTTTCCCCTCAAGTTCCTCCTATCAGTTACTATCAGTAACTTTTTGTTTTATTTTAGAGTGAACCTGTGAGGATAGAAAGATGGACGCTACCACTATTGACTTGTTCCAAAGGAAAGGGCTCCAGGCATGCCACGTTCATCCTAGCTTCACTATCATAGTGAGAAAATGACCAGTAGCAAGCAGCATTCAAGTTCAGAATATCCAGACTTCACTGGCTGCATGCTTGTTCCAGGTCAATAATTCACAATGTATTGAAGCCAGGATTAAGTGTCCTAGTCCCAGACCCTTTACCCAAAAAGCAAACTAGTGATGGCAGCATTAATATTTCTATCCTTACCGTTTTTATTTTAAGACTACACTGTGGGTCCCCCGCCCCTCCCCCCTGAAGAATTATACTCAGCTTTCCAGAAGCCCCTGTCTCCAACCTTTTCACTGATCAAGTGTCTCCAGGCTCTTCAGCATTTGACACTTCTGGGGATGTTGGGTGTATGCAGGGGCGGACTGACCATTTGGAAACTCGGCACTGCCCGAGGGCCCGGGGTCAGTAGGGGGCCCCCTGAGATGCCCCTGGTACCTTTTTCATAGGATTTTTTGAGTTTGGGCAAGGACACAGGGGCCCCATGATCCCCTATTGCCCGTTGGCCCCATGAGTTGTCAGTCCGCCCCTGGATGTACGTTTTCCCTACTACAGGGATATTGAATTAAAATTCACCAAGGTCGGGGCTATACATTTTTCATCCATCAGAGGTCCAAATCTTATGTACACCCTTGTGGTGCATCTTCGTGTGTGCTAAAATGCATGTTGCTGTGGTGCAATTTTGAAAAAAAGGGTCGAAGACTTCTTCATATTTCTCGTGGGTAGTGCAGCCCATTAAAATGAATGGGCTGACCTACCCACGACATGTGCACCACATGCACATGTACAGATCTGAGCCTGTTCTTACATCAGTGTCCTTAATCCCTATTGCACATCACAGTCCTCCTCCTTGTTCAAAGCAAGATCCTCTCTTGATGAGTGTCCTCAGCTCCCCCTTTACCGCACCCCCCTCCACCCCTTTCACAGTAGTGTTCTCAAACTTCCTTGACATCACCCCCCCCTCCCAACAGTACTGTCCTCTGCCCCCTTCACTGCAGAATACTCCACCCCTTTTTACATCATCCCCCCACATTACTGCCCTCAGACCCCACATTACTGTCCTCAGCCCCCCCCATGTTACTGTCCTCAGCCCCACATTACAGTTCTCAGCCCCCCCCACCCCACTTTAATGTCCTCAGCTGCCCCCACGTTACAGTCCTCAACCACCCCACATTACTGTCTTCAGCCCAACATTACAGTGATTGGGACCCCCCCCCCCACACACACACTTTAATGTCCTCAGCCCCCTCACACCGCAGTCCTCAGCCCCCCACATTACTGTCCTTAGCCCCCACCACTTTAATGCTCTCAGCCCTCCCCACATTTTCATTCTCAGCTCCTCCACTTTAATTTTAATGTCCACCCCCCCAACACTACTATCCTCAGTCTCCCAACATTACTGTTCTTAGCCCTCCACATTCATCCCTCAGCTCCTTTTCACATCAGCCCCCCTTTACACTAATGTTCTTAGCCGCTTTAAATCCACCCCCCACACTCCTACCTTACACAGACAGTGATTGATTGCTAAGACTGCCCTTCATCCTAGCAGCTAATCACCTGCTTGTTAACCTCGGCCAGCTTCCACCCTCCAACCAGAACTGTCCTGTCTCCTGCTGTCAGCTCTGTGAGAATGGCCGTGAGATGGCTGGGGAAAGAAAAGGCTCCTAAATGGCAGGATCGCATGGGCCTGGATGGGATAGTGACTCGGTCCACATCCGGACCTCAACCCTCCATTTAGTGATGCCTGCCCTACTGCATGCTTTTTTCCATCCTTCAACCCCTACATCACTACAGGACACAGCACTGATGTAGGAGTTGGAGGATGAAATTAAAACACAAGGTGTGGGACTCCAGATGCATCCAACACTTTAAAAAGTGTTAAATGCTGAAGAGTAATAATCCTACCTTCCCCGCTGATGTGCAGCCTCTACCTATCCCTCCCTACCTTCACTAGTGGTCTCCTTGGCAGTCTACAAGAGCACCTCTTTGCCGAGTCTCCCATAGGTATTGATCACTTGTGGACTGGGCTCTTGGCATCCATGCCCCTTTGTGCCATTTCACTCCCTGGCACATGCTAGCAGTCTTCTGTAAATCTATGAAAACAGAGATTATCAGAAAGTCAGTACTACGACATGACTAGATACAATTCTTCAGTTTGAATTTATAATTACTGGATATATTGGAAGAGTTGTAATCTTTGAGAAGAAGGGAAAGTTTTCCTCACTTTTTCTCCTGGTGGTTTTGTCTGGCGCTTTAAAGGTAACGCTTTCAAATTTATTTTAGCCTAGGCCTGCTAGCCTTGCAGTGTTACAGAAATATTTGTGAAGTTTTAATCTCCTTTTAGCCTATTATCAAAGAATATAGTAAAATAATTAAAACAAGACGGTGGTAAATGTGCCTGTTCAGCCCATCAAATCCAGTCAAGTTTTAGCTAAAACATTTGCTTGAAAGAAACATTCCTTTAAATTTCACAACTATAGCCCATTCTAACATCCAAAAGGCAGGAGCATTTAGAGGCAGAAAAAAACTCTCACTGCCAGTGGGTCCAGGAGCAGCAGCGTTTTGGGAGAAAAAATGCTTGACGCCTGTAAATTTGTCTATATGCGCCTAAATGCTAGGCGAGTTTAGCACTTGCACATTAAATCATTTCAATGGCCAGAATAAATTACTATTTTGGCCAATTAAATTAATTAATGCCAAAGCAACAAGTGTCAAGAGTTTTTTCGCCCAAAACGCTGCTGGAAAGGCTTCTGAGAGAGTTGGCAAAACATCCAGTGTACACAAGGCCTAATATGATGTAACGACCTCCAGAGTAGATAATTTTTTTTGTGTATTGGTAGATGCTTGCTAGAAGCTTGGGTGTGAGTAAAGGTTACTTTTGGTTAGAGCTGGAGGGCTCTACAGGTCAGTCCTCTGGTACCTCCCCCTGTTCTAGAGACTTGGAGAAATGTCTATAAGCCAGTGGGTGAGGAGGGGCTGATCTGCATATTTATGGCAGTCTGGTCAATCCCAGGCAGGAGGCCTGGCAATGTGGAAGATCAACCCATAAATTTGGGAGAGCCTGGCCAGCAGGGGAATTGGGTGAAAGGGGACCAAGTGTGCACTGTGTGCAGATTCTTCAAAAGTTAGAAGCAATTCCTGAAGGAGTAGAGAGTCTAGTATCTATTTTTATGCTTTTTTTTCTTGCCTTTTTTCACACAAGAAGTTGTCCTCCAAGTTGTTCCAGTTCCATTGGGCATCCCATATACCCCTAGACCCCATCCAAGTCATTAACCCCTAATAAAACAGCAAAGAACAATCTCATAGACTGTTTATTGACTTTGGATATAAGAGTGGAAAATGTGTGTTGCCTGTCTGTGCAGAGCTTACGGGGGACCCAAAGCTCAGCGGCCCTCAAGAGGGTGGCGCTACACTATTACTACTAATATAATAATTTTGTTAATGTATACAAGAATAATTTTTTAGACATTTCATCAAAATGTGTCATCTTCTAATTATGATCATAATCTGGCAAAGAAAACATCAAGGGGTTTACTGGCAAAAGCTGTATGCCTCATACAAACAAAGTAATCTTTTGATAGGATTAACTGTGCCACCCTAAGTCACATCCTTATGAGAACTCAGTAGTGTTTTGTAAGATCATCAATAGTCACTGATTAAAGGAAAATAGCACATACAGCATATCATGTGAAACCTAACAGAGGTAATAAAACATTGGAAATCGGAGTCTGTTACAGTAACGTATATACAGTAGGTAATTGTTAATGAAGGCAACTGAATTGAACATGTGATATTAGGATGTGCCATTGATAACCAACCTGCCATAGATGAGTGCAGCCTATTGCATTAGGGTTTGCACCCCAAAGCTTAAAGCCCAAAGCTGCGGTGATTGGTGGGTCTGGCCAAATTGAGTTTACAGTGGGAAGGGTTTAAAGGGGTGTGGTTAAATAAAACAAAAGCCTTCCTGTACCCACAAAATGTACTTTTGGTCTTCCTTTCCCCCAGTAGGCCGTTTTCATGGTGATGCAATGCAGTTTTCCAGCACCATGGGTGCATCGCAGTGTGCCCGCGGTTTTCGTGTTGGTTAGCTGCGCTTTGCCACAGACTTCTATTATGTCATGCAGTTTTGATGTGCTTTCTGAAACCAGAAACTGGAAGCGTGTTTTCTGGTGCACTTTCAGAAAGGGAGTACTCAGGGTACTGCAGCACCAGCTTTTCACATTCTTCTTCTATTCCCTGGTCCAGTAGGGGGGGGCTATATTACAGGTACTTATAGCCCCGCCTACTGGACCAGGGAATAGGAGAAGGGGGAGAAGAGCTGAAGCTGCAGTACCCCAAGTACTGTGAAGAGTCCCAGGGAAAAGAACAGAAGTAACCCATTCCTCTTTCTGTGTCTCCCCTGCAGCTGTGCTTGTCACAGGTAGCTATGGAGGAAATACTGTTTGTTTATGCCACGGAGGGGGCAGATACTAAAAAATGGCATGGCGAGTAGGGGGTGGGGCTATGATTGACTTTGATTGCCTTATATTCCCGCACCACTGCTGCACTGCCCTTTATCACCCACCTCCTCCCCAGTATAAAGCCAATCACAGTCAATCATAGCCCTGCCTCACTACTACCTATTCTGCCCTTTAGTACCCACCCCTCCAAGAATGAACAAACATTTGTTCTGTAGCAGCCAGTGACAACTGCAGCTGAAGAGGAGACACAAATGGTGGGGGAACGAAGCAGTGTTTCACCCCTTCAGGTTAATAAGTGAAGCTGATTGTGGAACGTGTTCTGGCACTGGACTCTGGGAGTCATCCTGGATTGGTGGAACACCAGGATTTATTTTACAAAGATTTTAATTTATTTTTCAAGTTTTACAACAGAAATGTACAAATCGTCATGTACATAAAAACACAATATGAGCAAAAGGAAAGAATATTCAAGGGAAATATACAGTATGGGAAAATTTCCATCCATTGAAGGGAATGGAATATACAGTAGCGTAGCCAACAGTACAAAATCACAAACAAGCCCTGGGATCGGCATCACAGAGGGCAGGCAAGTATATATGGGCAGTTGATGGAGATAATGGCCTCGACTAGGTGACAAGAGGGAAGGCACTTAGAGCCCGAGAGAGCTCCAAGTGAGAGAAGAGAAAGAATTGAAAGCCTCCACCTGAAGGCCTCAGAGAGCGCTAAAGAAAGAGAAGGGGGTAGGAAAAAAGTGTTTGCCTGGGAAGGAAAGGGGGACAGGGAGAGGTTTCTGTATAATTCAGACCATGGCTCAGCATAGAAGTAGGCTGTCCAATCAATCAGATGGAGAGCAAGCAGCGATGTAGGATGTCCATGGGTCCCAAATTTTCAAAAAGTTTGTATAGGAATTGGTCAGGATAGAAGTGAGCTATTCATGGATCTCGGCTCCCATAAGCCGCTGCCTGATCTCAGCAAAGTTGAGAAACGGATGGCACCAAGCCTTTGCAAGAGTCTGCTGGGCTGCCAGAAACACAAACCCCACCAGCCTCCTTTGGGCCTTAGTCAGAGACATGATTGGAAGACTTGAAAAATTGATCTAATCATAGAGTAGACCCGGTGCCGGGATTTCATTCAAATCTCAGAACTGTCCTGCCTAATCTAGGTGTGTGCCCAGGCACAGCGGCGCACCCCGTGCGTACGCCTTGGCAACCTGCATTTACATAGATAACAAATTGACTGCAGAATATGTGCTGCCTGTCATAGAGTGACAATGAGTGCCCTTGAGTGACACAGAGAGCATGACTCAAGGCCATGGCTAAGTTTAGGTGAAGGCAGCCACAGGAACCCTGGCGTTGCATAGTTTTTAGTCAAGTAACATTTTAGGTTTTAGGACACACATAGAAATGTTTAACCACTTGCCCTCCTGAGAATTTATCCCCCTTCCTGACCAGGACATTTTTATTTTTTGCGCTATGAAAAAAAAAACAATTTTGAAAAAAAAACAATATTTTTGACTTTTTTCTATTAAACATGTCCAGTAAAAAAAATTAAAAAAATCAAATTTCATCATAAATTTACTCCAAAATGTATTCTGTTACGTGTCTTTGCTAAAACAAATCCCAATACATGTAAATTAAATGGTTTACGTGAAAGTTTTAGCATTTACAAATGGTGGTATAGATACTGGAATTTTATTTTTTTTACACTACTAATGATAGCGATCAGCGACTTATAGCAGTAGTGCAGGACTGTGGTGGGCATTCTGAGACTGGGGGAACTGACTTGGTGTCACTGACATCCCCAGTGACACCAATACAGTGATCAGTACTAAAAAAAAAGCACTGACACTGTACTAAGGACACTGGGCAGGAAGGGGTTAACATGAGGGGCGATAAAAGGGTTACCTGTGTGCTGTTTTACTTGTGTCTATGTGTCTGTGCTTCACTGTAATCACACTACTTTGCATGGCTGTGCTTTGCAAAGCTAAGTATAGATTAGAAGGGTACACTTTTTGTTAGGGATGGATTTATGGATTGGTTTAGGGGGTTGGGTTGAGGCAGAAGGTTATTTTCCGTTAATGGGTTGAGTTATGGTCAGGTTAACTATTAAAGTAGTTAATTAAACCCTCAGCTTATTTTTAGCATACCACATTGAGAACCATAAAATAACCATTCCCCAATAAACTATTTGTTAAAGTGATTGTAAAGCCCCGCCTTTTATTTTTTTAAAATAACAAACATGTCATACTTACCTGCTCTGTGCAGTGCTTTTGCACAGAGCAGCCCAATCTTCATAGGTCCCCCACCGTCACTGTCCGCTCTTCCTTCCCCCCGCTGAAAGCCACTTGTGTGTGCTTGCTCCCGAGTCAGCTCTGTGTAAGAGCATAAGAAGCATATAGCGTGGCTCAGCCCCTCCCACCGCACTGGCTGGGATTGACAGCAGCGGGAGCCATTGGCTCCCATGCTGTATCTGAGCCAATGAGGAGAGAGACAGTTGAGAGAGCCTCTACTCTTGTGCACATCACTGGATCAGGTTCAGGTAAGTATTCCAAAATGGTTTCTAAATGGTCAGTCCGCCCCTGGTATACAGCAGAGAGAAGCTGCAAATTTGCAGAGAATCCAGGAAGTTGGGGAAAGAGAACTAGCTAACAGACAGGCAGAACTTACAACATGAAAGGAGGTTTAACCCTCTTGGCACCTCCTGGCCTTTTAAGGGGTTTGTAATGCTGGGTGGGTCATGTGACTGACATGATTGGCTGTCATGGCAGTCACGTGATCAGAAAGCTCCCGACCGCAAGTAGCAATCGGAACCTTTCCGCAAGGCACCAGTGAACATGATGCGAGCATGTGTGGCAGAGGCTCTCAGCATGTCCTTTCTTTGCATCGGGTATGCAAACATGCAGTCCCTCAGCTCCAAGGCCACTTTATTAGGTACACCTTGCTAGTACCGGGTTGGACCCCCTTTTGCCTTCAGAACTGCCTTCATTCTTCATGGCATAAATTCAACAAGGTGTTGGAAAGATTCCTCAGAGATTTTGGTCCATATTGACATGATAGCATCACACAGTTGCTGCAGATTTGTCGGCTGCACATCCATGATGCGAATCTCCCGCTCCACCACATCCCAAAGGTGTTCTATTGGATGGAAATCTGGTGACTGTGGAGGCCATTGGAGTATAGTGAACTCATTGTCATGTTCAAGAAACCAGTTTGAGATGATTTGAGCTTTGTGATATGGTGCATTATCCTGCTGAAAGTAGCCATCAGAAGATGGGTACACTAGTCATAAAGGGATGGACATGGTCAGCAACAATACTCAAGTAGGCCGTGGTGATTAAATAAAGCTCAATTGGTACTAAGGGGTCCAAAGTGTGCCAAGCAAATATCCCCCACACCATTACACCACCAGCCTGAACCGTTGATACAAGGCAGGATGGATCCATGCTTTTATGTTGTTTATGTCAAATTCTGACTCTACCATCTGAATGTCGCAGCTGAAATTGAGACTCATCAGACCAGGCAACATTTTTCCAATCTTCTGTTATCCAATTTTGCTGAGCCTGTGTGAATTGTAGCCTCCGTTTCCTGTTCCTAGCTGACAGGAGTGGCATCCGGTGTGGTCTTCTGCTGCTGTAGCCCATCTGCTTTAAGGTTCGACATGCTGTGCATTCATAGATGGCATTCTGCATACCTTGGTTGTAACAAATGGTTATTTGAGTTAGTGCCGGTTCACATATATGCAGATTGAATGCGATTTGAACCGCATCCAATCTGCATGACATGTAAAAAAGCATTGCTTCCTATGGTGCCTGTTCACATATGTCTGGTGCACTGGTGGTGCGGATTCAGTACGGTCTGAAAAAGAGTCATGTACGATTTCTGAGCAGTGTGGACCATTTCAGGTGCGGATTACAGGCTATTGACTTCTATGACAACCATTTCTAAACCGCATATGTGTGAACAGGATAATCCTGAGAGCTAATCCTCTCCTGAACCTGATGTAAACCTGATATGAACCGCTGAACAACTACCATATCAATTAGCTGTGAAAACTGAGCTTCAATCCGCACCACAAATGTGTGAATCAGCTTGCCTTTCTATCATCTTGAACCGGTCTGCCCATTCTCCTCTGACCTCTCATATCAATGAGGCATTTTCGTCCACACAGCTTCCGCTCACTAGATATTTTCTGCTTTTCAGGCCATTCTCTGTAAACCCTTCAGATGGTTGTGCATGAAAATCCCAGCTAGGGTCCTTTCACATGGAGCTGACCTGTTTAGTAGATCTGCTTGCTCAGTGGGGGATCTCTCCACTGATCCCTGCTGAGCAAGCGGATGACAGCTGCTCGCTCTCCTCAGTGGGTGGTCAGATGGAAACCGACCACCTGTCCGTTTTCATCCGACCCGATCCGACGGTCAGAAGGGGAATTGAATCCACATTGTCCCTTTTTGGCAGATCAGATGTCGGCGGGTGTAAACAGACACATGTCCGTTTATACACACCGCTCCATACAGGAGAATGAAGGTTCCGATCGGGTCTGCCTGAACTCAAGAAAGAATTGAAACACTCAGACCCAGACCAGCCCATCTGGTGCCAACAATCATGCCATGTTCAAAGTCACTTACATCCCCTTTCTTCCCCATTCTGATATTCGGTTTGAACTTCATCAAGCTGTCTTCACCACGACTAGATGCCTACTATAAATGCATTGAGTTGCTGCCATGTGATTGGCTGATTAACAATTTGTTACCAAGCAATTGAATAGGTGTACCTAATAAGCTGACTGGTGAGTGTATGTGCTATAATGGGCAGCACAGTGGCTAAATGGTTAGCACTTCTGCCTGGCAGTACTAGGGTTGCTGGTTCAAATCCCAACCCCGGCACCACCTGCCTGGAGTTTGCATGTTCTCCCTGTGACTGTGTGGGTTTCCTCTGGGTACTCTGGTTTCCTCCCACACTCCAAAGACATGCTGGTAGGTTTATTGGCTCCTGTCTAAATTGTCCCTAGTATGTGTATGTATGAATGTGAGTTAGGGACTTTAGATTGTACACCCCTTGAGGGTTAGGGACTGATGTGAATGTACAATATATGTATGACAGTGCTATATAAGTACCTGAAATAAATAATAATAATTTTAAGAGTAACATTCGTTTTAAACTATTAGAACATAGGAGACTTGTATAATAGTCTTTGCCTCTGATCTCGGTGAAAATACAGCAGTATTAGCCGCCCCTGTGTATATGAGACCATGTGACTCAGTTCTCTGTCTCTCTCCACTTCCTTCTTCGGGGGTTTTCAAAGTCCCTCCCAGAGCTATGAAGTGTTAATACATAATTATACAAAACACTGTGATATTAGCAGCTAACAGTAGAGGGCAGCAGATCCCTACATTAGAAATGGACATTACAGTAGTTTACAACAAACTAACACAAAAGGTCCTTTTCCCATACAAAAAAACACTACAACAAAGTGCCATCTTACCTTACTATTATTATACTGTCATTGAATTGAAATGGCTTTAAAGCCTGTGTATTGTTTATTGCAAAATAAAATGTGGAAATATCAAAGTCGCTTGAATAGCAGGCATTATCCTAAAAGAGAACAGTCATGGGCTAAAAAGGTTCTCCACAGCAGTCTGTGGGTTTGTTTTCTTGCTCAGCAATATTGTGAGGATTGTTTTCAAACTCTAAAACAGCGTGGGCCAGAAATGTAATACAAAATCTAAGAGCAGCACAGAAATATCAAACTGTACTTGCTCAATGTAATAAGCATAACATATGGAGAAGCGCTGGATAGCTATACATAGGTACCACATTGTAGATTTACAATTAAAGCATAACTGCACGCAGTGTTACTATTGTGACGCTGTACTGCTGTGGCGATGATCAAGTACAATGGCTGGCTGCTCCAATGTCCTAGTTTGTCAGTGCCGCCAGCCATTGTCTGATCACTGGCACAGTAATACAATGTCACCAGACAGTACCCCCAGTCACCAGTCCCCAATCACCACTACAACAGTTCCAGTGTCACCATAAGGCTTCATTCACATGTGCAGTGCTCTCTGATGCGTGATAGATGTTTGGATCACTCTTTAGTGAGCATTTGACCTGCTTTAACCTTTTGGACCCCGCATATTCATTGAATGTGATTGGCAGATGCTACGCCCGCCAAAAACATCAGGGAGTATAATTCTGTGTGTGAAACATTTGTTATTAAATTGACAATTTTGTGTAAAAAAAATGTCATTTGCTTTCCATATTTTCCAAAAACTTTTGAGAATAAAAATTAAAGTGTTACTAAACTCACAAAATCTGTATATGCCAGTGGTGGGCAACCTTTTTTTTCAACTGAGCCAAATCTCGCCAAAACCATGATTGAAATTTATTTTGAGAGCCACATTTTTAAAACTGAAAATACATCTCCCATATAGTAATTCATCCCCCATAGTAATTCATCCCCCATATAGTAATTCATCCCCCATAGTGTAATTCATCCCCCATAGTAATTCATCCCCCATAGTAATTCATCCCCCATATAGTAATTCATCCCCCATATAGTAATTCATCCCCCATAGTAATTCATCCCCCATATAGTAATTCATCCCCCATAGCAATTCATCCCCCGTATAGTATTTCATCCCTCGTATAGTATTTCATCCCCCGTATAGTATTTCATCCCCCATATAGTATTTCATCCCCCATATAGTATTTCATCCCTCATATAGTATTTCATCCCTCATATAGTATTTCATCCCCCATATAGTAATTCATCCCTCATATAGTATTTCATCCCTCATATAGTATTTCATCCCTCATATAGTATTTCATCCCCCCATATAGTATTTCATCCCTCATATAGTATTTCATCCCCCATATAGTAATTCATCCCTCATATAGTATTTCATCCCTCATATAGTATTTCATCCCTCATATAGTATTTCATCCCCCCATATAGTATTTCATCCCTCATATAGTATTTCATCCCCCCATATAGTATTTCATCCCCCCATATAGTATTTCATCCCTCATATAGTAATTCATCCCTCATATAGTATTTCATCCCCCCATATAGTATTTCATCCCCCCATATAGTATTTCATCCCCCCATATAGTATTTCATCCCTCATATAGTAATTCATCCCTCATATAGTATTTCATCCCTCATATAGTATTTCATCCCTCATATAGTATTTCATCCCCCATATAGTATTTCATCCCCCCATATAGTATTTCATCCCCTCATATAGTATTTCATCCCTCATATAGTAATTCATCCCTCATATAGTATTTCATCCCTCATATAGTATTTCATCCCCCCATATAGTATTTCATCCCTCATAAAGTAATTCATCCCTCATATAGTAATTCATCCCCCATATAGTATTTCATCCCTCATATAGTATTTCATCCCCCCATATAGTATTTCATCCCTCATATAGTAATTCATCCCCCCATATAGTATTTCATCCCCCCATATAGTATTTCATCCCTCATATAGTAATTCATCCCTCATATAGTAATTCATCCCTCATATAGTATTTCATCCCTCATATAGTATTTCATCCCCCCATATAGTATTTCATCCCCCCATATAGTATTTCATCCCTCATAAAGTAATTCATCCCTCATATAGTATTTCATCCCCCACAGTACTATTCCCCCCCCCCTTCTAGTAAGCCAAGTCCCCCGTGTCAATTCACTTACCTTTTGCGTTCCTCTCGCTGTCTTCCCGCGCCGTTCGGGTCTTCAGGGCGGACTGTGAGAGGAGCCTAGCTCCCCTCCCCTCACGTTCGGCACGCTGCCCCGCCTACACACATCCTGACAGCCACATCCGCAGGCTGGATTAAAAGGTCCGCGCGGACTTTTGGGGCTGCCAACCGAGAGGAGGCAGGGGAGCGGCCGACCGAGAGGAGGGAGGGGAGCAGGCGCCCGGCACACAGAAGAGCCGCATTAGACTGGGTAAAGAGCCGCATGTGGCTCGCGAGCCGCGGCTTGCCGACCACTGGTATATGCAGTAAAGCGTTATACTCACTGTGGAACCTAAGGGGTTAATCCTCTGCATTGTGTAAAAAAGCTGTTTGACCCTGACTTCTCTAATCCTCCCCTTCTTCCAGTGTCGCCCTCTAATCTCCTGACAAGATATATCATGTGGATACACTCTGCACATGCTCAGTTTGGCGTGTATTGCTATAGAGGTTTTTTTTTCTTGGGAGAGTGCATATGATCAGCACAGAGCCAATCAGCATTGTCCAGACAAAGGTCAGGGGTTCTGCATCCTCCTAGAACAGAATGGAAACGCCTCCTACAAGCTTTAACATGTGCTCTGCTGGACACTGATGGAAGTCACAAAACTGCTATGAGAAAGGATATTTAGCAGTTTATATTTACTAAAATAATTGCACTTTCATGTTCTGTGTACTGTGGGCAACCAGATATAGTGAATGCAGGGTCCTGGGTTTAGTAACACTTTACGTCTTTGAACAACTCACCATGGCTCTTAAAAAATACCCTCGGGTGTTTGCTCTCCAAAATGTGGTCATTTTGTGGGTGTTTTCACTGTCCTGGTGCTCCACAGCCTCCAAAAATGTGATAGGAAATTAGATGCATAATTTATGTCCCTAGACTGCCTGAAGGAGCTCCTTGGATTTTGGGCCTTCTACAGTCAGGTCCATAAATATTGGGACATCGACACAATTCTAACATTTTTGGCTCTATACCCCACCACAATGGATTTGAAATGAAACGAACAAGATGTGCTTTACCTGAAGACTGTCAGCTTTAATTTGAGGTTATTTACATCCAAATCAGGTGAACGGTGTAGGAATTACAACAGTTTGCATATGTGCCTCCCACTTGTTAAGGGACCAAAAGTAATGGAACAGAATAATAATCATAAATTAAACTTTCATTTTTCAATACTTGGTTGCAAATCCTTTGCAGTCAATTACAGCCTGAAGTCTGGAACGCATAGACATCACCAGACGCTGGGTTGCATTCCTGATGATGCTCTGCCAGGCCTCCACTGCAACTGTCTTCAGTTCCTGCTTGTTCTTGGGGCATTTTCCCTTCAGTTTTGTCTTCAGCAAGTGAAATGCATGCTCAATCGGATTCAGGTCAGGTGATTGACTTGGCCATTGCATAACATTCCACTTCTTTCCCTTAAAAAACTCTTTTGCAGTATGCTTTGGGACATTGTGCATCTGCACTGTGAAGCAGCGTCCAATGAGTTCTGAAGCATTTGGCTGAATATGAGCAGATAATATTGCCCAAAACAATTCATCCTGATGCTTTTGTCAGCAGTCACATCATCAATAAATACAAGAGAACCAGTTCCATTGGCAGCCATACATGCCCACGGCATGACACTACCACCACCATGCTTCACTGATGAGGTGGTATGCTTAGGATCATGAGCAGTTCCTTTCCTTCTCCATACTCTTCTCTTCCCATCACTCTGTTACAAGTTGATCTTGGTCTCATCTGTCCATAGGATGTTGTTCCAGAACTGTGAAGGCTTTTTTAGATGTCGTTTGGCAAACTCTAATCTGGCCTTCCTGTTTTTGAGGCTCACCAATGGTTTACATCTTGTGGTGAACCCTCTGTATTCATTCTGGTGAAGTCTTCTCTTGATTGTTGACTTTGACACACATACACCTACCTCCTGGAGAGTGTTCTTGATCTGGCCAACTGTTGTGAAGGGTGTTTTCTTCACCAGGGAAATAATTATTTGGTCATCCACCACAGTTGTTTTCCGTGGTCTTCCGGATCTTTTGGTGTTGCTGAGCTCACCGGTGCGTTCCTTCTTTTTAAGAATGTTCCAAACAGTTGTTTTTGCCACGCCTAATGTTTTTGCTATCTCTCTGATGGATTTGTTTTGTTTTTTCAGCCTAATGATGGCTTGCTTCACTGACAGCTCTTTGGATTGCATCTTGAGAGTTCACAGCAACAGATTCCAAATGCAAAAAGCACACTTGAAATTAATTCTGGACCTTTTATCTGCTCATTGTAATTGGGATAATGAGGGAATAACACACACCTGGCCATGGAACAGCTGAGAAGCCAATTGTCCCATTACTTTTGGTCCCTTAACAACTGGGAGGCACATATGCAAACTGTTGTAATTCCTACACCGTTCACCTGATTTGGATGTAAATACCCTCAAATTAAAGCTGACAGTCTGCAGTTAAAGCACATCTTGTTTGTTTCATTTCAAATCCATTGTGGTGGTGTATAGAGCCAAAAATGTTAGAATTGTGTCGATGTCCCAATATTTATGGACCTGACTGTATATGGTTAGGCTGCAAAAGAAGTCTCACACATGTAGTATCCCCATACTTGGGAGGAGTAGCAGAATGTGTTTCAGAATACAGTATCTTTTTAGTTGACTACTTTGTAAAAAAAAAACAAATTTCCATATTCTTTCCACTACATTTTCAAAATACTCATTATGCCTTTTAGAAAATACCTTGGAAATGTTTGCTTTCCAAAATGTAGTCATTTTGTGTGTGATTTTTGTTATGCAGAGCGAACACGGACACAGACCGCTCTCCTCTGTGGGCAGTCAGAAGTATATGAACTAGCTATCTGTTTACACACAACTGCCGTTTACATCCGACTGCCCTCCAATATGATCTGGTCAGATGGAGGAGAACGGATCCTCCTTGTTTGTTTTTGCTGGATTGGAGGCAGCTGGGTGTAAACACACACAAGTCCGTTAACATTCAACTGTTCATAGAGGAGAATGGAGGGTACGGTCGGGTCAGACACGTGGATCTGACTGGACCTCCTGTGGGAAAGGGGCCTATTGATTTATCCCAAACCTCTAAATTTCAGCTTTGTTGGACAGCTTTGTCTGTTAAAAAGGAAGTTAAAAAACAACATACTGGCCAACTTACCAGGTTATAAACAATTATAAATATAAAGAGGATCCTTCTGCGCTTAAATGGAGCCCTAACTCTAAAGCTGCTAACACTAACCTTATACCCAATAAGTAAAATGACAAAAATAACACACAGTGTAGCGCTATATAAAATCAATAATAAATGAATGCAATGAAACAAAAATAATGTAAATGATAAGCATAAATATAAGTGCACCACACTCAGTCCCCCCTGAAATCCACACTTGAGGGATCCAAATGAATAATAAGTGCAACACGTGAATTCCCTCTATGGGAACATAACTAGTGCAAACAGTGCTATGTGTCATACAACACACAACAAAATTGTGAATAGCACTAAAAATATACTCAAATCCATAGGCAAACAAATATACATCCATATAATCATAAAATAAAGTCCCAAAACGGCAACATATACATAATGGTGTTCCAACTTCACTCGCATGCAAGTGATAATGTGTAGGTGATCAATGCGTGACAATCCTTCAGTGGCCAAAATGTCCCCTCACCTCCTTACATAGACCCCAAAGGGCCTGCTCGCTTAAGAGATCACACCGATCCTAATAAGGACAGACTCCTCACAGGCTCCCCTCCGTGTTGGTATGCGCTCCTCACTCCAAACCTCCACACAGCTACCAGCAAACATCTTGCAGGATCTTTTGTGGAGAGTGCAACATTAATTCTTTGGTTTGGATCATCACCACTCTCAAGCTGTATCAAACACATCCATAATTCATCCCCAGGATTAGCAGCGTCCAGCTGTAGATGTTTTGTCAGTTTGTAGCACAAGTGCAACACACAGCCAGGTCTCCTCTCAACTCCTACATCACCACCCACAATTTGCAGGGGGACCTCAGAAAAACAGACTGCTATGTTAATGTTTTAATTTTGGCCATAGTTACACTTTAACCTTCATGGTGCTATTTACACTAAAACATATTAGCTCTGCTGTGAGCTATAACTGTTGCATACTGCAGTTTGAACTAATCGTGAAGTGGATCCAAGCTCACAGGACGTAAGAGAAATACTGATGTCAGGTGAAATTTGAAGTGGTAAATGCAACTCCTAAATTGGGAACAGTAGATCCATGTGACATTAACTAATGTTCTCCAGTGTGGGGATTCTTCATCTTCATTCACTTTTACCAAAGGCTGTACTGATCTCAATGCCCTGCCAATGCAGTCTGAAGACATTGGACCTGCCACACCCCTGGCGCCTAACATGCAGATTGCCAACCCTCTCCATGGAGCCTGTTGGCTATTGGGCACCAGAGAGATAACAGAGTGGCAGGAGAGCTGGGCGATTGATAGCTCTATGTGTTCCATGGTTTTCTTGGTACAAGTAAAGTCCGGGTCTGGGGAAAGAGAGAGCAGCGTAGTAGCCGGTGATGGTGGAGGATAGCTTTCCCTGCCATGTCAACCACCACTTGGAGCCCTCTATAATTTTCAAGTTGACCACCACTGTGCTACACTATGACATACTGTTTTAGGCTGTTGTGTGCGCACCAGTAGGAGAACATTTAGTGCAGTGTGTTCAGCATGGTGGTGGACAAAACAGAAGATGATCATTTGGGGAGCAGAGGTGGGCAAAGCAGGAGATGATCTTGTGTACAGCAGAAGTTCTCAACTACCAGGTCACGACCCTCCTCCTGCCAAACTGTTGGGTCCTGTCTCAGACCCTGATTTCTTAGACTCATAGAGCCTTGGTAAATCAATCCCAGCTTGCTGTCTTCACCCACCCCAGCATGCAAGTTAATTTATTGCACGCAGTGCCGACTGGGGGTGGGGCAGGGCATCCATACAGCCAGAGGTAGCACAGCCAGGGGTAGCATTGGCAACTATCATCATGGATAAAGTATTAATCGTGGATAAGGTGTCACACTTCGGCTCTGCATCATCTGAATAACTCTTCTCTATCCCATCACAGGTAATTGTCTGCGAGCAATATCCATCTGTAATATCGCTCATGCCATGTATGAATGCTAATTCACCCTGCACTGCTATATGTGTAATCTATACTGCTTTTAAAATCTACCTCTAACTGAAGCTGATTCATAACTATCAATGTTTTTATTGGTCATTCTTGCTGCTTCAAAAATCTTTAACTCTGGTCCATATTACTGTGGTGTTTATTTTACTCCTATTGTCTAACCCAAATTTATGAGCTGATCCTAATCTTTATAACTCCTGCTCTCTTTTCTCTTGTAGTCCTCCTTAGGTGTGAGAAGTTTGCCCTGCTAGCCATGTGTCTCTGCTAAGCATTCCTAATTGATTAATTGGCAATTCCCCCACCCAACTCAGTATAAATTTAGCCCTTCCTTAGGGGAGGCACAGCCAGGGGCAGCATTGGCAACTATCATCGTGGAGAAAGTATTAATCGTGGATTAAGTGTTACACTTCGGCTCTGCACTTCAGCGAATGCACAAAGTGAGAAACAACAGCAGACAACTTCAAATACTAATCAGACTATAGGTGACTTGTTTCCCCATCCAGCTCTTTCAGCTCTTATCCAGTCTGCTTCTTCAGCTCACCACTGTAACATGCACTCCCTACTCCTCCTTCTCACAGTTGTGTTCTCTCTCTTCAAACTCTCTTTTCTTCACCCCTCTTCTCCACCCCACAGCTTATATATATCACCCTCACTCCTGTCTTCACCTTATTACTGTACTCATCAACTCCTGATAATTCTGAACCCACACACTAATAAAACCTCCGGGACACTGAAACCTGTCCCTCCATATAAGTCATACTCCCATATTACCTCCCTCACCCTTCTGCTTCTCCTAACGTCTGGAGACATTTCCCCAAATCCTGGGCCACCATCTTTTTCCTTTAATCAACACACCCGGCACCCCCTATCCTCCAACAGCAGCCGCAATCCACACAATCTAGTTACTATTCCTCTTCTCCCTAGAGCCAGACTCCCCTTTTCCTGTGCCCTCTGGAATGCCCGCTCTGTCTGTAACAAACTCACTTCTTTCCATGGCCTGTTTATCACAAACTCCTTTAACTTGCTTGCAATTACAGAAACCTGGCTTCATGAATCTTACTCTCCTTCTCCTGCTGCCTTCTCCCATGGTGGGCTCCTCTGGACTCACTCTCCCAGGCCTAGTGGACGGAAAGGAGGTGGAGTAGAAATCCTCCTATCCCCTCAAAGCACTTTTCAGGGCCTCCATTCACCTCCCTCTCTGTCCCTCTCCTCATTTGAAGTTCACTGTATTCGTCTGTTGTCTCCAGTTTCTTTAAGAATTGCTGTGATCTATCGTTCTCCTGGACTGGTATCAAGCTTCCTTGATGACTTCTCTGCCTAGCTGCCTTACTTTCTCTCTTCTGAAATTCCCACTATCATTCTTGGTGACTTCAACATCCCTGTTAATCTTAACACTCCTGCTACCTCTAAACATCTGAGCATAACCACTTCTTTTGACCAAAAACAATTATTATTATTATTATACAGTATTTATAAAGCGCCAATAGTTCGCTCAGCGCTGTACACTACAAAGGGGGACAGAACATGTGACAGAACAATACCAATACAATGTGATACACGAGGGGTTCGAGGGCCCTGCTCTTTCGAGCTTACAATCTAGGAACAATGGACACATGCTTCTACCCACTCGAATGGTAACTGCATCGACCTTGTATTCTCCTACCTATGCACACCTTGCAACCTCACTAACTTTCCTCTTCTTCTCTCTGATCACTCCCTTATTAGCTTCACTCTCTCCTTGGCTTCCTCCTCCTTGTCTTCCAACTACGAAACAGTTAGCCATGGAAACCATCGTTATCTTAACCCTTCTCTTCTTTTTTCGGCATCAGATTGTCTCTGACAAAATCTCAGCCCTGTCCTGCCCCAACCTGTCCACTTCTGTCTACAATAGTTCACTGTCATCCACCCTGGACACATTGGTCCCCCTCACTATACACAGAATTAGGCCTCGACTGCTACAGCCCTGGCAAACAGACAATACCAGATGCCTCAAAACACGTAGCTGTGCTCTTGAGCGTTTATGGCGTAAGACTAAGACCCAGCAAGACTTCGACCAATATAAATCTGCCCTTCAAAAATACAATTCTTGTCTCCACACTGCCAAACAGATCTATTTTATCACTCTCATTAACACCCTCTCACACAAATCCTGTCAACTCTTTTCTACCTTTAACTCTCTACTTCATCCTTCTTTACCTTCACCCACTAACTCACTCACTGCCCAGGAGATCGCTAATCACTTAAAAAATAAGATTGATACAATTCGTGATGAGATCTCCACTGTACAGATATCTCCCTTACCCCTACACTCCTTGTCTACCTGAACAATCTATACTTCCCTTGTTTAACCCAGCTACTATAGAGGAGGTTGATAAACTGTTTTATAAAGCCCAGCTAACAATCTGCCCCCTGGACCCTGTTCCCTCGCAAATACTATGGTCACCCTCTGGCTCTGTCCTTCATTCTTTAACTCAAATCTTGAATCTCTCCCTTTCTATTGGCATCTTCCCAAATTCTCTAAAGCATGCGCTAGTCACCCCCATACTTAAAAAAGCCTCACTGGACCCCACCAATTCTGGCAACCTAAGACCCATCTCCTTACTCCCTTTTGCCTCCAAACTCCTTGAACATTTAATTTACAACCGGCTGAGCTGCCACCTTATTGAAAATAACCTTCTCGATCCCCTTCAGTCTGGATTTCACCCACAACACTCCACAGAAACTGCTCTCTTAAAACTCACAAACAACTTACTATTCTGTACTCTTGCTCTTGGACCTCTCCGCTGCCTTTGACACAGTTGACCACCCCCTCCTCCTCAAAAAAACTCTATTTACTTGGTCTTCGTGACTATACTCTCTGTTGGTTTGAATCTTACCTATCTCAACGCACCTTCAGTGTCACTTACAACTCTACTTCCTCCTCTCCTACTCCTCTTACTGTCGGGGTCCCCCAAGGTTCTGTACTTGGACCTCTCCTGTTCTCGATCTCCACTTCTTCTTTGGGTCAGCTGATAGCTTCCTATGGTTTCACACAAATCTATCTCTCTACTTCTCAGCTCACCCCATCAGTTTCCACACGTATCACCGATTTACTAACAGACATATCAGACTGGATGTCACTCCACTTCCTAAAACTCAATCTATCCAAAACTGAGCTTATAATATTTCCTCCCCCACGTGCCTCTTCTCCTGATTGCTCAGTCAGGATCAATAGCACCACTATCAACCCATCCCTGCATGCCAAGGTACTGGGTGTAAATCATGCCGCCTCAACCTCTGCATCATCTCCAGAATACGCCCTTTTTAACCAATGATACTACAAAGCTCCTAATTCACTCCCTGGTAATCTCTCGACTCGACTACTGCAACTCCCTCCTCATTGGCTTCCCTTTACATAGGCTATCCCCCCTCAAGTCCATCATGAATACTGCTGCCAGGCTCATCCACCTTACCAATCGTTCAGTGTCTGCTACCCCTCTCTGCCAATCCCTCCACTGGCTTCCACTCGCTCAATGAATAAAATTCAAAATGCTAACAACAACTTACAAAGCCATCCACAACTCTGCCCCCAGCTATATCACCAACCTGGTCTCAAAATATCAACCAAACCACTCTCTTCGATCCTCCCAAGACCTTCTGCTCTCTAGTTCCCGTGTCACCTCCTCCCATGCTCGCCTACAGGACTTCTCTCGAGCTTCTCCCATCCTATGGAATTCTCTACCCCAATCTGTCCGGCTGTCTCCTAATCTATCCACCTTTAGACGATCCCTGAAAACCTTTCTCTTTAAAGAAGTTTATCTTGCTTCTACCTAGTAAACCGCCATTTATTTCCTCCATCAGCTCACCCCCCCCCCCAGCTATTACCTTTTGTATCACTCAACCCTTCCTGCAAAAGTTTGGGCACCCTGCAGAGTTAATATCTTGTACTGCCCCCTTTGGCAAGTATCACAGCTTGTAAACGCTTTTTGTAGCCAGCCAAGAGTCTTTCAATTCTTGTTTGAGGTATCTTTGCCCATTCTTCCTTACAAACGTTTTGCAGTTCTTTGAGATTTCTGGGCTGTCTGTCACGCACTGCTCTTTTAAGGTCTATCCATAGATTTTCAATTATGTTGAGGTCAGGAGATTGTGAAGGCCATGGCAAAACCTTCAGTTTACGCCTCTTGATGTAATCCCCGTGGATTTCGAGGTGTGTTTAGGATCATTATCCATTTGTAGAAACCATCCTCTCTTTAACTTCAGCTTTTTCACAGATGGCATCAAGTTACCATCCAAAATTTGCTGAAATTTTATTGAATCCATTTTTCCTTCTACTCGTGAGATGTTCCCTGTGCCACTGGCTGCAACACAACCCCAAAGCATGATTGATCCAGCCCCATGCTTAACAGTTGGACAGAGGTTCTTTTCATTAAATTCTGTGCCCCTTCTTCTCCAAACGTACCTTTGCTCATTCCGGCCAAAAAGTTCAATTTTAACCTCATCGGTCCACAGAACTTGTTTCCAAAATGCATCAGTCTGGTCTATATGTTAATTTGCAAAGTTCAAACGATGATTTTTGTGGTGAGGACGTAGAAGAGGTTTTCTTCTGATGACTCTTCCATGAAGACCATATTTGTACAAGTATCTCTTTAGAGTGGAATAGTGTGCCACAACTCCAGTGTCTACCAGATCTTTCTGGAGGGATCGTGCAGTCAAACGTGGGTTTTGAATTGTTTTTCTCACAATCCTGCGAGCTGTTCTGTCTGATATTTTTCTTGGTCTTCCAGATCTTGCTTTAACTTCCAGTGGTCCTGATGACTGCCATTTCTTAATTACATTCCGAACAGAGGATATTGACATCTGAAAACGCTTTGCTATCTTCTTATAGCCTTCTCAAGCTTTGTGAGCGTCAACTATTTTCAGTTTCAGTTTTCTAGACAACTGCTTAGAAGAACCCATGGTGCTGATTGTTGGTCGCAAGGTCAGATGAGTCTGGGCATTTAAAACCTTTGAGATTGACATCACCTGGTCTTCCCAGACGATGATTGCGAACAATCCATGACACTGGCAGGTCTCAGCTTGGCAAAGGGGGCAGTGCATGCTATAAATTCTGCAGGGTGCCCAAACTTTTGCAGATGCCATTTTTTTGTTTTCTGTTATTTTGAAAGTGTAAATGATGGAAATAAAATCTAACTTTTGTTGACATATTATAAGAATATCTAATCTGTAATTTGATGCATTTTGGAGATTTTTCCATCTTTCCTTGGCTTCTTTATGCACATTAATACAAATTTTTAGCTGGGGTGCCCAAACTTTCGATCCCCACTGTATATATATATTTATTATCACCTTTCTCGCTACCATATGGCGAGACACTTTATGGAATACTGTTCACGTTAGCACTTAATTTTATGCTCCTCACTTTTGCATTTTTCACTATTGTCACTTTATTCATTTATGCATTTAGTACCTTTGTTTTATCATATTCTAGCACTGCATTTCACAGTATTTTATATTTGAGGATATAGGGGTTCATCCTTTCATGTCACCTGCTTTGTATTCTACCGTGCGCTTGCTTGTTCTGTTTTTTATGATATATAAAACAGTGTCAACATCAGCAACATTCTCTGCAGGTTCTCCTTCCATATTGCTTGATATCCTTTTTGGGTGCTTTGCAACCCCATACATGTGAGTATATGATACTAATCCATTACCTTTTAAATCGTCATATTATTTCATTTGTCTATAAAACTACTGTACTGTTTATATCCTTTTTTCATTCATCTTGACAAACTCTGATTGAGAAATCGAAGGATCCGGGTCAAACAAAATCAGCTGAACAGTGACTACAGCTAATCAGCTACATTCAGGTATTCTGAGCAGGGGAGATTTGTCAATACAAACTGGGGGATGGGGACCTATGGCTTTCTCTTACGAATGAGGGAAATCTTTACATGTATGGCCAGCTGAAGTTTGTCAAGCCAGGTTGCGTCAAAAGGACCAACAACTTGAATTTCTGTCGAGTTAGTAAAAATAAAACGTAATAAAGCTAAATACAACTTTAACCCTCTTTACCACTGTATCATGTTATTATTGTACATATGATGCCTCACACCCATATGAAAATGTCATTAGAACAATTTATTTGCACCAGTTGCAGTCATTTGGTAGGTGTTGGCACTAAATAAACCACTAACATTAAAAAAGATAAACAACTCCAAATAGTCTCCCAGCAATATGATGACTTTCTATAAAAGGTTTCCCAGCTGTGGGATATGCCTTTCTATAAGTAGTCTCCCACCTGTGGGAAAACAACTTTCTATAAATGGTCTCCCACCTGTGGAATATGACTTTCTCTAAATAATCTCCAACTTTCAGGATAAAACGTTATAAAACTAGCCTCCCCCTGTGGGATACACTCCCCACCAACCCCATGGGATAAAACACTCTATAAATAGCCTCCCACCTGATGAAAAGACTTACTGTAGGAAAAAATGTTCCATAAATATCCTCCCACATGTGGGATATGAATTTCTATAAATCGCAACCCCCTGTAGGATAAAACAGTCTATAGTCTCCCACTAGTAAGAAAAGACTTTCTATAAATAGCCTACCACCTGTGAGATATGACTTTCTATAAATAGCCACCCCACTGTGGGATAAAATTGATCTATAAATAGTCTCCCACCTGTAAGAAAAAATTTTCTATAAATAGCCTTCCACGTGAAGAAAAGACTTTCTGTGGGATAAGATTTTCCATAAATAGCCTCTAACCCAGTGGCCTATCATTCATGTGTGCAAGGTGTGCGGTGCACACGGGCCCCCAAGGGAAGGGACACACGCCACACACATGGAGTGAACAGAAGTAATGCCACATTTCCCTTGCCCCATTATTGCAGGAGAGGGCAGCAAAAGGCAGTGGCTACCACTGTAGCCGTGGAACGTATTTTAATTGTCCTTGCAGGCCGCAGCGGTTGCATTTGACGATAGCAAAACTATAGTTCCGGTCACCACCCACAGCTATTGGCGGAGGGATATGTACCTGTATCCAGCCTCCCTCCAACGTTCCTCAGCTCCTCCAGTAAGAACAGGGCTGTGTCGGCAGGGCCGCCGATAGTCACCTGTCCTCCTGTAGAGGGCCTGGATAGCAGGGGTAATTTGTGCGACAGGATGGAGGAGCAATTACAGAACAATATCCTGTGCAGCTCTCTACAGCAGCTGAAAGCCAAATTCTCCTTCTGCCGCTGGCTTACAGTTTTATCTTTTACACTTAATAGAAATGTTGTAAGTTATGTTATGTTTGTGTCTGCTAATAATGATTTTATTATATTTTTGATGAAAATATTGATTTGATATGTTTGGGGGGGGGGGGAGGGCTGTCAGGTAAAGGCCCCCTGTGTTTTCACACAGAAGCCCTACACAGAGTCCCTGATCACCTTCAGACCAGTTACAGTGTCCCTGATCACCTTCACACCAGTTACAGTGTCCCTGATCACCTTCACACCAGTTACAGTGTCCCTGATCACCACCACACCAGCCATAGTGCCGCCAGACCAATGTAACTAAAATCAGTGTTCCTGATTGCCACCACACCATACCAGTGCAGCAAGCAAGAGTTTTTCTGATCACCACCACACCTGTCCCAATGTCATCAGACCATTGTATGCAAGCAGCAGTGTTCATTTTAACCGCCACACCAGTCACTGTGTCACCACACCAGTACTGTCCCTGATTCTTGCTACAGCTGTCTCAGTGTCATCAGACAAGTGTCCCTGATCACAGACACACCAGTACAGTGTTGCTTCTGCCTGTCACTTATACTAACTCTGGTCTGTTTATTGACCACATCTCTGCCTGCTGCCTGGACCAATCTTTTGCCTGTGTGCTGACCACGTCTCTGCTTGGACCACTCTTTTGCCTGTTTGCTGACCACGTCTCTGCCTGCAGTCTGACCCATCTGCACATCCTGCTGACTAGGTTCCTGTGAGACACCAGTCCTAGCCACCCCCTTTTGAGTACTGCACTCCTAGAACCACAGGAACTCTTTTGTTCTTCCTTTTTTTAAGTGTCCTGGCCAGTGAACATAGCATTCCTGGGGGCAATCACGTACCAGCATGCTAAAAAAGTCCCTGAAAAGACATAAGCTATTGGCGCTGAGAGAAGACAATGACACCGCAACACCACAATACAAGTATTAAATGAAAAAGGTTAAAAACATGTAATAGAAGCATTTATAAAAAAGTCCATAGAGTCCATGATTATGCACTAAAAGGTGGCAGCTCCCCATAGAGTGAAGCAGGCTCTGTGGAAATACAAGAAAACATAAGGTGGCGCCAGCCTAAGTGCAGTATATATTATAAGTTTATTTAAAATTTAGCCAAATAGCTAGTCGCAAGACAAAAGGGTATACAGACGTTAGATCGCGTACTCAAAAGGGCCAGTGTAAAGGTTGGTAATCTCTAGTAGTGTCTGGGTCCCGGGAGTGGGTTGTGGATGTCAGCTGTCACCGAGAGACAGCTTCCACTTTGCCTTTCTGAATAAAAATTGGAAGCTTTGAAACGCATCACCTGACTCATCACCTGACTTGTCCTTATATTCCCATTGGTCATCCTAGTGGTCCGTACTTCCGTGCGCTCCACGCTGGTTACGGCACTGGTCACAGCATCTCTCGCTGACAGCTTACATCCACATCCTACTCCTGGGACCCAGGTACTACGAGATTACCGGCCTTTACACTGGCCCTATTGAGGACACAATCTAACGCCTGTATACCCTTTTGTCTTGTGAGTAGCTATTTGGCTAAATTTTAATCACTTGCCTACCGGGCACGTATACCCCTTTCATGCCCATGCCAATTTTCAGCTTTCAGCGCTGTCGCACTTTGAATGACAATTGAACAGTCATGCAACACTGTACACATATGAAATTTTTATCATTTTGTCACATAACTAGAGCTTTCTTTTGGTGGTATTTAGTCGCCACTGAGTGTTTTATTTTTTGCGCTATAAACAAAAAGAGCAAGCATTTTGAAAAAAAAAGGTTTTTCTTTGTTTCTGTTATAAAATTTTGCAAACAGGTAATTTTTCTCCTTCATTGATGTGCATTGATGAGGTTGCACTGATAGGCAGCACTAATGGGCACTGATGAGGTGGTAAGGATAGGCAGCACTGATAGGAGGCACTGATAAGCGGCATTGATAGGTGGCACTGATAGGCGGCACTGCTGGGCACAGGTGGGTGGCACTGATGAGTACAGGTGGGCAGCGCTGATGGGCACAGGTGGCTGGCACTGCTGGGCACAGATCATCAGTGCCAATCACTTCTCTGACAATTGCCGGTTATCGGCAGTACTTTTCTCACGCTGTGACAGCGTGAGGAAAGTGCAGCCGATAATCAGTAACTGTATTTACGCGGAGATCTGCTGTGTCATTGGACACGGCTGATCACGTGGTAAAAGGCCACTGTGATTGGCCGTTTACCATATTACCTGATCAGCTGTGTCCGTAGGGGGGCTACAGCATCTGGACATCTATGCCACCGCTGGTGGCGATTCTGAAAACATTGCGGTCAGTACTTTTTGCTTTTGTTTTTACCGATACTTCTGGAAATAAAGTGCTTTTATGCAGTATCACGCTATGTGATGTCCCTTATTGTGCTCTTTATGAGCGCCACCCTTTCGCAGTACCAAGTTTAAGGAGGGACCCCAGAGGTGCATGAGTGTCTGAGGAACCAGGGAACCTGGCCATGATGGATGACTAGTGAGGACCAGAGAGCGCAGCTTGACCTGAGTGCGGAGGACCTAGATGTACCTGATGAGAGGAAACTTCTTTCATGCGTATTTTAAACGCACTTCTGGTGAGTGCGCATTTAATTTATTTCCTGTTCACCTTTGGATCACTTACCCTTATTGGCAAAGGAGACCCGACAGAATTCGCAAATCACATCCTTTCGTGTTTTTGGACATTAGATTGAACATCGGATTAATCTTAGATGAAAAATATGATCTAATATCATTATTTGTATACTCTTAAAGATTGAGTGTATGTTGATATTTCACTATTTTTATTAATAGTGCTGTACCTTTATTATCTATATATTGATAATCAGTAACTGTATTTACGCAGAGATCTGCTGTGTCATTGGACACGGCTGATCACATGGTAAAAGGCCACTGTGATTGGCCGTTTACCATATTACCTGATCAGCTGTGTCCGTAGGGGGCACGTTCTGGAATGATGTCCATGGATGTCGTCCCAGAACCAGGCAACTGCGCTGTAGCCGTCCTTTGGCTATAGCATGGTAGGGAACTGGTTAAATAAACTTGTAATACATACTGCACTTAGGCTGGCGCCCCCTTGTGTTTTCTTATATTCTAAAAAAGCCCTGACCCTTTCTAAAAACGCAGCAGCTCAAAAAGGCATAGATGTGAACGTGTCTCTTAGGAAACCATGTTAAATGGACTGTAGCATGTTTCTGCAAAAGGCACTAAAAACCGCATGGGTGTGAACCAGGTCTAAGGCATACTATCTATAACCCCCCACCAATGGGATATGTCTGTCTAGAAATAGTCTTCCATGGAATGAGATGTTCTGTAAATAGTTTCCCACCTGTGGGATAAGATTTTCTATAGTCACCCCCCTGGGTTAAAATGTTTTATAATCTTCCCACCTGTAACAAACGAATTTCTATAAATAGCTCTCCCCCCCAGGATATGCCTTTCTATAAATAGCCCCACATCTGTGGAAAAGACCTTCTAAAAATAGCCCCCCACCTGTGGAATAAGGAGTTCTATATACATAGTGCCCGACTCAGAAGCTGCGATTGCAGAACCGTTAAGCGTGACCTGCCCCCAAATGACCAATCCGTGACCCCCGCCAAGGTGGGCGGGCATTATATTGATGCTATGAGACGGGGCAGTGAGACCCAGTCCTGTTCATAAACAACCAATCCCTGACCTCCCGACAGGGTGGGAGGTGATTGTGTTGATACTATAGGACAGGGCAGTGGGGGGCGGTCCAGCCTACAAAGAACCAATCCGTCACCTCCTGACAGGGTGAGCGGTGATTTTATAGATGCTATAGGAGGGGGCGGTCCCGCCCACAAACTACCAATCTGTGACCTCTTGGCAGGGTGGGCGGTGATTGTATTGATACTATAGGACAGGGCAGTGGGGGGGCGGTCCTGCCTACAAAGCACCAATCTGTGACCTCTTGGCAAAGTGGGCAGTGATTCTATTGATACTATAGGACAGGGCAGTGGGGGGCGGTCCTGCCCACAAAGCACCAATCCATAACCTCCTGGCAGGGTGGGCGGTGATAGTATTGCTGCTATAGGACAGGTTGGCAGGAGGGCGGTCCTGCCCACAAATCACCAATCCGTGACCTCCTGGCAGGATGGGCGGTGATTGTATTGATGCTATAGGACAGGGCAGTGGGGGGCGGTCCTGCCCACAAACCACCAATCCGTGACCTCCTGGCACGATGGGCGGTGATTGTATTGATGCTATAGGACAGGGCGGAAGGGGGCGGTGCGGGCAGCCGGGGGGAGGAGAGTGGGAGTAATAACAAAAGCGATGAGAGTGAGAGGCAGAGGGTGCTGCTGAGAATCATCGGAGGAGGCGGGGGGAGGGGAGAGTGTTGTCAGTCAGTACATCGCCGGGCATCCTCTTCCTCGGGAGCTGCATGTCTGCTGGCACACGGCGCTCAGACCAGCACAGACAGGTGGATGACCCCCTGTGGAGGAGGACACCTAGACACGCTTGTTTGTCCGCGATCACAGCTGCCATTACAGACGAAGAGCCCCGCACAGCCAGGAAGGAAGAGGAGACATGAAGCCCTGTGAAGGAGCTGGCAGGCAGCAGCAGACGGCGGCCGGAGATGAGCGCAGGCTCCATGATGATCCCCAGTGCAGAGCGGAGCAGGCACAGGCTGAGGACCCCTGGAGGGAGTGTATGGACACCGCTGTACAGTTGGCGCTCCAAGCTGGCCAGGTGAGCCTGTGCTGGGGCCATACTCCTCATCATTGACCTTCATCATCACACACACCAGGGCTGGCTGGGAATGGGACCCCCCCCCCCCATGGCATCCCATAATAGGCAGAAGGAGGGCAGTCTATAGAATTGGCTCACTGACATCTAACCAATCTCTGGGTCTAATAGACAATCTATGGAACTCCACATCAATCCAATGTTTTCTGAAGGATCCACATTTTAGCTACATGTGGTTAACTTTACCATCCAGGCCATATGTAGACCGTGGGGGCCCCTCAGGTTCAGTGGGCCCCTTGTCAGGGCTGGATTGAGCCGGTCTGGTTGGGGGGTTTCAAAATATCCACACACTTTCATGTCCTCCTTGTGGCTGTGTGCACCTCGATGGCTGACATGGGCTTCAGTGCCTCATTGTGGGGTCTGCTATGCTGGTGCCACTGGCCCTGGGAGGGCAAGACCAAAATCTATGGGGGGGGTCAGCCCACTATTTTATTTATTTCAGGTACTTATATAGTGCTGTCAATTTACGCAGTGCTTTACATATATATTGTACATTCACATCAGTCCCTAACCCTCAAGAGACGTACAATCTAAGGTCTACCAGCATGTTTTTGGAGTGTGGGAGGAAACCGGAGTACACCCACGCAGGCACAGGGAGAACATGTAAACTCCAGGCAGGTGGTGCTTTGGTTGGGATTCGAACAAACAACCCTAGTACTACCAGGTGGTAGTGCTAACCTTTTAGCTACTGTGAGCCAATCCCAGCAACCCCCTAGATCCGGCCCTGCCCCTTGTACCCCAGAATTAAATACCCACCAAATGTACACATCAAAGTCCGCTCATTGCTTGACATTGGAACTGACTTGTTGTACATACATGGAAAGGTTACATCAATTAGGACTCATTCACACAAGCAGCACACCTCACTGGCCTTCTGAAAAGCCATCCATGGTGTATCACTTTTTAAAAGGTGGTAGAGCCGATGATACCGGGTGATAGTGCTGGAGTGCCTAGGCTGAAAATGACAAACTGTGCCCCCTCCATTCTTACTGGAAGAGTAAGTGGAGTTGGAAATGGGGCTAAAAGCTGCACATGCAGTGTGCTGAAATGGATGTAATGTTTGTGGCATGTGCTAGAACAGTAGCAATATTTGTGGTACACTGCAGAGAACTAAAGAGTTTATTATGGGGCTAACCATGGCCAAGGAAATATGGTACTGGAGGGAAAAAATGTCCCCGTGTCAGTGGTGTCACTGGAGGGAAAAGTCCCCGTGTCACTGGAAGGAATGTCCCTGTTTTGGTGGTGTCACTGGAAGGAAAAAATGTGCCCGCATCAGTGGTGTTACTGGAAGGAAAAAATCTAGGGGAACTATAGGGGAGGAAGGGGTTGACAGGCTGTAAGGGGGAGTGATCTAAGGACCTCTTGGGGAGGTGGAGGTTCTGAGGAAGAGTGGAGGTCTAAGGCTGATTGTACCCCCACCCACCTGCTGGATAGGAAGGCAGATTCTCCTTCCCATTCCTAGGTCATACATAAGCAGTGCCACACTGAGATGGAGATGTTTTTTCATTGGCTGCCCGCTCTCCTGGCCATCATAGAATGCTATTGGAAGGGGAGAGAGCAGAATTCTCCCTCCAGCAGTCACTGTGGCCCTGTTCCTTCTGTCTAAGTGATGTTTTAGTCCCTCCAGTCGTTGAGGTGCTGGATAATGGAACTGCTAAAGCTGTCAATGCACCCCTTCCTCCACATATCAACACTGCGCCTTGGGCACGTGCATCTTCTGCCCCCCCCTGTCCCACCTCTGCTGTCACCTCCTGAATGCATGTTTTGTTTGTTTGTTTTCTTTTTATCTTAAGGAGGACTTTAAATTGAACTTCCAAAACTGCAGCCGTGTGCCGAGCGCTTGGTACATGATTGTGGCATGGCCCTATTCATTTTGATGGTTACATTTGGCAGGAAGTGATGCCTACCAAACACGGCATGCTGTATAATGTTTGCTACAAAACAATGTGGCTGCTGCAGTGCATTTAACACATTCACACCATTTGCAGGGACTGTGTTTTTTTTTTTTTTTTTCTCCTGCATTGGATCAACACCAGTCATCACAATGGCAATCATTTTTTATGTTCACGCCACAGCACCAGTGCTAACCTGATGTCCGTGTAGGTCAGCCCACCCACAGGTCCACTGTGATTGATAGTAGAGGTGCACTGAAATGAAAATTCTGGTACCGATACCGAACATTCAGAATGCACGTGGCCGAAAACCGAACAGAAACTGAAATATCTGCGTATGTGGGAGTGGGGAGGCTCCAATTTTTTTTTATTTTCTTTGTGTGGTGTGTGGTTTTTTTTTTTTTTTTTTTCTACTTTTCATGTTCTTTTAACTTATGATTTTATTGCTATCACATAGGGGACCAATAGTCCCCTATGTGATAGGCCATGTTTGTAGGGGTAGGGGGGGGCAGTGTGTGCAAGGAGGGGGAAGGAGAGGACAAGTGTATATAGCGAGGTTCCCTCACTGGCTGTCACTACATGTCAATGCCGGTTTTTAAATGCTTTTGCCGGCTTTTTTTTTTTTTTTTCTTCCTCATAGCTCAGAGAATGAATGAAACTTTGTTTCTTTTAGCACAGGGAAAGTGACAGCTGATTCTCTGACCTATAGTGAAGGAAAAAAAAAAAACAACAATTGCATTTAAAAACCGGTACTGACATATTGTGACAGCCAGTCACTGTATACACTGCTCCTCTCCTGCTTTTCTCCGCCGCTGTCCCAGCATCTGTAGTACACACAGTCCCCTGTATTGGCACCTGCATCGGCTAAATTTTTCCTATTGGCAAAGTGCCGATAGAGCTATTTTTGGACGATATATTTCAGTGACCGAAATTTCAGTGCATCCCTAGTAAATAGACAGGAATGAAATGTCACTTTGACATTTCAATAAAGTTTGAAGAAAAAAAAAATAATGGGTAAACCATTATTATTATTATTCAGTATTTATAAAGCACCAATAGTTTGCTCAGCGCTGCCATGCCTTGCGTTGGTAAGGCACCGTTCCCCGCCATCGGCACAGAACACCCAGCAGTCTGCATGCTAAAACGGATGGTTTTACCACACAGTTATGTGTGAACAGGCCCTTCTTTTCTGCGGGAATACATGTATACATGTAAATACATGCCAGCAAAACTTCAAGTAGATTTATATGGAAGGCAAATTCCCTAGAACACAGCTATGCTGCCATTCAGGGGCTGACTTGACCATTCGAGCACTCAGGCACTGCCCGAGGGCCCGGGGTCAGTAGGGGGCCCCATAAAATGCCCCTGGTACCTTTTTTATAGTCTTTTTTTTTTTTGGGTGTGTTTTGAGTGTGGGCAAGGACACGGGCCCCATGATCCCCAATTGCCTGGGGGCCCCATGAGTTGTCAGTCCGCCGCTGCTGCCACTGTTCTCTTAATAAACTCTGAACCTGTTTTACGTTTATCAAAGGTTAGTACATGAAGAAAAGATATTAAGGCCTTGTTCACACCATGCTGCAGGGAAGTCAGTTTTTTTTTTTGTGCATGCATTCTGCAAGGACACCAAACAAAAAAACAATGGTTCTCTATGTGCCCTGTTTACACCACAACACTACTATCCTGTGCGGATATTTTTTCTGCAACGTGTATAAAATTCCCTCAAATGTGCTGTGCTAGTGAAATCTGCACGTTTTTCCCATCAGTTTTTCTGCACATATAGTATGAATGAGGCCTAAAGAATAACAAAATGGGGTGGATTTTCAGACTAGCAGAATGTGATGAGAAAACAGACATGATGAGGGCAGTACCACAGCCTATGTCCTCTTAATATATTGGCCTGATGGTGCCGACCAGACCTACTTTTACATAAAATTCCCCTTAATAATGGACTTCTCTCAATAGCTAATTTACCTCTATGGAGATTGTCTACTTTCTCTATGACAGTCACACATTTTCTAAATGTGGCATTATGAGGTGTCTTGTGCACACAGAGTCAAAGGCTATATTCCTTCGTGCATAGCACTCTGTGTGATTCGCTTGAGACGCCAAAATGCATTTAGGCCTAGTTCACACCTATGCAGGTTGCGGTTTAAGTGTTCTTCTGGAGTGTTTTGTGTTTTTTCTCATATGCTTTTTTTTTTTTTTTTTTCTTGGCACGTTTTTAATGTGGTTTGCTTTTTTGGGAGGTGTTTGTTGTCTTGTGGGAGAAACCAGCAGAAATGCATAAAAAACACCAGCACTGAGGGTTTTTTTTTTTTATATGTGTATTTGATGCATTTCAGTTGAAGTCTATAAAACCAAAAACGCAACCTGCTGCGGAAAAAAGTCCCTGTTCCTTTCCAAAAAACACACTGGTGGAAAACGCACAGATATGTGACTCATAGGAAACCATGTTAAATGGACTGTAACTTGTTTCTGTAAAACTGAAAATGCATTGAAAAATGCATAGGTGTGAACCAGGCCTTAGGACCTCATTCACGTGGGCAACAAAGAGCTCTCCTGCAGATTCCTACAGCAAGTAGATGGCAAATTCCCATGGCCAGGATCCTAGATCATTGGCAGTCGTTGAGGTTGTACAACTGAATGACAGGCTGAATGGAGGCAGAGCTATCCATGGCTGTAAACATCAGGGATGTGCAATTCATATTGCTTGACTACATAGGTAGGGTTTGTTTTTTTTTTTTTGTTTTTTTTATACTTTTAGCCCTGCTAATCTGTCAGGCAGAAGCATTTGGGCAGCAGCGCTGCTGCTGGTTGCTTCCACACAGTGCCAGCCTCCCTCAACATGTGAACTCCCCCCCCCCCCCCACGTGAGGTCTCCCAGGCTCCACTTGCCCATCTGAGGGCCCAGGACTGGCTCACCGCATCGGATAGAGGGGAGGAGGAGAACGGACATGTCCTCTCCCCTTCTTGTCCTGACCTGGAAGTGACATTATGATGTCACTTTGGGGTCCTCGCTGAGAGTAAAAATGTAGTGCGGTGCAATGTGCACAGCATTACATTCAGGGGAACACAGGGGAGACATATACAGGGTCTTTTAGACCTTGGATGTCGCAATAAAGAGAACCTGTCACCAAAAATTATCACATAGGGGACTTTGTCCCCTATGTGATGAAAAAAGAAAAGTTTTTTTTTTTTTATTGTAAAAAATGAAAGTTACACCCAAGCACATACAAACGTAAAACCACAAGCTGGGGTGCCTACGCATAAAAACGTCCATTGGGATACACATGTCGCATATCACCACGCATGCCAGAATGAGAGCAATAATTTTAGCACCAGACCTCCTCCATAAGGCTATACCGATGACCTATAAAGGGCTCAGAGCTCTGAGGAAGAAGGCATGACCTTCGAAATGCGTCGGCTGTACTGAGTGGCTACCCCCATGATGGGATTCGCGCTGGCCTCTTGCCTTTGAAGTCCCTTGGAGGACTTACATGCCTGTTTTTATTCGCTGTTTGTGAGTACCATTCTTTTACTAAATAAATTTTGGTTACTGAGGTAATGTGCAAGGTTGGTGCGCTTCTTGTTGTTTCACTTCACAGTCAAAAAGGATAAGCCCTGATCCACCCTTTCCTGAGGAGCAGCCAATTGGTGCTCATTACACTGTAAAGGTTCTCCCTTCCCTGCTAGTCCCTGGATGCAGTGCTGGAGACCAATAAAGCTTCTTTTGTTTTTAAAGCCCCAGACATTCCTAAAATCCCCTCCGATTTAAATATGGTTTTGGTTAACTTTTTTTTTTTTTTAAATCTGGACAAGTAGATTGTCATGAGGGACAAGTAGATTGGGACACCGATTTAGTCCCTGGACAAGTAGTTTTTTAAACAATGTCCACACCCCTGAAACCTGTATCCACACATCCAGTAGTAACCTGTGGTCTGGGACAGATTGCCTCTGAGGATGGACTTCTGTCCTTTAAAGGATAGGTTCACCTTTGGGAACATTTACATGTTCCACCCGATTTTAGGGTGGAACATGTAACATGTTCTCATAGCTGCAGCTGTGTCTGCCGCCCCCCTCCCTCTGACAGAAAATACAGGGAAATTTCTCCCCGTACTATCTGTCAGATTTGAAAACAGCGGGGCCGTGTGGGGCTCTACCCACACAGCCGATTCTCTCATTCACAGAGTTCTGTGAATGAGTGCCTACAAGTCCCGGCAGCCTTAGCGGCTGTTTGTTTGTAGTCCTCAATGAACTGATAGGTCATTGAAGCTTCGTGTCCCATACGGCAAGCAGATATTCTGACAGGTCTGCAGGAGACCCGCATGGCATCAGTGATCTATTGATCGCTGGTGCAATGCTTTCCAGGCTCCTGCAAACAAAAATAATAAATGCAAGTTTTTTTTACCTGAAAAAAAAAAATGTGCATTTTATTATTTTTGACAAAAAGGTGAACTTATCCTTTAAGCTCCGGTAATTGCTGGATACATGCTTACAGCCATGGCTTCTTTCAGTCGGACCGCCAATGATCAGAACACCCGGGTCTTAGCCGTAGGTATTCACGGTATACTTGCCACAGGAGGGGCTCTTTTTGCCTGTGTGAATGAGGCCTGTAACTACTACAAGATACCAGAATTAAAACTTTTACAGATGATTGCTGGCAAAATTGTTGTTTGTGGAGATAATTCAAATGAACAAATTTTTAGTTAATTTATAGAGAGTGAGCTCTTTTGGCCGGAGCTTTGGTCAGTTACCCTTTTTGCCCCCTTTTAAATCTGGCACGGCTTATAGTAGTCCTGTCTGGTGTGTGAGGATTGCGTAATGAAGGCTGGAGATTGGCTTTGAAGTTTCAGAATTGCTATGAAATATAGAACAGTAAAGATTATTTATAGATGTAGAGCCTGTCCTTCTGTTTCAGGCTGTATTATTCATTGATTAAAGGCTGCAGGAAATGTTTGATGCTCATGCCAGTGAGTTTACACAATCATTCATAGGCACACAGCCCATCCTTGATTCTGCATGGAAGCAGCACTACCAAAGTCCATCCTAATACAAAACTGACGTGGAATTTTTATTGTGTCTGTAACCGTGCGTGGTCTTGTATCTGAGACATGCACAGACTGATGTAAATGGGGCTAAGCTTTCTAGAGTGTTATGTAATGTTGCACAATACACTGGTGCTGCATACACAGAGGAAATTAATAAATATTCCTTTTCTTTCTCTTTTTTTTTTTTTTTTTTTTTTTGGCATGGGGTCTAGGCCCTCTAAAATGTTTGATGCATCAATCAGATTGGCCATACACAATACGATTTCATCTCTGATAATCTAGATGTGTAGGGAATATAGTCTTTAGTCTTTTGTTGATTGTAGATACCTGCTAGCATACTTGCTGGGAATAAATTAAGAAGACAACTGTTTTCATAAAAATAATGCATCCCAAATGATCACTGCCATGTATGTATTTATTTCCTGCATAATAACCACTTTATTATTATAGCTATGCGCAACATCTGCACTAACAGACTAGACTGGCAACTGGCTCTTTTAAATTTTCCTTTCACCTTTTATTTGTTACCTTAATGCTGACGTTTAGGAATTGCAATTTTTACATAACTATGTTGATCCAGCAAATGGAAGTATGAGCAGTTGTGCTCAAAAGTTTGCATACCCTGGCAGAAATTGTGACTTTTTGGCATTTGTATTGAAAATAAAGCCCCTTTTACACGGACATTCTGATCGGGGCCGCCTGCCCATTTTTCAGGTGGACCCAGTTGAAGCATCTATTCTCCTCTATGCAGCGGTGTTTACACCTGCCGATATCCAATCCACCAAAAAGACAGATGGGGATCTGCTCCCCTTCCATCCGTTGGATCGGATGGAAATGTACAGGGGGCCCATAGAAGACAGCTGGCTGTGTCCACTCTGCAAAAGCAGAGCAGACACGGACCTGTCATCTGCTTGTTCAGCAGACCGATTCCCCCGCTGAGCAAGTAGTTCTGCTGATGGGTTCGCCCCATGTGAAAGGGGCCTAAGACTGATCATGCCAAAAAAAACGTTTAAGGATAGCGATCATATAAAGCCATTTATTATCACTTAGTTGTTTGGCTCCTTCTAAAATCATAATAACGAAAGGTTCCATGCTTTGGGGCTGTTTCTCTGCTAAAGGTACAGGCAGACTTTGCCGCACTGAGGGGACAATGGATGGGGCCATGTGTTATAAAATCTTGGATGAGAACCTTCTTCCCTCAGCCAGAACACTGAAGATGGGTCGTGGATGGGTCTTCCAGCATGACAATGACCCAAAACATACCGCCAAGGCAACAAAGGAGTGGCTCAAGAAGAAGAGTCATAGATTGGTCTAGCCAGTCTCAAGTCTCGTAATCCTATAGAAAATGTATGGAGGGAGCTGAAACTTCGAGTTGCCAAGGAATCTTAAGGATTTAAAGATCTGTTGAGAAGAGTGGACCAAAATCCCTCCTCCAGATGTGTGTGTAAACCTAGTTACCAACTACAAGAAATGTCTTACCTCCTGTCCTTGCCAACAAAGGTTTATCCACCAAGTATGAAGTCATGTTTTGCTTGGGGATCAAATTCTTACTTTACGCACTGAACTGCAACTCAATTTATAACATTTGTATTGTGTTTTTTGTTGTTTTTTTCTGGAATTTTGGATGATATTTTGTCTCTCTCATTTAAAATACACCTATGATAAAAAATTATAGATCCTTCATTACTTTGTAAATGGGCAAACTTACAAAATCTGCAGGGGATCAAATAATTATCTCTCTCCCCCCCCCCCCCCCCCCCAAGTATTCTACAAACATTTGTGAAAGAATGGGTCGCTCTCAGGAGCTCAGTGAATTCAAGCATGGTACCATGATAGGTTGCCACCCGTGCAATAAGCCAATCCTTGAAATTTCCTTGCTACTAAATATTCTACAGTCAACTGTTAGTGGTATTATAACAAAGTAGAAGCAACTGGGAACAACAGCAACTCAGCCACAAAGTGGTAGGCCACGTAAAATGACAGCTGAATCCAAGCCTTACATCACCAAGTGCAATGCAAAGTGTCAGATTCAGTGGTGTAAAGCACGCTGCCATTGGATTCTAAAGCAATGGAGACGTGTTCTCTGGAATGACGAATCGCGTTTCTCTGTCTGACAATCTGTTGGACATGTCTCGGTTTGGCTGTTGCCAGGAGAACGGTACTTGCCTGACTGCATTGTGCCAAGTGTAAAGTTTGGTGTGGGGGGGGGGGGATTATGGTGTGGGGTTTTCTCCAGGGGTTGGGCCTGGGCCCTGAGCTCCAGTGTAAGGAGCTCTTAAGGCGTCAGCATACCAAGACATTTTGAACAATTTCATGCTCCCAACTTTGTGGGAACAGTTCTGGGATGGCCCCTTCCTGTTCCAACTTGACTGTGCACCAGTGCACAAAGAAAGGTCCATAAAGACATGGATGAGCGAGTTTGGGGTGGAGGAACTTGACTGGCCTGCACAGAGTCCTGGCCTCAACCTGATAGAAAACCTTTGGGATGAATTAGAGTGGAGACTGCAAGCCAGGCCTTCTTGTCAGACATCAGTGCCTGACCTCACAAATGTGCTTCTGGAAGAATGGTCAAACATTCCCATAGACACACTCCTAAACCTTGTGGACAGCCTTACCCAGATGAGCTGAAGCTGTTAGCTGCAAAGAAGGGTGGGCCAACTTGATGTTCAACCCTACAGTGTGTGTGTGTGTGTGTTTGTAAAGGCAGGCGTCCCAATACTTTTGGTAACATAGAGTGTGTGTGTTTTTGACTAGCAGTGGTATGTGTTGTGTGTGGTGAGCAATGGCATGAAGGTCACTGTAACACTGATACAGGAGTCACCAGAGACAGCAAAGCAATGCTTTCATTGCTTCGGCTGAGAAATTGTCTAACTGTAGTTGCGTCCATAATTATCTTTTCCTTTTTTCATTTAGAAGCAATATCTGTCAACTGCTGACCCACTTGAGACTTCAATATTGCTTAAATTATGGCACATTAAAGCAGTTGTAAAGAAAATTTTTTTTATATATGTATAATTTTTTTTTTTTCTGATAATCCTGTTATACAGTGCCCTGAAAAAGTATTCATACCCCTTGGAATTTTCCAAATTTTCTCATACTACAACCAAAAATGTAAATTTATTTTATTAGGATTTGATATGGTAGACCAACACAAAGTAGCACATGATTGTGAAGTGGAAGGAAAATGATAAATGGTCTTCAAACTTTTTACAAATATATGTAAAGTGTGACGTGCATTTGTATTCAGCCCCCCTGAGTCAATACTTTTGTAGAACCACCTTTCGCTGCAATTACAGCTGCAAGTCTTTTGGGGATGTCTCTACCAGCTTTGCACATCTAGAGAATAAAATGTTTGCCCAATCGTCTATGCAAAATAGCTCAAGCTCTGTCAGATTGGATGTGGAGCGTCTGTGAACAGCAATTTTCACGTCTTGCCATACATCCTCAATTGGATTTAGGTCTGAACTTTGACTGGGCCATTCTAACATGCTATGAATGAATATGCTTTGATCTAAACCATTCCATTGTAGCTCTGGCTGTATGTTTAGGGCTGTTGTCCTGCTGGAAGGTGTACCTCCGCTCCAGTCTCAAGTCTTTTGCAGACTCGAACAGGTTTTCTTCTAAGATTGCCCCTTATTTGGCTCCATCCGTATTCCCATTAACTCTGACCAGCTTCCCTGTCCCTGCTGAAGACTGTGAGAATGGTGTGTTCAGGGTGATGTGCAGTGTTAGTTCACCGGGACACGTAGCGTTTTGCTTTTAGGCCAAAAAGTTCAATTATGGTTTCATCTGACCAGAGCACCTTCTTCCACATGTTTGCTTTGTAACCCACAAGGCTTCTTGCAAACTGCAAATGGGACTTCTTATGGCTTTCTTCCAACAATGGCTTTCTTCTTGCCACTTCCATAAAGGAAAGATTTGTGGAGTGCATGACTAATAGTTGTCCTGTGGTCAGATTCTCCCACCTGAGTTGTGGATCTCTGTAGCTCCTCCAGAGTTACCATGGGCCATTTGGCTGCTTCTCTGATTAATGCTATCCTTGCCTGGCCTGTCCATTTAGGTGGACAGCCATGTCTTGGTAGGTTTGCAGTTGTGCCATACTCTTTACATTTTCAGATGATGGATTGAACAGTGAGATGATCAAAGATAAGGACCTTCTTCCTTTTTTTTTTTTTTTTTTTTTTACCTATCCCTGCTTAAACATATCCACAATATGACAAAATGTGGGAAATCTGAAGGAGTATGAATCATTTTTGAAGGCATTGTACTTGCAGTTACTGCACAGAGTGGCCCTGAACTTCCTCTTCTGGGGAACCCCCCAAGGCTCTTGGTTCCTGGTGCGGCACTTTCTATGTTGGCGCACCTGTGATCGCGCTCCTGAACTGGGCTGTGTGCGTCTATAGACACAGCGTGGCTCAGCCCCAATCCCTGCTCTTTTCTCACAGCATTTGATTGACAGCACAGGAGTCAATGGCTCCCACTGCTATCTTTGACCCTCTGCGAGGAGGGAGAACCAGCACTGCTGCAGACGGGCACATCGCTGGATCAATACAGGACTTTGGTAAGTATTTAGGGTGGAAGAACAGCTAGTGTAAGGGGTTTTTTTTTTTTTTTTTTTTTTTTTTTACCTACAAGCGGAGCTTCACCCAAAAGGGGGAAGGTCCGCTTTTAAGCCTTTGTCCCCCACTCCCCATTAAGGATTGGCACCTTTTGGGGAGCGGGTACCTACCTAGGGAAGCAGAAGTTGTCCTCTCCCTTCCTTCCTCGTAGTCTTCTGGGACACGTGACAGGTCCCGGAAGACTACGGGGCCATGCAGAAAGTGCAGCGCTTCTCGCGCGTGGGCATCCGGCTGTGAAGCCGCAAGCTGTCACAACCAGGTGCCCACACTGAAGATGCCGGTGCCAGGGAGAGAAGACGGCCGGTGAAACTAGCGATGGCGAGGACACCGCTGGACCAAGGGACAGGTAAGTGGCTGTACTTTAAAAGTCAGCTGCTACAGTTTTTGTAGCTGCTGACTTTTTTTTTTTTTCAGGTGGAACTCCGCTTTAATGCAGATAATGTGTAGCTGACCTTTTTGTAAAAATAAAAATGTCCTGGCTAGTATGCTCAAAATCTGGCTTGAATACTTTGTGATTCACTGACCTGAATCAATTATATAGAACCAGGAAGTCTGAAAACAATTGTCCTCAATTCCATACTTGTTCAGGGTTGAGCACAAAGGGTCAGCGTTCCAGCCACAAAACTAGGAAGGGTCAGCAATGGCAGCTTCCAATTCCATTTTCTCTCATGACAAGTATTCTTTGGTCATGTTTGAGGCCATGTTTTTTGCAGGCTAGACAGATATTTTACATGAAACAGCCTAAATCATGAGGAACTAGTAACTTCATTGTGGCATGAGGCATGTTAATGCTTCTTGCTACAATAAAGTGACTCTCTTTATGGTGAAATAAGTGAGTATTGCTCAAAGCCATAAAATGGCTTCCTCCAGTGTATAAGCTTGACAGTTCCATACACCTAGTCCTAGAACTAAAGGCCTTTGTTTCAGCAAGCTGTATCATTTCCACAGTGAATGAATACCTTGGAGGCCTCCAGCTGTTGCTCAGCAGTCTCCAGGGAGCCCTGATAGCCAGCTTTAGTTGTTAGGCCTTTGTGTTTTTACTTGTATTGTATCAAGGCCCCAATGCACAATTTCTAATTTAACACTTTGGCAACCTCACTGGTGGTTGAGCTCTAATCTACGTGCTTGAACAGATTGGTTTGAATTTTGTCACTGACACCATTTCTCATTGCCTTTCCACTTCCTATCACAGTTGCTATTTTCATATATCTAAAAATAGAAGTACTATTCTGGCTGCTTCCTTTTTGTTTTAAATTACCATATTTTATTGCTGACTTAATGTCTGTTGTAAAGATTGCTACATAGAGGACAATTAAACCTCTTAATGGATAAGTTCACCTTTTTATACAAAAAATAATCGCATAGTTATTGCAGGTAAAAAGATGTGCATTTATTATTTGTTGCAGGAGACTGTAAACCATTGCCATGCAGGTCTCCTGCAGACCTGTCAGTATATCTGCTTGCCCGTACTGGATTTACTGACAAGCTGATATACTGACCCAGGGGCGGACTGACAACTCATGGGGCCCCCGGGCAATAGGGGATCATGGGGCCCCTGTGCCCTCGCCCACACTTGAACTACACCCAAAAAAGGCCTATATAAGGTACCAGGGGCATCTCATGGGGCCCCCTACTGACCCCTGGCCCTCGGGCAGTGCCTGAATGGTCAGTCCGCCCCTGTACTGACCAGGAGACTCTATGAACTACCACAGCGCCATGGTAGTTCATTGAGAACTAGAAGCCATCAGCTGCTAAGGCTAGTTTCTCAATGACAGAACACAGTGAATGCATGACATTTTTAAAAAACATTTGATAGCTAGCGAGGGTTGGAGAAGATCCCCGCTAGCTGTCAAAGCGAGGGGAGCAGGGGCTGGTCTGATCATAGCATGTTACACCCTGAATATGAGCGTAACATGTTATGAAAGGTGAACCTCTCCTTTGAGATTTGAGTAAGATATTCACCTACAATGCTGCCACACACAGCACTGACAAATTTCAAAATTTGATGGTGAATTTAAAGTGGAACTAAACTGAGGTTAAAGAAAACTGTGAGCAGGCAGGTATTTAGGGTAGGTTCAGATCTGTGTGGGTGAATACCACTGGGGGAACACATTTGTTCCTGCAGCCCAAACCACTAGCACAGAAAAAAACAGGAGCTCTGTGCGGATGCTATCAATTCTAATGGCACGCCACGCACACTGGAAATGCAATGCACTTGTGATTCCCATGCGGGCTGCGATTTCTAAAATGCTGCTGGGACCTTTTCCACTGTGTTTCAGGAGACACAGCAGCCGATTCAAATGAATTGGCTGCTGTGCCTGCGCAAACTGCAACTCTCAGAGCCCCACAGATGTGAACCTAGCTGAATTGTAGAAGAGACATGCTATGTCTCTTGTGCAGTGGCAAACGCCTGCCTACTTGCAATCTTTTAATAAATGCACACTGAGCTGATCATGTACCACACACTTGGATTATGCTGGAATGAATGGCTCCTGTGTGCATGCATGGGCTGATGTTCCAAGAGGCTGAAAACCTGCCAAGCAGAAACAAGATGACAGCAGCCAAAAAAAGATGTAACTAGTCATGCACTATGTCGGGCGCCGAAAAAAATCGGCTGAAAGTAGGGTTATTGGCGTTTTGCCGAGGGTGGAGGGGGGGTAGTGCCGTCAATGGCCATTTTTTTTTTTTATTTGTTACATTTATTTATTAAATTATTATTCACACTATTTATTCAAGTATGTGTATGTATATGTGTGTGTGTGTGTGTGTGTGTATGTGTATGTATATATATGTATGTGTGTGTGTGTGTGTGTGTGTGTGTATGTGTGTGTATATTTTATTTTTTGTCCAATTTGTAGTCCATGATGATAATTAGTCAAATATACTAAATTTTTTTTTTTCGTTTTTTAAGCTGTCCATTTTGTTTTTTGGCCAATTGCATCCTGAATTTTAATTTCGGTGCACCACTAGATGTAACCACTGCATCACTGGAAGGGGTAGGTGAGTGTTTTGTGAGTTAAGTTCTGCTTTGACCCTAGGTTCACACTTGCAGATTTCAGTGCATTTTCCAGTTTTCAGAAACCATTTTACATGATTTTCTTATAGATCTAGTTCAGCTGGTGCATTTTTTTTTTTTTTTAAAGGGTCAGGGACTTTTTCTTTTTTTTTTTTTTTTTTTTTTTTTTTTTTTCCTGCAGCAGATTGCGTTTTTAGTGTAATAGACTTCAGTGGAACCACACCAAAAATGCAAGTGTTGTGTTTTTTTTTTTTATTTTGTTTTTTTAGGCGGGTTTTTTTTTTTGTCTCCTTGCTAATTGGAAAGTATGACTGTCCTGTTAATATAGTGCAACTTTGATATGAATGAATGCGACTTGTTATGCTTTCTGGCACTCCAGTAGCATACAAGTCACATCCATCCAAAGTGGCGCCAAAGCCAATACTTTCCTTTTGGCAAAAACACGTGTTCAGTAACGCAGAACACCCTGTGAAATTGCACAGACTACATTAATGTGCACCTAGCCTAAAAGAATATTCCACAAACAAATTCATGGTGTACTCACACTAACAATGGATGCCTTGAACCATGCTAGAGTATGTATGGCCCACAGTATCATACCAGTGCTCCTTGCCCCTCCCTCCTGCTGAGTGACCCCAGAGCAGGCAGCTTGCAGACAGGCTCCCGAACCGCTGCTCTGTGTCTCCATTTACACCTAAAGCTGTGGCTTGGCCCCACCCCCTTCCTCTTCTGATTGGCTTACTGGCTGTGATTGACAGCAGTGGGAGCCAATGGATCTTGCTGCTGCCTCAGCCAACCTGGAGTGAGAGTCCCTGGTGAGCCGAGGCTCTCGTGAACATTGCTGGATCGAGAGGGGGCTCAAGTAAAAATATGGGGCGCTGCTGCACACAGGGTTTTTTTTTTTTACCTTCATGCATAAAGGTAAAACCTTCAGCCTTCAGAACCACTTTAAGGCCTCATGCACACAGCACATTTGTAAAGCTGCTCTTTGGTGCGTCCGTCACTTTTTTTCCTGCCTATAAACTCCCTGTATGTTTGTCTGTGTCCATGCACATAAACGTTTAAAGGCATTTACTGGCGGGAGAGTTTAGAGGCAGGGGGAAAAAAAAACCTTTTCGGTGCATCCGGGACCAGCAGAAAAAAATGTTTGATGCTTCCAAGTGCACAGTTAGCACTTGAGCGTTAATTCATTTAATCGGCCAGAACAATTTATTCTGGCCAGTGAAATAAATTAATTTTTCTTTGGGGGGGGGGGGGGGAGTTTAGTTTTTTTGGCCATAACGCTGCCACCAGGAGGAAAGGCTTCTAAGATAAATGAAGAAAAACTCCTGTGGCCTAACGGATAACTATGCTTTTTATAGTAAAGTGGAAATGTTGGAAATTACCTGTTTGAATTTCAGATGTTTGCACTTCATTCAGTGGAAGATTCAATATTTTGAAACTATCTGTATTAGGGATGCACCGAAATTTTTGCACCCTTTGCACCCCTTTTTGCCAAAATTAAAGAAAGCACTGATACAGGTGCCGAAAAAACGCTGCCGCCACTGGCCGCTGCTTGGTAGTTCTCAGCCTTACCTGAGAAACCATCGATCCTGGCACTGGGCATAGAGATAAGTGAAGGAAAGATGGCTGCCACTCATCTCTATGCCTTTGGAGGACTGGAGCGATGTCACTTCCCGTTCCGGCAATTTTTTTCTTTTGTATGTTAAAGCACTAGATCAATGCTTTGTTTTTTTTGTTTTTTTTTATCCAATGCTTTACATTGCAGAGGAGAGATGTGGGGTCTTATTGGCCCCATATCTTTCCATAAAGAGGACCTGTCACTAATTATTTCTATCACAAGGGATACATGCATTTCTTGTGATAAGAATAAAAGTAATTAAAACATTTTTTTAGGGGCCGTGCAAAAAAAAATAAATATAAAAAAAGTTAAGTGCCCCAGTCCCCCTGTGCTCGCATGTAGTGGTGAATGCATACATAGGCCATGCCCACATATGTAAACTGTGTTCAAACCACACATGTATCGCCACAAATGTCAGAGCAAGAGCAATAATCCTAGCACTAGACCACCTCTGTAACTTTACACTGCTAACCTGTAGAAATTGTTAAAGCATCACCCATGGAGATTTTTAAGTACCGCAGTTTCACGCCATTCAAAGAGCGTGCGTAACTTTAAAGCGTGACATGTTTGGTATGTATTTACTCGCCATAACCTACTCTTTCATATTTTACAAAAAAATTGGGGTATATATTGTTTTTTTTTTTTAGTCAAAGTGTATGTTTTTCCAAAAAATATAAATTCATTTTTAAAAATCTGTGCATTTAGGTTTTCAGCCATGTGCATTTTGAATTTTCGGTTTCGGCACCAGAATTTTCATTTTGGTGCACCACTAATCTGTTTCAAAATTCAGCTGACGTGTATCAGTGCAATATAGAATGATCACCGTAGAAACATGACAGCGGTCCATTTTGTATTTTGTCTTTAACTGTAGCATTGTTGCAACCTTTGAGTTTGATGAGTTTCAAATACAAGCATACATAGTAAGTAACATAAGTGGATGCCATCAGTTAAAATAAATACTTTAGGAAGTGAGCAAATGGCTTTTGTTTGTACAGTCCTTTAAGCTCCAAGTTATGTGGTGGTGGTGAAGGTTCACATATAGGTGTTAGGCTGTAACAATGTGGGAACTTTCATCCCACCCGGCATGTCACATGATGATGTGAGGTGTTTCCTGAGAGGTGGTTTGTTTCCGGTTCTGCAGTGGACAGATACTTGCAATTTCCTTTTGTTGCTTAGATTATTCAACCAACAAAAGACAGAATGCATTCCAAATTATGTGCACAAAGGGAGCAAAATAAATCGGCAAGTGTATGTTAGCTTCGCATGATTAAATCGGTACACTGAATGCATGTGGGGGGTAGCTGGATAAAGACTTTGTACTGATGTGTCAGCTTAGCTTTGCTTAGGCTGGTCACACACAAGTAGAGTTTCAAACATTCATATTGAAATTCTCATTAATATATTCAAAATCATGACTAGTGGTGTATATTACTTCAGAACATAATCATAGCATACCTCCCACCTATACCAGGTGGTGACCTAGGAATGGGACTGTTGCATTTGTGCCACAAAGCGATTACATACATCAATATATAAAATCAATACAATCTTTATTATACCTTTTTTAACCTCCCTGGTGGTATTCCCGAGTGTAGCTCAGGGTAAAGTTTCAGTACCACAAGCGGTAACCCCTAGCTATACTCGGGCTTACCATGCGGCACTGCTCCGCAATCCCTCGATCACTTACCTTGTCCTGCGCTCCCGCAATGTCCCTCCTGCAGTGTCCCCGGCAATGTCTTCTGATGCCGGCATCTGTCAACTGGGTTCCGTTCCCTGTGACGTCGGGACGTATGGGGACGGAACTGCGGGAAATTTGAAAATGAGAAAAAGTGACATTCACTAAAATCACGTAGTAAAACATTACTGTATCAAACCATTTCACATACATTTTGTCCCTAGTGCTTTGTCCTGTGCCCTGCCTGCATTTTTACTGTTCTTTCTGCCTGGAAACTGAAAAACGTCCATGGCGTCCAAAAAGCATCCTTTTTTAGGTCAAAATCTGTTTTAGAACAGCGATGGTAAATTAGAACCACTTGCAGAATTGAGTGATAATGATTCGTGGGGAAATTCGTCATCAGACACTGAAAACGATTTTGCGACTTTGCTCAGTGATGTGCGAACTTGGCGCTATATTTAAAATTTCAGTATTTTTGGTTTGATTATATTATTGAATTAAATTTATTATAATATTTTTTATGATTATTTATTAAATTATAATTTATGATTTCGTGTTTCAAGTTTTATCCTACCCGGGATGTTTACTGGACTCTTGTTCGGACAGATTTCAGTGAGTTATTCCTAAAAATTACAGCCTACAAAAAAAAAAAATACATATTTCCATGCAAAAAAAATGTACCGCTTTGAGCACAGCAATATGGACATAATCAGACCGCTAGGGAGGTTAAAGAAGAAAATTGTATAAGATTTATTTATTTTTACGTATTGAAGTTTATAATCTTTGCGGTACATGCAAAAATCCAATTCCTTGGCCTCAACCTTGTATAGATGGGAGGCATTCTATTGATATGTGATTGAGAGATGGTGCCCAGAGAACAACAGAAATGATAGGATAGGCCAGAGGTAGGCAACCTGCGGCTCTCCAGCTGTTGCAGGACTACAAGTTCCATCATGCCTCTGCAAGTCATAGCTGTAACTGTCAATTTTACCATGTCTCATGGGAAATGTAGTTCCACAACAGCTAGAGAGCCGCAGGTTGCTTACCCCTGGATAGGCCAATTCTAATTTATGTATTTTTAGGCAGTACTTAAAAACCTGATTTTGTACTGACCAGACTTTCTTGAATGAAAACTACATTTTCAGTTGGGAATTTGTTCGGAAAAAATTTTCCATCCTGCTCCTTTTTGAACTTTCTCATCACTGCGGTCAAAAAGAAATGTTGTTTTGACCACATTAACCATTAGAAAATTGAAAGTGTTCTTTCAAATAAAATATTTCTATTGAATAGTCCGTTTAGTCTTCAAAGCTCAGTACTAAACTATGCCCTGTCCCTGCATTTCTTTCACGCGTGTCGTTTCTTGGCTGGGATTGTATTCAGCTAATCCCGGATTGTAGCATGTGGCTCTGCTGGGATGTGTATAGCCTTGTCTTGTAGTAACTTTAGAGCTCATTTTCACCACTTGCTTTGGGCTGTGTTGCTCAATGGTCCCCGCTCGGAGCTCCCCATCGTCCCTCAAAGCATGAACATTAGCTCTTTATGTACATCAAGAAATACAAAGTAATTTAAAGTAAAGTAATACAAAGGACAAAAAATCAGCACAAGGGACATTTCCTACTGTTCATTTCTTGTGTCCCCTTTGCTCCTGGCTACTGGATTCTTTGAAACCTTCATTCTCCGATGACTTTTTTTCGTTTGCTTTTTTTTTTTTATCCCGACCTATATGTTTTTGATGTTACAGTAGATCATCAAAATCTCTTGTCATCCTTAACCTAACTCCATTAGTGATGCTGGAACCCACAATACTGGTTCCTTGCTGCATCTTGCCTTCAGACTGATATACAAAATGCCAAGTCTGGGAAGTTTCCTAGTTTCAGTCAGATTCAGACTTGCCCGCTATGTGACTGGTGATGCAGAAGGAAGACTAAAAGGAAGGTACATAGCCCATACTTCAGGACGTAACCCCTAACTACTGAGTAGCTAGAGAGGATTATACCCTTGAATTGCTGATTGATGCATATAACTTTATTGCTAGCACCTAAAGTGTTCTATATCATTTATTAAACCAAAATTAAAAGTGTTTCCCCTTTTTAAGAATGCATTCTTGGTACAACAGAGAAAAAAAGGAAGGTGGTTTGGTTTTTTTCCTTGTTCCAGCAGTAACCTGATCTGATTTGAAGGCTTGCTTAAAGCTGCCTATTATGTCGGCACAAGTAAATGGCTAGGGACCTGGTGATATGGTATACACACTTCACAGCATGATGGAAATCCGACCTTGAGTACTAATGCTTCACTGACATGCTGCTAATATCTTGGTTCAAAAGGAGAAGCGTACAAAGCTGCCCCAATTTTACTTCCTGTTATTAAGCAGACGATGCAAAGAAATTTTTAAAGAATAAGTTCACTTTTTGACAAAAAATAACAAATGCACAATTTTGCAGGTAAAAAATTATACATTTTATTATTTTTTTTGTTTTGGGAGCCTGTAGAGCATTGCATCAGTTATCAGTAGATCACTGGTGCTATGCAGGTCTCCTGCAGACCTGTCAGTACATTTGCTTGCCCATACGGGATGTACACAGCGCCGTGGTAGTTCATTGAGAACTACAAGCTGATAGCCACTAAGGCTGTCAGGATTTGTAGTTTCCTAATTTACAGAGGACTGTGAATGAGTGACTAGGGGGGCAGAGCACCCATGACTGCAGCTGTCTATTGAATGTAGTGAGGAGGTAGAGGGTGGTGGGGATAAGTCCTGCTGTGTGTGTCAATGGAAGTGGGTGGGCAGGGTTAAGTCCCACTGTGTGTCGAAGCTGCGCTCCATAGACACACAGCAAGGTAGCAAGCAGATACTTTGTGCTCCCATAGCAAGTGGCTTGATCTGGGGACACATGAAGGAGAGGAGGCGCCAATATTGCCACCAGGGTACCCAAGAAGAGGAAGATCGGGGCCGCTCAGAGCAGGTGAGTATAAAATATTTTATTTTAATTTAAAAAAAATTACTTCAATGAATGTACACAGTTGTACATGCACAGCTCAGCGTGAAGTCCTGCCACACTTCGGCTGTGCCGGAATGCCTGATTCCCAAGCTGATGCACAGGATGACATCATCACTGCTGGCCAATCAAGAAGACGAAAACCTGATCCCTGGACATAGCCCAGGGAGAAGATGACAGCAGCAGCAAGGGATGTAACCATCACATCGCTGGAAGGTGGAGGTGAATATTTTTCAGAGTTTAGTTGCACTTTAATTCTACTGTAGCGTCCCGAGCTGACTACCAAAGCTTACACAATACATCCCAAGAAGGAGTCTGGTCATCCACAAAACAATTTATTTATGAAAACTGATATGCTTTTTCTTTCATCTTGTATCAAAGATTGAAGTGGGAAAACGTGTTTCTTTCCAGACTTGAACAATATATTTTTATGCCTCATATGGGTGTCTGGTCTCCTATCTGGAATCACTATCGATTACTTACTGTAGATTATTTTTCTGTTAGGTGGTCAAAAAGGCTCTTACAGAAGAAAAGAGGGTCTCTACAAAAACTTCTGTGGTTGATCTTGTGACAGAGACGGACCATCTTGTGGAGGAACTGCTTATCTCTGCTCTGAGGGAGAAGTATCCCACTCACAGGTAAGCGGTGTTGCTGAACAGTACAGCATTGAAGAGGGAATACAATCTATAGAGACTTAAAGTATAACTAAAAGCAAAACATTTTTTTGGATAGCGTGATGGGGATTAGAATACCTCTCAGGTTTTTATTGCTGTCTGTGCCCTGTTTAGGTAGATTCACGCTCTCTATTTGTCTTGTTTAAGTAAAAGAAAATCCTCAATCTTGGGTTGTCCCCAGAACAGCAATAGAGGGTAAATGGGAGCAGTGCTTCTGGTGACAACCAGGGTCCCCTTACTTTGGAGGGATTTCCTTTTTAATTGTGCTGGTTATGGGACAGGAAGTGAATTCTCCACTCAGATGGTGGCAAAAAATAAAAAGCAAGGGATTTAACCAGCTTAACCTTTTTTACTTCCATTTTCATTTCACTTACTAGTGTCTTAAAAAAATCTAGTGTACAGTTTTTAAAAAAAAACAGATAGGATTGATAAAATACCCCTGTTCATGGGTAAAATAGTATGTAACAACCTGTAGCCAGGATAACCATTAAATAAGCACATGTTGGGCTATATTCCGGTGGTAAGAATATGCTATTTATTATTTTCCCAATAATAAAATGGATATCTGCAAAATCGTCTGTGTGTTTATACTCCCCCCCCCCCCCCCCCTTTCTTTTTTTTCTCTTTTTTTCTTTTTCTAAACCTTTAAAAGTTATTATTCTCCCATTGTGTGTTTTTTCAACATCCAGGTTTATTGGTGAAGAATCTACCTCAGCAGGTTCCAAATGCATCCTAACAAACAGTCCAACGTGGATTATTGACCCAATTGATGGAACCTGCAATTTTGTACACAGGTAATTTTTGTATTTTAAACCATTCTTATTTTTTTTTTTTTGGGGGGGGGGGGGTCCCTACTTGACACACACATACAAGGTTGATGCAGAGTAGCAATATCTGTTTTGACTTTAAAGGATCTCAAAATGACATAGAGGGACATTTTGGCATCAGAGCATACAAGTAGCAGTCTCATATATATACTGCACATGTAACAGGCTCTACAAGGTGTGAAAAGACATATTACATATAGGAGTATGAGTCTTTGTGTAGCAGCATATGATACAATACCACACCAGTATGTACACAGGTATTTTTTCATTAACTATTAACAATTTAAATATTTTCTGTAAGCAGAGGTCCTGTGAAATGAAATGGTGCAAGTTGCTGTTTTGTTTTTTTTTAAACTTGCACTCTTGCAACTGGAATTTAGTGCACACAAATACAACGTAATATCCATTTCTTTGGCAAAATATAAAAGATGGGGTTACACCAAGCAAATGGGTGCAAAATATATTAAGCCTTAAAATTGCACACATCTGTGAAATGGCAATGTGCAGTACCCAGTACATAAGCAACGCACGTTTTTGGCTGTACTTCTCCTGTGGATCACAGGAGTGCAGTTCATTCTACACTCCTGTGACCCGTTTTCAGCTGACAGTGGGCTGACGTCACTCTGCCGGTACAGGCTGGGGAAAGATCCAGACTTTAAAGTCGGTTTCCACTCCATAGTCTGGAGTGGCACCTGGCTCAGCCTCTTAGTGATCCGCTGAGATCCTGAGCCAGCCGCTCCCTTTCCCTCCACAGCCCAGTGCTCCAATGAGCACGGGGGGGAGTCAGAGCAGAGCAGACAGCTCTGCTTCAAGCGCATGTGAGAACTCTGCGATCAGCGGTCATGTGATCACTGAGTTCTCACACTTAGAGCCAGTGGGGGACAGATGCAGCATCGGACCGACACAAGTATAACTGGGGGGGAAAAAAGAAACCCCTACTTTTAAAGGCCTTTACAGGTCATCAATGTACATTTGAAATTGAATGAAATTAAACTGTCTCTGATGTATGTAGGAATACATAATATGTGCTGCGCAATCGCGGTTTACATACATGTAATCTTTTTGAGTGTGCATGGGCTGACCGGGTTGCTTTTTTTTTTTTTTTTTTTTTTTTTTAAATGACATTTCAATGAGGTTAAAAATCCCCTATAAAAGTTTCTCTTTGACCCCCAATGTTTCCCCTTCCTTCCACTCCAGCCAATCAAGCTCAAGACTGAGCTGAGTGCTGCTGAGTTCATTGATCTTAGAGCAGATTCTAAAACTTCCCTGTCCTGTATAAGTGATTAGATTACTTTTATTGAATACCTGGGAGCTGGCTGAATAAAATGGTACCAGCTCAGGGCTGGTGCAATTGTGAGCCTTTTTTTTAACCCCTTGACTACCAGGAGGTTTATAAACCTACCTTGGTAGACAAGTGGTTAATGTTTCTGTAAGGTGGCATGTGAAATGCCCACTCAACAGAAACCTACCATAAAATAAACATGTAGTCTGTCACTGCTGTTCAACCTGTCTCTTCAAAATGCTTGTTACTGAGCTGTCATTGCGGACACTCCTTGCTTCAATACTTTGAGTCACTGACCTGGAACATTATGCAGATAGGCACTTCTGATTCATCTTAGACTTTTCGTATTGGCATACTTGTTATGGTTGGTGAGTCTGAATGTTTTTTCAAGACAAGATGGTCAAATATAAGTAAGGCAACTAGCATTTTCAGAAGCAAGTCAACAGCAGCAGCCCCAAACTTTCTCACAGGTTTACTGTGAATGTATCTACATTTTCTGTTTATATGTCAGTGTTTTATATTTTCACTATAGTTTAAACATGAATATGACAGTTCTGAAACAAACCTATTAGCACAACATTAGGAGTGCTGAGATACATATGTTTTTAATTTGTTTAATGTACACAAATTTATAATCTGATGGGGGGTTTTTCCCATTATTTTTGTATAAAGTCGTTTAGTTTTCTAATAGATATTTATTGCTTCCATGGCAGCCTGTTTCTAGAGCCTAATGGGCTTTGTAATAAACTACTGGAGGCATTACAAAGAGTTGTGCAAGCACAACCTTAATATATGGAGCAGCTGTTGCTTCTAATTAGCAAGAGGGGCGCAAGTCCTTTAACTGGGAGCATTCAGTTCTCTAAACTGTGGTTGTGACATGTACAGAACACAGTGAACATGAGAGCTGGAGCTGCATACTCTGATCTCTCTGCTGATCCTCGCACTCCTGCTCAGATGAGAACAAGGAGGAGGGCTGTTAACCCTGCATGTTCTGCTTGTGTACTGTAATCACTGTAGGGGCAGGAGACAGCTCACATGCCACACAACAGATCACACCTGGCAAGGATCTGACCATTTTCTATATGGAAAACTGCCACATTCCCTCTGTTAATCTGGTGCCAACCTGCACTAGTTTGTTTCACTCTGAAATATACAGTGTTCAGCATAAATGAGTACCCCCTAACAGATTTGTCAGAAAACCTTTTACTTTCCTTTCAGAATCCAACATTTTCAATGGGATACTATACTACAAAATACTCCCACAAATGTGAGCCATTGAAGACAAACACAATTTTGTTAATTTGCACATACAAAGAAGTATTTTTCCTAACAAATTCATTCAAGACCATGTTGCAAAAATGAATACACCCCAATGAGTCTTAGGAGCAAAGCTAAATTTTAGACAAAATCCTAATTAATAAGAACTCAACTATCGGTGAGTCTAATTATTCATTAGACCGGTGTCCAGCAGACAGTTTATTATAAAACTTAACAAAGAAATCCCTTCCCATTTCATTCTGTCAGCAATGGCACCACATGGTAGAGAAAATTCACAAGGCCTGAGATAGGAAACAATTTCTTTACACAAGAAAGGTGAAGAACACAAGAAGATCAGCAAAGCTTTACTTATCAGTCAGAATACTGTATCACAACTGATACAAAAATGTAACGGTGGAACAGCAACCATTTCACAGACACATTCAGGCCGTCCATGGATGTTAACACCTCGACAGGAGCATCATCTGGTGAATAGGGTGGAAGAAAATCGCCATGCAATCTACAGCTACCACCAAGTTCATTGCAGTTAGCTAAAGAAGTATAAAGCCAAACTGGGGTGATTGTTTCCTGTGACACAATATGGCGTACACTGCAGAGGAATGGCATGCATGGGTCTTGTCCACAAAGGAAGCCTCTCCTAAAGCCCATGCACAGAAAAGCCTGCCTTGAATTTGCCAGGGCCCATGCTGAAAAAGACTACTGGGACTCTTTGTATTCTGTGATGAGACCAAGACAAATTTTTTTTGGAACTGATGGCTTAAGAACTATATGGCGTCGCAAAGGTGAGCAGTACAAAGAAAAATGCATGGGGCCTACAGTGAACCATGGTGGTAGCTGTATCCTTCTGTGGGGCTGCATGAGTGCTGCTGATAGCTGGGAGCTGCATTTAATTGATGCTAAAATGAATAAACAGATGTACTGCTCTATATGGAAAGATAACAATGATGCAAAACGCACATCCAAGACCACTGTTGCATTTCTGAAGAACAGGGTGAAAGTTATTTAGTGGCCAAGTATATCTCCTGATCTGAACCCAGTCGAACACCAATGGGGAATTCTGAAGACAAGTTGAGCATCACTCTCCAGCATCCAGGCTCTAAAAGAAGTTGTTCTTGAAGAATGGAAAAAGAGAGATGTTGCAATATATCGCCAAATTGTTCATTCCATGCCTAGATGACTTGGTGCTGTCCTTGCAAATCATGGAGGTCATACAAAATACTAGATGTAGTAGTTTTTGTTGTGGGGTGTCTTCCTTTTTCATCAACTAATTTTGAGTAAAACTGAAGATTTTGTAATGTAAGTTATAATATTAACCTTACTTTCATGTAATGAGCTATACAAATGTTCTATAAAACTCAGGTTTGTCAAACGTTTGGAAATTGTTCATTGAAATGTTGAGTAAAATCTTACTTTTCAAAAGGGGTGTACTAATTTATGTGGAGCACTGTAAACTGGCTCTGATAGACCTGCTCTGGTAATTTTGGCATACTCCACTTCTGACAGAAATGGTGCAGAAAGCTTAGTCAGTTGGCTTCTGTCTAAGGCCTGGTTCACATCTATGCGGGTGGTCGCAGCAATACTCGCCACAACCCACAGTCAAAACACACCGCTGTTTGAAATTGCGTAGGGCTGCCATTCATTTTGAATGGCACCCCTACGCATCTAAAAATTCAGTGCGTTTGTGAGTGCAGAAATCTCATGGTGTAAATGCTTCATGCGATTTCCTGGCTGCTGCCTTTTTATAATGGTGCAGTAACCTTTTTCCTGTGGGAAACGCAGGCACAGCAGCCCATTCAAATGAATGGCCAGCTTTAACCACAGTGCCACACTTCTTTTTTTTTTTTTTTTTTTTTTTTTTTTTTTTTGTGCTATAAAATTACTTTAAACACCCAAAACCATTTTATATACAGTATTTTCTGAAAGCAAAACCCTGAAGAATAAAATGGCGGCAGTTATTTATTTTTATTTATTTTTTTTGTCACAGGATATTTGTGCAATTGTATATTATATATTTTTAGGAAACTATACACTAAAATGAATTTTAGTGCACACAAGCACAATATAATACAATTGTTGGCAAAATATAACCGATGGAATTGAGTAACTAGATGCCAAACATTTCAAGCCTTAGAAACTTGCGTGCGTCCATGAAATGGCAAAACTGCAGTATCCAGAATATAACTGTACCGTGGTAGAGAAGGGGTTAAACTTCTGCTTGAAGCAGGTGGTAAACATTGTATATGCATGTGAGTAGTATCAATGTTTCATATTTACCTGCTTGAAAAACACAAAACAATACTTTTATATATTTGTTTTGGCATCAACATAGAAAAGCTATAGTTTCCCTTTGCAGTACCAAATAACATGTAGTAAGGTAGAGTTTTTGTTTAGGTTAGGGTACTATACTTTGAATTTTTCTTTTGCATCACATAATGCTTTGTGTGTTTTTTTTAAATGCTTGATTTATTTTATTTATGTGATTTGCCCATTTACAATTCTATTCTTGTTCAGTTTCCTGCATTCTATTATTTGCATTCCAAGATTCACAGACTGATATGATCATGCTTGTTTCTATAGGTTTCCTCCAGTGGCGGTCAGCATTGGATTTTCTGTCAATCGAGAGGTATAAAACGTGTTCTGTAAGTTTGTAACCTGAGATTCCTAATGGTATCTCATGGGGGAAGGGTAAGAGGTTGTGTTGTTTTTATATATCTTTAAGGGAACCCAATCGCCAACACAGATCCAGCTAATGGGTTATTTTGTACGGGCAAATGTCCAAAGCTGACCATATATGGCTCAGTTTTTTTTTTGTTTTTTGTTTTGTTTTGTTTTAGTTTTAACCAGCCAGCTGGTTAAAAAAAAAATGGAAACTATTTCCCCATCCACACATTAGAGGTGGATGTGGCAATCCTTCCTGCTGTGTCATTGTATTTCCCACCATCAAAATATACTGATTAGTGCTTCAGCTAATTGAAGCAAACATTTCCAACAAGCTCATTCATGAGATATCGATCTTTAAATTGACTTATCATGAATGGGAACGACCATAGATGGATCTAAATTTGTCTGGTCCCTACTGAGCCAGCTGAATTTCACGCAATCTATGGCCAGCTAAAGTATGTTTTATGTCAGTAGAATTCTTGCAGAGAAGTTTCTCTGTTTTCTCCCTTTTCTATTCACAAATTCACCATTTTGTGTATGATGCACAGAATACAAACCAGCAATGCAAGAAAGCAAAATCCAGGGCAGTCGCCACATGTCACTCTTTATCAAACTGCCTTGAGCTTTGCATGAGAAACGTTTGTTTACTTACCAGGAGCATTGGGACCTGCTGCTGTGATTTTTACACAGGTCAGAAGTGTGAGATCTCGAAGGGCAATCTCTTCAATATGCACTAGTCTGAGCTCCCTCCAAACGTACTATTTGTGTGTGCCACACATCTACTTTACTTTGACAAAATACAAGCTAATGGAATCCAGTGGGTAAAGTTCCTGATTTCTGCCCACCTTGGAGGTTGTGGTGATCTGGGATATCAAGTACAAAAAATATTTCCACAGCAGTCTTCAGACGATTTAGAAAAAAAAACAGAATTTAGAAGATGAATTACTAAAGATTAACAAAATCCTTTTTTAATAGCACGTTGAGGTGGAGCAGACATGCTGCAGGATCATTACTTTTGGCTATATTTTGACTAAAAACTAATAAATAGGTAGTATACAATAATAATTTTATTGCCAGACAGAAAAGAAAAAAAGTTTGTAAGTCTTACCCCATGTTTTAGTTTGCCTTCTTTTTCTGATCCTTGAGCCAAGGGTTTCTGATGGTCTTAGTGGAACCTTCAATTAGGCAGAATAACTTATTCATGTGAATGAGAAGACTTTTTCTTATTCCTACAAATGGAAGGTTTACCACAACACATGGCACCTTCCTGGAAGCGGGTGGGTATCTATACATACGTATGTAATGTCTCCCGCTCTTGCCACTCATGCACACACCCTGTGATTGCCATGTCTGAAGCAGATCACAGATCAGAATTTGGCCCTGTAACATGTGATCATTGTGTACAATCAAGTGGTAAGTAGTATCCGCCTACTTGGGAGGAATAGCAGAATGTGTTTTGGGGTGTAGTTCTAAGAATGCGAATGTTTCATGTGAGAAATCCTGTAATGATCTAAAAATAGCTGTATAAATATGATCTTCAAAAGACTCACAATGCCTCTAATATAATATGTTCGGGGGTTTACTTTGCAAAATGTGGTCATCATCTGGGGGGTTTTCTTGTCTCGGCACTTCAGGGCCTCCATATATGTGATGGGTACAGTAGTCAAGAAATCAGATACAAAATGTAAGCCCCCTGATAACTTAAAAGTGCTTCTCTGACTTTGGGCCCCTCTATGCATTTCTGCTGCTAAAAAGTCTTCCACGAGTGGTACCTCCTTACTTGCAGAATGTGTTTTTGGATGTAATTGTAAATATGCCCATGGTGTGCATGAATAATGACTTAAAAGGACAACTTTGTGAAATAATCATATTTTATTTCATTTTTCAAAACATTGAAGCCAAAAAATGACAAAAAGAAACTAACCTTGCTTCTTACTGAATACCTTTTATGCTATCCAAAAAGGAGTCCTTACCATAGTTTGTAGACTCCATAATTGTGTTTTTTTTTTATTTTTTTTAGCAAAGAAATATAGCAGTATACGTATTGACCTAGATTTATGAAGAAAGATTATTTGCAAAAGCTTATAACAGAAACTAAGGGAAACTTTTTTTTTTTTTCCTTCAAAATTGTCAGTCCATTTTGCTTTTATATAAAAGCAAAAAAAGAAAGCCCAGTAGGGATTAAATACCATCAAAAGAAAGCTCCTGTCTCGATATAAAGTTCATTTGGGTACAATGCTGCATACCTGAGTAGTTGTCAAAGTATCACAGTGCTGAAAAGTGGCCTACACAGAAGTTTAACATGCCGGTCTTCAAGTGGTTAAAGCTGAACTCTAAGGAGAGATATGACACAAATAATGCAGCTCTATAGTCATAAATCATTAAATATGTTTTTTAAATGCAGCTAGTGTATGTACACTATGGTGACACAGCTATTCTGATGACCGTATGTAGAAAAACAAAAGATACAACAAAAAGGTTGTGTTTTTTGTTAAATAGTATGTATCCCTGGCGCACATGATGTCGCTCTACTGCATTAGGATGTACAAAAGATGTGAGGGGGAAAAAAAAATTTAATTTCTTCATATTTCAATTGTGACAAAAAATTACCATTTCAAAAGACTTGCATGCCTCTTACTAAATTCCCTGGATTGTCTACTTTAAAAAAAAAAAGGGGGGGGGGTAATTTGTGGTGTGTGTGTGTGTGTGTGTGTGTGTGTGTGTGTGTGTGTGTGTGTGTGTGTGTGTGATTTATTTTCATAGCTTTGTAGACTCTATAACTTTCATAGAGACTAAACAACAATATAATTTTTTTTTTTTATGTAATTTTTCATAACGTTGAAATGGGATTTTATACACAGACACCCATTAAACTGCTGTGATCTTCTTTGTTTAGCACAAGTCAAAGAAACAAGAAGCTTGTTTGCACTTTTTATAGGTGTTTTTTTTTTTTTTTTTTTTCTCCCTCTATTCATAAAACCAAGTCCTTCTAATCCAGTTGGTGTTTGGATAATGAATAGGATAAGCATCTAAAGTAATGCTGACCCCTTGGGCTCTTGTGGGTGTTCACCCAAGCCTTTGTATAATTCCAGTAGCAATGTTTATTTTCATTGACCTTGGTTCTGTCATAAGGCTATTTCATGCATAGCTATTTTTGTCTTTTCTTTATAGCTTGAGTTTGGAGTAATATACCATTGCACTGAGGGAAAAATGTACACTGGAAGAAAAGGGCAAGGGGCGTTTTGTAATCAAGAGCGACTTCATGTGACAAAAGAAACAGGTTAGTGTCTTTTCATTCCTATGCCATTAATTGCTTAATACAGACTGCTTTCTTTTGTGTTTTTATTGGATTTGGAAGAGTATAATTTCACCTTTTCATAAAAAAAAAATGGAAGGGTGCACTAACTCACAACACTTTCCCCACTCCCCTGGTCCCTGCTGCACTTCTCTGCTGTAAGTGCCATGCTTGCCACACCATATGGCTAGCAGTCATTGGTCAGCATTGACACGTGACTGCGCTTGCCAATGAGAATACCTTCTGAATCTTTCTGAGGCCTCATGTTGAGCTGCAGGGCTATAAGTTCTGCATTGGACTTGATGACGTCCAAGGACCTGCAGCCACCAGTGCACAAGGGGTAAGAGGATGTTGGAACTGGTCTTACATCCTGGGAGGAGCATGCTGGAGAAGATTTCCTGAAAAAGCAAAACTGCTTTTTCCAATAACCTAGATACACTATTTAACCCTTGCAGTGCTGCCCTACTGCAAGGGGACCTTTTACCATTGCCTGGAGCTGAGCTTTTAGTTTTAATATGTTTTTGATTATAAACTTTTAAAGATGTAATATTTGATTTCTGTCATTGTCAGATGTCTTAATGTTACAGGTATCCGGAATGCTTTTATTTTAACTGAAATTGGGCCTAAACGGGATCCAGCTACATTAAAACTGTTCTTGGGAAACATGGAGAAATTTCTGAAGTTTCAAGCTCATGGGTGAGGAAATGCATACATTTGTAATTGAGACCATCTTTGCTTACCATCTTTTCAAAGTACTGTTTACCCTGCAGAAATGTTGATTCTCTAACTTCAATACAGTACATTCCGAGTCACAGGCTGTAAACAGGTAAAGAAGTAGGCAGCAAATGAACATCTAAACTTCATGCTTGTTCCCGTAACTGACCCAAAGTATTATATAGAAATCTGCAGAAGGAAAGGTCAGCAAATGCCAGGATATGTATTTTCTTCCTATTCTGCTGTGATATTGCCAGACAGGAAGTGAGTGAAAATCTGCAACGGGAACACAGACACCAGAGAGTATTAATAGATGATGTATTGACAATATCACTACATTTGATGAGCATAGTAATGTTGGTGCTGCTTCATACTAATGTTGATGATAGAAGTTAGAAATTGTGCTTTGCAGCATAGGGTCCTTAGTCTCAACCAGGACACTACCTGCATGGAGTTTGCATGATCTTCCTGTGCTTGCATGAATTTCCTCTGGGTTCTCTGGTTCCCTCCCACACTTCAAAGATTTGCTAGTAGGTTAATTGGCTCCTGTCTAAATTAGTCCTATTATGTGTATGTATGCATGTGAGGTAGGGACCTTAGATTGCAAAGCTCCTTAGGGACTAATGGGAATGTACAGTAAGTAAAGATGAATGTAAATTGTCAGTGCTATATAAATACCTACACTATTTTGCCAAAAGTATTGGGGCATCCCTCCAAATTATATTCAGGTGTTCCAATCATCTCCAAGGCCACAGGTTTATAAAATCAAGCACCTAAGCATGCAGACTGCTTCTACAAACATTTGTGAAAGAATGGGTCGCTCTCAGGAGCTCAGTGAATTCAAGTGTGGTACTGTGATAGGTTGCCACCCATGCAGTAATTACATCCGTGGAATTTCCTTGCTACTAAATATTCACAGTCAACTGTTAGTGGTATTATAACAAAGTGAAAGCAACTGGGAACAGTAACTCAGCCACGAAGTGGTAGGCCACATAAAATGACAGGAGTTGGGGCATGCTGAAGCGCATGGAGCACTGAAGTTGCCAACTGTCTGCAGAGTCAATGGCTAACGACCTCCATACTTCGTACAGCCTTCACATTAGCATAACCGTGCGTAGAGAGCTTCATGGAATGGGTTTCCATGGCCGAGCAGCTGCATCCAAGCCTTACATCACCAAGTGCAATGCAAAGCATCGGATGGAGTGGTATAAAGTACGCCGCCACTGGAATCTAGAGCAGTGGAGATGTGTTCTCTGGAGTGACGAGTCATGCTTCTCTGTCTGGCAATCTGATGGATGTGTCTGGGTTTGTCGGTTGCCAGGAGAACGGTACTTCCTGACTGCATTGTGCCAAGTGTAAAGTTTGGTGGAGAGGGAAATATGGTGTGTGGTTGTTTTTCAGAGGTTGGGCTTGGCCCTTTAGTTCCAGTGAAGGGAACTCTTAAGGCGTCAGCATACCAAGACATTTTGGACAATTTCATGCTACCCGCTTTGTTGGAACAGTTTGGGGATGGCCCCTTCCTGTTCCAACATGACTGCTCACCAGTGCACAAAGCAAGGTCCATAAAGACATGGATGAGTGAGTTTGGGGTGAAGGAACTTGACTGGCCTGGCCTCAACCTGATGGAACACCTTTGGGATGAATTAGAGCAGAGATTGTGAGCCAACCTTCTCATTGGACATCAGTGCCTGACCTCATAAATGAGCTTCTGGAAGAATGGTCAAACATTCCCATCAACACACTCCTAAACCTTGTGGACAGCCTTCCCAGAAGAGTTGAAGCTGGTTAGCTGCAAAGGGTGGGCCAACTCAATATTGAACCCTACGTACTAGGACTGGGATGCCATTGAAGTTCATGTGCGTGTAAAGGCAGGTGTCCCAATACTTTTGGCAATATAGTTTATAATGTTTTACATTACATTTTAAAATATTTTCACCTTTTTAATAAATATGTGCTCCCATTACCTGTAGATTGAAAATGTGTCCATCTCTGAGAGACCACAAGGAGATTTATAGAAGGTATTTCTTGATCTCATTGTGTAGGACCTCTGCCCTATGTGGTTAACTGCATTTAGATGCCAAGATGCTGATAACCTGTAAAAACATAATTTTATACTGCTGCTCTCAAAAGTATTTGTCTAATACTGCTTTATGTCAATAGGATCCGAATCATTGGAAGTGCCACCCTGGCCCTGTGTCATGTAGCATCAGGGGCTGCTGATGGCTACTATCAGTTTGGACTGCATTGCTGGGACTTGGCAGCAGCTACTGTAATAATAAGGGAAGCTGGAGGAGTTGTGATAGATACCTCTGGTAAGTGTTGACCATGAAAGGTGGAAATTTTCTTTCCAATATTTGGCCTGGTTAAAATATTTATTTTTTGGAACTTCAGCTTTTTTTTTTTTTTTTTTCTTCTATGTAAAAATCTGTATTTTTGTCTAGAAAAGATGTAAAACAACCAAAACAGGTATATTATTTTTTTTCTATTTTAAAGCAGTGGCACTGTAGAATAAAAATAAATTGTATCTTGGGGCACCCAAACACAATAGAACCCCCTTTTTGATGAGGTTGTTTTTCAAGTAAATCTATACCAAATATGCCCAGCCTCAAAATTCTTGTGTGCCAGCGAAACTGCAAAAATTATGGTACCCAAAATTATCAACAGGTGATACTTTAACCACTTCCAGTCCGGCTGATGTATATAAACAGCCGGACGGTGGCAGTACAGGGGCGAGTGGCCGTTTATAAACGCCCTCTCCGCCCCCTGCATGTGCGCTCTCCCTGGGAGCACGCAGCACCGCAATCCGGTGCCCGCTGTGTCCTCCAGACACAATGGAACACCGATTGTTGTACGGACCTCCTGTGCGAGGTCCCAATCATGTGATCACTGATTGGCCAATCAGTGATCACATGAAGAGTAGTAAGCAAGATGTCACTTCTGACATCATTGCTTATTACGTTTGAAATCTGTGAATGATCACAGAAGTCACATGGTACAAGGCTATTCACAACAGCCTTGTACCATGTGACAAGCTGTGACCAATCACAGCTCACACAGTATTTCTCAGTGGCTGCAAGAATGCAGCCAGAGAGAAGGAGAAATTATTGCTTTTACAGCCTTTATGAGTGTAAAAGCAATCAGTGTAAAAAAAAAAAAAAATCTTCATAACCCCCATGAGTAGTACAGTGTCACCTGCTAGGGTGACAGTATGTTAAAAAAAACAAAAACAAAACAATAATATAAAAAAGTAAAATACAAATGTAAACAAATTATAATTTTTGGTTATAAACTAATTTTAGGTTTGTTTGGTTTTTTTTTTTACTAAAAGGATAACTGAATAAATTTTGTCTAAGATTTATGAAGAATGATTATTTATTTGCAAAATATTATAAGAAAAAACACTTTTTCAAATTTTTGGACTTTTTCATTTATATAGCAAAAAAAAGAAAAACCCCAGTGGTGAATAAATACCACCAAAATAAAGCTTTATCTGTCTCAAAAAAATATTAAACAATTCATATGGGTACAGTGTTGCATGACTGTGCAATTGTCATCCAAAGTGTGATAGTGCTGAAAGCTGAAAATTGGCCTGGATCGGAAGGGGGTAAAAGTGTCCGGACTTGAAGTGGTTAAAAGCCTTTACAGCTCATTAGTTATTTTTTTTCACTTAACTTGTTTGCGGTCGGAAGGGGCTAACATATGGAATAGCATTGGGCATGTGACAGGTATTCTTTATGAAGACATCAGGGGTTTCTAAGACATTAATATCTCTCATGCTTTCTGCTTCTGCCGATCAAGTACAGACTGTGCCTGATCCGCTGCTTAACTAGCTTTGTAGTTGGAATTTTGATCATAGAGTGCTCTAGTGTTTGCATTTTTCAAGTGGACATCAGAAATCCAGTTTTTTTCAGTGTTCTCCTGCTCTCCTTTTTGATGCTGTTTGTTGTGCTCCCTGGCTCCAACGAGGGGTAGGAGAACAGGATGGGAAGCGGAAATGCCAGCTGCAGCCATTGGCTTGTTTTGATGCCTTCACTTGTGCATTGACTCACCTGGGCATTTGGGCATGCCATGGAGCTCAGGTAGTTGGAATAGACTGCTAAAAATATCAGTAATTCCACTGGTGCTATCACTCTTTTATGTAAAACATTATGGATTGAACTTTTTTCTAGCAACAGAAAGCATTGAAATTATTTCGATGACTACTTTTTTGACAAGTAGGTAATTTTAACCTAGTTTCAAGTTCTTTTTAAAAAAAATAACTATTTTTGAACGTATACAAAGGGAGATTTTACTAAAACTAGAAAAATCAGCAAAATCTGGTGTAGCTGTGCACAGAAACCAGTCGGCTTCCAAATTTTATTGTTCAAGCTTAAATGAACAAGCTGATGTTAGAAGCTGATTGGCTATTATGTACTGCTGCACCAGATTCTGAGTGCTCACATTTTATTAAGGGCCCTTTTTGAAGTGCTTTTGTGTTTTTAAATAAATGCAAGAAAAGCTCATAAAAAGTGCTTCCCTGTGTATGTCTTCACGCTGGTCCGCTGAGCTTCTGATGCTTTATAAAAAATCCTTTTTTTATTTGGTCAGTTAAAAAAAAAAAAAAAAAAAAAACCTCACCTCCCCATTGAAATGAATTAAAGGAGTTTAAACCTAATGCAAATGCTTCAAAAACGCATTCAGAACACACCATGCGCTGCGCTAATTATAACGCAACGCACCAAAAACACACCATTAAAGCATAGGTGTTTTTCATGCAGTTTTGATGCGAACCAGTGTGAAAGTGCCCCTAAAATCTCCATCGAAGTGTCATGTGTTCCAGTGCTGACATAATAGGGCTTATGGAAAATATAGAACCTGAGGCTTATGTATTTCTTATGTTTTTTTGGGCAGAGTATGTTCAGCTTTTATTGCTAGGGAGAATGATTCACTAAATGTACCCTGATCAATGTCACAGAGACAAGGGAGAATTCCAGCCTAACACCAACTATGTTAAAACCTAGTCCTCCCTCCTCCTGTTACCTATCCTGCCTAACCTGTGTAAAACCAACAGACCAATGTGTATTCTTGCCTATTTTTAGTCTGTTCCAGTCAGGTCATGGAATCGTCTGCATCACTGAGCAGCAGCTGCAGGGGAGAGGAGAGAGTGCTTGACAATGGCTGGAAATTCTGTGAGCCATGACATCACTCATTGGCTCCCATTCCTCAGTCATGGTCTGTGTTCCCTCCTGTACCCTGCAGTCACTGACACAGAAGAACCAGAGTACCGGATCACGTGATCCCTGGAGCAGACTAAAAATAGGTAATTGTTGCATGCAAAAGTGTACAAAACCCTGCTTCTCTGCCTTTTTAATATGAATGTACTGTACTTCTCCCCCTTAACTACTAGACTGTGCTATGCACATCGCAAATAGGTTATCTGCTTGACCAATAGACAACTTGTAACATGGATGTAGGGGATTTGTGATTAGGAATGGAAGAAAGAGAACACCGCTTTCACCGCCTGTGTATGGGGGATGGCCTCAGCTGTCATGCCGGCCATGCCTGCTCACGCATTTCGCCCCTCCCACTGGGGCTTGATCAGAGTGTCCTCCCCAAGACGCTCATCATGGATGTAGGGGATGCCAAAAGTTGCATGGGCTCCTTAGGCTAAATTTACACTTGCGTCTAAGCTGACACGCTTCTGAAAAGTTATCCACTTTTGGATCATTTTTCAGCGGCATTTGATAGGTGGTGAGGAGGTCATGTGATACCTCACTGGCTGTTTTTAACCCTGTAATCACTGCACCAACATGCATGGGATTGTGGGCCATTTGTGCTACTTTCCCACTTCAATGGGTCACATTCAGCAGGCTTACTGCTACAGGAGCAATCAATAGTTTTTTATGAACATGAAGCAAAGCATTGTGACCTCTGCATGTAAACACCCGGTTGGGGGCTGCTAAGAACATGGCTTAACCTTGTGTTTTTAATGCTCCTCAACTGCAAGTCTAAAGGAGCCATTACTTTCTTTTCCTGAGAATTGGTCTAAGGTGATTGGGTTTGGCAGGGGAAGTAAAATAAAGAATATGTAAACCCTAATGCTGAACTATTGCTCTGCTTTGATCTGTTAAGAGGAATTCTTGCTTACATCTAACTGCCCCCAGTAATATCTATGCTTACTAACCTAGGTAAGAAAGATGTATATTCTTACCTATTTTCAGGACACTGCAGTCCAGTCATGTGCTTTCCACTGTGTCAGCCAATGGTGGCTGCAAGGGAGAAGAGCGAGTGCATTGACAGCGACTAGTAAAGTCTGGAGTAGTGACATCACCCATGAGCTTCAATGACCTGTCCGTTTTTGGCTCTCCCTCCTCTCCCTTGAAGCCATGCTGACACAGAAGCTGGATTATGTGATTGGACTGCAGTGGCCTGAAAATGGGGTAAGTATATACTGTACATCTTTTTTTACACAGGTTAGTTAACATAGGTGTTAGATGGCAGAGTACAGTTTTTATGGCTACTTAGATGAAAGCAGGAATTCTACTTTAAATATAACATTGCAAGAGTTCTATTTTCTGTCAGTAAGTGCAAAAATAATGTTTGTCTTTTAAAAACCAGAGCTCTCCTGTGCTCACGTCCCATGTTATCTTAATAAGTCTGATTAGCTAGCCCGTGTGAATCTTATCTTGGACTACAGATCAATATGTTCATATGTTGTGGAGATGACTAGGGAGGAGAGATTCAGTAGTTTAGTAATTGACAGCTGGGCAGAACTGAGACCTGCATTTATAAATCAAATAAAGTGCAGCGCTTTCACAAGTAACGTATTGCCTCTGTCAATAGTGCACAATAGCACTTTATTTCCTGATTGTGTATGCAATATGAATATTCACTTCAATTATTATAATTTGCTGATTGAGAACATATGGAGATTTATTGATTGCACTTTGCACGGATAGCACTTTATACATACTGTATAAAGTGCTATCCGTGCAAGTGCAATCAATAAATATCCATATGTTCTCAATCAGCAAACTATATATAATAATTCAAGTGAATATTCATATTGCATACACAATCAGGAAATAAAGTGCTATTGTGCAATAAGTGGAAAAAATGTCTATAATAATAGTATGCTCTTAAAAGCGTATAGAAATGCGAATTCAACAGGAATCTTCCTTCAAACAGTATACTCCTGTGCCAAAAGTGCAATGTTGCATGTGTCTTTAAAATATCATCCACCATTTCTTATGGGTGCGCACTCACCAGAACTCTGTATACAGGCATTGGTTATAATCTGTCACATCTGGTGCAGAGGTAGTAGGGCAGTTTAGGGGTTAATCCAGCATCCTCACAGTACTGGTGGTGCGTGTCTCCTTAAATCTGGGGAAGATTGCTCAACCACAGGAGCCAAAGGATTCTCATATAGTGTAGCATTTTACTATTCCAAGATAAGTAAACGTGTAACAATATTCCACGTGGAGAAATAAAAAATCAGTACCCAAAATGGCCACTGCTCCTTGTCCAGGAGACGATGGTGTGACGTCAGCAATGTGGCTCCTTCCAATGCGTTTTGTGCGACAGCACGTCCTCAGGGGTACGCCCATTCACTTGAATTATTATATATATTATACTGATTGATAACATATGGAGATTTATTGTTTGCACTTTGCACAGATTGCACTAATAGCACTTTATACATACTGTGCACTTTCTATTGATCGAGGCAATACGTTACATGTGAATGCGCTGCACTTTATTTGATTTATGAATACGTTGATAGGGATTGTTACCTATACCCTTCAGTGCTAGCGGCTACCTGGTATAATTATTTCTCATAAGATCTTATGTATTATGCGCTCGCTTGCATTTCTTTATATATGAGACATGCATTTGCTGAGTGCATTTCTAGCAGATTAGTGGGTATTTTTCTGTACTTGCAGGGTCATGAAAGGGATAAAACAAGAAAGTGTGCATGTATTGCAGAGATATACTGCATGTTTCTTTTTTTTTTTTCTCTTGTACCTTGGCACTAACATAAGTGACTTGGGAAAGAGTGAGCAGCTTTACAAATGCTATCCCTGACTGAAACCTCTGGAATATTATCTAGTGTACAAGCAGTTTGTTTTATAGTAGGCAGTTAAGTCTGCTTATTGAAGTATTGCAACAAAACCTCAGTGGTTCAGGATATTGTTTGGACATACAGTTCCTCAAAGACTACAGGAATAAATCTTGTGCAGCATTTGTTCCTAATGTGATGAGGAAATATTTTGCCTGACTTCTACCATATTGCCACATTATTGCTCTTAAGTCACGTGTTATTTTTTTATTTTATTTTTTTCTGCAGGTGGACCTTTGGACCTCATGTCTTGCAGAGTAGTGGCGGCTGGTACCATGGAACTGGCACAGAGCATAGCTCAGGAGTTACAGACTATTAACTATGGGAGAGATGATGACTGATTATGTCCATTTGTGTTGAACGATCCCTAATTGCTCCTGCAGAATCCTACACCTAAGTGTAATTGTGGGTTTAAAAATGGCTTGCATTGATCTCGAACTGTCCAGAGACTAATGCCATGTCATTTTTCTAAATAAAATGTCTGTCTTTCTTTCTTTTTCTTTTTTTTTTTCTATTTTAGAGGGGCAGTTTTTAACGAGTGATAGTTCTGCTATCCCTGTTTTATGAAAGGATAACTACACCAAATGTTATTCAGTGGAGAATAGTAAGAGTGTGTTGTGGTGATCTCGCTTATGTCTGTGATCTTGTTAAACTATATTTCCTGTATAAAGCACTGGAGGGTCTTTTCAGCTTGTAACTGCCATTGTGTAGCCCACGCATACAACCTGTAGATACCTGTGGGAAGCCTCCAATGGTGTGGGTGATACACAGGCTGATGGGACCCAGATTTAAAGAGGTTTTCTACTTTGCTTAGTGTTTGAGCCAACACACACTTTTTAATAGTAAAATAAAAGTGTCCAATACTTGATGGGTCTGGGTTTTCATGTCAGCAGTGAACCTAAATGATTGATTCTCTCCCTTCTCAGGGTGTATTTGGGGCAAAACCATTCATACAGGCTTCGGTCAAAATTCAACAAATATCTGTAAATGTGGTACAAATTGTCTTTTTTTTTTTTTTTTTTTTTTTTTTTTTTAAGTAGTGGAAACGGAATACTGAGATACGTGAGATTATCAGACCACTTTTAATTTTAGCACCAGCGCCATTTGGGGGACATTTCCTCTAAAGGGAACCTGTCATAACTGGTGTCTGCACCAGCTTCCTGTCCAGGGCTGAAGACTCTTTGCCTGTCTCCAGGATGTGGTGCCAGTTCAAGGATAGAGTAACCCTCGGTAGCATCGCACACAGTCTAAACCTGTCCTGGAATTGGCACCGCCTCATTGCTTAAAGCATTATATGGGAATATAACAGCCAGTCTGAAAGGTTCGCTTTCCCTTTTTAAAACAGCATTGGCTTCTTGCCAAACCATTTCTCTGAAAGTAATCCAGTATTTCTGTCCTGGAACTAGAGATTAACATTTTAGTGAGGTTATGCAACTAAAATGAAACTTTTTTTTTTTTTTTTTTTCCACAATCACATTCTCAGGTAACTTAGTTTGTCTGTAAATGCTGTATCATCAGTGTTAATACCATTTTTATGAGTGACAATCTCAATATTTTTTTGTTCATGTACTACATGTATATATGTCTACATGCACAGTATTAGTCTACTTATTTCTTTATTTTTTCCTTTATTGCTAGCTGTCATTCATTAAGAAAATGCATCTTAAACTAAATCCACTGTATATGAAAGACCTAATAATGCATAGTTGCATGCATGTAACTGTAGCCAAAAGCATAACCTGTGACTGCTATGGCTTATGTTGTAGTGGGGATGGGGTGTTTAGTGTTGATTTGGCTTTAAGCAGTATATGTATTGCATTTACCTGTTAGAAATCAGAGGGCTGTCTCAGATGTGTAAAAATAAAAGCATATTTAAACCCACAAGCTAAGTCCCTCTGCCAGAAACATGTTGTAAAGTGAATTTAACTCTACTTGAATTTCTTGGGGCCAGCACTGTTCCTTTCCTTTTGGCCCTGTCAGAGGTTCTTTAGCTATCTCCACCTGTAGCTCAGCACATATTCTTAAGATAGAGTAAAATTGCTATGGGCAGGCCTATCTTGCACGTAACTTTTAAAGAAGAGCTGGAAGCAAGGAACACTATGCCATCCATGGGCAGGACAAGCAGAGTCCATTTTAATCCTATGGACATTTTTGCTGCTGGGGTAGAATGTCGTTTGTGAATTGTCTTTTGTCCTTTAAAGTCCACCAGGTACAGGAAGATTTGTGGTGGGGATAGGCTGAAACACACATTGGGGTTGATTTACTAAAACTGGAGTGTGCAAAATCTGATGTAGCTCTGCATAGAAACCTATCCACTTCAAATTTTAATTGACCAAGCAAAAGTTAGAGACTGGTTAGCTACCATGCACAGCTGTACCAGATTTTGCACTGTCCAGTTTTAGTAAATCAACCCCATTAGCTTGTAATATTTCTCAGGGTTTCCCCTGGCTATAACTCTGTCCAGTGGAACTCACTATCTACATCCTTCCATTTTTTTCTGCTGCATTCTTTGTGACTAATATAACAATCTGGCAAAAAATTTAGACCCCCTTCTAATGCCCGAGCAAGGGAAAGTTGTGAAGAGCTGGGAATGGTGTTGGAGTAATGTGTATCTAGAAAATCTGACTTACACCATAGGTATTTGTTTTCTGTATAAAAGATAATCCCATGATTTTTTTTTTTATGCAATAAATACAGAAATGTCTATTGCCAATATCGCAAGTACGTTTTGTTAAACTTAACCTCCTGCTACCTACTTCTGATAATATGCAATCTGGCAAAGCCACAGTTTTAAACAATAAAGCCATGCTTGTAATTCAGTAATAAACTGTTGGTCTTGTATTTGAAGCTCATTTAACAACCCAAATGCATGACTGATCAGTTAATTTTTGCTCAAAGAGGACCTAGCATGAGATGTACAAAAAAAATGGCTGTGTCTGAGCCCCTGGGAAGGGAAGAGATTGTGCTGCTAGGCTCTTCATGTGTAGACAATCTATGAACCACCATATATACACATGCAGTACAGAATCGATCAGGACTGACAGCTGCAAGGTGGATGTGGCTGTATGTATACCCACTACTGCTATTGCAGTATGAAACAGTCTTAAAGAAACCTGTTCTGAGAAAAATAAGTAGGCTGCCACCGCTGGTCTGACATTAACATTGCACTGACACCTGCTGCAGATCACAAGGGTAGTGTGAATTGTCTGTGGTGCTTGAAATGCTCACAGATCTCAGGTTTCCCACACTGCGTTCTAGTGTAAACTGGGGGTAAATGTTTTTATAAAAGTTAGTAGCTGTGGCATTTTATTGCCACTTCATTTACCTGTAAAAATCCTGGATAATTTAGAGGGTTAATGTTGGTGTTTTGTCATTGGTAAGAGTTAAGAGAAGTTTGGGATTGAAAAGGAATCTGGGTCACAGGAGTGCAGAACTAAATGCACTCTTGTGATCCCCAGGAGAAGTAAGGCCAAAAGAGCTTTGGCTCTACTTCTCCTTTTAAGCAGCACACAGACTGGTCGTTTTTTTTTTTTTTTTTTCTTTTCAGTCAGTGGGTTGAATGGGGTTGAATGGGTTGAATTATCCACACTCCATGTGGATAAGGAATACTCACGACTGACCTATTGTATTCTGACAGCACAGGGACTTCTCCACCATTGGGCTGCACTGATGACTATAGCCAGCAATGCTGATCGAGCAGGGAAAGTCCATCAGGCTGGTTGTATAGAAGTCAATCTACTAATCAGCCTGACCATACCTGTATTGAAATCTGACCTGTTCAGCAGGGACCAGCCATGTTTCGATCCATGTATGCCTAGCTTTTAATATACTACAAACAAAATTATATTTAGATAAACTAAATTCAATGCTATTTCAGTTGGGGTGAACATTATAAAAAAAAAAAAAAAAGTTTACATAAATTCAAGTAAGTGTGTGTGTATACACAGATGCTTTAATTTCCAGACACCAAGAATTGTGATGATTAGTATTTTTTTAATCAAAGCAAACAAAATAGTCAGCAAAGTCTGACAGACAAAGTTTTCTCATTGATGTTCTTTGCATATAGCAGAGCACCAAGTTGCTAGAAGCCTATGGACTCCGGCACTGCTCTATACAGTGGTACATAGTGTTCTAGAATAAAAAAAAAAGAACTCCACAATTAGTCTGACACCACAAGAATAAAAAAGCTGCTTCATTATAAAACTGATCTGCATTTAGCACTACATTTCTGGCCTGGAGCTAGGCTGCCCTAATTTATAACTGTATTCATCTGAGAGAATATGTTGAATTGTAGTAAATGTCCTCAGTGAAACACATTTGAAATTAAACATCACATTTTAAACGTAGAAGGAATGCACATAATACAGTTGCAGTTATTTAGACTAAATTCGAAAAGAAAGGAGCATCAATGGTATATAGCAGTGGTTCTCAACCTTTTTGAGACCATGGCCTGGTAAATTCTTCCAAGCCTTAACAGTGGGAAAAAAAATGTATACTTGCAGAGTATGGGAATGCAAAATATGTACTGAAATGCATATTTCTGGAGGGGACTGAGGGGCAAATTTTAGAGAGGTTGCACAGGTTGATTCATCAAGCTTTGGACAGTGATTGGATGTGGGGCTGAAAGGAGAGTTCAGAATCCAGGATTACACCTAGCACCCTGGCATACGGGGACAGATTGATAGTTGTCCTATTGATCTTGAAAGAGAAGTTAGGGTAAGGGGCTCAGTTTTGGATAGACTGAGTTTGAGGAAGTGGTATGACATGCAGAGTGATTTGTCTGTTAGTAAATTAGTGATGCTTGAGACTGAGGGGTAGAGATGGATTTAGGCCTTATCAGCATAGAAATGGTATTGAAAGCAACAGGAGGCTGACCCAGGGAGGAGGTGTAGATCGAGAATAGGAGAGGTCCAAGAACAGAACCTTGGGGTACCCTAATGAAAAAAGGAAGAAGAAAGGAGGAAGTAGAATTGTAAGCGATTCTGAAGGTGTGGTAGAATAGGTAGGATGAAAACCAGAGAAGAGTACAGTCACGAAGACCAAAAGGGTGGAGTTTTGAAGAGGAGAGGGTGGCCAACTGTGTCAAAGGCAGCAGAGAGGTCCAGGAGTAGGAGTACAGCATACTGTCCATAGGTTTTAGCCGTTAGTAGACCATTTGTGAGGTTTATGAGAGCAGTTTCTGTGGTGTGTCGAGTATGAAATCCAGACTGAGCAACCACCTCACTGAGAATAACCTTCATGATCCCCTTCAGTCAGTTGTAGACCAGCCATTCAAGGAGTTTGGAGGAAAAGGGGAGCAAGGAGATGGAGCGTAGCTTAAAATTGGGGGGGTTACAAGGAGGGTGTTTTTAAAGTATGGGGGTGACTACAGCATGTTTTAGAGAGTTTGGGAAAATGCCAGAAGAGAGTGAGAGATTGAAGATGTGTGTTTTAGGTGTAGGTTGGAACCAGAGGGTGAGCCGTTAATTGTGAATGAACAGGGGGGCAGGTGGTTAGGTGGGCAGTAAAAAAAAAAAAACGCTTAGCAACTTCATCTATAGTAGCAGTGTTGAATGAGGGAAGTAATGTGTGCACCTACAGCCATGGAGTGTTATGTGGGGATTGGTATTTGTATAGTTGAGATCTCATCACAAATTGTATCAGTCTTATTTTTAAAGTGTTTGGCGATCTCCTGTCCAGTGGAGGTCAAAGTAGAGTTAAAGGTAGAGGAGAGTTTACAGGGATAGGATAAGAAAGTGTTTGAGAGTGAAAAATAGGTCTGCTTAGCAGTGTGGTGGCAGGAATTATATTTTTGGAGGGCAAATTTACAGTGGGGAAAATAATTATTTGATCCCCTGCAGATTTTGTAAGTTTGTTCCTACTTACAAAGAAATGAAGGGTCTATAATTTGTTTCATAGGTGTATTTTAAAAGAGAGAGACAGAATATCAATGTTGGTGAGTAAAATAAGTATTTGATTCCCAAGCAAAACATGACTTGTATCTGGTTGAGAAGCCCTTGCTGGCAAGCACAGAGGTAAGACGTTTCTTGTAGTTCGTTACCAGGTTTGCACACATCTCAGGAGGGTTTTAGTCCACTCTTCTCTACAGAGCTCTAAATCCTTACGTTTCAGCCCCCTCCATACATTTTCTATAGGATTAAGGGCTGGAGACTGGCTAGGCCACTCCATGACCTTAATGTGCTTCTTCTTGAGCCATTCCTTTGTTGCCTTGAGTTTTGGGTCATTGTCATGCTGGAAGACCCATCCACGACTCATCTATAGTGTTCTGGCTGAGAGAAGAAGGTTCTCATCTAAAATGTTATAATACATGGCCCTGTCAATGCAGCAAAATCTGCCTGTACCTTCAGCAGAGAAACCACCCCAAAGCATAATGTTTACACCTTCATAATTGACTAGGGATGGTGCTCTTAGGGTCCTAGTTAGCAGTATTCTTCATCCAAAAACAGTGAGTAGAGTTAATGCCAAAGAGTTCAATTTCAGTCTCATCTGACCACAACACTTTTTCTCCCAGTCCTTCTCTGAATCATTTTAGATGTTCATTGGCAAACTGCAGACGGGTATGTACATGTGCCTTCTTGAGGAAGGGGACCTTGCGGGTACTACAGGATTTCAATCCATAGCGGTGTATTATGTTACCAATGGTTTGGTGACTGGTCTCAACTGCTTTGAGATCATTCACAAGCTCCTCCTGTGTCGTTCTGGGATGATCCCTCACATTTGTCATGATTATCTTTACCCTATGAGGCGAACTCTTGCATGGAGCTCCAGACGGAGGGTGTTTGTTATTTTGTATGTCTTCCATTTGCAAATAATCACCTCAACAGTTGTCTCCTTTTCACCAAGCTTCTTGCTGCTTGTCTTCTAGCCCATTCCAACCTTGTGCAGATCTGCAATCTTGTCCCTGACATCCTTTGACAGCTATTTGGTCATTTGTTCATGATGGTGATGAGGTTTGAATGGAAGAACGAGATTCTGTGGGCAGGTGTCTTTTTATACATATAGCAAGTTGTCGTTGGGAGCACCTTTTGTAAATTGACGGGACTAATCTGTGTACCACATGAGCACATAACCAGTCTGTGAGAACCAGAATTATTGTTGGTTGGTAGAGGATCAAATACTTATAAATTGAGTTGCAGTTCAGTGAGTAAAATAACATTTGTATCTTGTGTTTTTTCTGAATTTTTGGTTGATATTCTGGCCGTAGCATTTAAAATACACCTTTTGATAAAAATTGTAGACCTTTCATTTCTCTGTAAGTGGGCAAACTTACAAAATCTGCAGGAGATCCAATAATTATTTTCCCCACTGTATATTGGTTGAAATCTTTCTGAGACTTAGTCTTATGCCACAGACACTCAAAAGCATGGGTAAATTTTTTGAGACTTCTGGTGGCATCTGTTTGCCAAGGTATTAGGGAGTTGGGGCCTGACTCTGTGTGTAGTGAGAGAGACAAGCACATCCAAGGAGCATGACCTTGAACTGTTGTAGTCAGAGGTGGCTAGGTTGGGGCAGGCTAGGGGTGAGATTTTGTCATAAAGGTGGTCAGTAACAGAGTGGAGAAGGTTTCTATGGATAACTATTAAATGTTTGGAAGGATAGAAGGTGGAAGGGGAGAAAGCAAAATGCATAAGGTAGTGATCAGAGAGGAAAAGAATTGTTGGAGAGGTTGCATGTAGTGCATCGATAGGAGAAAAGAAGGTCAAGGGTTTTGAGTGTTTCCATCAGAGTGAGTAGAAGTAAGTAACCATTGCTTCAGGTCGAAAGAGGAGGTTAGACTGAGACGTTAGAAGTAGCTAAACAGGTTTTCAGCATGAAAAAGTATATGTTTTTCTAGGTCTGATTTAATTTACAGGTATGTAAGTGGATATTTACTGAGATACCTTGGGGATAAAGAGTCCAAATCATGGATAACAGTACAAGTACAAAGCTGATTTCCAGGTATAGTTTTCATTGCATAACTACATTGGTCCAGCTTGCGCTAATGTAACAATGCATATTCCATACTTGTGGGTTCCCTGTGGAAGCTGGAAATCACTGTAGTAGTCAATACAACTACCTACAGCTGCTCTGCTGCATAGTAAGCAAAGGGGGTAACTTGCTCAGCACAGGCACTATTCATAGAATTTCTTGCAAATGAAAAGTTTTCTCTGATTGGATGAGGTGGAGATTGTGATGTTATCGGCCTGCCTCTCTACATCGTCCAGTCAGCAAACCATGTTCAAGTCTGACTTATGTAACTATGCAATACAAACCATACCTTGAATTTAGCTTTAAAAATTTAGCTGAGAAATCAAATTTTGTTTTGAGGTGGTTATAAAAAAAGAATCTAAATTAACTAAATACCCTTCTTAGTGTTCATGTAATTAATCAAATACCCTTTTTTCTGTCCCTATAACCAATATAAACAATCAAAATAACAAGATAAAGTCCAAAAACTGGCTATGTACATCTAGTATGTGCCGTATACCTCAAAATAAAAAAACTCAATAGTGCATTATCCTCACAAATTCTTTTACAAAGAATTTTATTGTAGAATAGGAAACAGCAGAGAATCAGTCAAGAACATATGCAATGACCAGCAGGAATATAACATACAAAAGATTCGATGGATAATACAGAATATGTACGAGATGAATAGGAGAAGGAGCCTCTCTTAGTACAGAGCAGTACTTCACACGCAGGGCTCTCAAAGGAGTCCAGCACATGGGTGCAGTATTGCTGGTACGGGACTCAAAACAGGAATCGCAATCAGCACAAATAACCTGAAGAAGACAGACTAGACAAGAGGAAAGAAAGGAGACAGACACCAACAACAAAACAAACGGGGGGGGGGGGGGGGGGGCTCCAGGGGGACCATGGCAGAGAAAAGAAAATAAAATATAAAAATAAGTTGGTATATAAGTTTTATATCCACAAGAGGGACTGGTCGAATCTTGACGGTTGAGCTATATCAAGCCAAGGACGCCATGTCTGTAAAAATTTTGTATAGGTGTCTAACAGTATAGCTGTCAACTTTTCGTTGACCATTATAAAGTTCATCTGGTTTTTGACAGCCTCGAAGCTGAGATGGGGAGTCTTCCAAGCTCTCGCAATCGTCAGCTTGGTGGCCATGAACAAGTGCGATGCCAGCTGCCATTCAGGATGAAGTAGGACCACTAATGGTTTAAATAAGAGCCCTTCGTACGGGTTGCGTTTAATGTCTGTGTGGAACATAGTGCGGAGAAGGGCATAAACTCTGATCCACAATCTGCACACCTTGTGGCAAGTCCACCAAATATGGACAATGGTACCGGCCTGCTGACAACCTCGAAAGCAAGTCGGGGAATATGTGGGAATAAGACACGCAGGCGTGTAATACCATCTATAAAGAACCTTGTATGTGTTTTCTAGAATAACATTCCTAGAATATTTGGATAATTATTGGGTCATGATCCGCCAATCCTGCTGATCTAGAGTGCCCCCAAGTTCCGACTGCCAACGCTGATGATAACAATGGACTGGAGGAGTTCTATGAGAAATAATGGAAGAGTAGGCCAGGGAAATTAAACCCGGAGCATGGGGTCTATGTCTACATTGACTTTCAAAGGGGGTCAACCTGTAGGGTCCCGAATGTGTCTGTATTAAAGTACTGATAAAGTGGCGGAGTTGAAGGTATCCAAAATGTTCCCGCAATGGGATATTGTAAGAAGAGCGCAGAGTTTCAAAGGCGAGTATCCGAGTGGGAGAGAGCATGGAATGAATATCATGGAAGCCATTTGCTTGCCACCAAGCAAACTGTCCAGGATTGTCACAACCTAGGGGAAATAATGGATTGTATAGCAACTGTAGTTACGGTAGATGAGCAGAAATGAGGCCAGCAGAATATTTAATGGAGTCCCAAAGACGGAGCGTTAGCATCAACGTCGGACTAAGGGATGAGGGTCGATGAGTAGAAGGAAGCCATGGTAAAGAAGAGAATGGAATCGGGAGGGAGTCTATGAGGTCTACAGTAGCCCACAAGGGAAAATGGTGAGATGCATGGAGGTGGGCTAAGGGGGCAATATTGGCTGCCAGATAGTAAGACTGAAGGTTCGGGACAGATAACCCACCCTCAGTCTTATGAGCAAATAAGATTTGTTTGCTGATTCTGGGTTGAGAGGAGCTCCAGATGAAAGACAGGAGTTTTCGCTGGTGAATACGCAACATATGTGAAGGAACAGGGACTGGTAAAACTCGAAACACGTACAATAATTTGGGAAGGTAAGTCATGCGGCCCGCATTGATTCTACCGAACCACGAAAGCGGATAATGAGACCAGGAGGACAACAGCTCCGTCAAGTCGTTAAAAACAGTAGGGAAATTAGCCCGGTAAAGTCCTTCGTAAGTCGGAGTAAGCTTGATTCCTAAATACGGCAAGGCAGAAAGCCATTGAAAAGGGAACGAATGTTTCAGAGTCTCCAAAAGTGATGGTGAGAGGGTAATCGACATAGCTTTGGACTTGGCAGGGTTAACATGGAGGCCTGAGAGAACTGCAAAGGAATCCAAAACCGCAAGTAAGTTTGGCAAAGTAACCCCCGGGTTCATAACCGATAACACTATATCGTCTGTAAACATAGATAACTTGTGTTGGGAACCAGCTACATCTATTCCCTTAATATCAGGATGTATACGAATGGCTTCCGCCAATGGCTCCAAAGCCAAGATAAATAGTATGGGAGAAAGTGTCTAGTTCCCCTGCCAATCGAAAACATTGAAGACTCAACACCATAATATTTGAGTTTTGCTTGAGGGGATGTATATAGCAAGGAAATCCAATGCAAGAACGAGGGCCCAAAGCCAAAATGATGGAGGACCGACATGAGATAAGGCCAGGACAAGGTTTCAAAGGCCTTATTGATGTCTAGAGATAGGAGCATCATAAAAATTTTGCGAGTATGTGCCAAATGTTGTAACTGTATAATACGTCTGATGGCATCTCCGGCTTGTCTGTGGGGGACAAAACCCACCAGGTCCTTCTTAATCAAGCAAGAAAGGAAAGAATTCAAAGGAGTGGCTAAGATCTTAGTGAGGATTTTCATGTCAATGTTAATAGGAGAAATTGGTCTGTAATTTGCCCAGGAGGAATGATCCCAATCTGGTTTGGGGATCATAACCACGTTAGCAGCCAAAGAGTCAGGGAAAAAGTTTGCTCCTCCCTTCACTGCATTGAACATAGCGGCAAGGTGAGGGGCAAGCACATCAGCCAATTTTTTGTAATATGAAGCCATGTATCCATCTGGACCTGGGCATTTGCCTGTCTTCAGGTCTGCAATGCATTGCAGAACTTCCGATACTTGAATATCACGGTCCATCAAGTCCTTATGGGCCTGGGTCAAAGTAAGTAAGGACAAATGAGAGAGAAAGTCAGAGATAGATTGGGGATCAGCCCGTGTAGGATCCGCATAAAGTCTGGCTAATTGATGCTGGAACTCCTCCAATACCGCTACAGGATTACAGGTGAGAACGTTCTGATGAGTGCGTAGAGAAATCGGTTTAGGATGGTGCGCGAAAGAGCGCAATCTATGTGCTAACATGGAATCTGGTTTATTTGCTTTACTATACCATTTCTGGCGTGTCCATCACAAAGAGCGCTCAGCCTCATCAGTCAGAGATCTAGTTCCAGGCGAGCTTGATCTAACAACCTACGTTTGATGGGGTCGGTAAATGCTTAAATTGAGCCAACGCGGAAGCTAACTTTGATTCCAGCTGACTCTGTTTCTGTTGTCTATCCCTCTTCCGCTTCAAAGCTATCTGAATAATATGACCCTGTACAACAGCCTTGTAAGCTTCCCACAACGTCACCGAAGAAGAGACAGAACCCGAGTTTAGCTGAAAATATTCTTGGGATTTACGCACTAGTTCCGCCTGAATCTCCTTCAGTTAAAGTAGAGAGTCATTCATAATCCAAGAGTAGGATGGCTTACAGAGGAGAGATTTACAAACCACCAAAATGGGGTCATGATCGGACCATGGAACCGTGAGGATAGAGACGGAGTGTACTAAGGGAAGATGTTTACGCTACACAAAAGCATGGTCAATTCTTGAATGAGAATGATGAGGGTGAGAAAAGTAAGTATAATCTTTTCCCCGGGGGTGGAATTCACACCATAGATCTACCAGGTCATGGGTACTTAACGTACAGGTGAAGGATATGGCCGACGTGGAATAATTAGAGTTTTCTGCAGGGTATTTATCTAGGGATGGGTTTAATACTAAATTGGAATCTCCTGCCAGCAGAAGAGTACCCCGTTGATGGACAGCCAGGAGGGAGCAGGTATGTGATATAAAGGGTCCAGGGTTAACAGTGGGAGCGTAATAGGTCAGTACTGTAACATCGATACCCTGAATCGTGCCCTGTAATAAGATACCTGCCACTTGGATCAGCAATATGCTTCACACAAACAAATGGGATTTTGATGTGAAAAGAAACAAGGACTCCCCTTTGTTTAGTAGGGCCAGTGCCCTGAAAAACCTGAGGGTAGCGTGCATCGAAATATTTAGGGGCAGAGGTATTTGAAAAATGAGTTTCCTGCAGACAAGTAATGTCGACATGGCGAGCCTGGAGAAACTTAAATATCTTTACCCGTTTTTGCGGAGAGTTCATGCCCTGAACATTCAAGGATAACCAGTTTAGTGACATGGCAATCGGAAGGGAACAAGATCATCTCCGCCATGATCCCCGAGAGCCCTCAAAAAAAAATTATAAAACCACAAAACGCACATGACAAAAAACAGAGAAAAAAAGACAGGAAAAAAGGAAGAAAACAAGAAACCATCTGGTATACGAGTAATACTCATATGAAACCGTAAGATTAGCACAAACATCTTAATAATCCACTGTGGGTGAAATACCCACAAAAAGGCTGGATAGCGGACAGGACACCAATCCAGTCCACTAACCAGCTTGAAGGGGGACACCATAGTCCACCGGATCTACTCGACTCAGTTAAGGCAAGAAAATACCAAACAAACAATTTAGGCTAATAAACCCAGGAACAATTGACCTATAGATGGCTAGTAAGGCAATAGGAAACTCAGTAGGCTAGAACTTCAAAAATGAAGACGCTCCAAAATAGCCGAAGGGGTGAAACCGCCCACAAGACCGCCCAGTGAGCTGAGTCACACCCGCGGCCTGAGATCCGCCGCCAGATCCGCCCATCAACTATGACATAAGTAGAAGCATCTACACAGAACTAACATGGTTATTTAGGCACTAGCCGCTATGAAGAAAGGCATAACTGCATAGAAACACATATGGGCGATGTCGCCTGCATCTCAAAGAGTAAAAAAAAAAAGTGAAAAACCCAACCGGGCACAGAATGTCAAGTCGCAGAAACATCCTGGAAATGCTGGGCCTGTAGAGATCGAAGAGCCTGAGAGCTACTCTGACTTGGAGGAGAAGATTTACGTGAAGACTGGGAACTACGAGGGCGTGTAGAAACTGTAGCCTCCTCGTTCTGGGGGTGTGGTAACTCCAATTTCAGTTCCTAAAAGTGGCGGCGAAGATCTGCTGGTGAAGAAGCTTGGAACTGACGACCTTGGAAGGAGAAAGAGAGCTTGAAAGGAAAGCCCCATCTGTACTTAATATCAGCTGATTGTAAAATCTTGAGGTAGGGTCTCAGGGTATGACGTTTGGCAACCGTGACTGGGGACAAATCCGCAAACAGCTGAACAGAGTGAACATGGGTTTGGTGCGTGGGGTACGATGCATTTTTAGAGCAGTCCAGGTAGTTCACAAACACCTTAAACTGGTTGAAATTATACGCCAGGGTGTAGAAGCCCTATTGCCGAGATACATGTTCCGGTGGCACGGCACAGGGAGATCACTTTGTCATCTTCCCCGATTACGTGTGCGTGTCCCCCAACGGGGTTGCTTTCACATAAGATCCATTGCTGCGGAACACATCATGCGTCCCGCCGCAGCCAATAAATTGTAGAAAAGATTATTACACTGGGTAGGGAGGAGTAGATACAGGCAGCTGATGTAACTGTAGCGGTACCCTCCATAGAGTGATGATGAACTCCCAGGTAGAACAAGCGTGGGGCGAGAGGATCTGCGACAATCAAGCCAGGTGGTCAACAACAATGAAGGCCTGCCAGGGGGGCCACAGAAGCCACTAATTCACCCTCTATGGAAGGGGGGCTGATGTGTGAAGCCTCCACCCTTATCAAGGGCCGCTCATCGACTTCAATGGGCCTCCGAGCCCTATTGGAATCCAAGTAGGCCTGGTGTGATCCCTGGGACCAACACAGAAGCCAGGGGGACCCACACAGGCTGTCCCAGCAGCTGGCCCTATAGCAGGGGGCCGGAGGGCAGAGCGGCAGCGTGGCAGCGTCCCGACCCGGCAGCGTCCCATTCCGACCACGTCCCGGCCGCGGCGGCAGGAAAGACCTCAGCTTCATACACTGCGGTAGGCCGCAACCTTTCCAGAGCTTCAAATTGCCGGAGGGGGACGAGAATGTCCGGTGCCCCCCCTTAGATGTCAGGCAGCATCCGCAGAGCCTCCAGTAGCCGTGCAAGGCCCACTGTCACCTGGATGGCAGCGGATTCAACTTCAGGGCGCCGGAGCTCAGGAACAGACATCCGCTCCGGTCGTCATCTTGGACACTCCCCTATCCTCACATAAATTTATCAAATGATCACAAATAATTATACCAAAAACCTTATAAGTCTCATGCAAAAAAAGCATAAATTGTGCAAACAGGTGGTGACCTGTGAAATACGTGATAGTGAACCACTCTGTGTATTTATAAAGTACCTCAGTGAACACTCAGTGTACACATCTAATGTGGCTGAATTGCATACCCTTACCCAAATAAATAATAAGCCAGCCTTTAAATATATATATATCCAAAGGAGGGTACAGATACAGATTTTCTAGGACCTTGTGGGTACCTTCTGATCGCCCAATACTCCTATTGATACTCTTGTCTCCTTTAACACTCCAGTATACTCATTCATAGGAAAAAGAAGATTCATATATTGTAGTATGTAAGGATATAACTCCACACTCTATTGGAAATGCTTACATAAAACGCCATATATTAGGCATAAAAGATCCCATGATCCACCTTGCAGCAGCTTCCAGGAATGCCAACTGTTTTTCCCCACAGTTAAAATGGCCGCTCCGCTGCTTCTGGTTTCTCGGGCAACGTTCCAACGTCACGTCCCTTGACGCGTTTTGTCACTTCTTTGACTTCCTCATAAGGGGTATCAAAAAGAATCTCATCCCTCACACTGCTGGCTGCTCTCCATGTCATGCAAAACGTGCATTAGACGCCAGGCATCGATTGTACAAATTCCTTCTCCTGACACATGCCAGCTGGGTGCTCTGCAAACACTTGTCTAGGAGGCACATAATTAGACACACACCGCTCTACCTAGAATATTAACCTTTAAAAATCTAGATACCTGTGTTCAGTTTACTACTACTACTGTATATGTACACTGGCAATAATAAAGTTATTTTCCCATATGCTGAAAAGATCTTTTTTAAGGTTTCTTTCACACAGGTATTGAATTGAAAGCAGCCATTAACACATTAATGCACCTGTAGCGTTAATAAGCATTTCAGACAAGTTGCACAATCGGTCAAGTTCCAGACAACTGCCCTTCACATGCTTCATGAGATTTTTTGACATTGTTGTTTTTTTTACAATGCTAAAATGGGAAATGATCACTTGATGCTTTTCAATTGCACCTTCAAAGCACTGTAAACGCCATTGGCTTGTGGTGCATTTCAATAGAAGTGGTTGCAATGCATCAGCGCCTGCCAAGCTCTGAGGCAATTCTAACACCGCAGTTTATACACCGCCATCCGTTCACTGTGTATTTTTTATCAATTTAGAGTGGTGGTCGGGAAAATGTAAAAACATGACCCAACTGTCTATTTTTAAAGCCTGTCTGAAAGAACTTAGACCTCTGTAAATAATCGTTGCATATATGAGCATGTATGTGTTTAGATTATTATTCATCTGATTACTGAGAGCTGTGAGCATGCTGATTTTGAACACCCACTTCTCATGGGAGTGAGCATCTACCTGCATTTGTTAAATTTAACCATCGCTGTGGATGGCAATGTTGTAAGCCACATTCTGTTTTGTACTTGTTTTTACATTACCGTTGTATTAAGGACTTTGTTCTTCACTAATCGAAAATACTTTGAAGGTGTGGATCCCATGGATTCAATATGCCCATGCTTCACTTCCAATGACGAACTATATTTCTCTGCAAGGCTTCCATTCTGATGGGGGAGCATAGGAGGCTCCTGACATCTTCCTCCCCCTCTGCCACCCTCAACCCAGTTTTCTGGACTCTCACCTCTACTTTCTTCTGTCCTTCTCTTTTTACTTTCTACAGAGCTTCACTCAGCCAACACTTTCCCCTTTTTTATAGGTAGTGCTCACCCCAAAGAAGCCAATAGGAATGTACTCCCTGGGTCATACCAACCTTTCCATGCACATCAACAATATGGGCTCAGTCTAGGGGATGTCTTCTTAGAGTTTATCTACTGAATAACAATAGTAGCAATTAATAGGAGGACAAACGTCTTAACAGAAAATCTTTAGAGGAGCAGGCACGCATTGAAATCCCAGTTCAGGTCCTACTCATGATGTCCCAGGAGTTGCCTGCCACCCTGTATCCACAGGTAGATCCTCTCTGGGGCAGACAAAAGATCTTTCTGCAGACCAGGACTTCAGGACAGTTCCATCAAGCAAGAATCCTTTAGTAATCTTCTCTAAGCTCTCAGCACAGCACTTGCTGAGGTGCAGACTGTAATTTCTTATGTCACTAGCTATGGCCCAGGGGCAGCAGCCCCCTAAACATTTATAACCTTCCCAGCCACCTTCTGAATGCCTTCTTCCAGGGATTGGTTGGGGCATGCTAAACATTTATAGAGGACATTTGACTCCCTTATGGAAGCTTCTTACAGAAGCAGGTGACAGAGATCAAACACCCAGCTAGGAAACCCTGATCAGACAGAAACAATAGTTTATTGCTCAACTGACTGCAGTGAAGCCAAAAAACTAAATTTAACCTAGCAGTCTAGCTAGAGAAGGGCACTACATACATGCTTAAGTCTCTACTCAAATCCTATCACCAGTAGGACACTCTTGATCACTTGGAAAGCATTGTCTTGCCAAACCGCCTTGGAGAAGCCTTTTCCCTTCACCCTGCTTCCATCCATTCACAGAATTATATGCATATAGTTTTCTCACACATGATAACTTACAAACACCATAGTTCCTCAATAAAAATAAATAACCGGGACACACTTTTGGTCTTAAACCAACTTTATTGAATTATACCGTATATGTGTAGCACTACCCCGGCAGGGGCCCACTTGATACCAGTGGTTGCCCTGACCTTGCAAGCCTCCTGACACCTTTGATACTCTCTGGATTCAGACATATTTTAACAGTATGAAATAATAATGCAAGAGACGCCGTTCTTTAGAAACACCTCTATATTAGGCTCATTCAAAACAGTAGACCACAGAATGAAGGTTTAGGATGTACATCCCCAGTTAACGCATAAAAGCAAAACATAGAATGAAAATAACCAAATAGTAACAGTTCACAGATTATATGGTCACAAATGGTACATTGTACCTATTTAACTACAACACCATCAGCAGGAGAGGGAAGAAAAGGGTTGACATATCAGAACCCACTGGGCCACCGGCGTCATACTAGCTGTCAGCACCTGTGGTAGTGAGCTCTTGTTAATACTCAACTTGGGGTTCCCCAGGGTGTGGAGTCTAAGCCCCAGACTGCTTCTTCACCAGAGCGCTTGATGGTGGGGATGGACTTGCAGCAAGCTGGAACCAGGTCTCGGTCCCCAGGTACGCCTAGCTGAGGTTGAGGAGGCCACTCGCAGGAGCAGAGTATAATGGGAGGAGACAAACGTAATCTGATAGGCTAGCCAAGGTCAGGACAGGTGGAAAACAAGCAAGGTCAGAGAACAAAGCTGGGGTCGGTACACAAGTAATCAATGTAGGGTTCAGGCAATAGCAACACACAGGAGCTCCGACAACTAGAAAGCTGCTCAGGCAAAGTGGGCTAGACTGAGCATGTCTTATATAGACAAGCAAAATAGGAGGTGGGCCAGGAAGTGATGGAAAGGAAAGAAATAAAAACCCAGAGGCTAGCAGACGGCACCCATAGGTGAGTACAGACAAACCACACATGTGAAAGGAATCGGGAGCAGCAAGGAGGTAAGAATAAACAAACGAGGCTAACTTGTGACACTAGGGAATACAAGAATTATGTAAATATATATATATATACACATTTCTGGCATAAATGGGTACAGACACCCTAATCTGAATAACAATGGCTTAGATGTGAAGAGGTCCCTTTAGCTATCTCAGGACTCAGGTTGCTATTTCTAGTTAAAGTTCCTCATGTGATAGTAGCCGTTGTCTTCTGCTAGCAATAATGGGGCCCATGTACAAAAGTGAATAATGGTAATTTAATGAGGATAACAGGCTGTGGTAAATTCTCAAAGCATAGGTCTCTTGGCACTGTGGTGTAAAGGTGTCTGCATGCAGTGTCTCTACAGTGTTGTCAGAAAGAGGTTGGGCATCCATCTGCTCACCAATGCCATGGATAACACAGCCACCTAGTAATAGGATTCTTGCAAAGGATATTGGCTGTTCGCAGAGAAGTGCAGAGTTACCGGCTGTCAGCACGGCAAGCAGAAATTACTGACTGAAGACCGGATAGTGACAGTCCCAATGCAGAGAAGCTGATGCGATCCTGGTGTGGCGTTCAGCATCACCACTGTACTGAACTGGTATGCAGAGTCCCACAGTAGTAGTCAGCAATCTGTCTCTGGAGGAGAATGGCAGTCCACCTGTTTTCAGCTTTGAATCCTGCACCAAGAGAGCTAGCCAGTCTTTTGCTGTAGAATATATCTCCTCTTCCAGCAATTTTCTGGTTCCCCAGCTCTTTGGTAATTGTAGTTCAATCAACACTCATAAATACAGTATGTATTGGCTATAGGACTACAGGCCCCAGGATCCTCAGTTTTCAGAAGAACTGGATCCACTCTGCTAACAGGAAGTGATGTAGCCGTCCCAGTACTGGGCATTAGGGGGAAAAAGGATTAACCATACTCTCATCTGTAAATGTCCCTGAATGGCATAATGATATAGCCAGCACCTGGCTACATATGGTTGTTGAATGTATGCACCAATAAATCTCTGTTACTTTATTAAAGTAGAACTATAAGAAAAACTTTTTTTTTTTTCATTTTGGATAGAGTGAGAATATTCTCATTCACACTTTTCAGATATTTTTTTTTTTTTAATTTGAAAACCAATTATCATTTTCGTTCCACTTCACAATTATGTGCCAATTTGTGTTGGTCTATCACATAAAATCCCAATAAAATACATTTACGTTTTTGGTTGTAACATGACAAAATGTGGAAAATTTCAAGGGGTATGAATACTTTTTCATGGCACTGTACCATGGTGCAAACAATGTAGATGGCTATACAGTATGTGTGTTTTAGATCTGAGCAATTGCTACTCATAAGTCCTGAGCACTCAACTGTCAGTGCATGTGCAACTTTAGCATAACAAACCAAACCTATTCAATCACATCAATTAAACACAAAATCTGCTGTATGGATAATAAAACATATATTGCACAATATATGAGGTTCCAGTGAAAATTCCATATGTCATCTCTAACAGACTGTTTTGTAACTACCAGGTCTCTGTTACATCACTATCATACATAGACAGACAATGTAATATGATGTAATCTATATACCCTGTTTCCCTGAAAATAAGACCTACTCCAAAATAAGACCTAGTATTATTTTTGGGAATTGCTAAAATATAAGACCTACCCCGAAAATAAGACCTAGTTGTGATCAGGGCTTTTTTTCTGCCGGAACACCATTCTGCCACCTCCGGCACTGGCCCTGTACACACCAATATCTACTGTCTCTTATAAACACAGAAGTGCGGCTTTTGTGTTTGCAAGTGACAGTCTCTCTTGTAAGTGACAGCACCATCTGCTCCCACAGAACCTTCCTACCTCCGTGGGACAGAGAAGGAACAGATATTGTGGGCGCAGTGTGCAATGTGTTTAGGAGGGGGGTATCTCGTCCTGCAGCCTAATGGGGAAAGAGGCGGAGCAGTGACCGAGTGCACTTGGTGCACCGTGTGGGAAGATAGGACCCAAAACGGGCAATCAGCTGTTGCAGAGGTAAAGTGCAAAGGTGAACTGCTGCTGGGGGGGTGCAGAGGTCAGCTGAGTTGCAACCCACCTCTGAACCCCTTGGCCACAGTTCAGTTCTGCACCCCTTGGCCACAGCTCAGCTATGCATCCCCTGGCCACAGCTTGTCTCTGCACCCCACCAGCCACAGCTCACCTCTGCATCCCCTGTCCGCAACTCACCCCTGCACCCTGTCTGTGGCTCATCTCTGCACCCTATCTGAAACTCACCTGTCAATTCACCTCTGCAACACCTGACTGCAGCTCACAGTTGTCATCAGCCGGCCCTCTCTATAGTAACCCTCATTTACAACTGCCTGCAGCTCACCTCTGCACCTCCTGTCCACACCTGTACACTAAAAAATAAGACCTACCCTGAAAATAAGACCTAGTGTGTCTTTCTGAGCAAAAAAAAAATATAAGACAGTGTCTTATTTTCGGGAAAACACGAGTAGTAGTAATTTAGTATATTAAGTATGAATAAATGAGGAAATGAAATGCTGGGTTAACCAGAAACATGAGGAAAAGTGCTATTTCAAATATATAAAAATGAGATAATGTGGCAGTGAATGACCCTCTCAAGATTTATAGCGATAAATACAACTTTGTTTTGCTGTTTATCCTGGGAACGAGTCTTTTTGACTTTGCTTTTAAAGCCGCATAAAATATTGGATCACAAATGAAATGCAAACTTTCACAAAGGGTCTATGACCTCTTCTTTGCTATTTATGTTTCTGATCAAGATCAAAGACTCACACTGTTCATTCCCACTGGAATTGTAATGCCTTTTACAAACTAGAAAAGCTACAATTTCTGGGGAAATTGTGTGAAGTGTTCTTGCCTCCACCAGTAGTCTACAACTGGAGTGGGCGGAGTAACTGGATGGAGTGGCTTGTCACTCTGCTGCCTGCTCACACACCTGGGTTCCTATGGCAACTCACTCTACAGCAAGGGCAGAGAAGAGCAGTTAAAAACAAACTGCTCCAACTTGCTCACTTCACTGGTGGTTGCCATCTTCAAACGGTTGTAGTTTAAAAATTATAAATCCTACAGCGAAGAGCTTTATATTGTGAGAATCACAAGACCCAGACCTACATTGTGATGCATAGTATGTCTCTGAAATATTAAAAATGAAGGTACAGTTGCAGTTTAGAAATTGCCCTTCAAATTTGAGGTGGCTAGAGTGGAGTGTCAATGAATGTCAATGGGTGGCGTGAGTTGCAAAGAAATGGTCATTTTGTAAAAACTATCAGGACTATGGCTTACCCGTGGACATTTTTAGTGGCAGCAGGAATAGCTGAACGTTTTGATATAAGATATGTGTAGGTGGGCTTGAAAATGAGGGAGTGATGGCTGTTTAGAAATCATGTCCTGATTTTTCAGCTCACTCTAGCTTTTGTCAGCTCCCACTCTAGTTTTGAACATTCCACCATTCATTCCTATGGGACCAATTTCACCACAAAAACGCTGATATTTCGTGAACCATTCTGTGAAACGTTCCACAAAATAATAGCACACCAATCTGGAACAATCCGCACGTTTCGGTATATTACTGTCTATGTAGTGTAAAAACTGTGGGAGGAGTTAGGGTGGTAAATTTGGCTATAATAATAAGAATATATATGTGAGATAACAGTAAGTGGTCTTGCCATGCAAGAACACTTAACTAGGTTGTTTGCTGTGCGGAAAAGCTTGCTAGATGCTAATATATATATATATATATATATATATATATATATATATAAAATTATAATAATTATTGTTAATAATTTGTTTATTTTATTTTTTAAGTTGTATTGTCATATCTGTGTATTGTCATTACTGTGCTATAATTTCATTATGTGTTTCCTTATCATTTAAGATTATTTTACATGTAGCAAAACTTAATTTTTAGTTTACATTTTTCTTCTGGAAAATTTAGGATTAAAGAGCATAGGAAACAAGGGTGTGTTTTCCACCCACTATGCTCAAACTGCCCTAGGCCCTGGCCTGTTTCGGCTTTCTAGAAAGGTACTCTTAAGCCAAAAATGCATAAAAATAGGAATAAAATTTAACAGCAACAAGATGTGCTATGTCAACAACCTGCAAAACCCCTGAACACACCCACCATAGATGTTGTTAAAGTGTACCCAAATCCACTAACATGAATGTATTTATATTGTAGCTTACCAGACCTTAGATGTGGCTGAATTTGTTTTCTTGGGTTTTGTTTTCAGGATTTTTGCCATCTACTTTTTACTTGGTATTCCTGCAAATAACACATTTCCTGTTCCTTAGCGGCTACAATAATTTCTCCACTGTATCTACAGAGGCAGCCATGATTGTCACTCAGGATGGACTTCAAACATGTCTGCCTTTGTTCATCTCTATTACATGATGGTTTGTTGGGATTTGTGCTTAACATAAAAAAGACAACATTGTTGCTGTCTTTTCAAAAGTGTCAAAGGCATTGCATTTCTGAAAAGATCAACAGTTATCTGCACTTGTGAAACATATTTTTAGTGTGATATTGTGGGGATTTCACTTAAGTGTTGTTCTTCAGTAACACCAATCCTGCCAGGGTAAAACAATTTCAGGGCTTTTGGCCCACTTTATTTAAAAGTAAAACACCAACACAACACCCTTGCAGGGGTTGTAATGGTTGTGCGCATTAGGCACATGGAAGCTGTAGGCGATAGCCGTCTTGGTTAGGTCTCAGCAATTTTTGTTATGAGCCTAGTGATCTTACCTGCAATTCATGGAATTCATAGCCTTTTCTTTTAATGCACTTCAAAAGAGCCTGTTATCTAAACTTAGGAGCAGCAGACACCAGCACACAGGCCTTTACAGAGCTGTAAACTGCTAATTGAGTCCAGGGAGGATGTCTGCTGACCATAAAAAGAAAAACTCTACAGATTAACACTTCCCTCTGACCTATCATATAACTATGACAAAATCCTTCAGTTCTGTCATACATGGTTTGTAGAGCAATTAAAACACTAGGAACACATAGTGTGCCATATAATTTCTACCCAGAAAGCAGTCAGCCGTGGGTCAACCTCTCTGAGTCCTCAATTCGCAACTTAAAGTCCATACACAATCCGTAAAATGCAACAGGACAAAGACTCATTAATATTAAGTATATATTTGAATGGAGAATCTCATACCAAACATATCATGATTAAGCTAGAACATACAAAAGGGGAGATAGCAGTCCTACCTCCTGGGTGACAGGCCCATCTGAAATACTCTGTGTTTGGTATCTCTGGACATGAAATATAACGCTGAACAATTACCAGTTTCCAGAATGCAGTCTGTACATATTAAAAGATAATAATATTAGTATAAAACTGTGTGTAAGTGAGGACCACGATACCGTCATAAATGTGGTGACGTCCCAGCCATCACCTGTTAAACCAGATAATTGATGAAATGGTCTCCGTCAACACCCCTTTGATACCACAGAAAAAGGTAATGTCATAACCTTTTGACAGCTCTTGTGTACCATCAATGAAGGAACATCTGTCAAGTTCTGAGAGCCAATAACACCTTGCTTACTATAGTTACATAGTCTGGCTGAAAAAAGACAAAAGTCCACCCAGTTCAACCATAAAAAAAAAAGTTATAATCCTACACCCACAGTTGATCCAGAGGAAGGCAAAGAACCCAGCAAAGCATGATTCAATTTGCTCCTGCAAGGAAAAAAATTCTGTCCTGATCCCCCGAGAGGCAATTGGATATTATTGATCAATTGGACTCTGCTAAAATCAGGGGATTTGCAAGTATTCTTCATTTTCAACTACTTTATTATTATTATTATACAGTATTTATAAAGCGCCAATAGTTTGCTCAGCGCTGTAAATTACAAAGGGGGACAGAACATGTGACAGAACAATACCAATACAATGCAAAACATGAGGGGATTGAGGGCCCTGCTCTTTCAAGCTTACAATCTAGGAGGGGGGGGGGGATGGTGGCACAGGAGGAGATAGCTGTGGGGGATGGAGTGGTAGGAAGAGTGGAGGAGGTCGGTCAAATTAGCAGGGGGTGGGGTAGGCTTCCCTGAAGAGATGGGTTTTCAGGGTGCGCCTAAAGGAGAGGAGAGTAGGTGATAATCTGATGGGTTGGGGCAGGGAGTTCCAGAGGATGGGTGACACCCTGGAGAAGTCCTGGAGGCGGGCATGGGAGGAGGAGACCAGGGAACTAGAGAGAAGGAGGTCTTGTGAGGAGCGGAGTGTGCGTGCTGGGCGGTACTTGGATATTAGGTCAGTGATGTAGTTCGGGGCAGTGTGGTGGACGGCTTTGTACATCAGTGTTAGGATTTTGAATTTGATCCGTTGCGCAATCGGAAGCCAGTGGAGGGATTGGCAGAGGGGGTGGCGGAAACGGAGCGGTTGGTAAGGTGAATGAGTCTGGAAGCCGTATTCAGGATCGACTGAAGCGGGGATAGCCAGCGGCGAGGCAGGCCAGTGAGGAGGGAGTTGCAGTAGTCGAGTCGTGATATGATGAGGGAGTGGATGAGCTGTTTAGTGGTTTCTGGAGTTAGGAACGTGCGGATTTTGGCAATGTTGCGGAGGTGGAGTCTGCACGAGTTTGTTAAAGATTGGATTTGGGGCTGGAAGGATAGGTTGGAGTCCAGAATGACACCAAGTACTCTGGCCTGCAGGGCGGGTTTAATATTGGCGTTGTTGGATGTGATGGAGAAGTCAATGGGGGGTGGGGTCCGGGCTGGGGGGAAGACAAGAAACTCGGTTTTGGAGAGGTTCAGTTTAAGGAAGTGGAGCGACATCCAATCTGATATGTCGCTCAGTAGGTGTGTGATTCGGGCAGAGACCGAGGGGGTGAGGTGGGGGGTTGAGAGATATATTTGTGTGTCTACTACTTTTTATTTCTCTGTTGCTTTATTGATTCTTTGCTTCTTTGTAACATTCTTTTTCCTGTAAATAATTTATTTGCATCATGTATAGGGTGCAGCTGAGCGTGGCATTGTTAAGTGACAGCGCGGTGTGAGTTTGGCTAGTCCTTTGTCACAAGTTGGTGAGAAGAGTAGGGGTCAGGCACTGCGTTTGTCACAGGGGAGTTCAGCATTCCTCTTCCAATGGCACACAACACAAACGCTTCATTCAGCTTCCTGGTTTTCTCTTGTCGTCCTGCTGCCTAGGCCTCACACTTCTGTCCCCTGTCTCGTCCTCCAGGCCATCTCACTAAGGTCAGTCTCTCTCAGAGTTCCCAGCTGCACTGATCCACATCCTGACCTCCAGGGGACCTTCTGTCTCCCAGTTTGAGCCCTGAATTGCCACAAGCCCCTTGATTAAATAGGCTGTGCACACCTGTTCAGTCATGCTGCTGGTCTCCCATTAGCTGTGAACACAGAGTAGAGGTTTTATCCCTTACAAGACTCTTCAAAGTCTCTGGACTTCAGAACCCAATCCGAGAGCTACCAGTCCCAGAGAAAACTGCAAAATCCTTTTTCTCCATTCAGATATCCTGGAGCCCCTCACCTTGCAACAGTGAGAACAGTGAGAATATTTACCCTGTCTGCCTACATGATTAGGCACAGCGCTGTTACATTAGCCTGAAAAAAATAAAACTAATGCAGCCACTCCATTTAAGGACTAGTTAGCTGCAATATATTATATTTTCATTTTTGGGCTCAGATAGGTTTTAGATCTAAACTTCAAACTAATAAAGCTCCCTCAGCACATATTTATTATTATTATTATTCAGGATTTCTATGGTGCCAACAGTGCTTTACCAAATTAAGGGAGACAGTACAGTTACAATACAATTCAAGAAGGTTAGTAGGGTCCTGCTCCTTAGAGCTTACAATCTAAAGAGGTGTGTGTGGTGGTGGTGGTAGGGAGGTGATACAAAGTGATACCTGTGTGGATGGGAAGAGCTGATGGGGAAAGAAGAGGTAACATATTTAGGTGGAGGTGGGATAGGCTTCTCTGATGAGATGAGTATTCAGAGATTACCTAAAGCCAGAAAGAGTAGGAAGAAGCTGGACAGATTGAGTAGGGAGTTTCAGAGAATGGAGAGAAGTCTTGGAGATGAACTTTGAAGAAGATGACGAGGGAGCTAGAAAGCAGGAGGTCTTGGGAGAGGCAAAGAGGACAGATTAGGTGATATTTTGGGATTAGGTTGGTGATTTAGCTGGGGACATAGTTGTGGATAGATTTTCATGTTTTTAGAATGTCAAATTTTCTTTGCTGGGCAAGCAGAAGCTAGTGGAGAGAATGCCAAAGGGTGGCGGTGACCACTGAACGGTTGCTAAGGTGAATTAAATGGACTACTTCAACAATGTCTGAAAATCTGTGAACTGAATCCCTCTATCCAAAGTAAGAAACTGACATGCCTTCCAACTTTTCTAGATGGGAACAAGGGACGCCTATTAGAAAATGTATGTAAGTATAGGACAAACACCCCCTGTCAAGCCCCCTTAAAGGAGAATTATACAAAACAAAAAGATTAGTTAAATCCACAAGTGCTTTTTTACCATTACTATTCCTTTAATTGGCTTTTGAAGTTTACAAATGCAACAATTTAGCAACTGGATGAATGGTTTAGCACTGTAAAACACGTTTTGAAAGATTAATGCATTTTATATACAACTGTATAGATCAGACCAAAAGGAGGAGGAAAGAGGGACAGGGGGACTTTGTTCCAAATTAGGGACAGTCCTTCGAAATCAAGGACAGTTGGGAGGTATAGACTGGCTCTGCAACCAGGACTCACCAAGGCTATTAACGAAACATGCATACCTCCCACTTTTGGATTTAGTCATGTCACCTTCCCGCTTTTCCTGTTTTCTTTGACCAAAGCTTATCATTGAAAAATCCAAGGTTATTTTGCAAATATGGTCATTATGACGTAGGAACAATTATATGATCCCCACTTGTCACATCATTCTACACATAATTAAAATCATGTTTTCCATAAATGTTCTGCATCTCCACCTGCTGGTCTCATCCAGTAGTGCACCTAAGCCTATGTGTGACAATGCTCAGCAATAATGCAATTATTTTCTATACAGTCTGTGTACACCTCAGCTCTCATTCAAAGTTCCAGAAAGGTACTTTTTTTTTGGAGCCGTGTGGTGTGTTTTTGGTTCCGTAGAAGCCCCTGAACAACTGTTCTTCTCTGCTCTCTTCCTCCTCTCCTCCCACCAATGAGCTTGCATTCCTATGCAAAAACTCTTGCAAACATTAAAAAACACATGTACATCTGCAAAACAAGAACGTTTACATAAATCCTTACTAGATGTGAATGCATGCTTATGGTGTAGTGGCATTACTGTAAGGATGCAACCTATCAGATCTTTTTTTTTAAGTTGCTATGTATAAAAAAATAAATCCAATACACGTACAGAATTCAAAAAAGGATAGCGAATGTGCCATTCAAGGATGAGCAAATATCCAAGCATCACATTAATTCAGTAAAGTAGTGTAGCTCACCGTAAGTAGCACAACTTATTTAGATTTAAAGTGTTTACTAAACCTAGGACCCTGCATTCACTATATCTGATCTCCCACAGTACACAGAACATGGAAATGCAATTATTTTAGTAAATATAAATAGCTAAATACCTTTTCTCATGAGCAGTTAGAGCAGTCTTGTGTCTTCTATCAGTGTCCAGCTAAGCACTGGTTAAAGCTTGTAGGATGAGTTTTCATTCTCCTCTCACTCTCCTATGAGACTGCAGGTCCCCTGACCCTCTGTCTGGGCAGTGCTGATTGGCCCTGTGCTGATCACATGCACTCTCCCAAGAGAGAAAAACTCTCTAGCAGTACACACCAAAATGAGCATGTGCAGAGTGTCCCCGAGGCTGTGTTCAGGAGATGAAATGGGGAATGTGGAAGAAGGGGAGACAGTATCAAACAACCTTTTTACACAATGCAGAGGATTAACCCCTTAGGTTCCACAGTGAGTATAACCAGCATGCTTTACTGCATATACAGACTGATTTTACTGTTGTGAGTTCAGTAAAACTTTAATTGAAGAATGAGTGCATACTTTCAATTTTAAGAAACATAAAAATAAGAAAAATAAAGAAAACATATAGTGGCAATTGTAATTAACCACCAAGTAAGATTGGATGTTGAAAGGATAAGGGAAATGGAAGAAACAAAAGAGGGGAAAAAAGGAGCAGGAGAGGGGTGAGGAGAAAAGGATAGACAAAAGGATGGACCCCACCAACTCAGGTCCAAAAAAACATGTAAGAGAGGGTAGTCCAATTTATGTTTTTATATTCATTAGACTATAGGAATTCATGCCAATAGAACCATTTTTTCAGCAACTTTTCATGAGAACCCTTCTCATTAAAGACAAGGTCTTCCATTTTACTTGTCTCATTTACCTTGACAATAGAAGGATCTGGCGTTGTTTCCAACAGTCATGAGTCTTAACAAATGTGGCAAGACAGACTGTTTGTAAGGCATAATAGGTATAATATGATGGTGTAAGAGCAGGCCCAGACTGGGACGAAAAATAGGCCCACACATTTTTGACTGAGCAGCCCCAAGCCCGGGGACCCTTTACTCGGAGTCCGGTAGTGGAACACCAAGGTCTGGTCGCAAGAGCAACCTTTGTGACCCTGGCAGTTCAGCCACTAGTATCAGTAGGTTTTTATTTTTATTTTATTTTTTACAATTTTATAATTTTTTAAATTTTTTTGTTCCCTCAAATCTTTGGTGGGTGGGGGGGGAACTGTCAACACTGGGCACAGTCTTTCCTGACAGATACTCCGCAGCAGCCACAGGGAGGGGGGAACCCGTGGCAGCGCTGCAGGAGATGAGAAGGGGCCAGCCGCAGGGGGGAGGGGGCAGCATACAGGACCCCATGGCAGCAGGAGATGGATAGAAGGGGCAGGCGGGAGGCACATAGAGGAACCAGCATTTCTGTCCTGCTGCCACTGAGTGCCTGTAGGAGGGAGAGCAGGAGAAGCGGGTATTCAGTGGCTGCAGGAGAGAAATGCACGGTCCAGTTACTCTATGTGCGTTATGGCCACCCCTCCTATCCAGGAGTCCCCTGCCCAGTGTGCCCTATGGCAAGGCCGGGCCTGTGTAAGAGAAAGAAGGCAGTGTAATGGTAACACGTACTCAGCCCTCACAAAGTTGGGTGAAAGGGCAAGTGCATTATGTTGTTCAGATTGCAGCCATGACAGTTTGTCACACATGGTGGTGAATAGCAGCATTAGTTCCCTTCCTACATTCCCCAGGAAGCCATCTGGAACAATAAACAACTGTTAACTGTTGCCAGGACTTGCTTATCAATCCACTGATCAGACACACAGACTTCTCCATTAGCTCAATCCCCCATTCCAGTTTGTAGACCCTAATAAATCTGTCATCCTCCAAGTATGAGCAATTAAGAGAACTCATAGATACACAGTCGTAAATAGCTCAGCAGAAGAAAAATAGCCAATACACATTGCTGATAGATAGTTTATAAGCCAAGATTCTAAGACTTCAGAATATTTTAAATTTCTGAAATTATGACAATCTAGCCGGAATAAAGTCATAGTCATCTTCATCAGCTATTGGGTAGCGATTTGAACCCACATATTCCTATACTAGGAGATTCCAGGGTAGATTAGGCCTCCACACCACTCCTGAAAAATAGATATCCAAAATCTGTCATATCTGTATCTGTTTCGAAGCTAAATTCACGCTGGAGAATAATCTGCATGGTAGAGTGTAAATGATCGATATCCAGAAATATGAATATGTAAAAGAAATTGTATTTGGAAATTGGTCATAAATGTGGTGGCCTCCCAGTACCCATCCCTTAAACCGGATTATTGGTCAAATGGTCTCAGGCGACACCCCTTTGATATCACAGAAAAGGGACTGATAGGACCTGTTAAGGAAGCTCTCAATTTAACATCAACTAAGAAATACCCAAGAGAGCCTCGGCAACGATTTTGCTTGGACAACTGGACTCTGCTAAAATCAAAGACAAGTATTCTTCCTTCTCAACTCCTTTCTTTTATTTCTCTGCTGCTTTATGGTTTCTTTATTTCTTTGTAACGTCTTTTCTGTAAATATTTTAATTGCACCATTTGACCTTTTCATTAATAAACCCTATTTTGAAAAGTGTTAAAATTGTCTCTAAAGCTTTTAATGAAAACAAAAAGAATCCCTGTCTCTGGAAGCATGCTACTGTAAAACAATAATCCTCTGAATATAATCAAATAATCAAATAAAATATTGTGAAACAATAAACTTCATACAACATGCATATTCACTATGAAGAGCCTCATGAAAAGCAATCAAAAACAATAAAGACAAATAAATAAATAAAATAGTATTGTGTAAATTTCACTAATCATATGCATACATATGAAGACACTCAGATCTGTGAAATGTGATCAAATGAAAAAAATAAAAAAAACAGTAACATATTGTCCATATAAACATATAGTAAAGTCCATATGAAGATGGAACTCCACAATCAGTGATAATGTTGTATATCAATGCTGCAGGTGCAATATGAGTAATCTTCCTTCAGATATTCACCAACGTGTACACCACCACCAAATGATTAAATGAAGGCTTACCAGAAATATAGACCCCTTAATTATAGGGGTCTCAACCATCATTGCAATGTAAGATATTAGCAGATTCTTCATGCCAAGCCCGGAGCAGAGATCTTCCAAACCTCCAAACCAAAATGTGAACTCCAAAACTATGCCAAATAATATCATGAAAGAAGAAACATGCCTCTCATAGTCTAATACATATCAAAATCCTTTATTTGCACAAGTAAAATCCTACTTGCAGACTGTAGAACAATTAAAAGCATTCAAGAAGACCACTTCCAAGATGTCCGACAGTGCGATGATGTCAGAGGGAGGCTCCGACCTGACGCGTTTCGTCATCAAAATATGTCTTCTAGGGGCCCTCTGAATATACCTGTCTGTGGCAACAGTGTGTGTCGCAGTCATAGTGTTATTGCTGAGATTGTGAGTTTCCTCCTTCTCTGTAAAAAAAGGCGGTGGTAGCAGTTTAAAGAGTTATTTGCTTAATTGATTAACTCAGTAATAATTGCTCTCAGGCTGCTGGCACATAGATTGTGGTCCCACGAGCTGGAAAATCTTTGTGCAGGGTGCAACTGAGAATGGCATTGTTATGCAAGTGACAGAACGGTGTAAGATTGGCTGGTCCTTTGTCACGAGTTCATGAGAAAGGAAGGGGTTGGGCACCACATTAATCACAGGCAGGATCTAGGGGAATCAGGAAGTCTGATTTTTTTTGGATTATATGTCGTACCGTAGACCATAAATTACGAGGTTTGTCACAAGTCCAGAAGATATGCAGGATGTCTCCTCTGAAATCACCACACTTCCAGCAAAGAACTAAGATATGTGGAAAAAGTTTGTGGAGTCTATGAGGGGTAAGATACAAGCTCATCATGATTTAAACATTTTATTCTTGATGTCTGGTACAAATTGAAGCCTTGTGGGTTAAAAAGAGTATTTTGTCAATCTGTCCGGTAGAGAAGGTTATTTGAAGGTCTTGTTCCCATTTGGATAGGCATGCTGGCTTGTAGGCCTCAGAGGGGGCATTAATTAAGTTGTACATAAGACAGACTGTATACCTGAGAGAAGTTGAAGGTCTGTGATACTGTTCAAATAGTGTGAAGTTACGAGTGAATGGAGGGAGACACGCAAGGAAATGCAAAAGGTGGCTTTCTGGCAAAAGCCCAGGGCATGTAACTTGGGTTGTGTGTGCAATTGCTTGGGCCAGAGATGACTGAGGGCAAAGTGATATGCTGTGAAAACCTTGCCTTTTTATTAACTTGTGGAAAAAAGGACCTCCCAGTCACAGTCTAAAAGAATGGTAACCTAAAATTGGGTAAAGGAGGAGATGGGGAACGCGAGATACCTGTATATGAAAAGAGTTTCATACACAGTTTCCAAGTGGGGTCAATGGTAGGATAATACACAGTGGGACATTGTTGAAGTAGCAAAGGAGAGCGGGAAATGGACCAGTGGAGCCTGCTTGTTCAACTGTTATTCACTGTTTTATAGAGCCATGACAGCCCCAATTGATAACCCTGGTTAGATGTCAAACTGCTTTATAGCAAAACAGGTCTCGGAGAGCCATACCTCCATGGATTTTGGCAAAGTGTTAAATCTTGTGAGGGAGTATTGGGGGTTTATGGGCCCAAAGAAATTGTGAAAACAGGCCTTCATGCAGGAAGAAGGAATGTGGATGGGTAAAGCTTGTAAAAAGTGCAGTATGCATGTCATGATGCTCATTTTCAAAAAATTGCATCTTCTAAACCTGAAGAAGGGGCCAACATGCCAGATCTTAACTATCACTAGTAGGGCAAACTGCTGAAATTTTGTTCATTTCTGAGGGTTACAGCATTTAATTATTTTTTACACAGTATTTAAAATGGGGTAATTGGAAACATATGGTAGTAATATAGTGGATGGCGGGTGGAACCACATTGCATCAAGGGCACAGGCATTGAACATACCTGGAACTGTGTGGAATGCTAAAATTCTTCACCTGTATAGCTCTGCAAGATAGCAAAGATCTGAGACACTTCTGTGGGACCGCTAAATATCATACTAATTTTTTTGCAGAGTGCATTTTTAAGGGCTAATGCACACTTTCAAGTTGGATTAACGTTGTGTCACTCACCAATGTATGTCGGGTTAAGGTAGCCCATTCATGTGAAAAAGGCTACCAACACACTGGAACAGACCAAAAAAAAATAGACTTAGCTGTTTCTGTCACAGCTCAGCACATCATGGGTTGTGGTGAACTGCAACATACAGTATGTACATTGGAGATGCATTGCTATACTGATACTATTGACTGAAAGGCCACTTTAGTGTGCTGTACAAAAGGGTGACCCGAGGTCAAATGAGGCATTGGTCCTTGGCTTCAGAGACACCCCCTGCTGGGGGACTACAAAATAGGCTGTCAGGCCTAAGAGAAGAAGTTGAAGAATTCTCCCGTTTAACATCAGAGCAAACTTGGGAGATGCGCCCTTTTGCTCTGAAACTTGATCTGCTTAACCCAAGGCTGATTGGCAAGTACTTTAAACCTTTAACCTCCTTTCTTTTACCTCTTTGCTGCGCTGTTGTTCTCTGTATATTTATATATATCTTGATTACATCTTTTTTCTGTAAATATTTTTATTGCACCCTTTTGACCTTTTAGTAATAAATCTTTCTTTCTGAAAGTGTTGAACTGTTTTTATAGCTCGTTAATGCAACTTACGAATTCCTGCCTCTAAAAGAGCGCTACTGTGTTTGTTTAACCCTCTGTATAACCTGTCTGCGGTGACAGTGCTATACAGACGATTATCTCAACCATCATAGTGTTATTGCTGAGTTTCCTCTTTCTCTGTATAAAAAGGAGGTGGTGGTAGTGTGAAGGGTTAATTGCGTAATTAACCTGACCCAGTAACAATCGCATTCAGGCTGCCGGTACATCGATTTGTGGTCCATTAGCTGGAAAATCGTTGTGCAGGGTGCAGCTGGGCGTGACATTGTTACGCACATGACATAGCGGCTTCAGATTGGCTAGTCCTTCCATCACGAGTTCGGTGAGAAGGTCAGGGGTCTGACGCGCAATCGTCACAGTCTGTGTTTCTGTTATGATAAATGTCTCTTTCTCTCATATATATATATATATATACACACACACATACACACAAAGTATTAGGACACCTGCATTTACACACTAATGAATTTTAACGGCATCCCAGTCTTAGTCTGTAGGGTTCATTACTGAGTTGACCCACCCTTTGCAGCTATAACAGCTTCAACTCTTTTGGGAAGGTTTAGGAGTGTGTCCATGGAAATGTTTGACCATTTTTCCAGAAGCGTATTTGTGCGTTCAGGCACTGATGTTGGATGAGAAGGCCTGGCTTGCAGTCTCTGCTCTAAGTCACAAATCGCGCGATTTCAGGTGCGATTTCTGAAGACTTTATATCTACTTGTGAAGATTTTCAACAATTTCTTCCAATTTGCAGTGCAATTCCCATTATATTCTTTATATGTGAAATTGCAACAAAACTGCATAAAAAGTAGTGCAAGAACTACTTTAGAAATCACACTGCACTAATTCAGCCCATAGGTGTTCTATCTGGTTGAGGTCAAAACTCTGTGCAGGCCAGTCAATTTCCTCCACCCCAAGCTCACTCATCCATGTCTTTATGGACCTTGCTTTGTGCACTGGTGCACAGTCATGTTGGAGCAAGAAGGGGCCATCCCCAAACTGGGAGCATGAAATTGTCCAAAATGTCTTTGTAAGCTGACGCCTTAAGAGTTCCCTTCACTGGAACTAAGGGGCCAAGCCCAACCGCTGAAAAACAACTGCACACCATAATCGCCCCTCCACCAAACTTAACACTTGGCACAATGCAGTCAGACAAGTACTGTTCTCCTGGCAACTGCCAAACCATACACATCCATTGGATTGCCAGACAGAGAAGCATGATTCGTCACTCCAGAGAACACGTCTCCACTGCTCTAGAGTCCAGTGGCTGCGTGCTTTACACCACTGAATCTGACACTTTGAATTGCACTTGGTGATGTAAGGCTTGGATGCAGCTGCTCGGTCATGGAAACCCATTCCATGAAGCTCTATACGCACTGTTGTGCTAATCGAAGTTTGGAGGTCTTTAGCTATTGGCTCTGCAGACAGTTGGTGACTGCTGTGCACTTCAGCATGTGCTGACCCCGCTCTGTCACTTTAGATGGCCTACCACTGCATGACTGAGTTGCTGTTGTTCTGAGCTGCTTCCACTTTGTTATAATAACACTAACAGTTGACCATGGAATATTTAGTAGCAAGGAAATTTCACGGATGGACTTATTGCACAGGTGGCAACCTATCACTGTACTACACTTAGGCTATGTTCACACTAGCCTTGTGTGCAGGCAGCAGAGAGGCGTTTGGAGTTTTTACCGCTTCCCAAACGCCTCTGCCAATTCTGCACATTGCAGCACATGGTGCTGTTCTAACGGGAGCGTTTGCGTCGCGGCAAAACGAACGCCTCTGGTCGAGTCAGGAGGCTTTGAAGCCTCCTATTCTCATCTATGGTGCCGCTCCGCAAACGCCCGGCTGGTGTTTGCGGTGCGGTTGCGACGCGTTTGCGGAGCGGTAACACCACTCAAACTGCATTATAGGCGTTTGTGGGGCGTTATTAACGCTCGCAAACACCTAGCAACTGCCGCTCATGTAACGCCCCTTGTTACCATAAAAGTACAATTGTAATATTAATGTGATACCTATGTAATCATGTGTATAAAAAACTTCAAACGAGCAGAATAAACAGAACAATGATTTGGAAAGATGCTGAGTGTATCTTTTTGTTCCCTACTGCAGTAATTATTATTAATTTGGAACCACTAATCAACATGAGGATAGGAGTTGCCTATCTATAAAATTTTCTGTATTAATGTCCAGAAAAAAAAAAAAAAAATATATATATATATATATATATTTAATACAATAGGTTGAAAATATACTTCTTGTAGAACCATGACTATTTAAATAAATACCCTGCCCCTAATAAAGTGCATTCTCCACATTTGATGGTTTGTTGGTCACATAGCAAAAAAACAGACATCATTTTTATGAAATGTTGGCAACTGTGCACTGGTCTCATGGCTGAAGGCAAATTGGGGTATTCAATTTGGTATCTAATTTTTAACAGAGAAACCAGCAAAATTGGTCAAACAGAAGTAACAGTCTGTCACATGATCATTCTGTTCTCGCAGTATCATTGGGACAGCAAACAGCACTGACTTCTGAATATTTCTGGGCTTACCCAGGGCTTTTTTTTCAGCGGGAACACAGGGGAACAAAGTGGCAAGGGGTGTTGGGGTGTGCTGGAAAGGTCTATTGATGTTGGCTTCTGGGGGAACTATTTTTGCATGGAGGCCTATTGTTGCTGGGGAGGTCTGTTGCTGCGGGAATCTATTTTATTGCTTTTCTTGTTATGATTAATAAATTCCATACTAGTTTCTTAGCACCACACAATGATACTTGACTCTGTATTCTCTAAAAGGAGCAATACAGGGAGGTGGGTAGGGGGTGGAACCAAGGGACGGTGCTCAGAGGTGGGGGGCAGACAAGAAGTGACTCAGAAGGGGGAAGGTCCTGTACCTATTCTCTGAGAAAAAAATCCCAGGGCTTGCCTGTAGGTACTAGACAAAAAAAACCTTTACTACCACTTTAACAACTCCAGTCTTTGTGCATCTTTGAGGCTTGTGTGTGTATGGACCACAAATGTACCAGTCACAAATACAGCAGGGCGTATCACGGCTGTTCTGACATTGGTGAGACATTTCTGTTGTCCCCAATCATCCTATAGCAAGTCTAACTGGCTTACTTGTTATGTAAATTACTGTATATTTACATGGACAATGCTATACCTTAAATCAGTAGCATCAAAATACACGGAAACAGATATCAATGAAATTAGTACCATCTGTATACACAAGTTGCTTTTCCAGGCAGCATCCATCCTGCCTAAGCAAGCCCAAACTATACCAGTTCCATAAATGTTATGTAATATGCAATGAGTGCATGCCTGGACATACATAAGCTACACAGTGCATCTTATAACGCAAAATAGTAAAATCACAATATGTATATAAGAAACTGCAAAAACAGTATTCTGTCAACGTATTCTGTCAAATGGTACGTGACTGGTTAAACTATGGGTTATTTTCGTGATTACAAGCCAAAAATCTACACAATACCAAAAAGTGTTCAGCACTGATGAAACAAAAGATAAAAAGGGTAAACACCCCCACCCACCACCAAATTCCCTAAACACACTGCATTTTGACACCTACGTGACATTCAGAAAGCATTTATATCTACTTTAACAGACAGACCTGAAATCCCTACCCTAATGTTTCTCTATACAGTCTCAGAAGCACTCCCTATGCTTTCCTTATTATATATAAAGCATATCAACAATACAGTTGTTGTTCCCTCACCCTTTTATCCAAAATCCACCTTATTGCCACTTCTAAGCCAACTGACCTAAGGTTAAAGGCCAGACAATACATTATGATTACAAAAATTCAATCTGGCAATTTTTTAATTCTCTAGTACCACAAAATTCAAACCCAGATGAACTCATGATAGCAGCAACCTAATCCTCATTCCTACTCTTCGGTATGAAACATTTCCAGGATTGTCGGATGCTGTGTACCCTTCCATGCATGGTGTTTCCATCCTCCAGCCACTACATGACTAGAGAACAAAGCATTGGTGTTGGGGTCAGAGAACTGAAACGCCACACGCGGCAATTACCAATTACAGTTAATGTTTTCCAAAGTGTTGATTATTGACACATGTCACTATTCTTCTTTAACAGTCATTTTATTGCTGAATCTGTATATGAATCAAATGATATATCAGCTAGTATATTTATTAGGTCCTGATTCGCTGCTAGGCATGACCATGCTGGCCAAAGCCCCCACCAGCCTCCTGCTTAGTAGTGAGATACACTAAGCACACACACTCCTGAAATGTACAAAATCTCTGCCATCTTTGGTCACTCACATGCTCCAGGCCTGAGGCCCACCTCTCGAAATAATGAATGTCTCCACATCCAGCTTTTTAACGTTTTACTGTAGCAGAAGAATAATGAGCAGTATACAACTTCCACCTCCTCTCTGTCAGTCCTGAAATCATGGGGTTTATTTACTAAAGCTGGAGAGTCCAAAATCAGACTCCCTTCTGCATAGAAACCAATCAGCTTCCAGGTTTCATTGCCAGAGCTTCATTGAACAAGCTGAGGTTAGAAGATGATTGGTTTCTATGCAGAAGGGAGTTTGATTTTGGACTCTCCAGCTTTAGTAAATAAACCCCCATAAGTCTGCACAAATCTAACAATAACAGGATAGCTGCTCAACACTTCTATGGTCATCACCGTAGGTACCTCATAAGTGAGTTCTCCAACTAAGCCTGTTACGGGCCTTCCCCAAAGGGTTCACTTCCTAAGGCTACAGATCAGTATACTAGGGGTAGCCTTGTCCCATCACCCTCTGCCCCAGGCTCGTTCTGGCTCAACATAATAAATGACAGCCTAGCCCCACCCACGAGGTCCACCCAGAGGTGGTGGAATTTACTTTAGCAGCACTAGTGATGCGAACTGCACTCTCAATGCATGGCCTGCTGTCCATTGAAAGAGCCGTCTTGCATTCACTTTGGTGGTAATCAGAATTTCACTCACTTTGGCATTATCTCTCATTTCCTGTTTTGGCTATGGAACAGAAAGTGAAGGGAAATCTACCTAAGAGGACACAGATGACAGATAAAAACTGACAGGGGTTATAACACTCCCTTACTCTATCCAAAATTTTTAATATTTTTTCTTTTAGTTCTACTTTAAAGGGTAACTCCACTTTTGTGGAACTTTCCTTTTCAGTCTGCAGCCGCATTCATTTCTGTAAAATGCAATGTAATATGGCTACCTGTAGGTGTTCTGTACACAGATGGTGTACATAATGCCCCCTGAAAATGTCATTTGCCTGTGTGATTGGCTTACTGATTTTCCCAGAAGTCTGCAATAAGATACAAGTCTGATTTTTGGCATCCCTGCAGCAAAAAATATCCTTTTTTGGTGAGATACTCCCTATAGGAATTCACATCTCAAGGGATGCAGACCCTGCATTTTCCTCATTAGAGCTCTGCAGGTGCTGATGGATAAATATAAAACCACTCCCATACGGATTCACTTTCCACATGGACACAGACCAACCAAACAGCTGTTTCTTCAGAATGACAAAAGGTAGGAATCTGAAACAAAGTTTGTTGAAATACTTGCAATGTACAGAGATCACCCAGAGGGGAATGTTTTTTCTCAACAAAAGTGTCTTTAAAGATCAACAACCTTAGCTGATAAAAGTGCTGTCTACATTAACCCCTTTGCGCTGGCAGCTCCCAGCCCTTTGAGGGGTTTGTGATGCTGGGAGGCGGGGTGGTGTTTAGGGTCATGTGACCGCCATGATTGGCTGTCACAGTCAGGGCTGCTGTTATAAACCACGGGGCCCCATACAGCCAACCTGACATGCCCCCCCCCCTCAAAAAGAAAACACAGTTACTATGCTAATCACTACCAATCGCTCATTGTGTTCATTCAGGAAAGAAAGGGGCTGGCAAATGTGACATATTTACCGGACTCTTTCCCCACTCTCCATCCTGATGGATCCTATTCTGCGCTTGCAGCTGCTAGTGGGAAGGAGAGGAGGAAAGCTGGCAGCACTGCGTGGGGGGGGGGGGAGGGGAGGACACTGGGGGGACCTGGACAGCAGGGGGAAATATATGAAGCACAGGGAGGGTGGTAGGTGCACCAGGGGGACAATTGCTAGAACTGATTCCCTGTATGGCTCCCGCTGCAGCAGCTGAAAGCCAGCAAGAGGGAGAGGAGAAGAAGCTAGCTTTCAGTTGCTGCAGAGAGAGCCATACAGTTCCAGTAATTGCCCCGCGCAAATGCCCACATTTGATTCACCCATCTGCCTGGGCCCCCCTGCTGGCCTGGGCCCCGTACAGGAGGACTGGTGGTACCCCCTTACCCACAGACCTGGTCACATGATAGGAAAGCTCCGATTGCAAATAGCGATCGATACCTTTCTGTGAAGCGCTGGAAATGTGTGTAGTGTGCAGGGCACATGCTCTCGGCACGTTGTTTATATTGGGTGCACAAATATGCGGCCTCTCTGCATCAAGGCCCAGCAGCTGAGAGGCTGCATATTTGCATACCGTCAGCGCCAAGGAGTTAACTTGGCATCTCAGCGCTGAATCCCTAATGTGAATGGCAATGCCTTATGATTACAAAGAATTTGGTCTGGCAAGTTTTTATCACCTGGACTGGGAATTTTGGATCCACAGGATCTGCCATGAACCCATTCTAGCAGTCAACCCAAGCTAGGGTTGCCATCTCATCCCTTTAATCACTTCCTGTCCGGACCATGTATATAAAGGGCTGCACAGGAGCAGTGCAGGGGTGGGTTGCCGTTCATAAACAGCGCCAGCCATTTTAGCCTGTGCATGCTCCCTGGGAGCGAGCGGCGCCGTGATCCAGTGCCCGCTGTGTCCAATCGCTGTACGGGACCTCTGCGTAAAGTCCCAATCATACGATCACTGATTAGCCAATCAGTGATCACATGAATAGTAGTACGCAAGATGTCACTTCTGACATCATTGCTTACTACGTGTGAAATCTGTGAATGATACCAGAGATCACATGGTACAAGGCTATTCACAAAAGTCTTGTACCATGTGACAAGCTGTGACCAATCACAACTCTCACAGTATTTCTCAATGGCTGCAAGAATGCAGCCAGAGAGAAAGAGAAATGATTTATTTTTACACCCTTTATGGGTGTAAAAGCAATCAGTGTAAAAAAAAAAAATCTTCATCACCACCCACAAGTAGTACAGTGTCGCTATGGTGACACTGTACTGCTAAGGTTACAGTATGTTAAAAAAAACATAAATAATGGTATAAAAAAAAAAAATGTAAACAAAATTTTTTAAACATAATTTTTGGTTCTAAACTAATTTGGGTTATTTTTTTTGCTAAAAAGATAACTGAATACATTTTGGCCAAGATTTATGAAGAAAGATTATTTATATGCAAAATTTTATAAGAAAAACACTTCTTTTCAAAATTGTTGGACTTTTTCATTTATATAGCAAAAAAATAAAAATCCCAGTGGTGAATAAATACCACCAAAATAAAGTTTTATCTGTCTCAGTGTTGCATGACTGTGCAATTGTCATTCAAAGTGTGACAGTGCTGAAAGCTTAAAATTGGCCTGGACAAGAAGGGGGTAAAAGTGTCTGGACTTGAAGTGGTTAAAACCGAACACATTACTGACACAGGTTCTGAGGCTGATTTAATACAGATAAAGCACTAAGTGAGTTTAATTACCACCTTAATCAGCCACAGAACCTGTGTAATTAATATGTGTTCAGGTTTAAAGGGATGAGGTGGCAACCCTAGCTTGGGTTTGCTGCTAGAATGGGTTCATGGCAGATCCCGTGGATCCAAAATTCCCAGTCCAGGTAGGGGAAAAACTTGCCAGACCAAATTCTTTGCAATCATAAGGCATTGCCATTCACATCAGGGAAGAGGTGGCAACCAGTGGTGTATTTAGGTTTCGTGCTGCCCTAGGCAACACAAAAATCATCCTCCCCACAGAGATACCCTGACACAGACCAACACCCCCTCCTCCACAGAGGGAGGCTGACATTGACCAACAACACCCCGACCCCATCCAAGAGAGCCTTCCACTACCACTGCCCCCCATACACTGGCAACCCCCCCCCCTCGGCAAGAGAGAAGACACTCACCTTCACAGCTCCGGACATCCCCGGGAACAAGAATCAGGCTCTGGATACACCAGCAAGCAGCCCGCAGCCTCTCTCAGATCCCAGCTGGTCTCCATGCTGCGTGTGTCCCTTCTTCCATCCCATCTTTCAGGGGGCGACACTGCCCCCCTGAAAAATGCTACCCTAGGCAAGTGCCTTGTTTGACTTGTGGTAAATACACCCCTGGTGGCAACCCTAACCCGAGCTCATCCCTACTCTACAGCATTGAACATTTCCGGGAGTGTCCTATGTAGTGTGCCCCACCATGCACTGTTTCCATTCTCCGACCCCTACATCAGTTCAAGACACAGTAGTGGTGTAGGGGGTCGGAGAATGCAACCATCACACAGGGCAATTGTGGATTACTGTGAATAAAGCAGTCAATATTTTCTAACTCATTGATTGAGAAATACATTATTGTTATTCTACAATCATTTTATTGCTGACTTTTTCTTAGCATCCCCTGACAAATCGGTAAACATATGGACAGGGGCGGACTGACCACTCATGGGGCCCCCGGGCAATTGGGGATCATGGGGCCCCTGTGTCCTTGCCCACACTCAAAACACACCCAAAAAAACCTATAAAAGGTACCAGGGGCATTTTATGGGGCCCCCCTAATGACCCCGGGCAGTGCCCGAGGGCTTCAATGGTCAGTCCGCCCCTGCATATGGACACCCTTAAAAGCCAACCACTGAGGTTGATAACATTGCTATCTTTACATTAACTTGGCACCTGTTAGATTGTAAGCTCCCAGGATCAGGGCCCTCCTAACCCTCTTTTATTGAACTGTGTTGTTGCTGTATTGTCTCCCTTTACATTGTTAAGCGCTGAGCAAACTGTTGGCACTATATAAATCCTGTATAATAATCTCAGCGATGAATTCCTGCTGTGAATGGCGAGGATTAAGAGGGATGTATAGGAGGAATGAGTGAATCAGCTGCTGCACAGGAGGAGCCCAGGGTGTGTTGGTGTGTTTGTGTGTGTGATGGGGATGGGGGGGGAGGAGATAGGTTTTGAGCAGTGGAAGTAGGGGAAAGGTTACCTCCCTCCTCTCTCATCTTGGATGTATTAGCAGGCTCAACACACCCAGAGAAGGATGCAGAGTGCACTGGAGTATGCCAATGTCTTATCACCCAGGGCTCTAATAAGGTGAGATTCTCAATGACAGCAATCTAGAAGCTGTACTTTGGAACATTTGCAATGGTGTTCCTTATTACAGCCATGATTATTTTATCGGGTTAAATATATTACGTTAACTATACCTGATATTATGGTCCTGATGACCATTTTTATGCATTGCATCTTGCTGGTTCCTACTGATAAACACAAATTAGGGGTGATGTATGAGATGTGCGCGGACTGCATAATCTCTTGTTGCTCATAGCAACCGATTGGAATATTTGTTTCATGCTTAAACCCCCCTAAGCAGCTTCGTCTGGGCAATAAGTTTCCCTTTTGTTTTTTTTTGTTTGTTTTCTTTTGCTACAGCAGCTTTTCATGCATGAGCCTCCATTGTGACCATTCCTAATGAGTCATTTAATACAAGAATGGAAGCTTTTCAGCAACATTTGAATGAGCTTTGTAAATATGCAGTCATATTTGCAGGACACACACAGGTGGAATGGCTTATTTAAAGTGAACACAGGTTTGCCTTATTTAATAATGTTCTCTATACTCTGTAAGGCTAGGTTTACACCTATGCAAGTTGCATTTGAGCCGTTTCTGCATTGCGTTGTGTTTTTGCAGCTTTTTTTAATGCGTTTTTTGGTTTTGTTTTTTCCTTGTTGCTAGGCAGATTTAAAATGCATAACAAAAAAAGCTGCAAAAACACAATACATGCTTTTTTGCAGCATTTCCATTGAAGTCTATAGAACCAAAAATGCAACTTTTTGCGTTCAAAAACCGCACCAGGTGAAACCGCACAGGTGTGAATGTGCCCCATAGGAAATCATGTTAAATGGACTGTACTGCGTTTTCTAAAAACGCTGCACCTAGGGTAAGTGCACTCTATTCCTTAGGAAATCAACTATACACAGAGTCTGATTTAAGAGCAGCTGTTCATTGCAGCCAGATGTATACAGTGAATGATTCCAGACCAATTTAACCTCCCTGGCGGTATGATTATTTCAGATTTTTGGTGCTGAAAGCGGTACCATTTTTTTGCATGGAAATATGTATTTTTTTTATTGTAGGCTGTAATTTTTAGGAAAAACTCACTGAAATCTGTCCGAACAAGAGTCTAGTAAACATCCCGGGTATGATAAAATTTGAAACACAAAATCATAAATTATAATTTAATAAATAATCATAAAAATAATATAAAAATAATAAAAAATTTAATTCAATAATATAATCAAACCAAAAACACTGAAATGTGAAATAGAGCGCCAAGTTCACACATTGCTGAGCTCAGTCGCAAAATCGTTTTCAGTTTCTGATGACAAATTTCCCCCACGAATCATTATCACTCAATTCTGTAAGTGGTTCTGATTTACCATCGCTTTTCTCTAGCTGATCTAAACTGCTTTTGACCTAAAGGGACACTTTTTGGACGCCATGGACATTTCTCAGTTTCCAGGCAGAAAGAACAGACAAAATGCAGGCAGGGCGCAGGACAAAGCACTAGGGACAATATGTATGTGAAATAGGTTGAAACAGCAATGTTTTACTGTGTAAAATGAAAAAAAAAAAAAAAATGACATTTTTTAAAATTTTTAAATTTCCCGCCGCCGGCGGCGCCCGTACGTCCCGACGTCACAGGGACAGGACACAGAAGCCGGATGCCGGCATCGGCCGGAGGAGATGGCCGGGGACGCTGCAGGGGACACATCGTGGGAGCGCAGGGTAAGGTAAGTGAAGAACACATGCCGGAGCAGCGCCGCATGGTATTCCCGAGTGTAGCTCGGGGTTACCGCTTTTGGTACTGAAATGTTACCCCGAGCTACACTCGGGAATACCGCCAGGGAGGTTAAAGAAGCTAAAATGTGATAGGTTGCTACAGGTTAAATCCCTGATTTTTATTTGATCCAGTTTTCATCAACCCATAATTGTACAGGTGTGTTCTCGGCTTGCTGTCTCTCATTGTATTATTATTATACAGGATCTATATAGCGCCAAAGGTTCACTCAGCGCTTTACAATATAACAGAAGACAATACAGTTCAATACAAGAGGGTTAGGAGGGCCCTGCTCCTTGGAGCTTACAATCTAAGAGGGAGGGGCTAGTGGTACAAAAGGTAATAACTGTGGGGGATGGGCTATACATTACATATTTACTGCAAATAGCAATGCAAATGACAATTGCCGTAGGTGTTGTTAATTACAGATGTCTTGATCAGCTGTTCTCAGTCCAGTACAGGTTCTTACTGGCTGGTAATAAGAAACCCTTTCCACTGAAGCCTCAGGGAAGAATTTACTGGTAGGATCGAACCATGACACAACCATAAAATTTAGCATACAGTAACCTATTTGCACACCTGTATTTAGGCCTGACTCTGCTCTAGATCCATCAATACAGAAAAATGCTATAGATGTATATTCAAAATCTGAAATACAAACATAGATTACCATATGTGCACTTGTTACTCTGGAGTCACCAAATCACAGGTATCTATAAATATCATATGCTGTCTTGAGTATTGTACCCACCAAACTTGGCTGTGACAGCCTCCGCATTGAAGGCTCAGTGATAAAATAAGGTCACCTATAAACCTACATGGGCATTTGGATATTCATACAATCCATTGACTCTTTGGCTACAGGTAAAGCCATTGGATCCATGCAGAACATTGCTAATTGTGTCAATAGAAGGGTGAGGGAATGGCCAATGGGGTGGTGGTGCAGGTAGGTTTTTTTAACCTATTTAATATATGGTCCAAATAGCAGACACTTTACAAGTGACAGCACATAACCCCAGTTCTTGCAAATTATATTCCCGATTTAAGCATGCTTGTAATTTGGAATATCTTCGATATCCTTAATGATGTTAATGTTACATGTACTGCTTCCATTGGGAGTTATACTACTGTCAATATGGCTGCTGGCTGGTTGCGGGTGCAGGAATTGCATCTGTTTCTGCAACCACGACGCATTTCTCTTGCGAGACACTGGGGGGTTGCCATTCATTCTGAATAGCACTCCCACACATCTCATTCTGCAGCTGTTTCCATGCATATGCGTTTTGGAAAAGGTGCATGCACTTTTTCCTTGCGTGAAACGCTGGCACAGCAGCCCATTCAAATGAATAGGCTGCTGTGCCCATGCAAATGCGGTCTGCACGACCTGCACTAGTATGAACCGGGCCTAAAGGTAAGGGAGTAACAATTGTGAGTGCTGCTAATTTCTGTCAGCAAAGTTGGTGAGCTGGCCTTACATGGATAGAAATTTGGCAGAATTCCTTACATGTATGGGCAGCATTGATCAGTGTATTCTGACAGTGGGTAAGTCTCTCTTCCATCAAAACACAATAGCTCATTGGCAGTGATTCCCTCATCCACCTTGAATGCGTGGATGGGGGAATTAGTCGTTTTAAAAAAAAATTACCAAATGTATGGGCTGCCAACTACCAGAGGCACTGGGATTCATTTGAGAATGTATTTCACAGGGAGACATCTGCCGGCCTATGACCAGCCTGAGGGTCTATGTACCCAGGCTTTTGTTCACATCAGAACTGCTTTTTATCAGAACAGCTCAATGAAACGAGCATACTACTTCAAATGAGGTCAGAAGGGTCTCAAAAGTGTCTGACACCTATTTCAAATTCAAGCATAAATATCCCTACAAATGTCATGTATTTGCCGATCTGCATAAACATATAGAACCTGGCCATAGATGGGTTGCAATTCAGTCAGTTCTGCAGGGACTGGACAAATTTCAATCCATCTATGGCCTATCCCATTCCTGAGACGTCAGTCTAATGACTAACTTCCCATGAATGGGCTTGCTTGAAATTTTTTTTGTTCAATCAGTTCTGCAGTGCCTTCCGACAGCGGTGTAGTCCCCACTGTCAGAATACAAAAACCATGCAGGGAGTATTCCTATGTCCACCTCACTTGTGTGGATGAGGAATCCGTTCAGGATTTTTATTCGGCGCACTGGCTGATCGAAAAAAACAAAATAACAAACTGTTGTATGGCCAGCTTAAAAGAGAAGTATGACCAAAGCTACTGTGGCCATACTTCTCCTGTGGATCACAGTAGTGCACTCCTATGACGCAGATATATCAACAGCAATCTAAAGTCCACTGTCTGCTGACTACAAACAGGGGCGGACTGACAACTCATGAGGCCCCCGAGCAATAGGGGATCATGGGGCCCCTGTGTCCTTGCCCAAACTCAAAGCCTATGAAAAAGGTACCAGGGGCATCTCATGGGGCCCCCTACTGACCCCGGGCCCTCGGGCAGTGCCCAAGTTTCCAAATGGTCAGTCCGCCCCTGACTACAAAGCAGTTCCAGGCTCTGCAGGGATCCCGACAATAATGCTCAATCTCCAACCTGGCACTCCAGTAATTTTGTGGAGCAGAGAACCAATGACTGACAGTCACCTCTCTATGCTCAGAGTGGACCTGAGAACTTAGCAATCATTGGTCTTTGGTCAGTTCTTGGTGTAGAGCCAGTGGGTGACAGTTGCAGCATTGGATTGATGCTGAAGCCGTCTAGGTGAGTATATATGGGTTTTTTTTGTTTTTTTTTTTTTTACATTCCTGCACTTATCTTTTAGGTTTCATTCACACTTCTTGATTTATAATCGCGTTGTAGATTCCAAATCGCGTGGCAATTGCAGTACAATGCACGGCACGCTTTTGGTTGCTAGTATCCTTCAATGGCACCCCAAATGAGAAACGATTCTGCTGCAATTGTCACATGAAATGATTGCTCGGCAAACCACACCTTTAAAAAACAAAAAATATACTGCAGTTTACCAGTTCTTAAATGTGTTGGCTACTTTTGTTTTGCATTGCCGGTCTGAGAAGAGGGTTTTCTTAGATTCACTAAGAGATATACAGTATATGGGCTTGACTAGCAAATTAAAGTAGAGCTGCTAATGCTTTTTAAACAGTTACAGCAACAGTTTTTTTCCTTTTGAAATAAAGATTTTACATAAAAGAAAAAAAAGCTGACCATAGTGGGTACCCAGTCAGTATTAAAAAATTTGTTTCAAACCTCTAACTGCTAATTTTCCTGGACAGCTTGGTCTCTTTACAGGACATTGAAAAATAAGAAACCTACTGGCTGGATCACCGGGTGAAAAAAAGAAAATAAAAGCAGCCAACACATTTAAGAATTGATAAGCTGCAATATCATTTAACAGTGCTAATAGGCATAGATGTGATCAATATTGCTGTCCAGGGATAGTAACACATTTCACTTTTCTCTATTTCTGATATGCATACTGTGCATCTTTATGGTAATAGCATCTTTCTGAAAAACAGACAGATGGTAATTTTGAAGATTTTGCTGGGAGAGATAGCTAAGAAGATTACACTTTTCTGATCTGGAATATTGTCCTTGGGTTACTGAATAATGCTTCAAAATTGAGTGGTATAAGCGATGGCCTCATTGACCCTCATGCAGAATAATTATTTATTTCAGGTACTTATATTGCGCTGTCAATTTACGTAGCACTTTACATATATATATATATATATATATATATAATTAGTACATTCACATCAATCCCTAACCCTCAAGGGGCTTACAATCTAAGGTCCCTAATTCACATTCATGTATACACATACTAGGGCCAATTTAGACGGGAACCAATTAACCTACCAGCATGTCTTTGGAGTGTGGGAGGAAACCGGAGTACCCGGAGGAAGCCCACGCTGGCACAGAGAGAACATGCAAGCTCCAGGCAGGTGGTGCCGTGGCAATGACCCTAGTACCGCCAGGCGGAAGTGCTAACCATTTAGCCACTGTGCTGCCTCCACCTCCTCCCTCCTTCATCTCCATAGCACCTACTACATGGATAAAGGCACACTTTACACATAAGATAATTCTTGTTCTAGGGACCTGATCATATCTTGGAAATGCTGTTTGTGTACCCAATACTCATAGGGCCTTATTTACTTAAATGAGAGGTGAACCTAAAAGTGTAAAGTCACTTGGAAGTGACCCAGGGGTTGCCTTGCCAGGTCTGATTTTCCACAGAGGCATGTATCATGATGTAACCAACAATGATATTAACTTGTACAAAAAATCTTGGCTTACATAGGGAAACAATCTCTCGCGTGCACAATTTTCTTGCCACCTTCTTCCGGGTAGTTCTTTTGCTTCTGATCATGCATGTTTTTTCTTTTTCTATTCGATTACTTCCATATGATTACAGTACACCATTGAATGAAAATCAGACATGGTGTTCACATACAATAAAAATTTTCTAGCTTTTTTTTTTTTTTTTTCATCCAAATGGTCAGAATCAGCTGTCGAATGCACTATACTAATGATCAGATAATCAACTGATCATTACTCATATGGAAATTTTGGTACTGTTTTTCTATCTTGTGTACGGTCCTTTAGTCAAACCCAATTCCTTCCTAATATAGGAGCATCCTAAAGAGTACATATCACCATACCATTCATTAAAGGTTATGGGGTGGGGGGTGTAAAGGAGCTTGGCCAGCACGAATAGTAATTGGGTACTTCCAGAAAAGGAGAGGGCTAAGGGGGGGCTGTATGAAGGTATTCACTCTTCCTGAAGTCGTTCAATTTGTTAGCGAGTTCAGTGGCACATTGCAAGTTAACAAAAAAAATTGATAGACATTAAAAAAAATTCTTGATTCCACCCCCCCCCCCCCCCAACTCCTCAATAGCCAAGCTAAAGATTAAAATCCTAACCCTCAGTGGTTTACCCTGATTGAGATACAGAATTTTTCTAATCCAAAATCGGAGCACTTCCCTTGATTACTTCTGGAATACCAAAGAATATTTTCCACATACCTTCTGTTTACGGTCTGTCATGAAACAAGATTTAAGTCCTTCTCTATGTGATCACTTAATTAGTTTGTGTCCATTAAAGTGACTCCAAGAATTAGATTATGGGATTAAAATTAAACCTGGAATGAGATGTAGTGAGGATTATCTAATTGCAATGCAACTCCATTAAAAAGCCACTGTTATTTTCTAAAGTAAACAATGGGGAGGAACCAAAACCTATATTTAGCAATGTAAGTATAATGTAGCATTTTTCATTTATTTTTAGTACCTAACTTGTGTTTTACCAGCTGTTTTTCTGCACATTTGACTGAAGCTCATCACTGACAAATAAGGAGTGCAGATCTAATGTGTAGTTTCTCCTTTTGCAGTTTCTCTTTATAGGTGTGTGTGTTTAGCCTTGTGAGTTGTAGATTATTATTATTCTTAAAAATACAAATATATATATTCATTTTTTTAATGTTTTTTTTCTCTTTAAATTGTAGATCAGTTACTACTGCAAGTGCTTCGTTGACACGAAAAGTCCTGTTCCCACCTCTTCTTCCTCCACAGCGACCCTTTCGGGTATCTAACAGTGATAGGAGCCGACGGAAAGGTGTTGTAGCAAGTACATTAAAGGAACTTGTCGATAAGGTGTGAGTTTAGTGTGTTCTTTTCCATAAAAGCTACATTTTGACATTTGCTAATTGTAGATGTTGAAATGTACTTGCAGCTCATCTTGTTCTAAAAATTATCTGATTATGGTATATTCAGTTGTTGTTTATTTTATGATTCCACCCAGTATTTCATACACATTGTTTGTTTCATCATTTCCTTTTCCTTTTTTCACTTTTCAGTTGTCAGGTCATTTGTTGTTACCCAACAATATTTGCTATAATCTATTTTGTGGTCCACTGGCACTGTTTTTACAATACACTTATGGTGACAGCCAGTGTTCACCTGTTGCCAAGTGATGGTTTGCGATCCCATTGGACTGCCTGGGGAAGAAATGACATTTGGCCGATGCACAGTCATCCATTTCCAATTTTGTTGAAGAGTAAGCCACAACAATGCCTCTGGCTAACAAAGCGCATGATGCTAATATGTATGTCTCCATTTTCTTTCCTGATTCCAGGGCTTTCGCGGGTTAGGACAAGGATTCCTTCTCTTCCTTAACAGAGGTCTCATATTTCTTACAATTCTCCCAATTCTAGTGTTCCCAAGAGATTGAGTGAGTTTTTCAGTTATTTAGAAGATGGTGAGCTGGGATGTGCCTATAATAGACTGAGGTCAGATTAGGGCAGTACATTTATGATTAGGAGCCATGGGTTCCATTGTCACCAAAATTGTTTGTTTCAGGATTAGATGGGCTTTTGCAGACATTCATTTGTATGTGGTATGGCCATTTAGTATTTGGATAACTATTAATAGGGATGGGATTTCCTTTCACTTTCATCATCTCTCATGATAATCTAGCTGCTATGAAAATGTTGGTTATGACGGATTGGTACTCGGTGGGCCATCTATCAATCTCTATACCCGTTTAGCAAGTCTGGAATTAGGTGTATTGGAAATATAAGTGACAGAGGCAATAAACCAAAAATTGTCTTTCCAGAAAATGACCAGATGTGGACAAATATGTGGTATTAAGGTTCTAGTGTGTTCCTTGTCTTCCACTTGGCATAGATGGCCAACAGGATAATTTTGTCTCATCCCAAGCAAACTCTTGTAATACTTAGAAAAGTATTGGCAAGCTTCTTCTAAGCTTGTGTACATTCAGATGACCAATTTGAGAGTCCCAGATATGAGAGTTTACATTTTTATTGCTTGTGGTATTATTATTATTATTTATACAAGTATATGCATGTAAATTGCCCTCTCTGGGCACTAAAAAAAGCAATTTTAGTACACTGCCATTTTAGACCCAAGAGCTGACAATTTATTTCCAATATCAAAGTATTTTGTAATCACAAACTTAATTTTTTAACAAAAAATACTGCTTTTAGCAATTGAAAAATGGCAGCATACTAGATAGAATGTAATATCCTCAAGCAGCTTGATTAACAGGTTTGCATGACTCTTATGTAAGGCTTCATGCACACTAGGGGTTTTTTTTTTTTTTTTAAGTTCTAAAAACACTGGATAAAAAAAGCTGGTAATAGCGTTTTATAGTAGCATTTAGGAGCGTTAGCATTTTTACAGTACATGTAGGAAAAAGAGTTTAGTAGCATTTAGGAGTGTTCAGCTTTCTGCTCCTAGAAGCTGAAGCTTACAAAACACTTCTAGCCTACAATCTAGGATAACACCAGGCCTAGGCATTTTAGACTGAGCAGCACTTTTTGTAATTTATTTATTTATTTTTGTGGCTGGTGAGCTATGAGCTCACCAGCACCCTTGCAGTTCATTGAGGACTTCAAGACGTCTGCCGCAGTTGTAGTCCATTGGAGCCTATTCACTCACAGTTCGCTGTGAATAAATGGCATGGCTGTTCTGGTTGACAGTGGGTGCAAGGTGAAGAATGCCCACCTGCTGTCTTCGGGAGGAATGGGAAGGAGGGGGGGTTGGGAGACTGTGTTACACTCTAAATATGGGTATAAGGTTTAACATTCTCCCAAAGGTGAACGTATCCTTTTAAATGCAGACATTTTCCTATCAGATTCTATTTGATCTAAGTATTTTCAAGTTTAAGCTTCTTTAACACAGGCAGACTGATTGGGTCCATCTGTCAGTTTTTCAGATGGACCTGATCGGACCACCCATTGCCCTCTATCGAGCGGCGGATGTCAACAGAGATGTACGTGGATACCCACCAACGTCTAATCCAATCTGCTAAAGAACAAGATGGATGGGGATCTGTTTCCCATCTGTCTGGCGGATTGGATCACAGACAGGCAGTCTGTTTCCATCCAACTGGCCATAGTGGAAAGTGAGCTGCGTCCGTGTTCGCTAGTTGCTCATCTGGAGGGACATGTAATGATAGTTAGTTAGAAAGCCACCTACATCAGCACATACATTCCTCCTAACTCTCCAGCCTCACTTCCTCATCTTCCACCCATACTCACCTGCTGCTGAGCAGGCTCAATTACTCTTAAAGGCTGTCTTGGCTCCTTGCCAAGTCTCCTGCTGGGGATTGGTCAGGATCCTCTAAGAGTACAGACCAGCCACTCCTCACCTCCGCCCACTGCTTCTGGATCTTTCTCCAAAGTCCTAAAGCAGGGGCAAGTCTCAGAGAGCTGATCTGCAGAACCTCTCAGCTCTGACCACAATTTGACCCACCTGGCTATCGCACCCAGGGTGCTACTCAGTCCTCCTCTAACAATTATTTAGAGCCCACCCCTAGCTGACTAGGACCGTGCTACATGAACAAAGCAATGTTTTTGTGAAAACAAACCTTCTTTTCAAACTTTTAGAATACTGAAACCGCGATCTCTATCTTAATAAAACAGGCTTTTATTTATTTTATTTTTTTTTGTTACAAAAATACAAGTAGTCAGAGTAGGAAAAGATTGCCGATCTGTCACTGAAAGGGATTAATGGCAGAAAAAGGTTCTTGACAAGTAGGGACAGGCTAGAGACCCTCAATCCTTCACAGAAGCCTCCCCACTGGGACTGGATTGACCAGGCCATAGTCCGCCCTCTAAGATAGATACTGTCTGTGCATCTTCCCCGCTGCCTCTGCACTGAACTGTGTGTTTTTTACTCAAATGGTTGTTTCCCGCTCAGATTTTGTAGTTGAGCATACTCTTCAATACAAGTTTTGAGATACTGTGTATGCAACTGGGCTTTGTGTCATCACTGCTGCCACCTACCCACAAGTACATGTAGAGCCAAACTATATATTTTTTTCATTTTGCATAGAGTAGGGGAGGGTTAAAACTGCTTTTATTTCTCATCACGTCCTGTCCTGTAAATTTAACAGGAAGTGAGAGGATATCTTTACAATGCTAGGGAAATCCCAGTTGTCTCAAGGACAAGTGGGCCCCTTTGGATGACTTCCCATCTATTCCTGTTCTGGTGTCAACTCAAAAAATTGGATTTACTGTATCCTCACTTTTATTCCTAGTGACATTGGTGATCAAGACAATTAAAGAGAGCAAATCTCCCTAACGGATACACAGAAATAGAAACCTGGCGGGCTGAATTCCCCTAAAATTCTATCCAAATCCCTTAAAAAAAAAAAAAAAAAAAATGTTTTGACTATAAAACTTTAAAACGGCAAACCTCTTTTTCTCTAAATAGACACTGGATTGGAAATAGTCTGTCAACTTTAGGAGCTTGAATCCCTGGGCTTTTTTCTCACTTAATCTTCTTTGAGTTCCAGTGTTTATACCATTTTGTTTTTGATTTTGTAGTCTATCCAAATGTATTAAACCGTATAGTGTGTTTGTTGTGGTGTGGGTTTTTTTTTTGTTTGTTTTTTTTCCTTCAGAACAGATATGACTTTAATTTTTCTAGCAGATTTTGATACATATATAGAATAGACTTTTTTTTTTTCTGAACGTGCAGTTAAAGTTTTGAAAACCGTTAAAAATTAAACTTCGTACCAACACAGCATGTACGTAATCTGTTTATTCCCAAATATTTATCCCAAAATATAACCAACACAGACTGCCGAGTATAATTATATCCACAAAGCATGATTCTTGTGTAACACATACTAATAAAGCTCAAAGTTAACATTTTGCATTTTACTTTGAGACCTGCATTTCCCCCTCCACGCGACATTGCAACAATTTAAAAAAAAATAGTTTGTTTAAATTGTGAGAGAAACATGAAGATGAAATCATGTTGGATTGGGGAGGACACAAATTGGTATGCAGCCACTAAACACCTAAAGAACATTGCATTCTCTAATGTGTGCATTTGACGCCTGCGTAGTAAATGTTAGTCCCTTTTTTTTTTTTTTTTTTTTTTTTTTTTTTTTTTCTCCCTTTGTATGGGGGTCTAGATCAAAGTCAGTGAAGACCTGATCTAGACCCTCCCCCATACATCTCCGCAGCAACAGATCACAGCTAACATTGATCTATTACTGGCTGCAATCAACCAGCAATAGATTAATATCAGAGTGATCTGCTGCTATAGGGAGAGTCAAGTAAGGGATGCTTCAGCTCTGCCCAAACCTCCAAAATAGGAGCAAGTGCTGTAATGTCATTTACGTCGACCTCAGCCTAAACCAGGAGTAGGCAACCTTACCCCTTCATGCTGGCGCCTCCTGGCCCTTTAAGAGTTTCAGAAGCCAGGAGGCGGGACGGGGTTTAGGGATAATGTGACGCGTCATCACGGCAGTCACATGATCGGGAAAGGTCCCGATCAAAAGAAGAGACCGGGACCTTGTGTGCTGGGAGCGCGAAGGGCACACGCTCCCAGCGCATGTTTTTATTTTTATTAGAACGCAAATATGCGCCTGCTCGGTGTCTAGGCCCAGGCGCCGGGAGGCCGCACATTTGAGTGCGGCCGGAGTGAAGAGGTGGAGATCTACCTGAACAAAATGGCAGAAGTCAAAGATCACCGGGCACATTGCTGCCTCCTCATATTTGATTTAAACTTCTAAATGCCATACTACTGTGTCACAATCGTGCATTGCACAGCAATCATGGGTTTAAATCAGGTGTTAAAGAGGCAACATATTGCCTCCTCATCATCTGTCAAACACACTCTGATTGCTTTTCAGAGGAGCAGCAGTGTCTGCTGCACTTGTGAATGAGCCCTTAGTTGCATTCGGCAGTGGCACTTTTAGGGCTCGCTAACACACAAAGCTGGGGGGTGCAAAACCTTGCGTTTGAGTCGTGGTTTTACCACCCTCAATCCCTACCCTCTCTAGCTTCTACCTAGTAAACCGCCATTTATTTCCTCCATCAGCTCATCCACCCCACAGCTATTACCTTTTGTATCACTCAACCCTTCCTCCTAGATTGTAAGCTCTAACAAGCAGGGCCCTCTGTCTCCTCTTGTACCAAATTGTATTATAACTTTAATGTCTACCTTCATTTTGTAAAGCGCTGCGCAAACTGTTGGCGTTGTATAAATCCTGTTTATAATAATTTTACATAGTGCTGTAATTAAAAGGTCTGTGTGACAGGTTTAATACAGTGTAACATTTTGGACCGTTAAAGTATTACCCCTACTCTATAGAGGTCCACACATCTTTCCAAAAAGAGGAACAACTGAGGTGAGAGAGGGATTTGGCTCCAAGAGGGGGACATTTTTCTGCAAATGGGGAACAGTTGGGAGAAATGTTTTTATATTATTATTATTATACAGGATTTATATAGTGCCAACAGTTTGCGCAGCGCTTTACAATATAAAGGAGAAACTAGTACAATTATAATACAATTTTAGTACAGAAGGAATGTGAGGGCCCAGCTCCTGGAGATTACAATCTTATATGGGTAAGGGCCATCTTTCCACCCCTCCTGACTACCTGCAGGAGACAGCGAAGCTGCTTTCAGGATCACGGGAAACCCTAGGAAATATGGGGAAGGCTGCCAATACAATGACATGCTCACGTGCTTTAAAAATGAGGGTCATGCAATTTAAAGATTGCTCAATCACAAAACACAAATCTTTGTGTAAAACAAAAATAAAACAGACTTGCATATGAACTCACAGAAGGCATGCCCTTCTTCTTTTTTTTTTTTTTTTAAAGGGCTGGAACGAATACATTCTATGTAATCATTAGGTTGTTTTTTGGTTTTGTCGTCCCCCCCCCCCCCCCCCCTTTTTTTTTTTTTTTTTTTTTCCCATGTAGGTTATCCCACAAATCAATTTTTTTTTTTTTTCTCCTTGTTAACAGGCCATTGATACATTATTGATAACTGCTGGCGTGGTAACACTTGTACTAGAGGAAGATGGCACTGTCGTTGACACGGAGGAGTTCTTCCAGTCTCTGGAGATTAACACAAACTTTCTACTCCTTGAAGGAGGTCAGAAGTGGACACAGGTGTGTTTTTCAGGTTTTAGGATTTGGGTAGTCAGTGGTGTACTATCTGATAACGTAACAGATGGTGATAGTATATTGTGTGTCCATACACTTCCCTTGGTGTCTGCATTTGGACACCAGCATCTTCACCAAAGCTGTGCAAAGAGCAATCGGACATGAGATGCAACTTTTTTTTGTTTGTTATGGGGGGTTTTTAGTCATGTGAAATGCTTTCTGTTTCTGCCTTTTAACTCTGCTTGCTGAAAATATTCATTATGGTGCCATTAATTTTATTACATTAGGAAATCCTCTAGATTCATTAAATGATCTTGCAAAGAATTTTAGATTACTGCATTTGTTTTTTCATTACCTTTCTAAGCTGCTAGGTTTCAATCGCTTCTCCATTCTTCATGTCCTGTGTGCATCTCTTGTTGATCTGCCTTATGCATTTAGCGTATATAGACCCAAAAAACAGAAATTATGTTGTAGCTTACCAGGTGCTAGACTAGGTGGATGATTTAGTTTTTGTTTTTTTGTTTTTTTCTTTGTTTGCCTGGTGTTCCTACGCCTAAGGGTTCATGTGTACTGATAAACTCACGTTCAGGAGCTTTTCTGAATTTTTTTTCAGCAGCCCCTGAACTCTCCCTAATGTTTTCCTATGTATCCATGTACACTATGTTGTTTACAGGCAGTTGAGTTTACAGCCATATTTTTTGAACACCCCAAACTTGCGTTCAGGAGTAGATTTTATCAGCGTTTCAAATGCCAAATGCTTGTAAACACGGCTAACCGCATTTATAAGCGTTTGCATTTAGAAGCATTTTTTTTAACTGTTCCATACCCAGATGCTGTCCAGAGCCTTTTTCATCATCAGAAATGCATGCAAAGTGTTTTCCATGTATTCAAATGGACCTAGCACACCAGTGCAGTCAGTTCCAGGTTTTGTGTGAAGGAAAAAATGGTAGAACGTGCTTAATTATGCTCATGACCCATCATAGTGAATACAACCATAAAAGACAGGTAATCTCAACAAATACTGCTCTCTCTGCTTCTGCTCTCTCTTTCTCTCAAAATGTCTGAAATAGTTAATTTTTTACTGTTTTTCAGTGCATTCTGGGCATTTTGGAAGGTCCCCTGATGATGTTATTTTTAAAAAACGCTTCTAAACGCGGTATGCAAACACGGCTAAAAAGACGTTTTTTAACCTACGTTTTACAGCAGTCAGTTTCCATCGTTCAGAAGTGTTTTCCAAATGTCCCTTGTACATGGAGCCTAACAGGCTTCCTGTCCCTTTTTGTGGCTACACTCATTTCTCCATTGTATGTATGGAGACAGGGATGGTTGTCAGACTGGACTTTAAATGTGTCTGCCTTTGTTCATCTCTATTAAATGGTCAATAAATGTAACTACCTGTAGTTTTATTTTCTTGGATTGGAAGCTCCGTGAGCAGGGCCCTCCTATTCCTTCTGTATTGTAATTGTACTGTTCCACTTTACATTGTAAAGCACTATGCAAACTGTTGGCGCTATATAAATCCTGTATAATCATAATATTTCTTTGTGATTTTGTTTAAACTCACAAAGTGACAAGGACACTACATTTATGGAAAGATCAGCAGGTATTTTCTTTACTTGCTGAAAATATGCTTAGCCTGAGAAAAGAAAATTAATGTAGCCACCGCTTCTGAGGACTGGTAAGCTTCAAAAAAATTTTTTTTTTTTTAGGTTTAGGTAAGCTATAAAGTTTTTGCTTCTTAATTTTTAAATGTTTGCCACTAGGTGGCAGAGAAAGACTAGTAAATATTTTCGCAGACTGTTACATTCATGAACATCCATAATTTATAGAGGACCATTAGCACAATTTCCATGCATTCCATCACGTTCTTTTTCATGACCTTTTTTTGCTTTTCTATAAAATGTATGTAATGGAGACGTATAGGCAAAACATGAAATTAATTACATATTGTGTTCATTAATAAGTAATGTAGACTGAACTTTGAGTAATGCTGTTTTTAAATCCATAGGAAAGAAAAGCTACACGTTCAACACCACAAACGCACAAAAAAGGAATCGCAAATGTTACCCTAGACTTATACAAGTTACATCCTAGGGATTTTATAGGCTGTTTGAATATAAAGGCAACATTTTATGAAATGTACACGGTGTCTTGTGATATCCAGTGCTTGGGAGCCAAGAAGGTTCTACGGTGAGTGGCTACATAATATCAGCTAACCTTTAATAGCAAAATGTAAGGAAGTCTGTACAATGGGCTTTACATGAGATATTGGCATTTTTTTTTCTTTTTCTGCAGGGCTAAATAAATATTATAAGGGCCTTTTCAAACCTGTCCACTCTGGTGTGCGTACCATAACGTGTTCTGTATCGTGTATTGGGTGTTGTATTAAAGCAGCCCATTCATTTTGAATGGACTTTCAACTCACTAGAGCATACAGAAAAACATACCTGCCCCTTTTTTTCCCAACACAGCTCACCACAATGCTTGCTAGTGGGTCTACTCGTGTTGCAGTGCGCTGTGGTAGTTCATAAGGCCACCATCCAACATGTATAAGTTGCAGTTACACGCACTTTATAACATAATGGTGTAAATCCAACCCAATCCAATACAAATGTGCACCCATGTAGAAATATTTCAAACAAATGAGAAGTGGCTTATAAACTGTCATTCCGTGTTAGAAAGGTAACCTTCTGTGGACACCAATTTTGCTGGCTGTCATGCTGACCCAGTAATGTCCATACCTTCTGAGCCACAGACTTGCAACAAGCATGCAGATAATGAATTCTGATGTCATGGTCAGTTTTCTGGTCCATATCTGTGTTCCAGGTTTCTGTTTCAAAAGTACGAAAGCCAGAGACAGTCAGGCATCTAGTATTTCCAGAAACGTGCCAGCATTTGTAGCCCCATTATTTTTCAGAGTACAAGTTTCAAAAACCATCTACTTGCTTGATTTTATAAGAACAACACTTTCAATGGTATATTGGTTGTGTTTTTTTTTTTTTTCTTGTCATTTTTACTTTTGCAGTTTTTTCCTGGCTAGAACTTATTCATATTCGCTTATGAGAAAGTTTTACTGACAGGTTGACAATCAACAGAAGTGAATAGAACAGATTTGTACAAACTGAAGGGAAACAAAAGATGTCTGAGCTGACTTTAACTTGAGTAAAAAAAAATACACTTGTACACCAATGGTTCAGCTGCTAGAAGAAGAGGGAAATATACTTACATGTATATACGCACCAATCAGTCATAGCATTATGACCACTGACAGGTAAAGTGAAAAACTTTGATTATCTCATTACAATGGCACCTGGAAGTGGGTAGGATATATTAGGCACTAAATAGACATGTTGTCCATTAAGTTAATTATGTGTTGAAAGCCAAAAAATGGGCAAGCATAAAGATTTTAATAAGTTTGACAAGGATGAAATTGTAATGCCTAGATGACTGGGTCAGAACATTTCCAAAACTACAGCTTCTGTGGGATGTTTCAAGGAATGAAGACTGGGATGCGGGGAGTGAAAGTTGGCCTATGTAGTATGATCCAATAGAAGAGCTACTGTAGCTCAAATTGCTGAAAATGTTAATGCTGGTTCTGAAACAAAGATGTCAGAACACACAGTGCATTGCAATTTGTTGTGTATGGGGCTGTGTAGCTGCAGACCGCTCAGGGTGTCCATGCTGACCATGGCCAAATGTGCCTACAATGGGCATGTGAGCATCCAAACTGGACCATGAAACCATGTGGAGGAAGTTGGCCTGGTCTGATGGATTAAAAAATGGTCGGAGGAACACAACAGTGCTCTGCTGCATAGTAACCATAGCTCAGCACATGTGCCATACATAGAACACATTGCATTCCTATCTCTTTAATTATTCGAAGTGAAGATCTGCCCCATCTCTTCTCCCTGTTTAGTCAGATGTTGCCTTTTGATTCTTTGATTTCTATAAAATCCGTAGTTCAAATTCAGCTTTAATATACACTATATTGCCAAAAGTATTAAGACACCTGCCTTTACATGCACATGAAATTTAATGGCATCCCAGTCTTAGTCCGTAGGGTTCAGTATCGAGTAGGCCCACCCTTTGCAGCTATAACAGCTTCAACTCCTCTGGGAAGGCTGTCCCTAAGGTTTAGGAATGTGTCTATGGGAATATTTGACCATTCTTCCAGAAGTGCATTTGCGAGGTCAGGCATAGACCAGAAGGCCTGGCTTGAAGTCTCCGCTCTAATTTATCCTAAAGGTGTTCTATAGAGTTGAGGTCAGGGCTCTGTGCAGGCCAGTCAAGTTCCTCCACCCCACACTCACTCCACCATGTCTTTATGGACCTTGCTTTGTGCACTGGTGTGCAGTCATTTTGGAACAGAAAGGGGACATCCTCAAACTGTTCCCACGAAGTTGGGAGCATGAAATTTGTCTGAAATGTCTTGGTATGCTGACGCCTCAAGAGTTCCCCTCACTGGAACTAAGCCCAACCCCTGAAAAACAACCCCACAACATAATCCTCCACCCCTTCACCAAAATTTAAACTTGGTACAATGCAGTTGGGCAAGTACCGATCTCATGTCAACTGCCAAACCCAGACACGTCCATCGGATTGCCAGACAGAGAAGTGTGATTAGTCACCCCACAGAACACATCTCCACTGCTCTAGAGTCCAGTGGCAGTTTGCTTTACACCACTGCATGCGACTTGGCTATGGCTATGGAAACCCATTCCATGAAGCTCTATACGCAATGTTGTGCTAATCTGAAGGCCGCATGAAGTTTGGAGGTCTTTAGCTATTGACTCTGCAGACAGCGACTTCTGCACACTGTGCGCTTCAGTATGCACTGCCCCCTCTGTCATTTTTCGTGGCCTACCACTTCGTGACTGAGTTGCTACAGTTCCTAGTTGCTTCCACTTTGTTATAATACCACTAACAGCTGACTGTAGAGTATTTAGTATCAAGGAAATTTCATGGATGGATTTTACACAGGTGGCAAATTATGGTACCACGCTTGAATCATTAGGCTCCTGAGAGCGACCCATTCTTTCACAAATGTTTGTAGAAGCAGTCTGACTGCCTAGGTGCTTGATTTTATACACCTGTGGCCATGGAGGTGATTGGAACACCAATCCAATAACTGGAATCCAATGATTTGGAGGGGTGTCCCAATACTTTTGGCAATATAGTGTATATGCATGGTTATCAAGACAACATAATAAAAATTATCTATATCTCGAAAAAAAGTCTAAGCATTCTAAGATAAATTTTATATTATATTCTTCCAGTCTTTAAAATATTGCATAGCGCACTCAATCTATTTTTCAAATAAATCAGCCTTGGAGGTGGGGAGTAATGCTGATACGTGCTTCCTCTAGAGTACTACAGTTCTCATTATTTCCAACAGCAGTGCCATCTTGTTTAAGGCACGGTATGCTGTGGCATATCTGTAATGTCTTCACTTCCATTGATCCCTGAGGAGGGACATGACTGGATGAGGTCAAAGAAAGTAACCCACTCCAAAACGTTCATATTTTTTTAACTATTCCGTTTCTTGTATTGCCCCCCCCCCCCCTCTATTGTACAGCGCTGTGTAAACCCTTTGGCGCTATATAAACTCGATGTAATAATAATAACTAGCACGGTTTGTCATTTTACTCGCTCATCCTTCACACATGGCTGTGTGTTCAGAGAACCCCCCTTGAGTAGAGTAAAATCATCCTTAACAGATACACGTCTTGACTTACACTAAGAAGCAGCTGTTGTGTAAAGCGCAGCTGTTGTGTGTCCAGTTGTGTCCAAAAAGAGACCGACCGCACCTGCCAGCATATCCTGCTTTCAGTCTCCTTGTCTGGCGGTTTCTCATTACTCAACTGAGAGTTAAAGCAGCACACACACACGTAAATTCTTTAAACTAGCCAAGCGAGGTTGTCCAAGTGAAGTTTAGTTCAGTGTGTTTTTATTCATGACTGATTTAGCAGTACAGCGCAAAGATCTCTTTTTGTAATTGTTCCAGTTTGTGTTCACGTATATGGCATCAAAAGTTTAAGCCTCCATCCAATTAACAAACTCTAGTGATCAAAAGTTTAAGAACCATATTCTTCCCATTTTTATTGAAGTGGTTCAAAATCCATGAATAACATGAACTGGTACAAGGATATGGGTGGTAAACTGCTAGAACTTAGAAGATGAGGTTAGGTTACCAAAAACAGGAAAAAAATTATGTAAATTTCTGCACTATAAACCTTAATTTAGGCCTATCCTTTAGAGAAATTGCAGAAAGAAAATTCCAGGGTGTCAGTGAGTATAGTTTCCTAAGCCATTAAGATGGTGTGTTTTGTAACTTGAGTTAAAGCTGGATATAGACATGATCATTTTCTGTCCACTTCAATCACCTTTTTAAGTCACTGGGAAACACAAATGATTGTAAATTCTCACCAGATCCAAATCAATCTACCTCTCAGGAATCCAACTTCCAAATGGCGTTCAAACTGGGCAATAAGTGTAGCGCACCTCCTAAGTGAGCCACTATAATAAACTGGTCTCTTTCCCCAAATTTAATGCAGAGGCAGCCAGGTGAGCAGCATTTTATCTCTGGCTCAGTAAACAGTCTGGGTGTATTTTATTGCAGTTTAAACCTGAATGGAGTAAGGGGAGCATGGGATACCCCTAAAGAAAAACAGAGTAACTAAAGGTCACTTCTTCCTGCTGATCTGTCTGTGTCACAAAGCGAAGGTAGTGGATAAGATTACGTTCCCACAAAGATCTATACTGACTAATAAGTACGGTATTTTGAAGAGCAGAGAACTAAGGCTCTGAATTCAGATCAGTACTCACAATGCCACAGGGTCATCGGTTGCCTCCTTCCGATATCCAGTGGGCACTCTTCAGTGAGAGAAAAACAAACTTGCAATACCACAGGACAGCTGGACACCATCCTCCAACTCCCACCGTGTACTGTTCAACAAGCTCTCCAGACCAAAATCCCAGTCCAGACTTTGAAATAGGCCCCCAGCTATGCTGCAGCTGGGACCTTGATAGCATTTCAGCAACCGCCCTTAGGGCAGTTCCCCCTCAGGTCAGGGGTCATCCTGCAGGATGGGACCCAGGACCAACTCAACTCCCACTTCAGACTATTTATGAACTCCCCAATCACCTACGTGGCACCCCCCCACCTCCCCATACCCCAGAGTTTGGCTGGGTTTCCATAAATATTCAGACTGCCTTTCCTCCCACTACAATTCTAGAACCCTCCAGAATGCAGGAGGAAATATTCAGACCAGCAACCTGTGAAACACCAAGCAGGCTAAATTAATCAATCACTGCTCCACAGGCTACAGAGGAGCCGAACTAAGTTTTCTTAACATCCTATACCCTAACTAGTAGGTTGCTACAGAAGTTTACAGCTTCAATGCAGTTTACTGAAAGATTGAATTGAGATGTAGTGGAAATAGGGAAAAGTTGCATCGATCAGACAAACTTTGATCCCATCTCTTTGCAGTCAATTAAAACAATAATTTCAGGTCCTTAATTGCTTTGCAATTTTGGCACAAAATGGAATTGAAAGTTTGATTGCTATGGCAGATTCTGGCAGTGCATTTGGAAGCTTGTAGTCCAACTCAGAAAAGGGCAGCAATGCTGCATCTTAATTAAAGAATTCTACTTGTTGACATTATAGAAAGCCTTGCAATGACAAATTTGATGTAAGTGTTTTGGTTTGGATGCACTTTAACCACTTGCCCTCCAGAGGATTAACCCCCCTCTTGACCAGGCCATTTTTGGCAATACGGCGCGGTTTCTTTAGCAATTGCGCAGTCATGCAATGCTTCACCCAAATTAAATTATGTACTTTCCCACAAATGGAGCTTTTATTTCGGTGGTATTTGATTGCCTGTGCGGTTTTTATTTTTTGCGTTCTTAACAAAAAAGCTGTCCAGCTGAGCACTGGTTAAAGGTTGCAGGAAGAGTTTTCATTCTCCTTTTGACTGCCGTAAGGGGCTGCATAACCCCTGACCCTCTGTCTGGACAGTGCTGATTGGCCCTGTGCTGATCAAATGCATCCTCCCAAAGATAAAGAAAACACTCTAGCACATACACACTGAGCACGTGTAGAGTGACTTTGAAGATTATCAGGAGATGAGTTGGGGACACTGTAAGAAGGGCAGGATCAGAGAAGCCAGAATCAGTCTTTTTACACAATGCACAGGATTAACCCCTTAGGTTCCCCAGTATAAAAAGCGTGCTAGACTGCATATACAGACTGATTTACTATTGTGGGTTTAGTAATACTTTAAGTGCTGTCCTTTGAAAAATTGCTACATGTGTTTCCTCTTGTAAATCCCTGGGCGTGCTGATGTACTCACACTGTCCTCCTTGCTCCCACTGCTCCCAGGACTTGATCCTGTTCATACCATGATGCTGAATGGATCCTCAGCCAGCCCGGGCTGAAGGCCAGCCACCCCCTAGACCTAAGGGACCCCTCCCCAGTCACCGACTGCCTTCTACTCCATTTTCCACCTGACTTCCTTACCAACCTGATTTTCCAATATTTATGGGTTGGTCTCACCCCTCTACCAGGGCCTCCAAACCTGTGATTGGTTAGACTGCCATAAACATGCAGATTAGGTGTCCACCAATTCCGCCCATTGTCTTCTGGAAGCTTCCATGGTCCAACCTGTTAAGCCATCCAGCCTGGCCTGCAGTAACTTGACCTAATTACAGACTCACACAATTACCAAGAGTCATGCACAATATATTTACCTACACTACTCTAGTAACATGGTAGAGGGTACTACGCTATTATAAATTACAATACATCCTTGCTTGACATTTTACTGTGTTGTCAACTGCTGTTCGCATAAGAGATGTAGCAGTCAACAGAGAATGAAAAAACAAAAGTCAGAGGATATCTGACCATTTCATATGTATTCAAAGTAAGTAACCTAAGGAAGACCTATAGAGGGTTATTTTACTAAAAGTGGAGAGCGCAAAATCTGGTGCAACTCTACATTGAATCCAATCAGCTTCCAGGTTTTATTGTCAAAGTTTAATTGAACAAGCTGAAGTTAGAAGCTGACTACCATGCATAGCTGAATGCTCCAGTTTTGTTAAATCTACACTACGTTCTGGAATAGCATCCTGATCTATATATTATATTATATTTCACATCCAGAACATGGCCAGCGAGGCCAAAAAGGACAAAGAATGCATCAATACGTTCAATATACTGCATTTTAATTGCTGTTTTATGTATATAGTCTCATTCAAGTATACCTTTCTGTAACTTGAAAAGTCTACATAAATGTCTGCCATGCCCCAATATACAGTAACTATTTTATATAAAAAAGAAGCCTTATTATTATAAAAAAAAAAACAGTGCTTGAGCTTGTCAAGTGCCTTTGCCTGGGCATGATGATGTTTCATAATGGGATGATGTCATCAGTCTGCTGTAGGCAGAAGGAAGCATTACTCTTCCCCAGTGATTAGACTGCAGTATTATAAATTTGTAGTTAGCCACAGTTGGACAAGCTGTAGCAGGTGGTTGAGCTTTGTGAAATTTTGGTGAGGGCAGCCAAGAACTGCACAGGCACCAGAATGACTGTCTCATCTCTGAGCCAAAATCTCAATGCAAGAAGTAGACGCTAACACTGAATAATGCCTTGAACAAAGATAGTGCTGGCCTTTTGGGGGCCAAAGCAGATGATTGTTTTTGGGGAGTACTGTGATTTCTGTGAGAAGTAAATATTACTAAATGTCAACCATGCACAAACAGTGCAGTGTATATTCCCAGCATCTGTAACTGTGTGCAAGAGTGACTCTACATTATTAGATGTTGCCATGTGGCTGAAGAGGTGCGACGTGTGACCTAAAAGAAGTGGTGCAGAAGACGGCATTGGGGTAGGAGGCAAAGCATTTACAAATGTGGACTTGTCAGTGCTAGAGTAGGGTATGCTAGGAAGCAAGTGTACTTGCACAAAGAGTCCACTCCCTCCTATCAGACGTTTTTGTTCAGCTTTAAGCTCTATGCACACTGGCTCAAAGTTCTGCTCCTAGAGGAGTTTAGTGTTTTGCCTGTAGAAGCAGCTAAAGTTGTCCTATGTGTCCATGCACATTAGGTAGTCTAGAGCAGTGGCTCCTATCCTTTTTTTCAGTCAAGGCACCTTTTAAAATTGTGGATAGACTTGAGGCACCCCATTCTAAAATGTGAAAAACTATTCTAATAGTTTTATGTAATGCAGCAACATCCACACATGTAGGACACCCAACATTAGAGGTGATTTATTCTTCCAAAGAAAATACACTTTTGCACACTGGTACTGACTAGTATTCCAGTGTTTCTCTTCTCCCTCAGTTTTTTTCCATCACTGAGCTAATGTGACCCCAGCACTGATGGAGAGGGGCAGAGGAGGGTCAAACTAGGTGCAGGCAGCCGACATCCTCCCTATCAACTGATAATGTCATTGGTTGTCAGGATGCCGGAGGATAGAAGGTTGTAATGGTGCACAATGAAAACCTGTGGCTTGGTGTAACTAAAAGGCAGGCTTGTTCCACCTGCTGACTTGTATACAAGTTTTGGGCAATTTTTAGACATTTTGCCAAGGCACCCTTGAAGAAACCTCAAGGCACTCCAGGGTGCGTGAGCACCCTGGTTGAGAGAGGCTGGTCTAGGGAGGATTTTTTAAGCTCAGCGTTTAGAGGCAGGAAAAAAGGCTTTTTTTTTTTTTTTTTTTTTGAGAAAAAGGCTAGTACAAAAAACACTCAAATTTAGCATGTTTTGTTTTGTTTGTTTTTTTCCTTCCAAGAGCACTGGCTGTTTTTTAAGCTAGTGTGCATGGCGCTTTAAAACAATGTTTTTACTGTATAAAATATTTTTACGATATTTATGGAAATCGTGGATTATTTCACAAAAATGTGTATCAGTCATGTACTGAGTTTTAGTGCATATATGCATTTTTAATATTGGTAATGTTTCTAGATCATCAAGCCCTGCTTTTTAGTCATTTCAGCAATATCAATTTTGATTGTGAAAACTGTTTTGAAAGGTGCCTACACAAACAGAATCGGTTCTTTTTTTTTTTTTTTTTTTTTAAATTGTCCAGACAGTAATGTCCTATTTCTATATCGAAGTGAAACTAATTCTTGAATTTTGCAAGACTGTTTCAATTTTATCGAGACAGAAATGAAACGAGCGCTGGACAAAGTACTTTTATTAGCCACAAGAGTAAAAGAACAAAACAGTAGATATGCTACTTTGAAAACGTGCAAGCGCACGAAACGCGTTAGGGGGTTGCCCCACGATTGCCTCATACTCTGTGACGTCACACCGCACGGCCCCTGTGGACGGCCGGCGGCCATTGCCTTCTTTTGATGATTCCTGGTATTCCCCATACACAGCTGCTTACTATACCATGTGAGTAGCATATCTACTGTTTTGTTCTTTTGCTCTTGTGGCTAATAAAAGTACTACACTATTGGATCCTCTTGTCGCTCTGGCTCGTTTTTTGCGAGCCCCCCCCCCCCCCCTTTTTCAAGGTTTGCTTGGGGACCATCTGGTGGCCACACTGGGAACGATTAATCTCCCCCTGCTGGTGAGATGAGTGTACACCCCCTGACATCTGGAGATCCTGTGGTTAGGATATTCTGCCCAGCGGATGCTAGCCTGATGACCCTCCCAGTGATCCAGCTTAAATAGACGGATGACCAGGAGTTGGTTAATACTCAAATGCGCATTTCTATTGCGCTTTCTGGTTAGTGCAATCTACACTCATTTCGGTGGGAGGAATATGGTCACGGAAGTCACCAATTTGTTCACCACTTCATTGTGATATTGTGCACTGTGTACCACAAGAACACTCTCATTGGAGATATTTATGGAGATATTTATGTCATTGCAATTTATGAACATTTTGATGGGCCATTACTTAGCAGCAGTCGCCTTATCACTCTTCTTATAATGTATTATTTTCTACATGTATGATTGATTTTTAACAGCGCTGCATGTTCTGTTCATATTTGTTTTAATTTTATGTTCGCTTAAACAGAAGTTAGTTTGGACAGCTAAACTAAATGTGAAGTAGACTCAATCTATTTTCAGATTTAACACACAATTCTACATTTTACCAATAAACATATCCTCTTAAACCCAGTAAAACATCCAATATGTAAGTAAGGAATACTTTTATATAAAGCTTTTGGGTTTTTATTGAGGGGTCTTCACTGGTGAACCAAACTTGTGCTATGTTACAGGTGAGTTGGAGGTGCTTTTTCTTCTTCACGTGGACTTTATAGCTTATTTGGACACTGATGATATATCCTAAAAAAAACCCTAATTCAATATACATTATAGCACATGTATTTAGAGAGGTTTTTATACACTTTGTTTTTTATCAGCGCAACTCCATATTGGATACAGGTTTAGATACTATATATTTCTCATAGTGGAGCTGCAGCTTTAGTTGAATTTGTTTTTGCACATAAGTGCAGTTTCTTCTAGCTTTTTTGAGGTGCTGCAACAGTGGAAAGAAACTGGCATCTGCAATGCCCAAAAGTGTTAGAATGGGGAGCAATATATTGTAGTAGTATCTGTAACTCTGAAAAATTGCAAGCCTTTGATTTACCAACGTGGCTAGTAGTGCATAAGACACTTGCATTTTGTTATGGAGTAATAGAATATAGAAGTTATAGGTGGTGACGGGATCCCTAGTTCTAGTTCTTAACAAAATAATTAAAGAAAAATTGGGCACATGTACCTTCAGACATCCTAAAAACACTTTCTTGTAGAGTTCAAGGCTGGCCTTCTGCCTTATACACCTCCATATTAACCCATCACTATGACTGTTGGCCTCACTGGCCAATAGAAATGTCCGGGAATGACTGGTCCAGCATATATTATGATTGTCAGGAAGAGTTGAGACCTACAGACTGGAGGACCTGGAGTTTCTAGAGTCCTGAGGCATTTTTCAAGGCGATAGAAGATATGCAGCTCCTGCAACTTATTTATTATTATTAATAATAATAATTTATTTTTTACCAGTGTAAAAGAGTCATACATTGTTACTCTAGCAGAGAAGAATAGTAAAGGGGACCATAAAGTAAAATGGAATGTGTGAGTTGGATAGATCATAGATTTTATTTTCCTTTTTAAGCCTAATTCTTTTCTTCTTCTTTTTTTCTCTTCTAAATTGTAGGAGTTTTCTGCGCCTCCTCTCACATCTGGTCCAGGTAGTTGGACATTTATTGCTCTACAGTGGATCATTTATGATGCAGTGGACTGAGGACCCTGAAGAACGAACTAGGAGGAGAGATAGTTCTTAACATAGAAATGTAACATTTTTGTTACATATTAACACTGGAAAAGAAAAACCGCATGAGCCTAAAACGAAGGGCACAAATGTTTTTTGGGCTTCTTAAAATAACCATGCACTGCTTTCCATTTATGTTATTGATGGCCACAATCTTCTCTTTAAAGCCTAAAACTGGCCATACACTGTTTGTTAGGTTTTTTTTGTTCAGCCATTGGATTTCCTCCATCCATATAAATGAGGTGGATGGAGGAATCATCACCACTGGGACATTGTATTCTGACAGTGGCTGCTGTCTGAATACACTCATCAGCAGGTGTAGTTGATTTGGCTGGTCGAGGAAAATTTTCCAACATGTCACTCCAACAGGAGTTGATTAAAAGATTGACTTCTGTTTGAGCTGGAACTGACAAACACAGATCAAAATTCATGTGTCCCTGCTGGCTCGATCAATGTAAGTCCAGCTTAAAGCTGATCTCCAGCTTTTAGTGAAGTTTAAATAATTTGTTTGGACCAAGCTTTTCCAAATTAACTAATACCTTCAATAACAGATGTGTCTGCTGTGTGTACTGTAAAAGCTATATGTAGCCAGCAGTGGGATGGAAACTTTGTCTCACTCCTGGAACTACATTTGAGTTGGGCTGAGCGCTGCTCAGCCATTCACAGGGCACTTTGTGTTCTCATGATTCCTGAAGCAGGAGAATGATCTCTAACTTGGCCTTTTCAGAGAAAACTTTGTATTTATTTATAAAATACAAATCTCCCTGTGAATGGATAAGCAACACTTAACCAGTTTTGATTTTGTTCCAGGATTGAGAAAAGAGACTCCTGTCTCGCTGCTGGAAGACAGGGCTGTATACAATGTGTAACTGGGGCTTACATACAGCTTCTACATCTGCTAGTGATAGTAATGGTTCATTTGGACCAACCTGGTCCAAATGAACTATTTAAACTTTCACTAAAAGCTGGAGATCAGCTTGAAGGACTTCTCTAAGTAGCCAACACATTTTAAGGTTTTGTTCACAACACAAATAAAAAAGGCTATTTTCCAAAATCCTAGCCCAGAGGAGGCTTCCAAAGATTTAGAGTTCAGTGGCCCTGACAAAGAACAGTGATATGCAGTTACTTAAAGCAGCCAATCGACAGCCATCTTTCAGCAGCTTAGCTTCGATAGGCCAACTCTAGCACATCTCAAATAGATTGCACGTGGATTTACTGCACACCATTATTCTTTGCTTTTAAGATGCTAAAGCAACCTTTTTTCATGGACTGAGGACAGACTGCAAGTACCGATATCTCTTAAATCAGACAATGTTCTCTTACAGTATATACACACTTTATTTAAAATGTTTACATTTCAATTGTATGTTTCAATGTTGAACGATAAAGCATCTCTTTACATATTTTTTTGTCTTTGTGCTGATAGATGACGTGCTTTGCATTAATAGACTGGATACATTTTTATTCAAGGTTTCTGCATACAAACATTTCTTTTTCAGAAGATTGATGTCACATCTGCTTTAGATTTTTCAATGTTATTTACAAGTTGCTATGACATGCTTCATAGTGCTAGGACAGTGTGTAAAGTTTTATACGTGTGGTAGAAGGTTATTTATTGATCTAGGTTTTATTGATTTGTTTTCTTATTAAGTTGGTGCTTCTGTAGTTTATGTAAGAAACGTTGACCTTTAATAAGTGAAAAGCAATGTGTATTGCTGTTACCCATACCAACCAGTCTGAAACCTTTCACTGGTCTAATAGTATTGAATTACTGAGTTTTTTTGGGGATATTATTATTGCTTTTGCATTTCAATGGTTTTTATGAATTTTGGTAAACAATTTAACAAAAAGGATTAGAGCAAAAGACATGTCCACACGGGCTCTCAATGGTACATAAAAAATAAAGAAATCCGTATTGTAACTCTAACAATACAAGAGGAGCGCCCACGTAGCACAATAGCACATAAAATACATTATTATTGCTTTTATATTAATAAATGCCTTTATGAAGATCTCTGACATTCTAATGGTAACTTATTCCATATCCGAATTCATGTCCATAAACAAACTTTAGTGTGTGAAAACGTTGACCAAAGTAATGAAATATCAAAGCCTAAGGAACTTGCTGACTTTCAGAGCTGCCACTTTACAGGTAATGTAGTCCATATAAAAGGCTTGGTGTTTTTCCTCTAAGCCTGTGCAGCAATGAGTAAAGGGCAACATTACTAGCTATTAATTGCATTCAGTTTTACTGGACCATTAGTTTAGGGAGACTTAATGTATACATTTGCCTGCATGATATTTTTAATATATGTGATCATTCTTTTAGGAGGGGACATTTGACTGTTATGACTGACCCTTGTGATAGGATCTTTCAATAACGAACATGTTTCAGTTTTTTCACTGCATATTCCTCACCTGCCCATTGCTCTTCTCCTGATGCTTAGAATGCAATTATAGGTAAGCAGAGTAGAGTTGTGTGAGTCTGCAGTATAAACCTCCCCCCAGTTTGTAAAGCACTGCATTTTTCTGAATTTGGACCTACACAAAATATCCCATCCCCATGCTGGACAAGGATGGAGTCAGTGTGCTTGGTCTGGGACCAAGAAATCTGGAACAAAGTAATAGAATATTTTACAGAGCAATCCTCTTCCTTTCAGCTGGTCTATGCAGTATAGGTGGTGGTGCTCAAAAAATAGTTCAAACTTACCTCCTACAAGGCACGTCTCCAGTAACAAGTGCTTAATCATTTTTTTTTTTTTTTCTTCAACAGTACCAATGTCTCCAATATCTAGCTGTACCATAGTACCTTAAAACATATTGTGGCACTATGTCTTAATGTTAGCTACAACATTTTAAACTGGTTTACAAGCTTAATGACATTTTTATTTTTTCGTGAAATGAAATACAGGTTTGTGAATTCTTAAAAAATTGCAAATTGGTTAACTGCTTCCTTTAGAGCAGAAAATGGACCATATGATAAGTTAAAAGCATATGGAAATAAAATGTTTGTTTTATTAAAAAAAACTTTATTGTTCTTTTGTGTTCTTCTGTTGGTTTTGTGTCTCTTAATAGCATCAGAAAGGAGGAAACCCAGTGTTTGGTAATGTCCATGGGTTCCAGACTTCAGGCAGTCATTGTCAGTAAAGGATTCTCAACAAAATATTATAAATGAACATTTTATTGATGATTATATTCAACTGTCCAGTTACTTTTGGTCCCTTGAAAAAGGGATTGTTACTCTTAAGAGCTGTAATTCCTAAACCCTCCCTCCAATTTGGATGAACATACCCTCAAATTAAACCTGAGAGTGTGCACTTTCATCCCATATCCATTATATAACTATAGCTTGAGTATATTTTGGTAAATGCCTGGAAAAAAAAAAACTAAAATTGTGCCTGTGTCCAAATATATATATGGACCTAAGTCTATGTGTGTAATATATTTATTTCTAGATCTAATTACTTTATTACTTACATTTTCTTTTTTATTGCAGAATATATAACATCAGAGAATCAGTCAAAAATAGATGCACTGACCGACAGAAATAAAACATACATGTTTTCTGATGAATAATACAGAGTATGTACTGATGGAAAGACAAAAAAATAAACTTCGTACACAAGTGCTGTATATAAAAAAGGAAAACACAATAAGTTGCAAAAATGGTAGACATTTAGAGACCAATGACATAATAAACTAAAAGAAAAAGTTGTCACTCTATCTGTATACAGAAGGCAGGAAAGATGGAAAATGAAGCCTCACTGAATGCATATTGTACTCTATATTCTGGGCTCTCAATGGAGTCCGGCATATGGATATAGTATTGCTGGTACGATACTCAAGGCAGAAATCACAATCGGCACAAATATCGTAAAGACAGACCAGGGGCGGACTGACAACTCATGGGGCCCCCGGGCAATAGGGGATCATGGGGCCCCTGTGTCCTCGTCCACACTCAAACCACACCCAAAAAAGCCTATGAAAGGTACCAGGGACATCTCATGGGGCCCCCTACTGACCCCGGGACTTCGGGCGGTGCCCAAGTTCCCCAATAGTCAGCCTGACCCTGAGACAGACTTAACAGAAGGAAAGAGAGGAACGAAGAGACAGGAGATTTATTACTTACATTTTATCTCAGACTTATTCTACCATGTTTAAATCAGTGCTATTATATAAAAAAAAAATTAATATTTTGATAAAGGGAGCAATGTCTTAAGATAATTTTAATTTGAAGTAATCATAACTACATTTATTAATAAAACTATATAAGAAGAGTTATCTATGTGTATATTATAATGGGACCATCAACTGTATGAGTATCGCATTATTTGCGTTTTTTTTCCATCAGAAATTCTATTTGCACCTCATTGTAACACAGTATACACTTTTGCCTTGCCAAACAGGTAAAAGTTAATTGTGGGAGTTTTTTTTTTTCTTTTTTCAATTAGTTTATGAAGCTCACATAAGGCTGGTATAGATTTACAGTATTTTATGTATCCTGACTGCACAGATAGTAATGGGAATCTGCACTTTAGTCCCACTCCCCAGTATTAATGTATTGGTAAGATCTGCACTCCAGAATGCACAGCTCACTCCCCAGTATTTCTGTAAATGGTGGGATCTGTGCTCTAGCTAGCACACACATGACTCACCAGTATCCATGTAATTGGTAAGAACTCCACTCCAGCATACATGGCTTACTCCCCAGTATCCTTGTAATTGGCAAGATCTGTACTCCAACACACACAAACATGCATTTTTGATGGGTTTTCAATGTATTTCAGGCCTGGTTCACATCAATGCAGTTTGTGTTTTTGTCTATTTTGCAGTGTATTTTGCGTTTTTGCACATGCGGTTTTTGATGCATTGTGTCTTTGTTTTGTTTTTTTGGGGGTTTTTTGGCCAAGTTCTTGCTGGTCAGATTCAAAATGCATCAAAACTGTGGTAAATGTGTCCAAAACGCACTACATGAGGTTTCTGCAGCATCTCCATTGAACCAAAAACGCAACATTTGCGTTTTAAAAAAGTCCCTGACCCTCTCCAAAAACCCAGCAGCTCAAAAAAGCATAGCTGTGAACGTGTCCCATAGGAAACCATGTTAAATTGACTGAAGTGCGTTTTTGCAAAAAGCCCTAAAAATGCATTGGTGTGCATCAGGCCTCAATGGGGAGGTGTGAGGTGGTGTGTTTTTTTTTTTGTTTATTTTTTTTAAGCAAAAGCTGCTCATTGTGAAAGCAGCCTATTGGCTGAAAAGTGCTGAAAATAAATTCATATTCATTTACATTTGTGATATTTGTTAAGTCGAATACAATTATTTATAAAAAATATATTTTTTAAAAAAACTGTCTATTATGGTTTTAGGTCAAATTGATCCTGAAGTTTCACTCCAATAATTTTCATTTTGGTGCATCACTAGTATTAATACCACACCTGCAGTAATGCCCTATAGCAGGGGTGGGCAACTGTGGCCCTCCAGCTGTTGTAGAACTACAAGTCCCATGAGCCATTGCAAAACTGACAGTTACAAGCATGACTCACAGAGGCATGATGGGACTTGTAGTTCACCAACAGCTGGAGTGCCCACCCCTGCCCTATAGCATTACAACCAGTACTAATATAACAGAACACTCTTCCTTCCCACATGCTGACTGTTAAAATAAGTTTCCACTTTCCAGTCTACCCCAGATGCTCTAATATGTTTTGGTTGGGGTGTAGGCAGGTTCAGTTAGCTACATTGCCACTTGGTGGCTCTGCACGAGATTACTGTCTGGTTACAGCAGCCAGTGTCATTAGGTGTTAGGCCCACTTCTAATTATATCCTATGGCCTGAGGTGATATCATGGGTGTGGCAGCACCCACATATAAACCAGGTTGCGATGGGGGCCTCTCTGACGTGGGGCATGGGAGACAAGCATCCAACACCAGCACAGATGTAACCAGCACATGGAGGCCCTGGACAGAGCAGGAGGCCGGGGAGGTGCAGACCTGCACCCAGGAGAGCTGGCTGTAAACTTTCTGACCCTTGTGGGGGCTAGGGCAGATTGCAAAAGGCCTATTAGGCCAGGCCAATAGTTCCCTGAGCAAGGTTATTTTCCTGGAGGTCTCAGGAGAGGTGTACCCAAGGAGGAGATGACTACCGAGAGCACAGTACTGTGAGTACTAATGACCCCAGATGGAAGGAGATACTGTTAGAGCAACATGGCTGCATATCCTTTCACATGTGACTACTGTGGACTGTCCACTAATTATGATTGACTATGTATTGTCAAGTGGCACTGGAATGTGCACTCATCAGCCACTTTATTAGCTACCCCTGTTCAATTGCTTGGTAACACAATATGGCTAATCAGCCAATCACATGGCTGATTAATTCAAAGTTCAAACCGAGCATCAGAATGGGGAAGAAAGGGTATTTAATTGACTATGAATGTGGCATAGTTGTTGGTGCCAGATGGGCTGGTCTGAGTATTTAAAAAACTGCTTATCTACTGGGATTTTAACGCACAACCATCTCTAGGGGAGAATAGTCCAAAAAAAGAGAAAATATCCAGTGAGCGGAATTTGTGTGGACGAAAATGGCTTGTTGATGTTGGACTTCAGAGGAGAGCTCCTTCCTTTTATGACTAGAGTGTACCCATCTTATGATGGCTTCTTAAAGCAGGATAATGCTTATAATAATTCCAACACCTTGTTGAATCTATGCCAAGAAGAATCAAGGCAGTTCTGAAGGCAAAAGGAGGTCCAACCCGGTACTAACAATGTGTACCTTATAAAGTGGCCGGTGAGTGTATGTTGATGTCCTGTGACTGTTCTGCCATTCTCTGAATTCCATCAGTAAAGTGCAGCAAATCTCATATGGACATTCCTTCCTTTAGATATAAAAGTCAATGGCTGGGAGTGTTGTGTGGAGGCCTCAAGCATGGAGAGGGCATGATATGGTGGTTTGGTCTCCATAGGAGGGATAGTGTTCTACCAAAAGGACAAGAGTGGGGCAGGGACTTTTAGGCAATTCTAGCCAACTGTAAAGCTCCTCTTACAGGGATGCTACAAATGTAACATATCCAAAACACCACTACAGAAACATAAGCGAGAATTAAAGTTGCTGTTTCCATGTTTTGTAGACTCACCTTCTGGACTTGTTCTATTGATTATTGTTGCTGGTGGGAGACCAACATTTTAGGAATATCTCCTAGAGGTAAAGTTAAATCTCCCAATGGAGACACTTGTTTTGGTAACAACTGGCTAAGCGTGGATTTCCTGTGATACTGTAGAGATTTCCACTTCCTGATGTATTCCTACTCTATCCAAAAATAAAATGGAAAACATACACTTTCTAAAAACACTCCAAAGTGAAATACTGCTTAAAGTGTGGCTTTACTGTCAGCAAGTGGATCCTGAAAACTAGAAAAAGAGGCATTTTTAATTTATTTTAAAGTATATGCTTTTTATTTGAGTTTTGGAAGATATACAAATAACACATAACATACACAGGGTGGAAGGCAGCCCCTCTTGCCAAAAAGGCATAAATATGATACAGGGCGCAGAATACGTCTAAAGAGAAAATACACTGTTACAGTAAGGAAAGTTTTAAAATACAATGTGGCGATGCTATTGTGATCAGCAGTAGCTAAGACGGGAGAGGAACCTCTTCACCCCCAACACAGACAGTTGGGGAGTCTGTCAAACAGTAAAGAGAGAAGTTGAGGGAAGGTGCCTCAGCTTGATGGGTCTGAAGTTTAACCTCCCTGGCGGTATTCCCGAGTGTAGCTCGGGGTAAAGTTTCAGCACCACAAGCGGTAACCCCGAGCTACACTTGGGAATACCCTGCAACGCTGCTCCGGGATCTCTTCTGCACTTACCTTGTCCTTCACTCCTGCAATGTCCCCCCTGCAGCGTCCCCGGCCATCTCCTCTGGCCGATGCCGGCATCTGTCTTCCGGGTTCCGTTCCCTGTGACGTCGGGACGCACAGGGACGTAACTGGTGGGAAATTTAAAAATGTCAAAAAGTGACATTCACTAAATACACTAAAATCACACAGTATAACATTACTGTATCAAACCATTTCACATACATTTTGTCCCTAGTGCTTTGTCCTGCGCTCTGCCTGCATTTTTACTGTTCTTTCTGCCTGAAAACTGAGAAATGTCCATGGTGTCCTAAAAGCGTCCCTTTAGGTCAAAAGCAGTTTTAGACCAGCTAGAGAACAGCGATAGTAAATTAGAACTACTTGCAGAATTGAGTGATGATTCGTGGGGAAATTCGTCATCAGACACTGAAAACGATTTTGCAACTTTGCTCAGTGATGTGCGAACTTGGCGCTCTATTTCAAATTTCAGTGTTTTTGGTTTGATTACATTATTGAATTAAATTTATTATTATATTATTTTTTATGATTATTTATTAAATTATAATTTATGATTTCGTGTTTCAAATTTTATCATACCCGGGATGTTTACTAGACTCTTGTTTGGACGGATTTCACTGTGTTATTCCTAAAAATTACAGGCCTACAATAAAAAAAACAACGTATTTCCATGCAAAAAAATGTATTGCTTAGAGCACAGAAATACTGACATAATCAGACAGCTAGGGAGGCTACACTGGCTTTAGTCATTTTCAGTAACAGGAGAGGCGGTGGGGAAAGACTGGATGTAGAAAGCGCAATCCATTTGCTCCAGGTGTTAGTAAAGTTGGAACAATCTGTCATGTAGTCTAGCTGTTAGTTCGTCCATTCCCATGATGAAATTCAGTTCAGCAGTCTACTCTTCTATACGAGGGATGGAAGTAGTACTCCCATGTCTAAGGATCAGTGTTGTATGTGCTGAGAGGAAATGTTTTAGTAGGACTTTTCTAGCCACAATAAGGAGGCCACAGATAATTGAGAGGAAGGCAACTGTTGGGGTTTCAGGGCAGATTACATCTGTGACTCTGGTATACAGGTTGAAAATAAACTGCCAAAAGGGTCAAATATGCCTGTACGTCCACCACATATGGTATCCAAACAAGAGAATATTATTTTATTTAACATTTTCTAATCTTCTGTAATGGAACTTCTAGAGGAAGATGTACATTGTGTCATTTACTTGATCAGGCAAAATGCATCTCACATATCTGGTCAAAAATTATTTTAAATTATTCTGTTTGTTCTAAGCTGACAAGGATCATTTCTTTTCTTGACTATTTTTGTTTTTTCGGGGGGGGATTTTTTTTTAAATAACTACTTCAACTAGGCTTGCCATGATTCAACAAGCTTGCAGTTAGCATTGCAACCGTCAATATAAACAGTTTTGAAATTCCAAGAGTGGCACCAAATGAATGTGCTCATGCATTATTTATACCAAGTCAAATGACTGCTTGAATCTCACCTCACGTGTATCACCTAATACACAAACTATGCAAGTTTCCTCAGTCAGGCTTGTCTCAGCATAAATATTGTGAGTGCTTGTGCCTACATGACTGTCTCTCTGGAATCCACAGATTTAAACATCACTTTTAAATAACAAAGTGTCGTCACCTTTCACCAAAGATTAGAGAACATTTCATCCCATCACCACCATGCAGCATCTCTCATATCTTTTTCTAAAGGAACCATGTCCATCTTTCTCATGTGAAGGCTTATATACTGCATGTTACATTCACAATATTCTAGTAGCATTTTAGTAAAAAGGAATTCAACAAATGTTAAGGCAATATTCTAAGGAAAACTAAGGAATACGCTTCAAATAACTTTGTAAGAGAGTATTTCCACTTTTGCAGTCAAATTGGGATAACTTGTATTTTTTTTTCATACCAATTTCCTATTCACATAACTAAAAATCATTTAAAAATTGAAGCTTGCATATTTACTGGCTTTGTACTTGCTGCCAAATCTTAAAGTGGAACTTTCCCCATAACAGTTTGATAACAATTATTGTTCTTTAACAAAAGAACATACCTTCTACAATAATATTTATGCTACCAAATTAATGTGTACTGTAAACTGTCTCCACCATTGTTCCTATTTCTTCTTGCTGGAAGCCGCCATTTTATTTAAGCCCAGCAATCACTTCCTTATTGGACCCCCCCTCCCCCTCCTCCTTGGTCTAAAAAAACGAAATGGCAAATTCTGTCATTTAAAATATGTACATTTGTAAATAAGCTTAACTAGCCAATAAGCGGACAGTTTAAATTAACAGATTTGGGCTCAATATGCTAAAATACTGTATATAAATATATATTTTATTATTGATTTTACAGCAAATGGGATTAGAAAATAACAGCCACATGGCTTAAACTAAATACCATTAAAGAGGAACTGAACTCCCCCCCCAAAAAAAAGAAGAAAAGAAAAAGCATATGCGTGCAATCAAGAAGGCAATGGGGTAAAGTGCACGGACATGGCGGATTCCACCTACTGTAGGTTAAAAAGAAATTAGACTCTGTGAGTGAACATGATGACTCTCATTCCACCTAAGATAGCCACAAAATGAAAGTTCAGAAGCCAAATTACCATATTACAATTATGATTTAAATTTTTATTTTTATTTGTTTTTTCTTTATTATAAATATTCCCACAGAGTGAAATATAGGAGGGATGGGGCTAAGAACTTTTTTCTAGATATGTGACAGATCACACAGTGGTTGCTTCCAGCTAAAATCACAGTTTATGTTTAAATACTTATTTTTTATTCTTCCTTCTGACCAAAGATGGGTTTGATACATCTTATTGCACAATAATTGACTTTATACCCCTGTACAGGAAAAGGGTTGTACACATATTGGTATAAATCACAAGGAGAAAATGACAAATTAATGTGAAACATTGGGAGTATTCAGATGTACTTTGGGTCAGTACCACCCTTCTTAGCAAAATATATTCGCATATAGAACAGAAAATAAAGAATTATTTTAAAATAATAGGTATAGCAAGAACAAGTTAAATGGTTTGTTGGAGACTTGAAAGCAATGGTACCTACCTAATTTGCAGTTGTTTGTGGAGCCATCTACCTAGGCTTGTGGCCATGGGCACTAGAGATAAGGGAGTAATAGCAGGTAGAGGAAACCAGAGAAAAAAGTGGATAAACAAGTGACAGACGAGAAGAAAGATAAAAATGTTGGGTGCACAGGCCAGGGAACCCCCTCCCCCCTAAATTGTGAAATTGCAGGTTATTTCACAAAATAATCGCTTTGAATTGTGAAGGGCCCGAGAAAGCAATCCAGATGCTCAATGTGGTATTATAATTACCATACCTGACATAACATTATGACATCGCCTTCATGGTGTGGTGGAAATGGTGGTAGATTTCCCATGTCTCAGGATCCCTTCTGGCATGGCACCCAGAAGAAAAAACAAAGCAGACCCGTTATGTGTCCATAACAGTGTCATTTGCTTCAGCAAAATTTGTTCCTATGGCTACATAGATGACATTTATACCAGCGATTCTGTAGATCTTTTCTGGATCTGTGGATGCCACACTGGCTTTACAAGTTATGTTAAACACCTACAGTATGTACTTCATCCACTGAAAAGCTACAGCCCAGATTTTTTTCTCAAGCAGAAATAGAGTATAGAGCACAGGGAAAAACATTGAGGAGTAGTATGGTGTACCAATCACTCATTATGTTCATTCAGGAAAGGAAGAGGCTGGTAAATGTGACATATTTACCGGACCCTTCCCCCACTCTCCATCCTGAAGGATCCTATTGCGTGCTTGTAGCTGGCGGTGGGAAGGACAAGGACGGAAGCCAGCAGCGCTGTGGGGATGGAGGCACACAGGGGCCCTGGGCAGTAGAGGGAAAGGTATGGTGCACAGGGAGGGTGATTGGTAAGGTGGGGGGCAATTACCCCCTGATCCCCTGTATGGCACTCTCTGCAGCAGCCAAAAGCCAGCAGGAGAGAGAGGAGAAGAAGCCAGTTTTCAGCTGCTGCAGAGAGTCATACAGGGGATCAGTTCCAGCAATTGCCCCCCCTGCCGTGCCAATCACCCAGCTGCCTGGGTCCCCCTGCTGGCCTGGGCCCCATACAGGAGGACAGGTGGTACCCCCTTATCCATGGCCCTGAGTGGATTGCTCCATTTGAAGGCACAAGAATTTTAAAGAGAGTCAAACGTCTGTTGTGGGACTGTGGATGGCCCCCCCAATACTTTATTTTTAAAACAAATTATTTAACCTTCCAAGTATTTAATCATTGAAATTACAGGCATGGCAATGTAACATGCAAGTGCTTCAGAAAAACATACAATATTTTTGCTACAAAAAAAGTTAAAAAAAAATTGTTTGAAAAGAAAATTATTTTGAGCACGTCTAGTCTCTAAATCTTGCATAAATGTTACAATAGCTTTTACTAGGCAATGACTTTCTTTGTGTAAAAAGTGTTCAGTGTAACTTAATCTACTAATGTGATGGGCATAGAGTTTAGCTAATGAACCATAAAAATTGATTATACATGGACAAATGAAGGCATGAGTCTGGATGTGGTCCACTTTGCTGTTTTGCCTATGAATTAACAGCAAAAGGATTCACTTGTCCTCATTGGCAGTGTGTTACTCTGTCATATTTACACAGAGCTGGGTATTTTGTCTGTTCACTACTATACTTACTACAATTGCCTAGAGGTAGATATTTATACATGTACTTTAACTAGAATATGAGATGAATATTATTTCCTGTTCAATGTTTTTTTTCATTATTTTAATAACAGCAAATACAGAGCTGTTATAAGACATAATAGAGACAAGTATGGCATCACATTCCAACAAGAAAGAATGACCATCCTTCAAACAGTTCAAGATGTTACAGCGTGTTCATAAGAGAACAATATATGATCTTGAGCCTATTACAAGTTTTCAACTTAAGTCTACAAAAGGGAAATTATAAAAGTGAATAGAAAAAAGGATGGGGGAAATAGGAAAGGGAGAAAGAGTTGAAAGGTGAAGAGGAGCATTACACTAATCGTAAAGGTGCTGTTTTGGCAACAAATGAGGAAAGTTGCTTCTCAGTCCAGTAGTCAATGGTCAAATTCATTTGGCATGAAGCTTGAGACCCAAGGATCCCAGGGTTTGTGAAAATTGCACGTGTTAGTGACTTTAGTGGTCAGCGTGTCATTAGCATCCACTGTACCAATACCTTGGTGAATGAATACTGTTTTAATTAAAAACATTAATTTCACCCAGGTTCACCTACATAGAGAAATATTTGTGAATGCATATGTACATCTGTAAAAATGTGTTTTTCTCAATCCACAAGAATCATGTGGTAACTGTATGAACTTATTTTTATCACTAGGATATTTCATTAAGAAAGCTATCACATCAGAAGGCTGAAACATCTTTTAACTTTTATAAAATCAGTTTCTGACTTCTAAACTGAAAATGATTGACTTGGAATATTTTTAAAGATCCTAAATTCCTTCTCAGTCAACAAATGCCATTTTTCCTGCTCTGTGTCCAGGGCCGATCACTCACGTGTGATCATTGCACGAGCGATTACATACAGGTGAAACACGAAAAATTAGAATATTGTGCAAAAGTTCATTTATTTAAGTAATGCAACTTAAAAGGTGAAACTAATATATGAGATAGACTCATTACATGCAAAGCAAGATAGGTCAAGCGGTGATTTGTCATAATTGTGAACAGCTCATGAAAACCCCAAATCCACAATCTCAGAAAATTAGAATATTGTGAAAAGGTGCAATATTCTAGGCTCAAAGTGTCCCACTCTAATCAGATAATTAAGCCATAACACCTGCAAAGGGTTCCTGAGCCTTTAAATGGTCTCTCAGTCTGGTTCAGTAGGAATCACAATCATGGGAAAGACTGCTGAGCTGGCAGTTGTGCAGAAAACCATCATTGACACCCTCTATAAGGAGGGAAAGCCTCAAAAGGTAATTGCAAAAGAAGTTGGATGTTCACAAAGTGCTGTATCAAAGCACATTAATAGAAAGTTATGTGGAAGGGAAAAGTGTGGAAGAAAAAGGTGCACAAGCAGCAGGGATGACCGTAGCCTGGAGAGTATTGTCAGGAAAAGGCCATTCAAAAGTGTTGGGGACTTTCATAAGGAGTGGACTGAGGCTGGAATCAGTGCATCAAGAGCCACCACACATAGACGAATCCTGGACATGGGCTTCAAATGTCATATTCCTTTTCCTGAACAACAAACAATGTCAGAAGCGTCTTACCTGGGCTAAAGAAAAACAGACCTGGTCTGTTGCTCAGTGGTCCAAAGTCCTCTTTTCTGATTAGAACAACTTTTGCATCTCATTTGGAAACCAAGGACCCATAGTATGGAGGAAGAATGGAGAGGCACACACTGCAAGCTGCTTGAAGTCCAGTGTGAAGTTTCCACAGTCTGTGTTGATTTGGGGAGCCATGTCATCTGCTGGTGTTGGTCCACTGTGCTTCATTAAGTCCAGGGTCACCGCAGCCGTCTACCAGGAGATTTTGGAGCACTTCATGCTTCCTTCCGCAGAGGAGCTTTATGGGGATGCTGACTTCATTTTCCAGCAGGGCTTGGCACCTGCCCACACTGCCAAAAGCACCAAAACCTGGTTCAATGACCGTGGGATTACTTTGCTTGATTGGCCAGCAAACTCGCCTGACCTGAACCCCATAGAGAATCTATGCCAAGAGAAAGATGAGAGATATGGAACCGAACAATGCAGAAGAGCTGAAAGCCGCTATTGAAGCATCCTGGTCTTCCATAACACCTCAGCAGTGCCACAGGCTGATAGCTTCCATGCCACGCCGCATTGAGGCAGTAATTGCTGCAAAAGAGGCCCAAACCAAGTACTGAGTACATATGCATGCTTATACTTTTCAGAGGTCCGATATTGTTCTATGTACAATCCTTGTTTTATTGATTGCATGTAATATTCTAATTTTCTGAGATTGTGGATTTGGGGTTTTCATGAGCTGTAAGCCATAATCATCACAATTATGACAAATCACGACTTGAACTATCTTACTTTGCATGTAATGAGTCTATCTCATATATTAGTTTCACCTTTTAAGTTGCATTACTGAAATAAATGAACTTTTGCACGATATTCTAATTTTTTGAGTTTTGAGTGCAACAATTATAGTTGAGGGAGCTGGCAGATTCCCATAGCTTTCAATGGGGCTGCCTCCCACAACTAATTACCCACTGGCATTCTTGCATGTAATTGGCATCTGGTGTGTATCTGCTAACTGGTTTAAGGAGGGCGCTAGAGAGTTCTGCTTACCAAAATTAACCCTGTCTGTATTGTAGTTGTAAACTACATGTGTACACTGTCTGTCCTAACGACAGGTAAAAGATCTCAGATCTTGTTGGTACATTGTATATGGATGCACTTTCAAAATATACCGACTGTGAGTTGAAATACACTTTAAGATCAGTTTTTAACATCTCAGAATTAACTTCATTTATCTACCAGTAATAAACAATACTTAAACTCAAATGTGTTGATGCTGTCTTTGACATTACAGCTCATTCATGGCAATTGTACGGAACTGCTTCCTTTATTGTCTGTATTTGTGAATAGCCAGAGTTAGTTGGGCACAGACTTGTACTTCATGTCCCTGCTAGCTGGGAACCCTGATTGGAGGACTGTGATGTTACATAAAAAGGAATTTCCAGGAAGTAGACACAGAACTGAGCCACATGACCTTATACACACTAGAGCTGCTGTATTTCACCCAGACCAAAAGTTGAGACTATTTGGCAATTATTCCTGTGTTCTAATAGATTAAATGCAGTTACCCATAGCTTCTTGAGTGTGTATCTGAATCCTTGTGACAGACGTATCTCTGTCCTGTTGTTATCGTCTCACATACACAGTGACAGCTAGGTCTGTGCTACTGTATGTGTGCAGTGTTCACCTATCAGTATCTTTGTAGGTGAACCTGTTTATTGTAAAAGAGTATTTATTATTTATATGCAGCTCCTATTATTTTAGTTTACCCTGTCCCTTCTGGTCTGGGATTCTACAGCTAGTTTTAACTATGGGGTTCACAAACCAGCATAGGCTGCAGCCAGGTTAGGCATCCTATGGCAGTTTCAGGCAGTTAGTGGTCAGATTGCATGACAGATTAGAAACTACTAGGGAGTAAGATGAGAGCAGTTGGGATGATTCTGATTTCAAGTGCCGCCCCACAGTTTCTGTGGGTGAGAATGTGCATTCCAGGCTGGCTGGACAACTGTTGGAGGATCTCCCCATCACCTCTGATCTTGTCATCAGGTCTCTGACACAAAGACAAACACCACATTCCAATCATCCTCAGGGGCCCCTGCAACTGAACTTTGCAACATTTATCTGGAGTTCTCTTTATTAATACCTATATATACCTGGGTATACATACAGTATATGTACACAATTCCTCCAGTACTCTTGTTGGACCTTTTGCTGACAATACCTGTTTGTACGTTGAATGTACTGCATGTACAATTTTTAATCTTTTTCTTATATAAAGCTTGTATTATTTCCATATTGGTGTGCATCTACAGTATACACCTATGGTTAATGTTATATACTCTTTGCAGTAGTTCATCTGCTCCCGATAAATTTAATTAGATAACTGGTTAACTCCCCAGTATAGGAACCCCCTCTGTTCACAGAGCCCCTGTCCTGAGTGGAGGCACTGCCAACTTAATCAAACCCACTCTTCCACTTAGCAAAGGTTTTGGTTCACTTATTTACCTATAGATTTACCGCACTATCCTGTTCGGGGAGAGTACTGTTTCATACCCCACCAAAATAAGGCTACACAATCATCAATGCAAAGTTAACCTTTGTGAATAGGGATTTAGTCATTCATTGCAAATGCTACATTAGAGTGATCAGCTAGACCTAACATGAATAGTATTTAGATATAACTAAAAATAGTACCTATACAAGGCTTATATGCTTTATTGACACATAGAAAATAGGCAGCACAGTGGCTAAGTGGTTGGCACTTCCACATGGCAGCACTAGGGTTGTTGGTTTGAATCCCAAGCGCGGCACTACCTGCACAGAGTTTGCATGTTCTCCCTGTGCCTGCATGGGTTTCCTCCAGGTACTCCAGTTTCCTCCCACACTCCAAAGACACGCTGGTAAGCTAATTGGCTCCTGTCTAAATTGGCCCTAGTATGTGTATGTATGAATGTGAGTTAGGGACCTTAGATTGTACACCCCTTGAGGGTTAGGGACTGATGTGAATGTATAATAATATGTAAAGCACTACATAAATTGACGGTACTATACAAGTACCTTTAATAATAAAATGTAGGGAACTCTTACCTAAAAACACCAGGAATGAAGTACTATTCTCTTAGGTGAGGAGGCCAACTGGATAGAACCATTGAGCGGAATGATTGCTGCAGTGTCAGCTTGGTCTGACAGTGCAGCTTTTATTTATTTAAGTCAAACTTATGCATAAATAACTCTTATACTATATATCCATTTGGCTTCATGCTCTGCTAGTACATCAGAATCTGGAGAGCTCGCAAGAATGCTTTGAACAGTCCATGGTATCCCTTATTTTTATTAATAACTTTTTCTGCATAAAATCATCCTGTTGTAAATGAGGTGCAACCCACCCTTGATGTTGTAGAATGGAGTATTAGTTCAGAAGAACGAAATGCATTCTTAATGAAAATGGTTTCATTGTACACAGAGATACTATGTTCTTTGGAAAGCCTGGTACTGCTAAAGGAATTGGAATAAAAAGGAATATTGTGTGTTGTAGTTTTTAAAAAGAAAAGGGGAGATAAGCAGTATGGTTACACCTGGTGTCATCTGTTAGCCATGGAATGTATTTCCCCTCCTCTGATGAGTTATTTTTTTAGCTTTGAAGGGTAGTGGGTGGTAAGAGCACATAGGCATAAAATTGGAATGGAAAAGCTCATGCAGGTGTACTTGAAAAGTGGTAATATGTAGTGATGAAATCCTGAGCAGATCAAAGCCACATGAGTGGTAGTGACATTGTAAGTGTAGACAAAATGCACTCCTCCTACTGAAGTCAGACAGTTAAAAAAAAATGTAAAGTCACTGTAACCACAAGTGTATCTTTTCATTTTTTTCTAGAACCTTATAAACAAGTCATACTTTCTGGTTCTATTCTCCGCTATATGTAACCTACAGCAACTATTTCCTAAAGTATAACTAAGCTGGCTATTACCATTTAAATTGAAAATTAACACTTATGAGTAATAACGGCAGAGATATTTGATCACAGGAACACTCAATTGCCATAGAGCAGGGGTGTCAAACTGGTGGGCCTCCAGCTGTTGGGAAACTACAAGTCCCATCATGCCTCTGCCTTTAGGAGTCATGCTTGTAACTGTCAATCTTGCAATGCCTCATGAGACTTGTAGTTTGGCAACAGCTGGAGGGCCGCCAGTTTGACACCCGTGCCTTTGAGGATCAGGAGGTATTTTTTCCCTAATGGAGCAAATTGGACCATGCTTTAGGGTCGTTTTGCCTTCCCCTGAATCAACAGTGTGTATAGGGTTTTGTATATGGTAGGTTTCCAATTTTTTTATTATATTAATTTTTTTTCTATGTTGAAATAGATGGACTTGGATCGTATTATAACCTGAATAACTGCAGTGCTGTGAAAAAGTATTTGCCACCTTCCTTATTATTTTTTAGCATATTTGTCACACTTAAGTAATTCAGATCATCAAACTAATTTTAATATTACACAAAGATAACCTAAGTAAATACAAAATACAGTTTTAAAATGTTGATTTAATTTATGAAGGGAAAAACTGTCCAAACCTGCCTGGCCCTATGTGAAAAAATAATTGCACCCTAAACCCCCTGCTGCATAACCAAAGTGTGCTTGAGCTTGAGGTCACAAACTGATGCCCAGACATTTTCCTTCAGGATTTTCTGGTAAAGAGCAGAATTTATTGTTCCATCAATTATGGCAAGTCATCAAGGTTCTGATGCTGCAAATCAGCCCCAGACCATCACACTACCAACACCATGCTTGACTGTTGGTAAGATGTTCTTTTTATAAAATGGTCTGTTAGTTTTATGCCAGCTGTAACAGAAAGCACACCTTCCAAACAGTTCAACTTTGGTCTCATCAGTCCACAGAATATTTGCCCAAAAGTCTTCGCGGAAATCTAGATTTTTTTGGAAAATGTGAGAAGTATCTTTGTGTTCTTTTTATTCAGCAGTGGCTTTCATCTTTGAAGTCTCCCATTGAGGCTGATTTTTCCCAGTCTTACTTATTGTTGAATCATGAACACTGACTTTAAGTGAGGCAAGGGAAGCCTGCAGTTCTTTAGATGTTTTCTGGGTTCTTTGATGACTTTCTGGATGAGTCATCGTATTGCTCCTGGAATAATTTTGGTAGTCTGGGCACCACTGTTCCAAGTCTTCTTCATTTGGGAATAATGGCTCTCACTGTGGTTTTCTGGAGTCCCAAAGCCTTAGAGATGGCTTTGTAACCCTTTCCAGACTGATACAGTTGTGTCCAAAATTATTCAACCCCCAATGCTGTAAAGGGGTTTAGGGACTATAGTGTACATTTGGAATTGTATTCAGAATCAAATCCTACAAGGACGTTGTAACTACCCAAATGCAACTAAAATGACATCAATTGTTTATGTAATACAGTAGTAAATGGTTCTTATGTGGTTTCTTCATTGCCACAATTATTCAACCCCTTAAAGACTACCACTCTGAAGAACAGAGGTTCATACAGGTGCTTTCCATCAGGTATTGAAAACACCTGTGGATGTCACCGAGCAGCAATCAAGCATAATAAGCACCAATTAGGCAGCTTTAAAATGACTGTGATACTCAGCTCCTTCTAGACATTTACTGGTGTGGTTACAAACATGGTGAAGGCAAGAGAATGGTCCAGGAAGACAAGAGAAGAGGTGATTTCTCTTCACAGGAAGGGCAATGGCTATAAGAAGATTGCAAAGATGTTAAACATACCAAGAGACACCTTAGGAAGCATCATTCGCAAATTCAAGGCAAAGGGCACTGTTGAAACGCTACCTGGTCGTGGCAGAAAGAAGATGCTGACTTCGACTGCTGTGCGCTACCTGAAGCGTAGAGTGGAGAGAAGTCCCCGTGTGACTGCTGAGGAACTGAGAAAAGATTTGTCAGATGTGGGTACAGAAGTTTCAGCCCAGACAATAAGACGCACACTGCGTAATGAAGGCCTCCGTGCCAGAACTCCCAGGCGTACCCCCTTGCTGTCTCCAAAGAATAAGAAGAGTCGACTGCAGTATGCCAAAAGCCATGTGGACAAACCACAAAAGTTGTGGGATAGTGTTCTGTGGACTGATGAAACAAAATTAGAACTGTTTGGGCCCATGGATCAACGCTATGTTTGGAGGAGGAAGAACAAGGCCTATGATGAAAAGAACACCTTGCCTACTGTGAAGCATGGTGGAGGGTCAATCATGCTTTGGGGCTGTTTTGCTTCTGCAGGTACAGGGAAGCTTCAGCGTGTGCAAGGTACCATGAATTCTCTTCAGTACCAGGAGATATTGGATGGAAACGTGATGCAGTCCGTCACACACCTGAGGCTTGGGAGACGTTGGACCTTTCAACAGGACAATGATCCCAAGCATACCTCCAAGTCCACTAGAGCATGGTTGCAGAGGAAAGGCTGGAACATTTTGGAGTGGCCATCGCAGTCACCAGACTTAAATCCGATTGAGAACCTCTGGTGGGACTTAAAGAAAGCAGTTGCAGTGCGCAAGCCTAAGAATGTGACTGAACTGGAGGCCTTTGCCCATGAAGAATGGGCGAAGATACCCGTAGATCGCTGCAAGACACTTGTGTCAAGCTATGCTTCACGTTTAAAAGCTGTTATAACTGTAAAAGGATGCTGTACTAAGTACTAAGATTGAATGTCACTTGGGGGTTGAATAAAACTGATAATGCTGTGAGCACAGAAAAGACATTTGTGGTTATTTCATTATAACTGTTATGTTATATTTGTCTGACCTACAAGTGCCTCTTTAATGTAAATGTAAGCAAGATGACTGAATGATCAAAAGCAATGTCAAACTGGCCAAAACACTCAATTTCAGTGGGGGTTGAATAATTTTGGACACAACTGTACATGTCAATTACTTTGTTTCTCATCTGTTCTTGAATCCTTTTAGATCACGGCATTACGTGTTGCTTTTTAAGATTCTTTAGTGTGCTTCACTTTGTCAGACAGCTTCTTTTTAAGTGATGTCTTGATTCAACAGGTCTGTCAGCAATCAGGCCTGAGTGTGGCAAGTGAAATGTAACTCCGCTTTCCAAAAAATGTGGCTAGTCACAAGTCATTCATGATTTAGCAAGAGGAAGGGGGGGAGGTCTCCATTACTTTTTCACATAGGGCATGGCAGGTTTGGAAAACTTTTTTCCCTTAATAAATGAAATCATCATTTAAAATATGCATTTTGTCTTTACATGGGTAATCTTTGTGTAAAATTAAAATTTGTTTGATCTCAACCATTTAAGTATGAAAAATATGCAATAAAACCTAAAAATCAGGAAGGGGGCAAATACATCTTCACAACACTGTATATATCTGTGACATCCAAGAAGAAAAATGCATTACATTGCAGCTTACCAACCCTTAGATGTGGAGACTGAAATATATTTTCTGCAAGTACAGAAAAATACCTATAGATCCAGTATCCTTTTAATTTCTTGTCTACTGAACTGAATCTCAAGCAACATAAGAATATCTCACCAGTTATCTTCAGTGGACTACAGAATATTTTCCCTATGTAGTTTACATGAGGAAAGAGAGGTGTTTGTAGTCCAAATCAGAATTGAAAGCTAGGGTGACAACACTGCTACTTGAAAGTTACAGTACAATGGGTGAGCATTGTCACCCTGAGTCAGGAAGTGTATTACTGGGGGGGGGCAGCAGGTGAACATAAGGAATAAAAGCCAGAGAAAATAAAACTAATGCAGTTATCACATCTAACAACTGGTAAGCTGTAAAATATTCATGTTTGTTCTTGGGTTAAGACACTTTATATTCTCCAACAGTAAATTGCCCAACAATCCTCCAGTCAGCTAAAAGTCAGAAATGTAATCAAGAGAGCTACAACAATGGATTTATTACAAGCAAGCAGTTTGAACATTGAGTATGCAGTAAGTAAATACACCTGAAGTTCATGATTTATAAATCAGCTTGGGAGACTTAAAAAGCTGTATATCGTTTGTTGTCAATTTACTTTTTTTGTTTTATAACTGAACTCTAGGCATAAATTTTAAAGCGGTTTTAGAAATGTAATTTCTTAATGCCAACAAAAAAATTATTTTGTGTAAATCCAATGCTACAGCCACAGCAAAATCCCTCCAGGAATGCTGCATAATCAGGGATCAGTGTCCCTTGTTTCTTGACCAGTGGCTTCTGTGCCAGCTCCTTCCTGAGCCACCAGTCGTGTAACATCCCTAATGTAGTTAAGCCAGTAACAGCGGAAACATAATAAATAAGAGTGGCCAGAAGGCCCTAGGTTTGTCACACATATTCACGTCTGCCCACCTATCTCAGATTTATATTTGAGTGTACTAATTCCCATTGCTTGATGGCAATTGCAGTTTTATTATAGCAGCATAGAACAGTAAAAGAAGGGTTATATTCCTACATCCAGTGAGGAGATCACAGACATTAAAAAGGTGATTTTAACGAAAACTATGTAAGTGTCCAAAAAAATACATGCTCATTATTACTTTGGCAAAAGACAAGTAATGCTGAAACTATCCAAGATTTCAACTTTAATTTGATATGTTTTAACCACTTGCCTACCAGGCACTTATACCCCCTTCCTTACCAGGCCAATTTTCAGCTTTCAGCGCTGCCGCACTTTGATTGACAATTGCGCGGTCATGCAACATTGTACCCATATGAAATTTTGATCATTTTTTTCTCACAAATAGAGCTTTCTTTTGGTGGTATTTAATCGCCACTGGGCGCTTTACTTTTTGCGCTATAAATTAAAAAAAGTGCAAAAAATTTGAAAAAAAAAAAAAAAGTTTATTTGTTTCTTTTATAAAATTTTTCAAACAGGTATTTTTTCTTCTTCACTGATTTGCGTTGATGAGGCGGCACTGATGGGCACTGATGGGCACTGATAGGCGGCACTGATGGGCACTGATAGGCAGCACTAAAGGGCACTGATAGGCAGTACTAATGAAGTGGCACGGATAGGCGGCACTGATAGACAGCACTAATTAGGGGTCACGGATAGGCGGCACTGATATGCAGCACTGATAGGCGGCACTGATAGGTGACACTGATGATGGGTACTGATAGACGGCACTGACTGGCATCACTTCTGGGCACTGACTGGCGGCACTGACTGGCACAACCCCTGGGCACTGACTGGCAGCACTGGTGGGTGGCACTGGTGGGTGGCACTGGTGGACAGCACTGGTGGGTGGGCACAGGTGGGTGGCACTGGTGGGCACAGGTGGGTGGCGCTGGTGGGCACAGGTGGGTGGGCACAGGTGGGTGGCACTGCTGGGCACATGTAGGTGGCACTGCTGGGCACAGGTAGGTGGCACTGCAGAGTGGCACAGGTGGGGGCACTGCTGGGCACAGGTGGGGGCACTGCTGGGCACAGGTGGGGGCACTGCTGGGAATGGGTGGGCGGGGCTAGTGGGCGCACAGCTGATCGGAACTTGCGGGGGTCACTGCTGGGAACCGATCATCAGGGCACTGATCATCAGTGCCCTGATGATCGGTGCCGATCCCCGCTCTGACAACTGCCGGTTCTCGGCAGTACTTTCCTCACGATCTGACAGCGTGAGGAAAGTGCAGCCGAGAACCGGCACTTGCATTTTCCTGTGATCAGCGTGTCATTGGACACCGCTGATCACGTGGTAAAAGGCCGGTGGGATCGGCCTTTCACCACATCTCGTGATCAGCTGTGTCCGTAGGACACAGCGATCACGGAGATCGCCGGGTGCGCGCCCCCTGGGACGCGCAGGAGAGCGCGTTCTGGGAGGACGTCATATGACGTCCACTCAGAACTGGCCGGCCGCGGTGAAGCCGTCATTCGGCTATGCGCGGTCGGCAAGTGGTTAAAAAAGATGTATTGTTTTATTATTTATATAATTTTTCATTACAAATAAGGGTGTGCCAAAAGTGTCACAGAACATTTTGCTTTAGGCTTGGTTCACATCTGTGCGGGTGGTGCCTCTGCAGGACTCAGGACCCGCAGAAATACATGCAGCTGCACCAGCCACACAGAGGAATGCGGGACCTACAGGCGTGTACCATTAATTCTAATGGCACGCCGCCACACTGGAAATTGCAACCGTAATGGGAACCTCGGTTCCCGTGCGGGCTACGATTTCTGAAGAAGTGCAGGGATTTCTTTCCTGCATGTCCCGGGACACAGGAGTCTATTCAAAATGAATGGGCTCTCGTGTCTGCGCAAATTACAACCTGCATGATCGCACATATGTGAACCTGGCCTTAAAGAGCATGCACTGCAAAGGCTGTTTACATTAAGGCTGCCTCTCTATGTGATTCCTATGACCAAAGCGGAAGGGGGAAGGGGGATAACTCCACTGATTCATCCTGCTGTTTGTATAGCTGAACTTGAGCTAATGAACCCTGTAAACCACGAGTCAAACAAGAGGCCTGCGAGCCAAATCCAGCCCGTCAGGCCATATCATGTGGTCCTTGCACCTCCCCTACAGCTCTACCCCCCTTGTCTCTGCCCCCATCTTAACTCAGCAGTCAGCAACAGAGAGTGAGACAGAATTTCTCTACCAGATTCTGGGCTTCTCTGTGCATTGGAGACTGCTCAGGTAGAACACCATGACAGAACCATGTTCTGTCTCAGCAGTCTCCAATAAAGTTTCTTGTGGATGAAACCAGCGGTGTGTGACCCTCTTTTTCAAACTCGGTACAGAAGTGTGAGTGGGATTCATGCCAGTCTCCACCTGCCCTTTGCAGCTTAAGTCTTAAATTATTACAGAAACCAGTAATATTCAAATGCAGAGGCAATTATTTAATATGATAAAGGGTAGATACAGTTATATAGTCTTACAGATACAACCGTCCCTTTGAGAGAAACCATAATGCTGATGTAGCACTCCTGCTGTAAACCATATCAGTTTTTCAGCAAAGCAGCTAAGATTAGCCTGGTAAACATGTAAAAGAATTTTAAAACTCTACATGCCAGCTGGAAATGTATAACGGGAATGCAAGAGTTAATATGTAGCATGTCCTGTCTTCTTCAAAGGACATGCAATGTTGAGGGTAGAAAAAATGAAGACATTGCACAAAGCAGCTAATCAGATTCCATTTTCTTCTCAAAGCTGGTTGTATAGGTAACAGCTCCAATTTATTTATTATCCAGCTGCAGTGAAATTACTTTGCCTTCCATCTGACATTGCAGAGTCTGATGCTTTACATTTTATTTTACTGACACAGATCTTCTAAATCCAGTTAACTGTATTCCTTCTCCTCAGATATGCATGTAAATTTGAAGCATAATTGCCTGGAAGTCATGCCTGGAAGAGTCATCTCAGCTGTTAACACTGGATCATAACATTCTGACACAAAAGTTTCGCAACCACTGGTATGCATATCCCTTTGGGTACTTTGTAAGGGCTTAAGGGGTACTTTTGGTTGTTAAGCCCAATTCAGAACAGCAAATACAGATTTCAGCAGGTGGCCAACTAGTATTTAAAATAAATGTATCAATTATGTTTAGTTATTTAGAAATATCCTGTATTTGTCTGTTTTTCATTTATCAAGGTCATAGTGTACCCAAAAGTATTTAGTCACATTCAGCTTGATGTGTGTTCTAATGTTAAGGACATTACGGCAGTTGTGTTATAAAGTAGAAGCCGCTCCAAATACAGGTGAAGTCTTCAGCATTAGAACGTCCATTAGAAGTCCAGGTAATGGGATTTATTAACTGCTACTTATGCTTGTCTCTTTTCAGTTAGACTTAAGCCTAGTACACATGATCAAAAAATCAAACGAAAAATACAGTTTTCATTGTGCAATAATCTGATTGTTAATACACAGCTTTCGTCTGGAATTACTGAAAGGGACAAGCACCCACATTTTCTCATACAATACCAGATCGTACAATTTTCCTTTTAATCAGCACAGATTTGTTCCAAAAACAGTACAATTGTTTGCATTATAATACACAACATCACTTCTGAATTTTTATTTTATCCTGCGAGAATTTTCATAACTTTAGTAACCTTTTCATTATTGATATGAGAATAGTATGCAAAAAAAAAAAAAAACCAATCATTCCTCAATATTCTCATGGTGTGTACGGGGCTTTACTCTCCTGGTGCCTTGCCTAAGATTAAAGATCCAGCATTATTTGTGTATTTCAGGTACTTATATAGCGCCATCAATTTACGCAGTGCTTTACATATATATTGTACATTCACATCAGTCCCTAACTCTCAAGGGGCGTACAATCTAAGGTCCCTAACTCACATTCATACATACACATACTGTACTAGGGCCAATTTAGACAGGATCCAATTAACCTACCAGCATGTCTTTGGAGTGTGGGAGGAAACCGGAGTACCCAGAGAAAACTCACGCAGGCACAGGGAGAACATGCAAGCTCAAGGAAGGAGGTGCCGTGGCTGGGATTCAAACCAACAACCCTAGTACTGCCAGGCGGAAGTGCTAACCATTTAGCCACTGTGCTGCCCATAGCATTATATTCTTGTCTTTATCTTGTATCCTGCCATAATGGGCATGGTATTGACACAGCCCAAGATGATTTACATTGGCACAACTGATATGATTCAGAAATATTTAGACAGAATGAAAGTGAATAAAGCACCTGGACTGGATGGTAAACACCCACGGGTTGTTTCAAAGCCATTGTTTCTAATTTTTAGGGACTCTTTAATGACTGGCATAGTACCACTGGATTGGCATAAGGCCAGTGTGGTGCCTATATTTAAAAAGAGGTCAGTTAGAGGAACTGAATTTATTCTCCCTTGAGAAGAGATTCAGGATGGATATGATCAACATGTATAAATACATCAGTGGTTCATATAATGAACTCATTGTAGAGTTATTTACCCTGAGGTCATCACAGAGGACAAGGGGGCACTCTTTACATCTGGAGGAAAAGAAATTTAATCTCCAAATACGGAAAGGTTTCTTCACAGTAAGAGCTGTGAAAATGTGGAACAGACTCCCTCAAGAGTTGGTTCTAGCCAGCTCAGTGGATTGCTTTAAAAAAGGCCTGGATTCTTTCCTAGATACACACAATATAACTGGATACTAACATTTATAGGTAAAGTTGATCCAGGGAATATCTGAGTTCCTCTCAGGGGATCAGGAAGGAATTTTTTTCCCCTGCAGGAGTAAATTGGATCATTATTTGCTGGGTTTTTTGCCTTCTTCTGGATCAACTGTGGGTACAGGATTATAACTTTTTTTTAATGGTTGAACTTGATGGACTTTTGTCTTTTATTAGCTGTAACCAATAATTAGTATAAACCTCCCCCATCCCCATCTTTCAAAGGGCATGGTCATTTTTATGTAAAGTATGTAAAGTGCTATTTTCTGTGCCAAGTGTATGGCACTTTTAATGCAGCACTTCAACTAAAGCCCCATACATGATGAGACTATTGGATGAAAGATCTTCTGGGGTTGTTTTTGCATGCTAGTCTCGTATTGAAAATGAAGAGGTTACTAAAATTATGAAATTCTTGTATGACAGAATAAAAATTTGAAGAGATGTAATGTATTGTATTGTATTTGTATTGTATTTTTAGACAAAAACTGTATTCATTAAATGAAAATCGTACAATCTGGTGACATACAAGAAAAATTTTCATACTTGTCCCTTTGAATAATTTTGGACGAAAGCTGTGCACTAACAATCAGATAATGGTACAATCGTTTCCAAAGTGGAATTTTTCATACAACTTTCTGATCGTGTGTACTAGGATTAACCTCCCCGGAGGTATTCCTGAGTGTAGCTCGGGGTAAAGTTTCAGCACTAGAAGCGGTAACCCCGAGCTACACTCAAGAATACCCTGCAGCGCTGCTCCTGGATCTCTTCTTCACTTACCTTGTTCTGCGCTCCCGCGATGTCCCTCCTGCAGACTTTGCTCAGTAATGTGCGAACTTGGCACTCTATTTCAAATTTCAGTGTTTTTGGTTTGATCATATTATTTAATTAAATGTATTATTATTATATTATTATTATTTTTTATGATTATTTATTAAATTATAATTTATGATTTTGTGTTTCAAATTTTAACATACCCGGGATGTTTACTGGACTCTTGTTCGGACAGATTTCAGTGAGTTATTCCTAAAAATTACAGGCCTACAATAAAAAAAATACATATTTCCATGCAAAAAAATGTACCGCTTTGAGCACAGAAATATGGACATAATCAGACCGCTAGGGAGGTTAAGGAACAATAAGACAAGTACAAACATCAGTGCTCCAATAAAAACAGTCTGTAAGTGCACTTTAATTTTGTTTGTCTAACTCTCTCAATCTGCTTTCCCCCTTTATCATTCTCTCACTAACCTTCCTTCTTGCAATAAACTCCTCTGTTCTCAAATTCTCATTTCTGTACCCCTCCTCTCCACCCCACTTCCTATACATATCACCCTCTCTTCTGTCTGCTCTCTATTATTGCACTTATCGGCTCCTGCTCTTTCTGGACTCGCACAATATCACAACTTCCATATCACTGAAGTATCTTCCCTCTTATAAATCCTGCTCTCACCTCACCTCCTTCACCCTCCTGCTAGTCCTAACCACTGTGGATATTGCCCCAATATCTACACCATCTCACCCCTGAAATGACACTCTTCTTTTTTGGGCAGCAGCTGCAACTATTACATTCTTACTTCAATTCCCCTGTTCCATGAGCCAGCCCCCCTTGATATGTGCCTTCTGGAATGCCTGCTCAGTCTCTAACAAACTCACCTCTGTCAATTACCTCTTCCACTGTAATTAACTCAACCTACTTGCTTTCACTGAAACCTGGCTTCAAGAATCTGACTCTGCCTCTCCAGATGCCCTCTCCCATCATGGCCTCCACTTGAGTCACTCACCCAGACCCAGTGGATGAAAAGGAGGTGGAGTTAAATTCTACTTTCACCGCAAAGCATCATACAGGTTCTTCTTACACCTCAATCTCTGTCCCTTTTGAAGCACACTGCATACATCTTTTTTCTCCAGTCCCCCTGGAGTGATTTTTAGGACTCCTGGGTCTGTGTCATGCTTTCTCAACAACTTCTTTGCTTGGCTACCCTATCTTCTCTCCTCTGAAGTACCCACCATTAATCTTGGTTACTTTAACATTTCCGTCAGTGTTAACACCTCAGCCACCTTTTGGCTACTCAACCTGACCTTTTCCTTTAACTTAACACCTCCACTCACTCTGACGGCAACATGCTCGACTTTGTATTTTCTCACCCCTGCCCCTTGTGATCACTCTAACACACCTTTTCTGCACTCTGATCACAACCTTATCAGTTTCACACTTTCCCTGTCTCCAGCCCCCTATGCCTCACTCCAGAAAGTAGTTATCTGTAGAAATCTCCACCATCTTAACCCCTCTCTTCTTCATTCTGCTAGTCACTGACTTTCTGAAAAAATCACACCCCTGTCCCACCCGGACCTAGAGGCTTCTGTATACAACAACTTAATCTTATCCTCCCTGGACACACTTACCCCCTGTCTATGTGCAGAACCAGGCCTCGCCCACCACAACCCAAATATATGCAAATAGAAATAGATGACACTAGGAATCTCAAAAGACACAGCTGTGCTTCAAAACCCCACCCTTTACAAATCTGCCATTCTCAAATACAACTCCTGCCTCCATGCTGCTAAACAAACCTACTTTGTCAGTCTCATCAATATTCTCTCATCAAGTCCTCATCAACTCTTTTTTTACCCTTAGCTCTACTTTGCCCCTCACTGCTCCCACCCACTATCTTACTTATTTCCCAGGAGATCACCAATAATTTAAAAAACAGGATTTGTGACAAGATCTCCACTGCCCAGCTTTCTTCGTCTGAAGTCCGGAAGTGCCGAAACGCGTTAAGGGTGTGACGTCGTGACGCACGCACGCAGACCGGAAGTGTCGCCGCGGCCATTTTGTGGGTTATCAACACATGGCTTACCGCATTTGTTTGGTAGAACTTGCATAGGAACCATGTGGGGAGCTGGATATATGAAATTTTAATGTAAGTGGATATTAAAATCTTTTACCTATACCTTGAATATGAGCCTTGAGACCCTTCTTGTCTTTTGAGGACCTTGGAAAATTTCTTTGGAGAGAATGAGAAGATCCCTGCTGGTATATTGATACAGAGGGTAATAGTATTTAATACTATTGGTGTCGGTGGATACACAGTGTTGCAGTGTTCACAGAGTGGTCACAGTTTATCCATACGTGCACAGGAGATATATATGTATACAGTTTTTGCACAGTTTTTGTTGTTTGTGTTTTGCACGGAGTGAATATTTATCATTTATAAAGGTAACGCACTAGATTATTTATTTTGTTTTTTTTGAGGTACCACGGGATGCAATGAGATTTTTTCTACTGGAGGATAAAGTTTGAACTACCTCTACACAAGCTTTCTCCCATTCAGTCTATCAAGAATTTTGCTGCTAGACTCATCCACCATAAAAACTGATCTGTAGCTGCTGCTCCACTTTGCCAAATCGTCCCTCAGCTTTAACTAGCCCAGCATATAAAATTAAAAATTCTAACTACAACATACAAATCCATCTACATTACTGCCCCAACTACATCCCAAACCTCATCTCGACATATCACCCAATCCACAGCTCTGCACTCACTTTTGCAGCAGTTGTTTTCTTTTTCTGGGTTACAATTCTGCGCAATGTCCTTTTCCTCATCAGACATTTTCCCAGAAACTGTATATGCCATCATAACCTTTGATACTGTACCTCACGACACGTCAAATAAATTGGCATTTTCAGTCACAAAGGCACCAGCTAAGTGGGCAACAACAATTTGCCATTTTTGAAGCTCAGTAAGCTCTGACATGACTCTGTATTACTAGCAGCGCACACAGTGAATGACAAAAGTGAGGCTTCCCACCTGTTAGCTAGTTGTCTCATCACACAGCAGAAGCAAAAGTGTGTTACAACACTTCTACCTTCAGCCCTGGTTCACACTACATGCATTTCAGTTGCGTTTTTTCTGCATCCAAAAAGCACAGAAAGTAGGTTATATGGTTGTCAGTCATAGTTCACATCAGTGCTTGCAGTTCCAGTGCAGAAAAAAAAGTAGAACAGGATGCATTTTTTTCTGCACAGAATTGTACTGAAACGCTGTAAAACATATCAAAAACACACCAGAATGCACTGGAATGCACCGGAACGCATTGGAATGCACATGTCCCTATTTAAATTGAAGAATAAGAGAGAGGAAAAAATGAACTGGAATGCATAAAAAAAGCACTGGAACACGTCAAAAACTCACCCGGAACGCATCTGGACTGCGTTTCTATAGTGTGAACTTCATCCTGGTACTCATCATTGTCTGTATGCAGCGAACAGTTGTAGTTAACCACAATCCTCACCCATATATTGGTCACCCGTTTCCAGATTGGTGTTTACACACAACCATAATTGCTGTGTTGTTTCATGCTAGACTACCATTCCTATTGATACCACTATGATACTTGGCATATCCTGTCTGTATGTGGGAATCACTCATTACGGGACTGCATTTATCATTGAATACATCTTCTCTGGATTGATGGACTATCACTACAATTCATGACTACACATGCTGTTACATGGTATACCTTCGGTACTTGTTGAGGGGCCAACTAGACTGCCATCTCTATTGATACCACTGTGACATCTAGCATATCTTGTCTGCATGTGGGAATCACTTATTACAGGACTGCACTTACCAGCATTGATTGAATATTCTGTCTGGATTGATGGACTATCACTATCATCCATGATCATATATGCTGATACATGGTATACCTTGGTATGTGTTGAGGGGCCTTATCAATGTTCATTATAGTGCCCCATGGTATTCATGCATAACTAAAAAAATTAAACTAAACCTCAGCTTTATCTGGCATCTAGCCACAGTTGTCCTACTGCAAGGGAGTATATTAAAGGCATTAGATTGAAGAAAGAAAAATTGCACGTAGTTTAGGTTTCTATGTAAAAATGTTATAATATAGAACATATGGACTCTATATAAATGCAAAAAAATGTATATACACAGCTCAAAAAATTAAAGGGACACTTTGAAAACAAATCAGATCTCAATGAGGAAAAATATCATGCTGGGTATCTATACTGATATGGAGTGGGTAATGTGTTAAGAACGTAAGGATGCCCCATCATTTGATGTAATTTACAGAGGACTGAATTCAAAGACACCCCAAAAATCAAAGTGAAAAAATTATGCAGCAGGCTAGTTAATTTTGCTGAAATTTCATTGCATCAACTCAAAAAGGTACACGGTAGTTTGTATGGCCCCCATGTGCTTGTGTGTATGCCTGACAATGTCAGGGCATGCTTCTAGTGAGAAGATAAATGGTGTCCTAGGGTATTTCCTCCCAGATTTGGACCAGGGTATCACTGAGCTCCTGGACAGTCTGAGGTGCAACCTGGTGGTGTTGGATGGATCGGAACATGATATCCCAGAGGTGTTCTATTGCTTTTAGGTCAGGCGAGCATGGGGGCCATTCAATGGTATCAATTCCTTCATCCTCCAGGATTTGCCTGCATACTCTCGCCACATGAGGCCGGGCATTGTTGTGCACCAGAAGGAACCCAGGACCTACTGCACCAGCATAGGGTCTGACAATGGGTGCAAGGATTTCATCTCGATACCTAATGGCAGTCAGAGTGCCATTGTCTAGCCTGTAGAGGTCTGTGTGTCCCTCCATGGATATGCCTCCCCAGATCATCACTGACTCACCACCAAAACGGTCATGCTGAATGATGTTAAAGGCACCATAATGTTCTCCATGGCTTCTCCAGACCCTTTCACGTCTGTCACATGTGCTCAGGGTGAACCTGCTCTCATCTGTGAAAAGCACAGGGCGCCAGTGGCGGACCTGCCAATTCTGGTGATCAATGGCAAATACCAATTGAGCTATATGGTGCTGGGCAGTGAGCACAGGGTCCACTAGAGGATGTCGAGCCCTCAGGCCACCCTCATGATGTCATTCACACCAGTGTCCTGCTGGAGGCCATTTTGTAGGGCTCTGGCAGTGCTCATCCTGTTCTGCCTTGCACAAAGAAGCAGATACCAGTCCTGCTGATGGGTTAAGGACCTTCTACGGCTGCAAGACACAGCAAGCCTTCTGGCAATGGCACATATTGATGTGCCATCCTGGAGGAGTTGGACAGCCTGTGCAACCTCTTTAGGGTCCAGGTATCGCCTCATGCTACCAGTAGTGACAGTGACCCTAGCCAAATGTAAAACTAGTGAAAAACAGTCAGAAAGATGAGTAGGGAAAAAATTGTCAGTGGCCTCACCTGTAAAAACTATTCCTGTTTTGGGAGTTGTCTTATTGTTGCCTATCTAGTGCACCTGTTTTTAATTTCATTAACACCAAAGCAGCTGAAACTCATTAACAACTCCCTCTGCTACTTAACTGACCAGATCAATATCCCAGGAGTTCAATTGACTTGATACTATATTAAAAAGTGGTCCTTTAATTTTTTTTTTGAGCAATGTATGTTAAAGCAGAATTAAGCCCTCCTATTCTTTACAGCCAAGGAAGCTGCCATCTTAGTGTCTCTTTGAGATGCAATTGCCATGGTATTACACATGTGATCAGTTTTGACACTAGCTATTTGATGGTCTGATAGTTCTGTTCAGAGCACAAGAAAATGTGACAATTATATTCACAGCATGTCTTTAGAGTCTATACACACCAGTCACTGCGTTACAAAGTAACCTGGTGGTGTGAACTGGCCACAAAGAAGACAAGGCATATTGCCTTGTCTTGTGGTTGGACTGGAATAGCCACCCAATGCAGTCCCACCATACCTGGTGTGAATGGGCACTGAATGTACCGTAATTGAAAACAGATAAATTGTTGGGTTTAGTTCTACTGTAAGACCTGGTTCACAATAGGGCTGCAAGTAATGATTATTTTCATAATTAGTGAAATGCACTTACATGCTTCAAATTCAAATACAGCACTGTGTGTCTAAAAACTTTGAAGTAGAAGTGGGTGGATGTTTTTAAACACACAGCGCTGTATTTGAATTTGAAGCATGAAAGTGCATTTCTCTGGTTTAATAAATCTTTTAAAGGAATTTATGCCTGACAACGCATGCATTGATGGTCACTACGGAGTGGGCGAACGCCATTTGAACTGCATTTGGAGGCTATGGAGGAGGTTGGAGCGGTTGCTTAATGATCATTCTTGAGTTGATTTTGTCCATTCTATAACTTGATGGTCAAATATATCTGGTAAGCTTTCTTTGAACATGGAGTGGGGTGACATGTATTTTCACATGAATAACGTTTGATCACCTAGCAATTGAAGATCCACGTTTACACTTTTTGAGATTTTTTACTTCTTCTTGGAATTGGGACTCATTATTTCACTTTCATAATTTTTTTTTATTGTTTCACGAATGTTCGGTTAAGATATTGTTTATTTAACACTTTTAGCACTACACTTTTAATTGTAGTTTCAATTAATTACCACAGTGCTGTGGAGAGTCGTGGTAGTTCATTGAAGCTTCCTGTCAGAATATCTGCTCACTCGTACATTCTGTACAGCAAGCAGATATTCTGACAGGTATGCAGGAGACCTGCATGGCATCAGCCATCTACTAATGCAATGCTTTCCAGGCTCCTGCAGACAAAAATAATAAATGCACATTTTTTTACCTGCAAAAAATGTGCATTTATTATTTTTTGTCAAAAAGGTGAATTTATCCTTTAAAAAAGACAATTGATTCTTGCAGTGGTAAATATAAATAACCAGCTATGTGTTTAGGGAACAAAATATCTAATCCCCTCTGAGAATAACAGACAGAAAAGATGTATTCACTATTAGAGGTTGAATCTGGTACACATCATCAGACTCAGAGATCAAAATTTTTCTTTAACCACTTGCCCTCCTGAGGATTTACCCCACTTCCTGGCCAGGCCATTTTTTGCGTTACGGCGCTACGTTACTTTAACTGACAATTGCCTGGTCATGCAACGCTGCACCCAAAATGAAATTTACATCCCTTTTTTCCCAAGAATTGATTTTGTGGTATTTGATCACCTGTGCGTTTTTTATTTTTTTAAAAAAAGACTGACGATTTTGAGAAAATAAACAATATTTTTTACTTTTTGCTATTAAACATGTCCAGTAAAAAATTTTTGTCATAAACTTAGGCCAAAAGTTTTTTTGTTAAATTCTGTCTCTCAGAGTGGGAATACACCTACAATGTGAATTTCAGACCCTTTCATGATTTCTAAGTGGGAGAACTTGCTAAATATTTTTTTTACACTACTACGCTAATGATAGCGATCAGCGACTTATAGTGGTAGTGCAGGACTGCGGCGGGCCTTCTGAGACTGGGGGGAACTGACTTGGTGTCACTGACATCGCCAGTGACACCAATACAGTGATCAGTGCTAAAATAAAAGCACTGGCACTGTGCAGGAAGTGGTTAACATGAGGGACGATCAAAGGGTTAACTGTGTGCTGTTTTACTTGTGTCTGTGTCCGTGTGCTTCACTGTAAGCACACTGCTTTGCATGGCTGTGCTGTGCTCTGCCATCCAAAAAGTGTGCACAAGCTGACAGGGAGAACTGTTTTGTTTACAAACAGTTCTCCCCATCGGAGATGCTCAGCAATCACCGGGCACCGGCGAGTAATCACTGGGACCCGGTGATTGACATCTGCGGCCATGGATGGCGGCGCGGGTAGGGCGTGCACACGCCCCCTACCCGAAAATGCAAGATCACGTATATATACGTGATTTTGCGCACCCGTGCCAACCTGTAGCAGTATTTCTGCTATAGGGCGGTTGGGAAGCGATTAAAGGAAAATAAAATGAAAAATACCTAAATTACTATTTTGCAGTTTTTCAGCAAGGTACTATGATATTATGCATGATAGAGTTTCATGTCATAGGCAGATAGCTTGATACAAGCTACCTGCACCTGCTGTTTTTTCATTATGGGGTCACATCGATGTTCATTTTTTACCACAGTGATGGGAAAATTCAAACAATCAAACAAATTTTCGGACAGTGTATATGGTTTTCGTTCAGAAATGACTTTCATTTTAAAATTGAATGTTAAATGTAAATGAAATTTTGGAATGACTTTGGAATGATATTCATACGAATATTCTCATCCAATAATAGATACGTGTATTGACAGCATAAGACACTGTCATGATGGGGTTAAAAAAATGTACTACTATAAGGGGTTAATGTATACTGCGAAATAGTGAAAGTAATATTACATATATATCCTATAACTGTTAGCATACAGTATATATATTTTTAATATTAATAAATATACTCAGAAGTAAGATATACAGGTTATTTTAACAGGGAGTCAGACATGAAGCTCTATGAAATGTGGAAGGTGGGGAATCTAAATCTTTTTATAATAAACTAGTACTAAAGGCTGAGAGTTTTTTATGGATACAATCATTTTAAATTTCACAAACAATACAGGTAAACTTTTACTTTACACCCCGGTCACATCAAAGCTGATTTTGAAATCGTGCGACTTATAGTGAAGTCGCACGATTTCAAATCGGGTGACCTGCTGATTTCCTTGTGATTTTGCAAGACATCTGACACAGATGTCTATGCAAATCGCAACAAAAGTAGTGCATGCACTACTTTAGAAATTGGTGCCGCACCGATATGACCGCTCTAATTGCGGACAATAGGGTGTGACTTGGCATATGATTTGCAAGTCGCCTGGCATGCAAATCACATGTTAAACCGCACCTGATGTGACCGCGGGCTTAAACGTAATTAAAATGCCTTACATTAGCTTCAGTCTATCAGCCTCCAGCTTCTCTGGGTTCAGATGCTGATCTCCCCTGCACAGATCCCTTAAAGTGATTGTATACTTTGGATTTTTTTTTAACAACAAACTTATCATAGTTACCTGCTCTGTAATTGCACAGAGCAGCCCACATTCTCCTCTTCAGGGGTCCCCCAACGGCGCTTCTGGCTCATCCTGCCTTCAGAGTGCCCCTATAGCAAGCTGCCATGTATAGTATAGAGTGCCCCTATAGAAAGCTGCAATGTATAGTATAGAGTGGCCGTATAGCAAGCCACAATGTATAGTATAGAGTGCCCCTATAGAAAGCTGCAATGTATAGTATAGAGTGGCCGTATAGCAAGCCGCAATGTGTAGTATAGAGTGCCCCTATAGCAAGCCGCAATGTATAGTATAGAGTGCCCCTATAGAAAGCTGCAATGTATAGTATAGAGTGGCCGTATAGCAAGCCGCAATGTATAGTATAGAGTGCCCCTATAGAAAGCCGCAATGTATAGTATAGAGTGCCCCTATAGAAAGCTGCAATGTATAGTATAGAGTGGCCGTATAGCAAGCCGCAATGTATAGTATAGAGTGCCCCTATAGAAAGCTGCAATGTATAGTATAGAGTGGCCGTATAGCAAGCCGCAATGTATAGTATAGAGTGCCCCTATAGCAAGCCGCAATGTATAGTATAGAGTGCCCCTATAGCAAGCCGCAATGTATAGTATAGAGTGCCCCTATATCAAGGTAAAAAAAACACTTCTGTTTTTAGAATCACTTCCTTCTGCTGCCCAAGGCTACATGTCCCACAATGCATTGCTCCTCTCACATTCACTAAGGCACGTTCTCAGTCATTTACTGACATGTATGGTTGGTGTACTGAGCTGTATGTGTGCGGCACTGTATTTTCCGATATGTAAACAAAAAATGCATTCTGTATGCAGGCCAACTAATTGGCTGACCAACTAATTGATTATGAAAATAGTTGACAACTATTTTCATAATCGATTATAATTGATTATGTCGATTAGTTGTTTCAACCCTAGTTCACACCTATGCGTGTTGCAATCTGCTGCAGGGAAAAAAGTCCCTGACCCTTTCCAAAAACTCAGCGGCTGAAAATGCGTAGATGTGATTGTGTCCCATAGGAAACCATGTTAAATGGACTGTAGTGAGAGTCTGCAAAAAGCTCTAAAAAACGCATTAATGTGAACCAGGCCTTAGGAAGTTCCTGTAAAAAAAAATGAAAATACTTTACAAGGTATGTGAAAACAAAAAACCCACCAGGAATTACTTGGTAAATATTGTTTTTGGTTTGGAGGGGTACAGGGTATATCATTTCATAAAATGTAGAGACCTTCATTTAAATCCCACAGGTCCTTTGTTACATTTCAGGGCTAAATATAAAAATAGGTTGCAGGCAGGCCGAAAGCTGCGGCTTTTCCGCCAATGTTTTACTAAGACCAGATGTAGCTGTGAAGAATGAACAGGCTTCCAGGGTGGTAATCTGAGAGGGCCAGTTGCCACGATAGTGTAGAGTGGGGGATGATTATGTGCTGAGCTGAGAAATCCTGTATTATCAGGACATGTTTCTTTTCTGTCTAATCATTGCAAGTGTTTGTAATATTTAAAAAAACAAAACAAAAGCTTGCTGGTTTTATATTCCTTGTTTTGTAAGTAACCGTTTTATTATAAGCAGTCCTTTTCCTTTAGCAATAGTAGCACTTTGAGAGATTCTTTCACTGGGGATTTGAAAGCTGAACTCCAAGCATACATAAATGAATGCAGCTCTGTGTTTAATAAATCGTTAAAAGTGTTACTAAACCCAGGACCCTGCATTCACTTTATCTGGTCTCCCATAGTACACACAACATGAAATGCAATTATTTTAGTAAATATAAACTGCTAAATACCTTTTCTCATCAGCAGTATATAGCAGTCTTGTGACTTCTATCAGTGTTTAGCACTGGTTAAAGATTGTAGGAGGAGCTTTCATTCTGCTCTGACTGTCCTATGAGGCTGCATAACCCCTGACCCACTGTCTGGACAGTGCTGATTGGCCCTGTGTTGATAACATACAGCTTACCATAGATAAAAAAAAACTCTCTAGCCATACACACTAAACTGAGCATGTGCAGAGTGCCTGGATTGGGGACAGTGGAAGAAGGGAAGGATCAGAGAAGACAGGATCAAACAGCCTTTTCACACAATGTGGCGGATTAACCCCTTAGGTTCCACAGTGAGTATACCAAGCATGCTTTACTGAATATACAGAATTATTTTACTGTTGTGGGTTTAGCAACTCTTTAAAGCTCAACTCCAAGCTAAAATTACCCAAATTGTTGGGTAAAGAAAGAAAAATCTAAATCATCATTTTTACTTATCTGAAAGCTGCAGGTCCTTCTCCTCCTGGATGGGTCCTTCTTCAGGGTATCTACATCACTATGTGCGTAATACTCACAATCCCTATTGGTCAGACAGTGGTGGGGTCCTCTTAGGATTCATAAGAGATCTGACACCACACCAGTGGGAGTGAAGGGACCAGATGCTGAGGGTAATGTGTGGTGCTGTATTAGTAGTTCTTTCATGAGGATATGGTATCAAAGAGGGACCTACAGTGGATATAAAAAGTCTACACACCCCTGTTAAAAGGTCAGGTTTCTGTGATGTAAAAAAATGAGACAAAGATAAATCATTTCAGAACTTTTTCCACATTTAATGTGACCTATAAACTGTACAACTCATTTGAACAACAAACGGAAATCTTTTAGGAGGAGGGAAGTAAAAATAAAAAACTAAAATAATATGGTTGCATAAGCCTTAAACTAATACTTAGTTGAAGCACCTTTTGATTTTATTACAGCATTCAGTCTTTTTGGGTGAGTCTATCAGCATGGCACATCTTGACTTGGCAATATTTGCCCACTCTTCCTTGCAAAAACACTCCAAATCTGTAAGATTGCAAGGGCACCTCCTGTTCACAGCCGCACAGATTTTCAATCAGATTCAGGTCTGGGTTCTGGCTGGGCCATTCCAAAACCTTAATCTTCTTCTGGTGAAGCCATTCCTTTGTTGATTTGGATGTATGCTTTGGGTCGTTGTCATGCTGAAAGATGAAGTTCCTCTTCATGTTCAGCTTTCTAGCAGAAGCCTGAAGGTTTTGTGCCAATATTGACTGGTATTTGCAACTGTTGATAATTCCCTCTACCTTGACTAAGGCCCCAGTTCCATATGAAAAAAAAAAACAGCCCCGAAGCATGATGCTGCCACCACCATGATTCACTGTGGGTATGGTGTTCTTTTGGTGATGTGCAGTGTTGTTTTTGTGCCAAACATATCTTTTGGAATTATGGCCAAAAAGTTACACCTAGGTTTCATCAGACCATAGCACAGTTATGCAGCCATATTATTTTATTTTATTATGCTTACTCCCCCCCCCCCCCCCAAACCATTTCAGTTTTTCAGATTTGAGTTGTAGAGTTTATAGGTCACGTTAAAGGTGGAAAAAGTTCTGAAATTATTTATCTTTGTCTCATTTTTTTTTTTACAGAAAACTGACATTTTAACAGGGGTGTGTAGACTTTTTATACCCACTGTAGATGTGGAGTGTCAACAGGTAAGGAAAAATGTACACAAGGCAGGATGGGTTAGAAGTGGTTGGGAGGGAGGGAGGTATGGGCAAAAAATATGTGGTGTATTGTACGTATCAGAATGTACCAAACCATTGATTTGGCCTCTTCTAATGTTGCAGCTATCTCTCTGATGGATTTTTTTAGTTTTTGAAGCCTTACAATGGCCTGTTTCAGTTGCATGGACAGCTCCTTTGAATGCATGATGTAGGTTCACAGCAATAGATTCCAAATGCAAATGCCACACTAAAGGTGGGAATACATGATTAGACAATCGACCAATCGGTCATCTGACAACTGAGAGGCATTCGTTTGTTGGCCGAAATCGAGTACAAATATATATGGACCTAACTGTACATTTTTTATAGTATGTATGTGTGTGTGTATGTATGTATGTATATATATATATATATATATATATATACTTATACTGTATGTTTGTGTGTGTATATATATATATATATATATATATATATATATATAATTTATTTATTTTTTCTTAATAGGCTTATTTAGCTGTTTTTTTGGAGTTCATGTTTAGCCACTGTCCTCCAGAAGGTATTAACTCCTTCATGATCAGGGCATTTTTTTTTGCTATTCCACACTATGCTACATTAACTGTGCAGTCGTGCAACACTGTACACAAATTAAATTGGTGTAATTTTTTATTTTTGTGCAGAAATAGAGCTTTCTTGTGGTGGTAATTGATCACCACTGGGTTTTTTTATTTTTTATGATATAAACAAAAAAGATAGAAAATAAAAAATATATATTTTCTACTTTCTGTTGTAAAACATCCAATAATAAAAAATCTAATTTCTTCATAAATTTAGACCAAATTGTATTCTGATACATGTCTTTGGTAAAAAATCCCAATAAGTGTATATTAATTGGTGCAAAAGTTATAGCGTCTATAAACTCTCTCTCTCTCTCTCTCTCTCTCTCTCTCTATATATATATATATATATATATATATATATATATATAATGTGCTAGAATTTTTGCAGCTAAAGACACTACTGTAATGGTGGTGATCAATGACTAGAGTGGGACTGTGATAGCAAGGCACTAACAAACACTGGCTGGGAGGGTGACTAACTGACACTGACATCACTAGTGACACTAATACAGTGATCAGTGATAATACTGTACATTGACACTGTACTAATGACATTGGCTGTGAAGGAGTTAACACCTAGGGGCAATCAAGGGGTTAACTGTATGCCTAACAAGTGTAATGTGTGCTGCATTTACTTACTAATCTGGCTGTTTTTTTCTACCTACTTTTCAGGGAGAAGAGTAAACACAGAATTCTGTGTGACTGGACACAGCTGATCAGCTGGTTACTGCCAAATTCATAGGCTGAAATCTGCTGCCAAACTCAGTTCCAATTACAGCACGGTTGGCGAATGCGTATCCCAAACCCGTAAGAAGGCAGGTCACATACATGTAGGTGACTGTCCCTGTTTCTGCTGCCCGTTCACAGTATATTTACTCTGAGTGATCAGTAGGTGGTAAAAGCTTTGTAAATTTGTAAAGATAAATAGAGTCTGCATGTTACATTAGTCTTTCATTGTGAGTTTAAAGGTACTTCACACCTTTCTTTTCTATTGCATTGAGTTAGTGTGCATTATGGGCCACCCACATCTACTCCTTTGAGGTGACGAGCACCTGGATCGTATTGGTGTTGCCAAATGTAACCAATATGGATGTTACAGGAGCTGCCGACCACCTATGTAGTTCCAGGTAGCAAGAAAGTGTTATTTGATTAATGACACTCAGAAATCACATTTTCTGCCTCCATATCTGAGAGAATAACTATATGATGGAAAAGTTGATGGCGACGTGTATATGCGCTAATTTTAAGCAGCAAAGGTCTACAATTAGCCTATTCTGTATATAATATGTAAGTTTGCTCTCATCTGGAGTGATGTCTGATGTGGTTCTCCCCTTAGACATCCTCCATTTTAACTACCTGCCGACCGCAGATAGCCGAATGACGGCTGCACTGCGGCCGGCCAGTTCTGGGTGGACGTCATATGACGTCCCCCCAGAACGCGCTCTCCTGCGCGCCCCAGGGGGCGCGCACCCGGCGATCTCCATGATCGCTGTGTCCTACGGACACAGCTGATCACGAGATGTGGTAAAAGGCCGATCATATCGGCCTTTTACCACGTGATCAGCGGTGTCCAATGACACGCTGATCACAGGGAAATGCAAGTGCCGGTTCTCGGCTGCACTTTCCTCACGCTGTCAGATCGTGAGGAAAGTACTGCCGAGAACCGGCAGTTGTCAGAGCGGGGATCGGCACCGATCATCAGGGCACTGATGATCAGTGCCCTGATGATCGGTGCCCAGCAGTGACACCCGCAAGTTCCGCCCAGCAGTGCGCCCACTAGCTCCGCCCACCCATGCCCAGCAGTGCACCCACCTGTGCCCAGCAGTGCCCCCACCTGTGCCCAGCAGTGCACCCATCTGTGCCACTCTGCAGTGCCACCTACCTGTGCCCAGAAGTACCACCTACATGTGCCCAGCAGTGCCACCCACCTGTGCCCACCCACCTGTGCCCACCAGTGCCACCCACCTGTGCCCACCCACCAGTGCTGCCCACCAGTGCCGCCCACCAGTGCAGCCCAGCAGTGCTGCCAGTCAGTGCCCAGGGGTTGTGCCAGTCAGTGCCGCCAGTCAGTGCCCAGCAGTGATGCCAGTCAGTGCCGTCTATCAGTACCCATAATCAGTGTCACCTATCAGTGCCGCCTATCAGTGCTGCATATCAGTGCCGCCTATCCGTGACCCCTAATTAGTGCTGTCTATCAGTGCCGCCTATCCGTGCCACCTCATTAGTACTGCCTATCAGTGCCCTTTAGTGCTGCCTATCAGTGCCCATCAGTGCCGCCTATCAGTGCCCATCAGTGCTGCCTCATCAACGCACATCAGTGAAGGAGAAAAAATACCTGTTTGAAAAATTTTATAAAAGAAACAAATAAACTTTTTTTTTTTTTCAAATTTTTTGCACTTTTTTTATTTATAGCGCAAAAAGTAAAGCGCCCAGTGGCAATTAAATACCACCAAAAGAAAGCTCTATTTGTGAGAAAAAAATGATCAAAATTTCATATGGGTACAATGTTGCATGACCGCGCAATTGTCAATCAAAGTGCGGCAGCGCTGAAAGCTGAAAATTGGCCTGGTAAGGAAGGGGGTATAAGTGCCTGGTAGGCAAGTGGTTAAATGATCTGTCCACCGAATACAGATGACTGCACATATAAGCTGATTTGCCAGCTGGCTATTGGTACCTTTCTTGTCCTATTCTCGAGGGCTCCTCGCTAGAGTTCTCTAATTGAATTAAGTGGAGAGGCAGGGTGATGATGTCACACTCTCCACTTCATCCAATCATAGAATGCTTTGCAATAATTGAGGAAAAAGCAAGTCGTTCTCTAAATAGTGGTCATGCTAAGTTATGGTTACTATGCAGCAGGGTAGCTGCTTGGCATGGGACCTGGGAATTGTCTTCTCAGCCATGACGTCTCACTGTTCCTTATGCAATCTCTGTAATGGTACATTAAACAGAAAAAACTACAAGATGGGCAGTATAGATGAAGTATAGACTTGAAACTCAGTATCACAGATCTCTACATCAGTCCCAGCAAACAGATATGAAGTTGTTGGGTAATTCAGACTGTCAGTATTTATCCAAAACCAAAAGCTGAACTCCAGTTATGGTTTGTATTGCATAGTTACATTAGTTGAGCTTGGTCCCATATAAGTATGTCTATTCCATACCTGTGGAACTGTTGTTGAAGCCAAAGAATAACTGTAGTAATTGCCGCTGCTACAGTGATATCCGCGGTCTTCTGGGTCCCATGTCAAGCAGCTGCCCTGCAGCATAGTAACCACAACTTGGCATGGCCAATATTCAGATAACGACTTGCTTTTCCCTCAATTATTGCAAAAGTATTCTGTGATTGGATGAAGCGGAGAGTGTGACATCATCACCCTGCCTCTTCAATTAATTTAATTAGAGAACTAGAAAATGTAAGGGGTTTTCTGAATAACAGCCATTCTGAGTAAGGCACAGGGCCTGAAAAACTGCATTCACTGTAGTAGAGGTAAAACTTCTAACTATGCTATTTGCTGTCAGTACTTTTCTATCCCAAGGACATCCACATACCCTATTTTTTGTATGGGTGTCACAGGAACAGGAAGTGAGGGAAAAATCTCCTCAATGTTGTAACAGACAGAAATAACTACCTGACCAAAATGTTAACTCTTCTCCACTGTCTCTTTTAACTGGAGTTGGGCTTTAAATATCAGTTTTGGTTTCTACTATCAAATACCTGGAATACCTTCAGAAACCCAGTGGCATTCATTGATATTAATATTATTCAAGATGGTGGATGATAATATTATTCAAAATATGGTATGATGGGGAGTTACATAGTTAGTCTGGCTGAAAAAAGACAAAAGTCCACCCAGTTCAACCATTAAAAAAAAAAAAGTTATAATCCTATACCCACAGTCAGGGGCGGACTGACAACTCAAGGGGCCCCCGGGCAATAGGGGATCATGGGGCCCCTGTTTCCTTGCCCAAGCTCCAAAAAGCTTATGAAAAAGGTAGCAGGGGCATCTCATGGGGCCCCCTACTGACCCTGGTCCCTCAGGCAGTGCCCGAGTTTCCAAATGGTCAGTCTGCCCCTGCCCACAGTTGATCCAGAGGAAGGCAAAAAAATGCAGCAAAGCATGATCCAATTTGCTCCTGCAGGGAAAAAAATTCCTTCCTGATCCCCCCAGGAGGCATTCGGATATTCCCTGGATCAGTTATAAACAAGTTATAAGTTTTATCTGATTTATGTGAATAAGGTGCACATTTTTTTGCTGAATTTCAGCACCAACTTGTAGATACTATGTGTACAAAACCAGAAACATGTCACAGTACCATGTTTAGGTTTAGTGCAATACTCTTGATGAGCAAGAACAAAATTTCAAGACATGACCCGAGAGACCAAGCACTTCACATAAGACAGTGGAGTTAATTTATGTAAAATGGTATATGTAAGGTAGAACTTTGTATATTTAAACAAAAATCAAGGGTGTGAGAAAGATATATAGTTGGTAAGGTTGAATAAAGACACCAATCTATCCAGTTCAACCTATGTGTGTGTGTGTTTATGTCTCTACCACATCCCATATGCCTGTATATTGTGTTCAATAAGATGCCCATGTAAGAGTTTTTATTAAATTAGCGACACTTCCTGTTGAAACTACCGATTTAGGAAGGGAGTTCCACATCCTTACTGTTCTAGCAGAAAAAAAAAGTGTACACATTTTAAGGTTAAACTGCTTGTTCAACTTCATTGAGTGGCCACGTCTTCTCGATTGACCTGAGACTGAATAGTTTCTTCCCAATGCTGGAATAACCATTAAGATATCGCAGTAGCTTACCTAACATTGATCCAGGGCCCTGGCCTCCTCTAGTGTTTACACTTCTTTTGATGATAATATGCTAAGCTCTTGAAGCACCTACCCCCTGTGTACTCATATACCGACTTGGTAAAAAGTCCAATCACGCCTATTAGGCCACAGTATGCAGGCAGCCCGGAACAAATTTCTGTTGGAAGAGTTTAAACTTCAGAGAAGGCTGCGGCCCTGTATCAGAGGTAAGTAAGAAGCTGTAAGGTGGGGGTGGGATGGGGATAAGTGTTCTATAGTTTGGTGGGAGGGAGGGTAGATTTACGTTAGAGTTAATATAAATATTCAGCTATAATAATAGGTTGTATTTAATGACTTCATCAGCTACTCATTTTAAAACAACATCCCGCTTTTTGACTGGAATTCTTCACATATATTTGGAAACTTTGTAGAGAAGCAAAATGCCATAAAGCTGGTAAAAATGTAAAATCTTCTGAAACTGTAAGACAATGTACCCATGGCAAAGAGACAGCAGTAGAATGCTGACTGGGCATAGATCCAATGAAGCACATTCTGAAAAATAACTACAACATTGACTTTGTGAAAATATTTCTTGAACTGTTGCTGCAATTATAACTTAATGACAGTCTTGAATTAGGCCACTAGTTTTCCCCTACATTTGTTTCTTTTTTCTATACATTCTTTTTTTTTTTTTTATAAAGAAAGTGAAAAAAATACATTGTCAAGACAACAGGGTCTCATGAAATAAAGAGACATAGTTCATAAAACTTTGAAATATAAAGGCTTCCATGAAGTATGTTTTCAAATTGTACAGTACAAAACAATTAGAGGCAATGGGGTCAATTCACTAAAGGATTTCACATGCGCTATAAAGGTCACATGACCCATTTATCAGAAATATTGCATGAGATAATAACACAGTTAATTCATCAAAGTAAAATATCAAATGTGCACATTTGTTAAAAATGTGAGGTAAATACCAGAAAAAAAGGGATAAATCGATAGGCCTCATGCACACTGGACATTTTTACAGCTGCTCCTGAGTGTCTGGCATTTTTTTTCCTACCTCTAAACTCCTCTACATGTTAGCCTATGTGTCCATGCACACATAGGCTTTTAGCAGCGTTTAGTGGCAGGAGAGTTTATAGAAGTAGAAAAAAAAAAACCACATCCAGGAGCAGCAGAGTTTTGGCAGAAAAAAACATTTGATGCTGCTAAACACATCTAAATGTACCTGAACACTAGGCACATTTAGAACTTCAGAATTTATTCATTGTAATAGCTTCAATAGTTCAATAAATTAAAATTCGGCCAAATGAAATAAACACCCAAACACCATATGCTGCTTAACTCTGCTAAAGTGGTTGGTAGAAAAAGCGTTTTAGAATAAACCAGTGTGCATGAGGCCTTAAAGTGTTACTAAACCCAGGACCCTGCATTCACTATATCTGGTCTCCCACAGTACACACAACATGGAAATGCAATTATTTTAGTAAATATAAACTGCTAAATACCTTTTCTCATCAGCAGTATATAGCAGTTTTGTGACTTCAGCAGAGCACTGGTTAAAGCTTGTAGGAGGAGTTTTCTTTCTGCTCTAGGAAGATGTGAATCCCCTGACCCTCTGTCTGGATAGTGCTGATTGGCCCTGTGCTGATCACATGCACTCTCCCAAGAAAAAAGAAAACAACTCTCTAGCAATACACACCAAACTGGACATGTGCATGTGACTACGGATTCAGTCTGTATCAGGTGGACATTTCAACAAGAGGAGGGGCAGAGAAGTCAGGATCAAACAGGCTTTTTACACAATGCAGAGGATTAACCCCTTAGGTTCCACAGTGAGTATAACAAGCATGCTTTACTGCATATACAGACTGATTTTACTTTTGGGGGTTTAGTAACACTTTAAAATCAATTTACTAAAGAACACACACATTTTGTTATTCATCATCTACCAGTAGGCAGTCAGTATTTTAGCAATGTACAAAATAACAATGAAGGGAACTATGTACTGACCAGTAAGTTAAAACTATACAATGTATCAGTGTGCAAATGTTCTGCCCTGAGATCAGGAATGAAAATAAATTGTAACACTTCATCAGAGGGAGATGTTCTGTGAATGAAAGCACACTAGAATGTTTTCAGTTGCATGATGTTTCTTCTTCTGGTGCAGTGTTAGCATGTAAAAAACTGTATATAAAACGCAAAAAAAATCCTGCTAAATTTAACCACTTCCCAACCACCCTATAGCAGAAATACTGCTACAGCGTGGCACGGGTGCGCAAAATCACGTATATACACGTGATTTTGCATTTCCGGGTAGGGGGCATGTGCCTTACCCGCGCCGCCATTCGCAGCCGCGGATGTCAATCACTGGGTCCCGGCCGGTGATTACTCGCCAGCACCTAGTGATTGCTGAGCATCTCTGACTGGGAGGAGAACTGTTTGTAAACAAAACAATTCTCCTCCCTGTCAGCTCATGCACACTGGTTTGGATGGTTGGGCAGAGCTCAGCCATCCAAAGCAGTGTGCTTACAGTGAAGCACACTGACATAGCACTTAGTAAAACAACACAGAGTTAACCCTTTGATCACCCCTCAGGTTAACCCCTTCCTGCCCAGTGCCATTAGTACAGTGTCAGTGCTCTTTTATTAGCACTGATCACTGTATTGGTGTCACTGGGGATGTCAGTGACACCAAGTCAGTTCCCCACAGTATCAGAATGCCCACCGCAGTCCCGCAGTCCCACTATAAGTCGCTGATCAATGCCATTACTAGTAAAAATAAAATATTTTTAAAAATCCCATTTGTAAACAGTATAACTTTCATGTAAACCAGTTAATTTACACGTATTGGGATTTTGTTTTTAGCAAAGACATGTAGTAGAATACATTTTGGCCTAAATTTATGATGAAATTTGATTTTTACATTTTGTTTTACTGGATATGTTTAATAGCAAAAAGTCAAAAATATTTTTCTTTGTCAAAATTGTCGATCTTTTTTTTTTTATAGCGCAAAAAATAAAAAACGCACAGTGAACAAATACTTCCGACAGAAAGGTATATTTGTGGGAAAAAAAGGACGTACATTTTATTTGGGTGCAGCATTGCACAACTGTGCAATTGTCAGTTAAAGTAACGCAGCGCCGTAATGCAAGAAATGGCCTGGTCAGGAGGGGTGGGGTAAATCCTCAGGAGGGCAAGTTTTTAAGTGATATATATCACAAAACAAATATTTTACACATTCTGTAATCTTCGCATGCTTTTTAGTGAATTGACTACTTTTGAGATAAACACTGCATGAGTTATTTTAATGCAACAAATCATGCGGTATTGATCTCTTAGTGAATTGACCCCGATATCATTGACAGGTCGATATAACTGCTGCACCTCACACAAAAAGCAGTAAACAGCAGAAACTGTTCTACCATAAAACCTGCTGAACCAGTGTGGTGAGGAGCAATTTACCACGTTGGTTACATCTTAGACTGAGTGCGACACACCTGGTTCAAGTAATGGGTATATTGTTAATAAAAGCAAAATTACTCGTCTTTGAAACTAAAATAGGAAGCATACTACAAAAGTAAGAATTTAGCATGGGATGAGGAAGGAAAAGAGCAGAGGAAAAGAGTAGAAGGTAGAGAAACGTAGCCAGAGTTGGGGCTCTGCTAGACAGAAAAGGCAAATAACCCCTAAAACACCAGGTGATAGGAAAAGAATGGGGAATGAGGTTCTTAGTAATGGAGAGAGCAGAAGAGCCAGAGAGTAGTTGTTTATATTCATTAATGCAAGAGAATTCTACCCAGTGAAGCCATGTGGTTTGAAACTTTGGCCTAGTCCTTCAAGGGAGCTAGTAAAGTCTTCCAGTTGTTGCATATCATCAACTTTTTGAAACCATTGTTGAATAGTGGGTGGAGAGGTACATTTCCATAGCATCGAGATATAGGAATGGGTCGTATTGACCAGGTCCAGAACGATGACTGATCTCTTATACATACTGTACATCTAAAAAGGAAGGTCATTATAGTGAGGAAGAAAGAAATCAGGATCCTTCGTAATGTGGTGATCTGTGAATTTTTGGGTTAAAGCATGACCCTAAATTTTGTTCTTGCTAATGGAAAGGAAACACAAGTGGCAGGCTATATGTTCAATTTGATCCCATAGATGTGGCTCTAAATTGATTCTACAAGTCCATGGAGTTACATAAAGATCTAGTTATCTAGTCCTGTGGAAACATTTTATATGGTAAGTGTTTGATTTTGCAATCTAATGAATGCCATGTGCCAGCATTGCAGTACATTTTATAATATATATTGATATTATTATTATTAATAATAATAATAATAATAATAATAATAATAATAATAATAAAAAAACGTTGATGACTTCGTCTTCACCCACCCTAGAATTTTACCAAAAACAGAGTCAGATTATATAATTTGATTCCCCATAATGAACATTGTTTGCATCGAATTTGTGTAAGTACACTTTTTTGTGAGTTTCCTCCAAGTGCTTTGGTTTATTTCTATACTATGTGGTTGATTTACTAAAAGAAAATATAATGTTCACTTTGCAACAGAAGTTGCACTTTGCAGTGGAATTTTGCCTATAGTTTAGTGCATTAGGGGAATCTCTGTTGCCTTCCATCATTGAATTATGTGCAAGCAAAAATGCTGTTCTTTTCTTTGCAGAAGATTGGGCATTCTTTCACCACATGTACTAAGCGTTGAGGATATTTTCCTTGCAAAGCACAACTTCCCTTTCCTAATTGCCTTTAATAAATCAACCAATATATTTGTAGATTAATTGCCTTCCATTGAACTACTACATATGTGTCTGTAAGATTTTGTCAGGGAAAACAGATTGTAAACTTCTCTGGGGGCAAGGACTGATGCTGATGGTTATCATGTATTCTGTACTGCAGAACATAATAGCACTGCATAAATTAGTTAAGTATTAGGTATTATGAATGGTTGATACAGCAGACATTCACAATAGCACTTGGCACACACTGAAATGGTAATGTTAAAGGGGTATATATAAAAAAGTAAAATGCCAGTTTTGCATCTCACAATGTCATTACAGGACAAATAATCTAAGCAATAGCAGGAAACCAGCTGACTACTGCTGATAACATACACAGTCCAGGCAGTACAATTGGTGGTTTCCAAAGGCAAGAAGCCAGATAGAAACACCAACATAGATTAGTAAATCAAAACTTCTCAAAAGGAACCAATTCTGGTCCATATGTTCATACACAGTCTCCTAACTCTACCCTGACAATAGGTCGTTGGCATCGCATTTGAAACTTTTATGACTCTCAGATTTCAGGGTGCCTTTGAGTCATGTTCCATTTGCCACTGATACAAAAGCTCTTCCAGCTCTTTGAAGCAGAGTTTACGCCAAAGGTCATAGTTCCACTCAGAAACGTATCTGGCCTGCATTCTAATGGTACTGTAACATAGTTACTCTGGTGGGGAACCTCACCACAAAAGGTAGCCCTCTTAGTAACCATCTGGAGAACTTTGCCTGACACTCCATGCATGCCTTATCAACATCTTGAGCAACAGGAAGTCACTTAGCAAAACCCCAGGACCAGCTTCTTCTCAATGCTTCCTGAAGCTTACACAGATTTCTCTAAGGGCTGAACATGGTTGCAAACCTTCTGCAGACTTACCTTTGCCCCTCAATTTCGGTTCCTGAAGACAATAATCTACAACTGTGTGGAAAAAGATAAATAAGTACCGCACTAATGCTCCTATCACTGATATCAGTCAACATGACATGTAATGAACTGATGCAGGTCGTATAAAACTGCTTGTCAGGCTACAATGTAATGCAGAAAAAATGGCAACCGATCGCACTCAGAACACCAACTCAACTCACTATGACCAAAACTGAACCAGGTAGTGTAAGGTGGCTTCAGCTCTGCTCTCCACCCTCAGGAATTGTCCTCTAGTGGGCTTAACAATTAAGCCGGCAACCTGAGTGCAATTGGTTGCCATTTTCTATGCTACAACTGTGGCCACACAAGGCAATGTCCCTGCTACAAAAGTAATGATACAGCCCTTCACATCTGCTAATAACACCTCCTTATTACCTTGTATCAGAGAAGAGAGAGGGATAGCGGTAACTGAATCATTATGCCAAGCTTGAAAAAGGCCCAATTTGTGAACTGATATGATGTAAAAAATGTTCAATTGTTGAGTCAATAAGTATATACACAAAAGAACATATACACAGTATCTCACAGAAGTGAGTACACCTCTCACATTTTTGTAAATATTTTATTATATCTTTTCATGTGATAACACTGAAGAAATGACATTTGCTACAAGGTACAGTAGTGAGTGTACAGCTTGTATTACATTGTAAATTTGCTGTCCTCTCAGAATAACTCAACACACAGCCACTTATGTCTAAACCGCTGGCAACAAAAGTGAGTACACCCCTAAGTGAAAATGTCCAAATTGAGTCCAATTAGCCATTTTCCCTCCTTGGTGTCATGTGACACATTAGTGTTACAAGGTCTCAGGTGTGACTAGGGAGCAGATGTGTTAAATTTGGTGTTATGGCTCTCACACTCTCATACTGGTCACTGGAAGTTCAACATGGCACCCCATGGCAAAGAACTCTCTGAGGATCTGAAAAAAAAGAATTGTTGCTCTACATAAAGATGGCCTAGGCTATAAGAAGATTGCCAAGACCCTGAAACTGAGCTGCAGCAGAGTGGCCAAGACCATACAGCGGTTTAACAGGACAGATTCCACTCAGAACAGGCCTCGCCATGGTCGACCAAAGAAGTTGAGTGCACGTGCTCAGCATCCTATCCAGAGGTTGTCTTTGGGAAATAGACGTATGAGTGCTGCCAGCATTGCTGCAGAGGTTGAAGGGGGGTCAGCCTGTCAGTGCTCAAACCATAGCCGCACACTGCATCAAATTGGCCTGCATGGCTGTCGTCCCAGAAGGAAGCCTCTTCAAAAGATGATGCACAAGAAAGCCTGCAAAACGTTTGCTGAAGACACGCAGACTAAGGACATGGATTACTGGAACCTTGTCCTGTGGTCTGATGAGACCAAGATAAACTTATTTGGTTCAGATGGTGTCAAGCATGTGTAGCGGAAACCAGGTGAGGAGTACAAAGACAAGTGTGTCTTGCCTATAGTCAAGCATGGTACTGGGAGTGTCATGGTCTGGGGCTGCATGAGTGTTGCCAGCACTGGGAAGCTACAGTTCATTGAGGGAACCATGAATGCCAACATGTACTGTGACATACTGAAGCAGAGCATTATTCCCTCCAATCGGAGATTGGGCCACAGGGCAGTATTCCAACATGATAACAACCCCAAACACACCTCTAAGACCACCATTGCTTTGCTAAAGAAGCTGTGGCTGATGGTGATGGAGTGGCCAAGCATGTCTCCAGACCTAAACCCTATTGAGCATCTTTGGGGCATCCTCAAATGGAAGGTGGAGGAGCTCAAGGTCTCTAACATCCACCAGCTCTGTGATGTCATAATGGAGGAGTGGAAGAGTACTCCAGGGGCAACCTGTGAAGCTCTGGTGAACTCCATGCCCAAAAGGGTTAAGGCAGTGCTTGAAAATAATGGTGGCCACACAAAATATTGACACTACGGGCCCAATCTGGACAATTTCACTTAGGGGTGTACTCATATTTTTGTTGCCAGGGGTTAAGACATTAATGGCTGTGTGTTGAGTTATTTTGAGGGGACAGCAAATTTACACTGTTATACAAGCTGTACACTCACTACTTTACATTGTAGCAAAGTGTAATTTCTTCAGTGTTGTCACATGAAAAGATATAATAAAATATACTCACTTCTGTGAGATACTGTATGCTGTTGACAAGTCTGCTTGTTGAGCCTCCCAAAAAATGAGAAAAGGGTGAAGTTCTAAAAGAATTCCAAAATAAATTAGCTTTGCCATTTTAAAAGAGACTCAGATTGTAACCATACAGTAAGTTAACTGCTTCTACTGCAACCCTGTACACATATTTATATTGTACATCCAGTGCCAAGACAAGGTCATCCAGTGCCCAGGGCATAGAGGCCAAACTGCACCATGCTGTCCCACCGTTCATGATGTGCAGGGTTAGGGGATCCTTCACCCAACAGTCACTCACTTTTTAAAATCACTGCCGCTGTCACTACTCAGCCTTGTAACAGAAGGAAGTCCCTATAGTAAACCATTGCACCCAGGGCAGCCACACCTCCCACCCAGCCCTTGTCCCGGCCCTGGATACAACCAAAATCAAATGATGTCCTTGTCTATCACACCAGATCAGTGTGTCCTTGTGTTGTTCAGTGGATACAGGAGTATTCAAGGTTAACAGAGAAGACTTTATCTGTGGGGACGAAACATTGGCCTATTAATTTCTGTGAATGGTCCTTTTACTTCTATGTATAGACAGAATATGTATTTTGTGAGCTTTGTATTCTATATGTTTTCAGCTACAGATACTGTATAGCATATCTTCACTGATATGGGTTTCTGCTGACACAGTAGATGCCAACCACTTCTCTGTTCATCCTGTTTATCCTTTTCTAACATTTTTTTTTCAAAAAGATCTGTTCTCTGTCATACCTGAAGCAACACAAAGTTTTATGGTGCTTACGTGCTAATGTAAACAATTTTAGCAGAGAACTTGCAGCATAATCCTATTCATACTTGTATACAATTATATGACTTAGGTTTCATCTACACCCACTGGAGAAATGCCTCTATCTAAGAGGATCACCTTCTTCAGTACAATATCCTCTTTATGTTGCGTGACTGTTCATTCTAATTGTAATATGGTGTCAGCCTGTCAATAGGGAAGGTCTTTGTTTGTTGCAAACCTCACACCACTCACTGACAAAAGACATTACACACATTCTTTAACATTTTTTCTTCAAAGTAAAGGGCTTGCTATAAGGTCATGTCATGCCTACATAATTGGATTAATATCAGATTCATCAATTACATTTCCAAGATCCACATGTGACTAATTCCAAATTACAGGTGTCAACTCCTCTCTCTTTTTTGATCTCAGCTATGACACTATTATAATCTGACACAGTGGTAACCATTGTTGGTACTTAGAACTTCTAGGTTTGAGTTCTATTTGGGGAATTCTGTGCTGGACATCTTTTATTTTAATTCTTTTTATTGATTTTGCACATTAAAAAGGTACAAAACATAGTACAAAGCAACAAAAAACATCCCTTGATTCTACTCCAACAAGGAATCATGCCCAGATGTTAAAGTAAACACAATTACATGTACAATGTGACATCAACCACTCAGTAGGGTGGACCAGGCCAAAGCTATAATCGCAGGGGAGAGGGCAATAGGATGCCTTTTGATGAATAGTAGTTTTTGAAGTGGTCATCAAGGCCATAACCAGAGAGAGAGTCTGCCTGAGCCAAATGTCAGACCAGGACTGCCTCATGGAAGGATCAAACTATGCCATACTTTTTTGAATTTCTTCAGACAGCCTCTATTCAAGTTGGTAGTCTTATACCCAGGAGGCAGAGCCTTCCAAAAAAGTAAGAGAGGGGGCCTCTGTCTTTTTCCAATTTAATACAATTGCCTTGCGAGCATAAAATAAGGTTATGGAAAAAGGGTTTTCTGAGCCCTGAGATTGTGCTGGACATTGTTAAAGTAATTATATAGGTTTGCCTTACCATGTACAATATCCCAGGTCCATACAGCTTTCACCTTCAAATAATCTTTAAAACATACTAGGATTTCCAAACCCTGGAGAGCCCTGTTATAATATCAATCACAGTTTCAAGGGTTTAGCTCTTAACAACCTCCTTGCACCACCTGTGACTTCATGGTGGCTGATGAGGATGCCTTTTGCAATAAGAGGCCAAGAGGAAGGGGTGAGGAGCTAGAGCAGGCAGACCTAATGCTGTTTCTCTATAGCTGGGCTCTGTTAGGTTGGGTACCATCAGCTTCTCTAAAGATTATCTGAGCATGCAAGAAAAAGAGGCATCTGCTTTATAAAACAGCTGCTACTTTGCAAGATAAGGTAAGCCCATAGGTTCAATTAATGTTCGGCAGGTTACAAAAGTGCTACGTATGCCAGGGCTGAGTGAATGAACCAACCAGTCAGGAAAAAAAATCTTAACTGGCTTACCTAAATGGTAGTTTATTCAATAATTAATTACTTACTAAAATGAATGACAATAATTATATGGAAACTGCGTTAAACCACCAATCTTCTATGTACATCCATTCGTAGATCCTTCCACTAACTGGGAACCCAGAAGTGCTCTGCTGGTTGTCAGGAATGTAAACAAATTGAGTATTGTGAGTACTCAATTTGGTTGAAAGCAGTGCAAGGGAGATATCAGGGATTTAATAGACTCAAGAGGGGATATCACATGGGGTTTGTTAGTTCACAAGATGCATTAACACATGTTTCATGTATTCCAGTGCCATTTATTTTCAATGGAAACCCAAAGAACCTAGGACACACATGTTCTAGAGCACCATAAAGCATAGTAATGTACCACTAGAAGTTGTGGTGTGCTGATTTTTAAAAAAAATGCTGCATGTCTGTTTTTTCGTCCATTTTGGTGCATTGATAGCCCATTCATTTGTATAGGTTGCCTTAGCACAATGCATGTTAATCTAATGCAACACGCCAATGGAAATTGATATTTATTTGCAAGTCCAATTTGGAAATTATACTTGCATGACTAAAATAAAGTTCCTTATCTTTGTGTTAATGTGATTCTGTCATAAAAAAAGAAACTGCTTCTAAAAGTGCCCCTGCAAAAAAAGAAAGTGAATACCTCTCCTGCTGACTGTACCACTGAATACCCGTGTAATGAAGAGCTCGGTATGTGTGTACAAACCACTGCTGGCTTGAGGTCTCAGATGAGACAGTGTAGGTGCAGAGATAAGAACAGATGGAAAGCAGAGGAGTGGCTTGCTGCACAGCTCACTCTTTTTTTGGATACATACAGCGCCTGTAGCTCCCTTGCAAGGGTGGCTCCATAGGCCCCTACAAGGGAAAGGAGCACCCTCAATCTAGATATCGTGGCCAGTGCTAGGGAGACCATCTGATACAGGAAGAAAATCTTTACTATATCAAGGAGTATAACCTGCAAGATATGTCAGCAGTCCTTGAAAAAGAGAAAAAAATATACCCCTTAATATTCGACTGTAGTAAACCTCAAAATTTTTCCTTGCAGTACACTGCAACAGCTAATTACGTGTTTAGTTTTGAGGGACAGTAAAAATGGTTTTATTTACCTGATCCTCTGCCAGTGTCCTCGTGTCCAGTGCAGGGCTATGGATCCTGAATTGGTCTTGATGATGTCAGAGGACCACCAGAGCATGAGGGAGAAGAAGCTGTAGGGAGCCTGCAGATAAATAAGTCTGATGTTACACTATGTGTATAGGAACATGTAACAAATATAAAGTAGATCTTATCCCAATATGGCTGCAAAAGGGGAAATATACTTTAATGCTTTTTGACTTTGAGGCCTAGGTGTCTAAATATATTCCTTGTGCATTATTAAAAAGTGACACACTTTTTTTTTGCTTAAATAAGTTCTAATCAAGAATATATTCTTAACTCAAAAAGTATATTTTATTGCTCTCAGCCTTCTCCAAATCTTCAAATATCTTTTTTTGCTGCTGTGATCCAGCTTCCTGTTAGAGGGTGGTTACATTCATCCACCATGGTCCCTCTGTATGTAGGAAGGTAGCTGCCCACTTTGCTTGCTCCTGGACTAGAGACTGTGGACTATGATGGAGGTCTCTTTAAACTTTTCAATATAAGAGCCACGCTGTGGATTTTACAAATATCGTGGGTGGAAAAAAATATATGTTTTATTATGCAAGTCCCCCCCTTACATTCAGGAGAACCTGCCAGAGTACTCCCTCATGTTCAGAAGTGCCCATCAGTGTCCCCCCTTAGATCCAGGAGAGCCCATCAGTGTTCCCCTTTTAGATCCAGGAGGGACCATCACTGTCCCCTTTTAGATCCAGGAGGGCCCATCAGCATCCACCCTTAGATCCAGAGGTGCCCACTAGAGTTCTTCCTTAAATCCAGGAAGGTCCATCGGAGTTCCTCCTTGTATCCAGAAGTGGTCATTAGACTCCATCTTACATCCAGGAGTGTCCATCAAGGGGACTAGGGGAGGGTCATGACTGTCAGTGGATGCACCAGTTTCCATAATATGATACACATACCACTGTCAGTCAACTGGATTATTTTCATGGACAGTTGCTGTGGGCCAGAAAAAGTCTTGCAGAGGGTTCAAATATGCCCACAATTCATAGTTTGGAGACCCCTGAACTATGGGCTTTGTTGTGTGCATAGAGCTGTGTAAATGACCGCAACTAATGTGCACTACATGTTCCAAACACACAGAAGTGAGGAGGAAGAGTTTCGATAGCTCATAGAGGATGTTACAAGGAGACAGAAAACAGTAAGAAATTATTTCTGCACTCCTGTGAACCAGATTCAGCCAACAGCAGGCTAAAGTCCGCTGTTCGCTGACATCAGAGTGCCGGTTCAGGCTCAGCAGGGATCCCGACAATAATGTTGGGATCCTTAAAGATGCCTGACTGGCAGCTGGCTCAGCCTCAGCTGAGAACCCGAGCCAGCTGCTCCTGCTCCTTACACAATCTGGTGCTACTACAATCACTGGAGTGGCAAAGCAGAGAGATGGTGACTGACAGTCACTAGCTCTCTGCTTACAACAGACTGAGAACTGATCGATCAGCGGTATTTGATTGCTCAGTTCTTCTCTGTGTAAAGGCGGCAGGGGATAGATGCACCCAATACAACATCTGAAAACTTTTCTATCTCATTCAGTAGTGGTATACTTTACAGTCAGCTGATGATTGAAATAAATGGTGATCAGAGATCTGCCAGTGAGTGCAGTCACAGAATGTCAGTCACCGTCTCTCTGCTCTGCCCCTCCAGCGATTGTAGTAGCACCAGATTGTGGAAGGAGCGGGAGCAGCTGGCCCAGCCTCAGCTGAGAACCCGATCCAGCTGCTCCCGCTCCTTCCACAATCTAGTGCTACCACAATTGCGGGAGGGGCAGAGCAGAGAGATGGTGACTGACAGTCACCAGCTCTCTGCTTACAGAAGATCGAGAACTGATCGATCAGCAGTATTTGATTGCTCAGTTCTCTGTGTCAAGGCGGCAGAGATAGATGCAGAATCGGATCAATGCTGCATCTACATAGAAGAATTTTGTTTTTAGAAACCATCACTTCTCTTTTAGGTAGTGGAAGTGTCTGGATATTTGTTGGAGAAAAATGATATGTTCAGTGTCACTTTAGCACTAATATTAGCATGCATTATTTACATGCGTACCGTGTTCCCTGTAGAAAAACAGTCAGTAAAGAAGTATGTGATGAGCCAGCTGTCATATGATGTTCCAGGGCTCAGTCCTCCATATGTGGGGTGTGGAGGTGTATCTCTCAGCCAAAGAATACTATGTAAGTTTTAACAGGCAGGAGGGTGTTCACTTCTATTCTTGCTATATTGTTGAATTCTTCAGAGATCAGTGCTTCTTTGAACAAGGCTGGAAGTGTACATGAGATCATGAGGAATGTGAACTTATTCTGTGATAAGCAGCCCTGCCCACTGCTGTGACTCAGCCATCTCCAGCCCAGTGTAGGCTGCTCCCAGGGACTGTGCCTGTCCTCTGGCTGGACTTCTCCCAAATCTAGGGAGGATCAGACTGAAGTCAGGCGCTCATCTCCTGTCTACAGTGTAATAACGGTGCAGGACACACACCAGGAGCACACCATGAGGGAGATCGTGCACATCCAGGCTGGGCAATGTGGAAACCAAATCGGAACCAAGGTAAAGGACAAGGCATCTGTCACTGCACTCACTGGCAGATCTCTGATCACCATTTATTTCAATCATCAGTGACTGTAAAGTATACCACTACTGAATGATACTCTTAGATCAGTGCTGATGTTCTGGGGGGAAGGAGATTGCTGGGAAGATTGAAAAGTTTTCAGATGTTGTATTGGGTGTGTCATGGAGCACTGTTCTCCATTTCTCAGCCAAAAGTGTGATTCCTGCGAGCTGTGTCCATACAAGGATTCCATTCTCATCTGTTTAGATAGCACAGATCCTGTATTCTATGTGATGATCACACCGCTATGAATTATTTCCAGTACATCCCACAGTGATCTGTACAAGATCCCTTTATAGTTTATAGTCCATCCAGGGTTAGAGACTTCCATGTTGGTTCGCCAACTGCAAAGTGGATGGTGGTCATACCCGCTTCGATTTTTATTATCTGATCAATGTGCCATTCCGCAAACAGCCATAACTTCACTTCTGTTCAATTAAGACCCAATTTAAATCAGATTTGACCAAACACAGTTGATCAGGCAGTGTGGAAAGTGATCAGTTATTTTGCATCAATGAAAAGCACTGAGATTTATTACAGGTACTTATATAGCGCCGTCAATTTACGCAGTGCTTTACATATATATTGTACATTCACATCACTCCCTAACCCTTAAGGGGTGTACAATCTAAGGTCCCTAACTTGCCTTCATACATACACATACTAGGGCCAATTTAGACAAGAGTCAATTAACTTACCAGCATGTGTTTGGAGTGTGGGAGGAAACCGGAGTTCCCAGAGGAAACTCATACAGGCACAGGGAGAACATGCAAACTCCATGCAGGTGGTGCCGTGGTTGGGATTCAAACCAACAACCCTAGTACCGCCAGGCGGAAGTGTTAACCATTTAGCCACTGTGCTGCTTTCTATTTTGATAGATCAGATTATGAAATGAGAGGGTGGAAACAGAGATGCAATCAATAATTTACAATTGTGAGTTACAATCGTATCCTATCGAAATCCACTTCCCCGTGTGTGGCAATTGAATGGGTTTTCAATTATAAGTACCTGAAATAAATTATAGATCGATTATTTCTATTGGATGAGTTCAATCATGAAAGAAATTGATCAAAACAATCTAAAACAATGACTTTGAGTTGGCAGGATGCAGAAAATGTGCTGAGCATTGTCTTCATAATTCACATAAAATCCACCAGGTTTGTCTATGAATTGCCTTTACAAACTATCCTAAGTAGCAAAATATATTTGTGTAATTTATACACAAACAAATACAACTGGAGACAACTGGAATAAAGGCACAGTAGTTGAACTGAGCAATTAGATTTCTTGATTAATTTTTCCGTAGAAGAAAAGCTGGAACCTGACCGATCACTATGGAGAATCATTACATATTTGTGGGGTTTCCTTTCCTATTGGGGGAGGGGAACAGATTTCTTGATTTATTTTTCCATAGAAGAAAAGGTGGAACATGATCGATCACTATGGAGAATCATTACATATTTTTGGGGTTTCCTTTCCTATTGGGGGGGGGGCAAAGATTCCTTGATTTATTTTTCCATAGAAGGTGTACCCTGACCGATCACTATAGAGAATCATTACATATTTTTTGGGTTTCCTTTCCTATTGGGGGGGGGGGCAAAGATTCCTTGATTTATTTTTCCATAGAAGAAAATGTGTATCCTGACCGATCACTATGGGGAATCATTATATATTTTTGGGGTCTCCTTTCTTATTTGGAGGGGGGGATTCCTTTATTTATTTTTCCATAGAAGAAAAGGTGTAACCAGACCGATCACAACGGGGAATCATTACATATTTTTGGGGTTTCCTTTTCTATTTGGGGGGGCACAATGGCTTGGTAATAACCACTTATTCTTTGCAGCACTGGGATCCTTGGTTTGTTTCTTGGCCAAGACACTCAGGTTCCCTTCACAATAACAGCAGTGCTTACTTGCTTATCACCCCCCCCCCCCTTCCCCCAATTGCCTGATGACAGTTTTTTGGTTTCTTTTTACTGAGAACAGTGATTTTGCATTGTGGGACAGTGCTGCAACTGTTAGCCAAGCATCTGGCTCCCGGCTGCAGTGTGGTTCCATTCATTTACATAGGAGAGTTTGACAGGCAGCACCTGGGTAAAACTGCCTCTCATCGTAGCTGCGGCAATGTGTACAAACCCCAGTGGCATCATGTCCGCTTGTAGGTGGGCGGTTAGGAGATCATAAAAACATGGATCAAATGCCTGTTTTTATCGCCCCCCTGGTGATCCGTGTGAATAGTGCCTATCTTCATGGAGTTTGTATGTTCTCCCTGTTCTTGCAGTTTCCCACACCCCAAAGACATGCTGGTGGGTCAAATGACCCCTGTCTAAATTTGCCCTAGTATATGAGTACATGTGTTATCACCTTCAGCATGCTGGTCCCAAGTTGGAAATCTGGGTAGGGCTGAAGAAAGACCCAGCATCCTATCTGCCAAAAATTTGCAAAGAACATTTGATGGAAAAAGCTTTTCAAACATATTAGATATTATGCCCATGAGAGTTGGATATGACTGTATGGATATATGCATACATTTTCATTATTATTCGTCCTCATGCACACTGGATGTTTTTACAGCTGCTGTTTTTGGCTTTTGGAGTTTTTTTTTCTACAGCTGCTGTTTTTGGCTTTTGGAGTTTTTTTTCCTACAGCCAGTAAACTCCCCAGCATGTTATCCTATGTGTCCATGCACACATAGACTGTAATCAACTTTTTTTAGCAGGGGTGTTTTTTGGATGGAAAAAAAACCCAGACCTAGTGGGTTTCTAGAGGAGTTTTTTAGCTGTGAAAATGCTCTAAAGCTGCAAAACGTGGTAAATGCGGAAAAACTGCATTTTTGGACTTTTTTGAGCAAAAAAAAAAAATTGAAGGTTAAAAAAAATGCTAAAAACCGCAAACGTGAAAAAATGCGTCAAAACATTGCTAAAGGTTAATGCAAAAATGCTGAAAAACTCATGTTTTTAATGTGGCTTTACACAGCTAACATTACCAGCGTTATTAAAACGCCCCATGTGCATGGAGCCTTATACATAATTTATATTGTGCAGTTTGTGCAGTGTTTTCCAATATGAAGGTAGAAAGTACATTTACAATACAATTTAATACAGGTTGCTTAGGAGGGCTCTGCTCATGACAGTTTACAATCTAATAGGGAAGGGTAAGTCACAAAACAATCCACCAAGCTTTGTCTACAATTTGCCTTTAAAACCAACATTACTGACAAAATATATAGTACCATTACAAATAATGAAACAAGGGAAAACAGGAACAAAGTTAGGGTTGTTTTCAAGAGTCATAAATTAGATTCCTTGCTTAATTTCTCTATAGAGGAAAAGATAAAACCTGATTTGGTCACTACAGGCAGCCTAGCCATATGTTTTTGCATTTCATTTACTATGGGGGGGGGGGGCAGCAGGACAATGGTTATGCCTTGCACTACTGGGGTCCTCAGTTTTAATCTCAGCCAGGGCATTATCTGCATTGAATTTGCCTGTGCCTGGATTTTTGTGGGTTTCCCCGGGTACTCCAGATGAAAACAAAAAAAGATGTCACATATGTGACATCCATGTATGTTATGTCATTTGGTGGAGCAAAAATGACTCGGTGTAATCCCTATGAGTGGCTGAATACAAGCCAACATGCACCTGCCCATAGGCACCTATATCTGGTCAGGTCCACAAATGCAAGCCTTGACACAGCCTTATTGTGTTTGGTCCAACAAACCTGAACAGATCTGTAATCCTGTGAATAGAACTCATAATGTATAGCGCAGCCCAAGGCATATTATGTTAACTGGCCCTATGGTGCCCTTTAAGGCCTTGTTCCCAGGGGAGTACACTCATGCTAGGGGCATGTTTTGCATGTAGTCAGTCCCATTCATGTCAGTTGGGAAGCACGGGCAGCTGCCTCTAATCTGACATCCATGTGGGTCCATGTCCCTGAACTGTGTTTGGGAAGGGAGAATGTCACCAGCACACCGAGGATCACCAATATGGGTCCAAATGTTTTAATGAATGATCATATAGTTACAGTAAGGCAACGTTTCGGAGTCTTGCAAGACCCCTTCATCAGTCACATGGTCACATGCCTGATGAAGGGGTCCTGCGAGACTCTGAAACATTGCCTTGCTGTAACTATGTGATCATTCATTAAAACTTTTGGACCCATACTGGTGATCCTTGGTGTGCTGGTGACATTCTCCCTTGCTGATTCTGTTCAGTTCCAGTCGACGTTCGCTGCAGCACCCACTTATACACGCAGCCATTTTTAACACAGGAATGTGTGCGTTGGATTGTACACTTGGATTCTGAACTCTGTTTGGGGACACGCACCCTCATGAATGTCAAATTGGGAGCTGTGTCCCTTTAGCCACTGTGTCCCATATTACATGAATAGGACTTCCATTGCATCCCATGCAGGCAAAACATGGCCATCACAAGGGTGTATGCTAAAAGTGGTTGTAAAGGCTCAGGTTTTTTACCTTCATGCATTCTATGGGGAGCAGCAGCTCCCCTAGCCCCCTCAATACTTAACTGAGCCTCATCATGATCCAGTGATGTGAATGGTCTGTCCCGGGTCTCTGCCTCCTCATAGGCTGAGACAGCAAGCGGGAGCCACTGGCTACCACTGCTGTCAATCACAGCCAGTCAGCCAATGAGGAGAGAGGGGGTGGGGCCAAGCCACAACTCTGTGTGTGAATGGACACACGGAGCAGATAGTGCCCCTAAGGCAAGCTGCTTGCTGTGGGGGCACCCGACAAACAGGAGGAGCCAGGAGAGCCTGCAGGGGTTCCGAGAAGAGGAGGATCCACTGCACACAGCAGGTAAGTATAGACACGTTTGTTATTTTACTAAAACAAATATGAACCTTTAGAATCGCTTTAAGTACATCTGTGTGGATAAGTCTTAAGACTTCCCATCAGTAATATTTAAGAAAGCATTGGGGTTATTAAATGTCACTTTAATGGGATACATAGGTGTCAGTTTAGTTATAGCTAAAATGAGTGGACAAAAAATAGTATTTGTAATGTTTTTCCTTTTTTTCATTTACATGAGGGTATATATGCTGTATATACAGTGTATGTGTGTATGCATATATATATATAGATATATAACAGGTCTCAACATTTTTGAATTTTTGGACCACATATTGCGATTCTGTTGTCTATACCTGTGTAATGTACAAATGTCACTTGTGTCATAAGAAAATATTTCTTTAGTAAAAGTTTAATTGAAACTAAGATCCTGTATGATGACCAACAATCCTGGAATCTTTCTCCCTTTCTTCAACCAGTGCTCATGTTGTACAGATTTCATGTGTTTTGGGCTCTGGGCAGGCAGCATACGTGTAGCAAGTGTCCCTCGTCTCATCCTCTTGGAATCCTGAAAAGCCCCCACAATCTCCCCACCCGGCAGCAGTCAGAACAGGGAGTGTCCTGGGTGCCTTTGCTATGCCAGGAATGCCACCAGCTGCTGTGCACCCACCTCTCACTAACTGCCATGCTATGGCCGAAGCCGCCACATTTGTCAGTGCTGCAAAATCTCACATTCCTCTAGTGACTAAAGCCAGCCATAAAAATACCATCTGATAGATTTCATTGACTTGTTTCAGTTTTGATTAGTAAGTATTGGGGACATAATGTGCAATTTGTAACTGAAGGAAACGTGCTGACACAAGCAACTGTTTTAACCAGAAACCTTTATCATTACTGGAAAATAAAAGAATGCATATCAGAGGTCATCTTCTAGCAGTTAGGCCACCCTTGTACCCTTGCCTCTTATTTCACCTTTAGCCAACCGTGTAATGCATATATGAAGTGACAAGAAAGGTGGGCTTTAACGCCCTGTCACCGCACATATGTGTTCATGAACGTTGCATGGTGAGAGTGCATGCTCTTGGCACACTGACTGAGATGTCAGACAGTTCTCATTCATGGTTTCTGATCAAGAGCCAACAAGACAACTCCCGATCATATGACCGCTGTGAAGGTGTGAATGGGTTCAACACAGGGAAATCGATCTGCTCCCGATCAAATGATCGCTGTGAGTGTGTGAAGGGGTTTCAATGCAGAGAAATCGATCTCTGCCCAATCATATAACGGCAGTGAAGGTGTGAAGGGGTTCAACACAGGTAAATCGATCTGCTCCCGATCAAATGATCGCTGTGAGGGTGTGAAGGGGTTCAACGCAGAGAAATCGATCTCCGCCTGATCATATGACCGCTGTGAGCGTGTGAAAGGGTTCAACGCAGAGAAATCGATCTGCTCCTGATCATATGACCATTGTGAGGGTGTGAAGGGGTTCAGCGCAGAGTAATTGATCTGCAAATAATAAACACATTTCAGGTCCATTCGTACAACTATGCGTTGGGCTACACTGGGCAGACAACTTGCATTGTGTTCTGTGCCCAGTTCTCACCATCCCGCAATGGTGGTGTGCACTTAAAAAGGTATGACAAGGTGTGCAATTTATGCCACACAGTGGGTTATTATGCATCAAGATGAATAAAATGTCTGATCAATAAAGTTTAAAAAAAAAAGATGTGATTGTAATCAGCACGTCCTCCTGTTTCCTTCACAGTGCACACCAGTGGCCACAGTAGAACGCAGACTGCTGGTGTGATTGAGCCCTTATACTTCTCAGTTCACTTTTTATAGGTAAAGTTGATCCAGGGAATATCCGATTGCCTCTCCGGAGATCAGGAATTTATTTATTTATATATATCAGGTACTTATATAGCGCTGTCAGTTTACGCAGCTCTTTACATATATATTGTACATTCACATCAGTCCCTAACCCTCAAGGGGTGTACAATCTAAGGTCCCTAACTCACATTCATACATACATATACTAGGGCTAATTTAGACAGGAGCCAATTCACCTATCAGCATGTCTTTGGAGTGTGGGAGGAAACCGGAGTGTGGGAGGAACCCAGAGTACCCGGAGGAAACCCATGAAGGCACAGGGAGAACATGCAAACTCCAGGCAGAGGGTGCCGTGGTTAGGATGAATTTTTCCCCCTGCAGGAGCAAATTGGATCATGCTTTGCTGGTTTTTTTTGCCTTCCCCTGGATCAACTGTGGGTATAGGATTATAACTTTTTTTTTGGTTGAAGTGGATGGACTTTTGTCTTTTTTCAGTCAGACTAACTATGTAACTATGTAACTGTTCTCCTGCATTTAAATGTACATGCATTTAGAGTATCTAACCTGTCTCTGGATGCAGATTTCTATTTTTTCTAATCCTGATCATTTCTCTTTGGGATATTATGTGAACTACAGAAGGTGTACATGTTTTTTTCTGAAAAGGAGAATTTTTATTGATTCTGTGCAAATGGAATGGGACAGATTTATATTCTCTGCCCTCACATACGCCCCCCAGATGTCATGCTCTTTAGTCCAATTCCCACTGCAGCCTAAGTATATGTAGCAATAAATACACTGAGTCATTGTATCCCTATATTGTGATAATTAATAACAATAGATATAAAACATAATGGCATACAAGGGTGGCAGGGTACATCCATTGCCATACGGCTATTACAGGCTGAAGCCGATACTTCTAAAATATAGAGTTAATAGGTTATTATAAATGGATAACAAATCATCAGTTATGATCTTATTTACAATGTATTCTTTTCTGTATCTGTGTGGTTTCAGAACTAAAATTGTTGTTTGTTTATATGTGAGTCCTCCAAGGAGAAATAGCTATGACAGAACTGCTAACTGTGGTGGAAGGAAGGAAAAGGGTTAAAGTCCAGCTTTAGTGACAGAATAAGACCTTGTTTAGTAAGATTGTCCTACATTTATATTTATTTTTGGTGTGCTACAATACTGTGTTCTCCATTTATGTATAGCAAGTAGTATTGTTTAATCAGAGAATCTGGAATGTATGGATCTTTACATTGCACCTAATGTACTTTGTTATGAGGTAGGATCACAGAGGTATTCAAAATTTGGTGAGGAGGCAGCCTAAAAAATATTGGTAGTTGGAAACATTATGTGGGGCATACACACTCACCAGCCACTTTATTGGGTACACCTTGCCAGTCCCAGGTTGGACCCCCTTTTGCCTTCAGAATTGCCTTAATTCTTCATGTCAGATTCAACAAGGTGTTGGGTGCATTCCTCAGAGAATTTGGTCCATATTGACACAATAACATCACACAGTTACTGCAGATTTGTCAGCTGCACATTCATGATGTGGATCTCCCGTTCCACCACATCCCAAAGGTGCTCTGTTGGATTGAGAGAGGCCATTGGAGTATAGTGAACCCATTGTCATGTTCAGGAAACCAGTTTGAGATGATTTGAGCTTTGTGACATGGTGCATTATCCTGCTGGAAGTAGCCATCAGAAGAAGGGTACACTGTAGTCATAAAGGGATGGACATGGTCAGCAATGATACTTAGGTAGGCCATGGCGTTTAAACGATGCTCAATTGGTATAAGGGGCCCAAAGTGTGCCAAGAAAATCTCCCCCACACCATTACACCACCACGCCTGAACTGTTGATACAAGGCAGGATGGATCCATGCTTTCATGTTGTTTATGCCAAATTCTAACCCTGAATGTCGCAGTAACCAGTCTGCCCATTCTCCTCTGACCTTTCACATAAACAAGGCATTTTTGTCCACACAACACAACATGCTGCAGCTGAAATCGAGACTGATCAGACCAGGAAACAGTTTTCCTATCTTCTGTTGTCCAATTTTGGTAAGCCTATGCGAATTGTAGCCTCTGTTTCCTGTTCTTAGCTGACAGCAGTGGCGCCTGGTGTGGTCTTCTGCTGCTGTAGCCCATCTGCTTCAAGGTTCCACGTGTTGTTCATTCAGAGATGGTATTCTGCATACCTTGGTTGTAACGAGTGGTTATTTGGGTCTCTATTGCCTTTCTTTCATCTTGAACCAGTCTGCCCATTCACCTCTGATCTCTAACACCAACCAGTTCATACAACTGCTCCTCACTGGATATTTTCTCTTTTTCAAACCACTCTATGCAAACCCTAGAGATGGTTGTGTGTGAAAATCACAGTAGATCAGCAGTTTTTGAAATACTCAGACCAGCCTGTCTGGCACCAACAAACATGCCATTTTCAAAGTCACTTAAATCCACTTTCTTCCCCATTCTGATGCTTGGTTTGAACTAGATGCCTAAAACACCAAAAAAAAAAACCTCGCCTCTTTTAAAACTCACCTCTCCTACTGACAGATTGCATCTCTGAGCACAGCAGGGGACCAGGAATCTGACATTTTTGGCAGTTATATTCCTTCTTCCCTGCTTAGTGGTTCGATTCACTGGCCTCTATGGGGAAGAACAACTATTTGTAGTGCAGGACCAAAAAATTTACACTTCCACAAGTGTCAGATTTTGCTGGATCTTCAGGCACTGGATTTTATGGAATGGTTGGTGGCATGGACAGAAGAAGAGCCGAGTATTCAATGTGCTATTTAATTTGAACATTGCCTCTATTGCCCTTACACAAGATGATGGCACTCTGTAGAGGACTGATTTTATAGATCTTACATGGGCTTGCTCATCATCCTTATTTTCTTGCAGAAAAATGATATTTTTCTGTATGCATTGCTTTATTATTTTGTATTAAGATATTTCTCGTCCTACAAATCAAGTTCAGAAAATGTTGTTTAATTGTGTAACTATCCAAGATAATCATAAGTGTAGAAGTTGTTTTCCCAAGTTCTAACCTGGACTCATTTCCTCTCTGTTCTTATTCTTTTTCTTTCCAAGTTTTGGGAGGTGATCAGTGATGAGCATGGCATCGATCCAGCAGGAAGCTACGCCGGTGATTCAGCCCTGCAGCTTGAGAGGATCAATGTGTACTACAATGAATCATCCTGTGAGTGTCTCATAAGCAGTGCTAGGAAGTCATGACATGGGCTGGGCACATGTAATGGGAGGATCTCTATTGTCTTGTACATACACCAAAGGGAGCTTACATTTCTGTAGCTAGGGCTGTAAAGGATTGTAACAAATAATTTATCCTGAGGTCATCAGAAGATTAATATCATTTAACAGATGATAACCAGAATGTACTGCCTGGGTTACATGCAGAACAAGCACTGAGTTGAAGTTTAACAAACTGAAGAAAAAGAAGGATGCGTGTACGCCACCAGAACTGTAAAGAGTTCTGTAACTCCCTAGCGAACCAATCACTAAGATTGGCCATACACACATAGACATTTTGCATTCAGCCTGCAGGCTGAACAAATAAAACAACTAGGAGCTTCCTCCAGCCACATTATGTATGCTAATGTATTCTGACAGCCAGTACTGCCAGCTGTCAAGATACCCAAACAGCTGTTCAGCTGACAATCTTCCACCCAGCTCCTTTGATTCTTCAGTCGATGGATGTCAGTTTAGTTGGTGCCAAGAGGGCCACCCACAAAGCTAATTTTGATGGTTTATCAAAAACTATCTGAAATATAATTGATTATTTGATGTATTGAGATTTAATTTATTCAGAGGTGGCTAAAAATAGCTGTAACTATTTAACAAACTATTTAAACAACGTAAAATTTTGGGGTGAAAATATGGCTAAAAATATATGAATAATGAATATGAGTAATGTTGTCTGGTGCTTTCCCTTTACATTGTAGCACTTGGCACAGATATCTTCTATTCTTGCTGGCTGCTTTTCAGGTACCCATACTGCAGCATAAATAACTAAGGTGGACAAGATGTGTTACTTATTGTACTCAAATTGTACTTTGCTGTAGTGGTGACTACAGCACCACTATTTAACAAACTATTTAAACAACGTAAAATTTGGGGAGGTTTTGTTCTTTCATGCTGTATTTTCCCTGCTTGGTGTTAGATCTGCACCTAACCATCTGAAATGTACCTTAATGTACTTTCAAGATTCTGTCAGTCTTGTTCCAAGTTAATAGTAAGTCCTGCCATGCCATGGAGGGGGGGGGGGGGGTCAAAGCTAATCACCACTTGGACAGAAGCCAAAGCCCTGTATATAACTATAGCCTTGTATCCAAGGAGCACCACAGGGATTGATCTGAAAACTAACATACAGTCATGGCCGAAATTGTTGGCACCCTTGATATTTTTCCTGAAAATCAAGTATTTCACACAAAAAAGGTATTGCATTAACACATGTTTTGCTATACACATGTTTATTCCCTTTGTATGTATTGGAACAAATATAAAACAGAGGCAGAAAAGCAAATATGACATAATGTCACACAAAACCCCAAAAATGGGCTGGACAAAAGTATTGGCACCCTTAACTTAATATTTGGTTGCACACCCTTTGGAAAACATAACTGAAATCAGTCGCTTCCTATAACCATCAATAAGCTTCTGACACCTCTCACCCGGAATTTTGGACCACTCTTCCTTTGCAAACAGCTCCAGGTCTCTCTTATTGGAAGGACACCTTTTCCCAACAGCAATTTTAAGATCTCTCCACAGGTGTTCAATGGGATTTAGATCTGGGCTCATTGCTGGCCACTTCAGAACTCTCCAGCGCTTCTTTGCCATCCATTTCTGAGTGCTTTTTGACGTATGTTTGGGGTCATTGTCCTGCTGGAAGACCCAGGATCTTGGACGCAAACCCAGCTTTCTGACACTGGGCCCTACAGTGCGACCCAAAATCCTTTGGTAATCCTCAGATTTCATGATGCCTTGCACACAGTCAAGGCACCCAGTGCCAGAGGCAGCAAAACAACCCCAAAACATCATTGAACCTCCACCATATTTTACCGTAGGTACTGTGTTTTGTTCTTTGTAGGCCTCATTCCGTTTTCGGTAAACAGTAGAATGATGTGCTTTACCGAAAAGCTCTATCTTGGTCTCATCTGTCCACAAGACGTTTTCCCAGAAGGCTTTTGGCTTACTCAAGTACATTTTGGCAAACTGTAGTCTTGCTTTTTTATGTCTCTGTGTCAGCAGTGGGGTCCTCCTGGGTCTCCTGCCATAGCGTTTCATTTCATTTAAATGTCGACGGATAGTTCGCGCTGACACTGATGCTCCCTGAGCCTGCAGGACAGCTTGAATGTCTTTGGAACATGTTTGGGGCTGCTTATCCACCATCCGGACTATTCTGCGTTGCAATCTTTCATCAATTTTCCTCATCCGTCCACGACCAGGGAGATTAGCTACAGTGCCATGGGTTGCAAACTTCTTGATAATGTTGCGCACTGTGGACAAAGGCAAATCTAGTTCTCTGGAGATGGACTTGTAACCTTGAGATTGTTGATATTTTGCCACAATTTTGGTTCTCAGGTCCTCAGACAGTTCTCGTCTCCTCTTTCTGTTGTCCATGCTTAGTGTGGCACAGACAGACACACAATGCAAAGGTTAAGTGAACGTCTCTCCTTTTTATCTGCTTTCAGGTGTGATTTCTATATTGCCCACACCTGTTACTTGCCCCAGGTGAGTTTACAGGAGCATCACATGCTTGTAACATTCTTATTTATCCGCAGTTGTGAAAGGGTGCCAATACTTTTGTCCAGCCCATTTTTGGAGGTTTGTGTGACATTATGTCGAATTTGCTTTCTTTCCTCCCTTTTTTTGTTTTGTCCCAATACACACAAAGGGAATAAACATGTGTATAGCAAAACATGTGTTAATGCAATACGTTTCGTGAGAAATACATGATTTCCTGGAGAAATATCAAGGGTGCCAACAATTTCGGCCATGACTGTATGTATGAAGTATGTACTTTAGTATTGTTGTTACATGAGTAACATTTTCTTTTCAATATGTCTTATTTTGCTTTATTTTAAAGAGAGATATAAATACTTTTTACCGATCGATGTCCATAAGTTGAGCAACCAATATGTCAACAAACAATGATCATAACAAAAATGGTACAGCAAGGTGGCACAGTCCATGATTGGTCAATATAACAAAACAGTGAAAGAGATAGCAGCCATAAGACTGAAACTATTGATTGATCTAGGTGACAGACATGGCATCTATCTAAACTTAGGTTCCATTAGAAAGAGAAATAAGGAGAGAAGAAAGAGGAAAAGAGGAGGGTAGAAGGAGGAGCCGTGATGCAGGGAGTGTCCAGTCCACTGGGGGGCCACTTATGCGGCTGTCAGGCTCGCCAAGGAAGTTGTTGGATGTTGATATGTGAGCCAATGGCTCCAGATTTTAAGAAATTTTGCATGAGTATTAGTAAGAATACTAGTCAATTGCTCATTAATAAAAATTCCATCCAGGTGAGATTCGACTTCTGAAACATGGTTGAATTGCTTCTTCCATGCCTTAGCAATTGTGAGTTTAGAAGCTAACAGAACAAAGTGGACCAATTGGAATTGGTGTTTAGCAATGGTCAGGGGTTTAAAATGCAGGAGGGCCAGCCAAGGGTCTTTAGTAAGTGGCGTTCCAAGTAGTGAACGCAACAGCAAGAAGATCCTGGCCCCGAAGCAGCCCAGCATAGGGCAGGTCCTCCAAAATATGAAGGATATCACCAGGGACCTGGTATAGGCCTGAGTATCCAAGGATAATATAGGCAAGTCTGGAAGGGACCCTATACTATCTGGTCATTACTCTGTTGGCAGATTCTGGGGTAGAAACTTTAATAGTGCAGGAGGCAGTGGAGGACCAGATGGCCTGCCAGTCCAAGGCAGGCTTGTGGGACCTCAAATCTTCCTCCCACCGAGCCTCATAGGCATGAGCTGTTGGCGTGGATAATTGGTTAAGCTGGAAGTATACTAGAGAGATAATCTTTTAAGCAGTGGGGTGCAGTGGCAGGTGTGTTCAAAGGTGGTAAGTGATGTAGAAAGGTCTTTTTCTTGAATGAAACTAGTGATCCAGTGATGCATATATCAGAAGAACTCCGTTGCTTTGAAGCGCTCTCTGATGGTTTGCCATGAGAGAATTGAGTCATTCTCAAAAAAAGAAAACACGTTAAACTTGTGCATGATCTACCAGCAAAGGAAAGAGAAGAGTTGAGACCTGGTGGGAAGAGGGGGTTGCCTCGGAGAGGAAGCAAAGGGAGATAAGGAGAAAGTAAATTACTGGAGTATTAAACACCATCCCAAACTCATGAGAGGGCTGAGGGTGTGTTTCATGAGAAGGCTAAATGTAGAAGGGTGTAAAGTGGGGGGCGTCCACGGTAGGGGTTGTATGTTAATAGAGCCACAAAATGTAGCTTCTTGGTCCACCAATAGAGGAGGCTCCTTAGCAGCATATAAGGCAATGAGGGGAGTGATCTGAGCTGCTTGATAATATTTTGGTAGGTTTGGGACCCCCAAGCCTCCCTGATGTCGGTGGATGTACATGGTACACCAAAGGCATCAAGGCAGGCGGGAATGCCAAAAGAAGGACATAACATGGTTTTGAAAGGATATGATAGAGAAAGAAGAGATCAGGATGGGGAGGGTGCGAAATAAATACAACATTTTTGGGAGGATGGTCATTTTAATAGCATTGATTCTTCCCATCCATTAGATGGGGTAGGCAGACCAAGAAGTGATTAGATGCCTGAGAGAACGAAATATTGGAAGGTAGTTGGCCTGATACAAATCTGAGTAAAAAGGGGTGAGTCTAATGCCTAAATAAATTGATACTAAAATCTTGTTGTGTTTTTTTTTTTTTTAATTAACAAACATGTCATACTTACCTGCTCTGTGCAGTGGTTTTGCAGAGAGCAGCCCTGATCCTCTTCTTCTCTGGTCCCCGGCCAGTGCTCCTGTGGCCTCTCCCTCCTGTCGGGTGCCCCCATAGCAAGCAGCTTGCTATGGCGGCTCCTGAACAGGCGTGATCCTGATCCAGTGGTGTATTTAGGTTTTGTGCTGCCCTAGACAACACAAAAATAGGCTCCCCCCCACGGAGATACCCTGACACCGACCAACACCCCCCTCCCCCATGAAGAGAGTCTGACATTGCCATCAATTTACTCAGCACTTTACATATATATTGTACATTCAGATCAGTCCCTATCCCTCAAGGGGCGTACAATCTAAGGTCCCTAACTCACATTCATACATACACATCCTAGGGCCAATTTACACAGGAGCCAATTCACCTACCAACATGTCTTTGTAGTGTGGGAGGAAACTGGAGTACCCAGAGGAAACCCACACAGGCACAGGGAGAACATGCAAACACCAGGCAGGTGGTGCCGTGGTTCAAACCAACAACCCTAGTACTGCAAGGCGGAAGTGTTAACCATTTAGCCTCTGTGCTATATTGCTTGTTGTGCCACTGACTGTATATTAGCATCCAGTCAGTGTTACATTCTAGGTTAATTCTATTGTGTGGTCTAAGCTGGCCACACACGATTCCTGTCAATCAGCTAGCTGAAATACAAGCTGCAGGTAGCCCTGCAAACACCACCTGGCTCAACAAACGATGAGAAATCAGAGCCAGGCAGAAAAATGTCGGCTGAACAGTGACTGCAGCCAATCAGCCATGGTCACTGTATTTTGAAAGGCACAGGTGACAGCTGTCAAAATACAACAGCAGGCAGTGGGAGATCCTTCCATTGATTTAGCATAGATGGAGGATCTATGGGTTATGTGTATAGGCAGCTTTACTAAGATAAAAACCTAAAAGTACATTTCCAGTTCTTCCTTCCAAGTAGGAGTTCAAACAAGGGCCATTTTAACCAGACATCAGTTACCCCCCCCCCCCCCCTCCCATGCAAACGTAAAGTAGACTATGTCCCGGAAACTGATAAAAAGCTGCCACTAATATGAACTGGGCATTGGCAGCCAAACAGCTGATACACGTAAGTTGGTGTCACACCATACTGCATGTTGATTAGATTTCTTCTTTAATCCAGATATTAAAACAACATATCTGTACACCCAAATTTGTTAATAAGTCATCCATTTAAATGGTGAACACCAGTGCACTTTGGGTGTTTTTTTTGAAAAATGCTCTCTGTCTCACAGTGTTTTCAAACTGGATACCGTTACTCTCATCACTGTTTATTTTGGCTGTTTTCCTACATCTCTGTTTTCTTGGCATGTTTCATCCCTTCATCTGCTTTATATGAAGCAAACTGTTTTTTTTCAGTGTCACGGCTAAAATAAACTTGTCCAACGTATTTGAGATCCCTCTGTAAATGTTTTAGACTGCTTGGATCATAAAATCAACACATATAACTGAATGCATATTTTGGTGTGTAGAGCCCAAAAACCCTAACCCTAGATGGCACGCATGGAATCCTACTTTTTAGGCCTCATTTACAGGGCACTTACATACATACAATTGTATGCATTTACACTCACTGGACACTTTATTAGGTACACCCGTTCAATTGCTTGGTTACACAAATTGCTAATCAGCCAAACACGTGGCAGCAACTCAATGCATTTAGGCATCTAGATGTGGAGAAGGCGGCTTGCTGAAGTTCAAACCGAGCATCAGAATGGGGAAGAAAGGGGATTTAAGTGACTTTGAACATGGCATGGTTGTTGGTGCCAGACGGGCTGGTCTTAATATTTCAAAAACTGCTGATCTACTGGGATTTTCACATACAACTATCTCTAGGGTTTACAGAGAATGGTCCGAAAAAAAGAGAAAATATCTAGTGAGCGACATTTGTGTGGACAAAAATGCCATGTTGATGTCAGACGTCAGAGGAGAATGGGCAGACTGGTTGCTGTGACATTCAGATGGTAGGATCAGAATTTGGCGTAAACAATATGAAAGCATGGATCCATCCAGCCTTGTATCAATGGTTCAGGCTGGTGGTGGTGTAATGGTATGGGGGAGATTTTCTTGGCACTATCAAGGTGTACCTAATAAAGTGGCCGGTGAGTGTATATGTGGTTATAGGACATATAATTTCATGTAATGTTAATAAATGGTATAAACATCAGGGGAGGACTGACAGCTCATGGGGCCCCCGGGCAATAGGGGATCATGGGACCCCTGTGTCCTTGACCACACTCAAAGCACACCCAAAAAAGCCTATAAAAAGGTACCAGGGGCATTTCATGGGGCCCCCTACTGACCCTGGGTCCTCGGGCGGTGCCCGAGTGCTCTAATGTTCAGTCTGCCCCTGATAAACATATACTGCATAACTGTACATTTTGCAACACTATAAATCAGCACAAGAGACTCAATTTTAAGTGTCCCTTGTGCTGTTGGCTGCACTTTTAGTTGAATGTTAAAGTCTTCTGTCTCCCTTTCTACACCTACTGCCATAATCTTCCAGTGCTGTGGGGGTTAATATGAGCCAAGGGACCTGTCACAGGCGCTCATCAAGTGTGCTGATTATGCCCAGCCTCTTTGCTCCTCCTCCACTCATAGAAGCTGTAATAGCTTCCATGATTAAAAAGCAATCTATCAATAGAGGAGGTGGACTTTTCAAACAGTCGTCTGTCATCTAGAAACCCTAGCCTTGCATCCTTCATTCATCATGTTACCATAGGACACAGCAGGGCACTTACCCTTTATTTATTCTCTCTTGAGAAGAGGAGATTCAGGGGGGATATGATCAACATGTATAAATACATCAGTGGTTCATATAGTGAACTTAGTGTAGAATTATTCACCCTGAGGTCATCACAGAGGACAAGGGGGCACTCTTTATGTCTGGAAGAAAAGAGATTTACTCTCCAAATACAGAAAGGTTTCTTCACAGTGAGAGTTGTGAAAATGTGGAATAGACTTCCTCAAGAGTTGGTTCTGGACAGCTCAGTGGATTGCTTTAAAAAAGGCCTGGATTTTTTCCTAGCTACACATAATATAACTGGATACTAACATTTATAGGTAAAGTTGATCCAGGGAATTAGTAGCGCACCAAAATGAAAATTCAGGATGCACTTGGCCAAAAACCGAAACCATAATGGACGGTTTTTAAAAATTAATATATTTTTTTTTGGAAAAAAATACACTTTAATGATTAAAAAAACACAATATATCCCCCAATTATTTTGTAAAATATGAAAGATGATGTTACGGCGAGTAAATAGATACCCAACATGTCATGCTTTAAAATTGTGCACGCTTGTGGAATGGCATCAAACTACAGTACTTAAAAATCTCCATGAGTGAGTCTTTAAAAATTTCCATAGGTTAGCAGTGTAAAGTCACAGATGAGGTCTAGTGCTAGAGTTATTGCTCTTGCTCTGACGTTCATGGCGATACCTCACATGTGTGGTTTGAACACCGTTTACATATGTGGGCATGGCCAACGTATGTGTTCACCAATATGTGCGAGCATAGGGGGACGGGGGCATTTTCATTTAAAAAAGAATATTTATTTATTTACACTGTCCCTTTAAAAAAAAAAATGTAATCACTTTTATTCCTAACACAAGGAATGCATGCATCCCCTGTGATATAAATAATAAGTGACAAGTCCTTTTTCATGGAGAGATATGTGGTCAGTATGACCCCACATCTCTCCTCTACAATGTAAAGTATTAGATCAAAAAAGCATTGATCTAGTGCTTTAAAAGAAAAAAAAACGGCCTTGTTTACAAGGCACCAGAAGCGGAAGTGACGTCGATCCGGTCCTCCAAGGGTATAGAGATGAGTGGAGGCCATCTTTCCTTCACTTATTTCTATGCCCAGTGCCGAGATGGATTGGTGGTTTCTCAGGTAAGGCTGTGGGTAACTGTGGGTATAGGATTATAACTTTTTTTGGGTTGAACTAGGTGAACTTTTGTCTTTTTTCAGCCAGACTAACTATGTAACTTACAGAAAAAGTCATGTTTTCCAAACACTAAAACCTCATCTGTCTATAGCCCTGGATTTCATGTTAACAAAAAAATACAGAAACTGCATGTACGCTTCAACATTCTATCCTCAATTATTTAATCCTGTTTCTATAAAGTTCTCTGTACAGTTAGCCCTCATAAATACCTTTTGAATCATTCCAGAGATCCCTATCTGCATCCCTATCCTATATGTCTACAAATAATTCTGCCCTCCCAGTTTCTTCCTTTATAGCCATCCATTCAGATCCATTGAGAGCAGAGTGTGAGGAGTGATGAGCCTTAGTGAAAGAGCACATCCCTGGCATCCCTTTAGGTGAGCATGTTCCTCCCTGCTGGCCACTGGATATTGCAGACTTTAGCTGTATTGTGCTGATCAGTTGCTTCAATATTGTTCCAGAAGCAGATGTGAGAATATAATCAAGCAACTGATGGGCAGACTGCACAGCTAAATTCTACACCTTAGGTGTCAAACTGGCAGCCCTCCAGCTGTTGCCAAACTACAAATCTCATGAGGCATTGCAAGATTGACAGTTACAAGCATGATTCCCAAAGATAGAGACATGATGGGACTTGTATTTTCGCAACAGCTGGAGGGCCACCAGTTTGACACCCCTGTTCTACACCATCCAGTGGCTTGTTCCCTGCTAGGAACATGGACATCTAAGGGGTGCCCTCGATTGTGTTCTTTCACTTTTGCAGTCAGCAGGAAGTTGATGTATCACCACTCTGCCGGTTGCCATGTAGAGCCAAAAACAGCAGCTGCAGCTATATAGATGAACTGAGAATATGCATATATGTTTAAAGTAAGAAATAAATATTTCAACAATACAGATGCAACGTTTTGAGTAAGTGAGTAGTGCTCTTAAATAATACTTAATGTAATCAATGTGAATTTAGTACCTCTTTATCATGTATTTTGCACTAAAGGTTATGTACACTCACTTTCAATTTCCCAGCCACATGACAGGTTTTATTTAGTATGAATAATGATATTATTATAATAGTACTTTAGGAGCAGCTAAGGAAATTTCCCTTAGTTACAAAAAACTATATCCATTATGACCTGCAAAAAAAAGGCAGTCACATGACAAAAGTTGAACACCAGACAGACAAATAAGTGTTATAAGCTGTATTCTTTTATGTAACAATCCTATTTTCTTCATCTGAAGTTTGGTAAAGGTCTGGAGAGTATCACGCTAGCTTCAATCCCATGCAGGTGGCAATGCTTTTCAGTATTATAAACCTCTCATATATCACAGGCCAAGCTCTGGATCTGTACAGACCTTCCAATATGTAGAAGATAGTCAGATCTATGCTGTTACTCATTCCTGTGATGTTTTATTCACGTTAACATGTCTTCTGCACATATACAGCATATTTTGTATACATTACCTCCATTCTAGTAAAACAGTTCAGTTTACATGTGACCAATGGGAATGCTGGTATGATCGAAATGTCAGTTTCAAGACTAAAAATGGAACTGTTTGTGCTCTCACAGAGCAGGCCTGTGCATGAATTTCTGCAACTCCATAAACTCAATATGTCATCATCCTGATAGGGACAGTAATGTTTAAGAGAAGGAACTGCAATCTCCAAATAATGTTGTAAATAGATGGATCTGCTGGAAGCATGAAATATGGAGGTGGTAGATGTAGTGTCATTTGGTATTGCATGCAATGGACAATGCTGCACAGATGATAAATACTGATAGCTCAGTAAAGGATGCTTTGAGCTGTTCTTGTGACAAACAGGAATCTGGGAAGGAAGTCTGCAACCGGGCAGAAACACAATGCAAAGATGAGGATATGTATTCACAAAGCTGTAGTACTTTCAAATGACATTTGTCAAGTCATCGAATGTACTGGGAGGTTTTGTATAAATGTTAATTCCAAAATCTCCTAAATGTATGGGCAGCTTTAGCAAACCTTTTGAAACTTACTTTGTGGTGTGAACTTCTGTTGTGCTCCTATGTTCTGGTGCGGCCCACTACTCTGGTGCCCACAACAAGTTCTTCTACTTTAAAAATTAAATATATGTAGCACTACCCCCTTAAGGGTTGTTTATTAATTTTTGGGTTCCCTGTCAATCTGGACCTCTTGTGTGGGGGTCCACTTTAAAACAATAGACACAGGGCACGCTTGAAGTAATGAATAGCAACAGCTGACATAAGTGCCTATGAACAAAGACAACTCCCTCTGACTATCAAAAGCAAAATGAACAGTAGTAGGAATCCTGCTTTGTTGAAAAAAAGGAACTTGTTGTTTCAGTTTGCACTGCTGTAACCTGGCCTGCAACTGTGTGTCCTGCAGTCAGCTTGTATGATAAACTGTAATGCAGATGTATCTAGGCCGCAAACCGGGGCAACTATATGTAATGTTCACAACTCTGTGCAGGTAGATAGCTGAGGTGGCAAACTGTCAGTATTCACTTGGTTAGTGGGTGCATGGGTCTCTCCCCGGATCATAGTGGTCTGGCAGATAGTAGCGGTCCATCTTTCCCTACAGAGGGGGTCACTCCACGGACTCTCCAGTTTAGAATGGTCTCCTGCTGCCAGATTGGACTGCCAGGCAGTGTGGCAGACCGGGAGGTCAGTAGGCTCTTTCCGCTCTCTCTAACCCTGGCTCTGGGGCCTAGTTCAGCACTTCAGGCGTCAGCACACCTCCTTCTCCTTCAGTCTCTCCCTGCACTCCCCCAGCCAATCTCCCGGGCTTTGATATTAATATACAATATACCCTTCTTGGGAAATGTAGTCCTGGACTGGCCTGCTCACCAGTTGAATCCTGCTGTACAGCATACAAATTCCAGAGGGCGGTTCTGTCCATGTGAGTGACCCTGAATGGAAAGCCACCACATTCTAATGTCCATCTTAATGTATTGCAAGTAATAACATTTCAGTGGGCTACATATGTAAGAACTGTTTCACCTAAAAATGGATTAATTTTTCAGTCCATCCAGCCCTAAGATTTATAGAGCTTTACAACTCAGTACATCTCTGTTTGGCAGGGCTGGAGATCTGATTTTTCCCAGATGGTAGTCCTTTGTCTGTCACTCTATACCCCTGGTGCCCAACCTGCAGCCCTTTGGTATATGATATGCAGCCCTCGGAACTCGGACAACAGTCTGTATTGGGAACATTGATTAGGCTAATAGCATCCATCTCTACTAGCGTGGTATAAAATGTTCCTAGTTTTGTATTGTCTTCTGCAACATATCCCCAGCCAATAATATATCATGTCCTCACTCTCTGACCCTATTAGGTTTTCAGTTTCTGGCAGTCTCAAGCATTCCATATATTAAACATTATGTGCAGCCCTTTGGTGATGTCAGGGGGCCACATTTGAGGCCCCTTTTAAGCTCATAAATGGGCAAGCACTGCTCTACACTCTCCTCCTATTAGCATGCTTCTTACATCACAGTATACCTGACTGGCTCCTTGCACTACTTCCACCATCCCCATTCTGAGCTCTGCTGTACAGGGACTGCAAGAGGCTGAGAAGAAGCCATATTCAGATACTTGCACTGCTCTCATTCAAAAAATAATGATCTATTAATGAATATAGAGTTGTATTAATTTGTGTCTTTTATATCTGTTTGGAGTTTAGCTCATAATTTACACATGCCATTAATCAGCTCCAGGAAGATCAAAGAAGGTCTAAAGTTACCTGTGAGTACTGTTACAATTAGAAGACGCCTATGTGAAGCCAAGCTATCTGCAAGAAGCCCCCGCAAAGTCCCACTGTTGAAAAAAAGACGTGCTGAAGAGGTTACAATTTGCCAAAGAGCACATTGACTGGCCTAAAGAGAAATGGCGCAACATTTTGTGGACTGATGAAAGTAAGATTGTTCTTTTTGGGTCTAGTGGCCGGAGACAGTTTGTCAGACGACCCCCAAACACTGAATTCAAGCCACAGTACACTGTGAAGACAGTGAAGCATGGTTGCGCAAGCATCATGATATGGATGTTTCTCATACTACGGTGTTGGGCCTATTTATCGCATACCAGGGATCATGGATCAGTTTGAATACATCAGCATAAGGAAGCATGACCTCTCCAAGTATTCTGAAGAGGAAATGCCCTTGAAATGGGTGTTCCAACAAGACAACGACCCCAACCACTCCAGTAAACGTGCAACATCTTGGTTCCAGACCAACAAGATTGACGTTATGGAGTGGCCAGCCCAATCCCCAGATCTTAATCCAATAGAAAACTTGTGGGGTGACATCAAAAATGCAGTTTCTGAGACAAAACCAAGAAATAGAGAACAACTGTGGAATGCAGTCCAATCATCCTGGGCTGGAATACCTGTTCACAGGTGCCAGAAGTTGGTTGACTCCATGCAACACAGATGTACAGCAGTTCTCAGAAACAGTGCGCATACAAGTAAATATTAATTAAGTGATTCAAAGGAAAGCAAAATCTTCAAACATTTTTCAGTTTATATACTGAATGTTTGAGGTTGTAAAGAAGAATACAAACACTGTTTTTTTTTTTGAACAGTCTAATATTCACTTTTCTTCATTTTTTTTAGAGGAACAACACAAATTTGATATATTTTTCTTCATGTTTTGATTTGGAATAGAATGTGTAGTGTTCCCAATGCATTTGTGTGTATGGAAATAAAAGCTATTAGAAGGATTTTGAGCTTTATTTACTTTTTTTAACACACTGCTATTATTTTGAACACAACTGTATGTAAAAATGTTATATCCATTTCTCTGTTTCCTTGCACAATTTAAAAGTCTAGCTCAGTTTGTTTTGGAGAAGTTCTCGTATGTGTCCAAATCAGACAGATCTGTACATTTGTACATATTTTCCAGCACACATTATATATAAATCTGCTAATGTAAAAGCACATTTTAGATTTTGAAAATATAATCAAAGTAGAAGTAAAGTAATATTTTTTTTCATTTTGGATAGAGTAAGGGAGGGTTATACTGTAACTCCTGTAATGTTTTTTGCCATATGTGTCCCGTAGGGGGGATTTACCTTCACTCCCTGTCCCATATCCAAAACAGAAAGTGAGACGAAATCCCTCCAAAGTGAGAGAATTCAGAGGTGCAGTGAGGAAATTACGAGGTGCCACCAGGCTCACCAGAATTAATTTTCCCATTAGAAGATTTCCCATGTATTGCTGTTCTGGTAACAACTCAAAATTGATGATTTTCCTTCACAACAGTAAACAGGACACATAGAGAGAGTGAATCTCCCTAATGAGTTCAAATGCAATATTCCCCAAGCACACATTCCTATAAATGACTATCTGGTATTGCTGGGCTCAGTAGTGACTACAGACTGGGAGCCGTGGACAATCCAAGCAAAGAAATGTTACCAGCACACAAAGGATTCCTCAAAATGGGTCCAAAGCTTTATTTTCATGGTCCCATAGTAAACACTAGGCAACGGTTCGGAGTCAAGCAGGGCCCCTTCGACTTGCCTGTCAAAGGGGCCCTTCGTGGCACCGAAATGTTGCTTTGTGTTTACTATGTGACCAATAAAAGAAAGCTTTGGACCCATTTTGAGGAATCCTTTGTGCTGGTGACATTTCTCCAATTGGATTCTCCCTAATGGGGGCACAGACCGCAGTAAACATCCAACAGGTGTTCTAATCCTTCACACCCTATCCAAAACAAAAATGTTTTCCTGTTAGTTATACTTTAACGCACCTTTTACAATAGTTTTGAGGGTGAAATAATAACAAGTTGTCTTTAAATGAGCTACAAGGTAACTCAATCTGGAGCCAAATCAAAGGCTTCCTAGTTAGTAAATAAAAGTAGAACAAGGAAAAAATAACAACCTGCTGCAGGAGCCCATTCCATTTCCCTGTATCTTGAAAAGGTTAATTTTGACACAGATATCATTAGACAAGCTTAGCAGACAATCCAGAAAGGTTTGTTTTGGTCTTTGTTGTCAATCAGTTGAAATGTTGCTTGGGACTTTGTGTTAGTAGAGAGCAAGCCCGGATTCACATTATGTTGAATGACCTCAGGTATCATGAATATGCTTGCAGTTACACTTCACTCATAGGGCAGCCCATTCATTTCAATGACAAATGCAGAAAAGAAGATCATGTCCCTTTTGAGCTTAGTGTGTTATTTAACTGTGTGTTTTGCCATGTTTGGGATGCCGTTAGCACTGAATGGCACTACGAGTGTGATGTGCTTTTGTGTGTTTTGTGAACACAATTATGCAATTTTACTTACGTTGACATGCTACTGTAGTGTGAATGCAGCCTAATAGATACATGACTCATTTACTGTGAACACAAATTTTATAAAGCTGGCCCTGTTCTTCTTGATCTCCAGATCACCAGTTCTGCACTGTAAGTGATTCTTGCGGAAAACATATCAATGGCCTTGATTGTTTCCTTTATTATTCTGGATCATGTATGTGTATTTATATTATAATTACATTATTATTTCAGTAGAGAGGTGGCTACGACACACTCGAACAAGGGTGACGGCCCAGGCACAGTCCATATCAAGTGTACACCTAACCTGTAAATATGTGCACTATATGGGACTTGACAACAGAGATAATATTTAAACGTAGTTGGCGTTTTGGTGGGAAACAAGCCTGTCTCAAGTTTCTCAGAATTGATACGGAGCCTACAGTTTGTGCAGTGATTTACAAAATAAAGGGAGATAGTACAGTTACAATACAATTCAAAACGAGGATTCAGAGGGCCTTGTACATGAGAGCTTCTAATCTAAATTCAAACTTTACTATTTTGATGCATCAGCTTTATAGAAAAGTACTCTTACTTATAACTCTGTCTGCAACCTCCTGGCTCTGAGAACATTCTGATGTGTCCTGGAAGGTCTACCCTAAGAGAGACATTGCTTGTTCAATTCACTGCAGAGAAAGCCTTTCAAACCCAAACAGAACCCTCTAGGCCAGGAGCAAAGATGGAAGCAAACATAAGGTCAGACCTGCTCGAACCAGGATTTCTGTTCAATAAAGAATAGTCTTCATTTTGACATTTTTCATACGAAGCAGGGAAAAAAATGTGCATAATGTTTAATTGTAACAAATGTGAACTTTGCAACTTTGGACATATAAAGTCGCAGCCCATTATTTTCAATGGCACCCGTTCGGATCTATGTGACTTAAAGTCGCAGCAACTTGAAAGGGTTCCTTCCCTACTTTGATGTGACTTAAGTGCCAGAGAGTGTAAAGTTGCATCAAAATCCCATTAAAAGTCACACTTCAAAGTCATACTGGAAATCATAGAAGTGTGAATGGAGCCTTATACTTTAAAGTGATACTAAAGGTTAATTTTTTTTTTTTCTTGTAAAACAACAAACATGTCTATATTTGTCTGCTGTGTGCTGCACATTGCAGCCCTGATCCTCCTCTTCTCTGGTCCCCCGCCGGCGCTCTTGGCTCCTCCTTTCTTTTGGGTGCCCCCAGAGCAAGCAGCTTGCTTTGGGGGCATCTGCTGCTTCATGTGTCCATTCACACATGGAACCGCTACTTGGCCCCACCCCCTCTATCTCCTCATTGGCTGATTGGCTGTTATTGACAGCAGTGGGAGCCAATGGCTCCCGCTTTGCTCTCTCAGCCAATGAGGAGGCAGAGACCCAGGACAGCCGAGGATGTCATGCACATCGCTGGATTGTGATGGGACTCAGGTAAGTATTGAGGGGGTTGGGGCCACTGCTGCACACAGGTTTTTTACCTTCATGCATAGAATGCATGAAGGTAAAAAACCTTGAGCCTTTAGAACCACAGTGTAATCGAAAATGAAAAAGGTATTATACCTGCTCTTACATTTGTCCTTCAAAAGTCGATTTACAGTTCCTTAGAATTTGAGGAAAGTCTAGGCTGAATTAAATGATAATAATCAGTTAGCTTCTAAAAAAAACAATATCACACACATTGCATAGGAGTACTATTTGCATTTCTGAATATACATGAATAGCTTATTTTCCTCTTTGTTTTTACAGCTCAGAAATATGTACCAAGAGCCGTGCTTGTTGATCTTGAACCTGGGACCATGGACAGTGTACGGTCTGGCCCATTTGGACAACTTTTCAGACCAGATAATTTTATCTTTGGTATGTCCAACATTGCATTTAATGTTTAAAAATAAAAATCGTTAAGTAACATTCAGGGCAAAAAATACCTGTTGATTTTGCCAGAAATCTGACAAACATGTACTGTATATTCCTGTGCTCTCTGCAAATTTTGACTGTTATCATTTAGCATTGTTCACAGTTCTTACTGTAAACTACAGAACATCTCCTCCTATGTTATGTTATGTAGAGATGAAGATAGAGGGATATGTTTTGTACTCCTAACACACTTCCTGTCCTAGGGTGACAGTGCTGCTTGTCCATAGTTAGAGTACAGTCAATAAGCATTGCTAACCAAAGATAGGAAGTGTGCTACTGGCAGAATCAGCTGGTGAAAATAAAGGAAAAACTAGAAAAAGAAACCACATCTAAGGACTGGTAAGCTGCAATATATAAAATGATTGTTTGGGTTGAGATACGCGTTTAGCTTACTACACACCTATTCTTTTTTCCATTATTTTGTCACAGGTGGATATTTAATGGATTTTTGCACCAGTTTAAGGCCTCATGCTCACAGGACTTTTTTTCTTAACCCTCCTAGAAGCCTTTCTTCCTGGCAGCAGGCTTTTGGGGAAAAAAAAAACAAAACCGCCTGCCGCTTCCAAAAGTGTATAACGCGTTTAGCCACATCAAGTGTTAGGGTGTTAATTAATTTCAGTGGCCAGAATAAATATTTTGATTATTGAAATGAATTAACATGCCTACTTGTAATGCACGTTTAGAAGCTTCAAGCGTTTTCTCTGCCAGAGCTGCTTCTGAACGCACTGGCAGTGGGTTTTTGACCTGCCTCTAAAGGTTTATGCATGCATGGATACATAGGCTAGCATGCAGGGGTGTTTAGAGCCAGGAAAAAAAAAGCACCAAATTCCCTAAGAGCAGCTGTAAACAGGTCCAGTGTGCATGGGACCTAAATGAAATAATCCAGCATATTTTTGTATTGTACTATACTATGGAAATGCAGATATGGCTAAATAATGGCTTTACTTTGATTGCAGGGCAAACTGGAGCAGGGAATAATTGGGCCAAGGGACATTATACAGAAGGTGCAGAGCTGGTAGATTCTGTTCTGGATATAGTCAGAAAGGAGTGTGAACATTGTGACTGTCTGCAAGGCTTCCAGCTTACTCACTCTCTTGGAGGAGGAACAGGTTCTGGAATGGGGACACTGCTCATAAGCAAGATCAGAGAAGAATATCCAGATAGAATTATGAACACCTTCAGTGTGATGCCTTCACCTAAAGTTTCTGACACAGTTGTAGAGCCATACAATGCCACTTTGTCTGTACACCAGTTGGTTGAAAACACAGATGAGACCTACTGCATTGATAATGAAGCTTTGTATGACATTTGCTTTCGTACCCTGAAACTCACCACACCTACCTATGGAGATCTCAATCACCTGGTGTCTGCCACGATGAGTGGAGTAACCACCTCTCTGCGCTTTCCAGGCCAGCTCAATGCAGATCTTCGAAAGCTAGCTGTAAACATGGTTCCATTCCCACGTCTTCATTTCTTTATGCCTGGCTTTGCACCACTAACTGCCAGAGGAAGCCAACAATATCGTGCGCTCACTGTACCTGAACTTACCCAACAGATGTTTGATGCCAAGAACATGATGGCAGCATGTGACCCACGACATGGACGCTATCTAACAGTGGCTACAGTCTTTAGAGGGCCAATGTCCATGAAGGAGGTTGACGAGCAAATGCTGGCAGTCCAAAACAAAAACAGCAGTTACTTTGTAGAATGGATCCCCAATAATGTGAAGGTGGCAGTGTGTGACATACCACCAAGAGGTCTGAAAATGGCCTCAACATTTATTGGGAACAGTACAGCTATTCAGGAGTTATTTAAAAGAATCTCAGAACAGTTTTCTGCAATGTTTAGAAGAAAGGCTTTTCTGCACTGGTTTACTGGGGAAGGAATGGATGAGATGGAATTCACAGAAGCAGAGAGCAACATGAATGACCTTGTCTCAGAATACCAACAATACCAAGAAGCTACTGCAAATGATGGGGAGGAAACTTTTGAAGAGGATGAAGAAATCATCCATGAGTGAAAGAGGGGCCCTGAAAAATCCCATTAAGTGGAACAAAAGATTCAAGAATTCAAACGTCTTTTAAAAATGTTGGGGGGTAGGAAATGTTGTGCCTGTAGGATATTATATTTGTATGGACTAGATCTTGGTATCAGAATGTTTTTTTTTTTCTGGAAAAAAAATCTGACACTATATTTTACTGCCATTTTTACAAAAACCCTTGCAAATGTGATCTGGTTTAATTAAAAAAAAATACACTTACATCAAAGCGTGAATTTATATACATTAACATTGCAAAACTAAAAAGACTGGAATGAAGTCTTATTTCTAAAAAGTGAAATTACCGGTAATTTCTTTTTCCACGTGTAAGAAACAGTAGAACTATATTTCCGTGGACATTGGGTGAGATACATAGCACATTACATTGCGACCTAATCAATAAAGTTAAAAAAATTATGAATGTCCATCAAGAACAGCTTTTTACAGTTACATTTACTGTACAGTAAAGCAGCCTATAGATGCAATTTTCTTTCCTTCCACAGGTGGAAAGAAAGAGAATTTCTCGATTCCCCCATGAACACTGATTGTGTTGATGGGGGAATCCCTCCCACAGCACTACTGCGTTCTGCTGGTGGGATGCCTTCTCTGTGGGCAAAACACAATGATCATTGCTGGTAGCTATACATTAGCTGCCAGCAGTGATTGCATGAAAAAAAAAACCCAGGCTGGTTGTATTGAAATCAATCGATGGATCAACTTCGGTACAACTAGCCTGCCCATAGATGAATTGAATCTTGCCTAGTCCCTGCTGAACTGTCTGTGATTCCATTCATTTATGGCCAGCTTTAGTTACATACAGTTTTAACCTACAGGAAGAGAAAACAAACCCCTTGAGGCAGCTGTAGCTATTTTGTTTTTGGTATTATAACCTCATGTGTTAAAGCATTCCACAGCCTATCCATCCATCCACACGTCTCTCTGTTCTTTTGTACAGGATTTTGTTTTAACCTGAGATATTATATTTTGGCCCTATATATTTGTATATGTCTTCTGGCAGAATACTTTAAAAAAAGTTACAAAAATAGAAGTCAGGCTTACTAATCCATAGGTACTTGATTCAAGCTTTTTACCCTCTGAAATAATGTTACAATATTTGCTGTACACCATTTTTATGGCATTGTCCTAGGTGAAAAGTGAACCTAGAAGAAGATACAGTGGTATATCAGGTAATGTGATGAATTCTATTAGCCCATGGAAAAAGAGGCCATGTGGACCAGGTGAGTTATTGATCTTAAAGTGGTAGTAAAAGGCAAAAAAAAAGGGGGGGCCCCTGCAGGGTAATGTCATAGTGTGGTAGTATGCACCGCATACTAGAATATTATGACAGATTTGCCTTAAAACGAAGCCCTCGAGTGGAATGCTGTCAGGGCTTCTATCTTAACCTGTCTTCCTTCCAGGTTCGAGGGCTTTGGTCCTTGAATGGTCGAGCTGTAATGACATCACTCTCACCCATGCCCATGGGAGTCATGGCCGCAGCACAGTGTGCCAATGATGTCACCAGCTGCTACTAAAGTCAGGGCACAGGAAGCCTTTCACTTCAGATTAGGCTACTGTTTACAGGAGGATTGGACACTGGTAAACAAAAAGATGTAGGCCAGCCCAGGATAATCTTTTCCACTACCTGCATGCCTCAGTTTTGCAGCAAAGCAGTACAGAAATCCTGATCATAAACATAGTCGGAGCCTGTGCCAATCAATGACTGGACTTTACAGAAAGTATAAAAATATAATTTTCTTTCTTGTCAAATAAGGGAAACAGGACATTGTTCACCTTGGGATGTCCAAATGCAGCCCACCTCAGGAGTAGGCAGCACAAGTAAACAGTGACCGACAACTGGGATTGGCAGCTCAAAGAGCCACATGAAAGATCTTACGCTCAAAGCTGGCAACAGATGTGGCCGCAACATCCACCTAGAACTTATGCCAGTCATATATTAATCGAATCTCAGCCTGTTCAGCAGGGACCAGCCAATATTGAATCCTTCTATGGGCAGACTGGTTGCACCCAAATTGATTGATCAATCGACTTGGGTACAATCAGCTTGTTTGATTTTTTTACATGTGAATACTGCTGGCGGCTATAGCTGCTAGCAGTAACCATTTTCTGCTGGCCAGCAAGGCTCTCTGCCACCAGAGCACAATAGAGCCGCAGGAGCGACTCTCCCATCAACACTGACTGTGTTGATGGGGGAATCAGGTGATTTTTATTTCCTTCCATCCATGGTGGAAGGAAATAAAATACCATAATCTAAAGCCTGCTATTGAGAACATGTAAACAGAAGACGAAGTTGGCAGCCATGCAAGTCTTGGAAACAGTTAAGGCAAGCCATATATGACTTGATTTCCTTTTCTTCCACCACGGTTGGAAGTAAAGAAAATAGCTGGATTCCCCATCAACACTCCCGCAGCGCTATTGCTTTCTGCCAGTAGAAAACTTTACCAGCCGGGAGCACACAATGATTACTGCTAGTGGCTATAGCCACCTGCAGTAATTGCATGTAAAAATCTGACAGGCTGGTTTTACCCAAGTTGATTGATGGGCTTTGATGGCCTTCAGTGGAAAAAAAATTTTTCCAAAGAGCTGAGCTTTAAAAAAAAAATTAATACGGTTTCAATGTCTATTTAACAACGCACAATCTCAGTCTAATAAGATGTGTAATGAAAATAAAGAGACTTTAAATATGGCATTAAGGATTATAGATACACAACTAGATAAAAAAAAAACAAATCGACATTTTATTGGTGCTCATTTTTACGTAAGCATAGTTAGCTCATAAAAAAAGTAGATACAGTTGCAAGAAAAAGTATGTGAACCCCTTGGGATTACGTGGAGTTTTGCATGAATTGGGCATAAAATGTGCTCTGAACGTCATCTAAGTCACCACAATAGAAGAACACAGTCTGCTGAACATAATACTACACAAACATTAGATGTTGCCATGGTTTAATTGCCATAACATGTAAACATTCACAGTGCAGGGAGGAAAAAGTATGTGAGGCCCTAGCTTAATGACTTCTCCCAGAGCTAATTGGAGCCAGGAGTGAGCCAACCTTGACTCCAATCAGTATGATGATATTGGATGTGTTGCTGACAGCTGTCCTGCCCTTAAAAACACACACCTGTTTTGGGTTTACTGGTTTCAAGAAGCTCTGTCTGATGTGAACCATGCCTCGCAGAAAAGAGCTCTCAGAAGACCTACGATCAAGAATTGTTGACTTGCATGAAGCTGGAAAGGGTTACAAAAGTATCTCCAAAAGCCTTGATGTTCATGTGTCCACGGTAAGACAGACTGTCTACAAATGGAGAAAGTTTAGCACTGTTGCTACTCTCCCTAGGCATGGTCGTCCTGTAAAAATGACTGCAAGAGCACAGCGCAGAATGCTGCATGAGGTAAAGAAGAATCCCAGAGTGTCAGCTAAAGACCTACAGAAATCTCTGGCACATGCTAACATTTTTGTTGACACATCTACAATAAGGAAAACATTAAACAAGAATGGAGTACATGGGAGGACACCACGGAGGAAGCCATTGCTGTCCAAAAAGAATATTGCAGCACGTTTGAAGTTTGCAAAAGAACACCTGGATGTTCCACAGCACTACTGGCAAAATATACTGTGGACAGATGAAACCAAGATTGAGTTGTTTGGGAAGAACACACAACACTATGTGTGGAGAAAAAAAGGCACAGCACACCAACATCAAAACCTCATCCTCACTGTAAAACATGGCGGAGGGAGCATCATGGTTTCGGGCTGCTTCGCTGCCTCAGGGCCTGGACGGATTGTTGTCATTGATGGGAAAATGAATTCCAGAGTTTATCAAGATATTTTGCAGGAAAACGTATGACCATCTGTCCGCCAACTGATCCTCCGAAGAGGATGGGCGATGCAACAGGACAATGACCCAAAGCATACAAGTAATTCAACAAAACAATGGCTGCAACAGCACAGAATACGCCTTCTGGAGTGGCCCAGTCAGAGTCCTGACCTCAACCCGATTGAAATGCTGTGGCATGACCTTAAGAGAGCGATTCACACCAAACATCCCAAGAATATTGCTACACTGAAACAGTTTTGTGAAGAAGAGTGGTCCAAAATTACTCCAGATCGTTGTGCAGGTCTGATCTGCAACTACAGGAAATGTTTGGTTGAGGTTATTGCTGCCAAAGGAGGGTCAACCAGTTATTAAGTCCAAAGGTTCACATAATTTTTCCTCCCTGCACTGTGAATGTTAACATGTTATGTGCAATTAAACCATGGCAACATCTAATGTTTATGTAGTATTATGTTCAGCAGACTGTGTTCTTCTATTGTTGTGACTTAGATGACGTTCAGAGCACATTTTATGCCCAATTCATGCAAAACTGCACGTAATCCCAAGGGGTTCACATACTTTTTCTTGCAACTGTATAGTGTAAACAACATATAGTGATTGATATGAACTACTGCAATGTCTTATATACACCTGAGATTCCATACAGTATCCATGTCAGTGCATTCTGTATCTGGATTGATTACACACCCAACTAAAACAGACACCAATGTAAGTACAACATTAAACACCAGGTTTGGAGACACCCATGGATACTGCAATCATTTAAAACCATAAAAAACTCAAGAGTTTTACAATTACAAGGTTACCCATGTTATAACCCCAAGGATAAAATCAGCTCAGAGCTCAAGAGACTAACCCCCCCCATTTTGCAATGGATTTACTATTCTCTTTCTTCTTGTCAACACTAGTGTCTAACTGCAATGTGGGTTAATACTGTTTGTTGTTTTTGTTTCTCTCTTACTTGGCTTTTTCAATGTTTTCTGTTTTTTCCCTCAGCTGGGTAGGGTAGGTCCTGCTGTTGCCCTGTCAGGGGTGTTTGGCCTGTAGTTGCCCATGCTTTTCCACCTGGGTTCTGCCTGGCACTGTGTTTGTCAGACCCAATTCACATTATTGCCTTGTGGGAACGCATATGTTCTTGTACAGGCACCACATACCACTTGCAAAAATGCAATGCGATGTCATTCATTCTGAATGGCACCCCAACACACCTTGCTGACAGAGGTGCACTGTGCAGTGCAATGCACTAATGTGCTTTGCAGTGTGCTGTCAAAAAGGGTGTAGGTCCAATTGAATGGGTTGTCTAAAGCAGTGCACATAAAAGAGTGACAAAACTCAAATGTACAGCACTTCAGCAGTTAAATATGAGCCTAGCCTAGTGTTTGGGCAGAAGTTGTACCTGGCAGTTTGTACCTTTTGTGGCCAGACCTCACTGTGCAGACGCCAACCACCTACAGTGCATTCTTGAAGTATTCAGACCCCTTTCACTTTTTCCAATTTTGTTATGTTGTAGTCTGATGCTACAGTTGTTTAATTTTTTTTTCTCATTAATTGACACTCAGTACCCCATAATGACAAAGTGAAAACAATTTTAGAAATGTCTATAAATTTATTAAAAAGAAAAAACTTAAATATCATGTACTTAAGTAGTATCCAAACCCTTTACTCAGTACTTTGTTGAAGCACCTTTTAAAAAAAAAACAACTAACTTCTCTCTATTAAGTTTAGCAAAGGGTGTTACAAAACAGAATCTTCTGGGCATTCCCCAGCTCAAATATAAATAACATACAAAACACAGAAACAGACATTCCAAAACAAACCTATAAGGTCGAGCACTTGCCTGTGATCAACAAACTTGCTCAGAGTCAACCAAGATGGGCAATATTGCAGGAGAATTAGTGTTCCTCACCATAAAACCTGGAAAGTACTTAAGGATATGTACCAAGAGATTTGAAACTAATTTGGCAGGTAAAATCAAAGCTCAGTGCTAGGGGGTTTCAGGCCATCAAGGAAGCTGGGAAGATCTTTTACAGACATATCAAGTAGAAGTAGAAGAGTCAGGCCATTTATCCCACATTTTATGAAATTTCTTGAGACAGCCTCGGGAGAGATATGTATAGGGGAATTACTGAGTTTACTACGGATTTCTAATATTCTAAGGAAGGGGCTACAGGTACCTTACATTTGAGTACTATTGAACTTCCTGGCATAAAATAATAGAAGACCCAGTAGGGTCTGACTGTCCTAGAATGAGCAAAGGCCTCTACCAGGCCCAAAATGCAAACTTCAATCTGGCACAGGACTCGTATGGTGGTCAAGAGTAAATTTGAATCCTAGAACTGACTCCCAGAAACTTTGAATATACAGGCAGGACCATATCTCATCTGCATGTAATCAGCAGATTCATCCAGACATCGCCAGCAATGTGGAGGAGATTGAGAATAGATTTTACGTAACCTACAGGGCATTAAGTAAACACGATGTAATATTTTAAATTGAATTAGGCAGTCTGTGGCAGAAACCAACTGAAGGAAAGGGTACTCCCAAATTTCCCCATCCAATTCCGGTACCTCCGCCACCCAAGAGGCACGTAGCCTTTCCAGTCCATAGTGAATTGAGGACTTTAAGGCTTTGTATATACTCGACAAAAGGTTTTAGCAAGGAGTCATCTCTCAGAAATCTCTCTGGTTGTAAGATGAGAAGAGGAATCACCAAACTGTACCCTGTAGGCATGACAGAGTTGCAAGAACCGAAAGCATAAGGAATTAGGGAGGTTGAACTGGAGTTTCTAGGCCTCAAAGGTCTTTGAAGCACCACCTTCACAAATATGGCAAAAGTACTTCACTCCTCTAGAGGTCCACAGAGATCGATCACGGATATTCTGAAATTCAGAAAAATTGGGATTTGCTAAAGCACCTTTACAGCAATTACAGCCTTGAGTCTTTTTGACTATGATGCAACAAGCTTTGAGCACCTGGATTGGGGGATTTTCTACCATTCTTTGCAAATTCTCTCAAGCTCTGTCAGGTTGAATGGAAACCGTCGGTGGAGAGCCATTTTCAGGTCTCTCCAGAGATGTTCAATAGAGTTCAAGTTAGGGTTCTGGTTGGGCCACTCTAGGACATTCACAGAGTTGTCCCTTAGCCACCCCTGTGTTGTCTTGACTGTGTGCTTATGATCGTTGTAATGTTGGAAGGTGAACCTTCAGCTCAGTTGGAGGTCCTGAGCACTGTGAAACAGGTTTTCATCAAGGATATCTCTGTACTTCTATTCAGCTTTTCCTCAACTTCCCAGTCTCTGCTGCTGAAAAACACCCTCACATCATGATGTTGCCACTACCATGCTTCACTATTGGGATGGTATTGAGCAGATGATAAGCAGTTCCTGGCTTCCTCTAGACATAACATTTAGAATTGAGGCCAAACAGTTCAATCTTGGTTTCATCAGACCAGATAATTTTGTTCCTCACAGTCTGAGTCTCTTTCAGGTGCTTTTTGCAAACTCAAAGCAGGCTTTTATGTGCTTTGCACTGAAAAGAGGCTTCCGTCTAGTCACTCTGCCATAAAGCTCAGATCAGTGGAGGGCTGCAGTGATGTTTGTCCTTTGGGAACTTTGTCCCATCTCCACAAAGGATCTCTGGCGTTCAGTCAGAGTGACCATCGGGGTCTTGGTCATCACTCTTACTAAGATCCTTCTCCTCCGATTGCTCAGTTTGGCTGCGTGACAAGCTTTTGGAAGGGTCCTGGTTGTGCCAAACTTCTTCCATTTGAGAATTAGGCCGCTTTCACATGGGCAGAACCGTCAGTGAACCTCCACTGATCCCTGCTGAGCAAGCGGATGACAGGTCCGTGTCCGGTCTGCTGCTGCAGAGCGGACACAGACACAGCTTGCTATCCTCTATGGGCAGTCGGATGGAAACGGACCACCTATCCATTTCCATCTGATCTGATGGACGGAAGGGGAATGGATCCCCATCCATCTCTTTGTGGCGGATCGGATTGAATGTCGGCGAGTGTAAACATCTGCCGCACCACAGAGGAGAATAGAGGTTCCGATCGGATCTGCCTGAAAACTGGGCAGGGGTATCCGATCTAAACATCCATGTAAAAGGGCCCATATGGAGGCGGCTCTGCTCTTGGAAACACTCAGTGCAAACATTTTTTTTGAGGGCTTCCCTAGACCTTTGCTTTGCTTTAATCCGATCTCTGAGCTCTGCAAGCAGTTCCATTGACCCCATGGCTTTTGCTCTAATACAGTATGCATTGTCAGCTGTGAGGGCTTTTATAGACAGGTGTGTGCCTTTCCAAATCATGTCCAATTAATTTTATTTACCAAAAGTGGACTCCAATCAAGGTGTAGAAACATCTCAGCAATGATCAAGGTAAGCAGTGTTGCAAACAGTCTGAATACTTATGCCAATGTGTTATTACAGTTTTTCCTTTTTTTCATATATTTGCAAACATTTCTAAAATTCTGTTTTCACTTTGTCATTATGGGGTACTGAGTGTAGATTAATGAGAAACAAAATGAATTTAAACAACTGTATCAGGCTGCAACATAACAAAAATAAAAAAAGTGAAGGGGGTTTGAAAACTTCAGGAATGCACTGTAGGAAACATTTTTATTGTTATGGACAGCAGAGAATGGCCATTATGGACGGTGAACTCTGCAGGAGGTATTAAGGAAAAAGCAAGGAGTCATTTTCTGTGGAACCCTCCATCCCCTACTCCTGTGGGCAAGCACATCTAGTATGTTTTGTCACATTCAATATTTATGTATTGTATGGTACTATACCTTGCTGCCTGCAAGCAGTGATTTCTGTACTGACTCCATCTCCTGAAATGCCTTTCAGTACCTCTGCAGTGATATAGTGATGGGCCAAAGACCTCCAGGATGTAAATGAAGGGGATCTTTACAAAGATCTTTTACAAAACTGTACAAAGTAAAAGGGGTAGGCTAGAAATAAATTTCAATTCCATTTGGAAATGCATATATGATTTGAAATTTTGACTATAGATATGCTTTAACAGCCAGGCAACAACCATGAGAGGTTCACTTTAACTATTTAAGGTCTTACACCTGGATATGCCTACGGACACTTTTTATATTTGAGATATGAACCTGATGATTAAGCATGTCATTACATAGAAAACCAAACTGATATACGGAGGCTGGTTTACTAAAGGAGTTGAAACTCTCCACACAAAATGTGTGAATATTCACTTCAGATATCCAGTCGTGAAAAGTAAAAAGTAAGTTCCTGTTATCTGCACATGAATTGATAAGTAAAGTAAATATTCAAACAATTCGTGTGAAGATTCTCAACTCATTTATTTTAGTCGGCCAAACTTTTTTTTTTGTGCTGGAGAGGGCACAGGAAGCCTTTTTGGTGGTATTGTTTTCCAAAAATTATTTTATTTTCTGGGAGATTATTAGGACTGATTACGTTTAACGAAACACAATAAGGTGTTAAAGTAGTAGTAAACCTGAACTGAATGACATTTAGTTTGGCAAAGCACTGTGTTCAACCACTTAACACTAAACAATATAAGGGTACGTCACACAAATTTGAGTGGTTATACTGGTTCTGTTTATTTTTTTTTTTTCAGGCAGTGGTTGGCTTTTTTGTAAAAGCAATCCTAGTGGCTAATTGCTTTCACAAATGGACTATCCCCCCCCACCGTGGCTTTCACAGGCCCTCCTGTCCCACCAGGGAATACAAGAGTGCAGCAGATTCCGCTGGTTGACCATAGAGCTGATCAGGGACCAGAATTACCCCGATCATCTCTATGGTCTGAAAATCCAGAAACAATTATTTTGTCATTTCCGGATTCGAAAAATCCGATCCTTATCTTTGTATGACCTGAGGCTTTTTAAGGGCAGAGTAGAGAGTCTGATAGACCCCAGATCTATTCAGTAAAGAGTACAGGCATGCAAAATTTTAAAGTGTGGAACTTTTGGTATCTACATACTCAGCATAACATCATCTTTTATATTTTACCAAACAATTGGGTTTTATATTGTGTTTATGTGCATTAAAATGCGCTAAAGTATATTTTTTCCAAAAAAATTGTGCTTGACATACTGTGTGATATAAATTGAAACCCCCACCATTTTATTTCCAGGGCCTCTGCTTAGGGAAAAAAAAAATAAAATAAATCTCTCACACATACACACACACACATACAAACATATATCTATCTATATATAAAAATAGGCCCTGTTTTGAACTGGTAAACAACTTCTCTTTATTTTTTTTTTAAAGAATATATAATTCATCATTTGTTACATCTCAGTGCTGTTCTTTTTGCAGTTATTTCTGATCTACACGTATATACTTTAGCGATGGCTGCAAGGCATTGCTCAGGATACCATGCCTGAGTAATGTTTGTTGAAATGGCCCCTTCGTGTGTCGCTCAGTTGTGCTTCTACTTTGCTGCACCGTCCAATGCACTTCCAAAAGAGACTTGGACAGAGCACTGTCACCCTATAACAAGATGCTTGAACAAGGAGCTTTATGGCATGATCATCAGGTAATATCTAAAGAAAACTGCAGGTTTCAAATGATTAAAAAGGTCTTCTGAAATTATATTACCATGTTAAAGTTTATATGAGGTCTTAGTGATGACATGTTTGTAGGGTGCACCTTGTATGCCTAAGGTCCAAATCAGGTTTTCTCTCACAAAAAAATCCATGTGTGGTTTTCTTAGCATGATGACAAATTAAGTTTTATCTTTATTCCAAGAAAGATTTGTACAGCAGCAGAAAGTCACATACACTCCTAATTTTCAATCATTTCAATCACATCAACCCATTAAAGTGATTTTTTTCCCTTTCACCATATTGAGAATCTTTAACAGCTAGAATTTAAATAACTTTACTGTGTTCTTTGTGAATTAAAGAAATATGAATATTTTACTATGACGACAGGTATTTGTTAACAGCTGCAGATCTCAAGAAAGATCAGTAATAACAGAAAGCCAACAGATAAAACAATCTGAATAGAGCACAGCTCTGATTTTTTTCTAGCAATAAACCACCTATTTGTAATACTTTCATATTTATTTTTCTTAACAATAAACACAGTGCCCATGTTATTTTTAAATTATTACCTTGTAATAGTGGAAAGGTAAGGTCATCACATACTCATCTCTTTTTTCAGGACCTTTATTGGGAGTGTGGAAACATCCTGGTATGCTCTTATTTTTGGTGAAAAAAACTCCAGTTACATGTCTTTAAAATAAAACCAGCATTTACACTTTTCAATGTGTCATAAAACCACTCAAAATGGCATTCCTGCACTGGTGTGTCGGGCAGTCTGTTCATCATTTAGTTCTTCTTTATCCTTTTCTCGATCTCTGTTCCAGTCCTTCAGACCCTCAGGAAGTGTTGTGTCCTCCTCCAAGCTACCAGTACCTTCAACAAATTCCTCATATGTAGATTTTTCTGCAAATGGTCTTTGTCCCAGAAGTTCAACCATATCACTTTTATCCAGCACCTCCTTTTCTAAGAGTCGGACAGCAATCTGAAAATTTAGGACAGATCATGGTCATTAAAAACCTTATAAAATAGGGACAAACATGAATAGATGTCACTAGGATCACCACATATGAGCACCAGCTGTATAGGACTATGTGAAAATAATAGCCAATAATTCCCTAATCACAGGTAAAACAAAATGAATGAAAGGTAATCTTGATAACACACCATGTGTTACTTCTAAACATGGAATACATCACCTACTGTGGGTGTTTCTTGCCTAGATATCTCACCTCATATAGGAAAAAAGGTCTTTATTGCTACTCTAGTCTCCTTGTTTCCAGCATCTGTGAACAAGTTCACAGATGCCAGTAAGGCCATGAATTTGTTTTCACCTCTGATTGCAGTTGTGTAGGGCAAATCCTTGGCTGTCAAAAGGTTAAACGCTAGTTATTTAAGCATGTCATATCCATGCTGCTTTTTAAAGGGCAAGATGAATATTTTTTGTCTCAGACATCATGAGATAGTGCTCAATTTTCACCACTCACATTCTGCCAGATGGTATAAACCTCTTTTCACATGGGGGCAGATTCTATTCTGATCCCCTTCCAATTTTTTTGTGGACTAGATTGGACCTGGAGGTAGGTGGATGTAAATGGACAGAAGTCCGTTTACACCTGCCTGTCCATAGGAATGCATGGAACTTCCAATCGGGTCCACCTGAAAATCTGACAGACACACCAGATCAAATCATCCACGTGAAAGGGAACTAAAAGAAATGGAAAAAAAAGCAACGTCCTGGTAAGTTGCATACCTTTTCAATATCCACTTTCTTGTGTGTAAGGAGCGTCACCGTTCTCTCATAAGCAAAGTTGATAAGTTTACGGACTTCATCATCAATCAGTCTTGCAGTTGCCTCGCTGTATGGCTTCTCCAACACCATTTCCCCTTCTCGAGGAAGATCAAATGAAACTTGGCCAACTTTGTCACTCATTCCAAATTGGACAACCTTTGCAAAAAAACATTATAAACATGACTGAATTCTATTACCAGATGGGTTTGCTTTTTGCATTTCAAGATAGAAGACTCTAAACAGATGCACACTTGACAAAGTTGAAAACAGATGGCGGGTCTGTAGTCAAGGACATAGGTAATGCAAAAGGTTTGGTTGTTAAAAGTTTGGCAGGAAACGCCAGTCCAACAATGAAAACACTCCAGGAGTGATTAAGGTGGTCCATTTGAACACTGTTCATTTATCTTTCCTAGTTATACAGCATCAAAAGGTCCACGGCATGCCCAGTAGACACGATACTGGCACTGAATTTTACATATGAAGTACAGAGAAGACATACCTGTGCATAGGCACTCTGAGTCACTTTTTTCAGATCGTCTTGTGCTCCAGTTGTAATCCTTCCAAAAAATATCTCCTCAGAGACTCGGCCACCAAGTGTCATGCACATTCTATCTAGCAGCTGCTCCTTTGTATATAGATACTGCTCTTTAGGCAAATACTGTGCATAGCCTAATCCCCTTCCTCGTGGTATAATAGAAACCTAGAAGACAAACCACCATTTCTGGGCACAAGTCCACTCCAAGAAATTATTAAAAAATATATAAATTCAAATTACAAAACTAAAAACTGCCATCATGAAAAACACAATTTTATGGACACAAGTATGATTCTGTGTGTGTTTAAATTACTAGTTCACTTGTCAAACACAATCATTTATGTTAACAAAAACGAGATGTGTGTTAACAGAATGTTGTGTTCTTATTTGTGCTATTCTCCCCACTAAGCCTAGCCATACACGGGCAGATGTCTCAATAATAAAATACTCCCAAATACATCTGCGCTATTTTCAATAAATGTAGAACAATCCTGTTGTCAGCTGCTGTCACAAGGTGCCTAGACACCCCGAAAGAATATAATAAAGGAACCACAAAACACAGGGTACAGCGCTGAAAAATAGTAACTAAATATAAACTATATAAAGAAACACATAAATAACAATGATAGTGTTCAAGTGCTGGAAACAGTCCAACATCTGTGTAATCAAAAAGTCATTTTTAAGTGATTGTGCCCTGTGCCACTCCAAAACACATCAATTCTGATGCAACATCTGCGATTCATCCACAGTGTCTTCCACTTAAGTGCCTTCTAACACCTTCACACTGTACTCACCATAAGGAATTGACCCTTTGTGTTAAAATGCACTAATGAGCCCAAGGCATGGATATTACCAATATCTCCAGTAGATATCATCAGTAGCTCATATTGCAGCTCAGAATTACATGGCAGGTAAGACAAAGGGAGAGAAGCATATCTTCTTCTGAAGATGTTGCAAGTTGATGACAAAAGGTGTTGGCGGGACTTCCGGGTGACATCACATCCGCTACTTGGAGCACATGCCAGGTATACCACTTTCTGGTTGACAAACGTTAACTGTAACCCTAAATGTAAGTGCACTGGCTTTTACTTTAACAAAATTTCAAAATAACAGGCTTCTCTTATTTTCTCTCTGTACCTACCATGTAAATCTCAGTTGCAATATGAGCTACTGAAGCTGGATAAAGAATATTGAATATTGGTTGGTGATATTGGTTATATCCATACCTTGGGCTCATTGGCATATTTTGACTCACTTGGTAACATAAGAGATGAATTCCTTCTGGTTTGTGCAGTGTAAAGGTGTTTGAAGACACAGTGGAAGACAATGTGTGGATGAATCACAGATGTTGCACCAGAGCTGATGTGTTTTGGAGTAGAAAAGAGCACCATTTCTTGATAAGGACTTTTTGGTTACATACAAAAATTAAAAGAAAAAAAAAAAAAAAAAAAAAAAAGGTAAAATGTTCCCCGTTTAGACTGTTGTTGCCAACATCGCAATATATAAAGACCAAGAAAAAAATAGTAGTATTCCCCTGGGACTCTGCATGACAAAAACTACAGTACTATACAAAAGTATAAAGTATATGTTTATTACCAAAGATTGTGAAAATAAAAACGAACCAATGGGTTCTATAGAGTGAATTCCAATACAATGGTTCATGGTATACATACAAAACATACACAAAATACAAGTAACCTGACAGTCTGTGATACATGAACTAGCAATAAACTAATCAGTAGGAAACTTCCTTCTGATTATGATGTCACAAATAATGGAAGCAAGCCCTGCAATAAGAAACGCTGCAAACTGTGCAACCAAATCTTCAATATTGGATCTTCAATATCGCCGGATCATACAGCTGCACTTCTAGTAATCTTGTGTACCTTATCCAGTGCAGAAAATGTAGCAAAGGATCTTATATTGGCGAAACAGGACAGAAGTTGCAAACAAGGATGAATTTGCACAGACATACTATCAAGTAACATAAAGAAGATGACCTTTGCACACCTGTGGGACACCATTCGCACAACTAGACCACACTATGGAAGACCTCAATATCTTAGTTCTTAAAGGAAATTTCAAAACTATTCAGGAAAGGAAGACTTTTGAAGTAAGAATGATAATTCTATTTGACACAAGAGATAACGGCCTTAATTTGGACATGGGATTCCTCACTCATTATCCAACAGTTTTACGACCACCTCTGTGAGTGTCCCCCCCCCAGTCTTTGCTTTTGCGATGTCTTATCTCTAGTCTAATCCTAGTCTTATAAAAAAAATGAGGAGGGTTGTAACAGCGCAAACACTGCAAAGTCCTGGGAAATAGTAGTATGGGGTGATCGTGGTATTAGTGGCTACTGTATGAAGAGCGTAGGATTCTGTGTGGCACTAAGGGCAAGGCTTCCAAATAAGCTGTAGCAACCTCTGTAGATGAGAAAAGGAGAGAAGTGCCTCTAAGTGCAATAAGTTTTTTATTCAAGTCTAAATGTAGAAACACTCACATGTGTGAAGTAATCACAAGCTTAAAAACCGTGGTTAACAATAGTTAACAGTGGGGTGGTAACCCGGGTGAAAGCCGTCATCTTACTGCGATGTGGGGAGGACAGCTCTCGGCTGGAACAGCGTGGTGGCAGGAGGGGAACAGCGGTGAGGCCGGCGTGCACGTCCTCCCTCAGAGCCGGATGGAACGCACGCTGGAATGCAGCGGCGGCGTGGCCGTGATGACGTCAGATCCCAGGGTGCACTGCGACGCGTTTCAGAGCATGCGCTGGCCGTGGAAGGCGGAAATGCGCTCCTTTTTTCAAGCCTGTACTTTTCTAATCCTAGTCTTATAACCATTGCTATGTACATTTGTTTGTGTGTGTTTCTTTCTAGGGTTTTTTTTTTTCCCTCCCACTTTCAACATCTCTTCTAACATTCTGCTAAAACTTTGTGTAGTAGTACTGCCTGGTCCTTGAAGATGGGGACATACCCCGAAAGCTTATGCTCAAAATTATATGTTAGTGCAAATAAAAAAAGTATCACGTCAGTACTCAATTGTATGAACTAGCAAAAATGCTAACCGCTCAAAAGAATACATACAGTGATGTTGTCCAGACAAATCCAACGCTTTTCGGAACTCATGTTTCCTTCTTCAGGGAATAAGCAACCCATTGGTTGATGTATCACAGACTGTCAGGTTACTTGTATTTTGTGTATGTTTTGTATGTAGAACATGAACCACTGTATTGGAATTCACTCTATGGAACCCATTGGTTCGTTTTTATTTTAACAATTTTTGTTAATACACATTACCATTTTATACTTTTGTATACTACTGTAGTCTTTGCCATACAGAGTCCCAGGGGAAGACTACTATTTTTTCTTGGTCTTTGGTTACACACATGGACTGATTACAGCACTTGAATGCTATCACTTTATTTGTGCATTTTCTATAGATTATATTTAGTTACTGTTTTTTCAGTGCTGAATCTTGTGTTTTAGGAATCCTTTAATAGATCTCATCAAGAATGAGGGATGAGAAGACTTGTTTGCCATGTAGTGCCAGAACTCCCTACTCTTAATCCAGCAACACACCAAGCAGACTCAGGTGACACGTGCGTGGTTATTGTGTTCTTTTTTTTTAGAAATTTCAGATGCTGGAAATAATTATCACTGCCTGAGAGTACCACCAGTGGTTCGCCTTTCTTATAAATGAAAAAAATACTGCTAGGAGAAGCATGTGAGGAAAAACTGCAATAATGTTGAAATAAGAGTTGTTCCTCCTTTTAAACTTCCTGTTGCAAAGTGTAGAAAGGAAGATTCTAGATCTTTTTGAAGATGAATGAAAGATTAGCCTGTGTTCAGCCATACTTAGTTCAGTAAATTATGTACTTCAGAAAATAAAGTTTAATCAACGGGTTTAAAATATAAAGGACCCGTTCACACTGGTGTGCTCAAAATTGCATATCACGTTTTAATGCTTTTTAATTTAAACACAACTCATAAGCATGTCAAATGCGTTTTAATCCCTGGTCACCTGACAAAAAATTGACGTGTCTCAAAACACCAAAAACTTACCTCTGTGCGTTGTCATTGACTACAATGGAAAGTGCGATTTTGTTGATTTTTTGAAACAAGGCACCAAGGATGCAGCATTCAGCACTTTTTAAACTGCAGCACACCCATGGCATAATGATATGAACAGTTACAAAGGAATTAAAAAGGGACAATTTTTCCTGCGCTTTTGTCGCACCTGAAACATGTATTTTAACGAAGCAAAAGTGCCCCAGTGTGAAGTGCAGTAACCTGTGTATATCAGAAGATACAGCTCAGTCAGGAAGTGTGGTTTACCTTTAAAAGAGGATCTGCATGTTCCAGAAACCACCCTGCTACAGCATGCCCAGCCTCGTGATAAGCCACAGTCTTCTTTTCTTCCGGCTGGAGAACCTGAGTCTTTTTTTCCAAACCTGCACATCAACATTATAATTACAGGAAACCTGTACTGAGATAAATAGTAGGCCTTTGTTGCTGACCTTCTGAATATGCTAGTTGCCTCTCTAACTCTGGCTTTATTACCTTGACTCTTGCAACAAGCAACTAAAATTAAAGTGAAGTCCAATTTCCATACTTCTAGCTCACTGACTCAAAGTACCAAAGCATCTAAAACAAAGTAGCATTTATTAGAGGGTCAGCAGCAACAAACTACTAATCTCTCACCAAAGGCTTCCTTTCACAGTGTGTAATTATGAACTAATCACATTTTCCCACCAAAAGTCACTGCATCTCAGTTAGAAAGATAACAGATATTTTTATTGCTCATTTGCTTAGAGCTGAACAGTGTTTTTCACTTTTCCATGGCTTGTACACTTCAACACGATCCAGCCTCAAAGAGGTAATGACCATCTTGAGCACATGAACAGGTTGCATCCTTTACTTTCTATAGCAGCACCCAGCACATCTGTACGATTAAATTTAAGTACTGGAGAGCACTGTGCAGGCTGGGAAGCAGTCTTCATCAGACATTTGATTGTATTGGAGAAAACATCCAGTAGCAAAATCAATTTAAATAAAACACAACGTGAAGACTACTACAGCCAAAATTAACTCCATAGAGGATGGCTATAACATTTGCATCAGCCATTGCAGGCTAAATGTGCCATAAACTCTATAGAGCCTGCCTGGTAAAGAACAAACAATGTATGCCCCTCGGGATTTACATCTTAGAGGGCAAAAATACAAATCATTTTATCATCTCTACATACAAGGGTGGATTGAAAATTTCTTAGCCACATCACCAGAGTGCAGGACAATCCACATAATTTTGGAAAGGAAAAAAAAATTCGTAAAGTGTACATTGTATGTGTGCTTGGTTGCTCGCGCCACTTTTTTGAAAAATGGATTTTGACTGCTGACCAAGAACGTATGTGTTTCCAGACATCATCTGACTTGCTAGTCTGTTTTCAAGGCGATCCAGCAAACTTCATGGACAGATTTGATGTTATGGGTCTAGCAAGTCAGATGATGCCTGGAAACGCACACGTCATTGATTGGCAGTCAAAAGCCATTTTTCAAAAACGTGGTATGTAGACTGTGTTTAAAGCGGATCTCCACCCAAAAGGGGAAGCTCTGCTTTAAGCCTTTGTCCCCCGCTCCCCAGTAAGGATTGGCACCTTTCGGCAGCGGGTACCCGAATTTGACAGGTACCAGGTCCCACGTCCACTGCAATCGTCTAGGCGATCGGAAGCCTAAGTTGTCTTCCCCCCTACCTCCCCATAGTCTTCTGGGACATGTGACAGGTACCTGAATTTGACAGGTACCAGGTCCCACGTCCGCTGCGATCGCCTAGGCGATCGGAAGCCTAAGTTGTCCTCCACCCTACCCCCCCATAGTCTTCTGGGACATGTGACAGGTCTCAGAAGACTACAGAGCCATTCACAAAGCGCAGCGTTTCTCGTGCATGTGCAGTGGGCCCCCGGCTGTGAAGCCGCAAATTGTCACAGCCGGGTGCCCATACTGAAGATGCCAGGGAGAGAACACGGCCGGTGAAACCAGCGGCTGTGAGGACACCGCTGGACTGAGGGACAGGTAATTGGCTGTATTTTAAAAGTCAGCAGCTACAGTTTTTGTAGCTGCTGACTTTTTTTTTTTCCAGGTGGAACTTTGCTTTAATTCCCTGCAGAGGTGTAAATAAGGCATGTATCAAAATGAAATCAAGCACACAAACAATAGACGCTTTACTGATTTCCCTTATTAAAAATTATGTGGATTGTTCTGCCCTTTGGTGATGAGGCTAAGAACTTTTCAATCCACCCTCATATTTTACTTTTGGGGAAAAAAAAAAAAAAAAAAATATGATCAGATGGGAAATACTATGTCTGCATTACAGTATCTTACCTGTCAGTCCGCATGTAAGAAAAAATAAAATTCCTTTCTCGGAGTACACTGAGACACAAAAGAATCCTGGAACCTTTAGGTTATACTGCCGCCTACAACTGTACAACTAAACAAATAAAAAAAAAAGGAAAAAAAAAAAAAAAGATGTAGTTCACCCTGAATATATCCGCTCCTGTGTAAAAATCCTAATTTTCTCTCTTACCCATTAAGGGGCGTAAAATTCTGAAACCCTTGGAGCATCCATAAACCGTCCAACTGAAAAGTGGAAAAACAGCCCAAACCGCCAAAAGACCCATCAAAAAACAAGAACAAGGGACTGGCTGCAGCTGAAATACCTTATGACTGAAGCTACATTAGAAAAGGCCTGGTGCAGAATGCCAAAGCAGAGCTCACAGCCATAGTGGAGTCATCAGGGACATCTTAATAGCATCATGGGCCCCTTGGTAAAGTAATTCACATGGGCTTCTGCCCTAAATTCAAAAGCTAATCAACACAAATATTCAAACAATATAAAAAGTCAGAAAAAGGAAAGGACAGGGCATCAGAAGTGCACAGTATGGGGCTCGGTGGGGCAAGAGGGGCAGAAGACAGGGGTCAGTGGGGCAAGAAGGGCAGAATACGGGGGGGTAGGAGGAGGGTACAGTAGAGGGGGAGTCAGGAGGGTACAGTACAGTGGTTAGGAGGGCTCACTAAAGGGAGCACGACAACAGTACGGGGGGGAGGGGCGGTAAGGAGATGGGCCAAGGGAAGAAGATGGGGGACTGGGAAACAAGAACTGGGGAATCCTGGTCTGTATAGGGATTAAAAAAAAAAGGGGAGGATTGTGATGGCATGAGGGGAGGGAGGCAAATAGTTGGAGGTCAAGGGGCTGTAGAGGGATAGTCAGGGATGGGCATGAGGAATACTGTTGGCTGGTAAGGAATAGCCACGGTATAATAAAAGCAAATGGGCTGGCTGGCAGGGGGGGTTGGATGTGTGAAGACTAATGATGTAAGGTAGCAGGACGGGATAGGGACTGATATGGAAAGGAGGATGCCGAGAAGGGAGAGAGCGATGAAGACAGCTGGAGATGTGACAGACGGGCAAGGAACGGACCTGTAGGAAATGCAAAAGAGCCAGCCAAAAAGAGGGAAACTGTCGGCGGGAAACTGCAAGGGCCCCTTCATGCACCTGGGGCCCCCAGGGCAGTTATCAAGGGTGCCTGTGTGTTAAGGCAGCCCTGTGAGTCACAACTTGAAAGTGGGCCTATCTGGAGATGCCCTCCATTGTGAACCCGCAAAGCAATTGAGGAATAGGCTTCAGAGGAGTAAAGGCATAGATCAGCTCGTACTTATCCCAAAGTGACTAGTGCAACTAGACCACACTGGACTTCTAAAAGGCTGACAGAGTTGGAACATGTATTTTTTCCCAAAACAGGATTCTCTCTACCTTTTTTTTTTGCCACAGCAAAACTTATTTCTCCACAATGATTGATGTACACCATTGCTGTGGATCTGGATCAAAGGGCCTGTCAACAGGTTGGTTCACTGCAAACAAATCGGCAAAACCAAATCTCCAAGCTGTTGATCAGGAGACTAGATTCCACCAACGACCAAGGACTCCTGAGTCCTTGCTGACCTCTAGAAGATGTCATGCAAGTTTTACACTATTGGGATACTTTGAGTGTTTAAGAGGACACTGGAGCAAATATACTGGTAAACACTTGAGATGCAGAAGACAGGCCAAATGGGTGAGCCATGAACTGGTAGCATAAAAGCCCTACCACAAAGCGCAGAAAACTTTGGTATGCTGGAAAGATGAGTAATGTGTAAGTAGCATCTTATGCCCATTGAGGGAAGAACAGCACCCTGATGAAAAGGGAAGCAATGACTGTTTATTCCATTCAGAATTTTTAGGCTTGAATGTAAGCATTCAGAGCCTTGAGGTCTAAGATGGGGAAATGCCCCCTTTGGGCTCGGGAACAGAGCAGTGAACAGGTTGGAGTAAAACCGTAAAACATTGTGCAGCAGGCACTAGGGTGATGATCCCTTGAATCAAGAGTTCAGAGCAAGTCCAATGGAAAGTGGCAAGACAAGGTTATATTGGGCGATAGGAGGTTAGGGCGAAAGGAAACAACACTCTAATCTGTTATCCTGAGACATCACCTCTTGCACCCAGGCATCAGTTATGCAAGATTTCCAGGCATTCGCAAAAACCAAAGATGTGGACTTCCCTTTCCTTCCTTGGGTACCATAAAGGTTATGGGTAAATAGAATTTAACCTATTGTATGGTGTTTTTTTTTTCTCTATTACATTTTCATGGTTTGTTCCCTCTCCCTTTTTTTCTCTCAGACATGTTCCTGGGTGTCTGTCACTTGGGTATATGAGGATGTCCTTGGTATCCTTTGGAGTCTCCAAGGGTAATATTCTCTTCTTTGAATATGCATATTGTCAATTATTTGTTTGCCGGATATTTGTATGGTAGATTAGTATACAAATAAGGGTGTGATTAGGGGTATTTACTAACATAGTACTTTGTATTTTTCCAGCTTCCCCTACTTCATTTTCTCTTTTTTCTTTGCCATGCCACATTGCTTGTCCTTTTGCATTTCTGGGAGAAATATTTATTACTTTAGTGCTTTTGTTTGTACCTTTTTCATGCATGATTATGAAATATACTTTTGTATTTATAGGTTTGATTATCATCATTAGAGTTTGCTCCTGGACCTTTGAACATGATTGTGTTGCATAGAGAAGCCCGATAATTATAATTAGGATAGGTGCTGATTTGAGATGCTGATTTCCTTTGCACATGGCTGTGTTTAAAAAGGAGTGGAAAAACTAGTTAGCTATGAATAAGGGATCAGATGAAATGCATTAGTGTCTTGTTATTCACATGGATGCCCAAGATTTCTTGTAATTGTATGCACTTTTATGAATAAAGTATTACTAGAGATCATAAGTGAATCCAGCCTTTGCGATTTGGAGGTGCACGGGAGCAAGGCCATTTTAGGACCGTAATCTCTAGAAAGTATTTCGGCATGGAGGTAAAGTCACTTTCTATTATAGCCAAGATGGGGCAAATGCCACCGTTGGGCTTGGGAACAGTGAACAGAGATTAGAGTAAAAACAAACATTCTGCAGCAGGGACCAGTAGATATCCCCCTTCTGCTGAAAGGGGCCTGTTGGTGGATTTGGAAAAATTTGAGTGTGCCAGGTTTTCAGGGTGGTGGTAGAGCCAAAACTTTATTTTATAATCCGCACTCAGGTGCAAAAGGCAAAGGAAAAGCCACTAGCACTGTACCCTTATACCAAATATTACAAGCTATGCAAAATAAGAGTGCAGCGCTAACCCCTAATTATTAATACATAGTGTAAAATGCATTGAATGCTTACAATTGTATCAATCAAAAAATATTGCCTGATGACATCACGTGACAAAATATGTAGGTCGGTGCTAATAATGCATGTGACAGATGTCTTTTTACACGGCGGGATTCTGATTATTTTCTTTTGTGATTTTTTCATCTTGCACAATGGGATTTTTTTTACTTTCATTAAATAAAGGATCTTGTATGGTTTTACACTATAGAAAGTGTCTTCCCTTGTTTTTACCCTTGCATGTGGTATATGCTATACCGAACAATTCCTAGATATTCGTGAGATTGAGTGATCTGCCTGTCCGGGTCTCTGTGCATGCTGGCTGCCCTACACCATATATGCATTTGACCACACAGTGACTGGGGGTTACTTGTATGTGGTAAGGATCCTGTGTAAACATTTTGGTGGGAAGCAGCACTCATGTTGTCTGTGTCCACCGCGCTAGCACTTTGAAGATGCTTTGAAAATAATCCTCAGTATTTGGACTGTCACTTTATACTTTGTTTCACCACCACTGGCATATGCATGAGCACTTTGAACTTTTATGTGAATATTTTGGCATGATTTATTTTGTTATCATATACTTTAAAAGGTATAATTGTTTTCCCTGAAGTTCTGCACTATCACTGTGTTTATGTGGGATTTGTTTATTATTATTTTTGATTGATATGATTATATGCATTACATGAATTTACACAGTGTTTTAATAATAAGGTGTTATCGCTGCACTTTTTATGTTGAATAGGTTGTAAAGCCAAGCTTGGGGGCTAGTTGAGGGCATAGTAAAAAGAAAGGTATGCTTCTAGGCAATCCTTGCATATATGCTCCTTAGAATGTTTCCACTGAGGAAGGTAAGTTTTCTTGCCCTGGTAGTGTCCTTGATGAATACATCCAGAGTTGATCAGATAAGATGTTGTCCCCCAAAGACAATGTTGAGCAAATGCTTCTTGCAAGAGATTTCTGCAGCACTTCAGCCACAGATCCCTGCACATGTACAGACAAGAGACTAATGTCAGACAGAAGATGGGAGGTTTCTCACAGCCCATCACAGCAAAACTTCAGAGCCACAAATATCTGATCCATGCAATAATTTGTGGGTCAACGTCAGCATCAGTCAGATCCTGTTTAATGGGATTTGGACCATTTAGCAATGGCTTGACAGAGTAGAACTAGTGACAGAAATGGGTGTAAAGCAGAGCCTTTTAAAAAAAAACATGGCCATAGAAAGAGCTTCCAGGCAGCTTCTCCCAGCAAAACAAAGTTTGGCACACAGCAACTAATAAAAATGTGTCTACAGAGACAGGAAAAGCATACTGTAATGCATTTCGCTCTTGACCTGGAAAGCATTCTTCAGCCAACATAACTAGCATCAGTCTGGAAAATGTTCAAGCAGAGACCAGTGTCCAAGGGTCAGGTCAATGTAATGTCCAATCCAGCAGGGTCAGATTGCAGTGAAATGCCTAAGGGTTCTTTCACATCATAATGGGCCAAAAATGCATTAAAAACGTGTTTTGCAGTAATGCGTATTGCCTTGCATATATGTGTTCATGTGTGCTGTGTGAAGGGGGCACATTGAAAACCATTGTGTTATCTGTGCCCTTGCAGTGACCTGCATTTATCCAGTGCAGAAAAGTGAAGGTCACTGGATGTGGTGTGACTGAAAAGCCAAGGTCGAGAATCACCTTACTGGATAGCTGCAAAGGTTGTTATGCAACTAATAAAATGCTTATGTTTGAGCAAATGATGTAATACTGAGTTATGAATAACAGCAGCAACTTTATCTGTGATGAAGCATTGCAGCACTCACGTGGAAGGTTGAAACACTGTTTGAAGTGCATCATACTCCCTTAAATACAGTCCATCCTCCAAGGACACAAAAAACTGAGGCATGCGGATAGTAAAGGAGATTTTGCCAAGGACTGGTCTACCTTTTTTTTTTATCTGCCAGTGTCCAACTCTCCTGCAGGTGGCAGTATACCCTGAATATTTCAGAGTTCCTGTGTCCATCAGTGGCCAAGAGAGCAAAATATGTTGGTTAAATGAATGGTAACTTATCCTTGGAGAAACATAAAAGCTGCATATGGTGACCTCTCATTATAGAAATGACAATTGCCAGATAGTTATGTGAGCCATTGTTATGAAATAACTGCTTTAAGACACCTGAGTAAATCTAGTTAGTATGATTGATAGTAAATCGTCATTTGCACCAATTTCCAAAAGAAAACAGAATCAATTTACTTATCTGTAGGTTCAGAAAAGTCCTAGTGTAAAGCTGCTTACCTCCTATTACTCTTTCAATAGCTTGTTCAAAATGTTTCTGGTTTATAGCATCTGAAAGGTGTCTGGCAGCTATAAGGGCAGCTTCATTACACACATTTGCTATATCTGCACCTGCATATTGAGAAAAGGAACAATTTAACACATTTTAGTTCTAGTAAGGTTCAGCAATATAAAACTAGTTTGTAATGGCTAAACCCTGTACATGGTATTCAGTAATATTTTAGATTTTCTTAGGAATACCCATACTTGTGTACTAAAAGGTATTATGATTTAGTCTCCTAGATTGTAAACTCCAAGGAGCAGGGCCCTCAAATCCCTCTTGTATTGAACTGTATTGTTACTGTATTGTTTCCCGTTATATTGTAAAGCGCTGAGCAAACTGTTGGCGCTATATAAATCCTGTATAATAATAACCAGACAAATATATAACTTTGCAATAAGCACAGTAAGTGCAGCAAAAATGGAAAACAATTAAAGCAACCAGGAAGACATATGGACTTTGATTATCTTGTTATTTCACTATTTCTTTGTCACTAATTTTTTTGGCACAACATTTTGGAACTTTATTTGGTGGTAGTTTTTTTCTTATAGGTGTTTATATATATATATATATATATATATATATATATATATATATATATATATAAAATTTATTTATATATATTTGTTATTTTGATTTAATTTTATTTTTATTTTGATCTCATTTGAGGGTTGAGAGCGCTGTTTATGGTATTTCCATTCATTCACACACTGTTCAAAATTTGTTTAAAATAGCGGCTCCAATTAGAATTTCTGATTTGAAATTTGATGGTTTTCACGTCAGTGTGACGCGATGTAGTAGGCCATTTGATGGATTGATTTGTCAATTTATAATATTGATATCATATCTATTTTATAGTTATACAACCAGGAAGACAGCCTGGTCACAAGCTGTATCTCCTCCAATCACAGAATTCTCTCGGCTGTAATATGCAAACATATGAAGTACTGCAGGCTCAATATTGCAGCCTACATTCTATGATAGCCATATCCCTCCTCCAATACAAATCAGCCCCTAAGTGCAGGTAAGGAGGAAAGTGCTCTGGGTGCATTAAAGGATAAGTTTCAAGAAAAAAAACAAAATGTGAATTTATTATTTTTTTCCTGCAGGAACCTGGAAAGCATTGCCCCTGTGATCAGTGGATTAGGGTTGCAATGGTCATGCTTCTGCAAACAAGCCCTGTAGCTTTCTGCTCGTACCTTCATATGGGCTGTCTGTTGAAAGCTGCAGGGCTTGTGAATAAACTACAATAGCATCAGCATTCTTGCAGTTAATTTAGAAGTCCAAGCCATCAGTAGCGGTGGCTGATGGTAGTTGTAGTTCATTCATTCACAAAAAACTGAATAAATGACGCAGCTGTGTTAATAAGAAGCTCCCCTGTCCGCTGTCACACCAAGGGGGGGGGGGGGGGGGTTGGGGTTATGGGTTGTGAGGGGGAACAAGTTACATGTTCTGTTTTAAATATGGGTGGAACAAGTAACATGTTCCAAAAGGTGAACTTATCCTTTAAAGTAGGATATATATAGGTTACTGCAGAACAGACAGGTTATACCTAAATGCTAGTAAAATATAATTTTATTCATTCTTACCAGAGAACCCTGGAGTTAGAGCAGCCAGTTTCCTTGAGAGGGCGTCTTTATCTAAAGCAATATCCAACTTCAAAGGCCGCAGGTGAACCTTGAATATAGATGCTCTGCCTTTTATATCTGGTGGCCCTATGTTTGAGAAATACAGTGAGTATAGTAGTTAGTAAGATTCCTAACGTGAAGAATAGATGTACACACTTAGCTATCATAAACCTCACCAATATATATCTGCCTGTCGAACCGACCAGGTCGCATTAAAGCTGGATCTAAGATATCAGGTCTGTTTGTGCCAGCTAACACAACTACATTTGTTGTTGTATTAAAACCTAAAGAAAAAAACACAGCAAAAATATGAATATGCAAGGTACATTACAGTTCTACATATCAGTTGTCTTTCACATATATAAGGGTGCAGTAAATAACAGGATTTCGCCTTGGTCTGCAATTTAGACAAAACTGAATTATTCAATTTTCTATCCAAGTTGCACATTTTTATTTAAAGCAGTAATAAAAACAAAAATTATTAAAGTGATAGTAATTTTTAAAAAAAATAACAAATAAGTTTATACTTACCTCTTCTGTGCAATAAAATTACACAGAGCGGCCCCGAACCTCCTCTTCATTGGGTACTCCGCTGGCGCTCCTTGCTCCCCCTCTCTGGTGAGTACCCCCACAGAAAGCTGCTTTCAATGGAGGGCATTTGGGAGGGGGGGTGAGTGGAAGGATGGGGGGAGGAGTGGATGGAGGGAGGGGTAGATGGGTGGAAGTGAGAAAATCAATAAGAAAAACAAAAAAAAACGCAGACACCACATACAATGATTAGTGAGCTGCAGTACATTGCATTTTTGGGTTTTAGGTTTAATACGGTTTTAAAGCAAGTCTCTTTAGATTCCTAAATTTTATCAGGTAAGCTAGATGTTGTTGAATGACTTACCATCCATTTCCACCAAAAGTTGATTCAGTGTGTTTTCTTGTTCATTTTGGCCTCCAAAGTTCCCTCGCCCTCTCTTCCGACCAACAGCATCAATCTCATCTATGAAGAGTATGCAGGGAGCATTTTTTCTGGCCATGCTAAACAAGTCCCTTACCTGAAATATTAAGAGCCACAAAAATTTTAAATGTACCAATGAAACCATGAAGACATGAAATAAGGCAATGTAACACATTTCAGAAACCTTCTTAAAATGTGTCAAATTGTGATGTGTACTTTGAAATCAGACAAGGCTGGCAAATTAGAGCTGGGAATTTTTCTTTTTTGTTGTTTGATATGCATCGCCCTTCCATGTGCTCCTTGCTGTGAAGGCCAGTTATAGGCTGTGTGGCCATTTTTTGTAGTTGAATTGTTGGTGAGGGGGCGCACTGGACAGCCTAGCTGCCATTGTGCTACATGCTGGGTGTCCAGTGTGCTCCTGTATCTTTAGGGAGGGGTGGGCTCCCTTAGGTCCACCTGTCCTTGGTCTATCCATTATATACATGTGCCTCTATATGGGAGCACTTAAAATTTTAGAGTTAGGAACTACAGAATACTGGGGTACCGTGACGAGGCTCTGTAGCTTACACATGTATTTGCAAATGTGTGCTAACTAAACCCGTTTTTAACACATGCTGTTAGACAGGTTAATTCGGTTTGTTTGCAGGCTGGCCAGCAAGTTAGATCTGGGAATTTTTCCTTTTTGTTGTTTGACATGCGTCACCCTCCCATGTGCTCCTTGCAGTGAAGGCCAGTTATAGACTGGGGCAGTGGCCATTTTTTATACTGCATTCACACCTGAGCAGAGCGATTTTCAGTTTTTATATAAGCGCTTTTGAAAGTGTATATAGGCATTTTTAGAAGAGTATTACAGGTGTTTTACATGTGTATTCAAAGCTTCAGGCTTTTTTTAGCAAATGGAAATCACTAGGGGGAAGAGATTAGTTAATATAGGCTAAAAATGCCTGAAAAAAAACAAACATTCAAATCAAGCATTATCAGACTTCCCATTGAAGTCTATGGGATCCAAAGCGCTCAATTCTGCCTGAAAAGTAGCTCACGTACTTTTTGAAGTGACAGGTGTTCCGCTACACGCGACAAAACACTCAGATCTGAACAAGGGCTATTGAATACAATAGATTGTTGCTTGTTGAGCATTTTTGAGCATTGCGCTACAAAACGCTCAAGTGTGAAGGGGCCTTAGATTTGCAACTGCCTGTGTCAGATGTATGGGTAGTGTGATAATACTGATCCCTAGCCAATTAGCAGGATGAGGCAGAAAGCATTATTCTTTGCATATAATGTGCACTGTACTATTAGAATATGTAAGGGACTTACTCGTGCTGGGCCTACACCAACAAACATCTCAAGAAATTCGGAGCCATTGACTGTAATGAATGGGACACTGGCTTCACCAGCTGTAGCTTTGGCCAACAGTGTTTTCCCTGTGCCAGGAGGACCTGTAAGAATTGCACCCTGGAAATTCAGAAAACATTAACAAATCAAAATCTAAAAGGGTATGATGTATACAAATCTGCAGCATGTCAAATGTATTTACCAATGACATTACCACTAATATATGTAGCTGTACTAAAATCTTAAAGCAGAATTCCAGCCTAAACCTAACAAGTCTTAAAAATTCTTCTCCTGCCACAAACCCTTATGCTGATGAACCTATGTAAGGAAGACTTATATACTTACCTATTTTCATCCCGCTCCGCTCTAGTCACACAGTCCCCCAGGTCAGCCAATGGCTGGCTGCAGGGGAAAGGAGAGGAGAGAGGCCGACAATGGCTGGTAAAGCCTGGAGCAGAGACGTCACCCATAGCCAATCCATTGTTGGTGTACCCTCCTCTCTTGTCAACACTATTGAATGACAAGGGAACTGCATCACATGACCAGTCTGGAGCAGGCTCAAAAAAGGCAATTATATACATCTTTCTTACAGAGGTTATTCAGCATAGCTGTTAGGAAGGGGAATGGGTGCATTTTTAAGACTATAGTTAGGTGTATCCTGAAATTCAACTTTAATCTTTTCTTGCACCCCTTTATGTGGAACATTAACCGCTTTCCTGCCGCACTATAGTAGAACTACTGCTACAGGGTGGCAAGGCTGCGCAGAATTATATATATATATATATATATATGTATATATATATATATATATATACACACACACATATACACACACACACACACACACACACACACACACACACACAGTTGTGTTCAAAATAATAGCAGTCAGACATCACTAACCTGATCAATCACTGTTTTTGGTAGAAATGATATTTCTACATGGCAAATAATTTACTAGCAGGTGTAGTAGAGTAATAGAAATCCAACAGACCCAACAGTCATGACATGCATGCTGCTGATTCTGTGTAATTGAATCACTAATCGAAAGGGGCATGTTCAAAATAATAGCAGTGTGGAGTTCTATTAGTGAGGTCATTCATTCTTTGAAAAACAGGTGGCAATTATTGCCCTAATTTAAGGAAGGAAGGCAGCAAATGTTGTACATTCTGGTTACAGTGCATTTCTCTCTGAAATTTTGAGGAAAATGGGTCGTTCCAGACATTGTTCAGAAGAACAGCGTACCTTGATTAAAACGTTGATTGGAGAGGGGAAAACATATAAAGAAGTGCAGAAAATGATAGGCTGCTCAGCTAAAATGATCGCAAATGCTTTAAAATGGCAACCAAAACCTGAAAGACGTGGAAGAAAGCGAAAAACTACCATTCAAATGGATAGAATAGCCAAAATGGCAAGGACTCAGCCAACAATCAGCTCCAGGACGATCAAAGAAGGTCTAAAGTTACCTGTGAGTACTGTTACAACTAGAAGACACCTATGTGAAGCCAAGCTATCTGCAAGAAGCCCCCGCAAAGTCCCACTGCTGGAAAAAAAAACACATGTGCTGAAGAGGTTACAATTTGCCAAAGAGCACATTGACTGGCCTAAAGAGAAATGGCGCAACATTTTGTGGACTGATGAAAGTAAGATTGTTCTTTTTGGGTCTAGTGCCTGGAGACAGTTTGTCAGATGACCCCCAAACACTGAATTCAAGCCACAGTATACTGTGAAGACAGTGAAGCATGGCTGCGCAAGCATCCTGATATGGGGATGTTTCTCATACTACGGTGTTGGGCCTATTTATCGCATACCAGGGATCGTGGATCAGTTTGAATACATCAGAATACTTGAAGAGGTCATGCTGCCTTATGCTGAAGAGGAAATGCCCTTGAAATGGGTGTTCCAACAAGACAACGACCCCAAACACACCAGTAAACGTGCAACATCTTGGTTTTAGACCAACAAGATTGATGTTATGGAGTGGCCAGCTCAATCCCCGGATCTTAATCCAATAGAAAACTTGTGGGGTGACATCAAAAATGCAGTTTCTGAGGCAAAACCAAGAAATAGAGAAGAACTGTGGAATGTAGTCCAATCATCCTGGGCTGAAATACCTGTTCACAGGTGCCAGAAGTTGGTTGACTCCATGCAACACAGATGTACAGCAGTTCTCACAAACAGTGCTTATACAACTAAATATTAATTAAGTGATTCAAAGGAAAGCAAAATCTTCAAACATTTTTCAGTTTATATAGTGAATGTTTGAGTTTATAAAGAAGAATACAAACACTGCTATTTTTTTGAACAGTCTAATATTCACTTTTCTTCAATTTGTTTTAGAGGAACAACACAAATTTGATATATTCTTCTTCATGTTTTGATTTGCAATAGAATGTGTAGTGTTCCCAATGCATTTGTGTGTATGGAAATAAAAGCTATTAGAAGGATTTTGAGCTTTATTCACTTTTTTCAACACACTGCTATTATTTTGAACACAACTGTATGTATATATATATATATATATATATATATATATATATATATATATATATATATATATATATATATATATACACACACACGTAATTTGCATTTCCGGGTAGGGGGTGCCTAGGGATGTCAATCACTGGGTCCTGGCTGGAAAATTCCCCGCTGGCGATTGTCGGGGAAAGCTGACAGGGGACAGACCTGTGTGTAACAACACAGGTCTCTCTCCTGCCAGCAAGGACATGCTGTTTGTATTTCTCTACGCAGCAGAGATACAAAGCAGCATGTTTTCCTAGTAAAACACCCTTTGATTACCCCAGATGTTATCCCCTTCCTGCCCAGTGTTATTAGTACAGTGTCAGGGCTTTTTATTAGCACTGATCACTGTATTACTGTCATTGGGATGTCAGAAGTTGTTCCCACCCACTGTCAGAATGCCTGCTGCAGTCCCGCTATAAGTCGATTTTTATAAAAAAAAAGAAAATTCCAGTATATATACTGCCATTTGTAGACACTATAACTTTCATGTAAACCAATTGATTTGCATGTATTAGGATTTTTTTTTTTTTTTTTTTAAGCAAAGACATGTAGCAGAATACATTTTGGCCTAAATTTAGGAATAAATTTGATTTCTTTAACTTTTTTTTACTGGATATGTTTCATAGCAAAAAGTAAAAAATATTGGGTTGTTTTTTTTTCCAAACGTGTCAGTCTTTTTCCGTTTATAGTGCAAGAAATAAAAAAAATGCACAGGTGATCAAATACCACCAAAAGAAAGCTCTATTTGTGGGAAAAAAAGGACATAAATTTAATTTACGTACAGCGCTGCATGGCCGCGCAATTGTCAGTTAAAGTAACACAGTGATGTATTGCAAAAAATGGCCCGGTTAGGAAGGTGGGTAAATCCTCTGGAGGGCAAGTGGTTAATGAATAGACTTTATTGTAACAAACGAGATGCTAAAAGGCTCTCTGTTGGTCATACATGGAATTGCAGTCAAGTGGTTGTTACACTTACATATACCAACTGAAGTGACTAGCCTTATTTGATTCACAGACAAAAAACAAATCCAACATTTGTTCCATCTGTTTTTTCTGCAGCCACCTCTTCTCCAGAGCCTTCAAAAGCACACATTTTACACAGCATCTCTGAACTTTAGCAGTTACACAGGGATCGGACATCACACACTGCACAGAACATAGCAGGGTGCTGACTGTAACCTGTTACTTCAGTAGAAGAAATGGACACACACCCCCTTCCACACAAATTCATAGGGAAACATGCACAGCTAAGGCTTTCAATCGCAGGCTGTGTGCTGGAGCTCCCCTCCTCCCCCATCTCCTGAAGAAGGCATAAGCTGTCAGAAATTACTAGTGTAGATAGCAGAGCAGGCAGGCAACAGACAGAAATCACAGTAAGTGCTTTGGATTCAGGCATGTACACACTATAGAAGGTTATGCTTTGTTAATTTTTTACAGCAGAGGTTTACGACCACTTTATAGAGTAACTAAAGGCATTTTTTTCATTTTGGAGTAAGGGTGGGTTATAACCCCTGTCAGTTTTTTGTCATCTGTGTCCCATTAGGGAGATTTCCCTTCACTTCCTGTCTCAAAGGGCCCACCACATCTAAGAATTGGTAAGCTGCAATATAATAAATACTCTGGTGTAGACTTAGCATCAGGAAGGAGAGGGGTTTTCCCAAGGAAAAACTCCTAGAGTGAAAGCACCAGGACTCGCATTAAGTGAAATATCCCTTCCACATCTAGTGATGAACTTTAATGGAAGTTGCCTTCCTAGCTGAAAAAAAAACACATCCACTCTCCTGAGGAAACAAGCGAAAAACGGAGACATGATGGTTGTGGTCGAAGTTATCCCAAACTGGCCAATGGCTTTTTTGTTTCCCGAGTCCATTTCTCCTGTAGGCAGCAGTATAAAAATCAGTCTAAAAACTCCTGTCCCCCTCAATGAACAAGAAAGCAAAGAGTGCACCAGCCTAAAAGTTTTTGTCTGGATCAAATTCATTGTTGTATCCTATGTAAAAGGTCAATCCATTTTTATTTTTTTAGTGTTTAGGAATGCAGGAAAAGGCTGAGGTCTGGATGATAATTGGTATAATACACAAAGGTAGATCTGTGCTCTTGCACCATAAGCCAGAGGCAGGTGTGTTGCACTGCTACAACACTTTTAAAACGTTTGTCACAACCATGGTCTAGCACGCACCACTTTTCGCATAGCAAGGAGATTTTTGGCCCAAGTCCTGGCTCCAGGCACCATCTAGAGCACATTGCTCTACTGCAGACCAGCACACTACAGCTCCAGCAGCTTCACTGATTCAGACTAGCCTAGGCCTCCATATAGAAATCACCAGGTTATCCAGCAGCCTTCAGTCAGTGGACTGCACACCTTCTACTCCACAAGCAACAGTCTCTGCACTGTTCGGGGATGTGAAAACCCACTCACCTTAATGGCAGACATCAAACAGAGGAGAAATGGGACAAGAGGAAGGCCATCATGTACTGTGCACAGGGTCATTATAATGTTATTCAGAGTCCCTTGCAAAACTCTGCACCTGGGTCTCCACACCTTGGAATCCCCTTTATCTTGTTGGGTACTCCACATTCCACCTTTTGTTTTTTTTTTTTTTTTGTTTTTTTTTTAAACTGGAGGAATTTGTTGCATCTATGGCAGACTTAATGGGGATAGTTGCTGCTCTAATCAAGACTGTAGGGCATACGAGGTGTACGTTCTGCCCATCAGCGTCCCCTGCTAAGTTCAACTTGTCCATCTCAAAAACTTTGCTCCCAGATGAAAAATATGGAAGGGGAGAAAAAAAAAGGGAGGAAAAAGCGGACAACAAAGCCTCTGGGTCCCGGGACTTCTCCTGGGAGGATGGATGGTTGGAAACCATCAAGTTTTGGTGGACAAAGTACACTCCTGTTTGAAGGTAAGACCATTGCCTCTTGCTTGACCTAAAGTCACCTGTATTGGTTCTCTTCCCAAAACGAAGAAACCTAAAAAGGGGATTCCCAAAAGTTCACAGGCCGACAGGGAGGGAATGACCAAAGAGATATAAAACTTTATCATTGCACTCAATCTTCCAGGTGTACAGCACTGAAAATGTTGCATGAGTGCTATATGGTTTTTGTGCACTCCTTGCAAACAGTTGGCACCCTCCGGTAGTCGAGCTGAAAATAGAGAAAGTGGAAAAAGGCGGCTCGACGTGTTGCATCAGCAGGCAAAGTGATGGCGACAATCTTCTGGGATTCCGAGATGTGCAGCATCAACCCCGGAAGACCCGTGCCATGCCATGAACTTGGGATACCCATCATAATAGATCCTTTCTGGTTCACAAGCCAGTACAGGATGTGCTACACTAGGATAGGTCAAGGCAAGATAAAGTGTATATACCTCCCAAGGGGTTTGCACAGCAGTACCCAGTAGAAGAGGCCAACCACAAAAGTGTAAATGGCCTGTGATGGATCCGGCTGTCTCAACTGGAAATTGATTATGAGGATGTCCCTTTTCTTCAAAGAGCCAGTGGATAACAGATTTTCAGGTAAACTTTCTATTGTTCTCTCGAGCTCAGCCATGCAACTGTTACTGTTGGTGGTCATTATGGCAGTTTGCCAAACTCTCATTGTCTCAGCCAAGCACATGGCACGCAACTCTTGTGTGAACCCGACAGATTCTTTAGTGCTTCAAAAGCTAGAGCTCCTCCTGGTAGCCTTGCACTATTGCAAGATTGCAGGCCCTACAGATGGCTTTACAGCAGATTCACTATTTAGAAGTGGTTGTGTCAGTTGCCTCTGAGCAATGATTTCAGGGCTATTACTTATGGTTTCAAGTTCTTGTGGGTCCAAAGGTTAGATATGGAATCAGCTCAGTCTGTTCATTTCATTGCTGCAACAATGAAAGTTTTGAACTATCCACAGACCTCAAGAATGTGTATTTGCATATCCCAAGTTTTCCTCGGCATCAGCAGCTCCTGCAGTTTGCAGTGGGCAAGTAGCACTGCCAGTTTGTGGATTTTTCCTTTAGCCTATCCATGTCCCCCATGGTCTTCAAAGTGCTTAACCCAATCCTCAAACTGATGCGCTATCAAGGAATCCACATTATCAGATATCTGAATGACTTTTACTTAAAGATCACTCCACCCCCAACCTTGGCGGTCACTGGGCAGAGGGTGATGTAGACACTTTAGAATGTCAGGTGGATTTTCAACCTTCAGAAGTCTTCCTTGGATCCAACCCACCACTTGGGAGTACCTGGACCTAGGGATACACAGCCCAAGCGTTCCTTCCCTGCAAATGAGTGTTAACCCCCTGAGCTCACATCCAGATCCTACGCTTCCAAAAGTTTCCTGCAGTTCAGTCTTGCACAAGGATTCTGTGCCTCATTTGAGACGGTTATGTTTTCCTAGTTTTACTCCAGGCCTCTGCAGTCTCAGCTAGAGTAACATTTGACATTAAGCACCCTAAAGGATCAAGTCTCAGCATTAGCCATTCTCTTTTCAGAAACCACTGGTTGCTCATTGCCAAACAAGACCATTGTTCAGGGGAGTGGCTGACATTGCTCCCCGTTTGTACACCTGTCTCAACCTGGGATCCGAATAGCTCATTCTCATGGTTATCATGCCAGCAAAACGGGTCGCAGAACAGGTGGCCTTATCCTGTAAAAAAACCTCTTCCTTTTTCTTCAAAAAGACAGTCTTTTCTTCAGGCCCCAGGCCTCTAAGGCGGTTTCCTCATTTCACCTTAATCAAGACATCATCCTACCTTCTCTTCACCCTGAGAGAAGCGTAAATGTACTGTGCACGTTGTATGCACAGTACAAGCCACTGCTTCCATCCGAACTTCAGATTCAGGTTTTGCTCTTCTTGCAGGCTCTGGCAAGGTCTGTCCTGCATCTCAGTGGTTCTCAACCTTATTGAGACCTCGGCCCAGTAAATTCTTCCAAAACCTTCTGTGCCCCAACAGTAAACAACAAAAAAAAAAAGCGTATTGAGTATACCAACAGGAAGTGACACTGGATTGAACTACAACAAGGTGAAGCCAATGCCTTAGCTCCTTAAAGGGGCAATACATGCAGTTTATGCTTTTGTGCTGATGTGCAACATATTGTTGTGCACTTATAAATGTAAATATTTTATTTCAATAAATGTGGTTTTTAATGGTATGCACGGTGATGGCCTTGTTTAGATTCTTTTTGAGTGATGATAGGGAGAGGAGTGATGTCTTGGTAAGCTTAATATATTCCATGGTGCAAGGTGGAGCTGGCTGGGACAGAAATACCCCATTAAAAGGGAGAAGACACAATTGCACCTATATAGTACATAGGTCACCCTTGGAGGTGAGCAGTTGGTGCATGTGGAGAAGGGGAGCACGTGGTGACCCAAGTTCAGTTATCACTTTTTACAATGGAATGAGGAGAACATTTATGGACTATATTGATATCTAAGACTGGTTTATTTATTTGTGTTGAACACTGCTTAGTGGGAACAGAGTGGAGTTTTTCACCACTATTTATAATTTAATTAGAGTCGTTTGGTTCATTGAACAACTTTGGAGGTGCCCACCACTATTCACTAAATACAAATATATATTTTTTTTGCAAACCTGCACAAGTTAGTAGGTGAGTAAGGGGGTTCCACCGCCGCTCACCTAATGATATTCACTTATACGCTGTTTGAGTTTGTATTTATGCATAATATATATCATTTTATACATGGGGAAAGATTTTGAGAAGAGGAGGTTTTCCCCACTATCCACTAGGTGACATAATTACACATGGTTAGGATTTTGCTTATAAAATGGAGGGTTGCACTGCATTCTTTTTATCACTATTTGGTCGCTGGTTGTGGGAACACGTCAAGGCTGGCAACAACCAATTAGGTTTCTTTCACAATTGTTGTTTTTTTCACAATAGTAGCACAGTGTTTTTAATATTTAAATCAAAAATCCTTATTACTGCATTCCTGTGCCCTGATCATGGGTACCTTTTGGATGTTCCAAAAAACACTGACTATATATAGTGGGTGTACAGTATTAACAAAAATATTCCGTGAATGTACAGGATTTGCCTCACCTATTCTGATGTACACAGGGTTCCGCAACTTTTGATATATTATTACGTATACTGTTTTTTGTTGTTTTGTATATTTTGCAAAAATAAAATAAAAAATTATTGAACAAGAAAAATAAAAAACATACAGATTATAAAATTTTAATGAACCATATGTTTTGCATGACCTTGAAATGATGCAAATTGCTGTAAACAAGCAGAAAACAGAAACTTAAATATACTGCATTACCTTTGGTATTTTTGCACCTAGATCTTGATATTGTTTTGGATTTTTAAGAAAATTTACAAATTCCATAATCTCAAGTTTTGCCTCCTCACATCCTGCCACATCCTTGAACTTGACGTCAATTTCATCCTTGAGTATTTTAGCAGTTGTCTCTCCGACACCGAAGAGCCCCCCCCCACCTCGACCTCCTTTTGTACCAACAGGTCCTCTTCTTATAAAATAGAGAAGGATGCCAAGGATGAGGATAGTTGGAAGTATATTCAGAAGAAGTGTTCTAGAAATAAAATAAATACATTAAATCTAAAAACACTACTATTAACAATCACATTAGATCAGTAACTGCATGATTACTCCATAAAGTAACTAAAACGTGCAATGAATGACGTTAACAGAGGGAGGTTGCTCCCCTGGTCAAAAGTCTTTAGGAGGGTGTGAGGACATTCATTAACACCCATCTACTTAGTAAATAAGAGTGTGTTTTCCCCAGCTAGAAATTATAGAAACACATGGAGAGGGTAAAAAACAAAAACAAAAAACTGGCAGGCCACAAAAATGCTTTGGGAAAATCTTTGAAACTTCAGCGGGACTTTACACAGGACTGTACAGAGCTAAAGTGTATATATGCTTTGCTCAAGCTACAAAAGAATCTCAGACTTTATTTGGTGGATTGCAAATTTTATGTCGGGGTACCAAATAGGAAAGTATTTCCCCAGTAAGTGGGACTCCTGAGTAGGAATGCCCGTCAATCAGGAGAAGTGGCAGGGGGGTAATCTTGAGGACATATATTCATTTTGAAAACAGAAAAACAGAAAATGAAAAGCAGCATAAAACTAGACTTTAAGCTTACCCATCATACTCAATTTTGTATACCACAGGTACTCTCTTCCCTGGTTCTATTCCAAGCTCTTGCTGTACGGTTTCCAAATTCCTCTCAAAAGAGTCCACACTGCCAATATTGAACCAGACAGTATTCTATAAAAAGAAACGAAAAACAAAAGTACCACATATGACCAACTGAACATATTGTACCACTTTAATTCTAACAGAATGGACCTTGCTAGACTTAAAGGCATAGTTTACCTTTATCAAAAAACTGCTTATGCAGGTAAAGGGTGTCTGTAAATAAAAAATTGAGTAGTTTAGACCAAAGTTGGATAATGCACATGCTATAGGTGTAGGCCATTTATGTACCTCCCAAAGCTTGACTGAAGCCTTCTGTGATGGTGGAGGTGAACAGGATCAGCTGGGGGTCTCTTAGCGACATTCTAGCAACAAGTCAGGATGGGGATAATACAATCTTTTTTTTAAGCCAGGCTTTGGGAAATCCAAAAACATTCTAGGCCTATAGAAGGGGCACTATTCTACTTTAGTCAAAGCCGCAGTTTGTTTTTTATCTACAGCTCTTACTTGCATAGGCAGTTTTTGGTAAAGGTGAACTAAGCCTTTAAAATGTTTCTATAGAGTGATTTTCTAGTCAACAAAACAGCTTTTATAAAAGACACATCATTAGCTTTTATAGGACAAAGTAATATTTCCCCCAACAATCTAAATTAGAATGATAGCTCCATGTATTCATTGCAGGATCTGCAAGCTAACATTAAAAGGGCGATACAGGAAAGAGGAGAGGAGGGGGGAGCAAACTCAGCAACTCATGCAAGGGTGCTTCCCAGTGAAATCACAAGCTGGTGCAGAGAAAGAAATCAGTTAATGTGTAGGAGTTCTTACTAGCAGCATAGATATTGGGGAGTGAGGCATACAGTACATTCAGAAAGTATTCACAGTGCTTAACTTTTGCCACATTTTATGTTACAACCTTATTCCAAAATGGATTAAATTAATTTTTTTCCCCTCAACATTCTACAAACAATACCCCAAAATGAAACCGTGAAAGACGGTCGTTTTGAAATTTTTGCAATTTATTAAAAATAAAAAAACAAAAAAAACCCACATGTACATAAGTATTCACAGCCTTTGCTCAATACATTGTTGAAGCACCTTTAGCACCAATTACAGCCTCAAGTCATTTTGAGTAGGATGCTACAAGCTTGGCACACCTATTTTTGGGCAATCTCTCCTATTCTTCTTTGCAGTACCTCTCAAGCTCCATCAGGTTGGATGGGGAGCATCGCTGCACAGCCATTTTCAGATCTCTCCAGAGATGTTCAATCGGGCTCAAGTCTGGGCTCTGGCTGGGCCACTTCAGGACATTTACAGAGTTGGCCCGTAGCCACTCCTTTGTTATGAGGGCTGTGTGCTTAGGGTCATTGTCCTGTTGAAAGATGAACCGTCGCTCCAGTCTAAGGTCCATAGCGCTCTGGAACAGGTTTTCATCAAGGATGTCTCTGTATATTCCTGCATTCATCTTTCCGTCGATCCTGACTAGTCTCCCAGTTCCTGCCGCTGAAAAACATCCCCACAGCATGATGCTGCCACCACCATGCTTCACTGAAAGGATGGTATTGGCCAGGTGGTGAGTGGTGCCTGGTTTCCTCCAGACATGACGCTTGGCATTCAGGCCAAAGAGTTCAATCTTTGTTTCATCAGACCAGAGAGTTTTGTTTCTCATGGTCTCAGAGTCCTCAGGTGCCTTTTGGCAAACTCCAGGCGGGCTGGCATTTGCCTCTTACTGAGGAGTGGCTTCCATCTGGCCACTCTGCCGCACTGCACCAATCAGGCCTGTATGGTAGAGATAATTGTTCTTCTGGAAGGTGCTCCTCTCTCCACAGAGAAACGCTGGAGCTCTTTCAGAGTGACCATCGGCTGCTTAGTTACCTCCCTGGCTAAGGCCCTTCTCCCTCAATTGCTCATTTTGACTGGCTGGCCACTTTAGGAAGATTCCTGGTGGTTCCAAACTTCTTCCATTTACGGATAATGGAGGCCACTGTGCTCAAGGGGACAATCAATGCTGCAGAAATTTTTCTGCACCCTTCCCCAGATCTGTGCCTTGATACAATCCTGTCTCGGAGGTCTACAGACAATTCCTTGGACTTCATAGCTTGGTTTGTGCTCTGACATGCACTGTTAACTGTGGGACCTTATATAGACAGGTTTATGCATTTCCTAATCGTGTCCAAACAACTGAATTTCCCACAGGTGGACTCCAAATCAAGTTGTGGAAACATCTCAAGGATGATCAGGGGGAACAGGATGCACCAGAGCTCAATTTTGAGTGTCATGGCAAAGGCTGTGAATACTTAATGCACAGTACATGTGGGTTTTTTCATTTTTTATTTTTAATAAATTGCAAAGATTTCAAAACGAACTTTCATGTTGTCATTATGGGGTATTGTTTGTAGAATGTTGAGGGAAAAAAATAAATTTAATCCATTTTAAAATAAGGCTGTAACATAACAAAATGTGGCAAAAGTTAAGCGCTGTGAATATTTTCTGGATGCACTGTACGTGTTGGAGTGCAGATCCTATTTTCGCCATGGAAACTGGAAGTGAGGTTTGCATGCTGGAGTGCAGATCTCACCGATGACATCGATATTGTATAATGAGGAAAGTGTGCTAGAGTGCTGATGTCAGTAGTGGCATAGATACTAGGAAGTGCATTGTGTGGACTGATATGCAAATCTCATTGTCAGAACAAGAAGTGAAGTGTTTAAGAAGTGAGATATGTGCGCTAGAGTGCAGATCTCACTGGCAGCACAGATAGGTACTGTAAGTGACGTATGTGTGCTGGGGGGGCAGGTCTCACTGGTGGCATGGATACAGGAAAGAGTCCCATTATTCTGCCAGCAGTGATATCCACATTCTAGTATACACACCTCTATGAGAAGTGAGATGTGTGACTTCCCTGCAAGTCTGTCTCTCCTGAGCTGAACTTCTGAAAATTTAAGTGAGGATATGCTGCCCCAATACCTTCATTGAAACACTGATAATGCCAGCAATAGAAATATAAATACTCTGCTTCAACTAAATTAATTTACACAATAACATAAAAAAGTAACATTACCCCATCCCAATGTGTCTTGTAAGATGTAAGGATAACCCGTACATAGCGCTTATTCACTACTTGCAGTCGATCCACCTATGAACAATAGAAGGCATACATATCATAAAATTGCATTCGTGCACAACCAGTAACTGATAGGAATATTGTATGGAATACCACCAAAGAAGGACCAGAGAACAGGTGTCATCACATGGACCTGGTTTACAGATGATAGAGAGAAACCCATCTGTGATTAATACTACACAAGTTAAAGCAGTAGTAAACCACAGGAAAAAAAATCCCTGCAAGGTAATGTCATAATGTGCTAGTATGCATCGCATACTAGAACATTATGAAATACTTACCTTAAAACAAAGCGCTTCAGTGGCACGCTGTCACTGCTGCAGAGGCTTCCATCTTCACCGGGTCTTCTTCCCGGGTTTGCAAGCATATGCGCGGGAGTGCCAAGCCAGGGCACAGTACTCTGAAGAAACGGCATAGACATGCTGTTCCTTCAGAGCGCATGCGCCAGTCTAAAAAAAAGCGAATATCTTCTAAACGCACGTTTAGGGGATATTCATTTTACCTACAGATAAGCTTTATTATAAGCTTACCAGAAAGTAAAAGTTAAAAAAAAGAGTTTACTACCAATTTAAGTTTTTATGAAGGATGCAGATGGTGAAGGTAGAAATTGCCCTTGTTTCAGTTATGAAGCTATTAGAGTAGACCTAAACTCACCAAGTAACCTCACCTTCCATGCTCTGCCATCAGGTAAGCATTTAAAAAGTAACTCCACTTTTGATAATTAACCGCTTCCCAACCGCCCTATAGCAGAAATACTGCTACAGGGCGGCACGGGTGCGCAAAATCACACACGCGCGCGCACACACACATATATATTGTGACAGTATGAACGGCAAACTGATGGATGGACGGTATGTGTCACCTCGCATGAGATCATACTGTGAGGTGTAAGGTGGAGTCCACTCCGGGTTTTCGGGGCCACAATGGCAGAGGTGGTTCCGGATCAGAGTTTGGGCTCCACTGATGACCACCAGCAGGTGATACAAAAAGGGCAGAGCTGGAGCAAGGAGTTGCTCGTGGCCTGGGACTCAGAGAGGTATTCTGAGAGAGCTGTGTGTATGGACTATACCTACAAGAAAAGGTTTGCTGTTATTTTGTTTTGGTGACAGGGAGAAGCCCTTCACCTCTGAGAGAGGAATCATCTTCTGTTTAGTTAGTGCCTGGATGGCAAGGGTTTATTTTTGATGTTTTGTTTTACTTTGATATTTCTTGCAAACCTTTTAATAAAACTGACAACCAGTCAGATTTTGACGAAAGCCTGCTGTGCGGTCTACCTTTGTCCCAGGGAAGGAGATCCCCCACCTGAGCTAACCCCACATATGGTGGAGGATGCGGGCAACTTCCTGAGCAAGTGGGAAGATGGAGGAAATAATAGGAGCCTTACTGCAGACCAATGCAGTACAACGGGAGACAAATCGCCAGTTTGCGGAGGCCCAACAGGCACAACATGAGGCCCAAAAGGCACAACATGAGGCCCAACAGGCACAACATGAAGCCCAACAAGCAGACCGAGAGCTCCTTAAGCAGGTGGCCCAACACCTGTTAGAATTAAAGAAGGAATCTGCAGATCCGCTGCCAGGGGAGCAGAAAATGGCGCGGGCCAGTTATGTTTTGCAGAAGATGACACCTGCGGATGATGTGGAGGCCTACCTCACAACTTTTGAAAGGGTTGCTGTTCGGGAAGGATGGAAAAAGGAGCAATGGGCAGGACTGCTTGCGCCATTTTTGACAGGTGAATCCCAAAAAGCCTATTATGACCTGGAACCAGGGGATGCCCAGGACTATGAGAAACTGAAGGCTGAGGTCCTTGCACGCCTGGGCGTCACCATTGCAGTCCGGGCTCAGCGGGTGCATCAGTGGCATTACAGGGCAGACAAACCACCCAGATCTCAGATGTTCGATTTGATACATCTCTCCAAAAAATGGCTCCAGCCAGAGGTATTGTCAGGCCCTCAGATTGTGGAGCGTGTGGTCATGGACCAATATTTGCGTGCACTCCCTGCCACTTTGAGGAAGTGGGTCGGCCGTGGAGACCCTAAATCTGCAAACGAGCTGGTGGACCTGGTGGAGAGATATGCAGCCGCTGAGGACTTTTTTCATTCACCTGGGCCGTACCCCAATGTCACTAGGGGTGGAAAACTATCCGGAAGATCCGGTAAGACTGTTCCATGGGCCAAAGGCTCAGGAAAAAATGATAAGACTATTGTGTCAGATAATGAGACTGTAGGCTTAGGACCTAGAGACTGGCCAAATAGGTCAGGAAGGTCCCCAAAGCCATTTAGAGGTCTAAGCACTGAACATATAATATGTTATCGTTGTCATGCGTTAGGTCATATTGCTGCAAACTGTCCTTTCAATGATGAACCTATGCAATGTGAAAATGCTTATTTAGGAAAACGCATGTCTCTTTTTGCACAGGTGGTATGTACTGCAGCATGTCAGAAACGCATGGAAAAGCAAATGTGTGTGATTGCCATTGATGAAAAGCCAGTAACTGCTCTGCTAGACTCGGGTAGTGTTGTGACCTTGGTTAAAAGCGATTTGGTAAACCCTGCCAGCCTACACTCTAGCATGATTGGAGTTATTTGTATTCATGGTGATACACGTAATTACCAGACTGCTCTGGTGGAGATTGGTACTCCCTGGGGCCCTGTGACCCATTCTGTGGGGGTGGTGCCCTCTCTCCTTCATGAAGCCATAGTGGGGAGAGATTTTCCCCATTTCTGGAAGTTATGGGATAAGGAGGGGAGTCAGGAAGACCGAGCTCCCCCTGCTGGGGAAACACCAGAAACTCCTGAACTCACTCCTGACCCCTTTGACGGCAAGGTGGAAGGGGAAACTGTGGGTGTGTCCAAGGAAGGTGTAGACCTTTTTCCTTTTTCTGTAATGGCTGGGGAGCAGGAGGAGTTGGATCCAACCCCAGACATTGAGGATATAGAACAAGAGATGATCGCTGGCTCTAGTGAGAGTGGACAGAATGTGGTGCCTGACCTAGAGGTCAGAAAAGAGGATTTTTGTACGGAACAACTGAAAGATTCCACACTTAATAGAGCCCGTGAAAACATTAAAATGATTGATGGGGAACCAGTTGAAAATGATGTAGCGGTGTCTTTTCCCTACATGGCTCTTAACAATAACTTGCTGTATCAAGTGGTAAAGCAAGGGGAGGAGGTGGTAGAACAGTTAGTGGTCCCCAAACCCTTTCGCCGGATGGTACTAGATTTAGCCCATGGGCATATAATGGGTGGACACCTGGGTGTAGAGAAAACAAAGGAGAGAATAACCCAGAGATTCTTTTGGCCAGGCTTACATGGAGACGTCAAAGCGCATTGTGAGTCATGCCCGGAATGTCAATATTCTGCGCCCTCACCCCATTTTCATAGTCCGCTAGTACCTCTACCCATAATTGAAGTACCGTTTGAAAGAGTGGGAATGGACCTAGTGGGTCCAGTAGTAAAGTCTGCCCGGGGCCATCAGCACATACTGGTGATACTTGACTATGCCACCCGGTATCCTGAAGCCATCCCCTTGCGTAATACCTCAGCTAAAAATATCGCCAAAGAGCTTGTCCGGGTGTTTAGTCGTGTAGGTATTCCAAAGGAGATATTAACGGATCAGGGCACGCCATTTATGTCTAGAGTTATGAAAGAGTTATGCAAACTGTTCAAAATCTCCCATCTCCGTACCTCGGTCTACCACCCCCAAACCGATGGGCTTGTGGAAAGGTTTAACAAGACCCTTAAGAATATGTTAAAAAAGGTGGTGGACAAAGATGGGAGAAATTGGGATTTTTTGCTACCATATCTCATGTTTGCTATACGGGAAGTACCTCAGGCATCTACAGGATATTCACCTTTTGAATTACTGTATGGTAGACATCCCAGGGGATTGCTAGATGTTGCAAAAGAAACCTGGGAGACAGAGTCCACGCCCTATAGAAGTGTCATCGAGCATATCTCACAGATGCAGGATAGAATCGCAGCTGTCATGCCACTTGTTCGGGAACACATGGAGCAAGCCCAGGAGGTCCAGAGAAGGGTTTATAACCGGGGTGCCAGGATTCGTACCTTCAACCCTGGGGATAGAGTGCTGGTGCTAGTCCCCACCGTGGAAAGTAAATTCCTCGCCAAGTGGCAAGGTCCCTTTGAAATTAGGGAGAAAGTGGGGGAAGTAAATTATAAAGTTTACCAGCCAGGGAAAAGGAAACCCGAACAAATTATCATGTTAATCTCTTAAAACCTTGGAAAGACAGGGAAAGTTTGTTGGCAGTACCAAGCCCCCAAAAGGACGTGATTCCCGTGGCCCCTCAGGTACCTATAACGGAAACCTTGTCAGTAGCCCAACAAAATGATGTTAAGGAGTTTGTGAGGAAAAATGGAGATTTCTTCTCTCACCTACCTGGACTGACGACGGTCATACAGCATGACATAGTTACCCAGCCCGGGGTCTGCGTAAATGTCAAGCCCTATAGAATACCCGAGGCCAGGCGGGAAGCGATGGCAAAGGAAATAAAGGACATGTTAGAGTTGGGAGTGATTGAGGAATCTCACAGTGAGTGGTCGAGTCTCATAGTGTTGGTCCCAAAACCAGATGGAACAATTCGTTTCTGTAATGATTTCAGGAAACTGAACAGTGTGTCTAAGTTTGATGCGTACCCGATGCCTCGGGTGGATGAGCTCATTGACAGGTTGGGAACGGCTCGGTACATAACCACCTTAGATTTAACCAAAGGCTATTGGCAGATTCCTTTAACGGAAGCTGCAAAAGAAAAGACGGCATTCTCTACCCCCGAGGGGTCCTTTCAGTATAAGCGGATGCCGTTTGGTCTACATGGTGCTCCGGCATCATTCCAACGAATGATGGACAAAACGTTAAGACCACATCGCCAATATGCAGCTGCCTATTTGGACGATGTCGTCATCCACAGTCCCGACTGGGAGTCTCATTTGTCCTGCCTGCAAGCGGTAGTAGATTCGCTGAGGGAAGCAGGTCTTACCGCCAACCCCAGAAAGTGTGCCATAGGCTTAGAGGAGGCCAAATATCTTGGCTACATCATTGGTCGAGGTCTCATTAGGCCTCAGATCAATAAAATTGAGGCGATTCAAAAGTGGCCCCAACCTGTAAATAAAAAGCAAGTCCGGGCATTTCTTGGGATCACAGGATACTACAGGTGGTTTATCCCCAATATTGCCACCATTGCAGCCCCACTGACAGATCTGACAAAAGGTAGGGGGTCGGTCATGATTAAGTGGAATCCCGAGGCGGAGACCGCATTTCAAAGGCTAAAACAAGCTCTCTGTGCTCAACCTGTGCTTGTGACGCCAGATTTCACAACAGAGTTTGTGGTACAGACTGATGCCTCTGACGTGGGACTAGGGGCGGTACTGTCCCAAATCAGAGATGGGGAGGAGCACCCTGTGGTCTTCCTAAGTAGAAAGCTCAACAAACATGAGAGAAATTATGCCATTGTGGAGAAGGAATGTTTGGCCATCAAATGGGCCTTGGAGGCCCTGAAATATTACCTGTTAGGAAGACCGTTCAAGTTGGTTACTGATCATGCCCTGCTCAAATGGATGTGTGATAATAAGGAGAAAAACAGTCGAGTGACAAGGTGGTTTCTCGCGCTACAAGTGTTCAAATTCACAGTGGAACACAGAGCGGGGAAACTGCAAAGTAATGTAGATGCCCTTTCCCGGGTCCATTGCCTGGTTGGGACAGTTGCTCAGCCGCAGGGGCTTGAGCAGAGGGGGGGGATATGTGACAGTATGAACGGCAAACTGATGGATGGACGGTATGTGTCACCTCGCATGATATCATACTGTGAGGTGTAAGGTGGAGTCCACTCCGGGTTTTCGGGGCCACAATGGCAGAAGTGGTTCCGGACCAGAGTTTGGGCTCCACTGATGACCACCAGCAGGTGATACAAAAAGGGCAGAGCTGGAGCAAGGAGTTGCTCGTGGCCTGGGACTCAGAGAGGTATTCTGAGAGAGCTGTGTGTATGGACTATACCTACAAGAAAAGGTTTGCTGTTATTTTGTTTTGGTGACAGGGAGAAGCCCTTCACCTCTGAGAGAGGAATCATCTTCTGTTTAGTTAGTGCCTGGATGGCAAGGGTTTATTTTTGATGTTTTGTTTTACTTTGATATTTCTTGCAAACCTTTTAATAAAACTGACAACCAGTCAGATTTTGACGAAAGCCTGCTGTGCGGTCTACCTTTGTCCCAGGGAAGGAGATCCCCCACCTGAGCTAACCCCACAATATATATATACACATACATATATATACACATACATACATATATATACACATATATATATATATATATATATACATACACACACACATATACATATTTACATATACACACACATACGTGATTTTGCATTTCCATTCGCGGCTGTCAATCACCAGGTCCCGAATGATAATTACTCGCCTGTGCTCGGTGATTTCCGATGATCACCAACGGGGAGAACTATTTTGTTTACTAACAGTACTCCTCTCTGTCAGCTCGGGCACACTGCTCTGAACGGCTGTACACAGCACAATCATCCAGAGCAGTTTTTAATTTAGCACTGATCACTGTATTGGTGTCATTGGGGATGTCAGTGACTCCAAGTCAGTTCCCCCAGTGTCAGAATGTCTGCTGCAAGTCACTGATCGCCACCATCACTAGTAAAAAAAAAAAAAAAAAAATCCCAGTATATATATTGCCATTTGTAGACACTATAACTTTAACGTAAACCAATTAATTTACAAGTATTGCAATTTTTATTTAGCAAAGACATGTCGCAGAATACATTTTGGCATAAATTTATGACGAAATTTGATTTTTAACATTTTTTTTTTTCTACTGAACATGTTTAATAGCAAAAAGTCAAAAATATAGTTTTTTTCTCAAAATTGTCTTTTTTTTTTGCGAAAAAAAAAACCACCACACAGGTGATCAAATACCACTGAAAGAAAGCTCAATTCAAGAAAAATGGATGTAAATTTCATTTGGGTGCAATGTTGCATGACCGCGCAATTGTCAGTTAAAGTAACGCAGCGCCGTAACGCAAAAAATGGCCTGGTCAAGCAGGGGGGTAAATCCTCAGGAGGGCAAGTGGTTAACCACTTCCAGTCCGGACACTTTTACCCCCTTCCTGTCCAGGCCAATTTTCAGCTTTCAGTGCTATCACACTTTGAATGACAAGTACTCAGTCATGCAACACTGTACCCAAATTAAATTTTTATCATTTTTTTTTAAAGACAAATAGAGTTTTCTTTTGGTGGTATGTAATCACCACTGGGTTTTTTGTGTATTTTTTTCCTACATAAACAAGAATACACTAAAAATTTAGAAACATGTTCTTCTTAGTTTTGGCTATAAAATTTTGAAATAAAAGAACTCAATCAATCTTCATACATTTTGGCCAAAATGTATTCCGCTAAAAAAAAAAAGCCCAGATCAGTATATATTATTTTTATGATTGAGATATATATATATATATTTATTTTAAAATGGATTAATCCTGACATACTGACTGCCTCTCTCATTTCCTGAGGTCCTAAAATGTCTCCCAAATGACTCCTTTTTGAAAATCAGACAGTCCAAGGTAAAAGGAATGGCAAGCTTTTTGGAGTTGTAATTTTTGTCACTTTTTTTGGAAATTAAATAAAACAATTTTTTTTTTGTTTAACAATTTTTTTTTTCATACTGTCATTTGAGCTGTACATCATCATAATATAACTAGTGTGGTGTTGATCAGGGAAACAGTGATTGATGACCGTATTAAAAAAAATAATTTCATTATTTACATTTTTTTTTATTTAATAACATTGATTATTGTATTATGGTAGTATTTTACCATAGTGACACTCTACTGCTCTGGGGAGGTTATCAAGATTTTTTTTTTACACTGTGGATTGCCTATTACAGTGATGATCACTGTTCTAAGCAATCATTTTATGAATGGCATTAATTCATGTGCCATTGTGTACTATTGTGATAGCTGTGATTGGACACTGCTATCACATGGTACAGGTCCACTGTGATTTGTCCCTGAACAATGCGATCACTGTGACCAATCACATGGATTACAATAGTACACAATGAATGGCTATGAATTAAAGTGATTACATGGTACAAAGATCTGTCTTCCACTGTGTCCAGTGGACACAGTGGGTGACAGATCGCACTATGATGTGCGCAAAAGGGGGGGGTCATATTATGTCCGTCTGGGATAATGGCACTCCCAACCAACTGTATTATTATTATAATATGCCGTGCAGGAGGTGGTTAGCACTGGCAAGGGTGCTTACAATGATCAGCTTTTATTTATTCTTTTAAAACTTTTATCCCAAAAAGGAAAAAACATGTAATGGATTATAAAGTGTGAGCTGGAGCTGGGTTGTTAGTGTATTTAAATCTGCTAGTACATTTAAACACTCCCCTCCCCCCAGATTGACAATGTTACTATCTTCAGTGCCCTGTGCTCATTCATCCTGAGTGGTGGCAGTCAAATACATGAAGTGTGTTACTGGCCAGGTCACCAGATGAAAAAGAGGGAAGAAGCCTACAAAAAAAAAAATAATGCAGCCACCATATCCAAAGACTGGTAAGCTGCAATATATTACATTTTTTGTTTTGGGTTTATCACTGCTTTATTGGTAAAAATGCAATTCCTTCAGATACACAGTCAGAACACTTTTCCTACTTACCAGGCCTTCCGACAGGTAGTTGTTAATAAAGTCTTTCCATGTGATCTCTACTTGCGTCTTCTTATGGAAGGTGAAGTAAACAATAGCAGTCCAAATGCCTGTTAAGCTCAGTAAGAAGGTTCGGAACTTAGGATCATCCCAAGGAATGTCCCCCTGCAAATTAAAATATCAAGAGATCCAAAACACGCTAAGCTGATATATTTAGAAAAATTGTCAGTAAAACAAAATTTATATGTAGGCGTGCCATTATTGTATACAATATGAGTGCTCAATTGATAAAGTCCAGCAACAATGCAACTTGGGACAAATGAGGATTTACAGATGTTTACATCCATCATCAAAAATGTAAGATATCATCCTACTTTGTCCCTGTACTAGGTTGTTTTTTTTTTTTGCTTGTTTGTTGTCTTACAACAAAATAGCAAAAATAAAGCCACAATTAAAGCCAAAAGAAGGGAAAGTCACCTTACTCATCCTTGTCCACCAATCTTTATCTTTCTTCCCACCTTTTTTGTCACCTCCTCCAGAGTCACCACTTCCACCAGAGGAATGCTTTTCATTACCTTTAGTATCTTCACAGAGGGATTAAAGAAACAAAAAATAAAGATTTGCATGTAACAAAACATAAACATACCATACTAGTAACAATTGCTCACTTATCCACTCTTTATATGGTCATGTTAAGAAAGTAAGTACACCCAATGGAAACTGATTTTTTTTTTTTTCCCCACATATTTGAACAAGAAAACATTAGATCTCCACTGAAATAGTTCTTATAAAGAGGATATACTTGAACAAATGCATTCCAGATTATAGATGAGAATATACCCTCTTTTACCTATACAAGCTTTGAGCTGACCCATATCGTCAAAGGCAAGATCTGATTTTTGGAGACTTTAGAGAGGGGCGTAAAGTTGAGGACACACTAGCACAATCTGAGAGGGAACGGTCAGCACCACTCATCAAAGCTGACCTCTTTCCCAAGAGACTCTTTGCCTAATCCAGACGGAAATGAGACTGGGAAGCTAAGCACTGTGGCAGAATGATGGGCTGGTTTAGATGAGCCCTGCATCTCCATAAGAAGGAAGCAAAATGTGTGAAAAGTGGAAGCCATCTCCTCTCGGAAAACACAGAAGCTGATTCCTCTTTAAAGCGGAGCTCAGTGCTCCCCCCCAAATAAATTAAAAGCCAGCAACTACAAACACTGTAGCTGCTGACTTTTAATATAAGGACAATTACCTGTCCAGGGGTCCAGCAGTGTCCTCAGCTGAGCAGATTCTTCAATTGGCTTCAGGTGCTGCTGTTGGCATCTTAAGTAAAGGAAACCAGAAGTGAAGCCTTGCAGCTTCACAGCCGGTTTCCTACTGCGCATGTGCAATGTGCTTTATGAGTGGGCTGTAGTCTTTTGGGACATGTGAAGTGTCCCAGAAAGCTGCAGGGTTGGGGGCGAACTTTTGATTGAGATCGCCACAGAAATCTGACCCAGAAGTGGGAGCAGGTACCTGTCAAAACATTTAGTGAGGGGGTGTGGGGGGGACAAACAAGCAGAACTTCCCCTTTTATGTGGAGTTCCGCTTTAAGTAAACCTTCAATGTAAAAATTACAAAGAGGTTTAGAATACTTAGAGCCTAGCGTAGCAGAACAACCAGCAGTCCTTCCTCCTAGGGACAAGCTGCTTCTCTTTGACTGGGTATTTAATCTGAAAAATCAACAGTGGAAAAAATACTAAGGCTCCTGGCTCCCAAAGCAAACCACCAGACACTAGCCCAGGGCAAGCCACCAAACAGTGCATAGTCAGCCGAGACCCAGACACACAACTGATGTAATAATCTCCACCCAGAAAACATAGGGAAAAGCAGTGCCCAATCCAAATGCCTACCTATATACTGCTGGCACCTGCATTGCCCAGAGCTTGCATCTGGGAGGAAGCCTCCTTGATCTCCCGACTGCTCCTGTCCTCCCTGACCTCCCTGGAGGTCAAAACTGAAGCCTCTAGCGCTCAATGATGACCAAACCACTGCCACAAATGATGACTGGTGTCTCCCGGTCAAGCAGGACCCAAACCAACCAAAGGAAGGAACGATCCTCTCCCCCACAATGTTGCGCGGGGTCTCCAGGCGCAGTTAGGTTGCAATCGAGCTCCCAACACCTCTACTCTGGATGGAGGACACAAACAAAAAAAAAAAAAAAGACCATGTGTCTGAAGGACCACCTTTTGAACTCTTTGGGCAATTCATTTATTCTCTCTTGAGAAGAGGAGATTAAGGGGGGATATGATCAACCTGTATAAATACATCAGTGGTTCATGTAGTGAACTCGGTGTAGAGCTATTCACCCTGAGGTCATCACAGAGGACAAGGGGGCACTCTTTACGTCTGGAAGAAAAGAAATTTCATCTCCAAACACAAAGGTTTTTTCACAGTGAGAGCTGTGAAAATGTGGAATAGACTCCCTCAAGAGTTGGTTCTGGCCAGCTCAGTAGATTGCTTTAAAAAAATGCCTGGATTCTCTCTTATATACACAGAATATAACTGGATACCAACATTTATAGTTAAAATTGATCCAGGGAATATCCAATCGCCTCTCGGAGGATCAGGAAGGCATTTTTTCCCCTGCAGGAGCAAATTGGATCATGCTTTGCTGAGTTTTTTTGCCTTCCTCTGGATCAACTGTGGGTATAGGATTATAAATTTTTTTTTTTTTCCTGTCCTGTTGGGAGTAGTTCCATCTCTCACGGGCTGTCCTGGAAGACAACTGGGGATAAATGTATTATTTAAGAAAACATTATTAAAGGCTTGTTTGCATCAAACATAATCCCAACACGAGAACAAGGCAATTTGACTTATCCCCTATGTTTCAGTACATGCCAACATGCTATGTTTGTGCTATTTTGATGATATAAAAGGACTTGTTGCGTTTTCATGCAGGGATTATGTTATGCAAATGCAAACATATGCTCAATAATGTCAATGAACCCTAAAGGCCCAACACTATCAACATAATTAAACATAAAGGATAAGGAGGATGATCTCATCAATGTGCTGCTGTACCTTGAACAACCAGTATCAATTAACTACAGTAAAGAAAAGTGATGTCATCAATCTGGCTATGCTGTCTGGTACAGATGACTGGGCAAACTAAATTAAAAACTTTTGGCAGGCAAAAATAGCTCACATATATTTTGCAGTTTGCCTAGAGTTCTGCTTTAGGAATGCTGTGCATACAATTTTTGATAACAAGTGTCTCCACCAGCCACAGTTGTTTGCAAGCCTGGAGGAAGATGATTTTTAATTATATACCTAATTTTTTTGTATTAAAGAGGCCGGCTTATGAAATGAAAGCTCCCACTATATTTATAAAACCTAGTTCATGCATTATTTTTAGGCAACAATTTTACCTTTCAGCTCCACTTTGGAATCATTTGCTTCCTTGCCAATTTTCTTATTTGGAAAATATTTTTCAAAACCTGAAAAATTAACACATGTTGTTTAAAGTGGGCATTCAATTTTATATTTCAACTATTTATATCATTAAAATGTGCAACAATATAAATGCACCCAACAGTTTAGCCTAGAACAGCAAAGTACATTTCAGATGAGTTATCAAAGTGAAAGGATTGAATAGCTAATGCAACAAATGTATAAAATAAGCATTTAGGAAACATATTAAAAAGATTTTTCAGTTTTAAGCAAAAGCAAGTTGATAAAGTTTCAATTTCTAAAGCCTATCTTTAGAAATTCACTAACATTATTAAAATGACCCCAACTGATATGAGATTCACAACTTTTTTTTTCTCTAAGAGATGATATAACACAAGGTATTGCTAACCTTAAACCTGGGTAATGTGGTTTTGCTCCCCATCAGTTCCAGTTGTAATAAAAACGGGCCCCCAAAAGCTGCTTTTTCTTGGTCTTCAGTCTTGCTGCTGCTCCTCTCAATGTCATCAAATAGAACGCAATGGTCATCCTGCACTGTACATGACAACGCAGAAGTGGCCAGCCACATTCTTGTGCTTAACCCTTTCCCGCTGGCGCCTCCCGGCCCTTTAAGAGTTTCAGAAGCCAGGAGGCAGGACAGGCGGGGTTTAGGGATCATGTGACCGCCGTGATGCGTCATCACAGCGGTCACATGATCGGGAAAGGTCCCGATCGAAAGAGCAGACCGGGACCTTTCCATGAGTACCGGACATGTGTGCTGGGAGCGCACAGGGTGCGCACTCTCAGCACATATTTTTTTTGTTAATTGCCGCAAATGTGCGGCCGCTCGGCATGAAGAGGTTAAAGGATAAGCTCTCCTTTGGGAACATGTTACATGTTTCTCCTATAGTACCCAAAACCTTCCTCCCTCTGACAGATAATACGGGGAGAAGTTTCCGCATACTATGTGTCAGATTTGAAAACAGCACGGCCATGCGGGGCTCCACTTACGTGGCCACGTCATTCATTCACAGACTTTCGTGAATGAATGTACTGCAAGTCCCGACAGTCTTAGCGGTTTCCTGACAGAATATCTGCTTGCTTGTACATCCTGTACGGCAGGCAGATATTTTAACCGGTCTGTAGGAGACCCGCATAGCATCCGCGATCTACTGATCGCAGGTGCATTGCTTTCCAGGCTCCTTTGTACAAAAATAATAAATGCATATTTTTCTTACCTGCAAAAAAAACAAAAAACAAAACGTGCATTTATTATTTTTGTCCAAAAGGTGAACTTATCCTTTAAGAGAAGAGGACCAGAGCACTGACTGGCACGCAATCCCAAATTACATCAAAATAACTCATTCCCTACACTGTCACTCTCTGCTCACGAAAGCCTCTGATAACCTTGGAATGTAGCATTATTTATGGTTTTTGTCTGAATATAGATCTACACTATATTGCCAAAAGTATTGGGACAAATCATTGGATTCAGGTGTTCCAATCACCTCCATGTCCACAGGTGTAAACATTCAAGCACCTAGGCATGCAGACTGCTTCTACAAACATTTGTGAAAGAATGGGTCGCTCTCAGGAGCTCAGTGAATTCGAGCATGATACCGTGATAGGTTGCCACCTGTGCAGTAAGTCCATCTATGAAATTTCCTTGCTACTAAATATTCCACGGTCAACTATTAGTGGTATTAAAACAAAGTGGAAGCAACTGGGAACAACAGCAACTCAGCCACGAAGTGGTAGGCCATGTAAAATGACAGAGTGGGGTCAGTGCATGCAATGTCAATAGCTAAAAACCTCCAAACTTTGCGTGGCCTTCAGATTAGCACAACAGTGTGTAGAGAGCTTCATGGAATCAGTTTCCATGGCCGAGCAGCTGCATACAAGGCTTACATCACCAAGTGCAATGCAAAGCATTGTAAAGCACACTGCCACTGGACTCTAAAGCAGTGGAGACATGTTCTCTGGAGTGACAAGCCATGCTTCTCCGTCTGACAATCCGATGGATGTGTCTGGGTTTTGCGGTTGCCAAAAGGAAGGGTACTTGCCTGACTGCATTGTGCCAAGTGTAAATGGGGGTGAAGGGGGATTGTGGTGTGGGGTTGTTTTTCAGGGGTTGGCCTTGGCCTCTTCGTTCCAGTGAAGGGAACTCTTAAGGCGTCAGCATACCAAGGCATTTTGGACAATTTCATTCTCCCAACTTTGTGCGAATAGTTTGAGTATTGGCCCCTTCCTGTTCCAACATGACTGTGCATTAGTGCACAAAGCAAGGTCCATAAACACATGGAAGAGCGAGTTTGGGGTGGAGGAAATTGACTGGCCTGCAGAGTCCTAACCTCAACCTGATAGAACACCTTTGGGATGAATTAGAGCGGAGACTGCGAGCCAGACCTGCTCTCCGACATCAGTGCCTGACCTCACAAATGTGCTTCTGAAAGAATGGTCAAACATTCCCATAGACACACTCCTAAACCTTGTGGACAGTCTTCCCAGAAGAGTTGAAGCTGTTATAGCTGCAAAGGGTGGGCCAACTCAATATTGAACCCTACAGATTAGGACTGGGATGCCATTAAAGTTCATGTGCGTGTAAAGGCACGTGTCCCAATACTTTTGGCAATATAGTGTATGTTTGTTCCGAGCATGTTTTAATCTACTTACGGTTTTTACGGTTAACCAACTCAAGATTCCTGCTGATGTCTATTCCAAGAATCAACTACTCTTTTGTTAAAAATACTTTCTAACCATTATACTTTCTGGTTTTGAAGGTTCCTCTAGTTTGAGGTCTTGATCTTTCCTAGCCTCATATTAAAATACTGCCCTCCTGAACTTCATTAATGTATTTAAGGGTTTCAGTCACATCTCCCCTTTCCCGTCTTTCCTCCAGGCTGTGTATATTAAGTTTCTGAAGTCTTTCCTGATATGTTTTAGCCTCCAGACCTTTCACCATTTTTGTTGCCATCTCTGGACTTGTCCTATCTTCTCAATATAATTTAGTAAGTGAGGTCTCCAGAACTGGCCACAGCATTCTAAATGAGGTCGAAATAATCTATATGAGGGAAACAGGTCCTCTTTCCTCCTGCTGGTGACCCCTCTAGTGATGAATCCTAGATTTCTATTTGCTTTTCCCACTGCATGGCCATACTAGTTGCTTATTTTTCAGTCATCTGAAATAATTACCCCCAAATCATTTTCCTTAGTACTATTGCCAGCACTGTACCTCCAATATTGTACTCTGTCGAAGGCCTGGACAGGGAGACGCAGCAATGCGGGCTCCTGATGCTACAAGGTGACAAGAGTAGTAGCAACTTCACTACTCCTGTCAGCTTAGCGCAGAAAGTGCAAGACCAAATCTATAGAAGGAGGAGAGAACTGGGAATAGGCTGTGATCTTTTTGCCCCCCAGCTACACGCTCGTGCCACTGCAGTGCTCCAGATTGAGAATGTCAGGAATGGGACTGTGCAGGGTTTGTTTACCCACCCCCAACCCCTCCTAGCAAATAATGGGGTTAGGGGGCAGAGTAAACAAATATCCCTATTTGTTGCATAGTTTGCTTGAAAGGGTATATACCAGTGTGCAGAGGGTCCTTCAGAATTTCTAGAGTTAATGTGGTTACACCCCTTTAGCACCTGATGGATAAATGCATGCACTAGCTGTATGGATTTGAGCACAGGGATCTCTTGTTTGTTGTATTGTTGGGTCAGTAGCCAGACCTGAACCTTGTAGCTCTCCCCATTGTGTCTTTTCCCCTATGCTAGCATTGTGTCCACAGTAGCACTTGTGTAGGCAGGGCAGAGTAGGACTGGCCATAGAGGGATTACTTTGACGCAGTTGGCCAGCTTAAACATGTATTGCAATATGTGTGAACCAAATATCCCTATTTGTTGCATAGTTTGCTTGAAAGGGTATATACCAGTGTGCAGAGGGTCCTTCAGAATTTCTAGAGTTAATGTGGTTACACCCCTATAGCACCTGATGGATAAATGCATGCACTAGCTGTATGGATTTGAGCACAGGGATCTCTTGTTTGTTGTATTGTTGGGTCAGTAGCCAGACCTGAACCTTGTAGCTCTCCCCATTGTGTCTTTTCCCCTATGCTAGCATTGTGTCCACAGTAGCACTTGTGTAGGCAGGGCAGAGTAGGACTGGCCATAGAGGGATTACTTTGACGCAGTTGGCCAGCTTAAACATGTATTGCAATATGTGTGAACCAAATATCCCTATTTGTTGCATAGTTTGCTTGAAAGGGTATATACCAGTGTGCAGAGGGTCCTTCAGAATTTCTAGAGTTAATGTGGTTACACCCCTTTAGCACCTGATGGATAAATGCATGCACTAGCTGTATGGATTTGAGCACAGGGATCTCTTGTTTAGAGTAAACAAACCCTTCACAGTCCTGATCCGACAGCTAGTGCAGGTCCCTGGTGCTGCAATCCTGCGCCTGGTACCCGGCAAGCTGGGGAGAAGGAGCCCAGAGACAGCCGGCAAGCTGGGGAGGAGGAGCCCAGAGACAGCCGGCAAGCTGGGGAGGAGGAGCCCAGAGACAGCCGGCAAGCTGGGGAGGAGGAGCCCAGAGACAGCCGGCAAGCTGGGGAGGAGGAGCCCAGAGACAGCCGGCAAGCTGGGGAGGAGGAGCCCAGAGACAGCCGGCAAGCTGGGGAGGAGGAGCCCAGAGATGGGGGGGGGGATTTGGGGACTCCCAGAAGATTTGTTCTAGGATGGAGGATTTGTCCTAAGAGAGGGAATTTGGGGGGTGACGGGAGTAAGATTTCTTCTAGGTGGGGTGATTTGGGGAGGGATTTGTGCTGTAAGAGGGGAAGGGGTGATTACAGGGAGGGGATTTGTGCTGAGAGGGGGGATGGGGGAAAATGATTTGTGCTAGGAAGGGGGACAGGGCGTAATGTTTCCTAGGTGGGATTGTGTTGAGGGGATTTGGGCTAGGAATGGGAATGTAGGGGGTGGCAGGGAGCAAGATTTGTTCTAGAATGGGACATTTGGGGGCGTATGCTAGGAGGGGTAATTTGGGGGAGATTTGTGGCCCGTATCACTCAAACTACAAGCTGTTTTAAAATTATGTTTTGTTTTTGGGGGGGGGGGGTCTTAGCTGGTCTTACATAGGGCGCAAGGGTTAAGTGTTTTTTTTCATTAAAACATTACATGGATGTTTATCAATTGCTTTACTGAAATCAAGATAGGCTTTGTCTACAGTACCACTCTGTGTCCAAAACATTAGCGATAGTAAAAAAATTAAATCAGATTAGTCTGACATGATCACCACTCAGTGAAGCCATGCTGCTTTAGTTCCAGCAAGCTGTGTGTTTTTAAAGTGATATTAAATTTTATTTATTTTTTTCATAAAAAACAGCAAATATGTCTATACTTGCCTGCTCTCTGTAATGGTTTTGCACAGAGCAACCCCGATCCTCCTCTTCTGGGGTCCCCCTGCTCGTACTCCTGGCCCCTCCTCTTCGGCTGGACCAGATGAGTGACGTCAGCCAACAGTGGGCTTCAGCCCGCTGTCAGCTGAAAACGGGTCACACGAGTGCAGAACGAACTGCAATCCTATGATCCACAGGAGAAGTACAGCCAAAAGAGCTTTGGTTGTACTTCTCCTTTAAGTATATATATTTTAGTGCTATGCTCAGCTGGGGATAATTTGGCTGGTGATTGTTCCTGAGTAGTGCTTTAAAATTAATAATGTTAATAAATATTGTGGACATATCTGGAAAAAGCAGAAAAAAAAATGAAAATATTGTGGCACAGTCACTTAGTGGTTAGCACTATTGCCTTACAGCACTGAGGTTCTCAGTCTGAGTCCTGGCCAGGAAAGTATCTGCATATTAGTTGCATAATTTCCCTGTGCGGGCATAGGTTTTCCTCTGCATACCTTGGTTTCCTCCCACCCTCCAAAAATATGGTGGAAGGTAATTGGCCGCTATCTAAACTGGCCCTCGTATGTGTGTGCGCATGCATTTATCCATGTGAAATAAGGACCCTAGATTGTAAGCTCCTTGAGGGCAGGGATGGATGTGAATGGATGGATGGATGTGAATGTACAATATGTAAACCGCTGCGTAAATTGCTAGTGCTGGCGAAATCCCTAAAATTAAAAAAATAAAAGTTACAGAGAACAAGTATTATAAAATCTAGTAATTAGACAATGCTTCATAAAAACTGCCTATTAAACTAAAACCTCCTTGCCTCTATTGACTACCTACCTTTAGGAGGCTGGGCACATAACCTTGTGTACGCAGCTATCACATTAGCTAGTAAGGAGTTCCTGTTTAATCTCGTCACTTGAGTGTGAATCTGAAATACATAAATCAGTTTTACTACGCATGACAAATATTCTGCAAGCTCAAACACATACATAAAGATACATGTGTATATATTGAAAAAAGGACAATATATAAAAAGACAGAATGCAAGCGAGCAACATACTGCATTATAATTAACATTTAAATGCATCAAATTTATGGAAACATTTTTCTCCATAAATTTCCTGTAAATAATATTAACAGGCAACACTAACACTAGCTCACCTGTAATGAAACTGTAATGATAACGGTCAGTAACTAAACACTAAAAGCAAAGACATGCATCTTCTTATGTAATCCACAAACCCATTTGTAGAAAAATGAAAGATAGATGCTATGAGTTAAAACAGAACTACCAGACAAAAATAAATAGCCTAAAATAAAACCAGCTTTTACTTCACTATTCACCTTTAACCCAGAGCGGTCACCTGTAGGACCATTGTCTGCCACTAGATGTCCAACATCTGATGGACAGCATCATTCTCTGCACCCAGGTTATGCTGGACCCTCCCCAGTCTTTGACTGGACAGTGAAAGGAAAAGCACAAAATGATGAGCTCATCTTGTGGCTTTCTCTTCCTATCAGCATACTCATTGTCAGTACATGACCTGATTGGCGCCTTGCACTGCGTCTTTCTTTCACACTCCAGTTCTGCTGTAAAGGGATTGCAAGAAGCTGATATAAGGTACTTAAAAGCATGTATTACAAAAAAACAAAAAACATGTAATGATGAATGAATGATTCACAGAGCTGCATTCATTCATGTTTTTATAGCTATCTAGAGTTCAGCTTTAATAAACTGCCCTTTGTCATAAGAAACAGTGCTTAAACCCCATACAGTATAAAATAACTGTCAGGGACAACACAAAAAGGTAAACTGCCTTTAAATATCCATTGTTAACAGCAAAGATTGTCACACTTGCTATAAAAGATGTGTTTTTCACTTGTTCCATAAAAAAAGTACACATTGCATTGTTCATACTGCATATGTGCTGTTTAAAGCGGTAGTAAACTAAAAATAAAAATAAAGGATATTGCAGCTCATTGGTCCTTAGCCACTTGCCCTCCAGAAGATTTACCCCCCTTAATGACCAGGCTTCTTTTTGCTACTCGGTGCTGCACTAATTCAACTGATAATTGCGCGGTCATGCAATGCTGTACCCAAACAAATTTACGTCCTTTTATTTCACACAAACAGAGCTTTCTTTCAGTGGTATTTGATCACCTGTGCGCGTTTTATTTTTCGCGCTATAAACAAAAAAAAAAGACTGAAAATTTTGAAGAAAAATTATATTTTTTACTTTCGGCTATAAAAAATATATAGTACTCAAAAGTTAGTTATAAATTTAGGCCAAAATGTATTCTGCTACATGTTTTTGGCTAAAAAAAAATCTCAATAAGTGTATATTGATTGCTTTGTGTGAAAGTTATAGTGTCTACAAACTATGGTATAGATAATGGAATTTACACAGCTTTTACTTTCTGACTGCTTATCACATTCTGCTACTTCTACCAAGTATGGGGATACCACGTATGAGACTTTTTGGGAGCCTAGTCACATACAGGAGCCTGAAATCCAATGACCACTTTGAAATGTCAGGATAGCACCAACCCCCCCCCCCCCCCCGAATGACCCCTTTTTGGAAAGTAGATACCCCAAGGAATTTAAAAATAGGCATGGTGAGTATTTTGCAGATCTCATTTTTTTTTCACAAGGTTTTGAAATATAAAAAAAGAAAAAGAAAAAAATATTTTTGTTTTTTTTTCTTCATTTTCCAAAAACTTGTGGCAACAAACGAGATCTGCAAAATACTCATCATGCTTCTTATCAAATTCCTTGGGGTGCCTGCTTTCCAAAAAAGTGGTCATTTGGGTGGGTTTGGTGCTATCCTGGCATTTCAGGGCCTCCGAAACTGTGATAGGTAGTCAGGAAGTGTAATGAGGAAATAAAGCCTTTTAAAAGCCTGAAGGTGCTTATTGGATTTTGGGGCCCTGTACTTGGCTAAACTGCCAAAACATCTCTCACATGTGGTATCCCCGATACTCGAGAGAAGTAGCAGAATGTATTTTGGGGAGTAATTCCACATATACCCATGGCATGTGTGAGCAGTAAATCAATTAAGTGAAAATTTTGTTTAAAAAAAAAGAAAATTTTAGTAATTTTCCAAAAACAAAAAAAAAAATTCTTCTATTGATTCAACATGCCTCTCAGCAAATAGTTTGAAGTGTCCAAAAAGGGGTTGTTTTGGGGGGTGGGGGCATTTTACACCCAGCAGTAGAAGTTTATGCCACACATCATTCACTCTTCTTTTTGTTCACATGAAAACAAATCAGTATTTTTTGCTAGGAAATTAATTTAAACCCCCAAACATTATATTTTTTTAAAGCAGACACCCTAGTGAATAAAATGGTGGGTACTACAATTTGTAATGTCACATAGTACTCGCGGAGCGATTTTTCAAAAGCACATTAAAAAAAATGCACAAAAACACAACATATTGGCCAATTATTTGGTAACATATAAAAGATGATGGTATGCCGAGTAAATAGATACCAAACATGACATGATTTAAAACTGTGCATGCCCTGCGCAATGGCAACAAACTGCAAACATTTTAAATATCCATAGGCAACGTTTTAAAAGCCTTTACAAGCTACAATTTTAGATTTACAGAGGAGGTCTAGTGTTAGAATTACTGCCCTTGATCTAACGTTCACGGCGATACCTCACATGCATGGTGCAACCGCTGTTTACATACCGGCACAAGTTCAACTCTCGTGCACACTCGTTTTATTTTTTTTTTAAGTTATTTTGATTTTTTATTATTTTTACACTGTCCCTTTCATTTTTTTTTAATTTTTTGATCACTTTTAATGCTATCACAGGGAATGCAAATATCCCCTATAACTTCAATGGGCATTGTCATATATTCTTTTTCTGGGGTCTATCAGACTCTAGATATCTTCTCTCCCCTTACATTATCTAATCAAACCAAGATCGGTGTGATCAGATGCTTTCCAAATTTACAAATGGTGCTGTTTATATCCTGCGAAACTGAAGTGATTAAATGCTCGTAGCTTCCGATTTCTTAGACTATAGAGATGATTGGCACCACTCTGATCTCCAATCGGCTCTATGTTAAGCTGGCAGAAACACTGGCTGCATTCTCAGGTTCCCCTGATGGCACTGGACTGCCCGAGAAGGCCGTGGAAGGCAGAGGGGGAAGGGGGGCATCATCTCCCGCTGCTTGTAAAAGCAATCCTGCAGCTAATTAGCCACTAGGATTGCTTTTACATGAAAGCCGTTCACTGGCTGAAAAAAATTATATCAGGATGATGCCTGCAGCTGTAGACATCATCCTGGTATAACCAAAGTCCAATGATGTACCAGTACGTTGCAGATCCTTGTTGGGTATATATGCTATGTTCTTTTTTTGTTTGTTTTTTGTATGCAACCTGTGGGCTGAATGAAAAAAAGAGAAGAAATCTCTGCCAGATAAAGTATATGTGTGGTATGCCCACCATTAGAATATACCACCCTGCATCCACCCACTTTTAATGGTGGGCACACATTAGGTCACATGGTGCCACATGTGCCAGTTCCAAGATTGTACAAATGTCTAAATAGTGGCACGCTTGAATAAAAATTGTCCACGTATAAGTGGTACCCCATATGGAAAAAGGATGACACCAAGCCACAAACTATCTTGTCACTGCTCTCCATGTAGTCTGGGCATCCGGGGGGCTCCACGTGACTATCTTTTCCCTCGTAAATCTGAAACTAAGTATAGCCTGTCTCACAGGTCTTATACATCTTGACACCCATATCTGGCACGGTTGCTGGAAAGAAATTGTTTGAATGCAAGGTGGCCAGAAAAATTAATGAGAGACTCGGCAACGCAGATTTTTTGCTGGGGAGTATAGACATCTGCAAATTTTTGGTTAAGGTGATTTGCGAGGGGCAGAATTTTGTGGAGCTGGTCAAATTCAAGGTCACCCTGAGGACGACAGAGTGTATTGTCGTTGAAATGCATAAAACACATTATACTCTCATATCTATGCCTGCCATGGCAGCAGAGAACGCGGGATATGATGAATGGGGTCTGTGGACCAATACAACTGCAATTCATTTTTTTTAGTAATGCCCATGTTGAGGGTTAGGCCCCCCAAAAAAATTTAAATTCGGAAACCGTAATGGGTTTCAATGCGAATGCTCTGGCAAGGTTTGGATTTAGGTTGGTGTTGATAAATTGTTGTACATATAAATTGCTTTGATTCACAATCAATGCATACAGATCTTCTGTGAAAAACAATCAAGGGGTAGTTAAATTTGCTGTTTCCATTTGAATTCCGGGTTGGGCAGTGAATGGGGGAAGTACAAGTGCTGCAGAATTTGTGGGATGCCAATCGGGATTTGCAAGCACATCTGAAAGGATACTAGGGGCTCTATGGACCTGTGTGCAAATTCTTAGTGGTTGCAGGACAATACTTGTGCTTGCCACCGCACCAGCTTGTACTGCACTTATGGGGCTTGCTGCGTCACCAACTGATACTGTAGTGCTGGTATTATTATTATAATACAGGATTTATATAGTGCCAACTGTTTGCTCAGCAGTTTACAATATAACGGGAGACAATACAGCAACAATCAGTTCAATACAAGAGGGTTAGGAGGGCCCTGCTCCTTGGAGCTTACAATCTAAGAAGTATATGAAAGACCATGATGTACTAGGTCACTAGTGCTTGCCAGTTCACCAAATGGTAGCATGGCACTAGTACTGGCACTCTGCTGCATATGAGAGTCATCAAAATTTACCGGCAAGTGCTAACAGAGATCAGGCCTGCTTCTGCAAACACTGCGGTTTTGTGTGCAATGTATCAAGTGACAGTGACCTGACACTGCACTTGCTGGCGGAGACGGGGGGGGGGGGTAAGCGTAGGGGCTAAACGCAGCTGCTGGCGCTGATCCCGCTACGTTTTTGGGGCCGCTATACTAATGTGAACGCTGGTATAGTACTGATCTGATCAAAGATATTGATCCGTTTAGACACTATGCTAGCAATGGAGGTTTATGGTGTATGAGCGTGTTCCTGGCAATCAAGGGATTAAATGTGATTACTGGTGTACGGACGGGCAATCTGACGCTATCTGGGAGGGGCGTGAAAACCACAGGAGCGCGTATCACGTATATATATATATATATATATATATGATTTTGCGGACCTGTACCGCTCTGTATTTCTGCTATAGGGCGGTCAGGAAGCGGTTACAGAAGCTGTTTGTGTTTTACGGCGCTGCGTTATTTTAACTGACCATTGCGCGGTCATGCAACGCTGCACCCAAGTTAAATTTACGCCCTTTTTCCCCCCACGATTTGAGCTTTCTTTCGGTGGTATTTGATCACCTGTGCGTTTATTTTTTGCACTATAAAAAAAAAAAAAAAAAAAAAAAAGACCGACAATTTTGAGAAAAAAAAAATTATATTTTGAACTTTTTGCTATAAAAAATGTCCAGTAAAAAAATGTAAAAATCAAATTCGTCATAAATTTAAGCCAAAATGTATTCTGCGACATGTCTTTGCTAAAAAAAAAAAAATCACAATACATGTAAATTAATTGGTTTACGTGAAAGTTATAGCGTTTGCAAATGGCGGTATATATACTGGAAATTTTATTTTTTTATACCAATAATGGCGGAGAACAGCAACTTATGGCGGCGATCAGCGACTTATGGCGATACTGTGGAGGACATTGTGACACTGGGGGGGAACTGACTTGGGGTCACTGACATCCCCAGTGACACCAATACAGTGATCAGTGTTAAAAAAAAAACCAAACCACTGACACTGTACTAATGGCACTGGGGAGGAAGGGGTTAACATTTTTAGGCAACCAAAGAGTTAACTGTGTGAGGAGAGTGTTTCACTAGGGGGCGGGGGTGAGTGCTTCAGAGTTACACACTGTCCAGCAAAGCTAAGCTCTGCTCTATGGAATAGTGTGCTAGAAACTTACAGGGAGGAGAGCTTTGAAAACAATGCAGCTGTCCTCTCTGTCAGTGATTGCCGGTAATCACCGGCCGGGACCTGGCCGGGTGATTGACACCCGCGGCCAGCGGCGCGGGTAGGGCGGTCGTGTGCCCCCTACCCTATATGCAAAATGACGTATATATACACACGTGAGTTTGCGCAGCAGTGCCGCCCTGCCGCAGTAAATGTACTGTGGCTGGTCGGCAACCGGTTAAAGTGATAGTAAATGTAAGTTTAAAAAAACACAATAAAAAATTATAAAAAAAACCCACAATTCCATACTTACTTGCTTTGTGCAGTGGTTTTGTATAGAGCAGCCCCGAACCTCCCAGATCATAGAATGCATGAAGGTAAAAAAAACCTTGAGCCTTTAGAACCACTACAAATGTGGTGACTGCATTAGTTTTCTTTTTTAGACTCCCCCCCCCCCCCCCTTATTGTCACCTGGTGATCTCGGCAGCAAAACATTTCCTGTCTTAGGCTGTCTCCACTCTATAGAAGAATAACGGAGATACCTTTGGACAGCACCTTTGGACCTTTGGTAGTGTTAGATGCCCTAGCAGATTTAGATGGTCCAAACACAATATTCCCAAAGCACACATTCCGAAAAATGAATGTGGATGTTAGTGGGTGCTACATTGACCACGGCTAGCAACTACAGACATTCAAAGCAGAAAGTATGTCACCAGCACACCAAGGATCTTTAGAATGAGTCAGAAGCTTTATTCAGCAATCACATTATAGTTACAGAAGGAATGTTTTTTGAGCCTCATGGGTGAAGGTTTTATGAGCCTTCACCAGCCATGTGACAAAGTGCAGTGCAGATTTAGATGGACATGACTAACATATAAAGCAAAACTCCAGCCAACGCTTTTTAAAACCCACATTAAGAGAAAAAAATAACACAAAAGGACATTACTTCCGATCAGTGAAATGTATGACAACTAGTTTAGTAGAAATTATTCCATTCATAGAAGCTGTACTATAGCGTCAATCTATGATTGCAAGGTTTGCCTACTACATTTATCGCATTTCATCTGCCTATCCTTCATTCAGAGATAGCTTTTCATTCATAGAAGCTATGGTGCGGCACCACAGCAGCAGCAACTGTGACATCATTCCTAGCAAGCCTTGAATGTAACTGTTAAGGGCCAATTCACACCAGTGTGTTGATCTGTGTTTTAGCAATTTCCAATGTCTCCTATTCACACTATAAGGCTGTGATGACCTGCGTTTAATTGATATGCAACATTTATGCATTTTAGCACAATGAAATGGATGCAAGCAGATGTCAACAAACTGCACAGGATATCCCTTAAAAACACGAAATGCTTTAAATGCACTAAAATGCATGTCAACGGACATCAAAAATGAATGTTAACAGATGTTAGCGTGCAAATAAAATGGATGGAAATGTACATCCATTTTCTATACATTTAGCCGCAAGTCAGTATGAATTGGTCCTAAATCAATGGATTTACTTCAGGGTGGATTTGATTTAACCTCCCTAACGGTATTCCCGAGTGTAGCTCGGGGTAAAATGTCAGTACCAAAAGCGGTAACCCCGAGCTACACTCGGGCTTACCATGCGGCGCTGCACAGGGAGTCCCTGCAGCACTTACCTTGTCCTTCGCTCCCGCGATGTGTCCCCTGCAGCGTCCCCGGCCATCTCCTCCGGCTGATGCCGGCATCCGCCTCCTGTGTTCTGGTCCCTGTGACGTCGGGACGTACAGGCGCCGCCGGCGGCGGGAAATTTGAATATTTAAAAAAAATATAATTTTTTTCAAAACGATTTTACATAGTAAAACATTGCTGTTTCAACCCATTTCACATACATTTTGTCCCTAGTGCTTTGTCCTGTGCCCTGTCTGCATTTTGATTGTTCTTTCTGCCTGGAAACTTAGAAAAGTCCATGGCGTCCAAAAAGTGTCCCTTTAGGTCAAAAGCGGGTTTAGACCAGCTAGAGAACAGCGATAGTAAATCAGAACCACTTGCAGAATTGAGTGATGATTCGTGGAGAAATTCGTCATCAGACACTGAAAACAATTTTGCGACTTTGCTCAGCGATGTGCGAACTTGGCGCTATATTTCAAATTTCAGTGTTTTTGGTTTGACTATTTTATTGAATGAAATGTATTATTATTATATTATTATTTTTTATTAAATTATAATTTATGATTTTGTGTTTCAAATTTTATCATACCTGGGATGTTTAATAGACTCTTGTTCAGACAGATTTCAGTGAGTTATTCCTAAAAATTACAGCCTACAATAAAAAAACTACATATTTCCATGCAAAATAATGATACCGCTTTCAGCACCAAAAATCTGAAATAATCATACCGCCAGGGAGGTTAAATCAAACGGATTTAAATCACGATTTAAATCACTAGTCAGTAAGGCTTGATTTAAATCATAGTTTTCTACATAAAGACTAATTCTTGCTGGTATAACTTTAATATGCAAGTAGATGAAGATTTTTAGAATAACAACTTTTCATATTAGTTTTTTTATCCCCAGTTTAATAGGTTAATCATTCATATTTGGACAACTTTTCTGTTGTACTTAGGAAGGAGAAAAATAATCATTACCTAGATTTATTCAACTGAAACAATAACATTACAGCATATGTTATTTGCTTAAACAAACATCCATGTTTGTTAACTAATTTGGCTAAACAAAATATATATATTTTAAGAAACGTAGACTGTCAGCCCCTTCCTCCTCACACTTAGTTTCACTTTCTTCTTGTGCAGATCTATTCCACTCCAAACAATCAGAAAAATATTGTTTCTATTCTATTCACTGAACTTCTTGAAATTTAGCACTGAAGGGGTTGATTCTGTATTTATAGGTTTGTAGAAGTTAGGATTAAGGTCTTTTTCTTAACTCTGTTCATGTTATAACATTTTTGCTGTGAAGAAAAGGCATGTGATCTCCGCTGAGTCAAATTCAGTTTTGAGAACTGCAAAAGTAAACCAAGCATCTGTGATAATATCTTGTAGGCAGAGAAACTGCCCAATAATCTTACAAAAACCTCTGGAAGAGCATGACATTGTGAATGGATTAATGGAATTTATTTACCAAAAAAATTAAACGTATACAGCCTTATTCTACATAATTAAAAAACGAATCTTTATTTCATGATGGAATAACCTTTGGATGGTAATAGATTTTCCTCAAAAAGCATTTTATTTAAAAAAATCCGATTTAAATCAAAAAAAGTTGCCAATTACCGCCACTACCAGTATCTATCTATCTATCTATCTATATATATATATATATATATATATATATATATATATATATATATATATATATATTTTCCAGTATATATCCCATAGTTTGTAGACACTATAACTTTTGCGCAAACCAATCAATATACTCTTAATGGGTTTTTTTTTTTTTTTTTTAACCAAAAATATGTAGCAGAATACATTTAGGCCTAAATGTATGATGAAATTTGATTTTGTAAATAGTTTTTTATTAAATATGTTTTATAGCAGAAAGTAAAAAAAAAATTATATTATATATATATATTTTATTTTTTTTTTAAATTGGTATTATTTTAATTTAGTTTGTAAAAAAGAAAGAAAACACAGTGATGATCAAATACCACAAAAAGAAAGCTCTATTTGTGGGAAAAAAGAAAATAAATGTAGTTTATGTACAGCATTGCATGACCACACAATTGTCAGTTAAAGTAACACAGCACTGTATAGCAAAAAATGGCCTGGTCAGGAAGGGGGTAAAATCTTCCAGAGCTGAGGTGGTTAAGCAAAGCTAAACCCATCGATTTAAAAAGTTTCCTAAAACAGTTACATTCAAGCATGCAGCCAATAACTGTCACAGTTGCTTGTGCTCTCAACCAAACTGTCAAGCCATGAAATGGCTGGTGTTATAAATGATCACCTGTGCAGCAATAAGGCAACTGCAGATCAAACAGAATCTAAGATAGCAGCTTCCTTGGCTGTAATGGATAGAAGGGTTTAATTCTGCCTTAGGTAATCACAGCAACATTTTTTTTTACCTTTTAGGCTAAAGATATCACATAAATAAGAGCTGACCATTGTACACACCCATGTCAGTGGTAAACGGTTTGTCTCGACACACTAACTGCTACTTTGTCTTGCTAGCGCAGTCTGTTAAAGTAAGTTGAAAAACAACAGACTTACTGGCCAGATTACCAGGTGAAAATAAAGGAAAACAGCCTAAAAAAAGAAAAACTAATACAACCTGAACATCTAAGAAAGGTCAAATTGCAATATATTACAGTAGAATCACAGGCAAAACTTTTTTTGCCTTTTCCTTTCAATGATAATGATATTCAGGTCAATTAAAGAGGGTGAATCTCCCAAACAGGAGCACAGGTAGCAACAAAAGCAAGTATTCTAACCCATCTCCACTGTGCAGCACTAAAAAGATTTTGCCTTTAGTTATATTTTCCATTTTTACTTTAGGTTTAAAACACTGCTTTAAGCTAAGTGACCTTATAAATCATCTTAGGATGTAAGCCTTGTAGCTCATGCAGTCAAGTTACACAATACTTTATGAAAGTCACCTAGAGGCCGGAGTTCCTGCAGATCAGACGCAAAGTAACACAATCTGAAATCACAGTCATAATTGCAAATAAAGAAGTGGCTCTTCACTGACAACTGCTTGAAGATCTCAATCACATGATTGCTGTGATAGCCAGTGATTGGTTATCACAGTGATCAGTAACTGTACAGCCTGTTCCTGCACTCTTTTTCCTCTTATTTATTACAGGTACTTATATGGTGCTATCAATTTACGCAGCACTTTACACCTCTATTATATATTCACATCAGTCCCTAACCCTCAAGGAGCGTACAGTTCTCACATCCATTCATACACATACTAGGGCCAATTTAGACAGCAGCCAATTAACCTACCAGCATGTCTTTGGAGTGTGGGAGTAAAAACGGAGTACCCGGAGGAGACCCACACAGGCACAGGGAGAACATACAAACTCCAGGCAGGTGGTGCCATGGTTGGGATTCGAACCAATAACCCTAGTACTGCCAGGCAGAAGTGCTAACCATTTAGCCACTGTGCTGCCCTCTTGAATGGAGAGAAAAAGAAACATTGTATAAAAATTAAGTAAAGGATAAAACATCTAGATCAGAGTTGGAACTAGGTCAGTGTCAAGGCTGGGATCAAAGGTCAGAGTCAGCACAGCAAAAAGCAGGGGAATACAGTACAATATGTTGTGGTGCACTGCATCATTATAAAAGGCAGCATGTTTGGCTTTTGGTCCGTTCCTGTGTTGGCCGTGCTGCGCACTCCCAGCACAAAGACAGGCACGCAAGTGTGTAAACCCACAGAAAAAAGTCCAGTTCTGTGAGGCCAAATATTTGTGTGACGATGGCGCCAAGGGGTTAATATTCGTGCTAGTGGCATTTTATAGCACTTATTTTTGCAAATTAAAAGAAATTTAGCAGTTTCATGTTTTGCTGATTTAATATTTTCTACGGTTTTTAAAATTTTTAATTTTTTTTTGAGTGGGGGCGCAAGTAGCCGGTCTTGCCTAGGGCGCAAAATAGTCTAGCACCGACCCTACATATAGTGGGGCAAAAAAGTATTTAGTCAGCCACCAATTGTGCAAGTTCTCCCACTTAAAAAGATGAGAGAGGCCTGTAATTGGCATCATAGGTAGACCTCAACTATGAGAGACAAAATGAGAAAAAAAATCCAGACAATCACATTGGCTGATTTGGAAAACATTTAATTGCATATTATGGTGGAAAATAAGTATTTGGTCACCTACAAACAAGCAAGATTTCTGGCTCTCACAGACCTGCACCTTCTTCTTTAAGGGGATCCTCTGCCCTGCACTCATTACCTGTATCAATGGCACCTGTTTGAACTTATCAGTATAAAAGACACCTGTCCACAACCTCAAACAGTCACACTCCAAACGCCACTATGGTGAGGACCAAAGAGCTGTCGAAGGACACCAGAAACAAAACTGTAGACCTGCACCAGGCTGAGAAGACTGAATCTGCAATAGGCAAGCAGCTTGGTGTGAACAAATCAACTGTGGGAGCAATAATTAGAAAATGGAAGACATACAAGACCACTGATAATCTCCCTCAATCTGGGGCTCCACGCAAGATCTCACCCCGTGGGGTCAAAATGATCACAAGAACGGTGAGCAAAAATCCCAGGACCACACGGGGGGCCCTAGTGAATGACCTGCAGAGAGCTGGGACCAACGTAACAAAGGCTACCATCAGTAACACACTACGCCGCCAGGGACTCAGATCCTGCAGTGCCAGACGTGTCCCCCTGCTTACGCCAGTACATGTCCGGGCCCATCTGAAGTTTGCTAGAGAGCATTTGGATGATCCAGAAGAGGATTGGGAGAATGTCATATGGTCAGATGAAACCAAAATAGAACTGTTTGGTAGAAACACAACTTGTCGTGTTTGGAGGAGAGAGAATGCTGAGTTGCATCCAAAGAACACCATACCTACTGTGAAGCATGGGGGTGGCAACATCATGCTTTGGGGCTGTTTCTCCGCAAAGGGACCAGGACGACTGATCCATGTACAGGACAGAATGAATGGGGCCATGTATCGTGAGATTTTGAGTGCAAACCTCCTTCCATCAGCAAGGGCATTGAAGATGAAATGTGGCTGGGTCTTCCAACATGACAATGATCCCAAACAATGAAGGAGTGGCTTCGTAAGAAGCATTTCAAGGTCCTGGAGTGGCCTAGCCAGTCTCCAAATCTCAACCCCATAGAAAACCTTTGGAGGGAGTTGAAAGTCCGTGTTGCCCAGCGACAGCCCCAAAACATCACTGCTCTAGAGGAGATCTGCATGGAGGAATGGGCCAACATACCAGCAACAGTGTGTGCCAACCTTGTGAAGACTTACAGGAAACGTTTGACCTCTGTCATTGCCAACAAAGGATATATAACAAGTATTGAGATGAACTTTTGATATTGACCAAATACTTATTTTCCACCATAATTTGCAAATAAATTCTTTCCAAATCAGCCAATGTGATTGTCTGGATTTTTTTTTCTCATTTTGTCTCTCATAGTTGAGGTCTACCTATGATGCCAATTACAGGCCTCTCTCATCTTTTTAAGTGGGAGAACTTGCACTATTGGTGACTGACTAAATACTTTTTTGCCCCACTGTACATCCCAGGAATTTTCAAGTGGAGCTAAGGTAAGCACACCCTCCTGCCTGCCGGAACTGAGAGCAGATAGATTCCAGGAAGTAAATGCTGCAAGAATCATCTTCCCTTATTCAAGATGGCCATGGCCAGAAATGTTGGGGGGGGGGGGGGTTCAAAGTGATTTCTCAACAAAATAAAGCATGGAGACATGAATGGATGGGTGAGTTTGCTCTGAATAGTGAAAATGAATTAAATAGCATTTTTGGTTTGCGATATCCAGATAAAGTGTAGTTCTGCTTTAAGAGGGGTGGTTGCGAAGTAGTAAAACGATGGCTGAACCACTTTGTTTAACCGTCCCCGACCTTAAGAATAAACCAAGCCAAAGTGCAACATACAGAAATGTAAAAGTGTGAATGAATACTCAATATCAGAGACAGCGGACACACAACAGGACTTAGACTATGTGCATGACACAAGATATTCAGAGACTTTGAACATAATACAGGAGATGGTCAAACACTGTTAAAATAATACAAGAGATGCTCAGAGATTGCAGACATGCTATAGGAGTTGTTGGAGACTAGAGACATGTTTAAGGAGACAGTCATATACTGGAGACATATTACATCAGGCTTCTAGAAACCACTACTATAACTGGCCAATAGAGAATCATAGATTAATACCTGCATGGGCTCTAAGGGCTGCACAAAAAGTGCCAAAGGGCAGCATGAGGCCTCTAGGGCACAGATTGGGCACCGAGGGTTAAACCCACCTACCACTAGACTCTATAGTAGGGATACATTGTGTTCCGAAGCTACAAAAGTGGATGAAATCAAAAAGAAAATGCCCATGGTGTTTGGCAGGCATTTCGCCAATGTCCAGGTGTGATCTAAAATGGAATTCCAGCTCAGGATATTTGTACATAGCTACATTGCTCCAGCTTGGACCCATATACCTGTACCTTACCTGTGCAATCCCTCTAGAAGCTGGAAATCAATCTCCTCCAGTGATCTCCACTTGTGCCTGTGGGTCCCATGTCAAGCAGCTGCCCTGCTGTATCGTGAACACAGAAGGTTGGCCGTTGGCACAGGCACATTCAATTTTCTCAGTGAATACTGTACATTCTCTAATTGGATGAGGTGGAGAGGCTGAGCAGTGATGTCACACTCCATCTCATCAGTCCTGTTTACAATCATCACTGAAAGTTAAAGAAAATCCCACATTTTGGGAATGGGATCTGGTGACATCCAGGGATTCCAGCACTGGAAGTACACTATATTTCCAAAAGTATTGAGATGCCGGCCTTTACACACACATGAACTTTAATGGCATCCCAGTCTTAGTCCATAGGAAGGGGCCATCCCCTAACTGTTTCCACAAAGTTGGGAACATGAAATTTTCCAAAATGTCTTGGTATGCCGACGTCTTAAGAGATCCCTTCAGTGGAACTAAGGGGGCCAAGCCCAACCGCTGAAAAACAACTGCACACCATAATCCCCCCTCCACCAAACTTTACACTTGGCACAATGCAGTCAGGCAAGTACCGCTCTCCTGGCAACTGCCAAGCCCACACATGTCCATCAGATTGCCAGACAGAGAAGTGTGATTCATCACATCAGAGAACACGTCTCCACTGCTCTAGAGTCCAGTGGCTGCGTGCTTTACACCACTGCATCCCACGCTTTGCATTGCACTTGGTGATGTAAGGCTTGGCTGCAACTGCTCGGCCATGGAAACCCATTCTATGAAGCTCTCTACACACTGTTGTGCTATTCTGAAGGCCACATGAAGTTTGGAGGTCTTTAGCTATTGACTCTGCAGACAGTTGGCAACTTCTGCGCATTATGCTCTTCAGCATGCGCTGACTCTGCCCTGTCATTTTATGTGGCCTACCACTTTGTGGCTGAGTTGCTGTTGTTCCCAGTTGCTTCCACTTTGTTATACCACTAACAGTTGACTGTGGAATATTTAGTAGCAAGGAAATTTCATAGATGGACTTATTGCACAGGTGGCAACCTATCACGATACCACGCTTGAATTCACTGAGCTCCTAAGAGCGACCCATTCTTTCACAAATGATAGGAACACCTGAATCCAATGATTTGTCCCAATACTTTTGGCAATATAGTGTAGATCTATATTAAGACAAAACCCATAAATAATGCTACATTCCAAGGTTATCAGAGGCTTTCGTGAGCAGAGAGTGACAGTCTAGGGAATGAGTAATTTTGATGTAACTCGGGATTGCGTGCCAGTCATTGCTCTGGTCCTCTTCTCTTAACCACTTGCCTACCAGGCACTTATACCCCCTTCCTTACCAGGCCAATTTTCAGCTTTCAGCGCTGCCGCACTTTGATTGACAATTGCGCGGTCATGCAACATTGTACCCATATGAAATTTTGATCATTTTTTTCTCACAAATAGAGCTTTCTTTTGGTGGTATTTAATCGCCACTGGGCGCTTTACTTTTTGCGCTATAAATTAAAAATGTGCAAAAAATTTGAAAAAAAAAAAAAGTTTATTTGTTTCTTTTATAAAATTTTTCAAACAGGTATTTTTTCTCCTTCACTGATTTGCGTTGATGAGGCGGCACTGATGGGCACTGATAGGCGGCACTGATGGGCACTGATAGGCGGCACTAAAGGGCACTGATAGGCAGTACTAATGAGGTGGCACGGATAGGCGGCACTGATAGGCGGCACTGATGATGGGTACTGATAGACGGCACTGACTGGCATCACTTCTGGGCACTGACTGGCGGCACTGACTGGCACAACCCCTGGGCACTGACTGGTGGCACTGACTGGCAGCACTGCTGGGCTGCACTGGTGGGTGGCACTGGTGGGCAGCACTGGTGGGTGGGCACAGGTGGGTGGCACTGCTGGGCACAGGTGGGTGGCACTGCTGGGCACAGGTGGGTGGCACTGCAGAGTGGCACAGGTGGGGGCACTGCTGGGCACAGGTGGGGGCACTGCTGGGCACAGGTGGGGGCACTGCTGGGAACGGGTGGGCGGGGCTAGTGGGCGCACTGCTGGGCGGAACATGCGGGTGTCACTGCTGGGCACCGATCATCAGGGCACTGATCATCAGTGCCCTGATGATCGGTGCCGATCCCCGCTCTGACAACTGCCAGTTCTCGGCAGTACTTTCCTCACGATCTGACAGCGTGAGGAAAGTGCAGCCGAGAACCACCACTTGCATTTCCCTGTGATCAGCGTGTCATTGGACACCGCTGATCACGTGGTAAAAGGCCGGTGGGATCGGCCTTTCACCACGTCACGTGATCAGCTGTGTCCGTAGGACACAGCGATCACGGAGATCGCCGGGTGCGCGCCCCCTGGGGCGCGCAGGAGAGCGCGTTCTGGGAGGACGTCATATGACGTCCACTCAGAACTGGCCGGCCGCGGTGAAGCCGTCATTCGGCTGTGCGCGGTCGGCAAGAAGTTAAAGGATAAGTTCACCGTTTGGACAAAAATAATAAATGCATGTAGCAAGGAAATTTCACGGATGGACTTACTGCACAGGTGGCAACCTATCACGGTACCACGCTTGAATTCACTGACCTATTCTTTCACAAGAAGCAGTCTGCATACCTAGGTGCTTGCTTTTATACACCTGTGGCCATGGAGGTGATTGGAACCCCGAATACAAATGATTTGGAAGGGTGTCCCAATACTTTTGGTAATATAGTGCATTGCTTCTCACTTCCTGTTTAGCTATAGGACAGGAAGTGACAGGAAATCTACCCAAAGGGACACAGATGGCACAAATACTGACAGGGGTTATAACCCTCTCTTATACCTAGTACACACAATCAGACTTATTGTTGCATGCTAGTCTCATATTGAAAATGAAGTTACTAACATTACAAAAATTCTCATACAACAGAACTCCGGAAGTGATGTATTCTTTTATTTCTGAGCATGTGCGGTCTTGGCCTTGCAATTTTTTTTTTTTGGGGGGGGGGGTTTAGACAAATACTGTACCAATTAAATGAAAATCGTTTGTGCTGTCATCCTACTCATGGGCTGGTGAAAGCTGTGTACTAATGATCAGATTATTGGATGATCCCTCCTAAAGCGATTTTTGGATCGTGTTCAAAATGGGAAAAATAAACATTTAGATTGTGGCTCTACTTGAAATCATACCCAGACACCTGCCAAACACATGACCGCAGCCTTATAGAATTCAGCCACTTTTGTAGCTTCTCAAAACAAGTGTGATAAAACAGATGAAGCCACAATGTATCCCTGCTACAGACTGCAGTGTCACCCATCCAGGTGTTTTGGCCATAGAAGGCTGTGACAGGGTGAGCAGGTGGTAGAACTGTGTCAGTAGCAGAGGGCAGCAGACATGGTCATTCCCGTTACTCACCCTCCTCACACAGCAAGCCCCGGGGCGCCGGCTATGAGGCACTAATGAAAGGAAAGCGCCGCTCAGAGGCCGGCACAGCCCAGACAGCTGCAGGCAGCGGTGAGCCATGAAGTCCGGACTTACTACACCGACATCACACTACAGTCCAAAACTGACAACACGACCTCCACAGGAGGAACACACTACTGACGTCAGCAACCGCGCCAATCACGGCTCAGCTGCCGTGTCCCTGCTTAGTGACGATAGACAGGGGCGGGGCCTAGTGACAGCTAGATTCTGGCTGCAGAAAGAAGCTCTATTTTCGACAGGAAACATGTGACCTCCACTCCACTTTTTTTTTTTTTAGTGAACTTTAATGTAACAAGCAGAAGCTGCAGAGTGGAGCTCCACTCTACAGGAAGCATGGTACCTCCATTCTACTTTTTTTTTCAATTTACTTTATTTACATTATGAACTTTAAAGCAGCATTCCACTCAACCTATCAAAAAACAACAACTGTAGCTGCTTTTAAAAAACAGCCACTTACCTGTCCCTTGGTCCCGCGGTGCCCCCGCAGCTTGTTTCACTGTCCGTTCTGTATTCCAGGAAGCTGGCTTCTTCAGTGTGGGCACCCGACTGTGATAGCTTGCGGCTTCACTGACGGGTACACACTGCGCATGCAGGAGAAGCGCTGCACTTCCTGAATGGTCCTGTAGTCTTCTGAGACCTGTCACGTGTCCCAAAAGACTACAGGGAGGGAGAACACCTTCCGTTAGGCAATCAGACCGGAAGTGGGAGCAGCTACCTGTCAAATTTGGGTACCCTCTGCTCCCCAAAGGTGCCAATCCTTAATGGGGAGCGGGGGAGCAGTCCTTAAAGCGGAACTTCCCCTTTTGGGTGGAGCTCCACTTTAATGGCATAAACAACCAATAATATGGAGAAGGTGGGAGATGGAGAGAAAATAACTCTACCTAGCCTTGTATATTGGTTTTACTGGTATCACACCTCTAGGAAAATAGTTGACCCAACCAAAAAAAGCTAAAGGGGCTTTAAAGGTACCACATTAAAAATTTTGAAATATAGTAAACAGGTATAGACAATGGATACAATTAAACACCTTTTATTAGGTTAAAAAACCACCTATAGGTGGAAAACGTTGATAGGCAAATTACAATCAACAAAAAAGAAAGGTCGCAGTTAGCCGTGGCTGATGTCCTAGACGCTGGGGCGTCACGGGTGTCACCGGCAATGAACAGCAGCCATTACATAAGAACAGAGAGACTATTGAAAAAAATAAAGATGCATGGTTAACAGTGGAGACATGTAATAGTATTGAAAAAACACCTAACTAGACAATGTCATGGGTGTTGAGAAACAAATGATTGATTGATTGATATCCACTTGAGACCATGAAAGGCGTTTTGCTTGTAAATTCCAACGCGTTTTGTGGGGCACAGCCCACTTCAGGGAACAACACATAAATCCCAGTTGATGATACCAGCACATTCCTGGATAGCTCCTGATAAATATAGATCAGTAGTATCTGGATGAACGAGGAGATACCTTGACCAACCATAAGAAGTGATCATCGATTAAGAAAGAGTCCAAATACATTTGAAGACTTGCAGAAGACAAAGTCATCATTCATTTAAACAAAAACCTATTGGCCAGGTACTAACAATCATCAGATATAGTCAGGCACAGGTTGCTTTCCAAAAGTGGGGAAGGGAAGTCTTCTCGAAAAAGGGGGAGGAATAAGCCTCAAACTCTCTTGCCTCCTGGACTACACAGCGGCGGACATTCTGACACTGGTGGGAACTGACTTGGTGTCACTGACATCCCCAGTGACACCACAAAAAAAAAAAGCACTGACACTGTACTAATGGCACTGGGCAGGAAGGGGTTAACATAAGGGGTGATCAAAGGGTTAACTATGTGCAGGGAGTGCTTTACTAAGGGGCTGTGTCAGTGTGCTTCACAGTAATGCCTGAACTGACAGGGAGGAGGACTGTTAGTAAACAAAACAGTACTCTTCCCCGTCAGAGATCTTCGGAAATCACCGGGCACCGGTGAGTAATTACCGGCCGGGACCCGGTGATTGACAGCCATGAACGTGAATGGTGGCGCGGGTAGGGCGCGCCCCCTACCTGGAAATGCAAAATCATATATACGTGATTTTGCTCATCCGTGCCGCCCTGTAGCAGTATTTCTGCTAGAGGGCGGACGTGAAGTGGTTAACTGACAATTGCGCGGTCCTGCAATGCTGCACCCAAATGAAATTTATGTCCTTTTTCCCCACGAATTGAGCTTTCGGTGGTATTTGATCGCCTGTGCGTTTTTTTATTTTTTGCGCTGTATAAAAATATATATAATTTGAGAAAAAAAACTGTATTTTTTACTTTTTACTATTAAATATGTCCAGTAAAAAAAATGTAAAAATCAAATTTCGTCATAAATTTAGGCCAAAATGTATTCTGTTACATGTCTTTGCTAAAAAAAAAAAATCCCAATACGTGTAAATTAATTAGTTTACGTCAAAGTTATAGCATTTACAAGTGGCGGTATATATACTGGCCTTATTTTTTTTTTTTCACTAGTAATGGTAGCGATCAGTGACTTATAGCGGGACTGCGGTGGGCATTCTGACACTGGGGGGAACTGACTTGATGTCACTGACATCCTCAGTGACACCAATACAGTGATCAGTGCTAATAAAAACCAATGACACTGTACTGTCACTGGGGAGGAAGGGGTTAACGTGGGGCGAGCAAAGGGTTAACTGTGTGCCATTTTACATCATGTTCTGTGTTTGTGCTTCACTATAAGCACACTGCTTTGCATGGTTGTGCACAGCACAGCCATGCAAAGCAGTGTGCATGAGCTGACAGGGAGGAGAACTATTTTGTTTACTAACAGTTCTCTCCCCCCCCCCCCCCCCACCCCATTGGAGATCCTCGGCAATCACTGGACACCGGTGAGTAATCACCACCGGGACCAGGTGATTGACAGCAGCGCCTACGAATGGCGACACAGGTAGGGCGCTCGCGCGCCTCCTACCCGGAAATTGAAAATCACGTATATATACGTGATTTTGCGCACAGCTGCCACCCTGTAGCAGTCTTTCTGCTATGGGGCAGAGCTAAAGCAGTTAACACCAAGCAAAGACCCTAGAGAATGACATGTCGATCGTTGCAATTCATTATATTACATGGCATTTGCGCAGCAGTTTTTGAAATACAATTTTTTTGGAAAAAATACACTTTAGTGAATTAAAAAAAAAACACAAGAGTTACCCCAATGTTTTTTTTTAATATGAAAGAGGATATTACAGCGAGTAAAAAGATACCTAACATGTCATGCTTTAAAATTGCACACATTTGTGGAATGGTGACAAACTACGGTTCTTAAAAAATCTCCATAGGTGACGCTTTAATAAATTTGGCAGGTTACCTGTTTAGAGTTACAGAGGAGGTCTATGGCTAGAATGGACTAGTAAAGTCTGTTCTTTGACTTACAGGTGAGCTTAGAATAAATCTTCCCTGTAGGTAAAATGAATATCTCCTAAATGTGCACCGTTTAGGAGGTATTTCAGTGAACAGCAGTCGGAGACATCACCGGCTCATGCATTCTAAAGGAATGGGATACCTGCGCTATTCCTTCAGACCTGGGTGCTTAACCGGGAGCTCCCATGTGTGAGTGACGAGAGCACAATGCATTGTGGATCGTTGCGCTTAAGTTTGACTCAAATATATAGCCCATCCCTAGTAAAGAGTTAGTTTGCACCAGTTTACCATTTTACCAGCCCCAAATTTAGGACTAAGCCAACAAAAAATTAGCGCTGTACGTTATAGGTAAATAGTATGTGACAGGATTGGTTGTAAACCCTAACTATACCTAGTGAAGTGACAGTCCTCAGGTGATACACAGAGAAGAGACAAATCAGCCTACATAAGTTGTACCTGTTTATCCGCAATAATCTCTTCTCTATATCAGTTCAAAGTGCTGATTTTATAAATCTTGCCTGAGCTCTCAAAAAGCAGGGGAACAGGGAGCTGAAGTTGCACACTGCAGACCTCAGTGAGAGCTGATTGGAAGCTAGGGACCCCCCCACCTCCACTCAAGTACAGGGCTGAGACTGCCAATCTGCTGGAGGTCCCTCCCATGTCACCTTTTTTCTCGGAGTCAGGAAAACTTGTCAGAAGTGACGCATGCTGATAGCAGAGAAACATCTTCTTGAAAGCTCAACCTCTGCTGACACCACCGTGCTCTTGTTACCAAAGTAAATCACAAATGTAAAATGGACTCACACACACAAGTTAGTATAGACCAATATGAAGTTTATTTTGGAATTAAAGGTAACTTGGTCAAAAAGAACAAATGACACTGATATATGCAGTAAATATAATCACTCTTGGTAATTATGAGCAAAAAGTAACGACCTTCACCATAAAGCAACAATAACTGTTGGCAGGCCTGCTTTCAGAAATAATCCACTGCCTCCAATATGAGGGGACTGCTGAATCCCCAGTAGGCAGAAACAACTATCAAGAAACAGGTGAGCTCACTCTGGGCCCTCAGAACAAGATGACAAGGATTACTTGTGAAGGAAAGAAGATTCTCATTTGAAATTGAACACTGTCCCTTTAAGAATACTATAGTGTCTTCTGCGCGCTTGTTGGGGCCCAGTTGGTATGAAGTTGAGTTGAGGTGTAGAATATAGTTCCTTGGGATGGCAACACAAAGATAGTGAAGGAACAAGGGAGATTTAACACTTTTCCTCTTGATGGTAGCGAATTAGGGCAGGGTCCCCTTTAAAGCTCTAAACATGGGGCAGGCTTGAAGTTATGAATAGCAACAATTGGCATAAATGTCTATAGGCTAAGACAGCTTCCTCTGTACATCAAAGGCAAATATATACAGTAATGGGAATCCTGCTTTGTTGTAGAAGGGAAACTTGCTGTTTCAGTTGGCACTGTTGTATCCTGGCCTGCAACTCTATGTCCTGCTGTCAGGTTGTACATTAAACTGTAATGTAGATGTATTTTAATGAAGGTGGCTGCGAGAACTAGGCCACAAACTGAGACAACTACAGTGGGGCAAAAAATATTTAGTCAGCCAACAATTGTGCAGGTTCTCCCACTTAAAAAGATGAGAGAGGCCTGTAATTGGCATCATAGGTAGACCTCAACTATCAGAGACAAAATGAGAAAAAAAATCCAGACAATCACATTGGCTGATTTGGAAAGAATTTATTTGCAAATTATGGTGGAAAATAAGTATTTGGTCAATATCAAAAGTTAATCTCAATACTTTGTTATATATCCTTTGTTGGCAATGACAGAGGTCAAACGTTTCCTGTAAGTCTTCACAAGGTTGGCACACACTGTTGCTGGTATGTTGACCCATTCCTCCATGCAGATCTCCTCTAGTGCAGTGATGTTTTGGGGCTGTCGCTGGGAAACACGGACTTTCAACTCCCTCCAAAGGTTTTCTATGGGGTTGAGATCTGGAGACTGGCTAGGCCACTCCAGGACCTTGAAATGCTTCTTACGAAGCCAATCCTTCATTGTTTGGGATCATTGTCATGTTGGAAGACCCAGCCACATTTCATCTTCAATGCCCTTGCTGATGGAAGGAGGTTTGCACTCAAAATCTCACGATACATGGCCCCATTCATTCTGTCCTGTACATGGATCAGTCGTCCTGGTCCCTTTGCGGAGAAACAGCCCCAAAGCATGATGTTGCCACCCCCATGCTTCACAGTAGGTATGGTGTTCTTTGGATGCAACTCAGCATTCTCTCTCCTCCAAACACGACGAGTTGTGTTTCTACCAAACAGTTCTATTTTGGTTTCATCTGACCATATGACATTCTCCCAATCCTCTTCTGGATCATCCAAATGCTCTCTAGCAAACTTCAGATGGGCCCGGACATGTACTGGCGTAAGCAGGGGGACACGTCTGGCACTGCAGGATCTGAGTCCCTGGTGGCGTAGTGTGTTACTAATGGTATAATAATGAGGGATTCAGTGAGCGCTAACCAACACAGCAGCTGATACACTAAAAAGGAAAAACCATGAACCTTCAAATAGACAATATAAGATAGATAGTGCAGCGCTAGATGATATATGACTGCACCAGTATTTGAGGTGGTGCAATATCCCTTACTTAAATGTCAACTTATGTGGGCCACATATGTTGTATGTGACCTTCCCAAGAATTGAAAAAAGGGAAATAATGACGTGTATTCCACACGGCTTCACTTTACAATAAAAAACGCACAATATGAATGCACAATACAGTCCACTCATCAAAGAAGCACAGATAAGTATATCTTGATAAGATCCTTATGATGCAGGTAGTCCGGCGTTGTGCAGAAAAAATGAATGAATAAATTGCGCACTCACCGGAAGCACAATTTAAATTGTGCGCTTGTATCTCATACTGTAGATGGAAGGAAGCTCTGAACAGGTGGTTCTGTGATGGAAGGTAACACATCAGGGGGTTCCTTATGGCAGACAGGCTCCAAACAGGATCAGCTGAATATTACTCTGGGCCTTGGGATAGTCACCTGGTGGTCCTGAGGAATTAAATGCTCGATGTGGAGCAAAAAGGAATACCCATAGTGTAGTATTTAAATCAAATTTAAAAGGATTTATTGTATATTAGAGCAAAAACACTTAACATTGGCTCTTATTCCTTCTGATGATGTACGTGTGATACGAAACGCGCGTCAAGGAGGAGCCCCTGCTAGCCGTGACGTCAAGCCGCCGGATCAAGGAGGTCCGGCGGCCACTCTTCTATACCAGCTGGTCAGTGTGTAATTTATGATATCCTTAGTGCACAAGGATTGATTTTATCCTCATACTCATGTTAAGTGTTTTTGCTCTAATATACAATAAATCCTTTTAAATTTGATTTAAATACTACACTGATCCTCTTTGGAGCCTGTCTGCCATAAGGAACCCCCTGATGTGTTACCTTCCATCACAGAACCACCTGTTCAGAGCTTCCTTCCATCTACAGCCGGAGTGATCCTTGGTGTATGAGATACAAACGCACAATTTAAATTGTGCTTCCGGTGAGTGCGCAATTTATTCATTCATTTTTTCTGCACAACGCCGGACTACATGCATCATAAGGATCTTATCAAGATATACTTATTTGTGCTTCTTTGATGACTGGACTGTATTGTGCATTCATATTGTGCGTTTTTTATTGTAAAGTGAAGCCGTGTGGAATACACGTCATTATTTCCCTTTTTTCAATTCTTGGGAAGGTCACATACAACATATGTGGCCCACATAAGTTGACATTTAAGTAAGGGATATTGCACCACCTCAAATACTGGTGCAGTCATATATCATCTAATGTTACTAATGGTAGCCTTTGTTACGTTGGTCCCAGCTCTCTGCAGGTCATTCACTAGGTCCCCCCGTGTGGTCCTGGGAGTTTTGCTCACCATTCTTGTGATCATTTTGACCCCACGGGGTGAGATCTTGCATGGAGCCCCAGATTGAGGAAGATTATCAGTGGTCTTGTATGTCTTCCATTTTGTAATTATCGCTCCCACAGTTGATTTGTTCACACCAAGCTGCTTGCCTATTGCAGATTCAGTCTTCCCAGCCTGGTGCAGGTCTACAATTTGGTTTCTGGTGTCCTTCGACAGCTCTTTGGTCTTCACCATAGTGGAGTTTGGAGTGTGACTGTTTGAGGTTGTGGACAGGTGTCTTTTATACTGATAACAAGTTCAAAAAGGGGCCATTGATACAGGTAATGAGTGCAGGACAGAGGAGCCTCTGAAAGAAGAAGGTACAGGTCTGTGAGAGCCAGAAATCTTGCTTGTTTGTAGGTGACCAAATACTTATTTTCCACCACAATTTGCAAATAAATTCTTTCCAAATCAGCCAATGTGATTGTCTGGATTTTTTTCTCATTTTGTCTCTCATAGTTGAGGTCTACCTATGATGCCAATTACAGGCCTCTCTCATCTTTTTAAGTGGGAGAACTTGCACAATTGGTGGCTGACTAAATACTTTTTTGTCCCCACTGTATATGTAATGTTCACAACTGTGTAGGTAGATAGCTGAGGTAGCAAAATATCAGTATTCACTTGGTTAGTGGGTGCATGGGTCTCTCTCACACAATTAATGTTGTCCAGCAGACCATAGCGGTCTGTCTTTCTCTGCAAACGGGGTCATTCCACAGACTCTCCAGCTCAGGCTCGGCGTCCTGTCTGGTCTCTTGAAAAAGTGCTGAAAAAGTAAAAATTGCAACAGCAAAGCAAAATAAAGACAAATAATAATATTAACAGGAAATTTGGACCAACAACGCATCCCGCTATGACGTGTTTCATGTATACCACATCTGCTTCAGAAAGTTGACTAAATGCAGCAGTTTGCTGTGTTGCTCCAGCATATCAGTTAGTCTCTGTTCACATCTGTGTGCTCTAATCATGCGCAGAGAAATGCATGTTTCCACGCATTCCTGGAACATGCAAAAAACAAGTGTGTCATGCTTGCGGTGCCATTAATTTTAAATGGCACCCCAAGCATGAAAAGCCAATGCGTGTGAATAAAACAAGCAAACTGGAACACACCATGAGCTACTTTGCCACGCATAGGACAGCCAATTGAAATCAATGGGCTATTCTATGCTTGTCGCAGAAAAAAAAATGCTAGAAAAAAATGGGCATTTTCCACACAGGTGTATGTCAGAGGTGTGAATAGGGCCTTAATAATTTCAAAGACTATGTAATGCTTTGAGAGCAGAAATGAGCAATTAGCACGTGTGCCCAAAATGGAAAAATAGAAATGTCCAGCAGGGAAAGGGTTAAAATTACCCGAAAAATTACTGAGCTCTCACCCCTCCAACTCTTTGGCAATAGCAGTTTCTTGTGTCTTCAGACACTATACCCACGCTAAGTGTGTGTAAAATGCTGCACCCTCTATTAGACTGAGTCCCCCACATACCAGAAAGTTAAAAAATAACTAAATGCAAAGATTTTGTTTTTCATTTATGATCGAGTAATGGAGAGTTATAACACCTTTCAGGTTTTCTGTGTCCCCATTGGGGAGATTTCCCATCACTTCCTGTCCCATAACCGAAGCAGGAAGTGAGAGAAATCTCCCAAAGTGACGGAATCCCTGATTATCACTAGAACTAGTGTCCCCATTTGAAGATTTCCCCTTTAATTCCTGTTCTGGTGACAACCCACAATTTTGTACACATGTGTAGGATGGCCATACACATTGATGATGGCTCACATTCCCATATGTAAGCATGTATAGGGATGGCCATAGACACTAATGACAGGTCACCTTTCCATATGTACGGATGTAAAGGGATGGTCATAGACATTGATGACAGGTCACCTCTCCATATGTACACATGTATAGGGATGGGCATAGATATTGATGACGGGTCACATTCCCATATGTACACATGTGTAGGGATTGCCATAGACACTGATGACAGGCCACCTCCCCATATATACACGTGCATAGGGATGGCCATGCACATTGATGACGGGTCACCTTCTCATATCTACATGTGTGTAGGAATTGCCATAGACATTGATGAAGGGTCACATTCCCATATGTAAACATGTACAGAGATGGCCAAAGATATTGATGACGGGTCAAATTTCCATAGGTACACATGTATAGGGATGGCCATAGACATTGATGATGGGTCACCTCCCCTTATATACACATGTAGGGATGGCCATAGACATTGATGATGGGTCACCTCCTCTTATGTACACGTGTGTAGGGATGGCCATAGACATTGATGATGGGTCACCTCCCCATATGGGCACATGTATAGGGATAACCATAGACATTGATGATGGGTCACATTTCATTATGTAAACATGTATAGGAATGGCCATAGACATTTGATGACGGGTCACATTCCCCTATGTACAGTACACCTGTATAGGAATGGCCATGGACATTGATGACAGGTCACCTCCCCATATGTACATATGTATAGGGATGGTCATTGACATTGATGACAGGTCACCTCCCCATATGTACACGTGTGTAGGGATGGCCATAGACATTGATGACGGGTTTCCTCCTCATTATTATTATTATTATACAGTATTTTTAAAGCGCCAACAGTTCGCTCAGCGCTGTACATTACAATGGGAGACAATACATGCGACAGTACAATACCAATACAATGCGATACACGAGTGGTTCAAGGGCCCTGCTCCTCGGAGCTTACAATCTAGGAGGGAGGGGATAGTGGTCCTCATATGTACACGTGTATAGCGATGGCCATAGACATTGATGATGGGTCACATTTCCATATGTAAACATGTATTGGGATGGCCATAAACAGTGATGACAGGTCACCTCTTCATATGTACTCGTGTATAGGGATGGCCATAGGCATTGATGACGGGTCACCTTCCCATAGTTACACAGGTATTGGGATGGCTATAGACATTGATGACGGGTCACATTCCCATATGTACACATGTATAGGGATGGCCATAGACACTGATGACGGTTCACCTCCCCATATGTACATAAGTATAGGTGATGGCCATAGACATTATGACAGGTCACTTCCCCATATGTATACATGTATAGGGATGGCCATGCACATTGATGACGGATCACCTCCCCATATGTACACATGTGTAGGGATGGCCATAGACATTATGACAGGTCACTTCCCCAAAGGTATACGTATATAGGGATGATATATCTATAAATGTTGCGCTCCTATTATCCAACTATATAAAGTGTGTGAAATATACTATTATATATACAAACTGACAAAAAAAATTCAATATATCAATAAAGTGATCATAATAAAAAAACAAAAAAATAAATCCATTATCCAAAAAAAGTCCAAATTTGTGATAAAGTGATTAAAAGATAATACAGTGACTTTCCGTGAATCCTTCAGTGAAAATAGATTTGCGCTCACCTCCTTCTAAGCCTATTATACAGGCTTAATAAGCTTTTGGTTCACATATCCTGGAACCTACTAGGATTGCTGCAGTATATGATGGATGTTGGGTACTTCTTGCAAACACCTTTCCCCTTTAAACGCTGTATATCTCTGCAAGGATTTCTCCCTCCTTCAGCTGCTTTGAATCACTAGCACAATCCTCCTTATACGTTCCTCAGTGTGAAAGGAGACAATAGCAACATAGTGCTTTATCCTTAAAACAGACTTTATTTTATTCCACAAATCTTAATCAATGCACTCACATTGTTAAAATCAAAAAACCGCTTTCAGTGATAAATGCTTGTATCAGCCGTTGGCATATGTACTTGCCACTTGTTCTCTCTGAAACCGAGTGACTTCGTAGCCCCACCCCTACGCATCACGCCATAGGACACATGGCTTCATCAGGGGGTTAGAGAACAAGCGGCAAGTACATATGCCAACGGCTGATACAGGCATTTATCACTGAAAGCGTTTTTTTGATTTTAACAATGTGAGTGCATTGATTAAGATTTGTGGAAGGTACGTGGGGAGGAGCTTCCTGTAATCGTGGTGACGTCATTTCCGGCGTGGGGGCCATATTGGAACACCCTGTGTATTACCCATGCAGTACACCCATAGCATGTGGTAGGAGGCTGGAAGATTCATCATTTTGTGAGTGGAAATCTACTTTTTATACCTATTACCAATAAAATTGGTTGCACTATGGAGGGTCTCTGCTTGTGTCTTACTATGACCCTGGGAGGAGCTGGCTGCTAAACTGGTGGACGCTGGAGGAGGAAGATATTTTCTAGAGAGTGATCCATACTGATAGGATCGTGTGATCCTGAAAGCGTGCTGGCCCCTTGGGGTCTAAGGAAGGAGGTGAGGGGGCATTTTGGCTGTTAAGGATTGTCACGTGTGCATCACGTACACTGCACATAATTTTGCATGAAGAGTGGAGTGTGAAGTTCATCATTAAGCACAGCATCATCAGTATTATTATTATTATTAACTTTGGACTTTTCTCGTATTTGAACTATCGTTTATTCCTTTGTGCACTTTTTGTGTGACACTGTTTATTATTAGTATATATGTTATTATAGTATATATTACTTTATTTTCACGTTTTTGCACGAGATATTCCCCATGAGGGAATACATGCATGACACTGTATATGTATTGAGTATCTTGGATTTATTTTGGGGATTGAGTATATATTGTATTACGGTTCTATTAGATACTAATTAGCGCTGCACTCATAATTTTTGCACTGTTTATTCACTTATTTTGGGTATAAGCTTAGTGTCAGCAGCTTAAGGTTATAGGGTAGGAGTCCTTGTGAGCGCAGGAGGTTTTTTGTAATTAGCAAATGGGACTGTCTACCTCTGAAAGAATCTAGATAAATAAATTAAAGTTCCAGCCTCTTCTATGTCAATCTGCCAAAACAACTCAATGGACTGATATAAAAGAGGCCGGGTCTTTAGTTTAATAATCAGAAACAGCAGCGCTGCAGATTACTCTACCACATTCCAAAATGCAGAAATAGTTGCTTTTCTGTTCTGCTGAACTAACAAGGTCAGGGAATTTTTTTTATTGCTCTAGATGCTTTCAGAAGCAGGGAGTCTCATTTTCTGCTTTTCTAACCCTTGTCCTGGGACACAGGCTGGGATGGAGCCATGGCAGGACAGCATACAAAAAAAAGTGGCTGTCCCAGCAAATCCGGGACGGTTGGCGAGTATGCATGTTTTCAGTGCAAAGATAGCGGACTTTAACACTCCCACACCGCACATTTGCATCCATCCCTCAAAGACAGATCCCAGTCTCTACCAATGATCGGGAATTAGTCCTGTGATTGGCTGGTCCCTCTTGCCCCCCCCCAGGGGTAAAGACCCTGTTCAAGAACTGGAAGGGGTTAAGCATATCTAATATATAGCACTTAAAGGAACAGTATCAATATCTATAAAACATTGATAACAAAATAGGAAAACCTACAGAAATATTCCTTATACATTAATCACTTGTTTTCTCTCCTGACTGATGCAAACATATCAGCTGGTTTATGACCCCCCATGGCGCATGACCCATCTCCTGTCTGATCTCAGGGATCATAAATGACACACTTTCTGGGGAAAACAGCGAGTTAGCAAATCCTCTGCTTAGCTGGTCTGATGATTCACATACCCCTGTCACAATGCAAAGCCAGGCAGGTGACACCACTTCTTTCTTTCTCAACTTCCATTGTGACCCGTCCACTCATCTAACTATGAAAGTGCATCAAGTTTCCTGAGTCACTTAATTGTAGTTGGTTACATAACTGTCAGGCAACCAGCATTTTTATATGAAGGCCAACAATAGTCATCACTGTGTCCCTGTAATTTTTGCGAGTTTGTTTATTGTCCCAGGTACTGGAGTTTTGATCTTTTCTTTCTATAATTTTAGGTTGTATACAGAAAAATACATAAAATGTAAACAATTTTTTTATGTGTGTATTTATGTGCACAGCACAGTATTTATGTGCCATTTGACCTCCAAACATGGTGTGTTTTATGGCATCCAAAGAGTTCAATTTTGGTCTCATCTGACCAGACTTTATTCTCCCAATATTTCACAGGCTTGTCTAGATGTTGTACAGCAAACTTTAATCGAGCTTCAACATGCTTTTTCTTCAGCAATGGAGTCTTGGGTTGTGAGCATGCATACAGGTCATGGTGGTTGAGAACATTACTTATTGTTTTCTTTGAAGCAATTGAACCTGCTAATTCCAGGTCTTTCTGAAGCTCTCTACAAGTGGTCCTTGGCTCTTGGACAACTCTTCTGATAATTCTTTTCATTACTCTGTCAGAAATCTTGCAAGTCATGGCCGATTTATGGTGAAATGATGTTCTTTCCACTTCCGGATTATGGCCCCAACAGTGCTCACTGGAGCATTCAGAAATCCGTCTGTAACCAATGCCATCAGTATGTTTTTTGCAACAATAAGTTTGCAAAGGTCTTTAGAGAGATCTTTGCTTTTACCCCTCATGAGATGTATCTTGTGTGACACCTTGGTAATGAGACACCTTTTCTATAGGCCATCAGTTGAAACTGAACCAGCTGATATTATATTTGCACTGACAAGGGCCAGGATTGCTTTGTAATTACTGATAGATTTGAACTGGTGTCTTGGCTTTCCATACCTTTTTGCACCTCCCTTTCTTCATGTGTTGAATACTTTCTCTCTGTGACATTCCATTTTATTACACATAAATTAATGTCTGAACTTACTTATTTTGGTTTCTTTGTATGTATGGATTGCATGGGTTGTTACTGACATGTGGTGAAAATTTCATATCAATAGTACCTTTAGAAAAATATTTACCTAGAAAAATGGTGATGTGTTCAATACTTATTTTACCCGCTGTATGTCTGAAAATTGATCAGCCCTGATGTACTGATGGCCAATCTCATTTCTTAAGGGCCCAAAAATGCCAGAACAGTAGAAATATCCACCAAATTACCCCTTTTTGGCAAATAGGCAGTCCAAGGTATTTAGTAAGAGGCATGGCGAGTTTAAGCCCTGGTTTACACTGATGTGGTGCGGAATTCACAGCGTTTTCTGTGTGAATTCCGCACTGCATCAGAATCGTACCCGTTCATGTGAACCGATGCGGGTGTGTATGTTAACAACACCCCGAAATCAGTCTGCAAAACGCGGTGCATTGTGCAGAATCGGATCGCATAGGTGTGAATACCCATGCAATCCAATTCTAGTGCGACCCAAAAAAGGGTCCTGCACCTTTTTGGTGCGGGTGCACTGCGATTTGAGCCATTCATAATGTATGGATCCAATCGCACCGCACACAAATTGCATGTGATTTGCACGGGAATGCGGTGTGGTTCCTGTGCGAATCACATGTGATATTGAGAGCCGCACAAGTGTGAACCTAGGCTTATGAAGTTGTAGTTTTTTGTCACAATTTTTTGGAAAATGAAGGAATTTAAACAATTTTTTTTTCACACTGTCACCAGTGTAGTTGAGCGTTATCAATTACCTGATGTAGCAGTGATCAGGGAAACTGGTGACAGTATGGAAAAAATATATATTTTTTTCCAATTTTAAAATATTTTTTTTTTCTTTTCTTACGACTTTTTATACATACTGTGACCAGTGCAATACTCAGGGGAGGTGATCGAGATTTTTTTCCACACACTATCAGTACTTATACCAGAAAATTTCACTGTTATAAACAACCATTTTTTTTCTGAATGAAATCTATTCATTCATTGTTTACTATTGTGATTAGCTGTGTACAGGGGCGGACTGACCATTTGAGCACTCGAGCACTGCCCGAGGGCCCGGGGTCAGTAGGAGGCCCCATGAGATGTCCCTGGTACCTTTTTTATAGGCTTTTTTGGGTGTGGGCGAGGACACGGGGGGCCCCATGATCCCCTATTGCCCGGGGGCCCCATGAGTTGTCAGTCCACCCCTGACTATGTAATCACATAGTACAGATGGGCTGTAATTGGCCCTGTCTGTACCATGTGATCACTGCGACCAATCACAGAGATCAACACAATAGTACACAATGAATGGAATGAATGAACGCCATGCATTGTGTACAACTGATGTGATCTGCTGTAATGGGTCACATGGTACCAGCAGCGGGTCAGTACCAGGGGTGAACTGACCATTTAGTCACTCAGGCACTGCCCGAGGGCCCAGGGTCAGTAGGGGGCCCCATGAGATGTCCCTGGTACCTTTCACTGGCTTTTTCGGGTGTGGGAGAGGACACGGGGGCCCCATGAGTTGTCAGTCTGCCCCTGGTCGGTACACTAATAGATTGGTACTCAGACAGTGACAGATTGCGCAGCAGTGTGAACCGAGGGTCAATTGCAAGGCGCGTTCAAGGGAGGATGTCATATGGCGTCCTCCCAGAACAGCAAATGCCCCTCCCGGCCATCATGTTACTATAGCTTGGGTGGGAAGATGTTAAGGTAAAAAAAATCTGTGCACAGGATCCCCCCAAATCTCCCTTATACTTACCTAAAACTGATCCCGATCCAGCAATGTGCCTGAGAGCAGCGGCTTTCTCCACTGTCTCCCTCCTCACAGGACAGAGTGGCAGCAGCAGAAGCCATCAGAAAGATATGTATATTTATTATTCCTGTTCTGATCCGGTCACATAATCGTCTCCCAGCACCTGCTTCAGTGTAGAGGAGGGACAGCTGACGACGCATGCCCTTTAGTAAAGTCTATGGATGACATCATTGCCCAGGCTCTGCAACCATTGTCAATGATCTCTCCTGTATACTGATGTTGGTGCTGGAGGGATCATGTGACCGGACCAGAACGCCTTAAGAACAGGTAAGTATAGACATCTTTCCTTTACAGGGTAGTTAGAATAGGGGTTAGAATGGGGGTGGGAGCAGGGTTAAGTATAACCAGGATTTGAATGGACTTCTTCTTTAACGGACACACACATATAAGGTATATATATATATATATATATATATGTATATATATATATATATATATATATATATATACCTACAGTGCCACAACACCTTTATCTTCAAGTAGAACTGAGGGCAATTTTTTTTTTTTACGGGGGGATAGAGTGAAGGAGAGTTAATTTCCCATCTGTGTCCCATTGGGAGATTTCCTTTCACTATCCCAAAGCCCAACAGGATGTGAGAAGAATTCCCTCCAAAGTGAGGGAACCAGAGGGGTGACAGGGTGACAGGAGCTGCAGCTGTTCTCATGTATCTGCACATGCTGTGGTTAGAGACAGATGTCCGACTCTTGATGCTGTCTGTGTCTGATGTCAGACATCTGTCCCTAACCATCAGCGGACAGCTGCCATTCCTAAAGCACTAAGATAACACAGCTCTAACACACGTCTTGCAGGGCACCACGTTGGAAAAATTGCTGCATGTAAGTTTGTCTGTTCTTGTGCATTTTGAAAGGGCTGCCTTAACCCAACACACATTAAAACATAAGATTGTCAAACATGCAGGATTTTATTGCAGAAGAGACATACTATATTGCTGATCTACTAAAACTGGAGTGCGCAAAATCTGGTACAGCTGTGTGTTGTAGCCAATCAGCTTCTAACTTCAGCTTGTTCAATTAAGCTTTGACAAAAAAGCTGGAGGCTGATTGGTTTCTATGCAGAGCTGCAACAAATTTTGCATGCTCTAGTTTTAGTAAATCAACCCCTATGTCTCTTGTCTAGATTCACACTGATGTGGCTCTGAGAGCCACGTTTTGTATGGGCTTGGAGGCCTATTCATTTGAATGGGCTGCTGTGAATCCTAAAATATAAAGAAAGGGTCCCTGAAGCATTTTAGAAATCGCAGCCCACACGGGAACTGCAAGTGCAGTACGGTTCCCAGTGCAGGAACAATTTCCAGTGCATGCGACATTCCATTAGAAATAATGCCATCCGCACGCATCTCCTGTGTTTTTCTGAGTGGGTGGTTGCAGCTGTGGAAACGGGAAGTCCTGCAGTGGCAATCACCTGCACAGATGTGAACCTTCTGCATTATAGTTTCTTAGCTATCTGTCCACTCTGAACACTGAGCTGTGCACATGCAGATCAGTGTACAATTTTCATCAATGCTGTGGTGAATGAACTCCAGCACGTACATTGGAGTGATGTCATCTCTGCCCAGCCAATGAAAAGGGCCAAGGATCGGTACCTTGAGGAGACCAGTCATAGATGTCAGCTGCAGGCAGGGAGCTCTGGGACATCGCATTGCTGGAGTGAAGGTGAGCATAGTTCAACTTTGGCCCCTTTCACATGGGCATTCCACCTGAAAAAAGGACCTTCCATCCTCCTATGGGCAGTCAAATGTAAATAGACTTGTGTCCATTTACACGTGGCTACCTCAGGTCTGGCAAACATAAATGGAAATGGGGGGTTGTGCCCCTACGTTAGGCAGCATTGGATCGGAGGACAGTTGGGTGTAAACGGACAGACGGACGTTTACATCTGACTGCCCATAGATGAGGGCAGGCTGTGTCTATGTCCACTCTGTATTAACAAAGTGGACACGGACCTATCATCCTGCAGCTCCGCTCAGCTCAGCAGTGGATCAGTGGATGGATCCCCTGCTGAGCAAAACCAGATCCAGCCCATGTGAAAGGGGCTATAAGGTGTGACAAAACATGTGTGCATTAACACAGCACACAAGAATGGTAACATGTGAAGAGGCCTTTAGGGTTTTAAAGAGGCCAACAGAGTCTCTTTAAAAGTAGATGTCAATTCTAACTGAATGACCCTTAGTTTGCTAAAGCACTGATTATCACATTTCTGTTTTTTTTTTTGTTAAAATACTGTTTCACCTTTTTCATCCTTTGTTGAATTTTAGTGCTGCTTGCAGCCACTTCCTGTCTATATGCAGGCACTCCAGCAACATCTGCATGGTAGTCCTCAGGGTAGATTTCTGATGGTGACAACAGTGGACCATGCCTCCATAGTGTGTTTTGAAACAGCTACTTGTAGTCTCCATATGAAGCCCACGTGACAAGTTGACAATGTAAGGATGCAGCTTGGAGACAAGACGTTGTCACCCTATACCAGGAAGAGCCAGAACAAGGACCTTCATGGAAGGATCCCCAGATGTTGTTTAAATAAATCTGAAGATTTACAAATATTGAAAATTACTTTTAAAAAAGACAATAACAATGTAAAGCTTATAAGAGAGTTTATTGATTGGGTTCACATACAGAAATAAAATTGAAGTATAATGATTGAGTTTTGCTTTGGTTAAAGAGTTACTGAACCAGCAACAGTAAAATCAGTTTGTATCAGGGGCAGACTGACAACTCATGGGGCCCCCGGGCAATAAGAGAATGGGGCCCCCTGTGTCTCCGCCTACACTCAAGCCAAAGCCACACCCACACAACACCCTATCTACATATTGCAGCTCAGCTGCATAGCAAGGGCATTACAAATCATTAAAAAATACAACAATGTCATGGGGTCCCCCCTCCATGCATGCCAAGCCCTTTGGGTCTGATATGGGTTTTGAGGGGAATCGCAATGACAAAATTAAAATAAAAAATGCATTGGGGTCCCCCCCAAGATCCTTACCAGACCCTTAATCGAGCATGCAGCCCGGCAGGTCAGGATAGGGGAAGGACGAGCGAGCGCCCCCTCCTGAACCATACCAGGCCACATGCCCTCAACATGGGGGGGGTGCTTTGGGGGGTTCTCCCCAAAGCACCTTGTCCCCATATTGTGTAAAAATGCTGTTTGATCCTGACTTCTCCAATCCTCCCCTTCTTCCAGTGTCCTGTCTTATCTCCTGATAAGACATACCGTGTGGAGTCACTCTGCACGTGCTCAGTTTGGTGTGTATTGCTAGAGAGTTTTTTTTTTTCTTGGGAGAGTGCATGTGATCATCACAGGGCCAATCAGCACTGTCCAGACAGAGGTCATGGGTTCTGCATCTTCCTAGAACAGAAAGAGAACTCCTCCTACAGTGCTCAGCTGGAAACTGATAGAAGTCTCAAGACTGCTCTAACTGCCGATGGGAAAAGGTATTTTGCAGTTTATATTTACTAAATAATTGCATTTCTTTGTTCTGTGTACTGTGGGAGACCAGATGTATTGAATGCAGGGTCCTGGGTTTAGTAACACTTTAAGGGCTGATGGTACAGTTTATGGCCAGCTGATTCCTCCTGTATTAATTTGTATTGTAATTGTACTGTCTGCCCTTATGTTGTAAAGCACTGCGTAAACTGTTGGCATTATAGAAATCCTGTATTATAATAATAATAATTGCAAATTATTTTCATTCTGGCATTCAGAAATCACAAAGCCAACCATTTTCAGCATAATGGAGTATATATATATATATATATATATATATATATATATATAAAATCACAAACAAATGTACATGTAGCCAGAATGCATTTGTCAGTGCACAGTGCAGGGTTGATCACGTGATGGGTTTCACTGCCTGTGATGCTGTACAGGGGAGGGAGAGGAAACCATCATGTAACAGTCAATGGGCGATGAAAGAAGACATCCCCAGCATCCCATTAGCTGTGCATGTTCCTGCGCTCATCCCTGTCAGTCACTAGGTGGCACTGCAGCACAGAATATCAGGTGTCATTACTTTATCATGGCAGAGCCCTAAGAGTACCTTCACCATCTTCCCACAAAGCTAGCACCACTATGGCTACTCACAACCATTCACAGCATATCGTTATTTTCAAGTTATAATACTTGGAGGGCACATTAAAGCAGATATAAAAAGACAAATTATTTCATCTCTCTATTCATTTTTTATATTTTGAAGGACTTGTTCACACCAGCCGCATGCCAGAGCAGCTCCAGATTCTGCTCATCCTCAATTGATCACTGTGCTGCTGTCCATATACCGATGTTAACAGTTAATGGAATACCTGGGTGCAGTTTTAGCTCCACTTTAAAAAATATGCAAACCCAACATTTGATATTCCTGATAAATGCCTGCTGTACCATGTACTTGAATGAAGTATCCTGTTGTCTTTGTATTGCTTCCTTTACATGAAACCCTTGGTGTTCCTGACAGTCCCTCTGCTTTCCTGTTTTAAAAAAACGGGCATGAAAGCACACTGTGGTCAGTTCTCTAGCTGACTCATCTCCAATGATCAGAGTTTTGCTGATCATTGCCCCCCCCGCACAGCCATTCAGTGGAAAGACCAGTGTGCTGCTGCATCCCCTCCCCTAGCTCATTGGCCCCTTTTACACAAGCATCATCCATTCAGTCACGTTTTTTAAAGAAAAAACGGATTCAGTTACATCAGTTTTCAGTTCAGTTTATGTCAATTTACTTCAGTTTAAATCATCTGTTTAACATCTGTTTTTGCACCCATTTGTTACTTAAGTGTTGCAAAGACCAATCAGAGGTAACAATATTATAGTGCTATATTATAATATATATATATATATATATATATATATATATAAAGTGCTAATATACTAAATAACACTAGTAAATAAATAAATAAATACTACTGTCCAAAAATTATATTGTCCACAATAAAAATATGCGTTTTTATGGTATCACACTATGTGAGTTCTCTCTTTTTTTGAGGTTCGATCTCCATAATCACTGGATCTACATTCGGCTGGAAGCCTTTTTGCGGACTGTCTTTCTGGAGGATTTTTGTCTATTTTGTTTATTTTATTTTTTATTGTGGACAATATAATTTTTGGACAGTAGTATTTATTTATTTACTAATGTTATTTAGTATATTAGCACTTTATATATATATATTTGGATGATACACTGTTTGGGGTGAAAAGTGTTTAGGTGCAATTGGGGAATTATTTAAAGGGTACACCGTTCATTTTTTGTTAAACAATATTATAGTGACTGGTTATATTTATGATTGGCACACTGGCATTAAGTACATTTTTTTAATATTTATTTCTAATTGCAGTCAATTTTTGTGGTCCCCTATTACCATCCTGACTGATTTACCATTACCAACATAAAGGATTTTTTCCTTGTATGGATGACACAACTGTTATGTTCTATCTGTCCGATTAAGGTGATTATTATCTGGTCTTCCTGGGACACAACAAGGGGCTGAGGCTCATTTTTGATACATACAGTAAACAGACATGCTGTAATTTCTTTATTTTTTAGGTACTTTAATTGCAGTGGCCTTTGATGACTATTGTTCCTTTGACACACAGTAAGATTTTGACAGTCACCTTTCTCTTCACACTGAGAAGGTTAGTATAAGTAATCAATATATTTGGCTGAATGCAGATATTATTAATATATTTCAACTAGTTGGTTCTTACCCCCATATACAAATATACTCCATTTTCTTTTGCACAGGTGTGGGACTCCCTTACCTCCCGGTGTGGTTCATCCAGTGGCCATCTGTAGGTCCGGTGCTAGGTTTGTTCCTCTGAACATGAAAAGGGGTTCTTGGAAACATACTTTTTTTAATTGCTCTGGGTTGTTACCTAATGTTCTGTAAGCGGAAGGTAATTCTCCTTAAGTGTAGTCTTGTTCTATATGTTAATAAATAATAGTGTTAATCTAACGTGTATGTATTTTCTAGTTCAGACAATCCCTGATCCCCCTGATGAAAATTGTAAAGTTGCATATCGTAACGCATTGGAGTTCCTATAGAGGCGGAAAATATTATATATAAAATTCTTTTGTGAAATTGTCATATGTTCTCTGCCAAACAGCATGTCTCTGTAATAATGGGATGTTTGTTATGTACCAGAGCTCATATTTTAAGTATTTTCTATGCTTGGTGTACAAATAAAAATTTAATTATTTTCAATACTAATTTGTGATTTTTTTTTTTAATTATTTGTGCTGTAGTAAAAAGTCCAAGGGGAATATTTTCTTGTTTAGTTAATCAGAGGTGACAAAAGTATAAGGCCCCTTTCACATGGGATGGACACGTCAGTGAATCCGCTTGCTGAGTGGCTTGCAGAGTGGGGGTTTCTAAAGTGAGCACAATCCTCTCTTGTATTAGGAGGTATAGACTCCAGAGAGATATATATATATAATTTTGCCTCTGTACAATTCATTAGTAAAACCTCATCTGGAATATGCAGCTCAGTTTTGGGCACCAATTCCCAAAAAAAACATTGGGGAACTGGAGAAAATGCAGAGAAGGGCAACCAAACTGATACTGCAGGAGCAAATTAGTTCATGCTTTGCTGTTTTTTTTTCCTTCGTCTGGTTCAACTGTGGGTGTAGGATTATAACACTTTTTTTTTTTTTTGCAGTTGAACTGGATGGACTTTTATCTTTTTACAGCCAGACTAACTATGTAACCATTTGGAAATACTGTCATATGTATTTTTAGCTGATTTACATTATACATACATTTACTCCTGAAGAAGTGAATTAAGAGTCACGAAACGCGTCGAGTTTTTGGATGCAATTTTAATGTAATTATGTATCGACATTTGGATTGTATATGATCAATTGTATATCCAATTATGTATAAAATGCATTAATATGGATGTATTACAAATCAGCTTACCATTTTGTTCTTTTTTGCAAGCAAAGAGAAGTTTATTAATTTATTAAAAATTATTTATTAAACAATTAACTAGTTATTCATTGGTTGTGCGTATTGTGCCTCATTTAAAGTCCCAGGATGAATAAATTGTTTGTAAGGAGAATTGTTAGCCTTATAGTGGTATTAAACCCAAAAACAAAAATGTAATATGTTCAATCCGTAATGTGGTGGCTGAATTCCTTTTCTGGGGAGCTTTTTTCCTTTATTTTCACCTGATGATCTGGGCAGTAACACACAGGCATAGAACAGCCATCAATAAAAATAAATGACCAATGTCTAATACAACAAACTGATTGAATCAGAAAATGATTGCATGGAGCAACAGTGCACTGGAGGATTGATGAATGATGGATATTGGGGTTTTCAATTAACAATGATTGATCAGCCTTGTTAAAAAAAAAAAAAAAGATTGGTTCTCATCGATCAAATGATGAAACTGGAGGTTATATCCATGATAGATTTACGATTGATGCAAAAGTAAATAAAGTATTACTTGATTGAAAGGGGTTTTTTTGTGCACTCTGCCCCTTTGTACATTTAACAGGTGTGTGTGTGACTGTGCCTATAGTTGCAAAGAGAGGTTGCAGGCAGCGTGTGCAAATCAATGTTAATGAACGCGCACATCCTACTCAGCAATATCTGGTGTGCTGATGTTCTGCAGTATTGATTAATAAATCTGTCCAGCAATACCACATAATTGGATTATTAATCAGTACTGGTTCTAATTTGGTTAACTGACAGACTGCTTAGGTTTGTGGGTTACCTGGTTTGCTCTGGAATTGTTGGCATTGTGATGCCCTGTAGACTTGGTCTTATCTGCTCTCTGCCCATGGAGAGGTTTGGTGAGGTGGAGGCTTCCAAAGCTCAGTCGTTGGCTTAGTCTACATAAGCAACTGATTACTGTAAATGCATTATAAATGGCTACATATACTACAAATGGTAAAATGATGTCTATAGATGGGACTATTACAATGTTATATGTATGGCATCATGGGATAAAACAAGTTGAAAAATAACAGAATTACTAGTTGGATCACCAGGTGAAAAAAAAAGGAAAAAACCCTAAAAAAGAACACTAATGAAGCCACCATATCAAAGGCTGGCCATACACTATACAGTTTTCTGTCCAATTTCCTTTAGATTTACCTTCAACTATGTAGTGCGAGGGCCTGCCTGATTGGATACAATTGAAAGTGTATAGTTTTGACCTCATATTATATGATTTTGGTAAATCTAAAGCAAAGTTCTCAAGAAAATTGTATAATGTATGGCCAGCCTAATGTGGAAGGAAATAATTCCAAACTAAAATTAATTCCCATTAGACGGCTGTATGTAACCAGAAGAGTCCTCACTGGAAGATTTCCCTTCTATTCCTGTTCTGATGATTAATGTATAATTTTGGATTTCACATCACTTGACAACGGTCACCCAGACAATTAGAACACCTGTCAAGGTTTTATTTCTGTATATTATATAGGGCGCGCTTGTTAGAGCCCAACCTCTGTAGCTGTAGGATAAAGGCTCCAGATGGATATCAGGGACGGATGGATGGGAGCAGTAACGGCTGGATGTCCCACCTAGATCTTATTTCACCACACGATGAGCCTTTTTGACTATTTCTAATTGCAATTTAACTATTGTTAATAAATTGTCAATACTGCACTTAGAGGCGCCTTCCTCTCTTTTTCTTTTTTTAAGGTTTTATTTCTGTCTGTGTCTCCATTAGGGAGATCCACCCTCTCCATTTGGCCTGGTGACCATTATTGCCAAGAATGAAAGTGAAAGTAATTCCAGATGTTGAGGTGCCACCAGAACAGGAACAGGGGGGAAATCTTCCAATGGGTACACTAGTTCTGGTGACAACCAGGGATTCTCTCACTTTGCAGGGATTTCCTCTCACTTCCTGTTGTGGCTGTGGGACAGGAAGTGAAGAAAAATCGCCCCAGTGGGACACAGATGGCATACAACTGACAGGGGTTATAATGTTTCCCTCTGTCAAACTAGAAAACAAACTGGCCATATTTCTACATGAAAGTGGAGCTAATCCAAACAATTTAGCAGTTTCCCAAAATAGTTACATTTGAGGTATGTGATGAATAATAACTGACACAGTTGCTTGTTCTCTCAATCAAATTGTCAAGCCATCAAATGGCTGGTGTCATAAGTGATCACTAACTGATCACTGGTGATCATAACTGATGTGCATGGTATATGATAGCTAAGAGCACTTCCTACGAAATATAGCATTCATCTCTTTGCCCAGTGATAACTAGCATCTCTTTGACATCCCCTGGAGCCTTTGCTGATTTGCTGTAACCGAGCAACCAAGGCAGTGCTCCCAACAGCGGTCTGTACCACCCAGTGGGCAGCACAGAGCAGCATGTCTAAAGGTATGCCGGGGTGCTTTGTTTCATGCAGCACCGGTACCCAGGGATCAGCAGAGCCAGGGATTCTCCTTTGCTGCATCCATTCACTCCCACCAGTTACACTGGAGCACAGGACACCGGGCCGGTCTCACTTTCATGCAGATATGACTTCTCATACCCTACTGTGCCCACCGAAAGCCCTAGATCTACTAATGAGTGCATCCCCAATGTGCTGACATCACTCCTCTGCACAATAGGCTACCAGCTCTGCTACAAAGACATGAAGATCTGGAGCTCAGAGCATGTGTTCAGGTAAGTGTACATCTTCATTTCAATGTAACCCCATTGTCAGCAGGAGAGATATAGGCACCTGTCACATCGTATTGTACTGTCAGCCATTCTATACTGAGCTGCTCAATAGCCACTCACTGACTGTGTTCTTGGAGGGTCACGATTGCTTCAAATTTATTTAGAAAAATCTAAATTCTGGCCTCTTTTTCTTTATGAAGCCATCTAGTGATTTTCCATTACTTCTTACATCGGGAGAAGAAAAATCCAGATAAACTCTTGAAATAGAAGTATTGCAGTTCAGTAATATTGTGTGTTCTATTGGAATGGCGTGTGATGTCCTGGACATTGTCACCACATAAAAGCTGGCCTATGGCCTGAAAAATAAAGCAACACTAAACTTTGCCTATTCAAGTATATATTCTCAAAAAAGTTCCTTCTAATGCTCCCAGCCTGCTCCAAATCTTTTTTTTGCTGCTGTGATCTCACTTCCTGTTAAAGGGGATGCTATGTTTTTTCTCCATGGTCTCACAACGCATCCCCCCTCTCTTGTTCACTCCTGAGATGGACCAAGGACTATGGTCTATGGCAGTGATGTCAACTTTCTTAATATGGAGGTCCTCAAGTGTGGCCCCTTACATCACCAAAGGGCTGCACATAAAATTCAATGAATATTCACGATCAGAAACCACAGACACAAAAACAGGATATAGTCAGGATATAGTCAAAGACTATGGGCATGAAAAAGAGATGATCACAGAAGAACATGATACAGGAGATGGTTTGAGACTGTGGCCATGATATAAGAGATGGTCAGAGACTGCAGACATGATACACAAGATGGTCAGAGACTGCAGATGTGATACATGAGATGGTCAGAGACTGTGGCAATGATATAAGAGATGGTCAGAGACTGCAGATTTGATACATGAGATGGTCTGAGACTGTGGCCATGATATAAGAGATGATCATAGACTGCAGACATGATACACAAGATGGTCAGATACTGTGGCCATGATATAAGAGATGATCAGAAACTGTGGCCCTAATATGAGAGATGCATACCTCCCAACTTATTGAGATGCAAACTAGGGACACCTATTAGAAAATGTATGTGGGCATAGGACCCCCCAGTCATGCCCCCTTAAAGGAGAATTATACAGGAGTCATACTTTAGGAGTGGAACATGCTCCAGGGGGCAGTAACAGATCGGTGACACATTACATGAGACTGCTAGAAATCACTGCCATTACAGGGCTATAGAAAAACACAGATTAGGGATGCACATAAAGTGCCAAAGGGCCACATGTGGCCCCAGGCCACAGGTTGGGCACCAGGGGTCTATGGGATATGTAGTGTGTATAGAGAAATGCACATGACCACAACTAACATGTTCTACGATCTTTCAGAGGACGTTACAAGGAGGCAGAAAAAACACAGTAAGAAGCAATTTCATGGAAAATAGATTACAGGGTCATATGTGTATGGAATATTTTTCTAGAATGAGAATGTTGTTTAGTGTCACTTTAAATTATTGTATATATCAATGTGCATCCTATTCTGCAGGGCTTTCTGCTAGCCAAACTTCTCTGCAGTTTTCTAGCAATTTCAACCACTTCCAGCCAACTTTCAAATGCAAAATATGTTAAAGTAAAACAAAAGGCAAAACTTTTTTTTTTTCATTTTTGGATAGAGTAAGGGATGGTTAGTTTTTTTTCTTTCATCTGTGTCCCATAGGGAAGGTTTCCCTTCACTTCTTGACCAACAGCCAAAACAGGAAGTGAGAGGAAATCCCACCAAAGGTAGAGAATCCCTGGTTGGCACCAGAGTCACCAGATCTGGTGACCCCATTGGAAGATTTCTCCCCTATTACTGTTCGTTCTGGGGAACACACAAAATATGGGAGCTTCTTTTATTTTCGCTTTCAATGATAATGGTAAACAAGACAAAGAGAGAGGGCAAGCCTCCCTAATGAGGACACAGCAAAAAAAACCTGACAGGTGTTCTAATCCATCTCCACTCTATCCAAGAAAAAAGTTTTGCTTTTAGTAACACTTTAATGGTGTCAATAAAAATTTTTGAAGGTAAGATGCTTTATTCTTTTTTGGTAATTTTTACAATGAATATTACATTGAAAGTAATAGAAACTGCTAAAAAGTTGCCTGAGTATAGTTTTTGTGTAAAGACACACATTTGATCTAAGCTTTTTTAGCCTACAGCTATTGTGAGATTTTCAAAATAGTTTTGTTAATTATTTATTATAAATTCTCAAAGCAATAGGCAGTAAAGAATTTGGGAAGTAGTTTAAAAACATTTTTAATTTTGCAGTTTTGTGGGAATTAATCCTGCTGTTTTCAGGCTTTTTGATTAGGTATATCTGTAACATTGTCATTGAAGGAACTTTCCTCTGAATATGTCAATTTCATCCCTGCCTATGGCTTACATAGTTTATGAGTCATGGATATGGAATTAGTATGTAATTAGTGAACCCATAACACCTAATCTGCTCATTTGTTCCAGGTTAGTGAAAAATATGTGCAAAAGGGTCAGCTTAGCTGCCATGAAGCTTGCATTTTCAGGAAATATCAGCAATGGCGGACCCTAGATTTCTCTCATAATAAGCCTCTTTAAAGTGAAAGTAAAGGCAAAACTTTTTTTTTTCCATTTGGATAGAGTAATAGACAGGTATAAACCCTGGCCTTTTTTTGGCCATTTGTGTCCATATTAGGGAGATTTCCTTTCATTTCCTGTACCATAGCCAAGACAGGAATTGAAAGGAAATTCCTCCAAAGTGGGGGAAGCTCTGGTTGTCACCAGGGTCACAAGAACTAACATCTACATTGGAAGAATTCACCTAAGGCAGCAATAAAAACTTGCCAGGTGTTCTAATCCCTCTCCACTCTATCCAAAACGTCTGCGCATGACCATGCTGACCAATCAGAACTCCTCTGATCCATCCCAGCATCCTCAGGGAAGGGAGAGCAAGAACAGTCCAGTTTTCAAACTCCAGGATCGCTGCACAAGGCTATGTGGATGGTGAAATTGTATCAGTGGGGGGGGGGGGGGGGGGGGTTGGGAAGGGCGCAGGGTGTTGATTCACGTTTGTATTTTTTCTGAAAAGGTGAACTACCACTTTAACAATATTCAAAATGATTTTCTAAACTATAAAGGCTTGGGATGACCTTTTCAAGAAAATTGCCTGTGCAGCCAAGCAACCATAGTAGGTAGTGTCCAGGGGTGGACTGACCATTTGGAAACTCGGGCGCTGCCTGAGGGCCCGGGGTCAGTAGGGGGCCCCATGAGATGCCCCTGGTACCTTTTTCACAGGCTTTTTTGAGTTTGGGCAAGGACACAGGGGCCCTATGCTCCCCTATTGCCCAGGGGCCCCATGAGTTGTCACTCCGCCCCTGGTAGTGTCCTTTCACCTGACAGTGACACCGATCCCAGCATCGACTATAGAGACATTTTGACAGATACAGCACTAAGCACAGATTCTCTCCACCAGCTCTTCACAAACATTACACTTTGCATCTTCAGCCTGAAGGCTAGGAGGGGGGGCACTGCACATGCAGTGGAAGGCCTCACACACCAGATTTCAGGCCAGGTTCCTAGGATAGTCTAATTATTAAGCTAGACCTATGATAGGGACCCAGCTGCTCATCAGGGTGCAGCATGTGCCAGACCATTGTACCTACAGAACCTCCGTCACTGGCCACCACCACTCTCCGTCCTGAGTTGGTTGATCCTCCTTCCATTTACTTTACACTCTTCACCACCCAGAGGGTTAGCTTGAAGGCTTAAACTTTGTTATCCACATCATCTTCACTGTAGGAGTACACTCTCTCTCCATCAAGAATCAGACCAAGCACTGTTGCTTAACTAGAACTCCTTTTAGTTAAATAAATGCCCTTGTACATACATTTCTCAGTTGTTTCCATCAGAATATGGAACAGCATAACATCCATAAATATGACTTTATCTATTTCTCAAGTGCTGTGGCTGTGGTGCTCGTACCTTTATATTGTACTTGTTTCCCACACGGTAAATAATAAAGACTCCATCCTCCAACCTATTTCAGGGCCCCACTATGTGGAAATCTCACTCTTGTTGTAGTTACTACATCTCCATGTACATGGACATCTTCCTACTTTCCCAAAGGACCTTGAGGTCCATATCCATTCTCAAAACAAATGATATATGCAAGGTAAGGCACATCACAGCAAATATTTAACCCCTAAAACACCACACATTAATTCTTTATAGTACAAAGCAGAATTAACACATAAGCACAAGTCTATAAACTTCTTCTTACACAGTGGCTAAGCTCAGAGAAAGAACACCACACATGCATGAGATTGTGAATGAAGGAGATACTGGGGTGGACACCCAACTCTTGGAGCGTTCTTAGCAACAAGGCAAGACACAGGATTGCTAACTATGGGAGTTTTTCGGTTAGGCTTTGGTAGAGGGGGGTTGGAGGGGAATGGCCTAAAGGTATGGCAATTAAATTTTTCAAAACTGCACAGGTTTTTCCACTTACTGTGGCTCCTTAACTTCACCTGTATCTTGAAAAGTTGAACTTAGTCTTTAACATGTTAAAGCTAATATAATAATTTAGCTATTGAGATTTACATATACTTTAATGCTGGTTCTATTTCATACCTTTATTTTCACTGCTAGAATGTCATTTTGTTTCAGTTATAGCTTACATTTCTTTTCAAACCTGAATTCTGCTCAGACCTGAGGGCAAAGTCATTACACAGTGTAACTGTGCCCATTTCACTTAATGAACCTCTCATAGATGTCTGGCAGAACAGCCCCGTGTTCATAACCTGGATCAAGTTACCGCATTATTCATGTGACACACAGCTATATTCCTTTTGTCATTTGGTTGGTTTTCTATTAAAAATTAAAACACACAGTCCTGCTGAATTTCATTTGTTCTACTTTTTGTATACCAGTTGACAAGGGAACAAAAGAGAAGAAAAAAAGGGGGGCAAGATTATTGGAGAGCAGTACGATGGCTCTACAGGGCTGAGATTGATCATGGATATATTGTGTTTGTACTGAATGTTGAGACTCAGATCTGTCATACAATTCTAATACAAGATATAGAACATAAATGGCTTTTCGGCAGTTATATTTAGTATACCTTAGTTTTGTCTGTGTCTTCCATACTTCAAATGTATTTGTCCAGGAGAAAGTGCTATCATTTTCTGTGGGTACAGTAGTGATACACAAACCAACAAAAAAATTAACAGACAGCAATTTTGGGAAACAGACACATATACACATAGTATTAGAAATCAGAAAGGTAAATTGGCCATACATATTAAAGCAAAACTACATTGCATCTGAGCATCACAAAAAAAACCACTATTTAATTCATTTTTAGTATTCAAAGCAAACTCACCCATCCATCCATGTCGTTATGCTTGATTTTTTTTGAGACATCACTTTGAAAAGCACCCCCTAGTATTTTTGGTCATTGCCATCTTGAGAAACGGCAGATGTTTTATGTAGCACTTCCTGGAATCCATCTGCCCTTAGCTCAGGCATTGTGCAGCAGGGTGTGCTTAGCTAAGGAAACCCCATCTTCCCTCCTGAAGACTCCTGGGATGAATTACATCATTTGCCTAGGCCTGGAAACTGAAGAATGTAAAAATAAATTAATAAACAAATAAAACAAGTAAATATTATGTATTTTCATAATTACTAATGCTAGCAGCATAAGGATTAAAAACAGTCAATGTTGATTGAAAGAGTGAAGTTCCACTTTAATGTTGGGATTTCGTGCGTTTGGCCGGTATGCTGATATAAAGATATCACTTGATTCTCCTATCTATGCTAAGCAACATGGAATGATGCAGTACCAGCTATGTTATTCTAACAGCCAGCACCCAGAGCTGTCAAAAAAGAAAACTGTTTCTGGATCCAGGTGCTGCCAACAGGGCCCCCCATGACATTAATTTTAGCTGATGCAGCAGGAAGAGGACAAAATTCAATCTGTGTATGGCCAGAGTAGTGAGTTAAAGAGTGGGAGTGGGGAGAGCGAGTCACAGTGATGAGAATAATCATAAACTATTTGATAGTGATTTAGAAAGCTAAGGTCCACAAAGACACAAAAACCTTGCAACAATAAATGCCAAAAACCCTGCAGCCACTCCAATCCATTAAAAAGTGCCTCACACACAAAAGGAACTTTTAGTATTACTGGATCACACAGCAGCATCTCCAGTATCTTGTTCAATGCAACAGCTGCAATCAGGGATGTTACATTGATGAGACCCACCCCCGAGGATCAGATTAACTTGACTTAACATGTGCTTAACTTTTTTGTGCTCACTTTTTTGTGGCACTGGGTGTTTAGTTATTTGTATGCGCACTGCATGTGCACTGGAAGTGCAACAATCTGTTTTTGTCTATGGGACTTTAAAGCAATCACTGTCTCAAAGTAATGATTGGATGCTTTCCACTAATGCTGGATTCAGGTCTTCAGGGCAAGACACCAGAGTCCTCAAAGAATATATGAAACCATTGCTTCAACTGAACCTACTATCCAATAAATAACACATTTCCATTTTCAGTGCTATCCAGTATTTGTGTTATATTTTACTCATACACCTTGTGTGTGTTCCAGGACTGCAAAGAATAGTAACTCACGGCAAACCATCTGATTTCCATTTACTGCAGTCTAATCAAATTGTTTGGATTGGATGCTGTGGGTTATTATATTTTTTTCCCATTACTTTCATACTTTAGTTTTGGTAAAAAGTTGTGCATTATATATCTAACCAGTGTCAACTGTGAGTAAATGATACCAATAATATCATGAATTCCTGGGTTTTGCTGTTATTATCTTCTACCTGCCAGTCAGTAAACTCACTTGGAAGAGTCTCTGTTCAGTGCTGATGTGCCCTGAATGTAAAACAGCTAACATCAGAACTTCTTTTATGCAATCTGCATGGCTCAACAGCTACGTAATTCAGAAGTATTATTTGTTCTGGGCTGTCAGATCCAAATTTCTCCAAAGCTAGCACAATAGTAAATTGGTTGTAGCTAAAGTAAAAGCTTGCAGCAAAAAACTTTGTTATGAACAGCACAGCAGTTAAAAGTGTCTGCTGAATCTACCTCGAATAAACCACATACTAAAATTATAGACAAGAAAGCCCCCACATAATAACTACTAAAATCCATCAAAAGAGTTGATTGCCTAAACAGCTAGCAAACAGAATAAAAGTACAGTTTCCTAACTGACCTTAACCTCTCCCTATGCAGTTTGCCAGCTTTCCCTACAGAAGATTCAATATACTGTCATTATTACTGCTATGTGCCTTTTCTCCCCTTTTTAAGAAGGGAACTGGGTTTTCCAAAAACCCCTCATTGGCCATTCTAAGCATTGCGTTATAAAATAAAATTACCTGGGTGAATTAGACATAAATTGGCCGAGGGTGGAAATTTCAAACCCACAGAATTCACTGTGACCCTATATTAGCAGAAAACCCAAACCTGATCCCTAATGTTATTCTTCTTAGAGATAGCTCCATGCATACCTGTTTTTCAGTTAAGCCTTACAGCTTGGTCATGCTCATGACCTGCTGATTGGACAGTGAAGACGCATTCCTACAGTAATGAAGTAATTACTGTGCTCTCTCCTCCTGTCACCAAGTTGCCAGTACCTGAATGGCAGCACTGTGAAGTGCTGGCCTTTTCTTTCCTTCCTGTACCTACTTTGTGACTGGACAGTGAAAGGAGAAGCAGCATACTGATGAGCTCATCTCTTTGTCACTTCTATTAGTATCATCACAGCTGATTGGCACCTTGTGCTCTTCTTCCAGATACCAAGTCAAATTTAGTTAGTTAAACTGCTTGCATGTACATTGCAAAATAAATTTAATGATGAATAATACAGAACTGCATTCATTTGTGTCTTTTATATCTGCCTAAAGTTCAGCTTTAACATTCTACTGGATTATATCCCTGTCTTCCTTCCTTCCTTTATATTGATGATGTGCCCAGCATCTGATTCTATGTTTTTTTCATAAATAACTACATAACCTAATGATGTTCCATATTCCTATTATTACTGTAGTATAATCATTAAATGGACTTATAAAAAATTTAGAAATATTTTCATTTACTTATTTTTCTGGAGCCATCCTTGGGATGCCGTAATTAAAGCAGCCATGAGGAAATACCCAAATCCCATGAATCCTTGTGTGGTCGGGGTGGATGTGGTTGATCGAAGCTTGGATCCCCAAGGAAGATTACACAGCCATCGCCTTCTCAGCACAGAGTGGAGGCTGCCAGGTCTTGTGAGGGCTGTAAGTACATAATGTTACTTACTTTTAATTATTCAACTCTTTTAATGCTTTTGTACTTTAGCCTGGAGGTGCTAAGGCTTCTTGTGTCTATGTGCAGTGTACATTCCCGCTTAATTTACGATTATTCCACAAAATATTGTCATGTGAAATTATCTGAAAACCTTTAAAACCTGGGTTCGTTGGTAGAACATTCTTCTCAATTTTTTCCTGGAACATGTTAATTTCTTGTGATTGCCTTTAGATTCTTGGAACCAGCAGAACATTGACATATATTAAGGAACATTCCATAGTGGACCCAGTAAAGAAGAAAATGGTTTTATGTTCAACAAATGTGAGTAATGTCTTTTTACATCCAATGGCCAAAATGCTATGCTGGTATATTCGAAATGTATTGTATAAAAGCATAGTTGATAGGCCGGTCTTTGAATCTTAGAGGGCTTCAAATGGACTTCTAAAGGGCTTTAAAAGGGTTACTTTAGACAAAACGTTTTTTGTCATTTTGGAATGCATGTGCCAGAGTTCTAGGAAGGCCCTTTCATACTTTCATAAGAAGTAATGGACCTATATATACTGTATATATAAATATATAGTATACACACAAGTAATAACAAAAGTATTGGAACACCCTTCCAAATCATTGGATTCAGGTGTTCCAAACACCTCCATGGCCACAGGTGTATAAAATCAAGCACCTAGGCATGCAGACTGCTTCTACAAACATTTGTGAAAGAATGGGTCGCTCTCAGGAGCTCAGTGAATTCAAGCGTAGTAATGTGATAGGTTGCCACCTGTGCAATAAGTCCATCCATGAAATTTCCTTGCTACTAAATATTCCACGATCAACTGTTAGTGGTATTATAACAAAGTGGAAGCAACTGGGAACAACAGCAACTCAGCCACGAAGCGGTAGATTACGTAAAATGACAGAGCGGGGTCAGCGCATGCTGAAGAGCACAGTGCACAGAAGTCACCAACTGTCTGCAGAGTCAATTGCTAAAGACCTCATAACTTTGTGTGGCCTTCAGATTAGCACAACAGTGCATAAAGAGCTCCATGGAATGGGTTTCCATGGCTCAGAAGCTGCATTTAGCCTTACATCACCAAGTGCAATGCAAAGCATCAGATACAGTGGTGTAAAGCATGCTGCCACTGGACTCTAGAGAAGTGGAGATGTGTTCTCTGGAGTGACAAATCACACTTCTCTTTCTGGCAATCCGATGGACATGTCTGGGTTTGGTGATTGCCAGGAGAATGGTACTTGCCCGACTGCATTGTGCCAAGTGTAAAGTTTGGTGGAGGGGGGATTATGGTGTGGGGTTGTTTTTTAGGGGTTGGGCTTGGCCCTTAGTTTCAGTAAAGGGAACTCTTAAGGTATCAGCATACCAAGACATTTTGGACAATTTCATGCTCCCAACTTTGTGGGAACAGTTTGGGGATGGCCCCTTCCTGTTCCAAAATGACTACACACCACTACACAAAGCAAGGCCCATAAAGACATGGATGAGTGAGTTTGGGGTGGAGGAACTTGACTGACCTGTACAGAGTGCTGACCTCAACCCAATAGAACACATTTGAGATGAATTAGAGTGAAGACTGCGCGCCAGACCATCTCATCCGACATCATTGCTTGACCTCACAAATGCTCTTCTGGAAGAATGGTCAAACATTCCCATAGACACACTCCTAAACCTTGTGGACAGCCTTCCCAGAAGAGATGAAGCTGTTATAGCTGCAAAGGGTGGGCCAATTCTATATTGAACCCTACGGACTAAGATTGGGATGCCATTAAAGTTCATGTGCGTGTAAAGGCAGGTGGTCCAATACCTTTGGCAATATAGTGTGTGCGTATATATATATATGCATGTGTGTGTGTAGGTGTTCACAAGCCGGACAGATTCTAGAGGAACCTCTGCATGTTTTTAGTGGATCACAAAAAAAATTAAATATAGAAAATCATTTGTACGTTTATTTTTATGGATTAACAATTGTTTTTTTTTTTTAAGATATCACTCACAAATCTGGTGTCTGTTGATGAAAGGTTGGTTTACACACCTCATCCCGAACATCCAGAAGAGTAAGTAGCTTGTTAAAGCTACATAGCAGATTGTTGTATTTGGTGTCTTCATTCTTGATATCAAAGTGAATACAGAATCAGATATGCAGTATTTACTGTATATATGTTATGTACATGTAAGCTAAGCAATGTGTAAGTATAACACTTACAAGTGTTTATTACCCCTAAAAGGGATCATAGTACTGTACCCAACAATGCTTTTGTCTGTTTTTCTCTCTAGAAGAATGGTGCCATCTTTGTTTAGACATTATACAGACGTGGTCTCCAAACTGTGGCCCTGGGGCCAGTTGCGGCCCTTTGCTTGCCTTTATCTGGCCCTTGGGATACTATTCCTCCAACTGACAACAATGATGGGGCACCATTCCTCCCACTAACACAATCGATGGGGTACTATTCCTCCCACTCATACCAAGAATGAGGCACTATTCCTCCCACTAACACCGCTGATGGGGCATTGTTTACGCACTGACACTAAGGCATTTTCTACTCACACTGATCACAGTCTGGCCCCCTAAAGTCTGAATGTCAGTAAACTGGCCCTTTGCTTAGAAAGTTTGGAGACTTCATTATACAGGATGAGCATCTTATATTTTTCGGACTAAGATGTTGGCTCAGAGATGACAGTAAAAATGTAAATCCTGGTGCCTCCGCAGTTCTAGGTTATGTTCACAAATATCAAACACAAATGAATTCCTTGCTGCATCTTTTCACCTTGTAACTTGCTGCAAATACAGTCTGATCACTGGAGGAGAGGAGACTGAGGAAATGCTTCCTCCTCCTGCAGCAGACTGATGCAGGAAGAATCAGCCTACACAAAGCCACTTGTCTGGGGATCAAGGACTACTTTTAAACAATAATAAAATGTTTTTTTCTGAAAAGTTATACTGTTGATGTATATTGTGAAATGTCAACTGTAAACTGCAATTTAAAAAAACAATATGTTAAACCAAAGACTGATACTCTTGCTGGAAGAAATGTTCAGAACCCACTAGAAAACATTTAAATCAGATTCTGGCAGTTCAGTTACCTAATAAAAGTCCTTCTGATTAGTTGCTATATTGCTGCTTGCACAATATAGGTAATATGTTAGAATGCTTATTTAACTGTATCTAGTGTATTTTGCTCTGTTTTCTCTCTAGGACAGTACTGACCCAAGAAGCCATAATTACAGTGAAAGGAGTCAGCCTGAGTAGTTATCTGGAAGGATTGATGGCTAACACAATTTCTTCAAATGCTAGAAAGGTACCTTGTGTGTGAAGATGTAAATTATTAAACAGATTATATTATTTTACCAGCTGACATTGCTACTGGTATGCTGTGTATGAAGCCTGCAAGTTTATATAGTTGCCAGTACAGATAATAACTACTCATACATCCCTGCTCTATTTAACGAATGGCAAGAATAGAGTCAGATGCCTGGGACAAACGTAACATCACCGTAGTTATCATTTTAGTCACATCATCAGTGGCTTTCCAAAGGCTAATGAAGCACGTCGTGGGACCTGGAAGATGTGATGACGGGGGACAAAGTGTCATCGATGGAGAATAGCACAGTAAGTGTGACTATGGTGTTTGAGAGCTTACTCCCACCACTGTACGTTTTGTATGCTTTAATAGAATAAGGTAGTATAGTAATTTTGATGGGTTTTCATTGCTTTCTGTGCTTTTATTCCCCATTAATAGCTGACCACTACATTTTTGTCCTGGTGGCACATTGACAAAAAGTGAAGGGAAATCTGTCCAGTGAAGTCATGGACAGCAATAAAAGCCAGATAAAAATTTTAAGCCTTCCACGCCGTATTCAAAACTAAAAAACTGTGTTAGGGCTTTTATGTTTACTTTATTTTTGTATTGCACAAATTGTAGTTTTTAGGTTGGAGGATATAAAACTATCTGATATATTTTAGGCTTAGTTTACCAAATGACAGAAGAGTTCCTTGTTAGGAATCCCCGGGCCTCAGGCCATATCTTATACACATACTGTATGTTTTCTGCATGCTGCTTTTAACTATCGCATTGTATGTCTGATTTCCATTTAGTCTTCGCAGACTTGTCTTTCATATTTGTATATTGAATTATTTTCTGTGTCACTCTAGGGGTGGGATGCAATTGAATGGATCATTCAAAATTCTGAGAGCACAGTAAGCTAACAGTGTCTGCCTCTGCTGTTTATACTAACTTGGTAACTATGCAACTTTTGACTGCATTATATTTGCATGTGTTTTGAGCGTGTATGTGCATGCAACACAGTCTTGTGATAATGTTGTCTTTCAAGCTTGTCTACTACACTGTCCTGGTTCTCTGCTGTGGGAAGGTAGCTGGCTCTGAAATTTAGAATGTTTGATAAAAGTGCATACAAGATCTGAACTGTAACCAGTTTCTTCTGAGAATATTAGTAGACAGGTTTCCAGCGCAGGAGATAATGAATGCAATGTAGCATAAACACCTGCTATCTTAGCATATAATGAAAGTAGGATGTGGCAACAAGATATGCTTTTTTTCTTTATCCATTTTTATCAGAGGAACAGTTAAGTTAAAAGCAGACATAGGGGTAATTTACTAAAACCAGAGAGCGCAGAGAAATCTTAATTGAACAACCTGAAGTGAGGATCTGATTGGCTACCATGCACAGCTGCACCAGATTTTCCACTCTTCAGTTTTAGTAAATCAACCCCATACTGTTATTTCTTAACTTATTCTGTAACATACACTGTAGGCATCTCTCCTCTATCTTTCTGTTGTTTCATTATGCCTTATATGCTTTCAAGGATATTTATTTTACACTCTTCTGTCCTGGGGTTGGTGGGTCCAATACCTTCACCTACCATTCTGTAATGGAGGGTAATAGGACCCATTCATCAAAGAACCATTACTATATTATCATAGAGATGAAATGACCAGTACCTTCATCATACGACCCATTACTCATCTATCATTGGGACGATGGAACCAAACTTTCAGAGAACCCATGAATTTCTATCACAGGGTAAAAGGACCAATGCCTATATCAGGTAACCCATTACTCTTCCACACCTTCATCAGAAAACCAATTAATCTTCTATATTGTGGGCAATGGGACCAATACTTTGCTCAAAGAATCTCTTACTCTTCTATCATAGAGGTGATAGAATCAATACATCAGGAAACCAATTACTCTTCTATCATGGCTGTGATAGGGTATACCAATATCCAATTAAACTAGGCAAAGTTAAATTTCAAGTCTAAAACTTTGATAAAGCTGCTAAAATCTTCTATCAATTTAATGTTGCTAATTCTATGAAACCATTGCTGTGTGGTGAAGGGGTTGGGGGAGGGGGGGGGGTAGTTTTCAATGGGCCAGGGATGCAAGATGGTGTAGCACTGGACAACAGTATGAACCTGCTCCAAGAAGTCTTGTAGAGTTTGACACCAGAAAACATGGAGATGCACCACAGGGAATCTTGTACCAGTGTGCAAAAAATGTGTATCCTGATTCCTGGTTACTTTCTGGAAGCTTTATAGAACTATGAGTGAGAATTTGTGCTCTGATTGGATAGTCCATCCATTAAAGCACACATTCTCCCAGGCTGCTAGTTTTCTTTTGAAAATGGTTATTTATGGGGCAACATTTAGAAGGTATGGGTGTGATAGGTCTCTGAGCAGTTAAATATCTAGGTACTTAAGAGATGGGAAGGCCATTTAAAGAGAAGAAGGCCTTGAGCCTCTGATGTTTGATAATAAATGTGGAAATTAGATAGTTCCCCAAACTTTGAGAATACAGATGGCGTGTGGGGTAAAAATATAAAAGTTATTGCTGAAGAAGAGGAGGTCAAGGGACCTCATAATGTATAATGGCAGTCTGTTTTCCACTAATGTCACGGTGTGACTTTATCTTTTGAATCAAAGGTTTGAGCGATAAAATGCAATTCAGGGGAGAAAAGGGCACCCCTAACATGTCCCATTCCTTGTCTCAGGACACTGCTTACTCTTACATGGGAAGAGGGGGGAGGATTACAAGACATATCCTGTACTGCATATTTTTTCTCAGCAACAGTCATGAAGATGGGGGGGGGGGGGGGGTCCTTCAATAGGACTGAGTCATCTCATGCCTCCTTAGTGGGCATGAATCCTTCACGGTCTAGGTGGATAATGTGTTGCAGATGGGAGATCAGGCAGTGGATTTTTGCAAATAATATTCAGTTCTATATTAAATAGAGATATAGGCCCATAGCTTGCACAGAAAAGGGGTCCTTCTGCTCTTTGGGTAGCACAGTAATTTGGGTGGTTAAAGTGTCCATTGTGGGTTTGAGATCGTCATGAAGAATTTAAGGCTTTTATGAAGTATGGGTCTGTTTGGCCTGGATTTTTTGTAATAGGTAAGGAAAAAGCCTTCTTAGCCTGGTGTTGTCTCCATTTTATTCTGTTTAATGACATGTTCAAGTTCCAGTAATATGATTGGCAGTTTATTTGGGGGTTTAGGGATGGGAGACCCGAGTTGCTACATTGAGTTTCTTATTTGTAAAAACTATGCCTACATTTAGTCAGGGTAGCTTTGACCCCAAAAGGCTTAGTGATTGCAAATAAGTTTAGAGAAGCAGCTTTTACATGCTTGTTTATTTATTTTTGTGAGCTGTCTTGAGTTAATTATTCTGGGTTAGACGGTCTGTCACACACTGAGAACTTTGTTATTTAAGTGCTTGATCAAGACTCCACATATAAGATTTATGGGTTTCCTAAATTGTATGTGTGGTGGCAGGTGAGGGGTGTTATTCAATTACAGTACAATTGTAGTCAAGTTCTTTTTTGAGGTCCTTCATAATACTGGGATCTTGTAGGAGGGCCGCATGCAGGCACCAGAGGTGGGGTAGAGGGGGTAAATCATTTGTGATAATTGATAGTGAGATGGAAGCATGGTCAGATAGTTTTGATTAACAAAAAAAAACCAATATAGGTCTTTGTTTGGAGGACTGGATGGGGGTTATGGATTCACCATAGAAGATATTTTTCAGTTTTTTCAGCAAAACATAAATGGGAGGCCAAACCAGTGGGAGTCCAGCTGAGGATCAAAAGGAGGTATTAAGAACAGAGTGTGAGCCACTTTATTTGTGGGTGAGCCAGAATGAAAGATTGTGGATGGATATTTGTTCTTCATAAATTTTATAAAGTTTATCTGTTCAAAAATTGGTTTCTTTAGGGATCACAACAAATGCTTTTTTATATAGGCCAGTAAATATCATTCTATATTTTTGTGGGTCCCGAATCCCTGGGCGTTCAGTGAGAAAATGTGAATTGCAGTTATTCGGAACTTGGGTTGTCCTTAGTGGGGGTTGGAGGTAAGGGGGTAGGTGAAGTAGAAGGGGCATCGAGATAAAGAAAGGAGAGGAAGGTGCAGAGTTGGGGGAACTGGATCTCTTTCTAGGGGAAGGGGGGGGGGGTGTTGAGAAGGATGAAGGGAGTGGAAGAAGGTCAGAGGATAAAGAATACGACTTAGGGTGGCAGAGGCTTCTATCCTCCTCTCCACTGAGGCTAAGGAGTAGAGTAGTTTAAAGCTGAGTGGAGTAGTAGAGTACCTAGTGGTCCTTGAAAATGTGGGTCATAATTTAGATGTGGAGAGGTGTGAACAGGAGAAGGGGGGGGGACTCAAGGGTTATGGTGTAGTCTAGGGGGTTCTAAGTAAAGGAAAAAGGACTTGTCACCCTTGGATTGAACCAGACAAGCCAAAGTAAGTATCCTATAGAGGGGTGGGTGTCGCACCATGTGTATGTGGAGCTCCCAGAAACCCAGGTCATGATGGGGATAGTATCTTTGGGTCACAGGTGTGTGTAGTCACAGCCAGCCTGAGAGTTATAATGCTATGAAGGTAAACGTATGTTAGAGGTATGAAGATAAACATAGATTACCAGGTAAGCATTTGTAGGAAACAAAACAATGCAGTGCAACAGATAAAATGGTTATAAAACAAAGGATATATAGATTAGGTTCTCTTGGATACCCAGGGAAGGGAAGGTCAAGGTATGAAGGAAAGGTCATCACGGCACCAGGGTATGTACAAGAGGGTCATCGCCCCCAAACAAAGCAGAGGGTGTGAAAGGGTTCCCATTCAGGTGGTAATGAGAGTAACTATCAAATTGTGGGAGACCATGGGTTTTCACAGGGGTGAGCTCTTCATTAACATGGCAGCACTCGGGTGAAAAGGTGGTTACTTGATTGGGCTGGTGTTGCCCTTGGGAGGGATTCTGGGATTGGAAATGAGTTACCCAGGTAGGGAAGGGGGGGGGGGGGGGTGAGTGCACTTGTATAGTTAACCTGTCAACAGAGATAACAGCTTTTGCATATTACCATGAGAACAGAATAGAATAAGAGGACAGTGCAACTCAAGAGTAACATTCCCAATAGCATGGCTCCAGGAGAGAATGAACACAGACTTGGTCTGGAGGGGGGAACACACTCTACCATCTGTCAGGGGAAGAACTCCATTTGCACCAGCTTAAGATGGGGATCATAAACAGATGTGCCCTGTGATATTCTAGTCCTTTTCCACACTTTAGACTTAA